>NC_143019.1:128842159-131242159 GCF_055824585.1 Amblyomma mixtum
TAGATAGATAGATAGATAGATAGATAGATAGATAGATAGATAGATAGATAGATAGATAGATAGATAGATAGATAGATAGATAGATAGATAGATAGATAGATAGATAGATAGATAGATAGATAGATAGATAGATAGATAGATAGATAGATAGATAGATAGATAGATAGATAGATAGATAGATAGATAGATAGATAGATAGATAGATAGATAGATAGATAGATAGATAGATAGATAGATAGATAGATAGATAGATAGATAGATAGATAGATAGATAGATAGATAGATAGATAGATAGATAGATAGATAGATAGATAGATAGATAGATAGATAGATAGATAGATCTTTATTTCAGACAGCAAGGTCTCGGATACAGGGGCAAAAGGCAGATGCACTCTGCCTGACGGGGCCCAAGCACCCGACACAATGCTCAGGACAAGCGGCAAAAGAAGCTAGAGCGTCATACATTCTCATTACAAAAAAAACACATAATTATACAAGGTAAAACTAGGAGAGAGAGAGAAACAACTTTATTGCCATAGATTGGCGGGATTTAGGGCAGGTGGGCTTGGTGTGGCCCCCAGGTGGGGTCGACTTCCTGGGCCCACGAAATGAGTGCCAGTTGGATGCTCTTGTCTGGCCTTTTGAGGAGTTGGTTCCATCCGTCTTCGGAGGGAGATGGCAGTAAGGTTCGAGGGGGCGTATTTCCCGCGCAACCCCAGAGGATGTGAGCTTGGGTGGCGATTTCTCCCTGGTAACAATTTTGGCAGACGGGGTCGTATTCCGCGTGTGTGATGAGTGAAAGTCTAGAATGGCTAAGGATAGAGTGTGTCTGCAACCTGCGGAGCAAGGTGGCTTGCGCTCGATTCAAGTCGGGGTGTGGAGGCGGGAACTGGCGTCTCATCTCTCTGTAGAGGTTGGTAATTTCGGCAAATTCTGGGGAGCCTCGGCAAGAGCGTCTGGGTCCGTGGGGCCGGCCGCCCGGTTGGTTAGTCCTCGGGCTAGTCGGTCGACCCCTTCGTTTCCAGAGTTTCCCGCGTGGGCGGGTACCCAGACCAGGTTGATCTTATGGTCGGGAGTGCAGCCGCGAAGGATGCGTGCAGCGGGGTGGCAGATAAAACCTGCCGAGTAATTTTGTATTGCTCTTTTGGAGTCGCTGAGGACTGTGCGTGTACGTACGTGGGTCAGCGATGGCGAGCGCGATGGCGGTTTCTTCTGCCGCTGTCGGAGAGTGAGCTACTACTGTGGCGGCGGTGACGAGAGTAAACTGTGGCGTGGTTGCACAAGCCACGTATGTGTTTGGACTTTGCCGTGCAGCATCTACGTATGTTGCGTGTTCGTCGGCAAGGTATGTGGCATCTAGTGCTTGGGCTTTCAGCTGACGGCGCGTATCATGGCTGCCAGGTAGCATGTTTTTGGGGATTGGGTTTATAACTAGGCGGCTATAGACCCCTATCGGAATGGGCGTCGTGGGGTGGACGTCGCCTATGGGGTTGATGTTGAGACGGTCAAGTATGAGCCGCCCGTGTTTAGTGCGGGAGAGGCGGTGGATTTGGGCGGTCTTGTGTGCCTCTGAGTTCTGTGAGCGTGTTGTAGATGCCGAGTTGGAGGAGGTGCTGTGTGCTGGCGTACTGAGGTAGCCCCAGTGCCGCTTTGTACGCTGAACGTATAATGCTGTTCACAGCTTCCTCGTCCTTCCGGCGGAGGTGATAGTAGGGGTAGGAGTACACTATCCTGCTAATGAGGAAAGCTTGCGTGAGCCGACAGAGGTCATCCTTCTTCATACCTCTGCGGCGGGTGCTGATGCGGCGGATAAGGCCGTTGATCTGATTGGCTGTGGTGCGAAGGCGCTGAATGGCCTTCGAGTTTTGCGTGTTGTTCTGTATTAACATACACAGAACGCGGATGGTGCGGACCGGAGGTATGGGATGTGTGTCGACTTGAAGCACAATAGGTTCTTGCGGGTCGGGGACGGGCAGGCGAGCTCGTCTGTCCCTGAT
This sequence comes from Amblyomma mixtum, assembly GCF_055824585.1. Taxonomy (NCBI): domain Eukaryota; kingdom Metazoa; phylum Arthropoda; class Arachnida; order Ixodida; family Ixodidae; genus Amblyomma; species Amblyomma mixtum. Next base: position 128,844,157 of record NC_143019.1, read on the forward strand.
GACTAGTAATTCGGACTTCGTGGAGGAGCATGTGAGCCCGTTCGCCTGTACAAATGAGTGTACTTTATCGATTGCTGTTTGGAGGGAGTTTTGGATTTCCCAGTCAGAGCCAGAGTTGGTCCATAGGGTAATATCATCGGCATATATTGAGTGTTTAATGTGAGGTATCTCTTCGAGGAGCGGAGGGAGGCCTCTCATTGTAGTGTTGAAAAGGAACGGAGATACGACTGCTCCTTGTGGTGTTCCTCGGGTGCCTAGTGTGATCTTCTCGCTGTGGAGGTCTGCAATGTGAAGTGCTGCTGTACGGTTATGAAGAAAGTCGGCGATGTAGTTGTAAGTGCGAGTGCTTACATTCATTTGTGAGAGGTTTGCCAGGATGGAAGCATGTGACACGTTGTCGAAAGCCTTGCTGACATCTAGGCTTAGGATGGTTCGTGTAGCTCGGATGGGTCTCGGATCGAGGATGTCGTGTTGGATTTGCCACATAATGTCTTGAGTGGAGAGGCCGGTTCTGAAGCCGATCATAGTGGGGGGAAAAGGATGGTGCATACTTTTGCAATGACATAATTGTAAAGTAAATATTTACAAGGCACATCACAATAAGAAAAACACGAGAATTCACAGAGTTGATGGAAAAACAGAGACAACAAGAATTTCTTCGTGAACAACCCTTTAATCATTCGGACGAGAAAGGAGGTAAGCTTTAGCATTTCTATTGAAAGACTTTTGGGAAACAGATTTCTGAATAAATTCTGTGGTCTGTGTATGTTTATTTAGAAGACTGGGAATTAAATATGACAGCATTTCGGTTCCATAGTTAGTCCTTACGAGTGGTACTCTGTAACTGACGTGTCTTAATTCATAAGGCGCGTCACTACTAGAGTTTAATTGAACATATTTAATGGGAAGATGTTTGAAATCGTTAAACACATAAGAAAGCAGTTTCAACTCAAATAATTCGTTGACGTTTAGAATCGAATGCTTTGAGAAGTACAAACCTGTATGATCATTGTCTTGCAAGGTTTTCGACATATCGTATTGCTTTTTTCTGTAATGTTATCAGCCTCGTGAGGTTAGTTTTCGTTGTAGATCCCCAAACAAGTAGACAATAAAATCTCGGTGGACACCCGTCAAACCCGGGGAACTTTTTTGACCTAAAGTGTGGTCACTTTAGGTCACTTTAGGTTAGCTTCGCCTCTAGGAGTGGGAAGCGACAGCGTCTTGCAACGCTGCCGGGGAGTCGATAGAACGCCATCGCCCATTCGGTTCTATGCCTCACTCGTCGGTAAATTGGTTTTTGAGGAAAGGGAATGTATCTGTCTCTCATATCTCGGTGGACACCTAAACCTCGCCGGAAGGGAAGGGAGGAGGATGAGAGTGAGCGAAGACACCGTATTCACTAGACACGCCTTTGTTCATTCCAAGCCATCCAGCTGGCATGGCGAAGTGGATAGCATGCTCGTGTCGCACGCCGAAGACCGGGGTTCGATTGCCGAGCTCGAGCAATTTCCTACTCGGTTTTATTTATTTATATGGCCTTACTAGAAAACTTAATTAGTCTAATTGGGTAATTAAGCAATTAACCAAGCTCAGTCCCACTTACTTGGAGCATCACTATACGATCCCTTCATTTGGTCGCATGGTTACTAGCCACAGTACAATTGGCCCCGTTTTAAATTCGCGCACTGTGACGTCACGACCGTTTCGACCAATTGAAAAGCGTTACATTTCTGTCGACAACTGCTGCTTACAACGATGAGACATTAAAGGCTTCCGCCTTAATACACGTGTTGTTGGTTAGCATGGTATCGCGCTAACGCATCCGTGCGCTCCTTCCATGACTGCTATGGTCTTTTTCTGGACATGTTGCGGGGAAGGGGTCAGATCGGGAGGGCGCATCTGGCACTCTCTCTTTTTCCTCAGAGTGGTAGTCGTGTTTGATGTGTAGCTGGTCCAAGAGGCGGCGACCGGACGTGGTCTGTGCAAGTCGCGTGTATTGGTTGAATAAGTGGGATTCCCGAAGCTCCCGGAATGTGTTCACCACGCCCAAGGCCACAAGTCTCCAGTTGGACGTGGCGACCGGGAGATCAAGAGCCCGCTTGATGACTTTACGGTGGATGACCTCCAGTTGGTCATAATTGTGTTTGCGCAGTTACAAGTAGGGGGTTGAGTAGAGCATTCTACTCGTTAGGAAAGCAGGGTCAAGCCGCAGTGCATCCTTGCTTCGTAATCCACCCCGCTTGATGGAGACCCGGCGGACCATGCGGGCCACCTGGTTTCCCACCGTGCGATGTTTGGCTAGGGTGGTGTCGACCTTGCGTTGGTGGAGTATGAAGGGGCCAAAGATGCGGATCTCCTTGGCCTCCCGGTTCGGTCCCGAGGAGAGACTGATGCGAAGCTGTGTTGTGTCCCGAGGGGAGGGCCGTACAGCATCCCTCAAAAGTATGCAGCCCAAGGGGTTTGCTTCCGGGACCTGCAGCGTGCCCATTTATGCATCCTAAGCGACCGTAATCTCTCGAAGCATAAATGGTTTGGTTTGGTTTATGGGGTTTAACGTCCCAAAGCGACTGAGGCTATGAGAGACGCCGTAGTGAAGGGCTCCGGAAATTTCGACCACCTGGGGTTCTTTAACGTGCACTGACATCGCACAGTACACGGGCCTCTAGAATTTCTCCTCCAAAGAAATTCCAGCCGCCGCGGCCGGGATCGAACCCGCGTCTTTCGGGTCAGCAGCCGAGCACCATAGCCACTGAGCCACCGCGGCGGCGGAAGCATAAATGGCTTCGAGTCCTCAATCCTACCAAGCTTTGGACTGGTAGAGGTGCTAGGGAGCCGCGCTAAACAGTTCAGAAGCAAACTGCTTCGGCTGCATACTTTTGACGGGCAGTTTACGTGCACAATTTCTGATTTAGCTGGGTCCGCAGTAGGGCGCGTAGTCGTCGGCTCGGGTCGCCGCTGCTTTCAGGCAAAGATTCCATGCGGCCCAAGTTAGCTTGCGTGGCCCAAATTGTAATGTCATCCGCGTAAAGAGCGTGATGTAACCCGCGCAAAGACAAATTTGAGGGAAGATGAAGCATTGCCAAATTGAATAACAGGGCAGAGATGACCGCGCTTAGAGGTGTTTTCTTCGAGCCGATGGTGTATGGCCAGTTTTCGTCATTTTATATGCGTATGTTGGATGGACAGTCTGTAAGAAATTGTCGTATGTAATGGAATGCTCTGTGGCCATAGTTGGTGTTACTGAGGTGGTCCGGGATTACATCGCGCTTCAGGTTGTCGAATGCGCCATTAAGATCCAAGGCCAGGACCACCTTGCCGTTGTGGGGACTTTCGACGGGATCTAAGATGTCGTGGTTGAGCTGCAGAAGTATACCCGCTGCTGACTTGTGAGGGCGAAAACCGAACATGGTGTCCGCGAAAATGTGCTTTCTTTCGAGAAAATCGAAGAGTCTGGCGCGCACCATCGTCTCCATCAGCTTGCCGACACAAGACGTGAGGGAGATGAGGCGAAGGTTCTCCACATCAATAGGTTTGTCGGCCTTCGGGATGAAGGTCTGGCCGCAACACGTGGCCCTGTTCCGAGGTCTCATCGATCCAATATGAACACGCACGGAAACCCAAAGCCGCTTACATAGGGCCATGCTCAACTTTTTCAGCCACGGCAACACAGCTAGCGCACATGCTCAGGGATCGATACCTGTGCAGTACTAAGGACCCACGGCCGGTGGCATATTCGTATGCAGGCGAAGACAGCACGGAGCTGGAAACCCCGTTCCAGCTCCACAACCTCAGGACGGCCTTAAGCAAGATGAAGCGGGGCACTGCACCCGGAGGCGGCAAGGTTACGGTCAAGCTCTTGGCCAAGCTTCCCGATGCAGCCTCCGCCGCGCTTCTCAAATACATCAGTAGCATTTAGGAGGGAAAGACTCATCTCCCTCTCGATTGGAAGGCAGCCGCCCCGACAGGGTTCCAGATCAAGGACATGTAACTACTCTGGGGCGCTTGAGCATGAAAAGCGGCGCAATAGGGACTAGTTTGAATAAACACATACCTAGTATTTATTGCTGTAACATGGGAAGTTCACTTGCTACGAACCTCTTATAAAACGAACGCATTTCGCACAAGCGTGAGGTTCGTTATAAGTGTGCTCGACTATACACCTAATTCATAAACAGCGTTTCAAGTTATTTCCGGGACACTCAGCACAACGGTGGTTATTGGGGACGATGCACACGTTGGTCTACTCTCAGTGTGAACACGCGAGACTCATGGGCCGCGCTCTTTGGAGGGCCACTGCATTGACGCGACCGTGCACTTAGCGGAGTTGTCTGACGATCAGCTTCACTTTGAGGTCCACCTTTGCCAATACCACTTTGCTGTGACAAACGCTTGTGCCAGACAACTTAAAAAGAGTTACCTGCTGGGCTAGTTGGTTGTCAGACATAAACGGATCTATAATAACAATAATAATTAAGCACCCAAGAAAATCTATACAGCAAAACGGGCCCATCTAAGCCAATGGTGGCTTTTGTGATGTAGCCCAGCATCGTCAGCTAAGTGATGTAGTTGCAGTATACATGAACACATTTAATACCAACAAAGAAAGGGAAACCAATAAGAGTGATAAACGTAGATCAGGTTACGAAGGCGTCGAAACAAAAGGATAGAGTAATCAGGACTAAAGAGCGAAAAGCAACAGAAAATACGCACATGTATTACAACATAAGCAATAGACTCCTCAAATTAGATCGATAGTTCACAGAAAAAAAATTAATCTGGCAAGTTACTAAATATTTTGGGGAGATACAAGTAGTGTCTTGCTGCTCCGTATCGAGTGGATACGCGCGGTAAAACAAAACGCATTTCTTTGCGCAGCGGCCGTGGGGAGACGTGCGGATGCTTAAATTCATCCGTCCAGAAATGATGCAGCACAGCCGTAGAAAAGTATAAAGAATGAAAGAACGGAAAACCGAGATCATGAAAAATGCCTGCTTGATAGTATCACGCGATTATACGCTTGATGGTATCAAACGCTATTATACGCCACGCTTTTTGATGCACTTTTTAATAGGTTATCTAATCTGTACTGCCAACGTTCGGAGCAGAAAGCGAAAACCGTTGTACCGTACCCTAAGGTGCTGTATGGAGGGTTGTGTACTATGATTTTTTGAGTGTGAAACGGCAAGAAGCTTTTAATGTTAGAGAGTAAACATGCAACAGATATTAGTTTGGAGCAGACATGCGCCCCGTCATTATGCCACGGCAAGTACTATCGAGATGAATGCCGAGATACTTAAGTGGGTTTGCAATTTTGACAGGAATACACTTACAGGACATGTAGTCTTGGGCATGAAGATACACTAGAATGACCATGGTTCCACTCTTCAGGGGATTTTTGATGTATACAATTGTGCTCTTCTTTTTATTGACGATAAGATCATTTTTTAAAAAAAACGAGACCATAGCTTCATGCACAGATTGCGAGAGATATTCAACTACCCTTTAATTAACATGCTTTGTCAGGAGGACGATATCATCCGCATACTGATACATTTTACGTTTTGGGATTATAGAAATGAAATCATTCACAAATAGGTAAAAGAGAAGTGACAATAAAATTTACCATCGAGGGACACCGGAACCAAGGGTTAATTTGCTGCTAAAGTATTTGGTACCCATAACTACCATTTGTGACCTGTCGATGACAGAGTTTTTGAATCGAGTATAGAAGGGGCCTCTAGAACCAGTAAGATATAATTTGCGAAATATGAATAGACACAAAAAATGGTTTGAAAGTGAACGTCGCAAAAAAAATCTTTTGAGCCAAAAATAAGCCAGTAAACCTAACGAAGGAAATACATTAGAACTGGATCCTATTAGAAATCTAACCAAGGTTTAAATCGTTCGGTGTTTTATTCAATACAAAAAGGTCCTGGGACGACCATATTTATTACACTGTAAAAAAAATATTTCGGGTACTTGGTCCCGTTTATCGATGTCGTCAAGTACTGTCTGGCAATGCGTTCCTTATAGTGTATGACTCAATTTTTCTCTCCCACCTTGATTAGTGTAGTTTAGTCTGGGAACGACATAAAAAAATTCATCTCCTACAGAAGAACTTTCTCAGAATTATGGAACCACACCTAGGACGTATCACACAGTGCAACTCTCTATGAAATAAATTCTGCCGGCAATAGAAATATGACTTTCTCTTACGTCATGCGACTAAACGTGAACATACGAACAGAACTTTGACTGGGAAAGCTTAACAATACATCATCACACGGACGCATATGATTTGCTTGTTAAGAAATTCAACGAAATTTACTCATGTTCCATGAGAGAGGTGAAGCAAAAACTAAGAAACCCTGAAAAGAAGTGGATAACAAATGACATGTTGGCGTTATCGTTTGAAAAAAGCAAGCTTTGGCAACTTTGTAAGAGTAGTCCCTCCGACACTGAGTTACAGAAGTTGTATCGTACAGTTCGGAATAAGCTTACATCAAAGTTAAGATTAGGAAAGCGGCGGTTTTACTCTGCTGAGTTTGTAAAATGCCGCGGTAATATGAAAAAAACGTGGGGACTTCTTCATGGCATAATGGGTAAAACTAAGAACAAAAATCTAGATACTGAATTAAGCCGTACCTTTGGCAGTGAAAGTAATCAATCTACGGCGGACTCGTTCAGCGAACAGTTTGCTACATCTGTGAAGGACTTAAAAGCACAACCGCAAGCGCCTCCGGCGCCATACAACGGTCCAAACGTATCAAACTCTGCGTACTTACCGACGGTTGATGACACTGAGTTATGGAATATTCTTCAGGTCCTCCCACTGAGCAAACCTCCTGGATATGATAAGATCAGACTACGAGATGTAAGAAATAATTACAGCAAACTAAAAATTGTGCTCCTGCATATTCTTAACGGTTGCTTCTCAACAGGGGAAATACCACAAGGTATGAAAATATCCGTTATACGGCCCATCTATAAGTCGGGCAAAAAAACTGATAAGAGGAACTACCGACCAATCGCTATATTGCCTACCATTACTATTTTAATGGAGAAAATCGTATATCAGAGCATGTTGTCGTTTTGTGACAGATTTGATATCCTAAATGGCACACAGTATGGCTTCCGGCGCGAGACTAGCACTGTAGATCTTCTAGAAGATTGTTGTGACAATATTAACATGCATATAGATAGAAATGAGATTGTCCTTGGATTGTTCTTAGACTTAACCAAAGCTTTCGACACAGTGGACCACGGCATTCTGTTGCAGAAATTAGAGAACATTGGATTTCGCGGACCTTACCTCATATTTTTCTCAAACTACCTTTCAAATCGTGTTCAGGTTGTGCGAGTCAAAGATAATTTCAGCGACTTCAAACCTCTTCTATATGGCGTGCCACAAGGCTCCGTTTTAGGACCTTTCCTTTTCAATATTTATGTAAATGACTTGGCATATCTTAGACTGAATTCGGTACTTTACCAGTACGCTGATGACACAGCGCTCCTTGTTCCGAATGAGTCGTACAACAGGGCTGCAAAGCTGCTACAAGCGGATGTTAAAAAAGTGTGTGATTGGTTTTCAGGTAACCAGATTTACATTAATAAGCAGAAAACGGCTCTGGTTTGTTTTCGAAATCCGCACAAAAAGGTCACATTAAAGGAATCTGTTATTGTGCACGGTACTTTCTGCCCTAGATGTCAATGTGTTTCACTGCCCTTGTCTGAAAGAGTCAAATATCTAGGTATTCATCTCGACGCCAACATGTCTTGGTCTTTTCATGTTGAGCATCTCATCAAACGACTCCGTGTAACTTCTATGTATCTTTACAGAATGAAATTCAATACTTCTGTTAGGTTGCGTCAGCTTGTGTTTAAGGCTATAGGAGAGTCTATATTAAGGTATGGTGTCACTGTTTATGGCTCATGTGCGTTGTCTAGAAGGAGCCAAATCGATAGATTACTACACAGAATTTCCGCAAACATTTTGTATGGCACGTCTAAGGAGACCTTAGATAGTGCTGAAAGAATGATTGCAGCTGATGTGTACTTCATTCAAGATTTATTTACACATGTAGTAATTAGTAGAAACTACTTTTCTAATAACTTTAAGCTTCCTGTGAACAAACCTAAAATACTAAGAAAAGTAGAGTCGTTTAAGCTTCCCAAGATATATACACACTATGGAAAAAGGTGCCGAATGTTCTACATCCCATTCCTTTTTAACCAGCTTCCAACAAAAATACTATCATTGCAGACTATCAAAGAGGTCAAATCACAAGTAAAATCCTGGCTAGTTACGTCTAGAACCTTTAAAACGGTACACTGACATAATGGCTCGAAACACTTTTAAGGTCTTGTTGATATGTGTTACGAAGCACGGTTGCTTTTTTGTTGTTGTTGTTGTTGTTGCATCCTCATAATCTATGTATTTAACCTACTTTTTCAGTGTGTACAAGTGTGATTGTTGTTCCTATCAATATATGTTTTTTTTCTTTTTTTTTCTCTCTTTTATATTGCAAACCATGTAATTTTGTCTGTACTGAGTCTGCACTTTGTTTGATTGCCGTGGCCCGCCCACAAGCGCCCTGTCTTGCGCTTCCGCGGGCACACATACTTCCATGTGTAAATATGACAAAATAAATATGTATGTATGTATGTAACGTGTTTCCTCCATGAATTGCCTCGCGTACAAAAACACATGCATGCGTACAACGCGAGACGTATTGGCCAATAGGATATTAAAATATAAAAAACTAATTACGATTATGAAACACTAGAAAGCAAATTACAACGATTGCTTAATAACCGGTGTGCAAATAGTATTTGTTGTATCGCCGGCTCGCACACGCAGCCAGCCAAGCGAGCACGATGCCAGTAGCCGAACAAGGAAGATCATTTAATAGATTAGTCGCGGCAGTATATACACAGCCAGGGCCACCCGTGGCGCCCTCCAGGATAGGTTAATATACCTACAACAATATTGCCCTTCAAATCATCACGTATCGTGAAGGAGAATTTTTTCTTTCTCTTGACTAACTGTGGCTTTTGCCTAATTTTTTTGTTTAATCTTCAATGAGAACTGTGTAAAACTAAGTAATGCTTTTTCTTCCCTTTTGTGTTGTTTTTGTTATAACATCAGGACCAAGACATGCCAGGGAAATCGATCCGCTTTATTTCAAGCAGGCGTACATATATAGCGATAAGTGACGTCGCACGGTTCACGCTCAGAGATGGTCGCGCCAGACACACATGTGGGCGTGTCAGCCGACTTGCTTCGTTATCACAGTTTTATCTGCTATTTTAAAATTCTGCCTAAATTGTCTATCCTACCTGTATGCACTGTACTATCTCTTGTTGTTAGCCACTCTATGCCGCCAACTGTTAAGGCCGGGTGCCCGTGGCGTAGTAGAAAACAAGGGCAACAAAGCGTCCCGGTTTGTCTTCTTTCTTGCGTGTTATGCACTTCGGCGCCAGAATCCTTTTATTATAACACGCGTCTTGAGTGTTGGCAGCAAGAGTGAACGACCCAGTACACGCCTTCACTCTCCGAACATTCTTCACATTAAGGAGAAGACACGATGCAGAGACCAGCGTTGCAGAAGTCACCGTTTTTATTTCTACGTCATCCCGCCCACCCACTCTAATTGGTCATTGTGGAGCTGCCTCTATCATGTTTGGAGAAGCCAAGCTGTACAATGGAGAATATACAAATGCCTGCCAAATGAATGGCCGAACAACAGCCCCATTTCCTTATCACTTCTATTTTCTGCGTACATTTCTACAAATAGAAGGGCTACAAAGTGTCTTCAAAGCAATTGGCATGGACGTCGAGATTGTGAAAAGTCGTCAGAATAGCCACAGACGTCAAAATGACACCAAGAACGAACAAACAGAAGGGACAAAGAGCGTTAGGGAGGTGTCAGTGCTTTCGCATTCCTCCAATGGGGGTCGTCGCAGTGATCTCCCAGTTTTTGAATACAGCAATGTGTAATCTATTGCTTTTCGGTTCCTAAATTAAATCTACACACCACAATTATTCACCCCTATCATGAATATATTTCAGCAATTGGTGTAGTAGTGTATGCGTGCACTTTTGACCGACCCTCTTGTTTTTTTCTATCACGCGCCGTACATGCATCTATTCCTTGTTTCTTCTAAAATCCTATAAAAACTATATCTGTTTATGTGTGACAACTCTCAAATAGGCCCAATTGGCCGCATAAGTAAATAGATCACCGCTGAGCGCAGCGGAGTGGATTCGGGACCGCACCGCGGCGCGGTCATCTCCTGCCGCTTGGCAATTGAATACCTCATAATCAAATGTGATGGTATCCACTCGGATGTCGATGCAGGCACAGTCACTCTAGCTGAGGCTATAGGGATTAAAGATAACAATGGTCATAGAAATAAATCTGCAGTGGAAGTTAGCAAAAAGCGATTGGAGGATTGGTGGCTTAAAAGCAGAGATGTGGCATAAAGTTAGAATTGTAGGAAACCGTAGGTAAAGATGATGGCGAATCTTAATGAGAATTGCCAAAACGGTAAACAAAAAGTTAACAAAACAAGAAAACCGGAGCATGGTGGCAATTCCCACCATCCGTTTCAAAGGGGGCGCTCCTATCCATCCATCCAGCGTGCTTGCAGCCAGAGTGCCCCGAGCGTCGACAAACTTCGGCCCCGATCTCGCGCGGGCGGTTGTCACGTCTGATAAATTTCTCTCCAGCCTTTCCGCTGCTCTCCTGTTGACGGTAGTGACAAAAGGGAGCGCGCATCGGCAGTGGCCGATCGAGCGCATCGCGCTGTGGCAGAGCAATCAGACGGCCGCAGTCCTTCAAGCCGATATAGTATGAAGGAAGGAGCAGCACTATTGTTTTTGTTTTCCTTTTATATTCCCGCATGTGAAATTTCATTGCCTATCACCTGCATCTACCGGTGCCGGATATTGGGCAGCGCGGCCCAAGGCAGCGGCTACCTTGACGCACGCTTTCTCACGCCTATGCGACAAGTAACAGACACGACGAGCTTTGCTGCCGGTGCTGTTTCTCCAATGGTTGCTGTGTTTTAGGCACTGTGTGAACAATGAGCTTATTCTGTTCAGCCAGCCCGCTGAAACCTGTTTTAATTGGATGCTACGATAACTTGTCTCTGATACAGTACCGTCACGATGAAATTGTTAGGAAGTCGAGTCACAAAACTTATTGTCGTTCAATGAATTTTACTGGCGAAAGCACATAAAAAATAGGAAGGTACATTTAAGCTCCACCTTAATTGTATGACGCAATAGTGCGGTGTGTTCATTCTCATATGCGCAGAAAGTCATCCTCTACTTTACATTCATCCATCCCCCTTCTGGCGCAGTGGTGGAGCGGTTAAGCCATGCGCCATTGCCCTGCGATGGCAGGCGCGGCCTTGTGCGGCCAGGGTTGTCCTTTTCGAGCAACCAAAGATAATTTTACAGCCACCTGCCAAGGTGGGCAGTTTGCTCACTATGAGCTGGGCGTTGTGATGACGCCGCATCTTACGTGAGCTAGGTGGCCCACCTGCCTCATAGGTTGCTCTCTCGGGATTACCTGCCAGAGCCATGCCCATTATATTTTTTTTTCCAACACCGATGCCGACATGCCGACGTCGACACCGCCGACACATGGCCCGTCGGTAGGACGATAACAGCGCTGAGCCGTATTATTAACCGCATTAGCCATACTTTCTGAATGCCTGGGATGTCGACGATCTTGGTTTCACTTGCTAGTGCGGCACCATCACACACAGGTCTCAAGAGGCAGGTCTACCGAAGTGCGTTGTGCTCAAGGTCGGACCTCACAACAAAATAGTGGGCAGAGCTACTCAACTTCTTCGGAACGCCCGGGCATATCTCTGAGTGCACCCACAGCATTCTCAGCAGTTGGTGCTGCTCGGTAAACGTATAGGGATCCATCATTAGGGACGGACTCGCCCCACTCGTGCGGATCGAGGGCACACTCACCGGTCCGAGGTCGTGAAAGATCATCGATGGGCAGTGGATTCTCTACGCTCTGGACGGGCCGTTGGCAGAATGCTGCTACATCTTCCAGCACGACCGTAGAGTCGTGCACAAAGCACGCGATGTGGGCAACCTCCTCGAACACTGCGCCATGCGTCAGGTGCAGTGGCCAACGAACGAAGCTGACCTGTACGCCATCAAGAATATCTGAGGAATCTTGAAGAAGGATCTTGAAGAGGGAGCTCTTCTCACGGCACGTTTTCGGTGACATGGCGGACAAAGTGTGGCATGCCGTCAAGGCAGAGTGGGAAGCTCTGCGCGGACGTCTATCGCTAGTTGCAGCTCTCTACAAGTGGATTCCAAGACCAATAAGCCTAGTTATCGTTGCCGCCGGCAACTGTTCGTTCCACTAGGACACGCTTATGCCAGCGAGTGAGATTTTAATTTATTTTGGTCAATAAAAATTGACTGACACTTAATTTTGTGATTCGTCTTAATAACAATCTTTCTGTAGTGGTAATCTCGTGAATAAATTTTCATAAGTTACAACATATCGTAGCATCCATTTAAAACAGTTTTCAAAGGACTGCCTAAACCGAATATTAAACCCATTGCGGAGACAATGCTGAATGACCATCTCGTAAGAAAAGATGCACCTGCAGCACAGCTGGCTGTGTCTGTTTTATGTCGCACAAGCCTGCAAAAGCGCACGTCAAGGTTGTCGCTCCCTTGGGCCACGCTGCCGAAAAATACGGCAGTGGTGGACACAGATGATAAGGAATAAAGTTTAGGGTTAGAGTATTTTAATAGGAGAAAAAACGTCAGGTCACTGTGTAGTGTTCGGCTTCTTTGTGTGGCGGGCCCGGGAGAGCGCCGCAGAGAGTCAGGAGGCTGCTGTGGTCTGAGACGAACTGTCCTTTAATAACATCCACTAAAGCATTTTATACACAAGACACTGGCGCCACGGTACGGACAAAGTGAAAGCGAAACTGAAACACGGTACGGGCAAAGTGAAAGCGAAACCGAAACTCAGACGATACAACAATTTCCCTCCCTTAGAAAAACATGTAATGCGTTAGTCAGTGGGTAGCTGATTATTAACGATGATTGAACATGGAGTTGATATAATGCACACTTAGGGAAACGAGAATTAGAAGCATTGTTCACAACCACAGTATGACAGTCACACAGGTGAAATGAAGAGTAGTCGAAAGTCGCATGAAGTGAACAGAGACGTACCGCACACACATCACACACACTGGAACACTGAAGCACCTAGTTGCCTTGGTGTTTTCAGTCACCGAACGACTTCTATGAATGATAGCGGTAGCGATCCGGTGGCTGTCTAGCTCTTGTAGGCTGAATGCGTCGGTGCTCAACATCGACAGTGGTTCGGGCTGCTTTGTGTGGCGGGCCCGGGAGAGCGCCGCAGAGTCAGGAGGCTGCTGTGGTCTGAGACGAACTGTGCTTTAATAACATCCACAAAAGCATTTTATACACAAGACACTGGCGCCACTGTACGGACAAAGTGAAAGCGAAACTGAAACACGGTACGGAAAAAGTGAAAGCGAAACCGAAACTCAGACGATACAACACACTGCGGCATCCAGCATTGGTAGAATGCGAAAGCATTGGCGCCTCCACTGCAATCGTCCCCTCTATTTGCCTCTCGTTGATACTTTTGCCCCTTTTTAATACCATTTGCCCCTCAGTGCTCATAATTAGCATCGCTTTCGCTATTTCACTGGCATTATTTGCTATCAATTAGTCATCTTCGTTGATTACAGTTATCTATTGCAATCACTCTGTTTCTCATTCTTCTTTATCACCGTAAGTAATCACTGCAATAACTTTTTTTTAACTTTTCATCATTAATCTCTCTAATTAAACACATGCACTCCGATTACCCCCATTTTTACCTCAATCACGCGATTTGGCGATATTGCTGCTTTCCGTTCCGCCTACTGTATCCCCGTCCAGCCTAATCGACCATCCGACTTTTTCTTCGATTTGATTAACTAATTAATCTATTTCAAGCAGACTCTGTTCTTCGATTAATTATCACTCATCAAACACTTTTCAATTCATTTCAACTTTTATTTTCTTCCTTTGACTGTTTTCTACTATTTTCCCGTCCACAGTTATTTTCCCGTCCTCTCACTATATCCGCGTCCACTCTATTTCGAAGGATTTCATACCTTTTTAGCTTTAATTCACTACTCAAGCTATTGACGTAGAGTTTTTGCACATAATTCTCACATCATCATCTATCGATTACAACCATTTGTTTGATCCTACCTCTTCTGAGAATGCCATAACTGCTGGTGCCACACCCCGCCGAATTAATCAAGTAATGCTTTCGCATTATTACAAAGCGTCTCGTTCCTTCACAAAGCAGCGGTTTGATGGACTGCGGTTTTCCGATTGCTCTGCCACAGCGCGAAGTCCACGACCCCTGCCGATGCGCGCTCTCATCGGTCGCGGCCGCCAGCAGTAGAGCAGCCTAACGCCGCACTAAAAATATATCAAGCGTGAAAAGCGCCAGCGCTAGAGGTAGGGCCAAGTTTGTCGTCATACAGGGCACTCCTGCCAAAAGCGACGGCACGATTTAAAAGCGCCGCGGTGCAGCCCGGAAGCCACACCGGTGCCCTGAGCGGTGGTCAGTTTTACTTTTGCAGGCGGCATTGCCGCGAGCTTGCGTGTCTTGTATGCAACTTGATTTTCTTGTTCGGAGAAAGTGACCCTGCCAAGCCTAATGCCCGGCTCTAAACTGGGCAGCTCACTCTGAAATCGAACAAAAATGAAAGTGTCCAGGAAATGGTGGGTTATATGGTCTGCCACTCATCTGGGCGTCCGATTCCGGTGACCTGGCTGAGGTCATGTCCTCCTATCGCTGCCACAGGTCTCTGCCCAGACTTCAGCCACCCGTTGCCAGCGCGGGCGGCCACTGGAGATGAAGCGTTTTGGAACTGTGATGTTTGGCTGCGCTCTGGTCTGCTTCTACGTCCTCCTGCAGTCGAAGCCGGGTCGAAAGACGAATCTACTATGTATGACGGACGGTTGCGCCCGGCACAGGTGAATAACGGGCCCGTTACACTTTAATAATGAGCCCCCAAAAATGTTGTTGGCAGCGCGGTGCCACAGTTACAGCGCTAGAAGATGCATCTCCGTTCAGTGTTCTCAATCTCCTTTTTTTCCTTGGGGGAGGGGAAGAGGGAGTGACGCTTAATGTTTCAGCGAGACGAGTACCTTCTCAAGGACTTCAAAGCCTCCCGGTGTCGTTTTCATGGCTGATCAAAATACTGAGAATAAAGGAAGAAAGGAAACGGCGACGAGTATGGATTGTGCGCTCAAAGAAAGAGGCTTAAGGTTGGCTTGTGATTAAGACAAAACTAAAAGACGAGTCAAATAAAACACAGTGAGGAGTGGCGACAGTCTCCCAGTGACCCAAAGAAAGTTGCTGTTGTCCCTTACGTCGATAGGTTGTCGTATAGGTTAAAGAAGATAGGGGGCAAATACGGCGTGAAGGTTGTTTTTCGGCACCAAATAAGTGCAGTGGCATCTTCGCACAACAAAAATGGAGATCTGACATCATCCTGCGTGGTAAAACGGGCGGATGTCAGGTCAAGCATTGGCTAGAGTTCATTTCATGCAGTGTTGCAAGTGTTTATAAGCTTCCGCTTTATTGCGGTGACGCTCGGACGATGCCAGATCGCCAGATGCCAGATGCCATCGACCAGACCGGACGATGCGTTAATGAAAGGCTTCAGGACCACTCCAATTCCTGCAATAAGAACTCTCCAAAGTCATCTATTAACCTTGCAGTGGAGCGTTGTTCTTGCGGTTGCACTCCGGTTTTTTCTGCCGCAGCCATTCTTTTTAGAAATAAAGACCAACTGGCTAGAGTAATAATGGAAGCCTATCACTTACATAATTCTGGAAACACTTGCGTCGGTCGGCCTTCTGTAGTGCTGTCGCAGATTGAACTTGATTTCCTCAAGGGTGCCTATCTTGATTGTTAGCGCGATTAAGGACGCGTCCAGTGTTATCTTCCTCCGGCCAGAGTGTGTTTGGTTTTTGCTTTTTGTTTTTGGACACGCCCCTATTGAAAAAACTCTGCGTGAGTTTGCACGAGAACAGTGATTTTTGTACGATCACGTTCATTTTGCACACAAATGCGCAGAAATTGGGCGTTACCTGTACGCATTCTGTGCGTCCTGTGTGTACATATGCGCGTACTGTGAGCTGATAGACGTTCACGCACACTCTTTGCGTGTAAAAAATCGTGGACTCTCGTGGAGAACTCTCTGTACGTGGACATCTGCGTGCTGAGAGGGGGCTTGCCGAAGCTGTGCGTGCTTATGTGCGTACTGAGCAAGCTCAGTGAGGCTGCGTGTGGCCATGTGTGCGTTTGCTTGCTTAGTAGCAACTTGTCGAGACTGTAAAGGCCCATTTAGGGTGAAAGCAAACAAGGTTCGAGCATTCAGTTAATGATTACTTTCAATAATGAGCAATAAGCTCACGTTTTGCTGTTTTATAATTTTCGTCTTGGCGTAAGTACCCATTAATCATTTTCAACTTCAGCAAACAAATAACCAAAAAATTATCTTTTAGTGCAAAATGGTTTCCTTGGATACTGCAGGGACCTGTACATGACAACATGCACACTGAGCAAGAGCTTGTCAACATTGCAAGTTTATAGTAAAATAATGTAAAAAACAAGCTGCTAATGACTCTTACAGCATCCTTCAGTTCTTCCTTTAACCAATCCTGAAAGTTACAGATATCTTATAGATGCATGATGAAAGCCATCCAGAGCACTTATGTTGTTGCCCGTCATGCAGACAGCCATATTTCTAAATCAGAAGCAACACAACCATTTGTTGCTTGCACTCGAAAGGAGTCAATCAATGGAATAACTCTGAAAGGGCAACAGTGTTTGTTAGGTGCAACAAACAAGCTTGGGGATATAATCAGGTTCAATCAAACATGACGTGCAGAAAGCGAATTGTGAGCTGTAACAGGAATGTTACGAGGCAATTTCCAAAACCATTTCCAAAGCAATTTCCAAAGTCATTAGCATAAATTTACATACACGTAAAAAGGCCATGTAAGCCTACACGAAAAGACAGTTTTGAATTCACAGTTGGTGTCAAAAGTTCAGAAATTAGTGCCCTCTCTCAAATTCAGTGACAAATCACAGATCGATTAATTAATTCCCAGTATGGCTCCAGAACAAATCCAATGAATCTCAAATGTGCGAAGTATATATACCACACATGTTGCCTGATTAGCACCAGCATTGCATGATGCATGACGAAGTATCACACTCTTCATTCTTTATCAATCTGTTTTGAAATTTGCACTACCACAAAGACCATCTGGATGTGCTATTATTCCGTCATATTGCTGAGAGTCACATTCGGAGACCAAGAGCAACACAACAGTGTGCTGCACATGAGTGGATATAATGCACTGGGACAACTGTGCACAGTAAGGAACGCTTGTAAGGCGTCAGGTATTTGCTTGGGGAATGTAATCGAGTTCAGTCATGTTTCATGTGTAGAAAGGAAGATACAAGTTGTAGCAGAACTATGAAATCCAACATCCAATACTGAACTTCCCCAGGTGATCTACACACACATAAAAAGCACGAAAGGATAAGCTCAGCGGTACTGTTAAGTTTGATGCCCTTTGAGGTTTGACTTGCGCGTCTGTATGCAACCATCAGATACCATCTTGAAGTTACCAGAATGCCCAAAACATCTTTGTTGAACTGTTCTACTCTAAACTGAAATACTTTTCCTTAAAACATTTTTTTTTGCGACATGCTGTGTAGCTAATTATAAAATAAAGAAAAGAAGCTGATAAAATTTTCTCATCTCAAACGTACTGATAAGTACACAAATCTGAGTGCTTTCAAGAGAGGTGACGCACCCGGTATTCAGTGTCCAGAAGCATACATAATGCTGCAGAATCCTATAGCAAGAAAATTTCTTTTAGTTGACAGATGGCTATGTCTGGTTACAAAGTCAATACCAAGTAAGGCACATATCCTAACCTGCAATTACAGGAAGCTGCACGTGCTTCATAGGCTGTAACTCCGCCAATAACTACTACATATTTCCCACCTCTAGCACGAGTGCGGAATCAATATACAGCATGGAAACAGCAGTTTTGTTGCTTTAGCTTCTTTACTATGCTGTTTAGGCAAGGGACGAGTTGAAATATTTGCATGGGCAGTTCTCGATTGAAGTAACGTAAAAAACATCCGCACTCCTTTCTGCTGAAGCGACTGGTGGACCACTTTTGCATGTCGCATCTCGTATGACTTGCTAAGGGTCCAGACTGACACACGCACTTCGTCAAACCTTCACACAAAACACTCTTCGCTTTTGCTATAAGCTCCGGCCACAGGCAGTAAGTGTCCCGTCACCGTTCACATCGCAAAAGAAGGCAGCGCTCGCAGGCGGTCAGTTTGAGCTGACAGCGACAGGTGTTGCAGGCACACCGCCGACTAAGTTTCCAAGGAAGCCACACTGTAGAAGGGCGCCGTCTTGTAATCGAAACACACCACAGAAACAATGGCCACTGTCGCTGCTTATGAGCCAGGCATTTTTGCAACGAAGTTAGCAGTGCAATAGGCCGAAAGGTTCGACTCATCAAACGACGGCACCGCACTGCTGACCTCATTATCGTTGTCGACCAGACATCCATAGCACATATGCCCCGACGGATCGCTTAATTGGGAGCTGCTACTACTCTTGGATGAGAGCGCGCCCACCGGCAGCACACACCGGTAATCCTTCTTCTTTTGCGATTCCAGCACAGTAACAGCGGCGCGCAAGACAGCCCAACAGCAGCACGAGAAAACAAGCGAAGCTCACGGCGGTGATCTCAGAAACCATGCAGCATGTCGGATAGGCTTTGGATTTGACGAGCTAGACCATCCCACTCACGCACGCACGCACGCACGCACGAATGTACCGACACGCATATTAATGCGTCCATGCGTCACAAATTTCTCAAGTTTTTAATGCTAATATGTGCACAAGAACTTAATTATTTTTGTAACGAAAGTTTCATTTGGTTTTAGTTCTTTGCTATCGCACTGCCCAAAAGCATAGAGCCCGAAAGAGACGACCTGGAGGAATGCCTGGAGGCGATGCCTTTCTAAACGGGTCGAAGGAAGCCGGAACTGGCCGAAGCGCTAGCCAACGAACGCAGCGTCTGGGGAGGGACAGCATGGCGGGCCGCGGTCAGCGTTACTACGTTTGTCGTGGTCCTTTGTGGTGCCGAGGGCGTGAACGATCGCTGGCATGAGCATTTGTCACTCTTCCGATATGTGATGTGCCGACAGCAGTGAAATTCGCTGGTGCGATGTACGAAAACGTGGTAAGGTGCTGAGTAAACCTGTGTTTATAGCGTGCGTCAGCGGGCTCGACGGATAGCGCGTCGTCCTTTGCGCGCCTTCACTGGAAACGCTATGCGGACGGTGGGGCTCATTTCCTCCATGGCGGAGCAGCTGGTGGGAGACCACTACCCGGGTGACATCTCGCATCTTGGGGGTAAGTTAATTTTCTTCGAACCTGTTCATTATTTCAAAGCCTTTGCGCACAACTGGCCACGTCAACACAGCTAGTACAGAGACGCGAAGACGCAGTGCGTATCGCGGCAGCACGCAGCGCTGAAAGGTTGTTTGCTGGCGGCACACGGGCATGAATGCGCGTGTAGTGTCAGTGGTCACACGGTCTTGGTCAGTATGCCATGCAAATATGCACAGCTGATCCGATCGCGGGGTGCACGATATCGGCGCCGTACTGCCGCCGTACTGCCATTCATCTCTCGCCGAGAATGGAATATGTGCCCACCAATAGATCTTCGGCCCGGGCTTTACATTCTCGCCGCATGTTACGCTGTAATTGAAGTAACAGCGCTCGAGCAGTTTAACTACGTAGACTGCGATTCAGCTGTATGCGTTTGGATTGAGCTTCCTCCTCTTTCACTTGTATTTCACTTGTACTTTTATAAATTGTGTATTTAAGGTACGAAGCTCCATATGATCCAGCTGCGTTCGTACTTATAGCCGAGCCAGTGTAGTCGAGCCTTGAATAGCAGAACGGTGAGATAAAAACAAATTGCTCTGAAGTTTTTCGCCTCTATTTTGGCATTCGCTTTTTCATACTTTGGCTCGGAGCTGAAATGGTACAAACAACTGCAAAATGCACACAGGTGCCCTAGCTCCATTTGCCCTAAATCCCGAAGTTGCAGTGAAATTTAAGTGTAATTGAGCCCTTAATATGTACGAAGAATAAACTTGATTGTTTCATGATTATAACCAATGGCGCAAATAAATCTGACTTTGACTTAAATATGCTGAGGTACCTCTCCAATACCTTATTTGATGTTAAAGGAAAAAGTGTGGTTTTTCTGCAATTGGCACTATTAATTCATCATACCTGTGAGAATGTGAAATCATTGCTAATCATGCCAGATTTCAAATTGAGGGACGCATGCAGAATTTGAAGCAAACCAGCCTTCTACTGAAAATATCGTCCTGCTGTGGTCTGTTCTTTAGAATGGTGGCATGTATTGTAGAAACGATGCTGGATATCGATATGCAAGTGATGTCTCGTCTGAGGCTAGGTTGTGAATGACTGCCGTGGTTATGAATTTCTTGTTGCCTGGCCCACTTCGAAATGTGGTTAAACAGTTGTGTTCCATTCTGCGACCGGCTCCTTTTTGTGCCTTGCACTTTGCCTTACATGCTTGATTCTAGTCCATTTTTTGCACTGTGCTGCTGTTAAATGTGTCTTTTTACCTTGCAGCAATCTCCACATAGCTTTACCAGCAATGCCTCTTCCAAGCTCTCCAGTATGGCTGTGCCAGCCTTTCACTTGGTGCTAGGATGCCCAGCAAGCAAGCAGGCTTTTGAGGTAAGCACTGAAGACATCTTCCGACACAAGTAGCTTTTATTTTCCTAGTCCACTGCTACTTGTGTGACCCCTCGAGTAAAGATCAGGTTCTTCTTCTTCTTTGCACTACAGGTGCACCGCCAGAGACGGTTGGTAACTCGAACTGAAGCTCTTCGCACCAGGGGTGCCACGTCAGAGACGCTCGTGTGATCAGTTGACACGCAGGGATAAAAAAAAGGCAATAACTGAGGTTTATGTACAGATATTTACAGCGTACAGAAGTTTAGACACTCGAGACAAATTAAACGGCAAAAGACAAACAACAAAAAGGTGGATCTGGCTAATACTAGGGGAGGCCCCTACTCGGCGTGGCCGAAGATGCGTTGCATCTCACCTTAGCCCAGAACCCCGCTTCCAGCTCCGGGGCCCGGTTTTAAAGCCCTAAAGGCCCGGCCCACATTCCATAGCTTCCAATCATATTGTGCTCTCAACATGATTGGTTCTTCAAGAGCCTGGCCAGCCCTCCAGCTGCCGTAAAATAGAGCTCTCTCTCCACCACAAAATAAAAACAAACACAAATAGACATCCGTGCCAGCACGTGTGCGAATCAGTACTGCGGGTGGGGGGACACCCGTATACCTGCCGGCGCGTTCGCGAGCGGCCGCGTTCCAAGAAAGGAGACGCTTCGCTTTGAGCACCCCCAGCCGCGTTCCGATGACCCCGCGAACGCTACCGAACCCTTACACGCCCTTCCCAAGATTCTACAAAGGGCTCAAATGCCACTTTTAGAATTATAACAAAGGGATCGGTACGGGTCACAAAACCACCCTGTGGGTGACATACCGCAGCTACACCAGCGCGGGCACCAACAAAACCAAAACCAAAAACAAAATGCAAAATGCGCACACAACATCAGCAAATTCCACAAATTCACACGGTGGCATGCCTGCCGTGCGCCGTAACACGCGTCCAAGTTGGTGCGTTGCACCCAGTTCACCAGCATGCACACCCGCGTCCTGCTCGACACACACACCGACACTCACAACTAGAGCGTTCAGTAGCACTGATATGGGCCACGTGAGCCTCCTTAGTCGCACCGAGCGTCCCTGTGCGCGTTCGAGCCCACACGTGCCTCATTCGACACGATTAACACCTAATGGTCACTATGCTCGTCAGGCTGGTGCCACAGCGGGGCGTGAACTGAAAAGACGGTGCCCTCCAGGATCAAACACGTCCTGGTCATCGATAGGTGAAAATCTCTGACCATGCGACGCACTTGAGAGCACTCTCTCTCCGGCGCACCAGTACGACACGCGTGGTGCGTAAAGAGCATAGCCCCTGGCCCGTCCAAATATAGCAGTACAGCCAGTCTCGCTACACTTGATACGCCGACCTCTAGCACGGAACATACTGTTCCTCGCGTCGACTTTCAGCGTGAAAACCACGCACCTGCCTCCTGCCACTCCACCTCGCCCGGGGTCATCTGCACCTTTACTGCACGAGCAAACTTTGAAACCGCCGCTCCGTGCTTGATCAGCGCCCGCTGGCCCCGTGGCATAGTCTGACTCCGAGGCTCCATGAGCTTCCTGACAGTCACTTGACCCGGGCTTGCCTTGCGGCAAGTCGCCACACCTTTCCGGGTCCTCAACTGACCTGGTCGGGCACACACCGGGTGCGTTCATCTGCGCGGCGTTCTGCCCGGTCGGCCCAACAGGCCCACCTCCGCTCTTTGCCTCGGATGAAGGGCTCTTGCCACCAGAAACGCTACGGGGCACTTCATGCTCCATACCCGACACAGTGTGCGGTTGCGGCGACGCCAGACTTCCTCCTTTCACTCGCTCGCCGATCTGACGTCTGTCCTCACCGACCGTTTCCTGCTGCACGAAATGCTCTTTTTCACAGCTTGCTTGGGACTGCGTTTTCGGAATTGTCAGAGTGACTTCCAACAATCCTGAACTCGCGTCCGCGTCCCTGGTCTCATTAGGGGTTGAGCTAACTTGTGCAGCTGGATCGTCGGAGTGCGCGTTCACCGCCTCGACTACCGCGACGCTGCGTTCCGTCACGATACTTTCTTCACGAGAGATTGCACTTTCGTGGAAAGCTGGCTCCCTCTTTTCTTCTGCCTGGCTGTTTTCTTGACCTGTGCTTGACAGGTATATTCCTTTGTCTTCCAGCACAGGCGGCCTCGCCTCTCGAGACTCGGAGTAGTTGTCCCTCGCTAGTTCACTAGCTCTCTTAGACTCCTTGAGCTCAGCGAGCTCCAGCGCTAGCTGCTGGCGCTTTGCTTCTAATTCCTCCAAGACGCACTTAACATCCTGAGGTTTCTCCTCGCACAGTGGCACCTTTCCTCCATTTACTTTCGCAAGTTCAGCCTGAAAGTACGCTAAGCGCGCCTTCGCTAATTCCACTTGGTACCTCACATCAAGTGAGAGCAGGCTTGGATAGCTCTCCATACCGCCTTCCGTACCCCTCAGATGTCCTATCGGCTCGAACACAGGGACGTGAACAATGCGACCAAGGAAACTCACGGTTTCGATGCGTCGATCCGCATTGCCAGCTCCTTGGCGTCGGGGTCCACCGCCACTTTCCCCGGACGCTGCGATGAGCTGTCGCACGCCGCTGGTCCGCCGCCGGTGATCGTCGAGTTCCCGACGCGCTGCTTCCTTGACCGGACGCAGTCCCGCGTCGCTGGACTACTGCCGTGGTCCTTGCGTCCTTGCCGCCGTGTCTCCGCAGGTCCGTTCACGATCGCTGACCTGTCGCCTTGTCGTCACCTTTCTCCCTGCCTTGTCTTCTTCCTGCGCCGTCTTCCGATGGCCGCAGGATCCTGTCGACTGCGCCAGTAAAGATCAGGTTCTTCTTCTTCTTTGCACTACAGGTGCACCGCCAGAGACGGTTGGTAACTCGAACTGAAGCTCTTCGCACCAGGGGTGCCACGTCAGAGACGCTCGTGTGATCAGTTGACACGCAGGGATAAAAAAAGGCAATAACTGAGGTTTATGTACAGATATTTACAGCGTATTGAAGTTTAGACACTCGAGACAAATTAAACGGCAAAAGACAAACAACAAAAAGGTGGATCTGGCTAATACTAGGGGAGGCCCCTGCTCGGCGTTGCCGAAGATGCGTTGCATCTGACCTTAGCGCAGAACCCCGCTTCCAGCTCCGGGGCCCGGTTTTAAAGCCCTAAAGGCCCGGCCCACATTCCATAGCTTCCAATCATGCTGCGGTCTCAACATGATTGGTTCTTCAAGGGCATGTCCAGCCCTCCGGCTTCAACAAGGTAAAACCACCCTCTCTACCACTAAATAAACAAAAACAAACACAAATAGACATCCGTGCCAGCACGTGTGCGAATCAGTACCGCGGGTGGGGGGACACCCGTATACCTGCCGGCGCGTTCGCGAGCGGCCGCGTTCCAAGAAAGGAGACGCTTCGCTTTGAGCACCCCAGCCGCATTCTGATGACCCCCGCGAACGCTACCGAACCCTTACACCTCGTTATGTTGATTTTGGCAAGTTAGGTTGCCTATTAAGGGCTCTCTTTTGTTTTTCACCTGCTGCTGTGGCCTACTGCATTGGTGTTCGGCTACTGAGCCCAAAGACGCGGCATTGAATTGTGGTGGCTTCGTTTCGACAAGGCGAAATGCATATTTGCTCGTGTGTTATGCAATGTCAGTGCATGTTAAAGAATCTTTGGTGGTCGAAATTTATGCACAGCCCTCCTCTATGAATGGAGCTATTCAACTTTGAGGCATTAAAGGGACACTGATGGCAAGCTGAAGTTG
Organism: Amblyomma mixtum; assembly: GCF_055824585.1. Lineage (NCBI taxonomy): Eukaryota > Metazoa > Arthropoda > Arachnida > Ixodida > Ixodidae > Amblyomma > Amblyomma mixtum. The sequence continues at coordinate 128,868,848 of NC_143019.1, forward strand.
ACCTGTGATGATGAAGTTCCGCATCCTAACCACAAAGACGACACTTTTTCTGAAAGTGGAGCTTTATAAGCCAGAGAAAGCAAAACATACAATTTTCATCAGCACCGGCTGATTTCGGAAGTAAATTGCGATGCGCTGACTCCGTTTTTTTTTGGCACAGATTCCAGAGGCTAGGCTGAACTGCCATTCACCTCAGAACGGTTATCATGGAGTCCTTTGTGTAGACTTCATGAGTTCAAATCGAGTGGTGGGAAAATTATTAAATGTAATTTTTGCGCCAATCATTGTGTTGATGGCCTTTGCACTGCTGTTAAAAACCGGGATAGCAGTATGGTATCCCATAAAACTAGGTTCAGGACTTGCAGGAAGTGGTTTATCACATTCCGCTAGCTTGTGCAAGAAACTACTTCAGGGATATGTGCAGGTGTCTTTAATGTGTTCCTGAGTGAGCACTAACTCGTTAGGGGGAAGGCAGCTTCTAATCTGGCACTACAGTGCCAGTGTCGTGAGTGTAAATCATAAGATGACCCATCAGTATGTACGCCTGATTTCTGTGACACTTCAGTGGTGTATAGAAGTGGTAAACAAATCTGTAAGGTATTTGATGCATATCTCCAAGGCAACGGCTGCATGAGTAGCGAAGCCATTAGTCAATCTTCAACGGAAAGAATTTTCTCTTTTAGATGACGTGCTTGTATATCAGTGACAGTTATTTGTTGTCCTGCCTTTCGCTGGTGTGAGTCATGTGTGGCGCATCTTCATGCGAGCCTTCTTTTCCTTTACAAAAAATTCAATTGATAGTCCAACCTGTTTTCTTCTCTTTTCCTGTGTTGCATCTTTTGGCTGGTTTTAAATCTGTAACTGAGCTCAGACCGTGATAACTACAGCCGGTAAACAGGGCTACTGAATGTGAGCTTGGCATACATGCGTACTGTATGTGTGAAAGTGCAGTTTACAATATTCAGAAATGCTTGATAGCCTTACAAGAATCTAAAATTTTGTTGGAATTCCTATTTGTTCTCTGTCCAATTGTCGAGAGTTTTTCCGCTTCATCGTGTGATTAGAGCCACTTTGGTACTTAAGCTGAAATCTTTTCTTTAGCCTGCATGTTTCTCACTTTTGGGACAGAAACGTGGAGGCTAATGAAGAGAGTTCAGCTTAAAAGAGTGTAGACACCTAATCTTGGTGGCATGTTTTCTTCTCTATAATGATGCGGAAGACACTACTGTGCATGAATCACCATCTGGTATTCGTGTGAGACCGCTAAATAATTTATAATCAACTTTTTCTGCCATCCTGTTTCGATGAACAATTTGACTATGGCTATGACATCAAAGAGAGCTTATAGGTCACGTGAGGCGTGGAAAAACTGCACTTATAATCGCTGCTTTATCGTTTTAATTCGCTACAGCGCTGACGCCAGCATTCCTTAAGAGCCAGAAGTACCAATTGTATTGCAGTTTTTCATGCCTCACGTGACCAATAACCTCACTTTGAAGTCACAGCCATCATTCAGCTGTCGAAACCGAAACAAATACAGCAGGAGAAAGAAATTTGATTATAAATTATTTAGCGGTCATAGGAGGATGCCATGTGGTAATCCGTGTATAATACTTCATGCCTTATTACAAAGAAAAAAACACGTGCCAAACGATAAGGACAGCAAAGTGAGCTATGGAAAGAAAAATGATAAGTCTAACATTAAGAGACCAAAAGGGGGCGGAGTGGGTGAGGGAACAAATGCGGGTTAATGACATGCTACTTGAAATTAAGAGGAAGAAATGGGCCGGGGCGGGGCTTGTAATGGGAAGACAACATAACCGCTGGTCCTTAAGGGTAATGGAGTGGATTCCAAAAGAATGCAAGCATAGTAGGGGGCGGCAGAAAGTTAGATGGGCGGATGAGATGAAGAAGTTCGCGGGGATATGGTGGCCACACCTAGCAAAGGACAGGGTTAATGTGGAGACATGGGTGAGTCCTTTGCCCTGCAGTGGGCCTTGTCAGGCTGATGATGATGGTATGTGTCGCACCTGCTGCTTCGTGCTATCAGCTGGCCCATGCTTGGCCGACCAGACTAGCCAAATTTGTGATGTGGGTTTTCTATTGCACCTGCATTTGTGTACACAGAGGACTTGAATGGTAGCAGGCGATGCTGTGCATGTGTTCACGCCACAGCACACATGACCCACACTGAAAGCTTCTCTGCCTTTAGTAAGACAGCTGCGTCAGTCTGGGGCATAACGTATCCCAGTGCTAGAGTATGAGTAAATTGCTCTGGAATTTTAATCTGGTATCAGGTAGCATAGCGCAAAAGAAGGCTAGCGCGGCTGCCTAATATTCTCTTGGGCAGCTGTGTTGGATTTTCAGTGCCTGTTAGTGTAATCCGTGAAAGTTCACTGTAACCCATTCGTTTCGATGTAAATTAGGAAGTCCTTAGAGCCCTGTACTTTTTAATGATAATAACAAGGTAATGCAGTAATTCAATTGTACCTGTTCTCTTTCAACACAGTAAAGTGCTGCTGGGTCGAGATCACAGTTTTACTTTGTAGGTGTGCTCAGGCTGTCATCATCATCATCAGCAGCAGCAGCAGCAGCAGCCTGACTACACCCACTGCAGGGCAAAGCCTCTCCCATGTCTCTCCAATTTTGTCTGTCCTTTGCCACTTGCGGCCACTGTATCCCCACAAACTTCTTAATCTCATCCACCCACCATTTTTTCCTGTCTGTGTGTCTTCTTCGCCATTCTGAAATTCATTCATACAAATGGATTGATGCACGTAGTGTCAGGTGCGTAATGTGATACCACCAGCTCACCTCAAGCTGTGCTCAGATTTGCCTCATTGCTGCAGGAGCAATAAGGCAGGCTTGAGGCTGAGTGGTGCAAAAACATGATTTTTCAAGAATGTCTTTGTGGAAATTGCAATTAATCATGTGAATTTGCTTTCATTTTAGGAGCTGCACACAAGCTGTGCGCCTTTCCATGCTGATCATGCTGGCCAGGTACGCTTATGGTTACATTACTAGGTTGTTTTCATAATGGCAGTTGTGGATTTCTGTGTGGTTTTAAAACATAAATTGTATAAGTATTTGCCCTGCAACAAAAGTATAGTGGTGCATTCAAGGCCAGTGTTACAAAGGGATGTTTTGATTACTGCAAGAACTTGAAGGCCCCTGTGTGGTCACTGTGGAAGGCCCCCTCCCTACTTAGGAATTGCTATTTGGGTTACTCAGTCATTTGGCAGAGGAATAGTGTATAGAGATAAGGGATGGAAGAATTCTTCCAACTAAAGAAAAAAATCCAGCAAGCAGTCATAGAAGCAGAAGTACAAAAATGGCAAGGCTTTCTCTAATTTACATCGAATCTTTTTCACTTAGACTTCTTATTGCATAGAACGGCTGATGCTTGGCTTACACACATATTTTCTTTAGGTATGCAGTAGGTCTCACATTCTTGTATGATATGGTCACGGTGCCAAAAAATGATGGTGGTGTTAGAAAACTCGGAATATAGAGGAATTTTATTGCTGACCTTATGGAGAACTATGGTAGCTGTGCAGTCGTTATAAATATCTTCCAATATTTTCACATAACACTCTTCTACACCCTGATTCCACAATGCCTGCATGACAGCTGTGGTTCCACCGAGTCAATTGCTGTCTGGTAGTCAATGAAGGCTATATATTGGGGTTGGTTATATTCTGCCCATTTCTCTATCACCTGATTGATTGCATGAATGTGGTCTCTTGTTGAGTATCCTTTACGAAAGCCTGCCTGATCATTTGGTTGATTGAATTCGAAGGTTGTCCTGACTCTATTAGTGATTACCTTAGTAAATACCTTGTAGACAATGGATAGTAAGCTGATTGGTCTGTAAATCTTCAAGTCCTTGACATCTTCTTTCTTATGAGTTAAAATAATGTTCGCATTCTTCCAAGCTCCTGATACGCTCGTGGTCACGAGGCAAGCGTGTACAGGGTGGCTAGTTTCTCTAGCACAATCTCTCCTTCGTCCTTCAACAAATCTGCTGTTACCTGATCCTCACCAGCTGCTTTACCCCTTTGCATTGCTCCTGAGGCTTTCTTTACTTCCTCCCTCGTTACTGGCGGGATGTCCCATTGCTATGCTCTACTGCCTCTCTCCGTAACGTTCTGATTACATTCACTACTGTAGCGATTTGTGCAGAACTCTTCGGCTACTTTAACTATCTTATCCATATTGCTTATGACATTGCCCTCTTTGTCTTTTAGCGCATAAATCTGGTTTTTACCTGTGATTAGTTTTCTCTTCACTGATTTTAGGCTACCTCCATGCTTTAGAGCATGCTAGGTTTTCTCCATGTTAAACTTTCTTATGTTGGCTACCTTGCACTTATAAATAACTTCGATAGCTCTCCTAGTTCTATTCTATCTCTGAAGTTAGACGTCCTCATGCTTTGGCGTTTCTTCATCAGACCTTTCGTCTCCTGAGATACCTTGCAGGTATCCTCTCGAATGATCTGACCACCTACTTCTGCAGCACGCTCCAATGAATTTAAATATGTATTTAAAGATAACAGTTAAGGTGGGAGATTGAGCTTCGAGATTTGCACTTCATCTTGGGAGTTATGCCACTGCTACACAGAATACTTGATCGCCGTAGAGATATTTCATCATCTCGCACCAAGCTGCTGTGGCGCCACTGTCACAGTTGATAATTTTGCTGGGAAGCTGTTGTAGTGCTCACACAGTTTTGAAAAGGTGGTATTCATTGTATTTGTGCTATTGGCAACAGTGATAATATGCTTGCTGCAGTGTTTTGTGGCTAGCCTTCTTTTTTTTTAGTGAAATAAGTTGTACATTTCATGTTGAGTATTCTTTCAGCGATTAAATTGCTTTGATTTTATTCCTTAGTGTATAGTTGCGAGTGCTCCAGGTCTGAGTGCAAATTTCTACCACTGAAAAGCCTTCAAAATCTTAATAGATGTCCACACTATTCTAGGGACTCAGTGGCTATTGGAAATGCCCATTTAGCTGTATTCAAGTGCCGTTGAGTTAATAGCCATTTGAAAGCCTTCAAAATGCCTGTGTGACACGGTTATTAGATTTTGTGCAGGTTTGATGCTGAGCAGTCTGCGTGCTTGAGTCGGGTTTTCCAGTGTCTGTATTTCAAACCTGAAACTTTTCGAAATCATCATTGGTTCATTAATGGAAGAAGTACTTGTGCCCTTTTCTGGAATTTCCAGAAAACAGATTAACTGAATTTTTTTGCATATACTCCTACCTTTTTGCAGGTGCTGCATAGTGAGAACCTGTATCAAGACGCCAACCTGCTGGACTTGGAGAAACTGAAGAAATTGTTTAGCCACTGTGTGGCACCCATCATGAGGGATGTGGCATTAATAAAGCCAGTTAAGGTGACCTTATCTATGTCCTTTTGCAAGCATGCTACACACATGAGAGCCATCCCACGAAGCACCGTTTCTGCAAAGCTTGTTATCTCACAACATGCATGCTGAATGAGGCAGTGACAGACAGATGAGGAGGCCTTAATGCAGTACATTAGCGTACCGTGTTGAGCAGTGATGTAGGAGCCTTGCAGCCATGCAAGGTATTATCGGTATCATGATGGTAACTCCATTAGACACTGTCTAGTGCTCTGTGAGCCAGACTCGGCTCTTGAACATTCTGGGACTCACCCTTGGCTCTCGGACATTCTGGAAGCCTCACCCGGCTTGCGCATATTACGCGAGGATGTCTCCTGCTGTACGAGCCTTACGCGGCTTGCGCACTTATGTGAGAGATGTCTCGCGTTTGCGAGCTTGCTCGGCTTGCGCAAATTATGTGAAATATGTCTCGCGTTCTGCGACCTCGTTCAATCGTCGCATTTTGCGTGGCAATAAACACGCAAAGATAGGCACGCAGAATTCACGCTCAATATTTTCAATAGGGGCGCGCATTAATTCACGCCTTGTAAACCGGTTCAGTTTGTTGGTTTTCCGAAGATGTATATTAAGGCGAAAGCCTTTTAATGTCTCATCGTTGTAAGCAGCAGTTGTCGACAGAGAATGTCACGCTTTTCAGTTGGTCAAAACGGTCGTGGCGTCACAGTGCGCCAATTTCAAACGGGGCCAATTGTACTTTGGCTAGTAACCATGCAACCAATTGAAGGGACCATATAGTGATGCTCCAAGTAAGTGGGACTGATCTTAGTTAACTGCGTAATTACCCAATTAGCCTAATTAACTTCTCTAGTCAGGCCATATAAATAAATAAAACCTAGTAAGAAATTGGTCGAGCTCGGGAATCGAACCCCGGTCTTCGTTGTGCGAGACGAGCATGCTATCCCCTCCGCCATGCCAGCTCGATGGCTTGGAATGAACAAAGGCACGTCTAGTGAATACGGTGTCTTCGCTCACTGCCATCCTCCTCCCTTCCCTTCCGGCGAGGTGTCCACCGAGATATGAGAGAGAAATACATTTCCTTTCCTAAAAAACCAATTTACCGACGAGCGAGGCGTAGAACCGAATGGGCGATGGCGTTCTATGGACTCCCTGGCAGCGTTGCAAGACGCTCTCGCGTTCCACTCTTAGAGGCGAAGCTTAACATCTTAACCACACATCGGTGACCACACTTTAGGTCGAAAAAGTGCACTCCCCCCCTGAATTTTGACGGGTGTCCACCGAGATATGTGAGACAGTTACTGCGTAATTTTCTTTCCTCAAATACAATTTTCATTTTATTCATAACGGGCCATCTTCGTCTTTCTTCTTTCACTCCCACTTCCTCCGTTCCTCTACGGTGCGGTTCAAGTGTCCACCGAGCGAGAGAGAGAGAGAAAAAAAACTTTATTGTACAAGGAATTCGGGGCACGCCCCAGGGTCCCCGCACGACCCCACTGCACTCAAGTGTTTATGTTCCTAAGGTCCATAACACTGGCAGCCCGGCCGGTTGCGATGGTCTGCACGGCCGGGTCGTCCGAGCGCAGCAGGGTCTCCCAGTCCTCGCAGGTCTTGAGGTTCTCTAGGTCCCGCGGGGGAGGGTCCGCCGGGCAGAGGGAAAGGATGTGGAGGGAAGAGGCGAGGGGTTCTGGGCATAGGGCGCATGCTGGAGTGGGGAAGGAGGGATGATAGTGGGCTAGGGTAAGGGGTGAGGGAAGAGAGTGTGTCTGTAGTCCACCGAGATGACAGAGATTTACTGCGCGATTTCCTTTCCTCAAAAACCGTTGCGTTGAAACGGCAAGGCATCGCGCCAAACGGGTGGTGGCGTTCCGTGGACTCCCTGGCAGCGCTACAACACGCTGTCGCGTTCCACTCCTAAAGGCGAAGCTGAAGCTTAATTAGCAGTTAATTAGTATTCATGTATTAATCAGTAATTAACCATTAATTAGTGATTTGTCATCACTTAGTAATTAGTACTCAATTACATGTGACGCCACCAGTGCCACAGAAGCACTGAAAGTGGTGCGGAAAACGCTTTCGCCTCTACGCACTTTAGACAGTCAAAGTGCCCCCTGAATTTTCTATTTCGCCTCCAGCAATAAATTTTCAGTTAAGCCAGCACTTATTCTGTCTATTATCCCCTTGCTTCCGCATATCCGCTCATAAGCAGGCTTAAGTGCAATCCTGTAATTTTTCAGCTCCCACTTCGCAATTTCAGCTCGGGCTTCTCGTGAAATCTCTTTTGAGCAATCGCCACAATAAGCTATGCGTTAAAACAAAGCGTTGTTGAGTTCACTGATGCAAGCTTTTTTCAGTCGGAACGCGCTTCTTAAATCTGACATCCAGGCAAATGACGAGCATGAACTTAAGTTTCAACTTCTGGTCTACAGTCTGTGTCAGCTATACGCGACCCTCGTATTTACTCTGATATTGCTCAACCTGTCGCATTGGTGGACGCAATAAATTTGGAAACAGAAAAAAACGGAAATAAAATTGTGGTGTTTAGAAAAAGTTTTATTTACATATGTACACATGCCAAGGTTTCCAGGTACAGTGACATTTTCAAGAATACATGACAATAAGCATGTAAGGCGAGCCAATTAAACAGCTACCATAAACATCTCTAACTAATATGAATTGCTAGTGGGCGATGTAAAACAGAATAGAATACCTATTGACACAAGGGTGAAAAGGCAATAATTTGACATTGAAATATTTAAAAAGACACCTTAGCGCCAGTTTGGCCTAAAAACGAGGACAAGACGACTATTATTCACAGAAATGAATGGGCATGACCATTGCCGGAGGAACTCTTCCTCACCCAAGAAAAAGAGTTCCTCGGACAAAAAACTGATGAGCTCCCGTCGGAGACGGCCGAGAATCGGCCACACAGCGCGGCGTCGAAAGCCACCAGCGACCGCGGCGCATCGACTGCGCCATAAACTAAAAAGACCCGCAACAATTAACAGGCTAGCAAAACGGCCGCTGGGGAATCGGCCGCGGGAGACGAAGTACGAAATGCCCTGCCCACGGAATCCCGCATGAACCGCGCGCCAAAAGACACGCGCTACCACGCAGGTGACTGTAGCGTGGCGATTAGATTCCGGGAGTGGGCAATTCGGACAGATACTGGAGCGTAAAACACCCCATCGCTCTAACCGATCACAAGTAGGGAGCACTGCCCAGCCAAGTTTCCAGACAAAGTCGCGTAGATGGTCTGGGAGAGGTGTCGACGCTAAGCGCGCCCACTGAACGCGGCGCATAAGTGAGCGGCGAGCCGCCGGCACAACAGGCAACAATAGCGAGCCCATAATGTCCACCACACGGTCTGCGACGATGTTTACATCAGGTGCTACTGCTGTTACGTGCCTGTAAAAGGCCACTGACGAGGCATAGAAAGCGGAAGGTTGCTCTGACTGAGGTCCATGATTAACAGGGGCCGCGGGATCCAAAAAGCGCAAAGAAGGGCCCAAAAAGTACCGAGTCAGGGTTCGCGCCGGAGACGCGTTTCCTAGCAGGATACGCAAAATACCCTTTAAAGCTAACAGCGAGGACGTAACAGACAAATTTGGAACGGCAAAACCTCCTCTCTCCCGTGGTTGTCCAAGAACAGCACGAGCCACAAGCTCGGTACCGCCTGACCAAAAAAAAGAGAAAACTGTAGTCTGCACCCGCCTTATGACACGGAGGGGTGGTTTAACAGTATAGCAAAGGTACCAGAAGGCACCGAGAATGACAGACTGAACCAGGTAGCGCCTCTCAAGCAGAGGCAGGTCGAATGTCTGCGCCCTTCGCACACGAGCTGTAATGTCGTTGACGACCGAAGACCACACACCATCCCATATTCCAGCACAGTCGTAGGTCACACCTAAAATGCGCATCTGCGCGCACCACTGCAAAGGTATTGCAGATGAAATACGAGTCTGGGTAGACCCCACAAAAAAGTAACAACTCTTCGAGTAATTAAGAGCAGCTCCAGACAAGGAGGCGTACTCACGAAAAACATTTAGAGTTTCAAGCAAGCTGCGTTCATCAGCTAAGTACAGAGTGATGTCATCTGCATAAGCAGTGACGCGTACCGCTTCGCTCCCTGGCAAAGCCAGACCTCTAATAAGGGAGTGGCGATTCACTGCCAAGAGGAAAGGCTCTAATGCTAAGACACACAAAAGGGGGGAGAGCAGACAACCTTGACGGACGCCACGGCGAACATCAAACGCGGTACTTTCCCGGCCATCGAGGAACAGAGTGCTTGAAATATCTCTGTATATCTCTTTAATGAGAAACACGAAAGAAGCTGGGAAACCGAAAGCATCCAGCGTCCCGTAAATATACTCGTGCTCTAAAAAGTCGAACGCCTTCTCTTGATCAAGGGAAACAAGAAGACCCTGTGCGCGCCGCCGTAAAGTATACGTTAGGATGTCTCGCGTTACAGAAGATAAACTATGTATTTCACGGCCTGGGATGGAGCAAACCTGGTGGCAGGAAATAAGCAACGGGAGGAGAGACCGCAGACGACGAACGAGTAATTTTGCTAGCACTTTGTAATCTGAATTTAGTAGGGTGATAGGGCGCCAATCTGCCGGACATGTCGAGAAAGGAGACTTTTTAGGAATTAGGACAATGCGGCCTCTTTTGAATGATTCAGGGAAAACTTGCTGAGTGAAGCATAATTTTAGCACTTCCGAGAAAATGGGGCCTACAATATCCCAGAATTGTAAATAGAACTCCACAGGAAGGCCGTCTGGTCCAGGTGCTGAGCCTCGTTTCATGGAGTCCAACGCCTCCTTGATTTCCCTTGTTGTTGGCAGAGCCATAAGGCCGTCATGGAGTTCAGTGGAAACCTGAGGCAAGCCTGCTAAAAATGGGTTTGCGGAAACTACATTGCGATCAAGTAGAAGGAGCGACTGAGCAATACTCCTGAAATGGTTATAAAACGCACTGAAATTCCTGCCACTGGTTTGGGACATAGCCCCTGCGGTAGGTGTAAAGGCAGGGGCACCTTGAGGGGTCAACAGCTCTTGACGCGCAAAGCGAAGTACCTCGGGATGAGCAGTTGGACTGCGTCGACAACGCCATGCAGAAGCTGTCAAAGAGGAGGCACGTAAAAGGCGCTGTAGGCGCTCCGAAAGCTCCTCTTTCCATGCGCACATAAGCGACGAAGGCGACGGGGTGCGTTGAGCAAAACGCAACTTCGCCGTCACCACGCGCACCTCATCTGACACGCGAGCCCTAAGGGCTCGACCAGATGCGGCGCAATGGTGACGCCACTGCTCCTTCAGACGGTCCCAGTCACCAGGCACGGCCCCAACAACCGAAAAACGCAAGACGCGCGTGAGCCCCTCTTTAGTGCTGGCGTCGTGAAGGATGCGTGCATCCAACCGCCATGGTCTCTGAGGAGATCCTGCAGCCGTCGGAACCGCGAGCGATAGAAGAAAAGGGCGGTGGTCTGATATGTGCACCGGCGAGGATGGTAGCATCATTACATTGGCTGCACACACTGTCCGCGAAAGGCTCGTCGGAACATACGCCCTGTCTAACCGACTCGCCGATAACCCGCGACGCCAAGTCCACACAGAGACGTTGCAATAGAGGAGCTCATAAGCGTCCGTGAGCATAAAATGGCTGACTAGGCGGCGCAACTCGCGCGCATTCCAGCCTGGCCTACTCCTACCAGGGCCTTGCACATCGGCGACCGTATCGAGCACGCAGTTGAAATCGCCCAACATCACAACATTACGCCCTCCAAGAAAATACACATCTAAATCTTTAAAGAATGCGTTTACCAAATTAGAATGAGCAGGCGCATAAATGCAAATAATTCTCAGCTGAAGTGCGTTAAACGTGCAGTCGAACGCCAGCACGCGTCCAAGCGCATCGTAGATAACATGATGATCTCGCAAGAGTGAGCGGTTCAAAACGAGAACGCCAACGCCGCTAGAACGCGTGCTGGCGTACGAAAAGAAGGCATCGACGCCAAACCTACGCTTGAATTTCAACACGTCACTGAGGCGAAAAAAATTGGTTTCCTGCAGACAGACAATATCGCAACCCGAGGAACGAGCGAATGCGACCACCGCTGCCTGCTTCAAAACACTGCGGAACCCCTGTACGTTAAGAGTAATAATTTGAAGATGAGTCATTTTGGAAATGAAAAATTAAACCTGAAAAGTCGTGATGTTTAGGCAATACAAAGCGCGCCGCGAACGGCGCTAAACCACCTCACTTTTTGCGGAGGGTCGGACCAGAGGAGGCACGAGGCCTCCTTGGCCGACCGGCAGAATTGTCCGAGTCCGTAGTTGACGCATGTGGACGCTTTAAGCTTGAACTCAAAGCGACCATCTCAACATCGGAAGACTGTGCGCTGGAAGTGCTGGCGCTGGTCCTCGATGTCGAAGAGGACGGCGATTGCACAGGATCAGCGTCTGGAGATGATCTTGGCTCCTCTCCAAGCGATGTCGGCGACGACGACGGCGGCGTCGGGTCCTCCTCAGGCGTGATGACAGTCTCGTGAATGACGAGGTTGACTGAAGAGGCTGAGGATGGCAAGCTGCTGTCGTCACCGTCAACCTCAGCTATGTCGGTGTCCCTGCTCAAATCCACCGACGCAAGCCGGCGGCCGGAACACACAGCGCAGCGTCCACCAGCTAGTCAAAATTGTGGTAGGGATGTGATGTGTCACGCAACAAAACCTCAGTGAAATTAAGGTGTTCTGCGCAGCGTATAGCATATCGCTGGCGCCCACCTCCAGGTGAAACGCGCAGCTGCAGATAATGGAATATGTCGCACACCGCCAAAATGAGCGTAAACGCAACATATAGCGACGCGATATGGAATGGTCTCCTTTTATTTTTTACTGTTTACCGACAACCCAAGCATCAGAAGCATCACAGAAGGCATACCTTAAATATAGTGTTTTATCGAACCACATTTTTTGGCTGGAAGTAGCATCCCGCTTTTCTTTGCTAATTCATGGAACTTCCTAACTGGTACTAAAGGCTCTCTGTTTTCATCAGGCCCAATTTAAAACCAACAACTTCCGTAATCGCAGTTATGTCTGGCGTCTCGAGCCAGTCTACGATGAGCAGGTTGACTATTGTATTAAATTGTTTGAGACAGAGAGAGAGAGGTTGAGAGAAACCCTGTAATGAAAAAGCAGAGAATTTAGCCTTTAAATTGATAATTTCGGTTTTGAGGAAACGAAATGGCGCAGTATCTCTCTCACATATCTCGGCGGACACCTGAATCGCGCCGTAATGGAAGGGAGGAAGGTAGGAGTGAAAGAAGAAAGAGAGAAAGAGGTGCCGTAGTGGAGGTCTCAGGATTAATTTCGACCACCTGGGGATCTTTAATGTGCACTGACATCGCACAGCACACGGGTGCCTCTTGCGTTTCGCCTCCATCGAAACGCGGCCGTCGCGGTCGGGTTCGAACCCGGGTACTCCAGCTCGGTAGACGGGCGGCTTACCACTGAACCACCGCGCCGGGTTAGAATTTAGCCGGCGTTTAAAAATCGCTGGCATGCTAATATGGATGGGAAAGGGAGTTTGGGATATAAATACTGAAGGAGAGTGTGTGAAAAAGGCAAAAGAAAAGCAATAAAAAGCTAATCGTGTCAAAAGGTTGCAGCTTGGAGCCGCGTAAGCGGCAGGAGCTATATTGGTTCATATTTCCAATGAAATTCGTCTAAGGCATTCCTGAAAACGAAGTTAGATGCTTGGCTTGATCGCGATCCCTCAAATTGAAGAGCGAGACAGGCACGTTCTTAGCCGAGGAGGGCGCTGGTGTTCCCCTTAGTGCTGTCACATTTGAGTGCTTTCTTGTATGCAGTAAAAGAAACTAGAAAAGGTGCAATTGTGCTTGAGTGAGGTTTCAAAAATGATGATGATTCGACCACTACAGTTTGGGCTGCTCATCGTCGCAAATATCATTTGATGCCAACCGTCGCACTTATGGTGAAGTCTGCGGGCGCGCTTTTCGCCGATCGGCAAAAGTACGCATGCGGCGATGAATGAGGTTCGCGCCACTAAGAGGCGCGCGCATCGGAAAATACCTAAAACTTGTCTATCGCCTAGTTCATCGCGGCCCGCCTAGTTTTTCTGCTGGCCGTGAGGAGGCGGCTGCATCGCAGACAACCGCTCGCGGCAGAGAGGTTGATGTTCGCGCGAACCACCAGCACGCACCGGTTGGCGCATAGTGGAACTTTGTCCTGACCTCCTCGCACTTCGCGCCACAAAACAAGAAATTGGGGTGTTCAAAATCTGCCGCGGTGGCTCAGTGTTTAAACGCTTTTCTACAGCCTGAGTACCCGGGTTCGATCCCGACCGCGGCGGCCACGTTTCGATGGAGACGACATGCAAAAGTCGTCTGTGTGCTGTGGGACGACCCAGGTGGTCGAAGTTATTCTGGTGGCTTCCATTAAGCACTCTTTCTGTCTTTCTTCTTTCGCTCCCGCCATCCTCGCTTCCCTTACGCCGGTGTTCTGGTGTCCAACGTGATATGTGAGACAGATTCTGCTCTATTTCCTTTCCTAAGAAACCAGTTTACCTATTTTACCTGTTCAACAAAATCGATGAAAGCAAAGGAAAACAAAAACATGGGTCTGCAACTCCCTTGCACCTCTTGCACACCTGAATTGCAAAGCCGAAAATTAAGGAAGCCATACACAACCTCTATTCATTTTTCCATCCTGCACATTAGCCTTCCTTTTCCCGTACTTCTATCATAGATTTAAAACGCGGAAGTAATACTTACGATCAGGAAGTGGCTAACTAGATATACTGCAACATGAAAGAATGGCTGTGGTTGGATGTACTGGTTTGTTGCCAGGATTGTAATCGACAGCCAGCTAAACAGAATCGTGCACCCGTGCGACGACTTCTATGCCCACGTCTGCAGCCGCTGGGAGTCGCGTAAGGAGTTCTACAATCTGTCCCGCTCTGCGTTGATGGACATGGTCATGGCGTGGCAGGTCTACGTGTCCGACACCCTACGCAGCGAAATTTCACACCTACCAGTGGGAAGAAAAGCGGCCTTCATGTTCACCAGCTGCATGATGCAGACGGGCTCTCAAGTAGACGTCATAAAGGAGTTCATGAAGGAGCATGGCCTCGCTTGGCCGGAGGACCCCGTAGGAGGCCCAGGCCCACTGGAAGTGCTCTTCGACCTTGCTTTCAATTGGAACGTCAACCTGTGGTTCTCGCTAAAACTTCTCTCCAGAACTGGGGACGAACACCAAAAAAGACGCCTTTTCCTTGCTCCCAACGACCACCTAGAGTTCTGGAGGGCCGTCTTCTGGCAGATTAACAAGACGCGATACGAAACTGTCTACAGTAACTTTGTCAAGGTTTTCGCTAAAGACAAGAATGAATTGCCGCCTTCGAAAATCGCTAAGGACTATGATACGTTTAAAAACGTTTTTCAAGTCCTCATCGCGTCACGCACCGGCAAAGGCCGCGTTCCTGTAATGTTCCCGTTGAGCCATCTAGATAACCACACCGAGGCTCCAATGGCGAAAAACCTGAAATCTGCCATCGAAAAAACGCTGGGAATAGAGCCGCCCTTCACGATGGACGACCTCCTTCTGGTTAGTGACCTGGATCTGCTGAAGCGGATGCTCAGGATCTGTGACAACGTCAAGGATCACGTTGTGCGCCGTCAGCTGTCGTGGCTGTTCCTCCAGGCCTATGCTTCGGTGGCCAACCCGGCGGCCGTGCTCCGTATCCTCCACGGCAGCGAGCACCGAGCACAAGAAGAGAGGCTGCGTTTCTGCTCAGGTCAAGTGGAAGCCACCTACAAGCTCTTGGTGTCAGCCATGGCCGCGGTTGCTCAATTCTCAGAGAAGGAACGCGAACTCATCGACAGCCATCTAGCCGCAGTCCAACAGGTTAGCCTTAATTTCTCCTAATCGTCTCTTGTTGTCCCCCAAAAAAAACATGCTATGTTCACGAGGTGACCATAGGTTCACCTATAGTCACCTCTGGAATTGTTCAAACAAGTGCTCTCGCTGAGAAGAGCTAAAAAAGGGTGTCAAAAAATGACGTTTCAGTCTAGACCAGGGGTTCTCAAACTTCTTTGCTTAGAGGAACCCGAAAAGCCTTCAATTAGTTCCAGGAAACCCCCCCCCCCCCCGCCCCCCCCCCCCCCCTGCTTTCACTTACCAGCAATGTTGTCGAGTGCATTTTTGCAAAGAGAGAGTTGCAAAAGTTAAATGTTTATTGCACAGATTAATACAAATACTAATGCGATGGGTGGTACTGCTTCCCTTTTAAGAGGAAGTGAAAGCGGGGCTCAGTAGCAATCAGAGCCAGTCTCATATCAACTGCCGGGTCAGGGCCGGTGAGGGTTTTCGCGGAACACGAGAAGACAGCCTGCGGAACCCAGTTTGAGAACCCCTGGTCTAGACTACTCAAGTTGAAACCTCAGCATTAAGCGGATAAGTGTTGAAACTTTACGCGCACAGATGTTTTTGCGCCTCCGTTTTAGTCAACATGTTATTAGTGCTGTCGGGCGCGAAAACAGGACACTTTTCGACGTGAACATCGTAGCTACTGGGTGTAAATTTATTCTGCGTATTTAATTATAGAAATGGGGGAAGGAGAAGAATCACAGCACCAAATAAAACCTGCGATTAGGGCTGCGGACTGACCTTAATCATGAGCACCTCTCATGGTTAATCGTTCGCGAGAGGGTGAAGTGAGAGAATCCTGAAGAGAAGCGATGTATGCGGTTAAATAATTGCCTGTGCGTGCTACCCCGGCATTACTGATTCGTGTCCAACGGCCAGCCTATTTGTCCTTGTACGATAAAGGCTGACTGACTGAAAACTTTATTGAAAGAACTACAATTATCGTAGTCTTGGGTGGCCTGCATATTCCGGCCGCCCGCATGCCTGCGCCGCAGCGCGGGCCCTGCACACTAATCCTCGTTGTGGTTGGGGTCCTCGCTGTGGGGAACGCCTCCCTTTGCTCCAAATTGGGATTAGGAAGTCTCTTAATAGCGGGATTGAATAAGCATGCCCACTCCATGGGAACAGCCGTAGCTATTTCTCCACACTATGGGAACTGTGGTCTGTAGATTGATGGGTACCACTGATCGAGTATAAGTGGTGTCAGGTGTGTATCTATGTGTAGCGTGTGCTCTTCCGTCTTGTCTAAACTTGTGAGGTATGTCTGGCTGCCCCGTGTGTAGACCGGTACGTGTTCGGAAAAGCTGATTACGGGGTGCGTAACGCGTTCCACGTAATGTAATGCAGCGCTCCAGCGATGAAGTACATGTAGTGAATCCGCCTCTTGTGTAGTAGTACTGGCGTTGGAATCCTGGTTCCGCACAGTTGATTTCTGGGGTATGTCTGACTGGACTGTGTGTTGACCTGTAGGTGTTCGGCGAAGTGGATTATAGGCTGTGTAACGTGTTCCATCTAATGTGATGCCGCGCTGCAACGATAGCCCATAGGTAGAGCATCCGCCTTTGATGCAGTAGGACCGACGTTCGAATCCTGGTTCCGCGCAATTATCTTCCTGGTTTAAGAAGAAACCTCTGTGTCGATAGAATTGCATAACCAACCTATAGTTGGCCTGACCTCACTGACCAGAAGCGACAATGCGCTCCCTGACCAGAGCAGGGTTTGGCCTTCCTGGTGTAGTACTTGGGCACAACCTTCTATGAACAAACCGATTAACCGTCGGCCCTCAGCCGCCAGCGGCTCCGCAGCAACTGACCATGGAGGCGATCAGAGCTGTGACGCAGTGCAGGATTATCTCAATCTCTGGCTCCGGACAGGCCGCGATTGGAAACTGAACCTAGCAATGTGTAACGCTAGAACCTTATCCCGAGATGCCTAGACAATGAACAAAATAAAATTACAGTACACTTTACTAACGGTCGACTTCAATGCGAAGGTAGGCAAGAATAAGGCTGGAGACCAGCTTGTAGGTGACTATAGCATAGGTTCTAAGAATATCAGGGGAGAGTTGGTTTTTAGTTTCGCAGATAGAAATAATTTACGGATCATACATTCATTCATTCATTCGTTGATACATACATACATGTTTATTTTCCACGAAAAAGTGGAAGGAGGCAGAGGGAAAAGCCGTGAATTTTAGCCTTGAGAAATCCTTCACCCTCTAACAGCGTACACAGCAGCAGAGTGGGGCAATAAACAAAGATGCAATGCTAGAAGAACTGAGGATTGGTCGAATTGGTGGTGATCCATCGTATTAAATACCAGCGCTTACAAACACACACAGAGGACGAGACGACACAAGCTGAATGCGAATACCTTTGAATATGATGAATACCTTCCTCAGCAAACGACCAAACCGCAAGTGGCCCTGGAAGAGAACCAATAGACATCATGCTATGCACTCACACTGGTATCGTGTGGGATGTGGAGGTCTTCGGACGGGTTAGTTGTAGTAGACACAGAATGGTAAGGTTTGGAATAAGCTTAGAGCTCGACAGGGAAAGGAAGCAATTGGGAAAGCGTAAGCCTATTAAAGAATTAACGCTGAGTGGTAAAGCAGAGGAATTCAGAATATCGCTGCAGAACAGATATTCGGCGCTAACAAAGGAACACGATCTTAATGTTCAAACAGCGAACGATAACATCAGAGCTATTGGTCCGGAGTGCACAGTAAATGTAGGCGGTAGGATAGTTCGACAGGACTCCGGGAAGCTATCTCAGGGGGTGAAATATCTTACCTAGAAATGACAAAGCATAAAAGACTAAGGCTACGCACAGAATAGAACTGTCAGAGCTGTCAAAGTAAATAAACAGGCGCAAAGTAAGCGACATAATCAAGTTTAGCATGAGGTAAACCGATCATGCTCTAAAACACAAATGTTCCCTCAAAGATGTGCACAGAAAACTAGGCATAAATAGAAACCAGAGGTATGTGCTAAGAGAGAAAGAGGGCAATGTCATTAGCAATATGCAGAAGATAGTTAAAGTAGCCGAAGAGCTCTACACAAATCTACACAGTAGCGAATGTAATCAGAACCTTAATGAGAGAACCAGCAGTGCACAGCAAAGAGACTATGGTGTTATGGCCCTTGCCGTACACCGAGCGCGGCCGGGCAGAGGGCAGGAAGGAACTGAGACTGGCCCCGATTCCGGCACGATAACAGCAACCCTTTATTTCACGCATGCAGCATCTTTATATAGCAAGCACTCATGTGACAAGTGACATCCCGGAAAGAAAACGTTTCAGGCATCCGATAACAGAGACACATGACACGCGGCACAAGCGCTATCAGCACACTCCCCTTTTCACTGAAAAGATACAACGGCATTTGCAACGAAATTTTGCACTGCAGCCAACAAAGGATGAACACTTTTAATGGAGGCAACCAATGCTCAAAACAAAATAACAGTCCGTTAATGAATCCATAACGGTATGGCGGTCGGACATGACGGCCAAATCGCGTTCTATATCCATGAGGGTCAGTTCGTGGCAAGGGAGTATTAGACGGATCAGCAGGTGTCTTGTTTTTAGATGGAGTAGTTTCCCGTTTAATTTCTACCCGATTATCATATGCCTGCGGAAACTCATAGCTACCTCCTTCTTCCTCGCAGTCATTCTGCTGGAAAACAAAGCGAACCAGGAACTTCCTGTTTCTTTCTAGAACTACACCCGTAGAAGTTCTAACTACATAAGACCTCGGACGTTGTGGAAGACGCAAGACTTGCGCTTTCACTTTGCAGTCTGTCATCCATACTTCCGCTCCTGGTTTGAGGACTGGCAGCGGAGGAGCCCTATGACGACTATTGAAGTACCTACGCTGCCGCTGTCGGATGGTTACATCACGATCACTGAACTTTTTCAGGCTCACCCTCTCGGGCAGAAGGGAGGGACAGGGACTGTTGTGCGTAGCCGCCTGTCCGTGAGAAGCTCTGCAGGGCTTTTTCCCAGTGTCCCTGGGGAGTCCCTGTACGCCAGCAGCGATAGATAGGGGTCCTTAGCTTTTATAATCAGCCGTTTAATTGTTTGGACCATCCTTTCTACTTCCCCATTTGCCGGGGGTTATCTCGACAATACTCGACAATAGACCATATTCACGCTATTATTCAGGTGATAGAGAAATGCGCAGAATATAACCAACCTCTATATTATAGCCTTCATTGATTACTAGAAAGCATTTGACTCAGTGGAAACCCCTGCACTCATGCATGCACTCCGGAATCGGGGCATTGAAGACTCTTCTGTGAAAATACTGAAAGATATCAATAACGACTGCGGAGCTTCTATAACCATCCTAGTTAATGTCATCCTAGTTGAATTCAAGAGGAAGAAATTGGCTTGCGGAGGACATGTAATGCAAATGCTAGACGACCGCTGGTCCTTAAGAATAACGGAGTGAATTCCGAGGCAAGGCAAGCGTAGCAGAAGGCGGCAGAATGTTCGGTGGGCGGATTAAACTAAGAAGTTTGCGGGGGTAGGGTGGCCGCAGTTGGCAAAGGGCAGGGTTAATTGGAACTAGTGGGAGATGCCTATGGGCTGCAGTAGGCTTAGTCAGGCTGATTATTATTGATGGACGTGTTTCTCTGCCTCGTCGAATAAAGAGGAAACCCGGGATAAGAAAGCTCGGGCATGCCGGTGAGCGGCATCATTACCTACCGTGTATTGTAGGTTCCCTGAAAACCATATGATTGAGACTTGGTTTGGAGGATGTTTGGCTAAGAGCGTGAGACCTGATTGATGGATTAGTTTGTTTATATTTTTGGATGATTTTGGGGAACTGCCAGTAGGTTAACCTTTCGCGTGGTAGCTACGTTTACACAATGGCTGCCTCCTCTGCCTGAGTGGGGTTGAACGTGTTAAATGACGCGCAGTTGATCAGTTTTGCCTCGGGATTCCTTATGGCGATGGTCATGTACCATTGGATTGGACCGGCTTCATCCACGTATAGCTTGTCCGGGCAGCCATCCCATTTCTTGCGCAGGCTTTCGCCTCTGGCGTTTCTTCACTCCGCGTTAAATGTCGGATGCATATTTCTGGGTATCTGGCGCACATAGGGACTCTTGCGCATCAATAGAGGAAAATTCCGTCCTTTGCTGCGGCTCTGTAGGGTACTGTCAGGTGTACCTTGCTCAGAAGGGTCTGGCCTGTTCGAATGATGGCCAGTGTGTTGAGCTGTGTGAGTTTTTTTGTGTGTGTTCTGAAAAAGTTAGTAAACGATTGAAACTGCGGTGAGTTTTTATCTTTGAATACCGATCACTTCCTTATGAACCTTTGACTTGCCAATGTTCCAAAACTTAATTTTTTTATTTATGTTCAGAATGAAATCTTCGTAGATGATTTTGTTTCACTATCTTATATAATTATTGAGGGAAATGTTGCAAGAATAATATGTATCGTTCTTCTTAACGATATTTAGTAAAAGACATGATGTCTCGTTACTAAATATAGTGTCAAAAGAAAACATTCGACAGAAGTCTGTCTGGTTGGGAAATTTAATGTTAGGAGAAGGTAAGTGACGCCAACTAAGTAAAATACAGGAAAAACACGACGTTTCGGGACCGGCTCGGCCCCTTCTTCACGGTGTGACTACGGGCGAGCGCAGCTTGGCTTTTTAAGCCCCTGTGTGGAGGACCTGCGGGTCAATGGCCGCAGCCCATGGACGTAGGATGAGGGGAGAGTCCCCAGGGAACGATTAACATTCTCTCGTGTTTGCTGTATGTGCCACGACTCGAGTAGAAGCCTCCACGCAGGAGGCTTCTACTCGAGTCGTGGCACATACAGCAAACACGAGAGAATTTTAATCGTTCCCTGGGGACTCTCCCCTCATCCTACGTCCATGGGCTGCGGCCATTGACCCGCAGGTCCTCCACACAGGGGCTTAAAAAGCCAAGCTGCGCTCGCCCGTAGTCACACCGTGAAGAAGGGGCCGAGCCGGTCCCGAAACGTCGTGTTTTTCCTGTATTTTACTTGGTTGGCGTCACTTACCTTCTCCTAACCCTAAATATAGTGTGTGTGGAGCCCTTTCGCAAAAATAAAAAAAAATAGTTGTAATGAATAGAACAGAACAACAGCAAAGATTACCAGCGGGTGATTTCGCCCACGAAAAATAAGCATCTCAAGCCTACTCATTTTTCGCAACCTTGACCTTTAATTTTCAGTTGAACAAATAAAACAAATCGCTGCTCTTATTATAGAGTCTGCATCATTGCGCCACACCGAGAGGGCCGAGGGTCAAAGGTTACAGTGGTCACGTGGACACCGAGTGGCCAGAGACCACTCTATTCCCACGCCCTACCTGTCGCTGAGCAGATGCAAAGTATTCAATTTATCACTGGTGATAACGGCGCATGGTTAATGCGCTCAGGGCATTACTAACTAGTCCGCAACCTTGCTCTTCTGAACCAACTGGTTGTTTTCAACGCGCGCTTGTGATTCAGAATGGATCCGGCGCCCACGGCAGTGTTACCGCCGTGAATAATTTCCTGTTCCCCGATTCCATTTTGATCTGTACCAAAGAGAGCATGCTCGCCCGCCCTTCACGCAGACGGCCGTCGAGAAGGCATCCGCTGTGTTGTGGCTGGACAAAATAACCCGGCAAATCGCGGCCGAGAAGCTCAGGGGCGTTCGCACCGTGCTGTGGCCAGCCAAGAAGTTCCTCACGGCGCAGGGTCTCGAAGAGGCGTACGTCAACTTCACCGACAACGACTCTTCTTTCGCCGACTTGTGGATCGAGACACGACGAAGCCTGCGCTCCCTCGTTGGTACTGACGCCGGACTGCAAGAGCTGCAAATCGGGGACGGCATCACTCAGCCGTACGCCCAGTACGTGCACGTGCTGAACCGGCTCAGCCTGTCCCTGGGAGCTCTGGTCCCGCCGCTCTACTACAAGTCCGGCACAAAGGCCATGCTCTACGGAGGGTTGGGCTATTTCTACGCCAAGGAGCTGGTTGGAGCAGTGGACACCGAAGGCGTAAAGGTACGCTACACTCGATGCTGGGATGCAAATGCGGTTATCATATCGCGGCCATGAGAAGCTGGAACAAGGCAGGTCACAGAAAAAATAAATATTTTCCGGCCACAACGAAAAAAATGTTAAGGGGAGTCCGACGAAAGGAGCGTGTCAGATGCCATAAGAAGACAAAACCCTTGCCTTAGGTGTGTACATAGCTATTGAAAGAACCTCCAAGAAAAACGCCTTCAAAACATCTGCTTCGGCAAATTTTTGATTAAAATTTTTAACCCAGAACTTCTCGCAGTTTCCCACTTGCGCTTGTGAGACATAATATTCCTTTAAATTTGTACTTTTCCTTCTGGTCACTTTACTGTTCCCGATAATCTGAAATGCTTCAAATAGTGCCTGCCGATTTGCCGGAAGATACTATAAATTATGCGGTTTTAATGCCCCGAGCCCACACATGGACTATGAGGGACGCAGTACTTAAGTGCGCCGTAGTAAATTAGAATGGCCGTGGTTCTTTAAGGCACGCTAACATCACAGAACAGACGGCAGTTTTTATATTTCGCCTGGTTCAAAACATGGCAGTCGCCGTTGGGATTCGATTCCGTGACCTTGGCATTAGGAGCTTGGGATCAGAGATTAAACGAAAGCGAGAAAGCGCCAAATATAAATAATCGGCGACCGTTCCCAAGTTCTTGGCCTATACAGCATACCCGACTTGCAAGAAGTGCAAGGAGGAGGATGTAGACATGGACGACGCGAAGCAGCTTCTTCACACGAAAGACATCTTCATGTGCTGCCTATCTCCGCAGAAGATGGAAAATTACTGTACACTTACAACGTACAGTTTCTTTAAGTAAGCCAAATGCGATCTTAGTTTTTTGGAATTTTTGGAGTGCGCAGTGAATTTAACTGCTTTATTTCACGTTACGAAACTGACATTTGTGCGAGTTCTTACTCTACCGGTAATGCCCGCAAAAATCTCTTTTTGCTCTCTTGTCATTGGGAGAGCTACACTAACGCATACATATACGTTTTCCTTAGGCTTCATCAGCTAATTACCTTCACTGTGCGAAATAATTTTAACTAAATATTTCAATGAATTCCACATCTTATTGTACCAGAAGTGCGCTCCTTCTGCTTGACCACAGCGGTTTTTGTTTTATTTGCGGTGAGAAAGCAGTGAGAAAACTTCAGGCAATGTAGAAAAGGCACTGAGTCAGTCTTGAAGATCGTAGCGATGATGAACTGCTTCCTAGAACGCTTGTTGGAACGAGACACTTATTACAGATGCCGAAAGTGCAACGAGGAAAAAACTGCACGTCGTTCTACGGGCCGCGATTGGTGCTGCTTCAGACGTCGATCTTGACCGCTTGGTGTTAACGCTGAGGGCGACAGCGAACAGTTGTTCCGTGTTCGAAGGGATCCTCAGAACGTTTGTTTGGATAACTAACCCCCCCCCCCCCCGCCCCCCTCATTCTGCTTAGGACCACACACACAAGGAACCTCGGCGTTAAGCTTCTTATGTCGAGAGAACATCACAACGCGAACTACTTGCAAGAGTTCGTTCTTGCGCTGTTGTCCGTTTGGTCCAAGAGCAACAGTAAAGTTTCACAGGTTCTTTATCTTCCTCGCACCAGAGGTGCCCCGCCAGAGACGGTTGGTTTCAACTCGAAGACTGAAGCTTGATCACTGCACCAGGGGTGCCCCGTCAGAGACGGTCTCAAGATGTGTTGACACGCAGGGATAAAAAAGGGAATAGCTAAAGATTTATATATAAATATTTACAGAATATACAAGTTAGATACAACGGCAAAAAGACAAACAACCAAAAGGCGGATCTGGCTAACACTAGGGGAGGCCCCTACTCGGCGTAGCCGACGATGCGTAGCATCTCACCTTAGCGCAGAACCCCGCTTCCGGCTCCGGGGCCCAGTTTTAAAGCCCTAAAGGCCCGGCCCACATTCCGTAGCACCCAATCATTCTACATTCTTCATATCATTGACTAATCGAGAGCATGGTCAGCCCTCCAACTACCGTAGGGTAACAGCCTTTCCAGAAAAACAAACGCACGGTCGTGCCAGCATGAGCGGAGTAGAACGTTCTCTCCACCACAAAATAAAAATAAAAACAAACACAAATACACATTCGTGCCAGAACGTGCGCGAATCGGTTCCGCGGGGCGGGCCCGTACTTCCCGGCGCGTTCGCGAGCGGCCGCGTTCCAAGAAAGGAGACGCTCCGCTTTGAGTGCCCCCAGCCGCGTTCCAATGACCCCCGCGAACGCTACCGATCCCTTACACGCCCTTCCCAAGATTCTACAAAGGGCTCAAATGCAACTTTTAGAATTATAACAAAGGGATCGGTACGGGTCACAAAACCACCCTGTTGGTGATATGCCGCAGCTACACCACGAACAAAACCAAAAACAAAAAAAATTGCACACGGGCACCAACACAACATTACGCAAAATGCACACTTAAATACACACAGTGGCATGCCTGCCGTGCGCCGTAACACAGCGTCCAAGTTGGTGCGTTGCACCCAGTTCACCAGCATGCACACCCGCGTCCTGCTCGACACACACACACCGACACTCGCAACTAGAGCGTTCAGTAGCACTGATACGGGGTCCGAAAGCGGCCACGTGAGCCTCCTTGGCCGCACCGAGCGTCCCTGTGTGAGTTCGAGCCACAACGCGTCTCAACCGACACGATCAACGCCCAATGGCTACTATGCTCATTAGGTCGGTGCCACAGCGGGGCAAGAATTCAAAAATTGCTGCCCTCCAGGATCAAACACTTTATGATCCTCGCTAGGTCCAAATCCTTGACCATGCGACGCCCCTAAGGGTACGCTCTCATTAGCGCGCCAGTACGGAACGCGTGCTGCGTAAGGAGCATAGCCCCTGTCCAGTGTAATCATACCAGGGCGGCCGCTTCTGCCACACGGGATTTGGCGTACTGCAGCACGGAACGTACTGCTCCACGCGCTGACTTTCAACGTGAAGGCCACGCACCTGCCTCCAGCTACTCTGCCTCGCTTGGAGTCATTTGTACCTTTACTGCACGGGCAAACCTTGAAATTGCCGCTCCGTGCTTGATCGGCGCTTGCCGGCTTCGTGGTATAGTCTGAGGCTGCATGAGCTCCCTGGCAGTTGCTTGACCCTAATTTGCCTTGTGGCAAGTCGCCACGCATCTCCTTGTCCTCGAAGGACCTGGTCGGACACACGTCGGGTGCGTTCAGCAACTGCGCGGCGCTCGGTCCCGTCGGCCCATCAGGCCAACCTTCGTTCTTTGCCTCGGATGGAAGGTTCCTGGCATCAATAACGCTACGGGACACTTTATGCCCTATGCCCGACACGGTGTGCCGCTGCGGCAACGCTAGACTTCCTCCTTTCACTCGCTCGTCGATCTGGCGTCTGTCTTCACTGACCGTTTCCTGCTGAACGAAAAGCTTTTTTTCGTAGCTTGCTTGAGACCGAGTTTTTATTCCTGAACTCGCGCCCTCGTCCCTGGTCTCATTAGGGGTTGAGCTAACCTGTGCAGCTGGATCGTCGGAGTGCGCGTTCACCGCCTCTGATACCGCGACGATGCGTTCCGTCACGATATTTTCTTCAACTGCGATTCCAGCTTCGCAGAAAAATCTGGCTCACTTTGTACTTCTGCCTGGCTGTTTTCTTGGCCTGCGCTTGACAAGCATAAGGCTTTACCTTCCAGCACAGGTGGCCTCTCCTCTCGGGACTCGGAGTAGTTGTCCTTCGCTAGTTCACTAGCTCTCCTAGACTCCTTGAGCTCAGCGAGCTCCAGCGCTAGCTGCTGGCGCTTTGCTTCTAATACCTCCAAGACGCACTTAACGTCCTGAGGTTTTTCCTCGCACAGCGGCGCCTTTCCTCCATTCACTTTTGCAAGCTCAGCCTGAAAGTACGCTAAGCGCGCCTTCGCTAATTCCACTTGGTACCTCACATCGAGTGAGGGCCGGCATGGATAACCCTCCATACCGCCGTCTGTACCCCTCAACTGTCCTACCGGCTCGAACACATGCACAGGGACGTGAACAATGCGACGAAGGAAACTCACAGTTTCGATGCGTCGATCCGCACTGCCAGCTCCTCTGCGTCGCAGTCCACCGCCACTTTCACTGGACGCTGCGATGAGCTGTCGCACGCCGCTGGTCCGGCGCCGGTGACCAAGGTATCGACGCGCTGCTTTTCTGGACCGTATGCAGTCCCGCGTCCCTGGACTACTGCCGTGGTCCTTGCATCCTTGCCGCCGTCTGTCCGCAGGTCCTTTCTCGAACGCTGCTGTTGCCTGACCGTCGCCTTTCTCCCTGCGTTCAATCTTCTTCCTGCGCCGTCTTCCGATGGCCGCAGGATCCTCGTCGACTGCGCCAGTAAATTTCCACAGGTTCTTCTATCAACGGCAAAGATACAAAACAACCAAAAGGCGGAACTGGCTAATACTAGGGGAGGCCCCTACTCCTCATAGCTGAAGATGCGTAGCATCTCACCTTAGATCAGGTTGTTCTTCCTCGCACCAGAGGTGCCCCGCCAGAGACGGTTGGTTTCAACTCGAAGACTGAAGCTTGATCACTGCACCAGGGGTGCCCCATCAGAGACGGTCTCAAGATGTGTTGACACGCAGGGATAAAAAGGGAATAGCTGAAGATTTATATACAAATATTTACAGAATATACAACTTAGATACAACGGCAAAAAGACAAACAACCAAAAGGCGGATCTGGCTAACACTAGGGGAGGCCCCTACTCGGCGTAGCCGACGATGCGTAGCATCTCACCTTAGCGCAGAACCCCGCTTCCGGCTCCGGGGCCCAGTTTTAAAGCCCTAAAGGCCCGGCCCACATTCCGTAGCACCCAATCATTCTACATTCTTCATATCATTGGCTAATCAAGAGCATGGTCAGCCCTCCAACTACCGTAGGGTAACAGCCTTTCCATAAAAACAAACGCACGGTCGTGCCAGCATGTGCGGAGTAGAACGTTCTCTCCACCACAAAATAAAAATAAAAACAAACACAAATACACATTCGTGCCAGAACGTGCGCGAATCGGTTCCGCGGGGCGGGGGGACACCCGTACTTTCCGGCGCGTTCGCGAGCGGCCGCGTTCCAAGAAAGGAGACGCTCCGCTTTGAGTGCCCCCAGCCGCGTTCCAATGACCCCCGCGAACGCTACCGATCCCTTACAGCAACCATGCGCTTAATAAAGAGATAGAAACTAACTGATCAGGATTCTGCACAGAAATGCATTCTTAGCCACGAAGCGGACTCGTCGCCAAACTTTTCTGTTTGGTCTGCCAATCACGTTTAATCTTATTCCGCTAGCCTTCTTGTGCCTTCTTGCTATACGGACGCCACTATAAATTTATTTGCATATAAAAGCGTGCGCTCAAATATACGCAAGCGCGCCACACCAAATGCGTACGGTTCCACCTTTTACCTAGAAAACGAAACTGATCGCTGTCGACAGTGGCGCCGCATCTCCGTGACATCACAGCCTTATGCTTCTCTGTAACTGCTCAGAAGGAAATCTTGTTGCTTGGTTGGTGCTGCTGATAGCAGAAGCGATAAGCCACCTACTGAACCCGTGCCGACACCGATCTTTCATTCGTTTCTCTCTGGTATTAACATGGTATTAAGCTGCGCTCTGATAAATGTCGCTTCGCCGAGCAAGCAGTCACATATCTTGGTCATCGCATTGACAAAAACGGGTTGCATCCAATTGAGAAGAACATCGATGCTATCCGACTAGCCCCTTCTCCGCGTAATGTTACAGAGTTGCGTGCTTTTCTTGGATTCATCACGTTCTACAATAAGTTTCTCCCTAATCTGTCCACATTGCTTGCTCCTTTGTACAAGCTGCTGACGAAGGGAGCCAGGTGGATGTGGAGCGAAAAAGAGCAAGCTGCATTCGAGCTGGCGAAAAAGGCTCTTGCGCAGCTCCTGTGTTAACGTATTTCAATCCGAAGCTCGAGCTACTTTTGGAATGCGACGCCTCTCCTCATGGGGTAGGAGCGGCACTGTTCCATCGCATAAATGGAGAAAACAGGCCCATTGGATTTCGGTCCCGGACCTTGACTTCGGCTGAAACGAAGTATTCACAGATTGAACGGGAAGCGTTAGCTCTTGTCTACGGTGTTTCACGTTTCCGTGACTACCTACTTGGCAGGGAGTTCACCCTGGTCACGGATCACCGTCCTCTGCTTGGCCTTCTGCGAATGGATCGCCAGACCCCAGTCATGGCCGCCGCCAGAATACAAAGATGGGCGCTCTTACTGGGAGCGTACAAATACAAGCTGCTTTGCAAGTCCGGTAAAATGATGGTCAACGCGGACGTCCTAAGCCGTTTACCACAAACCTTGCAGGAAACCGAGACTGCACCGGAAGGCGACGCAGAGTTTGTTCTCGCCATCGACCAGTGGGACCAGTCGGCCATCACCATAAATGAATTGCGGTCACTTACAGCAACGGACGAGGTGCTACCCCTTGTATGCAGGTACGTCCGTGAGGGTTGGCCCAACGCGTGTTCAACCGGTAACTCTGAGATGATGGCTTTCTACAAAAAGCGGCAGGAGTTATCTGTTCAGGATGGCCTCCTACTGTGGGGACATCGTGTAGTAATCCCCAAACAGGCACGCGCTAGATTGCTGATGATGCTGCACGAAGCCCATCAGGGCGTCTGCACCATGAAGAAGGTAGCGCGGTCTAAATTTTGGTGGCCGGAGATTGACCTGGATATTTGCCGAATTGCCGCTCAATGCGGAAACTGTGTCCAGGCTTTACCAATGCCACCAGCTCGTGAGCCAGTGAACTGGCCAGCAACCGAAGAAAAGTGGTCCCGTCTGCACCTGGATTTTGCCGGACCTATCAGAGATAAAATGTTGCTAATCGTGGTAGATTCCCACAGTAAGTGGATCGAGGCAATTCCACTAGCGCGTGCAACGTCAAGTAGCACGGTAAACGCGCTGCGTACGCTGTTCAGCCAGTTCGGACTACCGCGCACTGTAGTAACTGATAATGGCACGCCCTTTACGGGGTCGGATTTCGCCACATTCATGGAAAGAAACGGCATTGCCCACATTCGGACACCGCCCTACCATCCTCAGAGCAATGGACTCGCAGAACGTGCAGTCAGGACGGTGAAGGATGGACTAAAGAAGATGCCGGGCGTGGATCTCTCAACCGCACTCGCGCGAGTTTTGTGTCGTTACAGGAATGCCCCGCGGCAGTCCGGCCTTTCACCTTCAGAAACACTGTTAGGTTATCGACTACGCACTCGACTTGACATGTGTTTTCCTCCCAGGAACAAAGCTGCGCAGCTGTGCAGGGAAGCTAAGAGAACTTCGGACGACGCCAGCTGGAGTTTCGCTCCGGGGGACCCAGTACTAGTCCGTAACTATGGAGTGGGTGACAAGTGGACACCCGGAAAGGTGAAGTCAACAACAGGCGCTCGACTAGTTACTGTCAAGACGGAAGATGAGGTGCTGGTTCGTCGTCATGCTGATCAAGTCCGCAAACGCTACGACGAGGCCTCCACACACACAGGGACAAACAGTCAAGCAGCAGCACCATCGGGACATCCGCTGGCTGAACACAACGCACCCACGTCAGCACCCGTTGACCCTGCACCCCAGGAGACGACGCTGCGCCGGTCAGCCCGGGTGAAGAAACCAGTGGATCGCTATGGCTATTAGGAGGAACGGATGCTGCTGATAGCAGAAGCGATAAGCCACCTACTGAACCCGTGCCGACACCGATCTTTCATTCGTTTCTCTCTCTCCCTCGCCCCTCTTTCCCTCGCCCCTCTGGCTATATAATATCCTTTGATCCGAGAATAAAGCGTCATTCTCCGGCCTGGCTACGCTGTCTGATGCATCGACCGGGAGCGGCTTGTCCACCGACAACGCCGTCTCAACAGTTGGTATCGTGGGAAACGGTTTTCTGTATTTTTAAAGATTCTTTTTAAGTTTGAAGAGCGCTTTTTCTTGGTACATCAGAATGTAGCTGAGACGCGCTAACTAGAAGGCTGGTTTTTATTTAAATGGTTAACTTTTTAGCTATTACTGTTAGGCCCCTGGGTTGTTGAAAGGCTTGTAGAGCGCAGTAATTCAAATCATTTGTTAGAATTTCGCAAGCTTTTACCTTGTGCTCTGTGGCCGAACAAATGTTGCCTATTTCGACAATGTACGCGCACTGGAAAGGTTCTGCAATTTGTAAATTTGCAGAAAGCCTTAGGCGAAACGCTCTCTATGTTCCTGTGCTCGCGTAGTCTTCCGGTTCACGCAGCGACCTATGTGCCCACGTGAGACGAAGAAAATTTGAGAACTAGTCGTTGTGAACAAATAATAGCTGTTGTTTTTTGTTTCAAACAACATCCTGAATACACCAACACTTAGGTTTTGCAACGCTAATCTCTTGAGCATAAATTTTATTTTTGTCCACTTTTAATTTGCACTGCACCGCTCCGAATTCTTCTTGTCGCTTCGTTTACATGCCAAAACTTCTTATTAATATTTCCAAATTATGTTTTCACTTATAGGCTCGCGCCACGCTTCAGGGAGAAACAAGACCTACATATGAGGGCTCAGCTTGTAGCTGCCTATGTAAAGTGATTTGATGGATATCGACGATAAGCATGCTAGATAGCAATCTAAAACTGTCAACTTTAAGCCATCCTGTCCTACGTCTCATCCCTACGGCTAGGGTGAAGTGCCTAAAATAAAATGTCTTAATAAAACAACCGGAAGAGACCCACCACAAACGAAACGCGCACCTTCCAAAATGAAGATGTAAAGGTAAAGAGTGATCAACACATGAGTCCACCCTACCGCAGAGGAATACTGAGGAAAACGGTGGGAAAACAAGCCTTACGCGACGCTAAATCAAGAACTGGGAAGGCACTAACAGTACATACTAGACAGTGAAATCAAACTTGCACGGTAGAATACATGCCCCCTCAACGCTCCAGCACCCGCCTTCTTTCAGTGTTTTGTTAAGGCATGGGCGACTCAAAACATAATGAGCACCTTCGCATTGCTGTCGCCGGTAGCCGTGATCCAAAATAAGTGAAAAGGAGTATGCGATTCTATTTCACCTCGCAGGTCGACCCGCGCGGCAATATTGTATCCTCTTGGCTGAGCGACGGCGTGAAAACTGTCTTCGAACAGCGTGTGCTCGGCTGCCTGATGAGCACCAAATCCAGCGTGTTCCCCGAGGTGCCGGCGATCGAGGTGGCGTACGCTGCCTTCAAGCAAGACCTCGTCGATAATGATCTGCAGCTATCAACTGTAGGTAGCGTTAAAAATAAGGTGGGTAAAACGAGAAGTCTTACTCTCGTACTGGGCACATCAACAACAGCAGTAAGGCGCATTGCTTAAGGCGCTGAATTAGTGAATTTTTCCAGCAGTGTGGAGAGGCTTGCAGAATCCATATTTTCGGTAACAGTGTACACGTTAAACAATTTCGCCGAGTCTGATGGTGAGTTTAAAGTGTTGTCGGTGTTCACTTATCTACTGATAAATAGAATAGAGCGTCGCTTAGTAACCCCCAGTGTACTGATTACAATGCGTTGCTGAATTAATGGGGCAGGGGGGGGGGGGGGCGAAGGGGCGAAGTTACAACATTGCATTGGAACTGAAGGAAATATTCAGAAGAAACTTTTAAAAGCCTTGGAAAGGAAACTCAAAGCATATCTCGTTGACGAGAGTAGGTGTAAGTATGAAATGCACTGCAGAAAAGGCGTATCATAATCTAGGATGGCTCATAGATACCCATAGACGCACAAAACCTAGTCTTTGGGAGGATCCGTCATCAGGCATCGATTATCAGACGGCGCGCCTGGTTTTGTTTGGCTACCCAAACACTTTATACTCGTACAAGCCATGGTGAGACTGAAAGTCCCTTTGAGAAAAAAATTAATTATAGGTTTTTTAGCGGTCATAGGTGAAATGCACACGGTGACCCATACATTACGCCGAGAAAAAATACTACAATTACACCTACATGGTACTTTAACTCCTCATATATTGTCAGAGAAAAAAAACATTCAGTGGCATGGTAGGCTTCAAGGTACAAGCGCAGGACTGGGCCAAGGTTAGGGTATGGAAGCGCTCTACGAAGCCGTAGATGCTGCCGGGCTGTCCATGGCTGCCGCGGGGTCTGTAGCCGACAGGTGTTTTCACGTTATTGATGACTTGTAGGCGATGCTAAAACGACGCGCAAAACCATTGATAGCACTACAAAGCGCTGCATACCTCTCGTGGTCAAAAAAGTAAAGGCAGTGTTACTAGAGCTTTTGAGGAAGTGCACATTTTCGACACAGTGTTTCCGCCGTTTGTTTCAGGAGTTGACAGAAGAGAAGGTCTTCTTCATCACCGCATGCCTGATCAGCTGCTCCGAGACAGCAGCCGACAACCTGTACGGCGGCGACTGTAACAAAGCCATGGCCAACTTTGCACCACTTGCTAAAGCCGTCCAGTGTCCCCTGTTCTCGAATATGAACCCGGCGACAAAATGTACCTTCTTCGACTGACACCTCCCGTCTTTCCTCCAGGCTCTTCTGCTTGGCTGTTTCCTTTTCGTGCTTCCTTTTCAAGTTACACTCCCAAGTTCAACGCTACTGTTGATGATGTGCTTAGTATAACTTCGTGCAGAATGTCTTCCAAACACGAAAGCTTGCAATGAGAATTATTTTGCGACGCAAATGTATGCATGCGTTGAGCGGAGTTTTATCAAGGAGAGCGATTCTATACTCATGGCCGTTGATGCTCAAGAAAGGGGCTTTGTAGGGACTTTGCGTGCGTTGAATGAACTCTTTTGAATATGTATATCATTATACCGCCATTGCTATTGTCACATGTCATATGCGGAATTGTACCCTTGAATGATTTGTTGTTGGTTCAGCGAGGACGATTTTTCCTGCTTTACGACAATTTTTGCTCTTTCAGCTGCTCCGCGAGTGCGAGTAAGCTTTATGTAAACGAAATATTAGTTGTCGAAGATGTCCTGGAAAAGCCAAGACCACTAGGTTGGGGGATAGAGATGGAAAGTTTGGCTAGTGAGTTGCATCAGGGCAGGAGAAGAGGGAGACGAAAAAACGGGGGCTGTGCTAAAATAGCCGAGATTTAGGTACAATTCAGGCATGCGGGGTGTGATACACTCATGGTAGGCTATTATGAGTTGTAAGTTTACTGGTGGGGTGAGGTGGGAGCGCGCAAAAGGCAAGCGCTACTTTTTTTACATTCGCCGGTTGTCCATTTACAGTCGGTCAGCCGCTCGGGCTATGGGTGACCTGGGTGTTTATTTTGCAGATCAAAAGGTAACGTGGTCCATTCGATCGCCAGATTGTTAAAATCAGCAGTAAATAGTAGACTGGTGTTTGGGTGTTTAATTACTTTCTGCGGCGCTGCTGTTCTGTAGCAGTGCTGTACACTGCGTGTGCTGTCCTGTGAATGAGTGGGCTTTTTTGTATTCATTTTTTTATTCCCTCTGTTCGACATTTTTATTTGTTTCTATTTTCGCCCCGCTCCGTTTTGCCCCTGCTTTATTTTGTGTCTTGCTATATGATGTTTGCTGTATCGCCTGTGCTAATCTTTTTGCCGCGCTTGTGATCCTGGCGTAAATATAATTAAATTGTCTGTTGCCCATTTGTATTTGGAACTCCACCACTGTTTCTGTAGAGGGATATGGTCAGTATGCAGTGCCTATCCGCAAATTTCAGTGCTCGGGTGACTCTCCAAGTGTTTGTGTGCTCGCCTGAAAGTCGTTGCCGTCAGCCGCTTGTCTTGAGATAAACGTGAGCCCACATTCTGAACGCTCAGAGGATTAGAGGCGCATTTTCGCCGACAAAATTCTTCGCCTAGTTGTTCTCGACGTAGCCCAGTTAGGTCACGAACTCCACAGGTTGATTCGGCTGAGAGAAAAGACAGCGACACTCGGGCAAAAGTTTCATGAGCGAACCGAGAAAACAAAGAGCTTTAGAGATTTCTT
Organism: Amblyomma mixtum; assembly: GCF_055824585.1. Classification (NCBI taxonomy): domain Eukaryota; kingdom Metazoa; phylum Arthropoda; class Arachnida; order Ixodida; family Ixodidae; genus Amblyomma; species Amblyomma mixtum. The sequence continues at coordinate 128,903,185 of NC_143019.1, forward strand.
TAGCTCTATACTTCCTCTCAGCACACCTTCGACTTGGATTACATCGCAGTTTAGCTTAACTCTAGTACGGACTTTGAGTTAGAGGAAAGAACTACAGCAGATCTTTAGCTCTTAGATGTGCCCACAGTCGGATACCGCAATTGTTTGTTCGGAGTTGTTTCAAAGATATTTCAGGAGTCTGCATCTTCACTTAAGGGACACAGTCCTCTAAAATTTGCTCTCGAGTTCCCTTCCTGCTGAATGGCATGTTGCCTTTTTCTACTTTATGTGAGTAGAACATGCTAACTGCTATGAAAATACCGTTTCGTTCTGTAAGAAGCAGTGGCTGTAAAAAACTGCAACACCTTAAGCGAAAATATTATGAGACATCTCAGTGAACACTCCATATAAATATGAATCAGCAAGACTACCACGAGACGCGCCTTGCACCCCGGAAGGAACGCTATTTGTTCGCCAGGTTTGTGAGGCTCTCAATCGTTGCAGCATTTGTGTTTCTCTGTTTCTATATTTCAAAAAAATTTGTGTTGCATTATGGTTTAGTTTAGAAGAAGCCTGTGTGAATGTAATTAGGGAGATTCTTAACTGAATTTCATGACTTTAGATTTCAGTCCTCAGTTTTTAAGTATCAAATCGCCGCAAGATCTGACATCTCATCCCACTGTTTTGCGAAAGCAGTTTGATTTACACTCGATTATTTTGTGTTCTTTACTGCAATGAATGATTTTGCTCTTATCCCTGGCTTCTCAGAGGCCAAATAATTTCTCTCGAGGCTGAAGGGCGGTCGGGAGAGGGCAGGTGTCTCGATGGTGGCGGCAGATTCAGGGTAGTCCTTGGTTTTGTGGTGACTGCGGATCTTGCTTTTGGGTGGCACAAATGGAGAGCAGCTGGCGTCCCCGATGGTCTTTGAATCGGCCTTTTAGTGCGATAGCACTGAAATGTGTCACCTATATTTCGGCCGTGCTTGTCCGAAGCCTCCGACAGGTGACCACCTGCCACGGTGGACAGGAGGAAACCGGCCAGCACGTTTTATGGCCAACTATACAAAACTATTTATGGCAAAACAGTACGTCCGCGAGTAGGTCTCTTATCCGCGGCGGCATAAACAGATCAGCTTCGCTTGCCGTTGTATTACATTACTACGTCATCGCCGCAGCCGAACATCTCTCGCACTGTGCTTTCGATGTCGTCGTCACCAACTTGATCCAGAGGCGGGTCCAGAATACATCGCTGTTTTATTGCCCTCTTAAACCTCGCCTTGTACCGAAACCAAAGCGAAAACCGAAGTGGGAACGCACCTAATTCGCATTTCGCGCAGCCATGCTTAATCGACCGTCATCTCTCGTTCCGTTACTGTGTGGGCCCCTACAAGGTGACGGCCTTGCGAGGATAGCGATAGGTGTGATGTGGGCGGGCCGTGCTTCTCAGGAATAACAGCGGGCAGTGTTCTAGTGGGCCGGTGAAGAGAGCTTGGGACAATACCGGAGGCAGCTCCCTAGGTACAGGTGTACGATGATGAAGTAGCTTCTGAATGTGGTTTGGGTCCCAAACCACAATGAATCATGAATGACGTTTGGGACCTCTGCTTTTTCCGGTGTAATGATTTTGAAGGAAATGATATTTTGCAAATGTGATTGTTGGCTCAGAAACTGGGGTGTATAGAAAAGTAAAAACTGCTGATGCTTCACGTTTTACACGACAACATGGATAAGTAGACCAGCGCATGCGCGATCGCAAAAAAAATAAATTCGCAGCTAACAGCAGAGATGTCAACATAAAAAAAGAATGCGTGCTATTATGTCTAAAATATCAATGGCCACTTTATGGGTATTTCACTCATTTGTTGTCTATTTAGGTATGTTTTTGACCTTAACACTGTTCAACCATTGGCATGTTGATTATTTGCTTTACTGTTTTTAGCTTCCCAAAGCTACCAAGGCAAACAACGTGGTTTAGAACTAGAACTGAATTCTTGCAACTGTCATGCATTCCAGGCGCTTCCCAAGAACGGAATCCTCCTTTTTAATTTCGTGCTAATATTACTGAGAAGAAAACGTTTTTATATCGGAGGCTAATTGCTTCAATGTTGAATTTTGTGTTTTAAACCATCTCCCCTTCCTGTAGTGGAACGTATACAGTGGTGAAGAGAAATAAACAGACATAATTTTCCTCGCAGGCAACAAACAGTGACCTGATCATAATAGATAGTTCAACTTCTGAATATCATAGTTAATTTTGAACATTTTATTACTATTTTTACGTGCTCTCACTATGCTTAAAGTCACCAGGCTTTGTGAACGTGGAAGTAAGCTTTCATAATGTAATATGCCACTCTGCGATGCTACGTTGCAGTGATAAGGTTTGACTTTCAGAAATTTTTTGTCTGCATAAGCAACCCTTCTTTCCATCCTTGCCTTTTCGTAAAATGTTTCGTTATTTCCCTGTTTTAAGCGTTACAAGCAGGAGAAAGATAAATAGCGGGTTGTTAAGAGCAAGCTGACGCTAACCAATATTTTAATTTTGCACAACGTTTCGGGACCAACTCGGTCCCTTCTTCAGGGGTGACTAAAGTGTGAAAGCTGCAGCTGGGTGCTGCCTTCGTTCTCCTTTTGTTAGCACGTGGCGCAGTCCACTAACGTACGCGGAGGGGAGCGTTCCTGGAGTTCATTGGCGCCTTTGTGATCCGGATGTGCCATGACTCCACATGTCGCCTCTTGAACAGATTTGGCTCCAGGGGCAAGACGCTCACCTCCTCGAAGGCTATTGTGTGGTCAACGCACTCGCAGTGTTCGGCGAGGGGGTTGGATTCTGAGTCCATTAGCCGGATGCCATTTTTATGTCGCCTTATTCTTTGGTGGAGGTTTTTTGTTTCGCCGACGTATTCAGCGAGCCATTTGGAGCACGGCATTTTTTAAACGACATCCGGTTGTTTTTCTCTGTGAACGCGGTCTTTCGCTCGTGGTAAGAAGCGGCTTATTGTCGAAACAGGTTTGTGAGCAACGTAGATTCCATATTTTCCCAGAATACGTGCAAGTGCCTCGCCGGTTCCCCTCACGTATGGAAGCACCCCGCGCACGCTTTTCGATGTTTCATTGTTGGCTGTTCCCCTGTCCTCCGAGCCTGACGGCGAGCCAAAGTTGAATGAAGCCACGTGTGTAGCCATTCTTCTGTAGGTCGGCGAGAACGGTGGCCTCTACTGCTTTTTTTCTGCTTCGGAGGAGCGGATTGCCTTTGATCTTCTCAGAAGAGATTAGACGGCGGATTCCGTGGCGGATTCCGTGTGTCTAGTAGGGTAGTTGGAATTAAAATTTAGGCAGCGGCCGGTGTCGGTTTGTTTCCTATAGACACTGAACTTTAGATCTACCCATTTTCTTCTTATGAAGACGTCCAGGAATGAGAATGTGTTGTTCACTTCTCGTTCCATTGTGAACTGAATAGAAGGTTCGACTGAGTTGAGGTGTGCCAGGAAGTTTTCGACCTGCGATGTCTTCAGAATGCAGAAGCAGTCGTCAATGTAACGGATGAAAACTTTTGGCTTTTTTTGAAACTAGATGAGTGCCTCCTTATAGATGGCCTCCATCGTCAGGTTGGCAGCAGTCACCGAGATCGCGGCGCCCATGGCAGTGCCGCTGGTCTGCTTATAAAATCCTCCTTTGAAGTAAAAAGCTCTACCGCTTAGGCAAAGCTCCAAAGCCAGCAGAGCTCTTCTGGGTTCAGGCTCGTCCTGGTGCCTAGGTCAGCGTCCGCTTCGAGGGTTTGCTTCGCTGCGGAAAGGGCAAAGGGCACAGGAACGCTGGCAAAGAGATAGACCAAATCGAATGAAACAATGCACTCGTCCGCTTCAAGTTGTACGTGGGAAAGACGTTCGACGAAGTGGCTGGAGTTTCGCACGTGCGTTGACGTGTTGCGTGTTAGAGGCGACAGGACTCGGTGGAGGTAGGCTGAGAGCAAGACCTCCTCTCTAAACTTCCGACCTGTTCATGCTGACGCTCCCCCTGTCACCAGATTTGTTTTTGCTTGTCTAGTTTCTTTAGTTCGCCAAACTGCCACCGCAAGCCGTGGCGCCGCAGCTTACTGCTGTCGCTTTGCAGGCTTTGCTCTCAGCACGGCTGTCTCCGCGTGCTCCCCTTGTGTTTGCGTGCCGAAGGTGTTTGCTTTTGTGACATTCAGGGGTGAGCGTGTGTCACTTAGGGAATGCACTTAACAACATCATTAGGGTACGGCAGCAGTAGCACCGTTTCTCGCTATAGTGTACTGTTACGTTCCTTTCTGCAAGTCAAGTGGGCGGCGGTCAAGGATCACGACTGGGATATTGTTCCGCGAGTTTCCCTTTACCCAAATTCGACACGAGTGGTTGAAGATCTCTCGACAGGCACAAGGTAAATTGCTGAGAAAGTTGAATTCCATACACCGTGAGAATCGGCTAAATGACTAGTCAGTTTTCACATCATGTGTCTACCTACCTACGATATGCAGCTAGAACGCTAGAGTATTGTGTTGGTTTATTATGTTTGCTGACCGCTAGAAAAACCAAGCGAGGATCGTTGACGTCGCGTACAAAGCTAGAAACTGCATTTGCCTTTTGTCATGCTCTAGCCTGACCAAGCCGTCCACATGGCCGTGGCAGGAATTCAGCACGTACACGTTTTGTTTTGATGAGAAGCTTGTTTTAGTGCATTTTACTCTGTTCTGTGCGAACGCTGTGTTTTGACAAAACTATGACTAACCCGACAGAACAGCGTGGTCGTTCTCTTCAAATTCGACAGGCACAAGTGCAGCTGCCGTTAACGTATACCGCCGGCAGTCAATTGGAGTAGTCATCAGATAGTGAGCCTACAAGCATTCCTTATGTGTCACGCAGTGGTCTCCCTATAATTAGAAAATTGTCTGCGTCCATTGCCTGCCATCAGACTTTGTGAGGAAAAATTATGCACACATATATTCGCAGGCCCAAGGACACAGCCATGGGTGCCGAGCGACCGCAGCAAGGTTTTGCATTTCAAACCTGTAGACTTCAGGGAAGGATTGAGGATACGAAAGCTGAAATCAGATGCCATACCTTTTATTATTCCCGATTTACCCAGTCCACCTGCAGGAACCACACAAGAAGGAATGGAAAGCTGTGAAAAGCAATGCTCTGCCGGGGCTGTCGGGAAGCAAGCCTCGTATGAAGGCCAAGAGAACTAGGCAAGTGTTTTGCATCAATATTCTCCATTTGGGGAACACCCAAATATTGTGTCTAATATATGCTCCAGGCAAGACATCCCAAACCCTGATTGCTCTCCATCTGAAAGGACTGACCTACAGACAAGCATAGGTGAGTCTCACAGTGATACGGCCCATGAAGATGCTAGAATATCGATAGAAGCACTGTTGCCACCTTCCCAAGGTCATTCACAGGTACCATCAGTGGAGGTACCTGTTAGTGAATTTTCGTTTGTGTTTCCATTTCTGCCTTCACCTGAATCTGCTTTTTGCTTTCCTAAAACATGTGAGAAGCACTAGCGTAGCAAGTCCCCCCATAGCCTCTGAAGTTCATCAAAAGCAACCAGGCCATGTGAGGTTCAGAAGAGACCTTCTTTTTCACGAATGACAAATCTTCTGAGGCAAGTGAATAACCTCCCGCGGATATGTCAAAGGCTGCGGAAAAAGCAGGAAAAATTCCAAGGAGAGATCACTATCTGGAGACAGCAGAATAAAAGTCGGAAGTTTTCATGAAGAAAACAAACGTCGCAGTCGTCCAGGTGTGAACTAATCTCTATTTGAAAATTCGTTTACAAAAATTTCCATTGCATGCATGCAGCCCGCGACGTGTTATTCAATGTCATACTTGCAGGAAAAGGTGGAGGAGAACAATGAAAAAACACTCCTTCAAAAGCAGCTGGCTTTCCTGAGCAGAAAAAAAGGGCGATGGCGAGAGGAGACAATATGCAAATGCGTTCTTTGGCATGCAAAGTCGCCAGCTGGGTACCGCCTTCTTCGGGAGACTGGTGTCTTGTCTCTGCCAAGTATGTCTACTCTCAAGCGGTACATTGGCGCATGTACTGGAGCAGTAGTGTCCTCTCTCATCAAGCAGCGTCTTCAGGAAGGATTGAAACTGCACTCCATGGAGGTGAATAATTTTTTTTCACAGAGGTAAAAATATCCTAGTCATGGTCTTCTACAATTCTACCCATTGGTATAATCGACCAATGGGTGGATTTACTAAACAGCACTAGTTCAGAGTTCCAACTAGAAGCCGTCCGACTGGCTTAAGCGGCCACCAGGTGTCATGAACTCTTGGCCACTGTCTAGTCGGGGAGCCTAAAAAACTCCCTTTTTCGTTGGACATAAAAAGTTTTGCAGTCCAAAAAATCGCGTTCCACTCCGAAATTGCAGGCTTTAGAGGCACGTACCGTAAAAACTATGGACGCCTACAAGTTGTCTCCTTTTTCGACAAAAAACAATGACGAATATACTGCTAAAGAAACATTTCGAAGGAGTTGGTTCACAGTCGAAGACAAACCCACTGTTTATTTAGGGAACCGGAAATCAATAGTCATAATTTGAAAACACACCAAAAAGCGAATGAGAGCGTCTCCCGATCAGAAGCGCCAGGAAAAAACGCCATTAGGTGTTCTTTTTTGGTGAACTTTGCGAGTCTTAAATGTATTAAAAAATGCCACAGATTCTGTGTTAATTTTCGTGCAGGTACAATGTGTGAGCTGTCGGCATCCCGCGCTACTACGTTCGTTAGCACAAACTATAAGCTTTCATACGAACCCATAGAGGAGGATATCTCCTTTCATAGCGTAGAGAACACGAAACGTACATAGTTCAAGTGTCAAGTTAAACCATATAGATTCAGCAAGGACCATTTATTCTTGTTGCGAAATCGAGTAAGTTGTCTGTAGGAGCTGATTGTGCAGACAAGATAGACAGATCCGGGTCAAGGCACCGGGAATCACAATGGAGGCGACATGAGCGCAGACTGATTAGTCGTTGGCACGTCAGGTGCACTCCACACAACGGCAAATGTGTAAGTCAGTAGCCATCGAGAAGGGTTAGACGTTTCGGTTTTTGCTTTTCAAAATTTCCCGGACATCTTTGGGTGTTTTTTTTCCAGACCTTAAAGTTTGGCTTTGCATTTTGCTACGGTTTAATTACCGCTTTTGTTTTTTTCGGTATAAAATTTAGCAATTTTTATCCGTGAGAAATCACGAGGAGTACACCTTGACCCTTTCGTCTGCGCGAGAACTTGATTCATCAGTGATTATCGCACACGGTCGCGCAGTCAGGCTCACAGCTGACATGTGGATTGGCGGAAAAAATAAATCTTTGTTTCCTCAGTAGCCCGTCAGCTGGTATAATGCTTCCAGAGTGTAGAGCACGCATGTCCCCTTTCATTCTACGCTTTGCGTTGACCTGCTTTGTCTAACTTCGAAGAAAGAAATTTCATTGTCGAACAGGCACCTTGCTCCGCGAGATTAATCACAGCTGTGCGTGTAGAGCGATATTTCGGCATTTAAAAGAGTAACGAAAGTCAAGAGATGTAACCAGGTGTGGCTCCATGCATGCATTCGAGAAGCCGTTCTATTAATTCATCCGTACTAGTTCCTGAACTTGGGCGCATTCATCCACGAGATCGCCCGAAACCAAAATGACGGGATCAATGCAACGCGTTAGGCGTGCGCCGTTTCGTTCACAAGGCTCTTCGCTTTCCTCATTTAAAGGAAGACAAAACAGCGATGATTGCAAGTGGTCCGCATATCTTGCACGGAATCGTTTGGATTCTCCCAGACACTTGTACCTGTCTAAAAGAACAGAAAAGAAAAAAAAGAAAAGAATAATGAACGTTTTATATCAGTCAGTCCTGTCAGTCTCATTAGGTGGCTAATAATGTGCTTTACATATTTAAATTCTACCTTTCCCTGCAGAAAGGTGTGTTGGATCGAACATGATGTACACAGACACAAACAAAAGACTGCAGTTTTTCCTTTCCAGCAATGTTTCAGTCTTGCTTTATTACTCGGCTTTTCGTTTCTTGCATCTTAAGTGGAATCCTTCAATATATGCATTTATTTCGGATATCTGACGGTATTTTTGGATTTTTGGAGTGGGCTAAAAAAATCTTAACAAATCCTTGATTTTTTCTCTGATTAATTACGTCTGCCGGTGCGTCTACCACTTATTTTTTTCCTGCAGGCCTTCTCTCTACACGCAAACTTAACCATCGCTATCAAATCAACTTGCGCGCTTACTGTGGAAGTCTGCTCTGATGGGTTTCGTTAGTGCTGGTTATCTTCTAGTCCGCAGAGCGAGATAGGGGCCGTGGAAATAACCACGGCGCATTGTTCTTCTTTGTATAAAACGTTCAGCAGGCGAGCAAACCTGCGCTCAGTTAGAGGCACCCCAGGTCATCATGAAGCTGTACCTCATCCTTGCGTTCACTGGATCCGCACTTGGTAAGTCTGACGAGCAATGCTTGCGCGCATTAACTACGTTACTCACTCCTGTTGTTAGCAAAAGCAAAGCAAAACAATTCATTTTGAAGCGTGTAGAATATCGTTCCTTTACTATCTGCCCCGAAAGGTGATCGGCAGTGATTAACACTCTTTTCCCAGTCGCATTAAAAACTAAGGATAATCGGCGCTCCAGTACTACTGAAAGTGTCTCGTGCGCCGATGAACTGAGCTAATACGAAGCACTTTTTGAAATTTTTCTTCAGTGCAAGTGAAACCATCATTGCATTCTAACATCTACGCACAGCATAAATAACCGGGAGTGGAAAAGCAACCTTTAGCTGGTTGCGCATTACCTTTCAAATCCTTAACGCTACGTAGAAATAAATAAAGCAATGCTGTGAGACGCTCACTGCAATAAGTTACTCTGCACTCGTAGCGCCATCGAGACACACAGTAACTTAACTGTACCTAAGGCTACTAAGAGCAGGGCCGTATTGTGTAGCGATCCACTCCTTACCCATTCAATCTCGTCCTCTGCTGTCTGTCCCTGCTCCATTTGTCATAGGATGTTCGAGCAGACGTCACGCTGGTAGTGACAAAATAATTCCCATGGTGCCATCTGCTTGGATAAACACCCTAGCGCTACTAAGAGCTGGGCCGTATTCTGTAGAGATCCACTTCTTACCCATTACATCTCGTCCTCTGCTGTCGGTCCCTGCTCCCATTGTCATAGGATGTTCGAGCAGACGTCACGCTGGTAGTGACAAAATAATTCCCATGGTGCCATCTGCTTGGATGAACGCCATAGCGCTACTAAGAGCTGGGCCGTATTCTGTAGCGATCCACTTCTTACCCATTCCATCTCGTTCTCTGCTGTCGGTCCCTGCTCCCATTGTCATAGAATGTTCGAGCAGACATCACGCTGGTTGTGACAAAATAATTCCCATGGTCCCATCTGCTTGGATAAACGCCCTAGCGCTACTAAGAGCTGGGCCGTATTCTGTAGCGATCCACTTCTTACCCATTCCATCTCGTCCTCTGCTGTCGGTCCCTGCTCCCATTGTCATAGGATGTTCGAGCAGACGTCACGCTGGTAGTGACAAAATAATTCCCATGGTGCCATCTGCTTGGATGAACGCCATAGCGCTACTAAGAGCTGGGCCGTATTCTGTAGCGATCCACTTCTTACCCATTCCATCTCGTCCTCTGCTGTCGGTCCCTGCTCCCATTGTCATAGGATGTTCGAGCAGACGTCACGCTGGTAGTGACAAAATAATTCCCATGGTGCCATCTGCTTGGATGAACGCCATAGCGCTACTAAGAGCTGGGCCGTATTCTGGAGCGATCCACTTCTTACCCATTCCATCTCGTTCTCTGCTGTCGGTCCCTGCTCCCATTGTCATAGAATGTTCGAGCAGACATCACGCTGGTTGTGACAAAATAATTCCCATGGTCCCATCTGCTTGGATAAACGCCCTAGCGCTACTAAGAGCTGGGCCGTATTCTGTAGCGATCCACTTCTTACCCATTCCATCTCGTCCTCTGCTGTCGGTCCCTGCTCCCATTGTCATAGGATGTTCGAGCAGACGTCACGCTGGTAGTGACAAAATAATTCCCATGGTGCCATCTGCTTGGATGAACGCCATAGCGCTACTAAGAGCTGGGCCGTATTCTGTAGCGATCCACTTCTTAAACATTCCATCTCGTCCTCTACTGTCGGTCCCTGCTCCCATTGTCATAGAATGTTCGAGCAGACATCACGCTGCTTGTGACAAAATAATTCCCATGGTCCCATCTGCTTGGATAAACGCCCTAGCGCTACTAAGAGCTGGGCCGTATTCTGTAGCGATCCACTTCTTACCCATTCCATCTCGTCCTCTGCTGTCGGTCCCTGCTCCCATTGTCATAGGATGTTCGAGCAGACATCACGCTGGTTGTGACAAAATAATTCCCATGGTCCCATCTGCTTGGATAAACGCCATACCGCTACTAAGAGCTGGGCCGTATTCTGTAGCGACCACTTCTTACCCATTCCATCTCGTCCTCTGCTGTCGGTCCCTGCTCCCATTGTCATAGGATGTTCGAGCAGACATCACGCTGGTTGTGACAAAATAATTCCCATGGTCCCATCTGCTTGGATAAACGCCATAGCGCTACTAAGAGCTGGGCCGTATTCTGTAGCGATCCACTTCTTACCCATTCCATCTCGTCCTCTGCTGTCGGTCCCTGCTCCCATTGTCATAGAATGTTCGGGCAGACATCACGCTGGTTGTGACAAAATAATTCCCATGGTCCCATCTGCTTGGATAAACGCCATAGCGCTACTAAGAGCTGGGCCGTATTCTGTAGCGATCCACTTCTTACCCATTCCATCTCGTCCTCTGCTGTCGGCCCCTGCTACCATTGTCATAGGATGTTCGAGCAGACATCACGCTGGTTGTGACAAAATAATTCCCATGGCCCCATCTGCTTGGATAAACGCCATAGCGCTACTAAGAGCTGGGCCGTATTCTGTAGCGATCCACTTCTTACCCATTCCATCTCGTCCTCTGCTGTCGGTCCCTGCTCCCATTTTCATAGAATGTTCGAGCAGACATCACGCTGGTTGTGACAAAATAATTCCCATGGTCCCATCTGCTTGGATAAACGCCATAGCGCTACTAAGAGCTGGGCCGTATTCTGTAGCGATCCACTTCTTACCCATTCCATCTCGTCCTCTGCTGTCGGTCCCTGCTCCCATTGTCATAGGATGTTCGAGCAGACATCACGCTGGTTGTGACAAAATAATTCCCATGGTCCCATCTGCTTGGATAAACGCCATAGCGCTACTAAGAGCTGAGCCGTATTCTGTAGCGATCTACTTCTTACCCATTCCATCTCGTCCTCTGCTGTCGGTCCCTGCTCCCATTGTCGTAGGATGTTCGAGCAGACATCACGCTGGTTGTGACAAAATAATTCCCATGGTCCCATCTGCTTGGATAAACGCCATAGCGCTACTAAGAGCTGGGCCGTATTCTGTAGCGATCCACTTCTTACCCATTCCATCTCGTCCTCTGCTGTCGGTCCCTGCTCCCATTGTCATAGGATGTTCGAGCAGACATCACGCTGGTTGTGACAAAATAATTCCCATGGTCCCATCTGCTTGGATAAACGCCATAGCGCTACTAAGAGCTGGGCCGTATTCTGTAGCGATCCACTTCTTACCCATTCCATCTCGTCCTCTGCTGTCGGTCCCTGCTCCTATTTTCATAGAATGTTCGAGCAGACATCACGCTGGTTGTGACAAAATAATTTCCATGGTCCCATCTGCTTGGATAAACGCCATAGCGCTACTAAGAGCTGGGCCGTATTCTGTAGCGATCCACTTCTTACCCATTCCATCTCGTCCTCTGCTGTCGGTCTCTGCTCCCATTGTCATAGGATGTTCGAGCAGACGTCACGCTGGTAGTGACAAAATTCCCATGGTGCTATCTGCTTGGATAAACGCCCTAGCGCTACTAAGAGCTGGGCCGTATTCTGTAGCGATCCACTTCTTACCCATTCCATCTCGTCCTCTGCTGTCGGTCCCTGCTCCCATTTTCATAGTATGTTCGAGCAGACGTCACGGTGGTTGTGACGAGATAATTCCCATGGTGCCATCTGCTTGGATAAACGCCCTAGCGCTACTAAGAGCTGGGCCGTATTCTGTAGCGATCCACTTCTTACCCATTCCATCTCGTCCTCTGCTGTCGGTCCCTGCTCCCATTGTCATAGAATGTTCGAGCAGACGTCACGCTGGTAGTGACAAAATAATTCCCATGGTGCCATCTGCTTGGATAAACGCCCTAGCGCTACTAAGAGCTGGGCCGTATTCTGTAACGATCCACTTCTTACCCATTCCATCTCGTCCTCTGCTGTCGGTCCCTGCTCCCATTGTCATAGGATGTTCGAGCAGACGTCACGCTAGTTGTGACAAAAGAATTCCCATGATGCCATCTGCTTGGATAAACGCCCTAGCGCTACTAAGAGCTGGGCCGTATTCTGTAGCTATCCACTTCTTACCATTCCCACCTCGTCCTCCGTCCTCTGCTGGCGGTCCCTGCTCCCATTTTCATAGGATGTTCGAGCAGGCGTCACGCTGGTAGTGACAAAAACATGCCCGTGGTGCGATCTGCTTTCATAAACGCGTTTAGAGCCCGTGTCGCACTGGGCGAGCGGCACCGACGCCCACGAGTGTCGGAGCCCGACGGCACGTTTGACAAGCCCGACGAGCGTTGTCGTCGGTAATTCCGTTTCGTAGGAAGGAAGGGAAAACTTTATTTTACTCTAGTGCTTTTTCCTTCGGCCTGAGGGCATCTTCAGAGACGTTCTCTCCTTAACTCCCACCAGCGGCATGTGATTGCTTTTTGTGATACTTTCTTATTGTCTTTCAGCCGTAAAAAAAATTGGCCCCATTCATTTCCTATCTGTCAGAATAACAAATTAAAGTTAAAAACTAATAAATATGCACCAAAAAAATTCCTTACGCTTTCCCTCATTTCGGTGATTATTGACTTCCTCCAGACAATGGCGAAGAGTCAGAATTATTGCACCGCCATGGTACCTTTCTGCGCGTATTAACTACCATGCATTGCTATTGCTCTCAATTTAAGCAGCTTTCAGACGCCGCTTAAATCAAACCTGCGCATAACTATCTGATATACCAATTATGAACTTCCCTTTGCAGCCGATTATTGACGCTAAGTTCCTTCCTAAAACATTCCTATAAATAAATAGCATGTTCCAATTTACCGACTAATTTGGGTGAGTTTCATAACATGACTCCAGCACATCCCCATTCTAAGCACGATTATTGCCGATAATCCCCATTTTGCAAACTATCTTTTTGCACAGATATACTATGAGGCTACTGCTTGCCTCAAGCTCTACATACTCGAGTATGCTGCGCCTTCTAAGTTTAGTGGGAGGTTTGTCTTCACAATCACAAATAAGCCTGAGCTTTGCACATTATTCCCTCAAATGACGTGCTAAAATCCTTGCCTACGTTATTTAGGCAGCCGATAGCATCGGTAACGCAGAGTACTCTGGTTTTCTGGCATCCGATGGCACTTAGATTGCGTAAACAACAGACTTCAAAGAGTACAACTTCAAAATGGCTAAATGTCACAGCCACAGATGTGCTTAACATTATGGGTCAGCAAGACGGGGCACGCTGCCCAGATGTGTGCCCATTGCCTTTTGCAGTCGAAAGGCATCTCGAAATTGCAAGGCATGTCGCTTACTTAAGGATAGTCATTGACAACATTGTAAATACTTTCAGTTATTCCGAACTTTTTCTTTCCTAGCAGCTACAAAAATTGAAAGCCAGTGCGCCCTGCAGCCCGATCCTGGATTCTGCAAAGCTCGGCTGCCGAGGTGGTTTTTCAACACGGTGACTGGCAAGTGCGAGAAGTTCTCCTACAGCGGTTGCGGGGGCAACCAGAACCGATACCTGATCAAGGAAAAATGTGAACGGATATGTATGCCTGCAACACGTGAGTTTGTACTCGGTGTCAGCGGAGATTTGCATTTATCACGCTGCGCAAGTTCTCTCACCTAGTTAAAAGCTAAAAGAAGATGCCAAAATAGCCTGCACCGGATATATCGCACCTTAATATATAGGATTGTTGCTTATACGTATCCAGTAGTAAAAAAATTGCGTATAGAAGAATGTCATGCCGAGATATAGCAGTATGATTCGCGCTTATCAAAGTCCCTTTCCTCACCTGCGGTCACATTATCGGTCTCGAACAGAGTCTGCTGTAGGATTTTACACGCGTGCTTGCTTATTTGTTAGTTTGAAACTTTCAAATTTTCTGGAGAGGTTTTTTTTTGCACAGGTTTTGAAGTTTCTCTTCCTAAAGTTTGTTTTTATTTCTGGCTAAGAAACAGTTTAGAAATCTCGAGAGCCAAAATGAACCCTTTGCTTTATTCGCGCAGTAAATTTTGCGTGTTTTGTTTTTATAACACAACAGATACGCGCATTAATGTGGATGTACACACGCTATCGCACATAATTTTGTTTATAGGAAATGGAATCACGTTCTCAATTACATAGTAATTTATATGTTTGCTTTCGCGACCTCTGCTTCTAGGCAAATGGTTTAAAACACAAATTACCTTCAAAGAGCCATGCCTCTATAACAATTTTTTTCCTTTTTCAGAAAACAATCTGGTGCTGAGTGCGTTCGGTGACAAGAATGCTAGGAAACCGGGTAAGCAACAAATAGCTCATATCACTGAAGGAAATTGAAATTATTTTTCCGCAGTACCTGGCGGGTCTTTCATTTGATTATTAAGCATTTTGGATTCTGGCACGTAGCAAGTTTTCGCTGGTCATTTATTTATTTTGAGTTGTGAAATAATTAGCACGCTCTCAGACAGGAGCTCAGGCTATGCTTAGAAGGTCATTTTTGAGGAGAAGAAAGACGCAGTAAATGTTCTACTTCTCGGTGGGCACCTGAAACGCGCCGTGGACGAAGGCATCAAAAAAGGAGTGAGAGAAAAATGAGAGAACAGGTGCCGTAGCGCAGGGCTGTGGAATAATTCCGACCACCTGGGGATCTTTAAAGTGATCTGACACCGCACAGCACACGGGCGCGTTGTGCGTTTCGCTGCCTTCGCAACGCGACCGGGTTCAAACCCCGTATTCCGGACTGGTAGCCAGAATGCTCCGAGGCCTTTTTTTGGAGAGTGAAGGAACAAAAGAGCTTTTAATAAAACATTTACAAGCGGTCAGATGAAATAAACACAGAACGAAGGGGATACAAGTGCCCCACCTCAAGTGTGGAGCCCATTAACGATGGGTCTCTCCAACGGACTTTCCACAGAACAGACATAGATGCTGAACCATGACGACACGCACTGCTTGAGTGCCATCTGTTGGGGCAGAAGCGTACACCAGACCTGGTTCGGCACTGTAAAATCGGAGAAACACGACGTTTCCTTCCCACCTCGTAATTTGCCTTGACAAAAATGGTTTGGTTTCAGTTTGATTTTATAGAGTTTAACGTCCCAAAGCGACTCAGGCTATGACGGAAGCTGTAGTGGAGGGCTCCGATGACCACCTAGGGTTCTTTAACGTGCACTGATATCGCACAGCACGCGGGCATCTAGAATGTCGCTTCCATCGAAATGCGACCGCCGCGGCCGGTATCCTGGAGCGCGTCTTTCGGGTCAGCAGCCGAGCGCCATAACCACTGAGCCACCGCGGTGGCACACTTGATAGAACTCCTCACGTGGGTAATATGCATCGGAGAAAAGTGTATTTGCACGTCCTCTTTGTCAACCGTGGTCAGACCGCATCCCTGGTGACCATTATTGCTGACCTTCCTTCTCTTACTGCGGCTGAAGTCGCCGTTGCATCACAAAATTTTCTAAGGGATTATCCCTTTCCGCTCACTTCGTCACACCGGCTGCAGCAGAAAGCGGCCGTATTAAACCTAATTACCCTTGGGTTTTTTTGAACAGTTGTGTGATTGAATAGAGTTTTGACTGAGATTGCCAGAACTAATTCGAACACCTATTCAACTTCGCATCATTGGCTTGGTCGCAAACTCCTATTTTCTTCTTAACGACATCTCGTTAAGTGCTATATCTCACATATAAAGACCGCTTTTGGCTGCTGCTTTCTTTTGGCTCCTTCAAACCCCGCTTGAAATCTTAGGTTTCTTGGTGTTCCCGTCTTACCAGAAAGAATACGATTGTTAAGAGCCTGAGAGTAATAGAAGTTAGAAGCAATGTTTCTGACAAAAAGGATAAAAAAAAAAGCCCTTCGGACACAAGGCGCACGTCCTGTTTCCTCTTTTGTGCTTTCTTCGCTCATGCTCTCACGTGTAACTTGGATAAAGCAAGGCAGCAATAATAGCTCTAAAACCAAAAGCCCTTATCGGAATGCGTTAAATCAGTCACAATGGCTCATAGATGTGTATTCTTAAGTATTTGTAGTCGGCTGCTCTTTATCACTTTACCATAAATTGGTTTTGTGCAACTGAAACGTAAGAAAACAATTTTTAAAAAAGAAGGCTTATTTGTCGTTTTTTTTATTTCGCTGCCAATGCTCCCTTTCTCTCAATACCCCTCCCCTTTTGCACATGCCAAGATGGAAACATAATGCGAATGTCAGTTGTAACAGATGGCTAAGGTAAAGCGATAGCGTTTGAAAGCAGTCTATTGGATGTCCATTTGAAATAACTGAATGAATACGTCATGCGCATATCAGGAGCCGTTTGCCAAAGCGTCTTGAATGTGCCCAGGTGAGATTGTGGTCATAACTGGTAACATGCCGTCTTGTTTCAGTAATACATAGGAGATGAAGGTGAACACTACGCTTGTATTCCACAAATGCGTTTTTGTACTCATTCCAGCCGTTTTGTGCTGACGCTGCTCATGCAGGGAATAGCACACGACGACCTCGACACCTCAAAGCGACCGCAGCTCTCGCGTGAGCCCGCTCCGCTCTCTGGCGCGTCGGCGCTGTTTCCAAACTGACCCTCTCTAGAAACGTTGGTGATCAGCGATCGCGGGACGTCTTTCCGCTTCCCGTGAGGCATAACACGCATCAGTGACGGTATGGAAGGTTCCAGAGGCATGCAGAATGTCTGACACTGATTAGCCCACTGCGAGCGACGTCACACATTAGACCGGAAGAGACGTCACAAGACGTCACCCAAATCGGAGAACCCTGAAGGAGAAAAGTAGAGTTCCACCCGGACGCAGGTTCCGCAGTGAGAAATGAAACGAAGACGACGCGCACTTTTGTACAGATCGCGTGCCATCTGTGTTCGCAGCGACGTATAGGTTTTGGGCTGGCCGTAGTATGCCGACGGAACTATTCCGCATTGCAGCATGCAGTTTTCTTCCCGTTCAATTTGGTTTGGTTGGTTGGTTTATTGGGGTTTAACGTCCCAAAGCAACTCAGGCTATGAGGGACGCCGTAGTGAAGGGCTCCGGAAATTTCGACCATCTGGGGTTCTGTAACATGCACTGACATCGCACAGTACACGGGCCTCTAGAATTTTGCCTTCATCGAAATTGGGCCGCCGCGGCTGAGATCGAACCCGCGTTTTTCTGGTCAGCAGCCGAGCGCCGTAACGACTGAGCCACCCCTGCGGGGCTATTCGCTCAATTAATACGGTCGTAATTAGAACCTATGATTACACACACGACTGTTAGCATACAGTCGTAAGATACGAGCTTGCATGAAAGGCTAAGCGAGAAATATAGAAATCCGCGCTGTTAGACAATGGGTATAAACGCTCCTGTGTGGCATAGCGCTGCAATGACTCGCAACCAAAGCAAAGCAGGTTCGAATCCCAACTGAAAGTCTCCAAATATTTTGTTTAGGCAAAACCATTTACTTTAAAAAGCTTCATCATTTGAGTAAAAACAGCACCTTTAATTATATTACACTACTTGTTTCTTAATGACTTTCATTCCACAGATCCATGTGTGGCATCATATTTCGCGTGACCTCATGTGTGACGTGAGTTCCACTGCGTGACAACTCCGAAGAGACGACGCCGCTTGTTCCGTGCAAAGGAAGCCTTAACGTCATCGCGTAAATGTAGATCCGAGCCACACGTCTTCTCAGCTCAGAGCGCACAAGAGTCCACCCCACGAACAGTCCACCTGTTCCTGCGTCAGGCTTAGCGCCCCTTGCAGGGGTGACCCTGCTTAATGTTTTAGGAGTGGCTTTGACGGGATCGAGATCGCGCACAATCAGTGTCTGGAATTTTCCGTTGTTGTCCACAA
Organism: Amblyomma mixtum; assembly: GCF_055824585.1. Taxonomy (NCBI): domain Eukaryota; kingdom Metazoa; phylum Arthropoda; class Arachnida; order Ixodida; family Ixodidae; genus Amblyomma; species Amblyomma mixtum. The sequence goes on from NC_143019.1 coordinate 128,921,397, forward strand.
TCGCATCCTCGCCCTTGTTGGTAGCCACAGCGTAGCCTGGCGGCGAGCTCGCGGCTGAGGAGGATGGCGTGTTTTCTTTGGCACACGTTCGGCGTCACACTATTGGCACGTGGTTAGCACCAACCGCAATGCTCGTGTGACGTCTACGTGCGAATGGCTTTACCAGTGGCCTGCATCTGTTGGTCTCCTACAGGCCCGGTAATAAAAGTGGCAAGGCTGTAGCGTTTAACTATTGAACTGGAATCTCAGGCCATGTTTGCAACAGAAAGACGCACAAGGGACGAGGACAAAAAGGAACGTGAAGCAACAGGAAAAGCGCATGTCTTGTTGCTTCACGTTCCTTTTTGTCCTCGTCCCTTTTGCGTCATTCTGTTTCAAGCATGGCTACGAACTAAGACATGATGTTGGGCTAGTCGGTTCATGGTTAGAGCGAAACAAAACTGCGCGAAGAAGACGGGACAAAAGAAAGGCACGAATACATACACACAAAGCGCAGACTCTTGACTGACACGTTGACAGTGCGATGACGTTAACATAGGTAGTTGCCGCTTGTCCCTTGTTCATAGGAAGAGTGGTAGAGCCCAGAGTAGAAGAAATGTATCGAAGTAAGACATGATGTTGGGCTAGTCGGTTTTATGGTTAGAGCGAAACAAACTAGCCACTAGCCCAACATCATGTCTTACTTCGATACATTTCTTCTACTCTGGGCTCTACCACTCTTCCTATGAACAAGGGACAAGCGGCAACTACCTATGTTAACCTCATCGCACTGTCAACGTGCCAGTCAAGAGTCTGCGCTTTGTGTGTATGTATTCGTGCCTTTCTTTTGTCCCGTCTTCTTCGCGCAGTTTTGTTTCGCTCTAGCTACGAACTAACTAGCCCAAACGAAAGTACTTGTGGAATCTCGGGGTTTGACAAAAGAAGCGCTAACCTCCAACTCAAAATGCGGCTTGAATACTCTTGCGTGCATCCGCCGCAATCGCGCAGCCCATATTTTGCACTACATACACGCTGCACTCTTGTCTTGCGCGCTGCAGTGGGTAGTTAACTGCCATGCCCAAAAGCTGTAAAAATATATATTGAAAACCACTTGTATTATTCTGCTATGTAAAGCGATATCAGGTTATCAAATAAACTAGTTTTTCATCACTTTCAGTTTCCTGATTTGCAAAGCTTTGTACTCAAATTTATCCCAAAGAAAATGTACTACATTTAGCATGTCCCAATGCGGGAGGAAATACAGCCCACTGCTGGAAGCATCAATTCCGTGAAATATCGCCATTAAAGCGATATCATAATAAATCCATTATGTATCACATTGCTACTATTTGAAATCGTTTAACGATAAGCGGTAAAATTCACTTTTTCTGACCCTGCAGTAAGAGTGGCCGTTAGTTATAATGCTGCAAAATTGAACTTAAAGTTACAATCTAGGAAACAAATTTTTCGCGAACAGTTCTTGAGACTTTTTGTGCAATTCAATACCCCCTGAAATTCTAATTCCCAAACTAATTAGAGATTGCAGAATGTCATGTCTAGTGCTGCCATTTATTTTAGGATAGTCACTTCGTATAACTGGGACCTAATTTCTGCAGTAATGGATGCCTTGACGCCGCTCACTTTAGTATCCTCCACGCTTGATACCTTGTTGCTGCTCGAGATACTGTTAGGGCACAATTTTCAATGGGCTCGGTCAATATAGCCAATCCAGTTAAAAACTCTTCGCCCTGAAAAAAAAAAGATATCAAGCACACTTTATACAACGCGACTGAAAAAGCGGTTTTGTTACCGTGAAGAAAACTTGCGTGTGTTGCCGAAATTTTTGATCGGCGCTTTTGGAACCTGTCTAAAGTTTGCACTGCTGGAACGCTATCGTAGCACACGCCTTTCCGCTACTATTTTAGAAAGTGTTTTGACCAGCCAAATGTTCGTCCAGAACATTTTTTTAATCTATCCTAACATATTCGATCATTGCAAGGGTTGAAGAGCGGGCTAGTTGGGAGTTCATCTTGGGGAAAACACAGCGCATTCCTAAGACAAGGACGAAGAAAGACAAGACAATACAGCGCTGACTTCAACTGATTATTTTATTGTGAGGCGACATATATATATAGTAATAGGATGATGTCTGGTTACTAGAAGCTACATTATGTGACTATTAAGGTATTACATGGCCACCTTCATCAAATGATAATGGACCATCGCTATGTTCACCAATTATGCACTAAGAAAGTGTCATGCAAGGGTGGAAGAGCGCGCTAGTTGGTAGTTCATCTTGGGGAAAACAAAGGAAGGTCGAAGGAAGGCAAGACGATACAGCGGTGTGTCGTCTGGCCTTCCTTCGTCCTTGTCTTAGTAGTACGCTGTGTTTTTCTCCAATATTCCATCCTTCTGGAACAATTAAAGTAATGTTGATAAGTGAAGGCAAATGTACTGTAAAAAAGACATGTACATCGATACCAGGAAATGACTTTTCATGAATATATTCAGGGAAATGTACTCGGTCGTAGAGTTGTGATCACTTATGATCCACATTCAGCTATATGAAGCTTTATCAGCTCATCTGTCATTGTGGAAAAATTATTTTTCTTTACAGCCTTCGATGGGGCCGTATGCAGCAGGCCGCCATACAGGGGCCTTTGCAAGGCGCGTGTCCCTCGTTTCTACTTCGACCCAACAAGCAGACTCTGCCGCCCGTTCATCTACGGCGGGTGCGGTGGCAACGGGAACAATTTTGCTACTGTGCGTGACTGCATGGCAGCGTGCGGGTAAGGCCCGCTGCATTACAACAGGCCGCGTTAGACGAAGACTGTGTCCTACACTGTATTTTCTGTCGATAACTGGGGAAAGTGTACTCAATAATAAATCAAGAAATCTACTTCCAAACGATTGTTGCACTCTGCGGAGGTTTGCGAATGACTGGGATTTTTAATTTCTGACGTGTTTGCAGTTTGATGCAATTCAAATAAAAACTGCTTCTTGAAGCCCGGGTTTGCTTTTCTTTCCTGTAAAAATATTTATTGCTTCCAACCGCATAGCTGTGCACAAGACCTAAGAATACCATCAAAGCCTGCTTTGAAATGCACTATAAGTTATCACTATAATGCTAGCACATAGCACATTGACTGTTGAAATCAGCTCTCCGCATGAAATGATGACGCGAGCATTCCGCAGGCGCATTTTTTTCACGAACACACACACAAAAAAAACTCTTTCCTGCGACTCAGCATCAATCCTTCAGTGAAAGTAGTTATAGCTCCTCGTGCGAGAAATGACGCTCGATTAGAAAAAAAACTATCAGAGAACATAAAAAACTGAACGAAAAGGTTGCCCCTTTCCCGACGGTGATGAGCGATGTCACTTTAACACATCCTCATAAGTACACATCATGACTCTTGATTGCTTTAAGGTCCTAATTTACATGTATTATTGTTTCCTCTGATGTCTCATGAATCACGGAACCTCTAAAGCGCTCGTTTCACAAAAAGCCAAGTGAAAACACACACACCTTCTTGATCTCCTCGGGGACATTGTGCGTTAGTTTCGCATGACTGGCTTCGAACACTTTTAACAAATATTTTGAAACGCAGCTCTTCGCAGCACACCCCATCAAGGCGTCAACAAGGCTCGGGGCAAATTAGCCGCTGGCGGAACAGAGTCTCTTTGATCGGATTTCATAAAGCCAACGTTTTTTGACATACACTGACCAAAATAGCCGCTGTGAATTGATGCTAAAGGCGCTGTTTTCATTGTTCACATTCGCTTGCACAAAAGAACCTCTCATTTCAACGCGCATAGTTATCATCATAGTTGTGGTTACCACTGCCGGCTCACGGTGAACATAGGGTAATTGGCATATACAAGCAAGGAGGAAAAGGGTACACAAAAAGCGCTGCTCTGCGACTGATTTTTATTCCAAAGAAGGCGCACGTTTTATAGCTTCAAACCGTCGTATACCAATGACTGTACACCCTCCAAAATCCTGCCTTCTTTCTCAAGTTGATTGATGGGACACTAACACCTTGTGTACACATCTCGTATTTGTTTTCGTGGGCGCAGTGCCATTTTTTGATCACGACTGACGGACTCGTCGAACAACGCACTCTCTTTGAGGTCCTTATTTATATGCGTTATTGTTTCTCCCGATGTTTTACAAATCTCGGAAAGAGAAAAGAGCATAGGCCTCTAAAGCGCTTGTTTCTTATGAAGCCAAGTGAAAACACATATACGTTGCTGATCTCCTCGAGGACGAAAAAATATTACTATCAACCTGAAACTTTCCAGAATTATTGTAGTTTCGCATGCTGATTTCAAATATGCAGTTAGATTTACTCTCTGGTCTATAGATCACATTTTATGCTAATTACTGTGTCTGACTGTTATGAAAGCAATAGAAAAAGAACTCCTTCTAAGAAGCAGTTTAACATTTTTTAATCATGTCCCTGGAAGCCTAATTTTTAAAATAAGACTTGTTTCATTATTTAGTGTTCACTCTGTAGTGGAGGGCTCCGGAAATTTCGCCCACCTGGGGTTCTTTAACGTGCACTGACATCGCACAGTACACGGGCCTCTAAAATTTCTCCTCCAAAGAAATTTTAGAGGCCCGTGTACTGTGCGATGTCAGTGCACGTTAAAGAACCCCAGGTGGGCGAAATTTCCGGAGCCCTCCACTACGGCGTCTCTCAGCCTTAGTCGCTTTGGGACGTTAAACCCCATAAACCAACCAACCAAAGTTATAAACGTTCAAATTTTCAAGTCTTTAACTGAAAGCTGCCTTTCTGCGATAACTATAAAATTTTGAAATGTTTGGTTCGGTTTATTGGGGTTTACTTGTTTACTTGTTGTGCTGCTCACCCAGCAGAGGAAATTACTCACCAGTCAACTTCTCTCAGGTATTCACGGAACAAATTTGCGAAGAGTTTGAGTTCAAATTTTATGGAGAACACCTTACCAATCTCCGAATTTTCTGATGAAATAGTCTTCCGGAGTAACCCAGTGGACGCATTCTAGAAGGCAATTGAGTACCTAGGCAGTAGGTCCCTCGGATGATCTAAAAATTTATCTGCAAAAAATTACAGCGAACTTCTAAAATCTGGAAAGGGGACAACAGATTACAACAGCGAGCGAAGCATTGGTAGCGGTAAGGGGAGTACGTCTACTTAAGACGGGAATTCACGTCTCATTCAAACCACGTCCGTGAAAAAACTAGGCGAATAAGAATGGGCTAGAGCACATTTGACCGGCTTAGTCAGGTCATGATTAGTGGCTCACCAGTATCACTCGAGGTGAAAGTAAGAACAGATATGTCTTGCCAGTAGTCACCTGTTGGGAGGAAACTTCAAGGCTCTCGAAATAGCTTAAATTTATGACAGTGCTGCGAAGTATGGAAAGAAATATGATATATGTAAGATTAAAGAACAAGAAGACGGCATAATGGGTTAAGCAGGAAACTCGAGTTAATGATATCCTATTTGAAATCACGAAAAAAATTTATATGGGCAATGAGAGAAAAGAGTCAGACGGGAGGATGAGGTCAGGAGTTTTGCGGGATTAAGGAAACCACAACTGCGCAGGGTAGAGATAAGAAGAGTTGCGTGTGGAGTGGCTGTGGTTAGGTTGATGACGATTATTTTTTTCTTCCTGAACCTACGTTATGAATTTTTTTTTAGCTAACAACGTTTGTGATCAACAAACGTCAAAAAATCATGTTTACTCAGTATTTGTGCAGGCGTAGACGTTGGCTAAAGCAGGAGAGACTTTTCATCGAAAAAAAAGCACTTACTAGCGTAAATAATACGCTTGATATGAATTTAATTAAAAAAGGAGCACAGATCACAATTCGACATCGCTAAAGTTTTTCAAAAATAATTTTCCAATTTTGACATGAAACCGTTTGATCAAATACATCCATGGGAAATGAGATCCACTCGCTTACCGTTCGAGGGGGAAAAAAAACATACTTGTAAGCGTATTTTTCTGCCCGAAATTGGGACAAGTAAATATTCATCACTGTGTTGCATTTTTCACTGTGTAGCATTACATGACTGTCACACTCTGTGCCCTGCCCAAGGCCATTTCTTCCTCTCGATTTCCTCTAGGGTGTCAATAACCCGCGTTTGTTCCCTCACACACCATGCCCACTGCCTGTCTCAACGTTACACCTATCGTTTTATTGCCATAGGTCACGGCGTGGTCTTTAACTTAAGCTTGATGCTTAAGTCATTAACGCGGGTTAATGACATGCTTGTCTAAATCTAGAAGAGATAATGCGCTTTGCAGGCGATGTAATGGGAAGGCAAGATAACCGCTTGTGCTTAAACGGATACCGCATAAAATTGAGACTTTCTAGCAGATCGCCGAAATTCGATTCAGAAGGTGCGATTGTCTAAAGCTGCAGTCTTTAGTTCGTGTATTTTTACGCGGATGGCGCTGTTTTGTAGGTTCTGTGCGCGCGCGCCAGTTTTCGCCTGCCCAGGCAGGAGGCGTGCACGACGTCACACGTCTCGCGGCGGCTCGCTCCCGTCAGACCGGGCTTCCTTCGGTTCAGCTGACGCGCCTCGAATCTCAGAGTTCGCGGCATGGAAATGTGAAACCGATCGAAAGTCTTGAAAGTGGCAGGGGGGGTAACGATTGTTAAGAGATCGGAAGCGGGCGGAGTGGGTGAGGGAACAAACGCGGGTTAATGATATCCTAGTTGAAATCAGGAGGAAGAAATGGGCTTGGGCAGGGCATGTAATGCGATAACCGCTGGTCCTTAAGATAACCGCTGGTCCTTAATGGTAACGGAGTGGATTCTAAGAGAAGGCAAGCGTAGCAGGGGGCGGCAGAAAGTTGGGTGGGCGGATGAGATTGAGAAGTTTGCGGAGACACAGTGGGCGCAACTGGCGAAGGACAGGGTTAATTAGAGAGACAGGGCAGAGGCCTTTGCCCTGGAGCGGGCGTAGTCAGACTGATTATGATGATGATATGGAAATGACCATGGACTAGAGACACGGCTACAACCCAGCCACCTAATCGAGCGAGGACGAGTAAAATGAGCCCGGAGGATGACATATCGCCCAGGCGCGCGCCCCAAAGTGGTTGCTCTGCATATTTTAATCTACTTTGATACGACATAGAAAACGTTTCCTGATTTCGGTATTAAAAGCTCTCCTTTGCCGAAAGTAAGACAAGTCATCACCTTCATTCATTGCTCCAGTCACGCAAAAATAGCAGCTGCGGCGCTGCGCGGCTGCTATTAGCAGAGTCAGTGCGCGATAATTTAAAAGCAGCCAACTTAATTGCATCCGCGTAGCAAAAAACTATGCAGCACGCAGTTCTTGTGACTGGAGCATTGTTACTGCGCTCCCAGACCTGCGTGCGTAATTTCCACGAACGGGATCTGGCGCGCGATACTCGTGGTAATGGCCTGTTAGTATATTGCAAGCGTTGTTACTTTCTGATGGTCTCGGGCATGAGCGAAGAACCTCTCCGCTTAGTTTTTCGTATATTGGCGCTTACTTGCATGAGAACACTATTGCACAATATATTTCTTTTTCTCCTCGTCAAGCATACCTATATGTTGAAAAATTTCAGCGCACACAGGACTGGGACAAACAAGAGAACACCACAAGCGCTGACTCGCAACTAAGCGTTTATTCGCAAACGCAGAAAATATATGCTCACAATAAAAACAAAAACATCAATACTTATGCAATCACGCAGGCGCGTCCAGATATGAAAATTCCCGTTCACGCAGGACAACAGATGGGTCACTGACACATGTAGGCTGATTTTTATAGATATAATATGCTTCTGATATCTCTCTAGTCAATTGATTAGGATGCCTAAACAAAACAGTTGTTTTATCGAGTAAAGGATTACAGCCCCTGCGTTCCATACAGTGCTTAGCAAGATTCGAAGAAGGCGGTTTTCCCAACGACAAGTTGTGCTCTTGTAAGCGAACATTCATGCAACGGCCAGTTTGACCGACATACGTGCGCCCACAAGACAGCGGAATCTGGTACACTACACCTTTTTCGCATTTTATGTACCGGTTTACATGGTTCACATGCACACCTTCCGCTTATCACGAACAGCACAACCAGAGCGCTTGTCAGCCGTGGCACAAATACTCCCAATTTTTTTCGGGGCCGAAAAAATTACGTCCACATTACATCTCTTGCCCACATTTTTTAGTTGATGTGAAAAGCGGTGAACATATGGAAGAACCGCTACCTTCTTTTTCTTTCCTTCATCTGCACTCCCAGTGATGGCCTGTTGGCATCCTTAATTCTTTTTAACACCTTATTGCAGGCAAGAGTCAAGACATTATCTGGAAAACCAGCCAACCATAATCTATTTACTTGCTCAGAAAAACTATCATTCAAAGAGTGAGTGCACGACTTGAGTAAAGAAGACCACAAAAATGCCACAGCAATAACACATTTAACAATTTTTGAATTACCCGATTGAAAATTTAAAAGGGGCTTAACCGACCTTGGTAAATACATCCAGCATACATAGTCCTGCTTGAAAGAAAGTCTAATATCCAGGAACTGCATACACTCTTTTGTGGGGGTTTCATCTGCGCCTATAAAAGCCTATAAAAGCCTATAAAAGCAGCAAGCTCCTTGTAGGCTCATAATTCTAACATTGCATCAAACTGGGCTCGTAGTTTTTCTTTTCTTTTCTCCTATCGGATGTACTGAATGAAGAACACTTAAGGAAACAATCTGAGCTTTTTAAAAATTTTGTTCCTTATATGTAGCGCAAATGCACATTTGTGCTCTCTAAAAAACGTTGCTGAGAAAAGAGCTACTTTAAGCAAAACATTGCGTAAATATAATTACTAAATACAAAATAAACCTTTTGTAATCCTTGCATTTTTTACACTTTCACTTTTCTTGTAATCACTGTTTCTAAGGAGTATTTGCGCATAATGTCATTAACATGGATTTCATATCAATCTTGGTACAGCGTATTTAGCGCTACCGATTCGGGAGCCTTGCCCCACTGTAAAACACCGTCCATCCTTTATCGCCATAATAATCAAGGCGAAAGTATGGGAGAGTTGGTATATCTCTGGATGAATGCAGAAGAAAACAGCAAACAGTGCGTTAGACTAGCACTAGCGCTGACGTGTTTGTCTCTGCACATGTCCTTCTTCCTTGCTCTTATTTTTATTTTCTCTACATTCAGTAAGAAATAGATGTTTTGAGCTATCACCGTAATTAAACGTAGTGCAGCGATTAAGGGTAGCAGGAACAGATGTCCAATGGTAAATGCTTATCAGAGCGTTCTGAAAAAAAGTAAATGCTATACAAAATGCACGGCGAACTGCTAACAAAGAAAAGAAACAAGACACTGTCACATGATCTGAGGCCCTGTTCCAGATTTCCCACCAAGAACTCTGCCAGATTCCGCAAGTATCAAGTACAAGTTCGCCTCTTTCACCGATATGCCATAACGTTTTAAGCGCTCCGTACTCACAGGGCCTCTAGAAGCCGTCCCTGTACGAATGCGTAAGCAGAGCCCCCATAATCTTCGTACAAGCGCATGCATTCATTTCACAGCAAACCGACGAAAAATACCGCGATAACCTAGCAGGTGTCGCAATTGTTTTCAAAAAGCACGTTTTTCACGTTTTTTGAACATTTCACAACGGAATCTGAGAGAAAATTGTTTAAAAAATATACAGAGCGCATATTCATGACATCAAGAGAATAAGGACGTTATTTTTTTAATGCTGTAGCGTCATCGGGACTTACTTAATAAAGGCGCTGACAAAAAGTAAAATCAGAATGAGGTCACCTAGTCATGGGCGTCCGGAAGGGGGGGCAAGGGGGGGCGGTTGCCCCCCCTTGGAATTACGGATATTATTTATGCCCTAGTAGAAAACAACTACAAACCTACCGCCTCCCCCACCCCCAGACATCGGGTGCACCCCCCTGGAAAAAGTTCTGCGGACGCCCTTGCACCTAGTTGCTGCCACTGCAGCCGAGTCAAACTGGTCGCAGGATGATATTCTCCTTTTCGTTCCCCAGCTACCCGTTCTCTTTTTTCGGGCTCTTTATAGAAATACAGGGTCTGTTCTGAAAGTAGTAGGACTGGTTTTTTCCTGGGCGAATGGGCGGACGAGAAGCGGTCTGCGCGCGCAGGATCGTTGAAGAGGGTTATTGGGAATGCTGGGGAAAATCGCCAGTCGGCTCTCGGCCGTTGAAGAGGGCAAGTCGCTTGTACTGTGAACCCCTGTCGAAACGTCTCGTCACGCAGAATCATGGAGCGTTTAGTGGATCAGCGATACGCGATCAAATTTTGCGTAAATCTTGGTAAAACGGGCAAACAGGCTCACGACATGATTAAGGAGGCCAACGGTGACGCTGCCATGGGTATATCAGGGGCTTTTGAGTGGAACAAGCTGTTCCGAGAAGGTAAGGAAAGAGTGGATGACTACGACCGCTCCGGACGCCCTTCGACCAGCAAGGCCATCAAAAATGTGTAGCAAGTTTGGTTTGGTTTGGTTTATGGGGTTTAACGTCCCAAAGCGACTAAGGCTATGAGAGACGCCGTAGTGAAGGGCTCCGGAAATTTCGACCACCTGGGGTTCTTTAACGTGCACTGACATCGCACAGTACACGGGCGTCTAGAATTTCTCCTCCAAAGAAATTCCAGCCGCCGCGGCCGGGATCGAACCCGCGTCTTTCGGGTCAGCAGCCGAGCACCATAACCGCTGAGCCACCGCGGCGGCTGTGTAGCAAGTGAAACATTTACTGAACAGTGATCGTAGGATAAGTATCAGAATGATTGCTGATGACTAGAGCATTCCTCAAACCGAAGTTTTTGAGATCGTGACAGAAAACATTACCATGAGAAAAGTGTGCGCGTAGTCAGTACCGGGAGTGTTGTCAGAGGAGCAAAAGGCCAACCGGAAAGCGATCTGCCAGGATCTTCTTCATCATGTGAATGAGGACCCCGATTTTTGCCCAGCACAAGAAAGCAACGCTGCCTCAGCCCCCTCCCTACAGCCCCGACTTAGCTCCGCAAGACTTTTTTCCATTCCCGAGAATAATATTGACGCTCAAGGGGAAGCATTACGGATCGGTAGAGGTGGTTCAACCGGCCGTGACGAGGGAGCTACACAGCATTCGGGTCCAGGCGTTCCTGGAGGCGTGTGAAAACTGGAAAACTAATTGGCAGCAGCGCGTAGGTGCGGAAGGGTGCTACTTTAAAAAATTCTAATCGTTCGTGCTTTTCTCATGAATAAATTTTATTTCAAAAAGTGAGTCCTACTACTTTCAGAACAGACCTTGTACACAATTAGAACACAATTAGGGCGACCAGTTTTTCGGAACAGATAAAATTACCCCGTATTTAAAAACGTACACCTTTCCTTCTGCTGCTATAATTCAAATGAAGGAAGATAATGGGACAACAATTCACAAGGCACAACAGCGGAGGCTACACAGAGAAAAGAAAGTACACGAGACACACACAGCGCTGTGTGTGTCTCGTCTACTTTCTTGTCCCTGTGTAGCTTGCGCTGTTCTGCCTTGTGAAGAACCAACTAGCCCGCGGTGGGTTATTCAAGGACAACAATGATTTGTTCATTTTTTAGACGTGTGAGAGGTAACAAATAAACTTCGTTGAATAAACCAAAATGCTGTAGTATCTGTAAGGAGATAGCGCCACCCAGCGTCGTTTGTGAGGAGAAGAAGAAAAAGCACGAGGAGCGCGTGCGGAGGGGAACGCTGGGACAGGTAGAAAGGGATAACGTGGCAGAGAAGAGAAGAGCGCGGTGGGCGACGGACGTGGACGAGTTCTGCTGGCTCCCCGAGTTCCGGGCTTGGGCCTCAGCCGCAGACGTCCGGGCCACCAGACCTGGACATCCATCGTCGAAGGAAAGGCACTGGAAGGGGGACAAAAGAAGCGCTGTTTCAGAACTAAATTTTATTGTTCAGTCCACCTTCCAGTGACTTTCGTCCCTCCACGCTGACTTTTCCGCCAAACTGAGCTGCATCCAACTCGCCCAACTCATCATAATTCTGCATAATATTTCTCTTGATCTACTACTTCTTCCAGTCTGCAGGCTTCCTCCGAGCTCACCAGGGCACAAAAACCGATGGGTTCCTCGCCACGCTAGCTGAGGAGAGGCTAAGGGCTTCGCGAGGAAGTATAGCACGTTTTTCCTCTGCTAGTCTCCTTCTTACCGTACCTCCCGTGAGTCCCCCTTCCAGTGCCTTCCAGTGCCACCAGGCCCAGGCGCCACTCTTCTCTGTCCATCCGTCAGCTGCTCCACACAGGCCACCTCTGGTGCCTACGTGGCCTTTCCGGGATACCAGACCTGGAAACCGTGCTGGGAGCCCACAGACGCTGACGCTGCGGTAGCGTGGCATCGACATTGGAACGCCCAGAGATTCCCTGACTGTCCGACACCCAGCCAGTCCTCCCCGCTCGTTGCTCGAATGAGAGACAAGTAGTGTGACTTTTCTTTTTGACTGTCTTTCCTCTATTTTTCGTAAGCACTTTGTTCTGTTCCCCCGTGTGTTTTTCCCGTGTGTTGTTGCGTTGCTCTCTTGTTCCTTTTCTTTTTTTCACGCCCATACTGAAATTGGTTTCCTTTCCTATAAAAGCCGCCTCGTTTATTGTTTGTACTTTTGTGTTTCTGTAAAATACAACCTGCAATCTCCCACAATCCTCACAAATTTGGCGTCCACTACGACAGGACGAGGTCGGTTTTTATTTCTTTGCCTGTTGTGTTAATTTAGGAACAGTATGAGCGCTTCAGATTTGGTTGCTTTAGGCGAGCGCATGGGCTTGTGCGGCGCGGAGTTGCGAGCGTGGGTGGAGGACGAGCTTCGTAAGGCACGGGAAGAGAGAGCCGCTGAGCGTGAAGCTGCGAAGCAGAAATTGGAGTTAGAGGCATGGAATTTAGAGACGGAGAAGCAGAGATTGGAGTTAGAGGCGCGGAACTTGCAGCTAAAAATAACGCTCATGGAGGGTGGCGCAAATCCTCCGAGTGACCGTGGAGAGCGTAGCGTCGCACCGGCTTGCTCCATTAACCCGCACAGCCTCATACCACAGTTCAATGAAGCGCGGGATGACCTCGATGCCTACTTAAAGAGGTTTGAGCATGTGGCCACGGGGCAGGGTTGGCCAAAAGAAAAGTGGGCAACGGCGTTGAGCTTGTGCCTTGGCGGCGAAGCACTTAGGGTCTTCGGTCGGCTCTCGCCTGAGGATTCCGTGGATTATGACAAAGCGAAGCTTCCATTGCTTCAGAGGTTTAGGTTCACCGCGGATGGGTACCGGGAAAAGTTTCGCCAGAGCAAGCCCCAGGATGGCGAAACGGCCTCGCAATATGCTGCCAGGTTGCTTAGTTTCTTTGACCGTTGGGTCGAGATGCGGGAAGAAGGCCGCACTTTTGAGGTAGTTCGCGAGATGGTCGTGAGCGAGCAATTCCTGAACAACTGTCATTCCCGTTTAGCCCTTTTCTTACGTGAGCGGGAGGGCAAGACAGTTGGCAAGCTCGCGGAGGCTGCTGATCATTTTCTCGAGGCACAGGGGCAAAATAACTTGTTGTTCTTTAAAGAGCAGGGGGAGCATACGTTAAATAAGGCTAAGGACAAGGTTTCGGTTTCACAATCCCGCCTTCGGTGTTTTCTTTGCGAGAAGACTGGGCACAAGGCGTCGGATTGTCGGGCGAGGCCGAAGCAATTGTATTGCACCTGGTGCCGCGAGGTAGGACATGATGCCCAGTCATGCAAAGCTAAGAGACCAGGAGACCGTGAGGAGTCCACCTGTTGCATGACACCTCGATATTCACATCCCGATAACCCTGCAGAGGTAACGCGCGTAGAGGGCCAGTTAGGGGAGATGGTCTGTCCTTCCAACCCGGTGGAAACTGCTATGCCCGTGGGGCACGGTGAGGTCTTCGGCCAGCCTGGTTCGGTATTACGGGATACGGGCAGCACCGGCATTGTTGTGCCTGAGTCCCTTGTACCGGCAGCGGCACTTACAGGGAAAAAGGCTACATTATTCTTGGCCAATGGGACCCGGGTAGAAGTTCCGGAAGCGGAGGTGATGATTTCTTTACCATACTTTTCGGGTAAGGCCATCGCGCGGTGCTTGTCTACACCCCTGTACGACATCATAATAGGCAATGTCCCTGGCGCTAAACCTCCATTCTCGGTCGACCCGCCAGTTCTAACTGATCAGGCAGTTTCCCTTGCCATGACGAGTTCGGTCGATGTTCCTTCCCTTAAGGTGACAGCAAAGGTTTCAGAGAGTAGTAAAAGCCCCACTCTGAACACACTCCACTTGTCACGGCCGGAGTTTCGCCTCAAACAGGAAGAAGACCCGACCTTAAAGGTGTGTCGCAGGAAGTTGGGGCAAATATTTCGTGGCAAGGGACAGACCGCCCACTCTTTTGATACAGATGACGGTGTTCTTTTCCGAACATACCAAGTGTGTCCCGGCCGAGTCGTTGAGCAAGCGGTGGTACCGAAGGGCTTACGCACGCAAGTCCTTAAGTTGGCGAATAAGAGTGTATTATCCGGCCATCAAGGAATACGGAAAACAATAGCTAGGGTGCTCAGTGAGCTTTACTGGCCCGGTGTACAGGCTGACATTAAGAATTATGTCAGATCGTGTGATATGTGTCAACGGACTGTGTAGAAGGCAAGGGAGAACAGAGTGACTAACATCGTAGGACGGGAACATGTAAAATCATGGTGGAGACCGACGTCGGTTTGGAGAAAACGGTTTCACAAAAGAAAACGGAAGTACTAGCTGAAAGAGTTCTCGCGACGGTGAAGTGGTTTGATGTGAACAATGGAATACGGAAGAATGTAGCCCACACCTGTTCTTGTTGGAATTGTTTTTGTTTGTTCATGTTTGTTTTTGAGTGTCGGCTATCTACTTTTTATGCCTTCCGTGTTTCTTCGCCCTCTATGGACGCTTTACGTTGACATTTCATATACTCTCTGTGCTGTGTGTGCGAATGTCTGTGGACGCTTCGAGCATTGACGACCATCGGATTATGTGTGGCGTGTAGTGTGCGCGCTGTGGTGTGGTGTTCTGGGTGCGATCGTCGAACGTACGTGTCTGGGGTCACTCTCCTGAAGTTGAGTTCTTTCCCTTGGAAAAAACTTCCGAAGAGGGGGCCTTCTGTAAGGAGATAGCGCCACCCAGCGTCGTTTGTGAGGAGAAGAAGAAAAAGCACGAGGAGCGCGTGCGGAGGGGAACGCTGGGACAGGTAGAAGGGGATTACGTGGCATAGAAGAGAAGAGCGCGGTGAGCGACGGACGTGGACGAGTTCTGCTGGCTCCCCGAGTTCCGGGCTTGGGCCTCAGCCGCAGACGTCCGGGTCACCAGACCTGGACATCCATCGTCGAGAGCCTCAACCACCAGGCCCAGGCCCAAGTCACTCTTCTCCGTCCATCCGTCAGCTGCTCCACACAGGCCGCCTCTGGTGCCTACGTGGCCTTTCCGGGATACCAGACCTGGGAACCGTGCTGGGACCCCACAGACGCTGACGCTGCGGTAGCGTTGCATCGACATTGGAACGCCCAGAGACTCCCTGACTGCCCGACACCCAGCCAGTCCTCCCCGCTCGTTGCTCGAATGAGAGACAAGTAGTGTGACTTTCCTTTTTGACTTTCTTTTTCCTGTATTTTTCGTAAGCACTTTGTTCTGTTCCCCCTTGTGTTTTTCCCGTGTGTTGTTGCGTTGCTCTCTTGTTCCTTTTCTTTTTTTCACGCCCATACTGAAATTGGTTTCCTTTCCTATAAAAGCCGCCTCGTTTATTGTTTGCACTTTTGTGTTTGTGTAAAATACAACCTGCAATCTCCCACAGTCCTCACAGTAGCCCAGTGCAATTCGGGCAGTTCCGAGACGTGCATTGTTGTTTAAAATACAAATGCCTAATCAATTACCTTTAAGGGAAAGGACAATTACACGATTAACCTGCAAGGACACCAAAAGGACCAAAAATAAAAACGTTCCTCTATGGCGACGTCATGTGACTGTTGGTTTCCGTCATATGTAAATACTGTAGCTCATCATGGGCACAAAAACCAGGGACCGAGCACAGAAGTACCTACCCCCACCTAGTGTCACTACAAAAAGCATGATGGTACATTCGTTACAGTATCCTCCATACTTGGATCATAGAGCAGATCTCTGTGTGTGGCTACAGGGAGCAGTGCAAAAATACGAGGACGAACACCGAAGCTAACACGACAGGCGCCAAACTTTGAACAGTACGAGCCTTCTTTTCATGCGGAAGGACAGAATTCTAGCTCGACAGTTCTGCGCCTGCCCAGCTGGCTTCTGTGTTCGTCCTCGTCGTTAGCACTGCTCCTTCAAACCATGCACATGTCCCTCTAGCTACCACATGTCGAGCAAGGATGTTCTCCATCTGCATTCATTGTAAAACATTTTATTCGTCGGAAAGAGCTTGGTGCTGAGAGTCCGTCAGCGCAGTCGAAGATTCTGTCAGCCCACTCCACCGCTAGAACTTAGCTTCGTGTGTGAGACCTAGCCAGCGTGGTCTTCCACCGCTCGAGAGAAGGATCAGTAACTAGGTCACCCGGGACTGACTGTATTTTGATATCCCATGGGAGGTGATTAAATTTGGTTCCTTGGCCGCATTGCTTGTAATTCAGGTTGTATTGATACGGAAAACTGTTTGCGAGGAGTGATCGGATGGGTATTGATCTGGTATGTAGACGAGGCCACGTAACCTCCTGTTCTTTAGTCAGGCTTAGAGATGAAAAATTTCACGAAATTTTGAATGGCATGAAAAAAAACGTTTTTTTTTCATGTTTTTTTTTCATGAAAAATTGGAAATTTTGCAAAACGTGACAAAAACTGATTTATTTGCAACAGCACAACGATCAATAATAATGCTCCGAAGTTCAGTCGCATATGCAGTTATAGATGTCATATTGTGAAACGAGCTTCTTGTTCTATTGCACCGAGAAGATAAATAATGATTTGAACTTCAGGCGAATATGGAGATATAAATATCACATTTGTGGAACGAACTTCTTGTTCCATTGCACTGAGAATGGGAACATGAAAACTGATCGATAAGTCACTCTATAAGTTACTCCACGTTTCTCCACGTAAGTCACTCCACATTTTGTTAGATGGCAGTGCGAGTCCATCACGCTTGATCTCGTTTAGTATTACCAGAGTTTCAGGTGTTATTGTGTAGCCGTCTCTGTCGCCAAGAAGCTGGGTGTATTTGGCTGAAACCGCTTAGGTGCACAACAGCCTAAGTTATTTATGCCGTGTGTGTCGCGCTGTAGAATTTGCAGTAATTTTGTTCTACTTCAGCCATGAGTTCAAGTATTAGTGTGTTTTTAAGTCATGTCCGGGTCTTATATGTGACCTGGCTTTCAACCCGCTTGCTCGCAGCCCGAACATTTTAAAAGCACTACCTGGCACCGGCGATGACAACTGCTCTCCAATCATTCAACGATGCATGCTATATTGGTTTTCAAAGCAAAAACAAAAACCCAGACTGAAAGCAAGCAATCCTAAAACCTTGAAATTGAATTGTGAAATTTTCGATGTTTTTTTCCATTTTTTCTCGTCTGAAAAAAAAACGAAAAAAAAACGGTTTTTTTTTTCAAAATTGCAGTGTTTTTTGAGGCCTTCACATCTCTAGTCAGGCTCATGTGTAAAGGGGGAAACCTTCTCCTCTCTAGTTTAAAATAATCGGTTACATCATGATACATGATCATGCAGTCCTTCGTGAAATTCAGGGAGCCAGACTCATCCACTGCCAGGTCGACGAAACATCGGGCTTTATTGTGGGCTGCCTCGTTCCCCGTATATCTCGAATGGGCTGAGGCCCACAGCAGTTCGGAATAATATGGTGAGAGTTTCTTTTTCTTCAGGATCTCACGGGTGATGTTTGTAATTCACCCTTTTGGGAATTTATTGATAGCCATTTAAGAATCGCTAGAAATGGTGCTCTCTTGGGTATGCGCTAGGGCGAGAACTATTGCTGCCTTTTCAGCTGTTTCAGGGGATCTGCTTTTGATGGTTGCAGGGACGATGCGGTCACCGTTCTCGTCCACATCCACAAATTAAAAAAGCGTTTGTATGTTTGTATTCTGCCTCATCTACATAAATTGGTACGGTATACTGTCCGTATATATAATGCAAGCTTTTGGCTCGTGCTTGTCTTCTACCCCCACGGTGCATGGGGTGCAAGTTCTTTGGAAGTGATATGATCAGTAGGACTGCCCTATAGTTGCGGGGCAAATGTACTTTAGCGTCTTTCTAATGTGCGCCTCGCTTGCATTTACTCACATTTCCACAATAGGACACTGATGATAACTGCATCCAAATATTATTTTCTGCAAAAATTTAATCTCTGGTAAATTGGGAAGCTGGTTTTTGAGGGAAGGAAATGGCGCAGTACCTGCCTCACATATCTCGGTCGACACCTGAACTACTCCGTAAGGGAAGGGAGAAAGGCAGGAGTGAAAGAAGAAAGAGAGAAAGAGGTGCCGTAGTGGAGGTCTCCGGACTCTTTCTCATTATATTGACGTTGGTCCTGTCGCATAAGTCGGATTTGTCGCAGAGAAAATCGGATTTAAATGCCTTACCACCAATAGATTCAAACTGTGGATTTCATTACCGGAAGGTACAGGTTCCCAGCCTTATTAAGTGAATGGCAGTGAATCGTAGCTCGTGCAATCGAAGCCCAAAAATGACTGCCAATGCATTCATTTCTCTTTCGAAATTCGCCGCTGACGGCGACATCTATATTTCGTTTTTTTTCGGGCTGCTCCACCTTATAAAAACTCCCTCTTCGCTGAGAGCGGTCCCTCTTAATAAAAACGCGGTGTCGGTTGCCTGACGCCAACTTCTATTTTTTCTCAGCGTCTCTTTTAACACAACGGTTCGTCTAAGTCTCCTTGTTCTGCGGACTGAGCAAAGCGTAGGTGTGAAAGCAGAGCGTAGAGGACGAGGACTGCTTCCGTAACTGGCGCGACAGAATACGCAAATTATTCAAGAGCTGAGTGCAGGCGCCGAGACTGAATCCAGTGAACTTCTTTTGTCAGCTGCCGGACAGATTACTATGCAGCACCTCGTGCTCTCAAAAATATGAATAGGTACGGACGAGGCACCGACAAAAACAATGGGAGCGAGACGAGCGCAGACTGATTAGCTTCTTGTGCGTCATATGGCGGCTACAGAAACTGCGGACGTCCCAACTGACTCAGCACGGAGGCGCACAAAAGGGCAGAGAGGGTGTTTCGATCTGCGTGTATCTAGATATTCAATATATAATTATACACCCGATCTCAATTTAAGGGTGGCGTAATCAGCTTAATCCTCCCCACGCGCCCATTATGTGCCGATGCTTAGTGTAGCCACCGACGTCTCTGGAAGAACTGAACGAAATCCAGGATGAATCACTCCTTTGACTACGCGTCTAAACTACTACCGCGGTACTGCGTCTGGGCAAAAATTCTGGAATGCTGGTGCCCACGTGCTATATTGGAGAAACGCCAACCAGTTCATTCACAATAGACGACATGCTATCCGGAATTTTTCTGAAAATTTCTATTTGGGAACTTTTAAAAATGATTGATGGCTGCCAAGCTCTTTGACCACCTTTAATAACGAGCCAGGACAGTCTGAACGAAATATTTGGTAACAAACTTTTTTTTCAGTAGGGGATGTCATACAAATTTTTGCTGCATCAAATAAACCAAATAAGACACCTGATAAAACAGTGGAAAACCAACTCGCACGTGTGGGCGGCTCGGAAAAAAAAATGGTACCATTCAAAATCAATGAAACTTTATGTGTGAATATGTTTATGCAAAATGTGAGCGTAAGCTGCGCTTTGCTCCCGCCTCACAATAAAGGTTACCAGCTCGGAAAGGCCCACCATCCTTTTTTAAACGCCCACACCCTGCATAGTAGCGCGACATATGTTTCACCCCGTTGTCGTATTTCATGAAGCTTTTATGGCTTGTATACAAAACGCACCATCTGTCGTATCAAAAGATCCATGATTTTCCTTCCTTCCTTTGGAGCAAAGGCCATAATGGTAGCTTTAACGCTTTGGCGCGGTACGGCTTCAGTGCTGCAGTATAATCTAATGTATACCCTCGCGCCTACGTCCTTATTGAATGACACTTTCTACATATTGTTCAACTCTATAAGAAGCGGGCTACTGATATCGCTGATAAGGAAAATATATAAAAGTCTGATATTACCACAGCTCGCCTGTGCAAATAGAAATTGGAAGCCTACTTATTGGCTCCAAGTGAAACTGAAGATTGGACAGTGGCTCAGTTGTAACATTCGGTCGCATTTCCAGAAAAAAAAGTGAACGATTTCGCGAGCAATGCAGATAATGCATCTACAAGGCTTCTTTCAGGTAAATGAGCAAATTGCTCGGGAAGTGACCTGTAACGAAGGGGATGTAGAGTACGGTAAGGAGGTGCGGTCGTCTAATTTCCTGGGTTATGGCTCCTGCGACTGACGCAGGGATCGGTAAGTAGTGATGGTTTGCAGATTTTTCTCATGCGGTGGATGTGGTTTGGCTGGTGAAGATGATAGCATGAGCATTACCAGAAAGGAGCCTGTACCAACCATGGCTTAAATTACTTCGTAATAAGCGACTTTTAGTGTTAGACTAGCCAACATCTGCACATAATCTTAGGAAATAGAGCGACCAGAAAGAGCACTGCACATGTACCTAAATGCCTGGTTTAGTATAAGTGGCAATATCCTGAAAACCGCAGAAGTGTTCCACCGCATGCTGTTAGATGTATGAGATCAGTCATGCTATACACAACTGAAAGCTGCTAAAATTCGTCGCCGGCAGAGTTTTAAAATGAAGCAATCTTCTTTTACATTGAATTTGTAGACAGGAGGCGCTTTTTTGCTCCTAACAAAAGGTTCGAGCATTACACTTGGTTTTCATTATTCTGGAGATCTCATCAAAGATTTTGCAAGATATCTGAAAATATTCAGCAATCCGTTGCTTTTATATTCTCCTTCGTAACACCCCCCCCCCCCCCCCTGTTCCTCTGCCTCTCTATATCTTTTCAAGTGCTTGTTATCGGGAACATAACCCACGTTACCAACGCTTGTCGCGCCCTTCCTTTATCATTCCAGCGGTGTGTTCTTCGAAAACTTCAGCTATCATCAGACTTGCGGTACGAGATAAGAAATGTGGGCGTCTCAATGCCTCATTTTCGCCGTGTGTAAAAGGCGCTGATCAGGCCAAGCAAACATCGTTCCGTTGTAGCACTGCATTTGAATATGAAGCTGTGCATCATCATTACGCTGATAGGAGCAGCATTCGGTAAGTCTCGTTAGCAGTCCTTATGCAAAACAAAATTAAGACTCTATTCTGAATTCATTAACATTTACGAATTGTTTTTTCACTCGGAGCAGAGACAGAACGATACTGTACTAGGCGTGTAAAAAGTGACGGAAACAAAAATTTCTTTCGAAACTCCGGAAACTTATGGCTGAACAAGTGACGACCATAATGAGACGTGGGCATAGAAATAGGGTATGTGCATGGTGCTTTTAGGTTTATTTGGTTCACGTACCAAGGAAACTCTTAACGCACGCGAGCATCTTTCAGTTTGGCACCTAAATAAAAAGAAAAGACCCAGATAAGCTGGCCAGTCGCCTTTGGAACCCGTAGTGCAGTGTGCAACATCGCAAAGGCAAGAACGAAGGGAAACACAGCTCGAACAATCAGTAATGTCCCATGCTGCAGCCGAAGTTTCCTTCATGAGACCAGAAAACTCTCTGTTGTTGGATCTTCGCCCGACGGTGTATGGAAAAGTGTGCATTTTTCTTTGAGTTCCATTATTCTGTTTTTTTTTTCATTATTCGTTTTGTTCGCCACAATTAAGTGAGCCAATCGGCAGGAACTCACCTTGGACTACGCATTGAGCAGGTGCTTGTTTTCTTTGCTAAGCTCCACCATGCACTTAAGACAGAGATAACCCTTGATAAAGGCTGACACATCTGTATACACGTAAGCCTACGTGTTTAAAGTACTTCAGTCCTGTGGTAACCTCCATCCATTCAGGATACAGATTCGTATGGAAGATAAGAAAACTTGGTATGGTTTATGGTGGTTTAACGTCCGAAAGCGACACAGGCAATGAGGGACGCCTTAGTGAAGGGCTGCGGAAATTTCGACCACCTAGGGTTCTTTAACGTGCACATCGCACAGTACACAGACCTCTAGAATTTCGCCTCCATCGAACTTCGACCGCCGCGGCCTCGATTGAATCCGCGTCTTTTGGGTCAGCAGCCGAGCACCATAACCACTGAGGCACCGAGGCGGGGATAAAACACATTAGCAAGAACATGTGCTCCGTATGTCAGATTTACAGGTAAGGCTAGCGTGAGCTCATAATTAATTTTTTTTCCCGCGCGAAAGATTATGTGTCATAAATTGTGGAAGAGACAAAACAAATTACGTTGATGTAGGAACGTCGCCCAGGTAGGCCATCGAAAAATCTCTGCCATCAGCATCAGGTTAACTCGCTCACCGCATAGTGTATCCATATTACTAATGGAGTGTCGCCGTGAGCAAGAGACCACATTGAAAATAGCTGGAATTACCTCCAGCGCAAAAACAACCCTACAGATCCAATATATATGATAGTTAGAGAGAAGAGTGATAGAACCGCCCCCTTTCGGCGGATACAACCTAACTGAGCTTTGTGTCACCGATATATCACAATAATTATAGGTAATTTTTTGAAACAAACTGATAGTGGCGTCGGGCTATCGACGAAGTGGCGGTACGGTGGGGCTCAGTGATGATCACCGCAGTGATAGTATCTCGAAACCAATTGCTCGCACATCTACTGAAAAGTGCGGAAGCGTCCTATCTTTGCTCAGTAGCTGTCGTGGAAATCGCCGTATATTAAAAAGGCCCGTAAGCAACAGTATGAAACGGCGTTCAGAACTGGAATCTATTGCGCCGTATGTACCAATTAAAGAGGAGATGCATTCAGGAGACCAATTATAGTCAAGATTTACTTCCGTCAATGCCGTCTGGGCACTGCGCCCGTCGACAACGGTAAAATTTACGCCCACGGCGGTCCATTACATTGACCTATCAGGAAAAGGGGGGGGGGGGGGGGGGGCATGGGGCATTCTGTACAAAACCCGTATTAGCCTGTTTTGCAGCACAACCTTCCTATATGCTGTTACGACTGTAGTGTGCACCTTGAATGAACTGCTCTTGAGAGCGGCGTGAACAAAGCTCCCAAGAGGGAGCTATGTCTCACTGAGCCAAAGAAACGAAGTTTTTCTCTAGTCGAAAATGCTGTCCTAATTATTTACAGTTATTCACGACTTTGTCTTTTTCAGCGGTTCCACAGCAATGTGCTCAGAAGCCGGATACCGGTTTCTGCAAGGCCAGGCTGCCCAGGTGGTACTTCAACGCGGCGACCGGCAAGTGCGAGCAGTTCTTCTACGGCGGCTGTGGCGGCAACGAAAACCGATTCTTGCTCAAGGAAAAATGTGAAAGGATGTGCATCCCTAAAACACGTGAGTTTGCACTGGGTGTGTGCTAAGATTTTTTTTCTGACGCTGCGGAATTCTTATGACACCACTACAGTCAACAGCACATTCGATATCTTCATATAATCAACAGCAACTTACGTCTGAGCGCCTGCCTTTAAGAGCGCTATGCGGACAGACAGTGTTCTGCCGTTACATGATCCAGCAGATTCCTAAGCTCGTTATTGACGGAAATGCTCTGATCCGGCTGTTAGCAGAAAATACTGTGCTTTACTTTAACGACATCTGAACGAGGAACTTCCTCCACGGTAAACATCGTTGATACATTAGTAGTATTCCGAGGCTTACCTTCTTCACGTCCACGAACAGTACAAAGTGATGGAGACCCTTGCCGCAAAAGACAGACGAGTAGGAGAGGGCACGCTCTCCGGATACAGATAGTTATGTGCGGCAGCACTGTAGTTACAGGGTCGGGAGATATAAGTAGCTATCGGTTCTCTGTCAGGCCAAGTTCCGGTTTTCTGTGTATGTGGTACAAGCAGGACTGGGCACTTATGTAATACAGGCCGTACATGGGTCAGGCTTCGTATCTGTGTAGTACGTTTCTATCGCTATTGTGGAAAGTTCCGGCAGCACAGGTCTTTTTTGCTATTTCATCCTCCGTCTAGAAGCAATAGGGGAAAGATATCTGTTGTTTTTCCAGCATTAATTCACCTCTACCTAGGCAAGCCTTATTGATGGGACTCAAGCCGTGATTTTTTATACTTAGTCTTATCTCATCGATGCATGCTGGAAACTACGAAGTGGAATTTTTACGCAATATTTCACACACATAAACTAATTAACTAGATCTCACTGCTATTGAGCACCGTGGGCCTCAAAATATCTGATTCTTTCTGTAGTTGTATGTACAGTGCATCGCCGAAATTTGAGAATCTAGTCCCCCGCATTCTTCCACATCAAGACAAGACCTAAGACTCATCCACTATAAAAATAATCGTGACAAAAGGTTGCAGAGCGCTTGAACCCGTATGAGTATTTAACTTGAGATGCAGCTGAACACACTGCGGCTTTACTTTTAAGTTTCTATAGGTTGAGATTTTCGTTATGTTTTTTTCGTAGACACAGTTTAGGAGATGCTGGTACACTGGTTTATTTTCGGTGTTTTGTCTTCAGACACAATATACAAGGCTAACGAACAAAACACAGAATCTCCTATATTTACGCTTCAGGTGCGCATTCTCTGTGCATAGCTTTATTACGCCAGCATTTATGAAAAGCGTATGCATGCTTGACAACCTTTTCTTTTCAGAGAAAGTCCTCCTTCTGGGTCCAGAGAACAGGCTTTCAGAAAGTGCACTCATCTTCACTGCGTTGAATGACAAGTTCGCGAGAACGCCTGGTAAGTTTCGCTTAATTCTATTTGTCAGAATAACTGAGGTTACGAAGCAGCACCAAGTGCGTGTCCGTCGTTCATGTTTCATGGTGATAACAGAGCTGAACCTAGGCGCTTCACTGTTCGCAGTTCTGTTAATCACAGCCGCCGCGGTGGCTAAGTGGTTATGGTGCTCGGCGGAATTTCTTTGGAGGAGAAATTCTAGAGGCCCGTGTACTGTGTGGTGTCAGTGCACGTTAAAGAACCCCAGGTGGTCGAAATTTCCGGAGCCCTTCACTACGGCGTCTCTCATAGCCTTAGTCGCTTTGGGACGTTAAAACCTATAAAAACCCATCCAAAAATCCTTTAATCACGCTTTTACTACGGTGGTAACGTCGTTATTTTATCGCCTAGGTAAAAGCGCCTTTAAAGGAATTCAGACAGTGGAGCGCGTAGGCGCTGCGTTGTTCGCGTTTCTTTCCATCGTGATACTAGAAACCTTCGCTAGTTCTCATAGGTTGAAACAGGTAACATAAATATAGGGGCTGCAATAAATAATTGCAGGGGACGACAGTTAAGCTCTGTCTTAAGGATAGCGCAGCGATAGCTATACTGAGTTGATGCCAATATATGCGGAATTGCCTATTCACAAATTTACATTCATAGGTTCCTGGGAGTCCTCACTCCACTCCATCAGCAATGGTGGAGCGGTTAAGGGATGAGCCCCTGCCCTACGATGGCAGGCGCTGCCCCCAGGCGAAGCTTGTGCGAACCAAGTTGCTCTTCCCGAGTAACCTGTGGCGATCACTCATTGATATAACAGCCCGCTGCCACGGTGGTCAGTTCGCTCACCATGCGGTGTTCAGGCTGTGATGACACCACTATGTCACATGATCTAGGTGTCCCACCTAGGCTCTCTCACCGGCGGGTGACCACCTGGGCCACTCTATTTTTCGCTCACAGCGTCAACGATGCCGACGCTGAATTTTCTGCGTAACGGGGCCTTTAACTCTGTCGCGTTAAAACCGAACTGTCTTAATTTGCACCGAAGCATATTCCACTAGGATAAATCCTAGTAAAGAGCGGCGTTCTATTAAACTAGAAAACACCACTGCTTTGGGAAGCAGGTGTACAGTCAGGCCGGAATGAAACGCGAACACGTGTATGTCATACATTTCAGCTTTGCAGCGAGATATTCCTTTAGAACCTATTTTCGATTATGCATTTCAGTAGGCCCTTTACCCAGACACATGAATCGGGCTAGTTGTACACTTCAGCTGAAAGTAGGCAGGCAAAATATTTTGTTTTCTTGACATGCTCTGTTCGCGTTTCATTCTGGCCTGACTGTACAAGTTGACTTGCAGGATTGCTGCACGAGTGGGACGGCAGCCGTCACAAAAACAGAAGAAACGAGGAACAACTGCTTCATATAGAGATGCGCCAAACCAAGCTTATCAGCAGGTATAGGCCTGAAACCGTTGTCGAACTGAGTCGGCTCAAAAAAGGCTGACCACATAAATGTCGCAATCTTCAGCGAACGTTTTTGGTGTACTGCCTAGCGCATTGGAGTACCTAGAGTACATACGTGATATATTTTTGCAGCCAGATACACGTGACAGGCCTGGGCATGAGCAAAAATAGAAAGCCGGTGCGTAACAAACGCCTGAGTCCAACAGTGATGCTCCGGGATCCGCTCACTTCAATAATATGCGCTTGATTTGAATGCATCAAGCCGAGCTTTGTGATATTTAGGAGCGACATAAGCCAACCATATTAATGCACAATAAGGTGGTATTGGCCATCGCGGTTGCTCAATGAGTACGGCGCTCGGCTGCTTACCCGAAATGCGTGGGTGCGATCCCTGCCGTAGTGATCGAATTCCGATGGAGGCGAAATTTTAGAGGCCCGTGCACTGAGCGATGTCAGTGCACGTTAGAGAACCACAGGTGGTCTAAATTTCTGGAGCCGTTCACTACGGCGCCCCTTATAACCTGAGTCGCTTTCAGACGTGAAGGCTCCGATAAAATATAAATGCAGCGGTACTGAGCCCCTTGGTATAGCTCTGATGCAGAAGTTGTGCAGTTTCCATGCTACAATCACATTTCTATGTTCCGACAAGGCAAACGCGGAGGTGGTATATCTCTATATGTACACGAACGTTTGCCCTATAATGTTCTTACAGACTCATGTGTTGTAAATGAAAACTGAAGTTGTTAGTTTATTGCATCGCGACATTGCTTTACTTTTAGTATACCGTCCCCCTCATGGTAATCTTGATGCATTCCTTGATTTCTCTGATAGTTTCCTTAATTTAGCTAATCAAAACAGGTGGCGTGTCATTATATTTGGTGATATGAACGTTCATTTGCTTAAGAAAGACTCGATGCAGACTAAACTACTTGAATTGATGTTCTTACATGGTTGCCAAAATGTTATCGACCTACCTACCAGAATAAGCCAACAAACACAAACACTCATCGATCACTGTTTTACAAATTTTTCCCCACAGACAGTTGCCGCAGGTGTTTTTTCATCAGCCATAAGTGATCATATGCCATTCTTTGGCCTATTTTGAAATAGGCTAAACTCTGCTAAACCTAAGTACAATCAACGAATAGTGAATGATGATACTGTTGCCCATTTTTGTTCACTTATGGCTGAAACTTGTTGGGCAGAAGTATATCTGGAAAATGATCCATCCGTTGCGTACGATATATTTTTAGAAAAGGTACAACACAATTACAACATTGCCTTTCCTATGGTTCCCGTACGTAAGCACAAAAAAGCTAAGAAAGAATGGATTACGCCGGTTCTTCTCAGGCGCATTCGATACAAAAACTCGTTATTTGCTCATTTCTTAGAAACAAGAGACCCAGCCGATTTCGAAGAATTTAAGAAATTCAGAAACAAATTAACTCTGGGTCTAAGAAAGGCCAAAACTGCCTATTATGAAAACAAATTTGCTTCAATAGCGGACAAACCCAAACAAGTTTAGAACGTTGTAAATGGCATGATATCCAGTGGGAAACCTCGTCTGCCTTCCGAGCTACTGATTGATGGAACTTCCTGCTCTGGTGTAACACTTGCTAATACATTTAATGAACATTTTCTTAAAGCAGGCGCTTATCATACCACAGCAGGCGCGAGTCGCCCATCACCTGTAGAGCTTTATATGAAAACTAGTTGCTGTGAGTCTCTATTTCTGACCCCCGCGTCTGAAGAAGAAATCGTAGTTATCGTTAATTCCCTTAAAAATAAATGTTCTCCAGATGATGACGATATAAGTACGGTACCAGTTAAAGCCGCTATCAGAAGCATCAGTCCACCTTTAACGCATATATGCAACAGGATGATCCTGACTGGTATTTTCCCTGATAAGATGAAATCAGCTCGAGTTACAGTAATCTACAAGGGAGGCGACAAAAATGATATGAGCAACTATCGCCCTATCTCGATATTGCCACTGTTTTCCAAGATCGCAGAACGTGTGGTACATAAAAGATTACAAAACTTTCTTGATAAAAAAAACGTAATATGCAAAGAACAGTATGGATTCCAGGCTGGTAAATCCACACAGACTGCTCTACTGGACATAAAAGATTGCCTTCTTTCTAACTTCGAACAAAAGCTTTTCACCATTGGAATATTTCTAGACTTTCGCAAAGCTTTCGATTCAATTAAACACGGTATCTTATTATTAAAACTAGAAAAATATAGAATTCGCGGTATTGCACACAAATTGTTGGAAAGCTATCTTACAGGACGGAGGCAGTCTACGTGGCTACAGGAGCTTAAATCCTACACGGGCGTAATAAAATTCGGTGTACCACAAGGGTCTATCCTCGGCCCTCTACTTTTCATTTTATATATTAATGATATTGTAAATATACATTCAACTTCAAATATGGTCCTCTACGCTGATGACACTAATGTCTTCTTTTCTGGTCCCAACCTTAGCATGCTTGAATATCAATCCAATACCTGGCTCATGAACTGCGAACATGGCTTGATGCCAATGAGCTTGAACTAAACATAAAAAAAACTAAATATGTGCTTTTCCGTGCCAAAAATAAGCCTCTTGGTCATAATATCCGACTATATTTTAATAACACAGAAATTGAACAGGTGAATTCTCATAAGTTCCTAGGAGTTCGTTTCCGCAGTGACTTGGGCTGGACTGATCACATCAACAGTCTGCGGATACGAATATCAAGATCAGTTGGGTTAATTCAACGACTTCGTTATCTTCTTCCATTCCATGTAAAAAAACAGCTATATTTTTCTCTTATTCATTCACATATTGTGTATAGTATCTTAGTGTGGGGAACATGTAATAAAACTGACTCAGATAGGTTGTTCTCTCTGCAAAAAAGAGCCTTGCGCATATTGGGTAGTTATCCTGCTAGTACCAATGACATGTTTACCTCTTGTAAGGTGTTACCGTTTTTTATATGCTATAAGCACTACTTAGCACACCTAATCTACCGAAAAATAAAACATGACTTTGAATCATTTTCTCGGAACCCAGACTACGGATCACCAAATAACAGTTTTATGCAACAAATATCCAACACTAATTGCTTGTGCCCATGAGAGTGTCACCATTCACCAATTTAAGAAGAAAATGAGCAATCTTTTGAACACCCCCGTGTGAAATTTTGTTATGCATACCTGCTGCATTCATTTTTACACCTACTGTTCTGTACTGTTCCTTCTTGTTCTGTGCGAATGTTTTTCTTTTCTAGTCCAATTACTATCGCTCATTGTTGATGATTTCTTGAGTATTATTTTCTGCCTGATCAGTGTTTGTGTAATTGCTTATGTTGAATTCCTGTCCCACTGTGTTTTATGTACCACTGTTTTCACTGATATGTCACTCTGCACCATCTGCACCGACGTGTAAAGCGGGTGTTAGGCCTCGTCAGGAGACACTACAGTCTCCTTTAGCCTCTCCCCGCGGACACCATGTATTGTTGTCCGAAATAAAATGAAATAAAATGAAATGAAATGAGGGAATCACAGGCCCGAAAAAGAGCAAGTCATCTGAAGGCAAACTGATCTATCATGGATACTGTTCTTTCTATGCTGGACGTAACAGTACAGAAAAAAGCATGGTCTTCAGCATGCAATAACCTTGCCTTTGTAGCGCCCGGCGACGCTACAAAACGCAGGCGCTGAGATCGGCGTTCCCGCGACAAAAGAAAATAAAGAACGACAGCGCGTGCTCGGAGCGAACGCCCGGCACACGCAGTTCGGAACGAGAAGCCTGCCACGCTGGTCGTCTCTCTGTCTGGTGCTCCGCTGCGACCCCGCAAACCCTCAACAGTGGTGACCTGGCGAACCGTGCCTTCTATCTCAGCGGCGTTCCAGCATGGCGTACTGGCAGCACCCAAGTTTCGACCCGCCGCTCCCGGCGTTCCGGCCTGCAGGCGTCGGCGGGTGGTTCGCCCAACTGGAGGCTGCGATGTACCTGAACGGCATCACCATCCAGCCGTTCAAACACGAAGTCCTTTGTGACATCCTCCCGGCCGATCTCCTGCGTCGGCTCACCTACTCTGCCTTCGGCGGCCGGCCATACGATGAGCTGCGTGCGGCCGTCTTGGCCGACTTCGGCGCCTACTACGTTCCGCCGCCGCTCTACGACGCAGCGGACCCGTTTTCGCCGCCGCCAGCCTCTGTCCCTGGACCGGCCTCGCTCGCGCCCACGCAGCCTTCATCAGAACCCGGCCCGCCTCAGCAGCCCCTCGCCGCCTCGCCGCCACTCCTGCACAGCGTTTCCAGCCCGGCCATCCCTCTCGACGCCACACCAGGTGGGATCCGCACGAGCTCCGCCTCGCGTCCTGCTCCCACTACTATCCGACCCGCGTCTTTGGCTCTGCCTCCTTGCGCTTCAGTGGCGTTGTCGCCAGAGCCTCCTGCAGCCAAAGACGACTCTGCGGCAGCAGCCGTGCCGAGGCTTCCGGCATCTCCATCTACCTCGTCACTACCGCCAACAGCTCTGCAGGCCTCTTCTGTGAGGTTGAAGCCGTCGCCCGCTGATGCTAAAGAGCCCTCGACAACGACCAAGCCTGCTTGTCACACTCCCAGCCCCTCAGAAGGTCCGCAGAGCACTACTCGTCATCAGGAGCAGGATGAGAAAGCCAACCCGATGACAGCAGTAACAAGCACGGCGATCGCCTCCAGCCCCACTTTGCCTGAAACAGTTCCTGACCCAGTGTCAGCGCTTGCTCTCAAGCCCGACCATGCCCACACGCGCATCAGCACTGGCCAGTCGCTCCGGACGGCCACTCCCGCTTTACCCCAGCACCTGGAATTGAACCCAGCAACTTCCTCCGTCATCACCACAGCTGTCACCGTTGTCTCGTCGGTCACACCTGTGCCAACCCTAGTGGCCGGACCGCACTGCTCGCGCCCTACATCAGGGGCACCTGAGCCATGTAAGCCAGCCATTTCCACCTATTTGGACGACTTGAAGCTGGCGCTACAGCAGCGACACGACACCACGCTAAAGACCACATCTGTCCACGGAGCCGTTTCGACCGCTCCCTTGCTTGTGACGGCGTACTCTGTGTGCCAGCTTCCCGCCGACATCAGCTGCAACGGTCCAGCACCAATGACACTTGTGCCAGCGGGCAGCACTACAGTCGCTGACGGCCCCACCATGGCCTCCATTGCCCTAATATGCTTTGTCAGCTCTGCACTCTGCATCATTCGCCCCTTGCGCAGCAGCC
Source organism: Amblyomma mixtum (assembly GCF_055824585.1). Classification (NCBI taxonomy): domain Eukaryota; kingdom Metazoa; phylum Arthropoda; class Arachnida; order Ixodida; family Ixodidae; genus Amblyomma; species Amblyomma mixtum. Next base: position 128,953,023 of record NC_143019.1, read on the forward strand.
AGGCTCGTCCACCTGAGCCGGCGCACTCCACCCGACTGCTCTTCCCGGCCCCTGACCTCAACTTACCGGACTTGTAGCGACCCCGTGGGGACACTGTTACTCTAGCTGCCTGCTTGTCTGCCGGGGCTACTTCATCTCTGCCCCGTCGGCACGTAAATTCCGACGTTCCGTCTAGGCGGGGGGCCCTGTAGCGCCCGGCGACGCTACAAAACGCAGGCGCTGAGATCGGCGTTCCCGCGACAAAAGAAAATAAAGAACGACAGCGCGTGCTCGGAGCGAACGCCCGGCACACGCAGTTCGGAACTAGAAGCCTGCCACGCTGGTAGTCTCTGTCTGGTGCTCCGCTGCGACCGCAAAATCCTCAACACCTTAATTCTCCAAAACATTTTAACTATTGTTATTACGGTCACTTAGGACACTGAAACAATACAGTTAAAGGTAAAGGGCAAGGATCAGCGGGAACAGCAGACAGCGCTGCATTACAGAAAACAGGGTTTATTTATACAGCGCTAACAAATGGCCAGTCATAATCAAGCGCGTATATTAATGACTAATGATGACCTATGAGTACAGTTTACCGAAAATTAGCGCACTCGAGAGAAGAAAACGTAAAAATGAAAGGCGGACACAATCTAATTATTGCCCAAAGTAGATGGGAAGCATAGCAAGCTGCTCATGAAATAAGGAGCATGATTCCAAAATTGTACGTGTAGTGCGGATGTTACTTTGAATCTTGTGGCCTCTTAATCGCACGTCTGGTGAGGGCCAATGAGAACCGACATCCAAACCAATCATTTTGCAGCGCATGTATACTAACGCGACGGGCCTGTATTCGTCTGGAGAGTGATTAATTTCTCATCAGTACTCTGAGTCACCGCGGATACTGCGACTCGGTCGTCTATTACTGTTGAATTACTTGTGTAAGTGCACTTTTTCAGAGTCTGTATTTTGATCAAGTGTAGATATCGCAGTCGTAGCCTGCTGATTGTCCTGTAACTGTGGGGTTGCTTCTCGCAGGGCAGTGAGGAGGTGACCGCTATCCTGAATACTGATTAAGCATCGAATTGACTAAAACATTTAAAAATACTGAACGCTTTCAATCCTGGCTGGTTTGTCATTCTCTGTGAACACAAGAAATTACTGCTACAAGCGAAGCTATGTGGCTCATATCTTCCTCGCATAATCCGTAATTCTATCAGCTTTCAAATTAATTCAATACGTGAAAGGTAAATGACATTTCAAAGTTTAGCAGGAACAAAATCGAGCATGCTCTCAAAAAAAGCACGTAGCCTAAAATCGGTGAACATGAATCTAGGTATAGGCTGAAAGAGGATGCATGCGTTAATAGACAAAGAGGGCAATATCATTAGCAATATAGATAATATGTTACAGTAGCCGAAGAGTTCTACATAAATTTGTACAGTAGCCATTGCAATCACTATATAATTGTCAAAGGCAATAAAAATAACCAATTATACATCTCGCCAGTAACGAAGGAGGAAGTAAAGAAAGCCTTAGGAGCAATGCAAAAGGTGAAAGCAGCTGGTTTCTGAACCACATACTCCCACATGGCCTAGCCACCTGGCTGTGGTAAGATTTCGCACTTGTGAGTTGAAAAATGAAGCTTCGTTTGCACTAATCGCCTAGTGTTATGCAATATTGCGGCCGTAAGCATTTTACATTCTGTCTATAGCTACGTTTTTTTCCAAGCTTGGTGCCAAAATTAAATCGATCGTAATGATATACGAAAATCATAAAACAAGCGGTATTTGCTCGAACAACTGGCAGCATGCGATCGACGCCATTTTCGGAGCTTTATATAACGGACTTGGTTACCTAGTTTTTTACGTCGCAACTACAAAAACAATCCTCAACAGTCCTCTACTGCGCCGTAGGTTACGACACTCTCCGGTTCTCACGGCTCCCTATTTAAATGCGCGGAAAACTGTTTCATCTGCACGGCACCGAGTGCATAATGAACTCTTTCAGAAGAAGTGACAACATGTTCCTTCTCTTATTTTAACCTTTGATTTTGGCCATTTCATCGGCCTCAATTTGTGATATCGTCTCCTCTCTGATACCACTTCAAAAGTGTCATCGCCAAACACAATCCTCTTCAGCGGCAGCGAAGCCCACAAATATCTAGGCAAGCTGTTTCGCCAGCGACAACGAGTATTTCCTTCACCTGTTAGCACCCGTAAATGGCGCCTGCACCAGAGTTGGTCGTAGTTTGTTGCAATGATATTTTTGAATAAAGAAAAGTGTTTGCACATCTGAACAAAAACGTGTAGTAGTAGGACAAAATTTTGAAATAAGAAAAGCAGAAAAATACAACAAACAATGCAGCCAGAGTTCTTGAAATGCTGAGAACGTAACTTTTCTTATCGCATTAGACCCAAGAAAATTTTATGGCACCAAGTTATGACAATAGTTCTTGAGTGGTGCGTAAGTTCTATATGAGGCAAACGTGATCGCTATGATTATAGAGTTATCCTGGCTGGGTTCACTTAAAGTTCGAAATGTCTGGAGTGCGGTACATATTAGCTTTTCATTCTGCGCTGGCAGATGGGTATTTTTAAACAAGAGGTTTCATTTTCTAACCTGAGCATAGATTAGTATTCAATAAGGAATTATAACAAGCTTTTTTTTTTTCAAATGCTGAGAACGTAATTTCCTAATTACACAAGTCGCAAAGTAGCTTAAGGCACCAAATTTTGAGAACAGTTTTTTTGGTGCTTGAGTTTGCAATTGAAGTTAATGCGATCTCTTTGATTATACCTTTATTGCGGTAGAGGTCGTTCAACGCACGAAATCCCTTGAACGTAGTACATATCCGATCATAATTGTACGCTGCCGCCTGTGCATTTAAGAACAAATTATTTAACTTTGTAACCTATGCTTTATAGGACTCGTTTCATTTAAGTTCAGCTCAGAGGGCTAGAAGCGACGAGAAAGCCTTTGTCAGTGGAATGGTTTTGTGCAACCCTCTCTTCACGAACGGAAATTGACTGCGCTGATTACGAAGACTCGGGCCACATTTTATCGATAAGTTTTCTTGATAACAGGTTCCACAGAAAGAGCTGTAAAGGAAAAGAGCAGAAGCAATATTGTCGTAATATTATCCTCTGTGTTCGAAATCCCACGCGCCAGGCACGCTTTGATCCATGAGCAAGATGACAGCCTGATAATGGGCGGGCGTTTTGGGGCGTAAACTACTTGCCTTTTTATCGCTCCTCTTGCGACAACGCAAAATTCGCCTCTGGTGATGATTACAATGAACCTTACCTATAAGCATCGGCCGCCTGATCAAACAAAAGGCACTGTGAATAGGCAGCAATAAGCTGAAGCTTTCGCGACGGATTTCTGTATTACAGGCTGTAGTAATACATCCCTAAAAAATTGAGGCTCCGGGCGAGGGGCGCTCACTGAATATTGGAATCTGAAATGTTGCATATCACAAAATGGCCGTAATATTTTTGCAGGAAATTATCGCGAGATAACTGAATTTTCGAAAAAAAAATAAAACTTCGAGGTTTTTTTTAAATATTAATTGTGCGACCCACGTCGCAAGCAATTCAAGCATTCCTGGTCAAAGTATTGCTACTGCACCATTTTTTCGCGTTGAGGCGACGCTTATCACGCAGGGGCAGGATTTTGAGTACAAATTTCACGTCCACCAGCATTAGTCTTCATTTGATACTGTTTTATGCGAAAGGTCAGCATCAAATCTAAGTTACCATTATGGTATCTACTACTTGAAGCATACGGCTGTACTCGAATACCTATGGTACAGCAATTCTTAGAGGAGGTCACCCTGTGTAAGATCAAGAAAAGCCTGTACATCTGAAATAGTTTATTCTGCTCTGGATAATTGGGCAGTATTTTCTGGCGCAGTATGTCCATTTCTGAATCATTCCCTGATGCACTACACAAACTGCTTGGAGAATAGGTTGGTTAGCATATTGCCTTCAAAATGGGACGTGTCACTTTTTTGGAAGAACCACCTGTAAGCACAGAACACTCTGAACTTCAGTACGTTCCATTAGAATCATCTGTACGACAAATAATTTGCGTGAACTTACTTTTCTGAAACGGTTGGGGCTGCCTTTTATTTCATAAGAAATATTGGGAGGAGTTTTTTGTTCTGAGGTTCATGAAAGGCTTCCAAGCTGAAAAATAAACGAATTCTAATATGATGAAGGTATTTTCTTGCGTGACATTTATTTTCTTGAGTCCCGACGCGGTGACTGAGTGGTTATGGCACTCGGCTGCAGACCCAAAAGAGGCGGGTTCGATACTGGCCATAGCGCCTAATTGCGATGGAGGCAAAATCCTAGATGCCAGTTTACTGCGCGATGTCAGTGCAGGTTAATGAACCCAGGTAGTCGAAACTTCCGGCGACCTTCACTACCGCCTCCTTCATAGCCTGAGACGCTTTGGCCCGTTAAACCACCATAAACCTAAACATAATGTATTTTGTTGAGGATCATGTGTTGGAGGCACGAGAACAAACTTTCTGAACTTGTAAATTGATCTTTTGAAATTCTCAGCGTATCTCTTAACCTGCTGCACCTGTTTGTTCTCAATACAAGAGGCGTGTCGATTTTACTCCGAAAGCGTTCAGCAAGAAACAGTTAGCTTCTTTACATGAACTCGATATAGTCGAGCCGAGTTTGCTTGTAGGGTAAAAAACCAGTTGTCGGGTTAATGTAAACGCTGTCGGGTAAAGTAAAATAAGCGTCAGAGCGAGTCGCGTTAACACGCCTGCAGGGGGCAGGTTAACTCGCTTGAGCCGCCTTTCTAAAAACCTCGAAGCTAGGTTCCGCTGCAATGCTTAAGCGCTTGAGCCGCGTTCATGTAGACACCAAGCGGGGCGAATGAGGGGCGATTCACCTAACCCGACACTGACTCTACCTGGTCCTGCCGATTTCATGCAAACAGGGTAACTGTCGCTGAATAGTGCACACATTTGGTAATTTTATTGAAAGCTCGTTTCATTGAAAAGTTGAACAAAAATAAGAAGTAACTATCAAAATGTAAAAAGTTCAACCAAAATACAGCATTAGTTAGCGGTAAAAGCACACCACGGTAAAAGCACATCATGCGTAATTACGGAAACTCGGCTAATTAGCGGCCAGATTAGGACATGGTAATTGCATTCTGCTTTTTTTTTCTCCCGTGGCTTCAATAGCTTCGAAGGCTGATTTGCTGGTTTGCGCATAACTTCACTAAAATCCTCACAACGCATAATCCAAGCAGCAGCTGAAGTTTCTCATCTTTCTTTTGCTTCGGCGACCATAATGCAGTTGTTGTTGAGAAGCAGGGTACAAAAACTTTACGTCAGAGTGCGTGCTTAGACTGCTTACAAAACTAGCTTTCTTGCGTGCCCCTTATTGCTGCACGTCAATAGGCAGTTATTGTGGGAATCAGTAGTATACTGCAGTCACTACGCGCAGTACATTGAAAGAGTTCGCGGGTAATGCAGTCGAAAGTCAAGAGGTATCGTCCTGCTCAGTTCGGAACGAATTTTACCGTGAGTCCCCCCGCTAGCGCCCTGTTCTATTAAGTTGGATGTTTTCGCCTGTTTAAGATGACATGTTTTAAACGTTGCACGCCTCCAATTCGTTTAAACACCGCTGGTGTGAATTTAGCTACCCAGCAAAATGCAAATATACCTATTTGCCATTTTTCACTGAAGTTCATTATCGGGCACTTTCAGGCGGCGATTACACCTCGATCTTCAACGAGGCGAGAAAAATACCGCCTCACTCCGCCTCCGTGTCTTCGGGAGGCGCTCGCGCTTAATCGGACCGCCTACTGAACGCACACCGATCCTTGCGCATCGTGGAACGGTTGCCGGCATCCGAGACTAGCGGATGAATCACTATGACAAACGTTTTGAAAGGCCTCTCGAACGTTGTTCGTAGCTCAAGGGTGACAGCCGCAAAAACGAGGTTTGTTGAATACGTGGAGCACCTGTAGGGACACAGCAAGAAAACGCGCAAGGCAATAAAACCACAATGTCCGCGCAAAGATGCACAGAAACGAACGAAGCCTGAAAAAAATCTGCAGAGAACACAAATGCCGCAGAGTACTCGTAGAGTATAGCGCACGTCTCGACACAGCTTCAAAGTTTCTCATGTTACAATTAATTGATGATGTGTCGGTTGCACCAAAGATATCGTTTTCTTTTTTTTTGGAGCGAGAAATACCTTATCCTGGAATTTTGCTCTCAGGATTACACATTTATAAATTATGTAATATAGATTGAAATTGTGGATCATCTTTCTTAAGGTCTAATATATTGACGTATTGCAGAAAACAATTTCCTGCTTCTTTTTGTAAAAGAAAATGTACACAATTTTTCTCATTACGGACATAAAGGTGGTGCCACATTGGACAAGTGTACGACCTCTTTTGAACAGTAGATAACAGAGGCGTAGTTTTTGTCTAGATTTGTGCCGCCAGTGTGTATACGTCAGTTCCTTTGCCGTTTTCGCAAGAAACAGGTCGGCCGATAAGATTAGTTCACTTGTATTGCACATGCAATTGATCCGGTCGTCTGTCTCCCAACCGCTTTGCCTAAGATAACTGTTCTGGACATCTCAGGGCCATATTGTTCTCGACAATATAAAGACCGGACAGGCCGTAGCGCTACATTTAGTTTCGTCGGTGCCTTTTCAATATGAAGGCCTACTTGCTCCTAGCTCTCATCGGCGCCGCTTGTGGTAAGCCTCTTTAAGACACTTTTTCACTTTTTCAATATTTTTTGTGCAGGATGGTTATGGAATTTGATAAGCTAGCGTTTCGACTCGAAGTGTGCAACTCTCAACCTTAGAAATGCCTTTATACATTATGCTCACTAAGGGGGAGCGACCTCCTTTGGAAACGCCGTTTCTATGAGCTTCAAGTGCATTCTTATAGACCACAGACGCCCGAAAATGCTCTCAGCACGCGGCAGCAACGGAAGTGCCTGACGTGTACAAAGGAAAACAGCAGGAAATTTCACGCCGAGCTTACAGGAGGTATTCAGAGGCTGGGATTGAGAGAAACGTGCGTAAAATTTCATAAAGAACATTGTACTCTGTCCTGATATCCTGATGACGTTGTCTTGATACGTAACTTAGAGGACGAATCACAGAGCATGACTGAGGAAATTAACACGCAAATAAGGTAATCCTCAACAGTCTGAAGAGCATACAACAGTACATTACAAACAGCAAGGCAGTGTGTCTGATAAGTGAGTAAAACCGAGCCTACTTATAACAAACTAACGGTCACATGGATTAGGTTCTCTGCATCTGAAGTTCATAGTGACTGGACTGCTAGGGTTAAAGGCAAAATTAGAGTCATTCAAAGGAGGCCTAAACTGACCGAAAAAAATGCACTGTCCGCTTCTCCTTCTCCAAACCACGCTCGGTTATTGGGCTTTCGAAGCTTTTCAAAAGAGGTTAGTTGGTCCTTAGCGATACCCTCGCTGGCCACAAAATTCATTATAACAGAGCGTTAATTTAAATTGCGGACGATACAATTGATCTCGACCGTACACCTCTTTGGCAAGTACTCACCGGAGGAGATCCAGAACCTGCAAGTGAAATTACTACGAGAAAAATAACCGTGCGGATAGCATACGGCAGGTACTTACAGGTTAGGAACATTAGATTACTAACATCCACATCTATAAAAGTACAGAAGGTAAATTATTCTATGTTTTCTCTACAGCAAGAGAGACGAGCAGTGTACGGAAGACGCTTGAAATTGTGAGGAAAGCATTTCTTCAGATGGAAATAAATGCTAGATAATGTTATTCTTACTAAAATACAGAAGATACAATAAACAGAGGTAAGGCTTGTAATGAGAAACAAATATGATCAATGGCCCCTTAGGTTAGCAGATTTTACTGCAAGGAACGGTAACAGGGAGAATGTGCAGTCGAACAATTAGGTTGGCAGAAAAAGGCAAAATGGCGAGGATAACGTGGCTGCAACTGGTGCCGAGCAAGGTTATTTGGAGATTTAAGGGAGCGACTTTTGTAGTGCGGTGGACTCAACGGATATCATTTTTATGACGAAAGGACATCTGTGGCCACAGAGCGCCATGGCACGAAGTATACTTGTCCCCTCAAGGTGGTGTCAGACTGATTTCCCAATCATTTTATCTTAAACAGGACAAGCGCTAGTCTAGGAGAAAGCTTGTGCCCATTTCATCAACTCTGTGTGCCCTGCGACTGTCTGTATAGAACTCGAGACCTCCCGACATGAGAGGCGGACGATCAAACTACTGGGCCACCACTGCAGTTGGAAACAACTGAGCTGATAGTTTGACTATCTGGGGATATAAACATATAAATGAGAAGTTAACAATTTCCTCGAGCGGCTTCCACGCTACGCATTTTGTTTATTCCCTCTAGGCGGCGAATAATTACAAGATGATCTCAGCTTTTTTGCTGAAGCCACTTGTGCGGCAGCTGTACGGCACCGAAAATGAGTTTCCCAGGTCATAAAAAAAATTCTTGCATTGATCAGTGTCCAGCGACTGGCAGGCCAGAGGAAGATCAAAACCATAACTTTCTTACGAAGACTTTGCAAAATTCGTAAGTGTCAAAATGTCCTCCGCCAAATAAGAAACCACAATTCTGAGCAATGAAAAAGAAATTCGAGCTGTACAGTACTACTACGCTTCTTTTTGTTCTCGAATACTATGCCTGTCGAAGGTTGCTGTCAGCAAGTTTATAAAGGTGAAATTATGTAAGTGTGAGTGCAAACCAGAGAAGCTTAGGCAAGGCACTGTTTGGTTAAAAAACGTCGATGATATTCATTTGATGCCGCCCATAAGAACTGTTGTGTTCGGCTATGCTTTCTTGTTATGCCTACCTTTCAGCTTTCGATTTATGTGCACTGTTACAACGTTGCGGATTAAAACGACGTGCGCTGGCGATTCTGACGTTTCTTTATTCTATCTCAAAAGGCCAGGCTTTAACCTATTTGAAAATTATAGAAAGACGCTGAAGAGAATGCTCTTTAATTTCACGGCGAGAAAATTGATTTTAGAATCGTCCCACCACTGAACAAAATGTTTTGGCGTAAATTGAATTGAAATAAATGCCAGTGCTTTTTCGGTTTTTTTTGCCTTTTTTGTTAGGAAAGATCCATTTGCGGTGAATGTGGTAGCTTGGTGATTAGAATGCGGCACTTTGTACATAGAGGCAAATCTCTGTTGCTTCTCATAGTTACCTAAAACAGACTCGGCAGCAGAAAAAGCTCGATCTTCGCAAGGATTTCAAGGTTTTATAAAATCATTTAGGTCTGGATATGTCGCGGCTCGAGGCAAGCTTTTGATATTCAGTAACACGTTCTGCTGGTCGAGTTGGTTCATCTTGGTAATGTAAAAGCTTTTAGCGCAAAACGACTAAGAAAGGACGGGGACGGAACACAGACACAAAGGAGCGCTACTCTCAACTAAATTTATTGCCAGAGGAAACAGTCATTTTATACACTGGTTCCAGTACAGAATCTGCTCACATTCCGAAGACTACGTACATGCGCACACGCCTGGCGAAGCTGTCGATCACACATCTTGCAAGATAATCCTATCTAATAATTTGTACTCGTCAGAGTACAACTTCACAGAGGGGCTGCTGACACACAGAGATCCCTTCTTCCTGATGTGGGACACCCTTGTCAACACCTGAGAAGCCTCGTCATTGCCTCTTCCGATAACCCATGTATCTTTTAGCAATGGCACGCATGTCCCTGCCCTATCACAGGATCTACAATGAACAGCCAAGTTTGTTCCGGTCCCCTGCTCAAGGCATCTTTCGTGTTCCCGCCAGCGCATATTCAAACAACGTCCAGATTGGCCAATATACACTCTTCCACAACTGAGGGGTATCTCATAGACAATTCCAGCATTGCAACCAACATATCTGATTTGGTGCTTCGTTAGGCATCCCTTATTTCTCTTCTCACCATTCACTCTAGGGCACAGGCTTTTCAGCTTGCAGGGCGCTGAAAAAACAACTGGAATGTCATATTTGTTGGCCACTTTTTTTAAGTTGTGGGCCACGCGGTGGGAGTATGGTACCACTTGAGGCCTTTTCAATCTTGCCCTTTCGTTCCCTTCCTTATCTGCTACATCCACCGCTGGTTTCCTCTTAGATTTTTGCAACATCGTCTCAGCCACAGCTGTTAAAAAGGTTAAAGGAAAGCCCGCTGATATCAGCCTCGAAAACTGTGAATCGAAGTTTTCCTGAAGAACATGACAACATGACTTATTAATAGCTTGTAGTAAGCGCATGGTGCAACAGCCCTTTTTACCGTCTTGGACTGAGCATAATCATATGGCATAATTTCTTTTTGGGCACGAGGCTTATAGCACCAGCAAACTAAACCATCTCGAAGAGAGATCTGAAGGTCCAGGAACTGCAACTTGTTATCCTTCGGAACCTCATGCGTAAAATTTAACCCTCTTCCAAAGTGTTTGAAGCTGTTTAAAACTTCCGCCACAGTGTCGTGGTAGGTCAAGGAGTCACATTTGTTCAAAACCACTAGGAAATCGTCGACATATCTAAATACTTTGATTACTTTGTTCCGGTTAGGATAGATAGGATTATCTTACAAGATGTGTGATCGACAGCGTCGCCTGGCGTGTGCGCATGTACGCAGTCTTCGGAATGTGAGCAGATTCTGTACTGGAACCAGTGTATAAATCGACTGTTTACTCTGGCAATAAATTTAGTTGAGAGTAGCGCTCCTTTGTGTCTGTGTTCTATCCAGTCCTTTCTTAGTCGTTTTGCGCTAAAAGCCTTTACATTTCCAAGCTTTTGATAATCGCCATCAATGCGTCCTCTATTCATTAATTTATCAACCGGCTCACAGTGCATGGTGCTAAATTCTCCTTTCTAAATCCCTCCACTGCATCCACCGCTCATCTTCCCCGTGCTAACCTAAGTCTCCATAAGGATTTTTTGCAAAGATGTTTAGCATTGACAACGAAATGCAATGCTTCAAGTGCCTTCTCGCCAGTTAAGGACTCATAATAACCTTTCTTGAGTGTTTGCAAGTACTGAGTCTCCATTGTGCAACATAAATTCACCCTGTGACTGGTTTCTCTCAAAAGCATAATGTTAACTAGTTCGCCGTTAACTAATATCTGATAAGCAACTTTTAACTGATACAGCAATTAAAGATCTGTAGCTGGTCGTTAGTAACAGTCGTATCAGTTTTTATAATTTCTAAAACGCAAATATCCTCTGCACTGTGGCTCGGTATAATTTGGCTATTTCGACCGGTTGCGTGTACTGAAGCGGTTTCTTTGCCGGCGTGCTTTTCGGAAGCTCGTCTGTTTGGCATGGCGTAACGAAAATTTGTTGGGCCACATCGCCGAGAACAACTGCGTTTCTGCCTAAATGTGATAGTTGATAAAGGTGCCCAAAGTTTACCTAAAGGTGATAGTAAAATAAGTTATCGGAAATTACTTAACCGCCAAGTAGTCAACTTCTTTCTCCTGTTTTCTTATGTCCGCCGACGCTGGTGTTATTCTGCCCCTCAGGGATGAGTGTACTGTGAACGGCACGTCTACATGCCATCCAAAGGAAACGCGACGGAAATAGCTTGGGGCCAATGCGCCTAGGCTACTCTACAGGAGCCACCTGAAACAACCAGTTACAGAAAAGAAATCATATGCTGGATCTGAAATCATATTTTGTCGAGGCACCTTGGAAACAGGACACGTGGTTTCTGTAAATTGACGGCTTCACGTGTTTTTATAGATATAATGTGACTTTAAAAGCATTATTGGCAATCTACCCAATTTATGAAGTATAAAGTTATATTTTCGGGTCCCACAACTTCGTTATAGCTCTTTATTCTGCCCCACTACATAACTATGATCTTTTAGTATGGAAGCACTGCTTCCCGGGGTTTAACCGGCTCACCGAGTTTATGTGAAGCTTCACCTGGATGATGACCGTGACGAAACTACAAATAAATAAATAAATAAATAAATAAATAAATAAATAAATAAATAAATAAATAAATAAATAAATAAATAAATAAATAAATAAATAAATAAATAAATAAATAAATAAATAAATAAATAAATGCGAACACGAACGCATCAGCTTCTCTGGACCCTGCACGAGAGCACTACGCTTTCGCCCCAGTCGATCGCGTTAAACTGCAACAAATTCTCGCTCTGGGCATTGCACGTCGTCGTCTTCATGAAGTAATACTGTCGAACTAATACACACCCTGCGGCACGGTTCATTTCACATAGTCTTCTTAATCAACTAATACTACTATCGTACTAATATACATATTATTAGTAACAAAGTGATACTCTCGCCCTTTGAATTTTGCATTGCCGTCTTTGTCAAACTAATGTTGTTGCCAGGCGTGCCGACGACCCAGAAAAGCAAACCTATGAGCCAAGCATGCTATACACATGCTTTTACACGTTTACTCGGTTTAAGCACGTTAAAACTCTACCACTCTTTACTTTTCCCTCTGCAGCGGCTACAAACTTTCAGAAACAGTGCGCTCCAAAAGCGAAAGTTGGGCTCTGCAAGGCTAAGCTTCCAAGGTGGTGGTTCAATGCGGAATCTGGCAAGTGCGAGCCCTTCTACTACGGAGGCTGCGGAGGCAACGAGAACAGATACCTCTCCAAGGAGGAGTGCGAAAAGACATGCGCTCCACGGACACGTGAGTTTCTGACCCGTGAATGCTCAGATTTGTAAGGCATGGCGCTAATTTAAAGGCGTGATAGGTAGGACCACGTTATAGGATGCACTTGAATAGCTTAGGTAACTTCTTATATCAAGCAAGTAAGGGAAACTTATAGGCACTAAAGCATGTTTGATGGTTGTGCTGACTTACTATCTATCACAATTCAGCCTATTTGGTTTTATATGTGCTAAAGAACTATTCACGGAAAACATTTTTAATCGTGGACTAGATAATGTCTCATATATAAAGCTGCTCAAGCGCAAAAAATCAAATAACGCAGTATCCCTATCTACCAAAACTGGACATAGTTGGGCAGTTTTTTCTGACCCTGAAGAAAATTTTTTTCTTTTGTTTTCTACCAATTTTGCTGCAACTGACGACATATACTAATTTCCACGCCCTACAGGCAAACGATTCCAGCCTCGGTGATATATTCTCCTCATTTTCAAACCAAGAATTATTCAAGTGAAAGGACGGGTACAACTTGCTCTCATTCAGCACGTTAAAGCGAAATTTCGAAAAAATTCCAAAGCGAAATTTTTTCGTTTAAGATTAATGGCAGCCCTTGTGTCCTTCTCGAACATTAGGAAAGCTATGCATAGCAAGTAGTTGCTTACCATCACGCACTTCCTCTTTGGTTTTCACGTTCTCACCATCAGAAATGAGCGCGGAAGTAGTTGCACGCAAGGCTGGTCACTGAGCAGGTTATCTGGTGCTTGGAAGTTTGAAATTTCTCGCTACAACATCCGCACGCGTCACAAAATATAAAGTAGCTTTGCTCATTGAATAAGGCGTGTTACGAAGCGTTGAACTTTGAGTTCTAAACTAGATTTCATTGTAAAATTAAAAAGGATAACCTCATCTTACAGCTGTATATACACGGATACAACTTTTACTCCAAAACCATGCTCAGAGGTTAAACGTCCGCCGTCGCTAAAGTGTTTATCTACGGCACAGAAGTATATAACCGTTCGCTTCTTGGCTACATTATACATTACTGCAACCTCTTGTACAAGGTGTAATGTCAACAAAGCTTTCACTTCCTTGCGACGGGTAATATCAGAGTGACTTAACAACGCTAAATAGAATTTGCTTATCTTCGCAGGTGGGCTTACAAATAAGTCTGTCGTCACTGAAGTCAAATAATTGTAAAATATTTATTGCAGTTCCCACTGAAACTATCCATGCTATTTAAAATTGAATTCAGGTTAACGGCTACTTCAGAGAGGAGTCAAAAATATTTTGGGCTAGCACTTCAAAATTGCTTTCAAAATTGATAATCGTTACAAAGAAGTTTGATAACATTGCTCTTCTGTCCAAGATTGAAACTTAATGAAGAACTTAACACGCGAAGGGATGAGAAGGCATCAGGCTGAGTTTGACAAATTGCCTGTAACAAAATTTTGCCGACGTGTTTCGTGCTTGTTTGCTCGATTACTATCTTTATTACCTTGGGAGTATTAAGTACCACGAGTAAACCTGACATTCAGATTAGCCAGGGGAATGACTTAAGGAACTGCTGATATTGCGCTGACACTTTTTTCCGATCCTAGCTCCAAACGTTACTCCAGGTTTTCTCCAAGGAGGCAACCACAGTAACTGTCGTATTCTTTGCAGTGAACCAAACGCCTCTCACAGCAGTCAGCAACAAGAAGGCCAAAATCACTGACAAGAAGGGACGGCTTCCCGGTGAGTGGCTCTCTTGTACCTACAGCTTGACGTGAAAACCTTGAAAAACACTGAACAAGGGTGCTAAGTACAAACTTACTTCTCTTGAACTAACTATTAAATTAAAAGTGATTTTATATATTACCCGTGTTTGGCTGTTTTATTTCCTGGTCAATAGAGTATTTCTCGGATGAGGGCAAAAAATGTTATAGTTCTTTCTGTTTTCTGTGACCCCTATTTATTCCCAGCGCTGCAACAAACGTTTTTTGTTGCTAGTAAGCGCTTGTCGTGTGTTCATGATGTAAAAAATAGCGCAGAGGGAACACACGGGACGGAAAGTAAACGACGCAGACAAGCGCTAACTCGCAACTGAGGTTTATTGCTGACGCGCGCAATATAAGGTAGTCACTTTAAAAACATAAAACAAAAACAACCACAAACGGTCCCTCCTGGAAAGACCAAGTCAGAGGAAAAAATTGAAATTGAAGCATCAGGCGCCACTCATCGCTGTGGAAGATCAGTTAAAAAACCATTATCAAAAAAGGAATTCAATGCAACGCTGAGGCTAAAAAATCGATTTCACAGTCTGCCAAGTTAACAGAGGGCTCACTGATACACGGATTCCGACATTTCCTAATATGGTACGCCTCCATTATCTCGCGTACACGCTGATCTCGATGTCTGAAAAGTATGACAGTACTAGAAAAAATCGGTTTACAAGTTTTCCCCTTCTGCTCTTCTTTTTTGCTACATTCCCGGCAATGCTCAGGAAGATTGCCATAATGATCTTTTAGGGAGTTACGGTGTTCACCAAGCCTAACGTTGAGGCATCGCCCCGTTTGTCCTACATAGACAGCTCCGCAGGACAACGGTAGTTTGTACACTACACCCAAGCTGCAGGGAACAAACGGGGCGCGGTGCCTAACGGTGCATCCGCGCTTTTTTCGCTTATCTCCAACACCTTCTTGCCTGTTCCGTATCTGAGAGCATAAACTGCTCAGCTTGCTTGGCATTGCCGGGAATGTAGCAAAAAAGAAGAGCAGAAGGGGAAAACTTGTAAACCGATTTTTTCTAGTACTGTCATACTTTTCAGACATCGAGATCAGCGTGTACGCGAGATAATGGAGGCGTACCATATTAGGAAATGTCGGAATCCGTGTATCAGTGAGCCCTCTGTTAACTTGGCAGACTGTGAAATCGATTTTTTAGCCTCAGCGTTGCATTGAATTCCTTTTTTGATAATGGTTTTTTAACTGATCTTCCACAGCGATGAGTGGCGCCTGATGCTTCAATTTCAATTTTTTCCTCTGACTTGGTCTTTCCAGGAGGGACTGTTTGTGGTTGTTTTTGTTTTATGTTTTTAAAGTGACTACCTTATATTGCGCGCGTCAGCAATAAACCTCAGTTGCGAGTTAGCGCTTGTCTGCGTCGTTTACTTTCCGTCCCGTGTGTTCCCTGTGCGCTATTTTTTACATCATGAACGTTATCCAACTTGCCCAACTTTCCGCCTTGTCGTGTGTGTTCTTTTCTTTTCGTCTCCATCTTGTCGCGCTTTGAAACCATCATGAGAGTATTTCTCAAATGCTTCCCCATATAGCACTTCGACTACTCAACGAGTAACGTTGGCTTTTAAGGCCAATAAAGGTCATTGTGTTATTATGTTATATACGTTATAATAAATGTCTTTTCTAGTCATCGGTACATCAGCAGTTGTAACTAGGCTTTGCAGCTGATGAATATTTATCTCGAAAACAATGTTCACTTTGCGAACCCCGGTTCCGCTTTCAGCAATGGCACAACAATTTCCGCACATTGGGGCATCTGAATTCTGAACCATGGGTATGTTGAGGACTTGTAGCCACCCAAGAAATCAAACTTTTCACAGCGCTAGGATGTCTCACGTAATGAAGAACAAGGTTGGTAATGGGATAAGGAAAAATATATTATGCTAAGCAGCTAGTAGGACCTCCACGCTGATGCAGATGAGCTAGAATGCTGCGGTTACAGTTCGCCAGAAAACACTAGGTTTGCACACAAAATGCTTCGTGATAACACGTGTTCCAGGTGAATGAAATAATCCTACTGTTCCATAGCAAGGCTTAACATCTAAGACTGGAAACATTAAAGAAAAGTTACCAGATGCAGGTTACAAGGTGCTTAATTACAGAATTGCTAACAGTATCGGACACCTCATCAGACTAAAGTAAGTTAAGGTAAAAATTACTTCTTGGACTGTGCACTCAACAAAACTTCAAACTACCGTAGTCGGCCAGGTTGTGGCGAATTGCGCCCTATTATGCCAGCCCGTATACATGATCTTGATACGTTTCTGAAAAGCATTTTTTTTATTTTTTTACAACTCATTGGAGCTTTGTGCGTTTTTAGAGGAGTTAAAGGGTTATAGACAGCCCATTTTGGTGGCATGTTTTCTTCTCTTTAATGATGCGGAAGGCACTACTACGCATGAATCGCCATGTGGTTCTCACTTACGACCGCTGAATACTTTAAAACAGAATTTTTCTTCCATGCTGTTCCAACAGCCGAACGACGGATGTGACGTCAAACAGTGGCTTTGTCACATGAGGCCTCGAAAGCAGTCGATATAATCGCTGCTTCACTGTTTTAATTCACGACAGTTCTGAAGCCAGCCTTCCCAAGAGCCGGAATGGCAACGAATGTGGAAGCAGCTATTATCTCGCAGCTCTTCCATTCCTGATGTGACCTACAACCAGAATTTGACGTCACAGTTTCCATTCGGCTGCTGAAACTGAAACCGAAACAGCAAAAGAAAGAAATTTGATTCTATATTATTTAGCGGCCCTGGGAGAACACCAGGTGGTAATCCATGTAAATAATCACTTATGCATTATTACAAGCAAGAAAATAGCCACGTATACTCGTTTAAGGCGTCTGTAAATATGCATAAAAACATGGTGAACTCCCCACCACTCATAGTTTCCGAGATCAAATAAAAACGTAAATAAGAATATGTGCCAGGCAAGGTGATAAAATCTGTTTGCTGTTGTCCACTGCACGTTTACTACAGATTCAAGGGAGAGTACTGGGAAAAGCGAGATGCATTAGTGAACCCAAAAAACTATTGGTGATCCATTGTATTAATGCGGAAGAAATGCGATACCAATTTTCATTCATTCGGCTATATATTCCAGTTTTTATTCCATTCGAATTATTTTTCGATTCCAATTTTGAGTCTATTGTTTTAGCAATGACTGAAATTCTTACCCTACTCCTATTCAGACTACGCCACGTCGCAAAATCTGCCGCACTATTAGATTACGGCAAGTCCTGATACCACCATCTGCACAGTGGCGTAGCTGTCAAGTGGTCGCCACTGCGCAGATGGTGCTATCAGGGCTCGCCGGAATCTAATAGTGTGGCACATATTGCGTTGTGGCGTAGCCGCTAAGTGGCGTAGCTGTTATGTGCTTAGCCACTGCACAGGCAAGTGCCTATTTTTATTGCACCCATCAGTGAGGCTTGTGAAATCCGTATTGCTCTTCCCGGTCAACGAGAGAGGGAATAGCTCCCACTAGACTCATTTTTGCATACAAAGTTCATCGGGAGACTGTAGACAATGGATTTCTGCCTGCTGTTAGCTCTCACTAATCTCATTTTTGCGTACAAAGTTCTTCGGGAGGCTGTAGACATTGAACTTAGGCCTGCCTGTTGTCTGTGTCATTTTCTTCTTGGTCATTTTCATTCGTCGTCCGGTCACTCTTCTTTGTCCGGGGTCTCCATCTCTGCCCTACAAGTGGAGACGGGGAGTGGGACACGGGCATGAGAAGTGGAGACGGTTTGCAGATGGCAGGGAAAGAAGAAAATTTTCCTAAACGCCACTTAGATCGTTAAAGCGCCACACAGGCGCCAGCGCCGCCAAAGCCCTTTGAAAGTTTCCGTCTTCGTGGCCCTTCTAAAGCTATAAGAAATTACCTAGGAATCGTCTATTTGTACGTGAAAATGCAGGGAAAAGAAAATGCTGCTCGTCATTAAGGGCCTTCAGCTTCGAGATGCACTTAAGTGTGAGCTGCAAGACGATATTCGAGATATAAAAGTAGTTTTCTTTTCTGGGAATGAGATAAGAGTACGTTAGTAGGGTATTGCAAGTCTTAACCAGGTACTGCTTCCCCGTGACCTAGCAACTAGACATCCGGCTAATAAAAAGGTTTGGTTTATGAGGTTTATCGTCCCAAAGCGACTCAGGCTATGAGAGACGCCGTAGTGAAGGGATTCGGAAATTTTGACCACCTGGGGTTCTTGAACGTGCAGTGACATCGCACAGTACACGGGCCTCTAGAATTTCGCCTCCAACAAAATTCGACCGCCGCGGCCGGGATCAAACCAGCGCCTTTCGAGTCAGCAGCCGAGCACGATAACCACTGAGCCAAAAATTCTTAATAATATTTCAGCTCAAATCAAGTGTCGATAAATATGGGCGGGGCATATTTGCGAGGAACTAATGACGTTTTGCCTACTATCGTAAAATAGACTATGGCAATTTAAGTAAAAAGAGGCATGTTGTGGTCAAAAGCCAGTTGGAGTAATCAATAGAAAGAAATGATGAAAAATTGACCACGGCTTTCAACGGAGACGTATAACTTGTGGTAGTTTGGGAGAGTTTCAAATACGATAAAATTGAAAGCCTCATCGACAAGAAATCAGTCAATCAATCAATCAATCAATCAATCAATCAATCAATCAATAAATCAATCAATCAATCAATCAATCAGTTTTATTTTCACCAAAATAAATTATACATGGCGAAAAAGGGGGGTAGGAGAAAAAGCTGCACAATAGCAGCCTGACAAAGCTCCAACCACATTTGCAATAATGACAGCACTGGAACAGTTTAATTTCTGTTCATTTCACAAGGAAAAGAAAAAAAATCACAATGAAAAAGAAAGTATCTAAGAAGAGTCCCTAGTTACACTAATGGTCGCTAACAAACAACTGCATTGTGCCGTTTTTGTTAAGTGCCGTAATGTCTATATCTTGCTTCGCGAAGTCATTGAGTGTGTGGGGGAGAATGTATTCTATGCCTTGGCGGCCATAACTTGTGCGCGTGACAGGAACTTTCCAAGGCAGTTTATGGCGATGAGGGTATACGTATTCTTGTTTGTGGAGATTAGCGAGTGAGACGAGTGTATCTAACTTGCCCTGTATCGCTCTAGTGTAACTTTTCATTAGTTTGCACTTCTATATGTTATCGGCTTTCATGATTTTGTATTTACAGAACAGAGTTTTAGCATGCGCATTGAATGATACATTTTCTATCGCCCGAACAGCTTTTTTTGTAGCAAATGCGTCTTTGGTCGCTTAATCCATAGGATCGGGCGTTAAGTCACTGGACCCGAAGAGACCTCACCAGACCGGAAATGACAACTATAAAATTTGATGTATTTTCATTGCGTCCGTGTCGCTACCTATACACACTTGAGGGTAAACATCTAAGCACCAGCTGGATGACGCAATCAGCAGCTACCCTCTCGGCAGCTACGGCTACCCTCTCGCGAGATGCACACACTGTCGCCTGCACTACCTTCGATAGAACGCATAACTCTCGCCGAACCTTGAGCTGCTGACACACAGCAGCATACACAGCTGTGTGCTCATGCCTTTGGCCCCACCGCTGCCTTGACGGGCCAGCAATTCATTCCCCCGCCAAGCAGCCCTAAATCCGCTCGTCTTCAACTCAAGGTGGGGTCAGACCCATTTCTTAAGAATTTCACCCTAAAGAACCGAGCATAAGGCAAGAAAAAGCTTGCACCCATTGTATCACCGGTGGGTACTCGGCGGAACTCAGGATGCTGAGCATGCGAGGCGGATGCTCATACGACTAGGCCCGTGACGTGTCTCTGTTATGTGATGTGTGCCTTCAAGCCGACAGTGAAGGTATTTGAAGGCGCAGGCTTCTTTCCCTAGCAGTGCCACCATGGGGGGCCCAGCACCAGGCCAGGGCATAGACTGTACCCATTTTGAGAAAACAGATGGGTACCCGGTCGGCAGCGGGAGTCGAACCCACCAACTCATGAAACCAAAGCGGGGGCTCTACCATGAGGCTACCTCGTGGCTTCCAACAGCTTGTAATGCTATCGTACTTCCAACATATAATGTAATTAGATGTCCGTGCATTTTTCCCCGAGCAGACTCAGCTGGTCGGATGATGATGATGATAATCTGGGCGCCTTATTGGAGCTCGGAAATTATCGGTGATAGTTCATATTAGCCATAGTTTTAAGAGAACAGTCATGCCCATAAATTCTGGACAACCGCATTTCTGAATGTCAAATTCTTTATGAACGTAATTTTTCCATGTATCGTAAGATTTTGCTATAATTATCAATATATCCACAGATCTCCACGACGCTAGTGTTTTTGCTATCGTCAAAAACATTCCCCATTGGAATTCTCCTACATCTTACCTGCTCGACTGGAGCAATGGGCAAACTATAAAAGGGAGATTTTCCTGCGCAAAACTGAACCACTCAATATTTCTATAACAGTAAATTGCAATATTCCAGAGTTGCCTCATAATTATAATTGATGTACAAATATTCCGGATTTGAATGACTCGTAAACATTATGCTTCAAGGGTTTCTACTGAGATTTCTCATTGTTTTCTATTTATTGATGCAAGTAAATTTCGAAAATTTTTCCAACTTCCAGGATCCGGCGTCGGTGCATGCACGCAGCCACCGAAGAGTGGTCCTTGCAAAGCGAGTTTCCTCCGGTTCTACTACGACGCCAGCAGCAACACTTGCCGCCCGTTCACCTATGGCGGATGCCACAGCAACGGCAACAACTTCCAAACCCAACGCGACTGCATGAACGCTTGTGGACGTGGAATGCCCGTAGGTCCCAGGCCGCGCTAAGAGGTCGAAGGCTAATTCAGAGTGCTATTCTTTACGATATGCACATTAGGGAAGTGGTAAAAAGCACGGAGAAAATAACAAATGCAGGCGTCTTGCGCCTAAACTTCTATAAATTGTTAATTTTCGCTGCTTTATTCCCCTAGTTCTTAAAATAAAGATAATTTCGGAAGTGGCCTACTGTGTTATTTCATGACTAAGTTTTCGTGTCATTTCCTAAGTTCGGCATGATATGATTTCGGATGATATCGACCAATATTGCGTGTAATCCTCCTCCAGATTTTCATTCTTCATTAACTGCAACGACGACGGTCAGCGCACTGAGTGTCTTGTAAATTCATTCATAACCGCACAAGTTATCACTTAGCGACAATATGGGACACTAATTGCAACTGCGCAGATATCAAACTATATATTCAGTTTTTAAAGCATCCTGCGACGTGTAGTAAAGATGGCGGCAAGTTATATGAGGTGTGAGGAATTGAGCCGCGCCTTTGGACGCATAGAATATTTCGAATATGTTCCATCACATATTTCATCAATAACTATGCGCATTTTGAACCAGCGGTGGGTGTGTTGAGCAACGTTAATTCTATTATTAAAAGGGACTTCAACTCAAAAACACCATCACCACCAGTATACCACTGATACGTGTGCTTTAACCTCGCGAATCTGCCCGCAATCGATGAGATGCATTGAATCGGCGATGGATGCGTCTTATCGAAATACGCCCGCCCGAACAGATTGCCATTCCAAGGAAATTGAATTTATAAACTTCGAGCCACAGAAGTATCACAATGGCTCAAGCACCCGTTAAATACCCATTTAATCACTTGAGTAAATGGAAATCCCCAATTTCTTATACATATCAGTACGACAGCATTCAATGATCAGCGTCCACATCAACTCAGCCGTACGCCTACAGAGAAAAGCTTCAAAGCTTTCTCAGAATCTTCGAATTTCAAGAAAAATTCATACCGTTACAATGATGGAATCCGCGACCATCGCCTTTTGCGGCCAGTCGCATGATAACGGTCAGCCAAGTTACATCTACCGTAGAAGGCCTTTTGTATCCTAACTAATCTTCTCGGGGTCCTTGTTATTATTATCACTTTGTTGTGAAGGTGTGTGTGTGTCTCTGTGTCTTTCTTCGTGGTTCGTCCTTTGATTGCGCATCCTATACCTTCACAACATCATCTATAAGGCCTTTGCAGGGCAAAGGCGTCTCCTATCTCTCTCCAGGTAACGCTGTCCAGTGCCAGCTGCGGCTTCCTTATCCCCGCAGACTTCTGAATTTCATCCGCCAACCTTTCTGCCGCCCCCTGTTACACTTCCTTCTCTTGGATTCCACTCCGTTACCCTTATGGAACAGTGATTATTTTTCCTTCGCATTATGTGCCCTTCACGAGCCCATTCGCTCCTCTTAATTTCGACTAGTATGTCATTAACTCCAGTCTGTTGCCTCAACCACTTCGCCCGCTTCCGGTCTCGTAACGTTACACCTATCATTTTTTTCCATAGCTCGCTGCGTTGTTCTTATGGTAAACGCTTTTAAAGCGAACGATTTCCTACGTCATGTTCCGCGAGTTTTGCGGACTCCGTCGCTTTGACCTTCAGTGACCTTCAGCTGCTCCAGAGCAGCGCTGGCTCGATCATGTGACTATCCACGTCACTCGCCGCTGTGCTTCCGCCGCCGGCGCGTGAGCTCTCTCCGTCGCCACAGCTGGAGATGTCGAGCACGCGCTCTCCCCCAGTCAGTCCGTGTGACTCTTCGCCCGCTTGACCCCGGTTTAAAAAGGAGCGCACCACTCGCCTAGGCAGTGTGCGCTTCTCCATGCATCCGAGCAAACGGGGCCATTTCGGACCGCTACACAGAGGACACCAAGCGACATCTGACCACCTCGCGGATATCGCGCGCTTTCGCTTTGTGTAACTTGGTTAAGCAGAATTAAACCTCCAGCAATTTTTTCTTTAGCCTCCACGCTTCTACCCCATAGGTGAGTACCGATAAGATAGAGTTGTATTGAGTAATGGTAAGATACAGCTGTTGTATACAATTCTCTTCAGGGATATTGGTAAACTGTAATTCATGATCTGAGATAACCTGCCATACGCACTCCACCCCATTTTTATTCTTCAAATTATTTCGTTCTCACGATCTGGATCAGAGGCCACTACTTGCCGTAAGAAAGCGTAGTTCTTTACCACTTCAAGCACCTTGCTTCCAATTGTGAACTGCTGCTCCCTTGCGAATCTGTTGAACATTACTTTGCTTTCATGCATGTTAATTTTAAGACCTTCCCTTGAGCTCTCACTGTCTGACTCATTCACCATGATTTGCAGTCAATGTCCTGAGTGGCTTAGCAAGGCAATCTTATCAGCGAATTGCTAACTATGTACTTATTCTGCATTAACTTTTATTCTCAACTGTTCCCAATCAAGGCCTCGGAATACGTCCTGTAAGCAGGCGGTTAGTAGCATTGGCGAGATCGTGCCTCCCTGCCTAACAACCTTCCTTATTGGAATTTTATTGTTAACTTAATGGAGGACTATCCTATCTGTGCAGTCGTTGTAGATACCTTCCAGCATTTTCACATAAGACTCTCCTAAGCCCTGATTCCGCAATGTCTGCATGACTTCTGAAATTACAGTTGAGTCAAATGCTTTTTCGTAATAAGTGAACGTTGTTTATAGGGGTTGGTAAGAATTTGCGCATTTCTACATCAATAGATTGATAGTGTGATTATGGTGTATTGTCGAGTCTCTTTTACGAAAGCCCGCCAGATAATTTGATTCGTTGTAGTCTAAGGTTCTCCCGATTCTATTGACGATTACCTTACTATATATCGTGTAGGCAACGAACAGTAAGCTAATAGATCAGCTGCTTTGTCTTTTGCATTGCTCCTAAAGCTTTCGTTACTTCCTCTTTCGTTACTAGCAGGTTTTCCCAGCTCTGTGCGCTACTGCCTCTGCCATTAACTCTCTGATTACTTTGGATACTGTACAGATTTGTTTGGAACTCTTCGGGTACCTTATCTATCTTATCCATATTGCTAATGACGTTGCGCTCTTTTTCTTTTAGCACACATACATCTAGTTAATACCAATGAGAAGTATCGCCTACACTGCTACCAACGTTGTTAAGAGCATGCAAGATTTTCGCCATATTAAACTACGTATTGTCGGTAACGTTGTGCTTGTTGATTAAATTTGATAGCTCTGCTAGATCTGAACTGAAGGTAGGGTAA
Organism: Amblyomma mixtum; assembly: GCF_055824585.1. Lineage (NCBI taxonomy): Eukaryota > Metazoa > Arthropoda > Arachnida > Ixodida > Ixodidae > Amblyomma > Amblyomma mixtum. Next base: position 128,977,551 of record NC_143019.1, read on the forward strand.
GACGCTTACTTAATTTGACATATCTTAATCAGATATCTCAACTCCAGAGAAAGCTTCACGGTATCCAGTAGAACAACCCTTCATCCTAATACTACTGAGCACTCCGTAAATAGCTGTGAGATCATCGTTACTTGTTTAAACATAGAGATCGTCTTCCTCAGACACCTGTTCTGCAGCGATATACTAACTTCTCCACTTTCCGTCTCACCGCTAACTCGTTCACAAATTCCCCTCCACTAAATTATTCCGTTCCCTCTTCAAGGCCATGTTAATTCGATACTTTACCAGTCTGTGGTCGCTACTACGCACCATTTCCAGGACCTTTACGTCCTGCACGATACCAGAGTGAGCTTACTGTATGAAGTCTATTTCATTGCTAGTCCCACCACTGAGGCTCTTCCATGTCCACTTTCTATTTTTTTTTCCGGAAGATGGTACTCATGATCTGTACATTATTTCTCTCTGCGAAATCCGCCGGCTATTCCTGGCGGTGCTTTGGGTTTGGTGAACCACGGCCCTAACCAGAACATTAGCAGTTTTCTGGAGGGCTGGATTGACTGGTGTGCTGTTGTCGGTGGCCGACCGGAGGGTTGGCTACCTGGCTACACTCTAAGGCTGTGGCTGGAGCTGTAGAGTACTAGGTTTGCTCCCAGGACGGCTAACAATGGGAGGGGTAGCGTCCTCCTGTAACCTAGTGGTGTGCGGGCACTGGCGATGAAGGCCCTAGGCGTAACTCTGGGAGTAGTTGCGCACTCCTGTAATCCAGTCAGTAGGATGAGACGCTAATGATGATCCTGGGAGGGGTTTCGGGTGACCCCATCCCAGGACTTAAAGCAAGAGAGTTCATACGCCGTCGCAGCTTAGGGATAGGCTGCTGCGGATAGATCTCCAGCAGATTTGGAGATCCCCGCTGACTGAAGTCATCAGGGGTAGGGACGTCCCTGTGTAACCCGAGCAAAAGATCACTCAAGAGCGCTGCTTGGGTCTGTCCTGGTTCCCCCTCCGGGCCATCTCTTGGAAACGCTGAGGCCTCCAGGGGTCTCAGTAGGAAAGAGAGCAAGGACAAAGCGAAAGCAGAACTGGCGCTTGCGTCCCTTCATAGTCTTCGAGTAGTGCCGTCGTGAGACCATTACGGGTGTGTAATGAAGCCAACCCTCGCACTGTGTGGTACGTAGGCGGCAGGTCCTGGCTAGGTGCACCAGAGCCGGCGTCAAATCCAAGACGCTTAATAAAAGTTGGTAGAATCGGGCTCTCGCTTGCAGCGCGGCACGAAGAGATTACCCGAAGTCATGGACGCCTCGGCACCTGGCAGGGGTACACATCACGGAGGTGCACCACGGGGAGTTGTGACCCCGCCTTTCCGAAGCACGTGGGTTGGACCCACACACGATCAACGGGGTGGCAGTAGTGGACCAGTCCGCCACGCCCGATGGGAGGGCTTTCGAGCCCGAGGATGACCAAACCTAAATTAGTACAAGAGCAGCCTCTGGTGTGGGGGTCCACCATGCATTATGTGCAAGAGACTTGCAGTTGGGAAGTGGTCTGGCCCTGGCCTAGACCGTGTATGGCGGGTGGATACTGTTTGGGCAGACCGAAAACTTCTTCCACTGTTGCACTGACGGGTGAGTGATTCGTTCCGCCGTCAAACAACCCTAAACCCGCCCCCTGAGGTAGAAGCCCATTTGTGGTTTGATCTTATACTGCGTACTGCTTGCTACATAGCTTTTTGTCACATTGTTTGCTGCCTGTCACTTGCAAGTGATGAAAATCAGCGAGACTCATGGTTTGATCTTTTGGTGTGCTGCTTGCTGACAGCTTTTTGTCACATTGCTGTCTGTCACCTGCAAGCGATGAAGGGTGAGCTAGACTCGTAGTTAGACAAAATAACAAGCGGTCATGCCAAAGTAACAGCTGTCACTTCTTACACATACTTTATAAGACGCCTTTGTTGCTGGTATAGGCACCCAGTAGTAACAGCATGCCAACGTACCGAAGTGACTGTAACATCCTACCGTTGCAATGGGATGTCATTGTAGAAATTCTCACTTCGACACTTTTTAACGAAGCGCCAGTTCTTCGCGTGCTGTGTTCTCTTCGTTTCGAACCGCACCGCCTTTTCAAAGGCATCAGCGTCAAGACCGCGCCGCCGAAGTTCTAGTGTTATGGAACAAACAAAGCGCGCACACGTAGCCAACAAAAACGTAGCACGAGGACAAAAAGTAAACAAGCGCTTGAGATTCACATTGAAAAAAGGCGAGCAGCGCACGCAACGAAGTCAAGAGATGACGACAGACGGTGGCCAAGGCCGGCAGCTATGGGCAAACAAGCAAGCAAGCAGCAGAATAGTCAGTCTGGATGGCATCTGCCCGCTGCTGTAAAGGAAAATGAACAGAATTATCTTTTCCTAACACGACAGTGTTAAGGAGCTCGTGTCGCCGAAAAGCCGGTGTCGGTGTTGTGACAAGAGAACCTCCAAATAAAAAGATTAACGTTGCTTTAGCCTTGGTTAAACCAAGTGAGAATCGGTAGCTTCAGGATTGTTTTCCTAGGCGCGCCGACGCTCGTACCGTCATGTGCTCGGTGTGACGTCATGCCGCTATCACGTAAACGCCGTGTTTTGGCTCCTCGGCGAGCCCAAAGTCAAAGACGTCACCAAATTGTTGTTGACCTTCATGTCCCCGGCTTGACCTTGTCTTGACCTTCAAAATGCCCTTGGCCCTTGAGCTGTTCAATTGCTTGACCTTTGGTCTGACCATTGACCATCCACCGATTCTCTAAACTTATAAATAAAGGTTTGACCTTGGCTGAGCCTTGACGGCCAACGGCAACGCCCGGCGATCTCAGACCGAGACTTCTAGCAGTGAAGCTACCGTTTCAAGAAACTTGTGCAGATAACAGAAATCAAAATCCAGGTCCTTCAGATTGCCAGGCGAGACCACGCAGAAAACGATACGAAGGCTATTTCATTTTTTAATCTCTTTGGTTGGGTCTGAATATAAATGGACCTAGTGATTGCGTTGTCATCTCTGACTTCGTGAAGCGACCTTGTGAACTCATGCGTAAAAGAGTAATGATGAGTATGCGAATTTTGAAACGAGACCCGATAAAAATAGCATTTTTTCTTTCAAGCCCTCTTCCCTCTTCTTTGTGCAGGGTAGTAAACCTGAAGTCATTTCTGGATGAATCTCGACCGCGCGTTGCTTTTCAATGTCAGTGCAAGTAAAAAATCTATGTGGTCTAAATAAATGCAAAGCCTTCACCTACAGCACCTCTTTCGGCCCCTCTATATTCAAACCGTTCCCAATCCTTCCCTCATGCATGGTTGGGTGCGAACCCAGAACTGAAACAGTTGCTTCGTACTTCATTTCCTCAAGGCCAATTCAATCTCAATTTATAATTTTTTTCAGCCGCCGCCGTGGCACAGCGTTTAAGGCGCTCGTCTACCGAGCCGGAGTAACCAGGGGCCGAATCCACGAAAGAGTTCACTTTGGAACGCGTTCGCTTTGCCATGACGTCAGTTTGACGTTGACATCGGCGGGAGAACGGTGGGAGGAACACTGCGGGAGGACAAGGGGGCAGGCAACAGCCAATCGGCTTTGTTGGGCGGTCCCATCTCGGTTGCTTGTATTTTTAAGGGGCCATATGATAACTTCTTTGCGTTTTTAACCTCTAAATGAATGCCTTTGGCTACAATACTGCAAATTTATCAATCAGGACCTATAAAATAAGTACAGAATTTATTTTGAGACGGTTTCAATGCTTCTTGATTGGTTTGTTTTCTTTTGCGTTCCCGAGAGGGCGCTCTCAATTGTGTTGTTTTATTTTGTGTTCGCGAGAGGGCGATAGGCATTTTGAACTTGCCCGGGAGACTTTTCACGTGTCAGCACTTGTCAGCTTGACATTTTCACTAGTCGTCATGTCAACGCACAAAGGTTGTCGCCTGGGCCCGCACGTCTCGATGCGCCAGCGTGAAGTGCTCGTTGAGTTCATGGAGGAACATACCTACATGGTGAAGCCTTCATGTTAGCTCGACGCACCCGACGACGCCAGGGATGAGACCACGCTCCAAAAACTCGGCCTTGGCGCGGGACTTCTCCTCGGGAGTCGAAGGAAACGAAACCCAGTATTTCTCCGTGCCGACACGCACGATTGCCTGAGCGACGGCCGAAATCGTCCGGCTCACAGACGACTGCGGGAGCCGTATAGTTGCCTCGCTGCCGACTGCCGCCTGGAAGCCCCCGGTAGCGAAGAACCGTAGGGCGCAGAGTACTTTGCGCTCTGTTGTGAGCGCACTTTTCCTCGTTGGTCCAAGGTGGGGTTTGAGCTCTTCGCATAGCTGGCGTACAAGTAGCTGAAGTGCCTTCGGAAAGCATCGTCAGGCATGTCGAAAGGATTGTCATGCACGCGCGACCGCCGGGGCCGCCGATCACATTCGCTGAGCATCGCGAACAACAACGGCACAATCATGCACCCAAAGCAAGACCAAGTATACACCGGCGAAAACAACCCCGAGATGGATAGGCCAATCACCGAGGAGGAAGTAAGGGCAGCCATAGGGGAAGCAAAAAAGAATACGGCAGCCGGAAAGGACAAAATAAATAACGCTACCATTAGAAACATGGGAGACACGGCCATCGCCGAGCTTACGAAGTACCTAAACGCTATCTGGGAAAAAGGAATCGTGCCGGCGGAATGGAAACATGCAGAGGTAATTATGATACCCAAGCCGGGTAAAAGACTCCAAATTGAAAACCTGAGACCAATCTCCCTAACCTCCTGTCTAGGGAAGATATACGAGAGGGTGATTAATGAAAGGATCACAAACTACATGGAGGACAAGGGATATTACCCTGATGCCATGTTTGGCTTCAGAAGGGGACTGTCCACGCAAGACGTACTCCTACAATTAAAGGAGGATGTCCTCACTGAAATACCAAGAAGCGGCGAACACATAGTGCTAGCACTCGACATAAAGGGAGCCTTCGATAACGTGGGACATGCGGCCATCATGGAAGGTCTCAACAACATAAACTGTGGAAGCAGAGCCTTCCGTTATGTCAAAGCCTTTCTCACGGAACGAACAGCTACGATAGGCATCGGAGATACAAGATCGGAGAGCTTCACGGTGCCAAACAAGGGTACCCCGCAAGGCTCAGTAATGTCACCGCTACTATTCAACATAGCGATGATAGGGCTCACGAAAGTACTGGACGAAATAGAAAACATCAGCTACGCAATGTATGCAGATGATATAACAATATGGACAACCACAGGCTCCCTAGCAGCTAAACAAGAGCGGCTACAAAAAGCGATCGACCATACTGAACAATACGCCAGGGCCAGAGGAGTATCGTGCTCAGCAGAAAAATCAGAATACGTAAGAATCAAAAAAGGTACATGAAAATACGACTCGCAAATCACCCTGAAACTCGGAAACGAGACAATACCTGAGAAAACGGAAGTCAGGGTACTTGGAATGTGGCTGCAAAACACAGGCCGATGTAGCAAAACCATTGCCTCTATTAAAAATACAACAGAGCAAGTCGCCAGAATCGTGCGAAGAATCAGCAGTAGAAAAAAGGGGATGAGAGAACAGGACACCCTAAGACTCATTGACAGCCTCGTCACGAGCAGGGTTACGTACAGCCTCCCCTACCACGAACTAAACAAGCAAGAGACTCTACAAATCGACACCATACTACGCAAAGCGTACAAAACGGCGCTCAAACTTCCAATGTCCACACCAACCGAAAAACTAATGGCCCTGGGAGTATCAAACACCTTCGACGAACTACGAGAAGCGCAACGTAGTGCGCAATTAGACAGACTCACTCAAACCAGAACGGGAAGACACATACTGGAGAAATTACGGCTACCTCTAGGTACACAAAGAGACAAGGAACAGATTAATAATGAAGACAGAAACAACATCCGGGTAAGACCAATACCACAACACATGGATCCGAATTTACATCATGAAAGACGACAAGCCAGAGTCCGAGCACTCACTCGGAAACTCAGCGACAATCCCAACGTAGTCTACACGGACGAAGCAAAGTACCGATACCAACGCAAAACGATCGCCGTTGTAACAGACGAAGGAGGGCAAGAAATAACCAGCGCTACGATAAACAACCCAAACATAGAAGCAGCTGAAGAAGCCACCATTGCTCTGGCAATATCGCACGGCAACGCAACAGGACACAACCTCACTATAGTGACGGACTCCAAACAAGCATGTAGAAACTACACAAGAGGCAGGATCGACAGCATCGCCAATCATATTCTACACACGACGAGAAGACACAAAAACACTAAACATAGTATAGTGTGGGTTCCGGGACATGAGGGGATGAGGGGCAACGTGGCAGCAGACGAGTTAGCTCGAGGATACGTCAACCGAGCAGACTCAGCACTTTGCACCACAGGCACCTTTGACCCAGTTACCCCCACGTACTCAGATATACTCGATCATTACAGGGGTCAGCGGAAACGCTACCCAGCCCCACACAAAAGGCTCACCAAAGAGGAGGCGGTAGACTGGCGCAGACTATAAACCGGTACCTACCCACACCTTCACAAACTACACAAGATTTTCCCTACACAATATGCAGACGAATGTCCGTGGTGTCAGGGTAAACCTACACTAGAACATATCACATGGACCTGCCCTAAGGCAGACTTAGAGCCAAGAATAAACCCGAGTGTGATGCAGTGGGAGCACTTGCTGGCCAGCGAGGACGAGGAAGCGCAACGATTCCTTGTGCGCCGAGCCACGACGGCAGCAGTCAAGTGCGGCATCCTGGACCAAGGATCGACCACGGCGCCCAGTGACCCGTAAGGGTCACGAACACCAATTTATTGACAATAAAGTTTTTTCCATCCATCCAACAGCGGGGCGGCGGGAGGTACCGGCATGTCTCTCCTCGAGCTGAAGCGAACGCCACTTTCAGAGTTCCGCACACAGCGACCGAACGCGCTCTCTTTCACTTGATTGACATGTCTCGTGACGTAAACAAAATCCGTGTTCCCGCCTCCCTGAAGTGACGTCACCGCCAGCGGTGACGACACACGACCAATGGAGCGAAGTGGCAAGAAAGAAAGCGAGCGCGTTCCAAAGCGAACTCTTTCGTGGATTCGGCCCCAGGTTCGCACCCAATTGCGGCGGCCGCGTTTCGATGGAGGCTGAACGCACAAGGCGCCCGTGTGCTGTGCGATGTCAGTGCACGTTAAAGATCCCCAGGTGGTTGAAACTATTCCAGAGACCTAAATGACAGCACCTCTTTCTTTATTAAGGCGGAAGCCTTTAATGCCTCATCGTTGTAAGCAGGAGCTGTCGACAGATATGTCACGCTTTTCAATTGGCCGAAACGGTCGTGACGTTACAATGCGCAAATTTCAAATCGAGCCAATTGTACTTTGGCTACTAACCTTGAAACCAATTAAAGGGATCGTATATTGATGCTCCAAGTAAGTTTGACTGAGTTTAGTTAATTGCTTACTTAACCAATTAGTCTAATTAACATTTCTAGTCAGACCAGATAAATAAATAAAACCGAGTAAGAAATTGGCCGAGCTTGGAAATCGAACCCCGGTCTCCGGAGTGCGAGTCGAGCACGCTACCACTCCGCCATGCCAGCTCGATGGTTTGGAATGAACAAAGGTGCGTCTAATGAATACGGTGTCTTCGTTCCCTCCCATGTTCCTCCCTTCCCTGTTACGGCGAGGTTTAGGTGTCCACCGAGATATGAGAGACAGATAGATTTCCTTTCCTCAAAAACCAATTTACCGACGAGCAAGGCGTTTTTGTCCGCGTTTCAGATTGATCCAAATTGTCGTGACGTCACAACGCGCGAATTTTGACGGGTGCCCACCAAAATATGTGAGACAGTTACTGCGGAACTTCCTTTCCTCGAATACAATTTTCGACTAGTGTCTACTGAGATATGTGAGACAGTTAATGCGTAATTTCCTTTCCTCAAATACAATTTCCGCTTTCTTCATTACGGCCCCTCTTTCTTCTTTCACTCACACTTCCTCCCTTCCTGTACGGTGCGGCTCAGGTGTCCACCGAGATGACAGAGAATTACAGCCCCATTTCCTTTCCTCAAAAAGCGTTGCGTTCAAAGGACAACGCATTGCAACGAACGGATGGTGGCGTTCCTTGTACTCCGCGGCAGCACTACAACACGCTGCCGCGTTCCACTCCTAGAGGCGAAGCTTAAGCGTCATTAATTGGCAGTTAATTAATGCACCAACAAAATGTGCAGTGAACAATCGCGTAGCAGAATGCTGCACTCAGGCTTTCGCCTTTCACCACTTTAGCCGCTAAAGTTCCTCGTAATTTTTTCTTATTTCACTCCCACCTTCCTTCCTTCCCTTACGGCGCGGTTTTGTAGTCCGCCGAGATATGAGACAGATAGTGCGCCATTTACTTTCCTCAAATCCAATTTACCAATTAATCTCACTGGTTTTCCCGTCTGCGTGTCTTTTCGCTTGTGTATGATCAGTATTTATTAGAGAAGGAAGTGAAAGAAGGAATAGAGGAGGCTCAGTAGTGGAGCGGTCCGGAATAATTGCCGCGACCGGACGTTTAACGGGCACGGACATGATTAGTTACCCGGAAAGGAAAAACACGGTAACCGTCTCACATCTCGGTGAACACCTCAGCTACGCCGTGAGGGAAACGAAGAAGGTGGGATCAAATGAAGAAGGAGAAAAGGAGGAGCGATAGTCGAGGGTACCCGAATAGTTTCGGCCAGCTGGGGTTCTTTAACGTGCGCACAGCTCAAAGCATCTTTCTTGCTTTTCGCCTCCATCGAAACATGGCGGCTGCTGGTGAGTTGAAAAGGGACCTGTGTGCTGTGCGCTGTCAGTGCACATGAATGAAACCCAGGTGGTCGAAATTATTTCCGAGCACTTCCTCCCATCCTCAAGGTGAAGGTTGGGTGCCCATCGAGAGAAGAGACAGTTACTGGGAAATTTCTGTTCCTCAAGAACCACTAAATACAAATACAATTCCCTCAGGGAATTGTATTTGAAAAAAACTTTTTTTTTCTACAGCTGAGAGAAACTTTTCTCTATAGCTGGGAGGAATGGGCCTGCACTCATACGAAAAAATGGGAAATCACGGAAGTCTATGATACTGGAGCTAGCGCTACTTAAGCACTAGCCGAAGGTGAGGACTGAAAAAAAGATTGGAATAGAGAATAACATGAATCGCGAAGAACATATATTCCGTAGCTCTTCGATAGCGGAGTGCATTTCATGAGAAGAAAAACGAAGTAGTGGCCCGTATTGTCAGCTATGTAGACAAGATAAAATCATCACGATTGTTGGAAGACCTTGAACTGATGCATACGAATGGAGGAATGCCATAGTGGAAGGCTTTCTGATTCGTGATTGTTCCTCGTCTTGCCTGTGAGGAAATGGGTACTTAAGGGTTGCTTGAGCCGCTGGGACACCTCTGCGGCTCAACGGCTTCTGTATTAAATGCCTTGGAAATGAAGCGCTGTTCCCGCGGCCAAAATTCGATGAAGATGAAACGAAAAACTCTTCTAGTGTTTTGCGAAGTTAATGCGTAGTAAAGCAATGCAGCCGGTGGAAAACAATCAGAAGCCTGCCGTTTCCGGCCATGTGATGGGTCGCGGAGAGATTGATGACGTGGAGCCCATGTATCATTAGTGTTCTGATAGTACTGGTTTTATTTGGGTAGATATCCCTTTCAATAATAGAATAAATGACGCGAAAAACGTACTTAGTGCTTGAAAATGTGCAGAGTTATCGAAGGGAAATGTGATGAAAGTTATAACAAATATTTTGTGTGTGGAAAGGCACGGCTCTATTCCTTAGCACTGAAATAACTTGCCGCATCTTTACTTGCCGCAACGGGGAGGCGTGGGAAGCTCATTATTTTTGTTTCAGGGTTGTGCAGTTGCATTTAGTGGGCCAGATTCGGTTTTTGACACCTTGTGCAGTTATGAATTAATATATAGCAGCCCACTCAGTGCGCGATGCATCGTCATTGTAGTTAAGAGACAAGGAAAATCTGCAGCAGGCTTATACCGGACATTGGTCGATATTAGACGAAATCTTATTGTGTCGCACTTGTGAAATGATACAAGCACTTATTTATAAAAGAACACTGGAAGCCACTTCCAAGATTATCTTTATTTTTAAAACGTAGGGGCCATAAAGCAGCAAAAATTAACAATACAAATCTGTAGGCATAATACGCCTGGATAACATTTTTTCTTTTTTTTTCGTGCATTTTACCGCTTGCTGATCATATATACCGTAAAGAAGAGCACACCGAATTAGTCTCTGTCCTCCTCTCATCGTGGCTCGGGACCTGCGGGCACTCGACCTCCGCATGCGTTCATGCAGTCACGTTGCGTTTCGAAGTTGTTGCCGTTGCTGCGGCATCCACCATAGGTGAACGTGCGGCAAGTGTTGCTGCGGGCGTCGTAGTAGAAGCGGAGAAAACTCGCCTTGCAAGGACCAGTGTACGGTGGCCGTGAGCATACACCGACGCCGGATCCTGCAAGTTGAAAAAAAAATCGCAGTTTATATAGTAGTAAGCCTTGAATGAGAATGCTTACCATTCATTCAACACAAGGATTCTTGGACATCAATTTTATTTAAAAGGGTACTGTGGAATATTGTAAGATACTATTATTGAAACATTGAAAACAATGGTTCTCTGTTCAGATGCGCAGGAAAATGTGTACATTAACGCTTGTCCATCGCTAGGATCGAGTGATTAAGACTGTAGTAGAAATGAAATTAGCGTTTTTGGGGATAGCGAGATCTTTAATCCAAAAAATTCAAGCTAGCCCAGTGGAGTTCTGCAGATATATTTATATTTTTAGAGGAACCTTATAATGCGTGAAAAGTGGCGTTCATATGAAATTTCCTTTTGAAAAATGCGCTTGTCGACAATTTTGTAGCAAGCCTTCGTTCCTAACAATATGACTAGTACCGACTACCACCGTTAATTTTTCAGCTGCAATCAGGCGCCTAGACAATCATTGTCATCGTCATCATCATCCATCAGCTACGTTCACTGCGGAAAAAAAATTCCCATGGACGTATAACTAAAATATTAGTTGTTGGAAGTTGTTGGAGTCTTTAGGCCGAGTTATTTGTTATTCTTTCACGGTTGTCCTTGCGGACCCATCACGTCTGCCTGCTGAAAACAAACATCTCGTCGGGTCAGCTACCGGATGTTCAGATGTTTCCCTGCAGATTATTAGGGGTGGCAACACAGACGCAAGGACACATCTAATTGTATAGTTACTTCCGGTCTGATGAAGTCACTTCTGGTGTGATCAATTCGAATACTTGGAATTACATGACCAACAAATAATTTCCCCCCGATGAGCCTTCTAGCAACCTCAAGCTATCTATTGCGGCCGAAAAGCATCATCTATTTTCATTTGATTTTTTCCATCTCATCATTTCAGCATACGGTGTCCACCACTGGCATTTTTTTCTTTTTATTAAAATCGTCCTTTTTACTTTACTGGGGAAACCGTTATTTGTTCCTGGTAGAATATGCCACACTTAAGCCCATTTACGCTTTAATTCAGCTAGAGTACAATTTTTTGTTCCGACCACCGGGGTTCCACTTTGGTCTCCATTTCTCTATTTTTCAATGCTCTCACAAAACGGGATGAGAGTAAAAGAGGGCGCGGGTACAAAGCAAACAGAAAAACGCATAAAAAGTAGACGATATGATTTGTTAACAGATAATAATGGTGCTATCCCAAACGGTAGCAAGTACTAACTTCAAAAATGCCGCATACGCAATTGAGGCAATGGTGGGGAGAAGGCGGTTAGACTCCGCGTGAGATTTTTGTAAAAATGAACCAAGGTACGAAAGCTTGAAAAACGTTGGCTCCTTTGCTATCGGAAAAAGAAGAAACCTTATTAATTCTGCTATGTCGGTTATGAAGCTGGCTATGCTGCTACCCAATTAATTCTGTTTCTGTAAGCCTTTTTACCCATAATCCTTCCAGATGAATGCTCACACGTTCGCAGAACACAACTGCAGCTTAGGACAAAAGAGTGCCTTCGAAATGAACGTGCACTCATTCTTATTTTGGAAGTAATTCTTGTTCCGCGCCGGATATGTAAATGATAGCTCGCCTGGCAAGGGTACTGTGTTCAATCTTCCCCATCCTAAAGTCTTACTCTATTCAAAGACAAAACAATTCATATCTATCCTCATTATAGGTCTTCAGCTTACACTTCCACTTGTAAGTTGAAGGCTCTGTAAGATGAGCACAATTTTCTTTTATATTATGCTCTTTATATCATGCATAAAGTGATCGGCACCTTCTTGAACACAAAAAATTTACTAAGAAGTTTTTATTACATTTAATACGTCTCGCTTCGGCACCCACGATCCCTTGAACCTGTCTTAAATACATAGTGGTCAACGAAAAAGTGAATGTTTCACCTTGCCTCGCGTATATTCTCATTTAGGTTATAAACTTCGTATTTGAAGACTATGAGTAGTGTGAAGTTCACCGAGTTTTTACGCAGATTTATGTGCAACGTAACTTTTAGTTGATTACGCAAAGCTCCAAAGAATGGTGAAAGCTCAAAAATTCAAATACTTTTCTCGAAGTTGTCTTTAAAGAGCGCATAAAAGGACGGATTTAGCTCGCCGCACTTCGCCACAGCCTGTCTCAATACGGGAGTTTGCATTGTTGCTCAGAGCTTAATTCAGAGAGCAACCCTTTCCTTAACTTATTTAAGCCTGATGAAGTAATTGCATTACGTTCCCACCTACGCAATGAAGAAGTCTGTAAGTACCGAAGGGTAGTTTTTCTGTAATGTAACGTACATAGGCATCTTGGCTATGGAGTATTGCCATTATTACGTCCGCCCGGAACGCACGATTCAGGAGGCATTCTGTGTGCAGGAGTGTAGTGTTTTCAGGGGCGCTGCATCAATCCATTTTAATATATTCTCATTCACCCGTCCTTATTAATCCGATTTTCAACCGTGCTTTTCATTCAGTGATCGCGCTGACTGGTGTTTTACTGCGCTCTTGGCTCGAGGTGATCTACATCCTTCTTGTTGAGAATCCAAGTGCTTAAATGTGCTGAAACAGTCCTAGCATTGCGGAAAGTAAACCTGATCTTCGAGAAGCGAAATTTGCTCTTTGAGGCTAGTAATTGAGCGCTGAGAATCTTTACTTACACCCAGTAATCCGCCGATAACCAAAGAAGCTTATGTGTCAAGAAACCATAGTGCTCTATGCTTAAGTATTTGTGATATATATTGACCAATAAGCATGTATAGAACACCAAATTACTTTTCGTTACATAGTTCATTAAGGGAAGTAATCGTGCACTTTTTGCACTTGCTCAGTATTTTTAAACGTGTTGATATTATGATGGAGAAAGAAGATCGCCACTTACCGTGTACACGGCCCATCTTAGCGCTGAATGCGGCCATCTTCTCGATGAGTGCGCCAAGAGGCGTTTCTCTCACTGGAAAAGGTACGAATGTTACTGCGGCTGCCTAAGTGGAGGAAACTTGGGGTAATGATTCGAACTAGAATCGCGAAACTAAACAGCCGCACAATCATCCGTACTTCCTGACGTCAGTCCTCTAGCCAATATTTTATTGCAGAGTTACTCGCTGTCTGAGATACTCTCAAGCTAATAAAGACTGTAATCCTGAAGACAAGCAGGAACATCCTCGACATAATTCTGCTGCAAGAAAGATATCAAGAAAGTTTCAATATTTGAAAGCGTACTAAACGAAAAACCTTGAACACCGGGGGAACTGCGGTGAAACCTCTTTAGAATATTTAATATCTTTAAAAACAAGAATGGTACGCAGAAATATTTTTTTCAGTCCTATGTAAATAACTTCTTCAGCTCACTATTGAAAAAAAATGGAAAGTATGAGTAGCCACTGGAATAACCATATGAAGTTATATGACTTGAGTTCCCACTGGCTCAAGTCATGTTAAATGTATTTAGGTTACCGGCATATTTCACAAAGATATAATCGATCAGAGGGGAACCACAAATTTTTCTTCACCTCAAGACTCCTAGAAGCAGCAGGGATTAGGCCTTCCTGCTACTAGCCAAGCAGCCAGCAATTAACCTCGGAGAATTTTTTAAGCAAAAGTTGCGTCCCTTTAAGGGGAACCGTAAGATAGCGGTTAAAATTCTTCATTTCACAACGCATTTCAACTTATAACGCACAGTCGACCTTTTCCTATCCTTACTCATTCAATGTCTCGAGCTAGTTTGACCACATATCTCGAGGTCGAGACATATGGTCTCGAGGTAGACTCGAGCTGGACAATGTCACAGTCTACTGCATTCACGCCTTCAATACGGTTTATCTTTTGGCGAACGACTACAAAAACCAAAGTAGATGTTATTTATTTCGCTCAGACGCATATTATAAATTAATGAGAACGCACCCTACACGAGTCATTCCACTCCGCTCTTCAAGAAGAACAATTTGAACGATCGGAAACCTCATTGACAGGAAAACAGTAATTGCCAAATCACACGCAATCAATCAAGAAGACAATTTTTTCAAACATACCTCCCGAAAGAACACGAATGGAACACAAGGCACACAACTTACAACAAAGATAAATTAAGAACAAATTACGGTATGCCACAACAATAATTTGTCATACCAGATTTCTTAAAACATCCCAATGCCATCCTGACCTTAGCAAATCAATCACCTTCGTTAGCAGTCTTCAGAACAATGTTGAATGCATACTTGTCCCTTTAGTAGGAACTTGATTTCATAAGTCATGTCTGGTTGCTTTAAATGCATGCAATATATTGACTGGTTTAACCCTTAAATCACGCTGTGTGTCAATGCCTGTATTAGGTTTACCCTTTTTAACCGCTCTTCAGTGCATGTAACCTATTTTTTCCCTAACCGAATGCTGAGGTACGTGTATTGAACCTATGTAACATATTTTTTCCCTAACCGTATGCTGAGGTACGTGTATTGAGAGACCGACACTTGTCAGGCAGCTCTGCTTTTTGGAGCCTCTCAGACAGGCTTGTAGTTTTGTGCATTGTCTGCCTGCAATAAACATTACATTCAAATAATTTTTTTTTTATGATGCCATACATCGTTCTCACCAAAAAAAATGAAAAATTATAAGTGCCTCATTTCCGGTTGAGCGGGCAGCGTTCCGTGCACATACAACGCTCGTTTCGGGTGGTGAAAATATGATAATAAGAGTGCGCGATGAATAGCCACTACCGTACATCACTTACATACCGTACATCTATATACATAGAATGTCATCGCCTTTAGAAACTTCCCGTTGACTCCCAACATGAAAACAAGCAGTTCCCATATTGCCGCATCAACAATCCTTTTTTTGGTAATGCATGAAGTATACCAAACAGCCGGGATTGGTGCGCCTTTGGTGCGCGGAAATTACTATATGTCATCAAACGCAATAAAAGAGAAAAACAATGGTCTAAACAAGTAAAAGAAATTTTCTTGCGGGTACCAAAAATCCTGCTCAACTATTTCCTGTTTTAAAAATGGAAAGTGCGTAAAGGATACTATGGCATTTTATTAATTTGTTCTTATGCATTACTATATTTGAGGCTATTTATATTACACCATTTTAAATTATAGTAAAAGTGCCTAAGAACATTCGAAACTAAAGACGCTGACTTGTTTTTATTGACAGTCAGTCAGTACTACTGACCAATGTCCTTTGGGGCCTAAATTCGTTAACTTGCTTCATATAACAGGTCACATAAGTTGTTCGAAGTATCCAGCAACATACCCTCACCTTTCACGCCATAACATAGCGCTATGCGTTAAACAAGTACGCCGTTACGGGTCCGAAACTCACGTGTCTGTGGCGAGCATGTCTTCTCGCATTCCTCCTTTGTCTCGTATCTGTTCTCGTTGCCACCGCAGCCGCCGTAGAAGAAGGGCTCGCACTTGCCAGACTCCGCATTGAACCACCACCTTGGAAGCTTAGCCTTGCAAGGCCCAACTTCCGCTTTTGGAGATCATTGTTTCTCGATGTCAGTAGCCGCTGTATAGAGTGAGGTAAAAAGTTTACATCGATGTAGTGGTTCACAATATCCAGTATAAATGAAGTTTCGCTTTGGGGTAGCCCGAAAATATAATCCGTTATTTCATATAGATTCGGTATACAGCCATTATTGTTTTTAGAACCATATAACGTCTATAAAATTTAGGACTATTACAAAAAGCGCAGCAGGCTATCAGTGTACAGAAACCAGGCGCAGCCTTCTCAGGGTACTTTCGAAAAGTATCCTTACACAAAAAAAAAACATAATATGATATGGATAGGCTGCTGTGGAGAACAGTATGCAGAAGTACCGTTCACAGTGCTCTTAGTCAGGAGAATGATTCGATTCGGTTCCAATGCACAGAAAACGGCGTCACTTGTGCTTGCTCTCAGATATGCATACATCTATATATATATATATATATAGAGAGAGAGAGAGAGAGAGAAAAGTCTTGTTCGGGCTTGGTTAGCAACAAACGCATCCAAAATGGTTCAGACATCAGAAGAAACAAGGGTTTAATTCGTGTCGGTTGCTGGTAGTAGGACCAGCGACAGAAACATAAATCGAACTGCTATTTCTCCTGGATCAAACCATGGTACAGAGGTGAAAACAAAGGATAATCTCCTTCTGTCTGCCTGAACTTATAATGTTATATCGATTGTTTCGGCGATTTATCGCTCCCTCTGTGTAGACAGACAGAAAGCAGACAGACAGACACATTTGAACATTATAAGCACATCTCTAGCTATGTATACATATCTCGGAATTTATAATTTATATCGTTTTCATGCCCAGCGCAGTTGTGCAAAAGAAAAAGAATGGCAGCTTTAATGATCGCGACGCGACACAGTTTTACATGCCAGACACCCCAGTTAATGGCACACGGGGAGAAAAAACACGAACCAGCAGATTTCCTGCACATTCTCAATGGAAACTAGAAGTGATGATTTGGGAACGTTCTTTTGACTGCACCGAATGTCAAGCCCTCCTCGATCACGTGAAAAAGGAAGCATTCCCTAGAGCGGCCAACGCCATAGCGCCCGCTCTTTATGTTGCAAGGCAGCAGAAAATTTATTACAATTATGGTCTGAAAACTAGGCCTGTTTAAGTAATATTCTCATTGGCTCGTAGGCGGACACATGTTGTCGTCCGCCCTTCCTTTGTTGCCCCTGCCATGCTTTCCTTCTCTACATATGCCCTGCGTTATCCTAATCGCCCACCTAACATGTTGCCTACGCATTACAAGCCGTGTCCGTGCGCGTACGGTGTATTTCATTCCAACTAAGATATCGTTGATTCACTGTTTTTTTCAAAGCTCCCCTATGCTTTCTTGCAGTGTGTTAATTTTGCCCCTCCCAATTTCCATTCCTGAGCTCGTTGCGCTGTACTTAAGCGTGTTGATGCCTCTTCTTTAGTCTCCATGTCACTGCCTCGTGTGTGAGTACCTCCAGCGCCTAGACAAATCAAGCCACTCCCTTAGGTGAGATTTGTTTTGGTCGTCTGTCAGTCTTTTATAAAGACCGACTGGCGGAAAAGTATTTATATGCTGAGGTTCCGCTATTGCAGATATATTGTGCCTTTAAAAAGAAATTCTTTTTGCGGTTTGCGCCTCCACGACACGACACCCAGTTCGTCTCTGAAAAAAGCTTAGAAATGTTCCGCGATGATATCAGCAAGGCAGGTTTCTCTGAGCTGTATTCTATGGAAGACTGCAACGTTGCCTATGAATTGTTTATTGATACTGTGAAAAAAGTGTATGCAAAGCATTTTTCATACGTAACAAAAAGGCAATCGACACGTATAAGAAAACCATGGATTACACGTGATTTATTAAAGCGAATAAAGAAAAAAAAAACAAAATATGCAATAACTTTATCAAATGCAGGGATCCTGTAGTGTTTGCAACATTTAAAGCCTATCGAAATAAGCTAAACACAGATATTAGGCTTGCTAGAGATCTATATTTCTGTGAATATTTTGAAGGATGTGGTAATAATTCAGACCTGCTATGGAAAAAACTTAATTCGCTGTGGAAGCCCTCCAGAAAGGAAGGCGCCATTGAAACCATAACATGTGGCGATAATGTCCTCACGGGTGCCGCTGTGTCGAATGCTTTTAACTGCTTTTTCACAGATGTCACAAGCATGGCTTGTGGTAATATTGACTGCCCCTACATTAATGATCGCTTAGAAAATAGCTTGTTCCTTCATTCTGTTTCTCAGGTTGAGGTTGTGTCGGCATTTTTGGAACTTTCTAATAGTTCGGCCTGTGATGCGGACAATTTCCAGGTCAAGCCAATTAAGTTTGTTATAGACATATTATCATCGCCACTAAGTTACTTATTCAACTTATGTTTTTAAATTGCATATTTCCAAATGAAATGCAGGTGGCTAAAGTAGTAGTTATTTACAAGAAGGGTGACAACAACTCCCTTGGAAATTGGAGACCTCATTCTTTGCTCCCTGTCTTTTCTAAAGGCTTAGAAAAGCTTATTTTCTCTCGACTACAAAAATTCATAGAAAAGATTGATATTATAACAGGATGGCAGTTTGGATTTCAGAAGAATAAATCCACTGAGCTTGCGCTTCTTCATGAGAAAGAATATATCCTAGATAGTTTTGAAAAGAAACATACCATGCTAGCTATGTTCGTAGCTTTCAAAAAAGCATTTGATTCTCTAAATCCTGAACTGCTGATTAGAAAGCTGGAAATGTATGAAATTAGAGGTCTTCCTCTGCAACTTTTAAACTCTTATCTATCTAATCGTGCATAATATACAAGCATTAATGGTATTGAGTCTTCTTTAAAGAATATAAACTGTGGAGTGCCACACGGTAGCATATTGGGGCCTTTGCTCTTCAACTTATTCATTAACGACATAGTAAATGTCACCTACCAAGCATCGTTTTTTATTTATGCAGACGACACAAGTATTTTCCTCTCAACGAATGACTACGATTCCCTGATAGACAAAGGAAACAATATTTTATGCCAACTAAACACCTGGACAAAACTAAATCGGTTAAAAATAAATGTGAATAAAAGCAAGGCTGTTATCTTCCGACCAAGAAATAAACTTCTGCATACAAATAAATAGCTGCTATTTAATTCTGACGAGACTGAGATAGTAGAAAAATTTAAAACACTTGGAGTCGTCTTTCACGAAACAATGTCATGGGACCATCATGTAGATACAATCTTGCCTAAATTCGCTCGAGTCGCAGGACACCTATATCGCCTTAAAACAATGCTTCCTGCGAGGATTAAGGAACTCATATACAAATCTTTGTTTTTGTCCCATTTGAATTATTTTCATCTTGTGTGGCGCATGACCACTCTGAATAATCCTGATAAAATTTATGCACTTCAACAGAAATCGATAAGGTGCATATTCCTGCTTAGTTTCAACCAGCATACAAACCAGTACTTTGAAGATGCATGTATTATGAAAATTTTTGACATGTATAGTTTTCAACTGCTTTCCAGGTATAAGAAGGAGCTACATCGTTATATTGATTATTTGGGGACACTGGCCTGCCTAACGCCGAGCGAGAAGTTGTATAACACTAGACAACACTCCCCGTGGCAGACTAAAACTCCAAGAACAAACTACGGATTACAAATGATTGCCTTCCAGCTGCCTAAACACGTAAATACGTTACAGCATAAAAATATTGACATAGTTATTACGCCGATCCGTGACATTTGTAAACATTTCCTGTGTTTCAAAAATTATTCTAATTCTATAATCTTTTCATTTTTCCTTTTTATTCAACGTTTGCATCTTAAGTTTGTAGTACTTTTTTGTTATTGTGATACTCTTGCACAATATGTATTCTTTGTTGCCCTGATGCCTTTGTATATGTAGGAACCGAGGGCTCGCCGCTTTTTTCCTCGGCCCTTTTCATCGTTGTGATAAATAAATCTCTATTATTATTATTATTATTATTATTATTATTATTATTATTATTGAATCCACAATAACTGAAGCAGCTGAATCAGCAGATTGAGTCGTACGCAGGTTTTTATCGCACAGCGAAGAGCCGGTACATGTCAGTACCAAAAAAAAACCAAAATGAGGCCATAAGTGGCAAAAAAGCACTTGTAGCAGAAAAATTTATTGGTGTTGGTCGCAATATTTTTACCCCCCCCCCCCCCCCTGGACTATTATGTTGGTAGGGGCAAGATTACAGACGCTTGTTATGCAGCAAGTAACGAAGGTCAATGTAAGGCATCATGTACTGTGAGGTTGTTGATAAAGTTGAGGTTCTTGACAGCCTAACCCACCCTAGATTACCGAAAGCTCGAATGAATGGCTAAAGCTCAAAAATTCAAATAGTTTTCAGAAATGCCTCTAAGAAGAGCACATCAAAGCGCGGATTTCAAAAAGCGCACTTCGTCACCACCTGGCTAACTGCGAGAGCTTACATTCTTCTTCAGTGCTTAGTCCAGAAAGCAACCCTTTCCTCAAGTTATTTAAGTCTGATGAAGTGATTACAATACGTTGCCAGCTACGCAATTAAGCAGCTTGTAAGTCGCGCCCGGCGGTTTTTCTGAACGTAATGTAGATAGGCATGCTGGCCATGGAGTATTGCCATTATTACTTCCACCTGGAACGCCTTATATCGCGAGGAATTGTGTGTGCACGGCTCGAGAGTTTTCTGTGGCTCTGCATCCAAGAATTTTAGCACACCCTCATTCACCTGTCGTTCTGCTGTGCTGCATAGCACAATATTTTTCTTCGATAGAATTTCAACTCTGACACGTGATCACGCTGACAGAAGTTTGATGGCAAGCATGGGTGGAGGTGCTCTAGATCCTCTTTGTTTACTATGCAACTGCAAGATGTGCTGAAGTTGTCGTACACATTGCCGAAAGCAAAACTCGGCTCCGAGAAACGAAAACTGTTCCCAGAATAGCTATTGCAAGCTAAGAATCTCTGCTTACGCCCAGTCACCTGCCCATGACAGCCAAATTCACTTATTCTATGAGAAATTGCAGCCCTGCGTGCTTAAGTGTTAGGGATATATATTCACCACCATATGAAAACGGAAAGCACGTGTGAGAAGTCAAATAACTTTTCGTTACATAGTTGGTTTAAGAGAAGTAATGTTTCACTTTTCCAACTTCCTCAGCGTATTCGAAAGTGTTCATCTTATGATGGAGACAGGAAACAGCCACTTACCAGGTACTGCGACCTTGCTATCGCTGAATATGCCCTTCCTGTCGCTGAATGCGCCGAGAGGCGTTTGGTTCACTGCAAAAGATACGATTGTTACTGGGGTTGCCTATTTCGAAGAAACTTGCAGTGATGTTTAGAGCTATGATCACAAAACGAAACAATCGGCGCAACCCTCTATAGTTCGTGATATCAGCGCTTTAGCTAATATAGATGGGAGCTTTAGTCGCTGTCTGGAATACTCTCAAGCTAATAAAGATGGTAATCCAGTTAACAGGCGCAAATCATGTAGTCATAATGTTGTTACATGCAGCACATCAAATTCTTCTGTTTCAATAGCATGGGGATGTCTCACACTTTTGCTTCCCTTTTTTTATTCACAGTTTTGGAACCATACTTTACGAAAAATATCTCGAACGCTAAAGCAATTGTAATCAAACCTCTTTCGAATTGTGAGAGAAGTGCTAGCCGTAAACTTTTCAGTCCTTTTTAAAGGGGCAATTTCTTTCACTCACTATTGAATAGTATGGACAGTTTGAATAGGTGCTGCTATTACTATTCGAAATTATTTGTCTTGAGTGCCAATGCCTTATTTGTCGACCCGCAAGTAAAGTTGAATGCACTTAGGTTATGGGGTTTTTTCACTATGACATAACAAACCTAAGGGATAGCGGAAATTTTTCTTGATCTCGAGACTTCAAGAAGAAATTGGACTAAGGTCTAAGGTAACCAATACTTAGTAGAGAACGGTGAACCTCTGAGCATTGTTTTGGTGCAAAACCTGTTTCCGTATATGAAGAACCATGATAGAGAGATTAAATTTTGTTCGTTTTACAATGCATTCGAACTCTGAACCCATAGTCACACTCTTCCCAACATGCCTCGTTTCAATGTAAAGCTAGTTTCTTTTTTGATGACGCAAGATGGCGTTCTACTAAAAAAAACAAAAATTTTTATTGCTTCAGAACCTGTTGAGCGACCTGTTGAGTGTCGAGCTCGTTTGTGGGGGTGAAAACGCGATAATCGCTGAAGTGTATGATAAGAAGCCACTACTGTGCGTCGCTTTTCTAAATGCCATCGCCCTTAGAAATTCCCATAAATATACTTCATGAAAACAAGTTGCGCCGCATTTGTGCTTGGATAATTTTTGTGTAGGGAATGCATGTAATATATCAAGCAGCCTGTATTGATTTGCCTGCAGCCCGAAAAAAATCAGTTTCAAATGTAGTAAGAACAAAAAAACAGGTCTCATTCGGATTTCCCACTCTATGATAACAAATTTTCTTGCGAGTCAGATAAGTTGTACTAAGCTATGTACTCCCTCGAAAATAGTGTGTGCGGTGGATACTGTGTTAGTTGAATTACTTATGCTTATGAAGCCTTACATGCGAGACATTTTCCGGTAAAATATATGAAATGTTATTTAGTGACTACTCCCTAAACCCATTTAAACCGAAATCAGCTGAGTACTTCTGGTGGACAGAGTCAGTATTACTGGCAAGTATCCTTTGATGCTGAAATTCTTCTCACATGCTTAATGTAACAGGTTAGGCATCCTGCATGTTCTCCTCTTTACCGTTTTAAATTAGCGCTACGCGTTAAACAAGTGTTCCCTTGGTCAAATGTTTTAGGGGAATCCCCCAAGGTGGAGTAGATTTGTATTAAGGGAGTAATTACTCATCGACATCCACCTAAGCGCAGCCATACGGCTACAAAGGAAACCTATACAGCTTTCTCAGAAACTTCGCAGTTAAAGAAAAAGTCGTCCTGGTTCGGGGTTCGAACCCGGGACCACCGCTTCACCGGAGCAGTCGCTCTACCAAATGAGATAACCGGGACAGCAAGCTTATGGTAGGGCGAGAGCGAATTGATCAATAACTCGAAGTGGGAATAGTGTTGGTCAAATGTATTAGGGGAATCCACCAAGGTGGAGTAGATTTGTATTAAGGGAGTAATTACTTATTGACATCCACCTAAGCGCAGCCATACGGCTACAAAGGAAAGCTATACAGCTTTCTCAGAAACTTCGCAGTTAAAGCAAAATTCGTCGTGGTCCGGGGTTCGAACCCGGGACCACCGCTTCAACGGAGCAGTCGCTCTACCAATTGAGCCAACCGGGGCGGCAAGCTTATGGTAGGGCGAGAGCGAATTGATCAATAACTCGAAGTGGGAACAGTGTTGGTCAAAGTGTTCCCTTACGAGGCTGAAACTCACGTGTCTGTGAAGCGCAAGTTTCTTCGCATCGCTCCTTGTAGAGGTATCTGTTCTCGTTGCCACCGCAGCCTCCGTAGAAGGGCTCGCACTTGCCAGATGTGATATTGAACCACCACCTTGGAAGCTTAGCCTTGCAAGGCCCAACTTCCGGTTCCGGAGTGCATTGTTTCTCAAAATCTGTAGCCGCTGTGCAGGATGAAGTAAAAATATAATATTTAGGCGGTTGGGCACAAACAGAGCGTTAAAATGAAGTTTCGCACTGCAGTGCCCTGTAAATTTAATCTGCTATTTCATGTATTTTGGGTTGATACAATACTGATTTTAAAATTGAATATCGCTATAAAACTTAGGAATACTAAGGAATGTACGTTGGGCTATCAGTGTAAAAAAGCACGCGCCATGTTCTCTGGGTTCACTAGAAAAGTATCCTTACACAAAAAGAACTAGGACATGGTTTGGCCAGGCTGCTATGTAGCAGCCTAGCCTCTTGAGTCAATGGTTATTTGGCGGCCATAGAAAGGCATGTAGAAGTGCCGTTAACTATGCTTAGTCATGAGCAGGGCTCCATGCATACGTCACACCAGCGGTAACTCAGGGCGTATTACGTCCGCCGCTTATGGACGTGGGTAGCGCTGATGAACACTTTCCAGGTGTTAGGTAACTTATAAACGTAAATGCCCCCGAAAGTGGATGATTTGACAGCCAACGCCTAGATCAGTTGATAGAGCACCGGACGCGTAATACGGAGGTCGTGGGTTCGGCTCTCACCAGCGTCATGTGGTTTTTTCTTCCGCTTTTCTAATCAGTTATCTTTGCGGCACCAAATATTCAGTAATTATCTTCATATATGAGCACCACAAAATGAATAAATAGTAAAACAAATCCTCTGTGCTCCTACGTTTCTTGGGCTGCTGGATGAAAACATAATATGGCGTTTCAGAGAACGTGATCATGTTTACTATTGAAGTTTTAATTCAATCCTGATAACTTTTGAACTACTGGTGATAGGCACCCGCTTGCAATAAGTAATTTGCAGCCGGCCGCTAGTAATAGCAATATCAGCTTTTAGAATTTCGAAAACGCGATTACCCTCGCCGCTGTGGCTGAACTATTTTGTGACATTTCTGGCACCATTCAAAAACCGTGTGCCGGCTGCAGGGCTAAAAGCGATGTCAATTACATCGCATCACTTAGTCACGTGGTCTGCACTGCGCCGACAACAAGGATTGTGTTGCCCCTTCTTTCTTTCCAACGTCTGCAGCAACGCCATATCATCCTGCCATCCACTTCAGTTGAAGGGCTTCGCAACATTGGATCTACTAGCGGCATGGATTTTACATCAAAATTTATTGCAGATAAATGCATCTTTTTCTGCTCACTAAATGTAAACGTAGCCGGAAATAGCTGGAGATCTATGTTTACTGGCAACAATAATTAGAGGCAGTGGCTCTCTGTGCCCCTGTCATAGAGTTTTCTTTAGTATTTAAGTGTGGCTCTTGCTTGAGCATAACAAATTTTCAAAATCACCAACACATGCCGCAATGGTTCTGGAAGCTGCTAAGGTACACATAAACCGGAAGCTGAGAGCTACACACGACTGCAAACTTTGGGGGAACAAAACTGTTCGTAAGGTGGACTTTATATGCATTCGCTCCTCGACGTTGGTTGTCTACGCATCACCATGGCACTCTTACTGTCTTACTGTACGCATGGCGCTCTTACTGTCTGTTTATTTCTGTCGTTTCTTGTGAGCGTGCCTTTTTGCGCCGTTAAAATTTGTACGCATCACCTTTCCTGAGCATTTCTGCCTTCGCGTCACAATCAAATGAGACCAGTGAGGGAACAATTTCTCTTTCAAAAAATACGGGATAAAAAGTATCTTCAGGTACTGTTTTCGCTAAGAACAAAGTTAAAGAGCGCTGTACTGCACGAATTTTTCTCTAGTTCTCAGAAATCAGGCGTGTTTGGCGGAGATCGGTATTTACATTTCCGAACTAGTTGAAGTACTAGTCAGAAGGTTATGGATTTGATCTCCTTGACGCCCGCGAGTCGCTAGACCGTCGTCATGCAAGAATTTTTTTACGACCCTGTAAACTCATTTCGGGCGCCGTATACCTGCCGCATAATTGTCTTCGAGGGAGAAGCTGAGAGTATGTTCTAATTAATCGCTGACTAGAGGGTCAAAATGACAATCAATTGCTTAGCGTGCAAGCCGCTCTGGCAAGCGTAGTGACGATAGTTAAACTCCCGGTTGATTGCTTACACCCCCTTCATAGTCCCCACATTCAGCTCAGTTATGTTCAACCGCAGACGTGGCCTATTTAGTTCGAGCATCCACTTCGCATATGGGCGGTGTGGGGTTCGATCGAGACAGCTGCCGGGCACTCACCGGTGATGCAAAGAGTACAAGGTTTCCCTTATCTTGGTGCCACGCTTATTTAGGGTGATATGCTTGGGAAATGAGTTTTTTACCCCACCTTTAATAGACTAAACTACGTTGTACCAAGGAGCTCTTTGGCCACAGATGCAAACAAACGTGCTGCGGCAGGTGCAATCCCTTTTTCGTCGCAATTCTGCCTTTGGGTGCCAGCCTAACTGTTCGACTCCCCATTTTCCATTTACCTTTCTTCTAAGTAAAATCGTCCCCCTAAGAGTGCATTGATCATCTGTGCTCATCGCTACAATTCCTGCCCGTGTTTGCTGCCTTTCTTTACTTATCGATACAATCATAAGAGGGGCTTACAAAACTGCCCTCAATCTTCCAATAGCCACTTCTACAGAACGACTCCTAGAGCTTGGTCTGCACAACACTTTTACCGAGCTCCAAGAAACCCTCTTGGAAAGCCAAAAAGAACGCCTTCTAACAACCAATGCGGGAAGGACGATCCTGACTAAATTAGGGACATGGCCGGGGCTGGAAACAAGAGGCAGAAAAACCTCTCTTCCACTCCAAACCCGAGAAAAGATCACCGTTAGCCCAATCCCACGGCACATGAATCATGCTCATCAGCAAGGCAGACGACAAGCGAGAGCAAAGGCACTTCAGAAACACCTAGAAAGCGACCTTGCAGCCGTTTACGTAGACATTGGGGCCTACTCCACGCCGGGAAAGCTCTCAGTCGCTGCGATTGACCACCAACTAAAACCGGCTCTCCAAGCTTCTATCTATGCAGAAAACCCCTACTCTGCAGAGGCTCTGGCAATAGCTATCGCCATCGAACATAAAGACCAAAGAGGAGAGTCCTCCCACGTTATAACAGACTCCCAACAAGCCTGCCGAGACTTTCTTAATGGCACGCTTCCCTCAAGAGCAGCACAGCTGCTTGGCAATCTCAGCCAAACACACAGACTAACATGGACACCTGGTCACGAAGGACTAACTGGAAATGAGGTAGCCAACGATCTAGCCCGAGATTTAACCAACCGGGTGGATCCTCATCCCTACCCCACGCCCATGCCTAGCACCTATGGTGACAGATTAGAACATATTCGGCTGGAACGCAGAAAATACACACCCCCTCACATAAAACTAGACTCCTCCGCAGCCATAGACTGGAGGAAAATTCGGACCAACACTTTCCCTAACTTGTTCATCCTACACAAGATTAGCAACACTCAATATCAGAATACATGCCCTTGGTGTTGAGCTTGCCCTACGCTCTACCACATATCGTAGGAATGCACAACGAAACCAAAACACTTAACTGTATCCAACCCGACATATGAGCAGTGGGAGGTGGCCCTGACCTGGATCAGCAACTTAAGTTGGTTCAGCAAGTCCGTCAGTCAGCTAAAGCCAGTGGCGCCTTGGACTAGGGGTGCTACCCAAGTTGCTCGAGCAACCTTCCTCAATTCAAATAAAAGTTTTCTCTCTCTCTCTCTCTCTCTCTCACTAAGATACCACTATCTATCGTTTCTTACCTTACCTCATCCTGTTTTTTTAAAGCTAAACTTATCGTTTTCCTTTCCGTGTCTCACTATGGTGCCCTCACTTAATTTAAAGCATCACCATTACACTCCTGGTCTATTCCCCCGTAGTGAAAACGGAGCATGATGAGCATGATTCATGTGCCGTGGGATTGGGCTAACGGTGATCTTTTCTCGGGTTTGGAGTGGAAGAGAGGTTTTACTGCCTCTTGTTTCCAGCCCCGGCCATGTCCCTAATTTAGTCAGGATCGTCCTTCCCGCATTGGTTGTTAGAAGGCGTTCTTTTTGGCTTTCCAAGAGGGTTTCTTGGAGCTCGGTAAAAGTGTTGTGCAGACCAAGCTCTAGGAGTCGTTCTGTAGAAGTGGCTATTGGAAGATTGAGGGCAGTTTTGTAAGCCCCTCTTATGATTGTATCGATAAGTAAAGAAAGGCAGCAAACACGGGCAGGAATTGTAGCGATGAGCACAGATGATCAATGCACTCTTAGGGGGACGATTTTACTTAGAAGAAAGGTAAATGGAAAATGGGGAGTCGAACAGTTAGGCTGGCACCCAAAGGCAGAATTGCGACGAAAAAGGGATTGCACCTGCCGCAGCACGTTTGTTTGCATACTTTCTTCTTTAAGGTTATTAATAAGCTAATAATCCTGACGCGTTTTTACCTGTCCCATGATATCCACAGGGCTTTTATTCTCCTAGCCATTTTTTTTCCGCGGTCAGGATCTCCAGCGACAATTTTTTCAAAGAAATGGGCTCTCCAGCGTACTTATAGAGGCCGCAGTTAAAAAGAACGCTGCATCAAAGCGAAGGTTGTTGGCAGCGAGGGTATCGCCGAGAACCAAACCACCTCCTAGTAGTGCTTGAAAAGCCCTTAAAATGAGTGTGGTTTGGAGAAGAAATGCAAACAGCGCAACCCTGGAATTTCATTTACTATGAATTCTTGATGCAGCGAACAAATCCGTGCGACCGTCATGATCGCTGTAAGTCTGCTCGACTGCACTGATTTGCCACAAGAAATGCACTGATGCCTCACGTAAACTATTCCCCTCTTCATATAATGTTGAAGAGTACCCTATTTTCATATTAAGTTTCTGCCGCACGCTGCTGCTTTTACTTTTCAAGCCCTCAATCATGCGCTCTGACTCGTCCCTATGTTACTTTTCAACACAACGTCACCAGGAAATAAGGACCGAATGAGGTGGTCTGTATGAGTTTTTACGCAAGCCCCTCCTGTTCCTACCCTCTCAAAACCTTTTACAAACTCGCGGCAAACTCTAAAGCTGTTATACCTAGTACAGATGGGGCCCCTACATTGTTGCCTCGTCTATGCTCTTTAACAATATACTTGAAGTTCAAGGAAACGTCGTTTCTTAGCGAGGTCGTACCGACATAGAGGGTAAAATTAAAAAAAAATTCAGCTTCAGAACTATCTACTTTGAGTATAAACAATAGATTATCAAATTCCTCAAACACCCTGCATAAAAAGTCTTCAAAACAGTGAAAATCTTCATCACGAGGCTTACCACAAGCGGCGCCGATGAAAGCTACGAGCAAGTAGGCCTTCATACTGAAAAGTAACAGCCGAAACTCAATGTAGCACTACGACCTGTCCAGTCTTTTATATGGTCGCGAACAATATGGTATTGGGATATCACGAACCCTTATCATACGCCAAGGGATTGTAAAATAGAGGACAGCATCGCATGCGTGCGCAATACAAGTGCAACTAAATCTTATCAGGTGGCCTGATACACGGGAAAGCTGGAAAAGGGAGTTACGATACACACTGACGACGGAAAAGCAAAAGAAAAAATGCAAAACAAATAATAGCAAGAAAATAAAGGAAATAACACCAAAGAAATGGGAGGTACAATTTCGGAACGTTTAGCATAGTCATTCATCGCTCATCTCACACGACGACAAACGTTCCACGATGCGTAAGGCTCGGCGTTCGTGCAATTGGCGGTCACGAGTAAACGCCAGCACCTCTCGAGGTCATGAAAGCGGTGGGTGGCTCTGCTCCTCTCGACTCGTTGAAGAAGGCAATGTGCTCGCAGGCTGAAGGTAACAAAAAACGAGCTCTCGCTGTAAAAGTGTGAAATGCACCTTTGCCTTTTCCTGGATAGGTAAACCGATGCCAATTGTGTTTAACAAATTGGTGGCAAGAAAATTTTAAAGCGTGACGTCTTAAATTGACGAGAATATCTAACATATTAGAACAGGGGCTAGGGGGGGTTCTCACGGTAAGTTTCTTCCGAGAGATGATCAGGACGGTACGTATCGGCTTTCGAATGCATTACCCGCGTAGTCTATCAATTCAGTGTAGTACGGGTAGTGACTGTGCAGTGACTGCGAAGTACCAATAATGAAGTTACAAAGAGGCTACTATTGTGAGCAGTCTAAGCACACACCCTGGTAAGGTATTTGCACTTCATTCCTTTGCGCCAACTACACATGCACTCCTGACGGCAGGCAAAGAAACTTCCTGTTTTACCTGGCTTCTTCATTCTGAATACTTTTGTGGACGTTTGTGAGGAAACGAAAGGAAATATTAAGGAAAATGCCCAAGTATTATCTAATGTGATCTTTTTGTCTCAATAAGTACTCCTTTTTATGCTTTATATTTGTTGCTGAAAACCTGATGCACACGAGCAGATGAGCTACTCCTGGGTCAATGTCAAACGGTTTCACTTCATGCAAAATGTAGGGTATTGTTTCCTGATACTTTTTGCTAACAAAGAAAACGGTGAGCGTTTTATATTACCTAACTGCGGTGGATGCGTGGCGGAAAAAAATTCATGGTGGATAGGTGTGGTTAGGCCAAACAAGAATTAGGTATGCTGGCGCTACGCTTTTCAATGCAGATCTGGTGTCCGGAAACATTGTTCATGGTTGCAGGTTGTTCCGATAGTGATAGTGGTCGTTAATTCCCATTTAGGTAGAATGAGTCATTCTCTACTTTGCATTCATTGATCCCTGGGAGTCCTCGTACCATTTATGGCGTGGTGTGGCAGTGGTTCAGCGATGCGGCACGGCAATGGGATGGCTGGTGCTGCCACCGATGGGGCTAGTGAGACCCATCTCGTTCTTCTACAAACCCCTCGTGACAGGAGATATAGTCATTATATAGTCATATGTATTAGCTTATAGTGGCCGGGATCCTGAAACAAATTTTGTTAGGTCCCTGAAGTTGTGTGTTTGTATGTCATGTTTTATGCTAAATAAATACTTTCTTTTAAAAAAAAGGAATCGTTCTTCCGATCCAAACGTAGACTGAAATAGATAGGTCTCCTTATATATATATATATATATATATATATATATATATATATATATATATATATATATATATATATATATATATATATATATATATATATATAACACGTGGGTTCTGTCAGATAACGCACGTGTTCGATGTTAGATAGGACAGCTCTTTATCGGACAACAAAATTGATGGAGCGCTTCGTTGTAAGCATGCACAGGTGATTACCATGAGTATAAAATTGTTTTTAGCATAAAATAAAATCAGTTGAAAGTAAGCGCTTTGTATGTCTCCCCTTTCTCGCTCCAACTCGCTCCAACCAACTCGCTGACTCATTTCCATTATTCCATTATTGAAAACTCTTGCCAATATTATTTCAAAATAAAATGTAGCAGCAACTGTTTCCAAGTGTACGTGCCTGCAAAACATTTTTCATATACATGATTTCCAAGGAACTTAGGGAAACGCACAGTGCTCGTGTACCTTTCCTGAAAGTGTAATATCATATTTTGAAAGCATTATGCTTACCGACATGTTCTCCAAAGAGTTTATATCATGCATCTGGGACATGATGCAGAGTTTAGCAATATTGCACCAGAAAATAGTAACCAATTTTCCAGTCAAGCGTAATAATTTATATATTTACGGGCCTTTCTTAAGCATTCACATACTTGCTTCCTCTCAGTAATTTTGCGCCGTAGGCCATTGAGTGCCGCCATATGCCGGGTGGTTCCGATGTAGTCAACGAAATTTTTTAAATCGGCTTTTTCAGGTATGAAGGCGCCTTCTTCCGCACACTTACACCTGCCTTGGCAGACAACAGAAAACATGTAAGTAAGGTTGACTGGCTAGCCTCTTAACTAATTTCTTATAATTAACTTTTAACTATAACCGTTAAGCTGCTGGCTGGAAAATAGAGACTTGTAGCCAGTCGTTATTAGCTGCCTTATCGGGTTTTAGAATTTCGAAAACGCCATTACCCTTGGTTCAATGGCTGTGCAAAATTTGGCTTTTTCGACTAGTTACGAGCACTGGAAGGGTTGCTTTGCCGGCATTCTTGTTACGCGCCGAAGACGCATGTGTTTTGGCACGATGCAGCCACATTATGTCGAGACAGAGCAGGGAGGCCAATCGCGTTTTCGAAATTCAAAGACATATATGGCTATTACTAAATTCCGGCTACAAGTCTCTATTTAGAACCAGTATCTTAACTGTTGCAGTTAAAAAGTTAATTATTAGAAATTAGTTAGGCGCATAACTATTTAATGTTATTTACATGGTTTATGATGTCTTCCAAAGCAGGCATAATTGGGTCGCAGAAGCCTCCTTCATACTTGAAAAAGCCTATTTACAAAAAAAAATTACTTCACTTAAGTTGAAACAACAGGTACTTCATGAGATAATGCTATAATAATAATAATAATAATAATAATAATAATAATAATAATAATAATAATAATAATAATAATAATAATAATAATAATAATAATAATAATAATAATAATAATAATTCTTTATTGCGCCAAATATTTAAAAAAAATATACAGAAATCCGGCCTGCCAAAGCCTCATAGGGCTTGAGCGGCAGAGCCCGACAGGCAGCGGAACCGCGCAGACATACACACAGGCAAAAAAAAACACATTCAAAATAACGGACATCAAATTAGTATGACGGTGAGAACAAAATAGACACAAGACTCATGTTACATGAAGGAAAAAAAAATCCTCGTCAGATTAAATCGCAAGGAAGAAAAACCAAAGTGGCATAACAATACCTCAGATCAGTGCAATAAATACAGCAGTAACCAATGACATCACAAGATTTACTTCACAGGTGGTAAAGCACATGCATGATGTCGTAAACCCTCTAATTAATGTATCGCAGCATCTTTTTTATTTTGTATTTAGTTTTTGCCCGGCGAACACTTGGAGGTAACCTGTTAAAGTGAAAAGGAACGTAATAATCTCTTAAACGCCTTCCATATCTTGTAGACCGTCGGGGAATACAAAAAGGTTCCTTCGGTCGAAGAGACCGTGTGGGAACATACGGAATCTTATAGTCACTAAGCCAAAAATGTTTTAGGACGATCGTCGCAAGTCAAGTTACATTTGGTATTGATCTTTAGCGTGGAACAATCTTAAATAGAATATAATGGCGGTGGACGTTAGCTTTCCACTCAAAACCCAGTACTTCTGTTATAAAGCCCACCTCAGCGCAGAACAAATGGTGCAGTAACAGCACTTTGAACAAGAATGCTTGCATGGCTTTGAATGTAAGTCCCACAATTGCCATCTCAAACGCTTGAAGGGTGTTTCTCAGTGAGATGTTAGCTTTCTTGCACATATTCCGGCCGCTTCATGACAAGATATATCTCGGATGCAATACCCAGTGAGCACCTATCGCCCAGTCGCTCAATTGTTCTTTGAGGGATGCAATGCTACAGTCAATGCTAAAGAAATACAACCCCAAATCTTCAGCCAATTGATGCGTAATCACATTGTCCTTTGTTTGGCCCGACGGCCGAAGCTCACAAGTATGTTTCATTGCAGTCATCCCGTGATACAATATTTCCGGTGTCGCAAAGAAAAGAATACGAAGAGAAGTAGTTTATGTCCCAGAGAGACCGTTATCAACCCGTGACTGCGCTCACTCGATGAAAGCATGCTAGTGTCAGGGGTATCTAGCTCCAAAGAGATGTTACGACAACTCTTTCTGCTTTTTTCCACTAAAGCTCCTTTCTGTGGACTTGTTATCAACAAGACGGAGCGAAAAACACTGGCCTGAGTGTTTGCAACCAACGAAGTCAATTTCCGCTCTTGAAGAGAGGATTGTGCAGGCACATTTTCTTAACAGTGTTATTTTTTTGTTACTTCAACACATCTGTGTTAAACGTCAACGAAACGAATCTTGCAATTGCTTAGTTAATACTGATAGAAGTTTATAATAAAAAATAAAAAATTTGGCTTCAAAATACGCAGCTGGCAGAGCAGAATTAGAAGCGTATATGTACAAAACTCCAGTGCACTAAACAGGTACTCACCTATGGGGAAGAAACCTGAAAGCTAACTAAAAGAGTTCAGCTTAAGTACAACGCAGCGAGATATGGAAAGGAATATTATAGGTGTAACGTTAAGAGACCGGAAGCGGGTGGAGTGGGTGAGGGAACAAACGCAGATTAATGATATCTGAGTCGAAATCATGAGGAAGAAATGGGCTTTTTCAGGGCACGTAATGCGAAGGAAAGACAACCGCTGGCCCTTAAGGGTAACGGAGTAGATTCCAAGAGAAGGCAAACGTAGCAGGGGATGGCAGAATGTTAGGTGGCCGGATGAGATTGAGAAGTCTGCGGGGATAGAGCGGGCGCAGCTGGCGAAGGACAGGGTTAATCGGAGAGACATGGGAGAGGCCTTTGCCGCGCAGTGGACGCAGTCCTGCTTATGATGATTACGATGATGAAACGAAGAGAATTGTCGAGGAGATCTTGTTAATGTTATAGTTACGTAATCACCGCAAAAACTGTTCTCAGATCTTGCTGACATAGAACTTCGTTGAGACCAATGCCATAAGAAAAGTTAGGCTCCTAGCATTTCAGAAAGGCTGCCCCAGTTCCATTTTGTGCTTTTCTTCGTTTCTAGTACTAAAATTGCAGGGTGCTACTGCACTTTTTCGTCGAGATATGCAAACACCTCTCGCTGTTCGAAAAATGGCATTGTAATAAACTAAGTCCAGTTGAGGTGCAGGTGCCGTCTACGGGTGTTAACAAGTCAAAGAAAAAATTCTTCGCTAGCAGAAAAGAAGCCATGCCTGCCTAGATATTGGGGGCTTCACTGCCGCTGAAGGGGATTTCAGTTAGCGGTGAGACAAGGGGGACAACGCAGAGAGAGAGAGGACTGGGTATTGCAAACTGGGGAAGATTAATCGTCTGGCATCATCAAATGTTAAAAAAGCGGAGGAACTTTTTGCTACTTCTCCTAAAGAACCTCCACTGGTAGGCAATGCGCTGCAATGAAACACAGTTTTCCGCTCATTTCAATAGGCAGCGTTGAGAACAGGGCAGTTCTGAACCTGCTGTGCAATCGGTGGCTGTTGCGGGATTTTTACCTAGTTGCGGCGGAGCGGCGTTAGTAAGAATGGGGAACCAAGTTAACGATATTGTGCTCAGAAAACGACAATCGCTCATAATGCCAGATTATCGAGGAAATGCAGCTTTTCCTACAATTTCAGTATATCATTGCGATGAGTTTAACTCTGCTACCAAGCGTGCAAAAAAGAGCAACTAAAATACCAGAAAAATGTATGCAAAGGACTTGACTGCCACTGCAATATGATAAGGCGATTATTGGAAACGAAGCTTCATATCTGAACATAGAAATGCGCACTCTTACTATTGCCATTTGTAAGCATGAGGGTCACCTATTTTCAAGGACTGCTGCGGTGCCCTAATAGTTTGGCATCCCCCTTGCATGCGGGATGGTTGTGAAAAACATTTATAAGCAATTAAATTTTTTACAGAAAGGTGATTGGGGTAGGACCCTATTGGCCCTTTCCCCTCACAGTACTAGGTGGAGCCCCTATTCCGGGGCCCCATTGGCAAGCAACGCCGCCCGCGTCCGTTGAACCAAGGCCTTTTGGCTCTTCAGGTCTTGACAGCCGAGCAGGGCCGCCTCCTAATCCTCTCTGGTGGGGTTGGGGTTGGGGGGAATAGATGGGTTAGATTGACACGCCCAAACCATGTGGAAGGTGTCAGCGACCTCCCCACAGAACTGGCACGTGCCATCAAAGGATGTATCGAAATGTTTAAGCACCGCCGGGCACAGTACAGTATTAGTGAGAATTTTGATGAGGAGGCGCTCGTCAGCGCGATCCAGACCCTTACAAGGGGCCGGGTAGCGCCGGTGCTCCTCCTTGTAGTAATCGGTGATTTGTTTGAATGTAATGTCCAAATTGTCTGATTGGGAGTACCCTTCCAAGGACAGGGAGATAGCCCGGGGAAGAGTGCGCGGGCGGCCTGATCGGCCTGTTCGTTTCCCTGGAGTCCCTGGTGACCGGGGGCCCAAATCAGGTTGCGTGGAGTTGGATCTTCAGATCGACAGCTATATTCCAGTATGCGCCAGGCAAGCGGGGGAGCCCAGCCCAACTCGTAGTTCCGACAGGCCTCTCGCTAGTCGGTGTTGACGTGTTTTGACTTGGGATTCGTGAGAGCCGGAGCAATGGCAATCTCCTCCGCGTGTGTTGCGCTGTAGGCTTTGAAAGTGAGCCCGTTAACTGTGTTTGTGTTGTGTACGACTGCGGCCGTGTACCACCCCCCGTGGTGTGGGGAGGCAACGTCTACGTAATACACATGTTCTTGGTTACCATAGTATCGCGCCAACGCTTCCGGGCGCGCCTGGCGACGACCGCTATGGTCTTCACTGGACATGTTGCGGTGAAGGGGTCGGACCCGGAGGGCGCGTCTCCAGGGTTCTGGCACTCTCTCCCTTTCCTCAATGTGGTAGTCGTGTTTGATGTGTAGCCGGTCCAAGACGCGGCGACCGGACGTGGTATGTGCAAGACGCGTGTATTGGTTGACTAAGTGGGCCTCTCGAAGCTCCCGAAATGTGTTCACCACGCCCAAGGCCAGAAGCCCCTGGTTGGACGTGGTGACCGGAAGATCGAGAGCCCGCTTGATGACTTTCCGCAGGATGATCTCCAGTTGGTCATCATCGTGTTTGCGCAGGTGCAAGTAGGGAGTTGAATAGAGGATTCTACTCGTTACGAAAGCATGGGCAAGCCGCAGTGCATCCTTGCTTCGTAATCCGCCCCGCTTGTTGGAGACCCGGCGGACCATGCGGCCTACCTGGTCTCCCACCGTGCGAAGTTTGGCTAGGGTGGTGTCGACTCTGCGTTGGTGGTGTATGAAGAGGCCAAGGACGCGGATCTCCTTGGCCTCCCGGATCGGTCCCGAGGGGAGACTGATGCGAAGCGGAGTTGTGTCCCGAGGGGAGTGACGTAAGTGCACAAATTCTGATTTAGCTGGGGCGCACTGGAGTCCGCAGTAGGCCGCGTAGTCGCCGCTGCTTGCAGGCACGACTCCATGTGGCCCAGGTTGCCTTGCGTGGCCCAGATTGTAATGTCATCCGCATAAAGAGCGTGATGTATCCCGGGCAGAGAAGGCAATTTGGAGGGAAGGCGAAGCATTGCCAAATTGAAGAGCAGGGGAGACAGGACCGCGCCTTGAGCGGTTCCCCTCGAGCCGATGGTGTATGGCCCGTGTTCCGCATCTTGTATGCGTATATAGGCTTGACGGTCTGTAAGAAATTGACTTATGTAATGGAATGTTTTGTGGCCCCAGTTGGTGTTACTGAGGTGGTCCAGGATTACTTCATGTTTGACGTTGTCGAATGCGCCTTTAAGATCCAAGGCCAGGACCACCTTGTCGTTGTGGGGACATTCGACAGGATCTAAAATGACGTGGTCGAGCTGCACAGGTATATCCTGTGCTGACTTGTTAGGACGAAAACCGAACATGGTGTCCGCGAAAATGTGCTGTGTTTCGAGATAATCGGAGAGTCTGTCGCGCACCATCGTCTCCATCAGCTTGCCGACACAAGACGTCAGAGAGATGGGGCGAAGGTTCTCCACATCGATAGGTTTGCCGGCCTTCGGAATGAAGGTCACGAGAGCCGATTTCCAATCAAGAGGAAGAGGAGTCTCTCCGTCCCAAATGCTATTGATGTATTTGAGGAGCGCGGCGTAGGCTGCGTCGGGAAGGTTGGCCAAAAGCTTGACCGTAACCTTGTCGCGCCCAGATGCAGTGCCCCGCTTCATCTTGCTTAAGGCCGCCCGGAGGTCGTGGAGCTGGAACGGCTTGTCCAGCTCCGTGTTCTCTTCGCCTGCATACGAGTACGCCGCCTGCCGGGGGTTCTTAGTGGGGCAAAGGTATTGATCCCTGAGCGTGTGCGCAACGGGAAGTGCGGGGGGTTATAATCACTGCCGCGGGGTACACACCGGGTGATTCACTGGGTACAAGCTTCCCCCTTGCCTGGTGCTTGGGTTCTCTGTGGTGAAAAAGCTTGGGAAATGAGTACTCGACCGCACCTTGAATACATGGTTAACATCCTGTGCCACGGTGCTACTTTCCCGAAGCTGTCCTTGTACCATTAAAATTTATTCAAGAGTAATTTTTTTTTTCATTTCTGCAGACACACCCTGACTGATAATGTCTGTCTGCAATGAAACTGAATTTTACAGAAAGAAAGATGTTTCATGCCAGCCCATGTGAGAGAAACAGGTTGAGGTTCGGTTCAGCGCTAGAGAGTTGGTCTTTTTTCGAGCCAGTTAGGTTAATAGGATTCCAATATTGCGTTCATACCAGTGAGGCTGGCTCTTGTGGGAGCTTAAACAGGCTTTGACTATGGCCGGTTTATAGCTGCCAACGGAGTGACCGAAATCATTTGATGTTGAAACAGTTTTAAGATCGTGCGGCATGAAATGGCAAATTGCATTAGTGTACGTCTACAGATCCATCATGTTGGACAACGCGCACTGCAAAATACTTGGTAGCCTTTTATCGTATCATCTAAAAATAAACGTTGTCTGATTTCATTCACCCGTATAAAACCGAGAATTGTCGAACCGGACCATCGATCTCATGATCGATCGTGTGAATACATTTTATTATGTGCGCCATTCGTTGTTATGTTTTATCTTCTAGAATCGGCTGAATTTTCGGCTGAGTACTGTACAAATCCGGTTTTTTATAAAGGACGGCAGTCCGCTGTGCTCCCTACCCCGTGCCGTTTACATTGAACTGATCAGTGTTCTAGAAATGGTAATAAGAAGGGTAAAGCTTTCCAAATGTAGGCAACGTTCACGCGTGTACTAAAGATCATTTTTTTCTGCACTCTTAAGCCCTCTATAGACAGAAAGTAATCCATGACAGGCCAATTCGCCATCGTCTCTGGGACTCAGGTTGATGGTTCGAAATTTTCGGGCCTGTGATTCGGTTCATGACGCTGAATACCGTCTTATTATGCAGGACTAGTGTGGTCTTATTTCCCTCCTTTATACCTTGTAGTTCCGCTTCAAGCACTTAAATCAAGGGCATGTTACTTAAGGGAGTGGTTCCCAGCCTTTCAAAGCTGTACTAAGACTTTTGTTCCACATCGATTTTCAATTTATGGTGCTGCCAAGGCTTCAAACATGTTTATGGCAAGTAAATATACATTGTGTACTTTAGGCACTATAACGCGTTAAACACTGCATCTAAGGATTTCGCTGAACATGGGGGACTTTTATGTGGCCCTCCAGTTTCGAGTTGGTCCAGCGAAGAAACTTTTTCATTTCTATATCTTCTGACGAGCTCGGTTTGGCGCATCTCTTAACGGGGCATTCTTTGCCAGCTTCTGTTTTCGTGACTGCTATCATCCCATTATTGGAGCATTCGTACAAGTTAACTTTGCAAACCTACTTTCCAACGCCGCGGTGTTTTCAGTTTTACCGAAAGCCCCTCTTTACTGGAATTTATTCAAGAGGTAATGCATCGGGGTACGTTTTGAGAGTTCGCTCTTTTATTGAATACTTTTATTTTTTTCGCTGAAAAATCTATACAATTAATTGATATCAAAGCTAAATCCAGCTCCAGTGAGGTTTTAACGCGGGTGCTTAAAATGCCGATTTCTCCTTTTATAAAAACTCGCTACACAGGCGACACAGAAGCTCTATTCGCTAAAACATGGCACCGTGTAGACTATATTTTACTTTTTTCTTTAAATTTCCTTCTGTTCTATGCTTTGAAAACCATGGTGTACTACTCAGTATGCTGCAAAAGTGCTGTTTCCTTTTCGAACGTTCTACAAGGGAGACTGAAAATGATATTTGTTTTTGAATTCCCACACAGCGAGCGATAATTTATGGCTAATGAAATTGTCCACCAACCAAATGACATGATTTGCTACTTAGATTCCACTGTCTGTGAAGAACGTGTATGTTGTAACGCAATGCTGAGCTTGTCGTTTCCCCCAGACCACATTTTAGCCAGATCATGCTCCGTCTGAAGGACATTTGCGGGATTAGTATCTGTTGCTGATGGGTTGCCTTGTCTAACTAATGTTTTTTTTTAGAAAGTTGACATCAGCGCTGACTCCAATAGAAGTTATTGTTTATGCATTTCATGAAAATGACATTATGATGCTTTAATGCATGTACTGAAAAGTGGTTTATGGGGACGTGAGCAGCGCCGGCAACGAAGACTCGGCCACACGTAATCGGGAAACAGCGGGGTTAGAGGCAGGGTTACACATAGAGCAGTTCTCAGCACGAGCGTCAGTAGGCAGCCTTCAGAGCTTCGTCGTCGTTGGCGTCGGCGCTTGGTCGTCGCCTTGATTCCAGTACCATGGTACAAAAAGGGACTTTTACCTTATGTGTAAGTGTGGGCTGAGGTTCAAGCCAGATCGCTCGTGTGTAACGAGAGAAGGTTACATTCTCGGATTTCCTTCCAGCGAAGCTTTGGTTACGCTCACTAGTGCACTAGCATTCTCGTTTCTTATAATTACGAGGTTATTTTTTTTTCGTAACGATTTTTTTTTTTCAACCTATGAAAGATAGCACAGCTTGGTCTCCAGAGAGGTATTGCATGACGTGGCGGACATTACATCTGCGGTTATGGGTTATTTAACAACGGCGACGCATTCGATAGGGGACCAGATTGCGAACTCAGTGGCAGCACGCACTGAATTCCGAAGGGAGAGCAATGCGCCAGCTCGTGGAGCGAAGCGAAACTGGCAGCGATACCACCAGCACATACGCTTGTTCCTCAAATGACGAAAATCGCAGGGAGAAGTGAACGACGATAGACACGCTCGATGCGGCGGTGCTGCGGCGTAAATTTGCCTACCGAGGGTGCGTTTTATTTGGTCTTATAATGAGCTACAAGTTTTTGGCGAAAATTTTGCGCCGAATCAAATATGCTCCCCCTATGAAAATCACAAACCGTAATTAATCTAGTCTGCCGAAAGTAACCAGGCACAGGTGGTTCTTTTCTTAGCCGCGTAGCGAAGCACTCATCACAGCCCTTAAGCTCTGATTCTGTGTAAAGAAAGGTCAGACCTTGTCCTTACTTTATGGCACCATTCGGTATTTAGGGCTGCTGTAAATGCTCCGTTATACGTTTGAGAATCAAGAACCTCTTGCTGGGTTATTTTTGTCAAAGGGGGTACCTAGTTAATTACGAATCTAACTGAAGAATTTCATCTCCTAGCCTGTTGCCGCCCTAGCTCCCATTTAGCGCCACAGCTAAAATAACGATAAAGCAAGCTAGCTTCTACTTTTAAATTTTAGGCCTTTAACATAAAAAGACGCTGTATATGTGTAATATGTGTTGGAGAGAAGCCCGCCACTAACTTAG
This sequence comes from Amblyomma mixtum, assembly GCF_055824585.1. Taxonomy (NCBI): domain Eukaryota; kingdom Metazoa; phylum Arthropoda; class Arachnida; order Ixodida; family Ixodidae; genus Amblyomma; species Amblyomma mixtum. Next base: position 129,018,585 of record NC_143019.1, read on the forward strand.
GCTTTCTCATGTAAAGAAAATCGTATTGCGGTATTCTAACCAAGCGAATGTCGTTAACATACATCTACATACATCTTTATTAATTATCACAAGGTTACATTAGTAATAGGGGAGAGAGGACGCAAGGCAAAAAGCTGCGTTGGTGCAGCTTGAGGGCCACCCTGCGCCCTCTGCCGGCGGTATCGCCTGGCAGCTAATCACAACAGCAGTGGAAGTGCGCACTCACAAGCACAAAAGAAAATACAGCCACACTAACATTTGCATGATGTTATGCCTCTATTATCACTCGACATTATTGGACAAAAGGAACAGCTCAAATTTTTTATGTACAGGAAACGCATTTATAATCAACCGACATACAAATCAAGTAGAAAGAAGATACACAAAGCTATATATATATGTTCTAATCATGATGTCAAAATGATGCGCATTCAAACAAAGGAACACATTCAAACAAAGGAATAAGTGTTATTAATTTATGCCGTGAAGTCTTTTCAAGCATGATGTTGTTCTTGTGCAGAATATTGAGGTAGTGTGGTAGACTATATGTCAGTGACTCCTTACCGTATGTAGTGCGGCAGAAAGGTACGGACCATGACATTTTGTTCCGTGTGTTATAAGATGGAATCGAACGAATGAGGTTGAAACTTGATAAGAAGAGATCATTCTTATTTGAAAAAGCATTTTTATACATAGAGATTAACTTGAATGAGAATAACTCTGAGATTTTCATAATACTGCACCTTGCAAAGTAGGAACCCGTATGAGTACACCACGGCACATTAGCTATTAATCTAATTGCTCGTTTTTGCGCCATTAGAATTTTCATTTGGTTTTGCTTGGTTGTTGTCCCCCAGACCATGAGACCATGAGTTATATGTGGCAAAATAAATGCATTGTAAATTAATATTTTAACTCTAGGCGGAAGTGTGTGCCTCTGGCGGAATAGGATGCCATGAATCTTGTTTATTTTAGCGCAGATATTCTCAGTATGTTTATCCCAATTAAGTGATTCGGTCCAAACAACACCAAGACATTTCACAGCTGGCACGACATCAATTTTTTTGTTTGCTAACCAAAGGTCAAAGTTTGCACGCACCATTCTGTTTTTAGCTCGGAATATTATTGCTTTGGTCTTCGTGATGTTTACCCTCAGGTAGTTCTTAAAGGACCATTGACGCAGGAATTCTAAGAACTTATTGCCGTGTTCTAGCAGGTCTGTTTCTGTGTTACCTAAGGAAAGCATTGTGAGGTCGTCTGCATACGCTATTATGTTGCAGGAAGGCGAGCAGAAAACATATCATTAATGTAAATCTTAAAATAATAGGGGGCCCAGAATGCTGCCTTGTGGTACACCAGAGAGGATAGCTTGCGAGGTTGATATAGTGTTATTAAGGGAGACCATTTGTTTACGATATTTCAGATATAATTCAATTAGAGATAAGCTGTTACCTCTAATTCCGTAGTTATTGAGCTTATGTACCAGTAAAGCATGATTAAGCAGGTCAAATGCTTTGGAAAAATCAACAAATATTGCTAGTACAAGGAGCTTTTCCTCAAGCGCATTTATTATTATTTCTTTTTGTTTAATTAGTGCCGTTTTTCGTGGACCTTTGTTTTCTGAAACCAAACTGACTGTCTGATATAACTGAATGTTTGATTAGAAAAGTATTGATTCTCACATCAATAATCTTTCCCAGCCCTTTGGATAATATCGAAAGAATGGAAATAGGCCTGCAGTTAGCCATATCTGAGGTAGCACCACCTTTGTGAATGACAGCCACTTTTGCTACCTGCATTTCTTTTGGAAACACGCCAGATTCTATGGCTAGATTATAGATATGCATTAGTATTGGAGCTAGTACGTCAACTACAGATTTGAAGGGTTTGATCTTAAAGCCATCTATATCTTCAGCTCTGCTATTTCTTAGATTCCTAAACACTGTCATTATTTCAACTTCATCAGTGGGATACATGAACAGGGATTCCGGAATGCATGGTACATTATACGCGTAACCCACAGGTGTGTAAGAGGGACAGCATAACGTTTTGGTTATGTTAACAAAGTAATTATTAAATTTATTACACAGTTCCTCCCCACATATTGATATACCATCTTTCATTATTGTCGTAATAGTTGTTTTTGAGGTTCGATTTAGTAATTTGTTCAGTTGGTCCCACTGGTTGTGAACACATCTATTGGACCCCACTGAAAACGCATTACTAAAATAGCTTAGGTTAGCAGTTCGCAATTCTCTATTCAGCTGGTTTCAATATTTCTTATATTTCTCAAGCTTGGAAGGCTCCCGGGATTTCATGAATTGCGCAAACATTTTTTCTTTGGTCCTTGTTTTGCGCAGCAGTTCTTGCGTAACCCACGGCTTCTTTGGATTGTGTTTGCGTGAACGGACTAGTGGAAAACATTTATCATAGACAGTTTTAACTTTGAACAAAAAATGCATTATACGCCTCATTCACGTCTTTTAAAAACAGCACATCGTCCCAACTAGTTTCATATAACATCGAACGAAAACGGTCAAGTGTGGTGCTATCAACGCGTAAACTAGTAAACTAACCAAATTCTAGTAGCTAACATTAAACTACTTTAGATAGGCGCTATCAATTTCAGATATGTAGCCTCTTGTTAGTAATATGTAGCCTCTCAAATGTAATATGTAGCCTCTTGTAATGTGTAGCCTCTAGTAATACGTAGCCTCAGATACATCGCCTCTCGATAGTCATGAGTTTCCACATTTTCGAAAATGCTGTTATCCTTCGGCCGGTCGAATTTCGATGGAGGCGAAATTCTAGAGGCCCGTGTACTGTGCGATGTCAGTGCAGGTTAGAGAACCCCAGGTGGTCGAAATTTCCGGAGTCCTTCACTACGGCGTCTCTCATAGCCTGAGTTGCTTTGGGACGTTAAACCCCCATGTACAATAGACCTTCATCCTGCAGGGAGCGCGGCAATCTCTGCCGCACTAGTACTGCAGTAGCAGAGAGGCGAAGAGCGGGGAGCAGTAAAGAATGGGCAGAGCAGAGATTGCCATGTGGTATGTACGTCATGGGGAGAAATGATTTCATTGATGTCACTCTGTGCCCTCCATAAGGAGCGTGGTTTTCGAATGGCGCGAGATACGGGCCAAAATTATATGAGGCACTTCAGTGAGAGTGAACGTGCTTTCGAAAATCTAAAAACTGATATCTTTATTACGAACAGGCAGCTGCAGACTTATTTTCAAGTGGACGCCTTTCGTTATTACATAAAAACCACTCTTAGGATTAATTTAAACGCTTAAAAAGTTAAAATTTAATCCAGCGGTCGTGATGATGTATTCAAGAACTTTTTAAAGCGCCTCGCGGAATTCTCCACCACATAATTCAGTGTAATGTTCAGCGAGTCTCTTTCATCGTCAAGACACCCGGATGACTAGAAAGTCGAAAAAATGATTCCAATTAATAAAGATGGGGATGCTACGAGTGCACCAATCATCAGTTGAATTAATTAATCGCGCGTTTCCTCGTCTTTATCGGCATTTGAGTGCATCTTTCCGGGCTGTTATTTCATTGCAAAGTTGTTAACCACAATCTAGCTAATTCACAAGTATTGCTAAACTATCAAATATCAGAACAATTTCACTCATTAGCACAGCATGTAAGGTCTTTGTTAAAGTCTGCCAGTAGCACCCTTAATGGTCGCTGCGCCCTGAACAGCTTCAGCGAGAGGAATAATTTTTTTCTTTTTCTACAAAGCGCAAGCGCTCATCCGCAACTTCAAGATCTAAGCTAATGCGCAGAATTAACAACTTCGCCTGGAAAGAAAAAAAAACAATAAAATAAAAATTAGAGCTTTCACACTTGCTGTAGGTACCAGCACTACTGCCGTCTACTATTTTTAAAATTTATGGCAGAAAAAGCTGCACCTCTTGCTTGATAACTTTTAAACAACTGAGATGCACTAAATCATTACTGAAGTTCTGTGCCAAATTTAGTTCATTCTGAAGTGTTATAGTATACTATATTACTAGAAGACACCTTCAATATAAAGAAAAATAATTCCCAGGCTGATTAGACATGAGTTCCCGGGCTGATATGACAAACAGAAAAAAAAACATCCCACAAGGATGTCAAACTGCTGCCGCAAGTATGTTTTTGTTTTCAGTGATGTCTGCCTGATCTCTATTGTCATGGAACTAAGGACTGAGACACGGTTCAACGGCTGCGTTATTGTTGTTGTTGCCTATGACGCGCTGGAATATACCCATGGTGGTGGATTGGCCAGGGTTTGGTGCACATTAAAACAAGATAAAAATTCATTTAGGCTTATCTTAAGTAGCTCATAAATAAAAATTGCGGAATCTGGGAAAACTAACAATGAATTTTGAGATACTTTCAGGTAATTGGAAAGAAAATCGAGGAAACGAAGAGGTGAGATTTAGAAGAAATTATTTAAAAATAATAAGCATCAATAAACAGATTTCGAGAGAAAATAGAAGCAAAGAAGGGCGAACGTAAAAATCTCCTGGTCTCGATAATATGCCTGTGAAGAAGCTGACTCGCCATTGAAAGGGCTTGCTCTTTGACGTTTGCACTGAAGGAGGAAGACAGGAAGAGTAAACGGCAGCCCTAATTGAGCGAGAAGAATCTGCAAATACTTAATTCACTGTCGTCCAAACCGCGGGCAGGAGAGCATGAAATGGTCTAAGGATTCAACGTCCCCCCATGAAGTACATATGTTTTTACGGCGGGAAACCAGAACGGCATAAATAAAGGTTCAGACGAGAAATCCTGGAGCGCAGCAGTGTCTTGGAAACCTCACGTTGCCTTGAAGTGAATAAGCGATCGTTCCGTGGGAATTTTAGGTTCTCATAGTCCGCTGTAGCAAGTATAGGCTCATGGCTCAGGCTCTGGTGCAGTTGCAAAGGGCAGCACTGCCAGAAAAGCCCCCAGGGCGCGTGTGCAAGCCTTAACCTTCTTCTCTTTTGGTGCTACCTGGGGCCACCGGGTGGCACTGTCTTATGATGAATTTTCTGCGAATTCGCTTGCTTGTTTTATTTTCACTGCACTAGGTTCTGCTTTTTATCTTCATCTTGATAAAGAAAGAAACAAGGGGCTTAGAGGGAAAGGCAGCCACACCTGCTTGAAGGAACATCCTATAGTCGTATAGAATTCATCAATGAAGGGGCACATGGCCCTGAGAGGATGCCCTACGGCCAGTGGCATAAACCGTACGTTGTGGTCAATCCCCATCCATCGGCTATGCCCAAGAATGCCGTGCTCGAAGATACAAGGCGATCATCCTCCAGGTCATGATAATCACTGCACCGCACTTGCTGTGGGATTCATTCTAAGTGATTTGCAGCTTTTTTCTCGAGTTGTATTTGGACTGTTGATGTCATTTGACAGTGCTGTCTGGACCGAATATATATGCAGGAATAGATGTCCTCTTACATTACAAAGTGAGATTCAATTTCTTTGCGCATACAAATTTCACCACTACTGGATTTTAGCCGTTTAGACACGTGGATTAGAAAGCGGGTAGTTTTACAGCAGTCATATTGAGTTAGGAATGAACACTTAAACAACTGGCGTGGCCACATGTCCATAGCGCACAATACTACTTGACTACTGTGATGACCTTAGTGTGATAGGTGGGCAAATGAGAAGTTTACTGCACAATGCAAAAAATATAGTATCAGATACCATAAAAGTGTGAAGATATATAGCTAAGAGCAGTAATGTTCTTCACTGCTCCTTGATTTTGTATTGCTATTCCTACATCGAAATTTTTTTCTTTATTCTATGGTTCCATAGCCGTCGCGGTGGCTCAGTGGTTGTCGTGTTCGGCTTCTGACCCGAAAGACGTGGGTTTTATCCCGGCCGCGGCGGTCTCATTCTGATGGAGGCGAAATACTACAGAATCATGTACTTAGCGGTGCACGCTAATGACCACCAGGTGGTCTAAATTATCCAGAGCTCTCATTACTGCGCCTCACATAGAATGAGTCAATTTGGAACCTTAAAACTCATAAACCATAGTGCCAGCTTCTTTTTAAGCTTCCTCATGATAATGCAGTAGCAACTACGTAATAAGCTGCAGTTCTGGAGGCGCACACACCAGGTATGTTTTCGAATCGTGGAAGAGAATGCTCACGACTGCTCCTGAATCGTCGGAAGTAATCGTAATTGTTCTATGCATACCATCCAAGTTCGTGCAGAGTAAAATCACTCCCACCGTCTCCACTGAGATGAAAAAAATACATTGCTACATTGTTAAGTTAAACAAAAGCACGGAAGTGCAAGGATATTTGTTTCATTCGACAACATTAGCAAATAGCACTGAGCAAGATTTGCACCGTCCACAAGGTATATGAAAAGGTGTTTCGTGAACTCCAAACAGATGCGTTGTTGGGATAGTTTGTAATAAGAGGACGCGATGCAGAGGTTAGCAGGCGATTACCACCAAGTGATGGAACAACCCTGTAACAGAAGCTAATAAACCATCTCGCCTCCGATTGCCATTCGCATTTTCTACGCCCTGGTTTCGATTCTGCTGCCCGCACGACTGCATCTTTGCGTCTTTTTCGGGTCGCTTTAGCTTCGGCCTCTCCTACTGCTCAGTCCTGAGGGGCTCAAGGCATGCCGTCGCATGTCCCCATTTAGAATCACGTCCACGCCACCAAACTGTGCCATATAGTTGTCGGCTATTTCCCGCAAACGTCTGTTGACGCAGTACAGCATGTCGATGGTCGATGGACGTCACGATGATCTTGTCGATGACTCATTTCACGCTGTGGAACGCATGCTTAAATGTGTTTACAGCACTGATGCTTCACGGTCCCGGGTCATGGTTAGCTTAAACGCAGAGTGTACGGTCATTCCACCCACAGCGATACGACATTATCGGGGGTGGCACACGCATCACTGTTGCCAACGTTCGACGCACCACTGGTGGACCACACTTTGTGGGAACTGTTGTAAGCTCTCAATCACCAACCTAGGGACACTTAGGCGCCGCCTTAAATATACGACCTTTTAGCCTAATAAGTAAATAGTCAAATATGCAAAAATCCATTCTCTACTTTATTCCACTTACTTTATTCCGGTCATTCCACCCACAGCGATATGACATTATCAGGGGTGGCACACGCATCACTGTTGCCAACGTTCGACGCACCACTGGTGGACCACACTTTGTGGGAACTGTTGTAAGCTCTCAATCACCAACCTAGGGACACTTAGGCGCCGCCTTAAATATACGACCTTTTAGCGTAATAAGTAAATAGTCAAATATGCAAAAATCCATTCTCTACTTTATTCCACTTACTTTATTCCGGTCATTCCACCCACAGCGATATGACATTATCGGGGGTGGCACACGCATCACTGTTGCCAACGTTCGACGCACCCCTGGTGGACCACACTTTGTGGGAACTGTTGTAAGCTCTTAATCACCAACCTAGGGACACTTAGGCGCCGCCTTAAATATACGACCTTTTAGCGTAATAAGTAAATAGTCAAATATGCAAAAATCCATTCTCTACTTTATTCCACTTACTTTATTCCGGTCATTCCACCCACAGCGATATGACATTATCGGGGGTGGCACACGAATCACTGTTGCCAACGTTCGACGCACCACTGGTGGACCACACTTTGTGGGAACTGTTGTAAGCTCTCAATCACCAACCTAGGGACACTTAGGCGCGCATTAAATATACGACCTTTTAGCGTAATAAGTAAATAGTCAAATATGCAAAAATCCATTCTCTACTTTATTCCACTTACTTTATTCCGGTCATTCCACCCACAGCGATATGACATTATCGGGGGTGGCACACGCATCACTGTTGCCAACGTTCGACGCACCACTGGTGGACCACACTTTGTGGGAACTGTTGTAAGCTCTCAATCACCAACCTAGGGACACTTAGGCGCCGCCTTAAATATACGACCTTTTAGCGTAATAAGTAAATAGTCAAATATGCAAAAATCCATTCTCTACTTTATTCCACTTACTTTATTCCGGTCATTCCACCCACAGCGATATGACATTATCGGGGGTGGCACACGCATCACTGTTGCCAACGTTCGACGCACCACTGGTGGACCACACTTTGTGGGAACTGTTGTAAGCTCTCAATCACCAACCTAGGGACACTTAGGCGCCGCCTTAAATATACGACCTTTTAGCGTAATAAGTAAATAGTCAAATATGCAAAAATCCATTCTCTACTTTATTCCACTTACTTTATTCCGGTCATTCCACCCACAGCGATATGACATTATCGGGGGTGGCACACGCATCACTGTTGCCAACGTTCGACGCACCACTGGTGGACCACACTTTGTGGGAACTGTTGTAAGCTCTCAATCACCAACCTAGGGACACTTAGGCGCCGCCTTAAATATACGACCTTTTAGCGTAATAAGTAAATAGTCAAATATGCAAAAATCCATTCTCTACTTTATTCCACTTACTTTCTTCCGGTCATTCCACCCACAGCGATATCACATTATCGGGGGTGGCACACGCATCACTGTTGCCAACGTTCGACGCACCACTGGTGGACCACACTTTGTGGGAACTGTTGTAAGCTCTCAATCACCAACCTAGGGACACTTAGGCGCCGCCTTAAATACACGACCTTTTAGCGTAATAAGTAAATAGTCAAATATGCAAAAATTCATTCTCTACTTTATTCCACTTACTTTATTCCGGTCATTCCACCCACAGCGATATCACATTATCGGGGGTGGCACACGCATCACTGTTGCCAACGTTCGACGCACCACTGGTGGACCACACTTTGTGGGAACTGTTGTAAGCTCTCAATCACCAACCTAGGGACACTTAGGCGCCGCCTTAAATATACGACCTTTTAGCGTAATAAGTAAATAGTCAAATATGCAAAAATCCATTCTCTACTTTATTCCACTTACTTTATTCCGGTCATTCCACCCACAGCGATATGACATTATCGGGGATGGCACACGCATCACTGTTGCCAACGTTCGACGCACCACTGGTGGACCACACTTTGTGGGAACTGTTGTAAGCTCTCAATCACCAACCTAGGGACACTTAGGCGCCGCCTTAAATATACGACCTTTTAGCGTAATAAGTAAATAGTCAAATATGCAAAAATCCATTCTCTACTTTATTCCACTTACTTTATTCCGGTCATTCCACCCACAGCGATATGACATTATCGGGGATGGCACACGCATCACTGTTGCCAACGTTCGACGCACCACTGGTGGACCACACTTTGTGGGAACTGTTGTAAGCTCTCAATCACCAACCTAGGGACACTTAGGCGCCGCCTTAAATATACGACCTTTTAGCCTAATAAGTAAATAGTCAAATATGCAAAAATCCATTCTCTACTTTATTCCACTTAATTTATTCCGGTCATTCCACCCACAGCGATATGACATTATCGGGGGTGGCACACGCATCACTGTTGCCAACGTTCGACGCACCACTGGTGGACCACACTTTGTGGGAACTGTTGTAAGCTCTCAATCACCAACCTAGGGACACTTAGGCGCCGCCTTAAATATACGACCTTTTAGCGTAATAAGTAAATAGTCAAATATGCAAAAATCCATTCTCTACATTATTCCACTTACTTTATTCCGGTCATTCCACCCACAGCGATATGACATTATCGGGGGTGGCACACGCATCACTGTTGCCAACGTTCGACGCACCACTGGTGGACCACACTTTGTGGGAACTGTTGTAAGCTCTCAATCACCAACCTAGGGACACTTAGGCGCCGCCTTAAATATACGACCTTTTAGCGTAATAAGTAAATAGTCAAATATGCAAAAATCCATTCTCTACTTTATTCCACTTACTTTATTCCACTTACTTTATTCCGGTCATTCCACCCACAGCGATATGACATTATCGGGGGTGGCACACGCATCACGGTTGCCAACGTTCGACGCACCACTGGTGGACCACACTTTGTGGGAACTGTTGTAAGCTCTCTATCACCAACCTAGGGACACTTAGGCGCCGCCTTAAATATACGACCTTTTAGCGTAATAAGTAAATAGTCAAATATGCAAAAATCCATTCTCTACTTTATTCCACTTACTTTATTCCGGTCATTCCACCCACAGCGATATGACATTATCGGGGGTGGCACACGCATCACTGTTGCCAACGTTCGACGCACCACTGGTGGACGACACTTTGTGGGAACTGTTGTAAGCTCTCAATCACCAACCTAGGGACACTTAGGCGCCGCCTTAAATATACGACCTTTTAGCGTAATAAGTTATAGCGCCCGGCGACGCTATAAAGCGCCGGCGCTAAGATCGGCGTTACAGCGCGCGCTAGAAAGAGAATAAAGTCGGACAGCGCGTGCTCGTGGCGCACGCCCGGCACGGGCAGTCCGGAACTAGAAGCCTGCCACGCTGGTCGTCTCTGTCTGGCGCTCCGCTGCGACCCCGCAAAATCCTCAACAAAGTAAATAGTCAAATATGCAAAAATCCATTCTCTACTTTATTCCACTTACTTTATTCCGGTCATTCCACCCACAACGATATGACATTATCGGGGGTGGCACACGCATCACTGTTGCCAACGTTCGACGCACCACTGGTGGACCACACTTTGTGGGAACTGTTGTAAGCTCTCAATCACCAACCTAGGGACACTTAGGCGCCGCCTTAAATATACGACCTTTTAGCGTAATAAGTAAATAGTCAAATATGCAAAAATCCATTCTCTACTTTATTCCACTTACTTTATTCCGGTCATTCCACCCACAGCGATATGACATTATCGGGGGTGGCACACGCATCACTGTTGCCAACGTTCGACGCACCACTGGTGGACCACACTTTGTGGGAACTGTTGTAAGCTCTCAATCACCAACCTAGGGACACTTAGGCGCCGCCTTAAATATACGACCTTTTAGCGTAATAAGTAAATAGTCAAATATGCAAAAATCCATTCTCTACTTTATTCCACTTACTTTATTCCGGTCATTCCACCCACAGCGATATGACATTATCGGGGGTGGCACACGCATCACTGTTGCCAACGTTCGATGCACCACTGGTGGACCACACTTTGTGGGAACTGTTGTAAGCTCTCAATCACCAACCTAGGGACACTTAGGCGCCGCCTTAAATATACGACCTTTTAGCGTAATAAGTAAATAGTCAAATATGCAAAAATTCATTCTCTACTTTATTCCACTTACTTTATTCCGGTCATTCCACCCACAGCGATATGACATTATCGGGGGTGGCACACGCATCACTGTTGCCAACGTTCGACGCACCACTGGTGGACCACACTTTGTGGGAACTGTTGTAAGCTCTCAATCACCAACCTAGGGACACTTAGGCGCCGCCTTAAATATACGACCTTTTAGCGTAATAAGTAAATAGTCAAATATGCAAAAATCCATTCTCTACTTTATTCCACTTACTTTATTCCGGTCATTCCACCCACAGCGATATGACATTATCGGGGATGGCACACGCATCACTGTTGCCAACGTTCGACGCACCACTGGTGGACCACAGTTTGTGGGAACTGTTGTAAGCTCTCAATCACCAACCTAGGGACACTTAGGCGCCGCCTTAAATATACGACCTTTTAGCGTAATAAGTAAATAGTCAAATATGCAAAAATCCATTCTCTACTTTATTCCACTTACTTTATTCCGGTCATTCCACCCACAGCGATATGACATTATCGGGGGTGGCACACGCATCACTGTTGCCAACGTTCGACGCACCACTGGTGGACCACACTTTGTGGGAACTGTTGTAAGCTCTCAATCACCAACCTAGGGACACTTAGGCGCCGCCTTAAATATACGACCTTTTAGCCTAATAAGTAAATAGTCAAATATGCAAAAATCCATTCTCTACTTTATTCCACTTACTTTATTCCGGTCATTCCACCCACAGCGATATGACATTATCGGGGGTGGCACACGCATCACTGTTGCCAACGTTCGACGCACCACTGGTGGACCACACTTTGTGGGAACTGTTGTAAGCTCTCAATCACCAACCTAGGGACACTTAGGCGCCGCCTTAAATATACGACCTTTTAGCGTAATAAGTAAATAGTCAAATATGCAAAAATCCATTCTCTACTTTATTCCACTTACTTTCTTCCGGTCATTCCACCCACAGCGATATGACATTATCGGGGGTGGCACACGCATCACTGTTGCCAACGTTCGACGCACCACTGGTGGACCACACTTTGTGGGAACTGTTGTAAGCTCTCAATCACCAACCTAGGGACACTTAGGCGCCGCCTTAAATACACGACCTTTTAGCGTAATAAGTAAATAGTCAAATATGCAAAAATTCATTCTCTACTTTATTCCACTTACTTTATTCCGGTCATTCCACCCACAGCGATATCACATTATCGGGGGTGGCACACGCATCACTGTTGCCAACGTTCGACGCACCACTGGTGGACCACACTTTGTGGGAACTGTTGTAAGCTCTCAATCACCAACCTAGGGACACTTAGGCGCCGCCTTAAATATACGACCTTTTAGCGTAATAAGTAAATAGTCAAATATGCAAAAATCCATTCTCTACTTTATTCCACTTACTTTATTCCGGTCATTCCACCCACAGCGAAATGACATTATCGGGGATGGCACACGCATCACTGTTGCCAACGTTCGACGCACCACTGGTGGACCACACTTTGTGGGAACTGTTGTAAGCTCTCAATCACCAACCTAGGGACACTTAGGCGCCGCCTTAAATATACGACCTTTTAGCGTAATAAGTAAATAGTCAAATATGCAAAAATCCATTCTCTACTTTATTCCACTTACTTTATTCCGGTCATTCCACCCACAGCGATATGACATTATCGGGGATGGCACACGCATCACTGTTGCCAACGTTCGACGCACCACTGGTGGACCACACTTTGTGGGAACTGTTGTAAGCTCTCAATCACCAACCTAGGGACACTTAGGCGCCGCCTTAAATATACGACCTTTTAGCCTAATAAGTAAATAGTCAAATATGCAAAAATCCATTCTCTACTTTATTCCACTTAATTTATTCCGGTCATTCCACCCACAGCGATATGACATTATCGGGGGTGGCACACGCATCACTGTTGCCAACGTTCGACGCACCACTGGTGGACCACACTTTGTGGGAACTGTTGTAAGCTCTCAATCACCAACCTAGGGACACTTAGGCGCCGCCTTAAATATACGACCTTTTAGCGTAATAAGTAAATAGTCAAATATGCAAAAATCCATTCTCTACATTATTCCACTTACTTTATTCCGGTCATTCCACCCACAGCGATATGACATTATCGGGGGTGGCACACGCATCACTGTTGCCAACGTTCGACGCACCACTGGTGGACCACACTTTGTGGGAACTGTTGTAAGCTCTCAATCACCAACCTAGGGACACTTAGGCGCCGCCTTAAATATACGACCTTTTAGCGTAATAAGTAAATAGTCAAATATGCAAAAATCCATTCTCTACTTTATTCCACTTACTTTATTCCACTTACTTTATTCCGGTCATTCCACCCACAGCGATATGACATTATCGGGGGTGGCACACGCATCACGGTTGCCAACGTTCGACGCACCACTGGTGGACCACACTTTGTGGGAACTGTTGTAAGCTCTCTATCACCAACCTAGGGACACTTAGGCGCCGCCTTAAATATACGACCTTTTAGCGTAATAAGTAAATAGTCAAATATGCAAAAATCCATTCTCTACTTTATTCCACTTACTTTATTCCGGTCATTCCACCCACAGCGATATGACATTATCGGGGGTGGCACACGCATCACTGTTGCCAACGTTCGACGCACCACTGGTGGACCACACTTTGTGGGAACTGTTGTAAGCTCTCAATCACCAACCTAGGGACACTTAGGCGCCGCCTTAAATATACGACCTTTTAGCGTAATAAGTTATAGCGCCCGGCGACGCTATAAAGCGCCGGCGCTAAGATCGGCGTTACAGCGCGCGCTAGAAAGAGAATAAAGTCGGACAGCGCGTGCTCGTGGCGCACGCCCGGCACGGGCAGTCCGGAACTAGAAGCCTGCCACGCTGGTCGTCTCTGTCTGGCGCTCCGCTGCGACCCCGCAAAATCCTCAACAAAGTAAATAGTCAAATATGCAAAAATCCATTCTCTACTTTATTCCACTTACTTTATTCCGGTCATTCCACCCACAACGATATGACATTATCGGGGGTGGCACACGCATCACTGTTGCCAACGTTCGACGCACCACTGGTGGACCACACTTTGTGGGAACTGTTGTAAGCTCTCAATCACCAACCTAGGGACACTTAGGCGCCGCCTTAAATATACGACCTTTTAGCGTAATAAGTAAATAGTCAAATATGCAAAAATCCATTCTCTACTTTATTCCACTTACTTTATTCCGGTCATTCCACCCACAGCGATATGACATTATCGGGGGTGGCACACGCATCACTGTTGCCAACGTTCGACGCACCACTGGTGGACCACACTTTTTGGGAACTGTTGTAAGCTCTCAATCACCAACCTAGGGACACTTAGGCGCCGCCTTAAATATACGACCTTTTAGCGTAATAAGTAAATAGTCAAATATGCAAAAATCCATTCTCTACTTTATTCCACTTACTTTATTCCGGTCATTCCACCCACAGCGATATGACATTATCGGGGGTGGCACACGCATCACTGTTGCCAACGTTCGATGCACCACTGGTGGACCACACTTTGTGGGAACTGTTGTAAGCTCTCAATCACCAACCTAGGGACACTTAGGCGCCGCCTTAAATATACGACCTTTTAGCGTAATAAGTAAATAGTCAAATATGCAAAAATTCATTCTCTACTTTATTCCACTTACTTTATTCCGGTCATTCCACCCACAGCGATATGACATTATCGGGGGTGGCACACGCATCACTGTTGCCAACGTTCGACGCACCACTGGTGGACCACACTTTGTGGGAACTGTTGTAAGCTCTCAATCACCAACCTAGGGACACTTAGGCGCCGCCTTAAATATACGACCTTTTAGCGTAATAAGTAAATAGTCAAATATGCAAAAATCCATTCTCTACTTTATTCCACTTACTTTATTCCGGTCATTCCACCCACAGCGATATGACATTATCGGGGATGGCACACGCATCACTGTTGCCAACGTTCGACGCACCACTGGTGGACCACAGTTTGTGGGAACTGTTGTAAGCTCTCAATCACCAACCTAGGGACACTTAGGCGCCGCCTTAAATATACGACCTTTTAGCGTAATAAGTAAATAGTCAAATATGCAAAAATCCATTCTCTACTTTATTCCACTTACTTTATTCCGGTCATTCCACCCACAGCGATATGACATTATCGGGGGTGGCACACGCATCACTGTTGCCAACGTTCGACGCACCACTGGTGGACCACACTTTGTGGGAACTGTTGTAAGCTCTCAATCACCAACCTAGGGACACTTAGGCGCCGCCTTAAATATACGACCTTTTAGCCTAATAAGTAAATAGTCAAATATGCAAAAATCCATTCTCTACTTTATTCCACTTACTTTATTCCGGTCATTCCACCCACAGCGATATGACATTATCGGGGGTGGCACACGCATCACTGTTGCCAACGTTCGACGCACCACTGGTGGACCACACTTTGTGGGAACTGTTGTAAGCTCTCAATCACCAACCTAGGGACACTTAGGCGCCGCCTTAAATATACGACCTTTTAGCGTAATAAGTAAATAGTCAAATATGCAAAAATCCATTCTCTACTTTATTCCACTTACTTTATTCCGGTCATTCCACCCACAGCGATATGACATTATCGGGGGTGGCACACGCATCACTGTTGCCAACGTTCGACGCACCACTGGTGGACCACACTTTGTGGGAACTGTTGTAAGCTCTCAATCACCAACCTAGGGACACTTAGGCGCCGCCTTAAATATACGACCTTTTAGCGTAATAAGTTATAGCGCCCGGCGACGCTATAAAG
The DNA here is from genome assembly GCF_055824585.1 of Amblyomma mixtum. NCBI lineage: Eukaryota > Metazoa > Arthropoda > Arachnida > Ixodida > Ixodidae > Amblyomma > Amblyomma mixtum. Next base: position 129,034,614 of record NC_143019.1, read on the forward strand.
CGCCGGCGCTAAGATCGGCGTTACAGCGCGCGCTAGAAAGAGAATAAAGTCGGACAGCGCGTGCTCGTGGCGCACGCCCGGCACGGGCAGTCCGGAACTAGAAGCCTGCCACGCTGGTCGTCTCTGTCTGGCGCTCCGCTGCGACCCCGCAAAATCCTCAACAAAGTAAATAGTCAAATATGCAAAAATCCATTCTCTACTTTATTCCACTTACTTTATTCCGGTCATTCCACCCACAGCGATATGACATTATCGGGGGTGGCACACGCATCACTGTTGCCAACGTTCGACGCACCACTGGTGGACCACACTTTGTGGGAACTGTTGTAAGCTCTCAATCACCAATCTAGGGACATTTAGGCGCCGCCTTAAATATACGACCTTTTAGCGTAATAAGTAAATAGTCAAATATGCAAAAATCCATTCTCTACTTTATATTCGATCGATCCGTGGGAGTCCTCATACCGCTCCTGACGGAATGGTGTCGCGGTTAAGCGATGCGCCGCTGCCCTGCGATGGCAAATGCTGCCAACAATGGGCCTTGTGCGGCCCAGGTTCCTGTTCCTGGGCGACCGGCCGATAGTTTAACTTCCCCTTGCCAATATGTGAAATTTGCTCACTATCCGGTCGGTAGGTTATGATGAAGCCATACGGTCACGTGACCTAAGTTACCCACCTGCCTCTAGGCGTGACCTGCTAGAGTTATGCTGGTGATTTTTCGCCCACGATGCCGACGACGCCGACAACGTCGAAGCAGTATTTTCTGGGAAGCGGTGTCTTAAACGCTATCGCGTTAAAACATCTTCCCACACCGGACGGCACCACTCAGCAACGCATTTATGAAGGCAACTATACACTAATCTACAAAGATTCCAGACCGCGGCCATGACCTCTATGCAGCGGTCTCCGCTCTCCAGCGAAGGCCGTATTGAAGAACCGAATGAAACCGTACGCCGCAACCTAGACCGTGCACAGTACAGAGTACACACTTCACTTTGTGTTTGTTCTCAGGTAGTTTAGGAAATGGGGCGGAGGTCGCTGCCATTGATGCTTGGCGTCATCCTCGTGTGAATCACAATGAAAACTGTTCACTGGTCATACCATATCAATTAAAGTTTTACGCAATATACCAGAGACACCCTTGTACCTCAACAATCTCAAAAGGCGTACTATGCAAAAGGACCACTTTAACACTATAGTTACTAAAGCGTAGTGCAAAAAGTATGTAACCTTATGAAAACACCGTTTTCACAAAAGCGATGGGTTTTGTAAGGGTATACTTGACAATGGCGAAAAATAATTTACAGTGTATTTAGAAGCAAAAGACTCAATTTTCCAACCTATGCTTATAATTGTATTAATAAAGCAATAATTCTTTGAGTTTAAGTTAAACAGGGAGAAATAGAAGTCATGAAAAAGGCATTGTAAGGGACTATGTGTTCGCAATCCTCTCTTCAGAAACGGAAATTGACTTCGTTAATTGCGAGCGCTCAGGACACGTTTTATCGCTCTGTCTTCTTGATAAGAACTCACACACAAAAGGAGCTGCAAAGGAAAAGAGCAGAAAGGCACCAGGCATGCTTTCATCACGTGACCGAGACCACAGTTTGGTAACGGGGTTTCTGGGGCGTAAAGTACTTGTCTTTCTATTGTTCATCTTACGACACCGGAAATTTCGTCTCTGAGGATGATTGCATCGACCCTTACCTGTGAGCTTCGACCTCCTTATGAAACATGATATCGTGATCATGCAGCAATAAGCTGACGTTTTCGCTTTGGATTTCTTCATCATGGGCTGTAGCAATTCATCCATCGAAATAATTGAGAGGCTACGTGACAGGTGCTCACTGACGACTGCAACCTAGAATGTAGCATATCATAAAGTTGCCGTAAATTTCCGCAGGAAATTACTGCCATTTCACTGACTTCTCGAAGAAACTCCACTCAAACATTTTTTCCCAACTGAGGCGAGGATGGGCCAGAAGTGAAGCGCTTTGAGTGTAAATACTGCTTACATTGGCATTAGTCTCCCCATGACAATATTTTATGCTAAAGCTCAATATCAGTGTAAATGGAAATTATAGTTTTTACCGCTTGAAACATTTGGCTTCACTCAAACACTTATTTCGGCTGCTGACCCGAAAGACGCGGGTTCGATCCCGGCCGCGGCAGTTGAATTTCTTTGGAGGAGAAATTCTAGAGGCCCGTGTACTGTGCGATGTGAGTGCACGTTAAAGAACCCCAGGTGGTCGAAATTTCCGGAGCCCTCCACTACGGCGTCTCCATAGCCTTAATCGCTTTAGAACGTTATAACCCAATAAACCAAACAAAACCAAACTTACTCTATAATGACACTCAGAAGCGAGTTCCTTGCGGCAGTTGAAGAAAAGCTTGTAAATGTTCCCTGATCTGGATGATTGGGTAGTACTTTTTGGCGTAATATTTTCAAAATCTTGATCATGTCCCAGATGCGCAATATAAACCTTTTAGAGAAAATGTTGGATACCATAATGTGTCCACAATCTGATATATTACTATCAGGAAAGGTACATTTGTGAGCACAGAGCACTGTGTACTTCATTTTGTTCCATGGAAATCATTCGCTTCGGAAATATTTTGCGGGGACACACTTCTCTGAAACGGTTGGTGCTTCCTTTTATTTGAGAATAATAAAGCTAGGTGTTTTCTGGACCGGCGTTCATGAAATGCTTCGAAGCTAAAAAATCACTCCATCGAATTCTGGATATGATGATGGCATTTTCTGGAAAGTTATTTATTTGGCCCCTTAGTTTCCTAGAGGCACGACCAGGAGTTTTTGGAACTTGTACACTGACCCTGCACAAATTCTCAACATATCTGTCACCCTATTGTGCGTGTTCACCCCGTATACAATAGGCATGCCCATTCTGCTCCCAATGCAATAAGCAAGGAATAAAAGTTGCGAAGAAAAAAGTACACTTAATTTACAATAAACGGTAAAGCGAAATTTTGGCATAGCTGTTCACATGCCGCCCACCACCGCTGCTAGGTGGCGTGTTAGTCTGCTAACCGCCCTCGGGATCTTCCGGTAGTAGTCATCTTCCGGTTTTCCCTTCCTCCGCTTTCGACGTTGCAGGTGACGTTTTGCTCTGCTACCGCCTGCCAACACGTCACCTTCCACACTCGGCAACAGGACACTTAACAGATGGCGTGTTACGTCGACGCTGACTATGACGCCGAACGCAGGAACGGGCGCCTACGAGCTGCACTCTAGAACTGCTGCTCAATAAATGTTGAGAAATAGACCTCCAAACATTAATTTCATTTAAGCCCAACGTTTCGAGTCCAACTCGGTCCTTTCTTCAGGGGTGACTGATAGGCGAGTAAGCAGAACAAGGTAGCCGGCTGTGCTTTCTCTATGATAACACGTGGTGAGGGCAATTAACATACGCGGAGGGGAGCGTTTCTGAAGTCCTGCTTACCGACCTCTTGAACGTGACTCCCCTTGAAAGGATTCGATTCAACTGCCAACACGCTCACTTCTTCGAAGGCGATTTTGTGATCGTAGCACTCGCAGGGCTCGGCAAAGTGGTTGGTTTACGAGTTCACTGACCGGACGTGCGCATTTCGATAGTTTTATTGAAAGCTTGTTGTCTTAGCTTTCGTAGTTAGTCGGTGAAGCTTTCACTGACTTGTTAAAGAACAGCGCATAGTGCTGGTAAATCACTACTGGGTCATGTAAAAATTGAATTAAAAATCAGCATTTGATGGCGGACAAACACACTACGGTGCACTGGTTGATTGCCGCGGAGTGGTTCTTGAGATGTTTGGCTATGTAAATACGGAAACTGTGGCTCATAAGAGGCGAGATCATGACATGGTAATTGTACTTTGCTTTTTTTCTTCGCGTGGCGTGAATAGCTTAGAAGGCTAGGGCGTTTTCCCGGTTCAGTATTGCGTGTCAATAAGCGCTATATACTATTCATCCGCCTTCCTGAGCCTGGAGACAAAATTGACGCCGCCGTTGCTTTCAGTTCTAACAGCTCATAAATCAATGAAAGAGAGATAAATCATTCTGCCATTACAGATCAGTTGTCGCGAGATGTCAGTACTTCAAACGAGTTCACTTTGCACGAGGGCAGGGGCTATGCGCAACGGGCTGAACCATTTTTTTTTATACACATACCCTAAAGGCCCTTTTCGGGCATTACATACGGGGGGGGGGGGGTACAGTTAGGTTTGGTTTATGGGGTTTAACGTCCCAAAGCGACTAAGGCTATGAGAGACGCCGTAGTGGAGGGCTCCGGAAATTTCGAGCACCTGGGGTTCTTTAACGTGCACTGACATCGCACAGTACAGGGGCCTCTAGAATTTCTCCTCCAAAGAAATTCTAGCCGCCGCGGCCGGGATCGAACCCGCGTCTTTTGGGTCAGCAGCCGAGCACCATAGCCGCTGAGCCACCGCGGCGGCGGGTGTACAGTTACAAATAAACAATATTCCACACAATTGTACAGGCAACACAAATCCAAAACCACAGGCAAAATCGGGGGAAAAAAAGTACAGAAAATTCAAAGTTGATAGAACGCATGATTAGAGGCTTCCTAATCGAAATTTATTAGCAAAAAAAAAAAACACTTTAGTTTTTGCACAAAGGCGTCATGATTTGAGGTGAAGACAATGTCATCTGGCAACTTGCTCCAATGATGGACGGCAAGAATCAATGGTGAATGACTAAGGAGTTGGGTGCGTGCAAACACGGGTCGACTTTGAGAGCATGATCTAAGCGCGGAAAGATACGGTGGGTGGGTCTAATATAGTATGAAGCGAAAGAAGGTATACTGTGATACAATCCGTGAAAGTGCGATAATAGTGCTACTATTCTTCTCTTTTCAAGTGATGATAGCTTTAGCGATGCTTTGATTGCCGTTATGCTGGTGCGGGAGTTGTTTGGAACGGTCGAAACAGCCGCGCCTAGAAGGGGGAGGGGGTTTAATGCGTGGCTTCTGAGGGTTGCATCGCACGTAGCCCGCAGGCTGGCCAAATTGGTTTACTTGGGCTTATTTTTTTCTTGCCCAGCATGCCGCTGCTGTTGCTAGCTGCTCGCGCTAGAAGTAAACGGTATTTTTTAAGGTAAGTTTGTTGCGGTGACAAGAAATATGCACAAACACGGTTCGGACCGATAGCTACAAAGGCTTGTGGCTAGTTCAATGCAAAAATTACTTGCAGTTCAGCCAGAGAGCGCGGAAGACTAAAGAGTTAATCATGATGTGCCGAATAGTGCAGGTTAAGGAAAAACACGCAGCAAAAGCCATGATTAAGTTAGGAGACAGCAAGAAGAATACAAATATCAGAAATTACTGAAATATACACAAATTAGAATACACAGATTTGAAAGAAAAACAAATACCAGAACCGAACACCAAGAAAATTAGGTGCGAAGAATTCACAAAACAGAGTTTCAGTCAAAATTTCTATTAAAGGAGTAATTACTCGTTGACATCCACCCAAGCGCAGCCATACGGCTACAAAGGAAAGCTGCGAAGTTTCTGAGAAAGCTGTATAGGTTTCGTTTGTAGTCGTATGGCTGCGCTTGGGTCGATGCCAATGAGTAATTACTCCCTTATTAGAAATCTACTTGACCTTGCGGGATCCCCCTAAACATTTGACCAGTCCAAATTCTATTACTTCTAATGCAGTTTACAAGTCATTTTAAAATTTCTGTGTATTTTACCAAGATCGGCAATTCGTTCCATATTTTTGCTCCATTAAACTCTATACGGCGTTCACTATATAGTACATTGCTACATTTGGGAAAGTTACTTTTGCAATTGGATGCTTGTCCTGTATAACGGGAAAACAGGGCAAAAAGGCTTAACGGAAGGGGAGAGCTAGTGTATATTATGTTGTCCATCGAGAGCAAAATTTTATGGTTGCGCAATTATGGGAACGATAGTACATGATTAGCATCATAAATGTTGCTACTGAAGTGAACTGAATCAGATCTTATCGCGTTCAATGAGCGTTTTTGCGGACGAAAAAATAATTCAATTCAAAATTCAAAAATTTAATTCCAACGACTCGTTGGGGGTCATGAGGCAAAAAAGCTACCATTGGCAGCCTGAGGGTGCCTGATGCCCGTACAAGGCAGCAGCATATAGCCAACACAAAATTCTGAGCAAATGTGCACAGTTACACTTTCACATAAATTGACTCATCGAAACACATTCGAAACACATCAAAACACAGCACAAGAAAGTATACAGTACGAAAAACATAAAGGCAATGAAAATACATTGAATACGATTAGCTGCACAAAAACTGGGATGAGAAAAAATTTCACGTGTCTGTTTTCTATTACATGCGCTTAAGTCAAAATTTGCAGACAGTAATTTGTTAAGCAAGCACGGCAAGTTGTGCGTGAGCGACTGTAGAATATAATTTGTACGTCTGCGTGGTATCAGCCATGTCTCAGATCCACGGGTGCGACAATCACTTTTCTGTTTCTGCAAAAGCGAAAGGAATTTTATGAGGCTCTTAAACTTTTCATCGGAAAATAAGTATGAGTACAGTAGACGGAACTCGTAAATTTTTTCGACGCTTATTATGTTATACCGTGTGAACAATGGTGCAGATGAATGTAAATAGGACACATTTGCAATGCAACGAAGTGCTTTCTTTTGAAAAAGGAGCAGTGTTTGAATATTTGTTTGTGTGGTTGTGGCCCAAACCAGTGTACAGTAATTTATGTGAGAGGAAAACAGTGCGTGATAAATTTGAAGTTTTGCTCTATCTGGTAACAGATGTGTGATGATAAGTAGGTGTTATATGTATGGCCCCAAGGCTCTCAACAGTAACTGATGTGTGAATGAGAGAAATAGATAGGCAGCCTAATACACGGTGCGGAAATTAATATCGTGCCTTAATGAGCAAGTGCCATCCGAAAACGAATTTTTTGCAAAAGTTGTTAATTTGTTCTTGCAGTGTAAATGGCAATAAAAAATCACTCCCAAGTGTTAAAAGACGAGACTGGTTGTATTAACGAGCTCAACAGAGTAAGCGTAATTAAATTGATCTCTATCGCGGGTTCGATCCCGGCCGCGGCGGCTGAATTTCTTTGGAGGAGAAATCCGAGGCCCGTGTACTGTGCGATGTCAGTGCACGTTAAAGAACCCCAGGTGGTCAAAATTTCCGCAGCCCTCCACTACGGCGTCTCTCATAGCCTTAGTCGCTTTGGGACGTTAAACCCCATAAACCAAACCAAACCAAATTGATCTATATAATAGAATATCATCTATATATCATATTCCATTACTTTACACTGGATTGCATTTCACATTATTAATTTTTGTTTGGTAAAACATTTTTGTTTACTGATAAACTTGATGCAGTACGTAAGAAATTGTTTTTGTATTACTACAGTTCAAATAAGTTACTTTTCTTTTCGTTCTACAGAGAGATTAGACTGTAACCTAAGACGGTGTATATCTTTCTGTATTGATGTGTCCTGCTTCTTCGGTGTTCTGCTTATGATGTATAATCATATGTACACTTGTGCTGCCTGTGCTGTCAGGGGGGCATAGCCTAGTCAGGCCCCATCCGGGCCTTTTGCTATTGCCTCCTGAGCCAATTTGTAGCAAATTGTCTCAAATAAAGAAACAAAGAAAGAAAGAAAGAAAGGAAGAAAGAAAGAAAGAAAGAAAGAAAGAAAGAAGGAAAGAAAGAAAGAAAGAAAGAAAGAGAGAAAGAAAGAAAGAAAGAAAGAAAGAAAGAAAGAAAGAAAGAAAGAAAGAAAGAAAGAAAGAAAGAAAGAAAGAAAGAAAGAAAGAAAGAAAGAAAGAAAGAAAGAAAGAAATTATTGGTTGCCTTGTAGCCAGAGTGAAAAATTACATATTTACTTTTGGCCACATTCACGGTTAAGCGATTTTCAAAGAAATAGGAAGACTGGATTTTCAGTACACTAATTATTGTTGTTTGAATTACCAGAAGAGATTCCCCAGTAACTGTTAGGCCGGCGTTATCTGCCTACATTATTAATTGTGGACAGTGAAGCTCCTTTGGAAGATCATTTATATAAAGTGAAGAATATACCCCATCGATAAAAAATTGCACAGCGAGCAGACAACATAATTTGAGTCTTTCATTGGAATGTTGCCCTCTGTATCACTCTGTTTTAATTATGTTTTAAAAAGCATTATGAACATGGCATTGAATGAAGCTTTGGAATATAAGCCGATCGCCAAACGAAAGCTGGATACCCACCCGAAGTTCTGACTTTAGTGGCACTAAAACTGAAAAAAAAGCTTAAAAGCTCAGAACACAGGTGAGTGCATTACACAAAAAGTGAAAATAAAGGTTGTTTTCGTGCCGTACCTCATTCGGTATCACACTACACCAGAAGTATTGGAAACCGTGCAGGCGTTCATGTCGTGTTTTCAGCGCCCAAAAACTGTCTAGCATGTCATCGTCATCATCATCAGCCTGACTACACCCACTGTAGGGCAAAGGCCTCTCCCATGTCTTTCCAATTAACCCTGTCCTTTGCCAGTTGCGGCCACTGTATCTCCGCAACCTTCTTAGCCCCATCCGCCCATCTTACTTTCTGCCGTCCCCTACTACGCTTGCCTTCTCTTGGAATCCACTCCGTTACCCTTAGGACCAGCGGTTATAAGCCTTCGCATGTGTCTAGCATGTGCAAGGAGGTAAATGGCAGAAATTTTGAACCGCGTGGCTGTCCTGTTAGGCACGGTGAAAGCTTTCCTACCTGTCAAGAAGGGGTCGTCTATTATCTGCCCATGTCCCGTGGTAAGAGGTATATTGGACAGACGGGCTGTTGTCTCAACAAAAGATTAAAAGACCATCATGCAAATGTCGCACGTGTGGCCACTTCAGGCCATGTAGCCAAACACTGCAGGGACTACAGAACAGAAAGAACGGATGAAAGTGATAAGGAAGCCTGTGAACCACTCTCCTGAGAATGCAACGTGCTAAGCAGAAATCTTCGCGTTCTGACGAGGTAAATAATGGAGCCACATATGATAACTATGCAGGATGTTTCTGTAAGCGCTCCTTCAATAGCATTGTTACAAAAAGAAAAGTATTTTTATTGCGAGATATGACACGTGCCACTTTACCGTTTCGTTTACTGGGTTTAACGTCCCAAAGTGACTAAGCCTATGAGAGACGCCGTAGTGGAGGGCTCCGGAAATTTCGATCACCTAGGGTTCCTTAACGTGCGCCGCCATCGCACAGTACAGGGGCCTCTAGAATTTCTCCACCAAATAAATTCTACCGCCGCGGCTGGGATCGAACCCGCGTCTTTCGGGTCAGCAGCCGAGCACCATAACCACTGAGCCACCGCGGCGGCGCCGCTTTACCGCCGGCACTAGTTGCTTCCGTGCACGTTATTTTGCCCTTTCTTTAATTTCTGGTATCCAGTAAGTGTAGGAGCTTGTTGGCCGTCCAATCCAAATTCAGTTGTCATTCAGCGCTCTCTTGTGTGGCTTGTGTGTATTCCTTCTGTCTCGTATTTAGCGTTGTACATATGGAAACATAGCTCGCCTTCCTATAAAAATGTAAAGAAGCTACCTGTGAGATGCGCATAATGAAATTCAAATATCAATTTTTTTTCGATAATCTAGTATTCCCTCAAAGGTTCCTTCCTCTACTTCTATTATAATAGGTGAATTTTCAGCAACACTATTTTTTATACCAAAATATGCGCCGCCGAAGGATAAAATCTGAGCAATATGTTTAGCTCTTCCTCGTGCGATTTCCTGCTTGTAATCTTCACCGAAACTTCTCTGCCATCCAGCATGTTATAGCTAAAAGTTTATGGAGAATAAAATTTTTCTATTCGATTTCATGAAGGACATTTTAAAGGCAGACTGTAGGTTGGCCTAATGAGTCAAATTTGGTCGCCGGTCTTTCAGTGCCCGTTTAAAAAAAAAGTCGTTCAACTTTTTGCAGTTGATTGTAAAATATGTTTGCTTCCTGCTCGCAAAGTTTTATGATACATGCATTAGGACACTTGCAACAGGTATTAAGTTTTTAGTTTCTTTCTAATGAAATATCTTTTAAAGTTCAACATAGGAAGATGAGCTCAGGTTTTTTTAAAGGCGGGTATAAAAACATCATTTTTGTTTTCACTTTGAACAACAGAACTTCTGTGACTTTCTCATAGCGTGTGCTTACTAGCCGCGATTTACTGCACAATATGTTCTGTGCTATCGACGATTGTTTTCGCAATGCCTCCGTTCTTACACGGCCGAAAATACGTTCAAGAAGACCCTACGGACAGAAAAGGCCCAAGCACGCTGTTTTTTCCAATAAGTAGCAGTAAAGGTGCCTACAATGAAGCCCTGCCATGCATTTTTTTTCTAGCTCTAGAGCATTCGTAGTTCCTTGTTTGGATATGATAGTACGTCGCGTGTTCTAGACGCCCCCGTCTTTCTCGAAACCCCACAAGTGCCTGGCTGTTGTGGTCACGTTGCGATAACGTATCGTGAACGGTTTCGAAGGACTGCCAGCTGCACTATCACGTTCTGCTGAGTCCATTGTGCTCTGAAGGTTCAGAGGAAGGTTTTCATCCAGTGTTTCCGCCGTTCATGGAAGTTGCTGTTCGTCAGGGTTGCACCTCTGAAATGCTTTGTGGAGCAACTTGTGTATTACGTTCTGTAACAGAGGATTCCTCTCTGAGCAACTGATGTAATGGTGCAAGGTAAGATGAGCCGTTGAAGTAAACTTCTGATTTCGACAAGCTGGATCATACTGAAAGTTTCTTCTGTGTACTCGCTGGTCGCGCCGTCTCCTAATTATTTTTCTTTGGTAAGCCGTGCCCTATTGCCGTATAGTCGAATGCCTTTATTAGTCTATTTAAATAAAACTTCATGTAGTTGTGCTTGAGAGCGTCTGATCTTCGTTAAGATTAAAAAGGAATGCATTCAACACGTAAAAATATATTCAACGCTGCTTTTGCTGCAGCATCACTTAATTATAGATACTTTTTTTAGAGATTGTGGACCTTCTGCTGCCGCGAAAACCTCTATGTGTGTTCGGTCATCTAAGTAATGAGAATTCACATTTACAGCACCCTTTGAATCTAAAGTCATTTGACGAAAAGAAGAGGTATGCTTGGATTCCATTACTACCGATGCAACATATTGGTTTTATACCTACAAGTAGGATTTGCCAGTACACACGCAGTAATTTCCAAACTTATCTTTATTTTTGCGCTGAGCAATTGGTACATAAAAAGGATTGGACAACACAGATCTGTCATTTCCAGATTTATAATTATTTTTTCGCTGCAGCGTAATCCTCGCGCCTCCGCCTCGTTCTGCTTCCAGTCCAGCGCGGCATTCGGCATCGTTGTCAAGGAGCAACAATCTGTTCCCCTACTAATCATAGTGGTGTGTGAAGGACAAACAGTGTAAAAGTAGGGGCGCATGCGGATATGGACAAGGCTGACCAAACAAAATAAGAATTAAGCCGATATTCTCTGGTTCCATTAGAGGAATACCGGTACCGACCCCCTACCCCTGGACAGTTTCAACAATTTTTAGTGTGTTGACTAGGAGCGACCAGCAGATCCACCTGAGGTCAGCTTAAAGAACATCTTTATGCATTAATTTGCGGCACAGGGAGTAATTTGCCTTAAAATGCAGGCGTCTGCATTAGCATCCTTTATTTTTATTATTGCCCCAAAAATGTTTCAATGGCATTTTGAAGCAGTGAGCGCCAGCTTCGAGATGTCTGCCTTGCAATATGCTCAAGTAAAGTGCCTCACACAACTTGGGATTTACTAATCAATATTTTTAAGAGTGTTAGAATGCGCTAGAGTCCTACATGGGTTTATCATGTTCATCGACGTTTTCCCGTCCGCTCTATACCTCGGCTAAGTTTTAGTCTCACGAGGTGGAGCGCACCAGCCAAGACCGCGCGGCAGCACTCTGAACAAACCTCTCATTTTCCTCCTCCCGGTGCCTTCATTGTCAAGAGGGGGCGTGGTCACACACTGACAGGTAGCCAAATGCCTCATAACGTAATTGAGCGAAATATTCTAAATTCATTAGATATGCCCGCTGTAATTTCCATGGCGCGTCCCAATATGCACATCTTTCTCTGACCACAAAGCGGGTATGTGATTAGGATGCGTAAAGCGGAAAACTCCATAATGTGCTTTGTCGTTATTTGGCGGTACTTATAAACACATCACTACTCAAACCATCACAAAACTACTAAATTTTTGTGGCATTATTTCATCGTAAGTTTCGCGAAATAGCAAGTGCCGATTACTAAATTTGCTATCAGGAGGCAGGGTCATCTGCCAACACTGAGTGCCCCCCAAAAATTTCAAATGTAAGGCAAAATGCGCACTTTTTTTCAACTTCTCTTCAGTTCAGTCAATGCGTCTACATATAACGCAATGATGTCATTGCTTCAAAATTAAAGGTGCCAGTTATAATTGCACGTGTGTCCCTTTTTATTTCTTAGTCGCAACTTCTCTTGAGAGTTCTTTTTTTTTACTTTGCATGTCATGTAATTATTGGCAGAGCAGCGTACGTTCCTGCAAAACTAAGGCAGCCTGCCTTCATACCCCCCAAAATGAAATCTGTAACAAGAATTACTAAAATTCATTTTTCATTAGGACAATGCATTGTTCCCTACAAACTAGAACTACATGTCGAACTAGGTTTTCACTCCCAGCAGCAGTCGATCGTATATTAGATAAATTTATAATCCCTCCAAGTATACGAGTTTAGTGGCGAGCCAATCAAATAAGATGAGCTTTTCTGCGTCACTTCTTATTGATAAAGGCTCCTTAAGGGTTATTTCTGGTGAGCACAACGAAACATCTTGTCATAAAACAGCATTAACAGCGCATATTTAACAGGACACATAGAAGTAACGCGTCAACTAAACAGCACGTAAAGGAACCGTGTACATCAAAAGGCAAAGCGCTAGCAAAGTTTGTTGAGTAAACAGCAGACTAATAGTGGATCACGCCACCAAAGCACAGCTATCACAGGATCATCTCACAGTCAAAACAGCCTATCAGAGAACATCATTGCGAAAGATAAAGACGAGTTGCACGACAGTAGACCATATTTACACTATTAATCGGGTGACAGAGGAATGTGCGGGATATAAACAACCCCTGTATACAGCGTTCACTGATATGAGAAACCATTGACTAAGCTGGAAGCGTCAGCACTCCTGCAGGCATTGCGGAATCAGGGCGTAGAAGAGTATTCTGTGAAAATGCTGGAAAATACCTACAACGATTTTACAGCTACCATGGTTCATAAAGTCAGCAATAAACTTCCAATCAAGATGCGTGCCAGGCATAGAGACACGATCTCGGCAATGCAATTCACGGCCTGTTTACAGGAGGTGTTTCGAGGCGCTGATTGGATTGGGAACAGTTTGGCATAAGAATTAATAGAGAATACCTAAGTAATTTGCGATTCCCTGATGACATTGGCTTGATAAGCCCCTCAGGAGATGAGCTGCAAACCATGATAAATGATTTATACAGGCAGAGTAGAACGGCAGGTTTTAACATTAACATGCAGAAAACGAAAGTGATGTTCAATCTTCTGCAGTTCACAATTGATAGCGAGGTGGTGGAAGTGGTAAGTAAATGCTTCTACTTAGAGCAGGTATTGATCGCTGATCCGGGCCATGAGAGAGAAATAATGAGAGGAATAAGGATGGAAGCAACGCAGATGGCCGGTTCTTTCACATCCCGAATGGCAGTTTACAAATATTCTTCAAGTGAAAAGTACACAACGGCTGTATCTTACTGCACCTCACCTATGGGGCATCAACGTGAAGGCTTATGAAAATAGTTCAGCTTAAGTTAAGGACAGCGCAGTGAGGTATGGAAATAAAAATGGTAGGTGTGTCCTATAGGAAACCAGAAGCTAGCAGATTGGGTGAGCTAACAAACGTGGGTTAATGCCTTCTCAGTCGAAATCGAGAGGAGGGAGGACATATAATGCGAAGCTAAAATAACCGCTGGCCCTTAAGAGTAGTGCACTGGATTCACAGAGAAGACAAGCGTAGCAGGGGGCGGCAGAAATTTAGGTGGGCGAATGAGACTAAGAAACTGGCGGGGATACGGTGATCGCATCTGGCAAAGGACAGGGTTAATTGGAGATACATGGGAGAGGCCTTTGTTTTGCAGTGGGCGTAGTCAGGCTAATGATTATTATGATAAAACGTACATAATAGAAATAGAATGCATGAAAACCTTTTGTAGCTGAAGTCATGTTTTGAGCATTGCTTGATTGCTTGCCACGAAATTTTGTTATGCCGTCACTTTGGAAGTTGTTAGATAAGTAAGTATTGAAAATACAGCTGAACACGCAGGTCGGGAAGGGTAGAAACGCGTTGTTCCTCCTTTTCTTTTGTCGTCGTATGTGTTGCGATGGGTTCTGTATTGTTAAATTGCGTTGGCCCTGTGTCTTAGCTTCTCGGCGCATCATGGGCCCTCGATTCCCGACAACCTATAAAAGGCTGCTGCCGGACTTCGCCCATCCTCAGAACTGCCACTTTCGTGAGGAAAAATGTGCACTTTTCCAAACAGCTATAAATATTCGAAGGCAAACGTTTGTTCTTGTTGCACTCTTGCACTGCCCGAAGTGCGGCACATAAAAGCGAAACTAAGCTGTACAAGAGTAAAACATGTTTTTGGGCAAGAGTAAAACACGTTTTTGGGCAAGTTGGTAACATTCTTGATTCATATTGCAGCGAAGAAGCACGAACACAAGTAGAAGGAACACGCAAAAAACACGGACGAACGCTGCACTCACAACTGGTTTACTGCGAAAAGATTTCGAGCTTAAAATGGCTCACGCATCTGCGCACTACAGAAAGAAAACCATAACAAACACGTGCCAAGAAATAACATCTTATCATAATGCCGCAAAAAGGTTGTATTCCGAAGCGTACAAAAAAACGGATGCATCACTAATGCAGCAATCTGCTTTTTCCTTTATGCAAAAGGCCTCCAGGAGTTCACGCGCCGTTTTATACTTGCTTCTGCCTAGAATTCGAACACTATCGAAACGTGGCGAACATGTCACGCATGGCTGGCAGTGCCTAACCAAGTGCACATTCTCTTTGTTCTTTAAATTCCTTTGGTGCTCCCCTAGCCGGTCGTTAATACATCGCCCCGTTTGACCGATGTACGCCCTATGTGCAATGTGGTTCTGAGGTGGTGTACGAGCTGACACTTTCATGTGGAAAAGTGTACATCGGTCAAACAGGGCGATGTATTAACGACCGGCTAGGGGAGCACCAAAGAAATTTAAAGAACAAAGAGAATGTGCACTTGGTTAGGCACTGCCAGTCATGCGTGACATGTTCGCCACGTTTCGATAGTGTTCGAATTCTAGGCAGAAGCAAGTATAAAACGGCGCGTGAACTCCTGGAGGCCTTTCGCATAAAGGAAAAAGCAGATTGCTGCATTAGTGATGCATCCGTTTTTTTGTACGCTTCGGAACACAACCTTTTTGCGGCATTATGATAAGATGTTATTTCTTGGCACGTGTTTGTTATGGTTTTCTTTCTGTAGTGCGCAGATGCGTGAGCCATTTTAAGCTCGAAATCTTTTCGCAGTAAACCAGTTGTGAGTGCAGCGTTCGTCCGTGTTTTTTGCGTGTTCCTTCTACTTGTGTTCGTGCTTCTTCGCTGCAATATGAATCAAGCTGTACAAATATCAAACTTTCTTTGTATGCCTGAAAAAATTGTGTCTATTCAGTGATTTTTTTTAATTAGAATTTCACTTCCAGTCACATCTTAGAGGTGAGTAGGTATTAAAGTCTGAGAGATGCTGCTATAAAAGAACTCCAATGCTTCGCATTCTCTTCTTCATAGAAGAAGCTTAATTATAGCTCGCGTTACGGCATCCGTGAAAAAGCACTAGAAATCGTTAACACCTATACCTATAAAGCCACCTTCAAATCGGCATTGTTTGAAGGCAAGCAGATGATGACATTTATACGCGCCATCTACTAGTTCCCAACGATGTAGCCACTGTCTACAAGGTAGTGCGGCACTAGGCATTAAACACAGCCTGTACGGACTTCCTATCAGGCTTTTGATAACTTTAAGCGCGTATGAACCTCTGAAATGTGGGCCTACCTGCATGCCTGGAAAGTGAACGTTAGCTGGAAGAAAATGAACATCATTTAACGTCTTTATCACCTCGTCATATATCCGAAAGTCAGTTTTTTTTTACCTGATTAAGCCAAACACCCTGCATGCTCTGTCCTATTTTAGCTTTAAGTCGCCAACACAGAGTGGGTTCAAGTAGTGGATAAACACCTGGAGAGTCCACATTTGCTGCGCAGACGCCTTATCGGGTCAAATAATGCAAGAAATGCAGCTAGCCAAAGCTGGGAGCCTACTGTCGATAAAACACCGTAGGTCGTGGTCTTCTTGCAGCGCCACCAATATCATTTTGTGGCGTTTTCGGGGCAGAGTTCCCATTAGTTTTCTTTTAGTATACACCTCTCTTTTAAAGGCTCGCACACATATCTTGTCTCGCTGTGCACTTTCTCGAATTGATGTTATGCCCGCGGCTCTGTTTAGTGCCAATTCTGTGCTCAAAGCTTGCCTTTCCTTCACCTTGTTCTCTTTTTTTTTGGTGCACGGTGTTGACGCATGAAATGCGTCTAGCTCCTACTGCCGTCGTACTCAGGAAAACATCATCTGATTATGAAGCCACACGTGCAGACCATGAGCTGAAAATGAAGAACACAACGCAGCTCTCAGCCCCTGTGGGTCTGATCTAGGACCTTTTTCTTGAGTAGTGGGAGGCCGTTTTCGCGAGCTCAGACCTGTCCATCCCGGTCCGGGCCATGGATTGGGCCGCCCAGGTCTCCGTCAGTCGGGGACTGATGGCCATCTAGCACGGTACCATCTACACGTGCGTTTGACGAAATAAAGTTTTTTTCCTCCTCCTCCATCTCTCGGCTTCTTGACCGGAACAAAAAAAATGGTAGAATTTTGACGTAGTTAAGTCGAGCAGACGTGCGAAAGCATGTGTTTAGCCCGGTTGGCTCATGGTTTTGCTTTCCGGTGTCGTCGGCACCTCTGGCGACGATATCAGCGTTAGCTTACGGGGGCTTAACGCCCCAAAGCGACTTACGCAATGGACGCCGTAGTGAAGGGCTCCGGAATATTTGACTACCTGAGGTTCTTTAACCTGCACTGACATCGCACAGTGCACGTGCCTCTAGAATTTCTCCTCCAGCGAAATTCGACGGCCGCGGCCGCCATCGAACCCGTGTCATTCGGGTCAGCAGCCGAGTGCCATAACTATTGAGCCACCACGGCGGCTCGGAGAAGATATTAGACCCAAGATAAGCTCTGATCGAGGCCAAGATTATCCGATCTGTTCGCGCCGTAGGTATAAGTTGATGATGACGACGACGTGCAATGTACAGTGCTCACGGTTTTGCTTTCTTGTGTCGTCGGCATCTCTGGCGACGGGAATAGCGTTGGTGTATGGGGGTTTAACGTCCCAAAGCGACTCAGGCTATAGATTCCGTAGTGAAGGGCTGCGGAAATTTCGATCACCTGTGGTTCTTTAACCTGCACTGACATCGCACAGTACACGAGCCTCTAGAATTTCCCCTCCATCGAAATTCGACCACAGCCACCGGGATCGAACCCACATCTCTCGGGTCAGCAGCCGAGCTCCATAAGCACTAAGCCATCGCGGCGATGCATCGCTTAACAGTTGTGCCAGTGCACCGGTACTGATATGAGGACTCGCCGCGATCTAACAACGTGAGAAAGTTTGCGTACTTAGTCGGATTTCTAACAGAATCAGAAGTGGAATAGATAGGTCAGTGAAAAAATAATGCGGTCGCATTTACTCCGCAGCTCTCCAATTGATAACCCCTAATTTTGTTGTGGGCTGTATTTTCGCATGCTTTGTCATTGTGTGCTCTGTTGTAAAGGTGCTTCAAATTGTCATCGTCATCACCACCCTAGATACGCCCGCTGCGGGAGAAAGGACTCTCCTATATCTCTCCGAACAGATCTCTGCTGGGATTGCTGCGGCCAGCCTATCATCTTAGGCTTCCTAATCTCAGCCACCAATCTGAACCTCTATAGCCCCCTGCTACACTTTAATTCTCTTAAAATCTATTTAATTGCCTTGAGACACCACTGTTATCTTGCTTTCGGATTGCACGCCATGGCCGTGCCCATCTCTTGTTACTGTTATCGATCAGTATGTGATAAAATAATCTAAGCGCAAAAAATAGGAGATTGTAGAAGTCATAAACTCCAGACTGACTATTTAACTGGACGAAATCATTTCTGAACAGGCAATATATACGCCCACCACTCTACCACGTTCTTTTCGCTGGTAATATTATGTCACGTACCTACTGGATTGTCCTATTCCTATCAAGAATATCGCTAGCCTCAGTTTCTTCCACGATCTGTTATGTTTTCTTCCCCTCCAAATGTCACGCCTATCATTATCCCTTCTAGAGATCCCTCTGCTGCTCTCAAATTAAGTTCAAACCATTTCGTTAATCTCCTCGTCTGGGCCCCTTAGGTTAGCACCTGTAGCACATTGATTCCGCGGCTGGTTCCAAGAATTCACTGCCTGTTGTACAAAGTTGTTTCCTTCCGCGACTCTATATCAACACTTTATATTTGTACATATTAAGATATAGAACCACCTTTCTTCTTCGCCAGTTAAGGTCCTCAATCATGCTTTGCAATTCTTCGCATTTCTCTTTCTCCTGATTGATGGTTGAAACATTTTTTATTGTCGCGTAACCTTTCTCAACGTACGCCTGGCACCCGTCACACGGCACCCTTTGCGGTGTCACAGGTCTGACTGGCGTCTTCGTGAGTTGCTCCGCAGTCGCTCAGGCCTTGAGTTAATTGGAGTGCTCGCACACGAGGCAAGGATTAGAACCATCATCCTTTTTTGTGAGAAGCCTATGCTCTCCTTCTAAACAATAGCTGCAGCGGTAGCTACTAATAGTTACACTTAATGGTTGATAAGAATGGTAATGAGACCCTTGTTCCTAATTTCGTCGTAGCCAATGAGGCAGACATCCCTCGCATTTCAAACTGGCATTGCTTATACACAGGACTCTTACGCACGACCGCGGATGTTTTGGGGCAAATACACCAAAACAGAAGGCACACGTACCTTCAAGATGATGTGGAGCTCACGTTTCATGTTTCCGTTTTTTCGTGTTCATGCCAAACGTGTAAAGGTTATACGTTCTAATTAAACAAATTTATTTATTCCACAACATACGCTTTACACTGACTGGCAGCCCTGCTTTAGAGGATTTGAAAAATTATATGAAGTTCTCTTCAGATCAAGGGGATTTCAGGTTGCGAGCGACCGATGATTGAAAACGCGAAAAGTGATGTCATAACTCCGGATCTCAAAAAAACGTTCTGGAAATCAATGTTATTTGGAGCCTTGCGACGAACCTGATGCAACTTATGACGGTTCAGGATAATTCATTTGGAAGACAGGAATCACAAAACGCTTTTTTTGGGGCCATAGGCCATTGGCTTTGCGAGAAGTTGTATTCTCATATCAGCCAGTCAACACACAGCGTTCGAAGCACCATTCTATCGTGATCTAACCTAGTTTTAGAAGGACACCAAATATGCCAACAATAAAAACGGTAGCTGACTAACTCAATTGGCACATAAAGTGATCAGCTGGCGTCGCACCGGCCCCATTCGCTATCACCGCTCTGGCTGCGACACCGGATGTATAAAATGGTGGGTGCAAAAAGACGACACTACTGTATATGAAGTCAAGTTGTGATTCATGCTCATCGCGTTCGGCGATCGTTCAGCTCACTTTTACATATCAACCACCAAACGCCGCTACCATCGTTGATGAATGGTGTTTGCCCTGCCAGGAGGGGCTTTCCTGCCAGTCTATTTTTATCATTTATGCCGCTAGAGAACTGATTACGCCTGACGCGCAAACACATGCTTCCTCATATTGTTCTCGGTGAGATACAAAAAGGCAGGTACGAAGCGGACGCCACCAGTGGGGCAACATGAAGGCCTACATTCTCCTCGCCGTTTTCAGCTCCGCTTTTGGTATGTGTCGGTGATTTTTTTTCTGGGTACTTGTGTTTTCTTCGGTGGCTCGTAAGATTTGTATTGCATTTCGTGACCTTAGTATGTACTAAATGGATGGTTTTACTGCACTACAGGCCACTATTTTACCCTCAGAGTGTCAGAACATAACGGATGCTGTGAATACTTGCTAAAGGCCAATAGCACCAAAATTCATACCGCGCTACACCAAACTAGGTCGAGATTTATCGGCACGTAAGAAAGTGAAAGGTCCTTTGGTAGGGCGCTACAGTGGACGCTCGGTTATTCGGTGTAATTAAAGCATGAGCGATCATTAACCCAGGTGAAGAGAGACAGGACAGGATGCGAAGGCTGAACTTAGTTGACCATAATGAAAAAAAGAGAAAATAAACTACTCTGTCTTTGTAGTCGTACGGTCCAAAGTAGAGAGTCAGTTGTCTTTATACAAACGTGCTCATCTGTACGCACCTGTGAAGTGCACAGTATGCTCTGCTAAAGTCCTCTCAATTCGGCACTTCATCCTTGAGACAAAGTTGGTATGGCTGGAATATTCTGTATGACAAATATTTCTCCTCTACCGTGCAGCGGCCACTGATTTCCAGAAGCAATGCGGCCAGCTGCCTGATAGGGGCCCCTGCATGGCACTAATGCCGATGTGGTGGTTCAACGCGGCTTCTGGGAAATGCGAGCGGTTCAACTACGGAGGTTGCGGAGGTAACGAGAACAGATACGGGGCCAAGGAAGATTGCGAGAGGATGTGCTCGGGTGAAAAACGTGAGTGCATGCATACAGGGTGTTTCACTTGAGAATTCACAGAATTTTCGAAGATAGGCTTTTTCAGTCAGAAGAACGGTTTTTCGACATAGCATTGTGAGCGTTATAGTACATGACAATACACCTAAGATATGCTAACTAGCAGGCTGATTAACAATAATCAACAGTTAACTTTCTAAGTATTTGTGTAATACTCCTTAATGGTTTAGAGGCGTCTAGCCCACCGTAAGTAATATCCGTATCAGTGTTTAGAATTTCGAAAACGCGGTTACCTTCGGCGCTGTGGCCCAGCAAATTCTGGCTATTTCGCCAATTTAAGTGCACTGGAGAGGTTGCTATGCCTGCAAGCTTCTCGAAAGCGGATATAATATGGCGCGGTGTAGCCAAAAGTTACTGGGCTACAGCGCCGAGGGCACGGCGTTTTCAAAATTCTTTAAAATTATATGGATATTACTTGCCGTGGCTACACGCCTCTCAATAATTAATGAGCCTAATAGTAGTAGTTCAAAAGTTAACAATTCAATATTAGTTAACATCCATCTAATTAGCACGTTTTAGTGGTATTCAGATATCGTACAGCGCTGGCAACGCTATGCCGAAAAGGCGCTGTTCTAACTCAAAAGTCTAATTGTAAAAATTATGGAAAGTCCTAGGTGAAACACCCTGTACAACTTTCTACAGTCAATGAAAGAAAAATTATGGAAAGTCCTAGGTGAAACACCCTGTACAACTTTCTACAGTCAATGAAAGAAAAATTATGGAAAGTCCTAGGTGAAACACCCTGTACAACTTTCTACAGTCAATGAAAGAAAAATTATGGAAAGTCCTAGGTGAAACACCCTGTACAACTTTCTACAGTCAATGAAAGAAAAAGTACAGGGCTTCAGGCGGGAAACCTATAAAAAGAAGATGGGCGCACGTTACAAACGATCCCTGTTGTAACCGCTACTAATTTTATAATATTTGAATAGGTTTTAGGCGCAAAAAACAGACAGACACATAGGTAGGTAACAGGACGAAGCGCCAACTTCCAACTGATTTTTATTGCATGCCTGAAACGTACTTATAAAGCTTGTCGTCACATGCGCAGGAGGGTGACCTAAAGATCAAGAACGACTTGATAAGGCGCGCTCCAGGAATTTCTTTTCACAGTTAAACAATACAACTGATATGTCGCTTACGCACATGTCGCCTTTATTTTTGATAAAAAAGACTTCTATCAATTCCCTAGCCGTAGTGTCATTGCTTTTGCCCAGAATGCGCACATCAGTGAAGCATGGCTCACAATTGCGGGACGGCCACTTGCTAATGTGTTTAGTTAAATGTGTGCCTTCCTTTTTCTGTTCTACATTTCTCTCATGTTCCCTCGTTCGCTCATTCAGGCACCTGCCTGTCTGACCTATATAGGAGTGCCCGCAAGACAGGGGGATTTCGTAGACAACCCCTTCAGCACATTTCACGAACGGGCTCCTGTGCTTTCTTCCGCAGCCTCGTTCCTTGGCGTTGTCTTTATCAGTACGGGAGCAAAGGCCATCTAGCTTTCTCGGTGCCGAGAAGGCGAGCCGTACAGCATGGCGGCTGGCAACTTTCTTCAAATTATGGGCCACACGATGCACGCATGGCACCACCACAGGTCTTACCCCTTCTCGAGGGACCTCTGGCCTAGCTCTACAAGTACTATTCTTTGTCTTGTTAAGGAGACTTTCAGCCACCGCAGTCACGAGCAACCGGGGGAACCCGGCTGCAAAAAGCCTAGCCAATTGGTGATTAAAACTGTCCCGCATTTTGTGAGGGCATGACTTTTTGAGTGCCGATTCAAGGCAAAGCGAAGCAATACCACGTTTCACAAGTTTAGAATGGCAGGAGTCAAAAGGTAGCAGCTGCTTCTTTGCACGCGGAAAATCTGCCCAACAGACCCGATCACCAAAGAACTCAATTTTCAAGTCTAAAAACTGTAATGAATCATGATCAGGTAGTTCGTGTGTGAACTCCAGTCCTTTTCTATGCTCTCTAAAAACAGATAAAACACTGTGCACTGTTTCGTTAAGGTTGTAAAGATCTTCTTTAGTTAAAACGATCATAAAATCATCAACATACCTAAAAACTTTAAAAACCTTGTCAGTGGGTAAAACTTGCTGCAGAGCTTGGTCAATATGGGATAAAAAGATGTGACATAGCACGGGTGCCACAAAGTTTTTAGGTATATTGATGATTTTATGATTGTTTTAACTAACGAAGGTCTTTACAACCTTAACGAAACAGTGCACAGTGTTTTATCTGTTTTTAGAGAGCATGGAAAGGGACTGGAGTTCACACACGAACTACCTGATCATGATTTATTACAGTTTTTAGACTTGAAAATTGAGTTCTTTGGTGATCGGGTCTGTTGGGCAGATTTTCCGCGTGCAAAAAAGCAGCTGCTACCTTTTGACTCCTGCCATTCTAAACTTGTGAAACGTGGTTTTACTTCGCTTTGCCTTGAATCGGCACTCAAAAAGTCATGCCCTCACAAAATGCGGGACAATTTTAATCACTAATTGGATATGCTTTTTGCAGCCGGGTTCCCCCGTTCGCTCGTGACTGCGGTGGCTGAATGTCTCCTCAACAAGACAAAGAATGGCACTGGTAGAGGTAAGACCTGTGGTGGTGCCATACGTGCATCGTGTGGCCCATAATTTGAAGAAAGTTGCCAGCCGCCATGCTGTACGGCTCGCCTTCTCGGCAGCGAGAAAGCTAGGTGACCTTTGCTGACTTGAGGTGACTGCTAAAGACAACGCCAAGGAACGAGGCTGCGGAAGAAAGCACAGGAGCCCGTTCGTGAAATGTGCTGAAGGGGTTGTCTACGAAATCCCCCTGTCTTGCGGGCACTCCTATATAGGTCAGACAGGCAGGTGCCTGAATGAGCGAACGAGGGAACATGATAGAAATGTAGAGCAGAAAAAGGAAGGCACAGATCTGACTATACACATTAGTAAGTGGCCGTCCCGCAATTGTGAGCCATGCTTCACTGATGTGCGCATTCTTGGCAAAAGCAATGACACTACGGCTAGGGAATTGATAGAAGCGTTTATTATCAAAAAGAAAGGCGACATGTGCGTAAGCAACACATCATTTGTATTGTTTAACTGTGAAAAGAAATTCCTGGAGCGCGCCTTATCAAGTCGTTCTTGATCTTTAGGTGACCGTCCTGCGCATTTGAGGACAAGCTTTACAAGTGCGTTTCAGGCATGCAATAAAATCAGTTGGAAGTTGGCACTTCGTCCTGTTACCTACCTATGTGTCTGTCTGTTTTTTGCGCCTAAAACCTATTCAAATATGAACCAAAACCAACTAGCCCAGCAGCAAGCGCTCTTAGAATAATTTTATAATATCGGGAACCAGCAACTAGTCCTGCTTTCCGCCCTGATTGCGACCGAACAAGAAATGTTACGAGCAGCGTAAAGGTTTGGGCCAGTTGGTGCCACATGCACTGGGAGGAATGGTGCGGCAGAGAGCAAAAGAAGGAAAACACACACGCCAGCGCATATGTGTGTGCTTTCTGTTTTTCGTTGACGTCTGTCCCTGCCGCACCATTCCTCCACTAGAAATACTGTCACGCAGCAATGTTATGAACTTGGGAGGCACAGGACATCTTAGCTGTACTTTCTTGCGAGTACCTTTCTTGTCTCTTGTCGTCGCGCGCTATTCGGTAGCAGTGTTGGCTGTAATCTGGCTTTCCTAGTTGTTGAATAATTAGCTATCTGTAATTGGAAGGCAAATAAGGTAGAAATTGGGCGCTGCATGAGAACGTTCAAAAACATTTGGCTCACCTATTGATTCATATAGGTGAAATTCTACGATCTGCGGTTTTAACCATGCCAGGAATAATCAGCTGGAAAGTAGCCTAAATTCATGCTTCACCACCCTCTGGGTACCTCCTTTTCCGTCCGCAAAACTTGTGCAATGCTGCTTACGAAGAAAGCTGTGCACGTCTTCCACTGCTCGTGATTGCCATTGAGCAGTAATTTTCGCTCCTCTCTTTAACACTTTACAGCTATCCTCCTTCAAAAAGGACAAGCGGCTGTGTTGCTCACTGAGCCTGCGAAGAAAAAGCCCGGTACGTTGCGGCTTTCCTTAAAAACAATAATTCTATTATGTCGCCTAATTTTGGGAGATGGCCGGACATGTTTAAGAAACATACCAGAACATATGCCCCAAGATTCGTGTGCTATTTATCATAGCAGAATTTTCAGAGCCGCCTTCAGATTTTGTAGTGTAAAAAATATTACAGCTACGACAATTGTTTCCCTTATTAAAGCGAATTTTTTTTCCAGTTCCTAAAAAAATAGTGTTTGCCATGTAATTTTTCTCGTATGAAGTACATATATCAGCCGCACATCTACTGACAAGTATCAAGACAGGACGTGGGCTTTTAGTGGTTAGTAATTTAGATTCGCTTTCAATAATAGCCCTGAAACTCACCGGCAAGGGTAACATTGTTCATCAGGATCCATCCGAGCACAGGATCGCTTTAAAAAAAGAAAGCAAATGCATAGTTAGAACTTTCACCTTTAAAAATTCCTCCTGGTCCGGGTGTCTAAACCAGGACCAGCGGCTGTCCTCTATATTCGGTTTGCCAATTGGGCTAACCACGACGGCTGAGAAACAACTGGAAGTGACTGTGCTGCTGGTCCACTGTATGTATCAAGTTAGACGGAGAAAAACACATCGACAATAATGTGAAGTGAAATAAGTCTCTGGATAATTTGTATTTTCTATTCATTGAAAGAACTGAAGCTTAGTGAAAAATCTATGTTTTTGTGGCTAACTCTGACAAGACCCTAATTTATTTCTCTCCATATGCTGCTGCATATTAGGTCATTGATTTATTTTCTTTTCCCGTCCTACGTGGCAGACCTGTGCTTTCTCCCACCGTACCCCGGCCCTTGCGTGGCTTTCATCCCACGCTTCTACTACGAAGCCAAGACAAACCAGTGCAAATCGTTCCTTTACGGAGGCTGCAACGGCAACGCTAACAGCTTCGAGACACTGCGTCAGTGCTTCGCCGTCTGCGCCACTCTGGGGCCCGTGCCAGTGGTTCCTTAGAATCAAGGCTGCTTCAAGGGCAGGACGGCTGTCAGGCACCAGTTGTTTATAAAGACCACACGGCTGAATAAAGCATGGGTGTTAGATAGGACAATGATCTTCTCGTTCAATGATTCTGCATCGCTGCTAGGGTATAAAAAACAAAGGATGACGACTTTGTTCCCCTCCTCCCCATTTCTAAGGGGCATTGGAGCGAGATTTATTATGGAGGCTAAGAGCATGGAATATGCATTAAGAAAAAGCATGAAGTCTTATGAGCGCTAAATTAAAACAGGTGCTGTCAAGCCGAGAAAATGGCATGCAAGAATACGCAATTTTTGTTGGATTGAGTTCAACTCATTGTTTTATTTTCTTACAAATGTAGCTGGACGTCCACCGTCGCGGGCTCGTTAGAGAAACTATCCGTCGCCAAATGCACCTAACTAGTCAGAGACAATGCAAAGTATTTTCAAAGCGTGAGAAAATGATCGACCATGACGTGTTCTACTTTGCAACTATGCTATGCAATTTTATTTTCAAACATAAGGCAGACCTCACCAATTCCTCCAAAGAGAGGACAGTCTACCCACACTCGATTCAGCTATCGTTAAGCTGCAACCTCTCCTTTTCCAGTGTGCTTTTTCACCTCTTGTTTCTGTAGCCAATGACTGCCGTCGTACGCATTTTGCTTAGTGTGAGCGTTTATATTTTGCATTTTTCCTCCGGCATCCGCTTTCAGTTTAAGCCGTTAATTATTTTTTGCACTATTCTACTTGTCTATGCCTTTTTTGAGTGAACTCTTCATGCTTTTTTTTGTTGTTCATTTGCCAACCCTAAACTTGTACTTCTTGGCGTTTGTTGAAATGGAATGCAGTTTCGTTTTCCGCATATCCTTTCTGTGCTCAACCCTTCCAGCTCTTTGTTGTCCTCGTGTCCTGGTGCAAACAAAACATAATGAGCATAATGAATACATTAAACTAAATGTAGTGAGCATTTCCTAAGGCACTAACTCTGGGTATATTCCTCGATTTTAGAAAAGCGTTCGACAGTGTACAACATGATATACTAATAAAAAAGTTTCAGCATTACGGTGTCAGGGGTATAGCTGGGGCTCTCCTCATGGGTTATTTAACTTCACGTGAGCAGTATACTGTTATCAATGGTGTATGTTCAGAGACGAACACCCTGTTGTATGGTGTACCACAAGGGTCCATCCTAGGGCCAGTCTTATTTCTCATCTATATTAATGATATTGTAAATATACCGGGTGCCTCGAATTTGGTTTTATATGCGGACGACACCAATGTGTTCTTTTCGGGTAGAGATTTAGATGCGCTGTCCAGGGAGGCAAACAATTGGATGTTCGGCTTAACCTCATGGCTGGGAAGTAACCGGCTCGCATTAAACATAAACAAAACAAAGTATGTACTCTTTCGCTCCAAAGGTACGGAAATGTATACAATTCCATGTTTAAAATTTAATGGCCTGGACATACAACAGTCTTCTACTACCAGATTTCTAGGTGTGACATTCCACGAAAATCTCTTATGGAATGCTCACATCCACACACTTAGAACTGATCTCACTCGTGCCTTAGGCATCTTAAACAGACTTAGGTGTTGCCTGCCAGCTTCTATCAAACGACTGGTGTACTACTCTCTTATACATTCACGTTTTAGCCATTGCTCTCTTGTGTGGTAAACCACTACGAAAACAAATTCAGATTCCCTACTATCAATAAAAAAAAGAGCAATACGCGCTATCAATAACTTAGAGCTGTCCTCTAGTTGTGCGCCCTACTATAGATCGTATGGAATACTCCAAATGCCTCAGTTCTACAAATACAGACTACGCCTGGAAGTTTACCGCCAATACCGGTTGGATCAATCTACATTTGAAACAAAATACTAGGAAAAAAGAAGTGTGTACGATTTAAGAAAGAGCATCATAGTCAAGCCCCGAGCTCGAACAAACTATGGACATCAGAGATTAAGCTGTCAGATAGCAGATCTATTAAACAGCTATCCCGTCATTCATGACCTATTAGCCGAAAGTCTTTCATTAAGCAGGTTTAAGAAAGCACTGAAGGGATTATTCTTAAAGGAAGACTAGCGTGTCACGTTTGCATGTTTTTCTTCTTGTTTTCAGTTTTATGTTTCATGTGCTTCAAGTTCATAGTTTACATGTATTTTATGTTTGAAGTGTTTTGTTAACAAGCATTGCTAGTAGAAGTTGCTGCACTTATCCTTGTACTCCGTTCCTGTACATATTCTTGCACTGTAAAAAAATATATAATAAGGGGGTTGGGGGATACAGTTTCATCTAAGACATTTCTCTGCATGTAAACTCTGTTGAAACTCTGCATGAGTGTCAAACCGCTGCTTGCCACAGGGTGGCGTGACCTCGTCAGCCACTTTTCCGCCTTTTGTCACGTCCCCCAAGACAATAGTTTTGTATTATTGTCTTGAATAAAAAATGATTGATTGATTGATTGATTGATTGATTGATTGATTGATTGATTGATTGATTGATTGAAAACTATGTACACCTGGCTGGAAATTGCCGAGACGCCCCACTCCCTTCCCTGTCAAAAAACACACTGAATTTGCTCTTGCTGTTAGAACGCATGATTTATTTGCCATCTTTGTCTCGAGATAACCTCTTCTAACCGATCTTACTCTTTATTTTTCATGCTTACAGCGGTAAGAGCCATTTTGTTGCCTGAACCGCTGTGTCTTGCGTTGCAGTATGCCTAGCTATAAAAATCTCTACCTCTCCCGTAACCGAGAGTAGAGTAAGCATGAAATGTTCACGGGCATAACACGAAGCGTACGCAGACACGACGAGACGCAGGCCTGACAAGAATGTACTACATGCAACGCGTTCGAAACTGTCTAAAGTACGTAGAGGCGAAAGCGTTTTCCGCACCACTTTGCGTATGTGACACTGGTGACGTTACCACTGAATTACGTCACACATAATTGATGACGAAGTAATGACAAATTACTTATTAGTAACGAATTAGAGAGTAATTACTGATTAATGACTAATCAATTAACTGCTAATTGATGACTTAAGCTCCGCCTTTAGGAGTGGAACGCGACAGCGTATTGTAGCGCTGCCAGGCAGTCCACGGAACGCCACCACCCGTTCGGCGCGATGCCTTGACCTCTGAACGCGACGCTTTTTGAGGAAAGGAAATTACGCAGTAATTCTCCGTCATCTCGGTGGATATAGGAAGGGAGGAACGCCACCACCCGTTCGGCGCGATGCCTTGCACTTTGAACGCGACGCTTTTTGAGGAAAGGAAATGAGGCAGTAATTCTCTGTCATCTCGGTGGACACCCGAACCACACCGTAAAGGAAGGGAGGAACGCCACCACCCGTTCGGCGCGATGCCTTGCACTTTGAACGCAAGGCTTTTTGAGGAAAGGAAATGAGGCAGTAATTCTCTGTCATCTCGGTGGACACCCGAACCACACCGTAAAGGAAGGGAGGAACGCCACCACCCGTTCGCCGCGATGCCTTGCACTTTGAACGCAAGGCTTTTTGAGGAAAGGAAATGAGGCAGTAATTCTCTGTCATCTCGGTGGACACCCGAACCACACCGTAAAGGAAGGGAGGAACGCCACCACCCGTTCGGCGCGATGCCTTGCACTTTGAACGCAAGGCTTTTTGAGGAAAGGAAATGAGGCAGTAATTCTCTGTCATCTCGGTGGACACCCGAACCACACCGTAAAGGAAGGGAGGAACGCCACCACCCGTTCGGCGCGATGCCTTGCACTTTGAACGCAAGGCTTTTTGAAGAAAGGAAATGAGGCAGTAATTCTCTGTCATCTCGGTGGACACCCGAACCGCACCGTAAAGGAAGGGAGGAACGCCACCACCCGTTCGGCGCGATGCCTTGCTCTTTGAACGCAAGGCTTTTTGAGGAAAGGAAATGAGGCAGTAATTCTCTGTCATCTCGGTGGACACCCGAACCACACCGTAAAGGAAGGGAGGAACGCCACCACCCGTTCGGCGCGATGCCTTGACCTCTGAACGCGACGCTTTTTGAGGAAAGGAAATTACGCAGTAATTCTCCGTCATCTCGGTGGATATAGGAAGGGAGGAACGCCACCACCCGTTCGGCGCGATGCCTTGACCTCTGAACGCGACGCTTTTTGAGGAAAGGAAATTACGCAGTAATTCTCTGTCATCTCGGTGGATATAGGAAGGGAGGAACGCCACCACCCGTTCGGCGCGATGCCTTGACCTCTGAACGCGACGCTTTTTGAGGAAAGGAAATTACGCAGTAATTCTCCGTCATCTCGGTGGATATAGGAAGGGAGGAACGCCACCACCCGTTCGGCGCGATGCCTTGCACTTTGAACGCGACGCTTTTTGAGGAAAGGAAATGAGGCAGTAATTCTCTGTCATCTCGGTGGACACCCGAACCACACCGTAAAGGAAGGGAGGAACGCCACCACCCGTTCGGCGCGATGCCTTGCACTTTGAACGCAAGGCTTTTTGAGGAAAGGAAATGAGGCAGTAATTCTCTGTCACCTCGGTGGACACCCGAACCACACCGTAAAGGAAGGGAGGAACGCCACCACCCGTTCGGCGCGATGCCTTGCACTTTGAACGCAAGGCTTTTTGAGGAAAGGAAATGAGGCAGTAATTCTCTGTCATCTCGGTGGACACCCGAACCACACCGTAAAGGAAGGGAGGAACGCCACCACCCGTTCGGCGCGATGCCTTGCACTTTGAACGCAAGGCTTTTTGAGGAAAGGAAATGAGGCAGTAATTCTCTGTCATCTCGGTGGACACCCGAACCACACCGTAAAGGAAGGGAGGAACGCCACCACCCGTTCGGCGCGATGCCTTGCACTTTGAACGCAAGGCTTTTTGAGGAAAGGAAATGAGGCAGTAATTCTCTGTCATCTCGGTGGACACCCGAACCGCACCGTAAAGGAAGGGAGGAACGCCACCACCCGTTCGGCGCGATGCCTTGCACTTTGAACGCAAGGCTTTTTGAGGAAAGGAAATGAGGCAGTAATTCTCTGTCATCTCGGTGGACACCCGAACCACACCGTAAAGGAAGGGAGGAACGCCACCACCCGTTCGGCGCGATGCCTTGCACTTTGAACGCAAGGCTTTTTGAGGAAAGGAAATGAGGCAGTAATTCTCTGTCATCTCGGTGGACACCCGAACCACACCGTAAAGGAAGGGAGGAACGCCACCACCCGTTCGGCGCGATGCCTTGCACTTTGAACGCAAGGCTTTTTGAGGAAAGGAAATGAGGCAGTAATTCTCTGTCATCTCGGTGGACACCCGAACCACACCGTAAAGGAAGGGAGGAACGCCACCACCCGTTCGGCGCGATGCCTTGCACTTTGAACGCAAGGCTTTTTGAGGAAAGGAAATGAGGCAGTAATTCTCTGTCATCTCGCTGGACACCCGAACCACACCGTAAAGGAAGGGAGGAACGCCACCACCCGTTCGGCGCGATGCCTTGCACTTTGAACGCAAGGCTTTTTGAGGAAAGGAAATGAGGCAGTAATTCTCTGTCATCTCGCTGGACACCCGAACCACACCGTAAAGGAAGGGAGGAACGCCACCACCCGTTCGGCGCGATGCCTTGCCCTTTGAACGCAACGCTTTTTGAGGAAAGGAAATGGCGCAGTAGTTCTCTGTCATCTCGGTGGACAACCGAACCGCACCGTACAGGAAGAGAGGAACGCCACCACCCGTTCGGCGCGAAGCTACCGGCGCTTGTATGCCGGTCCTGTAGGAGGGCTTAGAGAGTCTCGTTAAATCTCGTACGGTGCCCGGATGCTCTCGTTTCAGTGTCCGTATGAGTGGAGTTCAGTGCCTGGATGTCGGCTCTCGGTCTCGGCGTGACGTCACCACACTGCCGACAACGGGCGCTAAATTTCTCTAAGCGGCCTTCTCTCAAAGCCCCTAACAGATGACGTATGACAGCGAAGTGTATTGTGGCATCTATGTGCTTTTTGCACGCGTTATTAGAAATCAGAAATTATAATTCCGTGCATTATCAAATGCACAGCTTGACTGATATCTTGAGAAACATTGAGAAGACACTGGCAGCAGTTTTTTTTTTTGACTCGTTTGGAGAGCAACCGGCGCTTGTATGCCGGTCCCGTAGGAGGGCTTAGAGAGTCTCGTTGAATCTCGATAAGTCTCGTACGGGGCCCGGATGTTCTCGTTACAGAGCCCGGATGAGTGGAATTCAATGCCCGGATGAGTGGGTTTCAGTGCCCGGATGATGGCTCTCGGTCTCGGCGTGACGTCACCAAACTGCCGACAACGGGCGCTAAAAGCATTTCATGCTGAAAACGCAATAGCTGGTTCCTAAAACGTCAAAAGAAAAAAATTGCCAATAACCTCCAAAAACTCGAAACCTGCTGAAGAGCACTCGGCTAAAATTACATGTGTAACGACGAAGAAGTTCTTGTTCCGGCGAAGACGACGACGAACTTCTGACCGTTGTGTTGAGCGGCATTGCCATCGCTTTGTGTGTGAGCTCTCGGTGCTCGACCTGTGTGTCTACGAGGCCTGTGTCTCTGCGTCTACCACCGGCGCCCTGCTCCTCTAACCGTCCCAGTACCCATCTTACATTTGGTGGAGGTGCGGGGTAGAAATCTCCATCGTGGAGCTGCGTAGCCGCACTCTTCCCACGCTTGAAATGCCAGAAGACGCCCAAAATCAATCTGTGCAAACGGGACCAGCTCTCATCTGCGCCGGCTCCCTTCGCCAGCGAGATCCGGCAATCTTCAGCGGAGCCGATGAGAATGACGTGGAAGACTGGCTCGCGTCATACGAACGGGTGAGCCTGTACAATAGATGGGACGACGATGCGAAGCTGAACAACGCAATTTTTTATCTAACGGGGGTCGCTAACCTCTGGTATCGGAACCATGAGGGAGACATCCGAACATGGACAGCCTTCAAAACGAAGCTTGCCGAAGTCTTTGGTCGCCCCACTGTCCGGAAACTTCGGGCTGAACAGCGTTTGCGTGAACGCTCGCAGCACGTCGGCGAAAGCTTCACCAGCTATATAGAAGAAGTCATTGACTTATGCAAACGTGTCAATGCGAACATGTCCGAAGCCGACAAGATAAAACACATCTTGAAAGGTATCGACGATGATGCCTATCAGATGCTATTACCCCGTGACTTGCGCACCGTTAAGGAAGTGTTCACGCTCTGCCAAAGCTTCGAGGAGCTGCGCAAACAGCGGTTATTGACTCGGAAACACCAACAAGCCCAGGTTGAATCGCTTTCTGGACTGGCGCCTGCAGCTGACAACACCTCTATGCTGCAGCAAATCAAAGATTTCGTCCGTGAAGAGGTAGCTCGGCAACTTTCTCTTCTGCCTAGCCCTCAACAGGCGCCGCCTTATTTGGCCCCGGCTCTTCGACAGGCTATACAAGACCAGGTTACTGAGGCGCTTCCATCCTTCCATCCTCCGCCACCTGTCGCCGCACCCTTGATTTACGCCGATGCTGCTCCTAGGTCTGTCACCAGTCCCATGCCTTGCGCCGACGTCGCCCCAAGACCTGTAGCCGGTCCTCGGACTTACGCCGACGTTCTAGTACAGCCCCCGCCGTCGTCCTATCCTACAATGTACGTGCCTGTGCAAGCGTCGGCACCTGCCCTGCGACCAGCTCGAAGAGCAAGCAATCCGTGGCGCACCAGAGACAACCGTCCTGTATGCTACACTTGCGGAGTGCCTGGCCACGTCGCGCGCTACTGCCGTCGCCATCTCCAAACGCCAGCCCCACGTGCGCAATCTTCGGGGTACTGGCCTTCAACCCGTCAGTATTCTGAGCCTGTCGACCAAACGCCAAGTCGTCCTTACTCCCCTGATCGTTCAGCCCTCTCCAGCCGCCGCTCCCCTTCGCCTCGACGCCGCTCTATCTCCCCCATGCGACGTCGCCCTGATTCTCCTCAGCAGGAAAACTAGGCGCCGCAGTTCCGGAGGCAAGAACTGCGCCCCCGTCGAAATTTCGAAGACCTCATCGATCACCAGCAAACCTTATTGATGTTTTTGTTGAGGGCGTGTCTGTGATGGCTCTGATAGACACCGGTGCAGCGATTTCGGTAATGGACGAAAAGTTATGTACTTCTTTAAAGAAAGTTAAGACGCCAGTTTCGGGACTCACGCTGCGCACGGCCAGCGCACAGCCGATTACGCCGTTAGCAGCATGCACCGCTCGAGTTCGAATCCAGGACACACTATACTCCATCGAGTTCGTCGTGCTGCCTTCTTGCTCACATGCTTTAATTTTAGGGTGGGATTTCCTGTCGCGTCACGAAGCTGTCATCGACTGCGCTCACGCAGAAGTTGGGTTCTCCGCTTTGCCTAATGTCTCGCCAGACGCTGCTCCTTCTGTTCCGTGCGCTAAAGCCGTCGTCACTGAAGACATCATCCTTCCTCCCAGCTCCACTGCGCTTGTAAGCATCTCTTGTGACTCTGTTTGTGATGACGTTGTTCTCTTCACGCCAGCCTGCACTTTTCTGCGCCGCAAGTCCCTCCCGCTGCCCTACGCTGTGCTCACTATTTCTGCAGGCCTTTCCGTGCTATGGGTCTCTAACCCGTTTTCCTTCCCTACTGCTTTGCGCCATGGCGAATGTCTCGGCAGTTTACAATCTATTGCGTCCATTCTCACCTGTGAGGACCCCGCCGATTCACCTCATCTAGCCATGACTGCGCTCAGCCCTCCATCTTCTGCGCCTGATTCCTCCGCTACAGACCTCTTCCTTCGCTCTATCGACACCGATCTTCCTTCCCCGCAACGGACGCAGCTTCTTAACCTCCTTCACCAGTTCCGCTCCTCCTTCGACTGTCATCGGAGTTCCTTGGGCCAAACTTCCACGGTCACCCATCGTGTCGACACCGGCAACCACGCACCAGTGCGGCAGCGCCCCTATCGTGTATCTGCCACCGAGCGCCATGTTATCGAAGAGCAAGTTGATAAAATGCTCCAAGACGGCGTGATCCAGCCCTCCAGTAGCCCTTGGGCTTCGCCTGTTGTGCTGGTCAAGAAGAAAGACGGCTCCATCCGATTTTGTGTCGACTACCGCCGCCTTAATAAGATTACGCGGAAGGATGTCTACCCTCTTCCGCGCATCGATGACGCTTTGGACTGTTTGCAAGGGGCCGAACTATTTTCTTCCCTCGATCTTCGTTCCGGATATTGGCAGGTCCCCATGGAAGCGGCCGATCGCCCCAAAACCGCTTTTGTAACCCCCGACGGCTTATACGAATTTACAGTTATGCCATTCGGCCTTTGTAATGCGCCTGCAACATTTGAGAGGATGATGGACACCATTTTGCGGGGATTAAAATGGAAGGTATGCCTCTGCTATCTCGACGACATCGTCGTCTTTTCTGCGGATTTTGACACCCACCTTCATCGCCTGAGGCACGTCTTGAACTGCCTTTCTGACGCCGGTTTGCAGCTAAACTTGAAGAAATGCCGTTTTGCCGCTCGTAAACTCACTATCTTAGGGCACGTTGTCTCGAAGGAAGGCGTTTCTCCCGACCCAGCCAAACTTCGAGCGGTCGCTGCTTTTCCCAAGCCTACATCTGTCAAAGAACTGCGCAGCTTCCTTGGCCTGTGTTCCTACTTTCGTAGATTTATCCGAAACTTTGCATCGATTGCTGCCCCTTTAACACAACTCCTATCCAGCAGCTCCGACTTTTCACAGTGGTCAC
The DNA here is from genome assembly GCF_055824585.1 of Amblyomma mixtum. NCBI lineage: Eukaryota > Metazoa > Arthropoda > Arachnida > Ixodida > Ixodidae > Amblyomma > Amblyomma mixtum. Next base: position 129,070,270 of record NC_143019.1, read on the forward strand.
CCGCATGCGACAACGCGTTTTATACCTTACGCCGCATCCTCACCGCACCACCTATCCTGCGCCATTTCGACCCGACGGCCCCTACCGAGGTTCACACCGACGCCAGTGGTGTTGGTCTCGGAGCTGTACTCGCGCAGCGCAAACCTGGCTTTCATGAGTACGTTGTCGCCTATGCAAGCCGCACCCTGACGAAGGCAGAGTCCAATTACTCAGTGACGGAAAAAGAGTGTTTGGCTATCGTTTGGGCTCTTACCAAATTCCGCCCTTATCTCTATGGTCGTCCCTTTGATGTCGTGACGGACCACCATGGGCTTTGCTGGTTATCCTCCCTGAAAGACCCCTCCGGCCGCCTCGCAAGATGGGCTCTTCGTATGCAGGAATACGATGCCCGTGTAGTTTATCGCACCGGACGCAAGCACCAAGATGCCGACGCCCTTTCTCGCTGCCCACTTCCGGTTGAGCTCGCCGGCCTCTCAACACTCGACGACTCCCCTCCGTTGCTTCACATCAACGACATGCCTTCAGCGCAGCGCATGGACCCTTGGATTGCGTCTCTGCTTGATTTCCTCTCTAACACTACGGCGGCTTCTCCATCACGCGCTCTCCGTCGCCAAGCTCCTCACTTCGCCATTCGTGACAATCTCCTTTACCGCCGCAACTACAGCGCAGATGGTCGCAAGTGGTTATTGGTTGTTCCTCGCCACCTCCGCTCGCAAGTCTGTGATTATTTCCACGCTGACCCACAATGCGGACACGCAGGAGTATTCAAAACATACAATCGGATCCGGCTGCGTTACTACTGGCGCGGAATGTATAACTTCATCCTTAAGCACATCCGCTCATGCCTGCCCTGCCAACGTCGCAAGCGCCCTGCCCACCCTTCTGCAGGCGAGTTGCAGCCACTACCTTGCCCACCGCGCCCATTCGACCGCGTAGGCATTGATTTGTATGGACCTCTTCCCTACACTGCAGCCGGTAACCGTTGGGCTATCGTCGCAGTTGACCACTTGACGAGGTATGCAGAAACCGCCGCCCTTCCATCCGCCTCAGCGTCTGACGTCGCCTCCTTCATTTTGCGACGGTTCATTCTTCGCCACGGCGCACCGCGCGAACTGCTGAGTGACAGAGGCCGCGTTTTCTTATCGGAAGTTGTGCAAGCCTTGCTCCGCAAGTGCAACATCATTCACCGAACAAGCTCTGCCTATCACCCGCAAACTAACGGCCTTACAGAAAGATTTAACCGTACCCTCGGCGATATGCTCTCTATATACGTCTCATCAGACCATTCCAACTGGGATCTCGTCCTTCCGTATGTGACGTACGCCTACAACACCGCAACGCAGTCGACTACTGGCTTCTCTCCGTTCTATCTTCTTTACGGCCGTCATCCTTCTGCTCCACTCGATACCATTCTCCCATACCAGCCTGACGCATCTGAGTGTACTCCTATTTCGCAAGCTGCACGACACGCAGAAGAGTGTCGCCAAATCGCCCGTTCCCACACAACTGAGGCCCAATACCGTCGGAAATCCCGCCACGACAGCCAACACACGTCCCCGCACTTTTCTTCTGGTAGCCTCGTGTGGCTCTGGGTTCCATCCAGTACTCCAGGCCTCTCCTCGAAACTTCTTGCGAAGTTTCATGGCCCCTACCGAGTTGTGGAGCGCACCTCGCCTGTTAATTACGTGGTGGAACCGCTGATGCCGTCTTCTGATCTTCGCCGGCGCGGACGCGAGACTGTTCACGTGCAGCGCCTAAAGCCGTATTATGACCCTGCCATCTCACCCACCCCGTAAGTCGCCAGGATGGCTCCTCTCCTTCCCGGGGGGGCAGTTGTAACGACGAAGAAGTTCTTGTTCCGGCGAAGACGACGACGAACTTCTGACCGTTGTGTTGAGCGGCATTGCCATCGCTTTGTGTGTGAGCTCTCGGTGCTCGACCTGTGTGTCTACGAGGCCTGTGTCTCTGCGTCTACCACCGGCGCCCTGCTCCTCTAACCGTCCCAGTACCCATCTTACACATGTAATATGAGATCCTGTCGCAATATGAATGCACGTGTGACCTATATGAGTGCCATTTGTTATTCACCCTAACTATACCGGACTATTTGCGTGTAATGAATATAGGATATGTCCTAGAGGAATGAAATTATATTAAGGCTGTGAAAAGATCCTCCACATAAACTCATCGTTTTGAACAAAAAGCATGGGTGGAGCCAAGACAATACACTCTACTTTATATTAAATCACACAACTTCGATGAGTGCGATCCTCGATGAACCTACATCACATAAAGACGTGAACTTCATACTGAAGCTCCAAAAGCGGCAAATTCCATTCCCCATGTTAAACAACATGTTTCATTGGAAGGAGAAGCTGTTCCATTTATTTATACGGCGGCGCCCGTTGAATAAATGACGGATAAAAAGCAGTGACGTGTGGTTCAGTTAAGTTCAGAATAACTTTACTGTTCCAATTGTCCCCCTACCTACCCTCTCCGGCACGGCACGCAGGCTTCCGGGAGAGAGAGAGAGAAAGGGAATAAACTTTATTAATACAGAGTAATTACGCACGTGGTTCACCCAGGTCCCGGAAACCATTGGCTAATACGGCCCTCCAGGCCTAGCCGATCAGCTGGCGCTGAACCAAAATTGGCTGAACCCCCTACTCCTGTCCTCCAGGAGAAGAGTAGGGTGTTTATTTACTACTAGACTAACACTTAAATTTAAGTGATGCTGCAGCTGCCAGTTGGGTCAGTTGCTTTGGCACCCTAGAATCTGAGCTTCTTAATGCCGCATTCTATACTCTATCATCTGCATAATTGCTTTTTCCTGGTGCTTCTTCACATTTTCAGATGATGTGATCCGTGTCGGTCACTCCTCCGCAAATGGGGTGTTGCACTTTTGTGGTTATGCGGTTTTGCACTTTCTTTCTCTAGAGACATCGCTAAATAGAGCATTTAATTGTCTAAAGGAGAATGTTAAAATTGCGCGCACCTTCCCACTGTCCTACCAGACTCAACGCTTTGACTATTGGTTGTCCTTTTCGGTCTATATCGATAAAAACGAATAAAGCAAATCTGAGATGAATTTTTCAAACTCGGTTTTGAACAAAAAAGTAAGTATCCGTGTTATGCAACCCACAGGGACCTGGAGGCTCAGTACGAGAAAATTAGCAAAGGACACAAGAGAAGGGCATGTACTGTTTGCTTGGGTAGCTCAGCTGTGCGTGTTTAGGCGCTGCTTCTTTAAAGTAACACGTCTCTCAAGGCAACGAGGTTCATCCTCCCAGCCAGACATCTTCGGCTAGCGCAGTCCTGTTGACTATGTTCTGCCCAGGCCATTTACTTCGTTAAGCAAGTTTCTTACCACATGTAAGGACGCTGACGTGAAACCATGCATAAGCCTACCAAGCATAGTCTGCTGGTGTACTGCTTTTGTGTGTAATTGCTCCGTAAGACATTTAATTCGTTAAGTAGGTGTATTCACCGCACACAGAGAGACACTGAGGCGAAATCATGCGAAACCATCCACTAAAGTTAAATGAAGCTGCCAGTTAAAAAAAACGTCGGAATGGCCGGTTGGTCTTATCGTATGCTGAGCACTTCACGTCTTCGTCCACTCATCCGGCGACACGTTGTCGGTTGCGGCCGCCACTCCAAACTTCTTGACCGAAAAAACTGATTTATTGAAGACTGGAGCAAAATACAACACTTAGAAAAAAGTCGGTTTAAGAGAAAGGCTGGCTAAAAGGCTGTTTAAAAGAAGGGCCGTAAAAAGCGGCCGAGACTGAAACTCGGCGCGCTCGTCCCTGCTCTTTGTTCGCAGCGGGTTTTAACTCCTTCGATAATTGGGCGGAGCTTTATCAAGTCTGTTCTCGCCCAATATCGACCAATACCGCTGCATATGGACTGTACATACAAGTGGGCGGAGCCTAGGGCTCGCCAGAGCCTGACTCTAGGGGACCGCGCATTTTTCCTGAAACATTCGCACTTTCCGAAGCTCCAGCAGAGTCGACTCCTTAGGTAGACAGTCGGGGGTTTAAGAAGTCGCCGACCTCACTGTCCCCCACCCCCACTTGACAGCTCATATCTCTTCAATGTGAGACGGTCGCCGACCCTCTGAAGCCCTGACAAGGCTGTTCGTGGTCTGCTCCCCGTTTCCCGCGGCCTTGGAGAGCGTCCGAGGCGCGCGACGCGCTGTCTTCATTCTCGACCCCTCCAGACTTCAGCCGGACACGGTAGGGGGAAATCAGTTACTGGCGCCGTAGGCTTTTTCCTTAAAGGGGTTGTGAAAAGAAAATGAAGCTGCCCGGTTTTAATTTTTACTGCTTCCATAAACATTAGAGATGCTGATTCCGAAATATTTCGACTGAATATTGAGTCTGCATTTAATAAAGCCCATTCGAAATCGCTGCCTTTTGTGCTCATGAAACGACCATGCGCCGCCGTCGGCTGGCACGCGCACTACTCGACTACGTCATTTTAAGATCTTCAGAAACGTACAGATATATTAAACTTTCGTTTGCCCTAAAATAATAGCTTTATGAGAAATTCAGAAAGTGAAACAAGGTTTTTCAATTATTTGCACGCGTAATTGCACTCTGTTAAACTGCAGCGCATGGTCACACATCAATCGCTGGCCTGGGACCAGTTTCGGTTTCGGTTCTGCTTCTCCATCCTCCTTGGCTTCAGTATCAGCGGCCTTCCTTACGTGAACCTATCTAGGTGGTGTTCCTTGACAGCGGTGGTTTGAGTCAGAGAATAAGAGCTGAGCAAGGTCAGCCCATCTCGACGACTCTCTGATTACATGAACTCGATACGAACGAGTCAGCTATCGCGGCGCGCATCGGCTCCGCGCTTCTGTTCTTTGCTGCAGAAAAATATATTCCAGAAGCGTGAAGAGGGTTAGGCATAATTTGCAGATATGGCTACGAGTCAACCCACCCCATGCGATACAGATGAAGACTCGAGTCCACGCCCGGGTTCGGATCTTCACGGTCGGGCCTCCCGCAGGCAGAGGTGTCGCGGGCTCTCGGCATGACTGCTACTTGCCGGACGCGCGACGTACCGTTGCTAGCGGCGTAACAACGACTGACAGCAGCTCGCCGCGTGCGCCCAACCGATGTCAATGACAGGCCGCACGCGGCGCGTCGCACTGACAAGGGGCAGAATGCGAGCGCGCAGAGCGCGCCAGCGTCATAATGACGTGGGGGCGCGTTTCTCGGGGCCGGCCAGTCAGCCTGGATGCCGGCCGCCGGCGTCAGAAAAACACGCTAGTATTATTTGTTCACGCTCATAACAAGCACTGGAATAGATGAATGCCAAAAATGAATCATTTTTGAGGATCGTTGGCTGATGCCGAGTTGCTGGCAGTATTCAATTCGGCGATACAAGCAAATTTCATCCCATGACCGCTTTATTTACTGCCTGGTCGCCGCTCGCATAGCTGGCATTTGCTAGCTCCGCTGGCGTCGCGGAAATCGAGCATATCTTTATTTTATTATGGGACAGGTTCACAGTTAAACGGGTGACGAGAGTAGTACCTTTTACAGCGCCGACCAGTTCCGAAGCTCCCTCAGCTGCGGTATCGAAAGAACCAGTTAGGCTTAGCGACGACTAGGGCCGCCGGCAAGCCTCGCAGTTCATCGCCCGGCGCGTCCGCAGGCGGCGTCGTTGCCGAAAGCTCGGCCTGCTGCCACTGCTCGAATATAACAGGCAGCCTTTCCGATAGCATGGCTGTTTAGTCTTTTCTGGTGCGAATGTGAAATACAGCGAGTCTGCAGGCCGGCCGGCAAACCTGGATCCCGTCCGCTGGCGTCATAAAAATGAGCTAAAGATTTTTCTTCACGTAAATAATAAACTGTGGGAGCAAGAAGTGTGAAAAATAGATCATTTTTGAGGATCGTTGAAGAATGCCGAGTTCCCGGTAGAAGCAGCAACTGTAATACGAGCAAATTTCTTGCCACAACCGCCGCTCAGCTGCCGCTGCCCGGCCGTTGCGGTCCGGCTTGCGCGCCTGGTGTCCGCTATATACCTCCGCTGCCGAGCGCACCGCAACAATGACCATATTTTTTTTGTTGTGAGATGATGCTGGTGACAGTAAAGTGATGTCAAAAGCAGGCATTTTGTTATAACCCAGGCTACTTCCGAAGCGCTGTTCACCGCGACTTCGATGCGAAACAGGCCTAGCGACGACCAGGGCAGGAGAGCAGTGCAGTTCGTCGCCCGGCGCGCCCGCGTCCAGCGCCGTTGCCGAATGCGCGCTACGTGGGCAGGCATGCTTTGTCGCCGGCCGAGTACAGCCGGCAGACTTTCTGATAACATCGCTATTTTGTATTTTCTGGTGCGAACTTCAGTAGCCAAGCAGCGCGCAGGCGCTGGTGCACCGGATGTGGGCCGGGCATGAGTCTAGCGGCGCAAAGATGCTTGCCGCTCCGTGTCCCTGCTTGCAGTAGGCGGCAGTTCGCAAGCGGCGACTGGTGCGGCGCGCCGGCCAAGTTTTCGCACATGTGTCAGCTTGATAGCTAGCAGAGTCCATTCTGAGCAGACGACGGTGCCACATTAGAGTCAATATACGTGCTGTAACCTGTAATATGCTAGGCTGTAAACAGGCCTCGCTAAGCCGCCATGTTGTGTTGACGACAGAAGCCTCTTATTGGCTTCTTAAAATGACGTTTCCTGTTAGTTGAGGGGGATGCGCGCTGGGACACCGAAATTTAGTTTTTCTCGCTATTCAGTCAGCCCAGACGATGAAACGAACCAAGGTATACTGTAGAATGAAGGGTCAAAATTCCAAATACACACGTCGTTCAAAATTTTCGGAAAACATTTCACGACCCCTTTAACACCGCCTTCTGAACTGTCACTGTTTTTCCAAGGTCTGAAGGTATTCTAAAACCTTCTGAAGAGGTAATATCGATTAGATCACGTGATTCATTCGCTTCATCTCTTTAAATCTGTTGTTCGATTGAACAGGTGATGCGTCACGGTTGTACTGTTTCTATAGCAGTTTGCTACCTGTTTTCATTTGTATGATGCATAATTCACTCCCCCCCCTCCCCGCCCCACCCCACACTGTTATACCGTTTTGTGCAGCCGTGGGTATTACAGCAAAATAAATAAAAAAGGCTGAGGCTTAACTTGGTTAAGCCTGGAGAATGCGAAGCATCATTGTGTCGCGTAATTTGGAGGCGCACAACCACAGCGACGGCGCGAGGTGGGCCCCCGTTTCTTCACTGTCGTGACGTCATCGTGTCACGTGGTGTGACGTCATGTATCACGTGATTTGGAGGCGCACAACCACAGCGACGGCGCGAGGTGGGCCCCCGTTTCTCCACTGTCGTGACGTCATCGTGTCACGAGGTGTGACGTCATGTATCACGTGATTTGGAGGCGCACAACCACAGCGACGGCGCGAGGTGGGCCCCCGTTTCTCTACTGTCGTGACGTCATCGTGTCACGTGGTGTGACGTCATGTATCACGTGATTTGGAGGCGCATAACCACGGTGAAGGGCTGAAGTGGTAGCTAAAGTAGTATGCTTCGCATAAAACGTGCCCCGAACGATCCCTTCTGGCTACCGTGACTGTTGAGCGCCAGTTTCGTGGCTGATATCAACCAGCCGGCCATGTAGTGCACTGTCCACTACCATATGTACGATCTCAGCGATTCCTGGGTGTTGTAATCGACTATAATCTGTCATGGACACCTCAGATAAAAAAAAATGGCTGAGGCTTAGCTAAGGTTAAGCCTAGTCAGATGCGAAGCATATTGATGGCTAGGCTTGGTAATACATGGCTTTCCTTGGTTGACGTTCATCCCGCTCTTCATCGGTCTCTGTGGCACGCTGAAGCTTTCGCTTCTCGTTCAAATCAGCCCTGCTTCTAGGCGGCATCCCAACACCTGGCCGCCTCGTAAGTGCCCGGAGAGCGAGGCAAGCTCAGCTTTATACCGCTGCTGTAGCGTCATGTGGTCAGCTGCAGCGCCTCTGATGTGGAGCCTCCACCGCCGCGGCCGACCGCGCGAGCCGGCAGCCCATCTCTCCTCTGCTGTGACGTCATGTTGTCACGTAGTCAGCCGCCGCGCCTCTGATGTGCAGCCTCCACCGCCGCGGCCGACCGTGCGAGCCGGCAGCCCATCTCTCCTCTGCTGTGACTTCATGTTATCACGTGGCCAGCCGCCGCGCCTCTGATGTGCAGCCTCCACCGCCGCGGCCGACCGCGCGAGCCGGCAGCCCATCTCTCCTCTGCTGCGACGTCATGTTGTCACGTGGTGTCACGTGGTCACGCTAAAGGTCAATGGTAGCTCCACCGCCGCGCTCGACGGGCTGTAGTGTAGCTCTAGTAATATGCTTCGCATAAAAACTCCGCGAGAGGATCACTGCAGCATCGCAAGTGTTTAGGTTCATGGCGGGAACAAGGTGGGGTAGAAACTGCCGATCAACGCTTCTGCTTGAAAAAGCCTACGTTGAAGGAACCTTGCGCTACTGTCTACCAGTGTTTCAAAGATTATCTACATCAAGCAATATGTCTCTTGTTGCCGCACGGAACAACTGCCTGCGAATATGCCTTGGCCTTCCAAAGGGTTCCTCTGCACCAGGAACAGTAGCGGAGGCAGGATGCCTCCCACTAGAGGTGATTGCCGCCCAGGAAACTTTGCGTACCCATCTCCGCCATGTTCTTCAAGGGAGGAAGCACTTCCTGCACCGTGTCCACCTAACTCACAGCAACTCTAGCTTTGGCCAGGCCGTGCAGCTCCTGCCTATCCCTACTATTAATCAGCCACAGAAACTACTACCTCTGGCCTTTCGTCCATGGACACTCTCTCCTCTAAAGGTGAAGAAGTTTGTTCCAGGTGTGAATGCAAAGAGCCGCATGCCACAGGCAGCGCTTCTGAAAACTACTCTCGCCTACTTAACGGAGGAATATAGGCAGCACACCCATACCTTCACCGATGGTTCAACTACTAAAGAAACCTCTTCATGTGGCCTTTATGTGCCCTCAACAGGCCATGCTCTTTCTTACCGGCTGCAGCGGAGGACATCTTCTACGACAGCTGAGCTTCACGGCATTAAGGAAGCTGTTTCTTACATCCTGCGCCGAACCGCCGGCCGTTTGGTTATCTTCACCGATTCGAAAGCATCTCTCCAGATCCTGGTCAACCTGCTGAAGAAAACGAATCACCAGCCAGTTACCCTGGACATCGGATATCTACATCATTTAGCTATTGCCGCAGGCCACTGCATAACATTTCAGTGGGTACCTGCTCACTGTGGCATTCAGGCTAATGAAAAAGCAGATGAAGCGGCCCGTAAGGGCCATCAACATCGGAGATACATTAGAACTTTTTTCACGAAATCTGATGCGTCCCAGATGGCTAAAAGTTTTGCTTCCGAAAAAACGTATCGGCTTTGGAGTTTGCCGACACATCAGTACCAATTTCTTCACTCAATCGACCCATATCTTAGATCAAGACTCTCACCCAGAATTCCTCGACATCTGGAAACACTTTATCATCGACTTCGTCTGAATGCTGCATATACAAACGGCTTACGATACCGTTTTAGACAAATGAACAGTCCGCACTGTGACAACTGTGCCGCGATAGAAACTGTGGAGCATATCTTGCTTGAGTGCCCTGCGTATGCTAACGAGCGTGCGTACTATGAACATTGCATGCAGAAGCTCTGCTCAGTGCCCCTAACAATGGACAAAGTTTTAGGTCCCTTAGCCTGCCTTAGGCAACAGAGACTTGCAATGAACTTTCTATTCACATATTTAAAAGACATTGGACATCTCGATAAGCTTTAAATTCATTTGCACGTTACCTTCATGCATCCTTCATGCACTGAACTTCGTCAGCCCATTTGACGGACTATGCACTCCATCATTCCATAGGTTACATCAATACTCGCCATTGCATCCTTAGTACCCATTTCATGGCCGCATTTTATCTTCGTTTTTTTTAGCTCTTCCGCTCTGCTCTCCTTCTGTCTTTATCTCCCAAATTCCCCTCCCTACGCAGAGTAGCATGCCCGCGATTTTTAAACGCCGGCTAAATTCTCTGCTCCTCATTAAAGAGTCTCTCTCTCTCTCTCTCTCTCTCTCACTGTCCACTCACTCAATCCAGCCCTGCGACCCAACGATAATACAACACACCGTTTGGCAGTTAAATTCCACTTTAATTTTTGTCTTACGGTTTCAGTTTTTATCTTTCATGCGTTTATTAAATGGCGATAGTATTCCATTTTGCAAGCACTTTTACTTCTAAATATGAATGGCAGTGACTTCTAAACTAATTCTAGTACTTGCCACAAGGGCAAAGTATACTATAGGTGACTTTTGACCGAAAACAAGGGGCAGTTCATCCGTGGAACATATAATGCACCGAAAAAAAAACGCAGACCTTGAATGCGAAATAAGCAGCGAGAAATGCCCACCTGAATTTAAAGAAACCAAAATCAAAAGTATCAATCCTTATTACTGCCTGCTAAGTCTATGAGGGACTAGATCACTGTTACATCCTCCATTCAACCCCTGAATGCGGGTTTTAGGCTTTTAGCATAAAATCTGCATTAAAAAAAGATTTTACGCTTTTTCTTGGATCAACAACTTTGCTGTCAGGAAAGTGCTGACTGGGTTGTGCGCGTTCCAGCCGTCTTGCGTTACTTTATTCTGCGTGTAAAGAGGATTGGCATGCTGTGCTGCTATTTGCTTCGCATCCACGTGAGAGATGGAGACTCCAGATGGCACGTCAGTTGCTTTCTCCACCGCTTGCCCTGAACTGCAAAGTATACTGTGCACACAAAAACAGGGACGTGAAGGTACACACAACCTGCCCTTGCTTTGTGTACCTTCACGTCCTTGTTTTCGGGTAATCTGCGCTGGTTGTGTGTACCTTCACGTCCTTTTTTAGGTGTGCGCAGTATACTTGGAAGATATGGCTGACCGACTCGCCCAACAACGCACTCTTTTTCCCCTGAACTCCCTCACACAGTAACACAAATAACGGACAATAACACAACAGAAACAAAAATAGGGGATGAGTTTACTCTGAACTATGGATATTCTGGGCAGGGGCTTCTTGTCCGAATTTCGTTCCCGAAGTGGGCCTTCGCCGGAGAGCGGATAACAGGGTATAGAGGCCATGCTCCTGATGCGGTAGTTTTGTCGATATATATATATTTCGTTGCCTAAGTCAATGTGCTCATCGAACGTGCCGCAGGGAGTGGAAAGACGTTTGTCTCTCGTTTGTTCACAGGCGTCTTCAACAGGTACAACAAAGTGTGTGCCAGTAGTGTCGTGTGGACACGACGAAGCATGGTGCATGAATGACGCTTTATTCAAGAAGGCGAGCGGTTATTTAGGAAAGCGGTTAGATAACAGAAATGGGGGCGGCTTCTGTCCGGCTAGGCGCGTGTGCATGACTTGCACTACGTCACATCTCCCCTCTCTCTTTTTTTTTTATCGTCCAAACAAGCAGAGTTTTAGAACTCAGGCGCCGGGTATCTTCGTGGTGGTTGGCGCTTCCGTTCACTCCTGCGGAGTTGTGTAGATTCGGATGCCCCTGTAGTGTCTGGGACTCCCACAGCTGGCAGCGGCGCGGGAGTCCCGTGGTCTGGAGACGAGGGAGGAGGAGCCGGATTGAGATGTTCTCTTGTGCGCTGAAACTGTTGACCCTCTTCCGTTTTGACGATGTAGGCACGAGGAGTCTCAGCCCACTGTACGACCATGACAGGGGACCACGATCTTGAGGGCACGTTGTACATAGATGCGGTCGAGCCAGTGCGAAGCTCTGGAAGAGGCCGTGTACCTCTGCTGTAGAAGCAGCGTTGCTTGCTCCTGATGTCTTCTAGCCTTCGCCGCACGGTCTTGGGTGGCACTGTTTGTGGCTGTAGGTGGCTGGCTGGTACAGGAAGCAGAGTTCTTGTCTGTCGGCCCATGAGCCTCTGCACAGGGGACTTCAGAGAAGAGTCCCGAGGTGAATTTCGACACTCAAGCAATGCGGCACAAAACTCAGTGCTGCCGAAACGGAACCGCCTTAACAGCTTCTTAGCTTCCTGTACTGCTCTTTCTGCCATTCCATTCGAGCGGGGCTAGTACGGACTAGACCGGACGTGTTGCAAGCCAATCTTATCGGCGTAATCCTTGAACTGTTGGCTACTGAAGGGTGGTCCGTTGTCTGTGCAAAGTCGCCTTGGGAAGCCATGTGTTGCGAAGATGTCATTGCATGCTGCAATAACCTTGTTGGCTGACGGCGCTTGCACAAGCCTGATTTCAAAAAAATTACCGACGATTACGTTACTTCCTAATGCGAAATTTGAGCGCAGCAAATAAGCTGTTTCACCTTTTCGATAGATTGAGGCAAAGAAATCGAGCAACACATGTATGCGCTATCACGGAATTAAGTTCGAGCCGGCGCTTTGACAACCGGAGACTCGCAGGAAGAGGGGGGAGGGGGGCGGCGTGTACACCCAGCGGCAAACGATGGGGGCAGAAGCGCGCGCAGCAAGCGGACAACACGATAAAGGGAGGAGGGAAGAGATAGCAGCGACTGACTGATGCCGCTGACGCCGATAGTGAGTCAACCCCAGCTGCGGAGTTGGTTTCAGGGACAACGCCGCCGATGCCGACACAAACAATATGATACCCTCGCTTCCGCAGCGCTAAGAACCAGGTCTAGCCGTGGGAAGGTGGTCACGTATTCGTCGACGTGCCGGGGCCTACGTGAAATAACCGGTGCGTCGGCAACTGAAGAGCACCGTATCCGCCACACAAGAACAGGGAGGGGGGGGGGACCCTTTCCTCCTCTTTCTGCATGGCGGCGACGGTGTTCTATGCAGTCACGTTATCTTGACTCTCTAGCGGCGTCAGCGGCATCCAGTGGTATCAGTCGGTCGCTGCTAGCGCTGGGGGGATGAAAGGGGGGCGGAGCTGGTTACGAGGCCGACGACAACGCCGACGACGACGCGAAACCCAGGAACGGACGCCAAAGAGCTGCGCTCTAAAAAGAAAGAGTAGAAGTCAACAACAACTAAGTACTCGGCACCGTTGTGATGACAAATATCAGCTCCTACTGACTCCCAGGGCAGAGTTGGTATCTCGTGACTTAACAGCGGTAGTCGCGCATTTCTTGATTTGTACTTTTGGCATGTTTGACAGCGTTGAGCGACTTCTTCAATATCGCTGTTTATACTTGGCCAGAAGACAACGGTTCAGGCGCGTGCCTTCATTTTTTCTGCTCCTGTGTGCGCAGCATGAAGAGAAGCCAGTACCTCACTGCGCAGTCTGGCAGGAATGATAAGGCGATTGCTCCGGAACACAAGGCCGGATTCAGTATGCAGCTCGTTGCGGAAGCTCCAGTAGCTGCGTAGCTCAGGAGTGACGTCAGCCTTGTCAATGGGCCACGCTGTGCTTGCATACTGCCGAAGTTTCACCATGCTTGGGTCACGGTCCGTCTCCCGCAGAACTTGCTCCAGGCGCCTGTCTGAAGCTTGAAGACAAGCGATAGTGTGAACGTGGAAATGCGCGCAATGTTCTATGAGCTGTGCTTTATTAGGAAAACGTGATAACGCGTCAGCGATGAACAGTTGTTTTCCCGGAGTATACTAGACATTTATATGGTATTTTTGCAGGTTTAGACGCATACGCTGCAGGCGGAGAGGGCACCGGCATAATGGCTTCTTGAAAATCATTTCGAGCGGCTTGTGATCAGATTCCACAATGACTTCTGGCTGCCCGAAAATGTAGTCCTTGAATTTTTCACAGCCGTGGACGATTGCTAGCATCTCTTTCTCTATCTGCGCGTACCTTAGCTGCGCTTCTGTCAGCGAGCGAGATGAGTAAGCTAATGGGTGTCCATCCTGCATTATCACAGCGCCGATTCCGTGTTGGCTGGCGTCTACAGATAAGGTGATTGGTTTGCCCTTCTGGTAATATGCCAATATGGGAGCCGTTGCTAGTGCTTCGCGCAGTGCTTCAAAGCTCTTTTGATGTCAGTGTTCCCAAACCCATGCGGCATTCTTTTTCAAAAGCTCTCGGAGCGATGCTCTGAGCGTTGACATATTAGGAATGAAGCGGGAAACGAAGTTCACCATACCCAAGAATGTCTGTAGCTCTTTCCGGTTGCAAGGGGCCTGCACGTGGAAAATATCTTCCAGTCTCCCTGGATCCAGGCTCAACCCGTCGCGCGTCAACACGTGGCCTAGGTACTTGACGGATTCCTGCAAGAAGTTACACTTTTTTTTGTTCAATTTCAAGTTCTGCTCCTGACATCTTGTCAGCACATTGACAAGATTTGCGTCATGCTCTTCTTTAGTGCCACCCCAGACTAGAATGTCGTCCATTACGACTGCTGTGCCAGTGATACCTTCTAGTAGTTTGTGCATGGCGCGCTGAAATATTTCGGGAGCCGAAGAAATGCCGAAAGGCATACGTAGGAACCTGTAACGACCGTACGGAGTGCTCATTGTGCAAATTTTGGAGCTTTCCTCATCCAGTTTTATCTGCCAAAATCCCGTAGCGGCATCCAAAGTCGAAAAGTATTGTGCTCCACACAGAGACTGTGCAATGTCTTCTAGCGTTGGCATAGGATAATGTTCCCTCAGCAGCGCTTTGTTCAAATCAGATGGATCGAGACATATGCGTACCTTGTAGTTTTTTTATGACGGTAACCATGTGGCTGGACCACTCGGTTGGCTCGGTCACTTTGGAAACTACTCCGGCTGCTTCCATGCGGTCCAGTTCCGCTTTTACTCTGTCCTCGACTGCGAACGGAATCCGGCGTGCTGCTTTGACCACCCCTTGGGAACCTGGCTTGAGCTTCAAGTGGTAGACGACACCCTTGAGCTCGCCTAATCCGGAGAAGACGTCTTCATACGGCTTGACTACGTCGTACATCTCTTGGTGCTCCAGTGAAGCAATTCGGCGAATGAAGCCCAGCTTCTCGGCGACTGAGCCACTAAGAGTCACGGTTACGTCGTCTTCCATTACTAAGAATGTCGTTTCAAATGTTCCCTCGGGTCCGGTCACATGAAGGTGACTACGTTTCGTTGCTTTTTTCTGAAAACCAAAAAATGTGTTCAGCACGACAGCGCAGTTTTCGGGTTGCTTTCGAGCTATCTTCTGCAACTGGCTGCGTGATATGACCGAGCAATTGGCTCCTGTATCAAGCTTGCAGGCAACTGGCGTTTCTTCTATTTTCACGATTGCAGTCCAGCGGTCGTCTTTCTTGCTGCTTGGCGATAAAGTTTTCAACCAGAAATTATCTGTCTGTCCGTCTGAATGCGCTTCTAGTGACGCCACTTTTTGCTCTTTCACGCAGAGGTTAGCGCTCTTCGTTTTGCACGCAGCTGCGAAATGATTTCTTTTGCCACATTTTAAGCACGTGCGTCCCTTAGCAGGGCATGTCGTACTTTTGTGAACGCGAGCACATTTATTACAGCGACTTTGCATTTGAAGGACTGCATTGACCTCCACTTGACGGTTCTTGCTGGAGTGTATTTCTTCACTTTGCTCTTTGCCGTGTTCCCGAGCTCGACACATTTCAACAGTTTTGGTGAAGGAAGCATTTTCTGAAAGAAGCGTTTCTTGAAGTTTCTTGTCTCTCATTCCCAGAATGATTCTGCTTCTTAGCATGCGTTCTTCCAGCTCGCCGAATTCACAGCTTTGTGCTAGTACACGCAACTCCGTTAACCAATCGTTAAAATGTTCGTCTTCCTTCTGGTCACGTTTTCCAAATCGAAACTCGTGATAAGCTAGGTTTAGTGCTGGTTTGTAGAACGTTTCAAGCTTTCGCTTCAGGACAGCAATGTCGCTTTTATCCTCTCCAGCATCAAATACGAAAGTCTGTACGTTTTGCGTGCGTCTTCTCCAATACTGATGAGAAAGGTTGCTGCCTGTACCTCTTTCGGTTGTTGGTCCAGGTAGGTTGCAGTTGAGAAGAGCTCGAACTCTTGCCTCCATGCTTCCCAGCTATGCCAGACATCTCCCGTTGTATCCAGGGCCTTCGGTGGTGGCAGCAGCGAAGTGACGGGGGTGGTAGGCTGGGGGACGTGCTGCTCGGCGTCTGTCATGGCTCTGGTCCGATGCAATTACCCGGGCCTCCCGGATTTCCGTGCTTCTGCCGTCGGTTACGTTGCCCGGTTGCGTTGCGCGGTCGCTAACCGGCCACTTCTGACACCATGTGGACACGACGAAGCCTGGTGCATGAATGACGCTTTATTCAAGAAGGCGAGCGGTTATATAGGAAAGCGGTTAGATAACAGAAATGGGGGCGGCTTCTGTCCGGCTAGGCGCGTGTGCATGACTTGCACAACGTCACAGTCAGGTCGAATGTTAACGGAACATCACACGTTCCGCCAACGATAATGCCGTTCGCTCACTGGCTGGGGCGACCGCACACACTGCGTTCAAGCTGACCTTGACACGGAACCGTCGCCAAAGCACTAGTGACATAAAGAAGTATGTGTTCCCCATAGTGAAATGCGTAATCACTGAGGAGATCAGCAAGATGTCCGCCAACGTGCTTGACAGTGTCGAAAATCGTTTGTTGGGCATAAACTAAAGCTACCATTGGCTGTTTTGCTGTCTGGACGTGAACCTGCGCGGTGGCCTGAAGTGGCTACCTCGAACCGACCAAATGAGCAAAAGACGCGAAGATCGAGCGCTGCAAGCAGCAGAACTGGAAACACAGCGAAGAAAACGCAAAGTGCAATCTGGGGTGAGGCTATTGGCAGGCTTCTCTCGAAAGTTTGTTCCATCACATTCCGGGATCGCCTGTCAAGTTGAGAATTTTAGCATTATGTTCTGTCTTCCCAACTAGCCGAACGACAAACTGTTTACAAAACAAATATTCGCACACGTGAGACAGAACCTAGAATGTGCACAAGCGGCGTATACGCGCTACCGGTGCGCTGCAACAATGAGTAGTTTGGGTAGGAAAGCGAACCGGCTTAAAATAAAAAATGGGGCGGACACACAAGCGCCTCGTTAGGGGATGAAGCGATAGTGTTAATGTGTTAATGCTCCGATATGGGGAATTGGTCATTCTTTACTTAACGGTCATAGATCTCTGCGAGTCCTCATTCAACTCCTGGCGCAGTGGCGCAGCGATTAAGCGACGCGCCACTGCCCTGCGATGGCAGGTGGTGTTACAGAGCAGGCTTCCGCTACCCTTGTTGTAATTCCCAAACAACCTCTCGAAGCCAATCATTAATTTAACTGCCACCTACCACGGTGGGTAGGTTGTGATGAAGCCGCAAGCTGACATGGCCTAGCTGGCCGATCTAGCTCACGTGAGCCTGTGGCACGAAGCCCATGCCGACGCCGACAAAAACGCTGGCTTTACTGGCACTCCGGCTCCTTAAAGCTATAGCGTTAGAAACAATCCAAGTGTTCAGTTTTTAAAACCAAGCGTTAAAAACAAACCAAAGCCGGGCGCAGAGCGGAGGTCACACTATGCATAGACCGCCGCTGCTGCTTCGCATGCAAAGGAAAGTAGTACATGACAGCATAATCTTCTATCCAACACTCCTAGGGCACTGTACAAATATTTTTCGGTGCTTCATTGGCGCAGCCCGCCTTGTTTTCGTTGAAAGAGTTTGACACGTGGCAAGGTTTTGACAACTTATCGGGGCGCAGACAAAACAACTCACATTGACCCGTGAATCCACCCTATTGAGGATGAGTGCAATCATATGTGAGTACAGGATAACAGCGACCTTTCTTCTTCTTGCTTTTCAATGGCTCTGCTGCAGCCTAAACTGCGATATCTTTTACCGCATACTCTGAGAGAGAAAGGGAGAGATAAGAAGATAAGTTGGGTATCCTGTTGCCTCTAGGCACTCTGCCTGATTTCGTAAGCTGTCTTGAAATGCACGCCTGCATGATTTTTCCAAGGCGTTCAGGAAACATAATTTGGCAATAGCGCTCTTGACAAGTTTGCAACGAGCAAATTGGAGGAAGAGGAAATTCATGGGTCGAGACAAGCGGGTCAAGGCACTTAAAAAAAAAGAATAAAGCTTCAGAGACCATGGCTCAGCGTCTTAACTCTACGTCTCATAAAAATTCAAAATCATCTACAAACCTGAAAAGACGCCCCGCACTGGTATCTTCTAGTTCTTTGTTAAGTAGTCTGTCGTGGTTCGCGAGATAACTGTCATTTCAGAGAATTTCGAGTTAATCTAAAAACTCAGGAACTCAGCGAGGTTGCCAAAACTGATGCCTGCAACATTCTTCAATACTACCAAGTCATAACAGTTTAGTCTAGTTTTCTACACAAGGCAGCAATTTCTTTTTGGGAAGGCATTAACAGAGGTCCTTTATGTAGACAGAAGAACCTCAAAAGCCGTTTTCTGGATTTTCTTGCATCAGTGGGTAAGAGTTTCAGCTTGTCCTGCTGGAATAATGCGAGACTTTTGCGAGGTGCCATCCTCGGTGGCTATGGTTCATAGGCGGCAATCCAGTTTATGCGTTTTAGTTGTGCAAAAGATTTTCAGGCTCAGCCCATAGCTTTTATCTTTTGGCTACCAGATTTGGCTGCCTTTCCACATGCATTTGTGCGCAGAGTTTCCGCGCTCACGTTTGCATGTCACCTAGCACAACATCAATTCCAAGGTGATTTAATTGAATTTTCCGCTTTTCACTAGTAAAGTTCTTTTGGTAACACTGCAAAACCGCCTTCTTGGTCAGCATGTAGTAGGGCTAATCAGCTGTTCTTTAAAAAGTATACTGTGCATTAAAGCGGAAGTTTAGAAATGGCAGGTTTACACTATTGCAAAACGTCCACGTCATCACCCACACACCGGTCCACTTAGCGGCCAGTTTGGACTCTTGCCTCACCATCGTTAAAAGACATGCCGCGCTGGTTCATTGGTTACGGCGATCGGCTGCTGGCCCGAAGGACGCGGGTTCGATCCCGGCCGCGGCGGCTGAACTTTGATGGAGGCGTAATTCTAGAGGCCCGTGTACTGTACGATGTCAGTACACGTTAAAGAACCCCAGGTGGTCGAAATAGCCCTTCACTACGGCGTCCCTCATAGCCTGACTCGCTTTGAGACGTTAAACCCCAATAAACCAAACTAAACCAAACCATGGTTAAAAGTTCTGATCCAGATCGCCTGGGTTCCAATGCTAAATTCGGCACTAGTCTAAGGACGTGTTCCATATGTTCCGGCAGGGACACATCACTGTAAGTGTGCATCGAGCTGATTCCTTCGCGTTACTTCTTGTGGCTCGAAGATGTAGCAGCGTGAAACGGCGATTTCAGCGAGTTGGTACATACTTGAAGAAAACAGCGCACCAACAGGCACAAGAGGGAAGACGACGGGCAAGCGCTGACTAGCAACTGAAGATTTATTGAAAAGGAACACAAAAAATATACTCTGTTTACAACCAGGAGCACGCATGATCTACACCAGCAACACTAATAAGATGTCAACTTCAGTCATGGTGGTCAATATACAGAAGTTCACAGTCATGAACGAAGACGGATAGGGTGCTTACGTATGTATGACGGGTTTTGTGAGTATGAAATGCGTTACTGATTTCTCTAGTTTGTCTATCTTTGTGATTGTACAAGTCCTTAGTGTCCTTAAAAACTGGACTGCATGGCTCTACAGCAGGCGTTGAAACATTACGACGACATGCTTTGTAGAGCAAGGCTAGGTTTGAGGTTTCATAGTCACAAAACCTGTCACACATGCCTAAGCTCCCCATCCGTCCTCGTCATGACTGTGAACTATTGTATCTTGACCACCATGACTGAATTTAGCATCATATCAGTGTTGTTGGTGTCGATCATGTGTGCTCCTGGTTGTTAAGAGAGTATATTTTTTGCGTTTCTTTGCAATAAACCTTCATTTTCTAGTCAGCGCCACTACTGTCTTCTGTCTTGTCCCTGTTGCTGCCCTGTTTTCTTCAAGTATGTAACAGCGTACAGTACCACAGGAATTCTGCAGTCCTCTATGCCGTCTGAGAGCACTGCGCCATACTTTGCCGCGCTCGTTGAAGATGTGCCACAGCGCATTTTCAAAAAGAACCAATCACCTTAGAGGCGAGCTTGCCAACGCCATTCTGATCGCGGTGTCTTCCATACTCTTATCTCGATGTTTTTCGGTGGTCGAAGCTGGCGGGCGCGGCAGACGAGGACTGCGAACAGGGAAACTAAGTTTCATGAGTTTACATTGAAATGCGAAGAATGCCTAGTGTATTAGAGATTAATGCAAACAACATGGAAGCTTCCGCATGCAGGTTTGTCATAATTGCTACTGCGCATAAAAAGGACGAGACGTGTACACAGACACGCGTTGTACTTACAACTGCATTCATTCTAGTACAATCGGTCATTCTTCGTGTTTCTATGTGAACCTCAGAGCCTCAGTTTCCTTCTTCGCAGTCGCCGCTTGCCGCGCCCATAAACTTTCCTTCACCCCCAGAGGGAAAGTTCTGCCACCAGAGATCTCGCCGTTGTTCGTAGGACCTAATGAGTTTTCTGGAAATGATGCTGGCAGCGCTGGAAGAATCTGGCGTAAATTAAAATAATTCTCAGCTTCCTAAAGAGATGTTCGATACACGGGTGGCAGCTAAAACACATGCCGGCGGTACTGAAGAGCTCGGTGGGCTGATGGCAGAAATGCTGGACGAGCTGTCGGCTCATGGTGGTGAAGAGAGCGGCAAAGCTCGGTTGTTGGGTACATGCTCGTCAGAGAGTTTGCAGCTGCAACTCATAGTGGCGATGATGGAAGCAATGGTAAAGGGCATCAGAATTGAAAAATACCCCAAGATCGCTAGTTCTGGCCTAGTGTTTCCTAGTGTAAACACAAGATGCGACAGGTTTTGATGTGAACACCAGACAGCTATAGTGCGTTGACAAGCCTCATGTGTCTTAGGGAAAAGAAACTTACGAGGAACTTCGTGTCACATATTATTCTTTTTGAACTAGAATGGCGACTTACGGAATCTGCTAACAAAACAATGCAATAGGTCATTGCAGCTTCACATGAACGACGTCAATCCAAGGCCCTACATTTCCTAAGCGAACGATAGCTGGTAGATAATATCCTCCTAGACAGATAGTATTCCTGGCTTCCCAAGGAATACACTAGAACTGAATGCTTCTCCCTGCGAAAACAAGTTGTGAAAACCCGATTGAGCTTACGCTAATGATGTATCTGAAGGATCGAATATGGCAAGACGCCATCGGATTGTATACCGCAATTGTTCACCCTTGCTCAGCGGTCTTCTTGCATATCATGAGGAGGTATTCAGAGGGCATTTTTATTATGATTGCAGTAGCACTAAGTGTGCTGAATGATATGACAGTCTATTACGCCACCGCAGCTGTGACGCTCGTGTGCGCACCAAGCGTCAGACACGCAAAGATGGTTCCGTGTGGCTGAGATCTTACTTGGTTATGGCAGTCTGTGAAGTTTCGGGGGAAACATATTCTGGCGATGACCACATCGCATCGTTCTTCTGAAGGCATACGTGTTAAACGTGCACTGCAAGAACACCTTAGCACCGTGCCCCTGCGAATTATGTGTCCCCGTACGCAAACTTAACATTAATTTATGAGGGTGTGCCTTAGACTGGCCTTAGCAGCGATCAGCGTTTGGGCTTCAGCGGTTGGGCTTGAGCTAGCCTACCGCAGCGAACACCAAGCGGCTTTTATGTCAGTCCAAGCTACGCAAGCGAGCTGTCGTCTTAAGTTTGCGGGCGGTGGTGCATGCACGTTCTAAAAGGGTTGTATTGTTGCGAAAGCAATACTACGCGAATCGCCAGTCCATTTCGCCCAGCTCAGGCAAGGTCCTACTGCGCATGTGGGAGGAGCAGTGATGTCACACGGCGCACAGCTGGCGCGCCGCCGCTGTCGCTGCGCGGGTGACTCAAGCCTGTTTCACATGCAAGCGAAAATGCTAGAGAATCCTGTCGCCGCGGCGGAAAGAATTGGCTGTGGCTTAGCTATGGTTAAGCCCGGATATCTCGAAGCGAAAAGCTCTCGCTGCTTTTCAGCCAACTCGCAAGCTGCCACTTCTGGATTGCTGTTTCTGCGCCGCCGACTGCTACTTTTTCTTCTCCTTCCATGGCGAGTGTTAGCGCCTGTTCTATGGGCAAGCGCGCCTTATTCCGGGTGTTTTTTTAGAAGGTCCAAAATTTAAAAAAAAGGTAAATTGCTTTCGATTTATTTTAGCACTGGGGCTATACTGGAGGCTACGGTGGGTGACAGGAAAGAGGAAAACTGTTTTAATTAGTTCGCTGATTAACTAAATATATAATAAGCTTTTAGAATTTTTATTTTACGGGGCATGTCGTATTCGCAGAATTGGAGATCGTCCTCCAAATAGTCCATCCGAGAAAAAACAATTCAATTAAAATTTTTTCTCGCACGTTACGAGGCGCGAAAAAGTAACCCTGGTAGGCATCTTCACACCGCAGCGGGGAGTGCCTTTGACGTAGTTCGCACCGCCCTGCGCTTTGCGTCACACGGCTGATATCACCTGAACCCCGGACGGGCGGCCTGCGCTATCGCTGCTTGTTTCGCTTCGCTCCGCGGCCTCACGGATGCCGCGTTGGAACAAAAACGCACTGACACAAAGCGCAGGGCGGAGCGAACTACGTCACAGGCACTCACAGGCGCTGTGTTACAGTGTGAAGCTGCCTACCAGGGTGACTTTTTCTCTCTTCGTAACGCGCGCAAAAATTTTTTCCATGAAATTTTTTTTTCTTGGCTGGACTGTTTAGAAGACGATCTCCAATTCTGCTAATACAACATATCCCCTAAAATAAAAATTATAAATGTTAATTAACGTATTCAGTTACACAGCGCACTAATTGCAGTAGTTTGCCTCTTACCTGGCATCGCCGTAGCCCTCAGTGATGCCCCAGGGTTAAAATAAATCTAAAGGAATTAGCCTTTCTTGAAAAATTTTGGACCTTCTAAAAAAAAACACCCGGTATACCCCTCCTTTCAAATGTGCACTGCGGGCGGCAGCGGCGAAAGCTGAAACGGTGGCGAGGATAGCCGCCTCTTTTATGGGCCGCCGCCGCCGCTCACGCGTTCTCGCAACGCCTTGCGAAAGAACCTTCTCCTCTTGGGAGGGCGGCGGCGACCTGCGCGGCCCCGGCGAAGGGTAAAACGGTGGCGAGGAGGAGAAGCGGCGGCGCTGAGACGACAGAGTCAGTACGCGGTGGCGACGACGGCTGCGGCAGCAGCGGCCACCTGCGCTCCGCGTGACGTCGATCGGTTTCACGCATGCGCAGCTGTGGCTCACGCGAAGCGCGGTGTTGACGAGCCTAGTGAAGCTTTTCGCTTCAAAACCTGTTTTTGAGACGTCGCGGCGATGAGTGGCGAGGTTCCAAGTTCGAAATTTTCGCTGCGACGCGCCACTGAATCGCTTGCATGTGAACCAGCCCTCAAAGGTGCCGCCGCCGCGCTCGCCAGTTGCGCATGCGCAGTAGCGGCGCATAGCTAGCGTGCGGGGGCCACCGCCGCTGCCGAGAGCTCTCCATCACGGTGCAAGAATATACTGTATAGTATATTCTTATATTCTTACACCGTGCTATCCCCCGCCGCTCTCTCTCTCCTCGTTGCTTTCGCAATCCTCCAATTTTAACCAGAGCTAAACCACTGCCAATTTTTATGGCACGGGGAAGCGAGAGCGTAACGCGAGACGACGTCTAATCTTTCACGCAAAAGCATGTGAACAACGTTATTCAGCAACGTGTTATCTGCACGTGAGGAGGTAGAGTACAGCGCACAATGGAGACTGCGCTTCTGACGCGTGTTTCAACGCTGCCGCCACCGCTCCTTTTCAACATCGCCATGTTGCACCTGCCCGGCCGACTGGCTCAGGTGGATGGCATAAAACAGGCACTCTACGCAGACGACATTACAATCTGGACCTCCGAGGGGAGCCTTGGGGAGATGGAGGACCGCCTTCAGCAGGCCGCCTCCATAGTCGA
This sequence comes from Amblyomma mixtum, assembly GCF_055824585.1. Taxonomy (NCBI): domain Eukaryota; kingdom Metazoa; phylum Arthropoda; class Arachnida; order Ixodida; family Ixodidae; genus Amblyomma; species Amblyomma mixtum. The sequence continues at coordinate 129,094,229 of NC_143019.1, forward strand.
AGCATATGCTGCCGACTGTGGTCTCCAATGTGCTCCCGCCAAATCAGAGCTTCTACACGTCAGGACAAACCACAAGGACAACACGTCTCTACACATATCTCTGTCGGGCGGTCCCATCAGAGAAGTGGCGGAGCTCCGGATCCTGGGTCTGTTCATCAATAACAAACTTAGGCCGGACTCTACTATAGCGAAACTCAAGAGCATAGGTGAACAGGTAGGGCGCATGATCCGCCGTGTTTCCAACAAGCGGGGTGGTCTGCGGGGCAGGGACGCGCTACGGCTCGCCTATGCCTTCGTGACCAGCCGGATCCTCTACGCCGTGCCGTACCTACGCACCACCAAACAACAAGACGAGCGCATTGACGCCATCATCAGGAAGGCAACAAAGCGAGCACTGGACCTCCCGGTGGCTACCTCCAACGCCAAACTGAAGGCGTTGGGAGTGGTAAACTCCTATCAGGAGTTGCGGGAGGCCCACCTCGTGAACCAATATACGCGGCTATCGCAGACGGTGCCTGGGCGCCGCCTGCTAAACCGCTTACACATCCAACACACATGCATACCAGAGGGGACGGAGAACATCCCGGTGCTGTGGCGCCACATGCTCTTGGTCACTCCGCTCCCGCGTAACATGGACATGGCTTCACATGAAGGCAGACGACAAGCGCGGGTTCGCACGCTTGACAGGCAATATGGTTATAAAGAGGGCGTCTATTACGTGGACATCACAGGGCCGTCGCCCGCGGGATTCTTCACGGCTGCCGTAGTCCACCAGGGAATGAATGCCGATGGGCTATCTTTTCGAGCCCCAAATTCAACACGAGCGGAGGAAGTCGCAATAGCTCTCGCTGCCGCCGATCCAAAATCGAAAACGGTAATCACAGACTCTCGCCGGGCCTGTGAACATTATCTTGCAGGCGAAATATCACCTCTTGCCTCGCAAATTCTAAGACGCGCTCTCGCCGATCCAACTCGCACAAAAGTGATCTGGGCTCCTGGCCACCAGGGTCTACGAGGCAATGAGGCCGCTGATGCGGCCGCCCGAGCGCTCACACACCGGGCTCCTCATCCTAGCTCTCATGGCTCAGAAGCTCATAAACCGCTTCTGCGGTTCCGCGAAATCATAATTTATTATTGCGACAGCCACCGTCTCTACCCGGCACCCGCCAAGGGGCTGAGTAAGGCGGAGGAGCGAACTCTGCGGCGCCTGCAGACAGGAACCCTTCTCTGTCCTGCAATAGGAAAACACTTCGATCCGAACACAGATGGGCGCTGCCCGCACTGTGGAGAGATCTGCGATATCTTTCACATGGTGTGGGCATGTACTCAGAATCCTCACCTTCCCCCCTCCCCCACCCCCACCCGAGAGGCATGGGAGACTGCCCTCCTCAACTGCTCCACACTGGAGTCCCAAAAGGCTCTGGTCAAGAGGGCGCGAGACGGGGCCTCGTCATGCGGTGTCCCGGACTAAGGATACCGACCATGCAGCAGGGTTTTTTTTTTTACCCTGAAGCTCTCTTTGATTAAAGTTTTTCACCACCACCACCTGACCCATGCTCCTGCCGATCAAAAATTTGAAGAAGCAGACTCACCATGTTTCCGCAATGAACTACGCTTACGTACGACTAGAACGTTAGGTACTTCGTTAGGCCCGGCTGATCCCCGAGCACAATAAAAAAATTGGCAGTGGCTTAGCTCTGCTAGGCGAAGATCACGGTGGAAGATATGTAGGTGAGTACACATAGGCCCGCGCCGCTCACAGATAAAGTGCCCTAGTTTACAGAAGTGCCATGAGATGGCTGTTCGCTCGGTGGCCCGGACGTGGTGAGAGACAATGCTTTTCTGTGGGAAATGAGTGCTTTGTGAACGGCATTTTCCCGATACCTGTTACCGACGAAAAAAAATAAACCTCTTTTGCCGCTTTGTTTTCGTACCGCTTCGTTGCCAACTGCAGTTTTGTGAAGCAGCGGCTTCGCGCTCGTTTCGTTGAAAGCGAAGAAGGCGATGAGTTCTGGCGGGTCTTTTGAACCAGCTACACGAATAAGTGCCGGTGCCCTGATAACCGAGCACATAACCATCGCTTGTCTTTTTTGTTTTCTTGACCTTTGGCTCGTTGGTTCGTGCATTAGTTGGCCCGTTCACTCGTTCGCCTGCTGCGCGCGCTGCTCGTTCCTTCGCTAGTTAGATTGTTACTTCGTTTCTGAAATCAATGTAGTATTTGCTGATTTCGTTGCTGATTTCGTGCGCGCCGCTCATTCGTACTTACACGCACTTGCTTATTATACCGTTCGTTTATTCAGTCGTTTGCTTTCTCTTGATATGTCCGCTCATTTGGGTGCGTTTTGTTCGACTTTCTCCAGATAGCGCACTCAAGCACGCAGATGTGACTGCGCGACCAGCACACGCACGGCTGGCATGTATATTGTATAGCCACAAAAGGAGAAACGATGCGAATAAATCCCATTTCACAACTCATCTAAATGCCATCTTTTAAGTCACCCCGTATTTGTTGAACATCTCTGCCGCAATTTATGCATGGCCTCATGCGCTGCGCACTATCGCGGTCAGAATATCACGGGACGCGCGTTCTCGGAAACAATTTCGCTGCAACTCTACCACGCGACCAAGTCGCGTCGTGTAGTTTCCAGCGGATAGAGCCTGCTTGTGCTTTGATACCTTAACGCATTTCAGGTTCATTCTAAAGCAGCGCAAACAAGACAAGGACGACAGAAGGAAATGTACAACACGAGCGCTAACAGCGATTTTAGGTCCTACTTCGAGCATCCGCCAATAGATTTTACACCCGAACTCCGCCGCCTGTCTGGAGGCTGCCTACCATCGCAAGTGCATGGCATCAGGATCTGCAAAACCATGAGGTCCGTGTGGCAGGAGTTGGGATTTCTTCACCGCGAGGCTTTGCTTCTTCAGCTGCAAGCCACATGTGGCCCCACCAGAAGCAAGCAGGCCTTCACAGAAGATCTCAGAGAGATGCACTGACTTCATCTGGCAACAGGTGTTGCCGCACCTGCGAGCATTGCTACCGAAGAAGACAGGCACGACTGCAAGCGCCATCTAGTGTACAGGTGGGGTTTTTCCTTCCGCATGCCGTGCGCCGTGTGCTCGAACTAGAAACTAAGTTCGCTGTCAGCGCTGGTGTTGTACTTTTCCTTCCGTCGTCCTTGTCTTGTTTGCGCTCTTTTAGAATCCGCACCTGCGAGCATTGCTACCGAAGAAGACAGGCACGACTGCAAGCGCCATCTAGTGTACAGGTGGGGGTTTTTCCTTCCGCATGCCGTGCGCCGTGTGCTCGAACTAGAAACTAAGTTCGCTGTCAGCGCTGGTGTTGTACTTTTCCTTCCGTCGTCCTTGTCTTGTTTGCGCTCTTTTAGAATCCGCACCTGCGAGCATTGCTACCGAAGAAGAGAGGCACGACTGCAAGCGCCATCTAGTGTACAGGTGGGGTTTTTCCTTCCGCATGCCGTGCGCCGTGTGCTCGAACTAGAAACTAAGTTCGCTGTCAGCGCTGGTGTTGTACTTTTCCTTCCGTCGTCCTTGTCTTGTTTGCGCTCTTTTAGAATCCGCACCTGCGAGCATTGCTACCGAAGAAGAGAGGCACGACTGCAAGCGCCATCTAGTGTACAGGTGGGGTTTTTCCTTCCGCATGCCGTGCGCCGTGTGCTCGAACTAGAAACTAAGTTCGCTGTCAGCGCTGGTGTTGTACTTTTCCTCCCGTCGTCCTTGTCTTGTTTGCGCTCTTTTAGAATCCGCACCTGCGAGCATTGCTACCGAAGAAGAGAGGCACGACTGCAAGCGCCATCTAGTGTACAGGTGGGGTTTTTCCTTCCGCATGCCGTGCGCCGTGTGCTCGAACTAGAAACTAAGTTCGCTGTCAGCGCTGGTGTTGTACTTTTCCTCCCGTCGTCCTTGTCTTGTTTGCGCTCTTTTAGAATCCGCACCTGCGAGCATTGCTACCGAAGAAGACAGGCACGACTGCAAGCGCCATCTAGTGTACAGGTGGGGTTTTTCCTTCCGCATGCCGTGCGCCGTGTGCTCGAACTAGAAACTAAGTTCGCTGTCAGCGCTCGTGTTGTAGTTTTCCTTCCGTCGTCCTTGTTTGTTTGCGCTCTTTTAGAATGAGTACCTACCAACTCGCCCAGGCTTCTACTTCGGCACTTCCGGCGACTGGATTACGTGGCTGCGCCGAAATAATCTCTTTCCGCACTCTTCCGTCCCGTAAACATCGGAGAAACAACAGACTAAACGCAGCCCCTGTTCTTGTCGTTTTTTTTTATTCATGCGAACACAAGCAGAAAACTAACTGAACGCTCTCTACACACATGTACAGGCAGTTTTAGGATTTGTTCGCGTTCGTTTGAAATTCGGAAACAGTTGTTCTTGATCTTGAACGCCCTGACCTGTGCGCCCGCTATGAAGAACGCCGTAGTGGAGAACTTGGGATTTATTTCAGAAACCTGGTGTTTTTTAGCGCGTGGTGGTATTGCACACGACGTAGGCGTATTCGCATACGGCCGTTAGCGAAATGCGTTTGCCGCAGCCAGGATTTCACCCCCCAACCTTGAAGTTTGAATTTAATCAACGGTATGGTGTTACGTCTCCCGTTCAGCAGAAAATCCGGCTTCATCCTCTGAAGATTAATTCGGGTAGGGATGGCAACCGAGCCTATGACGATCGGATTGCGAGACAGGCATGCTAACCATAAAGCCCGAAGGCTCTTTTTTTAACATGGTATTTATTACCCTGAAATAATGTTCCAGTTAGATGAAAAATTTACAAAGCTTTTACAAAATTCCACAAGAGACATCTAAAACAAAAACACAGCTAGAGACCACTAAGCGGGAGGTAAGGCTAAGAATAACGCCAAGAGGGGCTGCATCTCCGGTTTAAGATCGGTGTGTTCATGCACTCCCTCAGTTGAACAATGATTTGGTACAAATGAAATTTAATCGAAACAACCGATTCACTCTATGGTCCATCAATATAATGATCAATGAGCTGTGCAGTCCAACCAGAAAAAAACATATCAAGAGGTTTATCAACAAGCTGCACTCCAGTCACGTGCCGTGTGGCATGAAAAGTCAAAAGACTCTTTTGCAATAATACAGAAGATTTCTTTATGTGATTGGCGATCAGCCACTCAAGTGACATTTCCTGACGATAAAAGATTCAGATGTGATTTCACACGATTTTAAGGCGAAAGCCTTTAATGGCTCATACTGTCGTGACCAAGACGTGTTAGCAAATTTGTCCGCGTTTCAGATTGATGTAAATAGTCGTGACGTTACTGCGCGCGAATTTTGACGGGTGTCTACCGAAATATGTGAAACAGTTACTGCGCAATTTCCTTTCCTCAAATACAAATTTCGTCCGGTGTCCGCCGAGATATGTGAGGCAGTTACTGCGTGATTTCTTTTTCTCAAACACAATTTTCATTTTCTTCATTACGGCCCTTCTTTCTTCTTTCACTCCACTTCCTTCCTTCCTGTACGTTGCGTTTGAGGTGTCTACCGAGATGACAGAGAATTACAGCCCCATTTCCTTTCCTCAAAAAGCGTTGCGTTCAAAGGGCAACGCATCGCGCCGAACGGGTGGTGGCGTTCCGTGGACTCCCTGGCAGCGCTACAACACGCTGTCGCGTTCCACTCCTAAAGGCGAAGATTAAGCGCCATTAATTGGCAGTTAATTAATGCACCAACAGAATGTGAAGTGAACAATCGCGTAGCAGAATGCAGCACTCAGGCTTACGCCTTTCACTACTTTAGCCGCTAAAGTTCCTCGTAACTTTTGGTTCATGCCATTACACATCACGGAGTCTCATGTTGTTTTCATACATTTCTTTGTTGTACGCAAAACGATATGCACGAGCACATTATGCTCGTCAACAGCTATTTAAACATTACAGGGGAAATTCGACTCTTGTTTTGTTCTTTAGAGTCCAGATGCGTAGTCGTTACGTGTGATCGTTAATAGATGCGATGAACGTATCGCGCAGTTCGTTAATATGAGTGCTACAGCAAGAGTGAAAGGAAGAAATGTGCTACAGCAAGAGTGAAAGGAAGAACGTTTTTATGACTGAAAAGTGCAAAATATAGGCTCGAAGGCAATGTGATACAGCAACGAACAACGTAATATCAAATGCTCGCTCAATCGCAGGCTCCATATAGTGCGTCAAGCTGCGAGCGTAAGCACCCTGTTTTCGATATAACTCCGAACAGTGCAAAAAGGAACGCTGCAAGAAAAAAAAATGGCTGAGGCTTAGCTAAGGTTAAGCCTAGTCAGATGCGAAGCATATTGATGGCTAGGCTTGGTAATACATGGCTTTCCTTGGTTGAATACTTGGTCATTTTAATACAACCACTAGAAGTGTAGCAAGGATTGCCGTGGCAGCTATATACGGGATCATCGGTCTCTGTGGCACGCTGAAGCTTTCGCTTCTCGTTCAAATCAGCCCTGCTTCCAGGCGGCATCCCAACACCTGGCCGCCTCGTAAGTGCCCGGAGAGTTGTTATTGTTGCTGTGACTGAGAGAAGGATGAAAAGGAAATTGCACGGGCCTGCTACTGGCTCGAGCCAAGCCACCACCGCTGCCACGTGCAGATAGAGGAGAGTTAAAAGATCAGAGGAAAGAGAAAAAGGAAAGAAAAGACGCGCGTCGCAGCAAAAACTGCGTCTGCCGGAGCGGACGCTGCTCAAAAATCAGATAAGCGGCCGAAGCCGCGCTCGCCGAAGCGAGAACAGATACTCAGCTGAGCGAGGCAAGCTCAGCTTTATACCGCTGCTGTAGCGTCACGTGGTCAGCTGCAGCGCCTCTGATCTGGAGCCTCCACCGCCGCGGCCGACCGCGCGAGCCGGCAGCCCATCTCTCCTCTGCTGTGACGTCATGTTGTCACGTGGTCAGCCGCCGCGCCTCTGATGTGGAGCCTCCACCGCCGCGGCCGACCGCGCGAGCCGGCAGCCCATCTCTCCTCTGCTGTGACGTCATGTTGTCACGTGGTGTCACGTGATCACGCTAAAGGTCAATGGTAGCTCCACCACCGCGCTCGACGGGCTGTAGTGTAGCTCTAGTAATATGCTTCGCATAAAAAACCCAAGCGACAAGCATCCAGGTGCACCAATGCGCAAGATAAAAAAGAAGACAGCGCAGTCTCTCGATCTTCGCTCACCTCATCATGTGTGTTTACATTATTGAAATGTTTAGCTGGATTAGAAAGATGTGTGTCGCTATCATGCTGGCAGATTGAGAAGCTACCTAGAGCATTATTCCAGTAGTTTATGCCACGGAGCGGTTTTCAGCCTGAATTGTTGTTAACCGGTATGAACTCTTTTTAACATTTGCCGTGGCATGCTCTTGGGTAAAATGGCTTTCGTGCCTTTGAAAAGTACACATCTCATACGGACAGTTAAGATGAAAGAGGCTTGAGATGAAAGAGTTCATGCTCAATTTCTTTGCTTGCTGATATATTAGTGGCTTCAGTCTGTAAGTAGCAGTCAAGAGCAGCTTCTTTCGCCAGTTCTTCCTGTGTTTCCTTCGTGACCGTGCAGTTTAGGAGCTCAAGTGCGCAAACTTCGACGTCTTTCTTGGCACCAACATTGTCGAATTCCCCAGCAGGAGTCGCTCGTGACAGCTTCTCCGCCAAGACGAGGTGCTCCTCTAGAAGTTGCTGCAGCACCCAGTCGTACCTCAGCGAGCTTTAAAAAATTTCTCTATCGTGGAGGCATATCACAAAAATCTTTACAAGCCATCGACAGAAGAATTGGTTTGTGGTCGGCCTCGATAACGATCCTTTGATCGTACATACACTGGTGAAACTTCGCGCAGCCGAACAGAATGCCGAGCGCTTCTTTTCTTCTTGCTTCTTCAATATTCCTTCGACGTGGTTACCTTGATGACGAGCTGCAGCATCCCCTAAAACTGCTTTCAGTCTAGAGATAGGTTGCCTGAGAGCAGGTGCGGCCGTTGTAATCGATGAACCGTTCTACAAAGAACTAAGTTCTCCTGCCATATATTTTATGCCTGCATCAACTTCCGACAACAAGATAGACTACAAATTTTTAGGACGGCTTTTTTTCATATTTTCTTTCTTTTTGCAAGGTTCGTTTGGTGGTGCTATTAACCTGCGAAGTATTTTTATGGGTTGTATTAGGGCGAGCTATGCCGTTCTTTGCTCGGCCTAGAGTTCAGCCTTTTGGTTCATAACAGGAAAATGACTCCGTCTGTCCTAATGTCAGGCAGTAATTGGGGAAGACATCCCCCTCATTTTATGCCACTAAGCTGCTACACAGGATTATTGTAAAATAACGTGCTTCCACTGAAGCAGCTAGATTTCTTGGGCCTTTCGTAGCTGTTTACCACTCATGAGAAAGGTGGTTGCTGATTGCTCCGCTAAATCCTACCACCAAGTGCGCCTTTTCAAGAATTGCTTCGATATTCGCGTCTCGATAATATTCAAGCCGCTCCGGTGTGCGCCTAGAATATGACAGCAATCTCGTTGCCTCATCAAGAGCAAAGAGAAGTACCTTTGGATTCTGACATTTAAAAGTCTGCTCAAAGGATTTCCCAAGCCAAGTGATCCTGCTATGTACACTTGTCATATAGAGCTTTACGGCAGAACAGGCGAGCTAGCTACCCAGTCATCAGCCGAAGCTTCCCGTTGAACTATAGCTGCACCACACGCTGAGCTGTTATTCCTCATACATCGAGTTTAGTGGTCCGCTCCGGACGCACATTCCAGTATACTCAATCCTAGACGGTGCAGACGTAGTCTGAAGTTGCAAACCACAAAATCAGCATTTCGTTTAAGTATCCTTTCATACATGAAGCATGAGTCAGGTGCCCTATTCAAACCAGATAAAAGAGCCAGGTTCGTTATTCTTCCCAATAATAAGCTGTTGTCAGAATCATGGGCTGCTCTTCGCTCCTTCAGCATGTCAAAATGTACCGTGCTAAGAAAGAAGAAAACCGGAGCGAAGATATTATGAAGGTGGCTCAATATGGACATCGTGGTTCACTCAATCAGCAACAGCGAAAACAACGTCTTTTTTTACGGTCAAAACCCAAGAACCCGAGCAGTCGCTTCGGGCTCAAAGATTATGGGACAGCCACCTGACAAATTAATGCTGTGCTCCGTCTGCAAAAGCTAAGCTTACTGTCCATCGAAGACCCATTCCGAGTAAGACGACCGAATAACGTCGTGGAGTACCTCTCAAGATCCAACAAAGTGTTCTTGCAGTGTACTGTATAGCTTAAAGACCTGCATTATTCGATCAATCAGGATAGGTTGCTCGTTTGCGTGCGAGAGCACCGAAACTTTGGGGTCGGTGAGCATTGAACATTTTTCGTGCATGTCTGTCGGGAGGCTTCAAGGCCTTCCTTCATTTTAGCTGAAGTTAACCAAGCGATGATGCAAGGAAACTTGCATGCACGAATAAATGGAATATGTATCAATTCCAGTCTCACCCCAGTTTTAAAACTCTTTCTAGCTTGGAAGGACAGCAGGCTCGCAACACTTCTGCCAAGAGCCACTAAGGTCAAGGTACTTTTTACTTTTTGTAGACGATTCCCAACTTTGTTTTTTTAACCTCAAATGGGTACAGAGCTATTGGCCTTGGTCTTTGTTTTGGTTGAGAGATTTTAAGCATTCTTTGGAACTATTGGAAGTGAGATATGAGGTGCGTTTGGAAGCCCCATCCGGTTCTTGGATAGCCGGCTTATGTTTTGCTAAGGCCACACATGCAGAATATGTGAACTTCGGTGTTTCAAGCAGCAGCTGCCATTCCAGCTTGCCCGATTCAATCCTGACGAAAAGAACCATTGGAAGCTTGTGGCTGGCGAATGCGGTCCACAGTTTCGTAGCTCATTTCATGAAAGACAGCTTCGATGACCTGGCGGCTCACCGTCACATGGTGTGGTGCCCTGAAGCAAGTTACGTCTGATGCTTAATACCTGTTGAACCGGGAGAAACAAGAAGCGATTTCAAGCAGCAGGAATGAAAATAAAACGAATCTCAGAAAGTATCGCACCCACTCCAGCAGATTGGTCGCGCAGCCACGAAATGCAGCGCTCTGTGTGTCCATGAAGCTGCATCGGCTTTGTGCACGCGTGAACAGTGGAAACGAAGAACGCAGGTGATGTGACACGGCGCTTCAAAAGCCGTTCATTTAGCGTGCCGAAGGTGTTCTGTACTAAATTACACTTTCCAGCGGCAAGTTGCACGTAGACAAGGCCAGAGGGCGCTTAACGTCGCACCTCAAGAGACATGGCAAGTAAACTAAGAACACAGACAGATAAAATCTGGTGCTATATTGTCATGAATGCAAATAATAAGGGCCAGATATGGTACCAAAAGGCTGTGCACATCGAATTTGGCCTTCCCTTCAGTGGTGAGTACGTATTCTGATCAGATAGCGACAGTTTCGAGACATCAGAGATCGACAGGGTTCAAGTTTTTTTGTTGCTTTCATTAGCTCACCTTCAGTTTCCCTGAAAAAAGCAGGTCAACAATTTATTATGATGTAAAGCACTAATTGGCGTCCTCTTGTGTTTCGTTTAAGCAGCAAATAAACCGCAGTATTTTTAAGGCATATCATTCGGAGGGAAGTGCATCAGTATCTTGTCTCTGTGTCGTTTTTCGACGTTACGCTAAAAACATTAGTTGAGGCAAGGATCGTTTGCTTTACGTGAAGCGACCAGGATTACCACATATATATTTCGCCACGCAACGCTTTAAGGACCGCTGTATCGGGTTCTATTCTGTCCTTATGAAGGGACTCTGCATTAGAAATCAAAAACAATTTTCATTGCCACTTAAAAAGACCCCTTTTTCGTGAAACCGGCCCTGAACGCATGAGTAATTGTTTCATTATCACACCTGTGTCCTCGATACCGGATGTTTCAATTTAATGCCTCGAGCAGGGAACCCATTGAGTTAGATTTCAATCTCCATTGCATACGCTTCCCGCGCTGCGATTGGCTTCGATATCTGCACCGGTGATAACGAAGTGCCTGTTTTTCGATATCTGAGCCAGTGGACGTCGGAGCCCCGTGTTGGAAGCCCGTTTTCATAGGCGGGCAGTGAAAATAACAGAACAAACTGCCTTATCTGGAAAATGATTGCCTTAAAATACCGCCTTCCGAGAGGGTTTTCTACCAATAAAGTGTTATCATCTGTGCCCCCGGAGAAGAGATTATGGGGGCGGGGGGGGGGGGGTGGCGCCAATATCGTCTTCCTCCTATTGTTCTTGGGGCTATAAAAATCGTCAGCTATGAACCAGGTGCCAGCAAGCTTTCGCCACGAGTAGGGCAACATGAAGGCATTCATTCTCCTTGCCGTTTTCAGCTCCGCCTTTGGTAAAATTTGTGGTCTCTGATTCTACTTTGCTCTTTCCTCTCAGCAGCTGTAAGATTTTATCTTATCTAGTAACTTCAGAGCCTATGTAAAGTATAAATTTACTGTAACCTAAGAGCGCTATTATAAATTTAAAGTGTCTGCGCACAAGTAGGCTATCCCTATTGACTAAAAAACGACGAGGCCGAAATTAATATTGCATGGAACCGAACTTATAGACTTTATTTATGTTCTTTCCATGGAAAGCTGGAGCTGAGGCAAAAATCTGGCTTGCCTGACGACAGCTTTAGCGCCCATGTACAGTTTGCCAGACAGTGCCAAAAAACATTTTAGTAAAGCCTTATATGTACTATCAGTTCAAGCGAAATACAAGTTACGGGAAAAGAGGACGTACATGCTGTTTATAGCCCAATGGTGCACAAAAAACAAGGTACAACACTCCTTCTACATAAAGTTCAGAAAGCGTACAATTCAACCAACATTCCCGTATCAAGAAAACAATCGTAAACTAAGCAGAAGATTTTTAGAGCACCCACAGGAAGTGTCATAAAGTCGCGTTAAAGGTTATGGAAACTTAATGTTAGTACTTATCAAGTATTGTTTGATATTCTCATTGGACAACGCTTTGGAACAGTTGGAGAGGAGGAGGTGAATTATTATTGCCTGCAGTGAACTTCGTGGCGTGGTGTCTGTTGAACGGAGACCGGGAGCTGAGGTGAAAGGCTGGTTTGCCTGACGAAGGCTTCAGCAGCCATGCACGGCTTCCAGGACAGTGTAACAAAAAAAAACATTTTAAGAATCTTATTTGTACTTATCAGTTCAATCAAAAAACAAGTTAAGGAAAAAGAACACGTATACGCAGTTTAGAACCCAATGGTGCACCAAAACAAAGTTCAGCACTCACTTTTCTGCATGAATTTCGCAGAACATAAAATACAGCCAATATTTATGTAAAACAAAACAATCATCCAACAAGGCAGCATGATTCATAGAACACACAGAGGTCCTGAAAGGAAATCGCTAATGAAATGTTTTGGAAACTAAATGATACTACTTATCAAGTATTGCTTATTGTTTTCATCGGACCACGTTTCATAATAATTGAAGAGGCGTGGGTAAATTATTAATGACTAGGAAAGTGGCAACGTAGTGTGTGTTTAACGTAACTACGCCATATGAAGTTATACGTTGTGGAAGACTTGTCAGAAATAGAAACGCATAGTTGGTTTGTGAATATTTTGAAATAATCGGAACAAATATAATTGATCTGCCTTTAGAATACAGTGTTCGACAAACAGATGCATTGCTCGAAGGTTCGGTCGTGGACCGTGATATCCCTCAATTGTTTTCACTGCTTTCGCTTGAATAGTAAGTACTTTTTGGTAATTACCGGAAGTCGTAATTCCCAAACGAGAATGCAATAACAGATTTTAAAGCATCTTTAACCATCGAGGTATAATGCTAGTCAATCGGTAAAAGCAATAAACTATTCTACTGAGACTGGAACAAGTTTCAAATAGTGCGTATTCCAAGACCGTGTCATGCTGAACAAAACACAATGTGTTGGGTTGGGTTATGGGACCTAGCGTCCCAAAGCGACTAAGGCTATGAGAGGCGCCGTAGTGGAGGGCTCCGGAAATTTCGACCACCTGGGGTTCTTTAACGTGCACTGACATCGCACAGTACACGGGCCTCTAGAATTTCTCCTTCAAAGAAATTCAACCGCCGCGGCCGGGATCGAACCCGCGTCTTTCGGGTCAGCAGCCGAGCACCTTAACCACTTAGCCACCGCGGCGGCGAAAACACATTGAAATTTGTGACTGGCAACTCTTTCAATTCTACATAAGCTGGCCAATTCGATCATGATGGTCCGCCTTGGAACCGGGTCAGTTCTCCCCGTCATCCAGAGCTGAGCCCTTGTACGGGTATATCCACGAGACCGTTCGCTTTGGAGCCAGCTCCCGCCTCCGTGGTTCGACGCGTGGTAGTGGCCCGTTCCCCGCGTGACGTCAGGAACGTTAAGGTCACGTGCCGAAACGGCCAATAGAGCGCGGCGAGCCACGATGGGGCGAGCCGGCTCCAAAGCGAACCGTCTCGTGTATATTCCGCTAGAATGGCTCAGCGCTGTATGCCGGGTTATTAAGTGTAATTTAAGTATCAGCGCTCTCAAATACGGCTGAGCAGAGTAATGGAAGGAAGCCAACGTTTGGATTTGTTGAGAGCAACAAGTAAACGACAAACTGAACTCTCTGGGTACATTCTTGCAATCAAAAGTAGCCACTAAAATATACTGTTCCCATTCTGCCAATTCACTCCCCACGTGTTAATTTCTGGGTAACCGTGCAATTTACTGCACGCCCTGCTCAAGAAACGTAAATCGGGTAGGGCAGGTTTGGAAAACTTTTTCACTGTTACCATTTAAACTAACATAATTATTTCTCCTCTACATTGCAACAGGCATTGACTTCCAGAAGCAATGATGCCAGTTACCCGATGCCGGCCCCTGCATGGCACTAATGCCGAGGTGGTGGTTCAACACGGCTTCTGGGAAATGCGAGCGGTTCAACTACGGAGGTTGTTGAGGCAACGAGAACAGATACGAGACCAAGAAAGATTGTGAGAGGACGTGGCTCGGATGAAAAACGTGGGTGCACAGATCTGAATGTCTGCACTGAATGCCTACTCTTTTGCATATGGGAGGCAGGCTAACTTGTTATCTACAGCCGCGTCTGCCTAGGTAAAGAGTAATTAGGCACTGCATTTGTAAGGCGCATAAGAGATAGCAGGTCACGTGATAAATTTAAGCATCAGTTAAACTCAAATCGTAACTAGATCACATAGATGAAATCATACGATCAGCGGTTTCAGGGCCACGAGGAATAGTTAGCTGAGCAATAGCCTCATTACAGTTATTTCTCCATCTCAGAAGCTTGTTTTCTCTCCGCAAGACATTTACGAGGCTGAGCTAGTTGCTGCGCCATTACCAACTGTTCATGGCAGATGTCGGCAACAAATTTATCTTCTTTTTCACGATTTGCAGCTAACTTTTGGCCAGTAGAACGTGCTGAAGTCGCCAATGAGCCTGCTAAGTATACCCCACCAGGTATGTAGCCGCATTCCTCGACTATTTTGCTCGTACTACGTGATCTAGCACACTGAGAAAGCACCCAATGAAGTTTATTTATCTATTATTTATTTATTTATTTCGCATACCCTCAATCGCCGAAGCATTGTAGAGGGGAGTGGATTACAAAAAGCAACAACAGAACATGAAAGCGGCAGGTATATAGTACAAATTACAAGATAAATCATACAGCGTGAAAGGCTAAAAAGGCGAGAAAACGAACATAATTGCACTGGAAAAGTAAATCGAAAAGCAACACAAGACATGAACAACATAACAAAAAAGAACGGCAGAAAGGAAAAAAGGCATTAATAAACTCTTAGGTGACAGCACAAAAATGATTGAACAATGCTTGCCTGAAAAGAGTGTAGTCTGATATGGATGCGATCTCAGCGGGAAGGTGGTTCCATTCCTTAGATGTGTTTGGCAAGAATGAATAATAAAAGGTGTTAGTGCGGCAATTAGGAAGAGCAACCTTGTTGCGATGGTCGACACGTGAGGAGCGTTAGCTAGGCGACATAATGAATTCACTATGCAGAGACTCTTTGTAGAAAATTTTATGAAACAAGCAAATGCGAAAAATTTTACGGCGCAAAGACAGACACGGCAAACCGACATTAGACCTCATTAACGTTATGCTGGCTGTTCGGCTATAGTTAGAAAGTACGAATCGAATAACATTATTCTGCACCATTTCAACAGCATGAGATAAAGTGTTGTGATTAGAATCCCAGATGGAGGCAGCATATTCGAGTTTGGGTCGGATAAGGGTTTTATAAAGAAGAAGATTTAATGAAGTAGGGGCTTTACTGAAATTACGTCTTAAGTATCCTAAGGTGCGATTGGCGTTGCTAATAATATGGTGAGTGTGAGCTTTCCAGTTTAATGTGGAAGAAATGGTTAGGCCAAGGTATTTATATGAAGGCACGGACTCAAGTGGAGTGTTGTAAAGTGTGTACACCGAGGTACATTCACCTTGTCGAGAGACACGCATTATTTTACATTTGTTAATGTTTAGTTCCATGCGCCATTTTCTGCACCAAAGAGCAATGTTACTTAAATCGGACTGAACAATTAGTATGTCATCATCATTACGAACCTCGCGATAAATGACACAGTCGTCAGCGTATAAGTGCATGCAAGAAGAGACGCAGCTTGGCAAGTTGTTAACGTATATTCGAAATAAAAGTGGTCCTAAAACGGATCCCTGGGGCACGCCTGATGTTACTTCGGTTAAGGAAGAATTACAATCGTTAATACCGACGTACTGGGAGCGATTAAGCAGAAAATGTTCAAGCCAGTTTAGTACAGCAGGATCAAGATTCAGTGCAGACAGTTTAGTTATTAAGAGCTTCTGATGTACTTTATCAATGGCCTTGCAAAAGTCAAGAAATATGCAGTCTGCCTGGGAATTCCGATCAAGTATGCTGTTTAATGAATGCGTGAAATGAAGGAGCTGAGTTTCGAATGAGAAGGAAGGGCGAAAGCCATGTTGAAGAGATGTAAAAAGGAATTGGAGTGCAAAAAAATGATAGATATGGGAATATAATATGTGCTCCAATAATTTACATGGAATACTGGTTAGTGATATGGGTCGATAATTTAAAGGGGATGATTTGCTACCTGATTTATGAAGAGGAACCACCTTTGTTGTGTGCGCGCGAAACCAAGCACTCGTGTTATCGCGTACTGTCTGCGCATGCTCACTGCCCGGCTATCTCTTATCGGGTAGCCCGTGCTGGCTTTAAAAGACCGCTCGCACGGGCCCACCGCGCTCAGTATGTAACCTGTTGGCTTCCTGCCAAGTAGCAGGAATAAACGTTCCTTCGATGCTACGTCTACGCCGCCCAGTTCTTGGATGCCAGACATGACATATTGGCGACGAGGATGGGATGACCGCCGTACGGAATTCGCAGTGTGAAGAACCTGGCCTCTGTGTAAAAGCTTCCCGCCACGAAGATTTCCCTGCGGTGAAATTGGCATAACGTCAGCCGAAACTTCCAAGTGAGTCATGGGTCACATCGGCTACATTGAACCTTTCGACGAGACCACGAGTGACTGGCGCTCGTACGAGGAAAGGTTGAAAGCCTATCTTTTGGTCAATGATGTTCCAGTAGCAAAGAAGGTTCCTGCTTTCCTAAGTCTCATCGGCCCGAAGACCTACGCACTGCTCAAGTCGCTGACGGCACCGGACGCACCGTCGTCACGAGAGTTTGACAGTCTTCTGAAACTCCTGAGCGATCACCTGGCGCCGCAGTCGTCCGTCATCGCAGAGCGTGCTAAATTTTACAAGCGGTCACAGCGAAGCGGTGAGTCCATTACAGAATTTGTCGCGGAACTTCGAAGGCTGGTGCAGAGTTGCGAATTCGGAAGTTTCTTGGATGAAGCGCTCCGGGACTGTTTCGTTTGCGGCCTGCTCCGCGAGGACATTCAGCGTGTATTATTCACAGAAGACAAGAAGCTAACCTTCCAGAAGGCCGTAGATAGAGCTCTTGCCATGGAAACTGCAACTAAAAGCGCGGCGTTCACGCATAACAGCGCATCCCCGGCGTACGAAGTGAATAAGGTTCGAGGCGAAAAGCAGTCTGTGATGTCGCCAAGCTGCTTCCGTTGCGGGTCACCCAATCATTCTAACGAAGCATGCCCTCATATCGGCGATACATGTTATAATTGTAACCGAAAAGGGCATATTCAACGCGCCTGCAGGAAAGGAAAGGAAGCTAGGGAGGCAAAGCCCCGGAAACGTGTGAAGATGCTCACGTCCGTCCGAAACGAGTCGTCTGTCCCACTTAAATCAGTCAACGCAGACCCATTTACTGTACCCGTGAACGTTGACGGTGTCCTACTGACGATGGAGCTTGACACCGGCGCAGCCGTATCCGTCATATCATGGCGCGAATACCAGAGGCTGTTTCCACGTAAGCGACTTCAGCCAGCATCGTTAAAGCTGCGCACGTATACTGGGGCTATGGTAAAACCGAAGGGTCTGGCGAAAGTCGTCGTGCACCACAACGACCAGAGCGTGGAGCTTCCCCTGTACGTCGTGGACACTACAGGACCGGCACTCCTCGGCAGAGAATGGTTGCAAGATATTCGTCTGGATTGGAAAAACCTAGTTTTTTTTAATCACCTTGGTCTCTCTCGAGAAATGTCAAAGCACTGGCAAGAAAAGCTGGAAGCCATGCTAGACAGCCATTCCGAACTTTTCAAGGATGAGCTAGGTACCATCACGGAAGAGCAGGCCGAGCTTGTCCTTCGCGAAGGGTCACAGCCGAAGTTTGTAAAGGCAAGAAGCGTTCCCTTTGCTCTGCAAGGTGCAGTAGAAGCGGAACTTGTGAAAATGGAGAAGCTGGGCATCATAACGCCTGTTGCTACAAGCGAATACGCAACGCCCTTGGTACCGGTAGTGAAGAGGGATGGAAGCATCCGGCTGTGTGGCGATTATAAAACCACCGTCAATCCCTGTCTGGAAGTAGACCGGTACCCTCTACCTCGGATAGATGACCTTCTAGCAGCGCTTGCAGGAGGAGAGGAATTTTCGAAGATCGACTTGAGTAGGGCCTACCAGCAGGTAGTTATGGCTGAAAGCTCCCGGAAACTACTGACGATAAACACGCATAAGGGATTGTATACTATGAACCGTCTGGCTTTCGGCATTTCGTCCGCCCCAAGCATATTTCAAAGAATTATGGACAACATGCTGAAAGGTTTGGAAGGAGTCAGTTGCTACCTTGACGACATCCTGGTCACAGGCAAGACCAAGCAAGAGCATTTCCATAACTTGGAAGCCGTCTTGTCAAGATTGCAGGAACGCGGTGTGCGCATCCGGCGCGATAAGTGCTCGTTCTTTCAACGAGAGCTCCGTTATCTGGGCCACGTCATCAACGCCGAGGGTGTTTGCGCATCGCCTGAAAAGGTATTGGCACTGCTAAATGCGCCTGCTCCAAAAGACAAGCAGCAACTGCAGTCATTCCTTGGGATGGTCAATTATTACGGCAAGTTTGTTCAGCGTCTGTCGACTTTGGCACAGCCGTTGTACAGGCTGCTAAAGCAAACAACAGAGTGGACGTGGGATGCGTCATGCCAGCTTGCTTTCACGGAGATAAAAGCAGCTATGGCTTCCCCTCCAGTTCTTGCCCATTATGATCCGAAGCGACCGCTTCAACTTGCCTGCGACGCATCTCAGTACGGCATAGGCGCAGTTCTGTCGCAGAAAATGATCAATGGATCAGTTCGACCGGTTGCCTACGCATCCCGCACATTGTCAAGTGCCGAAAAGAACTACAGTCAGATCGAGAAAGAAGCCCTTGCCCTCGTATTCGGCGTAAAGAAGTTTCACTTCTACGTCTACGGAAGGTTCTTCACGCTTGTGACTGACCATAAACCACTGCAAACAATTTTCGGCCCGAAAACAGGCATTCCCGCGATGGCAGCTGCCCGCATGCAGCGTTGGGCGCTGACGCTGTCAGCCTACAACTATGCTCTTGAATTCAAGAAATCTACCGATAATGCGGAAGCAGACTGTTTATCGCGCTTGCCGCTCGACAGCAGCGAAAAGCAATCGGCAGAAGAAAGCGAAACTTTTTATTCGCTTCGTTTGGAAACGCTGCCTGTCACAGGCCAAGACATCGCTCGTGAAACGAGGCGTGATCCTTTACTAAGCAAGGTACTGAACTTCACAAGTGCTGGCTGGCCGTCGCATGTCGCTGAGAAGGAGTTGAAACTTTTCTTCGACAAGCGTTTGGAGCTCACAGTTCATCAAGGGTGTTTAATGTACGGCATGAGAGTAGTCGTGCCTCCAAAACACCGAGCCTTCTTGCTTGAGGAACTTCATCAGGGTCATCCCGGTATCGTAAGATGCAAAGAACTCGCGAGGAGCTACGTCTGGTGGCCTGGTATCGACGCGGACCTGGAGCAACACGTGAAGAAATGTGAAGAGTGTCAACAGCAACGGAACGAACCAGCACCGGCTCCGCTTCATCCATGGTCATGGCCGACTTCGCCGTGGCAAAGAGTTCACTTGGACTTTGCTGGACCCATGAAAGACAAAATGTTCCTTGTTGCCGTGGACGCACACTCAAAATGGCCAGAAGTTTATGTCATGCAGAAGACTACGGCGTACCACACAATTCAGTGTCTCCAAGACCTGTTCTCGCGTTTTGGCGTACCCGAGACCATCGTGACCGACAATGGACCACAGTTCGTTTCCGAAGAATTCAAGAGCTTCGTCAAAGGCTTCGGTGGTCGTCATATCGTGAGTGCAGCGTACCATCCAAGCACGAATGGCCTTGCAGAGAGATTTGTACAGACAATGAAATCTGCGTTGCGGAAAGGACGACCCCAAGACTCCTTGCAGGCAACCTTACAGACGTTCCTGATGACGTACCGCAACACGCCGCATGCGACTACAAGAGAAACTCCAGCAAACCTTTTCATAGGTAGACGACTGCGCACGAGACTCGACGCAGTCAAGCCTTCTGTCGGGGGAAGAGTGGCTCAGCAACAGCTCTCCGATATGGTGCGACGCAAGGCACGTGAGCGACTTTTCAACATCAACGATGAGGTCCTCGTGAGGAATTACAGAGGTCCTGAGAAATGGGTCCCTGGCACTATCATTCAGCAGTCTGGCCCCGTTTCATTCAAGGTTCGAGTTAAGACGAATCGTGGGGTGCTCATTTGGCGTCGTCATCAAGACCAGCTACTGCTCAGCATCGACAGCTCAAAGCAGAGCATCATGGAAGATTTTATTCCAGATTTCGGGGATCCTGAGAGCGCCAACGAGCCACTTCCAGCTGCGGCCCCTGCGGCAACGACCGACCCTCCAGGGGAGCGACGCTATCCACAGAGGGACCGGCGACCTCCTGACAGATATCAGCCATAGCATTAGTTGCATTGTATAATGTAGCAAAAGTACTTTGTGCTCATTAGGAGGAAGGAGATGTTGTGTGCGCGCGAAACCAAGCACTCGTGTTATCGCGTACTGTCTGCGCATGCTCACTGCCCGGCTATCTCTTATCGGGTAGCCCGTGCTGGCTTTAAAAGACCGCTCGCACGGGCCCACCGCGCTCAGTATGTAACCTGTTGGCTTCCTGCCAAGTAGCAGGAATAAACGTTCCTTCGATGCTACGTCTACGCCGCCCAGTTCTTGGATGCCAGACATGACAACCTTCCCGATTTTCCAGTCCATCGGCAAAATCCCTTGGTCGAGCGACTGCCGGAATAGTGTAGCAAGAAATACAGACGTGTACATTTTGGTTTGTTTCAAGAAGTTATAATTGATGCCAGCACTGCCACACGAGGAGGAAACATTTAATGAATCAATTAAATTTACAATTCCAGCAGGATCAATGACAATGGGAGGCATCGGAGGAAAATTATATTGTAAAGTAGTTTCAAGCGCACTTCCAGTTGATAAAGAAAAATTCTTGGAAAACACATTACTCAATGTACAGGCACACTCAGATGACGACAGGGGTTCACCGCCATCATTGTTAAGCGAAATTGCACTAATGTCGCGTGAATTAACAATATTCCAAAATTTTCCCGGACTCTTTCGTAACATTGAAGGAAGAGTGTTATTAAAGAAAAAGTCTTTAGCGTCACGCACCGCTTTGAGGTAATAAACTTCAGCCATCCAGTACGCTTCCCAGCGATCGGCACTGTTCAGACGCTTTGCGGAACGGAAAAGTCTTTTTTTTTTGGTGCAAAGGCGTCTGAGTGTGTTCGTGTACCATGGAGCATTTGAGTTAGATTGGATATGTTTTAATGGTATATGTGCATTCGTGAGTTCCTTTATTTTATTGCAAAAGAGGTCCCAGTTTTCTTGGACTCTTCGCTGGTGGAATTCTGCAAGATACGAGTCCAAATAAATGACCAGCTTAAAGTTTATAGCATCAAAATTTCCTTTTTTGTAATCACGGATTGGTTTCACCACTGAACTACCGCGTTAGAGTGAAATGGTGAGGTCGAAATGAGCAGTGAGTGATCACTCAAGCCATGTCAGTAGGTGATAGGAGATACGAAATCCGGGTGTGTACAAAGTATTCAATCCAGCGTATTACTTGACTGTGCATTGTATCTTGTGGGGCACGTTCCAACTTGTGTTAGATGAAAAGCTGAACAGAAATCAAGGAAATCTTGGCACTGTGAAGACGTTGATTTGAGACGGGGATAAGGACCAGACCGGATGATATTAGGAAAGTTAAAATCCCAGAGAAGAACAATGGGGGCTGTGGGATAACGAGAAACCACTGAATTGATGGCGTCATAAAGATTGTCAACAAAAGAAGCTGGAGCGTTCGGGGGACGGTAGTAGCAACCGAGGATTATTCGCATGTTTTTGACGGTGATAGAGACCCAGACTATTTCCAAATCACAGATAGTAAAGATTGGAAAAGAAGGAATTTCGTTTGATACGGCTATCAGTGTGCCACCGCCGTGTTGAGAGTAGTGTCGATCGCCGCGCGGTATACACT
This sequence comes from Amblyomma mixtum, assembly GCF_055824585.1. Classification (NCBI taxonomy): domain Eukaryota; kingdom Metazoa; phylum Arthropoda; class Arachnida; order Ixodida; family Ixodidae; genus Amblyomma; species Amblyomma mixtum. Next base: position 129,116,190 of record NC_143019.1, read on the forward strand.
GTATTTCTTTGAACCCTGGAAAATTTCCACGCTAGAAACTTTTGCACTGAGCCACGTCTCAGTCAGAACAACGATGTCAGCGTCACATGCGCATACAACAGAGTTTAGTTCATCGCGTTTGCTCATGACGCTACGAATGTTTGTGAAGATAACTGGGATGCATGAAATAGTAGAAAGCCCACAAGTACCGCTTATTAATTGTTAGGATTTATCAAGTTGCGTCCCAGTACTTGGTGATGATGCGCTAGAGTGGGAGCGAGTGTTAGCCGCGGGCCCATGGGCGCTCTGGTGGGCGTCAGTTGGATATCTAGCTGTCTGTGCGTGCACGGTGTCACTTTCGCGGTCATAAATATAGAAAGTTTTGTTAACAAGCAGCCTGTCATGACGAAGTTGGAAAAAAGGGGATTCTGGAAGAGCCTTCGCAAACTATGCAAGCTTTTTTCTTGCATACCTGGTAGTCGGGGAAAAATCTTCACTGACAGAAACGTCGAGGTCTTATAATTTAGATCGTTCTTGAAAGACTTTATCCCGAACCTTAAAATGACTGAATCTAACAATCACCGGTCTGTTCTTTCGTTCACAATATGGGCCGCCGAATCTGTGGGCACGTTCAATTTTTTACCCAGTGAGACCGGGGTCAATGTTTTCTGTTCATAGGTTTACAATTTTTGTTTCAGTTTCATCTCATTGGTCAGTGCTGCCTTTTACACGGTGAAAAACAAGATTATTACCACGAGAAATCTAACTGTGAAAAAAACACAACGGTATTTGCCAGGCTTTTTCATGGTACACTAATTTTCAGTTCGTTATTCAGATGCTGTAGCCCTCGAAAGAATTACTCAGCCGCAATATTTCAGCACACTGACGCTAGTTTTTCTTCGCACCTTCCGCAATGCTGAAGTTTATTATCTAAAATTTCATGACTTATATACAGGGTGATCATTTTTTAACGGTTTCTCGTTTTTATTTTAAAATAAGTGAGATATGCCTCGAAGCGGTCTTGCATATGCATTATACCGCAAGGCCGACATTATATGCGTGATTGATCGCAAATATTAGATGGTTAATTAAAAAATTAAGCAATCAACTTTTATATTCTTAATGCTATGTGCAAAATTATCTGCAAAATAAGGCCGTCAACTTCAAGGGTAGCTCAGTGAAGAAATGTCTTTTATCGGCAATGTTGTTCGAAATACTGACAGTGAAGAATACGCATGAGAAGGCTCGTTGAATTGGTTTTTCCAGCGATGCACATTGAAAAGAAGATTCTGATTGCATTTTTGAAGCAACAAATACCGACACTAAATGCGCATTTTATGATGTAGGAGTTCGCGAGATTTCGTTGATGATTGTAATAGAAGCAGCTTTATTTTGCAACTTTGAAATACATAATCTTGAAGTTCGATATGTGGACCCACATTGCCGATACAAAATATTTAACAACTGGGTCCTCCTTCGATGTTAACAGCCTTCGATTTCGTAAAATATCCTTGTCCGCTAAAATCAAAAATAAAGTAGATTATTATCTTTAGTTTCACTCGTCCATTTGTTCACCTCTGTCACGTTTATATATAACGTCGTGCTTTCTGTACAATTATTCATCAGAGGCCGCACGGCATGCTCCCACTGTTTCTAAGCTAAACTTGTGCTAAAGTCATAAATTGCAGTCCTGTATTTAACTTCATTATGAGCGGCATTCATGCAGGTTGAAGTGACGCTTTTAGTAGCCCGAATATCCCGCTCACCTTCATCGCCGCAATGAAAGTGATCGATGATATCATGAACATGGAACAGGTTCTTACTAGTTCCTAGAAGAAAGGAGTTAAGGTTCGCACGTGAGGGCACTGCATCTCCACTGATGCCTTGAATTTCATACCACAGCCTCTGCGGCAAACGTGTGCCATCGCCCGGTTTACTGCGGGCCTTGCATGGCTTCTGTCCCCCGCTTCTACTACGACGCGAAGACAAACAGGTGCCGGGGATTCATCTACGGAGGCTGCAACAGCAACGGAAACAACTTCGAGACGCTGCGCCAGTGCATGGACTTCTGCGTCACTCCAGGGCCAGGACAGCCCGTGCCTCTGGACGCGTAACGGCATTTGCCGGGCCTGGCCTTTTCCAGAACAGTACGGCTGCTGGACGTCATATGTCCGTGAACACCACACGGCTTAAATAAAGCTGGCGCGTTACTTTAAGGACTGATTTTTTCGAGCAAACATCTGCCATCACTGTTCGCAGCCTGAGACAAGGAACGTGATATTTTTATTCCTCCTGTTCCTTTGGCCAAAGGAAATCACCAAATTAATCAGGAACACGAACGTCGATGCTAAAGCGCTTGCAAGAAAATGAAGTAAATAAGTGCAAATGTAAAATTTGGACACTCAAGAGTGCAAAGAGCAATTCACAAACCTAAGCTATTGTTGCGAAAGCAACACTGCGCGAGTCGCCGAGCCATTTCGCGGAGCTGATCAAAGGCCATACTGCGCATGCACTAGGAGCGGTGACGTCACACGGCGCGCAGCTGGCGCGCCGCCGTCGTCGCTGTGCGGGTGACTAAGAAGTGCCGCCGCCGCGCTCGCCAGTTGCGCATGCGCAGTAGCGGCGCATAGATAGCGTGCCGGGGCCGCCGCCGCTGCCGCGTGCTCTCCATCGCCTCTCTCTCTCCTCGTTGCTGTCGCAATCCTCCAGATTTAACCAGAGCTAAACCACTGCCAATATTTTTTTGCTATATTCTGTTCCTTGCAATTATTTGTTTTATAATAACGAGGTAGGCACCTGCATACTTCTGGCAAAGGAAACTTCTCACGCAGAACGTATGTCACTCGCTAACTCCAGCAAGCTGTCGACATGCAGAATGGCTTTTTTTTTGTGATGCACCACACGTTCCCATTCATATAAAGTCCACTCCGTATGTCCATCCCCGTAAGCAAGGCCCTTGACGAAACTGTTCTGAAGAAAGGCTGATTGGTTCATTTTAATGATCAGTGAAACTGTGGCATCAATGCAGCAAAAGCAATCTTATTGTCACACCCATTCCCATAACGTAGTAATGGAGTCATGACTAAAATTAGGAGAACTTACTTCTTTAAAGCAGGCTATCAATGCAAACATTTTCCTTCCCAGCTCTCAATAAGCAAAGTAACACGAAGTAGGAATTCCTTCGTGCAAACAAAATAATGTCACGACTCCTTCAGGCCTTGCACGTCGGTAAGAAGAAGTCACTTTCGTCGAATCGTTTTGGTTTATCTGATTCTAAGGAGTTTGAATCGGCCAAAGCTCTCCTGCTATCTTAATACCTAAAAACCCAGGCTAGCCCAAATGACGCTACCTGCAGATAATTGTTGTAGCTCTATATCGGCTGTGGCGGGGCTATAAAGCGAGATTGCGCGCAGCATGCTCCCCAAATTTCCCGCTTGTATGGTACTTGAGGGACATTAATGATGGTTCTGTGCGAAACAAAAAAGCTCCCAGCCCAAGTGGGGCGGGCGGCGCAATGCTGCCGTGGGCCGCGGATGGGCCGTAGTGGTTCTGAAAACACCGGCATGCCTCCAGCCAGTTCTGAATGGTGTAGTTTTCATTATATAATTTTTTATAAGTTTCTCATTTGCGTTATTCACATAACAGTCTTAAGCATATTTATTCAATTACTGAATATTAAATTCTTATGGATATCGCAATCACGTAAATTGTGCAAAAACACTATACAATGAACAAGAATAACTGTGCCACCTTATCTGTGATCACTGCGTTTCGTTCCAGCTAGAAATACATGCATGGCCTTTTCGCACTGCGGCCTTTTACAACTAACATGGGCTAACATTACAACTAACATTATGCGCGCAATGTGGGATAACCCCCTATGGACACTGCTGCAAAGAAATTTCAGGATGGGATGTTTAGATGGGAGAGAGAGAGAAAGAAAACGTTTATTCGGTGCTCATAGAATGTTGAGAGCCTTCATGGGTGGAGTCCCTAATCCAAGACTTCTGCAGTGGCTGCGGCAGCTTCAGCCCGTTCGAACAGTGAACGCTCACATCCGGGTTTCTAACTGGACACCGCTTCTTCCCACTGCTCCTGCGTGGCATTGTGTATGACTGAGAATAAAGCGTTGTGATGGCATCCCCATGTGGTGTAATGTAAAAACGTCTCTGCGCACCACGGGCATACGGGCCTTGTATGTTGTGGGGTGCATGTTAATTATAATAAATAAGCACGGATACGTGTTTGGTTGCAGCTGCCTCCAGCTTAAAGCCTTCTCTTTAGTGAGTTGGGTATGGGGTGGGGGATAGACCCTCCAAGTCTCCTAAAGTACTCCAGTACGTCGTCGTGCGTCTGGGTAACTAGCTTGAATCCCACCGCATCAACCCTCGTTCAGTTGGATGACCTCGAGGGATGGCGTCCGCAGTTTGGTTCCCGACCAGGCCGGCCTGTCCCAGTACCCACATGATGGAATGTTTTCTTCGCTTGAGTCACCTTGGCCGGAGAGCTTTCTTGTCATTTCGACTTTTCAAGTAGCTCTGACAGGTAATCTGCGACTCCAAGACCATTACCAAGGATTAGCCTCTTCTGTTGCCTTCGGCTACGGCGAAAGGAATCGCCGTCTTCACTGCTTCATTAGAGTTGAAATCTCTTATTGTGGCGCTGGCTTGCTCCTTGTGAGCGTAGACGATTTCCGCTGCCACTATGGCTTATGGAAGCGACGCGCTTTTCTAACGCCTCAGCACTTGCTTCCCCTCGACCTCGGTGCAGTTGCGGGTGAATGTAATACATTAGAGCACGATTTTGGCCGTCCAATGGTCCACGGGATCAGCTGGAACTGAGAAGCCCCAAAAATACCCACATCGCCCCCCTGTGGGGAATACGCAGGGAAGCCCAAACAGGGCTTGGCTGTTCCTGCATCAGTGCCATTCGGGAATGCGATTAGACCCAAAAATAAGTACTCCGGCCCCCTGTTGAGAATGTGTTGACTGAGCCCTGTAGAACCGGCATCGGTGCCGTTCGCAAGCAGGGCCGAATGTGCACAGCCGCATTTAGGTTGCAGTCATTGGTCCGAAACGGGACCCATCGAATTGAGTTGCGGCCAGCCGACAAGGGACTGATCTGGGCACCAGTTGCAGAACCCACATGATCCCCATATGGCGGCCGCGTCATAACCCCATGAGGTTCTACCTCACAGCCCTCTTTTTGCTACCCGGGTTAGTGCATAGGATTTAGAACAATATACTATAATTAAATGACACTGCATGGCTGATGGTGATGTAAAACGTGTATTGCATCTAATAAAGAGAAGCATGCCTTTCCGGAAAGGGCCTTCAGTCTAGGGCTCCCGCAGCGTCTCTGCCGTCAGAAAGGCCCGGTCCACCAGCTTGGGCTAGCCTTCCTGGTAACATCTGTACGCTGTTACGACTCGAGGTAGCAGAATCCCACCGCTGATCACCAGTTATCATGGCTAGGGTAGCATGGCTAGTTGTTGCGTCTCCAAGGGGGCTCGTACAGCCTGAGGAACAGTCTGAAGCTTCGAAGTTGGAGATTACAAAAACAAGCAGATTTAATGGCAAGAAACTAAGACACTTATTTACAAAAAGAAGAACAAGGAATCAAAATTTAAGAGTTCATGACGTCGAATCACTGGATGAGCCTTTTACCCAGGGCCCAGAGCCAATGGATGATCCTATTACCCAAGGTTCAGAGCCACACTGGATGAACCTATTACCGAAGGTCCAGAGCGTTCGTGCTCACTTTGGTCGCAGGTTATATAGCCCAAGGATCCGCCCTTTCACCAGGCGAAAATCCATCGCGACACAAAAGATCGGCACTAGCACAGCCAACGAAGACCTGTTGAGCCCTTTCACTAGGCGGCAATTCATAAAAGATCGCCACCACACGTCACTGCCAGCTAAGGCACCTGTTGAGAGCCCGCACGTGGGAACTGGCGAGGATGAAGCTAAGTCCGCATCGCTATAGCATTGTGTTGGCCACTCGCGTCCATCGAACACAGGCGTGGCCTGTTTACTTCGCAGACGCAGCTGGCCAAGACACCTGTTGAGAGCCCGCACGTGGGAACTGGCGAGGAAGATGCCAAGTCCGCATCACTATAGCATTGTGTTGGCCACTCGCGTCCATCGAACACAGGTGTGGCCTGTTGACGTCGTAGACGCAGCTGGGCCGGCTTCCTCTGATTCGTTCCGGGCTTTTTTCAGTCGAGGGGAAACCTATCTTCCCAAGTCGTCGGTCCTTCTAGAACCTTCTAGAAGGTCGTTGGCACCGAGCCGTGGGGTCATCTTGGGGGTCAAACGTCCCGTCGAAATGGCCGCTACTGTTGAATCCACCTCCGTTTCATCTCGGGTCTCAAGATGGGTCGTAACAACGCCAAGGCGTCCCATTGTTCATTGGTTGAAAGGGGCATAGCCGAGATTCGACGGATTCATCTTTCACATGGTGAACATTTTCTACAGTTGGAATTTAAATCCTAGTAGTTTGCTTCTGTTAGCAGTGTGTTCGGCAAGGCAATTCTAAAACTTAACAACTTGTGAGAAAGGAGAAGTCTTAAACGAATGTGTTCTCACTAACGCCGGAACAGAAGCTGAAAGCTTAAACTCTTATCTAGTTGACGGGAAGTGCGATTTGGTCGGATGGGTGGCAGTGCGGATGCACGATGTCTGTAGATTACGCTCCGTAATAAGGAAAGAAGTGATTAATCCCGAAGAGAATTCACATTAGTGAGAAACAAAAATAACTTGTCAGTTCTGTTGAAAGCTGAATTTGGTATTTGGAATAAGCTGAATTTGGTATTTGTCACGTGGTGACCACATAGCGGTAGCATTCTGCATTTAATGGCGATCCAAAGTTACGTAAGCAAGTTAGGTAATATTTCGTTTGACATCGCAAAGAAGCCGTGTTACTTTGGCAGCAATTTCGCTATGTGAGTGGACCAGGCGTGGACTCTCTGTAACCCGCTATATATTCAACCAAAACCTTCAGTGCAATTGCAGAATTTTTTTATTCCTTAGCACGTTTTCTTGAGATCATTTTGTGCTTTTTTACTAGCGCGTTCTGCAAGTAAATAGGCGTACAAAGGGCTCTTGACATGCAAAATAAGCCCACAGATCCTGATAGCAAAGAAATGAGGGGGGGGGGGGGGGGTTGGGGTAGAGTGCAGTGGCTGTATTTTCTTCTTTGAGAGTTGGTGTTTAAGTTATCATCTTGAAACTTAGACTAACTTCTATTTTAAACAAATGGCCGCCGCGGTGGCTCAGTGGTTATGGTGCTCGGCTGCTGACCCGAAAGACGTGAATTCGATCCCCGCCGCGGCGGTTGAATTTCTTTGGAGGAGAAATTCTAGAGGCCCGTGTACTGTGCGATGTCAGTGCACGTTAAAGAACACCAGTTGGTCGAAATTTCCAGAGCCCTCCACTACGGCGTCTCTCATAGCCTTAGTCGCTTTGGGACGTTAAACCCTATAAACCAACCAACCAACCAACCTATTTTAAACAAATGCACATAGTATTTGAGCAAAAACCGCAATGCGAGTATTGCCGGACAGTAAAAAGGTAAATGAAGGCAAATATGAGAATACTTCATATTTTCATATTCTCTTCGAATGTGCAGCGCATAACAACGAGCGTGCTAAATATGAACAATGCATGCAGTCCGTCACCCAAATGCCACTCACAGTGGACTCTATATTAGGTCTTTCAGGCTGCTATAGACAGCGACGTGCAATGCTATTCTTATTTGCCTGTTTAGGTGCTATTGGTGTTCAGACAAACTCTAAACTGCCCGAGCACTTGATCAGCCCGTGTAAATGCACAGAACTTGCCTTTGGTCTCATCCAAAGAGGCTACCTTGCAGTAAACTATTGCGTAGCAACCCTCTTCAATGACCGCATTCTTTTCTACTACCCTTCTTCCTACTTTACTCACCTATATCGTCCTCTAGGCAGCGTGTCAGCGAATATTCACGCCAGCTAAAAACTCTGTTTTTCATTAAAGAGCTCTCTCTCGCTTCTTTCATAAATAGAAATGTTCCCTTACCATATCCAGCGTGTCGTAGCAAAATGTAAACCGCTGCTTCCTTCCGAGACTACGACTGCTGAAGTTTCGATTGAGTCCAATGCTTTGTAGTATTTTAGGAAAGCTATAAATTGGGCTGGTTAATTCTGCGCATTCCTCTATCACCAGACTGATGGTGTGAATATGTGTAGAATTTGTGCAGAATATGTGTAGAATTTTCGAGCAGAATTTGCGAAACTCTTCCCGATCTCTTGGCTGATTAGGCCTAAGCTTATGCTGCTTCAACGTGCGATTACCTTAGTAAGTTACTCGCATAGAACTTACACTTCACTGATCGAGCTCTCACTTTTCAAGTCCTTGACGCCATGTTTGATAGGTATTAAACTATTGTTCGTGGTATTGCAAGTTTCTGCTACGCTCGAGGTCATAAGGCATTGCGTACAGAGGGTAGCTAGCTTTTCCAGCACAATCTCTCCATTATCCGTTAACAGATCTGCTGCCTGACCTTCGCCATCTGTTTTCCACCTTGGCACAAGGCAGCAGAAGCAGTTGAAATAGTAACGTGATATAATTTCATTTTCTTTTGCTTTTTTTCCTCGGCGTTTGTAATTTACGAGGTGCATATAGTGGTAATGATAATGAAACGAACCAAAGCAGAAAGTGATATTGTCTACCGGCTGCCCAATACAACAGAGCTATTTCAATTTGCAGAGAGCTCGTTTACTCAGCATAGCTGAAACTTCAATGGTGAGAAGTAGAGACTGCAAGTGAAACTGCGAAGAAATTTAGAGGTTGTTCTTTGAACCAGATTCAATGTTCACTACAGCCGCCGCGGTGGCTCAGTTGTTATGGCGCTCGGCTGCTGACCCGAAAGACGCGGATTCGATGCCAAACGCGGCGGCAAAATTTCGATAGAGGCGAAATTCTAGAAAGCCATGTATTGTGCAATGACAGTGCACGTTCAAGAACCCAAGGTGGCCGAAATTTCCGAAGAACTTCACTACGACGTCCCTCATAGCCTGAGTCGTTTTGGGTTGTTAACCCCAATAAAACAGAAACCCTAAACTAATTTTCATTGTAAAAAGTATTTTGTTTGTTGTACCTCTGCCACGGTCACAAAAATATGCGCGCACGACAACTTAAATAACACAATAAAAAGGAGGCTATAAATCCAGAAAAACTTCTGCAGCTAATCAAAAGAACAATCCATACAACTGTCACAGTGAGCAATAAAAACGGCGTGTGGGCTTCATCGCTACCCTGATTACAATGTTTGCTCGATCGCAACCAGCCGTCCAATATGGTGTTTTTTTTAGTAATTTCGGAGCTTTTCTAAGTGCAGGTGATTGTGTGCTGGACGTTATTCAGGCCACCCATGCTCGAGCACGTTGAAACCGCACTGTGGTCGCTTATCGCGGCCGACGACCCCAGTCAGCAAACGATATAGGTCGTCAACGCGACGGCATGTTTTTTCTTATGGCAATGATTATTTCGGAATTTACGTCCGGCCTCTTCAGCCAGAGCCTAATGTGTTCTAAAACCTCACAGTGGGTTGAATGACACATTGTGTGTGTCCAGAACCATGAAGAAATCGCCTAGATGTTACGTCAGACCTCTCAAAGGCTTCTGCCAGAAAAAAAAAGCGAAATAATCATGCAGAACAAAAATGCACGCGGCACTTTTAGTTTTCCTGAACTACATATGAGCCCCCGTTGCTATTTCAAGGTTACCAAATAAAATCTAATATTTCGAATGATTCAAAGCCAAATTGAACGATTAGATTGAATAAAATAAACAGTGAAGTTAAGTGCGTACTTTTATTATATTATCTGCGCTCGAGAAAATACTAACATTAAGTCAAGGCAAATATAGCGCACCCACTGCATCTCGCATATATCATTTTCATTCAGTGCTGCAGCTACAGTTCCTATTTCATATATCATTATGGAATGCAAAGTGTAAATAATCAAATTGCAGCTTTGTGTAATGCGCACCCATCTTTAGTGGAAATAGCTCAGGAAGCTACGAGTTCTATTGCTTTTAAAACGAAATTGAAGCTGCTGTTTCCTATCGTGTAATTTTGTGTTCATTTGAGTGGGTTGGCACTGTTTTTTGCTGTGTTTTTTTTGTTTTATCAGTATTGTGGATTTTTCTCTTTATTGCATATTTGTACTCCATTGTCTGTTGTCAGTTTTGCAATAGATTTTCGATTTGCTGGTATAAGTTGTGCTGTACTTTTCTGGTTAGATAGTTCGGGCGTAACGGTGTCATGTTTGCTTTTTTAAGATATCAGGAGTTTCTTTCTTTGTTTCTCTTTCAGATTAGGCAGGTTACCTTAAGGTATGCTATTCTTTTGTTGTAAAGTTTTTTTTTTTTTGCTGAATATGTGATTTGCCGTCTTGTCACCTCTCTCCTGATGTGTTTGCCGGGGTGCTGGCCTCGTCAGGAGGCATGCTTTGTCTGCCTCCTTTTGCCTCTCCCCGGGGGCATATTGTAAATATGGCCGAATAAACATTTCATTTCATTTCATTCATTTCATTTCATAATAATAGTGACGCTTCTAGAAGATGCATAGAAGCAATGAATTTGATAGTTAAAGATGAATAGAAGCCATAACGAGGTTAGTAGAAACTTTGTGCAGTGTCTACACTGCGACGATATTGCCGCAGAAGAAATGCGTCTGTAAGATTGCGAAGACAGTCGCAGTGATCTGCACTTGGCTTATAACACAGCACCTCCAAGTAACCCAGCGGAGGAATCGCTCAAATTGATTTAGGACTTGAACAGCCATATCACGCAGAACGATTGGTACAACGATAAATAAAAGGAAAACTGGGATTTAAAGGACGGGGAGTAGGACAACAGCTCATATTAAGCTCAGAATCATTGTAAATAGTTGGCGAATATTCTTTATAGCACGTTGGGAGCGTAGATTAGGACGATAAGCGGAAATAGCTAGATAATAACGATGGTGCGGAGTGCATTTGAAACTTACTCTAAGGTAATAAGGAACAGATTTTCTGTACCCCTAAGAATAAAACGTATATTACATTTATATCGCCAGCTATCATGCAGGGTTGCTGAAGCAATCGAAATCTCGGTAGAATCTCACCCGAGTAAAATGTCCTAATTAGCATTCACAGTTTTTGTAAGCTTTTAAAGGCCATTTATTGACTTCGATTCACCTCTTCGTTCTCGCTGCTTTAGCCCCTGGTTTGTAACTTGCACAGCAAAGGTTTGATGAGAGGCATAATAATGCCGAATAAAATGCTGAGATGAGTAGCTGAGTATGAATAAAAAAAAACGACTGTTTTGGTATGCTTCTCTTCTTTTTAAACTTGCAGTCTGAGGAGCTCTTGTACGCACATACAAACGTGAATAAAATCATAAGATGATTGATTATCTTCCGTTCAAAATAATCTGTATCATGGCCTCAATCCCAGGTTTCATATGAAAGGTGCTAGCCTTGCAGAATACGCGAAAAGCTGCTATCCGCAATCTGTATTATGCTGAATCTTAGTAAAAAAATAATCATCTTGAGTGTTTAAACGTATGATACTTCAGGGCATTGCGGCTATATTATAAAAATCATCCGCAGAGATCAAACCGTGTTTCTTCAAACTCCTTTAAGCTTACCCTTGAATCTTGGCAGCTCTCGATTTACTTTTGAAATAATTAACGATCTAAACAAAACACTAATAGACGATGTCTGTACTATATTCAAACAAGAGCATTGTAACGTCGTATGTTTGTTCAAATAGTATATCAATGCCTACTAGAGACCCGCCGCGGTGGCTCAGTGGCTATGGTACTCGGCTGCTGACCCGAAAGAAGCGTATTGGATCCCTGCCGCGGCGGCCGAATTTCGATGGAGGGGAAATTCTAGAGGCCCGTGCGATGTCAGTGCACGTTAAAGAACCCCAGGTAGTCGAAATTTCCGGAACTCTTCACTACTGCGTCCCTCATATCCTGAGTTGATTCGGTACGTTAAACCCCAATAAACCAAACCAATGCCTACTAGATTTACTATTGGTACCACTGTCCTACTGAATATTTGTATCACAAATGTGTTGCTCCGGGAACTCAGGTTAGCCTGCTCAGATATCACTTAATTTTTTTTTATTTTTGTTTTCTTCCTGTAAAACTCATCAAGTCAATATCAAAGCATTCTGTAAGGGTAACTAGAGACCATGGTAATAGCAGAAAACCAGAAGCTGGCAGCGCTTTACCAAGTCTCGCATGCCACCGTTGTAGGGTAGAATTTGCGCGCACGGAGCGCGGTGTCAGCAGGCATTGCTTATAGTGCGCGGGCTTTCACATTTACCTCAGAAAAAACAGCTGCACTGACGATACCTAGACAGGGGCAGCTGGGTCAGCCCATTTTCATGGCGCTCTGAAACTTTCTAATTCAATCGGCTAATGCTATTCTTAAAGTAGCCGGAAATAGAAGAATACTACCTGGCACATTAGACCACTTAAAATATGATCCATTTGGTTTCTATAGGTTTTTATTCCTGATTAATTTTATCAGGAACGGCCTGCATCTAGGCTGCAGAGATTACGAGAAAGCATTTCTCTGGTTGAAATCAAGAGGAAGAAGTGGGCTTCGGCAGGACATGTAATGCGAAGGCAAGATAACCGCTGGTCCTTATGGGCAACGGAGTGGATACCAAGAGAAGGCAAGCGTAGCAGGAGGCGGTAGAAAGTTGGGTGGGTGGATGAGATTAAGAAATTTGCGGGAATACGGTGGCCGCAACTGGCGAAGGACAGGGTTAATTGGAGAGACATAGGAGAGGCCTCTGCCCTGTAGTGGGCGTAGTCAGACTGATGATGATGATGATTTGACTCAGTCCAAACGTCAGCAATCATGGAGCCACTGTATAAACAGGTTGCAGCACAAGCACATGTAAAGGGACTGGAAAATGCCACCAGCCATTTTACAGCGACCATCGTCTTTCACAGGCAAAGTAATAAAACTCCAATTGAGAAGGTTGTCGGGACACGACACATAATCTCTCTAGGACTACGTATCGCGTGTTTACAAGAGGTGCTCGCAACTGGGTTGGGAGCTGTTCGGAATAAAAGCTAATGAAGAATACTTATCTATCACCATTTTGGTGATGCCATTGTCTCGCTAACCTAAGGGCCAAAATGCCCCTGCGGTGGTTCAGTGGTTACGGCGCTGGGGTGCTGACCCGAAAGACGCTGGTTCAATATCGTCCGAAGCGGTCGATTTTGAATGGATGCAAAATTCTAAAGGCCCGTGTACTGTGAGATGCGAGTTCACATTAAAGAACCCCTAGTGGTTGATATTTTTCTGGAGCCTACGATGTCCCTCATAGCCAGAGTCGCTTTGGGACGTTAGCACCAACATAACATATGAACAGGCAGAGCAGAACATTGGGTCTAAAAATTTATATGAAATCTGGACTGATGTTCAAGACTCAGAAGGCAATAACAAAAATTTACGATAGACAGAGAAATATTGGAAGTGGTAAGGAAATGCGTCTACTTGGGGCAGGTAATCACTGCAGTTCCGAGCCACGATAGCAAAATGAGCAGGAGAATGAGAAAAGCGGGAGTGTCTTTGGCAGGCATTCGCAGGTTATGGATAGTATTTTAGAAATATCCCTGAATAGAAAAGTATATCAAGACTATATTTTACCGGTACTCACCTTTGGGGCGAGATTGCTAACAAAAAGGATTTAACTTAAATTCATGGCTCCGCTTCGACCTGTGTAAAGGAAAATAAGAAGGTTAACGCTCAGAGGCTGGAAGAGGGCAGAATGCGCCATAGAAAAAACGCGAGTTAATGATATCCTAATTAAAATAAAAAAAATGTGCATGGAAAGGGCAACTAGTGCGAAAGGAGGAGAAGGGATGATCCCTTAAGGTAAAGGAGTAGATGCCAAGAGTGGGCAATCATAGCAGAGGCCATCAAAGGGCAGTTGGGAGAATAAAATTTGGAAGTTTCCGGGAACAAAGTGACCACAGATGGCACTCATAGAATGAATTGGAGCAGCCTTTGTCCTTCTGTGGATGTAGTTTGGCTCATGACAATGATCATAATGACGATAATACCCAGCCTGATATTTCCTATAAAGCTTGTCGCTGTAAACTTTCCAAGCAGTTACTCTCTGCTGCGTAGCTTGCTAGACTCAGAGAAAGCAGTTGGCCTTCATATGTTTGTAGACCTTCGGCTCGGTTCTTTTCCTTTTCGCCTAGTCATTTCTTGCTTAAAGTGGCTTTAGCCTGCAATCCACATCAGCTTCCTCATCCTTACGCTCCGGCGGCGATGAAGGCGGCTTTTCGTCTCCCTTGGGAAGCTCTCGCACTTCCATAGCCGTCCGCGCACGCACCCCTGGCCGTGCACGTGGCGGTCGGCCGGCCGTCGCTGCGTTGTGCGGTCGACGGTACGGGTATACCTAGCGCTTCACCCCACTTTCGCTCCCACTGTTCACTGCCGTGAACAGCTGTCATCTGCCGCTGGGACTCGATCGCGTCGACTAGCTCATCAGCAGCCCGTGGAGCGGTGCCCAAGTCAGGGTCTACTCTTCATCAGCGCTCAGTGTTGTAACTGAGAGCGACGGCAAGTCACATCATATCTTCCACTTTGATCCTCTGGCTGTGATGAGGGCGCCTGTGCGTCTTCCGAGACACTGTCAGGGAAAGTGCTGGACACACTATGGGCGCGACCTATTCTACTTCGTGTATCGTCAGAGTGGTCAACCCCAGTAGGAACGCTCGCAGTTAAAGCACTCAGAGGCGTAGAAGAGCAGTCCCGCTGTCTCCATGTGCTCCTACATGTGCTAATACGCCGAGCAGCACTAGGCAACACTGTCTTGCTTAATGACCTTACGGCCACACGGTCACTTCAGAGGCGCTGTGACAGGATGGCAAGCTACAGTGAATATTCGCCCGTCAACATTTGGTGACGTGAAAGTAACCGGCCACGTGACCGGATACTGAGTCTCTGCTGCGAGGAGCGTCGGGAAATCCTTCCTATTACAGCCTTCGTTTGAACAAGAAACCTGCATTAGGCGCGGGGCAGAGATTTTGCCTTATTGTGGCGACAGTGTTGTGTTCATGCACCGCGGAGATTTTTCGGCGGTCGCTTGGCGGTTGCACCAAAATAAGCGTATAAGCTTCCTCAATGGTGTAAGAATGCAGCACTTATATTAATGCGATAGTATTCCTCGGAAACATCAGATAGCGTCGACAGCATCGATACTCGATAGCATCAAACTATTCCAGAGTTGGCAGTGCATTAGAAGTACGCTTTCGTAAATACGAAATTAATTCGTCCAAAGTACAGGTATACTTCAAGTCTAATGAATGGTGTGGGAATCTGGCTTTCCGCCGTCGCCTTTGCGCGGCTAGCCGGCCTCCCGCGTTGTTTCTCCTCTTTCCCTTGCCCCCGCCTCAGGCGGTGGAGAGGCGGCTGGGTGACTAATCACTGTCATTTAGCCACAGCTCCGCCCCGGCTCCCCAAGGGCCTTTGCCATTGGCGCCTTTTGGCGGGAATTCGGGACCCCGCTTTGGGCGGCCGCGCGCCGCGCGACCGTCCGAGCGGGGCCGAGAGAGAGAGATCCCTCCGAGACAGCGTAAGGTGCGTACGTTACTGTTTGTCCGTGCCGGCCTTTGCCGTTCGGACCAGTGCTTACTCGAGCTCGCCCGCACGTGTCCTCTGACCTGCAGCGGCTCGAGCCTGTCCAGCGGGGTCCAGCGACCTCTGACAGGCGTACCTTGCGTTGAATGCCCACTCTCTCTCGCAACCGGCCCAACGGTCGACACGAGAGAGAGATCACAGCACTGCCGCGGGGACATTCTCCTGCAGCGGCGTGCTAGCGGCGCACATTGCTCGAGTCGCTTCGTGCGCGCAGCGGAGCCTTGCTCCTCGCGCGCCCCCGGGACGGGGTGACGATTGAGTGTGTGTGTACTGCTGAAGGACGACGGGAATAAACGTCTCCTTTGTGAACTTGGAGGCCTATTTCTTTGCGGCGAATCGCTCTCCTCCCAGCGGAGGTTGAGTGCGCTGCAACGGTGTCCCAGTGTGTGTGTGGTGACGGCTGATCGGGACCCTTGGCTCGCGCGAAGCTCGAACCCGCGGTGGGTGGTGGCCTGTGTCCACGTAGGAACCCACAACTGGCGCCGCGTGGCCGCCCAAAGCGGGGCCGAGAGAGAGAGATCCCTCCGAGACAGCGTAAGGTGCGTACGTTACTGTTTGTCCGTGCCGGCCTTTGCCGTTCGGACCAGTGCTTACTCGAGCTCGCCCGCACGTGTCCTCTGACCTGCAGCGGCTCGAGCCTGTCCAGCGGGGTCCAGCGACCTCTGACAGGCGTACCTTGCGTTGAATGCCCACTCTCTCTCGCAACCGGCCCAACGGTCGACACGAGAGAGAGATCACAGCACTGCCGCGGGGACATTCTCCTGCAGCGGCGTGCTAGCGGCGCACATTGCTCGAGTCGCTTCGTGCGCGCAGCGGAGCCTTGCTCCTCGCGCGCCCCCGGGACGGGGTGACGATTGAGTGTGTGTGTACTGCTGAAGGACGACGGGAATAAACGTCTCCTTTGTGAACTTGGAGGCCTATTTCTTTGCGGCGAATCGCTCTCCTCCCAGCGGAGGTTGAGTGCGCTGCAACGGTGTCCCAGTGTGTGTGTGGTGACGGCTGATCGGGACCCTTGGCTCGCGCGAAGCTCGAACCCGCGGTGGGTGGTGGCCTGTGTCCACGTAGGAACCCACAATGGGCACTCCTCGAAACACATTTGCAGCACACTTCAAGATGCCGTGGAACAATCTGCCGCTAGAAATCACTCTTTAAGGAACAGACACAACTACTAACACGGATACCACCACCACTTAATGATATTACCGGTGGAGAACGGGATAGGATTAGAAAGGCAAGTGCGTCTTGGGCACCTCCGGGCCCGGCATGCCAGCGAAAAGGACCACGACTCGCAAAGCCGACCGGATCCCATAGACGCCCATATATTTGTTGGTTAACATTGTAACTCCTGACCGATGTCTGACGAGAGTTCCGGCTTACGGTTGTGCTCCAGATCGACCCAGATTCGAACGCTACCAGTCACGCACTTGTGCAGCACTTCGGGGCTGCACCGGGCAAGATAATGTGTCGTCGCTCAGGGAGTATACCTATAGTTTACGGCGAGCCAAGCAATAGGCTTGTCGTAGCTGTTGCAGTTTGCTGACGTCACCTTCCTTCAGCATTTTTGATGTGGCGGCATCAGTGGCGTTTAGGCGGCATCAAGTATCCTTACATTGTCACCGTCATCCTCAATGATTGCAACGCAGCGTTTTCTCAGGAATGGTGTTCGTTATGCTTATCGCATTCAAAGGCTGATGAAGTTGTTGTGTGGGAGGGTCAGGTATTGGTTCTGGCGCTGAGAACCTTAGTAAGTCTCGTATGGTACAGCGCATATGTAGCCCTCTTATAAGACGAACTCAACATAATTTTAAAGTAACATTTGCGCTGTATATTTTAGCATATATTTAATGTCAGGAAATTTATTTCCTCTATACTTTATTCTATTTCAATGAATAATGAATAAGCCAAAAGTTTAATTTTTAAATTATTTGTAAGAATATTCGATATATAGCTCCTAGCATACATAGAGAGCATTCCGTTTGGTATTTAGTTATAGGAACAAAATATAAAAAAATTAATACCAAATTCACACATTATGCTAGAAAGGCATTTTTAGCGCATCCTTTTTTTGCTACCGGATAATAAAGGGAACAATCTTTGAGCGTTTGTTTATTGATCCCTCCGTATTTTAATAGTAGTTTGAACGGCGTGCGAGCAGCCGGTCGGAATTTCCACTGGAACTGTGTGAAGTCGAGGCGCACCTGCCCAATTACTGAGACGCCATCCAACCAAGTGGTTGCACTCAAGAAAAAAAAGACGGCCGACTTAGCGTCATTAGACCTACTACGAATTACTTGCGCTGGCACATCGGTTTTTGCTTCGGTTTTGGTTCGGCTTTCAGGCTCGGTTATTAAGGTCCAGCAAGATTTAAACAAAGATCGGTGAAATCAGTGAATACGGACCTTATTGCTAGCCCCCTAAAACTGGAGGAGACACTTAAGATCAAGCTTAACGTTATGACGCTACAGTGTTATTGGCTTAATGTCATATATGCGTAGTTGGCCAATCTCTACTTTGTGGGGATTCATGTTGCCCCTCGCCCGCCGGATGCACCCTACTCTCTCTCGTGGCCTACCACGGCTCTTCCTCTGGCGGCCCCCGACATGGAGCGGAGGGGAGGCGCCCGCGACTACGCGTCGTCACGTGGGCAGCCCTCCTTACCCACCCCTCTCGGTTTCGGCGGCCGCGCGGGCCGCGCGCACGGGAGAGTCTGATGGAGAGTTGACAGCGAGCCCTGAGAGAGAGCGGACGCGACACCAGCGGCGGCCCAGGTGACCTGAACTGCTCTGTGCCTGTCTCCTGTGCCTGTTGCCTGCCGCTGCTGCCTGCGCGCGACCGAGGAAAGACATTGGGAGATCCCAATTAGAGGTTTTGCCTGCGGG
The DNA here is from genome assembly GCF_055824585.1 of Amblyomma mixtum. NCBI lineage: Eukaryota > Metazoa > Arthropoda > Arachnida > Ixodida > Ixodidae > Amblyomma > Amblyomma mixtum. The sequence goes on from NC_143019.1 coordinate 129,134,750, forward strand.
CTTATTCCTCGGAGGTGTTGTTCTTCGCGGCCACAGGTGTGGTCGAGCTAGCGGAGTGGCGTTGGCCCTGAGTTCAGGGTCCAAACCGTGCCAGTAACCCCAAATTTTGGCGCCCAACGTGGGGCCCCTCTGGAGTTCCAGGTGGGGTACTAGCTCACGAAGAACAGCATGACCAGCCCGCTCTACGGGCTGCCGGACCTAATGATGTTGGCTGATGTATGCGGCGAAGCACGGGAGATCTCGAGCATCGTTTCCGTGGCCACATCTAAACCGACCGCGGATGCGGTAGCGCAAGGTCCGTCGGGTGCTATGCATGAAGCCGCAGGCGCGGCTGGCGTCCGAGATATTGCGCCAGGAGTTCCTGGTGAATACTCCGAGCTGGAGCAGCCAGATGGCTGTGGCTACAGGAGTTCCGTTCTGCTGAACGTGTCCCCAGGCGCTCCCGCAGATGCGGGTCGCGCAACTGGTTGCGCGCTGGGAGATCCCGGCCAGCAAGGAAAGCCAAAGTCAGGTGTCAGTGGCTTCCAAACGCTCCGCTATGTCTCAGGCGCGTCCGCAGATGCGGTTCGCAAACCGAGTTTCCACCCAGGAGATCCTGGACTACTCGTAGAGCCATTGCCAGTTGGCGCCGGCTACTCGCTCCTTTCAACTCCTGCGCACGCATTCAGACCAGGTGGTCTAACTGCGTCGACGCCCGCAGATGCGGGCAGCGCTCCCCGCCAGATGGCAGAGGGTGACGCAGCGCACCTTGCTCCGGGAGGTCCCGAGCACCACTACAAGCCACCGCCAGTTGGCGAAGGCAACCCTTTTCCCGCCTCAGACAAAAGCTGGCCAGTTGGCCCCGCTCTAACTACGCCCGCAAATGTGGGACGCGCACCCAGCCAGGTGGCTGAAGAGCGCGCAGTGTGTCCGGCAGAGGGAGAGAACATCGCAAACGTCCTCGCAAACGCTTTGCAGCAGATGTTGCAATTAGCGCGCTCGCCCGGCCCTCGGATCGGAGTGCCGATACCGAATTACAGTGGCTACAGCGACAAGCAAAGTGCGAATGACTTTCTGCTGGCCCTGCGCCGGTACGAGCTAGCGAGTGACCTGAGCGAGAGCGAGATTCTGAGACGAGTTCTCCCCGTCGCACTCGTTGATCAAGCCGCCCGGTGGTACCAGATGGTTGGCCCCACAGCAGGCAACATGGCTGATTTTCGACGCTTGTTCAGGGAGGAGTTCCTTCCATACGATTACAAGCTGCGTATGCGACGAGAGCTTGAACTGCGGACACAGGCCCCGGATGAATCGCTTGTCGAGTTCGTACGAGCGATGCAAGAGCTGTATGAATATGCAGACCCAGGAGCTCCGAGTTCGGAGCGAGTGGAACGTGTCATCCGGCAGAGCCATCCGACATTTTCCCTCTACTTGAGGGGCTGCAGATGCAGCGATTTGAACGAGCTTGCCATTGAAGCGCGCCGAGTCCAGGCTCAAATTTCAGCGGCCCGTAAATACCGGCCCCCACCGCCGGCTGAGGAGTGCCTCGAGCCAAGGTGTGCCTGGAGCGGCGTTGCAGCGATAAGGGGTGAGATCACTCCCATGGCAGGTGCGTTCACGAACGATCGGATGCCGTTCGCAATATCGGATCGTGCTCTGGATCCCTACAGGTACGGGCTGCGGAGTGCTGATACACAACCCCCGGAGATCTGCGGGGTACCGCCACAAAAGCCCACGCCTGCTCAGAAAGCACCCACGGAGGTCCGTGTACGGCTGGATGGCCGAGGTGCCACTGAGACCCCCCGAGCGTCGCAGCGAGAAGCATGGAGATCTGTGCGCTGCTTTAATTGTGGCCAGAGTGGTCACATAGCCAGAAACTGCCCCTCGAGATCGGGAAACGAGGCAGGCCGCCGGTAGCAGCACCGGCGGAGGCTACCAACGCTCGGGAGCCCATCCCCGTCACGTCCGCGTTCAAAGTTGGAGAACCAACTAACACGCCTGCGCCTTTCATGGCCCTCGCAGTTGCGGGGAGAACCTTTAAGGCGTTGCTGGACACGGGGGCAAGCATCTCGCTAATAGGAGACGAGGTCGTTTCCCAGCTCCGGCGGAGATCCGTTCGGTTGCGACAGCGAAGGACGCCACTCCAGCTAGCTAGCGGAGAAGTGCGGTCCTGTGGTGACGTTCGCCTCGCAGTGCGCTGGGATCAGCGTGTGCGCAGAATGCGTTTCGTTCACCTGCCTGGTCTCACAGTGCCAGTTATTCTAGGCCGAGAGTTCTTGGCGAAAACTGGACTGGTTGTAGACATCGCCCGTGGCGGATATCGGGAGAACCCGTGCGCCCCACTGAGGCCCTTTGTCGACCCGCCGACTGCAACGAGATCGTTGTCAGAACGCACGGCCGACACGCCCGCGGAGGAGCGAAATACCTCCCACGAGCAAAGCCCGCACCGCCAAATGCCGGGATCGGCACAAGCGGCCCGCTTCAATGCGCCCTCTCCGAGGTCAGAGAAGGGAAAGCAGGCTGTACCGACAGATGTCGGCGAGCTAAGAGACAGCGGGTTTCCCCGCCCAATGCCGAGATCGGCAGCGGCGGCCTGTCAGCACCGTTTTCCTCCGAGATCGGGGGAGAAAATGCACAACTTACTGGCGGATGCCGGTGCGCTGACACAGCTCGAACGTGACCGCCTCTTGTCGTTGTTGGATGACTTTGACGAGATATTCACGGACCAGCCGGGATGCACTAGTTTGGTGCAGCACCGCATAGATACGAGTGACGCGCTGCCCTGGAAATGTAACCCAAGGCCCGTCAGTGCTGCCAGACGGCAAGCTATCGACGAGGCGCTCCAGGAGTTGCTCGATGCTGGTCTCATATGCCGCTCTTCCAGTCCCTGAGGGTTCCCAGTGGTTCTTGTGCCGAAGAAAGATCGCACGTGGCGCTTCTGCGTTGACTATCGGCGGCTGAATGCGGTCACAAAGAAAGATGCGTACCCCTTCCCGAGAATAGACGAGATCGTCTCAAATCTCGGTGGCGCTAAGTTCTTCTCGATTCTTGGAGCAAGCAAGGGGTACCTGCAGGTCGAAATGCGACCGGGCGATGAGTGCAAAACGGCCTTCACGTGTCACAGAGGTCTGTTTCACTTCAAGAGAATGCCTTTCGGTTTGTCCGGAGCTCCGAGCACATTCCAAAGGCTGATGGACCGTGTACTCGGAGACGCCAGATGGCATCACGCTCTCGCATACCTGGACGATGTGATCGTCTACTCTCAAACTTTCGAGGAGCACCTCGATCACCTGAGAGATGTCCTGGGAAATCTCAGGGCGGCTAGCATCACGCTCAATCCCGCAAAGGTGCAAATCTGCCAGGCTCAGGTGAGCTTGCTTGTATATCGAGTAAAACGGGGACAGGTGTCTCCTGATCCAGAGAAGCTTCGGGGGATCCTGGAGTTTCCTGCGCCTAAAGATGTGAGCGGTGTTCGCCGTTATCTTGGCATGGTGGGATACTATCGCCATTTCATTCCTAACTGTGTGCGACTGCAAGCGCCCTTGGCAAGATTGCTAAGAAAGTCTTCTCCGTGGATATGAGGAGACGAGCAGGAAAAGAGCTTTGATCAGCTCTCGCACGCTATCGCTGAGACGGCGGCTTTGAAGCTGCCCGACCTGAACCGCCCATTTGTTATCCAGACAGATGCCTGTGATATCGGGGTGGGAGCAGTACTCCTTCAGATGGAGGGGCATGAACTCCTACCTGTGGCATTTGCGAGCCGCGCCCTGACGCCGGCAGAACGCAATTACTCAGCGACAGAAAAGGAATGCCTAGCCATCATCTACGCACTTCGAAGGTTCGAGATGTACGTAGAGGGAACAAAGTTCACGGTCGAGACCGACCATATGGCCTTAACCTGGCTGAAACGCCTGCGTGAGCCCAGCGGGAGGCTTGCGCGATGGGCCCTGACACTGCAACGCTTCGAGTTCGAAGTGCGTTACCGCAAAGGCACTGCAAATGTAGTCGCCGATGCGCTGTCACGGGCGCCGGTCACTGACACCCAACCGGCCAGCCAGGACGAGGAGGAGGCAGAGTGGCAACTGTCTCCCCCTCTGCGGAAGGAGCTCGTTGCGGGGAGTGCCCCGTTTTCGAAGCCCCGAGAGCACGTGCACCTCGTTGGAGCGGGGATCCCTCTCGAGGTTGCGTTCAGCAGAGAAGAGCTTGTCAAGGCTCAGCAGGAAGACTCATTCTGTCAGGAGTTGATCAATAGTCTTAGTGAAGAGACAGACACTCCGACGAGTCAGGCCAAATTGCGCTGTGAAGCCACTGGTAGTGTGGTTGGCGCTAACTCTAGTGTCGCTGGTATTGCGGCGAGTGAGTTGGAGAACTTCCTGCTGGACCGTGATGGAGCTTTGCTAAAATACGTGCCAGGCAAAGAGGCCTCGGATGAGAGTTTCAAAGCCGTTATTCCGCGCAAACTGCGGCGCGCCGCTATGCGGCACTATCACGACGCAGACGGTCACGGGAGCGCTCCAAAGACATGGCAGAAGCTTTGTCGGTTTGCTACCTGGCCGGGAATGAAGGCTGACGTATGTAGATATGTACGAACATGCCACGTCTGCCAAGAGAGAAAGCCCAGAGGTGGAAAGCCACCTGGCTTACTCCAACCCATCCTAAGCACCAAGCCCTGGGAGATCCTGGCGTGCGATTTGATGGGGCCGCTGCCGCGCAGCAAACGAGGGTACAAATACGTGCTGGTAGTCACGTGTCACTTCAGTGGGATCGCTGAATTGTACCCGCTGCGAAAAGCGACTGCCCGGGAGATCCTGGCAAAGCTGTGTGAAGTGTTTTGCCGCTACGGCTTCCCAAAGCGGCTGATCACTGACAATGCCACGTATTTCACTTCGAAAGTTTTCCGTGATACGTGTGCAGCAATGGGTGTCCGGCAGCAGAAAACCACGTGCTACCATCCCCAGTCCAATGTGAGCGAGCGCCGAAATCGAGATATCAAGCCGCTCCTGAGCGCATATGCGAGATCGCACAATGATTGGGACGAGCACTTGGACGCCATCTCCTTCGCTCTGCGCACGAGCACAAATCGCTCGACCGGCTTCACGCCGGCTTTTCTCATGTTTGGCAGGGAGCTGAACACGCCTATGGACACAATTCTCATGGAAGGGTCGGAGAGTGTCCGCGAAGTCCCGGCAGATGTTGACGACTACGCAAGGCGATTGCGCGAGCGTTTGGCAAATGCCATTAAGGAGGCGAGCCGCAGCCGCGCGAAGGCCAGGGCAAGTCAAAAGGCCACTTATGATCGCGCACACAGAGACGTGGACTTTCAGATGGGAGACCTCGTTCTCAAGCGCAATCACGCTCTCAGCGATGCAGCCGCAGGTTTCGCGGCCAGTCTAGCGCCCAAATGGGTGGGACCCTTCCTGATCGCTGAGAAGCTTTAGCGGCTTAACTACCGGCTGAAAGACCTGAGATCGGGTCGAATCAGCGGACCCATTCACGTGGGAGAGCTGAAACAGTACTTCCAGAGGGAGGTTGCTGTGGAAGCAGAAACGCCACCCGCGCAAGATTGCGCCGAGGCGAGCGAAGCCCAGAGAGATCTCTACAGGCATCGCTATAATACCCGAAGCCAGCGAGCTCGCTGGGGCAACGGGAGAATGCCGAAAGCGTGAGATCACGCACACGGCGGCGTCGGTTGCCAAAACAGCTCGAGATCGAGCAAACGGCGAAGGAACGCCAGACGCGCGAGATCGCGCACGGTGGACCTCATGCAAGGAGATCCTTGCCCCCGACGTCACAATATCCGAACTGGGCGAGATCGCCGAATGTGACCCATGCCGACCACGGCAAAGCCTGGTGCGAGAGGTCTCGTGCCCACCCTGCCTGTGTGGATACACAAGCCGGTGTAGTTCCTGTGCCCGGAACCGTGCAAGACGCCCGCTCGGAGGAGCCGAGCCCCCTCCGGCTGCCCTGATTTACGGCCCTGGCTTCAGTGACGGCACGGAGAGCGGCGCGCGGCCGGGGTCGAGCCGCCGAACTTCGCCCCCACACCATCGCACGGGGCATCGGCGGCGGTTCCGGAGCAGCGCGGGCGAGCTGACGATGGGCGGCCTGAACGCGGAGCAGGCCGGCTTTCGCGGGCGCCATCCTGGTCTGGCCCGCGCCCCAGGCGCAGAGCTACCATCCCGGGGCCCAGTCTCCGAAAGGCGGCATGGACCTGCTGATCCGCCGAGTTCGCTTCAGCGGGTGGAGGTCACTATTGAGAGAGGGAGGGTGTGGGGATTCATGTTGCCCCTCGCCCGCCGGATGCACCCTTCTCTCTCTCGTGGCCTACCACGGCTCTTCCTCAAGCGGCCCCCGACATGGAGCGGAGGGGAGGCGCCCGCGACTACGCGTCGTCACGTGGGCAGCCCTCCTTACCCACCCCTCTCGGTTTCGGCGGCCGCGCGGGCCGCGCGCACGGGAGAGTCTGATGGAGAGTTGACAGCGAGCCCTGGAGAGAGCGGACGCGACACCAGCGGCGGCCCAGGTGACCTGAACTGCTCTGTGCCTGTCTCCTGTGCCTGTGTCCTGTGCCTGTTGCCTGCCGCTGCTGCCTGCGCGCGACCGAGGAAAGACATTGGGAGATCCCAATTAGAGGTTTTGCCTGCGGGCTTATTCCTCGGAGGTGTTGTTCTTCGCGGCCACAGGTGTGGTCGAGCTAGCGGAGTGGCGTTGGCCCTGAGTTCAGGGTCCAAACCGTGCCAGTAACCCCACAACTTTGAATTCATACATAGCCGGGAGTCCTCATACCACTCTTGGTGCAGTGAGATAAGCGATGCGCCTCTGCTCAGCGATGGCACATGATGCCACCCGAGTGGCTTGTGTGACCCAGGTTGCTCGTCCCGAGCAAACTCGGCCCACCAGTCAGGGTGGGCAGTTTGCTCACTTGGTGACAGCATAAGGGCACGCAGCCTAGGTGGCTCACCTGCCACCTAGGTGATAGAGCGACGCTTCGGAAAAACAAACATCGTCTAAATCTGAAATTGGGAGTTGTAGTGCTTGTACACTAAAACTAATGAACCGCCGCGGTGGCTAAGTGGTTACGGCGCTCGGCTACTGACCCGAAAGACGCGGGTTAGATCCCGACCGCGGTGGCCGAATTTCAATGGAGGCGAAATTCTAGAGGCCCGTGTTCTGTGCGATGTCAGTGCACGTTAATGAACCCCAGGTGGTCGAAATTTCCGGAGTCCTCCACTACGGCGTCCCTCATAGCCTCAGTCACTTTGGGACGTTAAACCCAATAAACCAGTAAACCAATAAACCAAACTAAAACTAATGCTTTCCGGTGACGCCCTCTTCAAAATGTGGAAACTCAGGTTGGCAGCTCAACCTTGATGTCAACCTCCACTCCAGGCCTGGCGCTGACCGAGACCGATACTCCGGAAACAAAATCTTTTGCAATTAATTATACACGCTTCACACAGGTGCTTTGAGGTAATTGGCGTCATTAGTAGGCCCGTAGGTCTCCTTTCAGTAACAAAAAAACAGGCACCAAATGATTCTGTTTCTTTACCCAATAAACGTAGTAGCTCATACACATCCAAACTGTACTAAGCTGCTTGTGGTGTGTTCGACAATCAATTGTCCACAAAAGCGTGATCTGTGACGTCATTCTCAGATATTGAGATATTGCACATATTAGCTCTGTATTGAGCGCTAATGTACTACATCTCATTGTACAAGCCCTCCACGCGCTATATCCACAGTGGCCCCAGTCGGCTGTTCAGGAACACAGAGCCGAGATATCTCTCAAAGGGAAGATCTTGTGGCGATCAAAATACCTTTTCTTTGATCTTGCTGTATACTTCACAAGAAGATAGCAGCAATTTATTCTTTAAATTTTCGAGGTAAGTGGACATTTAGTGTTTTTTATTTTTTTATCGGAGCTGTCGGCAGATTCGCACAACTCCACGTATCACTCACTACAAAAGCACTTTTTTTCCAGTATTCTACTACACCAAAAAACGCGAAATGCTGGGAATATAGAATTCACCTCGCAAAATCATAATGAACTTTACTATTTGGTGATGTCCAATAGCATTACCTATGTGTCTGTTAGCGAGTTGAGCAATAGCGTACGTTATTATGACGTTTAAATACTAATTGTTCCAAAGGTTTATTGTTCTGAGGCATATTTTTCAAAGGTCCTGGAATATATTACTTCAGTATGCAGTTGCATCCTTGATTGTACATAGGGTTTCTTATTCTTCAACAGTATTTAAAGTGCTCGAAGCAATAACTGCTTTATTTCAGTTTTAGAGGGTTTAACATGTTAAAGTGACTCGGGCTATAAGGGACACTGTAGTGGAGGGCTCCGAATAATTTCGACTACCTGGGGTTCTTTAACAGTAGACGGGCACCTAGCATTTCACCTCCACCTATGTGGGACCGCCGCGGCCGGAATCGAACACCGGTTTTTCGTCTAAGCAGCCGAGCACAATAACCATAGAGCCAGCGCGGAGGCTCAATGCGATAACAAATAAATCAGTTTTGATTATTGATCGCTATGTTGTTTGAGCCACGATATCTGCAGGGCAAAAAAGAATAAAAATAAAACTTTTTGGATTATTAGAAATCCAGTTTTTTGATTATATATGTAATAAGACACATATTAGGCTCAGGGAATGAGTTTGTCAGACCAAGAAGGTATATATTTTAATAAAAGTTGGTTAATCAGGTAAAAAAGATAAAGCATTAATTTCATAAAATCCTGGATGAGAAATGCGGAGCACAATGGTTAGTGTTTATGCTTGGTATGTAACTGGAAAAATAATAACAGACCCGAATAATTTGCCTTGCCTCGAGTAATCTGACAAAAATTTGGTCAGTAGTGTCCTATTATAAGTTAGAATACCTAGTTTTGCATCACTTGTTGTTGGGCTAGTTGGTAATACATACTTCTGAAGGAACCAGCGCACAAAACACAACGGACGATCCTGTCCGCCGTGTTCCGCCTTTTTCTTGTCCCTTGTGTGTTGTGCGCTGGTTCCTTCAGAACTAGATTTGCATGCTCCGATGTTTTCTAAATGAGCGACCTTCAATGCAACCGACCAGGACAGAACTTTCGGCGCCAATTCTCAAAGATGCCGTTAGAGTTGTCGGATATGTATACGGTGTGGATGACCTACGTAGATTAGCTGGGATATAGACACCATATTATGAAGTCACCAAAATTTAGTTTAATGTGCTTAGGGAGACCTCTAAAGCTTGGTTAGAATTCGAAATAAGAGAGCATTTACTGAATAAAGTCCGTCCAAGAGCAGCCGCACCGCTGCGAAAAAAAATTGCATAGGTGTCACGGAAACTTCCAATCCGAATAAAAGTTTGCTACTGGCCCGGGAATAGAACCTGAGACCACTACCTGCACGGAGCAATCGCTCTACTAATTGAGCTAAGCAGAGCGGTTTGCTGATGGTAGGGTGAGGCCAAACTGATCAACAAATCGAAATGAGAACTGTGCTTGTCGAATGTATTTACAGGAATCCCGCAAGTTATAGCTTGATTCGCAATAACGAAGTAATTATTCATTTCTGCGCACTTAAGACCAATCACGCCGGTTCAGTGAAAAGCTGCATAGCTGGCACAAAACTTTGAAGTAGAAGAAAAATTTCACTAAACCCACTTAAACTTCAAGACGCTTTGTTTAGCTATTTGGCAGAGAGACTGTTTCGACATACGATGGCCTGGTCTCTGCGAAAGCGATGAGCTTTTCTATGAGTGGTGGACGCCAATATTAACTGCTGTCTTACGTTCCTCATATCTACAAATCAATTTATTGAGGTTGAATTGTGTTGTGAGTACGTCTGAGCACACGGATGTTATTCCACCAGTTGAATTTCAAGAGAAGAATTTAGATGGGCTAACTGCTCTGTGACGCAAAAATTAGCAGCGTACGTATACGTGTCTCTCTTCTTGCGCCCTCTCTTGCGCTGCTAATTTTTGCGTTTGATGATTTCGTTTCCTGTGCCAGTCATTACACCCGATGGTAGTACTTATAAAAAAAGAATGAAACGTCCGTATTATCGTGATTTCTATACGTTTTCTGAAGTACAGCACATTGAAACGCAATTAGCTGGATCAACGTTAAAAATGCGCACTGGTGAGAAACTATTTAAACTAAAAACGAGGAAGCCGAACGATTATTCTTCGAGACCTGCGCACAAGAATATTCATAACCGTGCAGAAATTCACGATAACGCGGGAACAAAAGTCGAGCTGTTAGTAAAAACCATTCCGTCCAGTTTAAGAGTTTACGCTCAAGGACTCGAAAATTTAGGTCATGAAGAAAAATAACAGAGAATGTGCTACGTAGAAGACGGCACCCCAGGCATTTGCCAGGACATCCATCGTCTCGCGGCACTCATTCCGCAGCCAATCCGAATTCAGTGGGTCCCACGAGACCTCCTGAGTTCGCAAAGCCGAGCAGATTCTGCGACCCACCTTGTGACCCCAACTTCGTCTTCGCCTCGAGTCCTAACACTGGATGACACCACCCTCTTTTTAACAAAAAAGGAACACCTCCGGCGCCGCACACGTGCTCTAATCCCTCCGTGTGCGGTAACCCTCCCCCGTGGTCTTACCCGTGCAGAGGAGGTTGCGCTTCGGAGGATCCGGCTCGGAGTTGCCCTAACTCCGGCCGTTACACGAAAGTGGCCGCAATTCGAAGGTGTTTTTCCCCGCCCCGGGTGTCCAGTCTGCAAGAACCGAAATCTTGAGGCCGACATTCATCACCTGCTGTGGGTTTGCCCGGCGTTGAAGCCGACAAGAATTCGGCACCTGGCGGCAGCGGGTCTTTCGCCCGATAATAGTGCTTCATACACCGCTTGGATACAAGGACCTCATCATCGTTCACTGCTCGATTTCATTAGATCAGCGAACCTTTACTCATTTATTTAGGCATCATCATTTATCATTACATGCCGTTTTATGCCTTGAGGCAATCAAAATCGTATTTAAAAAAAAGCAGTGCCGCGGGGCAGAGCAGATAGAAGTTGAAGAAGACGACGCTCTCCAAATCGCATCGCCAGAGTGTGGTGCAGAGTAACACGTGGCGTGTTGGCTGCGGCGATAGCCTTGAGGACGTGAACCGGCGTATTCAGCATGGTGTGGGTGATGTAGCAGGGATTCGCGACCTGCCCGAATTTATTTCCGACAGAGCATGAATTAGGTTTTCGCAATAGAAAAAGCGGTTGTGGAACCTCCCAACTGGCTCTCAGGTAGAGCCTTTGTTGTCTTTGAGGGAGATTTAATGGGACGAAGCCAGCCTGACGCTGGCTGAGTGTGGCATCCCAATACGTACACTTGCCGTCAAAAGTAAAAGAAAGGCAACTTTGTCAAAAAAATTTAATTTCTTTAAATCTAAGCTATAATGGCCCATGTTTGCTGGTGCACAGTGCAATTCGCAAAATCACAAATAGGCTGCACATATGAATCTAGGATGCATAAATTGATGGGGCAATGATTGAATTTTTTCGTTAATATTGCCTCCCGTTTAATTCTGACGGCACCCGTACATTGTCTCGTGCTATTCGTTTTGTGATTGCTCTGTTCTTTTCTTGAAAAGTTGTTTTGCAAAGCCAGGAAATAAAAGAAAAGGCGATAGCCTTGTGGCATCGCTGAGCGGCCCTCAAAGAAGATCTGTTCGCGCAGCCACGGGTACGACTCCCAGTCATAGATACTGGATCAATTTTTTTTCACTTTTTCATGGTTTGACCTCTAATTCAGCTGGAGGTCAAATTTACACGGTCCGCGATTGCAGCCCGAGGTCCCGTAGTAAAGCTTTCGCTTCAAAATTGTGCACCTTACTGTGGAAACTACTTTGAAGAAGTGTTAAGCAACGCGATCGACGGAAGACAATTGATACAGAGCGCGGTATAAATAACTGGCGAATGATAAATATCGTACATGTAAACTATGGGGCGCAGTGCATGCTGCGCCCCAAAGCAGGAAGGAATTAGACGGCAAGAAGATTCCTACGGCAGTGAATATTACACTGTCACGTTATGTTGTGCCGAACCATCGGACCTTGAAGGGTCCAATAAATAATGATGCTAATGTTGGCTCGCATTAGTGATCTATTCATATGGCGGTTTTTCTTTTGCCCTGCGTTCCAAATCTCACATTTTCCCACCGCCCTGATTCATGATGACGTTAGTGTGAGCACCGCTCATAAAATAGTGGTTGCATAGCACCGAGGAGAGGCCCGGACCGTCTTTTTGTTCTGTCCTCTCGCTTATAAAAACACTACTCGCGGTTATATTGAAATTATTATGTCAATCCCTGAGTATGAAGAGTAAATACCTTAAAACAAATATTAACATAGAACCCCGGTGTAGATGATGTATGAGACATCTTTTAGTTACCCTGTTGAGCGTTGAGATTCTTGCTCCAGCAATGCATATTTTCGTGAAGGTCGATATTGTGCCAGAACTCAGATATAATGCAATTTTCGAAATCTGCTTCAGAGTGCAACATTAGGATCAACCCTGCCTTATACTAAACCTCCTAAGGAGACGGGATATTCATGGAGTACGAGGCTAGCACCTATTTTTAGTTTCATCATAAATATTTCTGTCTGTTACAGCAAAGCTTAAACGTGTGTAATATATTAAACTGCGGTAACATTGTTCTTCGGTTTGCTAACAAAGACAAACATATATATCCTCACCAACAGTAACCATTCGCGTTTGGACATGTACAGAGGCTTTTCTGGTGTCGGTTGCAAAGGCGGAGCGAAATTTCCCAGCGGTCCACTAAAGGTAGAGAGGGCATCGTTACAATACACGCCTGTAGTAATCATTTCTGGTGAAGAGCTTACGGATTCATCGGTGGACACCATATCAAAGGTTGCACGTGTTTCTTTTGTTTTCGCCCAGTGACCGTCATTCTTCATAATGGGCTCACGTCGCCATATATTATCTCTACCGCTGTAATCACGTTCTCCGTCAGTGTTTTCCTTCTGAGCTAGCAATGAATTCCCCGTATTACTATCTGGACGTTTCGCCGAAGTCATCGAGGTCAGCAATCTTAAATCAATCCTAGCATCCGGTGTTCCGCGTTGTGCCAGCTATCTCTCACCTGTCTAGAGTCGCATCGCCTGAAAGGCTGGTGGCGAAATTTCTCGTGTTATTCTCATAGCGGAACATTATTTGCGACTGAGGCTGCGCAACTGCATTGTAAAATGCATGGCCTGATCAAATGCTGGAATTTCGAAGTGTGAGGTAGGGTTCAAAGAAACACGCATCGAATTAGAAATCCTCTAGGCGGTTGCCTTGCGGCACGGTTCACGAGAATGGCTGCTGTTATCCACTCTGTAGCTTTAGCTGCCTTTATTCGCCCATTTGGTGTTGATATTGTTAAGTTAATTTTTGCATAAATTCAAATTATACCACCAGCACATCGGAGATTTTCTGACATTATGCAAACTTTATTTCGCAAATGTGCATACAGTCTTTACAATGAGCCACAGGCCAAAAGCCAAAGAAAACAGCTTGAAAATTACTATTCAACATGGTAGCTCAAGGGATGACTGGCAGGGCATAATTGAGGATCTGAAGCGCTAGACAATAACAATATTTTAAAAACAAGATAATAAATCAACTTAAGCTAAAATATTGTTAAGAAGTCTGAGAAGCAAAGAGCAGTTTGCGATATTCAGCAAAGATTGCGAGAGCTAACAGCAGACAGTATCCGCAAATCCGGAGCACCTGAGTGAAACTGCTGCAGAATAAACATCGGGAGAAGTGCGTTTCCCATTTACTCAAAAATCTAAATTATCATCTAGCTAGTGTCGCTCAAAAAGAACTATGTAATAGTTGTACTGTGCCCGTACATAGTGAGGTTTTAAAGTCAGGAACAAACGAAAAGTATTCAAGTTGAATTATGCAGGCTAATGTACATACTTCAAATTATGTAATTTTTAGTGCATTAGGAAACGCGATTCCCTTCTGGAAGGGACTACAGAATGAAACTGCGCGTTTGATTGTCATCAACTCGCACTTTTTCTCAATTCGGGCGAAGTTAAAATGAAACGTTGCTTTCTTGGTATTGAAAAGGGAACCATGGGCCGAATCCACGAAAGAGTTCGCTTTGGAACGCGTTCGCTTTCTCTCTTGCCACCTCGCTCCATTGGCCTGTGTCGTCACCGCTGGCGGTGACGCCACTTCAGGGAGGCGGGAACACGGATTTTGTTTACGTCACGAGACATGTCAATCAAGTGAAAGAGAACACGTTCTGTCGCTGTGTGCGGAACTCTGAAAGTGGCGTTCGCTTCAGCTCGAGGAGAGACATGCCGGTACCTCCCGCCGCCCCGTTGTTGTTCGCGGTGCTCAGCGAATGTGATCGGCGGCCCCGGCGGTCGCGCGTGCATGACAATCCTTTCGACATGCCTGACGATGTTTTCCGAAGGCACTTCAGGCTGTCGAAGCTACTTGTACGCCAGCTATGCGAAGAGCTCAAACCCCACCTTGGACCAACGAGGAAAAGTGCGCTCACAGCAGAGCGCAAAGTACTCTGCGCCCTACGGTTCGTCGCTACCGGGGGCTTCCAGGCGGCAGTCGGCAGCGAGGGAACTATACGGCTCCCGCAGTCGTCTGTGAGCCGGACGATTTTGACCGTCGCTCAGGCAATCGTGCGTGTCGGCACGGAGAAAAACTGGGTGTCGTTTCCTTCCACTCCCGAGCAGAAGTCACGCGCCAAGGCAGAGTTTTTGGACCGTGATCTCATCCCCGGCGTCGTCGGGTGCGTCGACGGTTGGTGTGCAATTGGTCGTGTGTCGTCTCAAAATAAATTCTATGCTATATTCTATGCTTTACAATTTATTAATTTAGCCAAACGCTTTCATTTAGAGGTTAAAAACGCAAAGAAGTTAGCATATGGCCCCTTAAAAATACAAGCAACCGAGATGGGACCGCCCAACAAAGCCGACTGGCTGTTGCCTGCCCCCTTGTCCTCCCGCAGTGTTCCTCCCACCCTTCTCCCGCCGATGTCAACGTCAAACTGACGTCACGGCAAAGCGAACGCGTTCCAAAGCGAACTCTTTCGTGGATTCGGCCCCTGTACCGACGTGACCACTCGAACGCCGTGGCCGTGATACTCACACATAAATCCTTCCCTCTCCCTGTTTCAAACATAGGCCGTATATCCTTGGAACCGGCTCACGACTTCTTTAGATCAATAAAGCTGGTCTAAAAAAATCAATTCATTCAATGCAGTCACATTTGAATGAATGTTTACGCTTCAAATGTCAGAGCAGCTTTCTTCCCAGAGTCGATAACAGATGGAAAGTCCCGTCAAGAAAAAGCATTGTCGTTTCTTTTTTTTAACATAACAGATGTCATGCTGTAACAGTGCACTGAACCCCTGGAAGCATGATCGCTGCGAGCACAATCCCCTCCTCAGAAATATATTGGATGGTAAGAGAGCTCGGCTGTGATATGTCGCCAGAATGCATCGAAAGGTAAAAAAATACATCACAAAAACGGCGATGCGTATGCGTTAGCATGATAATTAAATGGAAGAGCCGTTTTCTGAGTCATACTAAGAGATGGTTACTTTCGAAAATCAAGTTTTTAGGGATGCTGTTTTGCAACGCTCGCCCGTTTTTCAGTCATACTTCAGGCGTCAAGCAAAGAAATGCTTCACCGTCGGCTTTATTTCCTCAAGCACATTTGTAGTCTAACAACGCGATTCGTTTTTCTTTTTGCCAGCGGCAGCGTATTTCTTCAACAAAACTATTCTGACGACGACGAAGCTGGCAGTGGCGCGGGACGGAGCGCCCGCGCTAGGCCAGCGGCCATTAAATCATCTCATAGCCATCGTTCACCACGCCTCATTCTTCGGCTGGCCGCCACGTAACATTTGGTGTGAGGTGCTGAGGTCCCTTCCTCGCCATCCTGGTCACGGAGCTTTGGCGTCCTGGGCCTGCCGTGGACGTCGGCCGTGAGTACCTGGTCAGCGCCGCATGGCCGTGCCCCAGCCCGCCCGACCTGAACCGACCTCGTCGCTCACCCCAGCCCCGGCCCCCGCCCGGACCACACTACACGACGACCCAAAACCCGACAGACCCAAGACCCGACGGACCCAAGACCCCACCGACCCAAGACCCCACTGACCCAAACGTGAAGACACCGTCCCCCTGCCTCTGCCGTCCGGTGCGTCCAGAGACCTCGGCCGTCAGCTCCTGGCACCCTACGGCCCGGATGCTTCGTTGACCGGGACTCATTCTTTCATCTTTCTCATCGTGGCGGCCAGCACTGCACCATCTTCTACATATTGTTCGATCCTTCACTCAAGACCATCGTCATTTCGCCGTCTGTTCGTCATCGATCGGGACGATCGCTCGCAGGCCCCGGGTAGTGTGACGAAGACGAAGCTGACAGTGGCGCGGGACGGAGCGCCCGCGCTAGGCCAGCGGCCATTTAATCATCTCATAGCCATCGTTCACCACGCCTCATTCTTCGGCTGGCCGCCGCGTAACACTATCATTGTTACCTGTCAGGTCTTCTTTAGCAGTACGGATAAGCACACTGCATGGAGGACGCTTAAAATTCCAGCGTAATAAAAGAAAGATGTTAACAAAGAAGACATAACAAGCTAGCAGGTTAGCAGTAGACATAAATGCAACTTGTTTCGAAAACAATGCCTCTAACTCCACATTTCCGCAAGTTACCGCAATACTATGTAGGCGCTCAGTTTAGGTATCCCCTTCTTCCTAAATATTTCTAATCAATGTACTTTATGCGCAGCTCATTTCTTACTTGTACTGTTTCCGGGCCGCGAGGTGCACTCTAAAACTTGGGAGATGCTTAAGCTTCGCCTTCAGGATCACAACGTGGTAGCATCTCTAAATTTAAATAATTATCTTGCCCTTATTAGCATACTCATTACTCCAATTGCGGATGCATCAGTACGTCTCTGAGGCACCTCACGCAATGAAAGACCGCAACACATTCAAATATAACAACTTTTAATCAACCAATGAGCACCCGAAGTTCCTGTTTCCTAGATAGTGATCTCAAAACGTCAGCTTATACAAATGATCTGGCGTTTTGCTGCGCTGGCAAGCCCACCGTGGATAAAGTTATTGGATTAACTGAGCCGTTCGGCATAGTTCAGGGTGCCAAAGTGAACCGTTACAAGAACTGCGGTCTGTGGTTTGGACTGTGCGTACCTACACCAGCTGATAATGCTGCTATGGCATGGGCGTGTATACCGCCCAGTTCGGTAGGTGTACCATTAAGCCCGATAGGCACAGTGATAACTATAGAAAACATCGCGCATCGGCTGTAATGCGCTGTGCTCAGACATTTGTCCCACATTGTCTGTCAGTATTCGGCAAGGTTACCGGCCGTGACTTGCTTCTAACAGCAAAAATTTATTGCGTTTTCGAGACTATTCACTGCGCCATGATTTCTATTCACCGCTTGAACGGAGTTTTTTTTTTCAACTTTTCTTTGTGGTACTCCCAGGAACTCATACGACGTGATTATCTTTTCGCGCCTTTCAGCGCAGGTGGGCTAGGTCTAGTTCATCTATATGTGCAGCATATTGTTGCCAGCTTTACGTTGTTTCGTTGCACATAAATTTACTTAATGGTTTACACACACACTGACTGTGTGCTCTACCTTCTCTGATTGTCCATTTTTATGGGGGACACGCTTGAGGTACATTTAGTTGTGTGCTTTCTGGCAGTCCGTTCTTCAAAAGAGTTCTTATTTTCTATATCGGGGAAGCGCTTGTACGAAGAATTGATTTAGATACTTTTGACTGCTCCTATTTACGGCTCAATGTACTTTCGGTTTCCAGGGCATGATGTCCTTACGCGTGGGTGAAAAAATGTCGCTTTCAGCGTGATATAAGTCTTTCTTCAACAAGCTACATGCGAAAACATTTCCGCTGAAAAGCTTGTTAAAAAAAGGGCATTTTTGTGTCATCTTTTAACTGCCGTGTGCGTGATGTTCCTGAAACGATTTAACATTGCTCTCAGGGATTTCTTGCAACGAACCTTGAAAAAGCGGTTTTGACTTTTCATGCTACACGATACCTCACCGGAGTGCAGTGTCATTAAACCGGAGTGTCATTAAACTTACAAAGGTGGTGATCGGCCCACCGAAGAAAATTTAATTACAGAAATTAAAATTTGCTATTGTGCATTTTCCACAACTCATAGTAATTTTTTCCTTTTCAATGCAAATCGCTTTTATTCGAGGCAGTTATATCTCCCAGCTAACCTAGAGAGACAGAAAAGCACAAACTCATGTTGTTTTATAGTTCTTTGGGCATCGACAATTTGTCCTCTCGGCTGGAGAAAGAACATGTTGAAGAGGAAAAATGGGATAATTTCCAGGGTCTCAATGTCAATGATTCCTTGACGTCTCTGCATTCACCCGCCGCGGTGGCTCAGTGGTCATGGTGCTCGGCTGCTCACCCGAAAGACGCTGGTTCGATCCTGGGCGAGGCAGTCGAATTTCGATGAAGGCGAAATTCTAGAGGCCTATGTACTGTGCGATGTCAGTGCACGTTAAAGAACCCCAGGTGGTCGAAATTTCCGGAGCCCTTCAGTACGCTGTCCCTCATAGCCTGAGTTGCTTTGGGACGTTAAACCCCAATAAACCAAACCAACGTGTCTGCTTTCGGAGCTTCATCGGCATTTACTTTGCCTAAATGGCGGAATCTCACCAGACTCGCTTGTCTTCACAACAATTTGAAGTGCTGGCTGTGTACACATCTAGACATTTTTTAACTGCGCATGCGAAAATTTAAAATTGGTCCTGAGGAAATCAAGTGGCCCAGTAACTATCTCACGTATCTCGGTGGACACCAGAACCGCGTCCTGCGCATAGAGCCTCGCCGATTTTTGGTGGCCGATGAGCAGTCTTTTGAACTGTTGGCTTCCAAACGACAGCCAACGTTTGGATCACAAGTCTAACGTCAAAGCCACCGAGCCACCTCGGCGCGTATGCGAAGCGAAAACAAATAAGTGCATAGACGTTACCTCTCCGACAGCGCTCTCGCGAGTACAATGGCAGAAAAACACGGTGCAGCACGCATACATCCCTACACAGCAGCCATTCAGGCCCGTGTGTAGGAATAGATGCGTTATCCTCCTTCTTTCTTCGCCTGAGGAGAGCGCCGGTAAGATACAGCTCTTATGTACTTTTTATCTTGATGGATGTTGCTAAACTGGCATTCATGATCTGAGAGAACCTGCCATTTGCACTACACCCCACTGCTGTTATTCTAGTTATTTCACTCTCGCCATCTGCATCTGCGGTCACATGACTGCCTACACTAAGTGGGTACATTCCCTTATCACTTCCAACACCTTTCCACCAATCTTAAACTGCTGTTCCCTGCCGAGATTGTTGCATAGTGCTTTAGTATTTTGCATGACAAATTTAGACACACCGTGCTGCTTTGCCTGCCTGATGACCGAAACTTCACTCAAGCATACTTCACCAAAACTAAATGTTAATATATATATACAATTCCTAAAACTCCTCTGCAAAGACTCAGGGACACTCCAAGGCTTCACTCCAGAAAAAAGTATAGTCTAGCGACTCCAACTCGTCCGTCCCAGAGGTAAAAGTGTGTGGAGGCTGTGAAGTCCACGAGACGGCGAGTATGTCTTGCTCACGCGCCAATAGAGAAATGTAGTTTCTGAAATGCGTGTTCAATTCAATGCGTGCGGGAGACGCATGCATGCTGCGGCAAAAAACGCGGTGCGTCCTTTGTTCCTAATTCCACTTTCTTAACGCCCCGAAATTGCCGTCCATAATTAATCTGCGCTGAAAATGACGATGACAGTAAGCAAGAAGCGAAAATGAGCCAGTCTGTTTCTAGTAACGATGATACATGTTTTGCTTTTTGCGTGCCACTTGGCCACTACAAGCGGATTGTTGGGAAGTTTCAGTGCCGCTTTTCTGGAGATTTTTTTTAAGATTTTGAGATTGAGGAAGCTCGAAGAAATGTTTGTGAGTGACATTCAAACCAATTACTTCTGTTCAGACAGCCGGCAAGATAAAAATATAAACAATATTTCACCTTAAGATGGTTAAGACGGCTGATGGACATTTTTTCTGTTTTTCCCCGTTCATTAACCAGAACTTCTTAGCGCGTCAGACGCATACAGTTACCATGCATTCACTCGAAGAAATAGATAAATGTTATAAATGGCAGTAAAGCTGCATGTCAACTCGACGGAACACTTCCAATCCTGATGGAAGAGTGACAGGTTTTTGTGACGCCTCCGCAAAAATCGATGTACACTATACCTGCGACTGCTTCCAAAAGCGCTCCCGGCGGCACAAGATGGGAAACCTACGCAATGAACTTTTGTATTGCTTGTGAGGGCTACGGTTGCATTAAATAAGCTCAGAATCCATTTCCTTTCCTCTATGGCCTGCGCCATGGATGGAAAACTTTATTAAGCAAGTGAGTTTGGACCATGCAAGGTCTCAGGGCCACCGCACAGCCCTCACATTACGCGCATGTGTCCAGGCCACGTAGGGCCATGACACTGGCACCCCGGTTCACACAGCGAAGTTGCGCGTCCGGGTCCTGCGACGCAAGGAGGGCCTCCCATTCCTCCCATGTACCGATGGCGGGCTGTCCCTGCGGGTGAGGATCGGCAGGGCAGCCGAAGAGGATGTGGTCCTGGGTGGCGTGCGGTTCTCCGCAGAGAGTGCATTCTGGGGAAACATGGCGGAAGTAGGATAGAAGCTGAGGGGTAGGAAGAGTTCGGGTCTGGAGTCGCCTCCAGAGGATTTGTTGGGAGTGGGATAGGCGGGGGTGGGGAGGGGGATAGAGTCGACGGGCAAGGCGTGCTTGTTGAGTTAGTTCTGAGAACGTGTGTGCCCGCTCCCTCGAGAAATCCCGGCTGGGGTCGCCATTTACCGGCAAATAAGTTCTCGGGCTATGTTATCGGCGGCCTCATTTCCGGGATTGCCAGAGTGAGCCGGCACCCACACGAGCTCAATACGCCTATCGGGATTTAGGGTGCACATTCTCAATATCTGCCACGCGGGGGCATGGACGCGTCCGCGGGCGAAGTTAAGAATGGCTGTTTTGGAATCGCTTAGTATATAAGCTGCATTGGTTTGGGCAATGGATATTGCTATAGCTGCTTCCTCTGCTTCTTCCGGGGTACAAGATGGGTCTATGAAATGGGTAAATGGGGGGGCTGCTGGATGGTAAGCCACAGCTACTGAACGGTCTGGCCCACACGCGGCGTCCAACCAGCGCACATCCTCTGAAGTGCCATATTCTTTATGGAGAGCTTTGGCTCGCGCGACTCGGCGGGATTGATGGTATTCAGGGTGGACATTCTTAGGAAGGGGTTTCAGGATAAGCGCAGTGTGTATGGCGCGAGGGAGAGAGATGAAGTCTGTCATGTGTGCCGGCATGCGAATTCCCAGAGAATACAGTATATATCGTCCAGTTTCCATGCCATCCAGACGAAGCTGCTGTGTGTAGCGATGTACATCTATAAGTTCTTGTATAGTGTTCAATATTCCTAATTTGAAGAGTCTGCCCGTGCTAGTGCTCTTTGGTAGGTTTAGCGCTGCTTTGGTAGCCATGCGGATAAGAGCATTGATCTTGTCTTTATCCGCAGAGGAGAGGTTGAGGTAAGGAGTGGCGTAAAGAATGCGGCTAAGCACAAAGGCATGCAGCACCTTGAGATTGTCTGCTTCGTCTAGACCGGCTCGTGAATGTGAAACCCTTCTAAGAAGATGGATGACGGAATAAGTGGACTGTTTTAGTGCTTTCAGGGTAAGGTTGTTTTCAAGTAGCACTACTAAGGGAACTTGTTTTGCATAAGCGATTCTCGCCTGTATGCTGTTACTAACACTATATTGTTTTAGTATTTTACCAACGAGTGTTGGGGCATAAAGGATGACACAGAGGTTAACGGTACTTAAAGTGCCAACTTCCACATACATTGAAATTGGCGCTGTAGGGGCCGTAAACAAAGACCACATTCTTTCATGCCCCTCACGACACACCCGTTACTCATTACTTCCGTAGTAATATGGGCAAATGAATTAAGTACATTCTAATTGGCCCTATTAATGCTACAGCATTAGCAGCACCACTGCGTAAAAATCGTCATACGGTGCTGTCGTTCGTCGTAATATCGCCTGGAGGGATGCGTCGTCATCAGTGCTTAATGCGAAAGCAACTACGACAATCTCTAACATTGTAAAAGTGATTGCGCGTGGCTGCGATCGTTGGAGAAAGGCCAGGCTGCATCTCGCGTCACTAAAAAACTGATAAAACCCCTTGGCGACTTCGAGCGTGAAAAACTAACCTCACAAACATTCGCACCATTATGACACCTAAGTGCGTGCCACAACCGCCAAAATTATAAAATATAACTATATACATCAAAATGAAGTAAGCAAAAAGAAAGTAAGGAAAGAAGAAAAAAAATGGTAAAAATAACAAAAATAATGCTATCATCGCATTTTCAGCAGAGAGTGGAATTAGGTGTTGCAAACATATTTCCCACATTTTATTGCGTTTACCAAAGATGTTTCATTCGATTTATGCTGCCTACAATTCCGCGTTTAATTAAGATACATGACCCTTTCTTGGCACTGCCCCTATAATCCATGCTCTGCATCAGTGCTGTACCTATTGCATTCAAGTCTTTGGAGTGGCCGGATATTTCTACATTGATGTGACAGGCACGGGCGTTAACTTTGTACGCACTGCAGTACCTCAATTCATTCTCTTATCTGCGCAGGCTCTCAGCCCTATCTTCACTCCGGCAGCCAGCGAACGACACCGCCTGCATGATATGCCCACCGGATGTTGGAGGTGGCTGCCGCCAATGATAAATCTCAAAGGGTTCAATAGGGGAATGAATTCTTTCAAAACACTGCCCTCGGGGGCGGGTTTCTGCTTGGCGTGCATTATCTTTCATGTCAGAAAAGAACAGATAACGGGCTGGTGGCGTATAGGCTTCTTTCGCACTATTGTTTGAGTAGGTATAAAAATCGGCCGCTGCGAGACAAGTTCCATCGTTCTGCCTCCACTTGAAGCCATCATGAAAGTCTTCATTTTGCTTGCCGTTGTCAGCACCGCATTCGGTGAGTGTAGAGCTTGGTGGTGCTTTTTGTTATTGTTGTCTTTGCTTTCAGGTCAGACATTTTTCTGGAGATTGGTTTGCGCAGAATATTCCACCTGCATAATTTATTCACAGGATCATCTGAATCCGACTACGTCATGTAAACTAATGCGAAATGTGTTCTCCGGCAGGCCTTTTGTAATTATGCGCCAGAAAACTCCTCCCACAGGAGTGAGAACATTTTACGACTCTGGAGTCCTTTACAAAGCTGCCGTACTGAACAGTCTGTTATTGACTCTACATGCAGCTTTTACGCTTTGTAAGCCCAAGTGAGGAAATCATCCAATAAAATAAAATATAACGCGTTTGCCGGAAAAAAACAAAAAAAACAGACTTTGCCAGTGCATTCTCTGCCGCCTGACAGGAAGCCGTGGCTTATTAATTAAAAAGAAGTATATTTTATATTAAAGTGAAAATTTCTGGACGATGTTGTCCCTCAGCAGTAGAGAATTGTTTTCTTTACGCATGATTTCATCATTTCTGCGTATCAATTTTTTTCACCGCTGCATGATTGGGAGCCATTTTGACATCTTGCGTCAGCAATTAATCGCAGTAGTATACCATATATATTTTAATATCTATGTTATTTCCCCCGCTTTGGCTAACATTATAAATATGCGAGCAGCAAGTGACCAGTAAATATCGATGCTTCCAATATTATTTGCATCCGCTTCTTCAGACATTCTCTTCTGTTGCTATGACGGAATACATACATATTAACTAAACTGAGGAGCAGGCGCATGCATTTTGTTCGGTTGTGTGGCTTGGATGTTCAATGCAAAAGATAGCCACACGTACATCTTGCCTCGAATTATGTTTGTTTTTGCTAAACGTGCTAGATGTAAAATGAAAACAGGTAATGAAAAGGAAAGGTTAATTTGTTTTCTTCACCCTAATAGCATCCTAATAGCATAAAAAACAATGACAGAGCAAATAGAGGTCTTTTTTTCATGAAATGGTCTACTAAATAATAACCAATAACAAAAGTTCCTTGTCTCTCTAAAATACCAGCCCCGACAGAAAAAAAATACATTTCTTTCGTCTTCACAAAATGAACAAGGGAGGGGAATGCCTCAGGTTGCGAGCCAACGTTTCGACAAGGGGACTTGTCTTCGTCTGGGCAAGTCCCCTTGTCGAAACGTTGGCTCGCAACCTGAGGCATTCCCCTCCCTTGTTCATTTTGTGATCGCCAAGGACCATCTACCACACCCTCTCTCTACCATGGATTTCTTTCGTCATGTTACTCAAGTTAAAGTAACTCGGTGTCGTCCGATGGTCAGACTTGCAGACTCCACTTTCAGTCACAATCACTGGACATCTTTAGCCGGACAGCGGAAGCTCCATCCAAGGCTTAAAAAAGACAGAACAATCATAGCTTTATTCCTTATGAGAAGACAGAACTAACCTCCGCTAGCTGCAATTCTCGGATAAAGTATTTCGAACTGCTAAACATTGCTGCACACATATTAAATGTCTTATTATTGTCTGCCTGATAGAGCAAGGATTTACCCATCCTAGCATCTTGTATTCAAATAAAATCAAAGCAGTCGGCTCCTAAACATGAGGAGGAGCAAAAAACCTACATTGCCGACCAGTATCCGCGCCCAATGAAAAGAGCGCACGTTCCGCTAATGCACACTGGTCATCTGTCGAGTACGAGTGCAGCACAACGCTGAAGAATGAAGGTGGAAGTTAAAAGAAACAATGGGAGGTAATGGCAGTGTTATATGAGTGCACGACGGTTCGCTATCTGCTCTGACATTCGGACAGTCGGAACAATGATCTGTTTCACGGAACCCAAGGTTGCAGAGCAAAAGTGGGGAGAAGAGTAGGTTAGTCTGAAATTTTCGGAAGGTCTTCGCTAGTTTTGTGCTGAGCTCATAAGCAGAGCATATCGCACTGGCAAAGAAAAAAGTGTAAAAATCAGAATAGGTGGAGCAATGCAAAAGAAGCGCGTTTTGGAAACGTTCATACGAAACTCTTAATTGTGTTCACCTGTATATGAGACATGTAACAAGTCCTAATGTCGGTCTCCAGAATACCCTCAATAAAATAATTGGATTTTGATATGCGCCACTACCGCGCAGCGACCCGCGTTCTTGCGTTTGTGCCCCAATAAAACGCGTCTGCTGCGGCCGAGTAGCTGTACTGATATGAAAGATGTACCAACTTTGCCTAACGTAAACGAGCGACGGGATTTGCTCAAGACACCTCCAAACACGAAAACATCTCGAAATTTAAGGACAAGGGTTCATGTTGCGTTGGACACCTTAGATCATACGGGGTGCCATTAGTTCTCCGCTACACGGATAAGAAACGTACCTCGTTGCTTAGTTACTGTTCTTTTTTGCAAAGACGGTAACCGGATAACACTGTTCGAGGATTTTGGACAAGCTGGTCCGATATTACAGGTTAAGTTTCCTAGGCTAAGCTGTAGACGTTATATCGCTGTTAAATGCACTGTTCTTCAACAAAATAAAGCCGTGAACTTTCTGCGCACGCAAAGGAGTGCTATTCGAAGTAGTAACAAATTTAATTTACTTTTCTGCTTGCAGCTGCGACTGCGTTTGACGAGAGATGCACCCAGCTGCCTGACAGCGGGCCCTGCAGGGCGAGGATGCCGATGTGGTGGTTCAACGCCAGGACTGGGAAGTGCGAGCTTTTCAACTACGGCGGCTGCGGAGGAAACGAGAACAGATACGAGAGCAAGCGACAATGTGAAATGACGTGCTCTTCGGGTAAACGTGAGTGTTTAATGGAACTTTTGCGGATGTCCGCACTAGAGGTGGTCACTCCGCATTATTAGCCTAAAGAGTGCGTGTCGTGCGGCCACGTAGATTAATGAGGTTCGAAAAACAGCTATTTAAACAACTATGCAACAAAATCGCTATTATAATGGTGTTAAAAATTAGTAAACGCCACACCCACCTTCGCACAGGCAAGCGCTTATCGCTAAAGCCGGAAATATCGAGTAGGCGAAAAAAACTGTTATAACAAATTCGGTCAATAATTTCCATGAGTACCGTGGCTTTTTTCGGATTGTTGGTACATAGTTCCAATACACTGTAGCGTAGCAAATGACGAGGACACAAGAGACGAGAGACGAACACTAAGAGGGCTAACTTCCTTCGTCTCTCGTCTCTTACTGCGCTACTGTGTATTGGAACTATTGTAATTCCATCAGGTCGCTGGAAGACATTTTCGCTCTCTAAAATTTTCGCAACCCATGATGATACATTTTTGCTCACATACAGTCGGTAGTAAAAGTGTACGGGTTGCTTATCCAGGGGAAGTAACCTGTTAAAGCGCCAACTCGAGGCACACTTGTCTGATACTACTAACAACTATTGAAGCTTTCAAAACCGTACACCAAGATGCCCGTTATTCATGCGCATCGAGGATTTTTTTTTTATCCTTCATGATCTCCAAGAGTGTTCTGATTTTCCGTTCGCAGCTTCTTTCTGGCCCGAAAGACCTTGGACAGTGAAGAAGGAAGTGCTTGGTATGTGCACTGATTTCTGATAACTATCCTTTTAACTATCACAGAGAGGCAACAGTTTGCATTTAAAAATTTTTAGATGGTCGTTAGTAATAGTTTAGTTAGTTAATTAGTTATCTGGTTAGTTAGTTAGTTAGTTATCGGGTTGGTTAGTTAGTTACTTAGTTAGTTAATTAGGTATCTGGTTGGTTAGTTAGTTAGCTGGTTGGTTAGTTAGTTAGTTAGTTAGTTAGTTAGTTAGTTAGTTAGTTAGTTAGTTAGTTAGTTAGTTAGTTAGTTAGTTAGTTAGTTAGTTAGTTAGTTAGTTAGTTAGTTAGTTAGTTAGTTAGTTAGTTAGTTAGTTAGTTAGTTAGTAATATTTTTCAAAATTTTGAAATAGAATTACACTCGCCGCTGTGGCTCTTCAAAATTTGTCTGCATCACGCTAAAACACATGCGCATTAGAAAGCACGCAGACGAAACAGATCCTTCCAGTGCACGTAACTGGTAGAAAAAGGCAAATTTTTGAAGCCACAGCACCATGGGTAATCGCGTTCTCGAAAGTCTAACAACTGATATGGATATTACTAACGACCGGCTAATAATGTCTAATTGCATCTAGGTGCATAACTGTGCTAAGTAAAAAGTTAATTATTAAAAATTAGTTGACCATTTCTCTACTTAAGGCTATTCATCGGTTTTCTGGTGTCCGCCAACGCACGTAATGCTATGCTGCGAAAGCCATATTTTTACCCCAAAAAGTCTATTTCTGAAAATTTTCGAAACTAAATTCTTAAATACCCGGTATTGGTGGTATATTGGTGGGAACGTCGCCATGTTAATTTTAGAAGGCAAACCAGTTTGAGGGGCACTTTTTATGAGTCATGAAGAGTAAACCTCACTTTCATAGTCCCGGAGCAAGGTTGGTCTCTTGTCTATCCAACAAACTTCAGCGCTTCTTTTTCAGCGGCGCAAATTGCATCCAAAAATTCGAAGAATCTCTTCAGTTCACATTTCGCACCACAGTGAAGGAAATTTCTAAATACTCAAACACAAGTGAAAGGGCTTGTGACTAGTGCCAGGCTGGAATCCACGCCATACCTTGAGTGCAACGGAGTCGATGCTGATTGTGTTACATTTATTCCTCAGCCTCCCCGGCTGACGTGTGCCGTCGCCCAGCGTACTCCGGCCCTTGCAAGGCTAGCATCCCGCGCTTCTACTACGATGCTCAAACAAAGCGATGCCGCAAGTTCATCTACGGGGGCTGCGAGGGCAACGGCAACAACTTCGAGACCCTGCGTCAGTGCATGGACGCCTGCGCCATTCCGGCTCCTTGGGAGCCGGTGCCGCTGCGCGCATAAAAGCACTTACTGGTTTTCAAAACCGACAGTGCTAAACATTCTCCAACCTAAAAGATTATAGACCGATATTTACACATGCATTGCAGAATGATTGAACTATTTTGTATGATCGCGGGGAACACATGCAGAAGATAACTAATGTAAGAGACAGATTAATAAAGCCGATTTACTCAACCTTATGTTCGTTTGCGATATATCTGGTTTTACTCTCTCGGTGGTGAGTTATCCATCACATCTCCACGCGCACTAAATAATTTCTTGAAGAGCATTTCTTCGCTTCCAAACTTGAAACAGTTTTTCCTTATGCTCAACTAATGCCATCATTTGTGAAAAACTGGTTTGTATAGCGGCGAATCAGCATCGGGTGGCTGATACATCCCACAGAGCTCTACCTGACGTAGAAACTCAGGCTATAACGCCACATTACAGACTGTTCTTAACACCTGTACTACATTTGGAGACGCATAAATTAAGGACGAGCTACTGCCTGACAAAACATTATGAAAATGCTGTTTTGCCTCCTGTCAAACGAAGGGTGCGACGGCTGCCTGGTTTCTTCTGAAAATGCACTTCATTCTTATTCATTCATACTCGGATTACCTTCTACTATCTAAAAAAAAATTTGTGTGTATATAATGGGAATCCTCTACCTTAGAAAAAGAACAGAAACGGCTCTGAATATAAAGGAACAGCTTTATGCTAGGTATTTCTGCGCTAGCGTAATTCAAGCTTTATTCTACTATAAAACAAATGCATGCCCAATTAGATAATTGCCTTACTATCCGAAGCGTAAACTCACCTAAACTGTGGTTTAGTAAAGATACCACCACTTCCGAGAAGAAAGGATTGGTACCACCAGAAATAAATTCCTATACGCACTGAAGAACGTCGCAACGTCCATCTTTATATCTGGTTTTGAAAAAAAAAACTCACCATATATATACACAAATAATGCCCCACCAATCTGTACAACAGGAATTTCAGAGGCAGCCGACGTCACTGATTTCGTGAAAACAGTTTTGCATGCTACAAGAAAATGTGAAACGTCACGTGCAGAATTATAGACGCCAGACCAGAAAGGGTGATTTGACGTTATATTGAAGGAGTGGGTGACTTTCACACCCTTTCCGTAACTGCTGGAACATGAATAATATGCTATTACATTCTATTTAGGTTGAAAAAACTAAATGGAAGGCGCGCATGATCTTTTTTTAGTATTGCGGAAAAAAGGAATTGGTTTCAGCAGTAGCAGCTGATATATACAAGGGGTGTGCGCGTAGTTGGATAACCCTACACTTAGATGTGCGGTAGCATCCGGTGATGTAGATGCTACATCGCACGGATGTGGGGACAGAAGTAGAGGCACACTCTTTGCCACGCTTATTCGGATCGAGTCATATAATTTCAGCCCTAGAAGATTTGAAAGCCTGACTTATATTTCTTACTTTTGGCCTTCTCATCAACGCTTTTATTTATATCAGTACCTGTCACTTAAGCGAGTAGCTCAGATGAAAACAAATGGTAGAGCAGCTTACCCTTAGTTTTATTCTGCTCAGTCAAAGCCATTTCAAGAGACACCGACTGACTGACGGACCTTGGACTTCACGTTTTCAAGCGCGTAGTCCATGGAAACATTATATGCAGGACGCTTGTAAACACATGGAATCGACATAAAACTGCGTACACATTTTAGAATATGATTGAAAAATTTAGCTCTACACCCTCTCAAGGACGCCATGCAATTATGTGAGCGTCAGGGGCTTCGAATCAGTTGCTTTCAAACTAGCACTCTATCTCGCCGCGCAGCCTCTTTATTTCTCACTGGACAGCAGTGGTACTTTGTCGTGCGAAGGATGCCTGGAGCTGAAAAGTAAGAGGAACTTTAACCCTTAAATTTGGTATTTTTTCTTTTAAGTCAAGAATATTCAACAATTATGCGCAGAGTTATAACATTTCGCAAAATGAATTTTATATGCCCGTATTGGCCCTGTTGTGAAGCAAGGAGGCGGCATTGAATAGTGTAAATAAATAATTACAATCACTTATCTTGATATACTGAATCACAAGGCTTAGGCCAATTCTATACAATGGAATCATAGGAGGTAGAAGTAGTAAAAGTTTCAAGGCAGCAGAAAGAGAAGGTTAGTGCTGCTCTAACCGATATTATATAAAGAAGTGAAGCACGCAGAGAAATTTTTTAGGCCCGTAAACGTGTTGCGGAGTCAATCAAGCAGCTATCCCTTTCCATTCTGCAAGTCGCTTAAGCAACCAAATGATGAAGGGGGCTTTATAACGCCAGCACATCTGCACAAATGCAGTACAATGTGTTATTTGAGCATAGCGAAAATTTCAAACAGGAATGTCAAACTTCTGGCGATGTGAGGGATTCGATTGAAGTGGGTACCTAGATTAACAAAAGTAGCTGAGATTTGAATAATGTCAACACAGCTAGATTTTCAAACGGGAATCTCAAATTTCGGGCGACGTATGAGATTCAGTTGTACTGAGCACTATGTTACAAAAAGAAACTCATATTTAATATCAGGTTCAAACTTACGGCTATTCATGGCCCTGAGACTTACATTTGTTTTCCCAATTTTTCGGACTTCCTTTGTTTCACATAGCTTCCAAACCACGATCAGAACGGCACTCATGAACTTCTGTTTTTTTTCTAGTGACTGTATTTTAATAAAATATGAATCAGCAGCAAGAAGCCACGCGATAATATTTGATGCAGGTCAGAAGAAGCATACGGTGGAGTGAAACACACCGTGTTCACAAGAATGGTTTGATCTTGGAGAGATTCCTGGTGCCACGCATAGCATGTCCAACAACAAGATATTGTCAATAATGGGCTGTACTTGATAGTGATGCGCATATTCAATCTATTATACTATTGCCATTCAACCACTGCTTTTTTTTAATTGACTATGAACTATTATTTGTACTAAATGATGCCTGAAGCCCTTTTTCAGCCTTTAGATAGGTCGACACAGGTCCAGACAAGCTGGCGTCTATAGTTCAGCTTTATTTGGCGTCTAACCTTTCAATTACGATGGATTATTTCTTATTTTATCCATGGAAATCCTCTAAATCTTTTCATTGTTAATCTATAATCATGTGTATAAAGTAGAGAAAAAGCCTGTAAACACCCTAAAGCCGTAATTGGCGCACTTTGTCTACCTACTAGGTTCAGTAAAAGCGTTAAATCACTCACAGTACTCCTGTGACTGGCTGTATTCAAGCTTTGATTATCCGTAAGGCTCTTATTTGCAACATTACTGTGTTTTGAGAGGACGACAACACTTCTGTGATGATGGTGACGGTAATACTGGTTTGGTTTGGTTTATGGGGTTTAACGTCCCAAAGCGACTCAGGCTATGAGAGACGCCGTAGTGAAGGGCTCCGGAAATTTCGACCACCTGGGGTTCTTTAACATGCACTGACATCGTACAGTACACGGGCCTCTAGAATTTTTCCTCCAAAGAAATTCAACCGCCACGGCTGAGATCGAACCCGCGTCTTTCGGGTCAGGAGCCGAGAACCATAACCACTGAGCCACCGCGGCGGCGGTGACGGTAATACTGTTATGAGGCAGCTGCGACAAGGATTCAATTGATCATGTCTAATATTCTGTTCTTTTTTGTCACAATGTCTAATCCAAATGTAATACCCACCACAATCGCAGAATTGAAATGTCGTTGAAAAAATTTTAAACTAGCCCCCTTCCTGTCCATATAATTGTGACTGAGAACACATTTCCGCATTCCGTTCTATCCGTTCGTCATTACTGCATCCATTTTTGAATGGGCTGTTTTGTTTATCGCATAATTTTCAAGAACAGTGGCTGTTAGGTTTTAAAGGCTGTGGTGCTGGTGGTGGTTTGAATGTAGTTTGAAAGTGGCCTGTCGGCAATACCTCCACCTGTGTCACTGATTTCAATGATGGCGTCTCTACCATTCTTCTTTAGAACTATGTTCTCTAAAAGCTTCAAGCACGATTGTAGCACTGATCGCTACACAGCTTGGGAGGCACTCTTATGACATTAAGATGCAATAGACATTCATGATTTTCTGCTGATTTTGTCTAGGTATGTTTGGATCAATGCCAGGTACGTTAGCGCGACCTGTAAAAATTTCATGGCGGTGGCGGTGGGGAGGCAGAAGAATTCAAGAAGGATCGATGTGGTAATATTATTGGCAGTGTGGTTAAAGAAGAAAGTCTGGTTAGTTGGCGATTTTAATTAACTCGCAGCGACATGGTTACTAGCTCCAAAAATCACAAGAGCCAGGAAAAAAATGCCGCGGTTTGTAATAATATATTTGTTGTTCTATATATATTGATCCATTTACCTGCTTGGACACTCGGCTATTGGGTACTCAGTTAAATACTTTTAATGCGGATGCTTTAGTACCCTCGTCGCGCCAATGTCATCGGCGAAGTGCATTTGACCTTCAAGTGGAAGGGTGAAGGTGTGTCAGCCATGTGATGTACCACGTGACTCGCCGCAGCTGCAGCCGCGCGCCGCCTCTTCAGCTGTGTCTACGTGACTAACCGTGTGACTCGCCGTTCGATTGAAAGGGAGACGGCGCCGCTCTCGCGTGCATACACACTGCCGCCTCGTAGTTGCTCACTATGAATGAAGCCAATTGGCCGGGACCATCTACGCCATCGCGATGGTCTGGTAGACGACCGGCTGAGTCTGATCATTCGGCTGATGTTGCCAATCATGCTAAGTGTTTAGCTAGAGGAAGGAAATTAAACGTGCCAAACAGCCGCAGACACTGATGAAGAACGGTAGCGTCGACTGGCTCAACGACGATTGAACGATGCCGAACGGCGGCCGCGAAGAGCTTTGAAGGCAGCCGCTGCTGCTTCTGCCTCCTCCGCGACTTTGGCGACGGACGAAAAGGTTCAGTCTAACCTGGCTTAGCAAAACAGCATAACCACGCATAACAAAGCTTTTGCGTGCATAACAGGGCTTAGCCGAGCTAAGCCGGAGCCATTTTTGGAGTACTGCATATCTGGACGTGAACATCAATCCACCGAATCGCAATTGTATAAGGCAACAGCTTTTCTTGACAATTAATGGAAAGCTGTGGTGCAGGTCATTCCCAAGTGTGTCAAACCGCATCCGTTGCGTCAAATTTAGGCCCGATTTCGGTTTCGTTTCCGAAGGAAAATAAAACTTTTTGCTGCCGGTTTCATGCAATAACAGCATTTTCCAATGACCTCGAAATGACCGCTACAGCGTTGAGGAAAAGAAGACGCCAAGGAAGTTTTAGCGAAGAAAGTTACTCACACGGACAGCTTCCTTTGAGGCATGTGAATGTCGAAGCAGATCAGAAAACTAACTGACATGAGCGGCGGATTCTAACATAGCAAGACACTCCATCAATGCTCTCCCGAGAAATGAAACTGAGACACTGCCACCCGATGTCCTTCTTTCATCGGATGGCGTTTGAGCCAAGTTGCTCACAGTGTAGTAACAACTGTGGATGTATAATAACTGAAATGGAATGTAAGTTTCAGAAAAGAAACAAGCTTTTTTCTGTGGCTCATTAGGACGGCCGCAGCGTCGGTCGGTTCGCCGTCTGAGTTTATTCCTCCGATTTGTCTTTCGAGTTGGCACAAATGTACACCGGAAAAAAAATAAGACGTATGTGCGCACAATGCTGCATATCTAAATGTAGCTGTAGACTGCGATAATATGTCCTAAACAGACGCAATAAATATATGCGTTAGTGTTCTTCAGTAAATTATAATTTCTCGCACCCAAACCGCATGCCGGGGAAACTATGATATTATCTTTTAAACCTAAAACGCCAATGCAGTCAGTACGTGAAAGATTCAATGCATGAAGGGTGGAAGGAATTAAGAAAACAAATATTCTATAACTTCAAGAAAGCCTTGAAAACACCTCGTTAAGAAAACAACAGCCCTGCAAAAGAGGCGCAGTACTTCCTCTGCTCCTAGGTAAATATAAGTTTTTTTTTAAGCTAGCTTTAGGGCCTCAGGGCATAAAACGGTATGTAATGATGGATGACGAGGATGCTTAAACAATTGAGAAAAGGTTCGCTGATCCAATGAAACCGAGGAGTGAATGATGACAAGGTTCCTTTGTCTAAGACGTATATGAAGCTGGACTGTTCGGCGAAAGACACGCTGCCGCCATGTGCCGGCTTCTTTTCGGCTTCAGCGCCGGGCAAACCCACCGCAGGTGGTGAATGTCGCCCTCAAGACTTCTGATCTTGCAGACTGGACACCCGGGGCGGGGATATAGATATTGGAATTTTGGTCACTTTCATGTCACGACTGGGGTTAGGGCAACCGCGACCCAGATCCTCCCAAGCGCAATCCCATCTGCACGGGTAAGACGACGGGGGAGGGTTACCGCTCACGGAAGGATTAGAGAATGTGTGCGGTACCGCGGGGGTTATTTTCTTGTTAAAAGGAGGGTAGAGTCATCCACAATGAGGAGTCGGGCAAAGACAAGGTTGGGGCCGCAAGGCGGGTCGCAGAATCAGCACGGCTTTGTGATCTCAGGAGGTCTTGTGGGACCCACTAAATACAGATTGGCTGTGTGATGCGTGCCGATAAACGATGGATATTCCGGCAAATTTTTGGGGTGCGACTGATGCGTTGTAGTAGGCGTGTAACGTGAACGGCGTCGGTATGGATAACAATGTGGGCCGTAGACAGCCGGGAAACGGCGGCCACAGAGCAAAGTGCCCCCTGAACCGCAAGCATCGGCGCACAGGAAGAGAGGCGGAACCTGGACGTTTTGTTCAAGGTAGGCTTGCAAGGGCAGTAAACTGTAGTCGTTGTTTCGCGAGACTGGATGCTTGCGTCAACGTATATAGCGATGAAGCCGTGCAGAATAATGGCGTCTTGTTGTGTTATTCGTTGTTGTTATTCGCGCTTTAGCTCCGATTCGAATATAGAAAACATTCTCTGTAGTTGTTCTTTGTTATACGGGAACCAATTCTTCGTAGGTTTGTTTCGTATTGATTTCATCTAAATTTTCCACTGAGTGTTATATATTTTACGTGAAGTATACATTGAGAGAGGTGCCCCAGTGCTCGTCGCGTGCTTTGTGAAGCGAAGTTACTCTCGGTTAAGCAGATTATTTCTTTGTGATTAGTGGAAACAAGGGGTCCGCAAATATTCGAATATCTCGAACCGCAAACCGAACATCCCTCATTGGATTATTCGAAGTGAATCGAATTTACTATTCAATTATTGGAATACTTTTCTAACAACTGGCACGAGATTCGAATAAGCCCACTTTATTTTTATTCGAAGTCTGTTCCAAAAAATTTGAACACGATTACGTTACTCCCTAATTCGTAATACGAGCGCAGGTCTGTCTGGTTCGACGGCGCGAACGGCGGGGTCCTCTCGAATGAGACACTTAGCTGCCACTTCGGCGGCGCTGAGCCTCTGCTCGGGCAGCGCGTTGAGCAGAAGCGATAGACGAAACATTTCCATGGGTTGCGTGGCTCATTCTTCACAAAGAACTGGCTAAGACTATTAAGGCGCTAGCCTTACATGCCTTATTCAGCGCAAAACTCGTCTCTGTGAGCGATAACACTCGATGGTACCAGTAAAGATCTCGAGCCTGTGCGCCTCCTTCGACGAAGCCTGACTAAGAACCACATAACAGCATACAACAGGCTCACAGGCTCTTAAGAGAGGTAGGAAGCGCCACATCACAGGTTAAGCTGTATCGCTCTCCCACTGTTTTCTCGAGAGGGCTCGAACATTCTCGAATGTCTGTCCACGCGCCGCCTCGCCAAGGTCGCGGACAGAGGAGGACCGGACTCTGCGCTGGAACGCGCCGGCGTAAGAAAGTGCCTCCCCCCCCACTCCTCTCCCTCCCCTCGCGCTCGGTTACGCCATCGGCGCCGACGCGGCTCAAGCCAACAGCGGGCGCCTATGAGCTGCTCTCTAATGGCGCGTTCACACTTGGACATTTCGGCTGCGATGGCCAGCGAAATCTGCCGCCGCCGAAATGCTGCCTCGTTCACACTTCCCGGCCACCACGTTGCCGCTCGTCGTCTGTGTGTCCTGTCGTCATGGCGTACACAGATATGGCAAGAGGTGAATCGATGCTGCCTACGTACCATAACCGTATGCACGCTTATGTACGTTTTTACGCCATTTCTAACTAACCTCATTTTCAAAAGAGAAAAGCAGCGATGTTTAGCCTTGTGGCGCCATCAGGGGATTAGGAGGGGAACCATTGTTTTTAACAAACCAGCGCCCAGACCTTTGCCAAAATTACCAACCTCTACAGAGAGATGAGACGCCGGTGCCCGCCTCCACACCCCGACTTGAATCGAGCGCAAGCCACCTTGCACCGCAGGTTACAGACACACTCTATCCTTAGCCATTCTAGACTTTCACTCATCACAGACCGGGAATACGACCCCGTCTGCCAAAATTGTTAACAGGGAGAAATCGCCACCCAGGCTCATATCCTCTGGGGTTGCGCGGGAAATCCGCCCCCTCGAACCTTACTGCCAGCTCCCTCCGAAGACGGATGGAACCAACTCCTCAAAAGGCCAGACAAGAGCATCCAACTGGCCCTCATTTCGTGGGCCCAGGAAGTCGCCCCCACCTGGGGGCCACACCAAGCCCACCTGCCCTTAATCCCGCCAATCTATGGCAATAAAGTTGTTCTCTCTCTCCCCTCCACGCGCTCTCGCTGCTTACTGTCCAAGTGTGAACGCACCTTAAAACATGGCCTACACCCTCACCGTGTACCGCCCTGTCGCGATCGGTTTTCGCAGAATTGCGGGCTCAGCACAGCGGCGCAGTACATTTACGTGGCGGCGTTTATAATGATCAAAGGACACTTCTACGACTCGTTGGTGTGGCAGGGCTCAGGCAAGTTCAGCAAAACATTCCTTGATTCTCTATTTCGGAGGTCATGGCTCATATGTACGCAGCAGCCATCCTTCTCTTGTCCAGAGGCATGTTTCTAGTTTATTCCCTTTTGACATAAATAGCACATAGCAAAATACAATTTCCAGATGCGTATGATCTGACGAAACAGAGTGAATGCACAGATTTCGTGTTGTGACCCGTTAGTAATGATTACTGCCGCGTCTTTTCATACCTGAAGCTTTAACTCCATAATTTATAGCAGCCTACAGCGGCGCCGTCCCTGGTGCTTCAGTGTTTCGCACAATTGCTGGTTCTGTAAGAGTAAAGGCACTAGCAGGGAAACTGAGTTCAAACTTTGGATTCGTAATTCGGTTCCATTTGAAAAAACCAACTGTTATTCGAACACCCCTAGTGAAAACCATTCATATTCACGTTTACCGATGTGCCAACACAATTCGCTATTCCTTTACAGTTGCGAGCAGCCAACACGTTGCTTTGCACAAAGCTGAAAGGCAACAACGGGGGTGAACGCTGAAAATGTAGCCTTCCGTGAGAAATCCCCCTCATGATAACGATTACAAGAAAAGCGTCGTTATCTTGAAGCATCGTCTGACTTATGTTGTTATAGCGCTTTATCTACACGACCGACGTCCTTTGTATCTGAAGGGCTTCCGGAAGGTCTCAGCGTGAAGGTTCTAGTAAGGAGGATGCTCATCACGCAGCTCGTACATGAGTGCACTGAATACACGTTGCGGCGTTTCTCTGCAGCATTTCGTCGACTCCATGTTCTGGCTTTTCGCAGTATAGACGTGATCACGCGTTTTTGTGGAAGGCTGTCTACGCAATTCATTTGTGGCCTTTTCCAAAGAACGCTACTGTAATGCTAAGCCTCCTGTATAATAAATTGCCACGTCGGGCTCCTGCGCCTATCAAAAAGCACGTAGTCATACAATGGGCCTCTTAAGCGATTTCTGCAAAAAAACGCGAAATCTATTTTTAGCGAATTAGGTTTCGTAAAGCAGCGCAGTTACATGGAGTCTCCACCCGTTTCTTGGATTTGGCAACCTTCAATTATGTTTGGTGTTTGAAACTTTAAATTTCCGAAACCGTAGCGGAGTTGAAATTCTCATTGATCACACCCTACATCTACCGGTTTTCATTTAAACTTACAAAAAATCACTGAACAATAACATAAACAAAATTAAAAGTTGCGTTTAAATCCGTGCCCCACCTGATCTACAATACTGCAAGAATGTATGCGTGTTGCACCCCGTTTTCCCGTCGTACATAGTCACCTAGAGTAGTTAGTAAGCACACCGTTGTCCCCTCGTTCCACTGCGGTTTATAGAGTTAATGGAGAATACCTGAGCAATTTGTGATTGGTGATGGCATTGCCTTGCTGGGTCACTGAAGATATGACTGCAAAGAATGATCAATAAGTTAGACTGGCAGGGCAGGATGGTTGGTCTTAATATGAACATGGAGGAAACCAAAGCAATGTCCAACAGTCTCTCAAGGAACAGCAGTTCAGATTTGACAGCAAGGTACTGGAAATGGTAAGGAAATACGTCTACTTAAGGCATGCAGTGGCCGCTGATCCGGATCGTGAGAGGCGAACAACTAGAAAAATAAGAATCGGGTGGAGCGCATGTGGCAGGTTTTCTCCGATCATAATTGCAGTTTACCAATATCTCTCAAGAGAAAAGTATACAACAGCAGTATCGTACCGGAACTCACCTATGGGGCAGAAACATGGAGGCTAACAAAGTTGGTTTAGCTTAAGTTAGCGGCAAAGCAGCGAGCTGTGGGAAAAAAAAATGATAGGTGTAACATTAAGAGACCGGAAGCCGGCACAGTAGATGGGGAACAACCGCTGGTTGATGATATTCTAGTGGAAATCAAGAGGAAGAAATGGGCTTGGGCAGGGAATGTATGCGAAGGCAAGATAACCGCTGGTCCTTAAGGGTAACGAGTGGATTCCAAGGGAAGGCAAGCGTACCAGGCGGCGGCAGAAGGTTAAGTGGGTGGATGAGATTAAGAGGTTAGCGGGGTTACGGTGGCCGCAACTGGCGAAGGACAGGGTTAATTGGAGGGATATGGGACAGGTCTTTGAATTGCAGTGGGCGTAGTGAGGCTGATGGTGATGATTATGAACGCGTGGGCCATCACCCAGAACGGCGAGTAAGAGCATGTGCCAGCGAAAGTGCGGCTTGTAATTTCCCTTTGCCACATCAGTGACGTCTCACACCGTAGCGAGCAATGGCAATAAATAAAATATGAAACCTCGATTTAATTTTTTTCTTGCACCAAATTCTAGCTCTCTTGTGCCCTGAAATAAGCGGGAATACCCCGAATAAACGTACGTAGGTCACACCAATATATTCTGTAAAAGTGTAGTTGATTCAGCTGCCATTTACGCTGGTCGGTTGGGTTGCTGGCTATTATGACACCCGGTCCATCCATAAAGTGTTTGTTAACACAGCGCTTCCTTTGCGTCGATGCAGAATACCCGGTGAATGAGAACTGCTAAGTCCAATCTGACTGCGATGCATGTTTCAGCTGAGCTAAATTCTTTAAACGCAATGACAATCCAATCTTCTCATAATATTCTCGTTCACTTCCCATTGTGCCTCATGTTTCTTGGATGCTGCTGGCTTTATTTGTTGCTATTCATTGTGGCTCGTTCAGCTTTTTCCACTGCTGCCCCAGCCTTTAATTGACCAACTTATTTGTTTCGTCCTATGTGTAGCATTCATTTTGTGCTTACGTCTGGTAACGCCGTTTAACAAAATAGTGTTCACAGTTATATACTTCACAATCATCCCATTTTAGAAGTAGAAAGCTATAAGTACCTCGGAGTAACCCTCACGAACAAACTTACTTGGTCCACTCATATAGCTGACATCTGCTCATCAGCAGTAAAGAAGTTATGGTTTATTAAAAGAAAACTCAGAAACTCTCCCGTGAGTACCAGAATCACTGCATACAAGGCTTGTGTTAGGTCCCGACTTGAATATGCGGCAGCAGTGTGGGACCCGCATAACAAGAAAGACATTGCTCAACTGGAGCGTGTTCAGCGAAAAGCAGTTCGTTTTATTTATGGGAAATATAGAAGGATAGACTCTCCAACTGCATTAATTCGAAAGAGTAATTTACAGTTCTTGGCAATAAGAAGAAAAGTTACCCGTCTAGTACTGCTTCATAATTACATGTCTGGAAATTTGAAGGCAGATCTTCCTGATTGCGTGAAGCTGGCGAGCACTAGGAGAACACGTCATGTACATGAGCAGTCATTAGCACCAATTTTTGCACGAACTAGTGGGTTTAAGAACAGTTTTTTTCCGAACACTGTCGCGGAGTGGAATGGCCTTCCTTCGGGTCTATGTAAGTCTAGAAATTTTGAGAAGGAGCTCAAGAACTTATTGTATGGCTCCT
Organism: Amblyomma mixtum; assembly: GCF_055824585.1. Lineage (NCBI taxonomy): Eukaryota > Metazoa > Arthropoda > Arachnida > Ixodida > Ixodidae > Amblyomma > Amblyomma mixtum. The sequence goes on from NC_143019.1 coordinate 129,175,059, forward strand.
AGTATCTTGTTTGATGACTCTGGATTTGTGTCCTGTTTACTGACTCGCGGTGTTGTAGCTGATGCTCTTTTAGAAATTTTTTTAGTTGTATGCCCCTCCTGCTTGGGCCAACTCTGGCTTGCAGTATACTGAAATAAATAATAAATAAACAAGGATAGGGATTTTAGGGTCTCTTGACGACGCGCACATGAAGAAAGCTTAGAGGCCCGAAACCGACCGGGGAAAGCAAATGGGAATGTTTCTTCTTTACCTTGCATCGCTAATGGCCAGTAAGCAGTGTAGGCAGCTTTTACGTGAAAGGCAAGAGATTGGTGAGTAGCAGAAAAAGAACCGCATGTCACCGGTGTCTTTCTTCTTGAGGTCAGTATGCGACAGGTTTCGTGCAGCATTTGAAGATGCTGTCAGACACCCCTACGAAGTAGAGTTAAGATATGATGCTATGGCAGGACGCTTTGAAGAATTTATAATACAAAGAGAAATATTTCTTTCTGTCTTCTGTAGAGTGGTAACTGTGCTGTTATTTTCATTTTAGGGCGTATTAGGGCAAGCCTATCAAACATTTAGGAGGAAACTTGTTTTAGCACGAACACACAAAAATCTGGCCTTGCGCTTCTAAAATATATGATTGCTGTCAAGAATAATAAAGCACTGGAGTATTTATTGCATTAGGGTGGCTTAATATTATTTGAAATGTGTCTGTATGCGTCCATCTCATAAGCAGATTCTTAGCAACGGCCTTTAAAGGATGCATTATACCAGTAAACCCGAATTTCAGGTAACGTGTGTGTGCGCGCAGCAGTGAACATGAGCACCCAGCACTTTAGCTGCGCTGCCAGCATTCAGCCTCTTCCATATTAAAACCCAGTGAAAGCAAAATCTGAAACTAAAACGAGTGCAAGAGAAGGGCGGAGTACACAGCACAAGAAAGAACACGGCACATGCGCACATGTGTGTTGTGCTTTCTTCAGATCCGTTAGTTGCAGAGCTGTTCTCTCGCATCATGCACCATTATTCTAAAGCTAGTGTCTAAATAGATGCATGCAATGTCTATTACAAAACATTAAAAATAACATCACCTTAGAATTTATCCCTACTCTAAAATTTCCACTTTCTGCATATCGTTCAGAGAAATTGATAGCGTTTATCTGATTGTCATTCTCAGTTTCAAGATATTTGCCCATCACACATAAAAATTCATTACAAAAGAATGGCCACTATCGTTATCTTATGACAGCAAAGAGTATATAACGATCTCGACAAGCCGACGCTTACAATATTCATGCAATTTTTCTACAGCTCTGCAGGTCTCCGTAGATCATGAAAGCAATAAGATGAAGACAGCACTAAAGACAGGTATTTTCAGATAGAAATAAGAAAAGAATAATGAGAACATGTGCAAAGTGGCACGTCAAAAATAAATACACTGTTTCTTTGGGAAAAGCGCGCGTTTCACTTCTAAGCTTAGTTCCTGTATATCATAATCTCAAACGGCTCATGGAAAGAATGATTACTGAGAAGATAATTCAAACGTCACGACCATAGTGAAACAGTCGTTAGGTCGGCTACAGTTTTTCTTCGCTATAAAAAGAAAGGCACAAGGGCGGAGCCTCCGTAATTCTGTCTCTGGCCATAGTTCGACCGCAGGACTGCCCCCTCACACTAGACACGGAACAATCACACGTCTTTCGCAAAGTTCAGAGTAACACCCTGCTCACCCCACTAATGTTCCACAACTTCGGATGGCCCGACACAGCTTACTGTCTCAAGTGTCCATAGATCAGGGCAGACACAGAGCATATTCTCTACTCATGCAGCACTGCTATTACCTCTTCTATTACCTTACCTGCTATTACCTTCAATACGCACAAGAAAATTATCTGCAATCCCAGAGACGCGGTATCGCAGGACTCCAACGCCACACCCCCACCCAGTGCTGGCTCTAGGCCAGAGTCCAATCAGCCCCCGTCTCTCACCTCTAATCCTAATGATGGCGGCGCGGCCTAACAAGCGTTCCCCTCCTCCGAAAACACACACGTTGGTAACCGTAACGCAGTGGAATTGTAGAGGCTTCAAGTCTCGGCAGAAACGCGCGAACCTGCGCCGCTACCTAGAAACTTTCGAGGCTTTACCCGCCGTGGTCGCCCTCCAGGAGCCAGGAGCGGCGGCAAAATTGACTAACTACGTGGCGTTCCAGCGAGACCCTCGTCGTGTCTCCTCGTACACAAGTCGTACACAGCCACCGAAATCGACCTCGATCTCAACATACCGTACTCGTACGCTATGGTAAGGATCCTTCCCCTTCGCCGATCGGATCCTCCCCTGCACGTACTTAATGTATACTGCTCCCCGAAAGTGAAGCGAGTGACCTTCGCGGACCTCTTTAGCCGTGCACTTAAAGAGGCGGGTCGCGACCCCCTACTGATTGTGGGCGACTTCAACGCCCCTAGTCAGCTATGGGGCTATCGTAAGGAGGAAGTGCGCGGACGCATGCTGGCGGAGCTGGCGTCCAACACCGAGGATACCCTCGGCAGCGACCACTGCATCATCAACACCACTGTTTATACACGCCCCCTAAAGCGCCCTACCACACTAGCACACATCCCCAATTGGACCACCTTCCGCACAAATTTCCCATCCGACACCAACACGACTATCACAGAGCAAGGATACGCAAACTGGTCCCGGTCAGTCATATCGCACCTTCGCTCCCACGAGAAGCAGATACAGCTTACAGAGGTGGTCACGGACGCGGACAACCACCTCCTCCACCTCTGGGAAGCGCGCCGCGGCCTCACGCGCCGCTGGAAGCGCCAGAAACACAACAAGAAGCTCAAAGCGCGCATTGTGGACCTCACCCGGCAGGCAGCAGAGTACGCGGCCCAACTCGCTGACTCCAACTGGGTAGATCGCCGCAACACGGCGGCGAGGCAGATGTCGAGCCGCAACACGTGGCGGCTCTTCCGAGCCCTCATCAACCCAACACATACCCGCACAGAAACGCAGAAGCAACTACACAAAGCCATGCACGCATTCCAAGGAAATACAACGCAGTTGGCACAGGCGCTCCGGGATCGCTACTTGTGCACAACGCAGGACGCCCGCAGATCGGCCTACTCCTACGCCGACAGGGAAAACTCGGAGTTGGACAAGCCTTTCCAGCTTCACGATCTGCGGGCGGGTCTGGCCAAAATGAAGAGGGGCACCACGCCGGGCCGGGACAAGGTCACCGTCAAACTTCTGGCGAACCTTCCTGATTCAGCGTACCAGTGCCTTCTAGAATACATCAATGCGATCTGGACGGGGGAAACCCCGCTCCCCATTGACTGGAAGACGGCTCTTGTTACCTTCATCCCGAAGGCCGGCAAACCGATCGACACGGACAACCTCCGCCCCATGTCCTCTCACCTCGTGTGTGGGAAAATTGATGCAGACGATGGTGCGGGATCGGCTGTCCGAGTACCTCGAACAACACAACACCTTCGCGGACACCATGTTCGGATTTCGCCCACATAGATCCGCACAGGATGTCCTTCTCCAACTCGACCGCGAAATCTTGAACCCCATTACACACCCCCAAAACGATAAAATTGTCCTTGCGCTCGACCTGAAAGGAGCGTTCGATAACGTAACTCGCGAGGTCATACTCACACATTTGAGTCAAACTCACTGCGGCACCAATAACTTCAATTACGTTAAACAATTTCTCATGGACAGACTGTCCTACATCCGAATACAGGACGAAGAGCACGGACCTTTCCTGCTCGGCACGAGGGGGACTCCACAAAGCGCGGTGCTGTCCCATCTGCTATTCAACATTGCCATGATGCGCCTACCCGCCCTGCTTGGTGCGGTCGAAGGGGTCCAGCACGCGCTATACGCCGACGACATCACCATCTGGGCTACGCAAGGACGCCTGGAGGATATGGAGACCAGCCTGCAAACGGCCGCCAGCATAGTGGACCTCTATGCTCGAGACTGTGGTCTGCAATGCTCCCCGCAGAAATCGGAATTCGTGCATTTACGTCCCTCGCGCACATGCTCGACCCAAATCAATCTCTCGTTGCAAAGCGGTCCCATTCGCGAATCCAAGGAAATCAGAGTCCTTGGACTCTTCATACACAACCAGCGACGCTGCGACACAACACTCGCCAAGCTCCGGCAGGTGGGGGACCAGGTGGGCCGCATGGTCCGCCGGGTTTCCAACAAGCGCGGTGGGTAACGATGCAAAAACGCCTTGCGGCTGGCGAACGCATTCGTGACCAGTCGAATCTTGCATTCGACTCCCTACCTCCACCTGCGGAAACAGGAGGAGGATTCCCTCGAGGTCATCCTCCGCAAAATCATGAAACGAGCGCTGGACCTCCCATTTCTACCTCTACCAGCCGCCTTATGGCACTTGGGATGGTGAACACTTTTAGGGAGCTTCGGGAGGCCCACCACAACAACCAATATACTCGTCTCACAAAGACAGGGTCGGGTCGCCGCCTTTTAGCCCGACTACACATCCAGCACACTCAATTCACAGAGGAGAGATGCCGCCTTCCCGTACACTGGAGACGCGCCCTCCACGTGCGGCCTCTCCCCACCAATATGTCCAAAGAGGATCATAATGGCAGGCGCCTGGCGCGGGCGGAAGCCTTGGACCGCCATTTTCGGAGCAAACCAGGAGTCTTCTACGTGGACGCGTCCGGCCCGGACTCCACGGGATGGTACACGGCCGCGGTCGTGCACGAGGGTAAAACAGTAGACGCCCTTACTTTCAAGGTCCAGTCAGCAATTCACGCAGAAGAGGTTGCCATCGCTTTGGCAGCCTCTGACACCTCCTCCAAATACATAATCACCGACTCACGAGGGGCTTGTCGAAACGTCACGCAAGGGTGGGTTACTCCCCTAGCTTATCGTATTTACCAAAATTGTAGCCGAGACACGGATCCCGCGCACCGATCTATCGTTTGGGCTCCAGGTCACCAAGGCGTCCACGGAAATGAGGCAGCCGACGCCGCCGCCCGCGCGCTCTCTCTCCGCGCATTTCCCACGGGACCCGACGGCGACCAGGACTTCCATTTCAATCCGATTTACACTTTTAAGGAAATATGCGATTATTACAAATCCACGCACCAAACTCTTCCCACCCCATGCAAAGGGCTGGGGAAGGTCAACGAGCGGGTACTCCTGCGCCTGCTCACCAACACGATGTTGTCCCTGGCAATTCTAAAGCATTTCGATCCTAAATTCGACGGGCGGTGCTCACACTGTGGGGAGGTGTCTGACACCTACCACATGGTGTGGGCCTGCCAGCAGAACCCATCCCTACCCCCTATCCCGAACCCCACCCGAGACGACTGGGAGGCGACCCTGTCCGGTTGCTGCACCCTCTAGGCCCAAAGGGCCTTAACGCAGCGCGCCCGGGCTGCGGCAAACGCCAATGGTGTGCCTGACTAGGCATCCCACCTAGTGCTTGTAATTGTAAGGGCGTGACCCTTCAGGTCACGACCCCCAACACCTCTCTCTATGATTAATAAATGTTTTCACCACCACCTACCACCTCTTCTGATTTTTCTTGCCCTCCCCCTCCTTCGTGGAGTGAATGGCTTCACTCGGGCTCGGCAGATTACCTGCAGGCCTTGGCCGAGCAAGCGCTCTTCTTCACTGAGCCTTAGTGCTGGGTCTTAAACAAAGATTTTTCCACCTCCTCTCCTCCTCGCAAGCTGCCGCTCTGCAGCTGCTTTGGTACGTCGCTGGAGCAGCTGGTGCCAACTATAGAAGCTTCTTGTAACCGAACGTGCCTGAAGAATATAGTGAAACCACTGAAATGTTTTGTTTTACGTAGCCTTAATACATCCAAAATTGGCAATTATGCCAGAAATATTTCTTACGGAGTAAAATGATGATACTATTTTTAACAGGAAACTAACAACCCAGCTACCACAAACTGGGATATAACACGTCTTAAAATGAGCTATCTGAAGCGAGACAAATGTCTATTAAACCGTGTCGACAATCCACTTTCAACTGATTAACGTCTTAAATCAGTCACTTAGCTCGTCTAATTCCCTAGTCAATACACGTTTCAGAATCCATCTTCTAGGTGTAGTCAAGAAACTTCTCATAGTTTTATACATACCGAACGTCGTAAAAAACGCCTAGGAAAGAGCACAGGAAGACCATTTCTATACAAATGCAGGTAGTTTAGAAGATGCTTTCAATACGATTTGTAGCCCCCATTTTGTTCCCGTGAATTTTCTTCGTTTTGTTCAACAAAACATGAGCTGGAGCAGTGTGGGCCCACATGAAGCTTGCACTGTGCACTGCACAACAAGCCTGCTGCACGCTGCAAGCTTGATGCTGGAGTCAGCTGCTGCTATTCCGCGAAGATGAACCGAAAAAACTATCAAAACAACGCTGTTTATTACGATTAACGAAATATCTTATCCCAAACAAACGGCACAGGCAACTTCTGAGCAGGTTGCACTGAATGCGATAGCGGAGACAAAAGAGCGCACCTGGGATAAATCATATCACCAGAATCTGATGCCGACGAATCATATATCAGAAAAAAAGCAGCAAGGATCCCATTCAGGATCTCCAGAGACATGCTACTTTTGCTAGTCGCGGTGACATGCACATGTATGCCCGCGCTTGTTAGGTCGCGCTTGTTAGGTTAGGACGCGAAACATTCCTTAAATCATGGGCAGCCCAAGCAAAAATAAAAATAAAAATGGCCTTGACCGCATAACCGATAGCCCAAACGCCTGCACCGAACTAAAATAAATATTGAGGTACCAGCGAATCGTGAACTATCGTCAAACACCAAGTTAACATCAAATTTTTCGGACACTTTTTCCGCCCGTGGGAAATTTACTTGTGGTATGGCATGACCTCAATATTTTTTGCCGCTTCTCTTAGCCTAGTGGAATCTGCTGCGACCTTCATTTTAGAGCGCAGCTCTTTGGCGTCCGTTCCTGGGTTTCGCGTCGTCGTCGGCGTTGTCGTCGGCCTCGTAACCAGCTCCTCCCCCCTTTCATCCCCCCAGCGCTAGCAGCGACCGACTGATACCGCTGGATGCCGCTGACGCCGCTAGAGAGTCAAGATAACGTGACTGCATAGAACACCGTCGCCGCCATGCAGAAATAGGAGGAAAGGGTCCCCCCCCCCCCCCTGTTCTTGTGTGGCGGATAGGGTGCTCTTCAGTTGCCGACGCGCCGGTTATTTCACGTAGGCCCCGGCACGTCAACGAATACGTGACCACCTTCCCACGGCTAGACCTGGTTCTTAGCGCTGCGGAAGCGAGGGTATCATATTGTTTGTGTCGGCATCGGCGGCGTTGTCCCTGAAACCAACTCCGCAGCTGGGGTTGACTCACTATCGAAAAGGTGAAACAGCTTATTTGCTGCGCTCAAATTTCGCATTAGGGAGTAACGTAATCGTCGGTAATTTTTTTTCTTGCAACAACAAAGAGGACAGGGAACTGGAAGCTTTTAGCCGGACCAACTGCTCTGCAAGGCTTTGCTGAGTAACAAGCGAGCAACATTTTCCCGAGCATTCAGGAAATACAGTTTCACAATTCTGAATGTAACCATGAAATTTTGAGTGCAGACTGATAAGACAAAAGTACCTATGGAGACCTTGTATGATACTTCCTCCATATGTGTCCGCCAGATACAAACTTTATTTCTCAATCAAACTTTATTTCTCATTTCTGCTGTGAGAGGGTAAGTCTTTAGTAAAGACCTTGTTGTTGAAACAAGCGATAAAAAATTAGCAGTGGTTTAGCTCTGGTTAAACCTGTCGGATTGCGAAAGCAATGAGGGGAAAGAGAGAGGCGATGGAGAGCGCGCGGCAGCGGCTCCGGCACGCTAGCTATGCGCCGCTGCTGCGCAAGCGCAACTGGCGAGCGCGGCGGCGGCACCTCTGAGTCCCCCGCGCAGTGATGGCAGCGGCGCGCCAGCTGTGCGCCGTGTGACGTCACTGCTCCTCGCGCATGCGCAGTATGGCCTTTCCTGGGCTCCGCGAAATGGCTCGGCGGCTCGCGTCATCATCATCATCAACAGGCTGACTACGCCCACTGCAGGGCAAAGGCCTCTCCCATGTCTGTCGGAGGCGAAAAGGGGGACAAGATGCGGCGCCATTCGACACGCGATTTCCTCGGTCAAGGACCCTTGTACATGTGTGTGCGCGCCTGTGTGTGCGTGTGTGAGTTTGTGCGCGCGAACCGACCAGGCGGCAGGCGCCCGAAAGGGGTTCCCGTGGCCGTCCCCTCGCGAGCGTCCCTGAACCGGCCGGCAGGCTTTGAGGTCGGGCAGCGCGGTTGCCCGTCGCCGTTTTCCGGGAACTCTTTGACTGTCCAAGGTCGGAGAGGCGGGAGCGGCGGCAGAAGAGGGAGAAAGGAGGATTCGCCCCGGCAGCGAAGGGACAGTGTCTTGTGAGACGCTCAACGGAAAGGCCGTGCTTCCAATCTCAGTGTAAAGTTTTCTTGTTTTACCATTCGGCCAATTAAATCAGTTGTTAAGTTTTACCGGAGTTCCTTCACTTTGAACGAATCGAACGAACGCGTACTCTTGAGCACGTACTCCCTCACGTACAATACAAACAATGTCTCCCCAATTAACTCCCATGTCCCCCCAATTAAAGTTGTGGCCAGCGTATTCCCTCAAACTTCTTAATCTCATCCGCCCACCTAACTTTCTGCCGCCCCCTGCTGCTTTTGCCTACCCTTGAAATCCACTCCGTTACCCTTGCGGACCAGCGGTTATCTTGCCTTCGCATTACATGCCCTGCCCGAGCCCTCTTCTTCCTATTTATTTCAACTAGGATGTCATTAACCCGCGTTTGTTACCTCACCAACACCGCCCGCTTCCGACTCGCGTAGAGTTGAACAAAACCTTTAAAATCTTGTCCGCAGCCGTAGTTAGCTGGTGAGTTCATAATATATTTAGAGTAATCAAAAATCTTCAACATATCTGAAAACCCTGACAACACGCGTGTGGTGAAAAGCTTCCCGCAGCGCTGAGTCACTTTAAAAAGCACACATTAAAAAAAACAAGCCCGACACTTGAACCAATACATATCCATTTCTTCGCTTGTCTTCTTCACGGTGAAGGCGCACAAGCCCGGCAGTCAGTTTAGAGCGATTACAAACAAGGATGGCTGATCACAGAAGGTGGTTTCAAGCTTTTATCAACTTGCCTTCAAGGCGCTTGTGCTACTATCCTTTTGTAGTAGAGAGCTCGTCGTCCTTGGTAGAGAGCCTTAGCAATGGATTTTCTAGTGTCAATGCTGCACTCGCTCTTCAGATTGAGGACGCCTTCTATTTATTTATTTTGATTATTTATTTATTTATTTCCTTATTCTTGACCTTGCTCGAAACGATAGCAAAATGCCTTGTGGCAATCATAAAATGATTCCAATTGTTTTCTTTTTTTCTTAATTAGTCGCTCTCTTGTTTTTGACGACAATCGATTTTCATCCCATCCAATCAATCAATTTCGCCACTTCCACCTTTGTCACTTTTAATTTAACGCTTATTTCACTTTTCTTGATTTCTTGCGGCGCAATAGTATCGGTGGCCGAAAAGCACCATCGAACAAGGCGATTTTGTCTACTCAGGGTGGGTCAAACACCCATTTCCCAAGCACCCAACCCCATTAGAAGCCGAGTACGATGCCAATGATTCTTGTGTACTCGGTGGTTATTGTTCCCGTTTTCCTCTTCTACATTCAGTGAACGCTAGAGATAATTATATGGACGCTAGCGGTGAGGACATAAAATAATATCTCTAAATTTGGAACCGCAGCCATAAAAACAAAACAAAGCTTTGGTAGCTAGAAATTTTCTTTGTGGTCTTGCAAGCGTCAGGGGATAGTCAAATATTTCTTAATTTCTCAATACTTTGTCCGGAAAAGAGCTTAAGGAAGAAATCACTTCATTATTGGCGTCATTAAAGCATTGTTTTTCGATTTTAGCGTCTGCAACAGAGTTGTAGCATCAGAGTTAAAGCATAGCATTGCCAGCGCTGTAGTACTTCAGAGAACAGCTATGACGTGCTAACTAGCAGGCTGGTTAACTAATATTGAATATGTAAGTTTTTAGTTATTACGGTTAAGCTCCTTAGTTATTGAGAAATGTGTAGACAACCGTAACTAATATCCATGTCAATTTTTTTAATTTCGAAAACGCGGTTTCGGCGCTGTGGTCCAACAAATTTTCGCCGTATCGCGCCAAAATCCATGCGGTTTCGAGAAGCTTACAGGCAAACCAACCTCTACAGCGCACATATTTATTTATTTATTTATTATACCTCAAATGCCTCAGTTGGGGTATTACATGAGGGGTGGGCTTATTACAGGCGTTATGTTATTCTTTCGATGAATGACTTGAAGCAGTCTGGATGGATGTGGCGAACTGCTTCGGCAGGAAGGTGATTCCAGTCCTTTGCTCTCTGAACGAAAAAAGCGTTCAGATGCGCAGTGGTATGTGCTGATGGCGGGTAGACTTCTTTGCCGTGGTTAAGGCGGTGAGAGGCTCGATGTGCAGGGTCGATGTCACAGCTTCCAAGTGATGAGTGGTAAAACTTGTGAAAAAGGCATAGTCTGGCTATTTTACGTCGCGAATCGAGGGATGGAAGATTAGATTGCAACTTCATATTAGTGACAATTTAATGATAGGAGTAGTTCGAATGAATGAATCTTGCTGCACAATTTTGGATGGATTCGAGGGCGAGAGAAAGATTTGTCTGATGAGGGTCCCAAACTGCACATGCGTACTCCAATTTGGGACGGACGAGTGTTATGTAGGTAAGCTGTTTTATACAAGGAGGTGCTAGACGCAGGTTACGACGTAAAAAACCGCGTACGCGGTTGGCGTCTTTAGTAATGTTAGAAATGTGGGACGCCCAGTTCAGGGAATTAGAAATGGTGACACCAAGGTATTTATAAGATTCAACAGCGGAAATTACGGAGCCAGAGATATAGTAATTTGGTGAAACAAAGGACTGCCTGCGATGAAATGTAATTAACGATGTTTTATTAGTGTTTAAAGACATGAGCCATTTGCTGCACCAAGATTCGATGTAGTCCAGGTCTGCTTGCAATATTTCGGGATCGCTGGTGTTAGTGATAGGCCATAATATTACGCAGTCATCTGCAAACAATCGCATGTTAGAAGTGATACCAGTAGGCAAGTCATTAATGTAGATTAAGAAAAGCAAAGGGCCGAGTACTGTGCCTTGTGGCACACCAGAAACAACGGGGTGCAAGGGGGAGGAGTGTCCATTAGCATGTACGAACTGTTGACGGTTAGTGAGGAAGCTTCGTATCCAATCAAGAATGAGAGGGTTAAGGTTCAGTCGTGAAAGTTTAAGAAAAAGCCGTCTATGGGGAACTTTGTCGAAAGCTTTCTCAAAATCCAAAAAAAATTACCGACGATTACGTTACTTCCTAATGCGAAATTTGAGCGCAGCAAATAAGCTGTTTCACCTTTTCGATAGTGAGTCAACCCCAGCTGCGAAGTTGGTTTCAGGGACAACGCCGCCGATGCCGACACAAACAATATGATACCCTCGCTTCCGCAGCGCTAAGAACCAGGTCTAGCCGTGGGAAGGTGGTCACGTATTCGTCGACGTGCCGGGGCCTACGTGAAATAACCGGTGCGTCGGCAATTGAAGAGCACCCTATCCGCCACACAAGAACAGGGGGGGGGGGGGGGGGGGCGGGGACCCTTTCCTCCTCTTTCTGCATGGCGGCGACGGTGTTCTATGCAGCCACGTTATCTTGACTCTCTAGCGGCGTCAGCGGCATCCAGCGGTATCAGTCGGTCGCTGCTAGCGCTGGGGGGATGAAAGGGAGGCGGAGCTGGTTACGAGGCCGACGACAACGCCGACAACGACGCGAAACCCAGGAACGGACGCCAAAGAGCTGCGCTCTAAAATAATGCATCCACTGGTATGTTAAGGTCTAGGTTAGTACTAACGTCATTAATGAAGAGAGCTAGTTGAGTGTCACATGACATACCTTTTCGGAAACCGTGCTGACAAGGATGAAAGAAATTTACTGATATAAGGAAATTGACGATGTGAGAGTAAATTACATGTTCCATTAACTTCGAACAAATGCTTGTGAGGGATATGGGACGATAGCTCTTGCATGAAGACGGCAAACCTTTTTTTGGTACTGGAATCACCTTGCCTACCTTCCAGTCCTGTGGCACCACTCCAGATGATAATGATTGCTGAAATATGTACGAGAGTATTAGGCTTGTAATATTTTTTGTGTTCTTGAGTAGTTTGGAGTTTATCCCGTCGACACCGTCTGAGGATGAGACCTTAAGGTTGTCTATTAAATTCTCGATGCCAATAGCGTCAAAGGTAATGGCAGGCATGACTGGGTGATTGTATTGCGGGAAATCTGGGAGGTTATCATCAGGCTCATTAGTAAATACGGATGAAAATACGGAATTTAGAGCTTGAGGCACTGCCGGATCAGGAATAGGATTGTTGTGTTCGTCGAGAAGAGATAAGGGATTGGATTGGGTTGGGTTAATAATTTTCCAGAATTGTCTAGGATTTGTGAGTAGCATATTAGGCAATGTATTTGAATAGAAGGCGCGCTTAGTTCTAGTGATCAGTGATTGAAGCGTTTTGTCAGTGGTGTAGTATTTTTCCCAAGCGGAAGGGGTGTTTAAGCGTTTAGCTGTTCGATACTGTCTTTTCTTTTTGTTGCTTAGGCGCTTTAATGTAGTGTTCAACCAGGGGGTTCAACTCTACAAACAGCCGAACGAAACAGCCAAACTTTGTTCGGCCGCAGCACCGAGGGTAACCACATTCTCGAAATTATAAAAACTGATCTGAATATTAATTGCGGTTGGCTACACACCTTTGAGTAATTAAGAGCCTAACAGTAATAGAGAAAAACTTAACTATTCAGTATTACCATCCTGCTAGTTAGCACGTCTCAGTTGTTTTCTGATGTACTACACCGCTGGCAATGCTATGCTTTAAAATCGCTCTTCTAACTCAAAAAGCCCATTTTTAACACCTGAGTAAAGTCTTAGGTGAAACACCTTGTATACATAGCAAACCTGCCGACCGTGTCAGATGGCAGCTCAATCACGAGAAGCTGCTCGATAGGTGAAACCTGGGTTGCAGTCCAAACCAAGTCCCACCGATGGTAGCACCTGCCAAGAACTGTGGCCCGTTTATTAACCGCTGCACCACTGCGTTAGGAATGGTGACTCCTATGGATAGGTGACTGTAAAGGAGGGAATGACCGAATGGAACATAAAAAAGGCACCCATGTATTATGTCAGTGCTCGTTAAAGAGCCCCAAGTGATCAAAATTATTCCGGAGACCTGCACTACGGCACCTCTTTCTTCCTTTCTACTTTGACTGCCTCTTTTACCCCTTCCCTTACAGCGTGGTTCAGGTATCCACCGAGATATGTGAGACAGTTACTGCGTCACTTCCTTTCCTGAAAACCAATTTTCTTGTATCTTTATCCGAATAATTGTCGCCCAGGAACACTAGATCTGAACACCGAAACCTAAATGGAAATCGAATTGCTGGCGCACCTAATTTGCATTTGGCCCTAAGAATGCAAATCAACCTCTTTTCTTTCTTCGAATTCTTTGAAATATTGAGTTCGACGGGAAACTATGTTTCATCGTACTCAGTCGATTATTGCAAATGCTTCACAGCTAATAGCAGTCACACAATGTTTTAAAAAGAAAGTGTTTATAACACATGGTAGCGGCTGCAGGAATCCCTGGAATATTTCCTGCATTATAATAAAATAAGCTTCACTCTTGATTAAACATGAAAGAGCAACGATGAACACTTTATTCTCTCCCATAGATGTGAACTGAAGACCGCGCACAGAACGCTATCCAATGGACATAACCGCAAGACACGTTAGGAGGGTAAAGATCTGGTGTGAGATGTGGCTACAAGTGAGGCACCTTCATGCGTGCGTACGCGTGTATGCGTCGTTGTAAGTGGACTGCAAGAATGTCATCGATAGTAGACTTTTAGCATATAGGAGGCGTATTAGCGTAGACGTATACGGGTTTACCTGACGCCTCCTGCATGCACATGCGCAGTGGCATGCTTGCGGCCAAGCGCGCCCAGTGCGCTTGTGCTGCCGGCATCCGGTAAACCAGTACAAGTCTACGCTAATACGTCTCCGGTATACTAAAACCGCCTAGTGTGCGTAAAGATGGTGGCGTATAGGCATTGTGGAAAAACCAGCGTTTACGAACACGGACAGAGGACAAGGGAAACAGACTGACGGCGCTGATTCCCTTGTCCTGTGTCCGTGTTCGTAAGCGCTGGTTTTTCTATAATGGATCACCACCAACTCGCCCAATCCTCAGTTCTGCAGTTCATTTCTTGTACCTGGGCTTCTTTTATGTGTAGCAACCTGGACCAACTCAGCGCCGTCAGTCTGTTTCCCTTGTCCTCTGTCCGTGTTCGTAAGCGCTGGTTTTTCTACAATGGATCACCACCAACTCGCCCAATCCTCAGTTCTGCAGTTCATTTCTTGTACCTGGGCTTCTTTTATGTGTAGCAACCTGGACCAACTCAGCGCCGTCAGTCTGTTTCCCTTGTCCTCTGTCCGTGTTCGTAAGCGCTGGTTTTTCTACAATGGATCACCACCAACTCGCCCAATCCTCAGTTCTTCTGGCGTATAGGCACAGTGCATATTTCAGTTTTGCTCTTCTAGTGTATCTATTTTGTTTGCGCGGTCGCATATACCATGTGACCCGAAAAACTTTATTGAGAATGATAGTCACCTAAATCTTCATCCCTGCTTTCCCATGCAAGCTGCCACGACAAAGTGAGCTGTCCTGCACTTTACTATGGCAGGTGTCCCGTTGCTTCGTTAGTTAAAAGACTAGTGCAATAAAACTAGGACAAAGACATAGAAGGAGACAGGACGAGCGCTAAACATCAACGGAAGATTTAGTACGACAAACAGGTACTTAAAAACACTTCTGTGGCACATGCGCACACTGGGTTAAAACGAGCACAAACTAATCAAAATTTGGCAAACTGCTTCGGAGATACATTGCTTCTTTTCTGGTCAAGGCAAGTGATGTCGTGCTGACACAGTTATCACCGTCCCTGTTGATGTGATAAGCCTCATAAATTTCACGGCCTAACCTTGTGCCTCCCCTACCAAGCACACACGTGGCATCAAACGCCAGCACACACCGACACCGCTTACAATGCGTGGCCAAATGGCTGCCCCCCGCCAACGAATGCACCAGCGTGCGGTGCTCTCGTAGCCGGTCATTTAGGCAGCGTCCAGACTAACCCACGTACCATCTACCGCAGGAGAGGGGTATGCGGTATACAACGCCAGCAGTGCAAGGAACGAACTTGCACTCGTGGTTTATGGTGCAGACCAGTTTCCTCTTCTCTTTGACGGCTTTGCACATGCGCGCCAGTTTTTGCCGAAGCCGTCAATGAGAAGAGGAAAGCGGTGCTGGGCATATGATTTAAAATACTCATGAAAGTATCAAGATTTCAATACTTTTTATACCGGCAAATCTAGGTTCCCAGTGAGGAATACAAATTACTAATGATAGCTTAAACATTTGAATAGTCTTCACAGTGGCAACTTCTAGGTTTCCAGTGAGGAATACAAGAAGATAGCAATTCAACATCTCTCCTTTGCAACGTGCACAACAGTTCCGCACTATTTTGGTGTACTTAATGATGAGGAAAAGTTCATTTTAATTTTTACTGCAGAGGAATAAAACCCTTTGTGGATGCTTTTCGAACGGGGCATTCGCACTTTCGATAGGCTGGTTTCACAAAGGAAGTTCGCGAGGCCGTGAAGTAGCCATTGTTCTTTCACTCCCTATTCCTCTCTTTATTGGGAGATAATGCCGGCAAGTGTGAGCAGGAGCAAATTTCTTACAATAATAAATAATATTAATTCGTGGAACAAACTTCTGGCGGGAGTAAGACATCGTTCTCGCAAGTGTTGAGCTCATTGTTTCAAATGGGCCTTCAGTACCAAATATTACAATATGGCTGTAGAAGGAAAGCGGTGCGGTGTGTTCTTGCCTGATTCGCTCATTTTGCCTCTTCGTCATTGGCTGAGTTCGCCTCTGATAGCAGATCCGGCGAAACAAATTGCTTGAAACCTATCAATGGCGATCTCGCAGAGGGCTGCTGTCATTGATAATGTTGGAAAGGAAATAAGTAGAAAATGAAATGATAAAAAATGAGCCCCATGGGGAGGGCTCAGCTACATTGAGAGCTTTATCTAGCATGCTTGAAAAATGCACACAATGGCTGGCGCAAGCAGCGCTCTTACGCCATTGTTCTAGTCGATACAAGAGTCGGCAGCTGCCTGGCACGAGCCATCAAGGGTTCACCACTTCTAGCCAACATAAAGGTCTACATTTTTCTTGCCGCTGTCAGCACAGCGTTCGGTGAGTTTGGGAACTTTTCTATTTTCCGCTATTGCTAAATAACTACTATTTGGCATAAATTGCTCTTCTTTTTTGTGAATCACATGAATAGTCTGATTCTGAAACTTTATTACGCCATGAAATGATAAGGATGCTATTTCCAATCATCGTAGAAGACGAACGTAAGTCTTAAGTTTGTTGTTCCGAATTCGGCTATATGCTTCCCACTCACTGCAGCTTGCAAGCATGTCAGAACAACCGACGGAACGAAATATAAACGCAGTCATTACGTTGCTAGAATGTGTGCAGAGAACATAGCTCCATTTCAATAATTTTTTTTTTCGAAGTCAGGTTGCATTACTGGACTTCTGAGCAGTACTGAAAAATGGATTCCCGGACGCATAAGTTTATCCTTTTTGCTCAGCGGTTTCTTTCATTGCCACATACTGAACGCTGCATTTCGCAATCTGCTTCATGTTTAATTAGATGAAAAATATTTATCAGGTAATGTGTGGCCTTGGTTTTAGTTTCATGGGGTTTTGCGTCCCAAAGCAACTCAGGATATGGAGGACGCGGGAGAATATGTGAACTTTGTTGTTTTCTCTCGTAACCTCTCTAAATATGTACGATTTATATGACCTAACAACTATGCACACATGAAAAAGATCACTACCTAGGCTTCCCATATCTTTATGACGCTCTTTCCCCTGACTGGTTGCATGCCGATGAAACGATAACTGTAGGTTATTCAAAGCCAAGGCTGTTATGTATAGCTGTCGCCTGCTTTCAATGTAGGCTCACACAGTCTAAAAGCGGTTTCGTATGCTTCATTCGTGAAGAAGGTATTACCTTTTGCTTTAATGCTACCAGCAGATGAACACGCGATGAAGGAGATAGCATTAGAAATAAGATCTCGCTAGTAACTTGTCTTTCACAAAATGGTAGTCTTTCACAACGTCATGAAGCTCCGTCAAGCCCTCAAGCAGCCACAGAAGACTTGCTAAAGAAATTTCATGTCATGATGAAGGAGACAACACTGTAGTAATTGCTGAAGAACAATCTAATCGAGACTAGTGGTTCTAAAAAGAAATATGCCATTATGATTTCACATTATTTTAGTTGCACAAAAATCTGACACGAAACTTTGTGTGGTAAGTACTCTTGCGTACAGTGAAGGCGTTTTTCAGACAAACGCAAGGTAAGATTGATAAACTAATCATTAACCAGAGTTATACTTTGTGAAATACAGCCTGTTATCATCACAAGAATAACCCATTTTGGTTCCTTTGTGGATAGAATCAAGTGATATGGAGTCATGCTTTAGCATTTTAGAAATTTTCCTATATATTTATCGCCACTTTGACTACCTTAACTTTATAAAAAGTAATTTTGTGCCTCCCAGAGAATGCAAGTTCTTATGTTGCAACAACAGCTTGGTCTGGGCCAGCGGCTCACCACGCACGAAAATGGGGCGCGAGAGAAAATAACGAAATCAGACAAGTAGACGTAGATGTAGCGCCCGTGTCGTCTACTGCTGTCTTGGCCCTTGCTGTATTCTGCGCTCAACGTGTATTCACGTTTTCCATCGCGAGCACAACTCCCCATTGCAAAAGACATTAAGTTATGTCAGTCGTTGGTTTCTTGGCTCTTATTTTCCGCACTGACAAACAATAGCTGAGTTCCAGAAAACTACCTTTGATTTCTTTCTGGATGACAGGAAGTGAATGATAACTTAGGTTATATGCGGCAAATATTTCTCTGACCTTTGAGTAGGTACAGCTAATAAGTTGATGTGATGAAACAATTTGAGAGAGGACAGCTCCTGAAGTGCTGGAAAGTTTTCCTAGACTAGTTGTTTAGAGCCGTAATCTATTTTTGTCCCTTAATCCAGCATAAATACTTGCTTCATCGAAAATATTGCATTTCGTTTTCGATTCATTTAGACAGACCTCAGACAGGTGATGAGTGCTGCGGACTTTGTCTGAGATGCTATACTTGCCAGAAGCTGTCTCCCCCCCCCCTCTCCCCTGGAATACCACACAAAAGACGCGTTTCTGCATTTCCATTTCCTAATACGCGAGAAAAATCCGATACTTAAGATAAAAAATGGGATTCAGGATGCTATATTGGGATCCCTCTGAACTCTTAGAGAAATTAAATGTTTTCTCTTTCTCATTCAGAAATAACCAAAAAATTAAAGTATTCTCGGTACCAGGAGTTACGGCTGGTACCCTTTAATTGTGAGGCATTGATATTATAATTTGTATGGCATTCATCGAGGGCTAAGTATTTTAATAGCACCATTTCTGGCTCGTTCTTTACATTATTGTCCAATATTCTTCCAATAATATGCCCTGTTGAAAAGTGAAAGCGTGTCTAGCATTTCGCGACTACACTGATTATTATTCCTCTGGATGCAAATGCATCGTGGCTCATCACTAAAATTGTTTTTACAGCACCTGGGATGCATGTGTGCTGGTATACGCCATACCACGGTCCTTGTACGGGGAATAACGTTCGCTTCTGCTATGACTACTCGACAAACAAGTGAAAGGAGTTTACCTACGGAGGGTGCGACAGCAACGAAACAACTTCAAGACACTCAGCGGATACCAGGACCGTTGCGTGAAAAGTCCTGCCCTGGAAAATAGCCTGCGGCAGACAGAATATGTCACATACTCCGAGAGCATGTTTAAAAAAAAAACAACGCTAGCTCTCTGAGGAGCATTGTCTGATGATCACTGTTGTAGGCACTGTCACAAGAAGAAATAAAAAATTAATATCTCGGTGTAATTTTAGCTTCTTTTTAATAGTAAGAGCGATAGCTCTTGGTGCAAAAAGCCTGAATTCTATTTAGGCCACTAAAGCTAGAGTTCGCCTTTCCTTTCTTCCGTTGTTGCCTTTTAGAGCACGGGTTCTGCATTTCGTGGGCTAGCAAAATGAGTTACAAAAAAATATGCGAGGTAATAAAAACAACAAACGGGCTTCAGTTGAGCGCATTACGTGTAACGTCAATTTCTACAGGTCTTTATGAGATTGGCACCACCACAGGCGCTATATTAAACCGGCTGAGGTACATTCCTTGCTTGTGGTGTTTCTTCCTAGTGCTCTATATTCACCTGCTATTTAGAAATCTCGTGCAGAATAGATACTTGTGTAAATTGTGTGAGTCGACGTGTGTTCCTCCCACGGTGTAAGAATATATTCTTACGCCATGCCCTTATGTCGTCCTTATGTTCTCACGCAGACCGTTTTCTAATATTACCTTTAATGCATTTCTATGGCACTCTTATAGTGCGGCCTCAACACGTTTGTGGACAAGCCGTCGACAAAAAATGAACTATGGAGCATATAGGATGCCGAGCAGCAGCATACTGTTTGTCTGGTCTGGATAAGGAGACAGCACGTTTTCTTTTTCATGGGGCAGTGCCTTCCTCGTTTTTGTTGCTCCGAGAGATAACGGATGGGCCGATTCCTACCTCTCATGTTCTTCGCCAATCATAGAAAGGCTTAGATATTCTAGTCCCATTGCAATACCTTATCAGCTATCTCTTGCGAACAAAGCACACGTGTTTTCATCACATGGTGCGCGATTCCCCGTAGCATTATCTGAGTGTTCTGGTCGAGCCATTGTGCTCAGAACTCTTTCCAGTCATATCTGGCGTCCGGTGTAATCTACGATGCAGGGAATTATAGTTTCTCTGGGGTTCCGTCTCTTGAGAACCGAGAGGAGCAGTTCCTCCCACCTTTCGCAGCCTATGATTCATCTCTACAAAAGGTGTGTAAAGGCGCCACAAAGCATGTGTCCTGAAGGTACACTGAACAGAAACCGAAGTGCATATGTATTGATTGACTACCATGTTCTATCAATTAATAAATAAAATAATAAGTAAGCTTATTTGCATCAAGAAGGTGACGCTCGAAGCGCGATCAAAACACCATTGAGGATGACGGCCAATAAGTAGCAGAAACAAACAGCCGGCAGCAAATGCAATTTGCTTGCGCAGTTAGCACAATCATTTATGTAATTTTTCTCAGCGTAAACAAAGACCACCCTGTGATAGTAAAGGTACCACTTGCACTGTGATCGGAGCTTTCATGAGCTAGAAGTAGCCCAACGACAAAATACATAGATGCCTGCCAAGAGCCGTTTCAGAAGCTTTTGCGGTGGCTTTAGTGTAGTACTGTCCATGCGAACTTCTGAAGCTCCAGCACACTGCATTTCCCTTCCAGTTTAACTTCATTGAGTACGTAACAGCCTCTACGTAAATGTTAACGACACGTGTCTTTAATTGACAGGTGAGTACAAATACACTCCGTGCTTGCTTTTTTCTTACTGCGCCTATTCAAACATTTCGATGTGAACTATGGAGCCCAATCCATCTTTGTGAGCAGTTTGGATCGCTTCTGGATTTTCTAAATTTTCTTTCGAACTGTAATGCTGTTTTCGCATCTGTTTTGTGCAAATATGATTCGTTTTGATTATTTGCTTACTCGCATTTTGAATATGACTGCTCGCTGAAAAGTTTTATCATGGGGCTTCTTACCTATTTAGAAGAAACTGCCTGAGCTGTACACGTGACTGCTGTATGGGAGGCTGGAGCCTCGTCACGCTGAAAACAAGGCAGCTTTTTCTCTCGCCACCTTTTTTTCTTGTGAAAAATAGATGATGTTGATTAATCAAAAAAATTAACTTCTTAAGGTATATTGCAAAAGGGCTGAACTTAAGTTTTGAAGTTAGTTTTGCCGCCATCCGCACCAAGGAGTAATTTAAAAGGAACGATGATGCTAGAATGGCACCCAAGGTGACGTATTCGTCACGCGCTGACCCTGCTTCGCAGTCACGGTGTTTTCGCCAATTCCCAGTATCGACAATTAAATCTCTAAATACAAGCGACAGCTTCGTGCAAAAAGATTACTTTCATTTCTCTCATTTTACTTCCGTTAGAGATGATTGCCCCACCCAGTCCGGATTATCATGAGGGGCCCGACTGTGACATTAGTTTTCGTCTTTGCCGAAGAGATCCACTGCTTTCAGGGCCTCATTGTAGGCACTGGGAAGAATCCGTGCTAACAGCATTGTAGCGTTCATTTATCTAAAACACGGCCAGGGGTCCGCCTTGGCACTCCAGTGCGGAGTAGCCCTAAAGCGTTGACCAGAACGGTGGCGTAATGGTGTGAGCATCCTCCTGAAGAAGGGTTTGATACCCAGTGCCACGGGTATCCACTGGTAATGCAATAAGTACAGGCGTTCGCCAGACCTGGTGCTCGGCTTATATGGGGTGATACGCTTTGGAAATAGACTTCTGACCACATCTTGTGTAGACGAGAAAACTTGCGACTTGGTGTTTCTTGGCCAGAGATGCCCCGGAGTTTTAAACAAACATTCATCATCATCACCCCAAAGAGCTGCTCTCTAGCAATTTTTTTTTGGTGACCAGAAAGTACAATATCATGACTTCAGTAACTTTCAACACTATTTTTAGAGCACAAAATGAAAATTCATTTTTATTCTCCTATTTTGCGGCTTGATATGTTCAACTTTTTCCGGCTTTTTGTGCGGCTCTCTAGAATTTTTTCAAAGCCTTTTTTGCTTTCTTCAGCAACATATATTCTTGATAACAAAAAAAGTCACCCATTCAGCCTCTGACCGGATTGCTGGCGGACTAATTCAACTTCGCGACTTAAGCCCAAAATCTGGCCATGGAAGAACACTGCAGTGTAAAAATATTTAACCTTCTTTGCCTCATCGCACGTGTGTAGAGCTGAAAGTTCAGGATTCGTGACATGGTACGAAAGAGGCTTCTGAGTTCAGCAGGAGACACTGCTGGCACCAAGAAATATGCCACAAGCAAACATCTTGTTCGTCCCCTGTTACGTGGGTAACATCAAAACAGAGCTCACGTATGCCGTCCATGAAGAGCTAAAAGGATGATCAGCTCTTCTGCACATACTTCTGGTATTTTGTTTATGCACAGACGTCAAGGAAACAAAGTAGGTGTCACGTTATGCGTTTGAGAACACGGTCAATGGATCAATTGCAGCTGCAGTTGACGGAACATATCTTTAATTCAGCATTTATCCACTCCTGAAGCAGGTTTGACAGCTAAGGTTCTGTCGTGCAAATGGACCGTATACATTCATTCTTGCCGCCTTTCCTTGTCGGCATTATAACACTGAATTCGGTAGTACATTTTAAGCGTTACATGAGTGTAGCTGAGATTCTAGCTCATACCCCAAGGAAACTAACGAGAACATCCTTCGAAACCGGTGGGAACCGGGTTTAGATCATGAAAACAATGCCATTCGGCAGAATGAAGCTGCTACATACCATTGCCAGCTGCGAGATTCGAACCATGTACGCAGCAAGCAAATAACTTTTTGAATTGAATTTAATCCAAGCTTTATTTCACAAATGTGTATACAGTCTTTAGAATGAGCCACAGGCCAAAAGCTAAAAAAACACCTTGAAAATGCCTGTGGCTCATCTAAGAGCCATTACAAAATAATGAATAATAAAATAATAGTAAATAATAAATAAAATAAAACACATACATACAACGGTGCAAGGTCGCATACGAGCACACTATAGACCGTTTACAGAGAGCACTGTGCTCTGTCCACGACAGATGGCGCCACTTGGAGGTCCGCCACTTCTGGCCTTCGGAGCCGGCGTTAGCAGCATCGCCGCGCAGTGCGAAACGCTGCTGCGCAGCTTGTGTACGAACGTCAAGTGACTTTTAAACAACCAAGCTGCGATACGGATGTCATGCAAAGTGTTGAATTAATTTAGCTGTGAATGAATTTAGCTGTTTGTTGAATTAATATCTAGAGCTAATATCCCTGTGATGTAGCGTCGGAAAAATAGACGCGCTTGTTACAAACCGACACAATTGCTGCCGTTTTTGGAGGAGCTGTCTTGCAAGTTCATGCTGCTTCCAAACAGAAAAAAACGTTAATGTGTTGTTCCACGAGAAAATAAGCAAATCACAAACGCTGCGCGCCAGTTTATTTCAGCGCCAGCAGTAGCTGCGGGAATGGCAGAACGAGCGTACATGCCTGTCGCCTTTCTCACCTTCGACAAACATTGATCCAATACTTCGAATGATCGGAGCTTTTATAGACCTTTGCAATAAGTGCTTCCTCGGCGTCGGCACAATGCTCACTAAACTGTCGTGCGTACTTAAAGCTAGCACGGTTGAAGCGGCAACTGAGCTTTTGCAAAAGTCTTCAAAGGAGGCACTTCGACATACAATTCTGTAGCCCAGTGCAAAGCTCTACAGAAGTGCGCTGATGCATGGGATCGCAGTGAAATTTATCATGACAGGACATTGCATATTTCTGATATTATTCCGGCTGGCTACATCTGTGGGAGCTGAACTCCAGAGCAATTTTCAGTTTTACTTAGCAAGATAGCACAGTCGAAGGTCGCCGAGCTTCTGAAGGAGCCCTAGAAGGACATCCATTCTCTTTCTTTGGAAGCGGGAATGTTAACTGACGATAAAGTAAATATCCGGACAATCGGCCGGCGATCACACGCACTCGTACGTTCGGTTGTAAGTCGCGTGCAGTGTGCTGAGAGAGCTGTGAACACATCCTCCATTCGGCAAAAATATCGAGCTCTAAAAAGCAAGCTTTCAGGCATTCGCTCGCTTTTAATCTGCAGTTCAACAAGCTATGCAGTCCACCAATAGCGTTAGAAGGTGAATTGCCTCAATAAATATTAACGTGCAGATAGCTGACCGCGGTCTGTTGACACATTCGAGCCGATCCGGGCAGTCTGAAGGAGACGAGTAAGTGAGCTGGTTCAAGCAGACATTTTTCAACACCAACTCGTTCTATGCGCACTCACACGAAGTTTTTGTGCCATCCGGCAGCTCGTTATCCACAGCGAGAGCCGAAGAAAAGTCGTTGCAGCCGGCCACCATCGTGCCGGCAGCCGTCGAAACGAGAAGGCCCGAAGGCCAGCGATGGCGTAATGGTCACGTGACCAAATATGGCGGCGCCCATGCCCCTGCGCTGTAAAGCGTCTATAGAAAGAATTTATAATATTTACGATTGAACGGATTGCTACACAGAGATGTAGTTTGAAACTAGAAAAAACAATTAAAAGTGAACAAATGCATTTGAAAGTTATACACTGCTGGGTTAATGACAAGTGGGAAAAGGACACCGATACATACACAAACTGCAATATATGAAAAGAAGTTATGGAATATTATTTACATTTTGTGACGTCCATCACCTCTCGATTACGTCAACACCCTCTCGCATTGCGAACTCTAAAATACTGTCTTCTTAATATTTCATCCGTTTGTTCTGCGCTTCCAGATGCTCGGCAACATTAATAGTTCTGAGGCGTTGCTATAGAGGCTAAATCGCCGCCCTCCATGAGTTTCTTCTGCACTTCCAAATGCTCAGTGCTCCCTACGCTGCCGTGGAATTTGCCTGTATTAGTCAAACTCTAAAAGAGGCTTTATGCAACCGCTTACGAAGCTGAGAAGGCAGCAGAACGACTCCTTAAGCCCAAAGTAGGCGAGCCCAGCGATTCCAGCTGGGAGCAACAGTAGGGAGGGACGCTGGGCAAGCCGTTCAGCAAGAAAATCTGAAGCGGCTGAAGAATGCGTAACATAAAGCATATAAACTGATCTGCGGTCTAGTACTTCACACGCCTAGCCTTTGTCACTGCAGGGTTACATACGAACTCAGTGCGCTGAGTGTTGTTATCATGCTTGGACACGAAGCGATGTCAGTAAACAGACAGGCATTTATGCAACCGTTTTGTTGCAGCCGTTTTTATGCCCATATTCCTCAAGAGAAAACTAAGTAATAGCTGTAACTTACCGGTGCTCGCGTATGGGGCAGAAACATGGAGGAAGACGAAAAGGATTCAGCTTTACGGGCAACGCAGCGAGCTATGAAAAAAAATTATTGGTGTAATGTTAAGGGACCGGAACCGGGCAGAGTGGGTGAGGGAGCAACCGCGGGCTAATGATATCCTGGTCGAAATGAACTCACATCCGAGTCGAAATGGCTTGGGCGGGGCATGTAATGGGAAGGCAAGATAACAGTTGGTCCTTGAGGGTAACGTAGTGGAATCCAAGCGAAGGCTAGGATTAGTCTTTAGAAGGAAAAACTAGTCAAGTTGACTTATCCTTTTCTAAAGCCTAAAGAACCATGCAGTATCAAGCACCGGGATCCTTTTGTACCATGTGTTTCTGGTGTGGTCTATGACATTCCTCTATCGTGTGGCTCTAGGTACATCGGTCAAACTGGCCGATGTCTGAACGAAAGATTACTGGAACACAGGAGGAAGGTAGGCAATTATAGAGACGGTAATCTTTCTGAACATTGTCATGATTGTGCTGTAAAGAATAAGAAACCATGTAAACCTGTCTTCAGTGCAAGCAAGATTGTGGCCAAACATAGTTGTCAGGATGTGAGAGAGATAATAGAGGCATATTTGATTAGAAAAGCCGATCCATCCTGCGTCAGCGCACCATCTGTCACACTGACTAAAAAGGAAATAATGTTTTTGGGAGCAGCCACGTGATGTCGGCAGGGCTATCAGTTTGACGTCATGCAGCAAGGTGTATAAAATTGTGCTTGTGTATCAATAAACCTTCAGTTGAAAGTAAGCGCTCGTGTTGTCCAAGTCTCTTCTCTGTCCGTGTTTTTTAGCGCTTGTACGTGTCTGCTTAGAACTTTCAGCCCAGATATCATTCCAAGCTTCTGGTAAAATAAACTGATTTGAATTGAATCTTGACCTAGCTGGCTGCGGAACCCATTTCCCGGTTCCAGAGACCAGGCTGTTTTTTCAACAGCCCAAAGAAGAAAACTACAAGTACATATAGAGCCTTGTGGTGGGAGCAACGCCGCACGAGGCAAAGAAGAGAGCGGCGGGACACTACGCTGTCCGCCTCTCGCCATCGTCGTGCCCCGAGTATCTCTTCTTTGCCTCGTGCTGCGCTGCTCCCGCCACAAGATCATGCACCAACCAGCCCAACGTTTCACCTTGTTAAAACACTTATGTAATGTCCTTCGTAGGAGGAACTCAGGAGGATGAAAGCTATGAGGTGATACATAGCAGTGCGACGTTTAGAATCAGTGAGCCGGTAGCCGAGGCACCAGGTAGGATTACTGAATGTCAGCGGCCACTTGACTCAGTGGAGCGCTAGGAAATGTTTTATCGCTCTGAAGCGTATTTGAGCACCGAAATTGAGTATACGATTGCAACTCAACAGAGGGTGGGCGCCCGACGCCCACTTTTCGCGACAATCACCAAAGTCTAAGCAGGACCACAATTCTGTGAACCGAGCGACGGGCAGGGAAAGCAACACTGTAATTCCTGTAGTGATATGTGTAGACGCGCGACTAATTGCTTAGAAATGTTAAAAAGTGTTCATTTAATAAATGAGCTTTATATTATCTCAACTGTTAATTTCCTGCCTTATATGGCGAGCAACACCGCAATAATAATTTCGCCATGACGACCAGTTATGGGTAAGGACATAAAAATTAAAGCAGTGAAACAACTAATTCTGAATAGCGTTCAGCACTGCAGCGGAATTTTATGTCAATTGTTCGTGTACTGAAAACAGCGCAACAAACTTTTAGCACGCTTCTGACAACTTCAAAACAGGTTTTTCAGAGGTCGGATGCACCAAATTAGTGTTGCATCATGCCTCTAATTGTTTGTTCTAGAGTGACTGGTAAAGTAACTATTGAAGGTGTGATGCTAGGAACTTTGTTTTCTGGCGTAAGGTGCACGTGAAATGCTTTCCCATAACACAGCCGCGGCAATGTGCATTTGCTATTTGCCCTTCCGTCAAAAAAAGTTTTCTTTTCCGCTGTTCGCAACGGAGTTACAAAGCCATTTTTTATCATTGTTGTTTGGTCTCTTCAGGGGGCATTAATAATTTAACATAAAAACTTTCATGGGATCGATTTACCTCTCAGTGATAACTTGTACTCTCTTAGGACAACGTTACTTGGTCGCCATTGAGGAGTTGCTACTTATTCGGTTTATTTTCACGCTGAATTTATCTCTTGGCAAAACTCCGGCAGCATTCACGTGAGTATTGATCTCAGCATCGCTTAAGTGGCCGCGATACGGGATGTAGCGGCAAAAATTATCTGTTTGCAGCTTCCGTCTCTTATCACCAACCTTTTATCCAATACAACATTTTCCCTATTGGCCATCGCTCATTTCCGGCGAACCTCATTGCTTGCTAGCCATTAACACTGGCGTCACAGGCGATAGCCGCGAATGAGAACTGTCAGATCGACACAACGAGAAATTAGTGGCTACGTTATTGTGGCTCTCGGACCGGACTTTCTTATGTATAAAGCTTTATCTGACCTATAATAAAAGCGTACACAATAGCCGGTGGCGCAAACTCCGCTCTCAGGTTGCTCATTTGTGGATATAAAAGACGGTACCTGCCGAAGAGGTGCCATCGAGCATTTTTCCTGGCAGCCAGCATGAAGGTCTACATTTTCGTTGCCGTTGTCAGCACCGCGCTCGGTGAGTTTACCCGCATTTGATTCTGTGCATCTCTATAATTACGGCTTGTCGTTTTTGCACGCAGGAAAAAAATTATTGCAGTGATTTATTGCGTATTATATAGCAGAATTATGTTTTCTTACGCGCTTAAATTTTCAGTGAGATATTTCAACTCCGCACGGTTGTTGCCGTCTCAGTTAACTAAATGAATAGCTAGGCTTTCGTAAAGGATATTCGGCAATAGTCCGTATTCACACTTATCAGGTGATAGAGAAATGCGCACAATATAAGCAACCTCTAAATATAACCCTCACAGATCAGCTGAAACCGTCACCGTCATGCAGGCTTTGCGGTTCTAGAGTGTAGAAGAGCCTTGTGTAAAAATGCTGGAAGTTATCTATAACAGCTGCACAGCTATTATAGTCTTCCATACAGCCTGTAATAAACTTCCAATAAAGAAGGGTGTCAGGTAGGGAGCCTGATCACGCCAGTGCTATTCGCAGCCCGTTTACAGTTGGTATTCGGAGGCTTTGATTAGCGAAAATTCGGAATAAGAGTTAATGGAGAGTACCTAATCAATATGCGATTCGTTGATGACATTGCCTTGCCATGTCACTCAGGGGATGAATTGCAAAGCATGACCAGTGTCTTAGACAGCAAGAGCAACACGCGGCGTCTAAAAATTAATATTCAGGAAGACAAAGTAATGTTAAAATGTCTCACAAAGAAGCATCCGTACACAATTGGTAGCGAGGGTCCAGAAGTGGTTCAGAATAGATATATTTATGGAAGCTAGTAAGAGCAGATCCGTATCACCCGAGGGAAATAACTATAAGAATTAGAATTGGGTGGAGCGCATCTCAACGGGTCTCGCAGGGAATAAATGGCAGTTCCACATCACTGCAGCGTAAAGAAGACGAGCACAAAGGAAGAAAACACTTACGACACGGACAAACGCTGCACTCACAACTGATTTTATTTCGCCAGCAATGGGAAATATAAAGATTCCGCCGCTAATGCGCGCGCAGGAATGTACACATGCCATGAATAACAAAGATACATTATACATCAGATACATCTTATCGTGTGGCAGAGAAAAGATCAGATTCCGCTTTGTACAAATGAATAGAGGTATCGCTTACACAAAAATCACCCTTTTTCTTTATATGGTACGCTTCTAGTAGTACACGTGCAGTTTGATCTTTGCTTTTTCCTAGAATCTTTGCACCGTCAAAATGAGGCGAACAATCCTGGCAAGACCTGCAATGTTTTACTAAGTTAACATCTTCATCGTTCTCAAAATTATTTTCATGCTCCCTCAATCGATCATTGACACATCTGCCAGACTGGCCGACATAGGCTTTTCCGCATGACAGTGGAATTTCATATACCACTCCTGACTGGCACTGTACATGGGGCTTGGTATTCTTTTTCCCGCATCCAGATTTTGTAGCCTCCTTACCGGAGATACGAGGGTGTAGCGCCCGGCGACGCTATAAAGCGTCGGCGCTGAGATCGGCGTTACAGCGCGCGCTAGAGGAAAATAAAGACGGACAGCGCGTGCTCGTGGCGCACGTCCGGCACGGGCAGTCCGGAACTAGAAGCCTGCCACGCTGGTCGTCTCTGTCTGGTGCTCCGCTGCGACCCCGCTAAAACCTCAACAGTGGTGACCTGGCGAACCGTGCCTTCTATCTCAGCGGCGTTCCAGCATGGCGTACTGGCAGCACCCAAGTTTCGACCCGCCGCTCCCGGCGTTCCGGCCTGCAGGCGTCGGCGGGTGGTTCGCCCAACTGGAGGCTGCGATGTACCTGAACGGCATCACCATCCAGCCGTTCAAACACGAAGTCCTTTGTGACATCCTCCCGGCCGACCTCCTGCGTCGGCTCACCTACTCTGCTTTCGGCGGCCGGCCATGCGATGAGCTGCGTGCGGCCGTCTTGGCGTACTTCGGCGCCTACTACGTTCCGCCGCCGCTCTACGACGCAGCGGACCCGTTTTCGCCGCCGCCAGCCTCTGGCCCTGCACCGGCCTCGCTCGCGCCCACGCAGCCTTCATATGAACCCGGCCCGCCTCAGCAGCCCCTCGCCGCATCGCCGCCACTCCCGTCCAGCGTCTCCAGCCCGGCTGTCTCTCTCGACGCCACACCAGGTGGGATCCGCACGAGCTTCGCCTCGCGTCTTTCTCCCACTACTATCGTACCCGCGTCTCTGCCCCTGCCTCTTTGCGCTTCAGTGGCGTTGTCGCCAGAGCCTCCTGCAGCCAAAGACGACTCTGCGGCAGCAGCCGTGCCGAGGCTTCCGGCATCTCCATCTACCTCGTCACTACCGCC
This sequence comes from Amblyomma mixtum, assembly GCF_055824585.1. Lineage (NCBI taxonomy): Eukaryota > Metazoa > Arthropoda > Arachnida > Ixodida > Ixodidae > Amblyomma > Amblyomma mixtum. Next base: position 129,205,311 of record NC_143019.1, read on the forward strand.
AACAGCTTTGCAGGCCTCTTCTGTGAGGTTGAAGCCGTCGCCCGCTGATGCTAAAGAGCCCTCGACAACGACCAAGCCTGCTTGTCACACTCCCAGCCCCTCAGAAGGTCCGCAGAGCACTACTCGTCATCAGGAGCAGGATGAGAAAGCCAACCCAATGACAGCAGTAACAGGCACGGCGATTGCCTCCAGCCCCACTTTGCCTGAAACAGTTCCTGACCCAGTGCCAGCGCTTGCTCTCAAGCCCGACCATGCCCACACGCGCATCAGCACTGGCCAGTCGCTCCGGACGGCCACTCCCGCTTTACCCCAGCACCTGGAATTGAACCCAGCAACTTCCTCCGTCATCACCACAGCTGTCACCGTTGTCTCGTCGGTCACACCTGTGCCAACCCTAGTGGCCGGACCGCACTGCTCGCGCCCTACATCAGGGGCACCTGAGCCATGTAAGCCAGCCATTTCCACCTATTTGGACGACTTGAAGCTGGCGCTACAGCATCGACACGACACCACGCTAAAGACCACATCTGTCCACGGAGCCGTTTCGACAGCTCCCTTGCTTGTGACGGCGTACTCTGTGTGCCAGCTTCCCGCCGACATCAGCTGCAACGGTCCAGCACCAATGACACTTGTGCCAGCGGGCAGCACTACAGTCGGTGACGGCCCCACCATGGCCTCCATTGCCCTAATATGCTTTGTCAGCTCGGCACCCTGCATCATTCGCCCATTGCGCAGCAGCCAGGCTCGTCCACCTGAATCCGCGCCCTCCACCCGACGGCTCTTCCCGGACCCTGACATGAACTTACCGGACCCTCCCTCCATCGCGTGACCTCCATCCGTACCCCGTCGGCGCGTACATTTCGCCGTTCCGTCTAGGCGGGGGGCCCTGTAGCGCCCGGCGACGCTATAAAGCGTCGGCGCTGAGATCGGCGTTACAGCGCGCGCTAGAGGAAAATAAAGACGGACAGCGCGTGCTCGTGGCGCACGCCCGGCACGGGCAGTCCGGAACTAGAAGCCTGCCACGCTGGTCGTCTCTGTCTGGTGCTCCGCTGCGACCCCGCTAAAACCTCAACAAGGGCACAGTTGGCCAAGCTTTTTCGGAGCCGAAAAAACGAGTGGCACCCCAAACCTATTCGCTACTTTTTTCAAGTTATGCGAGACTGCGTGCAGGTAGGGGGCAACTTCCGGACGCACAGTGCGCTCAACTTCCCTCGTCTTCGTGGACGTCGTGCTCTTCTTTACCTTTTTCAGGAGGGTTTCGGCAACAGCCGTCACGATCGACTGAGGGTAGCCCGAGTCCAATATTCGTGCCAATTGGCCGTCAAAACTGGTCTGCATTTCATGTTCGCACGATTTATCTAGTGCAAATTCTAGGCATAAGTTCACAATGCTTCTCTTTATTATTTTAGAGTGTGCAGAATCATATGGTAAAAGTCGTTTTTGCACACGTGGAGAGTACCGCCAACACACGTGATCCCCACCGAACTTTAAACGAATATCTAAAAACTGCAGACATTTCTCTTTTGGAACTTCGCAAGTGAAAGTCAATCCCTTTCCATGCTGTTTAAAAGCGTCTAAAATCTTGTCAGCAATAGCGCAGTAGTGTAAAGGGCTCTGCTTGTCCAATAAGATCAAAAAATCGTCAACATAACGGTACACTTTTGTGACCTCGTCCGGTTTAAAAACAGTTGCTAAAATCTCGTCAATACTGGCTAAAAAAATATCACTTAGAATGGGTCTTGCGTAGCACCCATTCTAAGTGATATTTTTTTAGCCAGTATTGACGAGATTTTAGCAACTGTTTTTAAACCGGACGAGGTCACAAAAGTGTACCGTTATGTTGACGATTTTTTGATCTTATTGGACAAGCAGAGCCCTTTACACTACTGCGCTATTGCTGACAAGATTTTAGACGCTTTTAAACAGCATGGAAAGGGATTGACTTTCACTTGCGAAGTTCCAAAAGAGAAATGTCTGCAGTTTTTAGATATTCGTTTAAAGTTCGGTGGGGATCACGTGTGTTGGCGGTACTCTCCACGTGTGCAAAAACGACTTTTACCATATGATTCTGCACACTCTAAAATAATAAAGAGAAGCATTGTGAACTTATGCCTAGAATCTGCACTAGATAAATCGTGCGAACATGAAATGCAGACCAGCTTTGACGGCCAATTGGCACGAATATTGGACTCGGGCTACCCTCAGTCGATCGTGACGGCTGTTGCCGAAACCCTCCTGAAAAAGGTAAAGAAGAGCACGACGTCCACGAAGACGAGGGAAGTTGAGCGCACTGTGCGTCCGGAAGTTGCCCCCTACCTGCACGCAGTCTCGCATAACTTGAAAAAAGTAGCGAATAGGTTTGGGGTGCCACTCGTTTTTTCGGCTCCGAAAAAGCTTGGCCAACTGTGCGCTCGTATCTCCGGTAAGGAGGCTACAAAATCTGGATGCGGGAAAAAGCATACCAAGCCCCATGTACAGTGCCAGTCAGGAGGGGTATATGAAATTCCACTGTCATGCGGAAAAGCCTATGTCGGCCAGTCTGGCAGATGTGTCAATGATCGATTGAGGGAGCATGAAAGGAATTTTGAGAACGATGAAGATGTTAACTTAGTAAAACATTGCAGGTCTTGCCAGGATTGTTCGCCTCATTTTGACGGTGCAAAGATTCTAGGAAAAAGCAAAGATCAAACTGCACGTGAACTACTAGAAGCGTACCATATAAAGAAAAAGGGTGATTTTTGTGTAAGCGATACCTCTATTCATTTGTACAAAGCGGAATGTGATCTTTTCTCTGCCACACGATAAGATGTATCTGATGTATAATGTATCTTTGTTATTCATGGCATGTGTACTTTCCTGCGCGCGCATTAGCGGCGGAATCTTTATATTTCCCATTGCTGGCGAAATAAAATCAGTTGTGAGTGCAGCGTTTGTCCGTGTCGTAAGTGTTTTCTTCCTTTGTGCTCGTCTTCTTTACGCTGCAGTGATGTGGAAGCAAAGTAACCAACTTGCCCAGAAGCTCGTTTTACTAAAGAATAAATGGCAGTTCACCAATATCCCTCAAGAGAAAATGATACTTCAGCTGTATCTTACCGGCACTCACCTATGGGGCTGAAATGTGGAGACTAACCAAAAGGGTTTAACATAAAGTGAGGACAATACAGCGAGCTATGGGAAGGAAAATGTTAGCTGTAAAGTTAAGGGACAGGATGAGGGCAGAACGGGTCAGCGAGCAAACAGGTGTCTATAGTCGAAATCAAGATGAAGAAATGGGCTTGGGCAGGGCATGTCATGCGAAGGCAAGATAACCGCTTGTCATTAAGAGTAACGGAGACGATTTCAAAAAAAGGGAAGCGTACCAGGGGGCGGCCGAATGTTAGGTGGGTGGATGAGATGAAGAATTTTAAAGACATAAACACAAACACAAAGAAAGAAAGTGGGGGTAGCTGGCATATGACAGGTTTAATTGGAACTGGATTGGAGTTGCCTTTTTCTTGCGGTGCACGTTACGAGGCCTGTGATGATGATGATGTTCAGTTTCATTAGAAAGTGCTTTTTTGCGAGATTATTTCTTGAGCATATAAATGAACCTTACTTTTTTCAAGGCCTTTATAATCATCATGTCTAAAAAACAAAATTAATAAAATTAAAATACACTTAGCACAAAATAAAATTTCCGCAATTTGTACAAAGCGGTAGGGCTTGAGCAATAGAATTTACAGCTAATTTCATTAGATTTGCGTTATCATAATCTCTCAGATTAGTTCTTTTAATATTATTGAGGAATAATATTCCAAAACATCTGCGACTTTTCTACCATGACAGCCGCATTGGTGGGTCATTTGGTATGGTGCTCGTCTGCTGGCTTGAAAGGCATGGGTGTGATACCGGGTGCGACGGTCGCATTTCGTTGCAGGCGAAATACTAGAGGCCCGTGCAGTGTGCGATGTCGGTGAACGTTGAAGAACCCTAGGTAGTTGAAATTATCCGGAGCCCTTTAATAGCGCGTCCTTCATATCCAGAGTCGCATTGAGACGTTAAACCCCAGAAACCTAAACCTACCCAATGCTCATTATTTATCACGACCAAAAGCGGTCTCCGCGAAAAAAATATTCGACACTTCGTTAATATCTCAAGCAGAAAGCGTACTCCATAATATTATTATGCTAAAAATACTGGACACAGTTTCCCATTCCTAATGACACAAGATATAAGAGGTCATATCAAAGTAGAGGAGCAGGTATGCTCGGTATTGCATCGCACGCAAAGCAAACTTATTATAATGAAACTAGGATAGCCGCTTCAAAAAGGGATCATTAGTAAGCCTTTGCGTAAGCTGTATCAATGTACGAACATGTTGCATGCCAGTGACTGGAGGTTTGGTACTGTTGAATAAAACAGTGTGGTCTTACATTTACGCATAGTGCTAAGAATTGTGTAAAACCGAGGTGGTGTTATTGTCTCTAGGTCCGTGGCACTGCACCGTGGTAGGTGCAGTTAAATTAGTGAGTGGCAACGAGGGGTTGATTACCACGAGCAATCGGGACCCCACTAACGTCAGTCAGGGCAATGGGGCATCGCTTAACTGCTGCCCCACTGCAGCAGGAGTAGCATGAGCACACCCCGCTGCGTATGAATGGGAAGTGAAGAGTGACCGATACCACATTAATGGGCAGTTTCACAAAACCTATATCGGCGATATAGAAGGAGTACTTGCGCGAGAGGAATCTCAACTGCAATTTTGAATCTTATGCGCCCCCAGAGCTTACTGGTAAATAATTTGTGCGCTGGTAATTCAAACAGCGATATTGGCTCAAAATAGTATATAAGTGAATTGCGCAACAACTTAGACAGGACACAGAAAGAAACACATAAAACAGTTCACAAGCGCAACTACCAACTGTTTAATGGGGTGAAACAACAGCAGCATATATACAGAAAAGCAGAGCATGCGTAAAGGTAGAGCAGGCACACACATCACAAAGACCGGCTTGTCTTTCAGGCCTTCCATGTTAAAAAACTATCTGATCGCTGCGTAAGTGATGCTTCGTTGCAGATCTATGATGCTGAAGTTTCATATCTTGATTCGTTTGTATAAAATTGAGGTCTTTGTGATGTGTGTGCCTGCTCTACCTTTACGCATGCTCTGCTTTTCTGTATATATGCTGTTGTTGTTTCACCCCATTAAACAGTTGGTAGTTGCGCTCGTGAACTGTTGTATGTGTTTCTTTCTGTGTCCTGTCTAAGCTGTTTCGCATTTCACTTATATACTATGCAGAAACAACTAGCCCGACAACCCGCTCTTCTGGCTCAAAATGGCCTCACCCAAAAACTTAAAAATCAACCGCACTCAATGGGAATGTGACAAATTATTTCCGGGTTATTGAAAATTGATTAAAAAAAACGAGCAAAGGTGTGTCAGTAGAAACGGGAATTATACCATTCCTTATGCTTTCTAAAGACGCGAATGCAATCCCTTACGCCACATAAGTAGTGAAACAAGACGCTTTTATTTGCGCAATTAGACTTTCACCCAAGAATCGGCCAATTACCGAGCGTGCACAGCCCGGAACACCGCCCACCGGTGAACGTCAGTGAAGTAGTACTCATGCCACGCAGAGACGTAAATGAACCAGTGCAGTAAACGAGCAGCGAGATAAACAAGAGTAAGAACAACCAGCGGCACACCAGACGTCGTCCGTCACTGCGTGTGAACGAATAGGATGAACAAGTGAAAAGAAGTTCGCTGAGGATGTGAGAGAGGTACCACAGTTTAAGCTGAGCAGACGAGGAGAGATCGTGTTTGTCAAAAAAAGGGCTAATGGGGTTTTATTTCAATTTTAACCGCGTTTCGGGGAGCGTATGGCACTAATATTTCGCTGAAACGGTCATCACACCCTGTATACGTATGGGTTTTTTAGATGAGCTGTCGAAACCTGGAAATGGTCTCTTTAACTTCCCCCTACTCTTCACAGCTATTTTATTTTCGGCAACAGCAGAAGTTATCTTTATTGCTTGCAGCGACGAATAGCGTTGAGAGAAAATGCAGCCAGCCGGCTGACAGCGGACCCTGCAGGGCGCTGCTGCCGATGTGGTGGTTCAATGCGAAGACAGGCGAGTGCGAGACCTTCGACTACGGCGGCTGCGGAGGCAATGATAACAAATACGAGACCAAGGAAGAGTGCGTGAGGACGTGCTCGAAGCAAAAGCGTGAGTGGTTAAATTATTGTGGGCCTGTCAAACTGACAGAGATGGCCCGCTGTCTTCAGTAAAGTACGCTCACTGACTAGGCCGAATTCATTCGCACGAAATTAATGCGTGATATTTAGACACATTGAGAATGCCAAAAAAACGCAAGAGACTGATAACACGCTAAGAAGCTGAGGTTAATTGCAGCTTCCAGTCAAGTGGCCTGACTGAAGGTTTTTTTTTTTTACGCTTCCATTAGCCCTGCTTATTATGCAACAAAAGGTGTGCCTACAGGTAGCCTAAACACAATGATAGCAGTGTAGAGGGAGCTACTTCCTCCCGTTTGACTAAGAGACTAAAGCACCACCTTGCGAGAACTTATGCACCTCTCTACAGGCACTGCATGCTCTTTATAACTTTCGTTTTCCTATCCGCAGCAAGCTTTTCGCCAAGAGGACTCGGAGCTTTGAATGCAGTTGGAAAGGATGGTACGTAAACGCCTGAGTTTACATCATGCAACTGAATCGTTAGTTTGAAGAGTAAAAATTGTGGGCAATCTTTCGTTGTATGGAATTAATAAGAACGGAAAGCGCTAATTGAAACAGAAACAAACTGCGCGTTATTTGTGTGCATAATCGCTTTATCTCTGAGTCAAGTGCTCTCAGCCGTACCAGGCATTCTGAACACACAATAACAGGGAACGTTTCTTGTATTCTAGAGCATCTGGAATGCTTAAAGGGGGCTAAGCAGGCCCCTGGCGTTCCGTCAGACAGGGACAAGATGTGGGCATAGTGTGAATGTGTCGAGATCATCACTTATCAGATGAGTGCCACTGTTCGCTCAATCAGGCGCCTACGCAATGTCTCTTTTCAAACTTATTTACTCGCACACAGATCACAACCGGGCTCAATTAATTGTTTATTGGTCTCTTTGCCGTCCCCGTAAAAAAAAAAGTTGCTAACGTACCAAGGTCATATTTAGACAGCCTAGAGATGTAGAACGCCGTTCGAGACACGCCCACATCTGTATGGCAGTGTGAAAACGGCGCATGAAGTCATAAACGAAAAACAGGCCTGCACCAAAAGCAAGGAAGAGGCCCTCATCAAACCAACAATGTGCCTATATATTGCCGCGAATCTTTGTAGCGTTTGTTTGGTGTGTTTGTTTGTTCATGCTTCAAGGCTGCCGACACGCCGCTTTATCGCTTCGTTTGTGACGCAAGACGCGCCTAGATTTATCTCGATTGATCGCATCCAGGCGGAGCCGGTTCTAGTTTGCGCCAGAATGTTCTAGTAACTTTCCAAGCTTTATCTCGAATCTTCGCTATCAGCTTTAAAAAGAGCATGGCAGAGAGCGGCGGGCATTCTGCTCGACGACCGCCGAGCACGCTTGTTGCTACGCCGCCGCCGAGTGATTCAGTTCTTTGCGGGCGCAAGTCAGCCCCAATAAAGAGTTCCGTTTCGAAGACATCCTCGCTGCTTGTGTTCCTGTTCCACGGACTGCAGTCACCACTACGTGACTTCTGGTGGAGGTGCTAACGGATGTCCCTGTCGCCCTCACCCCCTGGGAGCCGTCAGAGCAGCCCGAGCCGTGTCGAAGAAGATCACGTGAAAGCCGCAGCCGTAGTCGGTAGCGCGCTCGCTTCCTGCAGCGGAGAGCTCCGCAGAGTGGGGTAGATCCCTACATATTATGCGCTTTTACAGCAAGCGATTTCAGATACACCTTAAGATGACGCACAATTGCCGCCCTTCTCTGTGATAAATTGAGCACCCTGTGTTAGCACTCAGTGCCCCGGGGCTCGTGCAACCTTCCTTGTCATCATTTGGGACCTGCGGTCACAAGGCGCCAGCACTCCTTTCGAACGCCCCTCCGGCGCTTCGCGCGCGTCTGTGTACGGCTGTAATTCGATGTTAGGAAAGTCGTTGTAGCCGACTTAGAGTGGCGGATACATATGAATGTAGCCTGGACGAAAGGATTAAGGATAGGATCGGAGAGAGAGAGCGAAAAAACTGTCAGTAAGAGGTGGTGATCCTCTTGAGGTTTCCTCAGGAGCTAAAGGCGCTAAAAGTTGAAGTCCCTCGGCGACCCCTTGCGCTCTTGCCGAGGGCCGAGACTGGACATCCATCCGGGTCCGGGCAGCCGAGAACAGCTTCTCATTGTTGAAGCGAGTGAGATGCGACTAGATCTGCCAGAGGCGGATCCTCTGCGCATTCCCACAGTATGTGGTCTAAGCTGGCTGGCTCGGCGCACAGTTGAGTAAATCTCTACTGAAAGTACAGATTTACTAGACCGGCAAAAATATTCGAGCACAACCACGGGTTTGCCTGCGACCGCGTCTGCAGCCGCCGCCATGTGGTAGCCTGTCCTCGGCGGAGCGAAACATGCGAAACATGCCAAGCTCCCTACAACAATTGCTTGTAGCCTGAAACCTATCCAGCGCTTCATCCCGTGGTGGCCCGCGTCCGAGACATCTGCTGGGCTGACAAAACTTCGACCTTGACAAAAACCTCTACCAGGACGCCGGCATGTGTCAGGGCTCGTACCGGATCCTTTTCCTTCCTATCGTTTGGAGACGTGCTAGGAATTTTGCGCGCAGTGGCGGAGATACGTCCCCTCGCAAAGTTGCGAAGGGCCCTTTTGGAATTACTGAAAATGGTGCTGGTGCCTACGTGAACGACCTCTATTGCTATTGCGGCCTTTTCCACTCGGCCCGTGACAACCGCAGATGCTACCCAGCGGAAGATGCTGGCCGCGTTCACAGCCAAAGCGTATTTACCTATGAGGTTGTATTCCGTCGCATTAGCATACACGACACACTCGTCCTCTTGATACATTTTGCCTAACGTCTTCGCACTGGCCCTCCTCCGCCCTTCGTGTCGATCCCCATGAATGTTCTTAGCCAGGGGTATTACGCAAATGCGTTCGCGCGTCTCCATCGGTACAATAATCTCGCCAGAATGCTCCTCATCCCTTATGCCTAATCTTGTCAGCATGCAGAGCTTCGCTTCAATCTGCCTGAGCCGCTGCTCTTTCTACGATCGGGGAATTCAGAAAGACGGAGAACAATCAGAGTCGAACGCGCTAAGGAAGGCAATAAAAGAAGCACCAATGCTCTATCCAAGAATGGAAGTTTTTCTCGAAACACTAAATTTGCTCAGTTCACAAAAAAGGTGAATCATGCCAAACAACTGCTGAGGTACCTTCTCACATTTGTATTCAATAAACTTAATTATGTTCACATCATAGGACGTATAACGTGAATATAGGTGGTCATGTACGCAATAATTATGTATGCTTGTTGCATGTTTCCAGGCACACGTGGCCGCGGACCCGTCAAACCGGCGTCGGGGCTTTATTTGTGCGCTCCATAACCTCATTGGTGCTTAAATAAGGTGTTTTAAGATTGTTGCGATAGCAGTCTTGCACTAGCTTGGGACCTGGACCCTACTGTGAGGGAAACTATTCTGATTCGGGTGGGATGTGCGACGAAGTACGCCGCTAAATGCCTCGAACGCCTCTCGCCCACTTTGTGCCTTTGTGGGAGTGTGTGTGGCCTTAGATCTTTTGGCGCTGATCCAAAATTTTTATGAAGTGCACAAAAATCTTGCAAAAAAATGCATAAAATGTACGCGGTGTTAAAATTGGGGACAAGGTACAAACTGCCGGAAACTCAGCAGCAGTAAACACATTCTGTTTATCATAGCCCTCTTGTATTCATGAGGCGTGTCACTTTGTTTAAGCTGCGAGAAAGAATTGGCTACGCTTTCTTCATATTTAGTGAAATTTCTGAGTGATTGTTTCGTCCAGACGAAATTTTCAGTCTTAATTTTTAGAGATAGACACTCATCACCAAACATGGATCGGCACCTGAAAATCAATTTGTTCGAGCAGCTTATATAGTCGCTCTCGTCATCCGTCTGTCTCTAGGGACTCAATAATATTATTACATGCTGCTAATTCAATGCCAACTTTATTATTCACTCATTTTTACTGGTATGTACCGCCATCCTTGGAAAGGAAAAGCGCGTCCCGCTTAAATTCCTTAGACTTTTTCTCCCTTTTGCGACTGCATTGTGACTGATCTGTGATGTTTCCTTCCACAGTGCGTGGGCTTCATGTGTGTGGTCGACCAGCATACCCTGGCCCTTGCACTAACTTCGTGCGGCGCTTCTACTACCACGCCCTGACCAACAAGTGTCGGGAGTTCACCTACGGAGGCTGTGGCAGCAACGGAAACAACTTCGAGACGCTGAGCGAATGCGAGGAGAACTGCATAAAATCGTGTCCCGGTAAATAGTGCGCTCCAGGACGTACCACGGTTACCAGTCCGTAGCCTAGCCTTCGAGAAGAATGGCGTCCGATGCAGTCCAGGGTATGAGACAATAATAACGGGGTACGATCAAGTCTGAAGTGAGGGGACATTTAAATGCTGCAAATGTCCACAATCACTATATAATTTTGAGCAATAAATGGCGATTACATTGTGCCTGTCCAGAATCTGTGCAGTGCAGTGATGACCGTCTGTTCAGGGCATTTATTACAATGGAAATAGGTTAGGGAGACATCTAGCGGGGTAGGCATAACGATTAGGCTTTGTCTTTAAATTGCATGAGGAGTTACCTATATTTCTTCTCACAATTCTGGTCGCCTTATCTACGCCGGAACGACATTAAAAAATTTGCTACGCTCACATGATTGCTGAATTCTTTCCTGCTGCATCTTCAGCTGTCACATTGCCTGATGATTTCTCGAAAATAAGTGGCCTCACGCGGAGAATGTACAATGCTCGCTATCATACCCAGCAATTCTGAACGAAAGCATTTTCTAGCGAGAAACCGTTGATGAACGCAAATTTTTCAAATAATGTTAGGTTTCACTATAGTCGGATGCAGCTTAAGTCTTCATTGAAGCTCCGCCCACATTCAAGACCGGCGCGCACAATTCGTCATCGAAAAAAAGTAGTCCGCTGTTTGAACTACTCTCGTTATTACAAAAAAACACCTATTCAGGATAAAAAGTTATAAGCTGTACAATTCTGGCACCTGGCCTGTTTAATTAAGTCAAACGTTGTAAAGCTGATTTCTTGTACTTTTTCGACTGGCTAGCGGAGTAATACAGTACGCCGTGGACCATGGCACAGTGTTAACAACTGTTGTTTTTAAAGTTGTACAGTGCTATAAAACAATAAATGTATCCGGAGATCACCTAACGCCAGTGTGCAATTTTGTTCTATTAAGGTTATTGCTGTGATCAAAAGCATCCAGCATTGGTTTTTTGTGGCAGTCTTAACTGTTCGATGCGATCGATGAAAATATTATAAAAAGTTATTTTGCTAAATATCAGAAGAATGGACCATTATCTTCAATATTTTTGTAATAATATCTTACAATTTTTCAGTTATCAAAATTTTTGTCTAAGAATGTTGGACATGGGGCGCTGTAAAGTGATTTCTTTACCATTTAACAATAATCGTTTTTGTTTTTCTGTGCTTAACGTCCCAAAGCGACTCAGGCTGTGAGGGACGCCGTAGTTAAGGGCTCCGGAAATTTCGACCACCTGGGGTTCTTTAACGTGCACTGACGTCCTATTTACTCCCACCACTATTTCGAAGAAATGACCTTTATTTCCATCGCTGGCGCGGCGTTTAGAGACCGATACCTCTTCTTTCACTTTCTCGCCCATGGAATGTTTCTTCAAGGAGTGACAAGATGCGTGCTTCGTCGAGGAGGTGCTCTTCGTTGACAAAACATTCGCGTAGGCCAAAGCCACCCTAGGGTAAGTGTTGAGTCGGCATCACGCTTAACACGAAAGCTCAAGTGCGCGTCCTGCACAGATACTACAGCCCCTGGGCTCTAGGCGCCGAGTCCGAGACCACACTGCACGGCGTGTTTGCATCGGTTGAAGACAGCTTGTGCTCTGTTTCCACCGTAATATTATCTCAGACGCAACTGCCAACCCCCAGAATTACTAATGTCAATGGAAGATAAGCGCTCGAGCGTTCGTGTTAAGCATGCTGACGACGGTACGCTTCTTCATGGAGAGCGGGAAAGCGTTCAGTGCAAACTCTACTTGTTGCAGTTACTTCTGCGTTCCTGTGGATGTGATGCCTATCAGTATTCTCTCACCTCTAAGCTGATTGTCAGACAAGTGAAAGAGCTGCGTGTCGGTATACCGTACTGTCACTGTCGCCTTTAATTTATAAAGGCGATAAAAAAGCGCTCAGAGTGAAATGAAAAGAAAATTTCAAGCAAACTCAGAAACAATTGCGCAGTAATACGCAGGTGTAAGATCGTCTTTGGGGAGCTTTCGACAGCACTCGCAACATCTTAATTTCATTAAGGGAGTTTCATGAATGACCACCATATGGACGCACTAGATACACACATGATTCAATTCGTAAGTTTCTTCAACCTGAGCTTACCTGCAGCGGAGGTTAAATGGTACTGGCGTTTGGCTGCCGAAGCGGGATGGAATCCAAGCTCCTGAGTCGACTTCAGATGGAGACGGAATTCCAGAACTGCTGTGTGCTCTGAAGTACCAGTGAGCGTTAATGAGCCCCCGTGGCGAAAAGTTTGTTCTAGGCCTCCATCATTGCTTTCCTCATTCATTGTGATAAATTCTACACACAATCTGAATAAACAGTTCGCTCCCAGCTCAACTGATGCCAAGTCTCGAAACCTTCAGACGGTTGAGAATTCAGACGCTGGAAACGCTGGCATTATAAGAGTTTCCTTTTTGCGCGACATATTCATAAGCCCTATTCATGATCTAGTTGACGCTTGGAACTCATACGAACAGCCAGGAGAGAAACTCGCCAAAACAGCTAGCGTTTTAAGTGCCCCTTTATTTGAGCCCAGGCGACGTCCTCGAGGTGAGCACTTTATTCCTTGCGATAAAAAAAGATACAGTGTGATACTGGGGCTGTGTACGAAAGCCACCAACAATTTTGTTCTGAATGACCGAGAATGTTTATATGATTGTGAGTGAGTTAATGCTTAGTTATACGCTCACTGCCTTGTGGGCCACCGGTGGATCACGTGGTAGGTGTGCGACCACGATTACTGAGCGATGCGATGAAGCCGTGGGAAAGCTGCATTTTTCAGACAGCCCGTGAAATGCAGGCGGGCTACGTAGCCATTACGTTCTCCTGATGGCTAAAAAATGCGGGCTTAGCCAATGGCCCACAGGTAGGCAAAACCTAAGGAAATTTAACGGCGACTCACTCAAGGGTCATGCAGAGTAATGGTCAGGGCTCTAAATATAGCGGCCGCAGTGAATGTATTAGGAAGAGTCAGCGGGCTTAATAGAGTTTTCTTATTGCACAGTGGATTATCAAAAACAAGCTGGTGCGACGTATTCACTGGTTTGGTTTGCTACCCAACGTTACTTCACGAGTTTGGATTGCCTTTCTTTCAGTTCGTGGTGTAGTTGCTGCGTGCTTCCACACTTGTGTATGCGTGCGCGTAACACTAGACGGTTCTTGTTCTGAGGAATATTCTGAAACAATTTTAAGTCTTTTTAGCAGCCATGCACGAATTGTATATGCGTTGTTAGGCCGCTGCAACTGATGACGGAAGCCAACAGTCGCCGGAACCAAGGAAAATAATGGATGTCTTTTTTAAATTTTGTCGTTATATGTATAATACATATAAACTACGAAATGAAAAATATCCCCTATGCTCCTTGGTTTCAGTTACTGTTGGCTTCTGCCATTTAGGTCTTAACGTGTACCTCTTTCCATTATCTTCTACGCTGTAACTGATATTTCCAGCGCTTGAATGTTTTCTTTTCTGAAATAGCTCCAAAGATTTGCCGTCAGTCTATATATGATTCGAACCAACGTATTTTATATTTATCTCTGTCTTTAGTCTCTTATCCTCGCAGCTCAAGGAAAACGTGAATCTTGGTCACTCAACGCTAAGCCGAAGACAGCAACGAGTTTGGCAGGACCGCATTTCAGCGCCTAGAAGGAAATCATGGTCTAAGAGAGGAAATTATGTTTGCTACTCTCCTATGGTGTCTTTCAAAAAAAAACAACAACCTCAAAGCAGGCAACTCTAATTGGCCTAAATTTGTAATGACTGAGGGAATGCTATTGCCCTACACTGCAGGCCATCATGTTTTTTCGCCCTCTATCTGCTTGCTTTACTAACAATATATGTGAAGGTAGCAGAAATGGTTGCTGCCAATCCGCGATGTTCTAACCACTTATTAAACGCGATCTCTGCGGATGGAAGAATAAAGTACGTATGTGCTCGGTGTCCTTGATAACGGCCCGCTGCCTCTTGTCTCTGCCGAGGTGTTTATATAAGTTCTGGTAACATCAAGTTCTTTTTACGCTGGGTTTATTACCTATGCATAGAAGAAATCGACATAAAAATTTCCGAAGGGGCGCGGGTTCTATCTGCGCAGGTCGTACGCTGCAACGCTGGAGTAAGAGCTAATAACAACTAAAGGCAGAAATGTGGGAACTTAAAAATTTCGGCTGTCCTCCTTCGCCCCCTACGTTTAAGAAGCCCATCGTCGCTTTATTCACAGTTCATCCCTGGAAGCATGACAGGGAATCCAAATGTGTTGCTAGGCGCTGGAAGAAGCAGCAGTGGCAAGAAACAGCTCATTACCAGCCATTACTAACAATTTTGTGAAGATTCGGCGTTCAGAATACTTTCGAACACTTCTCAACATGACATGTACCAAAAAAATAGTCTCTCGTTTAAAGTACCTGGGACCGCTCAGACCAGCGCAAACCCGCAGGAACAGCGACACCTGCTCTAGGGGGCCTGCGGGATCACTTTGGCACATGCAGCCCTGGACTGAGGATTCTACGAAGAAAGAGAATATATGCTCAACAACGTGTGTTGCTGGGCGAGTTGGTTGGGGTACATCTTGAAAAAAACGCAGTTGTGTGTCCTTCTTGTTCTGGTCCTCTGTCTGCAAGCGCTGTTTTTCTCAAGATATATACTCAACGAAAGTTTTTAAGACTCCTCCTCCTCCTCTGGCATAAACGACCCAGCGGCATCAGTCCAAATCGGTTCCGAGCAGGCATCACAGGAGTATTTCTACTTAGGCTGAATCCACAATCAATTTCGTCCGGCAATATTTGTGATGCAGTTTTTACGCACGCGCTGTCAGTGCCCTAAAACAAGATGCCAGGTTTCTCAATCGCACGGCAGAAATATTGTGCAGTTCTTCTTCATTTTTTCACACTGCTGTCCCAAAAATTACGGAACAAAAGATTGTCGCAAGGGAGCAGTTTCGGCGCAAACTGTAATTCGGCCCTCGAAGGAGAAAATCTGGAAACCGCAACGAGAATTCTCACCAAGAACAAAGAACACTTTGGATTAGTGGAGTGAGCGGAGTACATGATAAAACTATCTGTAACCGACCATTTCAAGCCTTGCTCCATCGACACTAGAAAGCAAAATGATCCTGTTTGTCTAAAGCGGCGTTGCACCGCAGAGAGAAGAATGCCACGGCAAGAAGACATAATTTGGGAAGACCCCGAGGAGAAGGAGGAGTAAGAGGAAAGGCAGGGAGGTTAACCGGAAGAATTATCGGGAATTACCTTACACGGGGGGAAGGGGTTGAGGGGGTAAAAAAATGAAAGAGAAAGAGAGTAGCAAAAATTGAAGTCACATGGCAAGTCAACGGTCGTTAAGTCACAGCCTATTGTGCAGGCCAAAAGTTCGCAAGAAGCGGAGCAGTGCCTTGGAGGCCTTCAGCACCGATGATCGCCGCGGCCATTTGCCGACGATCTTCATTTCCGTTAGTGGGCGTGGATCTAGGCGCTCCAGCGCACGGCTGAGAGACTGCCTTTCGGCGTTGGAGGCAGGGCAGTCCCAAAAAAGGTGGGATATAGTCTCGTCATACCTGCAAATGAGGCATGCAGGGCTATCATCCATACCGATTAAGAAAGAGTAATGGTTGGTGAAAGCTACACCAAGCCACAGGCGACACAGTAAAGTTTCTTCACGTCGTGGTAGGCCGGATGGTAGCCGGAGCTTCACATCATGGTGGAAAGATTTTAAACGTGAATTGGCAAATTGGCCGTAATTCCACGCGGCACTCGTTACGTCCCGCGCAAGTGCGCGAATCATGCCCGCTGCGTCTGATCTCGAAAGGAGGGCAGACCCCGAAATAAAAACTAAACATGCTAGCATCCCCGGTCCCACTGCATAGGAAGTGGTATAAATTTGTAGATATCGCGAACGCAAGCAAGAGAGCGTGCGACAAACGACTGTGAACTTGGGCGCCTAAATCTTGCTTTGTGCGATAGCGACCAAAGTCTCTATGCCAGAACTGAAAACACTGTTAATGAGGTCATCCACTTGCTGCTGATTTCGCTCAGCCCTGTGGTGTCACCGTTCAGCCGACTTGCATATCTCAAGTTACTTCAGCTGTGTCAGTGCGTAGTGTTTAAAGGGGCGGGATATTTAGTTCAGGCTACAATGTCTTTATTGTTGAGGCCATTTTCAACGCTCACAGCTTAGTTCGAAGCCAACCCACAAATGCTTGAATTAGTCTACATCAGCCGCGTGAATTTAAATGTAAAAAAAAGCACGTCCTCAAGGCGAGGTGGAAGCTCGCGCCCTCCTCGCGTCTATCCTGTGCTCTCCGGAAGATACCCATGGTAGTTTTTTTCTTTGTGTTGGTGCTAAACAAGGTGCGTTCTAGTTCCCATATTGTTGGTTCGGCTGTCGTGGTCTTATACGAAGCGCTCCCGTTTCCAACGCTAGAGAACTACGCATCAAAGGCTCCGGTTACTGTTCCTGCCACGCTTCTCGATTAGTTAATTTCCGCAAGTCTAGAATTTCCAGCCATAGGAGAGAGTCTTCTTGAGCCGGGCATAAAAGACTTTTAATGAACAGATCTTTCGGGAAAGACTTAAACGTATAAAATAGAAACAAAACAGGGATCGTGTGGGCGGAACAACCACGCAGTATATCTGCAGCCATTGAAGAAGCGGCGCGTCACCCTTTCCCTAATGGAAATGAAGAAGGAATGTTTACTTACTGCCGGTTGCCGAGGGTAATCCCGGTTCTCAGAAGTGGCCGGTAGTTACAAACAGTCTTGAGCATTGTGTTTTCATTTGGCACCTAACGTTTTCGAGGACGTTTTCGGCCATCCGCAATCGCTACACTGCCGCGCTAGAGGAATGGTGGGCAGCTGTAAGAAAAATATCAACGCACACAAGCAGAAGGACGTTCTTTAAAGCCCGCTGAAGATAGGTTTCTCGTAACCTGAAGGCTTCGTGCGTTAAAAACTTATCAGAGTGTCACGAATAAGAAAGACATGTTTTACCACCGCCGAAAGGAGAATAGAATGTTGTTGCGAAAACTATTAACTCAAGAAATGAATGCGATCGGCTGTAAAACAATTTCACTCCAGAAACTTGTTCATTTTTATTTTCTTATAAGAGAAAAACGGCCCTGGCGGTTATTATTCGCGCGAATTCAACACAGTAACTTGAGGTTTTCCCACAAAGTGCTTTTCAAGAAGATTCCATATACACAGCACTCTGATACATGTGAATATTTCTTCAGCTTCGGCAGCGAGACAATCTTTAATAAGTTAGGTCGTATAGCACAACAATATCAGCTAGGTTAGATTCACCCTCAATCCTTCATTTTTGCCCTATGCTGGCCAGTTAGCGCAGATGTAATTTATATGCTTATTAGTAGGATAATAAAAGTACAAGTTCGTGGCCCTCTCCTAACCCACACTATCAAGCGAACGCGAATTTTCAAAGCATGTGCCTAGGTTGCCGATGGCACGCGATCTCCAGGTGCCGCCGACTTGCAGACATCCATGCCCTGACGCTGCTTCTCGATGTTGCTGCCGTTGCTGTGGACCACGATGTACACTAATGGCCGGAATGGCTCTTTTTTTCCTCAGTATCGTAGTAGAACCGCGGGATGTAAATGAAGCGAACGTCTAGAGAAAGAGAGGCGCGGACAGCCAGCTGCCAGATATGTCAGGGGAAGAAAACTTCAGACCTCAATGACAATGCAGACGCATCCACCACTGAAATAGGTATTTTTGTAGTCAAAGAAAGTACGAATAAACTTCTCCAGTCCCCAAAGGCACAGTGACACCAACGCGTTTTGATGTCTAGGTTTAGCTGAAAAACTTCAAATATATTTCAGAGAATCGGAGAGAATGTAGATGTAAGTGCAGCTACAAGTGCATGTACAGAGATAATTAAACGCAGCGGGCTGTTTCGTTCTAACTGCAATCACGCTTTTCTTATCGGACATAAAAAAAGCGTAATTTGTCTATGAGAAAGCAGACTAGCCAGTACCACTAGCCTGCGTGTACCACAGCTGTCAGTTTCAATCGGGCAATGCCTCAGATGTTACAAGGCAACACCGTGCTCCGTATAATTTCGTCCGCAACAAATATTTATGTGAGGGCCCACACACATATGATTTTTATTCCATTTTAGATGTTCACCTCTATTAATTAACAAAAGAACAATCATTGGAAGTTTCTTGTTATAGAGAGACTTGCAGAACTGAACGTGTCGATGTGAAATGATGTGAAATGTCGATGATTCTTTAATTCTAGCTTGGAAAACATTAGGAGCGATCGAGGAACAATGGAGTCGCAATCATCATATCGGTTGCTTTATTTCGCGACTTTTGCCACACCCACTTTGCAAGAACAATTTTTACATAATTTATGATTATGCATTCCGAGCACTGAATTCTTTTCCAGCCTTTTGCCCGCTCCAACAAACTCTGTCGGCTAAACTCGTTGGTTATCATAGAATACAAGGGAAAAAATCGGTAAATAAATGAAAAACTTTCCTGCTGAACTAAAGGTAGTCGTCTATGGTGTCTCCATGCCCCATGACTGAAACGGGGGGTTCGGCAGTGGAATGCAGCTTTATAATTGTGCTTATTTTTTTTCGCCCAATTTCTTCGAGTCCCAAAACAAACCATTAGATCACATTTTTTTTCATGAAGCACTAATGTCTGTTACAACTAATTCGATTTACAAAAGTCTGTGGATGTAATCATTTTAATGTGCATTTTTTATTAACCTAAACTTGCACTTCATGATACCTTCCATGCTGAGCACAACATGGCCTCTTCTGCAAGCGAATTTCTTTAGGTGACTTCCATTTTGGGCTTATTAAAGGGATTAGACCGAGTAATTTAAGAAAAGCTTGGGAAGGATGTAAGTTATTTCATATCCGCATGGTGAACACAAAACCAAGGCACACTCTCCCGGCTTTATTTTAACCCTTTTATCTGCAGTGGCAGAAACAGTGTTGCGAAAAATTAAGAACAAGGAGCCAGCAGTGGATGGTTTAGTTAAGGAAGGTAATGAAAGTAAGAACAAGGAAAGCCCTCAGGTAATTCCCTACTCTCACCTCGTGGCCCAAAAGTTATACAAAGTGGCCGGCATTTTAGATATTCTCCGCTCCTGGCTGATGAACAAGGGTTCATGTCGAACCAATCAACTAACATTGACTTGTGCTTAATGTACTCGCTCATCCAACTCTTCAATTTAGCAAGGAATATACCGGAATCACGCAGATCTTTCTGCAATATTCCCTTTGCTGCATTTTTATGTATCTGTTATAGTGCGGCCTTAAAACATATGTGTACATGCCAACTACAGAAAATGAACCATGGCGGATATAGGATGCCGAATAGAAGCATACTGCTGCTCTGGTCGTGAGCAGCATAAAAAACGTTTTTTTTTTCTTAGGGTACTGGTTTCCTAGATTTTTGTTCGATGAGATAGCAGATGAGCCAATCCCCACCTCTCATGTTCTCCGCCATCATAGCGATGCTTGGATACTCTATTCCCACTGCAATACCTTATCCTCAGCTATCTCTTGGCAGCACATCACAGGTGGTTTCATCGCACTGTGTGCAATGAATTCCCCGTAGCATTATCTCTATGTTTTTCTCGGGCCATTGTGCTCAGCAGTCTTTCCAGTCATGTCTAGCATCCGGTGTAACCTAGGCTTGGGTTTCTAGGGTTTCGTCACTACAGATCCTAGAGGAGCAGTTTCACCTTTCGCAGCGAATGATTCGGACCCTGTCTGGACAGGCCGTGCAAAGACGCCACAAAACATGTGACCTTACTGGGCAGCGAACAGAAAGTTAAACACATATGCATTAGTAGGTTACCACGTTTTTTATTACCTAAAAATGCAAATGAGGCTGGTAATCAGTAAACAGTCGAAAGAAACAACCAGCAGCAAGATTAATAATTTGCACAAGCGTTCACAGAATTTTCTCTACCTAAAAAAAAAGACCTCTCGGACGATAAAGATACCACTCGCACGGTGACCGGGGCTGGCAAGAGCTAGGAGAGGCCAAAGTACCAAATAGAGACATCTCTGCCACAAGCCGTTTTCATTCCTTGCGGTGAGTTCAATGAACTACTCTCCGTGCGAACCACTAAAGGTCAAGCACGCTACCCACCTTCCACTTAAAGGTCACTGAGGCCTTATCAGCATATACGCAATCGTTAACAACTGAGTAGCCAGTAGAAATGCGTTCTGTGTTAACTGTTCTCTTGGAGCGCCTATTCAAATAGTTCGATTAGCACGTTCAAGAAAAATGACCAATTTGGAGCTATCCGGGCCGCTTCTGGTCAAGAAACGCTGCTATTCAGTATGTTTTAAAAGGGTTTTGAGGTCAATATGTTCGTTGTGGCCTGAAGGAGTATTTTTACACTTAGCGCGAAATCTATCAAAACGAAGCGATTGCGCAAACATGAAGCCCAAGGTGGCGTCCTCTTCACGTAATGACTTTCCTCAGCTACGACGTTGCTCTCGCGATTTCACAGCATTGACACTTCAACCTTTTGGTGCAGTTGACATTTTTTTTTTGCTACGTGATGAACTCCGGTCACCTAATTTTAAATCCGGTTTAGATGATTCGTTCTTACAGCTCGGACTCTCGGCAGACGCCCGTTTTTTAACTTTCAATTACGCTGTTAACGAGGAAGTTCACTGGTTTCAGGGTCTCTGTGAATATCCCGCGAAGATTCCGTGCCGCAAGCACTGTACCGGAAAGTTCTGTGCAACCTGGGCCGCGGTTGTCTTGGCACGTACTACACCGTGGAGTAGCCCAAAGCAATGATGTAAGCTGTGGAGTAATGGGCTGAGCATTTGCCTCGAACAGGGGTTCAGTCACCAGTGCCGTCGTACACACAAACGTGATGCAATGGGTAAAAGCATTCTCGCGGTCTAGTGCTCGGCTTATCCGAGATGATAAGCTTGGAAGATAGGCCTCCGGCAAACCTTGCCGAGGCCAAAAAACTGTGCCATGACGCTCCTTGGCGAAAGATGGTCTAGCGCCTGTTACGTTTCGCCTTCGTCGGGTGGAAGAAAACGGCGTGGCTGCAGCGGAACGCCGACTAGCCCCGAAACGCATGTTGGATGAAGGCCTTGATTACCAGCAGGAAGCCGCGTCCGTCTGCCCGGATGAAGTTTTGAGCGAGCGTCTCCCCTACACCGCGGGCGAACGCACGTTCGTACGCATGAAATGAACGGGAACGCCACTCGTGGACATTCCAGCGTCTGCGCTACGTGGATGGCATCTTTCTCCCTCTCACAACACGGGACGGTGGTGTGATCCCTCAGGAGTGTGTGTGTGTGTGATTGGTGCCACAGAGAACTTCCTTCCTCGGCAGGCCCGGCCCCCATCTAGGGAACCTAGGGAAAGGAAACACTTTCAAACATCGGCAGCGGTACGGCCGAGAGCCTTTTCATCAGATGGTCTCATCATGTGCTCTCCTCATGCAGCGTTTCAGGATTGAGCGTCTTGTCATCGAGCTCCCTTGTAAATAATGTAAATTTAATTGTATAAAGTTTCTTCTCCTTGTCTTTTCCGGCATCCTCGTCTCCGACCTCCCTCAATCCCTTTCCGGCCCGACCATGCTACCTGATCTTTAACACGCCATAAACATTCATCATTATCAAAAACAGAAGCAGCCGAAAGCACTACGCACCAGATACTGGTTTTCTTTTTTTTTGTTCATTGGATAGTATAATAAGGAGAGTTTTGTAACTTTCAGCACATATTTTTGGCATATTAACGAAAAAATTAATGTCAGGATTTTACTGTTTTTGACTGGATATGTTCAACATTTTCCAGGCTTTTTGTGCGGGTCTTCAATTTTTAATCAAAGATTCTTTCTTTACCAACACGACCTAGAAGTGACATATATGCTGTTTGTTTTTATTGGTGGTATCAACAAATTATATTAGCTACATTAGGACGTTCTCAATGAAGTAAACGTTTTCAATTATTGGCTGACAAATATTATATGCGCACACCTTGAAACTGAAAGAAAAGAGTCAAAACCAAGATTTCCAGCAATAAAACCGTTTGTTGCTGCAGAAGAAACGTTAACAGAAACACAAAAAGTTGGAGGCTTATCAAGGTTAAGCCCCAGTGGATGCGAAGCAGCCTTCGTTTTGCATTCTTATTATTAACGTCCTTAGCGTTTGGAGGCATCTTGACCGCATACACGCCCGGCGCAAAGACGCTGGCGCGGTTGCGGGCACAAAGACTGACGCGACGGCGGGCGCGCGCCGCTTGATGATGATGATGATAACAACTTTTATTTCCACCGATGTAGGAGGCCCCCTACTCCCCGTCCCTGGCACGCAGGCCTAGGGGACGGGGGACGGGACCTCCGCGACTAAAGACTGGCGAAGATACATTGTCTCTTCGCGGCTTCAGCCGCCAGGCAGACAGCTCGTTTCAGCCCGAGATCTCTACTTCCGGGTAACTGTAGAGCCACCCGACCCCCAGGGGATGGACGAACGTTTGCAAACATACGCGGAAATCGCCGTGCACTACAGGATTAGGCAGGCGTCTAATGCCACCACCAGATCCAAACTTAGCCAATACAGAGGCCATCGCCTGGCGACGATTACAGGCCGGAAATTTCGTTAACCCTGCCTGGTTATTTCAAACCACGTTAGACGATAAAAAAGGTGACAAATGTAAGACCTGCGGAGCGAGGGGACCCTCGATCATATAATTTGGCAATGCCCTGGATCCCCGGGTGCTGAGGACAATATTAAGAGTAGAGAAGCCTGGGAGGCCCTTCTGCGAAGCGAGGTCCCCGCCGACCAGAAACGCGCGCCGCTTCATCCCTGGCGCGACGTCACATATCACGTGATGCAGCGATGGTGGCGCCGCCACGTCGCGCGCGACGGCGCGAACCGAAGCGTGGAGGCCTCCGCCGGGCGACGTCCGACGGCGCGATATGAGGCCCCATCTGCAGCCGGTGTGACGTCATCACGTGACGTCACATCATGTGATCTCACTTCAAGGTCAATGGTGGCCACCGCCGGGCGTCGCGCCAAGGCCCGAAACCTACGTTAATATGCTTCGCATAAAAGTAAAGGAGTCAAAGTGAAGTGAGAACAGAACTTGGACAGAGATTTGGTTCACGTCCTAATAAGTGAGTACAATATCAAGATATCTGTCTAGCGCAAGAAACTACACAAACATATGAGTAATGACTATAAATATTTTCGAAACATTTTGTCACAGTTATGTTCACAAGGAGCGCTGTTTTCTCCAGGGAGATATAATTAATTCTCAGGGTGCAGTGTTTATAAAGCTTATGCGCGAATTTTTTCATTCATAAGAAATCCTAAGCAACTTTAGGCTTTTCTCACCGTCAGTACGTGAACCAAACCAAGCATAAGCAGATGTTTTAGTAGTAGTAGTAGTAAAAGACTTTTAATCGACCATAATTTACAGGCCGAGCATTTCGACCGCCTGGGCGACCAGAAGCCGCTGTTCTTCTTCCCCTTCAGCGCCAAGCCAGTCGAGCCAGGTGGTGATGGATAGAGAGGGTGGGGGGAAGGAACCCGACTGCTGAGCAGCCGGGCAATAGAAGAGGCAATGGGCCAGGTCCGCATAGATACAGGGGCAGTTGGGACAGGAAGGGTCCGATCGATAGCGATAGAGGAAGAGGCGGGACGGGGTGATAACTGCATTCATCTGAATGTGCCGAAGAAGGCGAGACTCCGGCACCGTGAGTGATGGATGAGGGGGAGGGTAAAGGCGTTTGTCGAGGCGGAGCTCAAGGTAGACCTGTTTTATGGTGCGGCGAAGGGTGAGTCACCCACCGTCCTCCGAGGGCTTGGGCCAGGGGATCAACGGTGCCCGGAAAAGTGTGTCGCGGGCGAGCTGATGGGCCAGCTCATTGCCGTCAATTCCTGAATGCCCAGGGACCCAGCGGAGGAAAACGATGGAAGGCTGCAGTGCGGAGACCGCTCGTTCGACCTCCTGTTGGAGAGAAGGGGTCAGGGTGCGTTTCTGTATGTGGTGTATAGCGGCTTGTGAGTCCGAATAGACTGTGTACTCTTGGAGAGAGGGAAGGAGGGAAAATGACTGGAGGGCATGCGCAATGGCGAGGACCTCGAGGGACAATGCGTCTGGAGGGTGTAGATACGGCCCGCTGGTGTGTGTTTCAGGAGCAGGGAGGTGTGGATGGTACAGGGCGTAGCCGCAGGAACCTCGAGGAGCCACGGAGGAGGCATCCGTGTAAGCTACACCCTGGGTATCAAAGAGAGGGGAATGGTGCTGTGCGGCCGCATGACGACGTCCGGCGTGCAAAACGGGGGACATGTTGGTCGGGAGGGGAAGGATACGAAGATTGGGGGCGGGGGTGGGAATAGGAGAGGTAAACGGGGAGATTGGAATGGGCGAGATACCCGCTTGAGTCAATAACCACTGACCCTGACGGGTAAGGGAAAGCCGGGCAAGCTGCGAGTCACGATGGAGACTGAGAAGAGAACGAAGAGGATGGAAGAGGCCTGTGGCAAAGAGCTTAGTGGTAGAGGTAGTGATAGGGAGGTTGAGAGCTGCCTTGTAGAGGCCCACAAGGGTAGTCTCGAGAGCGTTAAGTTGAGTCTGAGTGAAGGAAGCGTAGGGTGCAAAGTACAAGACCTTGTTGAGGGCCAGCGCGTGGGCAACTCGGCACGCGTGAGCCTCGTGGAGACCTGAGCGTCGAGTGACCACGCGCCGCAGGAGGTGAGTTACAGAGTGGCAGGTGGTGACAGCGCGGTGAAGGGATTGCACATTCTTAGCCGCATGCAAAGGGAAGCCAAGAACTTTGCACTGTGTGACGACAGGAATGGGAGAGCCAGAAAGGTGGAGAGAGACGAAGTGGTTGTGTGAGCGCTGGTAGGAGGAATGGTTGAGAAGGAGAAGCTCGGATTTCTCAGGAGCAGGAGAGAGGCCAGCGGTGTATGAGAAAGGAGTCGATGAGATCTAGGCCACGTTGCAGGGTGTCCTGTACGTGACCGGGAGAGCCAGATGAACACCAGAGAGTGATGTCATCGGCGTAAAATATATGATGCAGGTCGGGAATTTCAGCTAGCTGGGAGGCGAGAGGGGCCATAGCAAGATTGAAAAGGGTAGGAGAGAGAACAGCACCTTGAGGAGTGCCTCGGGTGAGGTTGTGGGGGTCGGACAGATAGGTGTCGACTCGAAAGCGAGCGACACGTTTAGAGAGGAATGAGCGGATATAACAGTACATGCGGGAGCCACAGTCTAGGGAGGCGAGTTGGGAAAGGATGTGGTCGTGGCAAACACCGTCGAAGGCCTTGCGAACATCGACGGTCACAAGTGCGTGAATTTGAGTGGGGGTAGGTGACAGAAACGTGTGCTGGAGAACCAGAAACATGTCCTGTGCACAGACGTGGCGTCGGAAGCCGATGAGAGAATGAGGGAAGAACTCCCTCGTCTCGAGAAAATTAGAGAGGCGAGTCAGGGCCATTCGCTCAAGGGTCTTACCAACACATGATGTCAGGGAGATTGGGCGGAGGTTAGAGAGAGAGGGAGGCTTGCCCGGCTTTGGAATCATAGAAATGAGGGAGGAGGTCCAGGAACTGGGCAGGCAGCCGCTGTCCCATGCATCATTGTAGGTTTTAAGGAGGAATTCTTTGGCGCAGTCAGGAAGGTTGCGAAGTGTGGTGTATGTAATGGCATCCTCACCGGGAGCCGTGCGTGTAGCATTAGCAGCCAGAGCCGATTCGCGCTCCCGGAGAGTGAAGGATTGGTCCAGATCGGGGTTAGGTCCACCGCAGTACACCGGGTAGGAGGGTGCCAGAGGGGGCGGGAGATAGAGAGAGGCGAGCTGATCAAAAACATCGGAGGGAGTTCCTTGAGTGAGGGCTTTAGCTAGAGTGGGAGCAAGGGCAGGCTTAGTGCCAAGGAGGGATTTGAAGAGAGACCATGTGGATCGCGAGTGCAATGCAGAGTCAAGACGGTCACAAAGAGCACTCCAACGATAGTGCTCGAGGGAGGCGCAGTGGGCGACGATCTCGGCCCGCAAAGCAGTGATCCGGGAGGAAAGTTGGGCATTGTGTGGTTGGGAGCGAAAGGAGCGTTGAAGACGTTTACGGTGACGCCATAAACGGAGAAGGTGAGGATCTGGGTCTTGGATTGGGTAACGAGAGCGAACGCGACGGCTACTGGACGTGAGCGCTGCAGAGATGCGCGACGTCCAGTCGTCGTAGGATTGAAAGGAGTCGGAGGTGAGATTAGTGCGAAAAGCATGCCAGTCAGTGTGAATAATCGGATGACAGCGAGGGATGTGGGAGAGAGAGGTGGTGATATGGATGAGAAAGTGGTCACTTAGAAGAGTTTCGGCTGTCACCTGCCAGTGAAAGGAAAGTGAACCCCGAGTGAGTGAGTGAAAAACATTTATTGTCCAACAGAATGAGACTACCTCACCCAGACCTCCCCTGTCCCATACCCTCAGTTGAGGGAGGAGGATCAGGAGAGATCCGGCCGCATGGGGTAGTCGCGTCAGATGCTGGCCGGGATCTCTTGTATCCCGGCGGCCTCTTCAGCCAGTCGGACGGCGGTGAGCTGGAGCTCAGGGTCCGAGCTCCGGAGCAAGGTCTCCCAGGCGTCTCTACTATTAATGTTCTTCGCCCTGCCTGGGGATTGGCTACACTCCCATATTATGTGGTCGAGGGACCCTCTCGCTCCGCACTTGCATTTATCATCTTCTATTTCAGGAATTAAATGTTTGCATAGAATTGGGTGTGGGTAGACATCTGTTTGTAGACGCCTCCACGCCACCGCCTGTTGATTGTTGAGTGTTATGCTAGGCGGGGGAAAGTGCCTGCGATGTTGTCTATAATATTCTGTAACTTCCTGACAGGAAATTAGTCGCCCTTCTCTCCCGTGATCTACGAGCGGTGGACCGTCGTGTGCAGCTCGGTGGTAGAGATCTCGAGCCACCTCGTGGGCCGCCTCGTTGCCACGGACAGATTCGTGCGCGGGGGTCCAGATTATATTGATTGTTCTATTCAATGTCGCTTGTCTTAAAATTTTGGCAGCGAGGGGAGAGACTCTCCCTCTACTAAAATTTTGGACTGCAGCTTTGCTGTCGCTTATGACGTATTTAGCTTTGGAACCGACGCAAGCTAGTGCTATTGCGACCTCCTCCGCCGTCTCAGTGTTTGTCCCTAAGACGGTTGCGGCCGTAATGAGGCTACCCGCTCCGTTCACTACCGCGACGGTCGTGTACTGACTATGTATATCACCCGCTGCGTCTACGTAGGCGACCTCCTCCTCAGGCTTGTCACCGTAGATGCGGTCTATCACCTGTGCCCGTTTTTGTCTTCTTTCCTTGTTTATTTCTGGGTGCATGTTCTTGGGTAAGGGGGGAATCCTGAGATTGCTCCTAATCTCCATGTCGATATCCTCCCTCTGTCTAGCTCCCCTATCTGTTTTGAGTCCGACTTTGGCTAGTGTGGCTCTTCCGGCATGTGTTATGCTGAGTCTCTCTAGCTGTGATGTATAGACTTCTTCTGCAAGCTCTGTAAGCGTGTTATGTACGCCCAGTGATAGGAGTTTTTCCGAGGATGTGCACATGGGCAGGCCTAGAGCTTTCTTGACGCACTTCCTTATGAGAGCGTCGATCTTGTTCCTCTCTGCTGCTTTGAGATTTAGGTACGGCGTAGCGTAGCTGACTCTACTTATTATGAAAGCTTGTATGAGCCTAAGTAGGTTTTTTTCTTTAAGACCGCCTCTTTTGCTCGAGACACGTTTGATGAGATTGAGGGTCTGCATCACGTGGCTCTCAAGCTTTTTGATGGTTGTTATGTTTTTTCCATTTGATTGCATATAAAGGCCTAGGATTCTGATTGTGTCCACTTTGGGCACCTCCTTTCCTCCTACAGAAATCTGAATTTCCGAGGGTGGTTTGTTCCTCAGAGCCTTATCGTTATATATGAATATTTCAGATTTTTCGGGTGAACATTCTAAGCCCCTTTCTTCTGCATACATCGAAATAATATTGGCAGCTGCCTGTAGGGTTTGGTTAATCTCTGCATCACTTCCTCGGTTGATCCATAGATTAATGTCGTCCGCATACAGGCTATATTCTAAGTTTGGGTTGCCAATTTTCTCAAGTTCGCCCGGGAGTTCTCTCATGGCCATGTTAAAGAGAATGGGTGATAGCACCGACCCTTGAGGGGTTCCCTTGCTTCCCAGCTTTATTTCCCCGGATTTAATCTCCTGGAAGCTTATGCTCGCAGTTCTATCTGTGAGGAAGTCACTTATGTAGCGATAGGTTTTGTGGCCTACTCCGGCGTGGCTGAGTCCTTTCAATATTCCCTCATGTTTGACGTTATCAAATGCCTTTTTGAGATCGAGACCTAGGATAACCTTTGCATCCTTGGTTCTGGAGTCAATGATATCATGTTTTAATCGCAGCATTCGCTGCGATTAAAACTCCTACGGTGCTCCTACTCGAGCGGGCACTGCCTCACAACGCCCTACGACACCCGACCTCACTTTCTCTCGGGGTTCACTTGTCATAGCAACAGAGATAAGTGAACCCCGAGAGAAAGTGAGGTCGGGTGTCGTAGGGCGTTGTGAGGCAGTGCCCGCTCGAGTAGGAGAGCCAGGAGTATTAAGAAGGGTGAGGTGGCGTTCCTGGGCCAGACAATGGAGGAGGCGGCCGGGTTTGAGGGTTTGTGGGTAGCCCCAGAGTGTGTGAGGGGCATTAAAGTCACCACCAAAGAGGAGATGGGAGGTAGAAGAAAGAGAGTGAAGGAATTTGCCCAGAGCAGAGAATAAAGAGGAAGTGACAGAGGGGTTGTAAAAAGACAAAAGGACGAGTGAGATGCGGGAAGAAGGGTGGTAATAAACCACACCAACTAAATATTTAAGGAGGGTGGAGGGGATGTCAATTTGCTCTACGAGCACGTCACTGCGTACATAAATAGACGCAAGTGGTGTGGCCGTAGTGGCATGGTAGCGCGGTAGCCTGGGACATTGCGGGCCGTCCGGGTCTCCTGGAGAAGGAGAAAATGAGGAAGGGAGGGGCGGGTGAGTAGATACTGGTGGAGGGGGGTCTTATTGTGGCAAAGATTTCGGCAGTTCCACTGCACAATCTCGAGGTCCTCGCCAAACGCCATTATGATAGTGGAGAGGAACGCGATGGTACGCGTTCCTTCTTTTTTGCCGGGGGCAGTGACTCATGGACGGATTGGAGCATAGATGCGAAGGATTCCAATATGCTTTGATTGTGCTTGGAGGGTGGTAAGGATCTGGAGAACCGAAGTTTCCAGCTGAACCAAGCGAGTGTGATGTGCCTGTGTGGTGGTTTCTACAAGGTCAGCCAAAGGGGCGACCTGGGCGCTGGAGGAAGGAGTGGTGAACGTGGCAAGGTGCTCATTTAGCTTGCTAAGCTGGGAGGTGAGAGAGGAGGTGGTTGTCTGGAGAGTTTGAGTCAAGGCATGTATCTGCTGTTGTAGATCGTGGGAAATGCGCTGCTGCTCTCGCTGCTGGCGTTCCAGCATTGCGAGCCGGAGGTCGAA
This sequence comes from Amblyomma mixtum, assembly GCF_055824585.1. Taxonomy (NCBI): domain Eukaryota; kingdom Metazoa; phylum Arthropoda; class Arachnida; order Ixodida; family Ixodidae; genus Amblyomma; species Amblyomma mixtum. The sequence continues at coordinate 129,235,339 of NC_143019.1, forward strand.
GGAGCGGCTCTCGTCAGTCAAGGATGGAGAGGGTGGTGTAGTGGAAGAGAGGGACGCTGGCACCGAGGATCCTTTAACTATGGCGGCGTAGGAGCCTGGTGGTGACGTGATCGGAGATGATGGAGATTCATGATTAGAGGAGGAGTAGGAGGAGGCGGGGGAGGGGGGAGGGTTGGTGGGTTGAGTGGCCCGGCGCAAAGCTAGGCGTCGGAGGTATGCAGCTTTAGCACACTCGCGTTGCTTAGCAAGGATGAAGGGCCAAGTGGGGTCGAGGGAGGGGTGGGTGTTCACCTGGCAATGAACGCACCAGGGCTGGGCACACACATGAGCGGAAGGGTCAGCGGGTAGAGGAGCAGCACAGCGACGGCACTTGGCCGGAACGCTGTGCTGGGGGCATTGGTGGGCGCTATGGCCTAGAGTGAGACAACGGGTGCAGGTGGGAGGCTTAGGTTTATGAGGACGGCACCGGAAGGCAACGCGTTTGAAATAAACAAAGTGGGGGATGACGGTGCCAGCGAACGTTATGAGCACTGATTGAGTGGATCCCATCATGCGAGCAGCGAGAATATCTGTTTTGAAAGATTCCAGGTCATGCATGAGGTCATCAGGAGTGAAGTGGCCCCCGACGTTATGGATGACGCCGAGGCATGAGATGGGAGGATGGGGGGTGTAAGTTTTGATGGTGACAGGCTTACCATGAAGCTGAAGATGCGTGACAGAGAGTAGGAGGTGGGCGGTGAGAGGAGAATGAGTCTTTAGAAACACAAGGCTTTGGGCTGGCCTGGCCTGAAGGGTGATGTCGGCACTGGTCTTCGAGGAAAGTTGTGCAGCGGAGGCGACTGCGGCGAGTACGTCGTAGAGAGGTAGCTTGGGGGTGAGGGTTCCAGGGGGAAGCTGGATGGCAACTGTGATGAGCTCGGCGCGGGGTCGGGCTGCGGTGGCAGGCTTACGGTTGGCACCGATGGTGGTCCAGCCGATTTCCTGGGAAGGAGTGTCGTCTGCCGGGGACGTCGTAAGGTCCATGTCTGAGTCCTCAGCCGGAGTCTCAGTGTGCGACGCGGGTGCCGGGCTGGAGATCTTGGTGTCAGTGGGACCTTTGGCTGGAGTAGGTGCAGCGGCTCCAGCGGCGGCGACGAACGCAGCCGGCTGCGACGCGTCTATGGCCCCGAAGCTCTTGGCGTCCCTTGTAGCGTGGAGTTGGCTTGGTGTGGACGCTGCGCCGACGACGAACGCTGCCGGCTGCGCCGCGGCCGTCGATCCGGTGCTCCCAGCGTCGCTCAAGGCGTGCAGTGCGGCAGGAATGTGCTCGGTTGCGTGGGCGGCGTTGAACGTACCCGTTTGAGAGACGGCTGTCGACGTGGTTGGAACAGGCCCCGCGGTGGCGGCATCGGTGGGTCTGGGCTGCAGGGGCTTGGTCAGACGCTGCATTGCGGCGGTGGAGGCGCGGCGCGTTAGATTTAGCGAGGCGCCGCGCCGCTTCACAGTTTTGGAGACGCTTGGAGGGCCAGTTCGGCAGCGGGCCGTGATGCCGATGGTTTCCACGTGCTTCGGGAGCCTTCCTGAAGCGATGGAGTGTAAATCCAGGGGCGGGCGAGGCCCTGGACCAGGCCAGGGGCAGGTTAAAGCAGAGCGCGGTAGGCAGCCAGCTAACCAGGGCGGCGCCACCTAGCGGACCCCCAGATGTTTTATTCTCGCTATTGGAACTTCAGCGGATAGAATAAAATTCGAGACAATGAAACTTTAGCGTTCACTTTGCTCGGTGACCGACACGTCTGGCAACGATCTTTGACTCCGGTCAAGCTCTCATCGAGGTTAAGCTGTTCTGATTTCCTCGCGCTGCAAATGGAAGTTGATGAAGGCGAAAATGTGGAATGCAGAGTGCGAAAGTTTCTTGCAGTTTAAGAGGAGACGCAATCGTCAGCGGTGATAGCTACCTGCTCTTCTGCGCTGGCCAGCAAAGCTCATCTGTTCACGCCGCCGTGGATTCGAAACACCGTGGAAGCAATATTCATTGTTTATTTATTTCACACGCAAGAAACCTGATGCGACGTCGCTGTGTCAAGGCAGCAGCTGAAGACCGTAGATTGACTGACAAGATCCACGGTCAGGCCTGATGAGCGCATGATTTCATAGCACTAATATCACGAGGGAAACACGAAGGCCGAACAGAAGAACGCAGGCAAGCGCTGCGCCTCGGCGTCGCGTAGCGCTTGCCTGCGTCCTTCTGTTCGGCCTTTTTTTTACTTCCCGATATTTTTTACGTCCTTCAGGGCAGACACATTCGGCCATCTTCTTCTGTTAGCGCGCGACCGCATGACGGAATTGCTCTCGAGGAGTCCAGAATTGGGCTCTGCCTTGGCGTCAAACTCGCGTCGCATTTCATGTAGACGTTTCCTGACTGTGACATACCTAGCGAAAGGAAACGTTCCTCCAAGTGCTGTTTACAAGGAGATATAGCTTCCCAGAACGATTACAGAAAGCCGCAACGCAGAATTATATGCAGGGTTTGTGATAATGATGATAGTTATTAATGCTCACCTTAGTGACAGTCGGGAGATGTTGCTGTTCCTTACACACTCACTATTAGGAAACCTTAATTCATTACCTTGCGACCAGCACACTTATAACAGCGCCACATGTTATTTTGGGCACCCAACTCCGCTGTTTAATTTCCAGTTCCCTCATGCGATTAGAACCCCCTGTCTGCAGTATTTCTCAAAGGATACGACATTCTAGGCTACGTAAACGCTGTTGTCTCGTTGCACCAAAACATTCTTCTTACTTTTTAAAAAAAAAATATTGCAGACCGATATAAGAATCACCACCATGAAAAAGAATTGCCCCTGTTTCAGCTACGACGGAACTGCCATCACCGCAAGAAACTGAAGACTGCTTCTGACCGTGACATTAGAGTTTAATTTCAGAATCAGATGTTTTTCACACGATTTCGAACGAGGGCTTAATTTATATAGCCACAGCCTATGAAATATCTGAGAAACAGCAACTTATAATAACCAAGATCTACTACACATAGTTTTTCAATCAGGAATTCCGATCTTTCATAAACGCGTATGTTCGAGACCCAGTGCTGAGACACTATTTCCAAGAAAGCACGTTTTTCCGATTGCTACCACCGCTAAAGCATTCTTATGCGGAAACCGGCCATCCGCTATACTGGTTACAATTGTTTCAGTATTGTTTACCACTGCACTCTTTTGTCTGCCAATTTCAAAGCGTCTCTTTCGGGGCTCCAGTGCGCCGTCGATGCGTAACACATTCCTTAATGTTAGTGGGCACACACCTATGTGTTACCGGCTTTCTATTCAGCTTCTGCGCATATACTCAATTTCTCTGCAGAAACGAACGAAAAAAAAAATACCTATGACGAGAATTAGCGAAGGTCTATAAGCCTATAGCACCAATCTTGCACCCTGCCAGACCTATGAAGACAATTATCGAAGGTCTGTTGGCTTATAGCTCCATTCTAGCAAGAAGCCAGACTGTTGTTATGGTTTCGGGTACACCTCCAAAAGTCCGGGAAGTTTTCTAATGTATGAAAGCGGATACATAAAAAATTCACTTTTGTTTCACAATTAATGTCCACTCGCATTCGTGGCAATGTTTGAATAGGTTGCCGGCAACGAGAGCTGCAAGGGCTTTTTGTTAGGCGATTTAACCGGCTTGTTAATTTAGCTGTTGAACACCTGAAAAGATGATAGACGTGAGAGAAACCTACTTATTTTTGTGCGTCGTATACCTTATTCATTAGATGACTGAAATCATTCGCAAAATTTCGCAACAAAATTAAGCTTTCGAGCCCCGGGAGTTTGGGCGTTCACATGCTCATGACATAGTAATTTCAAGTATATTCTTACTCCAAATGGGCTAGGAAACGGAAGGTTTGTAAATAAATTTTTAAGAGGCGCGGTCCGAAACACGTACGTGTTTTCCAGTGGCATAAGAAGCGAAGCGTCATACTTCGTCATCATAGATTGTGATGCCTGAAAAATAGTTGGAGGTAAAGAACTAATTTAACTTTTTGATACCATAATCAGCGATGCTTGCAAACTAAGCAACGTTATCTCATTAGCAGGCAAGTCTCGAAGAAAAAGCCGGAGCGGCGGCTCAGTGGATATAGAGCCCGGCTGCTGACTCGAAAGACGCTGGTTCGATCCCGGCCGCGGAAGTCGAATTTCGATGGAGGCAAAATTCAGAAAACCCGTGTATTACCCTATGTCAGTGCACGTTAAAGAACCGCATGTGTTCGATATTTCCGAAGCCCTTCACTAACGCCGCTTTGGGGCGTTAAACTCCCATATACCTAAACTTAAAACCTAAGATTGAAGAAAACCCAAAGCAAAGACAGCACACATACATGAGTATAAGCTCCAGAAAAGCGAAAAAATAGACATTCAACCTCTGGCCGGATTGCTGGCCGACTCACACGCATTCTTGACTTAGGCCCATACCTTGGCCATGGACGAGCGCTGCAGTGTAAAATTATTTACCCTTACTCGCTGCATCGTTCGTCTGTAGAGCTGAAAGTTCTAAATGTTCATAACGTGTGACAAAAGATTACCACTTGAGCCCTGGCTTCTGGTGGAGACACCGCTCCCGCGTAGAAAAAAATTACGAGGAACTTTAGCGGCTAAAGTGCTTAAAGGCGAAAGCCTGAGTGCTGCATTCTGCTACACGGTTGTTCACTTCACATTTTGTTGGTGCATTAATCAACTGCCAATTAATGACGCTTAAGCTTCGCCTTTAGGAGTGGAACGCGACAGCGTGTTGTAGCGCTGCCACGGAGTCCATTGAACGTCACCACCCGTTCGGCGCGATGCCTTGCCCTTTGAACGCAACGCTTTTTAAGGAAAGTAAATGGCGCAGTAATTCTCTGTCGTCTCGGTGGACACCTGAGCCGCACTGTACAGGAAGGGAGGAAGTGGAGTGAAAGAAGAAAGAGGGGCCGTAATGAAGAAAATGAAAATTGTATTTGAGGAAAGGAAATTACGCATTAACTGTCTCGCATATATCAGTAGCACTAGTCGAAAATTGTATTTGAGGAAAGAAAGTTGCGCAGTAACTGTCTCACATATTTCGGTGGACACCCGTCAAAATTCGCGCGAAACGCGGACAAATACCCTTTGCTCGTCAGTAAATTGTTTTTTGAGGAAAGGAAATGTATCTGTCTCGCATATCTCGGTGCACACCTGAACCTCGCCGTAACGGGAAGGGAGGAAGATGGGAGTGAACGAAGACACCGTATTCACTAGACGCACCTTTGTTCATTCGAAACCATCGAGTAGAAAAGTTAAAGCAGGTCACAGCATATCGTCCTATCGCCCTCACAAACGTGGATTATAAAGTTTTCATGAAGATTTTAGCCTGTAGACTACAGTCAGTAATTCAGGATATAGTCGGTCCCCACCAGACGTGTGGGATCAAGGGACGCTCTATTGTTTCCAATATTCATAAAGCGAGGTGTGTGCTGGAATGTTGTGATTACACAAATAGCTGTGTAGCCATCCTTCAGCTAGATCTTGAGAAGGCATTCGATTCTGTTTCGCACGATATCCTGTTCTGCATACTCGACCATGTGAATTTAGGGTCCATTATTTGTGAGGGAGTGGCCTTGGCGTACCGGAGCTGCACGACAAGATTAATTGTAAATAAGAGTTTGGGGGCCCCAATTAGCCTGCAGCGTTCGGTGCGCCAGGGTTGTCCCCTCAGCCCTCTTCTATTCTGCATTTACATTGAAGCGTTGTGTTTGAATATCATGGAAAGTGAAAAAATTCGAGGATTCCAGCTACAGGCAGCAGAAGTTAAGCTGCTGGCTTATGCGGATGATGTCGCGGTGTTCACAGTGAACCGGGAAGGTATAACCGAGGCCGTGGCATGCGTAAAAGAATTCACCAAGATAACCGGTAGTAAAGTGAATTGGTCAAAGTCCCTGGGGCTTTGGCACGGAGAATGGCCAACGAAGCCCGGCAATTTTGCAAACGTGTCCTGGGTGACGACCCCAGTAAAGTACTTAGGCGTTCCACTGGACGGTTATCGCGATAGCGATTCGTACTGGAAAGCACAGACGCAAGCCACGCGTGAAAAGGTGGAAAGGTGGAAAGGGCGACACCTTTCAATTTTCGCAAGGGCCACAGTGTGCAATCTGTTTTTTATGTCTAGGCTGTGGTACGTGATGCAAGTGTTGCATTGTGCAAGGATGAACGTACAGAAACTGCACCGGATCTTTGCCGTTTTTGTGTGGGCGGCGGACTGGGAACGCTGTAGCCGGACCAATTTGTTTAGGCGGGTGAAGGATGGCGGCCTGAGTCTGGGACACTTATTTCTGCGGCAGATTGTAAGCAGATTTTGTTTTGTGCGCGATGTAAGCGATCCGTTTTTGCGCACTGTGTGCCAATTAAGGCTCGGAAATGCACTGCCGGACTTTGTTGTCACAACCGAAAGGTTCTCGGGACGTATTTTTGGTTACTTTAGAGAGGTTGTCGCGAGTGTTCGATTCCTGTCTGTTCGATTTTCGTATGAATATTTATCTTCTGTTAGCAGGAAGAAGTTGTATAAAGATTTGTGCGATGTAGTTCTTCCACAACCTATGTACAGGGCCTTATACAATGGAGGCCAGGGACGCGACGTACTTAAGCGTGTGAAGGCGATGCAGGTGCCGCCAAGTGCAAAAACTTTTTTCTTTAAATTACATACCGGAACACTACCAGTAAAGGAATTCTTGGAAAGGAAGCAGTTATTTCTACCTTGGGGATCACATTGTTTAATTTGTAAACAACCAGAAACAATAGACCACGTTTTTTTGCACTGTTGGGAGGGGGTATACTTTTGGGACATCTTGCAACGGACTTTAAAAAAGGAATTTCCGCTCGACGCTCATGGTATTCGGTACTTGCCTGTAGAGAGTGAGGATGGGACACCATTCGACCTCATTATGCTAATGGGCCTCCATTGTATTTGGCGCTCCAGAATGGCAGGATATCATTGCGATCCTGATGCACGGCCAGCACGGATCTATTTTCGGGAGTGCATGCATAAGTATATGGAAGTTCAGAAACTTGCTCCTGAAGCTCCCGAGTGGCTCGAAAGAGTCGAGCCTTTGGTGACGCTTAAGGAGTTTTAATATGATGAAGCCACGCACCCCCGGGCGGATAGTGTTGTTAATTATTGCTCATTGCGCTCTGTAAGTGTATTTGTGTACTGTGGTTCTTGCCGAAGTCAGGCAATAAATAAAAAAAAAAGCTGGCATAGCCGAGTGGTAGTGTGCTCGACTCGCACTCCGGAGACCGGAGTTCGATTCCCAAGCTCGGCCAATTTCTTACTCTGTTTCATTTATTTATCTGGCCTGACTAGAAAGGTTAATTGGACTAATTGGTTAAGTAAGCAATTAACTAAACTCAAACTTACTTGGAGCATCACTATACGATCCCTTTATTGGTTGCATGGTTAGTAGCCGAAGTACAATTGGCCCCGTTTGAAATTCGCGCACTGTGACGTAACGACCGTTTCGACCAACTGAAAAGCGTGACATTTCTTGTCGACAGCTCCTGCTTACAACGATGAGGCATTAAAGGCTTCCGCCTTAATACCAAACGGGAGCACCTTGTTCGTCTTAAGTTACGTGATGGTGGTGGTGAAAAACTTTAATCAAAGAGAGCTTGAGGGTTAAAAAAAAAATAACCCTGCTGCATGGTCGGTATCCTTAGTCCGGGACACCGCATGACGAGGCCCCGTCTCGCGCCCGCTTGACCAGAGCCCTTTGGGACTCCAGTGTGGAGCAGTTGAGGAGGGCAGTCTCCCATGCCTCTCGGGTGGGGGTGGGGGAGGGGGGAAGTTGAGGATTCTGAGTACATGCCCACACCATGTGAAAGATATCGCAGATCTCTCCACAGTGCGGGCAGCGCCCATCTGTGTTCGGATCGAAGTGTTTTGCTATTGCAGGACAGAGAAGGGTTCTTGTCTGCAGGCGCCGCAGAGTTCGCTCCTCCGCCTTACTCAGCCCCTTGGCAGGTGCCGGGTAGAGACGGTGGCTGTCGCAATAATAAATTAGGATTTCGCGGAACCGCAGAAGCGGTTTATGAGCTTCTGAGCCATGAGAGCTAGGATGAGGAGCCCGGTGTGTGAGCGCTCGGGCGGCCGCATCAGCGGCCTCATTGCCTCGTAGACCCTGGTGGCCAGGAGCCCAGATCACTTTTGTGCGAGTTGGATCGGCGAGAGCGCGTCTTAGAATTTGCGAGGCCAGAGGTGATATTTCGCCTGCAAGATAATGTTCACAGGCCCGGCGAGAGTCCGTGATAACCGTTTTCGATTTTGGATCGGCGGCAGCGAGAGCTATTGCGACTTCCTCCGCTCGTGTTGAATTTGGGGCCCGAAAAGATAGCCCATCGACATTCATTCCCCGGTGGACTACGGCAGCCGTGAAGAATCCCGCGGGCGACGGCCCTGTGATGTCCACGTAATAGACGCCCTCTTTATAGCCATATTGCCTCTCAAGCGTGCGAACCCGCGCTTGTCGTCTGCCTTCATGTGAAGCCATGTCCATGTTACGCGGGAGCGGAGCGACCAAGAGCATGTGGCGCCACAGCACCGGGATGTTCTCCGTCCCCTCTGGTATGCATGTGTGTTGGATGTGTAAGCGGTTTAGCAGGCGGCGCCCAGGCACCGTCTGCGATAGCCGCGTATATTGGTTCACGAGGTGGGCCTCCCGCAACTCCTGATAGGAGTTTACCACTCCCAACGCCTTCAGTTTGGCGTTGGAGGTAGCCACCGGAAGGTCCAGTGCTCGCTTTGTTGCCTTCCTGATGATGGCGTCAATGCGCTCGTCTTGTTGTTTGGTGGTGCGTAGGTACGGCACGGCGTAGAGGATCCGGCTGGTCACGAAGGCATAGGCGAGCCATAGCGCGTCCCTGCCCCGCAGACCACCCCGCTTGTTGGAAACACGGCGGATCATGCGCCCTACCTGTTCACCTATGCTCTTGAGTTTCGCTATAGTAGAGTCCGGCCTAAGTTTGTTATTGATGAACAGACCCAGGATCCGGAGCTCCGCCACTTCTCTGATGGGACCGCCCGACAGAGATATGTGTAGAGACGTATTGTCCTTGTGGTTTGTCCTGACGTGTAGAAGCTCTGATTTGGCGGGAGCACATTGGAGACCACAGTCGGCAGCATATGCTTCGACTATGGAGGCGGCCTGCTGAAGGCGGTCCTCTATCTCCCCAAGGCTCCCCTCGGTGGTCCAGATTGTAATGTCGTCTGCGTAGAGTGCGTGTTTTATGCCATCCACCTGAGCCAGTCGGCCGGGCAGGTGCATCATGGCGATGTTGAAAAGGAGCGGTGATAACACCGCCCCCTGTGGTGTACCTCGTGTACCCATAGAGTACGGGCCGTACTCCTCGTCCTCGATCCGGAGGAGTGCCTGACGCGCAGAGAGGAAGTCTCTGACATAGGCGAAGACCTTCGCCCCGCAGTTAGTGGTGTTCAAGTTAGAGAGTATGGTACCATGTTTAACATTGTCAAATGCCCCCTTAAGATCGAGGGCGAGAATGGCCTTGTCGTTTTGTTGCATGGCTGTGGGTCGTATTATGTCCCTGTGTAGTTGGAGTAGGACATCCTGTGCAGACATGTGCGGGCGGAACCCGAACGTAGTGTCTGCAAAGAGGCCCTTACCCTCCATGTATGGAGAGAGGCGATCCCGAACCATCGTCTCCATGAGCTTTCCCACACACGAGGTTAATGAGATGGGTCTCAAGTTGTCCGTAGTCACGGCTTTACCTGCTTTGGGGATGAACGTTACAAGGGATGTTTTCCATTCGAGTGGGAGCGGACACCCATCCCAGATCTGATTTATGTATTGTAGCAAATGGAGATATGCACAGTCGGAGAGGTTCGCCAACAGTTTCACTGTTATGCGATCCCGACCCGGTGCCCCACCTCGGCGCATTTTAGCCAGGGCCGCCTTAAGGTCATGCAACTCAAAAGGAGCGTCTAAATCCTGATTTGGCTTGCCGGAGTACGTGTACTCGGGCCCAACCGGGTCGTTTGTGCGGCAGAGATACCTGTCGCACAAAGTGTCCGCAAGTTGCGCCGTCGTACCTTGGTACCCGTGCAGAGCCCGCCGGAGCTGTTTTTGCGTCTCCCCTTTCGTTTGAGAAGGGTCGATGAGGCTGCGCAAGAGACGCCAAGTCCCCTTCGAGCTCATCTGACGCGCTGCCGAGTTGCAGCGTTCTATCCAATTGGTGTCTGTGAGCTGGGCGGCATATGCCGCAGCCTGCTCCGTAAGTTGTGCAATACGAGCTCTAAGCTTGCGATTCGTCTTGTGTTTCTTCCATCGTTTTGTTAAGCTCCGGCGCGCCTCCCACAGATGCAGGAGGTGATTGTCCACTGCGGGGATCTCGTCGGTGGTGTGAAGTGTTTGCGTGTGTTGTTTCTGTATGTTGGTGACCTGTGTTGCCCACTCCGCATAGCCGTCGGAGAATAGTACCGGAGGGACGTCCTGAATTAGAAATTGGTGCCAATTGGTTATTTTCGCCTGGCCCCATTTTTTACGGGCTGCCTTCGCCAAAAGCGTGATGCGGAGAAGGCAGTGGTCGCTGCCCAGGGTATCCCCCAGGTTCTCCCATGTGGCGTTTGTAGTGTTCCTAACCAGAGATAAGTCAGGACACGTGTCACGGGTGACCGAGTTGCCCACACGTGTGGGGCAAGACGGATCCGTGAGCAACGTAAGACGAAGGGTGGATATGAGCTCCGCCAGCTTGCGTCCCCTGGATTTCTCGAAGTGATAGCCCCAATGTAGACTGGGTGCGTTGAAATCCCCAATGATCACCAGGGGTTCATTGTCAGCCGACTTGAGAGCACGATAGAAAATTTCGCTGAAAGTAACACGCGGCTTATGCGGGGGGCAATACACATTAAGCACATGTATTGACGGGTCGCGGCGCCTGAGAGGCAGAACCCTCACCATGGTGTATTCTTGCTCAGTCTCCAGATCAAGATCGACCTGAATCGCGGTGTATGTTTTATGCACCAGGATGCAGGTCGAGGGGCCCCCCTGAAACGAGCTATACCCAGAGAATTTAGCATCATTGCCGGGCTCTTGCAAAGCAAGAAGCGCCGGCATGTCACCAAGGGACTGCAGGTAGAGCTGGAGATGTGACCGTTTTTTGCAGGCTCTGAAACCCCTGCAGTTCCATTGAATAATTTCGAATTGGTCTAATTGTTTAGCTTTCTGAGAAGGTTTGCCAGCCATATTGATGTTTTTTTTTTATTTTACAGTGCTGGGTAGCCACTCGGTTCGGGGGCCGGCGCAGCCCCAGGTAGGGGTTGCATCAACGCCGCGGCTATCGGGCCGCGACCGCTTTTTTCCGCTGCCTGTCGAGGAGCTATTTTACGTTTTAGCTGCGGGGAGTCGCAGGAGAGAGAATTTTTTATTTGGGAGCTGACCCAGGGCTGCACCGCCTTAAGGACAGAGTCAGTCACCTGGGCCGCAATGTCGGGAAGCATTGCAGCAAATGCGGACTTGAACATGTCCTGAAAGGACTCGCGGACCGCAATCATAATTTGGTTCGGGAGCGCTGCCACCCGCTCCTCCAACTGCTCCGCTTTACGCTCCAGGGCCTCGAAGCGGCCGGCGTCCGCGGGGGCCGAATCGACCACCGTGTCCGCGGTTTGCCGCGAGACGCTAGTTAGGCAAGATGATACTGAGGATCCGTCATCACTATCCTCGGGCTCAGCGTTCTGCATGGGCTCGGACTGCCCGGCCTGCTTAGCTTCTAATTCTTGAATTTTACGGGCGAGAATTTGATTTTGGCGCCTGAGCTCCTCTACCTGCCGCTGTAGGGCGGATTCGGTGGGGGAGGGAGGGGGGGTGGGCCCAGAGACTAACCCACTCCAACTGCTCACCTGATTTTGGCGCGGTACCAGAGGTGGGAAATCCTCGGCTTTCAGGACCGGTGGCCTCGTCGGGTTCCCGGACTTCACAAATTTTGGCGGCCCGGACTGGGCCTTCTTGGGTTCGGGCTTGGGCCCCGGAGCCTGCTTGGGTCCGGCCGTGGGCGTCTGGGCCTTTTTGGGTCCCGGCGTCTGCTTCTGCTTTGGGGTGGGTGGGCGTCCCGGCTTGACGACCTTGCGGTGCTTGCCCGCGCAGCCAGGCGCCCCGGTGGGATGGCTGCCTCCGCAGATGAGGCAGCACGGGGAGCACTGCACTGATGTTCAGCTGGGCCACCGTCAGGAGCAGCAACAACCTGAGCCCCGCAGCGTTCACAGCGTCCAGGCTGCGGCCGCGGGCAGGCGTCGGCCCGATGCCCCACCGTGCCACAGCGAGGGCAGGCAGGGATCGTTTTCTTATAGAAGCGGACGGGGAGACGCTCGCAACTATAAAGCACGGTCCGCGGCACCCTTGTCCCCACAAAGGTGACCACAGCAACCTGCGTTTTGCCCAGTTTGCGCACGGATAGTACATTGGGGTCCTCACTGAGTTTTTTCTTGACAGTCTCAGATGTCTCGTCCGGGGAGACGGTGATGACGCCCTTGCAGAATTCGCCGGATTGCTTAGGGTGGCCCCGGAATAGCAGCGTGCGGCCTCCGACCGGCAGCATGACGTCCCGGAGCAGCTTCTCCGCAGCTTCCACTGATTTCAGTGTGCACACGAGCACATTTTGCTCCCACACGGGCCACACTGCAAGCCCCACACTTGCGGCGTCGCCGAGGATGCTGCGAACGGCAGCGCCGGCTTGTCCAGGTCCTAAGGTGGCCTTCAGGTCGATGGTTTCTCGTGGCTTAAGCACCACAATGATTTCGTCTTTCCCGATGCGGGGCGTGTGCTGCGGCCGCCACCGGGGCTGTTTTGCTTGTTGCACAGCTGCATGTTCCGCGTTCTCGCCATGCACATGTGCAGAGCGTCCCGCCACCCGTTGCTGGCCGGCGTCCGTGTTGGCGTCCCTGGAGGCCTTAGTCTTCCTGCGTCCGCGCCATACGCGGACCATGTCTTGGAGGTATTCCTCCTCGCTGGGAAGAGGCTTTTCATGTTGAACGGTTTCAATGTTAACGATCCCTATGGAGGTGGGATCGTATCCGGTGACTCGGCCTTGGACCGCCATTGCCCAGGAATCCCAGAGGAAACCCCGAACGCTGCCGGCGCAGGCCTTGCCACCGTCAGGCTTAGCGCCGCAGAGATGGGGCGAGGTCTTCAAAGCACTGAAAATGGAACAAAATTCAGCGCACCTTGGCAAATGTGGTGTCCACGGATGCCGCTTAGGTTGCCGGAGGCGATGGTGCCAAGCTTTCTACGGGAAAGAGTTGAGGACCGCAAATAACAGCGATCATTGGTAGAGCAGACGTGGCGTGCGACCGCTCGCGCTGCCTGCCTGCGGCACTCCCCCTAAGTTACGTGAGGAAACGTTGAAGGAGAGCTCTAGTCGCTGTCCCTAAAGAGCTAACACTGACTAGCTATCATACACACATTTCAGCTGTTTTGCTTAAGCACAAGATTCATGGAACATGAGTAGGAATTTGGTTCTGCCTTTGGGATTACGGTCAATGGATAAATTTCCGGTGCAGTTGATAGAACAGGTCTTTGTCGGGACCCTTAAACAAATTTTGATGGGTCCCTGAAGTTGTGTGTTTGTGTTTCATGTTTTATGCTAAATAAATACTTTCTTCCTTTCGTTCTTCCTTTCGTTCTTCCTTTCTTTCTTTCTGTCTTTCTTTCTTTCTTGCTTTCTTTCTTTCTTTCCTCCTTTCTTTCTTTCTTTCTTTCTTTCTTCCTTTCGTTCTTTCTTTATTTCCTTCTTTCTCTCTTTCTCTCTTCCTCTCTTTCTTTCTTTCTTTCTTTCCTTCTTTCTTTCTCTCTTTCTTTCTTTCTTTACATAAGCATTTATCCACACATTTATTGCTTGTGCTTGGTAATACTCTGTCGTGTAAATTGCTAGCTAATGATCCGTCGTCCAATACGTTCGTCCACATTCCAGCTGCCTTTCCTCCTAGACAGTGTAACACCGAATTTGGTGGTAGCATTTTAATAGTGGCATGACTATAGCTCTTATTCCAGCTGTGATTCTCAAGAAACTGAACAGAGCATCGTTTCCAAACTGCGGGGACCTGAGCTTAAATATGAACAGGAAGAGTTAAAAAGATTTCGAAATTCCGAATCAAATGCTTTTAAACACAAAAAAACTGTGCCATACCGTAGCCAGTTGCGAGATTCGAACGACCTCAGGAGCAAGCAAATACCTTCGTTTCCTCATGCCCAACACCTCTCAGCTATGCCGACATCCTCTAGAGATACCTGCTTTAAATCGTCGTCTTCTTTATTTCTTCATCCGTTAGTTAAGTCAGCACTAATAGTGTTTAGAACTTGTTAGGGCACTAAAAAATTTCCGACGATTACGTTACTTCCTAATGCGAAATTTCAGCGCAGCACATCAGCTGTTTCAGCTTTTCGATAGATTGAGGCAGAGAATTCGTGCAAGACATATATGTACTATTGCAGACAACTTGCTATTTTTCACACATATTCCTTCCTCAAGAAACACTCCACTAACAGTTCTTGATTGTCATGCAGGAAGCTTTGGGGTCGGAGAAATAGATAAATATATGCTCGACTTCCTGCACCAAAGCCTGGTTCTCAAAGAGGCGTATGCAAGTATTTCGCGAGGTTGTCACAGCCGTGGGCGGCGTTACGAGCGAGAGGAAAGGGATGATCTTCCACATGAGTGGTAAGGAATTTCTGTTTGTTTGTCTTTATATCTACATTAAAGTACCCACCCACCCTGCCACCCTGGCAGGTGGCAGTTAATGGTTAATCGCGAGAGTTCGCTCGCCGTTGTCAGCGCTAACGCATGCGGCTAGCCCACATCTCTTTCTCTCATCACCTCACGCATCTATTAGTGCCATTCAGGCGTCCACTGTCCCAGGGAGCCACTTATGCGCATTTTCTTTCCTTAAAATGATCGGAGTGTAAAACGCTGTCTACGCCAACGCCAATCAATACAACGAACGCCGACGGCCTTAGGCTTCAGCGCCGCGTCTCTAGCACAGCGTTGTCAATGCCAAAGCATGCAGCACACATCTGTGCCTACCGCCACGTAGCTGAAAACACGATTGAGGTCTCCACTGTTCCACGAGGCAGATGTCCACCGAGGTGTGCGAGACAGATAGTGCGACATTTTTTTTCCTCAAAAACCACTTTACCCATTGTTTCCTCTGCTTTCTAAGCTCCCGCTTCATTGGTTTCGCAGCTAAAGCATGACTAAGGTGTCCACTGCCGGTTACAACAGACAACGGCGACGTCGACGCTGCAAAACGCAGAAACGGGAACCAATGAGCTGCGCTCTAAAAAAAAGAGAATTTGCGGTCTAGTCTGAGATAGGCTTACGCTTCCTCACTTAAGGAATCAATGCGTACATACTGTTTTTTTTTTTGGGGGGGGGGGGGGGTGAAGGTGGGGTGTCGTCTTCAGTGGACATGAAGCGTTGTCAGTAAACAAACCTTTATGTACCCGTTTTGTAGCGCCTATCTTTATCCTAACCGCTGAACCACCTACAACAGAACCAGAGTACCCTGGCTCGAACCCGACTGCAGCGGCTGTATTTGGATGGAGGCGAAACACAAAAGGCGCTCGTGTGCTATGTGATGGCATTGCCTGCTAAAGATCTTCAGCTGTCCGAAATTATTCGAGCGCCCTTCATTGCAGCACGTCTTTCTCTCTGTTTCTTCTTTCACTCCCCCTTCCTCCCTTCTCTGACGGGGCGGTTGAGGTGTATAACCAGAAGTAAAAGAGCGCGTCATTTCCCTTATTAAAAAAAATCGAAATTCGGATTTGATGGAGCAGTAAAGGGCTCCGGAACAATTTCGATCAGCTGGGGGTCTTCAACGTGCACTCGCATTTGCCAAAACAGAGGAAAGCAAAATTCCATGAACTTTTCCATGGCGCACGCAACCTAGCAAAAAACAACACGCTAATCATACTAGGAGACTTCAATGCCATGGACAAAAGCTGGGGATACCAAACAGCTAACCCAAAAGGCAAAGCACTAGCAGCGGCAGCAGAAAACACTGACTGCACCCTCCTCACAGACTCAGACACTCCAACCAGAATCGGAAACAGCGTCAGTACCGACACCTGCCCCGACCTCACATTCATACGGGGAGCGGAACAGGCAGTGTGGGAGAACCTGTTAGAAAATCTGGGCAGTGACCACTATATACTTAAAACACAAGTAACCTCAGACAGGCTAAAGCGCCAGCTGGGATCGGCAAAAATTACGGATTGGAGCGCTTTTCGCGAGGCATGCGACGGGAATCTCGCCGCGAAAGGGATCCAATCGATAGAAGAGTGGGGAAACATGCTGAAAGAAAAACAGCGCAAGTACACTAAAGAAATCGCGCGAACGACGCAGACACCCGAGGTGGACGCCAGGCTGCTCAAGCTATGGGAAGCTAGACGCGGGCTCACCAAGAGGTGGAAGAAACAAAAGTACAACAGAAAACTAAAACTTAAGATCGCAGAAGTCACAGCGAAAGCAGAAGAGTACGCGGCGCAATTGGCAAGGCAAAACTGGCAACAATTCAGTGACTCCCTCAACGGAACTTTGAGCACATCGAGGACGTGGCATATACTCAAGGCTCTCATAGATCCAACAAAAACCAAGGCAGAAAACAACAAAGCCATCTACCGGTTAATCCACCAGTTCAAGGGACCAGATTCAGCACTCCTGGAAAAAGTACGCGTTAAGTGCTTCGGGGACACACACCCAGCAGCTTACGCAGAGCGCTATCGAGGAAGTGAAAACGACACCTTGGACAGACCCATCACGCGAGAAGAGGTCTACGCAGCGATTCGAAACACAGCCAGAAATACGGCCGCGGGTGCAGATAAGATCAATAACGCACTCATCCGCAACCTCAGTGATGAGCTAGTCGCTGAATTAACGGACTTTCTCAACAAACACTGGGAAGCGGAGACCGTCCCCGAGGAGTGGAAACATGCGGAGGTTGTCATGATTCCTAAACCAGGCAAGAAACTACAAATTGAGAACCTCAGACCGATCTCGCTCACATCGTGCCTAGGAAAACTGTACGAACGAGTGGTGACGCTGAGATTACAACAGTACATGGAGGACAACGAACTGTATCCCCACAGCATGTTCGGTTTCAGAGCAAAACTATCGACTCAAGATGTACTACTTCAAATCAAAGAAGAAGTACTTGGGAACGTCCCCAAGAGCGGAGAAAACATAATACTGGCATTGGACATCAAGGGGGCTTTTGACAATGTCAGTCACGAGGCTATCCTTACGGGCATGAACGACCTGAACTGCGGAAGGAGAATCTACGGCTACGTCAAAGCCTTCCTCTCAAATAGAACGGCAACGATTGGCCTGGGGGAGCTCAGATCAGACAAATTTCTTACTCCAAATAAAGGAACACCTCAAGGATCGGTCATCTCCCCTACGCTCTTCAACATAGCCATGATTGGCTTGGCAAAACAGTTAAAAGCAATCGACGGCATACACCATGCCATGTATGCCGACGACATCACCATCTGGGTCAACACAGGCTCGCTCGGAGAGAAAGAAGAGAAATTACAAAAGGCAGCCACCTGCGTAGAGAACTACGTCAGAGAAAGAGGGCTAGCATGCTCCACCGAGAAATCAGAGCTCCTAAGAGTTTGGAGAGGAAAACAAAATCGCACAGTCCCCACTAGCGACGACTTAAAGTTGAACGTCTACCTCGACGGGACGTCGATACCGGAAAAAACACTCATCAGAATCTTGGGGATGTGGATACAGTCAAACCAACGCTGCACACACACTCTCGCCCTACTCAAAGCATCCACTCTACAAGTGGCCCGCATGATCACGCGCATCTCACACAGACGTCATGGCATGCGAGAGGAGGACACACTTAAGTTGGTCAGAAGCCTGGTAGTCAGCCGAGTGACATACAGCCTTCCCTACTATAATCCCATCAAGAGTGAGGTACAACAGGCGGACGTGATTCTACGCAAAGCCTACAAAACCGCACTCCACCTCCCTCACAGCACTTCAACTGAAAAGCTCCTAGCCCTAGGACTACACAACACTTTCGATGAATTGAGAGAGGCACAACTAGTCTCCCAACTGCGCAGACTACAACAGACCCCATCTGGCAGGGAGCTCCTAAAGAAACTGGGCCGCGCCGATCAAATTCAAGAAATACAGAGGACAGAAACAATTCCGGACGAATATCGCAACACACTAAAAGTAACGCCAATACCCCGGAACATGGATCCCAACCTACACAAAGCACGCAGAGAGGCAAGGGCTGAATACCTACAAAAGACATTAGCACCCCAAGAAACGACGGTATACGTGGACGCAGCCACATACACCAGAACAGCGGGGCAGCACAACAGCAATGCGGTAACAACGGTGATTGACTCAACCCTACGCGAGATCACCAGCGCATCACTACAAGACTGTACGATAGTCGAGGCTGAGGAAGCGGCCGTCGCTCTAGCGGCAGCGGAGGGCTATCGGTCTAAACGGTCTCTAAAAATCCTTACAGACTCACAAACAGCATGCCGCAACTACCTACGCGGCAGAATAGGGCACAGAGCGCTCCGCATACTGCGCTCTGGGGGCCACATAACACAACGACAAACAAACGGAGAACCAATCAGGCATACGATAGTATGGACGCCGGGACATACGGGAGTAACAGGGAACCAAGAGGCGGACAGGATAGCTCGAGGGTACACTTATTACCGAGCATCCAACGTAGGCGACCTCGAGGGGAACGAACCTGTACTCCAAGATTATTCGGCGATTCTAAATTATTACAAGGGCTGCAGAAAGCGGTATCCACCACCGGACAACTCCCTTAGCAGAGAGGACTCTGTCGCGTGGAGACAGCTACAGACGGGCTCCTACCCGAACCTACACGTACTCAACAAAATATATCCAACACAATACAATGACAAATGCCCTTGGTGCCAAGAACCCCCCACGCTGTACCACATAACGTGGGCATGCCAGAGGATAAGCGTGGTACCAGTGATAACAAACCCGAGTGCGGAGCAATGGGAGGGAGTGCTCTCCAGCGATCGTCGGGTCGACCAAGAAGGTCTGATTCGGCGAGCAAAACTGGCAGCAGCATCCAGCGGAGCCCTGGACTAAGGGCAACCGACCTTTGAGCAAGATGGACGAAGCCATCTCAAAACCGCCGAACACAATCCGAATCTAGAGCTAATAAAGTTTTCACTCACTCACTCGCATTTGCTCAGCACATCGGCGCCTCTTGCGTTTCGCCTCCATCGAAACGCGGCCGCCGCGGTGGGGCTCGAAGCCGGTTCCTCAAGGGCCACTAACCATGTCTGACGCCGTCGCGCAGGACGGTGATCGAATGCTCTCGAGCTTTAGACGCTGTTCCGTGGCTGCCGCTGACGTGGGTCTTCTTTAATCTCGGGACCAGGCTGGAAACGACCGCGCGTCCCATCCGACCATATTTCTTTGCCACAGGCGCGCAGAGCTTTTGAGAAACACCTTTAAGCGCTTGACGGCACGACGGGGACAGTGACGACATTGCGACTTTTTCCAGTGGACAAAATCTCTGAACATTACCCTGACAATAATTACCGCAATTTATGAGCTCACCTAATATGAGTCTTCCCTTTCCTGGACACATTTCATGCTTATAGATATTCTGGACGGCGGGATAGGCTATAAGATTTATTGCTGAGGTTCAGTCGATTAATGCTGTATTGGGGATGGGTTTTCTTCGTGCAATTATCTGTAAATAAATTTAGGCAATTCAGAAGCTATATTTTCCAGAAAAAGGAACGCAAAAGAGACACGGAAAAAGACGAAACAGGAAAAAGACGTCCTTGCCCATGTCTTTCTTGCACTGCTTTCTGTGAAAAATATGTACCAACACGTCAAATTCATCGCATTAATTAGAACCTGTACTATAAGCCTTAGAAATCAATGTTACACTTAAATTTCTCCTATAAGATACGCCTAATTTCTTCTTATTCCTACGAATATCAGT
Source organism: Amblyomma mixtum (assembly GCF_055824585.1). NCBI lineage: Eukaryota > Metazoa > Arthropoda > Arachnida > Ixodida > Ixodidae > Amblyomma > Amblyomma mixtum. The sequence goes on from NC_143019.1 coordinate 129,255,379, forward strand.
AAAAAACACTTATTGCCGTAATGATGGCACGGAATGTGCATGCATTCCGAATCCCACTTGAACGTAACTTAGCTTGCTGAGGAACGCACTTTGCAGTGCCGGAGAGGAGACTTTTTGCGCCAGCCTAACGAAGACAACTCCTAGAACTGATAGAACATTCTGCATAAGAGAAACTGAGGACGACTAAAGCTATGATGCGATATAGCAGTGCGGCAGACAGAATCAGTGGGCCAGGAACAGAGGCTCCAGGTACGATTGCTAAATATCCCCCACCGCTGGACAAAAAAGGGCGAAGTAGCGCATTTTAGCTTAGAACCTAGGTATACAATTGCATCTGAACATCATGTGACCGCCCAACAAGCACCCCTCCCCCCCCCCCCTTTCGCGACGATCACCAAAGTCTAAGCAGGGGCGCTATGCTGGAAGGCCCGAGTTTGCTGAAACTCGGAATCTTCCCGAGCTCTGGCGACACCCTCAGATGAGTGAACTAATGGTAGCAAGACAAAATTCCACCCTCGTCACGCCTCAAACTTCATTGGGTTATCTGGATATATTCCGTGCTTTATCATCACATCAGAGCCACCTCGTCGGCTTCTTGGGCGGTCTACAAAGAACGGGTCACGTAAGTCAACCGCCGGTGCACTTTTCATTTGTGTGTCGCTCCACCAAGTGCACTGCGTGTACAATTAGACAAACGAGGTTTGTTGAATTTTATAATGCATTTAATACACCTTTATAAGCATTTTATAGTGCGCAAGATTTGGATTTAAAGCGCTTTGGAGTGATTTATGCATTATTAAATTTTGCTTTGTACCGCGAGGGAACGCTAGCAACGCCCGTCATCAGCTGACCGCCAATGGCGACTAGGTACATGTGCAACGCTGTGAAGGCTACAGAAGTAGTCCGCAAAAAAAAAAATAAAGAGAGGTGTATCGCTCCGCGCTGTTCTGTGGCCGTGTGGTCTAACGCGTCGCTCCGGAGAGTCGACAGGCAATGCGAGCGCGTGGGTTCAAATCCCGCATGGTGAAACTTTTTTATCTCACATTTTTTTTTCATCCCAAGTTGAATTTCGCGTGACTTGATTGAGAAAACTCGTTTTGTTCAGAATCACTTGAATATTATGCCGTGTTCTGAAATGAACTGCATGCATCTGTTCATTTCATGCATACCGCGTTAATGTGAGCTGTCTGAAATTCGTTGTCAATGAGCTCGCACCGGCTTTTGGTCAGCAGTGGCTGTTATCTTCCCGATTCTGCAGCATTGTGACTATACCTTTTAGATGCAAGTGAGAGGTTTGTGCGAAAGATGACATTCATTCGTCGGATTTAATTAATTAGCACAGTGGTGAGTGCTCTGCAGTGGCCCGATTAACAAGTGGCCATCTGCAACTTTCGATTTCGCCGTTGGCGAGGAGCCCACTTTTTTTTGTGGGCCTCTCTTAAGGTACCTGGCATGTTATGAATTGTTCTGTGCAACCGGTTAGCGGCTGATCCAGTCTTCGCCAAAAGAGTCTAGGGTCGACTTTGGCACTGTGCTGTACAGTAGCCCAAAGGACTTGGCGAGAACAATTATTTTTTACTGACTGCAATGTTCAATGCATAATGTGCCTTCCTCGTGAAATAGTTGGCCTTCATCATGTCAGGGCTGGACTTCGAAGGGGCCTTTACGCCAATGTAGGTCCCGTGGACGCATCCCACGACGTCTGTGATGCCGCCGCGCAGAAGGAAACGCTCCTCAACATACGCACGCTCGGCCGCTGTCGTGGGCAAAGCGAGCCACCGCTTCTGCACAGCCGCGTCGATAAGCGCGTCGGAGACGTCCCTCACACAGCGGCTCACAGTGCTTTATGGGCGTCCAATAAAGCGGTCTGCGCCGACGCTCCCCTGGAAGCTCCCGGTCGCGAAGAACCGGAGGGCGCAGAGGACTTGCTCTTCGACCGAAAGCGAATGAAGCCCGGTACGCACTCTCCGCAGGCGCGGGTCGTCGCCTAACTATTTACACAACCATCCTACCGATTTTTTGGAGAGGCGAAAATGTCGCTGGAATTCGTCGTCGACCAAGGCAGTAAACGGGTCCAGCCAGCCGTACTGACATTTGCCGTCAGAGGAAGCGATTACCCAGGCTGCTGCTGCTGCCGCCATGACAGTCCCGAGATGAATTCGGGGCACTTCACCGTTCACGAGTTTAGCTCCGAGTTCACCTGTCAATCAAAACTATTGGTCACGCCCCCGGCGTTCCGTACATAAATTATAGGCGTACGCGCTATGGGTGGGCCACTCCCAACATCCCTGCCGGCTACAGGTATGCTGCGCGGCTGTGCTGATTGCTGACAGACACCGACGATGTTGACCATCAAAATATAACAGGCAAAACGGACGTCATCGCTGATTAATCTAAGCACTTCTGCGAAGGACACGCAACGTGGCAAAAGCCGCCGATTTCTTCGCTCGCATACCAAGATTGCACAACACTATAGCCTGTTGCAACCACGTCAGACACAGCACAACGCTGAAGGCGCGTCACACCTGCTTGCAATGCGTCAAACACGGAGCACGACGACGAACCGGTGCTTGGAGCACGTCCTACTCCAACAACATCGCATCACAGGTGTTTGGCTTGGCCGTCCTTTCATCAGTGATAAAGCTCAGCATCAATGTGTCAAACACATCTGGAATCGACAAACGATCGCTGCTCCAGACCCAGTGGAATAAAGTGTTTGTAATTTCCAGCACGCAAGCACTGCGTACTTCACAACCGTAACACCTTTTTCTGTTATATGTCCGATTCCATTATTACAAACAGGATCCCTCACCTGCCCGAATGATATTAATGCGATGTCCCTGCCGTATACAACGGCGATCGACGTTAGTGACCAAACCAGTCCGCAAAACCTTGAAGTGCGCGACGTTAACAAATACTACGCAGATACGCGCGCCACCCCCTTCACAGCTTTTAGTCAGCGTCTGATGACATAGGATGAGTTGTGTCGCTGGGTAGCACGCTCTTCGCATCCGCAGTGCACTAAAAAGGCGTCATACACAACAGGCATACGTAATGAATCATTGAATACAGCCAAACAGCAATTTTTTTTCTCACACCGCATCACAGCCGCTCGCACGGCCAATTTCTACCGCTGAGATTAGGGCCAAGGCAGCGGCGGAGGCCAACGGTATCCTGGACTAGGGAAGACCGACCACTGTAGCTCCACATCTATCTATCCCCATCCCTCTACTCCCTAACTCTTCCTTTTGAAAAAAAATAAATGTTTTTACTACTACTACTCGCCAAGGAGGGCTCCACCTGAGGTCACTGCAGAGAGCAGCAGTGACGCGGGAGTGCAGTGAAGTTCAGCTTTTTGCTTTTGTTTATGATGCAAGCCAGAAGATGCATGACTGTTATATTTTGATATACGGCACAATAAAATATATTACCGCAATGGCAGAAAAATAAGACCGATTCAGCGTGTAGTAGTTGCCCAGTTTTTCCAGTCGAAGGCAGCGGTACCGGCGGCGTGTCAGCGCAGGAGCTCTCTCGTTTTCGACACGGTGGACTGCCGCTCTAGTTCGTATGTAAGCCACGCTGCAAGCTATGGCCTCACTATCGCCTCTAGCAGCAGAAAGTGTCAAATCTGTGTTAATTTCCTGAAGCTATGCTTTTCAACAACGCTTTATTGGATTCAGATTTTAAAATACATTTGGAAAAGAACAAAATGTTCATAATATTATCTGTTGCCTTTTAACGTATTCGAGACAAGAGAAAGGGTTGATACAAGAGTGCACCTAGTGCGCACTGTTCGTCTTCGGAAATGGAGAGACAGATAGAGCCTGAAAGAGAAGACACGCCTTTGACGCGCCCGAAAAGGCGTGTCAAACAGCTAGCGGCGAGTGTGCGGATAGATAGCAGAGAAGTCACGATTTCGCGATTGCTGATATGGCGCTGATAACTTCAGGTAGCGCTGCGGTCTGGTATTGCGCAGAGTATTGTGGTTGAAGTGTGAAACAGGCGCGCAGGGTGCGCTTGTATCGCCTTTACCTGGCTTTATCTCTACATTTTATTGTCCGCTGCCTGCGCACGTTCCGCGCTATCTTCGTTCACTGACTGCCGTCATCGCAAACTCGGATGAAACTCGGGCGAGCGCCAAACTCGGGCCTTCCGGCATAGCGCCCCAGGACAAGAATGCAGTGAACAGAGCTGTAGACACGGAAGGCAATACTAAAATTCGTGTTGTGAAATCTGCCGACACGTGACATCGAAATGTCAAAATGTGTTTACTTGCAAAATGTGTTTTATAATAAGGGAGTAATTACTCATTGGCATCCACCCAAGCGCAGCCATACGGCTACAAAGGAAAGCTATACAGCTTTCTCAGAAACTTCGTAGTTAAAGAAAAATTCGTCCTGGTCCGGGGTTCGAACCCGGGACCACCGCTTCACCGGAGCAGTCCCCCTACCAACTGAGCTAACCTGGACGGTAAGGTTATGGTAGGGCGAGAGCGAATTGATCAATAACTCGAAGTGGGAAAAGTGTTGGTCAAATGTTTTTAGGGGAATCCCCCAAGGTGGAGTAAATTTGTAATAACCCTTATTACAAATTTACTCCACCTTGGGGGATTCCCCTAAAAACATTTGACCAAAATGTGCTTTATGTAATTTTAACTCAATTTCCTGCCAATTATTTCCGTGTAACGCCGCAATAATAATCTACCCACGATGACCAATCATAGGTAAAAAGCATAACAATTAACACAGAGAAAGTACATATTCAGAATAGCGATCAGCAATGTAGTAGAATTATTTATAAATTGTACGGGTGCTAAAAAAAACAATTAAAACTTTTAATACGCTTCTGACGCCACAATTCTAGGTTTTCAGTGGCCGGATGCACGAAACCAGTCTTGCATCATGGCTCTAAGAGTCTGTAGAAGAGTGATTGCGATAATATTCGTCGAACATGTGACCCTAGGAACTTTGGTTTGTGGCCTGAGGTGCCCATGAAATTGGTTCTTATGAAACTGCCACGGCACTGAGCATTTTCAATATGCCCTTCCGTCAAACGCAGTTCTGTCTTGCGCTGTTTTTGACCACTGCATTATTAATTTAAAATAAGAATCTGTACTATTCACCTTTTAATGGTAACATGTATTCGGATATGACACCATTAGCTGGTCGCCTCTGAGCTTCTCCTCCAGATTCAGCACATTTTCGCAATGAACTTATCTATAAGGGAAACCCCGGATGGCTTCACGTTGGTATTGCGCTATGTGTTACGAAAGTGGCCGCAATACGGGATTGTCACGACAGTAATCATGCGTAAGCAGCTTCCGTGTATTGCGACCAAAGTTTTACCCAATACTCTTCGCCATTGGCTAGCTTCGGCGAACAGCAGTGCTTGCTAGCCATCAGCTCTGACGTCAGAGGCAATAGCCGCCAATGAGAATTGTCATGCGGACAGCGCGAGAAATTAATGGCTACATTATGGCGGCTTGAGAAAAGAAGTAGTTTATTTGCTGTCTTCGTTGCCCATTAGTGGATATGAAAGCCGGTACCTGCCGAAGAGGTGCCATCGAGCATTCTCCCTTGCAGCCAGCATGAAGGTCTACATTTTCCTTGCCGTTGTCAGCATAGCGTTCGGTGAGTGCGGTCCGCTTTGATTCTGGGCATCTCTGTAATTGCGCCTCCTTATTGCAAACATGGCCAGAAATGATCAGTGCCATCGAATACGTATGATAAACAGGAATTGGTCTGCCTTTGTTATGTGCTCTTTTCAGGGAGGCAATTCTCAACGCGGCTGTTGCCACAGACGTTAAGGGGGTGGGTCGTTTAGTTTCATGGAGATTTTTTGCCCTAGATTAACGCAGGAAAAAATAAATGAGCCTCAGCTTTTTCACTCGCTTAATGATTTTTGTTTCTGAAAATTAACACCATTGAAATTACATACCATTTCCATAACGTTATTGACGCAATTATGGAGCGAGAAAGTGTTCAGGGCAATACGTAGAGGAGAAATGGTAATGGTTCAGTAAAAAGAACTCGTTAGGCTAAACCAGGTAAACTATAGTTCAGGTGGCCTCCGAGCCGAAAGCCCCTAGATGTTTTTGCAATATTTACCAGCTGATTTCGTAAATTTGCGTTACATCAAGGAATATTATTCGGAAGCATTTGCAACCAGTTACCATGAGAGCCGCCGCTCTGGCTCAGTGGTTATTGTGCTCGGCTACTGACCCGAAAGATGCGGGCTTCATCCTGGCCGCGACGGTCTCTTTTCCATGGAGGCCAAATGCTAGATCCTTTGCACTGTGCAAGGCCCCTGGTCGAAATTATCCGGAGCCCTATACAACGGCGTCCCTCGCATACTGAGTCGCTTTGGGACGTGAAACCCCATGCACCACAATGCTCACCAAACATCACTATCTACAGCTGTGTGGGACAAAAATAATCGCTACTTTATTACTATTTCTTTGCCACAGTATAGTTCATAATATCCTTATCCTAAAAACGGTGGACGAAGTTTGCAATTCCCAAAACACGAAATATAAAAGTTCAAATTGAACATGAAGGGCAGGTGTGCTTGGTAACACATCGGAGAGAAGAGGGGCTTATCATAAAGAGAAATGGGGGAGCAGTTCTCACAAGAAAGCAATGAAAAGCCCTCATGTAAGGCGTATGAAGGTCTGAAAGTTTTGCATGCCCACTTATAGGAGACTTAGTACTTTAAAATAAAATAGTCTGGCTTTACGTCTTGCCCTTGGTAGAACAAATTTTGTAAAACAAAGTGACGTTCGTTTCTCTACGTCTATGGTACTGCACCATGGTAGACGCAGTTAAATTAATGACCAGTGACGAGCGGTTGCTGAGCACAAGCAACCTGGGGCTCACAAGCCTAACCAATTACAGTATTTTAAACAGCCGCCTGCCGGATAAGTGACGCTTTGCTGAACCGCTTTTGCATAGCGGAAGGAGTAGTGTGAGGGCTCCTCGTAATATATGAATTTGAATAACAGAATGAACCATTCCGCGTTAGTGGATTTGTAGGCAGAAATGAGGCCCAGTTAAGGAGTAGTTGGGCGCGAGGAATCTAAAATGCTACCTTCAAAGAAACGCGGCCCCAGATAGGAATGGTGAATTATCTGCTGGTTGGTCACTGTTACTATATAAAAAAAAAGAAGAAAAATAGTAGGATTCCAGTCAGCAGTTCAAGCAGCGGCTCTGGCTCAAAAGGACCTCACCTAAAAACCTGAAATCAGAACAGCTCATGAGAAATATAATAAAATATTTACCTGTTGTTAACACTTTATTTTGAATAACAGCGAGAGATTTTCTATCCGCAGAGAGGCGATTCGAACTGCTCTTTAGGCTTTTTGCTCTTTCTACCTTTCAATCGCCTATTATCGAGCATGGGCAGTACAGAACACCGCGCACCTGTGAATGTCAGGTGAGTTGTACTAACACCACGCAGAGGTATAAATTGACCAGCCCAATAGAATTTAGTTTACTTTGTGGCCAAAAGGAGCACCGCAATAAAAAAAAGAGTGAGAAAAACTAGTTTCCCACAAAGAGTCGTCCGTCACTGCCTGTGAATGGGCATGATCGACCAGTGAAATCAATTCCGCTGTGGCCGTTAGAGTGAAGTCTTCGGTGCTTCTGGATGGACGAGGATATGGAGTTTTTCTAACAAAAAGAAGCTAATAGACTTTTATCTCTATTTCCTCCACAGTTGAAGGCGCATATGGCACTAATATTTCCCTGGAACGGCGATTACGACCCAGCATACGCAATCGTTTTTTTTTTTCAATTCCAGTGAAAACCTGGCCACTGTCCCTTTAGCATCGAATTTCCGTTCGCAGTTATTTTATTTTCAGCAAAAGCAGATGTCATCTTTCTTCCTTCCAGCGACGAATGGATTAGAGAAAAAATGCAGCCAGCAGCGTGGCAGTGGATCCTGCAGGGCGCTGCTGCCCATGTGGTGGTTCAATGCGAAGACCGGCGAGTGCGAGACCTACGACTACGGCGGCTGCGGAGGAAACGATAACGGATACGAGACCAAGGAAGAGTGCGTGAGGACGTGCTCGAAGCAAAAGCGTGAGTGGTTAAATCATTGTGGACATGTCAAACTGACAGAGATGGCCCGATGTCGTCAGGGAAGTAGGCTTACTGACTAGGCCGAATTTATTCGCATGAAATTAATGTGTGATAATTAGACACATTGAAATTGCAAAAAAAAAGAGAAAATGCGGCCATTAAATGCGTATTAAGGTGCATCGGCGAGCAATGTCGTTGCGTACGAAATGATGAAGTGCATGGACCTTAAACCTGCACTGACATCGCATAGCACAGGGACGCATTTTGCGTTTATAAAATAATAAAAAAACTCTGCCTCTCCCGTAACCGAGAGTAGAGTAAGCATGAAATGTTTATGGGCACAATGCGAAGCGCACGCGGACACGACGAGACGCAGGCCTGACAAGAATGTATATGCAGCGCGTTCGAAACTGTCCGAAGTGCGTAGAGGCGAAAGCGTTTTCAGCACCACTTTGCGTATGTGACACTGGTGATGTTACCACTGGATTACGTCACTCATAATTCATGACGAAGTAATGACAAATTACTGATTAGTGTGTAATGACTGATTAATGACTAAATACTAATAAACTGCTAATTAATGACGCTTAAGCTTCACCTTTATGAGTGGAACGCGACAGCGTGTTGTAGCGCTGCCAGGCAGTCCGCGGAACGCCACCACCCGTTCGGCGTGATGCCTCGTCCTTTGAACGCGACGCTTTTTGAGGAAAGGAAATTACGCAGTAATTCTCTGCCATCTTGGTGGACATCCGAGCCGCACCTTACAGGAAGGTAGGAACGCCACCACCCGTTCGGCGCGATGCCTTGCCCTTTGAACGCAACGTTTTTTGAGGACAGGAAATGGAGCAGTAATTCTCTGTCATCGCGGTGGACACCCGAACCGCACCGTAAAGCATTTCGTGCTTAAATATTGTGGCATGTATGTGCTTTTTGCACGGTTATGAGAAATCGGAAATTATAATTCCGTGCATTATGAAACGCACAGCTCGACTGATATCTTGATAAACATTGAGAAGCACTGGCAGCAGTTATTTTTTGTGACTCGTTTGGAGACCAACCGGCGCTTGCATGCCGGTCGCGTAGGATGGCTTAGAGAGTCTCGTTAAATCTCAAAACGCTCTCATGTTGGCAGGGTTTCTTTCGCTTTGTCCACACGAATCTCTGCCCACAGTGACGGGATTTGAAGGCGCAGGCTCCTTTCCCAAGCAATGTAGCCCTAGTAAGCCGAGCACCAGGCCGGGCCATAGCTTGTACCCATTTTGAGAAAACCGGTGGGTACCCGGCCGGTGGCGGGCGTCGAACCCATCACCTCCCGAAGCCGAGGCGGGCGCTCTGCCACGAGGCCACGACTGAGTTGTTGCTGCGACGCGCGTCTTTTCTTTCCTTTTTCTCTTTCCTCTGATCTCTTAACTCTCCTCTATCTGCACGTGGCAGCGGTGGTGGCTTGGTTCGCGCCAGTAGCAGGCCCATGCAATTTCCTTTTCATCCTTCTCTCAGTCACAACAACAACAACACAACAACAAATCTCGTTAAGTGTCGTACGGTGCCCGGATGTTCTCGTTTCAGAGCCCGGATGAGTGGATTTCAGTGCCCGGATGATGGCTCTCGGTCTCGGCGTGACGTCACCACACTGCCGACAACGGGAGCTAAAAGCATTTCATGCTTAAAAATAAACGCAAGGGACTGATAACACGCGAAGCAACTAAGGTAATTGAGGCTTCCCGTCGCGTGGCCTGAGAGAAGGTATTTTTTATGCTTCCATTATCGATCTTTATTATGCAACATAAGGTGTGCCTACAGGTAGCCTAAGCACAGCGATACCGGCGTTGGGGCAGCTACTTCCTCCGTTTTCAGAAATAGGCTAAACAGTTTCCTAACGATAATATATGTATATGTGTAGCGCGTTATACTATCCGCAGCAACCTTTTCGCCAAGAGGACCAGTTGAAGCGTTGAACGGACTACGAAAGGATGGTACGTAGACGGCTGGGCTTACTACATATGGATGGGAATCTTTAGTTTGAAGAGTAAAAATAATGGGTAATAATCTTTCTTTTTAAGAACTGAGAAAAAGGGAAAGCGCGAATGGAAACAGAACGAATCTGCGGGTTATCTCTCTGTATAGTCCCTTTATCTGCGCGAAGTGCTGTCTGCCACACCATGCATTCTGCAATGCATACTAACAAGGAAGGTTTCTTGTATACTAGAGCATCTAGAATTCTTATAGGGGGCAAAAAATGGGCACTGGTATTCCGTCAGTGCGTGCCAAGACGCTGGGCATAGTGCGAAGCTGTCGAGATTATATCTTATGGGACGAATGCGACCTTCCGCTGAATAAAGTTATCGCGCAAAATCTCTTTTCAGCCATAATTCACTCGCACAGACCCCACTCGCACTCAAGAAATTGTTCATTAGTCTCTTCGGTGTTCCCGGAAAAAAAAAAAGAAAGCTGCTAGCGTACCAAGGCCATATTTAGGCAACATAGTTCATTTCAGTTAAGTTCAGTTTATTTATCTTAAAGGCCCCCTTGTATCGGGGGTATTACATTGCGGGTAGAATGCCGTTCAAGACAAGCCCAGATCTGTATGGCAGTGTGAAATCCGCGCATGTAGTAATAAACAAGAAATATCGCTGCAGCCGAGGCTGGGAGAGGCTCCTACCAAAGCAATAATGTACTTATGCACGCCCACCCAGGGTTCGCAGCGCACTTTTGGCGTGGTCGGTAGCGCGCTCGTTTTGTAAGGCGGAGGGCTCCGGCGAGTGGATTCGATCCCGACAGGTTCCGCGCTTTCACAGCCAGCGGTTTATGAGACACCTTTCCCTGATACACATGCGCGGTTCTTCTTTGTGATGAACTGAGCACCCCGTGTTCGCACCATGTGCCCTGTGGCTCGTGCCACCTTCTAAGTCATCATGTGGGACCTGCTGTCATTAGACGTCAGCAGGCATTCCGAACCCCTCTCCAGCTCTGCGCGGGCGTTTGTGTGCGGTTGTAACTTGATGTTAGGGAAGGCGTGTTAGCACGCCTTCCCTAACAGTGTCCCTAAGGTGGTGCATACATGGACCGTAGCCTGCAGAAAAGGATTACGGATCGGATCGGTTCGGAGAGAGAAAGAGAGAAAAAACTTTCTCAGTAAGAAGATGGTGACCCTCTTGAGATCCCTCAAGCTCTAAAGGTGGCCGGCAGATGAAGTCTATAGGCGAGCTCTTTCGCTCTTGCTTAGGCCCGAGAATGGAGATCCGGGTCCGGGCTAGCGAGAACAGTTTCCCATTGTTGAATCGAGGAAGATGGGACTAGATCTGCCAGAGGCGGATCCTCCGCGCAGCCCCACATTATGTGGCCTAAGGTGGCTGGCTCGCCGCACATCTGACAGTAAAGATGTACTAGATCGGGAAAGGTATTCGCATAAGTCCACGGGCTGGGCTGCGACCGCGTCTGCAGCTGCCGTCTCGTGATAGCCTGTTCTTCGCTGAGCGAAACGTGCGCAGGAGAGGCAGGCGCCCTCTAAGCTCCCTGTAATAGTTGGTTATGGCGTGATGCGTATCCAGATCCTCACCCAGTGGTGCTCCCGCATCCGAGATTCCCTTACTGGCTCGGCTGACAAAACCTGGAGCGTACAAGTGAGGGGCATCGTTCCCCCGGACGCCCGCACAGGACGACACCAATACAGGGTCCTCTTCCTTCCTATCGTTTCACATCGTGCTAGGAATTTTGCGGGCTGCGGCGGACATACTTCCTCTCGCTATGTTGCGAATTGTAATTACCCGTTTAGAAATTACAGATAATGGTACTGGCGCCTTTCCGAACGATCCCTCTTGTCATTGCGGCCTCTTCCACTCGGTCCGTCACCACCGTAGCCGGTACCCTGTGGGAGATGCTCACCGCGCCCATAGGGCAAGCTTCACCTGTAAGGTTTCATTCTGCCGATTTATATGCAGGGCACTCTTGTCCTCTTGATACTCTGCGCCTAACATCTTCACACTGGCTCCCTGCTCCGGCCTTCGTGACGATCCGCTTGCATGATCTTCGGGGGAGAATTTACCTTAATGCGTTCGCGCGTCTCTACCGGTGACATCATCTCGCCTGCAGGGTTCTCACTCCTTATGCCTAATGTTCTCAGGATGCAGAGCTCCACCTCAGTCTGTCTGAGCCACAGCGTTTGCGATGATTGGGATTTCATTAAAGGCGGAGAACAGTCAGAGTCGAGCGCTATAAGGAAGGCAACCAAAGAAGCAAGAATTCTCTTTGCAAGAACGCAAATTTATCTCCAAAAATATGCAGACACGAAATTCACTCAGTTGAAAAATGGTTGATGCTGTACTTGTAAGCAAATTATGCGAGAAAAGTTTAGAGAAAACTTTGAAGTACCTTCTCACATTTTTCTTCAATATACTAAAATATGTACACATTACAGGACGTGTAATGTGAATATGTGCGGTCGTGTAAGATATAAATACGCGTGCATGCTGCATGTTGACGCGCGCATGGTGCCGCCGACTGGTCAAGCCCGCATCGAGGCTTTTTTTCTGGGGAGCCTACCATCATTGGTGCTGAAATAAGCTGGTTTGTTAGAAAATTGTAGCGGTAGCGGGTTTACACTAGGTGGCCGCGTGAACCGTACCCTGATGGAAACTATTATGAATCGGAAGGCTAAATGCCTCCAAATACCTCTCGTACACTTTGTGCCTAGGTGAGAGGTTGTGTTTATTTCTTTTTGCGCTGGTCCGAGAATTCGCTGACGTGGACAAAAAATCCTGAAAAAAAAATGCATGAAATGCATTGTGTGCTAAAATTAAGGACAAAGCATTAAACACACTACAGGAAACTATGAAGCAGTGAACAGATTCCAATTTTGACATCCCGATTATTTTCCCCCGGCCTTCACTTTAAGCTACGACAAAGAATTTTAAGCGCTTTTTTTTTTCCCGCCTACTTAGGATTGTTTCAGAGGGTTTTTTTTCGCTGAACCGAATTTTTTTATTTTACCTTTTATATATAACCACACTAAAACAGAGCATCAAATGGCGTCAGTGAAAATGCATTTCTTCGATCAGCTTCACATAGCCGCTCCCGTCATCCGCTTGTCCTTAGGCGCTGACTAATATTATTAACTAGTTTTAAGCCCATGTCAACTTCAATATTCATAATTGTTATTGGTATGTACTGCCATCTTTAAAAGGGAAGAGTGTGTGCTCCTAAAACTGACAGGACTTTTTAGCCAGATTGCGACTGCATTGTGACTGACCTGTCATGTTTTCTTCCACAGTACGTGGGCTACATGTGTGCGGTCGACCAGCATACCCTGGCCTTTGCACTAACGTCGTGCGGCGCTTCTACTACCACGCCCTGACCAACAAGTGTCGGGAGTTCACCTACGGAGGCTGTGGGAGCAACGGAAACAACTTCGAGACGCTTAGCGAATGCGAAGAGAACTGCGTAAAATCGTGTCCCAGTAAATAGTGCGCTCCAGGGCGTACCACAGTTACCAGTCCGTAGCCTAGCCTTCGAGAAGAATGGCGTCCAATGCCGTCCGGGGTGCCAGACAATACTAATGGGATACGAGCAAACCTGCAGTAAGGGGACATGTTTCTGCTGCAAGTGTCCAGAATCACTAATAACATTTTGAGCAATAAATGGCGATGCCATGGTGCGTTTCCAGAATTTGTGAATTACGATTGATATGGCACCTGTTCAGGGCACTTATTACAAGGTTCGGGAGACATCTAGCAGGGTAAACACAATTAAACTTTGCATTTAAATTGCATGAAGGGTTGTTAGATATCTCTGTATAATACTGGTCGCATACCTATATTGGAACGATAATAAAAAAAACATTTGATACGTTCACTTGGCTGTTGAATTTTTTGCCACTGCATACTCAGGTGTAGGTGTCGCATTGTCTGCTTCTTTTTGAATAAGACGTTTTCTCAAGCGGTGTTAGGCAAAGCTCGTAATGGGCGTTCAAGGGTACTTTCTTCACAATTTAACAATTTTTGGGCTTTACCACCTCTTCAAGGAAGCGACGTTTATTTCCATCGTTGCGCTGATTTTTTGCGATGGTTACATTTTTCTTCACTTACTGGCCTACTAAACATTTTCTCAAGGAGCGCCAACATGCGTACTTTATCGCGAAGGTAGTTTTTGTTGGCAAATGATTCGCGTGGGAGAAACCATCCTAGCGCAAATTTAGTTTCTCATAGATGACGGGAAAGGTTCAGTGAAGAAGCCATCTTTACTTCTTAGGTCCTGTCGATGTGATGCCTATATATGAGTATTGTGCTACCTGTATGCCCATGTGCCGGAAAGTGAAATAACTGCTAGTCGAGATACCATACTATTACCGTCGCTTTTAATTTGTGAAAACGGTAAGAAAACCTTTCAAGGAGTAAAATCGAACCTATAACCACTTCAACCAGACTCTTACAAAAATAGGAAAGTAATATCCACATGTTAGATGACAGATTCTTTTTGGACATCTTCCGACAGTGTTCCCAGCTCCTTCATTTTAATAGCACATTTTCATGCATGTGCAAAATTTTGAAGTACAAGTTATGCACACAATTTAATTCGTCAGTTTTTTGCTAACTGAGGGCACCTCCTTCAGTGGTTTCATGGCGCTGGCGTTTGGCTGCCGAAGCAGGATAGAGTCCTGGCTGCAAACCCGCGCTTAGGTGCAGACGAAATTCCAAAACTGATGTGCGCTGTGAGGTATCAGCGAGTGTTAATGAGCTCCCATGGTGAAAATATGGTTCAAGTCGTCCATTCCTAGAAAACAAAACCATATAAAACGCCTTTTTAGAAAGGTTTTCGTAAAGAACTCTCTCATCATCATCATCACGATCAGCCTAGCTACGCCCACTGCAAGCAAAGGCCTCTCCCATGTCTCTCCAATTAACCCTGTCCTTTGCCAATTGCGCCCAGCGGATCCCCGCCAACTCCTTAATCTCATCCGTCCATCTAACTTTCTGCCGCGCCGTGATACGCTTGCCTTCTCTTGGAAAAACCTCTGGTCATTAAGGACTTTCTGCCGTTGCCTAAGTAAATGAAGAAGCATATGATATATCCACCGCTATTGATCAACACAAACAAGTCGGCCTCATTTGCTTAGACTTTTCAAAAACCTTAGGCTGCGTGTCACACACTAAACTTATTACGAAATTTGGCTAACTTTAAGGCTAGCCGACATATTAGAGTGGGTAAGGGAGTACCTCCCTGACCATACTCACATTACTGAAATTACCTACAAGTCCGCGACATCCAATGTAATATCAAGTGTTCCAAAAATATGAGTTCTAGCCTAGTATAATTCTTAATTTTTATAAACGACATGCCTACTCGGATTTCTCACAGTAATTTGCCGACGACTTTTTGCCGACTCCTGCATATTTTATCAGAAAATTTAGTCTGTACATAACCATACAGCTTCAAATACCTCCCTCACAGCAGTGACCAAGTGGGGTGAAGACAGGCAGATGAGTATTAACGTTAGCAAGTTTGCTCCTCTATGTGTAAAGAGAAGAAAAAAGTAGATCGCTTTCTCCGTATATATTAAAGAACATTCTTCTTTCATCTGCTGGCGAATACAAATACGCAGGCAATGTCACCTGTGACCTTAGGTGTGATTCTATTAACAATGTCACATCAACTGCACTAAAGAAGTTATTTTTATCAATGCACGTTTCAAACTAGCACCTTCTGAAACAAAGTTACTTGCATATAAAAAATTCGGCAGACCTGTCCTAGAGCACCCAGATGCTGTTTGGTTTATTTTCACTAACAAGGTAATTAAAAAAGTTGGATGTCTACAAAGAAACGCGCTCAGATGTATATCTAACACAAATACAGTCACTGACCGAATTACTCAAACACGCAGGACTGCTAACCCATCTAAAATGAGCCACACCTGCGAACCTTAAAGTTATGTACCAACTCCTGCACAATAAATTAAAACTGGATACTTCACTTTACATATAAAAATCGCAAACGAGGCAGATACGTTACAGCCTTGTACACAGTAAACGCATTTGCTTGCCATACTGACGCTTTCATATGCTTATTCTTTCCGCGGACTATACGCAAATTGAATGTTTCGACAGTATGCACCGTTAAAAGGTCATCATAAATGCGTTTATAGGAAGCAAATTGCATACATCTCGAACATGTCTGTGTTAGTTTGTAACTGCGAATTTGCGTCTACATTTTTTTAGTATCGCGTAGTATAATTGTCTGTAGAGCCCAATCCCTATGACATACTTTGATAGTATCTTTTTCAAATTCGTTCCGGCTGATGTAGAAACTTCATGCAGTGTACACTGCAAAAAAATTCCGTGAATGTTACGTACAAACTCTCCATAACAGAACGAACGCTTGCTCTGTTGCATCTGAAATGGAGGGTCCATCCGTAACACATTCGTGAAGGTGGCTGGCCGTATTATGCATTTTCTGAAACGTATTACTCGCCGTAACTGTTGGCCCCCGGACTAGGCACCACATGACGTCCCATTTCCGATCTGAGTGGTTTACTCTTGTTCAACAATGTCCACAAACTAGCATGGCGAAAATGAGATTAACCCCATGTGCAAAGGTGAAGATCCGAGGGGGGGGTGATAATCAAATGAGACCCAAGTGACGCATAATATTGTTTCAACGTTGAGGGATTGCTACAAATTGTAAGCAACATTAAATAACAAAGGACTTACTTTGCTATAACTTTAAAAGAAGAACGTTGACTTCATAAAAAAAATATTTTCACCATGTTGCTAACCACATGACAGGGTAACAATTAATAAATGCATTTAATAAATAATTTAGAAATGCAGCTTAATGAAGTCAAGAGATAAAAAATTTAGACACAGATAATGGTTAGACAACTTCTCTAAATTGAAACTGAACACCAGCTGAAAATACATTACAAACATGATGAAAGTGCACAAGGTGAAAGCCGAATTTCCGTCTGCCGTTTGATAAGGAAACGAACCACTGAGAAAGCCAAAAGCATGGGCAAACAAATTTGTGAATGCAGTGCAATGTAGCAGTCACATCTTTGCTACACAACCATCAATCAAAAACACTAACTCCTTCACGGATAACAAAAGCACAGGCACAACAAAATATTGCTAATTGCAATGTTCAATTTATTAGGTACCTATAGCCGGCCATTCATGCCTGGTCTTCCTGCGGATAAATGAAACGCTGCAAAAAAGCAGTGAGCAGCCATAATTGCTGTAGTGACAAGGAGGATGTGCACCGTCGGTGCTGCTCCCTCATCCTGACTAGGAAATAATAGCTGTTTTTTCTGGAATGTACTCTGGAAGCATGAATTTCCTATCCACCTTTATTTAGCTTGCACTGACACGACCCATCATGAACTCTGCAGCTTTGACAAACATGCGGGCCAGTCGACAGCCACAGAAGACTGTAGAACCCTGCTAACTTGCAAAAAAACCAGTGCTCAGAAAGAAAAATTATAAAAAAATGAGGAGTTCCTTATACGCACTATGTTTTATATGGTACTAAGAATGCGGCTAAGACATGGCATGAATATTGTTTTTTTCTGCTCAGTTACAAACTTTCTCGCCTGTGCTAACATATTACTGCAATGTAAATAATGAAACATGCCAGCATTGCTCAACATGCTGTAAGACTTACAAAATACACCCCCTACAAGGCTACCACATGCCTCTTAGATGTGGCAATGTTTATGTCTACCAAACTATCTAGACTAAAATGAGACACCAAGCCTCTGACATCTGGAGATGTGTACCTCCCATGCAATTAGAGTGATTGGAGATGCTCCTCATTGATGGCATTTCAGTTGCTAGGTGTGGAAGGACCGGATATGAAGGTGAACAACTAGACACCCACTTTTTAAGCAACGTCACAATGAGCAATGTGCCTTGGCTTTTCTTCCATCCAAAAAGTTTTATGTTCCATGCTTACGTAACTGCTTGCATGTGCTCATTTTGGCTTGCTGAGAGGTTCTTTTCTTTGTTAAACTAGCTTTAACTCTGGCCTCAGTCTTCTGCACCTTCTTTTGCTAGTGTTCACCTTAAGTCATGTGTAAGCTCACGCAGATCTCTACTTTTCTACGTTTCCAACTGTCACGTCTTCTCTGCCTTCGTCATGTCCATCACTGCATCCGACGACTTCAAGTATGCTGTGTATAATCACCTTAACTAATCTGCCTATTACACATGTATTTTTGTTAGCCACCCACTCCTCTATCTGGCGCTGATAGGCCCTGAGAGTAAATAAATGAATTGTAGTCTAAGCTAAGTCTCAGCAAGCATGCATTATGTTCAGTTTATTTTACCATGTTTACCAGTAAAGAGTGGGCGGAAAAAAGCTGCTAAGTGGAGCTTGACATGCCTCTCGCCCCTACACTGGAAAGCAGCAGGCAAGGCATACATAACCACTAACGACAACAGAACATGCCAAGTGTGAAGTAAATCAGTAATGTTCCTCGCATTTATCACAGGGCATACTCTCTGCCCAGTAATTTATTACCCCCTTAGACATTCTGCAAGGAGTGTATACAATGATGTGTAACCACAATACAATGAGAATCATTAACCCTGTGCAAATACAACAGCAAAGAAATGTATGCCCAATAAATGCACTGCTTACATGCAACCAAGAGGCAAGAATGGGACAACCTGGCACATATATGGAAAATAAGCTCAAAATAATAAAGAATGACATTTGAGCAGCCGCTCATTCCCCCCACCCCCTCCCTCAAAAAAATATGAAAAATGGTCCTCTTCACACGGCACGTTTGAAAGATGCGGCTGTAATGTTTGCGACAGTTCCACTACGTGTGAAAATCAGATATAAATAACGCCAACGCATGCGGTTGGAAGCGAGGCGCCAGGGCGCGGGCAAACAGTAATCGTCTTCAGGTATCGACTGGTTCCACCTCCTGAGGGCCGCTGCTCGACGAATACCACTCATGGCCACGTTCACATCCAACAAGCTTGTAATAAACATTAGACAGGTGTTTATCATGACGCAGCAGCAGCTCATCAGTGCTATTGGCCAGTGCTGAATTTTTTAGCTTGATAAACGAAATCATCCACCGAAACGCGTGTCGACCGTTCCTCGCCAGATTCTTGCAGTCCCACGAGGGTGAGCAGCTTTTCCGCCGGCTTCGTCTCCTCTTTAGTGCAGGACCACTGTCATTGTGACGCACATTCTGCACGGTCGCTTTACTGTGCATCGATGCCGCATGGGACAGCAAGCGGTCGTACACTCCAATGCGGCGTACTGGCCGCACACATACACACACCGTAACGACAATACAGCGCGCAGGACGCACGCAGCGAACACGGAAGAACAAAAACCGTTCTAAAGCACCTGTTCACTCAACACCACACATACTCCGCAACTCCGCGCATGGTTCCGACTGCGGGCTTGGCTAGCGCTTCGACTCGTCATGGCCAAGCTGCATGCCCTGCGCTCTTGTGGTAACAACGCTCATGAAGCGAAAAGAAAATTTTAATATGTAAAACCATTCAAGTTGTCAGCTAAAAAAGCTACGGTTAAATTAAATACATCTGATATGTTTTCAAAGTGGTGCGCTTTTGCGGACGCGAATACGCGAATGGGGCTATGAATTTCCCGTGCAGCTCTGCTAGCCACCATAGCCATAGCCATAGCTCTGCAAATGGCATCGTGCTCGGAGTTTTGCGCGGCTGACTTGCCCGCATCCGTGCACACATGCTTGGTGAGGTGAACGGTGGTCGGTGCGAACAGTTCGAAGTTTAATCGACTGAAAATTGCTCAAGGAAAGTCAGCGGCAT
This sequence comes from Amblyomma mixtum, assembly GCF_055824585.1. Lineage (NCBI taxonomy): Eukaryota > Metazoa > Arthropoda > Arachnida > Ixodida > Ixodidae > Amblyomma > Amblyomma mixtum. The sequence goes on from NC_143019.1 coordinate 129,275,255, forward strand.
TGCGTTTTTACTGTTTCTGAGCGTCACGAGTGACTGGCGGCAGCCACACGGCATCGTCTCCGGTTTGAACTTGTGAGAAGGTGAGCAATTTGTTCTCAAATTTTGAAAGCGGTTTTTTGTTTGTATTGTAACCCTCTGTCTCGTCGCATGTTATGTTCACGGTAACATCAGCACAACGTGCATGCACTTTCTGTCTCTATTTGAAGTAACATTGGTCGGTCAGCGTAAACTTTTCGATTCAATTAAGCACAAGCTGTCCATGTTGGTAGTGCGTGTTGAATGTGCTTGTCCTGTCCGCTCTCCCTGTGTTCTGCGTGTTTTTCTGTGCTCCGTTTTTAGATGGATCGATACCAACTAGCCCAACTTTCTGCTTTACTGAACTCTATTTGAGATCATTCTGCGCTCGAGATGGTCTTCTGGTAATATATTTATTACCACGTATAGTCTAGAGATTTGGAACCGTTCATCCCACTGCAACAGTGCTGAAAAGCTGTTTTGTGTTCATGCATCTGCTGTCCTTAAACTTTTCGGTAATCATTCGCATGGTTCCTTTGGATCTGGACAACCGGCTACTGTTGCAAGGGACGCCTCGCAACAGAGCCCCTGGGGACGCCCAGTGGGTCAGCTGTTTGTCCAGGTGCCAAGTTACCAAAGGTACCATTCCAGACATTTTTTTTACTGTTCATCAACCTCATATTCCTTGCAAAAATTACAGTATGTAATTGGGCACTAAAAAAATTGGTAACTTATACACATTTCAGGACAGTTCAGAGAAATGAAATGAAAATTGGTTTTTGAGGAAAGAAAATGGGGCAGTAACTGTCTCACTTCTCTCGGTGGACTCCTGAACCTAAGGGAAGGAATAAACGAGGGAGTCTAGAGAGAAATGCACATGCAGCATCAGTATTTTCTCTGTAGACTTTTCGAGACCTGGATTCATTCCTTCTAGGATAGTGCCAAGCAGTAGGTGAACTGCACACAAATTTATTTTCCTCTGGTGCAATGTAAAGAGTGAAAATGTTATAAGACAAATCTCTACCCTGTTTCATTCTCTCTGCATTTGCTCAAAGCATAATATGAAATCCTGTATTTCTTATACCCTGGTTTCCTTTACTTTGAGCAGTAGGTATTGACAATGAACATCAAGGCAACTCCACTCTCATTGCTTGTTGCTGCTTTCAGGTTTCCTCCATGATTTTCTGTTTGCTCAGTCCTGACCTTAACATATTTTCTTCTGCGGCTTAGCTTCGAACTATTGGCTAGGTTACATGGTTCTGCTACTTCTATGTTCACTGTGAGGTTTGAGAGCTTGTTGCTTTATTCTTTTTTTATAAGCATCTTTGTCTTCTCGAGGCTGATTGGCAGTCCGGAACAGAGACCACATGCATTGTTTATGTTAAGATGATGACATAATAGCCTAACACATCGTATCGTTGCCATTCGAGCCCCCTGTGTACTTGCTTTGTTGCACTGGGAGCAAAAAAGTTAGTGGAAGTCGCAATGAGGCGCACTTTTGTTTAGACTAGTGTAAAGGTTTACTGTTGCTTCGAAGTATAGTGCTCCCACATGTTGCGCACGAGCATTTAGATGGCTGTTAAATACTACTATCAAGGATTTAGCCATTGTAATGTCGCAGGTCTGTTGTGTAGGATTTCAGATCATTGTCTTGCACTGTCCCCGAAGCCTGTTGTGTGTCAGTTACGCCACTATGCTGTTGTATTTCTGTCCAGCGTAAAAAATATTTTCTGTGATTATGCTACACGCACAGGTTCATGGGGAAGTAAATATTTTGTGTCGCTTCAACCGGGTAATGCTTCAGAATGAACACATGCAAAAACCCATGCTGTTAAAAGCCTTGGCTTGTGTAACCCAAGTGTGAGGAGAATACTATTATGGCAGGGATTCTTGCATTGCAACCTTTTAAATTCCTTTTTTGTAAAAAGAATGACGTGAGGTTTCATGAGTTACAGCTCTCTTTCATTGCTTGCTCAGAGAAAGCGTTTATTGTAAGTAAGCAGTAGTGGCTTTTTTCTATTGTTCAAGCAGCAGCATCAGCATGCCTCATCATTTTTGTCTTGAATGACTGAAGGTGCTTCCAGAGCATTGCCTTCTTTTTTTCTTGTTGTTTATTCAGCATGCAATATTGTGTATATAGATTGCTCTTTAGCATTATTTTGCGTTCTCCCAAGCAAATTTTAGGCGACCAAATTCAGAAGCACCTTGTATTGGCCTTACATGCTCGCTATTAATGCAGAAGTAATTATATGCCACACTAAATACCAAATCTACATCCTTCAGAGTGGGTCTAGAAGCTTGTCTCCAGACTCTTGCCTTCAAGGAGTTTTTGCAGGTTTCATGTATCTGCTTGGTGTTGGAAGTGACAGCCTTGACTGATAATGATGAGCATTAGACACACATTATGCATTTACAGTTAGGCCGGAACGAAATCCGAACATACATGTGCAGTACTTTTCTACTTTGCAGAGAGGTATACATTTAGAAAGGGTTCATATATGTGTATTAGGTAGATCTCTTAACCAGAAACAGGAATCAGGCTAGCTGCATACTCAAGCTGAAATCACACAGGTGAAATATTTTGTCTTGTTCATAGGCGCTGTTTGCATTTCATTCCAGCCTGATTGTGCACTACTACCATAGCAGGTACCCTATCTAAACGAGACACTATCTTGCGGCAAATCATGCGCATGTTTTAGACGCGTGTGTGAAGAAATGTGCAGCTACAAACATTGCATACTTGGTTATTCATAATGATTTTTTTTCTCATGTGCATAGAACAATGTTCAGCTACATCGCTTGCTTTGTTGTTCTATTTTTCCGCTAATATTAAACTACATATTAATCTCAGAGACACGATGTTCGACTGAATGATCCTTCTGTGTCCCACTAGGAAGGCAAAAGCATCACGCCTAGGGCTCATTCACCGCCCTTCACCCCTGTTTTGGTTTCAGTCGGTCAGTTATGCTATTAATGAATGTAATCACTTTATAGGACAAGTATATATGAAAATATATTTTGGGATAAATGAGGTTAACAAGTTATCCACTGTACACAATGGTATGGTTGGTCTTGTACATCTTTACTTGGGTGTTAATGTTTCTTTTGTGGTTGCTGTCTAAATAACTTTGCCTGCCTATTGTATCCTAAGTCCTTTTATGCCCGTCTTCCTTCCTACTGGCTCTTTCCCTTTTCAGTCATTCCTTTTTCCTTTAAACTGGCGATTGGTCACAAGCCTGCTGTGGGAATGGCAGCTCGCACTAGGCCCCTTTTTTTTCAATGAACCTGCACTGCTAATATTAACGCTAATAGTACTGTATCAGTATTTATGTGATACTGCATTTTTTGTTATGCATAAATAGTTGGCTAAGCCAACGGTAGCAGTGTTGAATATCACAATATATCATGCATATATCTTGCATGCAATATCAGTATCAGTTTATTCACTTTGGATGAAGGTTATACAAACAGGGTGATAAAAGCATCTGTTGCCTTAGCAAGCTGCTAGTTCGGGCCCATGCAATAAGTGCACAAAATAGTGTACCCAGGCGTCAGCATAAGAAAAAAAAGTGTACATTTTATATGAATAGAAGATGTTACACAAAACTATATCAGTATATTCACTGTTACGCTACCCTCTATTTCTTTCAGCTCGGCCGTTTGGCTGTAGATATTTTGTGCTGCTTTCCTAGTTTAGTCCACTCAAACTAAAACTTTGCGTTCTGTGTTGCAGGTAGAATCTACAATGAATGCCGCACTGTGTCTTGTAAGCAGGAGGCGGTGTTAATGGAGCCATGAACTTTTCTTGCGGATGACTGGCGTTGGTCTTATTATGCACTGAACCTCAAGTGTGAAGAGGAAAATGTCGTGTTGGATTTCTGCAGAGGTGAGACATCATGGTGAATCTACCAGTGCGAAAGACTAGACAAGAGACAAGACAGTCGCTGAGTCGCGGCCATAGTTTATTGAAGTGAATAGGGAATACATGAAGAAGCCAAGCAACACCACAAACCACACAATTATAGATAAGCATACATGACAACATGAGTCAATGCCCCTGAACATTCCCCTGATCGAGATAGTCCAATTCATTGCGTGTTAGTGCGATAGACAACACACTTGCACATTAGTCACCGAGTCGTAAGGTGTGTCTAGCCTCAATAATCTACCATTTAATCTTCTCTGAATTTACTGCCAAAATGTGTGCTGCCAAAAGGAAAGGGTAGCAGCCTTCACATCCCTTGCAATATACAGAAAAGTTAGAACCCCTACCCTCTTGTGCTCCTGTAATCTTACATTGATACACCTTCCAGTTTGACCTATATAGACCCGACCACAAGATACAGGGTCTGATACCATGTTCATTTTGCAAGGTACATATACATTTCACTCCACATGTGTACTTTTCTCTAGCCACATTCACAGAATTATTCTTAACAATTTTACATATTTTAAACAACCTATTAGGGGCCAAGAAAATCGATTTTCCATCATACCTTCTGGCCGCATTTTTCAATTTGTGCGACAATCTATGTACATACGGTAACACAACCGGTCTTTTGGCATCTCGCTGGCTGGCCCCGGCCTGATTGCGCCGGTCGCCGTGAAAAGCTTTCGGCTTCCTTAACAATTTATTGTATGCTCTTGCAAATAACATGGTTAGGAAATCCTGCGTTCATTAACCTAAAATGTGCTCTTGGAAACTAGTCGTCATGCTAAGAAAGCATGACTTCATCAATTCTGAGCCCAGGCTTGACAGTCCAATGCTATCTTTCACTAGCTTGTAATAGCCAACCTGTGTCCAAGTAGCAGCTTAACACTCCTGGGTGAATATCACCAGCACACATGGTGTGTGCAGATCAACTTATCAAGGTAAGGTCCAGAAACTGCAGCTCTTTTTGTGGCGACATTCGCTCCAAGGTAAACCTAAGACAAAGGCCTTGCTCCTTAAACAGCTTGAGAATATGTTCACATCCCAAATTATCAGAACCTTTGTAAAAGACCAGAAAATCATCAACATAGCAAAAGATTTTTTCCCCCAGTCCATGCAAGTCCTTGACAATCATTCTATACACCCTACTTAAAATATCTCTTAGCACAAGCCCATCTTCGAACCACTACATATACCAGATTTTTGAACACATACCACACTGCAGTACTCTACAGCCATGCTCTTAAAATAAATGCTATTCACTAGCATGCTCTTCCGATAAATTTCAGAAAAGGGTTCTTGCAAAATTTTGTCTGGTTATTTGCAAAAGCATTTGTCTACTTCGCATCTTGAAGATCGGTTTCTTGTACTCAATTCGCAGCGTGGTTGAGTATCTGAAGAATGGCAATCCAGCAGATTGTCTGGTGGTTAGTGTCGATGTAGAACTATTTTATTCCATCCCGTATGAGGACCTTATGAAAAGCTTGTGAATGTATATCGGAGCACAATGATGAGCTTGTGTTTAGGAACAGGTGCGTAATAGTCTTTTTTTTGGACTTACCTCCTTTTATTTGAAGAACATGTTTCTGGAGTGTGGCTGTGCGGCATATGTTCAAAAGTCTAGTATATGTATCGATTGAATGCCTCTGTGCTAAGTAATATTCTCTTAAGCAGGGTGGATGGAGTGATTGCCAAGAACTTGCATGGGCTGAGGGAAAATCTTTCACTGTGTCTGATTTTCTGGTCTTTTACAAAAGGTTGCGATAGTGTGGGACCTGTGCATATTGTCAAGTTGTTTAAGGAGCAAGGCCTTTCTTTAACTTAGCATTTCCTTAGAGGAAATGTCCCATAAAAAAGAGCTGCAGTTTCTGGGCTTCACCTTGATGTTCTGCACATGCCATGTATGCTGCCGATATTCACCCAGGAGTGTCAAGCAGCTACTTGACTATTTGGCCGAACTATTCTAAGCTAGTGAAAGATAGCATTGCGTCATCTAGGCTAGGCTCGGTATTGATGAAGTGATGCTTTCACAGCATGACAAGTGGTCTCCATGAGCAGATTTTAAGGGTTACGAAAGCATTATTCCCCAACCATGCTATTGCAGGAGTGTGTGATAAATTGTTAAAGCTGAGCGTATAAGATTGATCAAGTTGGTCAGACATGCTAAAGGTAAGAATGGCATAGCATCATGTAACGAGGACAGCAGGAGAGCACACACGCATTAGTGCCAACCTTGGAGCAGATACAGAATCCAAGAGCGTGTGCTTGACATTCAGCGTTGGCAGTCAAGGGTCGGGCTCATTCAATCTTGAATGTTCAAATCAGTGTTTTCTCATTTCCTTGACTGTCAGTGCTAATTGTCAAGCACGTGCTCTTGGATTCTGTATACATTCCAAGGTTGGCACTTGTGCGTGTGCTTGTTGTCCTGCTGTCCTTATTACTTGATGCTGCGCCATTCTTCCCTTTAGCATGTTAAAGCTAAAACCCCTTCACAGGGATTGGCAGGATACGGCCAGGGCCAGCCATCGAGATACCAAAAGATCGACTGTGTTACTGTACATACGTAGATTGTCGCACAATATGAAAAATGTGGTCAGAATGTATGGCGCAGAAATGGTGCTTTTGGCCCCTAATAAGTTGTCTACAAACTGTAAAACTGTTAAGAATAATTTTGTGAATTTGGTCCGGGAAAAGCATATGTGCCTTGTAAAATGTATGTGGTGTATCGGATACTGTTATCATGGGGTTGGGTTTATGTTGGTCAAACTCGAAGGTGTGTGAATGTAAGAGTACGGGAGCACAAGAGATATTTGGATATTGGTAGGGGTTCTAACTTATCTGTAAATCGCAAGGAATGTGAAGGCTGCTAGCCATTCCTTTTGGCAACACTCATTTTGGCGATACATTCGGAGCAGATTAACCGGAAAATTATCGAGGCTAGACACATCTTATGACTCGGTGACAAATCTGTGAGTGTGCTGTCCATCGTGTTCATATGCAACGAGTTGGACTATTTAGATGAGAGGAAAGTTAAGAGCGATCTTTTACTCATGTTGTGGTATAGCATATCTGTAACTGTGTGGTTTGTGGTGTTGTTTGGCTTTTCTATATACTCCCTGTTTACTTCAACAAACTTCAGTTGCGAGTCAGCACCTGCTTTGTCTCCTTTCTTGTCATTGTCTCGTGCTGGTAGGTTCACGTACTTGCAGAGTAGATTCACTGAATTGTATACTTGCAGAGGCTTGTGAAGAAAAACCAGAGGAATTTTCTTTCCTTTGTCTGGAATGGAAGTTAAAAATTTTTTTCGCATTGCTAGATGGTTGCAGCATGAAATTCCATTCTGGAAGGGTAAACCCACTAAATTGTACATTTTGTGTGCAAGGGTACTGATGCTTGCATGAAACTGAAAACATTTGTCCAGGCTATCTGGCTAGCTTTCTTCTTCCTTGTGCCCAGATTTTTTGAAACAATACTTTGTCAGATTTATTTTGACCAGAATTTCTAACATGTTAATTACACCACATTTTGTGATCATATACAACAAAATTAAAACATGATGATCACTGGTGTATGGTTTAGTCTGGGGTAGAATGATGAGAAGTACCTAGTATATAGTAAAATTTAATATTACTAGTCTAACATAAACAAAATTGCTTTTTTTTAGTGGAAAATTTTGCTACCAGGGAGTTGGAGCGGCATGGCATGATGAAGACTTGGACAGTGTGCATTCCAAAGTACCTGTATTCATGTCGGCACGAGAACTTGCACACAGTGCTTCAAACAGTTGGTGCGTACCTTGGTGCTGTGCTTCTGCTTAAATAGATAGGTAGATATTTTATTTTAAATGTGCCTGAACAGCCAATTGGCCTAAACAAGTGCACACTAAGTCAATACAAACACCATGACGTGAACAGACATAATACAGAAAAATGGTCACAAATACAATGATAATAATAGTAAAGAAAAACAAGCATAATGAATAAACAATGAAAACAGCAAATTAGGCAAATATTTCTGTGTCATAAAAAGTTGAATTGCGTTATCTGCAAACGAGTCATTGGTGAAATGGCATGCATGTCAGGATAAAATCTATCATAGCATTTGGTGGTTTTTCCCTGAGGCACACGAAATCGCAGTGACATCAATAACGGCTCGCAGTCAATAGAGCCGAGCACAACTTTATGTAGAAAATCCATGTCATAAAGAGTAGACATACCAAGGTCTGCTAGAAGAAAGTCGTGGTCTTAGAAACGACAGCGCTGAATATATCTATCACAAAGGATGCATACAATCTTCTGCTGAACATTTTCGATTTCATCGTCAGAGGTAACAGAGGCACTATTCTAAGCTACTGATGCAAACTCAAGACGTGGCATCACGAGAGCACAGTAGCCAAATTATGTTTTTAATCTGAATAAGAGTGTGTATCTGAAAATTTGAGCAAAAATTGAGTAGCATTTAGATATTCTTGCATGAAATACCACTGTTAAAATTGGTTATAAATGATGTCTCACATGTACACTTATCTGCTGAATATAGTAAGCATGGCTTGCGACCTGAGTGCCTCCGATGTATGAAAAAAATGGCCAGGTTACTGCATGACGCATGGAGCAACCCAGTGTAGCACATTCAGGCTTCATGGAGTGGAGAATGAAGGCAGTAATAACTTTAAGAACAGAAAATACAGGACCAGGAAGCTGACAGAACACACTGACACTCGGTGCATGAAGGGCATTATGGAGTTGCATGTCGTGTCGTGCAAGATGGAGGTCGCACAGACAGATGTTAAACATGAGTCGATGCAGATACCTTCTGTCATTACGTAGTACTCACTGCAGAACTCAACAAAAAAGAAGCAAAGGTAACAGCTGAGCATGGCCAGACTCTTGTGCTTTCCTCCGCAAGCAATCTGGAAGCGCAACTCTTCGAAGTCTTTTATGCTTTTGCTCGACATATACATCATCACTGCATGTGTCGAGGAAAGGTACATACCCTTAATGTCAAATGACATAGCACTTACAGGACCCAGTAACAGCTTACTTAGGTGTTCTGATGCATCTACAGGGCACCTCATGAGAGATTCTTAGGCTTCAGAGCACTCAATCTACAGGGCGCCTCATGAGAAATTCTTAGGCTTCAGAGCACTCAGCCCTTGCAGAAATTGTTTCAAAGTTTGTTGCCACATGGACCTCTTCTTAATAATGACCCTAAAAGCGAGCCTTCCTTTAGTGTCACAAAAAAAGGCCTAGGACATGGGTCTTTTTTGCTCCTTCATTAGAACCAAAATGTTTACGAGCGAGATCTTTCACAGATATGGAATGATTTCACCAAATGTCAAAGAGAAGACTGAAGCTGTGCGAAGCAATACCAGCAACAGCCCTGCCGCGGTGGCTCAGTGGTTACGGCGCCCGGCTGCTGACCCGAAAGACGTAGGTTCGATCCCGGCCGCGGCAGCCAAGTTTCGATGGAGGAGAAATTCTAGAGGCCCGTGTGCTGTGCGATGTCAGTGCACGTTAAAAAACCCCAGGTGGTCGAAATTTCCGGAGCCCTTCAACACGGCGTCCCTCATAGCCTGAGTTGCTTTGGGACGTTAAACCCTAATAACCAAACCAAGCGATACCAGTTACACATCACAGCTGTTGAAGAAGCTGAAAGATTCATGCCTTCATCCTTTTTCTACATCAGACACATGACTACACTTTGTCTTTCTGGGCCATCATTTTGAAAAGGTTAACATGGCAGCGGCCTTCGGTTAAATTTCTGCAAGGATCCCTTTGTGGAAACTTAACCATCTGTTCCTCGTGAGGCGCACTGCAGAGATATTTGAATACCTTAGTGAGCTGCAACCAGCACCTGTGGCTGCATTTTCACTGACATCAGAGATTAGTACATTTTCGTGCAGATGCTGAGATAATGGAAACTATGACTGAAAGCATAAGGTTTCGGGGAAGTATGCTTCCTGATTGCTTGTGGGCAAGTGCTGGGTAACCACCAATCAAATGGGTACAAGCTTTCTCCTCACCTGGTGCTCGTCTTCTTTAGGGTGAAATGCCTGCCAAATGGTTCGTTGCCCCACCTTGAGATGAAGAAAATACCTTGTGCCATGGTGCTCTTTGTCCTCAGATTCCCTCGCGCCATCAAAAATCACAATCATCATCATGCTTGTGGGCAAGTGTCTGGCCTTTTTCAGATGTTACCAATGTTCCTTGCTCACTAAGTTGTGCATTGAGTACTATGTAATGAAAGGCATCTGCATTGAATTGTATTTGGCACCCATCCTTAGCTACTTTATATTTGCACAAAATTGTAGACAACCGTAAAGACTTTCATGCACACAGTGGTGTCCGAGCAAGCGCATTTTGTCTGCTTCTTCCTGGCCCTGTGGTTTTTGCTGTTTACTGTTATGAGAAATAAATTTTAGGCAATGAATCATGTTTGTTTGGTTCTCAGTAAATGGCTTTTACAAGCTTCTACGAAAGCCGATTGCTCAATAGCGGATGGTTCAAATGTATTTGTGAAATTTATAATAGGTGTTGTGTGGCTACTAAATGAGGATTTTTTTATCTTTTCAGATGGATCCGAAAGCAATTTTTAGAGGTACAATGTGTGCAATTTGTCATGAAAATAAAACGTATGTACTTGTACTCAACCAAACACTTGCCACTCTTTCATTCTAAGTTGCATTCTTTGTACGTGTGCAATACATAAAATGCATGAAAGTCTTGTACATAATACTTATTTCCTCGGCCTCTGGACTGCTATATCTGCAGTGAACGTTCTGGGCAGAAGCTATACACAGATGCATGTGCATGTACTACTGAAAGTATTATCGAGAGCAAAGATAACAGACCCCTGCCAGCGCGTGCCGATCTGTGGTAAACTGCATGCAAGCGCCGCTTGACGAAGCACTCCAGATGCTGAGACGAGCGCAGTGGCACGCAATGCGTAGCGCTCCTCGAGATGGGCGCACGCCACTGCGCTGGTCTCGGCACTTTGAGCGCTTCGTCAGGCGGTGCTCACGTGCAGTTTGGCGTGGATCGGCACGCGCTGGCAGGGGTCTGTTATTTTTGCTCTCGATAGTACATAATTACAATGCAGATTATTTCCGTTCTAGATCAGATGACTTCCAAGTGAACGGAGGAAGTATGCATACACATTACGGGACCTTTAATAAGAACACAACAGAAGCATTCGTTGCAAAGAAACGATTTCATTCTCGTTCATAGCATAGCGTAACTTTCCGTTACCAAGAATGTGACAACCGTCGGACGGAGTCGCTGTATTCATGTTGCGGAAAACCCTCCGGCAACGCATTACCAGCGGGTTTCTCTGTACTGAGGAGCATTTTTTTTTACAGTGTATAATGTGTATTTTTGATCATTGATCACTGTTATATTTGTATGTAATTGTACTTTTAAATGCCCTTTCTGTTACGATCCTTGATGGGATTGACAGTTCAAGTAAATAAATAAAAGTATAAGGGCAGAGGGAAATATTTAAAATAGAATGATAATAAAAATCATAAAATCAAAGCAAAACAAACCTCCCTATCTCATACAAAAACTGGAGGGAACACTTACGCTTTACCTTCAGGGGCATCTCCGGGTTTTTTTTTTAACAAATTAAGCTAATTATCGCACGACAATCACTGAAGTTCCTTGGGTTCGGCACAATGCCGTAGTATAACAGATGCCAAGTAGAACAATTTCAAAACAGCAAAAATGTCAGACCGCAGTAGAAACTCGGCTTGTGGCCTGGAACAGTGTTCCGGTTGGCGTAGCGTTGACGTGGTGACGTGACAGGCATTCTTACAAAAATATTCATACGTGCGTTAATTGGCTCAAACAGTCAGTGGAAAGGAAGAATCTGTTCAAAAAATGTCTAAGACGACCTAATACAATACAAACCTCCAAACTTTTTCCGCACGCGGGTAGCTGGAAGTAGCATACGATTAGCGTTTGTTGCGTTACAAACGCAGTCTTGTCCATATAAATCTAACTGAACTAAGGCTACGGAAACAACTTTTAAAACCTATTAGCGGATAAGTACATTGCGGCATGTCTGCCAAACTTTGGGGAAATAATTCAGAGGAAGAGGAAAAGCTCCAGTAGTAGTTTTGTTAGAATATGTAAATCTCAAAAAACTCTTGTGGAGTTACCGTTTAAGGGCACGACGCGATCGAGTAAACGGGTTAATGCCCATATATGCGGAATTGGCCATTCTATGCTCCACGTTCATAGACATCTGGGAGTCCCACACCACGACTGGCACCATGGTGCACGGGTTAAGCGACGCAACCTGCGCCGGCAAGTGGCTATTCCGAATACAGCCATCGTGGGGCTTATAAGAACCATGTTGGTCTTCACAAGCAACCTCACGCTAAAGATATTTAATTGCCATCTGGCACAGGGGGCAGTTTGCTAACAGTCCGGCGAGCAGGTTTCTACCTGCCACGGTGGATAGGTTGCGATGACCCAAAAGGTCGACTTAGGTGGCAGGTGTACCCCTTGCTTTTTCGCTAACAACGCCGCTGATGACGCCGCGTATTCTACAGAATCGGAGCCGTAAAACTACCGGATTGAAAATTTACAAAAAGTGTCTAGAATTTCTTTTGTTACCTTCATTACCAGTGAATTGCCAACATTTACACCCAAATGGTATTTTCGATAGGAAAGATCGGAAGTTTCAGACATTTCTCTCTAAACCACCGCATTTTACGGCTCCTCAGAGTTTTTGATTCCACTAAGAGCACATATTTTCTCAAGTACTACACAACTAAAAAAAATTTCAGTGCCATTCACCTTGTTACGTTATTACTGCTAAATGCGGTATCAGTGAAGAATACCTCACTTCTTCTCTTTCATCAGTATAAGAGTTGCGAGCTCTGCAAGTTTATGTTTGCATTAAAAGTCAGTGCATAAGCATCGCCTTTTAGCCAGAAAAAGGTGAAAACCGACCCCTTAATGCTACGCGAGTCCCTTGCGTTAGTAAAAAAACTGCTACGTAGTGAATGCAAGCGTTTCTTTAACATTACGGGCTGGCTCGTCTGCTTCCTGTTATCGTAAAGCTGGACCGTTATGCTTCTGCTCAGCAAAGTCTCTAAGTACATAAAGAACGCCATCCTCGGGTCATCAGTGAGCCTCGCTCATCGTGCTTAGCACCTACGTGTTAGCCCCCATCAGTTCTGGCACCTAAAACTATTCCGTTCACTCGGAAAACCCGGGCAACATTACTGGTAAGTAGTGTGTTCTAAGCACATCTCCATTTATCTATTATAGTTTTACCGCTTAATGGCAGGTGCTGATTGCCCCGGTATGTGCCCGGTTCTGGGCATGAATGGCTGACAGACTCTGCCTAATTCGGTTTTGCTGTTTTCATGAGCGTATTCAAGATACAGTGAATGTGCAACGGCGAACATGAATTAAGAGAAATGGCTGACAATAACGTATTAAGGCATTCAATTTCTTTACAAACTGCGGTAGCACGTCTTGATGAATATTAAATTGTGCAGCTGGAGCATTTCAGAAGCCTTTGGTCTGCAGCCGGCCAACTTCCTAATAGAGATTGTGCGGAATATTTTTCTTTCATTTTAACTCATCATGCGCCTAATGTACTGGCACGATCCATGGGTATGGTACATTGGGATGCTGCGTTCTGTATGCAGTCACGATCATAGGTTGATGTATTGATCCGTCGTAATTAAAACCTAGGGATTTCATTCCACAGAAGAATGTGTGCATGAGTGAATAGGTGTTTCGTGAAGAGGATGGTGGCCGGAGGTTATGGTGGTGGGCCCCAGTGCAGGGCTCCGGTAGCTTCTGCCGACCTTTTGGCGATGAGAAGAAGTAGCTCTTTACAGGTTATCCTTCGGTGCGCCAATAAATATCTATTTGTTTTGCTTGCTGGCGTGTTTCTAGAAAAATTGAAAACGAACTCGATAAAATGTTTTGGCATGTTCACTTCCTTTTACCTGAATGTTGTAAAGAGCAGAAGTTTAACGGTGTAGTCGTCCTTCCCCCTAATATACCTAAGTTTGACCATTGTAGCTTGATAGGGCGATGTCCTCGATGATGCAGGAGAGTGAGGTAAAATTTATGATGCCTTTATTACTACCCTTTACCCGCTTGTTTGGCTGCCGAGAGAAGTTAGCTAGGCGGCGCATTTTCGCTAGTTTTTATTTTTTTATGAATAGATATTGATTTTTGTTTTTCTACAATAAGTTGAGAGTCACCGCTTGAATGAAGATCAATGCTTGAAACAGTGCGGATATCGGCGCATCAAAAAGTACCAGAACAGGCTCTGATTGTCTATTTCCAGCTAATTGCGCGACGAAAAAAAGTATACTTGCAAATGGCATTACAAACAAAGCGGTCATAAAGAATTGCACAAGTTGGTAGAATGGTGCAAATCGGCATGTTCCAAGCCCTACTGCTACGAGCTGTAAAAGGTAGACTGAAGCAAAAGGAAAACAAAGCACAAATTGTAATAAAAAAGAGGATATCTACACATGCGACAAGAAAAAGCTAACCAGTTGCATGACGCGCGTCAGAAAACTAATGCTCATGAAAAGCGATTTCATTCGAAAATAATGTCACACTGCACACTGGCTTGTCCTTCTATGAACAATGTGTGTACGAAAGTTAGGAAGCCTTCATTGCCCAAAAGAAATTTAAGGCTCTGTGAGCAAGCCGTCTTCGACCTATATGAGCCCTCATAATGGAAAAGTAAGTAAAAGTAACAAACGAAAGTGAGCACGTTGGAGAGCATTTAGAGTAACGGAGTGCATACCACAGAGAAGACAAGCGTAACAGGGGCGAGAGAAATTCAGGTGGGTGGATGATAGTAACAAGGTTACACGGACAAGGCTGCTACAGCTGGCGCGGAACAGGGTTAATTGGAAGATAGGGGATAGGCTACTTTCCTGTAGCGGACGTAGCTAGGCCGATTATGATTATAATGAAAACACTTGAAATATGAACTATTAGCCGAGGTCACAAGCTGTACCGCGTCTTAAATATGAGTAGACTTTGAGAAAACATATTTTAACCAGCCATGTACTACATATACTAAACCATAGAACATGCACCTACTACCCTATATGCCATTCTTCAACTGAGCGTACTAAATTCTATGCGGTTTTTGTTCATGCTTTTCCCTGCAGAGGTTTACGCGCAAGATGTTTCTGCGTGGACTGCTGCTCATATGGCTTGCAGCCTCCTCGCCTACACACGGGTACTACCAACATGAAAGTAAGCCTTCTTAAACTATAAGTGGCGTTGTATGTCGACGTAAACCGTTGGATTCTCGCCATGTGACAGATTTTTGTCATCAGTGTGACGTTGCTTACCATGTCGCTCGCATTTTCCTCCATTTCAATTCACACCAAAAAATACCTCCAATGTACGTACAATATGAATGCAGAGCAATTCAGATTTTGTATTGGACAGCTTTTAAAACATGACTAGTCTAGTCCCACTTCAAATTTGCACAAACGCTTACCTCCACTGTTTTCGGCTCCCTTCGGTTACCACCCGAATCTTTTTCCTCACGCCTTTAGAAGAACTGATTGAATTAGAGTTGTGTAACCACTGTTCTCAGTTCTCTCTGACGCAGGTTGAAGGATTCGTTTGGTTTGGTTTGGTTTATGGGAATTAAAGTCCCAAAGCGACTAAAGCTATGAGAGACGCCGTAGCGGAGGGCTCCGGAAATTTCGACCACCTGGGGTTCTTTAACGTGCAGTGACACCGCACAGTACACGGGCCTCTACAATTTCTCCTCCAAAGAAATTCAACCGTTGCGGCAGGGATCGAACCCGCGTCTTTCGGGTCAGCAGCCGAGCATCATAACCACTCAGCCACCGCGGCGAATGGAGGATTGGGTATGCACTCCGAACAGGGGAATCGGCTACCATTTTTAAGTGCAAAATACGGAAACAAAATTATTACTTTCCTTAGCAAATGAAAGTTAATGCGAAAACTACATAATTCAGCTTTCAGTTCGCATCATTTACTGTTTCCTTTATTCCAAGGAAAAGTTTAAATTAAGGCGTAACGGTAAGAGACCGGTAGCAGGCAGAGTGGCTGTGGCAAGAAAGGCGGGATTGTCCAATTCAAGGATGCAGTACCGTAATTTCAGGAATGGTGAAGCAAAAGTCGCTTCTCTTTTCAGCATGGTTTATTCGACAACTTAGTGCGAATGCGCATTACTTCACATTGATGACATTGCTTCATAAACCAACAAACGGCCATGATATATTCCCACACAAGTTAATGACACTCAAGTTCTAGTAGTAGCAACAATAATAAGACACGCGAAGTCCACGAGACATCTATTAGGAAGCTTTCTAAAGTGCCTTTTATATGGACAAACAATAACAAGGAAATCTAGGGCGCGGCGCACAATTATTCGGTCTGAAAAGTGTTCAAACGTAAGCTCTCGTCTGTAGGCATTTCCAGGGCTCCGACAGCTGAGCTCTGATCAGCCCTCTCAATTGCGGCGTATTTGCACAAGGAGACTCCTTTCTTCCCTTGGAACACATTCCCGCAATTAAAAACATCGTGGTTGGAAACAGGTTGCTTATTAGAGCTGCCGCTGTACTTAATGCAGAAATACATATTACAATGGGGCTGCTCACAGAAACAACGACGTGCCGTCAGTACGGACTTCTTCGTTGCGAGGACGAAGTAGTTAGAAAAGATGAAAACCAAGACACCCTCTCGGTCATTATGCCTCGCCTTCATAGCGGCGCTTTGCCGCTGGGAGGGGCGACGACCTCGAAACACTTGATGCACTTAACCTGCGTTCACAACGACACCTTAAGAGCATTAAGCGTTGCGGGCGCCCAGCCAATCCAGCTCTCGCCACCAATGTTTGCCGCACACTAAGTTCCCAAGCCGTCCGAGGACTGGCAACAGTGAGTGCGACGCGCCAAGCTGAAGTTAAGCGTGGCAGCGCCGCCAGAATAAACATCCTCGTAAACATCTATAAAAACCAGTTGAAAGGCAAACTGGTCCAGATGTCCTGAACCTCTCGTTTTTGGTGATTGTCTGCACCTTTATTGCTGATAGTTGGCCTGGGCTACGTTCCGTTGAGTGAAAAATTGCCCTTGCGTTGTAGATATTCTTCCGCACAAACATTTTGCTGTTAATCTTCTTAAGCTTGCATTTCATTGGCTCTACAATTTTTTCCGTCTTTCGTTCTTACTGCAGGTCACTCGTTAGTGGGAGACCAAGCTCTCCAAGAGGCTCTGGGGATGTTTGCCGCCAATCTTCCTCATAATCACTCCATCGCCTCCTTCTGGTTCTTGACCTTTGGAAGATACGGAGACACCACAATTAAGCCTATCCTTTATTATCCAAGCCTTACCGGCCCGATTCAACGCTACAGTTCTGGGGGACAAGCGATGATTCAAGTTACTTTCAAGTCATCGTGGAAAGCTGAATATCCTGTAGAGTGGGATGACATCTGGAATGGTACAGTTCAGCTTGACTTGCACGATCTCACTTTTACTATGCAGTTTATACTCGAAACAGCTCTCGAAAATGGTACCTTTACCCTCGAGCCTTACTCCGCGCATCCAGTGTGGCTGGGCTTTTACTGGTTCCACCTGGATGGCAACTGGCATCCATTCCTAGAAGACATCGCCGGTTATATCATTCACATTTTGTTTTCGTTCCTACAGAGCATATTTTTGACAGACTTTTTCGACTACGATGCTCTCAAAATTGCCAAGGTTGCACTTGATGCAGCGGGTCCATTTAGTTTTGATGTTTAAACAAACAGCACCCGTATCTCTTACATTTCGTATAGGTCGAAAACATTATTCTGACAAATAAATAGTCTTCCTGACCATGCACTCTCATGTACCTTGTAGAGAAATAAAAAATGCGGTTGGAAAGTTTCTCGACCATTCATTCTTTAGCAATAAAATTTTTGCAGCTCGTTCTTCTTTACGTATATGGCAAGAACTGCAACCTTCGAATGAAACTAAAGGCAGAAATACAACGCAGAAGTTTAAAGACCACGTAATTCTTGACAGCTTTGACAGCAAAATTAATTACTCTATGGCATAGTTCACGTAGAAGATAATTATTTTGATGTGCACAGTTATTTCAGACGCTGTGAACAGATATACCACGCTGAGAAAGATTGCCACGAGTCCAACAAAGTACCACTTGAGCTTTTCTGAATTTAGCAAGCACACAATCTGCAAATATTTATTTTCGAATATGACTGCAATTAAGTCGTATATACATTTGTCAGTCATTTTGCCGACGTTGTCTACACGAATTTGGGGCAAAATTAATACATATTCGTCTTACCTTCAGAGATATAAGCGGGATAAAATATTTTAGCCTCAGTTACTTTTTTATGTAGAACACAGTCGCAAACGCTGTCGCAAGAAAGCAACTTACCAAAACAGATATATCGGGCTGGACAACATTGAGTAGCATTTTAGTTTACGATTTGGGCCTGGAAACGTGTTCTTATTTCCTTTTGCGATATATGCGTGTCTTGGTGTCAGTGGATAGCAGGAAAGTTTGGTTTGGTTTATTGGGGTTTAACGTCCCCAAAGCGACTGAGGCTATGAGAGACGCCGTAGTGAAGGGCTCCGGAAATTTCGACCACCTGGGGTTCTTTAACGTGCACTGACATCACACAGCACACGGGCCTCTAGAATTTCGCCTTCAAGAAAGTCAGCCGCCGCTGCAGGCATCGAACCCGCGTCTTTCGGGTCAGCAGGATAGCAGGAAAGGTAAAGAAAGAAACTATCAAATACTTCTTGCTCATGTGCTCATTTTAATAGCTGGACTTAACAGCTTCAACTAGATGCTTAATTCAAGCTCACTGCTGGAACCAGGTGTTTACACTGCCGCCGGTATACCGCTGCTTTTGAAATGTAGCAGGGCTACTCCTAGCGAAAACTAATACGTTTCAATTATATGGTGCGCAATTTAAATTCTATGCTAAACCTATTTTGTATTCATGAATGCACTAAAATATGTCGGAAATAAGTTCCTGAAATTTCATGCCTGGTATCCAAAATATATTCTTAAAATAAGCCAAAAGTACCTGATTTAAAGCATACGTCGAGCACTTTTCAAATACGTGAAAAAATATGTTTGCATTTTTACCATCTTGTTAATGTATTAAAGTGTACTTTCGTAAACATGAAATTAATTCATTCGAAGTATACTTCAATTCCAATAGACGGGCAGTCTTTCTAAACGTATTTGCAGCACACTTCTAGCTGCCGTTGAACAGTCGAGGGCTCGAAATCGCGTTTCGGGAAATGGCATTTGCGTGTTGTCAATGTATTTAAATTGTACTTCCGTAAATACGCAATTAATTTGTCGAAAGAATACTTAAATTCTAGAAAATTGGCAGTCCGCGTTAGCATATTTGCACCACACTTCAAGCTGCCGTTGAACAACCTGATGCTCTAAATCGAGTTTCGGGAAGTCACATATTAGAATTCGCAATGAATTTAAAGAGTACTTTCGTAAATACATAAATACAAATGCTTACGTAAATGCGTAAATACATTACGTAAATACGTAAATGTTTGCTGCGGCACTTCCGTCTTCATTTGCTGTGCAGGTATAATCTCGTGCGCCCCTTGATTCCTAACCCACCTCATTGAAGTGAATATATTTTTAATGTGTCAAATACATAATTTTAGTCTATTTCTATTGTATTTGATGTATATTTTAGTATATTTTAATGCATCATAAATATGCTAAGCGGTCAAAAATGTACTTTTCACGTATTTTTAAGAACGATCAAAATATTAACCTTAGTATAGTAGAAAGCATTGCAATTTAAACATCCGGACAAAAAGAAAGGAAATAAATATGAAATTAATACAACACGTTTTAAATACATTTTTAGCACATTCTCTTTTTCGCCAAGGGTACTACATTGGAACAAATGAGAGCGCCTTCTATTGGTTTCTTTTATCCACAACCAATTCTCAAAGCCCCTCAAACCAACACAAGCCCTATCTTTTTTTTTTGACACGTAGTTCGCCAGTTTAGTTGCATCAACATTGAAAAGTCTAATACTTGAACCGCTTGGGAAGTGTTCTCGTACTGGGTTTTTGCATTACATTATATTCTCAAGATATATTGCCAATATCGAAGCTTCGTTAAATAATGTTACTATCACAGAATGTCAGTGTCTACGCCAAAACTACACGTAGCAGTCAAAACGCAATCATAATTTTTTTCCGCGATATTGAATCCGTAGTTGGGCTAAAAACTCTATTAGCATTTCTTATCAAACTACCTAGCGCGTTCAATGCATAGGCGTCACACAGCTTCGTCGATCCCTTGATTCTGGAAGAAAAAAGTTGTATAGAGACTGCAGACATACTTGCACAGTCACGTTCATTGACTATCCGGAACTTGCTTCCACTGGGCTACTTTTACGAAGCTCCAAAATGTCATGGTGCCTGGGCCCCACGCCGGTTGATTACGTTGTGCGAAACGTGCTGCAGGAGAACTGTCACCTTCTCCGGAGTTGGACGAGCTGCGTCTGTGGCGCCCATTCTCCGACCGCGGCAGCACATCCGAAATAAACGATCCGCCGTGTTGTTACTTATTTGCAATTTTTGTATAGTCCTCGAGCTGGTCACAGGACAAATCACTGTTCACGGTGACTCGTAAGGCCACAAAATATTTCGCTGTTGCCCGGCTACAATCCCAGATTGGTGTGTGACTCAATTTTCCCGTCAACAATATTCTTCGCAACTCCGGTTTCAGTGGCAACGGCCACCGGCGTTCCTGACCTGCTTGCTAATATGTCTGGCCGAAATTCATGTATCCAGCATTCCTGCCTTATGACAATGATAAACATTGAGCCATTTTAATAAGTTTTATTACGTCATAAGAGTGCCTCACACGCGTCCATATGGCATTAATTGCATTTGAAGTGACCTGTTTCGATTCGATACCCACCTAAATGAGACTGGGACGACTTGCACCGTCGTCCGAGGTTTTTTTTATGTACAAATCCATCACTTATCCCTAGGCATTGTGCCATTTCGTAGATAGCTATCCGCCAATTGTCTTCGATCATGGCTTCAACAGAAGCAATGCCATAGAGGGTAGTCGCAGTATGCGGCCGTCCCAAGCCTATGGCTTCAGCCAATGTTGAAGCTTCAGTTTTCAACTATTTTGACCCTTCTAAACATGGCTAAGAACTGTTTAAGTGTTGACACTCCACCTGACAGCGCGACCACATCTTGTCAACCACTCCTCGCTCTTCTTTTGAATGCGGACAGGTAGCGTCACGAGAAGCTGGCCTGTCAAGCCTGGAAACTGCGGCGGCCATACGGCAGGTAATGCGGGCTCGTTCGGTGCCGCGCGGTGTACGTGTGCTTGTTTAAGTACGGCAAGACACTAAAGTAAAGTAACTGCAGTCTACTCCGATTCATTTTAGGCTACTTTGTGTTCTACTTGCTGGTGCTGCAGGAATAGGTGTAAGAACCGAAAAGACGGGGCCTTCTTCTCCTTCGGGCCTGGCTATCGAAAGGCAATTGCTGCAGGCTTTCTGCAGGCACGAGATTGATGATCCAACGATTTCCCAGATATTAGTTTATCCTCCGTTAGCGTTTCGTCTTCCAAAGGAGGACTGTCGACGCTGCTCAGAGGCAGCGTTTTAGTGGTGAAATCAGTGCACTTTTAGCCACGTGACGCGAAAATTATTTGCGACAGCGCCCCTAGCATTCTTCCTGCCAAGTTCACCTGAAACACCTACCCCGACGATGCTCAGTGGTTGGCCATCTCAAGGAAAGGGAGCGTGCGTGCGAAGAGATACAATGCTTTGCCATTAGTAAAGCTCACTTGGCGGAGGTCTACAAAAGTGTATATGTTTGTCTCAATAAAGTTCTGCGAAGAAATACTACCAAGAGCATTCGAAGATCGGGAAAATTTTGCAGCTTAGTATTTCTTACGAACTTTGCCGGTCTATTTTCTTTCTTTTAATTGGAAAGCATTATTGGGCTTTGATGGCAGGATGATCAAATCAAAACGTGTCGACAGCAGTGCTGGCGCTCTCAGATGAGATAGGATCAAATGAATAGCAGTAATTGATGGAGGATGATGAGAAGATGGTGCGCAAAAAAATTAATGTCAGTAGCATGATTGGTTAATTAATTAGAGCCACAAATCTTGTAAAATCACCGAAAAAGTGCCGACGTCGATATAGTGAGAGGACAGGAAAGCAACGGTGGACGTCAAGATAGTGGAAAAATAGGCAAAGGAGTAATATTAAAGTTTGAAATGGGTTGACATATGTTTCGTCAGTGATAATTTATCGAACGAAAAGTCTCATTCACATCGATTAATTATTAGATAATTAGAAGCAAGTCATTGGTCAGTTCAATAGGTTTGACTGGGATATAGTAGGTGTACAGAAAACCAGCATTGGCGCCAAATTTCAAAAACCAAAATGCTGATTGAGGTAAAAATGTGTGTAATCAGAGTGAATGTGATTAATTAAGAAAAAATTTAAAACAACGTGATTGCAGTACATGACCATGATCAATGAAGATAATTAATCGATATGAATTACTGACAATTCAGTAGGTAATTAATGCGCTAATGAAGATCAATGCGATGCTAATTAAGAACAAAGAGGGGCAAAGAGTATCAAACAGAGGCAGAGAGAGACGAGTGCCGTGGAGGCGTCAACGCTTTCTCATTTTGCAAATGCAGGTTGCCGCAGTGATCTCTTACTTTATTATCCCTGTGTTTTGTCGCACTAAAATGTACAGCAGGTGAAAACTGCTGGAGGCCGTGAAAGCGCCGATCAAAATTATGTGCAGCACTGCTGTACCATCTCGGATCGCTAGCGCCTACGTAGGTCGTTTTTCGGCAAACTAAGCGTCATCCATATAGACAAGGGCGAGCCCAGACCGCCATTATATGGCCCGATTAATTCGTTCGCTGATCTCGTCAACCCAAAAGTTTTGAAGCCGAAAATGCCTTGGTGGCCAAGGCACTTGGCTACTGAGCCAAAGTACATAGGCTTAATCCCGGCAGCGGTAGCCGCGTTTCGATGGAGTCTCAGCGCAAAAAGTCACCCGTGTTCTATGAGATGTCAGCGCACAATAAAGAATGGTCTAAATTAATTCAGAGCCTCCCACTGCGACATCGCTCACAGCCCATCTCTCGCTTCGGGAAGTTAAACTGCACATTTAAATTTATTAACTGTCCGTTGTCCATCAGGTATTTGCCAAGGTATTCGCTAATAGAATCAGGACAACCCTAGTCTTAAATCAACCAAATGATCAGGCAGGTTTTCGTAAAGGATTCTCGACAGTAGACCATATTAACACCATTAATAAGGTGATAAAAAAAGGCCCAGAATATAAGCAACCCCTATATATAGCCTTCATTGATTACGCCGCATTTCACTGAGTGTAAACTAATTAGTGCATTCCAGTCCATAATTGCAGTGCAGTCAAAGGCCATAATTAGTGCATTCTAAGTCCTCCTTGCCCAAAATCAGTGAAGGTTCAGAATAATTCCCATAGAGTGTCTGACAAAACTGGAAGAGCAAGTTTTGAAACACAAAAGATTCATGTGAAAGGCAAACTTAGAGAACATTTAGGATGAAGGAGGGAGCCTGAACTATCCTAACTGCCCAAAGTACAGCCGGTCAGTCCAGCGTTTGGCAAACTAGTAACGGTGGTTGTATAACACAACAGCAACATCCACTAAAGCTGGCCATCCAATGGCCTTGATAAATATTTTAAATGCATAAAAATACCCTACAACACTAACAAAGTCTATATGCTTTTACCCTTTCTCCGTCCATGCATATCTCTGACTCACAAAGAATTCTATATTACTATACCACGGTTAAACTCAAGATTGCACAACTGAATTCAATACACACAACAATTGAACACCTTTTTATGACACAATATGAGTTTATTTTACTGCAAAAGCACTGCACGGAAACGTCACCTTTTTTGGTCCTATAACTGCACACTGAACAGGAAAGCTGCCTACACGCTCTGTATACAAGACGATCGCTCACATCGTTAGGACATCATATGAAGTGGAAACTCGATCCCACAGGCAGGAAAGCAACTTTTTTGCCTTAATCACCAAATAACTAAAAAAAAATTCGTAGCGTGAACTCTCCCAGTGTTCTGTATACGTTCCCTGCTTACTCGACGCCGCACCGGAAAAGCTGACTCCGACACTTTCACTAAGCTGACTATGTAGGTATAATATTGTTACGGGGTTACGCCTAGTTTCCCGAGTAGGGGTCTTGGTACGTTGGGGACAAGCTGCGGCGAGGAGTAGGTGATCGGGAACGGTGGGCTTGTGGCGATGGCGAACGGCTAGGACGACGGACTTGCTCAATGTTTTCGGCACGATGCTGTGCTGGGGTGACAGAAACGCGCCGCGGTGCATAATAGTCATGGCGGACAGGGCTGTAGTAGGGGTGAGAGGGGGGAGCCGAGCGGCCGCGACAATAGCGGGACGTATGGCCAGCCCGACAACAGACGAAGCAAATAGGCCTGTTGTCAGACGTGCGCCACTCCGCTGGATTGCGGGTGGTGTAGCGCGGTGTGTAGGGCGGTGTGTAGGGCGGGGTTGTCGTAGCAGCAGCAACCACCAGTATTGGCTGTGGTGCAGGGGGTGGCGTGGTAGGATTGCAAACGAGGCCCACATTCGCGAATTCTTGGCGGACAACAGCCTGTATCATAGCTATTGTTGCCTCTGCAGGAGGTGTTGTAAGTGGAGCAGGAGTCAAGGCCTCGATTTCCCTGCGGACGATGGTAGTGAGGTTATTCTGACTTGAAGGCTGCTGCAAAGTGGGCAGATCGTCGCATGAGGATGTAGTCGCCGTGTTGGGAAGGCGCGCAAACCGATGGACGATGCGGCGCTGCTTCGCCTGTTCGAAACGGCGACACACTTGCAGGACTGAGTCCACCGTAGAGCAGTCTTTGCAGATAAGTAGATTGAATGCGTCATCGGCGATACCCTTAAGTATATGGCCCACTTTGTCAGCTTCGGTCATGGAGGTGTTTACCTTTCGACACAGGGCGAGGACGTCCTGTATGTAGGCAAGGTAAGATTCGGTTGACGATTGAGCGTGAGTAGCCAGGTCGTTTTTGGCTGCGAGAGCTCGCCCAATTGGCTTGCCGAACAAGTCCTGAAGCTTTTGCTTGCAGATGTCCCAAGTAGGCATCTCCTGTTCGTGGTTGGTAAACCAGGTCTTCGCAGTTCCCGCGAGATAAAAGATGATGTTTGCGAGCATTATGCTAGCATCCCAACGGTTATTCTTGCCGCACCTTTCGTATTCGTCAAGCCAATCTTCAACATCCTTCTTGTCTTCGCCGTTAAAAATAGGCGGATGGCGGATTTTGGTTAAGACCATGTGGGCAGCTGGAGTGTCCGGAGCGGGAGATGCGTCCTGGGAAGCCATGCTTACTGTAGCAGTCGGTGGTGTGAGTTCGGGGAGATGGCGTCCACTGCGCAAATCCAGGTTTCTGGCGCAGAAATACGAGGAGCTGTAGCCAGGGGGATCGAAAGCACCTCCACCAAGATGTTACGGGGTAGTTCCGCTTGGGATTGCAGAGAGCGGACACGGAAAACAGGGCTTTAAAACCACAGGCGTTTACTGCAGGCACCAGCCGACACTGCTCGACCGTCGTCTTCTTCACAGAAAAACTCAAGAGCTTCTTCTTCCTTCCTTCCTTCCTTCCTTATGCATGCACCGCCTAATGTAACAATATAAAGAAGGCGAATTCCGGACGAAGCGTCAACCTCACGACACCGCCACGGGTGTAACGTGCTGCGCTGCATTCCTATTTTAGACAGCCATGGCGCGGATCTCTTAATATGTAATGCGCCTGCGCACGTTTGAGTGAATGGGATTTAATTCCTTTTTCTGGAAGCCGTGAGCCCAGCAAAACAAATGTTCGGTGTTTTCTCTCGTTTCATCTCATGTTTTCATCTCACCGTTTCATCTCAGCATCAGTAGAATTTTTGAATATTTTTGTGCCACCTGATTACAGACAGCTGGAGAAAAGAATGACTGAAGATTACCCAGATATGTCTGATATTTCTACCATGCACTGTGGGATACGAAGTCAGATGAAAGTTAAGAATTAGCATTGAAGTAATCAGTATTCATGTCAAAGATCACCTACGAGCGGTCCAACCCGCTATTTTACCCTGAGCGTGCATCAGCTAAAGCCGATCCCCTTAGGAAGCTTTTTAATATCATTCCATTTAAATTTGAAGTGTTTCGAACAAGCAGCTAGACCGTGATTTATGACGAGGTGTATAAGAAACTGAACGTAGATATCCCATAGAAGCTGCTCTGTTAACCCGTGAAAAGGCCCTCTCGGTTATACACTATCGGAAATAGTTGAACAAGTTAATTTTTAACTTTCCTTGACGTTACGAAATAAACTATACGAATATTTTGAATTTAAGAAAAAAAATCAAAATAGTCGTTGCTATCGCATAACCAAAATAGTATTCCGCAGGTTAATCAACGCTCACAACAAAGACGAGAACTGAGGTAAACTGAAAAACATTATGCAGTACTTTTTTATGGATATGAGCGTTGAGAAGGCGACGAGGTTTTTAAATGTCAAAAATATTCACGCCATAGGTAAGATAAAACATCTAAGAGGTGCTTTTCGCCCCTGTAGAATAGTCGCACCAACATCATGTATGCGACCGGACGCTCCGAAGCAACTGCACGTTTCTACGCCTCACTGACATCAAAGAAGCCTATCACATGCCCGCTGCTCTTCGAAACAGTTAAAACTGTT
Organism: Amblyomma mixtum; assembly: GCF_055824585.1. Lineage (NCBI taxonomy): Eukaryota > Metazoa > Arthropoda > Arachnida > Ixodida > Ixodidae > Amblyomma > Amblyomma mixtum. The sequence continues at coordinate 129,302,011 of NC_143019.1, forward strand.
ATTGTTGATGACTTTTTAATTCCCACAAAAAATACACTGCAGCAATCTGCGGTGACCCTAGTCAACGCGAGTCGGTGAGGCGTGTCTGCGCTGTGCGGCCAAGCGCGGAAATGTGCATGCGGCCGGTTAATGGAATCACATTTAGAGACACTCTGTAGTTTCCATATAGTCTCCTCCTTAAATAAAGCGTCCCTCATAGCCTGAGCCGCTTTGGGACGTTAAACCCCAGCAAGCCAAGCTAAGCCAACTCTCTTCCTTAAAAGATTAGCTGTGAAGGACTAAGTGCCTCAAAACATTGTCAAAGCAATCACACGCGTACTGGCTACTACGTTATCTTTAGCCCCCCACTGTGATCAATCAGGACCTCGTTGAGCTGAAGGAACATAATTGGTAAGGTTTGGGGTACTACAACTGCATACGACATCAGCCTGCTGTGAAGCTCCACCCACATTTAGGACCACCGCACATAATTTCTCCACGACAGAAAAGTGGTACGTAGTTAAAACTTTTCTTGGTACCTAAACACAAAGCTAATGACAAGAAAAAATTATAAGCACCAAAATATAGATACCTAGCTTGTTTAATAGAGTTAAACATTAAAAAGATTATTTTTCTTCATGATGTAGTTACCATCAAAATCGGGAACCAAAGTGGGAGATAGACACAACACGAGCGCTTGTTGTGTCTCCATCTTTGGTCCTCGGTTTGGCGCTAACTACATCATGAATAAGATTCAACTCGCCCAACTTTTCCCTTTACTACCGATTTTTCTGCTGCTGAGATTGACCAGTGGATAGCACAGGACGTCACCAATCGTGACGCAGTGTTAACAAGTCTGTTCTTTTTAGCTGTATCCTACTATAAATAATGCGCATGCCCACAATATGAAGAGAAAGTGCAAATTACAAGCGTCTGTGGCGATACATGGACCTTCCGAACTTTTTAGCACGCACTTCTGTGATGCATTTCTGCTGTTATAAATAATCTGTCCCGTCTTAACCAGAACAAGAGCGTTCAGCTGCATAACCTGCACATAGAAGACATTCGTACAAACTTTGCTGGTTTTGAAAGATGTATTCCTATTGTTCAGTCTTAAGACTGACAGCGGCGTATTGGCACAATCTTTGTAGCTTGCCCAGGTAATTTCCCTTTACAAGGGAGGCAAGAAAACCGACATTTCCAAATAACATCGAATTTGTTTGTTTGCATGCTTTTCCAAGATACTTGAGATATATGTTTTATTTCTAAGGAGCTCATTTATAACAAACAATCACATAACCACGAAACATCAATGCGCTTTTGTGTCGGGATATGGTACGCAGAGTAAGCTAGAAATTCTTTCCAACCACTTGAATTTATCTTTGGAAGACAACGAAATAGAATTTTGAAGCCGCCGCAGTGGCACACGGCTATCGTGCCCGGGTGTTGCCCTGACAGGTCGGGGTTTGATGCCAACGCGGCGGCCGCGTTCTGATCGAGGCGAAATGCTAGAGTCGTGTACAGTGTGATGTCAGAGCACGTTAAAGTACCCCAGGTAGTCGAAATTGTGCGGAGCCCTCTACTACGGGATTCCTCATGGCCTGAGCCATTATGGGACATTAAACTCTGATATAAAAAAATTAAGCATTTCGTTTTTTCTTAGATATTCAGATTGCATTGAACAATGCACTGCTGCATGAAATGCACTGCTACAATCTTCATCGTTATGAATTCGGAAGACGAACTTTTTCGTTGTTCAGCAACTATTTACGAAAGCGCTACCAGCTTCTAATGTATGGGCGCTTTAAAGCGTTCTCTTTTACGTGTAGTGCAGTTTTCACAAGGCTTACTTTTATCACCCCTTTTCATGAACCGATGTGAGACCATGAAGGGTAACTTTTTCGATAGAGCAGACTATACGGCAATATCAAAGGAACTACGAGATCATTTTTTGTCTTTTTAATGCATAACAGAAGAAGGAAACATCAATGACTTTCAGAGTTTGTTTAAAGGCAGAATTAACAGTCTCACTGACTGTACATTCCGAGAATCAAAAGAAATGAACTTGACAAAAGGCTGAATCCTTGGATGAATAGGCATGTTATGAGGCGCATTCGTAAACAACAGTGGACTTATTCACAATACTGCACAACTAAGTCAGAGCACGTTATTATAAACTAAAGAACCTAACGGCATCCTTTCAATAAAAATGAAGGAAGCGCGGAAGAAAAAATTCGTTGGAGGCACTTAGATATCTCAAGTGCGGGAAGGCGGAACCAGTTTGCGACTCACTGCACTGATTTCAACTTGCCGCGCTTTAATTCATTTCACGACAGAGGAGAAGAGCGTGGCGAGACGAAGCAGTGACGTCACGCTGCGCATGCGCAGAGCGTCAGCAGATGTTGCTTGGCGGTGGATCACACTGCTTCGATGTTCTTTCGTGTGATGTGACGTCATCGTCCAGTTTTCCTCATTTGTGAGCAATTTTTACCCGAATTATAGATATTTTGATGATCTAAAGTGTTAACTACGCTTAACTACAAATTTTTCAATCTAATTTTACCCAAAGCCCGCGCTTTTCCGCCCAATCTGTCTTAACTTTCTCTATGCTGTGACGACTTCCGGTGAATGTGACGTCACGCCGTTCCCGTCGCTATATCCACGTCTGTTATATATCTACGCATTTCGTTGTTTTTGTTCTTTTGCTATAATTGGCTGCAATTAATTTTGTCCCTCTACCTGATGCTAGCATTCGTTTTCTCCTATCAGCTGCGCTCGTTGATGAGTCACCCCAGGCATTGGATGTAACGCCGGACGGACGGACGCACGGGAGAGTGAGCCATTAAAGGCTCTTAATACTTAATGCTTTGAACGGTTGGCGTCTGACTTTCGGTGCAACAGAAAAGCTTTCTATAAATTTATGAAGCGCTGCAGTAACGATGAGCTCAGCCCTTCGCACATAGTTCATGATGGCGTGATCGCAACAGAAGACTGCGAAAAAGCTACGATGCTTAACAATATTGACACATGCCTTCCTTAGAAGATGAGGAAGTACGCAACGGGCAATTGGAAAAAAGACGAAGTGATTCTGCTCCTTCTCGTGCTGACCTGACTGGCTGCTGGTGTTCCTCGGCGCAAGAGACTTCTTTGTAACGTTACGTTACAATATCTTCAAATACATTTTCCGCTCTTCGAAAACTGTTAGGACCCAACCACATAGATGATTACCTTTTCTTGCCTGCTTTTGTTCTTTCACACGAAGCAATACTTCAGCTTCTCAATAACATAGACGACTCTAAGGCTGATGGTCCAGATGGATTATCGCCAACGGTTCCAAAGCATTGCCTATAGTATTGTCTTAGTATATTTATGTAATTTATAGCAAATTTCTTGCAAAGGGCAAGTTTACAAATGAATAGAAAGTAGCCAATTGAAACTAATCAGTGTTTAAACGCGGGACAAAATCTGACGTGTCAATCTACCGGCCTATTTCCCTTACATCTATATGATGTAAAATACTTGAACACTTATATTCGGCATTAATGCCGCACCTCTCTTCCATTGTGTTTCTAAACCCTCCTCAACATGGATTTACAAGAGGCTTTTCATGCACTACTCAAAAAATAGAATTTTATTATGATATACGTTCAGCGATTCATGGCAAGGGTAAGGTGGACTGTTTGTTTTCACATTTTCAGAAGGCTTTCGTTACGGGCTCGCACACGGTCTTAATACAGAAACTAGGAAATCTTAACATTGATGGCACTATTGCTGCATGGATTACAGATTATTGTGCACCAAAACAGAAGGCAGCAATGAATGTCAGTAGCGCGAGTTTGGTCTCTCTTACATCTGGCGTTCCCCAGGTGTCTGTTCTGGCTCCACTGGTTTTTCTTGTTTTTGTTAATTATATCTCAGGTGAAATAATCTCTAAAAGGCGACTGTAGGCCAAAGATTGTGTTTTGTATTCTGTTGTGACAAATGCGACGGGTTCCACACAGCTCCAGGGTATCTTCTGTATAAAACAGTTTCGTCAGGAAAATTTTGGTATTGAACAGCAATAAGTGCGTTCGAGTTAGCTTCGCAAATAAATGCAACAAACTTTCTAATAGAAATATCTTGCATAATAAAGTAATAAAAATGAAGCGAGTTACAAATATCTCGGTGTAGCGTTTTCTGAGGACGAAACCCATGGGCTCCGCTTATACTTAATATGGCCAGTAAGGCGTGAAGAGCTCTTAGCTTTTTGGAAGGGAATTTAGAGAGCGTCTCTATGAATGTGAACCAGGCTGCGTATCAGGCATACGTGCGGCCGATATTAGAGCATGCGCGCCCTGTGTGGGCTTCGTTTCATCGTGTTCATGTTGACGCAATTGAGCGTACACAATCGGTTCTACTCGGTTTGTTACGAGGATTTTTTATCGATTGCTCAGCGCTACCAATATGAAACGTTAATTGCGCTGAGACTTAAAGTGTTCTTTGCCATTGTTCACTACGAAACAGCAATCACTTACTTACACCAACCGCATAATGTTTTGTCTCGAGATGGACATAAATTGAAGATTGGTGCATACCAATGCCGGACTGATATGTTTAAACAATCATTTTTTCCCCGTACCATAAACGAATGGAACGTACTAAAATATGTAGTTTGCCGCAAAACTGTCGATTTGTTTTACGATATTTTGTGCCCCTGCTATAATGCCTTAGTGGCGCTGAGGGGACTGTGCGAATAATTAATAAAGGAAAACCTCTAATCTAACGGCTGTTTCAGTGTCGTCAGTTTATCTGCATGTTCATGACACCATCGTTATTTGACCTAGTTCCAATTGATTCATAGCTCTTTAAAACCTTCAAGAAGATGCTATCTGCTGGGCATATATTTCCAAGGTAGCTTAATCCTTCTGGATAATTTCAAGACAAAGCTCTTGTCTATCCGAATTTGTCACCAAAGTGCACCAACAAATAGCTCCCTTGTTTTGCACACGTCTGAATGCGCTTCTTGTTCATGCCAGCCTATGAAACTTGTCGCGTGGCAAATATTTTGGAATATATATAAATAGTTACCTTTCATGTGTTAGCCCATTTCCGACATATGTAAAAAGCTATAGTACATATGTAAACAGGCTTTACTTTCCCTTGTTATCAATCTCACATTTTCCTTTTCGTACACATTGTCACTATTTGTTTTACCCTCTCACTCTTCATTTCGTTCATCGTTGCATATTTTTTCGAATGCTATGTACAACTTGTGCGTATCCAGAAATGTTGCATTGTCTACTAAACTGGGGGCTTTTTCTGTAACCCTTTTTGTGAGAAATAATTTCTTGTGCTTTTTTCTTCGCGCTTTGTTTTTCGGGTTTTTATCGCGCTGCCCACTCTTCCACAAGACCTAAATTTAAAACCGGCAGTATATGTAAATGATTGAATAAATACATAAAAAGAAATGTCAGTCGTTAGCTTTAAAACCTAAAACTGTACTTTCCGTTAACAGTAAGAAAAGTGTTGGCACATGGACCACCGTAAAATTCTAAGACATCTTCTCTTTCTTTAGTTGACCCAATAAATGTAGAAACTAGTAATTCACTCGAGACCATCACCACAGGTGAAAAGGATAAGGTATTGAAAAAGCCAAACTGGTCTAGATGAGAGGAGAAACGTTATTGTGCTGAAAGTCACATGTACTAGTGTGAGGAATTAATTGCGATCTCCAAAATTAAATATTAATCAGATAACTTCTCAATTATTGTTTTTCGGAATAACGTGTCATGTCAGAAGTTCTAGATCATCTTGAAAAACAGGTGGCGAGAATGGTTGCCCCGAGTGATGCTTTACGCAGATTTATTTAGCAGCCTTGAAACAAAGGCCACGAAATACAAAACCTACACCGTGCATTTCGCACGGCGCATCTATTTCGCCATGTGCATACGCAAACCTCGTCGGAGACAGCGCTGAAGAGAAAAGTAGATTTTGTTCTGGTGCGCGTCTTTGTACTCTGAAGTAGCACTTGTTTGTGATGGCAGCTTTTATATCTTGATGGTTTTATTTTCTGCCCGGTGAACAAAGCTACGTATATGGTACCTTGATTCTTAGGATTTTCTTGATCTTCATTGCACGAACTGGCATTCATATTTCACGCTTTCTGCTACTGTATTTAGTTTGCCTTTATTTTATCTTCCAGGTGAAGTAATTCAACGTTTTATGTATTTCAGTCCAATAAATTCTGTACTATGGCGCAATGGCCTATGGCGCAATTCAACGTTTTATGTACTTCAGTCCAATAAATTCTGTACTATGTCGTTATTTTATAATCTGCGTGAGATCGACAGTTACCGCGCCAACTTTGCATAATGTCTATGTTCTATTTGTCGTTTCTTCTTGTGAATTTGTATTTTTTAGCTAAAAACTTGCGCCTATGGCGCTCAAGTTTATTTTGGTAATTGTTGCCTTGTTAAAATGTTGGCGATTCAGTTGCACCTGGTAAGACTAACATCTAGTTAGTACACCAGGTAGTTTCTTCTGTCTTACCTTGTAGGCAATACTTGCACTGCCATAAAAATGAATAAATAAAAATATATAAAAATCATGAGCCGAATATTTCTCGAGACGATCCAGAATTTCGGCGTTGATGCTTTATTAATGTGATGGCATTACAAGCCCCATTAGGCGAAATTCACTCAACCACCAGCGTTGTTTTTCATGAGGACGAGACGGTCCCAAAAAGATGACGTCATCACGCCGTGTCCCAGCGAGGTGCGCCCGTTACGCCGATGGATGGCACATGCATATAAGGTGACGTCAAGTCTGCGATTGGGCGCGCCAACGATCTTACTCCGGCTCCAACATTAAGTTCCGAGTACAGGCTCCGAGGTCGTTAAGGTCGGCCTTGAAGAGCCGTTGCCGCGGCTGAGTTGAGTTGGGATGTCATATGCTGCTGGTGGGATTAGTCTTGCTTATTCTGCCGGCAATTGCTACACCGTAGCATCACTTGTATGTTAATTATCTCCTAAAACTGGTCACATCTGCCCCGCTATGCTCACAGTCACTTGTAATAGTAAATATTCCACTCCCACAGTCACCATCTGTGCACACATACCCTAACAACAGAACATAATTCCCTCCAGAAGTGGCCATCTATATACACATTCAGTCACAGCAGAACAGCCGCTACCTCGATGTCATCCGTGCAAAGATCGGCAACGCTTAAAGAAACATATGTAATATCCCTTCTCATGTAAAGCGCGGCACTTCCTGCAGGAAATGACTTTATGCTGCAGTTTCTATGGGTGACATATCCAGTCAAACTTCTCCCGCTTGGCAGGCCAGCTTCCGACAGGGCCAATACCGGAACACAAGTCTCTTTCAAGAGCAGTTTCAGTTCAGCTAACCGACTTAAAATCCCAACGCAGTTGCATTGCAATATAAAGAACACTTTTCGGTGGATATGAGATCCATGAGGCTGAACTGCATCCATATTAGATCGAAAGGAAGTTCGTTGCGAAGGTGGAAATCATGGACTCAAAAGAAAGCACCAGCTGTAGGAAGCTCTTCAGGTTACCAGGCGGCATCGCTGGAACATGTGAACACAGGGCCCCCAAACAACACATAAAGAAGGTCACACACACCTTGATTTTTGAGCTTCTTGTTTTAAGCAACGCACTCACAAATTTGACAAAAGATGCCGACAGGGATACACTCTTGGCCGCAGTAGCTGATTTTCTAGTAACTTGTGCATATGAGAGCCCCCTTGACGTCGAATCTGGCTGTGATCTGGTGCCTCAGGAACATGGACACTTTTTGCTGGAGGTGGAACCACCGACTCGCACGCAATGCACGTTGGCGTCTTGCTGGACTCAGGTCTTTTATATATATTGTTGGGTGACGCAACAACCTCAGACTCGAACACTAGGAACTCGACACATCCTGGCACAGGCTTCTCAGTCGGTTGCGTTTTTGGACCAGCAATGAAGGATCTTCGACGGTGCAGAACGCTTACACGGAAGGGGCAAACTCCGAACTCGCTGGATGATCACCACCGCAATTTGTACAAGCAAAATCGGCCTTGCAGGCTTTAAAGTCGTGGTCGCCACCGCACAGTTTAGAGTGTCGATCGTTTATGGAAACTTTGGCCACATGCCCAAACCGTTAGGATTTAAAACACCGTGGAGGAGCTTCAGTGAAATTTGCAAGTGCGTGCTTCATGAATCCTAGATCAATTTTTTCGTGGCGCTCAGTGTTGGGAACGAATGTCAGCACGATAGAATTGGTTGGTTTCGCAGCCCATTCCTTTTCTTCAGGCTCCACACGACGCACTAGTCGTTTCACATGCATAACAGCTTGTGGTTTCAAGTAACCAATTAGGTCACTTTCTGAGTACCACTTGGGTACACCCTTAATCACACAGGAGTTCATCATGTAGGAATGAGGCAACTGCACTTTAACCTTTATTTCACCAATCTGAGAGCACTGCAGGAGCTTGTCAACCTGCTCTTCCGTTGAGACATCCAGCTGAAGAGCCCCTTGCATGGTGAACCGAAACGAATCGAAGCTGATCCCAGCAGTGATTGAATGGCCGCGAAAAGCAAGATGGGATTCCTCTCTCTGAAATCAACCCCTTTCTCTGTGGTCTAACCACTACCGGGATCCCCACCGTTCGCTGCTTGCGTTGACTCACCAACTTAAAGCCCTCGTTGTCCACATCAGCCATATCGGCCACTTACTCGTCACCGTCCGCGATCGTTGACTCATGCCCACCGAGCGAAGAGGTCTTGCTGGTCGGGTGATCGTCTCCATGTTCTGGTCGCTCCATGGCCTGGGACGCCATGGCCGCCTCTCCCGAGCCAGCCTCCTTAAATTGGCCTCCTCCCTATAGACATGTACACGCCGGAGCAGCCGCACTTTACCCATAGGGACAGTACCGCCTTGCAGATGCAGCCGTAATAACGCTAGGTAAAATAGGCAAAATTAGGTATATAACCAGAGCTGAGGCGACACTCTTGACGCGGCTCTCCTGATTCACTGTGTTCAGTTTGTAGTTTCGAATGTGTGCCGGTCTTTGTGCACAACACACCACGCAGACGAACCATGTCGCAGAAAGATTTGCAATGAAAGAAACTCGCCCTCGCAAAACGAATTTTTTTCGCATTCGCACACGTAAGCAGTCTTAAGTGCTTCTATCAAATTTTTTGCCCCACATAAATATTTTGTAGGTTCTGTAAAGACCCTTTGCATAATTATAAGATTTTTAGGACAAATAAATGCTTATAAGAGCGCCCGACTCTCAAGAACACTCAAATGGTTTCACGTACCAAAGACACTGCCAATATTTAAAATTCGTTTACCCTTAGCGCGGAAACCCGATAGAATACAAGCAGGAGGAATTCAGTCATTGTTATTTAAACGAATCTACTTCCTTGGTTTGAACATTTTTGAAACATAATTATGTCCGAAACTGCTTTTGCAAGAACTATGGACGCAGACCACAGCTGGAAATTACTTGTAAGGCAGAGCTGTCGCTACACTTTCGCTAGAATTAATACGCATTCGAATTCAAAGCAACGTATTCATGATGTTTTACAGCACTGTTTCGTAAGCTAGGTAATTATGCGTCTTTCATAAATGATAAAAGTCGACTCAGAAAGGATATTTTGCACCTTGACATCGCCCCGCGCTGCTTCAGCCCACGTGGGCCAGAGGTGCTAACGTGGCATGCCTTAGTTTACGCTGCGCAGAAGTTTAACAGTGTATTCCTGGCATAAAGGTGACAGATGATTCGACGTAGCTCACGTAACTTCCATGAATGTACTCAGGAACTTCTGCGCTGCACAAACTCAAGCCTGTCCTTCTCTGTCTAGCTGAGAGTAGCTTCACGCTTCAGGACCAAGTGTAAGTAAAGCAAAAGCGATTGGCGCCTGCTTGTCTTGTCATCATTAAGCGAAAGCACTGCCCTCAAAGCGTAGGGTAAAGCATCACAAAGTTTTTGCAAATCCTTTCTTTCGTCGCAATGAGCTAGCACAGTCTGCTTGAGAAGCCTGTACTTCAGCTGCTCCAAAGCTTTTTGATATGTATCCTCAAATCTGTGCAGCGTTTTTTTGGGCAACTCGTAGAAACAGCTGACAACAGTAGCACTCTCTGTCATGTGTCTGTCGTAGAATGCCAGCATTCCTCAAAAGCGACTGCAGCGCTTGCTTATTCGTCCGACCTGGACCGTCCAAAATGCCTACGACTTTCTCTATGTGTCGTATAAGCTCCATATGCGTCGATTTGTGACTGAAAACTCCGGAACACCACTTAGCTCTTCCAAAGTGACTACTCTGCCTTTGTACAGTATAGAACTTCTTCCAAACGTGAAGCATGTTCGGCGGCATCACCTCCACTGATGATTACGTTATCTAGGCAGGCACAGACGATCAGTATGCCTATGAACATTAATTCCCTCAAGCGCTGCATTTAAGATCTAAGAAGCAAGTCTCTTGCCCTTCTATAGTACTTTGAGCGTGTTGGGGATCTGTATCTTAGCTCTCTGGAGTAATGTCCATCTGCCGGTAGGCTTGGAAGACCTGCAGGCTACAGAAGACCTTGGCTCCTCGTAAGCAACTAATGACCTCAGCTGCTGTTAGAAGAGGGTAGGCTGCCTTCTAGATACACGGTTAACTGTGCAACGGTAATCACCACGGTAATCACCACATATCCCCTTTAACCACACGTTATACCCGACATCATCACATTCACTCATTGACACCGTATTTTGCGAAAACTGACTGTTTTAAATATTCGTTTTTTCCGCGGACAATATCCGATTGGAACCATGTTATGACATCGTAATAGTTTGCAATATTTGTCTCCTCATTTTTATGTATATTTCTTTTCATTGTGTTCTGTATCTTTTGAGTTTTAAGAATATATGCCTGTCCTGCTTGGACCCTGAAAAGGGTCTGCAGTATGTACTAAATAAAATAAATAAATAAATACAAAAGGAACCGTATTCTTCTTCCTGATGAGCACTAATTGCGTTGGCCTATCCGAACGGAGAGTCTGTTCGTTGCATATTGGAAAATTGAGCGCAACAAAGGGACGGGTGCAAAGAAAAAAAGACATGGCCAAGAGCTGGCTCACACCAAAATCTTTATTAGGAAGGCTACAGCATATATAGGAAGAGAAACCAAGCAAGGGTAAAAATTTAATGAGCTGCAAGGTTAGAAAAAGCAAGTTGCAATAAACAACGCCCAACAGACGTACGCAAGGCTGCTAACTTATTCGAGTTAGCCAATTTCACTCTTAGATAAAGATAATGATGTGTCGCTTACACAGCTATCTACACATTTTAATATACGGAAGGCTTGGATAATATTCTTGGTTTTTTAAAAAAATTCTACGGGTGCACTTAATTTTGCTTCGTAAAAGAAATATGAAACATTTTTCTTATTGCCACCGATTATGTGGCTGCGTGTTCGTTTCTTTATGGCTTTGCCGTTTCAAAGTCTTGTTTTCTATATAACTTTGGTTCTACAACACCCAAAGACGTGGGTCCCGTTGCTTGAGCGTCCTTAAGCACACAAATGTACTAATCCATTATTGATTACATAATAACAAACTAAGAAATTCAGGAATACATCTAATCGATTAAATTACAGATAAATGTGTGCAGAAATTCTTTCACACAATTATTTAATTTCCCGACTTATAAATCATTTCGCGACTTAATTAGCTGTAATTGAATACAACTGTTCATTTAACTATTTCAGTTAATAGCTATTCCATCAATTTGATTAGTTGGCGATGAATATGTGAAGTAATGGGATAATTCAACTGCTACGTCCAAATATTTAATTACCCATATAATTTACATCTTGGTGACCTAATTATTAATCCATGCTGATTACATCATTATTTAATATAATATTCTATAACTACAGGTATAATTGATGATTAACAGTTCGTGCCGACCCGAACTCAAACCCTCACTCAAGCCTTCATTCAGTTGCTTGTCATATCGAGCTAACAGTAAGTCACGAAGTGTTGGAACCAAGCATGCCTCTATGCACGTGGAACGTGGAAGATTGAGCTGGGCCGTTACCTTCAAAATTCTCTAGGGAAACTAACTCCAGACGGCCCTTTAATGTGCGAGGCTCTTCTGCAGTGGGCGAGTTCTTGAAAACCCATTGCCCACGGGACGTTAATGGCTTTTCTGTTGACATGAAAGAATTTTATTACTTTTTGCCTTCGTTCTGTGAAGCTGTCAATGAAGCCATCGACACATTCGGACCTGTGAGATTTCAGAATGTGATTGGTGTCAGCACAAAACGTTTCCTCGAGCAGTTTTCTTTCCACCTGCGGTCAACTTTTGTCAGCGTCATGGTGAGTACATAGGTGCGTGCTGGGCTCCAATACTTGGCAACTTACTTTTATGAGAAGCAACTGAACGAGAGCTTGAGTGACACATGCGTGCTGAAAGTTTTTTTGTTTTCTGGACGACTTTCTCATTTTGCTTGAGTGTGATGCCTCAGGAAACACTGATCCTGTAAACAAAACCGCTGAAAAATTTTCAAAGTTTCTCCATCCTTTGCAGATGACTTCTTCCTTTCCTTCTCTCTTTCTTTCTTTCTTTCTTTCTTTCTTTCTTTCTTTCTTTCTTTCTTTCTTTCTTTCATGTGTCGAGTATTTCATGTGTCGCCGTTGAAAATGACCTCCATTTTGCGTATGACGTGTACATATAACGCCATGGCAAAATGTGGTCCTGATATATATCTTCAGGATTTCAGATCTTTTAGGTTAAACCCACTTTGCTCTTCGAGACTCTAACATCTTTTGACTGTTAACAGTTTCTATCATTCATTGTCATCATATGCTTTGTTTTCAGTGCTCTCGTTTTGTTTTTTCTTATTCGTTTCATTAATATTTTCTTCTTTACCGCTCTGAGTACAGTACACCACTGTTAAAGGCCTGGGGCTGCTAGAGCGCACAGCACAATAAATAAATAGCAGAAGCACAACTACAATCGGCGTCATACGACACAGAAGCCCGGCGCAGAACCATCCCTTTTGCTATATGCCTGTATGGCACTTGTATATGCCTGTATATGCCTGTATGCCTGTATGGCTATATGCCCTCTATTAGCCACCCTTCCAGACGCTTTCCCTCTCCTCTTTCCGTTCCGTAACGTCTTTACCCCTCTCCATACAAAGCGATAATCATGAAATCCGCACTAGGTCTACCTTCTGGCCTTTTCAGCAGTCAGTTATCATTCGCCTTATCATAGCCTGATAAAGTTGCGGTGGTTCGATGCGACTCACAGTTTTACCTGAAAGAACATCATTCTCTCTGCTTCAATGCGGAGCTTTGCCGCTTACCGTACGAAAGAAAATTCATTAAAACTTAACATTAAAACATGCAAATAAAGAAAGTTTACCAGCTCATTTCGGCATGAAAATTTCAGCAAGTGTCTCAAAATTCTGCAAGTGCGGGCTATTTTTCTAAAAAGCAGGAAATGAAAAAAGATACCCTGAAAAACTTTCCGGAGCCACACTAATTGCTTAGTATAAACAATGAAAATTACCTGGGCAGCAAAATAGGTTCGTAAACACGCGTATACGAGCATGTATTGAAATGGTCTGCTTTTTTTTTTCATTGAAACCTGCAATTATTTAAACTTAAAAGATAAAGGCTCATGCTTATCGACGGTAGCTCCCCGCTTCCACCCCCCCCCCCCCCCCCTTTAGCGGCAAGCCAACTAATTAGCACACCCGTTAAAATTCACCGCATGACGCCTTCCAGTGGCGTTTCTCTGTCAAAGCAGCTCAGAGCTTTTACTGGAGTTACAAGTCAGTGTTTTCCAAAAAGCTTAGCTGTCAAGCTATAATTTAGTGACAACATTCAGAGAAACATCTTCCAGGTTCCCGCATAATCACCACCAATAATTAACTTCACTTTTTTCCTTTCAGCAGTCGCTCTTCGTTGGACGTGTTGTGCAAAGTTAGACGAGATGCTCTGTATACGAAAATATTTTTCATGGCGTTGGGGCACAAGCTAGACGCGCAACCTGATATCATAAGCAGCATCGCGACTCCCTCCCCTTGCAGTACGGAACTCTTACAAACTGTCAGCGATGTTACGGGTATTAAATTTCAGTAAATTTTGCGTGCTAACTCGCGCCTCTATTCCTTACTGGAAACATTGCTTATGGTTTAACTCGGAAAAGAAGGCGACTCTTGTATATAAAGAAGGCTACTCTGGACCGCCCGCCAGCATCAGACACCTTCTTTATCGTCAGTCGGCCGTCCTAATACCCCTGTAACGTCCCATGCTACGCCGTTATATTAGAAGATTCTTGGCCCAAATCATCCGGTAAGTACTGTTCGCTGAGCATATTTTAGTGCATATCTGATTATTTGCTTTTCAGGTGGCCGCAGGTAGATTTTTTTTTATTTCAGCATCATACTTGAGATGGCTGCATTTAATTTTTGTGTTCCTGTCCCATCAATGTTTGCTGTTAGCTTTCTACGCTCCTCAATCATGCAGGAGCTCTCAAACCAAGCCATGGGTACTAACATGAGATATGTGCATTATGCTACATTTCTCTACAGAAGAAGAACTTAATTACCACATCTTCTAACCCAGGAGCAATAACTGTCAACGATAAGAACAACGGCCTGCCGGTCCACGAGCTGATGCATATCGATGCATATATGCATTATGATTTTTTCAAGAAGCTGCATGGAAATGTTGAAGAACTTTCCCACGAGTGGTATAATGAAACTGACGTTGGTACTGCATAAAGCCTTCACGTAGAGACTAAAGCCTGGGAAGGCGCTAGTATTTGGTGAAAAATAATGACTATAACAAATGAAACGTGACACAGTTCTACATAGGTGTTTCCTCACGAAATACTTAGAATTTATGTTAATTATCAATAATTTTGCAGTAAATAATCGCACATCACAAATAAATCAAAATATGACTGCCGCTTGAGATAGGCCAACTGACGTTAGATGATAACAGGGTAATGCAGAGGTTTGTCCTCAAATTCAGTGTAAAGAATGGGTTTCTAGATTCTTTGAAGACAAGGTAGTATCGAGCTAGCATACACTTAGAGCTTTAACACGCATTTTAAAATGCTTAAGGGCAGCTATTATAAAGAATGTTGTACAGACTGATATGCCTGAAAAACGTGATTACATTTTAGGTCCAACTAACGACGAAGAAGCGTTTTGCACATTCTCCATGCTCTAAAAGCCCGAAACAATGAATTCATATTCCAAACCAGCTTCGTTCCGTACTTTCCTGATGCAATTTGTGGCCTTCTCGAGCCTGTGTGGAAAGTATCTTAACGGTATATTTCTTGGGCCCATATAAGTTGTCTCCTTTTTTTTATATTTAGCGATAAAGAGAACCTTACCGCAGACTTCACCTCGACCAGTCGATGAAAGTGAAAAGAACTTAAGTTTAGGAAAAACACAGCGTTCTTAGCCAGTGCCAGCATGGTGTCCGAAAGAACAAAAGTTAGCGTTCTCATAGAATAAAAAGCTTCCTGCAAGTGTTTTGATTAAAATAAGCCTCTAGCCATCTGAATCATCTCTTACAGCACTTATGAGAGTTATTCAGACTACACCAACCAAAACCGATAAAAATTAAGAGGCTCACGGAAAGGCATTAAATTAAGTTGAAGACAGCGCAGCGAGCTGTGGAATAGAAAATGACAGGTGTAATGGTATGAAACAGGAAAAGAGAAGCGCAGGTCAGGCATCAAAGGCGAGTTTTATGATATTTGAGTTGAAATCAAGAAGAAATCGTGCAGAGAAGACGTTCTGCAGTGGATGTTACGTTGCTTTGCTGCTGATAATAACTGTTACCAAAAGTAGATTCCCAATACAGGGTCGACAGTGATAAAAATTTTCCGCCCGTATCCAATGACATCAATTTGCTAGCCAAGATTTCTACAAGGGCCGGACGGAGATGACAGCATGTCTCTTTGTCGAAATGTTGGCTAGAGGTCTAAGGCTCTTCATCACCACGTGTTCCATTTTCTTTATCCTTCAGGGCATTTAGTTAAAATAGAAATGCGAAAGAATGATTGAATGTGTTCGAAGAGATTGTTTTGGATTGTGAGTCGAGGTAGATGTTCAAATTGGTCGTGTCATTTCCAAGATCACTCTTACTAAGCTGACTATTTTGTAAAGTAAAATTTTTCTCCGATTGGAGCAATTGCTACGATACTTGCTCTTTTTTATTGTGGTTTACACTATAGACGCTTAGTGTGCTTCAGAAATACAATACCGGACGTTGAGAAAGCTACAAACAGTGTTGCCAATTTGAAAGTATTTACTTGAAACCTGTAGTCATGTTCTATAAAACCCGTGCGATTGAGCAATGAAAAAGCCGATGAAATAGTGCCGAAGCTCTTGAACAACTAAAATGTCTTAAGGAATTTAATGCAAAAATGCCACACATTTTATAGCTTAATGAAGCTCTAATAAAGGTGTGCGAGTCAAACACCACGAATTTTAAGAAAAATTTGCCGTCATGAATACATAAAATAAATCCTACATTTAGATAACAAACAAGCGTATGAATATAATAAACAAATGTCAGTAATCGGAATTCGATGTTCTCGTCGCTAAAAAATTACTAAATTGTCAAAAAATATGGGATGCGTGTAAAGCTATCATTTCGATATTAGTTCCAGATTCTTAGGCACGAACAAGTTTCAGGCGAACAACAAGCTATATAAAAGGCCCAAAAAATACGCTTTCTCCTTTTTGTTTTGTCTTTCCAAGCTTTCTACTGAAGATGTTTCGGCCCGTATCCATGATAATACTGCTCGTAGCAACTTTGTCCGGCGCCAGGGGCTACCAATATTCAGGTAGGTGTTGTTCCCCTGAAATTAAGTGATCTGTGGTGATGCCAATATAAGACTTAGGCCCCATTACACTGACGGATTCTGCATGCCGACGCGCCATACAATGCCGCTTGCAATTTCGTCTACTATTATTTTATGCCATCAGAACATTCGAGAGCCTTTACAAACTGTGAAAGCAGCGTAATCAGTAACAGATTTTCAGCACCGATATGAATACTAGGGTCATTAAATTTTCGAAAGTTATTAGCATCTTAGAATTCAAGCAAAAAGTCCTATGGATTTATGTCGCGCTAACGTTTGTTAACTTCTTTCTGAGGACAATGACGACGTCTTGGTTGCCTGTTTTCAGCTCGGTTAGCATGTCACAGGATAAACGCTTGTGTATAGCCAGCTGTTCTTGGTACAACGACCCACGCTCGAATTGCGTCAGCTATGTCGAATTTCATTCTTCAACGCCAGTGTTGTTCGACGACAGCTGGAGCAGCCTGTTTGTTTGAACGCGTATATAAAGAGTGTTTCACTCAAGACAGTAAACAAATTTTAAAAATAGGGTTTTTGGCTTAGAAAAAGGCTTTTTCGGCATTGCATTGTCGGTGGTATAGTACTTCAGAATGCAGCTAACACGTGCTAACTAACAGGATGGTTAACTAATATTGAATACCTTGTGATGCGGGGTTCAGTCCCAGGGTGGAAACGCTGACCAGTAAGCTCAGTTGCTCTGTTGCTCCGAGGCGTTGCTCTAGCTTCTATTTGTATTTGGCGATACCGAGGGAACGAAGAATACGGTTGAGGCACGGGTGGTGGCGAAGTAAAAATAGGAGTGCTGGTGGGATGTTCGACCGGAGTGAACGGTCGACGCCACTGAGTCACAGCGTCAGCAGTAACGGGAGGAAGTTGATAAGTCGTTGGCAGGACTTCAACGACCTGGTCTTGAATGACTTGGCGGATAGCTGGCGAGAGAGACGGCACAGGGTTGGCAGCAGAACAGACAGGGTACAGAATGTGAGGCATAAAAGACAGCTGTCGAACGAGTTCTTCACGCGTGAAGGCTTTAACCTGCTGCAGGTACTCTGACTTGTCTGAAGGGGGAGCGCCAATGACTAAACCAGCAATTTTCTCACTAAGCTCGCCAGACCGGCGCGTAGAAGCACGTTGCTCCCGTATTACACCATAGCTTTGGCAAAGCCTTACTACATCGGTGACGGAGGTGGGATTCTTTGCCAATAGCACTTGAAAAGCATCATCAGCGATGCCCTTGAGGATGCTACTAACCTTCTCGTTCTATGGCATGAACGGCTTTACACTCTTGTACAAGTCTACAATGTCCTCGATGTAGGTAGTGAAAGATTCACCAGTTTGTTGAGCGCGAGTACGGAGACGTTGTTGAGCACGGAACTTCCTCACTGTGGGACGGCCGCAGACATCCGCAAAGCTCGTTTTAAAGGAGGACCACTTCGGGATATCAGCTCCGTGGTTGCGAAACCAGATTGGCAATGCCCGTGAGGTAAAAGAGCACATTACGCAACATGAAGGAGCCATTTCACGTGTTGTAAATGCTAACGCGATCGTAGTAGGCCAACAAGTCGTCAACGTCGTGGTCATCGGTGACACTGAGAACAGCCGGGTCGCTCTGCCGTCGCGAACCACAGCACACAATGGTGGGATGGACGGGCGACGATGTCTCGCTGGCACCATCTTGCATTGTGGCCGGGTTGGGTTCCGTACGGCTGGGGAGTTCCAGGATGAAAACAGGGATCAGGACTGACCTCCACCAAATCTGTTGCGGGGTTCAGTTCAAGGGCTTCCTTGCTAACACTCTCAGCCGTAAGGTCTGTTGCTCTGTTGCTGTTGTTGTCCTCAAGAAGACAGTGGCGCGTACCCACTGCGGGTGATTGTTGTTGTTGTTGTGGTTGTTGTTGTTAATCTCGTTCAATGGCCCATCCCCAGACAGGAGGACCGCCCAAGAATTGGGGAGCCCAGCGAGTTTGCGTTGCTCCGGCTTGTATTCTTCGTCGTCTTCTGACTTGGGTCGCGTTCTCTGACGCAGGTCTAGTCCATTAGAAACTAACTAGGGTTCTTAATTCTTTAGAAGAATGTTGCCCACGGTAAGTCATACCCATATCAGCTGCTAGAAGTTTATAAAGGCGGTTACGCTCCGCGCTGTGGCGCAACAAATTTTGGGCACACGCGCTTTCGAGAAGACTGCAGGCAGTGCACCCTCTCCAGTGCAGGTAACTCGTCGAAATGGCCAGAACCGAGGGTAACCGCACTTTCAAAATTCTAAAAACTGACATAGATATTAACTACAGTGTGCTACGCACATTTCAGTAATTAAGTAGCCTCACAGCAATACTTCAAAAGAGTTAGCACGTCTCTGCTCTCTCCTGATGTAATGCACTGCTGACAATGTTATGCGCAAAAAAAGTGGTCTTTTAACTCGAAAAGCCTAGTTTTAAAAACTGTGCAGTTGTCACCCACACTTCGCGCACTTTTAGCGCGAAGTTCCCAGACACCCTTAGAGCGTGTGGGGGTAGCGGTCTCGGACTCGAAGGAGATGCCCTCGACTCAGCGTGGCAAACTCAGCGGAGACCAGCTACCAAGTGACAAGAGGTTTTTGGTCGTTTGGTGCCGAACTTTCGCCCGTCGCAAGCCAGAGAATGGGTCGGAGCCAAAGGTTTACAAAACAAAACAATGTTTATACAGCAATGAGACGATACAGAGGATTTCACAATCACTAGTACAAACACATGCAAAGTGATTAACAAACGATGCAACTCGTGCAAAGTTAAATTCGAGAGAGAATACAATACAGAGGAAACATTGCACCTAAAGTGCACTAACACAAGACACAATTTGTTCACCGGGCACTGCGGCAGTCCGACGACCAGAGTTCCACGACGACGCTGTACCGCAGACTGGCGAACGCTGCCTCGCTGCTCCGATGCTGGCCGAGTGGGGTTTTCCCGGGAGTCGAACGGGCGCGCTTCGATGAAGCTTAGACGGCGGTCCGGACTGACTTGACAGCGGTCAACGTCCTTCTTTTATAGGCTCGCTCTCACGTCTGTTTGTTCTACGCGCCAAAGTAGGCGCGCACATACACGCAGCATCTCCCGTGTAGTTTCCCTTCCTTTCTCTCGCCGGCCGCGCGTCCTCATTGGTCTAAGTCAGGAGACGTTTCGCGAAGGTTCGGGCCAGTTCTGGCGTGGCGCCGCCGCCGAAGGGCCAGGGGCGAAGGGGACGTGTCTTAGTGCACGCAAGGCTACGCCCTTTTCCTCCGGTCAGCAGTAGAAGTGACTCGGATGTTCAAGAGAAATCTTCGGCATGGATGACTTATTCCCTCGGCGCACGCCGTGTCGGTGAGCGATGGTGGAGGGGAGAGAGAGCCACGCGCTCAGCGGGGGTTTTCCTTCTCGCCCGTTCGGGTCGCGCCGGCAAGACGCCGTGCGCGCGGCGGTGTTTTTCTTTGTTTGTTTCAAAAATGCGCCGAATTTTGTGACAGCAGTCTTAGGTGAAACATCCTGTAAATGAACACACACTGTTCGTGACTTCCTGAATATCTATGGTGGCACTTGATCCGAGCTGTTTGTCTACTCGATATGCCGTCATTTGCGTGAAGTCCGTCTATTCCGTTTTCTTCGCGGTGATTAGTGCTGATGCTGGCGACGCATGCATAGCGCATTCTGGGCAGAGTAAAGGCGCTCCCGATGCAGAGACAGAGAACGTTTTCCTTAGACATTGGAGTGGTGCACTGCACAGTGGCTGATTTTTGTTCGCGTAACCTCGCTATGCCGCGCGTCCTTGTCACGTTGCTGTGTCAGAGCCTTAACGCTGGCCGTTACTCACAGCCTTCATATTTTTCGTGAGGTACTGAGCTCTAAATTTGTTCAGCCTTTGAAATTATTCAAACCAGTGCAAAAGTACCGATGATGAGCCGAACTTTTTCCGAACTTTGGTGCCTTTGCTGTTTGTTTACGATGTGACTGCAGAGCAGCCTTAACGGTGGCTATATATCATTACCGGCTATGTCCGCATCATTCCGCATGTGCAGTCGGACTAAGGCAAGCTCTTAGGTTCAGTCACGTTTTAGTTAACCATAAGGCTTGGCTAGACGGTACACGCTCAAAGCAGTCTAGTGCAGGGCACAAAAGGCCGTTTCCACCTATGCAGCACAGAAAAAGAAATATGGGAGACGAAGGTTCCCTCTTTATTAGGTATCGGTTGAGCAATGGGAAATTTCGTGTAGTTTCGTGCGAGAGCCTGTCTTCCTGCAGTCGCCCGCAAGAGTTAGTTTTGGTGTGGATTATATTTTCTGGTTCTCGCGGACGATCGATAACCTACTTCAAATAGGCGAAAAGAATCCCTAATAAACAGTTGAAGAGTCATACTTAAGTTTCGTTTTCTTTTCCTCACACTTCAGGTCACCGCCTTGTGACGGACTTGGCTCTGGAACAGGCGCTCTGGAACACTAACAGGAACTTTCCACAGGATTACTTAGTCAGAGACTGCTCGTCTCTTATTTGCGGAGACATCACGCTTATGCACTGGCATCATGTCCTGGATGTGGTCGGTCCAATTCAGCGCTACAGTGTAAGTGGTCAAGCGATGGTCCAAGTTAACCTCAAGGCATCCATGGATTTCGAGAGCCCAGTATCGTGGTGTGACTTCTGGAATGGCACTCTCTTTCATGTGAACGATGTGATATTTACCGTGCTGTTTGTACTTGAAACATCTCTCCAAAACGGAACCTTCTCTCTTGTTCCGCAGTCCGCTCATCCGGTATGGATGGGCTCATACTCGTTCAGCCTAGGAGGAAACGGAGATTGGATGCGCATAAGTTTAGCACAGTACATGATTCGCATTCTGTTTTCATTGGAACACAGCCGCCTGGTTGCAGGGTTCATTCGCTACCATGCCGTCGAAATTACCGAAATCGCAGTTGACTCTTCGGCTCCTTTTAGTCTCTACTTTTAATTCTGAAGCATTCAGCATGCTTATAATAAATTACTGATGAAATTCTTTCGCAAACGTATTTCTGCGTTTTATTTGCAATCGAACAGCATGGCGCTCTGTACTTCTTTGGAATAAAGCTTCAAATGGCATATTCCCAGAACACTTTCGTAGAAGCCCCGGAAGAATTTTGAAGTTGGTAAGTGCAGTGGAAGTATGCGAGACGAGAATTTTATGAATACAGAACAGCGCTTTGTCAGCGCCCGTAAGCAAAGAAAGCATTTTCCTGCAGAACACGTCAACACGCTGAGCCGCCAATGATATTGCTTTATTAGATACAAGTGTACAGAGTGTATAGAACTTCTCAAAAGTATTGGGAGCGAGCACTTTGTCAGCTGCCGGGTGTGCACTCGTGCGTCTCATCTGGACTCGGCGTTCCACAGGTTTGGCAAGCAGCCCCATACAGAACAACCAGAAAGGAGTACCCAACACCACACAAATCCCTCAACAAGTTAGAAGAGAACACCCTTAGGAGACTACAAACCAACACATACCCAACACCAGCTAAATTACACCAGTGGTACCCTACACTACACTCTCCGCAGTGTCCACATTGTGGAGCGGTAGCTAACTTCTACCATATGGTGTGGGCATGCCAATATAATCCCTTAGTTGACCCCATTCCCAACCCCTCGGAGGAGCAGTGGGAGGCTATTCTGCTCAGCGATGATCCTGACCGTCAGCACTGGCTGGTGGGGAGGGCCAGCGCAGCAGCAGCAGCCAGTGGACTACCGGATTAGGCGGCCCACCCACATGTTCTGAGAACATTGAAGAAATAAAGATGTTTGTAATCAATCAATCAATCAATCAATGTCAGCTGCCGGAAGCAAACAAAGCATTGTCCTTTAGAACACGTCAACACGCGCAGCCGCTAATAATATTGTTTTATTAGATGCAAGTGCACATGGTGCATAGAACTTCTCAGAAGAACTGGGAGCGAGCACGTGCAAGTATCCAGATACTATCCGCCATAATCATAAGCTTCTTCATTGCCACTTTGCCCGCTCGGTTGGCGTAATCTCGAGCTCTACTCTCCATCCCCTCTCAACCCATTTTTAAATCCGCCGAAAGGCCCTCCGCCTAAATAGGCGTCTCTACTCCCCGTCACATAAGAAACATTCGCTTAAAGATTCCTACCACCTGAGACGGATCCAAGCACTCACTTTCCCCAATCTCCACCACCTACACCACATTCACCAGCATTGTAAGCAGATGCATATTATTGGTGTAACTATATTCCCACATTCACGCACATTACATGGACATGTACAGCTAAACTCAACCACTTAAAGCCGCACAGCCCGGCGCTGGAGGAGCGAAAGGCAACGCTGGCCAGGAGCCCCTTGGAAGACCAGGAGGCGCTAGTCGTCATGGCCAAAGCCTCGGCGCAAGCTACAGGAGTCCTGGGCTGAGGACCCCACCCATAATCTGCTCCGGTCTCTTTTTACGCAATAAATGGTTATTCTCTCTCTCATTCCAGTCTGACGAAATCTACGGCACAGTACGGCAGTGCCCCAAACTAAAAGCGAGATCGGTGAGCACAAAACAGCGTTGTTATATCCGGTGCATTTATAAGACGCCAGTTTGAAGAATAAGGTCTAAGAAATTGAAGCTCAATTAGAGCAACTAAAGCGTGGTTTCGATATTATTGGCTTCACAGAAACTTTATATATCTCTGATGCGGAAGTTGTGCAGTTTCCATGCTACAATCACATTTATATGCTCCGACAAGGTAAGCGCGGAGGTGGTATATCTCTATATGTACAGGAACGTTTGCCCTGTGACGTTCTTACAGAATCATGTGTTGTAAATGAAAACATTGAAGTTGTTAGGTTACTGCATCATGACATTCCTTGCAGCCCCAGCTAAGCAGGAAAGCAAAGCAGACGTTAATTTGTTACCTTGCTTCGTTACTGCTAGAAATACTACCGCTAGTAAACGAAAGTTTGTACCACGTACGGAAAAACGTGGACATAGCCATGTCTAACGAGTCATGTCACCTCGAATAACAGAACCTGGATAACGGCTTCAAACTCTGCATGGAATTTTATTTTACTTATTTATTTTATTTGAAAATACTGCAGCCCCATCCTAGGGGCTATAGCAGGAGCGGGTACAAAAAATGTGGAAGAATCCCACGCATACGAGGGTACATTACAAGCATTACAAATATAAACGCTGAGAACAGCAACTTACAATGCTACGACTCAATTGGCGACGCAAAATCAGAGGTTGATAATGCACGAATATTACCATCCAAAGAATTCTAGCTCTCCACAGTGCGCGGAAAGAAACTGTATTTGAAAACGTTAGTGCGGGCAAACAAAGGTTGGATATTAAGATCGTGATGGCTCCTGGTTGCAGATGATTTTGAAAACGAGATATGCTTACCCTCTGAAAGGCAATTAGCAGGATGGACTATGGAGTGAAGAAGTTTTAAGGACAGTTTTTCGGCGAGATGCGAGCGGGCTTAAGTTTACGGAAGACATCGCAGATGAGGGTGAAAAATGAAAGTCGTAGCGGCGAAAAATACATCTTACAGCTTTACGTTGTACAGATTCTATTTTATCGATTTCACATTGCTTGTATGGATTCCAGACATTAGAAGCGTATTCAAGAATAGGGCGAATTAGAGTTTTGTACATGAGCAATTTGGCTTCTTTAGGAGCATCCCGTACTGTACGCCGCAAGTAACCTACCTTTTTAAGAGCTTTAGTTGTGATGTAATCGATGTGTTTTGACCATTGCATATTGTGAGAAAAAACGACGCCAAGATATTTATATTCATGTACCCTTTGCAGTGATACATAGTCGTAATTAGAAGGTGATAGGCGGTTGATGAAAGACATGACAACTGTTTTGCTGAAATTGATGTTCATCTGCCACGTATTGCACCAGTCACGGAACATACCAAAAGACTCATTCAGAAGGAGGTGATCATTAACAGAGTTGATAGTGAGGTACAGTGCGCAATCATCGGCGTATAGACGGATCTTTGAGGTTATACTGTCAGGTAAATCATTAATGTACAGCAAAAATAGTAAAGCGCCAAGGAAAGAGCCTTGGGGAACACCTGAGGTTACATCGGCTAAGGAAGAATTGAAGGAATTGAAGCGAACAGACTGGGAGCGGTGTGAGAGGAAATCGGCAATCCAATCAGCGAGTTGAGAGTTATTGAGAATTACTTTTAGTTTGCATAACAATTTAGAGTGAAAGACCGTGTCGAAAGCTTTTGAGAAATCGATGAATATGGCATCGATTTGGTTACCGGCGTCTATGCTAAGAATGTCATGTGCAAATTCGGTTAACTGAGTCACTGTACTAAACCCCTTACGAAACCTGTGTTGAGCTCTGGACAAAAGATTATTTGCTTCAAGAAATTACATAATGTGTTTATAAATAATCTGCTCTAGGATCATACATGAATGTGCAGTTAAAGAGATCGGCCTATAGTTACAAAGCAGTTGTTTGTTGCCGGATTTATAGAGAGGGAGTACATAGGCGAGTTTCCATGAGGAAGGGACAATGCCAGCAGAAAGAGATTTTTGATATATAATTGAGAGATATCGAGATGACCAGAGGGAATAACGTGCTAGGTAGGTGTTTGGGATACAATCCGGTCCAGCGCATTTTTTTGCGTCAAAGCACAAGATAAGATTTAAAATCCCCGGAGTGCTAACCATGATATCTGAGATAGAATGATCATGATTAGGAAGAGTGAAAGATGGAATCATGCTATTATCACGTGCAAAGACGGAATGAAAGTAGGCATTAAATGCATCAGATATTTGAACAGGGTCAGTCACAATTTCTTCGTTAATAACAAATGAGGTGGAGGAAGTGTTTGAGGGTAGAACACAGCGCCAAAATTTACGAGGGTTATCTCTTAGCAGCCCTTGGAGCTGAACGCGGAAATAGAAATCTTTAGCAGAGTGCATTTTATTTCGAAGTTCATTTTAAGCAGCTTGAAATCGAGCAACATCAGGGTTATTGTTACGTATCATGCGCCTCAGCCGGGCCACACGACGTGACATCTGCAAAATATCGCGATTAATCCAAGGGAGCGTAGGATTTCTTTTCTTTGTTTTGACGCGAACAAACAGTTTAATGCACAGTCTAACAATGTTTTCGAAATATTCAACAAGGTCATTAACGTCGCCGTCACGGCTGAGCGCGCAGAAGGCGTCGAAGCACTCGGCTAGTTTGTCGATTACAGCGTGATGGAAATCCGGAAATGACGTGATGGTGTACTGTGGGTTGCCAGAGAAGCGGAACAGGGTAGGGAGAGCTGCTTCATGGTCAGAAATACCATCGACAACTGTACACTGAAACCCGGTGTCTATTAGGTTGGGGCTTAGAATGATTAAGTCTAGCAGTGAATTCAGCCTGGTGGGAAGCGTAACTATTTGAGTGAGTCCAAGAGAGAGCGATACATCCATCAACTCTTTTGTTAAAGAAGCGTCACGGCCAGAATAACACATCGATGGCCAGTGAATACCAGGCACGTTGAAATCTACTTGAACAGGGTGAGCTCACGGGCTAGTTGGTTATTCATAATAATTTTTTCAACAGCGCATGCTACACAAGGACACAAGACGAGGAAACACACACACGAGCGCTTTTCAGCTCAGGTGTGCAGGCTGGCGAACTCAGGTTATCCACAAGAAGTACTCACTTCTGTGGCGAAAAAGATGTTCCGAAGCATTCAGCGCACGAATACTAACGCTTCAGCCGACGTTCGGCCGCGAAATAAAAAGGTCGCCGTTGTTCCATATATGCACACAATATCGCATAACCTTAAAAAAATAGGAAAAAATGCAGGTGTTGATGTCGTTTTCACGGCCCCCCAGCGCCTTTCCAGACTGTGCCGGAGAATCAATGCAATGACAAAAATTAACTCCGGTTGTACCACGCGGCACAGAGATCCCTTGGTCACGTGCGCTGAGGGTGTAGTCTACTCGATCCCTCTTTCTTGTGGGAAGGTGTACATCGGCCAAACAGGCCGATGTATTAATGAAAGATTAAAGGAGCATCGTAGGGATCTATCTGGTTCATCACTCAGGAACTTGCCAGTGCACTGCAAGAATTGCAAACTTAAACTAGGTTCTAATGAACAATGCACCCCTATGTTCAAAAGAACAACCATTCTGAAGAAATGCCCCTACCAGCTGACTCGCGAAATAATAGAAGCAGCCAAGATTTGTAACCTCAAGAGTGAGTGCGTTAGTAGGCCTTCTGTTTCTCTGTCAAACAAAGAGATAGCGTTCCTGTCTGGTTTTATGTGAATTTGACCTGGTTTTTTCCGGTGGTTCTTCCTTCGTTTTTACTTTTGCTTTTATCCTCCTTTTTGTACCTCTGTTTTATCTCTTTTAGTCTTCGTGTTAGCACTTTTTACATCTCTTTTGTCACCACTTTTTTAGCCGTGTTAGTTGTTGGCCCTCATGCACTTCAGATGTTTTTTCGCCTCGGTCATCTTCATGCTTAGTTACCGCGATTTGTGCTTTTACCACTTTTAAAAAACGATCTCTGCCCACTGTTTGTTACGCAAAAAAAGGGCAAGTGAAATAATTTCTTCTCGCTGCTTCTTGTAATCTTTCTTCTTTTTTGCGGTCTTTGTCACCCTTGTATTGTATGCTTAACTCTTGAATATTTTTTCTTGCTTGTGGCTTGACACGTGCAGTGATTTTAGGTTTTACCCTAGTGGGCGGTTCCTTGAGGGTATATATGTAGAGGTTGGCGCCTTTTCTCAAATAAAGTTGCAGTTCAGCGCTCGTGTGTGTGTTTCCTGGTCTTGTGTCCTTGTGTAGCATGCGCTGTTGAAAAAATTATTACGTTGAAATCACCCATGAAGATGATGTTTGATACTGAAAGGCTATGTATGAATTGACCAACAGAGTGCAAAGCATCAGCAGAGGTTCCGGGGGGTCGGTAAAAAACTCCAAGAATAACAGTCTGTTTTTCTAAATAAAGCTTGTACCAAATTGACTCGGTGTTGCAAGGAGCAGGAAGTATAGAAAATCTAAGATAAGAACGCAAAAGGAAAGCTACACCACCGCCTTTGCCCTCATGCCTGTCAGCACGGATAGCAAGGTAACCAGGTGGGGTAAATTCAGAGTCATATATGTCAGGGTGTAGGCAGGTTTCAGTGATGCCAATAATGTGAGGGTCATGGGAGGACACAAGCGCGAGAAGATCAGGTAGTTTGTTTGAGATGCTTCTAGCATTAAGATTTAAAACAACGAGACTTGGTGGCGAGCTAGGTGAACGTCAACGGGGTAACGGAGGAAGCTCACTAGATTCGGTAGCTTCATGACAGGGTAACGAATGAAGCTCAGAAGATTCGGTCGCATCGTGATGGGGGTCCCGTTTCCAGCTACTCGAAGCTTCATCCCGTGTGTACCTGACACCATCAATGAAATCGTGATTGTACCGAAGCTTCACTTTCGAACCACCGTCACGAAGCCAGGAAGATGCATTCCATAGTTTCTTACGAAGGGCATGGACGTTCGCAGAGAAATACTCAGTGATGTAAAAACCTTCACCTTTGAGTTTCGATAGGTTCTTCATGACAACAATCTTCTCACTGAAGTCAAGGATCCTTAGAATGACAAGACGTGTACGTCCATCACTGGATCTGCCGATGCGATGACAACGCTCAATGCGCGGACATTCTATGCGAAGATTTTCAGTAAATATTTTGCAGATTTTGGAGAATAAACTGGCGCCATCTTCATCAGGACTCTCTTGTAGACCGTGCACAACAAGATTGTTCCGCCTTGACCGGTTTTCTAAGTCTTCACTCTTTACAACCAAGTTGGATATTGTTTTCTTTAGTGAGGTAATGTCCGAACGGAGGTTAGCGCTCAATGACTCAGAGGCTGAAGGAGTTCCAGATGATTCCAGTGATGAGACACGAGCTTCGAGGACATCAAGACGAGCGTAAAAAGTTTTCTTATTATCTGTAATGTCACTAGCGATTCGTTCTTGACCAGCAATCAGTTGCGAGAGCTGAGAAAGCACGTCTGCGACCCCCGGAGTGGAGGATAAGTCAGTATTGGAACGCGTTGCCCGCTTCCCACTAAGATATTTAGACGAGTTAGCTGAGACTGATCGTTTAGGGGGGCCTGGGTTTTGTTCAACGTCCCCGCTTTGGAGAAGGCGAGAAAAGCAAAATACAGCATTTGAACAGAAGCTTACAAAACTCTGTGGGCAGGAAAACAGCAGCAAACAACGATCATAAGATCGAACGCAGTGAGCGTTCTTTAGGTAACATACCTGCACGAAGAACATGCAACGATTAGGCATCCTGTAACGGCTGCTGCCGTCCTGCCCACTGAAGCGGTACGCCGGTGCGGTCCGATTTATAGTCCGAGGAAGAGCTGACGTAGACCAAGGGCCGATGGTGATTGGACGGTGTAGACAGACACGTGGGAAGCCGTCAGGTGCCCAGGGGAGCACGCCAGGTATATCACCAACAAGGGTGGCGTGGCAGTTCGTAGCAAAGCTGATGGTCCCATCCACGTGCCGCAAGCTTGATGGTTGCGCCGGCACTCTTGAGTCGAAGTCGCAAAAAAAGCGAAATAGCAGCAGCCGCGAGGATCTGCGCGAAGAACATGCAACGATTAGGCATCTTGTAAAGGCTGCTGCCGTCCTGCCCACAGGATGGCTCCAGGATGGCTCCAGGATGCTGCAGGATGGCTCCAATTGTCTTGCGCCTCTAAACGTTCAGCCTCTTCGAGCGCACTATGCAGACGTTCAGAAGTGCCCTTTGCTACGAAAGGTTGGCGCCCTCGGTTTCACAACGACCTGGCAAGAAGCCACCGATGTCGTGCCGATATCCGGCTTCACATTCGTTTGCGGATCCAAGAGGCACGGAAACCAAGCCGCTTGACCTTGTATTTATGTTCATGCCAATGTACTAATAAAGGCGGCGGAGGAAATTGAATTACTCAGTGACCAGCTCGAAAACGAGGACCTGTGTGCCATGCGGCTTCCAAACAAGTTGGGTGTAGTTAGCGCTTTCTTGTCGCCAAATGCAACAGAAAGATAAGTTTTTGAAAGTGTTTACGATAGCCATGCATTGCATTCCAGAAACGAAACAATCATGTTAGTAGGAGACTTAAACCAAGGCTCTTCAGAACACCTTCACATTTTGCAACGGTTGGAAAACGCGCGTGGATTCTCTTTAGCAACCCCGTCAAACCTAATTACGACTGATTGAAAAACATGTTGTAGTTTTTGTTGTTGTAGTTGTTGTTGTAGTAGTAGTAGTAGTAGTAGTAGTAGTAGTAGTAGTAGTAGTAGTAGTAGTAGTAGTAGTAGTATACAAGACCTTTATTTGGCCATAATTTATAGGCCGAGCATGTCGACCGCCTGGGCGACCAGAAGTCGCTGTTCTTGCTCCCCTTCAGCGCCAAGCCAGTCGAGCCAGATGGTGATGGATAAAGAAGGTGGAGGGTAGGAACCCGGCTGCTGAACAGCCGGGCAATAGAAGAGGAAATGGGCCAGGTCCGCATAGATACAGGGACAGTTGGGACAGGAAGGGGCCGATCGATAGCGATAGAGAAAGAGGCGAGACGGGGTGATAACTGTATTGATTTGGATGTGCCGAAAAAGGCGAGCCTCCGGCACCGTGAGTGATGGATGAGGGGGAGGGTAAAGGCGTTTGTCTAGTAGAAGTAGTAGTAGTAGACCTGTATTCGGCCATAATTTGCAGGTCAAGCATGTCGATCTCCCCGGCGACCATAGGTCGCTGTTCTTCTCCTGCAGCGCGAATCCAGTCCAGCCAGGCGGTGATGGATAGAAAAGGGGGACGGGGAATGGGCACTCGACACAGAGCAGCCGGGCAATAGAAGAGGCAAGGGGCCACCTTCGCACAGATACAGGGGCAGTTTGGACAGGAAGGGTCCGATCGATAGCAAAAGAGAAAGAGGTGGGACGGGGTGATGCTTGCGTTCATTTCGATGTGCCGAAGAGAACTAGTATTTCAGATCAAGTATATAGTCTTAGATGCTTCGCGGTTCTACAGTTACTTTACAGCTGACAAAAGAGGGTTCTTACTGCTCAAAACTTAGCATGGGTAACCGCAGTTGCACATGCAAAAATTTATTGAAGATGTGTAGTCTTTGGCCACTGTAGACATGTGATAAGGTTTCAATAAAACATGTTCATAAAAACTTCTCAACAGAGTTCTTCATAGTCGAACAGGAAATCATATGGACGGAAAAGTACTTTCGCACATTTAAAGCATTCACAAACAGTGTTAACTCGTCAATTAGTTTTTCCTTTCCAAAGCAGGCACTCCTCACAAAACGCCTCCAAAGCCTGATCGTAAGGTTTTCCAAGAAATACGAGTTGTGCCAAAATTAATAACGTCACCGCTTTACGCTCTACGCACAGCCATATTTGCATCAATACTCATTCTCTACCTATAAATTGCAGGTAAGATGATAGATTAGCGCTCTACTACATGCATTGCGTTTGTTTTTATTCGACACTTCAGTACAGCTCATATATCTTCAGTACAGGTCATATTTTTTCAAAAATATAAATACTCTGTTTATCTGCTTTTCCCGGTCTCCTGAGTTCCTGTCGAGTCTCGTAACATTCACAAGTTGTCCTGGTGTGTTTTTCTTGCGCTTTCGGCAATAAATGTCCTCTGCTCTGTGTACCATGAACTTCGAAAAGAAAGCGATTCTAAAATCCCACTAAACTTATACATCATCAGCCCAGACAATAGATCACCGCAGTTTTACCGCAGCAGTAACAATTCATTAGATTTATATCAGCGATGCGGTTGTGGAGAAACCGGAAGAATGCGATATGTCGCGGTCATGTTTTCCGCCAAGTTATCCCTGCATTAGGAAGCTGGCCAGATATTTAGCCAGTTCTCACATATTTCACTCCTGTTTTACCTCGCAACTATTGCCAAGAAAGGTCTGCGCTTTGTATCTGAACACTGAGCTCCACCCCTTCTCCCCTCTCCTCCCGCAAAAGAAAATGCTGGGAGGAAATTCGCATTCGTGACAACTGACTATTCAATTCGTTTCTATACGTATATAAGCTACACTTATTCACTTTGTGTTTACAAAACTCCCATCTACCTGCCCTCTCGCTACTATGGATTACATAAGGCTGCTATACGGAAGCAGCAAAAACCATGATACAATGTTTTTAAGGGCAAGGGAGTACATATGGAAGTTTGAACAGCCAGCCTTGATACGTCTTATTAAACAGTTTTCAATCTTGCAGACAGATCCTTACTTTTCAGCATCTGTGGTGCATTGCTAGAAATTGGAGGATTGTTAAGCGATGCTTCACCTCTTGGCTCTCGATTATTTATCTGAGCATATTCCCTAAAACACTGCTCCTTGTGTGCAATGTCAAGCTAAATAACACATTACTTTTCTCAATATCGAAAAAATTACTAAACTTTCATGTACGTTTAATCGTCCCAATTTAGCAGCCATTTAATTAGGTAGACTGCACCTACTAAACTCCCCCCCAACGCAGTTTTCTCAGTCGTTTAATAGAAGTGCGCAGCACTCTGAAGGTTGTCTAGCAAATAAATTTCCCCGGAGACTGTAATGCCCTGTTTGACTTGCCCTAATACCTCACAGCAGGTGCATCAAGGCATTCCTTTGCATACGCCTGTGCTGGAAGGCTGAAGAACTACATTGGTTGAACATTTAATACAAAATCATGTTTCTGAAGAACACGCAATCAGACACGACGTAGTTTTTCAATGATAACGTCAGCCTAAATTGCAATCAAACTGCACTGCACCACTCATTTAGTATCGTGCGTCGCATGCGACATCCTGCCGCATGGCTGTCTCATCCTCCAGGGAAAGCAAAAGCGAATATAGGTTTTTAACACTGCTTTCATGTTCACCAAAATACAAATATTTCTATGCAGCTTTTAGGGATTTCGGCATCTGTGGAAGATTCTAATGGCTGCATTCAACCCTGTTGAAAAAACACATTGGAGTATGTAATGCGCTGCCATGAAGGAGAGGACTCATGCATAAGTATGCTTGAAATTATTCGCTGGCACTTTCGGGCTATTGATATCTCAGGGTCGTTAGAAAAAGTATTGAAAAAGACGACTACAAAATACTGCAAGGGTGCTGTACTCTCACTATTTTTATCTCTTGGCTATCATCATCAGCCATCATAAGCATGACAACGCCTTCTGCAGGCCAGAGGCCTCTCCCATATCTCTCCAATTAACCCTCTTTTTTGCCTATTGCGCCCGCCGTATCTCCAGATAACTTATTAATCTCATCCGCTCATCTAACTTCCTGCCGCCCCCTGCTACGTTTGCCTTCTCTTCGAATCCACTCCGTTACCCTTAAGGACCAGCGGTTATCTTGCCTACGCATTACATGCCCTGCCCAAGCCCATTTCATCTTCTTGATTTCGACTAGGATGTCATTCAGCCGCGTTTGTTCCCTCACCCACTCCGCCCACTTCCGGTCTCTTAACGTTACACCTATTATTCGTTTTTCCATAGTTAGCTGCGTTGTCTTTAACTTATGCTGAACCCACTTTGTTAGCCTCCATGTTTCTGCCCCATAGGTGACTACCGGTAGGATAGAGCTGTTGTAGACTTTTCTCTTGAGGGATATTGGCAAACTGAAATTCATGATCTGAGAGAACCTGCCATATGCGCTCCACCCCATGCTTATTCTTCTAGTTATTTCCCTCTCATGATCCGGATCAGCGGTCCCTACCTGCCCAAAATAGACATATTCTCTTACTACTTCCAGCACCTTGCTACCAATTGCGAACTGCTATTCCCTTGCTAGACTGCTCAACATAACTTTGGTTTTGTGCCTGTTAATTTTTAGCCCAGTATCAAGGGCACAGTATGAAGTCTATTTCATTTCTAGCTTCACCATTTTGGCTCTTCCACGTCCACTTCCTGCTTGCTCGTTTGCGGAAGAAGGTATTATTGATCCATAAATTATTCCCATCTTCGAACTCTATAATAACTCTCCCCTGCTATTCCTAGAACCTATCCCATAGTCTCCTTGCGCCTGGTCTCCAGCTGGCTTCCTGCCTACCTTCGCATTGAAGTCGCTCATCAGTACAGTGTACTGAGATTTTACTTTGGCCATTACCGACTCCATATCTTCATAGACACATTCAACGACCTGGTCATCATGTCTTGATGTAGGAGCATAGGCCGGCACCACGATCAGCTTCTACCTCTAAATTAAGCCTAATTACGATATCTGCCACTCTTCTATTAATACTATAAAGCTCATATATATTGGTAGCTTTGTCCTGATTGATGGGGAATCCCACACCTAGTTCTCTGTCTGCTAATCCACAATAACACAGTACGAGCCGGCCCTTTAAGACTGTATACGCCTCGTCTGTCCTAACTTCTCTAAGCCCTAAACATCCCATTTATTACCCGCTAACTCCTCCAACAGCACTGCAATGCTGGCCTCACTGGATAAGGTTCCAGCGTTAAAGGTTGCTAGGTTCAGTTTCCAATAGCGGCCTGTCCGGAGCCAAAGATTCTCAGCACCCTCTGTTGCGTCACAGATCTGACCGTCGCCTTGGTCAGTTGCTCCGCAGCCGCTGGGGACTGAGGGCCAAGGGTTAATTAATTTGTTCATAGAAGGTTGCGGCCAAGTACTACACCAGGGTGTCGGTTCTGGTCACCGAGATCAGACCGCACTCCAGGCCTGGTTATGCAGTCAATCGACTCGCGTTTTTTTTTTAACCCGGTCGAGATTTGCGTGGCCCCGGGATTCGAACTCCGGTCCTCTTGAACGCGAGGCGGATGCTCTACCTCTACCCCATCGCTACACTCCTGAATGTATGTGCTCACTATCGAAAGCGTTACTTTGGAAAAATTTAGGCAAATGGCCTAATGATGGAACCTCGGCAACCTCTGTTGCCATACAATGGGGTCTTGGTAAATAGCTGAGAATGTGTTCTTAGTTTCATAATTTAGCGCCCAGACACCAAAGTGCTAAATTCAATTCACATGACTACGTAAGAATGTTTCGAAGGAAAATGTAACATGTAATAATAAGCAAAACGGTAGCGTGCAAATTGACATTCTTCAGCAAATTAGATGCTAGAAAGCAAGACGATAAAGGCCGGCCACACTGAAAAAGTTTTACCACACAAAGTTTTTATGGCAGAAAATGCCGATTCATTGTGCACTGCGATCTGCTGGAGTCTACCGTAGGCCCCCTCTCTTGGAAGACAGTTGTCAAAATCTGACCGGTGCAGATTGTCGACAGGAGTTCGTTTTCCTTTGTCGAAGATTATTTCCATCTGGACCAAACCTAAGGCAGAAACAGGCGAGCTAATAGAAATGGCCAGTTCTGAATTTGGCACATGTGCAAAAAGTTACAATCAGCAGCTCACTGATAACTCCTCGGATTTAGAGCATGTAATACATACCAATATAGACCACCCCAAAACCTTTGAGGTCTATATTGCAGCCCTAGATCAGATGCTTACAAGGAGCCTTAGGAGCCGGCAGCAAATGATGACAACTTATAGGAGCATGGGCAAACACTCAGTTGTTAGCGTGTAGTAAGAGGACACGAATAAAATTTAATTATTTAAATCGTATTGGTCTCTATGGAGAAATGAAGTAGATGCAGGCGCAAGCATTCGCTGTACATAAGGACACATACGAAGTTCGAAGGCTTTTCTGCCTTCAGCACCTTGTTTGTTGCACGTGTGAGTTTTTAATGACGCACAGAGGACATTATTTCTTCAAACGAAAACTCAAAACCAAGATTTAAGTGTCATTGCCAGGTCCCACCTTATTAGGATTGCGGTGATAAATGCAGCACCCTGAAGAACTCTTCTTCATCCTTTTCACATCGAATAAATAGTTCATGTTCTGTCACCTTCTGCTGTTTCTAAAGAATATGTGGATGATCGCGGCTCTCCATTCGACGTACTGCCCGCTCTGCAACGGTCTTATCTGGTGCACGTGTTTTATATACAATATTTTGTACACGGGCCTTGTCTAGGGCTTTCGTATGGGATGTAGACACTATCAGATAGCAGGAACGTGACCTGCTTCTCTTGTAATATGCGTGCGCAACAAACTTCCTGTCACGTAGTGTCTTCAGTAAACTTTACGTGCTGACTCTTCGTCCCCCTTACAGGATGTTTATGTTTCAGAGGTGCAAAGCGGGTAGTTATATAAAGAACACAACTGTAGACCCACCGTCATCGTGATACATACTGCATAATATTGCTGCGGAAATCCGAAACGCATGCAACGCCCAAGTGGTGTGTGTTCCTTTCGAACGTCGAGGCCCGTATCCCTAGGTAGTACCTTGTTTGTCTACGTGGGGTACATTAATGGTGGTATCTGACCAATGCTTTTGAAGGACCGCAGGCAGGGCTAACTTGGCGAATAAATGTGCTCTCCCTGGTAAAGATATCATATCGGGTCATATCATATTAAACAAATCTTGTAATATCGACCAGATATTAAGAAAGAATTCGCACAACTGACAAAAATTCCGAAATTCTAGGCGGCAATGACGAGAGTGTCAGAAAGAAGACATTCTCCAGCAATTCATTCCCTTCGAGCACACGAGGTAGCACGGGACAAGGTATAGAATGGAACCTTGGCCCGGAGTGGTAGAGTTCTTTTTTCAGGCAGCCGGCTGTTTTGTGCAGTCTGTGCTGCAGACTTTTCCTTTGTTTTCTTTCTTTATAAGCTTATCCAACGCCACTTCAACAGCAAATTTTACGTTAGCGTGACATAATGCTCTATGCTGCATAGAGCCCATCATTTTCATGTGTTATTTTTCCGAATATTCCTGGGAACAGTAGTGAAATAAGTCGCTATTTCTTGAGTTAAGAATTGCGTAAAATTATGGCTTATTTCGAAAAACTGCTTCATGGTCCGGAACATTTTTCTGTGTGGGAAGGGCCAGACGTTATTTCTCTCAAACGAAAGCAGTTATCTACGAGCCCTAGTTTTCATGTGGCTCATCAGAAGAGAGTTCTTATCATCACCTTCATAAGGAACATATCAAAAATAGAATTTAGGAACAAACTCTTTACTACTGAAAATTTTGCATTTTTCTCATTTATTACGCTTATCTTGCCCCGTAAACTATGTATCCCTTCTTTTTCAGGAATTTGTGCATCTGTGCTACACCTGACCACGCCTACATGTTCACTAAGAAGATATTTAAGATGAGATTGGACATTTTTAGTGCGCACAAATTTGACACAAGACATAAAGAGCGCTGGCGTGGTTTGATCCTTGATCGCGCTGAATTGACGTCACACAAGTGCCTAACGTTCTGATGGTTCGGTTCCTACGCACGCTATCCATCGAATTTAATCTGATATGAAGACACGCCAGAGGCAACAGGCGATGGAAGATGTTTAAAGTCATCGACAAACAAGTTACAGTGCCTCTATAGGATATGTAGGGTCACACCGTTTTCCGTGCAGTGCTTTCAGCTGCTTACCATGGCAAACATTTTCTTCGACGTAGTTCAAAACATAGTTATATTTCCGAAATGGAATCAGTGATACACCAGAAACTATTTCAGACATAAAAAAGAACAGCTGCATCAAAACAATGAGTACAAAGCGTCGTGCTATACCCGCATCGTGACCAGGAAGCTGCGGCTCACAGACAGGGAACGTCCGATACAAGGTCGCTGACGGGCTCTGTCCCAGTTATGGCGGGATGGCCTCTTTCTTTCATACGCGCACGTCTCTGCTTCCTTTCTAAAGCAGTATGTTTTTGTTCTTGTAGCACACTTCTGACCATGCACGCAAAACATAATCTCATAGCCATTACGGAGCGCATTACTGAAAACATGTGCGCGCAAACTGATGCGGACCTGCCGCGATGGCTCAGTGGTTAAGCCGCTCGTCTACCAAGCCGGAGTACCCGAGTTCGAAGCTGACCGCGGCGACCGCGTTTCGATGGAGGCGAGACGCAAAAGGTGCCCGTGAGCTGTGCGATGCCAGTGAATGTTAAAGAACCCCAGGTGATCGAAATTTTTCCAGACACCTCTGATACGATACCACACGGTGGTGATGGTGGTGGTGGTGGAACTTTATTTCCAGCGGATATAGAGGAGCGACCCGAAGTCGCCCCCCGCTTAAATGGCGACCGCTATCCCTTGGGCAGCGGCGGCGTCTTCAGCCAGCTGGAGGAGCTTGATCTGTGTCCCCGGGTCAGAACTGAGCAATAGAGCCTCCCAGTGATCAGAGTCGGTAATGAATCGACTCGCGGGTAGGGACTGCGGTCAGCTCCAGATCATATTGTAGCGGATGGAATGGGTTTTATACAGGTGAAGGCTGGACGAAACACAGATGACAAACAGCTTGGAGCCAAGATCAGTCTGCGCGCGCCTCCCTCTTCTTCCTCCAAGTCCTCAGTAAGCCGCTACGCGGCGTAACAATTTCCCCGGGGGCAGACGATTCTCGTCCTCGAGAATGTCACGCAGATCGACGCTGGCAGCGCTTCAAGCGGGCCACATGAACGACTTGTGTCCTGCGGGAACGGCGTTTATCCGTCGTCACCTTGGCGATGACGTAATTCACGTCATTCAGTGGGTCCAACACGACGAAGGGGCCATCGTACTTATACAGAAACTTTTGATACAATCCTCGCCTACGGGCTGGCGTCCAAAGGCAGACAAAGTCTCCAGGAGAGTAAGTGACTGCTCGATGATGTGAGTCGTAGTATTCTTCTGAGCGGCGTTGAGAGGCCAGGGTACGTAAACGGGGTATACGACGGGCTTCTTCGGCACGGCAGAGTATCTGGGCAACGGACGCGTTGTCGTTGAGGGAAAACAGGAAGATGGTATCGATGAAAACGCGGGGAGTTCGGGCATATAGCAAATAGAAGGGAGAATACCCTGTAACCTCATGATTTGCCGCGTTATAAGCGTACGCCACATATGGCAGCACGGCGTCCCAGTTGCGGTGGTCAGACGAAACGTACAGAGATAACATAGTTGTCAGGGTGCGGTTGGTGCGTTCGGTAAGACCGTTGTTCTGCGAGTTGTACGGAGTAGAGTGCCGGTAGTCTGATCCACAGAGCCGGAGCATTTCATCCACGACATCAGCAGTAAATTGCCGTCCACGATCACTTATTATAACACGGGGTACGCCGTGGCGAAGAATAACAGAGTGGAGAAGAAACGACGAAACATCATCAGCCTTGGCGGTAACGAGAGCCGCGGTTTTGGCGTATCGGGTAAGATGGTCCACGCAGACAATCACCCAACGGCGTCCCTCTGAAGACTTTGGGAAAGGACCAAGCAGGTCAATTCCAAGCTTTTCAAAAGGGGAAGTGAGTGGTTTGACGGGCTGCAGAGGACCGGCCGTCGTGGTGGTTCGTGCCTTAAGGCGTTGGCATTGTTCACATGTCGCAACGTACTGCTTGGTGGTCTTATCAACTTGCGGCCAATAAAAACGCTGCCGAATTCGATGGAGGATA
This sequence comes from Amblyomma mixtum, assembly GCF_055824585.1. Taxonomy (NCBI): domain Eukaryota; kingdom Metazoa; phylum Arthropoda; class Arachnida; order Ixodida; family Ixodidae; genus Amblyomma; species Amblyomma mixtum. Next base: position 129,341,324 of record NC_143019.1, read on the forward strand.
CGAGAGAAGCCTAGATGACCAGATGTCATGTCATCGTGCATAGCGTGCAAGACTTGCGACCGGAGACTTTTCGGGACGACCAAAAGCAGGGCAGCACCATCGACAGAGTAGTTCTTCTTGAACAAAATACCATCTTTGATAATAAATGGCGTTGAATCTACTCCTCCTTCTGCTGCTTCTATAAGGGGCTGCAGTGAAAGGTCCCTACGTTGCTCTCGGCGAAAGGTCGCCATACTGGGGAACGCCGGCTCGCACGAGGCTAAACACTCCTCGAAACCGCCTTCATCATTGGCTGAGGCTGGCAACGGGTGGCGTGACAAGCAGTCTGCATCACTATTACGACGCCCACTTTTGTAGCAACCAGCAAAGTTATATTCATGTAGGCGCAATGCCCAGCGCGCCAGACGACCAGATGGATCGTGGAGTCCGATGAGCCAGCAGAGAGAATGATGGTCCGTAACAATGGTGAAGTGGCGTCCATACAGATACGGTCGGAACTTGTGCACAGCGAACACAACGGCGAGGCACTCCAATTCGGTGACAGTGTAGTTGCGCTCACATTTTGTTAACGTGCGGTTGGCATAGGCAATAACATACTCAGCCCCACCGTGCAGCTGGACAAGCACCGCCCCAACACCCACGCCACTGGCGTCAGTGTGGATCTCCGTCCGAGCAGAAGGGTCGAAGTGCCGCAGGAGGGGTGCTCACGTTAGAGAAGATTTCAGCTGATGAAAGGAGGAGTCGCACTCGGGGGTCCACACAAACTGCGAATCCTTATGCAGAAGAGAAGTGAGGGGGTGGGCAATCTGCGCATAGCCAGCAATGAAGCGACGAAAATATGAAGAGAGTCCGAGGAAGCTCCGAAGGCTTTTCAGGGTGCGTGGAGGCTCGAAATCTCGTACTGCAGCGACCTTCTGCGGATCCGGCCTGATGCCATCCTGGTTGACGAGGAAGCCAAGAACTAGAGCTTGCCGGTCCCCAAAATGGCACTTCTTTCTGTTCAAAATGAGTCCCGCCGATTCGATGCATTCGAGAACGATATGGAGTCTTTCATTGTGCCCTTGGAAAGTCTTGCCGAAAATGATGACATCATCCAGGTAACACATGCAGATTTCCCATTTTAAGCCACGAAGCATCGTGTCCATAAATCGCTCGAACGTTGCGGGGGCGTTGCATAATCCAAATGGCATTACAATAAATTCTTACAAACCATCTGGGGTTACGAAGGCTGTCTTCTGACGGTCGGCTGGATGCAGAGGAATTTGCCGATGACCAGATCGCAATTCAACAGAGGAGAAATATGACGCCGAATACAGACAATCGACTGCGTCGTCAATGCGAGGTAACGGGTATACGACTTTCATTGTTAGCGCATTTAGACGGCCGTAGTCAGCGCAGAATCGCCAAGAGTTGTCTTTTTTCCGCACTAGGATCACAGGGGCGGCCCACGGACTGGAAGATTCGCGGATGACTCCTTTCTGCAGCATTTCGTCCACCTGTTCTTGAATGATCTTGCGCTCTGCCGGGGAGACTCTGTAAGGTTTCTGGCGAATAGGGGGTGCGTTTCCTGTGTTAATTTTATGCTGTATTTGAGAGGCTGGGAAATCACTAGCCGATCCCGTAGAGGCAAAGTCGAACACTTGAGCATGACGTGCCAAGATGTCTTGCAGCGTATTGCGTTCACTAGACGGGAGTGATTTGTTGACTATGCGCTCAAGCTCAGCAGAAAAGTCAGACTTCCCGGGCTCTGCTCTGCTGACATCAGAAATAGTTTCAATGGCGTGGGTCACATGGTTACCAAATCTTGCGAGTGCTAAACCAGAAGGAAGACGAACAGGCTCCTCTGACACGTTCACACTCCAGATGAGTGCGTCGCCATCCACTGCCTCGACGACGGAGCGTGGCGCTAAAATATTTTTTTCGCCCCGTTCGAGAAATTTGGCTCGACGACTAATGAGTTCGTGCAAACGAAAGGTTGGGGTGATTTCACAGGCACAAATTTTGCCGTCATCGCCGGCAGCAGCACATCTTCCTGCAGGGAGAGAACTCCTTCATGAAGCTGGGACATGGTATCCACTAATACGGGGATAATGTTTGGCTTCAAAGAAATTTCACCGCCACTGAAGTCTAATGTTGCACCACACTCGCGCAAAACGTCAACACATAAGATCACGTCATGTGTGGTACGTCTCAGCACAACGAATTCCGTTCGGTAGCACTCGTCACCAAACACAACTGAAGCGTAGCACAGGCCAACTGGAACTAAAGTTTCACCCCCAACTCCACAAAGCGTACCGATTCTGTCCCACACAAACATAACTTTCTGTCGAAGGCGGTTTTTAAATGAAAAGCTCATAACGGACACAGCGGCACCAGTGGCAACTAAAGCATCCGTTTCAACATTGTCTATAGTCACTGACACCTTGTTCTTGAGCATGATTATAGGTGGAGGTATTCGCGATGTTGACTGTCCGGCGAGAGGTACTGGGATCGATACCCAGCACCTCCACCAAATATAGTGGATGATATGGGTTTTATACAGGTGAAGGCTCGACGGAACACAGATGGGAAACAGCTCGAAGCCCAGATCAGTCTGCGCGCGCCTCTCTCTTCTTCCTCCAAGTCCTCAGTAAGCCGCTACGCGGCGTGACAATATGATTTAGATCGGCTTCCGCATTACAATTTTTGCATTTGTCTGAGTAGAGTCCTTCCGAATAGAAGCTACACAATTGGGGATTGGGATAGGTGTTAGTTTGATGTTTACGCCAGGCTTTGGCCTGTTGCTTGGAGAGGGTTTTATCTGCTGGGGGGAATCTGAGTCTCTACGACACGGCAACTTTTTCTTCTTTCACTCCCTCCTTTATCCCTTCCTCTTACGGCACGGTTCGGGGGTCCACAGAGGTATATGCGACAGCTACTGCGTCATTTCTTTCCTCAAAAAACAATTTTCAATTTCAAATGATGTGACGGCGACCCTGCCGGCAGTGGCAGCGTCCTCTTTGTCATCCTTTTTGCATTTCTTTTTCTTTCCTGTTGCCCTGGCAGTAGGTGAAAAAAGCAGTAAATTATTTTTGTTCCGTATTATCAGGTACAAATTGGACCGAATTCGATGTGTACGAAATGTGCTAGGGTGGAGTGCAAATGTCGTGTAATACAAGTGTTTACGGAATACGAAACAATGTCAAGGACATATATTATCTCGGCCACCCGAGTCGATATTTTACGAATACGTTAGCACAAAATAGGTGCAGTGCCGATTAATGGGGTTTAACGTCGCACAGCGACACAGGCTATGAGAAGCGCCACAGAGAACAGCTCCGGATAATCTCGACCTACTGACACCGCATAGATCGCAGCAGATCGCAGCAGATCGTCTCCATCGAAATGCGACAGCTGCGGTCGGGGTCGGACCTGCATCTGTCGGGTCAGCAGCCCCATAAATAAGGACCCATCGGGGCGGCTATACATGAAATTAAGTGGTTCTTTTTTCCGAGGTGATTTTACGGCGATTTACGAATGTTTGATAACGGTGACGACGAGCCGCTGGAATACATCGCGTGCGCGGGAAACCAGGACGAGGATGCTTGTTTAGTTGCCTGCAAAGTGCAGTACGGGTGCTGTTTTAATTAACTAATAGAACAAATGCACTTTTCTAGCCTATTTCTCGGTTTTAGTGAAATCTGGGCATGATGTATAAATTTACTCTCCTCACATTTATTCAGCTTTGATAGGAACCCATCGAGAAAATTGTTTTAGGCAGTGCAAGAATGTAGTTACTATGACTTGAAGATAGTTGCTCCTTATTCGTCAAACGTTATTAAGTCAATCCTTAAGAGCAAACAGAGCACCTATTATTCTATGAAAAACCAATCCTCAGCAACAAACAGATTACCTTATATTCTAGCAACTGCATCTCAGGCGCTTTGTTACGTAATTTTCTGTCCTCCACAACGCAGTGTTACCTCTTTCCAACGCACAGCATAAGCTCTTTCAACGCCAATGCGATAGATACTCCCCTTCTGCGAGGCATAAATCAGACCCGGAATCAAAGAAAGAATTCTTTTACTCTCTCCTCTTCTTTCCTAAGCAAATCAAAATAAATGCTTAATGCCCTAGCGGGAACAAGGAAGGACTACGCGTGCAGGCGGTGATGTGGTGGCGACATTTTCACTCGGCCCTAGCACATTTTGTGGTGTGTTTCAACTCTATCGAGAATTATCATGTGAAAGCATAAATATTGCGACACTATTGCTCACCCTTACAGCGTGTTGTATTGATTTCTAGCAATTCCAGCGGTTAATTTTTTTTTTGTATTAGCGCGATAAAATTAAACGCCCCTTTACGCAGTAAAGCCTGCATCGGCGTTGTGAGTGAAAAATCATGAGCATAGCTCTGTCCTGTCGTCCCCAGGTGTCACCTAGGAGGCAGGTGGGCCACCCAGGTCACGTGACCTTTCTGCGTCATCAGAACCTGTCCACCGTACAGTGAGAAAATTACCCACTGCAGCAGGTGTCAGATAAATTAATCATCGGTTGCTCGGGAAGAGCAACTTGGGCCAAACGCGGCCAGTCGCCGAGAGCAGCTTCCATTGCAGGGAAGTGGCGCAGCGCCCTACCTCTGCACCACTGCGCCAGGGGAGTTACGAGGACTCCCAGGGATCTACGAATGTAAGGTAGCGAATGCGCTTCTTCTGCATATATGCGAATTAACCCAAATACGCTATCGCGTCATACCCTTAAGGCGGAGCTTAAATTCCGCTCCAATTTTCTTACATAAATACTTTCTCGGAGCCTGCCATTCTCTGCTACAAAAAGGTGATATTGACGCCTTTATTTTCGTGCCCTCCGCTTTTTAATCCTAGGAAATCCTTTTATTCAGCTATGGCTATGAAATAATATTGCGCAAAAAATTCTCAAAGTACACACTACAGTCAGGCAGGCGAGAGCCGTGAAATATTGGCGTGGAATGGTATATCGTTTTTCTCGCCCGTTCACCTATGGTACTAAACTTTATGCCTGGTTCTTCAGGCTCTACTACTTGTCTTAACCCTCAAAGAGCCCGTCCTGAGTCTTGTTCGCTTTCGTCCAAGTATTTCGCACTGTTGCGTTAATAACCAGCTGCCTTCGCTCAAAGGGGAACAAGGGCGCCTTTCTTCACAGGTATAAAATGAAAATATGACATCACTCTCTGGTGTTCGTCTGGCTCTCCCGGTCACGTACAGGACACCCTGCAACGTGGCCTAGATCTCATCCACTCCTTTCTCACCACTGCTGGCCTCTCTCCTACTCCTGAAAAATCCGAGCTCCTTCTTCTCAACCATTCCTCATACCAGCGCTCACAAAACCACTTTGTCTCTTTCCACCTTTCTGGCTGTCCCATTCCTGTCGTCACGCAGTGCAAAGTTCTTGGCTTTCCTTTGCATGCAGCCAAGAACGTGCAAGCCCTCCACCACGCTGTCACCACCTGCCACTCCGTAACTCACCTCCTGCGGCGCGTGGTCACTCGGAGCTCAGGTCTCCACGAGGCTCATGCATGCCGAGTTGCCCACGCGCTGGCCCTCAACAAGGTCTTGTACTTTGCACCCTACGTTTCCTTCAATCAGACTCAACTTAACGCTCTTGAGACTGCCCTTGTGGGCCTCTACAAGGCAGCTCTCAACCTCCCTATCCCTACCTCTACCTCTAAGCCCTTTGCCACAGGCCTCTTCAATCCTCTCCGTTCTCTTCTCAGTCTACATCGTGACTTGCCCGGCTTTCCCTTACCCGTCAGGGTCAGTGGTTATTGACTCAAGCGGGTATCTCGCCCATTCCAATCTCCCCGTTTACCTTTCCTATTCCCACCCCCGCTCCCAATCTTCGTATCCTTCCCCTCCCGACCAACATATCGCCCGTCCTGCACGCAAGTCATCGTCATGCGGCCGCGCAGCACCATTCCCCTCTCTTTGATACCCAGGGTGTAGCCTACACGGATGCCTCCTTCGTGGCTCCTCGAGGTTCCTGCGGCTACGCCCTGTACCATCTCCACCTCCCCGCTCCTGAAACCCAAACCAGCGGTCTGTATCTACGCCCTCCGGACGCATTCTTCCTCGAGGTTCTCGCCATTGCGCATGCCCTCCTGTCATTTGACCTCCTTCCCTCTCTCCAAGAGTACACAGTCTATTCAGACTCAAAAGTCGCTCTACACCACTTACAGCAACGCACATTAACCTCTTCTCTCCAACAGGAGGTCGAACGAGCGGTCTCCGCACTGCAGCCTTCCATCGTTTTCGTAAAAGACATGAGAGCGCAAAACGGCAACATGGACGAGTAAGGGAACAGGACGAGCGCTGCTTCTTCCATTGTTTTCCCGGGCTGGGTCCCTGGGCATTCAGGGATTCACGGCAATAAGCTATCCCATCAGCTCGCCCGCGACACACTTCTTTGGGCACTGTTGATCCCCTGGCCCAAGGGCTCGGAAGACGGTGGGAGAATCACCCTTCTCCGCACCATAAAAGAGGTCTACCTAGAGCTCCGCCTCGACAAACACCTTGACCCTCCCCCTCATCCATCACTCACAGTGCCCGAGGCTCGCCTTCTTCGGCACGTTAAAATGAATGCAGTCATCACCCCGTCTCGCCTCTTTCTCTATCGCTATCGATCGGACCCTTCTTGTCCCAACTGCCCCTGTATCTACGCGGACCTTGCCCATTGCCTCTTCTATTGCCCGGCTGCTCAGCAGTCGGGTTCCTTCCCCCCACCTTCTTTATCCATCACCACCTGGTTCGACTGGCTTGGCGTTGAAGGGGAGGAAGAACAGCGACTTCTGTTCGCCCAGGCGGTCGACATGCTCGGCCTGTAAATTTTGGTCGAATAAAGGTCTTCTACTACTACTATCGAGATGTGGACATCAACGCTCCTAAAGGAGTGAATAAGCGTTCAGTAATGTTATACGAAGCAAAGTGCCTTGTGGGATTCCATAAATTTAGGCTGAACTCCTTGGTTTATAAGAACTCATGAAGCCTTGAAATTCTTTGGCCAAAAGCCTTACCCTAAACCAGCTCTTCGTCGATGTAGACTCTAAGAAAAAAATGTGGCCCCTTTTCTGCGCTGATAAAAACCATGACCTCATATTTCACAGCGCAAACTTGACTGTGTAGCGAAGCCATTCCTTTAACTGCTGTTCTATTTCAAACCATTTCGTCCCTTTCTACACCCTTGCATGCTTGTGTAACTGACAATGGCGTCAAATTTCTTTTTTGTTCCTCCTAGTGGTCATTTTTTTGGCTCAGTCTCCATTATTACACTCTTCGCTTCCACCTACCCCTACGTCCGGAGCCGTCGTGGACCCCTAAAAATGCTACTGCCCGGCCTCCCAGGCGCCAGCCGTTGTCTGCTCTGCGGCTGCGGCGTCTGCGAGAACATATCATGTTTGTAAGGATGGTGCTGGTCTATAGATCGTCGCCTTAGGATACGCGTGCAGCATCTTACCTTACGCAGGGATACAACTGCGTCGTGATCTGCATTGACTAGGCGAACGCATCACTGCTCATTGTAAAAGGAATAAAGTAAAAGTGTATGCAAAATTTTCATGCCTTTTAAACCGATGAAGTAATTCTATCTGGATACTGATAACGTGGATTGTTGAGCTAGTTCGTGCATGATCAGAGAAACGTTCTCGCCGTGTCTGTGTTACATCTTGGTCTTGGTTTCTCTTTGCTGCTGTTTTTAATTGACCACCTGGATAAGTTATCTGCGCGATAGTTCAAAAGCACTTAATCAGCTTCTGTAATATTCCCCACTGTTTTAGAGGTCACGAATCCAGGAGTACATATTTTCCCAAAAAAGTTGGTGAGTACGTTCAGGCGATACCTTGCGCCGCCCCGTCATTAGTGTTTCACTTTTAAATGCCGCAGCTAAGCAACACTTAGGACTTCTTTCAAATTATAAAATTACTGACTACGTTCATTTATGTTGTTCATAAATGCCTTACTATTAGCACCGCCGTTTACTGGACATCTCAGCAACCCCCCGAGTTGCTATCCACGTGAAATTTTCTGTCACAGGCATGCGTCATTAGCTAAAAGCGGAACATGATCTCATAGACAACTCGACACCTCGCGCATGTGCCCCGTACATGAAACGCAGTTTCCCCCGCTTAGCGCCGGTTACACGTTTGTAAACTTTACGTGCTGGTTTGCCCTTAACGGAAACGCTCGTGTTCTTGCTTTCAGTTGCTACAGCGCGAAGCTATAAAAAGATCGCAGCTTTGAACCGGCCGCTAATCTAGCACATCGTAACTAACGTCGCTGTCTGAATCAAATACAGTCGCAAAGCTCCAGCCTGCCAGTCTTCTTTCAAAGTTACTGGTTCACCTGATCAGGTAAGTATTGCGCTTTCACGCATTTTCCGTACTTTAACATTTATTCTTGGAGGTAAAAACAAAAAAAAAATTATTGTAGCGAATCTCTTTGTAGACAGCAGGCGTATATGTGAAGTCCCCTGCACGAGAGGCGTAGCATATTCTAAAATGGCGCACAGATGGTGGCAGCCGAGAACAGTTCCTGGCTGTGGCCTCTAGAGGCTGAGCGGGCCCCTAGGTTCATCCGATTCAGTTCATCGAGTCAGGCAGCCCGCACGGTCTCCCTTCTTCTACCTTGGCGACATTTTCACCTCTCTACGAAGCTGCTTAAAGCTGCTGCTAGAGGCTTACGCATGCATTGTCTGTCTCTTGACCCTCGGCAACCAATCGAGGGCCACGGCCGCAGCTCTACTGGCGCCGAGCACTTCGAACCGTAGAACGATGGGATGAAAGGTGGTGAAGACGGCCAGTCACGATGCCTAGCCTGAGAGGCTAAGAATTTGAAGATGCATGTCAATAGGCCGCGCCGAAAGTCAACTGCTCTAAAGCACCGAAAAATGCAAATGATCGTGTTGCACACTGCTTTTTCCAGTCCGAATCGGCACTTAGAACAGCAAAAGATAATTTCAGCTTCATACTAACCAGACATAAAATTTCGGAATGTTTTTGCATTCCCGTTGGCATGATGTTCGCCCCGCTTTCTTGATGATGTTCTGTTACGTTTCCGGCAAACGGAAGATGTCAATATAGCAAAACTGAGAAAACCCCGTAATTTTAAAAAAGCAGAATTGAGGTCTACAAGAATAATAATTTATTATCAACGAATTTAGTGTACTTCATTTCTTTCAGCACTCGGTTAAGTGCGTGATGAAGAAATCACTGCAGCATGTAGCTCATTATGTACGAATTTCACTCCCAATTGTCGATTTATGCACGAATTTCACTTTTAGTTGTCGAGTTCGCTTTGTAAACTACCCGTGATCTCTTGGTCCCATTTTCTAATTATTTTTTAGTTAGACTTATAGCTCTTTAAGGGCACTTTCCAAGAGTACTTCATATTTTACTGTCACAAAAAGTGCGCATACAGCTGGAACGACGATGGTGGTTGTATTTAATGGTACGTAAGTGCATAAGGCTATCATACGATTGGCGTATGGTGTTTATAGCGGGCACAGTACAGAATCTAGCCATCTAGAAAAAAGCGGTTCATTAATGGGTAGGCCTTCCTACTTTCAGTTTTATTTTGTTTTCCTGGACAAAGGAAGAGCTTTCTTTAGTTCATGCCACGTCCTGCCACAGCCAGGAGTGAATTTTAAAAAAATGGATACGCGAGTAGAATTCCCAATTTATGCTTTTTTGTACCAAAGAATAAGCCGAACTCTAATATCAACACCACCCTCGAAGCGAGAAAGCTATAAAAGAATAAACGCTTGGGTGTGTAATTAATTATCGAGGCGATGTTGAAACAAAAAATGACGCCGAAATCAACGTCAAAAGAAATACTGAGATTGCCTCTAATGACTGTAAAATTCCTGAAAGCTATGTTCGAGTTATCCGTAGAGAAGTTTTTCGCTTAGAATGGAACCTTGTGAAACGCCTGAAAGCGCATGTGTTTTTTTTTTTCTATTTCGCAGATTTCCATACAATATGCTGCTGCCTGCACTGGGGGTAATATTGCTTGCAGCAAACTTGTCGGCCTTCAGGGACGACCAGCATTCAGGTATGGCGTACTGCAACGAATATTTAAGCTATATGTTAATATGGAGCGCAGAACTTAGCATCGATTACAGTGACTCCTACTGTGGGTCTGAACAGACCTGGTGATATTGCTCGAAACACCACCCACGAACGCCTCATACGCAATTCTTCACTAAAAAGACTTCCACAATTGTTCAGCTGCATCCTTATTTTGTCTTAGCTTTTTTTTTTGGCTCTTTACAGGTCACTGGCTAGTCGCAGATTCTGCTATTGATGAAGCTGTCAGGAGTCTCAGTAGAGACTTTCCTCGCGACTACATCATCATCCCCGACTGGAATGACTTACGTTTCTTTATTGAAAACATCACGCTTCACCCCTGGTATACTGAAGTAGAAGTCGTAGGCCCCATTGAGCGCTACAGTGCGGAAGGACAACCGATGATCGAAGTTACTCTGAAGAGCTCGTGGGAGGCTGAAACCTCACTAGCATTGGGTGACATCTGGCATGGCAGTGTTCACCTTAACCTACGTGATATGACCTTTACCATGCAGTTTGTGCTCGAAGTAGCCCACGAAAACAAAACCTTCACTCTCGTACCAAAATCTGCGCATCCTGTATGCCTGGGCGAATATTGGTTCCGCGTAGACGGTAACGGAAATTGGCTTGTCAAAGAGATCGTGAGGTACATTTTTCATTTTTTGTTTTCGTTAGAACAAAGTACACTGCTAACGAACTTCTTTAGATATGGTGCCTTAGAAATAGCCCAAATCGCAGCTGATTCCGCGGCTCCTTTTGATCTTTGTTTTTAAGGAACAAGTGTTCTCCGTCTTGGCGTATACTTGCCACAGAAAGCCGTACGAAGCCCCGTTTTTGATGTTTGCTTACCGTGTACTCAAGAGGACCATGTAAACTTCGTTTGCGGTTTATTTCGCTTACTGAATAAAAATGGACTTGTAAAATATTGCTGGAACTGAATTAGTGTGCATCTTGTTTAGAATAAAACAAAGCAATCTTTTGAACTATAAAATTTTTTTAGCACGGAAGAGAAACCTGAAACTGGAGCTCAACTTCACACCGCAGAGGCCAAGTTACACGGAAGAGCGTCGAAGTTGATGCTCACGTTGATGCTCAGGCGATGCTCACGTTTGGTGGTCGGAAAATAAGCATATGAAAATTTATTTCGCATTGATTGTGGCCCAAGCATGCATGGGCAAGAAAATTCAATACTGCCCATAGCTCGAAAGCTTGCTGATTCTGAACTGATGCCATACATTTCTGCGAAAATTTGATTGTAGTCTAGATACACTTTTGTCGAATTTCGATTTGAACTCTTAACGACGTCAAAGGTGAAGAAGATCGTATGATCTCCGGCTGGAAGTGAATGCCGGAGAACCTACCGTCAGAACCCTACATAAAAAAAAACGACAGCCCGGTTGCCGCTTGGTACCGCAAATTTTAGCCAAACATTTTAGTAGTAGTGTAACCTGTGGAGACACAACTGACAGCAGGAGTTTGAGAACTCTTCAATGTCACCAGTATAGCTTTGTGGAGAGTAATATGCATGATAGGTGCGAAATGTTCTGACTTCGGGAAAACGAGCGCGGCGAAAGGAACACGAGGCACTATCCACAGTGTTTCACCATATTATTGGAGGCACCAAATTCATGAATGGATGCCGGTGCAAGCATAGTAAATCCTACCCCAACGATTTTTCTTTTCTATCTTCCTATTTCTTCTTTCTGGAGGATGGAAAACAATATTCCCTTTTAAAATGCATTAGCCTAGTCCTCGCGAGAGCACAGATAGCAACCTTTATATGTTATTTCCTCCCTCCGTCACCAGCCAGAAAAAAAAACAAGTCGGTACCACCCTTATGATCAGCCTGACTAGACCCTCTGCAGGGCGAAGTCCTCTCCAATTAACCCTTCCTATGCCAGCTGCGGCCAAGCTGTTCTCGCCAACTTCTTAATTAACCTCATCCACCCACCAAACGTCCAGCCGCTCCCTGCTGGGCTTGCAGTCTCTAGGCAAGAACTTTTGCTTAAAGTAAGAGAAAAAGCTACGAATGGCGATTAGGGAGAGTAGCCGGGCCAACTGGTAGCGAATGCAGATCGTATCCAAGCGAGTCTCTGGTTCCGTTTTTGGGGTCAGAGTCAAGTACTTTACGTATAAGTAAACTGCGCCGAAGCTGTCCATGTGCAATAAAAACGCCGTAGTGGGGTCCAACGGACTAATTTCACCCTCCTTCAGTGGCTCAATGCGCACCGAAATCGCACAAAACCAGGAGTCTTTCCATTTCGCGTCCATTGGAATACCGCCGCAGCTCAGGTATTCGGCTCCGTCACCTCAGCCTCATAAGAAGAACATCCTAGCCACTCAGGAAGAGCGAATGTTCAGAGATAAGCTATGCTACCCCCGATTTCTTCAAAGAAAACTGTTTTTTAATAACACTGATATGAGCTTTGTTGCCACCTACAGCGCTAATAATGTGAAAAAATATGCGATGGCGTGAGGAAAACTGCTCTTTAACCACGACGCACAGTGCTCATTCCGACAACTAAATGGGGAGACGTGTCGGATAACGTTATGACAGCAGTGACGGTACAAAAATGATCACAACGTGCCTGCCCTGAAGGAATAATACTTGGACGCAGCAGCCCGACTTTTCACTTCGAATTGGTAGCATTTTCAGCCAAGGTTAACAGCACAGAAATTCATCATGACTTTGTACTGCCTGAGGACACACAGTAATTGAGCACAAGGGCAACATCCTTGAGGAAATCATATTGCTGTAGCACCACGAAGACAAGGACGGAGACGGAGTGACGACAACACAAGTGAACTCGTTCCAAATCGCCCAATTTTCAACCCTTTTGAACTTTAATTCTCGAGGAAATCCTCTGTGAACGGTGCCACCACCGAGAATTTTTCTCGGTGAGATCAGAGCAAAACAAGCTCAAACAAGACAAATAAGAGCTCTTCATTTTTACACGCTCAAGATTAAGTAAGATTGAGGGAACACGGCACCCAGGCAATTATGCTCCGCCTTAAGGTGTGAAGCAATAGCGCTAACATATGTGCAGAGTTGGACGTTATTGACTTTACATTCATAGACCCTGGCAGTCCTCATACCATTCCTGGCGCAAGGGTGTGGCCATTAAGAGATGCGCCACTGCTCTGCGATGGCGGGTGCTGCCAATGGTGGGGCTTGTGTGACCCAGGTTGCTCTTCCCGAGCAGCGTCTCGCTACCAATCATTCCTTTATCTGCCGCCTTCCACGGTGGTGTTTTCTCACATTCCGATGAGCAAGTTGTGATGACGCCACAAGATGACGTGACGTAGGTGGGCCACCTAGATTGCTTTTTCGGGGAGTTTTCGCTCACAACGCTAACGACGCTAATGGGCCGATGACGACGGTGCCAGATTTTTATCAGAAATTGAGCCTTAACGCTAACGCGTTAAAGGGCAACTGCAGCGATTTTCCATCCATGCTAAGTAAATGGTTGTTTTATGTTCCTAAGGACCTCCTTAAATATGTAAGGTGTTAAGTTAATGGCTGTTTCGGTTGCTAAAAATCTCCTTTAATGAGTACGATACAAGGTTTCAAAAGCAACTCTAAAATAATTTTTAAACAGAAAAAAAACGCAAAACTCGAAACCGAAACCGGGGAGGCGCCTTCATGCGGTATTGACTGTGACGTCACTGGCGTGTTCGCCGCGCTGCGAAGTTCCCGAAGATGTCGCAACTACCGGAGCCGCGCTGTTGACTTGACTGAAAGCGCGGCAAACACCTTTTCCGAGACCAGCGAGTCTTTAGAAGACGTCTCATTCGACGATTTTGGACTGGACGAATCGTCTTTCAAGTATGACCCACCGCCGCGCGTGCCAGCCGAGTCACACGACAGCCCGTGTCACCTGCACCATCGAGACGGCCTTAACTCAGAGAAGTAGTACTTGAGTCATTTCTCGTGCATGCATTTGCGACACAGTACTCAGAACAATAGTTATTGTGATGCTCGCGGTGAACGCTGTTCGCGTGGCGAGTGCCGGCTGACAAAGTCTGATAAAAAAATCTGCTGCCAGATTGTTGCCGTGGTGCACAACGTCCTTACTGGGGCGTGCATCACTAACAGTCCTCTTCTTGCGAAGCTTTGTCTCGACGGCGTGCTTTCAGAGGTTAATTCACGCCAGCTACAGTTCTACATCCCACTATATTTTGAGCACGCTGGCGAGAACAGGTGGGCAAATCTGCATTATTGATATCCCTTCGAGGCGGCAGTGTGATTACTTCCCGAGCTTCTCATTTATTTACTGCCGCATTACCAAATTCGCGACGCACGAATCAATCTGTTTATTGTGCATCGCTTTACGTTTCAACCCCTCTTAATTACGAATGATGCGGCCTTTTTGTTCGCGCCTGTCTAATTCTGTCAACTACCTGGTGTAAAGGCAATTTCGCTATGAAAAGGCTCCGCAACAGGAATTCACATTTGCACTTCCCGTGCAACACAGCAGCAATGTGACTCAGGGTTTTATTCCATGTTATCAAATGGAATGTTATCTTACTGGAAAAAAGTTAGCAAATGTATGCGACTGAGACAGGGAAAAGGAGTAGAAGGAAAAAAGCCACGACTCCATGCGCCATAGTCTTGCAACGGTTTATTCACAGAAATTAAACTTAAACTACAGACACTGTACGGAGAATACTGTTCGAGGTTGCTACCGCAGCTGTCATCTGTGCATGCGCAGGTTTGAATCATAGAAACGGAGAGAAGAAGTTCCAGCTTTTTGTTTAAAACAGGATAACAAAGCAAGAGCTACAAAAAAATGAAAAGCACATGACAGTTCTAAATACATATATGCCTTCCTTGGATCTCATATCTGGTTTGATATGAAAAAATCCAGATATGAACAAATAGGAAATTGGGCATATAAGGTCGTATATGAATATACGGGCGTATATAGCCTAATATGCCCAATTCCCTATATACCATTATCTGAATGGAACTCATATAATGAAATATATGTATATTTTTATTTATTTATTTATTTATTTATTTAAATACCCTAAAGGCCCAAGTGGGCATTACATAGGGGGGAGGGCATGAAAACAACACAATACAGATTATTGGCACACAGTAGTTAACAAATACAAAGAATAACTATATACAAATTGCAAGTACACATCACTGCAGTCGCTGAAAGATACATAGGCTGAGCGTATAAGACAATGCTTCGACAATACTGAAAATATCACTGTGAATTTTGTAGGCCAAGGTGCGATGAAAGTTTTGTTTGGAAATGTGATAACTCAGTTTCAGAAACTATGTCAGCCGGTAACGAGTTCCACTCTGCCATAGATAATAGTAAGGGTGATGTTTGATATTTCAGTGTTCGTGCGAAGATGGGTTGCACTTTGTGGGAATGATCAGACCGGGATGAAACATGATGGGCAGGGGCGATGCGATCAGCTGTGAACGGGGAGCCATCGTAGTACAAGGAATGAAAAAACGATAAACGAGAGAACTTGCGTCGAGTGATAAGGTCGGTAATACTGATAGTTTGCTTCAATAATGACACACTTTCATACGGTGAGTATGAAGAAAGGATGAACCTGACAGCTTTATTTTGCACAGACTCAAGACGGTTAATTAATGAAACGCTACTTGGACTCCATATTAAAGATGCGTATTCTAAAGCTGACCTTATGAGTGCAGTATACGCGCGAAGTTTTGTCTCGGGGTTGGCAAGATATAGACGACGTTTGATGAGTCCCAGTTTCTTAAATGCTTTGTTTGTGATGTGATTTATGTGGGTGTTCCAGCTTAAATCAGCACTGAGATAAACACCTAGGTACTTAAAACAATCCGTTCTTTCAACTGTATTCTCATTAATTGTGTAGACATTAGAAGGTATATTAGTGCGCGTGGAAAAGGTCATCAACTTTGTTTTTTTATATTAATTTCCATCTGCCATAGCTGGCACCATTCATTTAGGCGCACTAAGTCGGTCTGTAGAATAACTGCATCAAGGGGGGCGACTATCCTTCTATAGATCACGCAGTCGTCAGCGAATAGTCGCACGTTAGATGATATGTTAGATGCTATGTCATTAATGTAAATTAAAAATAGTAATGGCCCTAAAACGGATCCCTGTGGGACTCCCGATATGACTCGTGAACTGCTCGATGAATACTCTTTAATTTTGATGCTTTGGGAGCGATTACTTAGGAATTCTCCGATCCAACGGATGATATCGCGATGCAGTTGTAGGTTGTTAATTTTCTTCATTAGTCTTATGTGGGGAACGCGATCGAAAGCTTTTGAAAAATCTATAAATATGGCATCAGTATATATTAATTCGTGTACCGATTCATGAAGATCTGTTAAGAGCTCAAATAGCTGTGTTTGACAGGACTTTTTTTGCCTAAAGCCATGCTGGTTAGCAATAAGCAAGTTAATAGCGTTTAGGTGGGTCATTATGTTTGAAAAGAGGATATGTTCAAGCAACTTCCAACAAATAGATGTTAGTGATATGGGGCGATAATTTTCCGGTGACATGCTATCACCGGATTTAAAAACTGGGCTGACGTTTGCGGTTTTCCAGTCATCGGGAATGCATCCTGTATCTAAAGACTGCTGAAATATATGGTCGTATATGTCCTGACATGCCCAATTCCCTATATATCCATATCATGACTGAACTCATATATGACAATATATGAATACATCTGGCATATATGGCCTGATATGCCCAATTCCCTATATATTCATGTCATGATTGAACTCATATAAGGATATATCTGGCATATATGGCCTGATATGCCCAATTCCCTATATATCCATATCATGATTGAACTCATATATGGATATATCTGGCATATATGGCCTGATGTGCCCCATGCCCTATATATCCATATCATGATTGAACTCATATATGGATATATCTGGCATATATAGCCTGATATGCCCAATTCCCTATATATTCATATATGGATTGAACTTATATATGGAAATATATGTATATATGGTCCTTATATAGCCAGCTATGTCCTATCCTTATATGACCATATCTGATGCAGCCCATATATGGGATTTCTATATATGCTCTTTATATACCCAGATACGGCCAAATCCGTATATAGCCATATCTGCGAACAGTCATATATGGATGAATATACTTATATCGGCCATATATGGCCAAATATAGATAAATCTGTATATGTCCATATTTGGCTGCAGCTTATATATGGCGCTAGTTCTATATACGAACATATACTGACAGATCTGCACATAACCTTATATACTTCAGGTTAAATGTTGAGGGGAAATTTCCCCTAAGGCGGAGCAGACTTCCATTAAGGTATTAATTACTTATTCGCATCCATCCAAGCACATTCATACCCCTTACGAAAATGGCAGATATGGGCCAGATATATTTTATATATGGCTGTATATACTCATATATGGGATCATATACAGTTAAATAGGTCCATATATGGTCGTATATACGGCCAGATATGACCATGGGAAACCTGATATGCCGCAATATACGGCTATATATGGGTGTATAAAACCACAAATACGGGCAGATACGGCCATAACGTACCTTATATAGTGCCATATACTGCTATATATAGTCGTATTTGCGTGCTTATATAGATGCTCTATCTTTATATGGGGACCTTTAAATCCTTATATGGAAACAATCTCGCATATATGGAACATATCCGACCTCATATATGGGATTCTTGTGCCATATACTTCCGAACTTAAATAATAAACTTTGTGTCAAACATGATATTATTGGTTAATTAAGATGGTGAAACACACCGCACAAGATACTAAGCTTTTTATGATTGCGGCTTCAATGAAATCAGACTGCTATTACATAGCGGTGTTTAATTAATGTGAATTAATGTACAGTGCTATAAATCACATTAAAGTTTGCTATGATTTAAATGCACTAATACATGCATATATGCGTTTCTATCTTCGGTGGACTTCGAACCTTCCTGACGCACTGAACCTTCCTGACTGGGTCTAAATAAGTGGATTACAAGTCCAGCGAGTTGGTTGCAATCGAAATTATAGTTTCTAGGAACATTGATAGATTATAGTGTCCCGAACGTACAACAAGCGCTTGGGGATCGAACTCAGCCCCTTCGCAAACGTGATGAATACTCAAACCATCAAGCCGGTGGTGCGGTGTACGTTCCTTCATTGGGTGCTGTTCCCCAAAACTATGTCGTTCTTAAGGAAGGGGAAACCTGCATTGTTTGCGGTAATGCCAGACAATAAACGTTTGCAAAACCGCTGCAGCATACAGGCATTTCTTGTCCAGGAGCCCAAATTACACATCGCTGCTTGCGGCACAGGGATGAAGATTAAAACGCTCTAGTATAATTGTCAGAGAAAAAATACAAAATGTTTGGAAATTCATCTATCTAGAGTTGCCAGCAAAACGTTTACAATGCAGACGAGAAAAACTCCACAGCGGCACGCAAATCTTTTACCCATCGCCTGTTCCGCGCTGCCGAGTCTCCGTGGTGTACTGACCAAGCTCGCCATTCTACTCCGACTGTTGTGCCACAGCTGAACAGTTTGTAAAAAATTTTCTGCAAATAGTTTTTGATACTATGCGCGTTGGTCTGTTTCTTTTCACCTCAACTTTTTCTTCCCTTCATAATCCACCCTCCCCTGCCGGCCGATATTCAGATGTCAGTTCTGAGACCGGCAGTCACGGGGAAGCAAGACATACTTTATTTGCGTAATAAATGAGTCGCCGCTGTGTCCACGGTCAGCCACCACTCACGGCAAAATGTTCCTTACCTTACTGAGCGAGAGATGGCGCTGCTGAGGCGGTGAAAAAGCGGACCCTCGAGAACCCCCCCCCCTCCCCCCCCCCCCCCCCAGAACAGCAGAAAAGCGACACATTGCCGCCTACGGCAGTGCTCAGTTAGAAGATAGCTGGCGGGTGGCTAGTCCAGCTCCGTGTCACTTTCTCTCTTTCTTTCGCTCCGGAAGGCACGCCGAGGGAACCAGAGCTTGGCAGAGGGGCGCTACAAGCGCGAGTGAAAAGCAGCGTCTCCCGCGACTCCCCACAATTGACCGGGCAGACCTGTCACCCCTCCCATTGAGCCCTATCTCTTGAAAAAAGACCAGTTCCGCACATGCTTTGCACGTGTTGGACTGCCTGGAAATCTGTTTGCGCTGACGCTTGCTTTTTCCTTCGTGCTAGAACGCTGACGAAATTAGGAGGACTAGGAAAATGTACAAGGGCGATAGAAAATAATGTGAACAGCATGTTGCCTACGCACTGCGAAACTGGAATTCATGTCTGTAGCGTACTTATGTTCGAATTAGGCGCCGCGCTGTTCGCATTTCCTTCTATCGCGACAGTACCCTCTCAGGTGTAGGTTTCAGGAAAGAGTGGTCAGCGATTTTTTTTTCTGCGCCGACTTGAAAAAAAAAAGAGAACTGAAAGTGCATCAGGTCCACTTCGTGGAGCAGATTGTTGACGAAACCGTCGTTACCGTTGATGCGAAATGTGTGTCGCAAGTAAATGGCAAGTTTATTTAAGACGCGGAATTAGAGCTTAATACCTTTTTTTATGGCAGGGAAATTTTCGCAAAATACTTAATTTTGTTGGGTAGCTGAGCAGTTCGATGTACGCAACTTTCTTTGCCAAATAGTTGGAATTTCATTACGTTTTTCGCTGAATAATAACGAGTATGTGTTTATTTGGACGTAAAATAATGATAGGCGAGGCTGAAAAGAAAAACAAAACACGCGCGAAATGCGTTTACCAGATGCTGGCTTACGGCTAAGAGAAAAAATGCTATAGTTTGGTCAGTCACTATGCAGTGGTTGGTAAATTTAATTTAATGCCGATTGCAGCGCACGTGGATTCCCAAAACAATTTATTTGCAGAGCCATCTCTTATATTCAAATGCTCGCTCATGTGCAAGCTAATATCTTTACTACTTTTACTTTGAGACATTTTTTACATCAAGCAAAATAACTTCGGAAATTCAGCCGGGCGTCACACAAAGGAACAATGAGGCGATCACTGACCTTGCCTCACACGCGTCTGCCTAACGCAGCTGTTGATGTCAGCCTCCAAAATATTTGTTTGAGTTACCTGACCGGCGGAGGGCTTTACTGGCAAAAAAAAAATTGTTTCCTTAGCGTGAGCTGTACGACTAAACACTGCATGCTTAGTGAATGACAATGAAAATTCGTCAGAAATAATACACACGCGCAACATACCAAACCAATTTAGCAAGAGAAAACCGCCTACTTCAGCTTGCGCACAGAAGTTACCCAGGCTTGCCGTCTCTCGTTCTCAATCATTTCCCAGACAACAATTCCGAGGAAAACCATTTTTGATGGGAAAAAGTGTATGAACGCATTTTTTTATACACTGGAATATTTCACTATACCAACCTCCCGTCGACATGCTTGCATTGTTTTTGTTTTTTTTTTCTGTCTTGCTATTAATGTTTTTGTTATCGCTCGATGCGAGCGATGGAAAAGTTCTGCAAGATTTTGCTACACATCGAAAAGATTCACCATTACCTCCAAAATTTCCTCGGCAGTAGATTACAAATTTCGAGTATTGAATTTTTTTTTCAGGAATGTGGGACATATGTCCAGGAAATCTATAGAGTTCCACTGGCTGCTCTTGGCTGTTGATGTTGTGAGAACTATTGTGGCAGCACCCGACACAACAATACGTTTCTCCACTCCCTCAACGTCGCAGCATTCCAGTCATGACTCCCAACGAGCTGCAACCCCTCTTTTGTGCACCCACAAGGAGGACAGCACATGCTCACAATGAAAGAGAGTGTCAGCAGCGCGAGCAGCAAGGGTACCAGTCGAGGCGTTGCTGACTCCATGCGCTCCGCCGGCGACGTACCCACACAGAATTTCGAAAATGGAAATGACAAGCAGGCATGAAAAAAGTGCAATATAATCGCTGTTTTACATTCGTTACAAGTCCGGATAGTGAAGCTGGCTGACTGGCTTCAGCATTGTAGTGAATTAAAACGAGGACGCAGCGATTATATCGCAGTTTTTTATGCCTCACTCACTGACGTCCCACTCATAGTTGAGTTATTGAACTTTAAACAGCCAGAGAAAAAATCGATAATAAATTATTTAGCAGTTGTAGGAACACCACGTGGTACTCCATGTATAATAATGCCTCACGCATCATTACAAAGAAGAAAACACGCACCCAAAAGTTAGGTGTCCATACTCCTTTAAGTGCCCTTGCAGATTGAAGGACAGGTGTCTAATTCACTCACATAATGAAATCAGCCGCATACCTAACATCCACATACATAACATGGTCGGCCGGAATTGCGAAAAACGCATCGTTACTACACACAGACAATGGTAGTGCTATATACTAGATGTCTTCAGGATGAACACTGCTTTGTTTTATGTACATGTATTCCGCTCAGAGAAGCATTGGTGTAAGTAAACAAAAAAACTAAGCATTTCTTGCTGAGTATGTTACAGGACTTTTGTGTTAGGTATTTCCTCAGGGCATTAATTTAATTAGGGACAGCAAAGGAATTTGGCCGTGATGTATCGCATTGTGATGGTAAACTTCAGGAAGGGTTTAGCGATGTAAAATTCAATAAGTTACGTTACAAAATGCAATGTACTTTCTAGTTTTTTTTCTATTGATCCAGAAAAGGGTTTTAGATGGCGGGAATTCACCGATATCAATATTAAAATTTTAAATCCGCTCTATGCAACGTGATACAAACCCATACAGAAAAACTTATAAGCGAAACATCGTGAAAAACTGCATAAGCACCCTCAGAAAAACTACATTGTACCCACAACGCGCACGCACGCATGTAAAAAAAACTGCCCTAACCCGCTGAACCACACAGATGTATAAAAAACCGTAGTCTGAAACTAAAGATGTCCTCTCCAAGAACGCCCCCAAAAACCACTGCCTATTACTCAGCGCATTCCCTCTCCTTACACAAAGAAACAAAACCACTCCTAGGACTCCTACCAGTGATGGCACCTTGAAAACACCCCAGATTATGTAAATCCGCTCCCAGTTTGCACTCATGAATTTAGCTCCAAAATAGACTCCGTTCCAGTGGACCCTCATATGCATGCGCAAGCATGCATGGTCTCCATGAAAAGAGATGAAATTTTAATTTTGATATATAAACACAGCAGTAGGCCGAGCCTCCCATTATTAGCGAAGTTTGTTTACGGTTTCGGATTGAATATCTTGGCGCTCTCCTAGCTGACTGCAAACTGAGCGAGAGAGCGACGTCCACCTTCCCCCCCCTTCCCTGTTACCCAGATGACGTCACTCGTGCTCGCCAAACTGCAGCGCATGGTGCCTATACTTAACTTCGACATCCCAGCCGGCTATTAAAACCCCATTCGAAACACCATGAGAGAAAAAAAAAAATGCAATGTAAATTATTTACTGGTCACATGTTAATAGCCCATTTTGTTCCGTCTACAGCATGGCAAGCGAGCAGCGCATGTGAAAAAAACAAAATATTTTGCCTGTCTATTCAACTGTAGCGCAGAACTAGCCTGATTCCTGTGTCTGGGTGAAGGGTCTACCGAATTACATATTTTTAAACTGGCTGCAAGTGAACACCTCTCTGCAATGTAGAAAAAGAAGGCGATATGCGTGTTCGCGTTTCATTCCGGCTGGATTGTATAGCCGATAATAGTTATAATGAACCTGACGCTCACGATCCTTCTGTTTGCTTCTTAGTATGATGACTCCCCATATTACTGCAAAAAATACTAAATCAGAGAAAGATAGCTTTTGTCTCTAGAATTGAAGTCCATTGTGCACGCAACCAGACCATATCAAGCCTGGCCCGCATGGAGCGTTTTTTACCCGCGAAATCGCGTCGCGCGCCCAACGACGGCGCCGGCGTCGACGAATTCATTCCCGCATGGTCAGCAGCCGAGCGGCGCGCGCTACGGGCGCGTTATCGGATACGTTGACAAGATGGCTGCGCCCTGCTCGCCCACTTCGGAATAAATAAATGTCACCTCTGTATTCTTCGACGTGATAGCTCGTTCAAATGGTAGCGGTTCGCTTTTACTTCGCACAGCTCGCCCACGCGTAGAGGTTTAAGCGATAACTTGCCCTTGTTTTTCAGATAATTTGGCGATTTTCAAGCTCTTAGG
Organism: Amblyomma mixtum; assembly: GCF_055824585.1. Classification (NCBI taxonomy): domain Eukaryota; kingdom Metazoa; phylum Arthropoda; class Arachnida; order Ixodida; family Ixodidae; genus Amblyomma; species Amblyomma mixtum. The sequence goes on from NC_143019.1 coordinate 129,364,554, forward strand.
CCTAACTAAATACGGTGTGTTTACCTCGCAAGAACGACACCTGGTGAAGCAGTTGTCTAGCTTTTAGTCACTTGCTACATTTTCATCTATTTGCAGTTTTTCTTCTTGTAACGAAAAAAGGCTCGCAATGCACTCATCGTAGTTATCAGTAATTACGCATAAAAAATTTCTTCAACACAGCGTTCATGTGCTTTGGCGTCTTGTCACTAGATGGCGCTACCTGAGGGACGGTGCGGCCAGCTAAAGGCGACTCCTCCGAAAGACAACACGCCGCTCGGCCGTTTCGGCCGAGAAACCCGAAGCCCAAGCCTCGGTACTATAGTGAACTAGAACTCGGTACCCTCGGAGCGCCAAACGCCCGTCTTTCCGGGAAGCACGACGCAGTTACACGACGCAGCCACCCGAGAAGCGACGCAGCTACAGTGCCAGAGAGAGCTCGCGAGCGCGTCTCTCGGCCGGCGTGGCAAACGTTGGGCGTGGCTCCGTCCATAGTCACGTGACGCCCGCTCCGGCTCTCATTGGCCCTCTGTCGCTGCCCTCTCCCGGCGTCGGCGCGGCGTCGACGTTTTTTTCTGTTTCGACAGAACCCGACGATTTGGCAAAAACGTCCTCTCTGGCGGCAAAAAAACGCTCCGGTGCCGTCGACGCCGACGAATCGCCCGGAAAAACGCTCCATGCGGGCCACGCTTCACGGCGCTTTCCGAGCTCTCCAGCGCCGTCATTAGCTGCTTCGATGAGACCCTTCCTTTCGACGAATAAGCGCTAGTCGGCATTGTTCGCGTATGTGGTCTCGGCTTTTGTGGAGAGCGAATACACAAGTTTGGCGAATGCAAATGGTCATAAGTGAAGTTTTGGAAACTGTAACCCTTAGCCGAGGATTGCTGATACCGCAGGACGAATAGAACGAGCGGGAAGCACCGGTGTCACCCGGCATGCCGAGCATTGCTTTAGGGTGCCGTCAACAGTCGACCACTGGCGCCGCTCGTGGATAACAAATGAGATCATTTACGTCGATGCGATTAATCGTCGAACATGCTTCTGGATAAAGCAGTTCAGCACTGAATATTTGTGGTATGGAAGAAAGCGAATCTACCACGACCGGAAAGCGCCAGTTCTCCGGCTATCGAGTGTTTCGTCGATCATCCGGTCTTCTTGCAGTGATCATGCTGTGTAAACAAGTACAGTTACAATCCGCGCATCAGAAAGGGAATATTTAACATAGCTTGCGTTTTATGCCATACAAACGATCACAAGTATGCAGACAACGGTGGTACTGCAGTGCAGTCCACATTTGTGTAGTCCCGCTGAAATTTCACGCGCACGCTGGAAATGCTGAATGAGTAGTCATTAACTTGAAGCACTAAATTAGCGACAACGCAAGCAGTGTGCTAAACAAAGAGGAGAAGAAACAAGTGAGCAGCAGATGTCGAAATCAAGAGGGCCGAAACAGTTGCGGGACGCGGCTCTGAGGCAAGATAACGGCCACCGCCAATGACAGGGCGGTCTCTGTTCGCATTTCGTAAGCATTTGAAACCGTCGAATGTCGGCCGGACGCCGAAGAGTGCTCAACTTTCCGCTAAGATGTCTTTTTCTCAATTTCCGCAAAGCTCCGTCGACTCGAGTGGCGATCAGTTCGACGGGATTTCAAGCAACGACGCAGCAGGGGTATCGTTAGTTATATTTATGTTGATAAAGATACACGCGATATAAAGCCCCATCTCGATGGACACTTCCAAGGCATACACGCGAAGCGCCAGCGCGCCCAGCACGCGCCCCGACGGGCGTCAAAAAGAGGCATGAACCTCCATGCTCCTGGTGCTGGCTCGCTCCCCCTCGGGAGCCGACTGAAAAAAATGTCATGCCGTGAACAAGAGATGGTTGGGGATCTGCAAGGATTCCAAGAAAATTTAGGGGAGGCTGAAAGAGCTTCAAGCCATGAAGAAAAAGAGTCCCCGAGAGCCCCCGCAGTCCTCCTATTGTTGTAAACCGGACCCCGCTTCTGACGCGCACGTGAGCGCCCGTGCGCAGGTGCCGATATCTGACATGCACAGATATGCACAGATATCTGCTAAGGAAGGCATTGGTGGCGCCACCCTTGACTGTCGTCTGTTGCACAGAGCTAGAAGCCGGACTCTGCAGTGTGCTACGCACTTTCCTGCCGGGCGAGCAATTTCCGGTTATACCCGTTGTTGCATCCACTTGTTTTCCCTTTGAAATCATGGTACAGCGCCACACTTGTGCGTTTTGAGAAAGAAGACACTTTTGACGTCGTTAAAATGACCTGCGCCAAGCATGCATGGGATGATGAGCCATCGGAAGGATCCAGGGTGCAAGTGAGCGGGAAATACCAAGGTTTCTGTGAACCTGCAATCATCAATATTTCAGGTAAGCATGAACAACCATTTACTGTTTTTGCCGTATTGCTTTGTTGTTTACCTTTCTCAATGCTGTCGGCAGTTTTCGGTGATAGGGCTATAGATTAAGCTAAATGGTATCATAATGCATGATTTATTTGTAAGCTGGGCTATGTGCAGTCGGAGAGTAATCTCTCATTTTTCAGTAGCGAAATTTTTACCGCCACCGAGTTGCGTTCCTGCCAGCGCAAAAAACAGACTAACCTCGCTAAGCGCCTTGCGGGGCTAGTTAGGGACGTATTTTCTAAGTAACGAGACGTAGACAGCAACATGTAATGGATTATCTCATATGCACGTATCAGAAACTGAACCCTTTTCATTGTCGTAAGTAATAGTGCTAATTCTATTTTAACACGGGATCAGCATTGCTGCGTTCTGCGTATCCAATTAGGTTACAATGGCCCCATTACATTTGCCACAAGGCTTGCGCTCTACAGCTAAGCAGGAGCAATGGAATGAAGAGCTGGTACGCGTTTTATTTCAGGTGGTTAGTGCGAACGAACGTGTTTCAGAAACAATTGGCGTATACCTGTTTCTGTTCGCGGTTGTGCCAGGAAACTTTAATGGTAAAGCCCGAAAAAAAAAGCATGAGACTAAGCTTTTAAAGGGAAATCGCGATGATTTGCTCTGTACCAGTGAATATTATTAAATAGATTCATCATGCGTTCCAGAGACCAGAGCAAAAATAATTATTGAAATCGGGGCATGCAAGCGAAAGTTATTCCACTCTGAAAATTCGAAATGAAAAGCTCAGACGAAGACGCATTTCACTCTCCCATTTCACTCACCCAGTACCGACATTGGGCGCTACCAATCAGAACCGCGCCTAGCGCCCACGCAGCGGAAGCGTGCATGCAGTTGTTGCTTTGTCGGGGCTGTAGACAGCCGCGCATTTTGACGGCGTCTTCCCCCCGTGTACGCGACGCCCTAGTAAGGGCAGGGGTGACTAACGACAAAGGAAGCTCCCCGAAGTTTCTTTTTTAGTCGGGCTGTCAGCGGTATCCCCCCTCCCCCCCCCAAACTCGACTCCCGTCTCCTGTCCGGCCTTTCACTTCACATTTTGGGCAAGGTGTGTCGACTGGCTTTTTTTTCGCTGCCGTCTTGCTATGGTCACGGCCGGTCTCGACGCGCGCTCTTTCTGGTCTGAGCCAACATTTTTTGAACAGCGCTGGCCGCCATGAAGGTTTGAAGCGAAATGGAAAGTGTCGCCCCTAGCTGTATTCTTGTTAGTTTTCGTTCGCTTTCCCTGTTTTTTCCAGTTTATGTGGCATGCGAAAAAGCTTGCAGTACTCAGAGACATAATATTTTGGATCCATTTCGCAAGTATGAAGGAACAATATGGAAACTGGACGCCCAACCAATGAGAAAGGCAGCACCCTATCTAGATGCCACCTCATTTCCGCTGCCGCAAATGGCCGCCGCGTTGCGACACCATCGGCTCGAAACAAGCATTTCTAGCGAAGATTAAAATATCAAATATTATGATTTCGGTGATCTCATTGCGCGTTCAGGACTCACAATGTCCCTTACTCTGCATACAAAGATTAAAGAACCCGTGCTTTATGTACGTCGCAGGGCACCTTTAATAGCCCACAATGGATTTTACGGTAGGCTGTCTCGGATTCAGTGCATAATTCTGCGCAGATTTATATCATGATCGCTCTAAATTATCTCCCACGCAGCCTACACAACGGCCCTGCCGACCAAGAAGGGGCGGGAGCTCTCCAGAAAGCTCCTGTTGCTGGCCATGGGCACTAAACTCAGCGAAATAAGGAGCGAGAAAGAAAAGCATCGACGATAAGAAGCATACAGAACTATAGAACCACAAGAGCATTAAATGTACCCCAATAAAATTTCCTGCGCAATTTCTGTGTGGTAGTTGTGTTACTTGTGTTACCTATGCTATATGATTATCAGGAGCTTTAGAGCAGCATAAAACCGAGTGGTTTTTCAATTTAAAGCAGCACTTAGAGATGTATTGGATGACATTTTTTAACGTTTACAGATTTTTATTTTACAAAGTGCGAGAGATATGTCGGTTTGGTCAGTGAAGGTGGACCGTACAGCAAGACGGGCATTATGTACGTAATAGAGCTCAATAATCTGAAAAATTATCAATTATTTTTAACTAATCAGCTTTCATAATTTTGATTTTGAGGCGTAAGTCTGTATCGCGAAAATGAAGGCCGTCAGTAAAGAAAGATAACCTTAGCTTTTAAATTTTCGTAATCGTTAATGTGGTTCGAAATACTGAACATACACACTTGCAAGCTCAGTGAATTGCCTGGTCCGCTTCGCATATTCATAAACGCGTCGCTGCGCGTCGTATCATAGCCGAATTTAAAGAAACTTTTTCTACATCATAAAATACACAAACGGTGTCCGTGTTTGATGCATAAAAAAAGTGACCGTCAGTTTTATGCAGTTTCAATGCGGGTAAACCAACTCAGCGAGCTTTGAAATGCGCAAAATCTGGCGCTCGATATTTCAAACTCCTATACCAATTAAAAAAAAAGTTAGAAACTGGGCTCACCTTTTACGATGACGGCCTTTAATTTCGCAACATAATATTGCCTCTTAGAATCAAAATAAAGTGTTCATTAGTTAATGTTAGTTAATTAATCGTCTATTAAATCAGGTTTATCGCTTACATAATGTTAACCATCCTGTATAACCCTCCTACACAGCACCAACGTATCTCTCAGTTTTAAAATAAAAATCTACGTCAAAAATTTAAGCTGTATTACATATCTGAAGTAGTAGCGGTAAGGACGTACTGCACAGTCGCTTACGTCTGCATGTGGCGATAACGGCAAATGTATGACAGCATTCTGCAATGGTTGTAACTAATTTCATTACATCTTTTGTTTGGCCGCCCTCCATCACTGTTTGGAGACGCCACGCCCCAGGTTCACTCTTTATTGGCTAATGTGATAGTAGCAGCCTGCAACATTGGAGAAGGGGAGCCTAGGTGCTTGCAGAGATTGCAGATGAAGCGCGCCGCAAATCGTTGGATTTCTTCAATTTTTTTTTGTACCGTCTCCTTCGGTAGATCTCGCCGTATGAGGGCACATATACATAGACTGTCATTTATTATATATTTCTATATGAAAGCTTATAAGGTTTTAATAAAGGAGTAATCACTCATTTTCATTCCGCCAAGCAGTCACACGGCTACAAAGGGACCCGACACAGCTTCCACAGAAACTTTTGCTCTTTCGTAAAAAGATTCGTCCTGGTCTGGGGACATGGTGTATGACTGTGCTTGGATGGATGCGAATAAGTAATTAATACCTTAATGGAAGTCTGCTCCACCTTAGGGGAAAGTTCCCCTCAACATTTAACCAAAAGTATATAAGGTTATGTGCAGATCTGTCAGTATATGTTCGTATATAGAACTAGCTCCATATATAAGCTCCAGCCAAATATGGACATTACAGATTTATCTATATTTGGCCATATATGGCCCATATAAGTATATTCATCCATATATGACTGTTCGCAGATATGGCTATATACGGGTTTGGCCGTATCTGGGTATATAAAGAGCATATATAGAAATCCCATATATGGGCTCCATCAGATATGGTCATATAAGGATAGGACATAACTGGCTATATAAGGACCATATATACATATATTTCCAAATATAAGTTCAATCCATATATGAATATATAGGGAATTGGGCATATCAGGCTATATATGCCAGATATATACATATATGAGTTCAATCATGATATGGATATATAGGGAATGGGGCATATCAGGCCATATATGCCAGATATATCCATATATGAGTTCAATCATGATATGGATATATAGGGAATTGGGCATATCAGGCCATATATGCCAGATATATTCATATATTGTCATATATGAGTTCAGTCATGACATGGATATATAGGGAATTGGGCATATCAGGACATATACGACCATATGCACATATATTTCCTTATATGAGTTCCATTCAGATAATGGTATATAGGGAATTGTGCATATCAGGCCATATATGCCAGATATATCCATATATGAGTTCATTCATGATATGGATATATAGGAAATTGGGCATATCAGGCCATATATGCCAGATATATTCATATATTGTCATATATGAGTTCAGTCATGATATGGATATATAGGGAATTGGGCATATCAGGACATATACGACCATATCCACATATATTTCCTTATATGAGTTCCATTCAGATAATGGTATGTAGGGAATTGGGCATATCAGGCTATATACGCCCGTATATTCATATAAGACCTTATATGCTCAATTCCCTATATACCATTATCTGAATGGAACTCATATAAGGAAATATATGTGCATATGGTCGTATATGTCCTGATATGCCCAATTCCCTATATATCCCTTTGTAGCTGTGTGACTGCTTGGCGGAATGAAAATGAGTGATTACTCCCTTATTAAAACCTTATAAGCTTTCATATGGAAATATATAATAAATGGCAGCCAATGTATATGTGCCCTCATACGGGGACATGTACCGAAGGAGACGGTACAAAAAAAATTGAAGAAATCCAACGATTTGCGGCGCGCTTCATCTGCAATCTCTGCAAGCACCTAGGCTCCCCTTCTCCAATGTTGCAGGCTGCTACTTTAGAACCACACCAGCATCACAGCCAGTAAAACTATTCTCATTCGAGTTCTTTACTGCTCGCTCTCAGTGACTGCCTGCAACAGCGCCGTGGCCTTCTATCACATTAGCCAATAAAGAGTGAACCTGGGGCATGGCGTCTCCAAACTGTGATGGAGGGCGGCCAAACAAAAGATGTAATGAAATTAGTTACAACCATTGCAGAATGCTGTCATACATATGCCGTTATCGCCACATGCACACGTAAGCGACTGTGCAGTACGTCCTTACCGCTAATACTTCAGATATGTAATACAGCTTAAATTTTTGACGCAGATTTTTATTTTAAAACATTGAGAGATACGTTGGTGCTGTGTAGGGGGGTTATACAGTATGGTTAACATTATGTAAGCGATAAACCTGATTTAATAGGCGATTAATTAACTAACATTAACTAATGAACATTTTATTTTGATTCTAATGGGCAATATTATGTTGCGAAATTAAAGGCCGTCATCGTAAAAGGTGAGCCCAGTTTCAAACTTTTTTTTAATTGTTATAGGGGTTTGAAATATCGAGCGCCAGATTTTGCGCATTTCAAAGCTCGCTGAGTTGGTTTACCCGCATTGAAAATGCATAAAACTGTCGGTCACTTTTTTTATGCATCAAACACGGACACCGTTTGTGTATTTTATGATGTAGAAAAAGTTTCTTTGAATTCGGCGACGATACGATGCGCAGCGAAGCGTTTATGAATATGCGAAGTGGACAAGGCAATTCACTGAGCTTGCAAGTGTGTATGTTCAGTACTTCGAACCACATTAACGATTACGAAAATTTAAAAGCTAAGGTTATCTTTTTTTACTGACGGCCTTCATTTTCGCGATACAGACTTATGCCCCAAAATCAAAATTATGAAAGCTGATTAGTTAAATATAAGTAATCATTTTTCAGATTATTGAGCTCTATTACGTACATGATGCCCGTCTTGCTGTACGGTCCACCGTCACTGACCAAACCGACATATCTCTCGCACTTTGTAAAATAAAAATGTGTAAACGTTAAAAAATGTCATCCAATACATCTCTAAGTGCTGCTTTAAATTGAAAAACCACTCGGTTTTATGCTGCTCTAAAGCTCGTGATAATCTTATAGCATAGGTAACACAAGTAACACAATTACCAAACAGAAATTGCGCAGGAAATTTTATTAGGGTACATTTAATGCTCTTGTGGATATATAGTTCTGTAAGCTTTTTATCGTCGATGCTTTTCTTTCTCGCTCCTTATTTCGCTGAGTTTAGTGCCCACGGCCACCAACAGCAGATTTCCGGAGAGCTCCCGCCCCTTCTTGGTTGGCAGGGCCGTTGTGTAGGCTGCGTGGGAGATACTTTAGAGCGATCATGATATAAATCTGCGCAGTACTTGTGCACATGGCCACAGTAGCATAAGTCGAAGAATTATGCACTGAATCCGAAACACCCTACCGTAAAATCCTTTGTGGGATATTAAAGGTGCCCTGCGACGTACATAAAAGCATGGGTTCTTTAATCTTTGTATGCAGAGTAAGGGACATTGTGAGTCCTGAACGCGCAATGAGATCACCGAAATCATAATATTTGATATTTTAATCTTCGCTAGAAATGCTTGTTTCGAGCCGATGGTGTCGCAACGCGGCGGCCATTTGCGGCAGCGGAAATTAGGTGGCATCTAGATAGGGCGCTGCCTTTCTCATTGGTTGGGCGTCCAGTTTGCATATTGTTCCTTCATACTTGCGAAATGGATCCAAAATATTTTGTCTCTGAGTACTGAAAGCTTTTTCGCATGCCACAAAAACTGGAAAGAAGCAGGGAAAGCGAACGAAAACTAACAAGAATACAGCTAGGGGCGACACTTTCCATTCCGCTTCAAACCTTCGTGGCGGCCAGCGCTGTTCAAATAACGTTGGCTCAGACCAGAAAGCGCGCGCGTCGAGACCGGCCGTGACCATACCAAGATGGCAGCGAAAAAAAAGCCAGTCGATACACCTTGCCCAAAATGTGAACTTGTGAAGAGAAAGGCCGGACAGGAGACGGCAGTAGAGTTTGGGGGGGGGGGGGGGAGGGTGGCTACCGCTGACAGCCTTACAGTCCGACTAAAAAAGAAACTTCGGGGAGCTTCCTTTGTCGTTAGTCAGCCCTGCCCTTACTACGGCGTCGCGTACACGGGGCGAAGACGCCGTCAAAATGCGAGGCTGTCTACAGCCCCGACAAAGCAACAACTGCATGCACGCTTCAGCTGCGTGGGCGCTAGGCGCGGTTCTGATTGGTAGCGCCCAATCTCGGTGCTGGGTGAGTGAAATGGGAGAGTGAAATGCGTTTTCGTCTGAGCTTTTCATTTCGAATTTTCAGAGTGGAATAACTTTCGCTTGCATGCTCCGAATTCAATAATTCTTTTTGCTCTGGTCTCTGGAACGCATGATGAATCTATTTAATAATATTAACTGGTACAGAGCAAATCATCGCGATGCCCCTTTAAAAGCTTAGTCTCATGCTTTTTTTTTCGGGCTTTACCATTAAAGTTTCCTGGCACAACCGCGAACGGCAACAGGTATACGCCAGTTGCTTCTGAAACACGTTCGTTCGCACTAACCACCCGAAATAAAACGCGTACCAGCTCTGGATTCCATCGCTCCTGCTTAGCTGTAGAGCGCAAGCCTTGTGGCAAATGTAATGGGGCCATTGTAACCTAATTGGATACGCAGAACGCAGCAATGCTGATCCCGTGTTAAAATAGAATTAGCACTATTACTTACGACAATGAAAAGGGTTCAGTTCCTGATACGTGCATATGACAGAATCCATGACAGGTTGTTGTCTACGTCTCGTTACTTAGAAAATACATCCCTAACTAGCCCCGCAATGTGCTTAGCGAGGTTAGTCTATGTTTTTTGCGTTACACAATTCATATCATGCACTTGAACTACCGCTGGCAGGAACGCAACTCGGTGGCGGTAAAAATTTCGCTACTGAAAAATGAGAGATTACTGTTCGACTGCACATAGCCCAGCTTGCAAATAAATCATGCATTATGATACCATTTAGCTTAATTCATAGCCCTATCACCGAAAACTGCCGACAGCATTGACAAAGGTAAACAACAAAGCAATACCGGAAAAACAGTAAATGGTTCTTCACGCTTACCTGAAATAGTGATGATTGCAGGTTCACAGAAACCTTGGTATTTCCCGCTCACTTGCACCCTGGATCCTTCCGATGGCTCATCATCCCATGCATGCTTGGCGTAGGACATTTTAACGACGTCAAAAGTGTCTTCTTCCTCAAAACGCACAAGTGTGGCGCTGTACCATGATTTCAAAGGGAAAACAAGGGGATGCAACAACGGGTATAACCGGAAATTGCTCGCCCGGCAGGAAAGTGCGTAGCACACTGCAGAGTCCGGTTTCTAGCTCTGTGCAACAGACGACAGTCAAGGGTGGCGCCACCAATGCCTTCCTTAGCAGATATCTGTGCATATCTGTGCATATCAGATATCGGCACCTGCGCACGGGCGCTCGCGCGCGCGTCAGGAGCGGGGTCCGGTTTACAACAATGGGAGGACCGCGGGGGCTCTCGGGGACTCTTTTTCTTCATGGCTTGAAGCTTTTTCAGCCTCCCCTAAATTTTCTTGGAATCCTTGCAGCTCCCAGACCATCTCTTGTTCACGGCTTGACATTTTTTTCAGTCGGCTCCCGAGGGGGAGCGAGCCAGCACCAGGAGCATGGAGGTTCATGCCACTTTTCGACGCCCGTCACGGCGCGTGCTGGGCGCGCAGGCGCTTCGCTTGTATGCCTTGGAAGTGTCCATCGAGATGGGGCTTTATATCGCGTGTATCTTTATCAAAATAAATATAACTAACGATACCCCTGCTGCGTCGTGTTTTCGGATCACTCTGTAGAACGTATTATGTAAACTGAACCGAATAAATATTTCGTCCTATCTACATAAACCAAAGAGAGGCTTGATTGAGACCTGTTATATTCGAAGTGATTGTTAAAGCGAATTTCGAAAATCGCTAGCTGTCTGCTCCTTGTGCTGTACACTGCGCAATGAATTCGACCATACATCACGTCAGATACATCACAAAGGTCCCAATCGGCTTTCCTAGAGATTGATACGATGCGCAGCTTGACGTTTGCATTTGCTCGCAGATTTAGCATCTTCTTGTTCCGCAGATTCGGCACCCCATGCGTGAGCGGTCTTCTCTTCTTGTCGTGGCACATAATCACGTCATTTTACATGTTTGTTGCTTTAGGACAGGGTGGATTACGGGAACGTTTCAGCTGGTTATCAAAGGTAACGGCGCGCCTTCTCTATCAAATATGTATCTAGTCAAACGGCAATTTCCGTTTTGGACAAATAGGTTTCATGAGTTTTTTGCACACATAAATGATGTTGTGAATGTGCGGTTTTACAATTTATATTAAGAAATGATTAGCGGTACACCACAGCGGTTTCTGTATGCAAGTTATTCGGCCAAGCGGCTGTACAGTGTGGTGGAATTATCGCCCTTAATTTCCTAACAAACCTCTTAAAATTCTAATTACTTGTTGAGGCTTAAGTGCTTGTTTTTGTGAAAACACAGGCAGTCATTGTGTTAGGGCGTTATCTTTGCCTGAATTTTTCAAAAAACGACGGCGTTCTGAGGTATCTTCAATGTCCGGTTAAATCGACGTGATTACGACCTGACTAGAGTGACCAAGGGCGCCAAACTTTTCCCTGGTGTGATGACCAGGTGCATCTCGTGATGTTTCTTCGATTTCTCTTGCCTAGAATGAAACAAAACACTTTTCAGCTTCATCTAGTGCTCGTCGTCATGAACACACAAAACTCAGCAACAAATGCCTTCTTCCAGGGAACAGCAGTTAGCATACTTCATTGGAAGAATTAGATCGCTGGTATATACTGTTTTCCATGCATAATTGCACGGATTGGGTCGGAATTGTTATTTTTTTTTTGAGGGGGGGGGGATTTGTGTGCGCTGTACACCATTGCAGCACACAACAACATGTTGTAGTTCTTTAAGGAGAAGCAGAAGGCTGCAACGGCTATAAGAACCGAATTGCCTGATCTGAGCGTCGCTTTTCACTCCAAAGTTGAAGACGGGGATCGCCATCATCGTCATCCGTGATCAATTTACAAGACAAAGAACACTACCATCGACCACCGATTAGCTGTTGTTGAATTCAGTCGGGCAGTGTCAGGCTACCCTTGTTTTTTGTCACATCTGCACATCAGACATTCCATAAGCTTTGACTGCGACTCGCTGCCCTTGGAGTCCATTCTGCCACTCTAAACGCCGACCTTTGTTCGGCTCGTTACTTGGCCACCCTAAGCTCATTTTTTCCGCATTTTGTTAGTGCTAAGATATGGATGACACCAGTTTGTTCCGTAATACTCTAATCGCTCCCCTTGACGTTATCGCTAGTATTTTCCTTGCCATGCCCAATGCGTGCTACACGGCTGCTTGAAATCCCGTCGAACCGATCGCCACTCGAGTCGACAGAGCTTTGCGGTAAAATGAGAAAAATATATCTTAGCGGAAAGTTGAGCACTCAGAGGCTCTTCGGCGTCCGGCCGACATTCGACGGTTTCAAATGCTTACGAAGTGCGAACAGAGACCGCCCCTGTCATTGGCGGTGGCCGTTATCTTGCCTCAGAGCCGCGTCCCGCAACTGCTTCGGCCCTCTTGATTTCGACATCTGCTGCTGACTTGTTTCTTCTCCTCTTTGTTTAGCAGACTGCTTGCGTTGTCACTAATTTAGTACTTCAAGTTAATGACTCCTCATTCAGCATTTACAGCGTGCGCGTGAAATTTCAGCGGGAATACACAAATGTTGACTGCACTGCAGTACCACCGTTGTCTGCATACCTGTTATCGTTTGTATATGGCATAAAACGCAAGCTATGTTGAATATTCTCTTTCTGATGCGCGGATTTTAACTATCCTTGTTTACACAGCATGATCCCTGCAAGAAGACCGGATGATTGCGACGAAACACCTGATAGCCGGAGAACTGGCGCTTCCCGGTCGTGGTAGATCCGCTTTCTTCCATACCACAAATACTCGGTGCTGAACTGCATTATCCAGAAGCATGTTCGACGATTGATCGCATCAATGAAAATGATCTGATTTGTTATCCACGAGCGGCGCCAGTGGTCGACTGTTGACAGCTCCCTAAAGCAATGCTCGGCATGCCGGGTGACACCGGCGCTTCCCGCTCGTTCTATTCGTCCTGCGATATCAGCAATCCTCCGCTAAGGGTTGCAGTTTCCAAAACTTCACTTATGACCATTTACATTCGCCAAAACTTGTGTATTCGCTCTCCACAAAAGCCGAGACCACATACGCGAACAATGCGGACTAGCGCTTATTCGTCGAAAGCAAGGGTCTCATCGAAGCAGCTCATGACGGCGCTGGAGAGCTCGGAAAGCGCCGTGATATGGTCTGGTTGCGTGCACAATGGACTTCAATTCAAGAGACAAAAGCTATCTTTCTATGATTTAGTATTTTTTTTTTAGGAAATATGGGGAGTCATCATAATAAGAAGCAAACAGAATGAGCGTGAGCGTCAGGTTCATTATAACTATTATCGGCTATACAATCCAGCCGGAATGAAACGCGAACACGCATATCGCCTTCTTTTTCTACATTGCAGAGAAGTATTCACTTGGAGCCAGTTAAAAAATATGTACTTAGGTAGATCCTTCACCCAGACACAGGAATCAGCCTAGTTCTGTACAACAGCTGAAAGTATACAGGCAAAATATTTTGTTTTGTTCACATGGGCTGTTCGCTTGCCGTGCTGTAGACGGAACAAAATGGGCTGTTAACATCTGACCAGTAAATAATTTACATAGCATTTTTTTTCTCACATGGTGTTTCGAATGGGGTTTTAATAGCCGAACGATGGCTGTGGTGTCCAAGTTAAGTATAGGCTCCATGCGCTGCAGTTTGGCGAGCACGAGTGACGTCATCTGGGTAACAGGGAAGGGGGGGGGAAGGTGGACGTCGCTCTCTCGCTCAGTTTGCAGTCAGCTAGGAGAGCGCCAAAATATTCCCTCCGAAAGCGAAAACAAACTTCGCTAATTATGCGTGGCTCGACCTACTGCTGTGTTTGTATATCGAAGATAAAATTACATCTCTTTCCATGGAGATCATGCATGCTTGCGCATGCACATGAGGGTCCACTGGAACAAAGTATATTTTGGAACTAAATTCATGAGTGCAAACTGGTAGCGGATTTACATAGTCTGGGGTGTTTTCAATGTGCCATCACTGGTAGGAGTCCTAGGAGTTGCTTTGTTTCTTTGTGTAAAGAGAAGGAATGCGCTGAGTAATAGGCAGTGGTTTTGGGGGGCGTTCTTGGAGCGGGCATCTGTAGTTTCAGACTACGGTTTTTTATACATCTGTGTGGTTCAGCGGGTTAGGGCGGTTTTTTTTTTACATGCATGCGTGCGCGTTGTGGGTACGATGTCGTTTTTCTGTGCGTGCTTATGTAGTTTCTCACGATGTTTCGCTTACAAGTTTTTCTGTATGGATTTGTATCACGTTGCATAGAGCGGTTTTAAATTTTTATATTAATATTGGTGAATTCCCGCCATCTAAAACCCTTTTCTGGGTCAATAGAAAGAAAACTAGAAAGTGCATTACATTTTGTAAAGTAATTTATTGCATTTCACATCGCTAAACCCTTCCTGAAGTTTATCATCACAATGCGATACATCACGTCAAAATTCCTTTGCTGTTCCTAATTAAATGAATGCCCTGAGGAAATACCTAACACAAAAGTCCTGTAACATACTCAGCAAGAAATGCTTAGTCTTTTTGTTTACTTACACCCATGCTTCTCTGAGCGGAATACATGTGCATAAAGCAAAGCAGTGTTCATCCTGAGACATCCAGTACATAGCACTACCATTGTCTTTGTGTAGTAACGATACGTTTTTCGCAATTCCAGCCGACCATGTTATGTATGCGGATGTTAGGTATGCGGCTGATTTCATTATGTGAGTCAATTAGACACCTGTTCTTCAAACTGTAAGGGCTCTTAAAGGAGTATGGACACCTAACTTTTGGGTGTGTGTTTTCTTCTTTGTAATGATGCGTGAGCCATTATTATACATGGAGTACCACGTGGTGTTCCTATAATTGCTAAATAATTTATTATCGATTTTTTGTCTTGCTGTTTCAATTTCAATAACTTCACTATGAGTGGGACGTCAATGAGTGAGGCATGAAAAACTGTGATATAATAGCTGCGTCCTCGTTTTAATTCACCTAATGCTGGAGCCAGTCAGCCAGCTTCACTATCCGGACTTGTAAAGAATGTAAAACAGCAATTATATTGCACTTTTTTCATGCCTGCTGGTCCTTTCCGAAATTCTGTGGGGGCACGTCGCCGGCGCAGCGCATTGAGTCATCAACGCCTCGACTGGTACCTGTGCTGCTCGCGCTGCTGACACTCTTTCTTTCACTGTGCGTACGTGCCGTCCTGCTCTTGGGTGCACAAAAGAGGGGTTGGCGCTCGTTGTGAGTCATGACTGGAATGCCGGGACGTTGAGAGAGTGGAGAAACGTATTGTTGTGTCGTTTGCTGCCACAATAGTTCTCACAACATCAACGGCCAAGAGCAGCCAGTGTAACTCTATAGATTTCCTGGACATATGTCCCACATTACTGGAAAAAAAAAATCAATATTCAAAATTTGTAATCTACTGCTGAGGAAATTTTGGAGGTAATGGGGAATCTTTTCGATGTGTAGAAAAATCTTGCAGAACTTTTCCATCGCTCGCATCGAGCGATAACAAAAACATTAATAGCAAGACAAAAAAAAACAGGACCATGCACTCATGTCGACAGGAGGTTGGTATAGTGAAATCTTCCAGTGTATAAAAAAATGCGTTCATACACTTTTTCCCATTCAAAAATGGTTTTCCAGGGAATTGTTGTCTGTGAAATGATTGAGAACGAGAGACGGCAAGCCTGGATAACTTCTGTGCGCAAGCTGAAGTAGGCGGTTTTCTCTTGCTAAATTGGTTTGGTATGTTGCGCGTGTATATTATTTCTGACGAATTTTCATTGTAATTCACTAAGCATGCAGTGTTTAGTCGTAGAGCTCACGCTAATGAAACTATTTTTTTTCCTGTAAAGCCCTCTGCCGGTCAGGTAACGCAAACAAATATTTTGGAGGCTGACATCAACAGCTGCGTTAGGCAGACGCGTGTGAGGCAAGGTCAGTGATCGCCTCATTGTTCCTTTGTGTGACGCCCGGCTCAATTTCCAAGTTATTTTGCTAGATGTAAAAAATGCCTAAAAGTAAAAGTAGTAAAGATATTAGCTTGCACATGAGTGAGCATTTGAATATAAGAGATGGCTCTGCAAATAAATTGTTTTGGGAATGCACGTGCGCTGCAATCGGCATTAAATTAAATTTACCAACCACTGCATAGTGACTGACCAAACTATAGCATTTTTTCTCTTAGCCGTAAGCGAGCAGCTGGTAAGCACATTTCGCGCGTATTTTCGTTTTTGTTTTCAGCCTCGCCTATCTGTATTTGACGTCCAAATAAACACATACTCGTTCTTATTCGGCGAAAAACGCAAAGAAATTCCAACTATTTGGCCAAAAAAGTTGCGTACATCGAAGTGCTCAGCTATTCAACAAAATTAAGTATTTTGCGAAAATGACCGTGCCATAAAAAAAAAAAGGTATTAAGCTCGAATTCCACGTCTTAAATGAACTTGCCATTTACTTGCGACATACATGTCGGCGCAACGGTGACGGCGGTTTCGTCAAATATCTGCTCCACGAAGTGGACCTGATGCACTGTCAGTTCTCTTTCTTTTTCAGGTTAGGCGCAGAAAAAAAAAATCGCTGACCACTCTTTCATGGAACCTGCACCTGAGAGGGTACTGTCGCGATAGAAAGAAATGCGAACAGCGCAGCGCCTAATTCGAACACAAGTACGCTACAGACATGAATTCCAATTTCGCAGTGCATAGGCAACATGCTGTTCACATTATTTTCTATCGCCCTTGTACATTTTCCTAATCCTCTTAATCTCGTCAGCGTTCTAGCACGAAGGAAAAAGCAAGCGTCAGGGCAAACAGATTTCCAGGCAGTCCAACACGTGCAAAGCATATGCGGAAATGGTTTTTTTCAAGAGAAGGGCGTTAGGCGCAACTTCTCAATGGTATGGGTGACAGGTCTGTCCGGTCAATTGTGGGGAGTCGCGGGAAACGGTGCTATGGTACTTTTCACTCGCGCTTGCAACGCCCCTCTGCAAAGCTCTGGTTACCTCGGCGTGCCTTTCGGAGCGAAAGAAAGGGGGAAAGTGACGCGGACCTGGACTATCCACCCTCCAGCTATCTGCTGAGCACCGCCGAAGGCGGCAATGTGTCGCTTTTCTGCTGTTCTGGGGGGGTCTCGAGAGTCTGCTTTTTCACCGCCTCAGCAGCGCCATCTCTCGCTCAGTAGGGTAAGGAACATTTTGCCGTGAGTGGTGGCTATATTCTAGGCACTATATGGTGGCTGACCGTGGACACAGCGGCGACTCATTTAATACGCAAATAAAGGACGTCTTGCTTCCCCGTGGCGGCCGGTCCCTTAGCGAAAAGAGGATGTGCTAAAAATGCATTTCAAACGTATTGTATTAATTTCATATTTATTTCGCATTTTTTTGTCCCTATGCTTAAACTGCAATACGAATGCTTTCTAAGTATACTAGGAATAATATTTTAAACGTTCTTAAAAATACGTGAAAAGTACATTTTTGCCCGCTTAGCATATTTATAATGCATTAAAAATATAATAAAAATATACATTAGAAATATACTAAAAATATACATTTAATACATTAAAAATGTGTTTACTCGGGCTTAAAAAAAAGTCTACTGGGCGGCTCCATTAAATGACACGGGTTAATTCATCAACTGGAGAACAAATCGTACACGGGTATTTATCATTAATCAACAGGAGTCTGAAATTATAAGGTCACGTGATTGAATGGGAACGGCAGATACCTACATACAGCATACCAAGACGACAGCGACACAGCAAACAACAAATCCTACGACAAGCGCTATACTTGGCTTGCCGTATATATACCCAGCGAAAGGGACGCACTATTTTGCACGGTGATACCTTTTTTTGCGCAAATACTGTGGGCTGCCAAATTATCGCAGAAGTACCCTACTGGTCGCGTTCGAATCTGGGGTTAATTGAGAACGGAATTGCTAGTTGAAACTTGCGTCAGGCACAGGTCAGGAGTCGAACTGTCAACCAACAGATACATGGGCGTGTAAGGGAGCCGGTCTGCCCTGCCACACGGGGTCCTTTCCGCTGGCTTATTCGGACCCAGAAGTACCCAAGGCGCTTTTGCTGGTATAATGCTATCACGTTCACACACGGAAATGTTCGAATGACATTGAGTGGAATGGCATTCGAGAATAGGAATGACATTCGGACTCGATGGACTGCCGCGGTGCTGCACGACACTTTCGAAACGCATTCGAAAGCCTCAGCTCGTTTTCAGTGTACAGCGACGACGACGACGGCGGTCACACTAGTCCGACAACGACAGTATATATCACGCTGAACAACAGCATGTAATTATAGTGAAATATCTAGTTTACTATAATATGATTCTAGAGGGACACGTTTTTCAGGCCAACGACACCGACGAATCCGGTCGGCGGACGGTCAGCCTTGTCGGCGGCTGAGCGAGAGCACGGTGATGAGGCGGCGGTGTGTGCATGCTCGCGCTTCTAAATGAGCGAAACGAACGGCTATATTTCACGTGTGCATACGTGAACACTCACCAGCGATAAGCGCTTGCCAAATCAGTTTCAATCGACGACGGCTCTGTTCCCTTCCGCGACGACTAGGCCCAGCGAGTTCGCAGGGTTGGATCTGTGATTTCGGCGGTTGTGAAGAGCGAATCACAAGCTTTAGCGAATGCAAATGGTCACCAGGTGTAGTTTTGGCAACAGTGACCTGAAATCAACTATTGCTTACATCGCAGGGCACGCGTACGATGAACGGGAATCGCCGGTGTGACCCAGACTGCCGAGCCGTGCTTTACGGCCAGCAGCAGTCGTCGCCGTCGCTAGCTTGTGGATAACTAGTTAGGCCGTTTCAGTTAAAGCGAACAGTCGCCATACATACTTCTGGATAAAGTAGTTAAAAAAAAGTACTGGTCACGTCGAAGAAAGCCGGGACAAGAAGCGAGAAGCGCCAGTCCTGCGCGATGCCAACAACCCG
Organism: Amblyomma mixtum; assembly: GCF_055824585.1. Lineage (NCBI taxonomy): Eukaryota > Metazoa > Arthropoda > Arachnida > Ixodida > Ixodidae > Amblyomma > Amblyomma mixtum. The sequence continues at coordinate 129,383,868 of NC_143019.1, forward strand.
GCTTTCTCAGGCGTGCGATCGCATCATCGCTTCCCACACATTGTAGCACTGCGTAAACAATCACGAGTACAACCAGTAAAAAAGAAAACAGATTGTTTATTAGAACCAAAGCGCAGATTGCGTTTTATGTTATGTAAACAAGCGATGTAAACAACAGTATGAGTGCAGTCGTCCTCATCGGCGCACTCCCGGGGAAATTTCATGCTGACGCGGTTAATATTCATTGGCGTAATATTATCTTCAAGCACTCCCTTAGACAGAACACATGTAGCATCGTTAGATGACATTCGGCTGGAAGGCATTCGAAGCGCCCGTGTAGCAGGGGTATAAGTGGTGATCACCTTCCTGCTAGAAGTTACCATAAACGAAAGGATGACAAGAAAGGAAAAGTTTTCACTCTTCGCTGAAACGTCATTTCGAGCCCTAGATTGTTCCACGGTAGCTTGAAGTGTAATGCAAATATGTTTACGCGGACAACCCATTTGTTAGAATTTAAATATACTTCAGACGGATTAATTGCGTATTTACGAAAGTACACTTTAAATAGATGGCCAGCACCAAAATGCGATGTCCCGAAACTCGATTTTGAGCATTAGATTGTTCAACGACAGCTTGTAGTGCGCTGCAAATATGCTAATGCGGACTGCCAATTTGCTAGAATTTCAGTGTTCTTTGGACGAATTATTTACGTATTTACGGAAGTACACTTCAAATACATTGACGACACGCAAATGCCATTTCCCGAAACACGATTTCGAGCACTCGACTGTTCATGGCAGCTAGAAGTGTGCAAAGACGTTTAAAAGGACTGCCCGTTTGTTAGGATTGAAATATATTTCGGATGAATTAATTTCATATTTACGAAAGTTCACCTTTAATACATTGACAAGATGCTAAAACTGCATACATATACGTTTACAAGGGCTGCCCATTTTCTAGAATTGAAGTATACTTTCGATGAATTAATTTCATATTTCCGAAAATACACTTTTAATACACTGACAAGATGCTAAAACTGCATGCATATTTTTTCATGTATTTGAAAAGTGCTCGAAGTATGCTTTAAGTGAGGTATTTTTGGCACATTTTAAAAATATATTTCGAATACCAAGCATGAAATTTCAGAAACGTATTTCCTACATATTTTTAGTGCATTCATGAATACAAAATATGTTAAAAATACATTTTAAATAGACCTCCGTATATTCCAAACGTATTAGTTTTTGCTAATGGGTCTCAGAACTGGCATCTGAATATCGGCCGGCAGGGGAGGTTGAATTATGAAGAGAAGAAAAAGGTGAGGCGAAAAGAAACAGTCCAACGGGCATAGTATCAAGAACTATTTGCAGAAGATTTTTTACAAACTGTTCAGCTTGGCACAACAGTCGGAGTAGAATGGCGAGCTTGGTCAGTACACCACGGAGACTCGGCGGCGCGGAAAAGGCGATGGATAAAAGATTTGCGTGTAGCTGTGGAGTTTTTCTCGTCTGCATTGTAAACGTTTTGCTGGCAACTCTAGATAAATGAATTTCCAAACATTTTGTGTTTTTTCTCTGACAATTATACTAGAGCGTTTTAATCTTCATCACTGTGCAGCAAGGAGCGATGTGTTATTTACGCTCCTGGACAAGAAATGGCTGTATGCTGCAGCGGTTTTGCAAACGTTTGCTGTCTGGCATTACCGCAAACAGTGCAGGTTTCCTAGTCCTTCAGAACGACATAGTTTTGGGGAACAGCGCCCAGAGAAAGAACGTACGCCGCACCACCGGCTTGATGGTTTGAGTATTCATCACGTTTGCGAAGGGGTTGAGTTCGATCCCCAAGCACTTGTTGTACGTTCGGGACTCTATAATCTATCAATAATCCTAAAAACTATGATTTCGATCGCAACCAACTCGCTGGACTTGTAATCCACTTATTTAGACCCAGTCAGGAAGGTTCAGTTCGTCAGGAAGGTTCGAAGTCCACCCAAGATAGAAAGCGCGTATATGCATGTATTAGTACATTTAAATCATAGCAAGGTTGAAGGTGGTTTATAGCACTGTACTTTAATTCACCTTAGTTAAACACCGCTATGTAATAGCAGTCTAACTTGATTGAAGCCTCAATCACGCAAAGCTTAGTACCTTGTTGTGCAGTGTGTTTCACCATCTTAATTAACCAATATTATCATGTTTGACACAAAGGTAATTATTTAAGTTCGGAAGCATATGGCACAAGCACCCCACATATGAGGTAGGATATGTTCCATATCTGCGAGATTGTTTCCATATAAGGATTTCAAGGTCCCCATATAAAGAAAGAGCATCAATATAAGGACTCAAAGTCGACTATATATAGCAGTATATGGCACTATATAAGGTACCTTATGGCCGTATCTGCCCGTATTTGTGGTCTTATACGCCCATATATAGCAGTATATTGTGGCATATCAGGTTTCCCATGGTCATATCTGGCCGTATATACGACCATATATGGACCTATTTAACTGTATATGATCCCATATATGAGTATATACAGCCATATACAAAATATATCTGGCCCATACCTGCCATTTTCGTAAGGGACAAATAGCAAATAAAAATATAAGCATGGGTCAGGACTCGTGCGGATGACAAAATAGAAAAACAGCTAACGCCCAGGGTAACAATGACAATGACATAAGAAATATGAATAAAGTGCACTTCTCTAAAAGAAAGTGAAAACTCGTAGCTAAGTGCAACATTCACGATGTGGTAGGAACAAGATACCATCTAGACAGACTAACATAATCAGTGCTTATAAGCGATGGGTTAAAAATTGAATGGCTTTCAGTGATTACGATGCAGAAAGCATGCTTACAAATTTGTCACTGTCATTGTTAATTGAAAGAGCAAAGAAAGGTCTCAGGAACCCCTAAACATCCCCATTCATACATTTATCTTACCTTTAGAAAAACACTGGGGCGTTACAAGTTCCTCACTACATCCATAATTGTTAGAAAGGGGTTATGACACAAGCCTATACAAAGGCCGTGTTAGCGTGTCCTCTCATTAAAGCATTGGTCAGTGACCTGCAGTAGTAACCATTATACTACACCGGATATGCACTCTGTGAAGTCGTCAGTATCCTTCTTCAAGAATTCCAGTGGGTTATTTTTCATATTCAACAAAAGAGCACTGTTACTGAGCTTGCACAGTGTTGAAAAGACAATGCAAACTCACTTGATCGTAAACTTCTTTATATTGTCAAATGTGAGAATAGGTAGGGCATGACATTGCAATTGTAGCTATTTCATTTTCTTTTTCAAACAGCGCTGAATCACTTTATCTATTCAATTAAACTTGGCTCCATTGTGCAGATGAAGCCTGGAAAACTTTGAGACGGAGTGAATGTTATCATAGAACAGAAGCCTAATTACCACTAAGTAATCATCTCTGTGTCTAAAAACATGCAAAACTTTCTGCTCAGAAATTAAGAGTGGGTTAATGGCCGCACAGTGGCCTAGATGTATCAGCACCTGCCTTATATGCCTGAGGCGCAGGCTTTCAGTATGACAGGCTTCGATCCCCAGTGCCACCGATGCTAGCACATTAGCGTTCCAATGAGCGAAAGCTTTCTCTTGACCTCGTACTCAGCATCTCTTGATTAAAATGTGAAAACTTTGTCTTTAATGCCAGCTTTTTAGACTGAAGCACCTACTCTATAATTATTTTTGGAGCCATTGTCCTTGCGACACAAAAACATTGATTATCGTAATGAAGTAATGAGTTCTGCTACTTGGCACTTTGTGAGAATTCTGTCGGCAACAACACGTAATTCTCTGATCAGGCTTTCCGTACTCTGGCTACCTTGCCAGCTAAGTTCTCAAAGTCCGAAACGTGAGTGGTGTTTCTTCAGTGCTTCTTCTTTCGTTGGTTTTGGGCCATACTTAGCCGCATGTGTGTCATGTTGGCGATGCGAAGCAGCATCCTCGGTTGCAGAGTATGACGGCCACATGCTGAGGCATTCCAGCACGGTACTGGTGAAAGCAGGCATGTTGATATATTTTGCCGTACTCGTAGCGTGTCCCACCAGGCATCGGGTCCAGGAGCGCCGCCGCAGTGCCGAAGGAGGAAGGAACGTGGGCCGGAGACGGGGAGTAGGGGAAGTGAAGGAAAAACTGTATTCACATATTTACATTATTTACATAGAGCGGGACTGAGAATGGCTCTCAGTGGAAGGGGAACGTCTTCGTCAACCGTAGTCGACTGGAGCTAGCAGGCTTCTCTCGACCACACTCACGGCCCGAGTTAAATATCGTTCGGTTTCCCCAGATCCCTGGCTGGGGAATAATGGTCGACGAGCACTGTCCAATCGGATGGACCGAAGGGGACGTTCTTGTTACCACCCACGGCTGGGCAGGTGCGGGTTTTTCCACTCTCTCTCTCAGCTGGGTCGATGAGAGGGGGAGATGCTGACTCATCCAGCGCTGCGGGATAGGAATCTCCCGAAGTCCTCCAGCAGGTGAATGAACTTGCTTCCCCGCCGATTGCCCAGAACGCGAGTCGGGGCCACAGAATTCTTCAATTATCCGCCAGCGTGACCGGCGCCGGCACGTAGCCTCCTCTGTGGTCGCTCGGACAATACCTCCGGCGCGTCCCCGGCTTTCGCCGCTATAGTGGTCATCTCTGCTGTGGTCGCTCGGACAATACCTCCGGCATTCCTGCTACACTAATCCGCTCAAGGAATTTCGCTGGGGTTACTGCTGACAATGGCCCTTGAAATTCCTGCTACACTAATCCGCTGAGGCTCGGAGGGGCATTCCAAGCATCCCACTTCCCACCGCCGTCGCGGGGTTGTCGGCCTCGATGAATGTTCACGGTAGCTGCTTGATCGGGCCCACGTGGTCCGAAGTACAGTCACAACAGCACGTCCGCCGCCCGAAGAGGTCTCGTAGTGGTTGCAGCCAACGCTGCTGCGAGCAGAGACCTGGAGTTGTGTCCGTTCGGCTTTTGGTCACAGCTGGGCCCAAAGGTTCTTCTTGCTTCGTTGACAACTGTAACGGTCTCAACCAGCAAGGTACACAGCCCAACAAGCAGAAAGCGCCAAACCGACTTTAAGAACTGCCAAGCTGTTTTCGGTCGACAAAGTCTGTTTAGAGAAAATGAGCTGTCGCGTGAAATTTACGTCCTCCTCCGAAAGTTTCCAAGTTTGACCAAACCAGAATACAGAGAGCTTGTTTAGCCAAAAGGGAAAAATTTCCTAAAATTTTGGAGGGGGGGGTGCCGTAGCACGGTGTATGTCACAGAAAGCCACCGCCCGTGAGAGCACAAAGGGAAGGTGGAGCTGCTGAACACACATACAAAACAGACAAAAATGATTCCCGCTAAAGCAAAAAAACAAAATACAAATTTGCATAGCGGATTAACGTCCGGGGAGTCAGGAAAGGGCATTACACGGGAAAGCTTCGGCTGAGACCAACAGCGTTGGCATTATCTCGTCCCTTTTTGTAACGCATGTAAACTGAGTCCGGCAATGCCAATCTCCAAAATTTCGCTCTCATTTCGCATAGGAGAGTGTAATGAACAAAAGACAAAAAACAAGCATTAAACTCAATATGAGATTATGCGTCATATCCGCCCCTTGCGCGGCCGTGGTCCGACAGCTGCTTTAGCAGATGAGACATTACATAATGCTAGGAATTTCAGCTTGCATTTCTGTACAGGAGAGTTAAATGAACAAAAAGAAACAAGCAATAAACTGCACAGGATTATTCCTCGAAACCGTCCAGAAACAGCGTTACGATTAGAGGAATTTACTGGTTCCTATTCTTCAGCCGCCCCCTGCGCGGCCGCGGTCCGATTGCTGCTCTAGCAGGTGCAATAGGACACAAGGCTAGGAATTTCAGCTTGGGACCCTTAACTGTTCCTCGTCCAAGTCTCGCGGTTCTGAAGTTTGGCTGATGCTCAGAAAGCAGAATGCGAGAAGGGAATGAACGAGTGCGAATGCCGTGCCAGCGTATCCGTCTCTCTCGGATTGGGTTCGCGCGTTGCGTTCTCTTGGCTTGTGTTCCCACGGGGCGGGTGCGAACTCTTGAGCACCGAGGTGCCAAATTGGGGCGGCTACGCGGTTTGGATTTCAGTCGAGCAGACAACAAGAGCCGCACTTTCCCTTTTACTACCTCTTCGCGTTTGGCCACCTCTATACGCTTCCGCTCCGTGGAAACCCTCGCTGTTGGTTTGCGGGGCGCGTCACTAGCCATCGCGGAACCGTCACAGGTTAAGTCGTCGGCGTTCGCCTCATTGTCAGTTTGTGATCCAGCCTGCTCTGGCTCACTACCGTGAGAGTTTATTACGCTTACTGGGTCATGTTTGCCCTCGTTAACTACGTGCTCAGCTGGCGCTGCGAATTCTGGAGCCTTCGAACTGGTGAGGACCTGCGCAGCGTTTTCTCCAAAACTAAGGTCGTTTTCTTTGGGCAGCATATCCAAGCGAGTTGAGACAATCAAGGGATGCTGCGTAGGCAGGTTTTGGGAGACGGCTGCCTCGGTCAGACGCAGCTCGAGCGGGCTCTCGATCGCGACGCGGGCAGTAAGTTGGTCGTGTTGGATACCTTTCCTATCCTTATACTGGCGGTACAGCAGGCCAGAACGGAGCTGGAAAGGTATGTTCTTCCGTGACACACCTATGTAACTTTGGTGACTCAAGTTGCGTAGAGATTGGTCTTTCTCTTGCTCAGCGGTGAACGTTTCTCTGTCCACACGAAGGAGTTCAAGAAAGCCATCTGAGTGGGGCAACACTAGATTGGTATTCAATTCCTCACCTAGCCCCAGCTCATCACTCGCGCCTGATTCGGAAGACTCACTATAGCTTGCACTACTATCGGTGCTCTTTACCCCTGTGCTACAAGTGAGTAAGTCCTGTGCTGACTCGTCATTAGGTAACGCGGAGCCGTCACGGGTTAAGTCGCCGGCGTTCGTCTCATCGTCAGTCTTTACTAGAGATTGCTCTGGCTCGTCACCGTGAGAATTTACAGGCTTCGGGCTTACAGGTTGAGGTTTGCCCTCTTCAACCACGTGCTCTGCTGGCGCCGCGACCTCACGAGCCTTCGAAATGGTAAGGACCTGCGCAGCATTATCTCCAAAACAAAGGCCTTTTTCTTGGGGCAGCATATCCAAGCGATTCGATAAAATCGAGGGATGCTGCTTAGGCAGGTTTTGGGAGACGGCTGCCTTGGTCAGACGCACCTCGAGCGGGCTCTTGATCGCGACGCGGCCAGTTGGCAAAGAGACGCTGGTTTCATTGGACCATAACTCATTTTCGGGTGTTTGGTCGCGACCGGCTGTCGTTCCCTCATCGTTAAACTGATCATTGTTTCGAGGCAGCGCTGAGGCGCATTCTTCGCTTACAATAGAACTTGCAGTTGCCGCTTTCAGCGCACGACTGCTTTCTGGAGGACTACATTTTTGCTCTGCGCCTACGCCTTTCTGGATTGCAAGGGCAATCTGCGCGGCATCGCGCTTTTCAGCTAACGCCGCGCTCTGGTTTGGAGCTCCACATTCGTTGTCAGGTTTGCCCTCTTCAACTACGTGCTCTGCTGGCGCTGCGAATTCACGAGCCTTAGAAATGGTAAGGACCTGTGCAGCGTTATCTCCAAAACAAAGGCCTTTTTCTTTGGGCAGCACATCCAAGCGATTTGAGCAAATCGAGGGATGCTGCTTAGGCAGGTTTTGGGAGATGGCTGCCTCGGTCAGACGCACCTCGAGCGAGCTCTCAATCGCGACGCGGGCAATGGGCAAAGACACGCAGTTTTCATTGCCGACTTTAATTTCTTTTCGCGCCGAAACCTCCTGATTTAATGTCGAATTCCTGCCGGCGCGCTTCGCCTCTAAAATTTGTTGCAACTCCAAACGCATTAAAGCAAGTTGCCTTTCATCGGCTTCCTTGAGACGAAGGCGTTCTTTTTCTATCCTGTCAGCCTCCTCCTTAGCGGCTTCCTTGCGGTAAAGGCGTTCTTTTTCTATCCTGTCAGCCTCCTCCTTAGCGGCTTCCTTGCGGTAAAGGCGTTCTTTTTCTATCCTGTCAGCCTCCTCCTTAACGGCTTCCTTGCGGTAAAGGCGTTCTTTTTCAACCCTGACGGCCTTCTCCTTGCGTTCCTTTTCAACCCTGTCGGCCTCCTCCTTAGCGGCTTCCTTGCGGTAAAGGCGTTCTTTTTCAACCCTAACGGCCTTCTCCTTGCGTTCCCTTTCAACCCTATCGGCCTCCTCCTTAGCGTTCCTGATTCCCTCCTGAATGACTTCCCAGGTCTCCCAAATTTTGTCACCCTCCTCCTTAGCACCACATTCCTTAATAGCCTCAATCAGCTGCGGCTTTCTGTGACTTTTCCTGGCCTCAATACCCAGCCTTTCACACAGCAACATCAACTCTGGCTTCTTTAGTTTGCTCAAATCCATGGCAACTGCCGAACGAGGACTTTCAAAAATAAGCTGCTACGTGAAATGCTTAAGCGAGCACGTGCAGAAAACAATCTACAGGAAGTGATAAATTTCCAGAGTTATCAAGCCTGGCAGATTCTTAAAGAAAGTCAAGCGCTCACCACTGCTGAAGCCAGGACCAAGCGTGGAAGATCCCGCCGCTGCCAACCAGTTGATATATTTTGCCGTACTCGTAGCGTGTCCCACCAGGCATCGGGTCCAGGAGCGCCGCCGCAGTGCCGAAGGAGGAAGGAACGTGGGCCGGAGACGGGGAATAGGGGAAGTGAAGGAAAAACTGTATTCACATATTTACATTATTTACATAGAGCGGGACTGAGAATGGCTCTCAGTGGAAGGGGAACGTCTTCGTCAACCGTAGTCGACTGGAGCTAGCAGGCTTCTCTCGACCACACTCACGGCCGAGTTAAATATCGTTCGGTTTCCCCAGATCCCTGGCTGGGGAATAATGGTCGACGAGCACTGTCCAATCGGATGGACCGAAGGGGACGTTCTTGTTACCACCCACGGCTGGGCAGGTGCGGGTTTTTCCACTCTCTCTCTCAGCTGGATCGATGAGAGGGGGAGATGCTGACTCATCCAGCGCTGCGGGATAGGAATCTCCCGAAGTCCTCCAGCAGGTGAATGAACTTGCTTTCCCGCCTATTGCCCAGAACGCGAGTCGGGGCCACATAATTCTTCAATTATCCGCCAGCGTGACCGGCGCCGGCACGTAGCCTCCTCTGTGGTCGCTCGGACAATACCTCCGGCGCGTCCCCGGCTTTGCCGCTATAGTGGTCATCTCCGCTGTGGTCGCTCGGACAATACCTCCGGCATTCCTGCTACACTAATCCGCTCAAGGAATTTCGCTGGGGTTACTGCTGACAATGGCCCTTGAAATTCCTGCTACACTAATCCGCTGAGGCTCGGAGGGGCATTCCAAGCATCCCACTTCCCACCGCCGTCGCGGGGTTGTCGGCCTCGATGAATGTTCACGGTAGCTGCTTGATCGGGCCCACGTGGTCCGAAGTACAGTCACAACAATGTATCCCTGGAATAAAATGAAAAAATCTAACATGACTGAGGAATCTTATTCCTCCAAACATTATAAGCCTTCACTTTGTAAAAAAAATGAATGGCGAAAAATATGTGGTAAACCTACCATAGCTTGTTGCCTCCTTCAAATACACTACCGCCCATTACTTTTCTCCTCTAGGAAATCACAGACAACAACTCTGTCAGTGTTGATGGTAGTGTATTGCAGCAATTCGTGTTAGCAGCCGTATTTATGTGATTGTCTTTACAAATAACAGCAGCTTAAGAAATGCATTTTTTCCTGAAGGAAGGGGGAAACATTTGTGAAACGTCGGTGTAATATTGTAGAATGTGCAGTGATTGTCTTTTAAAAAGAACGCTGCTCTGTGCCCAATTTCTACGCTGTCCCTCAGAACACAATATATTACAGCCTATCACAATTTATTTCTTTTCTGCATTAACAGCGGCTCCAGCCTTCGCACCCACAGTATGATGCGCTGCAACTGACCTGGATTAGTAGCATTGGTTGGGTTTTCTACCATTACAATTCATCTGGGAACTTGATCCGATTACTTTTCTCATTCTGCTGCTACGTGGGCCTATGGAGGGCTGCTACCGGTTTGGAAGATTGTAACTGGTATGATTAACAAAGTAAAATGCAACTAGGAATACAATTACGTAATATTAGTGGGCAATCATTCCCTAATACGTGAACTTGCTGCTCTTCGGTGCGAAATGTATAAGCAACCCATGGAAGGATTCAACCCGATACGTTTGGCCATTGTTTGAGGCACGCACAGTGTCACGTAGGAAGTGTGGTGCTGCCAAAATCTCCTTCAGTTTCTGAAATGTGAGTTACTCTAAAAGTAAAGTTAATAAATTTTAGCTTGTAAGGTAAATAAATATATGACGCATGCAGAGAATGGCTCTTTAAGAGACTATGCCCTGAATAGAGTACTGAAGTGAAAACAAGTATAAAATGGAAAAAAATTTAAATGGAAGTGCACTGAATTCTTGTGAAAGAGTATGAGTGTAGCGGAACTTCACAGCAGTGATTGGTTTTCACATTCTTTCAGCACGTGTAAAGAGAACGGTGTTTATTTCAGTGTTCAGTACCCTGCCTTCAATGATCCAGTCAAGTGGTTCCACTTCACCATGAAAACATGAAGGGTGGAGGGAATTTGGATGCTGATGTATATTAACGATGTGCCCGAGAATGGACAACCACCTCGCACAAAAAAGTTCTTTTCCGTCGCTGGTAACAGCACCCCAGTAAAGGTGTCAAACTATATATTCGTCTCCACCTCAGTACAATCTGGTGCTGTCTTGCACGGCCTATTCCAGCCATCTTCTTTTTCTGTCTTTAAAGAGAGAGTTCATTTTTATAAGAGGTACAATTAACAAAACACTTTTCTATATGAAATGGTGCTGGTATGTCAGTGTGGCTAATAAGAAATAGTAATTCAAGCTACTCTGAAGGTGTTATCGAGATTTACCTTTTGCTATGTGCCAGACAGCAAAGAGGTGGCTTATAGAGGAATGGGAGCTTTTGAGGAACGACTTGACTTCAGTGTGCCGATCAGCGATGATGCTTGAAATCACCGCACTTTGTTTAACGAGGCAATCCACCCCTCTCTCCAAGCCTGTTTTCTCCATCATGTTACTGGACGCAACTTCAGTGGACTGCAATAAGAATGCAAAAGTACTTTTGTGAACCTGAAAGAGAGATGTTGTTTTCCAGATAGAAAACATGCCCAGAAAGAACTGAGCCTGCTTATGTGATGCGAATGCTTTTAAGTAGAAGTGGTTATCATAAGCCAGCATGCTAAGAAAAATGCATGGTAAGAAACTGGAAGTAAGAATATTGTGCATTTCAGAGTAGATCAATAGGTTCCTTCGGTCTTCTCGGACCAGAAGAAACTTAAAGAAGTATATAGACATCTTCTCTTGGTATCCACTCTGTTATCCTCAAGGACCAGCGGTTATCTCGCCTTCGCATTACATGCCCTGCCCAAGCCCACTTTTTCCTCTTGATTACAACTGGGATGTCATTAACCCGCGTTTGTTCTCTCACCCACTTCGCCGGCTTCCGATCTCTTAACGTTACACCTATCATTTTTCTTTCCATAGCTCGCTGCGTTTTCCTTAACTTAAGCTGAACCCTCTTTGTTTCTGCCCCATAGGTGAGTACCAGTTAGATACAGCTGTTGTATACTTTTCTCTTGAGGGATATTGGTAAACTGCCATTCCTGATCTGAGAGAACCTGCCAATTGCGCTCCACCCCATTCTTATTCTTCTAGTTATTTTCCTCTCGTGATCCGGATCAGCTGTCACTTCCTGCCCTAAGTAGACATATTCTCTTACTACTTCCAGCACCGCGCCACCAATTGCGAACTACTGCTCTCTTTCTAGACTCTTGAATATTGGTTTGGTTTTCTGAATGTTAATTTTTAGCCAAACCGTTCTGCTCTGCCTGTCTAATTCATTGGTCAAGCATTTCAGTTCATGTCCTGAGTGACTTAGCAAGGCAATGTCATCAGCGAATCGTAGATTACTTAGGTATGAGATTAAGAAATTTGCGAGAATATGGTGGCCGCAATTGGCGAAGGACAGGGTTAATGGGAGAGACATGGGAGAGGCCTTTGCCCTTGCAGTGGGCGTAGTCAGGATGATGATGATGATAGAAACCTTATTTTGGTGAAATCTTTTCTGCTCTATAATGATGCATAAGACACTACTAGCCATGAATCACTATGGGCTGTTCGCCTACGACTGCTAAATTATTTATAGTGGAATTTTTCTGTGAAGCTGCATCGGTTTCAGCCGCCGAACGATGGCTGTAACGTCTAAGAGAGGTTATAGGTGACGTGAGGTATTGAAAAACTGTGATATAATCGCCGCTTCATCGTTTCAATTCACTACAGTGCTGAAGCCAGCCTTCCGCAAGAGCCGGAATGACAGCGTGCGTAAAAGCACCTATTATATTGCAGTTTTTCGTGCCTGACGTAACCTATAACGTCTCTGCTGTCACAGCCATCGTTCGACTGTTAAAAGCAAAACAGCACGCGAAAGAAGTTTGATTATCAATTATTTATCAGTCGAAAGGGCATACCCCGTGGTAATCCTTGTATAATAAGGCCTTACAACTCATACAAAGAAGAAAACGTGCACCCAAAAGTTGGGTGTCTCTACTCCTTTAAGAAATTTGATTTATGACTATATGGATGAGAACTTGCGTCTTCTTTTGTAATTTGAGGATTAAAACAAAATTCAGAGCTTAAAGCATGCTTAAGGGAAGAAGTTGGGACCAGCTCACTGCTCATAAAAAAACAAGTACTTACACTGCTTTTAAATGTGCAAGGGATGCGGTGTGTAAATTAACGGATGAAAAGCAATGTGTATCCTGCATTCATAACCAATGCCATAGATAAACCAACCATACCCTAATAAAATGAGAACATCTGGTGAAGATGCTTAGTCCATCGGAAGGATAGAACCAACATATAAAAACAAGCTCTACCTTGACAAGTTCGAACAGCAGGACTTTGTTGAGAGTAGTGTCGATAAGTGGGTACACCCCAAAGACTGCAGAATGGCCTGGTGTGTCGGATCTGCCGTCTCCGGATAAGCAGCATGGCTGGCCGTTGATTTCCTTAATCAGTCTTTCTTGTTCAGAGGTCCACACCTAAAAGGCAAGAAGAGTCAATTGCTAGATGCGTTGTGCAATAATAAACGTAAACAGAGCATAAGTAGATATGATCTGTTCTGCAGCATTTCTGCCAGAATCCAAGAAGCATATCATTCAATCAGTTGAACAATGATGGATTTTTACTAAATCCAGTCTAAAAAGTCTGCTAAGGCTCTCACGTATCCGAAAATGCAAACTGAGGAATGGGCTATTGTATATTGTCACGTAGCAGTTGGTACAGGTAGCGCCGCGTCTAGACGGCAGAGAAACGCCAACACCGAGAAGATGCGAACGCACACCGAGACGGCCTGGATGGAACGTCCAGTTTCGTCTTCTTCAGCAGCGAACAGCGGGGCGCACGAGCTGCGTGCCGAACAGCCGCCGAGCGGCTATTGTTGTAGACGCGGCATTACCCTCCCTCTCGGAAAGAGCATCGGCGCGATGCTTTAACAAGAAAATAGGGAGGAAGAAAAAAAAAACAGTAACGCGCAGCACATAGTCACTAAATGCCTCGCGAAAAATAGGGCTTCATCCGCACATCATGAACAATCTCTGGTCTCTGCTGACGGCGAGTAGTCCGGGAAGCCCCATCCGGGAGAACTTCATAGGTTACGTCGCTTAGCTGACGGAGAACTCTGTAGGTGCCGGAATAATGCTTGAGCAGTTTTTCGGAAAGACCACGGCGTCGAATGGGGGTCCATACCCACACTTTCTCGTCCGGGGCGAACGTCATCAGTCTGTGGCGGCGGTTGTAACGTCGGGCGCCACGGTCTTGTTGGTTCAGGATGCGCACTCTAGCAAGTTGTCGAGCTTCTTCTCCGCGAAGCATGAACTCCTCGGCGCCAACGTCGGGGTCGCCACCATCATGGGGCAGCATTGCTTCCAACATTGCCGACACTTCGCGGCCGTACAACAGACAGAAGGGCGTCCTCCGTGTGGTTTCCTGTTGAGCAGTGTTCTACGCGAAAGTAATATATGGCAGGATATCGTCCCAAGATCGATGCTCAACGTCAACATACATAGACAGCATGTCGACGAGAGTTTTGGTGAGGCGCTCGGTCAGGCCATTCGTCTGGGGATGGTAGGCGTTTGTTTTCCTGTGAGCAGTACCACTTAGCCGCATGAGGGATTCCAAGAGTTTGGCAGTGAAAGCGGTGCCTCTATCCATGATAATTAGTACTGGAGCGCCATGCCGGAGCACGATGCGTTCCACAAACAATTTCGCAGCCTCGGCTGCTGTGCCGCGCTGGAGGGCCTTGGTTTCAGTGTAGCGTGTAAGGCAATCAGTGGCGACGATAATCCACTAGTTTCTCGAAGATGAAGTTGGAAAAGGGCCGAGAAGGTCCATGCCAACTTGCTCAAACGGGAGTCTGGGCACTTGAACGGGATGTAAAAGTCCAGCTGGCTTGACAGGGGGTGTTTTTCGTCGTTGACAATTACGGCACGTGCGCACATAGTGTCGTACAGTCGCCGCAAGCTTAGGCCAGTAATAGCTCTTTTTGATCCGAGCCAGAGTGCGGGCGTAGCCGAGGTGACCTGCGGTGGGCTCGTCGTGACACGCCTGCAAGATTTCTTCACGGAGATTCGCTCGAACGACGAGGGGGTAGTCGCTACCGGTTGGAGAAAAGTTGGATTTGTACAGCATGATGTTCCGCAGACAAAAGGAGGACTGCGTTCTTGCGAAGGGCTGGGGAACCACCGTGGTACGTGCTTCCAAGAAGTCGGTGAGAGGTTTCAGCGCCGGGTCCTCACGTTGCTTACTGGAAATCGTCGCTGCGTCTACGGCTGCGATGAGAGGAAAGTCCGGTTCGTCGTCGTCGCGCGCAGCCTCGACTGGATATCTGGACAAGCAGTCGGCATCGTTGTGCTGGCGCCCTGATTTATACACGATACACATGTCGAACACCTAAAGACGTAAGCTCCAACGCGCAAGGCAGCCAGAGGGATCCCATAAGTTCGTAAACCAGCAAAGAGAGTGGTGGTCGGTTACGACTTGAAAACGCCGGCCGTACAGGTAGGGTCGAAATTTCGTCACAGCCCATACCACGGCAAGGCATTCTTTTTTGGTCGTGGAATAATTAGATTCAGCACGAGACAGAGTGCGGCTGGCGTATGCTATCACGCGCTCAGCGCCGTCCTGCCACTGGACGAGTACAGCACCGAGGCCCACGTTGCTGGCATCTGTGTGGACCAGAGTCCCCGCACGAGAATCGAAATTTTCGAGGACAGGCGTGATTTGCAAGCGTCGCCGTAATTCATCAAATACCTGCTGCTGCTGTTCTGTCCAAGCCAATGGGACGTCCTCCCTTGTAAGATGCGTCAACGGTGCAGCAAGTCGGGAAAAGTTGGCAATGAACCGCCGGTAATACGCGCAAAGGCCCAAAAAACGCCGGACCGTTTTCTTGTTGGAGAGTTGGAAAGTTGGCGACGGCAGCCGTTTTAGCAGGATCCGGCCGGACTCCACGATGGCTGACGACATGGCCCAGGAAGAGGAGCTCCTCATAACCAAAGTGGCATTTCTCGGGCTTCAACGTCAAGCCGGCAGACCTTATAGCCTATAGCACGGTAAAGAGGCGCTGGAGGTGTTCTTCGAACGTTGGCGAAAATACAACAACATCGTCCAGATATACCAAGCACGTCTGCCATTTTAGGCCCAACAAAACAGCGCCCATCATTCTCTGAAATGTTGCCGGAGCCGAACACAAACCGAAAGGAAGGACCTTGAACTCATAAAGGCCATCCGGCTTCACGAACGCAGTCTTCCCGCGATCCCGCTCGTAAACTTCGATCTGCCAGTAACCACTTTTTAAGTCCAGCGAAGAAAAGTAGCGCACGTGCCGTAGCCGGTCAAGAGAGTCGTCAATGCGTGGTAACGCGTAGACGTCTTTCTTTGTAACCTGGTTAAGCTTCCGGTAGTCAACGCAAAACCGCAGACTACCATCCTTCTTCTTAACCAAAACCACAGGCGAAGCCCACGGGCTCCTCGATGGCTGAATAACACCATCTTGCAGCATCTATTGGACTTCTTCAGCTATGGCTTCACGCTCCCGCAATGAGACACGGTATGGGTTTTGTCGAATTGGTCGGGTACTGTAGTCCGTAATGATGCGGTGCTTAGCGAGAGGCGTCTGTTTGACTGCCGACGTAGACTAGAAACAGTCTTGGAACTGATGCAGAAGGCCGACTAGGCTTTCCCTGTCGGTTGGTGGTAAGCCCGGGTTCACGTCGAGGATCAACTGAGGTGTGCAACAAGTGGACTTTTCGCTCTGGAGGGCAAGGCAGTCGTTAGTTTCGGCGATGCCCTCGAAGTATGCGACCGCAGTGCCCTTGGCGATGCGTTGCCGTTCGGTCCCGAAATTTGTTAGAAGGACATCTGCCAGTCCGTTCCGTAACATGATGATACCTCTCGCGATGCGGACCCCATGAGAAAGCTCAAGCGCAGTGTTCTGCTCTGCTACGCCGTCAGCACTGCACCGGTCGTCACAAATGACGGTAACGAGGGCACAGGATCGCGGAGGTACGGTCACATCGGCGTCGATTATGCGCAGGGCCGCCCTGCGTGGTTCGCTGTCGGCTGAAATCGTTCCAGGGGTCGAAAATGCCACCAGACGACAAAGAAGGTTTATGATGGCACCATGCTCGCGCAATAAGTCCATTCCAAGGACCAGGTATTTGCAGCAGTGCGGCAGATCAACAAAAGTGCCAACAAAAGCAGAATTAGCAATGCTGACTCGAGCAGTGCGCCTTCCGACAGGCGTCATGAGGTGACCGCCAGCAGCACGAATTTGAGATCCATCCCATTCTGTCTTTACCTTGCTGAGGCGATCCGCGAGGTGCCTGCTTATTATCGAAAAGTCCGCGCCTGTATCGACTAAAGCAGTCACTGGGTGCCTGTCAACGTGAATGCAATACATACTTCTCCACTGGAGAATGCCTGGATGCGCTGACTGACTGAAGGGAAAATTGTCATGTGCGATTATCTGACCAAATATTTTTACGCTGATAGTTTTATATGATTGCATTTTGTTCAGGTGCTGTATGCCAGTGCACCTTTTATTAAAGCCAGTATTGATGATCCTGAAAACAATGAAGGAGGGGGGGGTAGAAAAATAGCGACAGTAAACAAGAGGAAGTGCGCGTGATGTGGCCGATCGAGGAGAAGAGGAGAAAGAAAATCGAACGTCGGAGAGTGCGAGATCGTGTGAGGAAGACGTGGCATGTATTATGAGGAGTCCCGTCTACGGAGACTGAGACCGCAAAGGTGGTGACATTAGACCTGTGACGACTGGTTGTTCCCGAGAATTACACTCCGGGGGTTGAAGTGACAGGCGCTGTAGGCAGCTGGTGTTACTGAGGTGGTCCAGGATTACTTCGTGTTTGACGTTGTCGAATGCGCCTTTAAGATCCAAGGCCAGGACCACCTTGTCGTTGTGGGGACATTCGACAGGATCTAAGATGTCGTGGTGAAGCTGCAGAAGTATATCCTGTGCAGACTTGTGAGGGCGAAAACCGAACATGGTGTCCGCGAAAGTGTGCTGTGTTTCGAGAAAATCGGAGAGTCTGTCGCGCACCATCGTCTCCATCAGCTTGCCGACACAAGACGTGAGGGAGATGGGGCGAAGGTTCTCCACATCAATAGGTTTGCCGGCCTTCAGAATAAAGGTCACGAGAGCCGATTTCCAATCGAGAGGGAGAGGAGTCTCTCCGTCCCAAATGCTATTGATGTATTTGAGGAGCGCGGCGTAGGCTGCGTCGGGAAGGTTGGCCAAGAGCTTGACCGTAACCTTGTCGCGCCCGGGTGCAGTGCCCCGCTTCATTTTGCTCAAGGCCGCCCGGAGGTCGTGGAGCTGGAACGGCTTGTCCAGCTCCGTGTTCTCTTCGCCTGCATACGAGTACGCCGCCTGCCGGGGGTCCTTAGTGGTGCACAGGTAGCGATCCCTGAGCGTGTGCGCTAGTTGTTTTGTCGTTCCTGTAAAGTTGTGCAAGGCCCTATGTAATTGGCGTTGGGTTTCCATGCGTGTTTGTATTGGATCGATGAGAGCGCGGAAGAGGCGCCACGTGTTGCGGCCAGACATCTGGCGAGCAGCCGCGTTGCACCGGTCCACCCAGTTAGTGTCGGCTAGCTGAGTAGCATATTCCGCTGCCTGTTGTGTGAGTTCGAGGATGCGGTTCTTTAGGCGTCTGTTATGTTTCTGTTTCTTCCATCGCTTCGTGAGGCTGCGACGGGCCTCCCAAAGGTGGAGAAGGTGGTTGTCCACGTCTGTTTGTGTTTCTGTGAGCTGTATCTGCTGTTCGTGTTGTGTGAGTGTAGACGTGAGCGATCTGGACCAGGCGTCGTATCCCGACTGGAGGGGGTCTACAATAGGTAGAGAGGTGCGGAAAGTCGTCCAGTCAGGGATACGAGCTTGTTTTAGTGGGCGTTTCAGGGGAAGCATGTAAATGGTTGTGTTTATTATACAGTGATCACTACCTAGAGTGTCCTCTGTATTCAACCAGTCGGCATGTCGTATGTTGCGTGTAAATGTGAGGTCCGGGCAAGTATCTCGTTGAATGGAATTGCCGACACGTGTTGGGTTGGCGGGGTCAGTGTGCAGGGTGAGTCCAAGTGTGGAAAGAAGTTCCGCAAGCTTCCTCCCACGCCTGTCCTCCTGGGCGGAATCCCCATAGCCTGCTCGGGGCGTTGAAATCGCCGACGATTAGGAGGGGATCCCTACCCGCCACCTGCATAGCTTGAGTGAAAATTTCATTGAACGTGACGTTCTTAAGTTTCGGTGGGCAGTAAATATTTAGAATGTGTACAGGTGGGTCAGACCGCTTTAGGGGCAGCACTGAAACCATCGTGTATGGGAAAGACGGTGTTGTGGGAAGTGTGACCTCCTGCGCAGTGTATCGCTTGTGAACAAGTATACATGTCTGCGGGTTGTGTTGAAATGTAGTGCAGTTTCTTAGTTTGGCACCGGCGCCGGGTTCCTGAAGGGCAACCACGGCGACGAGGAACTCAAGGTTCTCAAGATAGAGGCGGAGATGAGTCCGCTTCTTGTGGTCCTTGAGACCTCGGCAGTTCCACTGCGTTAGTGTAAGCGGCTGAGTTATTCTTGCTCGCGACTTAGGGTTGGGGGCCATGGTCGGAGGCGGAGGGTGGGGTCACGTTGTTAAGACTCCCCAGTCCGCTAGTGCCCGGCGCAGACTTGCAGGAGTATTCCGAAAAGTCAAACTCATCGGGAATAGCTCTATTGAATTTTGAGGGGCGGTTAGCGTCCCTGATGGGTCCTACGCGTTTAAGGACGCGCGGATTATCTTTTATCCATTTTTGGATAATGTGCGTTACGGCTTGTGTCACCTGTGCGATGACACTCTCCACCTGACGCGCGATGGTGTCATGGATAATTTTGGGGAGGTCAGCCAATTGTGTTTCAATTGCGGTCACCCGGGTCTCCAGGGCCGCGGCGCGACTCTCCACAGGAGGAGGGATCTCCCTGTCTGTTATGTTTTCTGCCTCGTCGCTCGACGCGGGCGGAGTATGGAATTGGGATTTGAGCGAGTTAAGCTCGCTGGCTAGTTTTTCGTTTTGAGCTCGCAAGAGGGCGAGCTCGCGCTTGAGTTTCTTTGTCTCGGCGGTGCTGGTGGGGGAGGAGGGAGGAGGGGAAGGAGAGGAGGCGACCCTCGCCCAGCTGCCTACCTTGGGTTGGTTGCAGGCGGCGCCGCCAGATGAAGCGCTGAGAGCTGGGAACTCCGCTGCTCCGGGTGGTGGCGTTACTGTTGCTGTCTTGCCAGGGGGAGGCATCACGCCACGCCGTGGCGTCTTCTGGTTGTTTCGCTGCCGCCCTCCCCGTGTAGCGCCGGCATTGGCTCCCTTGGGTGGCGTCCTGGGCCCTGGCTGCGGCAACTTGATGAATTTCGCGGTGCATTCGCGGGAGCTGGTGAGGTGCGGGCCCCCGCAGATTAAACAGATAGGATTGCAGACGTGAGGGGCCATCCCCTCAGTACCAAGCCCCACGTTTTGGCCACAAAGGCCGCATCTTTCCTTGACCGGGGTGGGACAGTTGTCCACCCGGTGCCCCAGTGTGCCGCAACGGTAGCACGCTGGCACTGTTTTTTTGTACTCCTTGACGGGAGTCAGTTCTGCGTGATAGTGGACGTAACGCGGAACAGTGCGTCCCTCGAAAGTCAGCACAGCTACGTTTGATTGTCCCAGCTTGCGCACATGAACTAGTTCACCACCGCGCCACTGCACATTATGTTTTAGTGACTCACTGGTTTATAAATTGTGAACAGATATCACACCGCGACACACATCACCGGTGAGCTTGAGGTGGCCGTGAAATGCGAGCGATCCTCTGCTGGTGTTAAGTTGAATGTCCGTGAGGAGCTTTTTAACCACTTCTGGGTTCTGCGTGCCACAGACAATGATGTTCTGTTCCCAATTTGGTGAAATGGTGATGGTGTTCATGTGCTGCCTACCGATGAGTTGCGAAATGGCAGCGCCGAGCTCACCTTGTTGGAAGGCCGTCTTGAGGGAGACCGTACTGCGTGGCTGCAGCACGACCACGTAGTCGTCAGGGTCCATCCTGACCGTTGGCTTGGGAGTCCACTTCGAGACTGGTGAAGAAGTCTTCTGTGGAGGTGTAGAAGACTGAGCGCGAGCGTCTCCCGTTGTTGAATTGTTGAGAGGAGTCTTGGGTGTTGCCGCTCCTCGTGCGTTCTGCCGGCGGCGGCGCCGGCTCTCAACGACTTGGAAAAGGGCAGCTTGCTGCGCCGAAATGGTGGATGGGCCGTCCTCTGGTTGGCTTACAGGGACAGATGACCACGACAGAGTCGTGGGGTCGTATCCGCGTTGTTCAGGTAGAGCCATGTTGAGAGGTTGGCCGGCAGGCGTCTCCGCAGCCAGCGGCGGAGGAGCCGGAGCCGTTAGGCTTAGCTCGACCGCTACGTGGTGATGCGGAGGGTTGCTCGAAATGGCCGAAAATTCAGCGTACCTGGGTGTGATCGGGTTCTCCAGGATCCTGCTGACTTCACGGTTGCAGTCGCACAGGTTTGATAGGCGTTACATCAGGTTACCGCGGTCCCAGCCGAGAAATCCAAAGCCACTTACATAGGGCATTGCACAACTTTACAGAAACGACAATACAGCTAGCGCACACGCTCAGGGATCGATACCTGTGCACCACTAAGGACCCTCGGACGGCGGCGTACTCGTATGCAGGCGAAGAGAACACGAAGCTGGACACCGTGTTCCAGCCCCACGACCTCCGGGCGGCCTTAAGCAATATGAAGCGGCGCACTGCACCTGGGCGCGACAAGGTTACGGTCAAGCACCAACCTTCCCGACGAAGCCTACGCAGCGCTCCTCAAATACATCAATAGCATTTGGGACGGAGAGACTCCTCTCCCTCTCTATTGGAAATCGGCTCTCGTGATCTTCATCCCGAAGGCAGGCAAACCTATTGTTGTGGAGTACCTTCGCCCCATCTCCCTCAAGTCTTGTGTCGGCAAGCTGATGGCGACGCTGGTGCACGACAGACTCTCCGATTATCTCGAAACACAGCACATTTTTGCGGACACCATGTTCGGTTTTCTGCCTCACAAGTCAGCACAGGATATATTTCTTCAGCTCCAACACGACATTTTAGATCTTGTCGAATGTCCCCACAACGACAAGGTGGTCCTGGCCTTGGATCTTAAAGGCGCATTCGACAACGTCAAACATGAAGTAATCCTGGACCACCTCAGTAACACCAACTGTGGCCACAAAACATTTCTTTACATAAGACAATTTCTTACAGACCGTCAAACCTATATACGCATACACGATGCGGAACACGGGCCATACACCATTGGCTAGAGGGGAACACCTCAAGGCGCTGTCCTGTCTCCCCTGCTCTTCAATTTGGCAATGCTTCGCCTTCCCTCCAAATTGTCCTCTTTGCCCGGGATACATCGCGCTCTTTATGCGGATGACATTGCAATCTGGGCCACGCAAGGTAACCTGGGCCACATGGAATCCTGCCTGCAAGCAGCGGCGACCCTAGTCGACGACTACGCGGCCTACTGCGGACTCCAGTGCGCCCCGTCTAAATCAGAATTTGTGCACATACGTCCGTCCCCTCGGGACAAAACTCCGCTTTGCATCAGTCTCCCCTCGGGACCGATCCGGGAGTCCAAGGAGATCCGCGTCCTTGGTCTCTTCATACACCACCAACGCAGAGTCGACACCACCCTAGCCAAACTTCGCACGGTGGGAGACCAGGTGGGCCGCATGGTCCGTCGGGTCTCCAACAAGCGGGGCGGATTACGAAGCAAGGATGCACTGCGGCTTGCCCATGCTTTCGTAACGAGTAGAATCCTCTGCTCAACCCCCTACTTGCACCTGCGCAAACATGATGATGACCAACTGGAGGTCATCCACTGGAAAGTCATCAAGCGGGCTCTCGACCTCCCGGTCACCACGTCCAACCAGCGACTTCTGGCCTTGGGCGTGGTGAACACATTTCGGGAGCTTCCAGAGGCCCACTTAGTCAACCAATACACGCGTCTTGCACAGACCACGTCCGGTCGCCGCCTCTTGGACCGGCTACACATCAAACATGACTACCATATTGAGGAAAGGGAGAGAGTGCCAGAACCCTGGAGACGCGCCCTCCGGGTCCGACCCCTTCCCCGCAACATGTCCAGAGAAGACCATAGCGGTCGTCGCCAGGCGCGCGCGGAAGCGTTGGCGCGATACTATGGTAACCAACAACATGTGTATTACGTGGACGTTGCCGGCCCACACCACGGGGTGTGGTACACGGCCGCAGTCGTACACAACACAAACACAGTCAACGGGCTTACTTTCAAAGCTTACAGCGCAACACACGCGGAGGAGATTGCCATTGCTCTTGCTCTCACTACTCCCAAGTCGAAACACATCATCACCGACTCGCGAGGGGCCTGTCGGAACTACGAGTTGGGCTGGGCTCCCCCGCTTGCCTGGCGCATACTGGAATATAGCTGTCGATCTGAAGATCCAACTACACGCAACCTGATTTGGGCCCCCGGTCACCAGGGACTCCAGGGAAACGAACAGGCCGATCAGGCCGCCCGCGCACTCTCTCCCCGGGCTATCTCCCTGTCCTTGGAAGGGTACTCCCAATCAGACAATCTG
Source organism: Amblyomma mixtum (assembly GCF_055824585.1). Classification (NCBI taxonomy): domain Eukaryota; kingdom Metazoa; phylum Arthropoda; class Arachnida; order Ixodida; family Ixodidae; genus Amblyomma; species Amblyomma mixtum. The sequence goes on from NC_143019.1 coordinate 129,407,167, forward strand.
GCCATTACATTCAAACAAATCACCGATTACTACAAGGAGGAGCACCGGCGCTACCCGGCCCCTTGTAAGGGTCTGGATCGCGCTGACGAGCGGCTCCTCATCAAAATTCTTACTAACACTGTACTGTGCCCGGCGGTGCTTAAACATTTCAATACATCCTTTGATGGCGCGTGCCAGTTCTGTGGGGAGGTGGCTGACACCTTCCACATGGTTTGGGCGTGTCAGTCAAACCCATCTATCCCCCCCAACCCCAACCCCACCAGAGAGGACTGGGAGGCGGCCCTGCTCGGCTGTCAGGACGTAAAGACCCAAAAGGCCTTAGTTCACCGGACGCGGGCGGCGTTGCTTGCCAATGGGGCCCCGGAATAGGGGCTCCACCTAGTATTGTTAGGGGAAAGGGCCAATAGGGCCTACCCCAATCACCTCTGTGTAAATATTTATTGCATATATATACACGGGCGGCGGCGGCGGTGGCGAAAGGACGCTTGGCTTATCTGCTCTTTTTTGCTTATCCAGACTTCCCCTGCAACTGCTGGCCTGGCTGCAACACTGCGCCCTGCTTGACGTCATCCAACCCGTGATCCACCCACCAAGTGTTGTCGCGTTTCCTGTGCCGGAATTACAGCTGGACACACGGGCGGCGGCGGCGGTGGCGAAAGGACGCTTGGCTTATCTGCTCTTTTTTGCTTATCCAGGTGGGTTTCCAACTTCTGGGCAGGAGGTGCCTGATCGTGCCTTGTTATCGTCGTGCCTGCTGCTGTTTTCCGAGGCAACGGTTCCTTTTCTACGTGTTGTTCAGCGTGAAATTTCTTCACCCTCCAGACGTCCCCTGCAACTGCTGCCCTGGCTGCAACACTGCGCCCTGCTTGACGTCATCCAACCCGTGATCCACCCACCAAGTGTTGTCGCGTTTCCTGTGCCGGAATTACAGCTGGACACACGGGCGGCGGTGGCGAAAGGACGCTTAGCTTATCTGCTCTTTTTTGCTTATCCAGGTTGGTAAAATTCACTTACTCGTTGCTTAACGCTGCGTTACTGCTACCGCCGTTGCCACCGTGTTCCGTGCTTTGCTCAGTGGTATGTGCTCTATATATCTTTGCTGTACTGTGTGATACCTCGGGCTTCTGGTCCACGAGTCATGGCAGACACTTGCCAGTCCTGCAATGAGTCCCTGCCAGATGACGGCCAATTCCTGATGTGCAGCGAATGTGAGTCCTCCTATCATATTGGTAGTTGTTCTGGCTGGTCGGAGTCAACATTTAAGGCCAAAGGAGAGAGCGGCCGCAGAGCATGGCGATGCGTGGCATGCCGTCCATCTAAAGCTAAAAGTGGGGACAAAGGGAACATGGACTCTGAGCTAACTGTTTGCCTGGCAGATATAACTCGAAGGCTTGATGCTCTAGCAGGATTGCCTGCTCAGGTTGGGGAAATTAAGGACTCCATCGAGTTATTGTCCCAGAAGTACGACGATATCCTGAATCGACAAGTTAAACAAGAGAAAGACATCAGTAACTTGAACAGACGTGTAGACAAATTAGAGGCTGTATGTACTTCAAGTGACGTTCACCAACTGAAAGCGACTGTCAATGATTTGGAATTTCGTAGCAGGAAATTGAACGTAGAAGTTCATGGCATCCAAGCTACGCCAAATGAGGACTTGATGTGCAAGTTGAATGCTGTGGCTAAGACTGTTAACCTGCCAGAGCTGACGGCAAATGACATTGGCGCTATTCACAGGCTTCCTTCCAAACCAAACAAAACGCCTGGAATTCTTGTTAGGTTTGCCCAGCAGTCAACTCGAGATAAATGGCTGGAAAAGCGTAAAGCCCTCAGAAATGGTTCATCTGGAGTCTCCATCACTGAAAACATGACACACCAAAACAGAGAGCTGCTCCGTCGCGCTAAGGAATGGGCAGAGGACAATGACTACCGATTTTCATGGCACTGCAATGGCAAGATCCTAGTGAGGAAAAGAGAAGGTGATGGCGCCGTTGTCATTCGTTGCGTGGCTGACCTTGATATGCTGTGACATAGTTCAACCTGAAAAAGCCTTCCGTTTATCTCTGTTTTTGCTCCGATCATGCTTGATCCTTCGACTGCGCAGGTAGACGTTGCAAACCTTAAATACTTTTGCGATACTAGTTTTCAGAATTGTCTTAGTTGTGTTCATTTTAACTTGAGGTCTGGTAGAAATAAGCAGGATGCACTTGACTATTTTTTCGGCGAAGCGCAAATACGCTTTAATGTCATGATGTTTTCAGAAACATGGTTTGCCTCGGAAGAGGATGTGTTTACACCTCCGACGTATAAATCTTATTACATGAACCGCACAGGCAAAAGGGGTGGTGGCGTAGCAATGCTAATCTCTAACTCGATGGATTCTGAACTAATGTCAGAATTCAGCTGTATCACTCCTTTTTACGAAACGCTTGCCATTAGATGTGGTACTTCTGTTTTTTGTGTTTGTTATCGCCCGCCTTCAAATGACGTTCGTCTGTTCTTGCCTTTTTTAGACTCTTTCTTAGAATTTGTCAGTGAAAGAAAATATAGATTAATTCTAGGTGGTGATCTGAACATTGACATGTTACAGAAGAGCAGGGTTAAATTAGAACTAGATTCATTATTAAGCTCTCACTCCTGTCAAAACTTTATAACGTCTCCTACACGAATAGCTACGCAATCAACTACACTTTTAGATCTGTTTGTCACCAATATTGATCCTTCCCTTGTTAGAGCTGGCACTTTGATTTACGATATCAGCGACCACTTGCCTATATTTATGTTTGTCAGTCAAGTCGTTAACACGCCTACACGAATGCGCTCTGAATTTTCATACAGACGCATTACTCCTGATACGCTCTCCGCTTTTAGAGACTGCTTAAGCAGATAAAACTGGAACGATGTGTTCGCAGTGAGCGATCCTAACTTAGCGTATGAGTTATTTATGAGCAAGTTCTCTAAGGTATACCTTGCGTGTTTTCCTATCAAGACGTTTAGAATTTGTAAGAAAAGTGGGAAGCCTTGGGTGGATAAAGAGTGCCTCAAGCTTATTAAAAAACGGGACCAGTTGTTTAAGGCATTTATAGAGAGTAAGTCCCTTGAAGCCCTCAAAGTGTTTAAGAAGTACAGGAATTCAGTCACAAAACATCTTCGTAATGCAAAAAAGCAATATTACTCTAACCTGTTCGAAGCAACACAAAGACGCACAAACAACGTTTGGAAGGCACTAAACACTGTATTTGGTAATGATTCAGAAGCGGTAACCACAATCGTAAAAGATGGCATAGAACTTCAAGGCACTAAGTTAGCTGACGCATTTAATGACTTCTTTTTATCAATCGGTGGTGCTACCAGTAGAAACCCTGATTTAAGATATATGAAGGAGCGAAGTAATCCAACTATATTTTTAGACCCAGTCACTAATAGTGAGCTTGTAGCGACATTTTTAACCCTAAGCAATAGTAGAGCTGCTGACGCGGACGATATTCAAGTGAAACCTGTAAAATTTGCCATTGATGTATTAGCACCTTGTCTTACCCACATTTTTAATATGTGTTTGTCCACAGGATGCTTTCCTCAAAAAATGCAGCGAGCAAAAGTGACAGTTGTGTTTAAGAAGGGAAATAGAAATTACATGTCAAACTACCGCCCCATATCCGTTTTACCTGTATTCTCCAAAGGTCTAGAGAAAATAATTCTGAAACGCTTGACATCTTTCACTGAACGTTACAACTTAATAACGTCTGCTCAGTTTGGCTTCCGCAGGAACAAATCTACGGAACTCGCACTGCTGGCCCAAAAGGAGTTCATTCTCGAAAACTTTGAGTGTAAAAATATGGCACTTGGGCTGTTTCTGGACTTTTCCAAAGCCTTTGACCTCATTAATCATGAAATTCGTCTTCAAAAACTCGATCACTACGGCATAAGAGGCATTTCGCATCAATTAATATCGTCTTACTTACAATACCGTACTCAGTTTGTCGTCATTGAAGGAAAACACTCCACATCAAAATCAATCAAAACAGGTGTCCCACAGGGAAGCATCCTGGGACCATTTCTTTTCATTCTTTATATTAACGAGATAGTTCGCGTTGATGCAACGGCACATTACATAATCTATGCTGACGACACAAGTTTATTCTTTTCAGGCAAATCGTGTGTTGATCTAGGTATCCGAGCGAATAGAACGTTGTCTGAGATTAATGCCTGGGCTCAAATTAACTGCCTAAAGCTAAACATTAATAAAACGAAGGCTATTTTATTTCACCCCCGACACACACATGTCCAGCGACCTTCCATTTTTTTAAATAACACTGAAATTGAAGTGGTAAAGAGCTTTAAATCACTGGGCGTGTATTTCTCAGAAAACATGACATGGGATGATCACGTAAACTATATCGTTGGTAAGCTATCCAGGACAGCTGGCGTTATGCGCCGTTACTGCTACAATTTTCCGATACCGGTTAACATGCTCATATATAACTCTTTATTTTCCTCTTTATTAAATTACGCGTTTTCTGTATGGGCAACAACAACAGCTGGAAACATTAGCAAACTTACTGTCTTGCAAAAAAGGGCTTTACGCCTCGCCTGTAAAGTTCCATATCGCTTCCACACAGCAGGCCTATTCAAGAAGTACCACATAATACAAGTTTCATCGATGAACGATCACAGACTGTGCCGCTTATATAAACTCAGTTTAATAAAAAATAATGATGCCATCACTAGCCTAGCAAGGCTAGAGAAAAACATTTCTGCTTATAATGTGCGCCATCCTGAGATGTGGTATGTTCCAAAATGCAGAACCAATTATGGAAATCAAATGATAAAATTTAAATTGCCTACACTTCTGAATCACATGATAAAGGATGCTAACATTGACATATCAGATATAACACCAAAAGAACTGCGTTTATTGTTTGTATAATGTTGTGATATGATTTTCTAGTTCTTCTTGCCTGTTTTATACTAACTTTTTCAACGATGTTGCCATATCCGACTGTGTTCTCTTGCCGCACGCTTCTGTCCTACCCCGTGTGTTGGGGGGTCAGGGCTTTTCAAGCTGTTCACACAGCTTTTCTCCTGTCCTCCTCGCAGCATCTTTTTGTTGTGGAATAAATTTCAATTTCAATTTTCAATTTCAATTATATATGTTTTTCACCACCACCACCTGTAGGCAGCTGGAGAAAGAGTGAGATGTGTTGGAAAGGGAGAACCTGCAAAAAAACATTCTTTGTCGCTTTCTGGTGGTGGTGGTTAAAAGGATTTATTGAATAAAAGAGGTGAGGGTCTGTAATGAGTCGCGCAATAGGTGGAGTCCTTATTTCGGAACCCCATTGGTCGAAGAAGCCAGCTTAGCCCTCTACCAAAGCGTTTTGGGCCTGAAGGTCTCAGCAGCCAAGCAGGATCGCCTCCCATTTATTTCTGGAAGTAGGGGGGGGGGGGGGGAACTGAGTTGCGCTGGCAAGCCCGAACCATGTGGTAGGTGTCAGCTACACTGTTTTCAGCTGCCAGTGAACGCAGGATCGAAGTGTTCTAGTACTGCTGGGCACAGCAGTGTATTCGTGAATAAATCGGAGCAGAATGCGTTCATTTGCTTTCCCCAGATTCAGGAGCGGGTCCGAGTGTCCAAACTCGGGAGACGCGCCATCACAGTTTGACCCCTCCCCACTAAGATAGATAAGGGAGATCATAGTGATCATCGCCAGGTTAGGGCGGAAGCCTTGGAGTGCCACTGTGGCAACAAGCATGGTGTCTATTACGTAAATGTAGCCGGGCCGAACCACGGGGGGTGGTACACGGCCGCTGTCATGCATCAAGAAATACAGGTGGATGGAGTCTTCTTTCGAGCCCCAGGCACAACACAAGCTGAAGAGGTTGTCATCGCCCTAGCTGCTTCTGACTCAAAATCCAAGCACATTATAACAGACTCGCTTTCTGACTGCCTCTATGAAGAACGGTTCAGAGTAACGAGCTCGTTCAGTAATTACGTGCGCGTTGTTTTTCACCGTGTACCACAGTGCGGGCTCGTGCAAGCTGCTGTCCCGGTCCTTTAGAGTTCACTGAACAGTATAGACCACAAATTTTTTTAATTAACTGCTTCATATGTGCGTCGAACAAATTCCAGTCGTCCGCGGAATTCACGGAGGAGATCGGCGCGTGGTCTGCAACCGCTCCACCTTGGACCCCCGAGAGGGCGCGCGTGTAGTTGTCGCTACGTTAAAAAAATATATAGGAGCCCTATACCGTCTTCGATAAACGAGCACTAGAATTGCCCAAAACCACTGCGGTGCTCACGGACCCACTGTAGTGGAGGTCCAAGCCGGGGCAACATCTAATACAAACAGCATCGCATCGCTTCCCGCTCCGAACGCCGCATTGCGTGAGCAGGTGGCGTTTGGGCCGGATTGCGAACAGCGTCGTTCCCTTTCTTCGCCCTTTTGCAGCGACAGCCCGAGGCAACTTTTTCTCCTCAAATGACACTGGTAACCATAGATATCGTTATAGACGGCAAGGCGCATCGTCTTACCATGTCAAAGGAGATTTTAGAAGAGCTGATGGCTGGTGTCTCGCTTTTGGTGCAAAAAAATCGCAGTACGCCCTAGGTCGGCATGCTCGTAGTCCGGTTCAATCTGCGCCATATGTGGTCGCAAGATAAATGAAATCCACTATCCAGCTTATTAATGTAGGTGTACCTAGAATTCAGGATGTAAGAGAAATTGTATATATTGTATACGGCAGCACCATGTAATGCTCTAGCGTGCTGCATCAATCGCAAGCTGCACGTCTCAAGCGCATACCTGCTTTACTTGCTGCGGACCAATATTCAAATTGACCGCGTCGCAGCTGCCCAGTCCTACAAGTTAAAACTAAGGATTCTCATCCTAATCTGATTTGCGCTTAATTTTATTACATTTTATGTCTCAATTCAACCTCTCAGCAGCATTTTTTTTAGACTGCTGGAGCTCAAACAAGTTATTTAGGAGTAACCTGACAATAAGAGAAGAGCGCGGCTGACAGTTATCCCACTCTCGATGCTACGTGTGCGGGTAACCGAGCTTAGGCTTCTAAAAATCGAGGCAGCCGAGCTTTAGGGGCTGATAAAGTGGCATCTGGGCACAAGCGAATCATTTCACAAATTTTAAGGCAGAAGTCTTTAATGCCTCGTCGTTGTCGACAGAAGGTTGTCAGCAGAGATGTCAGTCTTTTGACGGGTGCCCACCGAGTTATGTGCGACAGTTGCTGCCTTGTTTCCTTCCCTCAAATAGAATTTTCATTTTCTTCAATGCGTGCCCTCTTCTTTCACTCCCACTTCCTCCTCCCTTCCTGTACGGTCCGGTTCAGGTGCCCATCAAGATGGCAGAGAATTACTGCTTCCTTTCCTTTCCTCAAAAAGCGTTGCGTTCAAAGGGAGGTGGTGAAAACATTTATCGTGCAATAAACTTTTACAGAGAGGTGATTGGGGTAGGCTCTATTGGCCCTTTCCGCTAACAATACTAGGTGGAGCCCCTATTCTCGGGCAGAGTTCGCTCCGCCATACTCAGCCCCTTGCCAGGGGCCGGGTGGAGACGGTGGCTGTCGCAATAATGAATTAGGATTTCGCGGAACCGCAGAAGCGGTTTATGAGCTTTTGAGCCAGGAGAGCTAGGATGAGGAGCCCGGAGTGTGAGCGCTCGAACGGCCGCATCAGCGGCTGGTGGTGTGTCTTGGTGGTGCTCTTAGTAAGGGTTATGTTATCAAAGTTAGTTAATGACGTTTAAGGTTCGCCTTCAGGAGTGGAACGCGACAGCGTGTTGTAGCGCTGCCAAGCAGACCACGGGACACCACCACCCGTTCGGCGCAATGCCTTGCCCTTTGAACGCGACGCTTTTTGAGCAAAGGAAATTACGCAATAATTCTCTGTCATCTCGGTGGACACCCGAACCACACCGTACAGGAAGGGAGGAACGCCACCACCCGTTCAGCGCGATGCCTTGCCCTTTGAACGCAAGGCTATAGCCCTGAACTAAGAACGCCTGGTTTGGCTGGTCACGTAGAGCGAGCGCCTCCCTCAAGGCAGCGGCGCGTGGAGGATTCGCTGGGACGATCGCGACGAGCTGAGTTGGGGCCCCGCTTTTCCACAGCTGGTATGACGTCACGTACAGCAAGCGCCCCTCACGGCAGCGCCGCGCAGCTGCGGAATGGAGAATTCGCTGGGACAATAGCGACGAGCCGAGTTGGGACGAGGAGTCATGGGAGGTTTTGCTACGCAGCCGGGACCTCCAAGAACAAAAAGAGACCATCAGATATGCCCTCAAAACCGCCCGGTCCCAGGGGATCTCGGCCGTCTGACAAGGACGGGATGGCGAGGCCGTCGTCCTGATTATCTGATATAATAAAGTTTGTGTAAGCCTAAGCCTCAGTTGGGGCTGCGCTTTTCCACAGCTATATGACGTCACGTACAGCGAGCGCCGCTCGCGGCAGCGCCGCGCAGCTGCGGCATGGAGGATTCGCTGGGACGATCGCGACGAGCCGAGTTGGGGCCCCGCTTTTGCACAGCTGGCATGACGTCACGTACAGCGAGCGCCCCTCGCGGTAGCGCCGCGCAGCTGCGCCATGGGTGATTAGCTGGGACGATCGCGACAAGCCGAGTTGGGGCCCCGCTTTTGCACAGCTGGCATGACGTCACACATAGGTCACGCTAAAGGTCAATGGTGGATTCTCCGGGACGGCAGCCAAGAGCGGAATCCTCGAGCAGTATTCCTTTCGCAACAAAAAATGGCTTTGGCTTAGCTTGGTGAAGCCCGGTGGTGGTGGTGAAAAACATTTATAATGGAATAAATATTTACAGAGAGGTGATTGGGGTAGGCCCTATTGGCCCTTTCCCCTAACAATACTAGGTGGAGCCCCTATTCCGTGGCCCCATTGGCAAGCAACGCCGCCCGCGTCCGGTGAACCAAGGCCTTTTGGGTCTTTAGGTCCTGACAGCCGAGCAGGGCCGCCTCCCAGTCCTCTCTGGTGGGGTTGGGGGGTTTAGATGGGTTTGACTGACACGCCCAAACCATGTGGAAGGTGTCAGCCACCTCCCCACAGAACTGGCACGCGCCATCAAAGGATGTATTTAAATGTTTAAGCACCGTCGGGCACAGTACAGTGTTAGTAAGAATTTTGATGAGGAGGCGCTCGTCAGCGCGATCCAGACCCTTACAAGGGGCCGGGTAGCGCCGGTGCTCGGTAATTGCGAAAGCAATATGTGTAGCTACGCCATGGTTCAGCTGATAGTGTAGCTGGTGGTGGTGCTTGTGGTTAGACTTGTGGTGATGAATCTGTTATACAATCCAATCCAATCAAATCCAATCATTGGTAGCTACCGGCCTCGCTACGCGACGGGCTGAAGTGCAACTAGTACTGCTTTCGCAATAAAAATTGGCTGTGGTTTGACCAATGGCAATCACAAGTAGAATTGCGCAAGCAACGGCGCTACAATCGCAGCGGCGGCGGCATCTCACGGGGCACTTTCACTGTCTGAAGTGCGTAGAGGCGAAAGTGTTTTCCACAACACTTTGACTGCCGCTGTGGCACTGGCGACGTCACCACTAGATGACGTCACGCATAATTAACAGCTAATTAGTAATTAATGAAAAATTACTGATGATGGCTAATTACTGAATAATGTATAAGATTAATTAGCTGCTGATTAATGACGCTTCAGCTTCGCCTTCAGGAGTGGAACGCTACAGCGTGTTGTAGCGCTGCCAGGCAGTCCACGGGACGGCATCGCCCGTTCGGCTGTACGCTTTGCCCTTTGAACTGGACGCTTTTTGAGGTAAGTAAATGGCACAGGAATTCTCTGTCATCTCGGTGGACACCCGAACCGCACCGAACAGGAAGAGAGGAAGTGGGAGAGAAAGAAGAGGGGCCATAATGAAGAAATTGGAAATTGTATTTGAGGAAAGGAAATACGCAGTAACTGCCTCCCACTCGCTCCTCGCGCATGCGCAGTTCTGGCTCTCCGGAGCTCCGCGAAATCGCACACACCTAGCGTAGTGTTGCTTCCGCAACAATATCAGGCCGGCAGGGGAGATCACGAACTTGCACGCATAATATGTGAGCTTAGGCAAAGAAATGAGCCACCGTCGAAACGTTCCGATTCAAGCCGAACGTGAAACCCGCAGGTTCCTGTGTGCCATACGAGATAGCGCGTCGTCATGCACTGGCTCAGTGCGTAAAACCTGCGCATCAAACCGGCCGCAATCCCGCAGATGCCCGGAGGAATGCACGACCCCCATTTCATTTATCACATCGCGGAGGGTTGATATCTTTTAATCTCTGTTATTGAGAAGGAGAAAGTATTGCCAACGTGAAAGACTGCGAAACGCGTGGCCGTCTCACGTCCCGAAAGGAATTCAGAGCAAATTGAGAACATTGGCGGGGGCTTAGCTTTAGTTAAGCCTGGCAAGTTTGCGAAAGCCAGCGCAGCACCCCTAACGGAAGAAACACGGCGCGCCGCGTCTAAAGGTCACGCGTGGCTACCGACCGCCGCTGCGCGACGACTGGTCTTGGTAGCCCATCTCTCACCATGGTATGACTTCACGCTATGACGTCACTAGGCATGGCATGACGTCATAGGTGATTCGAAATGTCACGTGTGGCTACCGGCCGCCGCTACGCGCAAGGTCCTTCATGAGCGTAGTATTGCTTTCGCAATAAATTCTTCGAAGGTGGTCCCTTTCTGGTCCAGGAGTCGAAGGACTTGTGCTTAACGTAAAGCCCGATCCACCAGCCATTTCTGGCCGGCGGGCTGAGCGGTCGGTAAAGCAGCCTCCCAGGGAGGAATGAGTGGGATTGGGGAGGTAGGGGGGGGGTCAGTGCCTTTGGGGAAGGACATTCCCAATGGTAGTGGAAAAATGTGGATCTGGACTATATTCATAGAAATAAGCTTTAATCTTCATTTTGGAATTGAAAATTCGTTTTGGCGAAAGGAAATGGTGGGGGTGGTGGTGAAAACTTTTAATTGCTGAAATAGAGTTTGGTAGCCACAGAGTGGCCCCGCTTCATGGTCGGCGTCCCTAGTCGGGGACACCGCATGACAATGCCCCGTCTCTCGCCCGTTTCACCAGAGCCCTTTTGGGACTCAAGCGAGGAGCAGTTGAGGATGGCACTCTGCCATGCCTCTCTGGAAGGGGTAGGAGAAGGGGGGAGGTGGGGATTTTGAGTACATGCCCACACCATGTGAAAGACATTGTGGAGGCCAGTGTTGAGGTCGCCCAGGAGGCGACCACGGCCACGTTTATTTGAGGCTGCCTTAGAAGAGGTAGCGACAGAGCAGCAGCGGCAGCGTCCGGCGAGGCCGAAGTCCAGAGCGTTCTCTTCTGCGCGAGCCGCGTTCTCCTGCACGTACCCACCGCTTCGTCGTCTTCCCCTTGCCGAAGCGGTGGCGCTACAGAGGCCCCCGCCCAGCACGAACGTCCGGTTTGTGCGAAAGGGACAGAAAACACGAGAGGAGAGGGTGGAACAAAAGAAAAATATAAACTGGGAACGAAAGGCCGGTGAGGTCAGGTCGGTAGTCCGGGAAGGCAGTCAGGCTGGAGAACAAAGCTCAGGCGGTCGAGCCTGGCTGCTTCGCAATGGGCGAGGGAGGCAGAAAGCGGAAGGCGAGGACAGGGGCAGCAGACATGAAAAGTCACCCAGTAAGCGTCGACGAGATGGTCGTAAAGCAGTCTTCAGAGAAACTAGAAGTGGTGGCAGTGGGCTCGAGGATGGCCTGAACATCAACCAACGTACAGATGTTCGAGCGTGTGAAGTGCGTCGCCCCAGCCGGCGGGGTAGTAGGTGCCGCCTGATACAGCAGCAGTGGTAGAAGCGGAGGCGATGGCGCAGTCGCTCGTGGCGGCGAAGCAACGGCATGGCAGGCGAAGGCGGAGCGAGCAACGGGCGGCTGCCATCTGATTGGAAAGCCGGGACTGCTTGGGTAGTGGCAGCGGTGGATGGAGGAGTAGGGCGCAAATCCGGCACGTGAGCGTCGGAAGAAACGGGATGCGCTGGTGCTGCTACGACAGGCGGTGCTGGAGGGGGCCCGCTGAGGCGCGTCCATGTCGCATGCATGCTACCTCCGGTGACTGTCTCGTTTGGTGCAGAGGCAGAGTCACTTGCGAAGCCGCCAGATGACCAGGGAGCCGTGGGAAGCAGTGCGGGTTGCGCATTAGCAGTGACAGGGTCCTGGTGTGGCGTGCATGCGTGCCCCGCGACAGGAAGGACAGATGGGCTCACCGGGGAGAGGCATGAGGGTACAGGCGAACATGTGACGAGGAGCGGGGCTGCGGCGCAGGTCGGGTTACTTTCCGAAGAGGTGGGGCACGTGTCGAGAGAGACCTCTTCTGGTGGTGGTCCCAAGGCAGGCACCACAGCTGGCAAGCAGGGCTGGGCAGGAGCCGTGGGACGGGTGCTCGCACGTGGATCGGCGTCTAGAGCCGAAGCTTGCTGTACCGTGTGGGATGCAGGGCGGAGAAGGTTTGCGCCGAAAAACTTGAAGAAGGCGTCCTTCAAGTCATCGTAAGGGTGTTCACCCGGCGGCGGAAGGTCAAGCTGGGAAAAGAGATCGGCGGGCAACTCCCTTTTCACGAGGAGGTACCGCCAGATCTGTGATCGGACGCCGTTCACGTATAGCTGAGCGTCCACTTGCAGAAACCAAACTACAGGGCTGTGCGGGCGGAACGGCCACAGCTGCAGACGTGAAGGGTCGAGAAGCTCGGGTGGCTGCCACTCGTCTTGAGCCAGGTCCTTGGCGAGAGGGCAGGAATTCGAGGGTGCGGTCGTTGTTAAAGCAACCGGGCCGGAGACGCTGGACTGGGGCGGAAGAGTACTGGCCAGTGACGGTTGCGGCGTGCTGTTTCTGGAGGATGCAGCCGAAGACGAGTGCGATGCTGGTGCGGGCGCAGGCGCTGGCGGTGGCGAAAGCGAGTCCGCCTCATCATGGAGCGGCAGCGGGTGGTATGATGTGCCGTAGTAGACGAGGACGGCAGCGCGCAACTCGTCGTAGGGCCGGCATCCCGAGGCAGGGCAGGCGAGTCGGCAGAGGAGGTCAGGCGGGAGAATGTCACAGAGGACTGCGTGTTTAAACGGCTGGATGGTAATGCCGTTCAAGTACATCGCAGCCTCCAGTTGGGCGAACCACCCGCCGACGCCTGCAGGCCGGAACGCTGGGAGCGGGGGGTTGAAATCCAGGTCTTGCCAGCCTGCCATGCTGGGACGCCGCTGGGATAGAAGGCGCGGCTCTCCGGGTCACCACGATGTGGAGGCCAGTGTTGAGGTCGCCCAGGAGGCGACCACGGCCACGTTTATTTGAGGCTGCCTTAGAAGAGGTAGCGACAGAGCAGCAGCGGCAGCGTCCGGCGAGGCCGAAGTCCAGAGCGTTCTCTTCTGCGCGAGCCGCGTTCTCCTGCACGTACCCACCGCTTCGTCGTCTTCCCCTTGCCGAAGCGGTGGCGCTACAACATCACAGGTCTCCCCACAGTGCGGGCATCGCCCATCCGTGTTCGGATCGTAATGCTTTAAGATTGCAGGACAGAGTAGAGTACCTCTCTGCAGGCGCCTTAAAGTTCGCTCCTCCGTCTTATTCAGCCCCTTTGAGGGGCCGGGGAAAGGAGGTGGTTGTGGCTATAATGCGTTATTATTTCTCTGAATCGCAGCAGCGGCTGGTTAGTCTCCGAGCCAGTAGAGCTGGGATGAGGAGCCCTGTGAATAAGCGCTCGGGCAGCCGCGTCAGCGGCCTCATTACCTCGTAAGCCCTGATGGCCAGGAGCCCAAATGATTCTTTTCGGTGTTGGATCAGTGGCAGTCCGTCTTAGAATGCAAGCAGCTAAGGGGGAGATCTCCCCTGCCAAGTAATGATCACATGCTTTTCGGGAGTCCGTAATGATGATTGTCGAATTGGCGTGGGCGGCAGCAAGCGCTATCGCTACTTCCTCGGCTCGCATTGAATTCGGGGCTCGAAAAGAGAGCCCATCAACGCGCATTTCCTGGTGAACGACAGCGGCCGTGTAAAATCCCGTGGGCGGTGACCCTGCTACGTCTACATAATACACACCGGGTCGGGAGCCGTGTTGTCTCTCAAGACCCCGAGCCCGCACTTGTCGTCTGTTTTCGTGCATGTCGGTGTCCATATGGCGCCACAGTATTGGGATACGCCCGAGGTTCTTTAAACCGGGCTCAGGTGGCCTCTGATCGGGGATTCACGAAGGAGCGCATGAACTCACTCAGTGAGCTGACCCAGGCGTACAGAGCCTTACGCCAGCTCTACCCCCGCCTCCCCCCCTCCCTAGTTAAAAAACACGCAACACTCTGGCGCAGACTACAGACACACACTCTCCTCTCACCCCTTAACATAGCACACTATCATCCCTCCTTCCCCAATCCGGCATGTGCCCTATGCTCAGAACCCTTCGCCTCTTTCCTCCACATCATTTCCTTCTGCCCTGCGGACCCTCCCCCGCGGGACCTAGAGAACCTCAAGACCTGGGAGGAGTGGGAGACCCTGCTGCGCTCGGAGGACCCGGCTGTGCAGACCATCGCCACCGGCCGTGCTGCCAGTGTTATGGACCTTCGGAACATAAACACTTGAGTGCAGTGGGGTCTTGCGGGGACCCTGGGGTGTGCCCCGAATTTCTGTGTAAATAAAGTTTTCTCTCTCTCTCTCTCTCTCCGCCTCCTCTGGAGTGCAGTCGTGTTGGATGTGCAAGCGGTTTAGCAGGCGGCGCCCAGGAGCCGTCTGCATGAGCCGCGTGTATTGGTTCACGAGGTGGGCCTGTGCAGTAATTGTCTCACATTTCGGTGGATGCCCGAACCACGCCGTAGGGGAAGAAAGGAAGGTGGGAGTGAAAGAAATCATTGGCTGTGGTTTGACCAGTGGCCATATCAAGTAGAAGTGCGGAAGAAACGGCGCGGCACCCGCAGCGGGGGCAGCACCTCTGAGTGACCCGCGTAGTAGAGGAGCCGGTGGTGGCCCCAGCGCCGAACCTGGAGAACGCACTGCAGGCGCAGAGGTTACAGCACCTCTGAGTCACACGGGCAGCGGAGGAGTCGACAGCGGCTCCGCGCTGCTCTCATTATCACCGACTCAAGGGAAGCTTGCCGCAATTTTGAACAGGGCCAAATTCCAGATCGTGCTTTCCCAATTTTACACAGATGTGAGTACCGGAATTTGCCAACCCGACGCACCATCATCTGGGCCCCAGCACATGCGGGGATAGAGGGAAATAAGGTAGCGGACACTACCGCCCGCGCGCTTAACCACCAGGCACCGCCTCTCTCGCCGCCTGATCCGGCTACTGATTTTAATCCGGCTATTACTTTTCGGGAGATCTCTCCTGTATCAAAACGCTCACGGCCGATACCCACCCCCTGTAAAGGCCTCAAGAAGGCAGAGGAGCGTTGGCTTCTTCGGCTCTACACCAACACGGTACTGCGCCCGGCAGTGTTCAAACATTTCAATTCGGCCTTTTCGGGCGAGTGTCCACACTGTGGAGAAAGTGTTTGCGGACACCTATCACATGGTGCGGGCATGCCCTGCCAATCCTGCTTTCCCACCCCACCCGAGAGGACTGGGAGGCTGCCCTGCTCGGCTGATCAACTCTCCAGGACCAACGAGCCCTGGTGACAAGAGCCCGGGCCGCCGCGGGGGCCACAGGGGTCCCGGACTAGGGATCCCGCCTAGTGATTGTGAGGGCCGGGCCCTTCAAGCACGGTCCAAGCAATACGTCTGTATATAATATAAATAAATGTTTTACACCACCACCACCTGCTCTGACACCACTCGCTCCTCGCGCATGCGCAGTTGGGGCTCTCCGGGACTCCCCGATGTTCGCTCGCACCTAGCGTAGTGTTGCTTCCGCAACAAAAATGGTGGGGTTCAACTACCGCTGAACCCGGCAACAGAGCGGAAGCTATGGCGTGTCGGGGAACTATAAGCGGCTCGGCATCTCTAAAGTTGAGTGCGTTCCGGACACTGGATAGGCAGGGCACCCTTCCTGCTATCTTGGCAGGTGGTAGTTAATGATTGATCGCGAGAGTTTGCACACTCAGTGAACACTGCGGTCTATTGCAGCAGGGCCGCGTGTCTGCCACAACGTTGTCTGTGCCAACGCATGTACCCACATCTGCCACTACCGCCACGCACCTTAAAGCACGAATGAGGTGTCCACTGTTCCGAGAGGACAGTTATGCGCGTTCTCTTTGCTTTCCAAGCTGTCGTTCCATTGGTTTCGTAGCTAAAAGTGCGACTAAGGTATCCGCTGTACCAGGGGGCTAGTCAAGCGTCTTTCCTTTGCGGTCATTTGAAGTTCAAATTTGCACGGTCTGCGATGGTTGGTTGGTTGGTAACAACTTTATTCATAGTCCTGCAGAGCTTTCGCCGACGGGGCCTTAGGTCTCCCACGTGGGGACGTCGAGGCGCTGCCTCGCCGTCGCCTCGCGGGCCTGCTGGACGGCCCAGAGTTGGTCCCCGAGGCTGGGGCTGCGCAAGGCAGCGGCCAACCGCGGCGGGAGGGTTCCGGAATTAGCACCGTGAAGGTTTTTGTGTGGTGGCAAAAAATTTATTAGAAAGGGACAGGAGGTATCTTTCGATCAGCCCGTAAGGTACTGATCCTTACAAGCACCAGGTGGAGGTCCCTAGTATGGGACCCCAGTGGCGGTGGCCGCCGCCGGGCGCTCCCGACGCAGGCTTGTTGGGCCTGTAAGTCGTTGCAGCTCAGCAGGGTCGCCTCCCAGTCCTCCTGGATTGCGTTGGGGATGGGAGAAGCCCAAACTCCCCAGTTGTAAATAAAGTATTCACACCATCACCACCGCCCGAGGTCCCGTAGTGGTGGTGGTGGTGAAAAACATTTATAATACAATAAATATTTACAGAGAGGTGATTGGGGTAGGCCCTATTGGCCCTTTCCCCTAACAATACTAGGTGGAGCCCCTATTCAGGGGCCCCATTGGCAAGCAACGCCGCCCGCGTCCGGTGAACCAAGGCCTTTTGGGTCTTTAGGTCCTGACAGCCGAGCAGGGCCGCCTCCCAGTCCTCTCTGCTGGGGTTGGGGTTGGGGGGGGATAGATGGGTTTGACTGACACGCCCAAACCATGTGGAAGGTGTCAGCCACCTCCCCACAGAACTGGCACGCGCCATCAAAGGATGTATTGAAATGTTTAAGCACCGCCGGGCACAGTACAGTGTTAGTAAGAATTTTGATGAGGAGGCGCTCGTCAGCGCGATCCAGACCCTTACAAGGGGCCGGGTAGCGCCGGTGCTCCTCCTTGTAGTAATCGGTGATTTGTTTGAATGTAATGGCCAGATTGTCTGATTGGGAGTACCCTTCCAAGGACAGGGAGATAGCCCGGGGAGAGAGTGCGCGGGCGGCCTGATCGGCCTGTTCGTTTCCCTGGAGTCCCTGGTGACCGGGGGCCCAAATCAGGTTGCGTGGAGTTGGATCTTCAGATCGACAGCTATATTCCAGTATGCGCCAGGCAAGCGGGGGAGCCCAGCCCAACTCGTAGTTCCGACAGGCCCCTCGCTAGTCGGTGATGATGTGTTTCGACTTGGGAGTAGTGAGAGCAAGAGCAATGGCAATCTCCTCCGCGTGTGTTGCGCTCTAGGCTTTGAAAGTGAGCCCGTTGACTGTGTTTGTGTTGTGTACGACTGCGGGCGTGTACCACACCCCGTGGTGTGGGCCGGCAACGTCTACGTAATACACATGTTCTTGGTTACCGTAGTATCGCGCGAACGCTTCCGCGCGCGCCTGGCGACGACCGCTATGGTCTTCTCTGGACATGTTGCGGGGAAGGGGTCGGACCCGGAGGGCGCGTCTCCAGGGTTCTGGCACTCTCTCCCTTTCCTCAATATGGTAGTCATGTTTGATGTGTAACCGGTCCAAGAGGCGGCGACCGGACGTGGTCTGTGCAAGACGCGTGTATTGGTTGACTAAGTGGGCCTCTGGAAGCTCCCGAAATGTGTTCACCACGCCCAAGGCCAGAAGTCGCTGGTTGGACGTGGTGACCGGGAGGTCGAGAGAAGCTTTCGCTACAAAACTGGAAGACGGTTGAACATCGCCTATATGAGTGGAACACGACAGCGTGTTGCAGCGCTGACAGGGAATCTACGGAAGGCCATCGCCCGTTCGGCGCGAGCCCTTTCCCGTTGGGTAGATTGAGAGCAATGTATTCTTGACGAATCAAATGGCGCAATAATTGTCTCCCATCTCGGCGGACACCTGAACTGAACCGTAAGAGAAGGGGGAAGGAGGGATTGAAAGACAGAAAGAGGTGTCGTAACAAATGAAAATTGGGTTTGATGAAATTAGGCAGCAGCCGTCTTATATCTCGGTGGAAAAAAAATGTAATGTGCAGAAAAAAACATTCCAACAAAGAAAAAAGAAAAAAAAACAAAATAAAATATGAAAAATTAAAAATATTACACAGTAAGGAAAAAATAGAAAGTATAAAGTGGAATAAAAATAAGCACAGCAACAAAAATTTTAAAAAATGAAAAATAAAACATTACAAATGAAATAAATAAATAAAAGACAGACAGTGCGCCAGGAAACTCTCATGTCTCGGTGGACACCCGAACCGCGCCATAAGGGAAGGAAAATGAAAAGAAAATTGGTTTTAATGAAAGGAAACCACACCTGTCTCATATCTCGGTGGATACCGGAACCGCGGCATACGGGCCTGAAATGATAATTGGTTTAAGGGAATTAAATGCCTGTCTCTCATATCTTGTTGTACGGGTACCCGAAAAGAGTGGACAACGCAGTACATCTCTCTAAAGCACCCTTCTAAGACAGCACCGTATTCACTACACGCGCGTCTCCTCCTCCGCCTCCGTATAAGCAGTGTGTGGACGGCTGAACGCCTGCACCGTGATCGTGGCGTTCCCAGTGCAATGTGCGCGAACTGCGACAGTCATGACGTCAAACCAAGCACAACTGCAGCGTTTCGCTTGTATATCCAGGCTTAACCAGAGCTAAGCCACTGCCTAATGTTTTCCGACGCGTAGTGATCAAAACTGATGCTACACTACAACTACTACGACTCCGGCGGTTTTTCGACCGAACGAGCTGCATACGCTGTCGCGTAATAAAGCGGGAAAAATGTGGTGGTCTGTTGGTGAACACTTTTATTAAACTATGTACAGAGATGGTTTGGGGTCACACAAGGGTCTGACCCTTACAAATTCAAGAGTGGAGGGGTGGGTGGGGGGCCGGTGTCCCCAGTTCGGGACCCCCGTGGCTTCCGCGCTGGACCGGGCTCGAGCCACTAGAGCTTGCTAGGCCTGGAGGTCGGAGCAACCGAGCAGGGCAGCCTCCCAGTTCTCTCGGGTAGGGCGGGTATTGGGAGGGAAGGCAGGATTTGAGGTGCGAGCCCACATCCTGTGATAGGTGTCTGCAAACACCTCCCCACAATGAGGTCACTATCCTGAGAATGCCGGATTGAAATGTTTTGTTGCGAAAACAATACTGCGTTAGGTTTTGAGCCTTCAGCGTCGTCCCGGCGGATCCACGTTTGACCTTTCGCTTCCTCTGTTGTGACGTCACGCCAGACGGAGAGAAAACTGGGGCCCAACTATAGCCCAACTCAGCTCGTTGCTCCTGTCCCAGCGGATCCACGCCGCGCTGCGCAGCAGCTGCGCGCAGCTGCCGCGAATAAAAAAATAAAAAACAAATAAAAAGAAGTTAAAAATAAGAATAATAGAAAAAGAAAACAAAGAAAGCCAATATTTTAAAAAATGAAGAAAGGAAAGCTGAGCGGTGTAGCCTTTGGCACCACCCCTTTTCAAAGGGGGCGCTCCTACGCATCCATCCATCCAACCACCCATCCATCCAGCGGCTATCCTCAACCTCGGCCACCGGCTTTGGCCGCGTAGCTCGGAGCTTCTCGACAATCATCCGTTAGCGTCAGCCGCTCATTTTGGCGACCGAGGCATGCATAAATCTCCCAGCACGTGGGGGCCCTCGTGTGATGAGTATAATGCCATGTAAAACAAATCGGCAAAACATTGATAAACAAGCTTTACTAAGAGCACTACCAAGACACACCACCAGTCAAACCAGGCGCAGCCAGGGCTATTGCTTTCGCAACTTACCGGGCTTAACCAATCTAAGCCTCTGCTAATGTTTTAGTACTGCCAGGCACAGTGCCATGTTGGTGTATAGATGGAGAAGCCATCGGTACTATGCCTTTTTGAGGCCTTTGTAAAGGGGGAGGGGGTTAATGGACGTGCAAATTTCGGTAGAGGAGGGAAATCTCAGGGCAGGTAGTGGAGGGCTCCGGAATAATTTCGACCACCTGGGGATCTTTAACTTGCACTGACATCGCACAGTTCACGGGCGCCTTTGAGTTTCAGCTCCATAGAAACGCGGCCGCCGCGACACGGTTCAAAGGGGGCAGCTAAACCTCAGTAACTGAGCGCTCTAACCCCTGAGCAGCCAGAGAGTGATGCTCAATTTGTTTCCACTTTTTTATGATATCGCTCATCCAATAAAGTTTTTTCTCTCTCTCGACATTTCGTGCCGAAATGTAGTATATCCCTATCCCTATCTTACATAATGAACATTCTACACATGTCCGGAGCAAAAGAACCTCGCACGGAGAAACTACACACGATACTGCTTCTGTGGAGACTTTTCTACGAGCATATTACAGCACGCTACCAAACCTAGCCTACAAAATGAGATTGTCTACCTTAAAATTATTTAGCTAACTATTTGCACACGGCAAAGCGTCGTCGACTGCACAGCAATAACCGCACTTTGTTCAAAACTTCGCTTTCAACTCTTAACCAAACTTGCTACAGCAGACATTGACTTAAGAGCAATGGAGACAAAACTTTTCTGCCGCAATGAGAAATGACGATTTCTGCCGCCGGAATTTGCGCCCAGGAGCTATTGTTGTTATTGTTGCGACTGTAGGAAGGATGAAAGGGAAAGTGCACGGGCCTGCCCACTGGCTCGGGCTGAGCCACACTCGCTGCCACGTGCAGACAGACGTGAGTTGAAAGATGAGAAGAAAGATTGAAATAGACGCGCGTCGCAACAACCGCGTCCGCCGAAGCGACGACGCCGAACAGATACCCCCCGCTAAACCACACCAACACCGCCTAGACGTTGACCACACACCCCCGCATCACCGCCTGGCCCTCTTTTAAGGTGAAAGCCTTTAATACCTCATACTGTCGTTAGCAGCCGTGTCGACAGCGGTGTCGGCAGACGTGTCCGTGTCTTGACGGGTGTCCACCAAGATATGCGAGACAGTTCCTGCGTAATTTCCTTTCCTCAAATACAATTTTCAGTTTCTTGATTAGGGGCCCTCTTTCTCTTTCTTCTTTCACTCCCACTTCCTTCCTTCCTTCACGGTGCGGTTCGGGTGTCCACCGAGATGACAGAGAATTTCCTTTCCTCAAAAAGCGTCGCGGTCACTATAGTCGCGGTCATAGCGCAAGGCATCGCGCCTAACGGGTGGTGGCGTTCTGTGGACTGCCTGGCAGCGCTACAACACGCTCTCGCGTTCCATTCCTAAAGGCGAAGCTTAGCGTCATTAATTAGCAGTTAATTATTATTAAGCCATTAATCAGTAATTAGTCACAAATTAGTAATTTGTCATTGCTTCGTCATCAATTATGTGTGACGTCACTTGTGTCACATAGGCAAAGCCTCTATCCACTGCAGACAGGGTGGTGAAAACATTTATTAAAAAGGAACAGGAGGCATGATTGGATCAGCCCTTAAGGGACTGTTCCTTACAAACACAAGGTGGGCCGCCGCGGTGGCTCAGTGGCTATGGTGCTCGGCTGCTGACCCGAAAGACGCGGGTTCGATCCCGGCCGCGGCGGCTGGAATTTCTTTGGAGGAGAAATTCTAGAGGCCCGTGTACTGTGCGATGTCAGTGCACGTTAAAGAACCCCAGGTGGTCGAAATTTCCGGAGCCCTTCACTACGGCGTCTCTCATAGCCTCAGTCGCTTTGGGACGTTAAACGCTCAAAAAAAAAAAACACAAGGTGGAGGTCCCTAGTATGGGACCCCAGTGGCGGTGGCCGCCGCCCGGGCGCGCGCGACTAAGGCTTGTTGGGCCTGTAAGTCGTGGCAGCCGAGCAGGGTCGCCTCCCAGTCCTCCCGGGTTGGGTTGGGGATGGGGGGAATAGCCGGGTTGGAGAGGCAGGCCCACACCATGTGATAGGTGTCAGAAGACACATCACTACAGCGCGGGCAGCTGCCGTTAAAGAAGGGGTCAAAATGTTTAGTGCTGCCGCGCACAGAACTGTATTGGTGAGAAGTCGGATAAGGAGCCGCTCATCCGCCTTCTTCAGGCCTTTACATGGGCGAGGGTAAAGGCGATGCCTGTCTTAACAAGAGATTGTAATATCAGTAAAGGTATAGATAGGATTAGGATCGGGTTCCTGATCGGAGGAGGAGAAAACAGCCCGGTGAGAGAGCGTGCGGGCGGCTGCGTCTGCTGCCTCGTTTCCTCTCAACTCCTGATGAGCAGGGGCCCATATAAGGTGACGGTGTGCGGGGTCTATATCCCGTATGCAATTTTGATAGATTCGAAAGGCTAGGAAGGGAGTGCAACCTTGTTCGACGTTCTGACAGTCCCCTCGCGAGTCGGTGATAATGTAAATTGAATCGGAATCTGAGGCCGCGTGAGCAATCGCGACCTCTTCTGCTGGCGTTGAACTGTGGGCTCTGAAGGTGAGGCCATTAACTGTGTTGCTGTTGTGAACTACCGCGACCGTGTACCATCCCCCGTGATGAGGACCGGAGGCGTCCACGTAGTACACACCTGTTTTGTTGCCATAATGTCGGGCTAGCGCTTCCACTCGTGCCAGGCGACGACCGTTATGGTCTTCGTGTGACATGGTGCCTGGAAGAGGCCGCACGTGGAGGGCACGTCTCCACAGTTCTGGGATGTGAAACCTGTCTTCCATGGGAGTGGAGTGTTAGATCAACACCACCTAGACGAACTTAGTTGTGTTGGTTCGATATTCAGTCGAGAAAGAAGGCGGCGTCCCGACTCCGTTGGCGCTCAGGTGGCAGGCAGCGGGAGCGGTCGCACGCCACGTCGGCTGTGCCAATGATCGCTGTTATTTGCGGTCCTCAACTCTTTCCCGAAGAAAGCTGGGCACCATCGTCTCCGGCAACCTAAGCGGCATCCGTGGATACCACATTTTCCAAGGTGCGCTGAATTTTGTTCCACATTCAGTGCTTTGAAGACCTCGCCCGACCTCTGCGGCGTATAAGCCTAACGGTGGCAAGGCCTGCGCCGGCTGCGTTCGGGGTTTCCTCTGGGATTCCCCGGCTATGGCGGTCCAAGGCAATGTCACCGGATACGATCCCACCTCCATAGGGATCGTTAACATGGAAACCGTCCAACATGAGAAGCCTCTTCCCAGCGAGGAGAAATACCTCCAAGACATGGTCCGCGTTTGGCGCGGACGCAAGAAGACTAAGGCCTCCAGGGACGCAAACACGGACGCCAGCCAGCAATGGGTGACGACGCTCTGCACATGTGCAGGGCGAGAACGCGCAACATGCAGCTGTGCAATAAGCAAAACAGCCCCGGTGGCGGCCGCAACACTCGCCCCGCATCGGGAAAGATGAAATAATTGTAGTCCTTAAGCCACGAGACACCATCGACCTTAAGGCCACCTTAAGTCCTGGACAAGCCGGCGCTGCCGTTCGCAGCATCCTCGGGGACGCCGCAAGTGTGGGGCTTGCAGTGTGGCCCATGTGGGAGCAAAATGTTCTCGTGTGCACACTGCAATCAGTTGAAGCTGCGGAGAAGCTGCTCCGGGACGTCATGCTGCCGGTCGGAGGCCGCAAGATGCTATTCCGGGGCCACCCTAAGCTCTCCGGCGAATTCTGCATGGGCGTCATCACCGTCTCCCCGGACGAGACGTCTGAGAGCGTCAAGAAAAAGCTCAGTGAGGACCCCAACGGAGTATCCGTGCTCAAACTGGGCAAAACGCAGGTTGCTGTGGTCACCTTTGCGGGGACAAGGGTGCCGCGGACCGTGCTTTATAGTTGCGAGCGTCTCCTCGTCCGCTTCTATAAGAAAACGATCCCTGCCTGCCCTCGCTGTGGCACGGTGGGGCATCGGGCCGACACCTGCCCGCGGCCGCAGCCTGGACGCTGTGAACGCTGCGGGGCTGAGGTTGCTGCTGCTCCTGACGGTGGCCCAGCTGAACATCAGTGCAGTGCTCCCCGTGCTGCCTCATCTGCGGAGGCAGCCATCCCACTGGGGCGCCTGGCTGCGCGGGCAAGCACCGCAAGTTCATCAAGCCGGGACCCCCACCCGCCCCAAAGCAGAAGCAGACGCCGGGACCCCAAAAGACCCAGACGCCCAAGGCCGGACCAAAGCAGGCTCCGGGACCCAAGCCCGAACCCAAGAAGGCCCAGTCCGTGCTGCCAAAATTTGTGAAGTCCGGGAACCCGACGAGGCCACCGGTCCTGAAAGCCGAGGATTTCACGCCTCTGGTACCGCGCCAAAATCAGGAGAGCAGTTGGAGTGGGTTAGTCTCTGGGCCCACCCCCCCCCCCTCCCTCCCCCACCGAATTCGCCCTACAGCGGCAGGTAGAGGAGCTCAAGCGCCAAAATCAAATTCTCGCCCGTAAAATTCAAGAATTAGAAGCTAAGCAGGCCGGGCAGTCCGAGCCCATGCAGAACGCTGAGCCCGAGGATAGCGATGACGGATCCTCAGTGTCATCTTGCCTAACTAGCGTCTGGCGGCAAAACGCAGACACGGTGGTCGATTCGGCCCCTGCGGACGCTGGCCGCTTCGAGGCCCTGGAGCGTAAAGCCGAGCAGCTGGAGGAGCGGGTGGCAGCGCTCCCGAACCAAATTATGATTGCGGGCCGCGAGTCCTTTCAGGGCATGTTCAGGTCCGCATTTGCTGCAATGCTTCCCGACATCGTGGCCCAGGTGACTGACTCTGTCCTTAAGGTGGTGCAGCCCTAGGTCAGCTCCCAAATAAAAAATACTCTCTCCTGCGACTCCCCGCAGCTAAAACGTAAAATAGCTCCTCGACAGGCAGCGGAAGAAAGCGGTTCCGGCCCGATAGCCGCGGCGTTGATGCAGCCCCTACCTGGGGCTCGCCGGCCCCCGAACCGAGTGGCTACCCAGCACCGTAAAATAAACACATCAATATGGCTGGCAAACCTTCTCAGAAAGCTAAAAAATTAGACCAATTCGAAATCATTCAATGGAACTGCAGGGGTTTCAGAGCCTGCAGAAAAAGGTCACATCTCCAGCTCTACCTGCAGTGCCTCGGTGACATGCCGGCGCTTCTTGCTTTGCAAGAGCCCGGCAATGATGCTAAATTCTCTGGGTATTGCTCGTTTCAGGGAGGCCCCTCGACCTGCATCCTGGTGCATAAAGCATACACCGCGATTCAGGTCGATCTTGATCTGGAGACTGAGCAGGAATACACAATGGTGAGGGTTCTCCCTCTCAGGCGCCGCGACCCGTCAATACATGTACTTAATGTATTTTTCCCCCGCATAAGCCGAGTGTTACTTTCAGCGAAATTTTCTAACGTGCTCTCAAATTGTCTGACAATGAACACCTGGTGCTCATTGGCGATTTCAACGCACCCAGTCCACACTGGGGCTATCACTTCGAGAAAGCCAGGGGACGCAAGCTGGCGGAGCTCATCTCCACCCTTCGTCTTGCGTTGCTCACGGATCCGTCTTGCCCCACACGTGTGGGCAACTCGGTCACCCGTTACACGTGTCCTGACTTATATCTGGTTAGGAACACTACAAACGCCACATGGGAGAACCTGGGTGATACCCTGGGAAGCGACCACTGCCTTCTCCGCATCACGCTTGTGGCGAAGGCAGCCCGTAAAAAATGGGGACAGGTGAAAATAACCATTTGGCAGCAATTTCAAACTCAGGACATCCCTCCCGTACTATTCTCCGGCGGCTATGCGGAGCGGGCAACACAGGTCACCAACATACAGAAACAACACACGCAAACATTTCACACCACCGACGAGATCCCCGCTGTGGACAATCACCTCCTGCATCTGTGGGAGGCGCGCCGGAGCTTAACAAAACGATGGAAGAAACACAAGACGAATCGCAAGCTTAGAGCTCGCATTGCACAACTTACGGAGAAGGCTGCGGCATATGCCGCCCAGCTCAGACACCAATTGGATAGAACGCTGCAACTCTGCAGCGCGTCAGATGAGCTCGAAGGGGTCTTGGGGTCTTTACGCAGCCTCATCGACCCTTCTCAAACGAAAGGGGAGACGCAAAAACAGCTCCGCCGGGCTCTGCACGGGTACCAAGGTACGACGGCGCAACTTGCGGACAATTTGGGCAACAGGTATCTCTGCCGCACAAATGACCCGGTTGGGCCCGAGTACACGTACTCCGGCAAGCTAAATCAGGATTTAGACGCCCCTTTTGAGTTGCATGACCTTAAGGCGGCCCTGGCTAAAATGCCTCGAGGTGAAACTGTTGGCGAACCTCTCCGACTCTGCATACCTCCATTTGCTACAATACATAAATCAGATCTGGGATGGGTGTCCACTCCCACTCGAATGGGAAACATCGCTTGTAACGTTCATCCCCAAAGCAGGTAAAGCCGTGACTACGGACAACTTGAGACCCATCTCATTGACCTCGTGTGTGGGAAAACTCATGGAGGCGATGGTTCGGGATCGCCTCTCTCCATACATGGAGGGTAAGGGCCTCTTTGCAGACACTATGTTCGGGTTTCGCCTGCACATGTCTGCAGAGGATGTCCTACTCCAACTACACAGGGACATAATACGACCCACAGCCACGCAACAAAACGACAAGGCCATTCTCGCCCTCGATCATAAGGGGGAATTTGACAATGTTAAACATGGCACCATACTCTCTAACTTGAACACCACTAACTGCGGGGCGAAGGTCTTCGTCTATGTCAGAGACTTCCTCTCTGCGCGTCAGGCACCCCTGCGGATCAACGACGAGGAATGCGGCCCGTACTCTATGGGTACACGAGGTACACCACAGGGGGCGGTGTTATCACCGCTCCTTTTCAACATCGCCATGATGCACCTGCCCGGCCGACTGGCTCAGGTGGAGGGCATAAAACAAGCACTCTACGCAGATGATATCACAATCTGGAACACCGAGGGGAGCCTTGGGGATATGGAGGACCGCCTTCAGCAGGCCGCCTCCATAGTCGATGCATATACTGCCGACTGTGGTCTCCAATGCGCTCCCGCCAAATCAGACCTTCTACACGTCAGGACAAACCACAAGGACAAGACGTCTCTACACATATCTCTGTCGGGCGGTCCCATCAGAGAAGTGGCAGAGCTCCGGATCCTGGGTCTGTTCATCAATAACAAACTTAAGCCGGACCCTCCTATAGCGAAACTCAAGAGCATAGGTGAACAGGTAGGGCGCATGATCCACCGTGTTTCCAACAAGCGGGGTGGTCTGCGGGGCAGGGACGCGCTACGGCTCACCCATGCCTTCGTGACCAGCCGGATCCTCTACGCCGTGCCGTACCTACGCACCACCAAACAACAAGGCGAGCGCATTGACGCCATCATCAGGAAGGCAACAAAGCGAGCACTGGACCTCCCGGTGGCTACCTGCAACGCCAAACTGAAGGCGTTGGGAGTGGTAAACTCCTATCAGGAGTTGCGGAAGGCCCAGCTCGTGAACCAATATACGCGGCTATCGCACACGGTTCCTGGGCGCCGCCTGCTAAACCGCTTACACATCCAACACACGTGCATACCAGAGGGAACGGAGGACACCCGGTGCTGTGGCGCCACATGATCTTGGTCGCTCCGCTCCCGCGTAACATGGACATGGCTTCACATGAAGGCAGACGACAAGCGCGGGTTCGCACGCTTGAGAGACAGTATGGATATAAAGAGGGAGTCTACTACGTGGACATCACAGGGCTGTCGCCCACATGATTCTTCACGGCTGCCGTAGTCCACCGGGGAATGAATGTCGATGGGCTATCTTTTCGGGCCCTAAATTCAACACGAGCGGAGGAAGTCGCAATAGCTCTCGCTGCCGCCGATCCAAAATCGAGACAGTTATCACAGACTCTCGCCGGGCCTGTGAACATTATCTTCCAGGCGAAATATCCCCTCTTGCCTCCCAAATTCTAAGACGCGCTCAGGCCAATCCAACTCGCACAACAGTGATCTGGGCTCCTGGCCACCAGGGTCTACGAGGCAATGAGGCCGCTGATGCGGCCGCCCGAGCGCTCACACACCGGGCTCCTCATCCTAGCTCTCCTGGCTCAGAAGCTCATAAACCGCTTTTTCTGTTCCGCGAAATCCTAATTCATTATTGCGACAGCCACCGTCTCTACCCAGTATCTGCCAAGGGGCTGAGTAAGGCGGAAGAGCGAACTCTGCGGCGCCTGCAGACAGGAACTCTTCTCTGTCCTGCCATAGCAAAACACTTCGATCCGAACACAGATGGGCGCTGCCGGCACTGTGGAGAGGTCTGCGATATCTTTCACATGGTGTGGGAATGTACTCAGAATCCTCAACAGCCCCCTTTCCCCACCCCCACCCGAGAGGCATGGCAGACTGCCCTCCTCAACTCCTCCACACTGGAGTCTCAAAGGGCTCTAGTAAAGCGGGCGCGAGACGGGGCCTCGTCCTGCGGTGTCCCGGACTAAGGATACCGACCATGTAGCAGGGTTTTTTGACCCTCAAACTCTCTTTCCATATTAAAGTTTTTCACCACCACCAACGACTCCGTTAGCGACAAGCGCGTGTACTCGTTTGTAAGGTGCGCCTCACGGAGCTCCCGGAAAGTATTCACCACCCCAAGGCCTTCAACAGTGAGCATACTAACTGGGCATACACAACCACGACACATCGAGGTCGCAGGCTCTAGCTGCTCCTGCAGAACCTCCAACTCACTGTGCACAACACCTTTTAGACGCCTACGCGGATCGGCAACAGTGTCAGCATGGACACCAGTCCGGACCTGACG
This sequence comes from Amblyomma mixtum, assembly GCF_055824585.1. Taxonomy (NCBI): domain Eukaryota; kingdom Metazoa; phylum Arthropoda; class Arachnida; order Ixodida; family Ixodidae; genus Amblyomma; species Amblyomma mixtum. The sequence continues at coordinate 129,436,152 of NC_143019.1, forward strand.
CTGAGCCGCTGTATCAGCGGCGTTACCTGGAACAGAACACAACATACACTAGGCAGCGATCATTACATTACGCAAATCACTGTCCCGTATAAACCACCCCTTCACGCAAATACAATACACAAACTCATTAACTGGGTTGCATTTCGCACTGCACGCACCGCCCTCCCAGACACTCCCATCGCAGACATCGACACATGGGTGCAGTCACTCAAGCGTGACGTTCACCACAACACGCGACACATTGAAACTACAACCGAAACACCTACCCATGGCACACGCCTAGCCCACCTCTGGGAGCCTTGTCACAGCATCCTGAAACGCTGGAAAGGCAACAAACATAACAGAACGCTTAAAAAGCGGCTGGCCGCGCTGCAAACACAAATCCAACAGCACTCTGAACAGCTTTGCCGATCCAACTGGGGACAGATATGTGACGGCATCGCCGGAAACCTGTCCAGAAAACGCGCATGGCTACTCCTCCGACACATTATTGACCCCATACACCCCAAATCAGGAAGACAGCACCACGTGACACGCCTCACATATGAACACATTGACGATCCCGACAGCCTTCTAGACACACTTCAAACCATGTACACATCTCCAGGCGGCCCCATACCTCTACCCCACTACACAGGACAAGCAAATTCCACACTGGACACCGACATCATGGAGACGGAAGTCAAAGCGGCCCTCCTGATTCTCTGCGCCAACTCCGCACCTGGCGCAGACCAAATCACAAACTCCATGCTCCGTAATATGGATGACCAATCGATCACCCACATTACGAAATACTTCAAGCAGTGCTGGACGGAGGGTAACCTTCCGCAGTCCTGGCGCCGCGCGAAGGTAATATTCATACCTAAACCTAACAAATCACTTACACTTCAAAACCTTCTCCCGATTTCGCTAACCTCATGCTTCGAGAAGCTCCTCGAGCATGTTGTGTTAGCGAGACTCACAAGTCACATGGCGGACAAAAATCTTTACCCGCATTGCATGGTGGGATTTCGCCCCCATATATGCGCACAGGACGCCAGGCTGCAACTCACACACGACATTTTCGACCCGCTTCTTCCAGGTCACACCAAGGCAGTCCTAGCTTTGGATCTCTCCAAAGCTTTTGATAGCATTGAACATCACGCGATCATGACTGCTCTATCCCCATTGAATGTGGGTGTGCGCACGTATGCCTACATTCGAGTATTCCTCACTGACCGCATGGCTGAGATACACTTCGGCCCTCTGTCTTCCCCCTCCTACACGCTTCAGAGTATCGACACCCCTCAAGGGTCCGTCCTTTCCCCCTTTCTCTTTAACATTACCCTAATCCCCCTCGCCCGAAATTGGCAACTACTTCCTACCTGAAGCACACACTTTATGCCGACGATATCACCCTATGGACCACCCACGGCAGTGACGGCGACATAGAGAACACCTTACAGGAAGCAGCCTCCCTCACCGAAAATTACGCACGGACCATCGGACTGTCTTGCTCCCGAGAGAAGTCCGAACTGCTCCTGATCCGGCCTAAGAACCACCGCGGTCCCCGCTTCCCCATTGCCATTGAACTGAATGGGGACCGGGTACCTGAGGTTGGCACCCTCCGTGTATTGGGCCTGCACATCCAGAACGATGGCAAAAACAACACTACCCTCAAGAAATACCAAGCAGGTAGTATGCGCGATATCGCACCTCATCCGCAGGGTTTCTGGATCATCATAGAGACTTGAAGGAGCGCGACCTATGTCGCCTCATTCATGCCTTTGTCCTCAGCCGTGTGCTGTACACTACCCCATACTTACAATTATCCAAACATGACATAAAGGCTTTGGTTGCTTTGATTCGCAAGGCATTCAAAGTAGCACTTCATATTCCCCTCAACGCACCCACAGACAGATTACTAGGCCTCGGCCTACACAACACGATCGAGGAACTGGTGTGGGCCCACCGACAGATCCAGTACATCAGGCTCACACCAACTTCCACAGGTCGGTACATCCTGGACTCCCTCGGGATCAGAATACCAGCCAACGACCCAACCCTCCTCGCCATCCCACGACCACTTCTCCGGGAGCTTCTCATCAGGCCGCTCCCGAAAAATATGCACCCATCCCACCATGAGCAACGCCGCAGAGCCCGTGCGACGGCACTCCGTCGAGCTTACGGCTCCGAGCCGGACGCCGTATGTGTGGACGCTGCCTGCACGGGTCATGAAGCCATAGCAGCTGTGGTGGACTCCTCTTCATCCACCCTCCTCACACTAGCTCTCCCTCCAGACACGTCCTCAGAGGCTGCAGAGGAAGCCGTCATTGCACTTGCTATCACTCGCACGGAAGCCCGGTATATTTTAAATGACTCTAAAACTGCGATTCTAAATTTTGCTCGAGGCCGAGTTCATGTCCCTGCTTTTGATATACTGGACTCGCCCGATGCAGCCCCGCCCCGCCATGTGGAGCTGATATGGGTGCCTGCGCACTCCGGGAATCCCGGAAAAGAGGCTGCCAACCTTTTAGCCCGAGGTTCTTTAAACCGGGCTCAGGTGGCCTCGGATCTGGGATTCACGAAGGAGCGCATGCACTCATTCAGTGTGCTGACCGAGGCACACAGAGCCTCACGCCAGCTCTACCCCCGCCCCACCCCTCCCTAGTTAAAAAACACGACACACTCGGGCGCAGACTACAGACACATACTCTCTCCTCACCCCTTACCTTAGCACAATATCAACCCTCCTTCCCCAATCCGGCATGCGCCCTATGCTCAGAACCCTTCGCCTCTTTCCTCCACATTGTTTCCGTCTGCCCGGCGGACCCTCCCCCGCGGGACCTAGAGAACCTCAAGACCTGTGAGGACTGGGAGACCCTGCTGTGCTCGGAGGACCCGGCCGTGCAGACCATCGCCACCGGCCGTGCTGCCAGTGTTATGGACCTTAGGAACATAAACACTTGAGTGCAGCGGGGTCGTGCGGGGACCCTGGGGCGTGCCCCGAATTCCTATTGAAATAAAGTTCTTTCTCTCTCTCGCTCTCTTCCTGTTTTCGTTTCGTACCACTCCATTTCTGGAGAAAGAGGGTGTACTCTGCAATGCAAAGAAACTGAAAGGCTCCGCGTTTTTCTATCGAAAATTATTACAGTCGAAACACGCTATGTAAAAGAAAACGTTAGCGATCACTGCGACATCCGCTTTGGAGAAATGCGTAAGCATGACGTTACAATTCATGGCCTCACACCTTATGACGTCATACAAAGACGTTGACGTAACACTTTCACACTTTCCACGTGAACTGAGACTCGTGACCAGAAGTCGAGAACCTCGAACAGGAAGTCGTTCACCTATCGATCACTTATCCATACCTTATAAATAACTTATCGATACCACAATTAATTATCTGAAGTTCTATGAACTCTACATCTGAGTTTTCAAACTTCGCGCCACGCTTCGTTTCCAAATTCGGCGCCACGCGTTGGTTCCGCCCGCACTTCCGGTCACGTGGTGCCCACTTCCAGCGTTTTCAATTTTGGCGCCACTTTTGCTCCGGCCCCGCCTACTTTTTGAACACTTTTTGCTGTAATTATTTAATTAACGGACCTCAACCCTCCGATTCCCTGTAGGAGATTTTTTGATGCTCTATCCGATGGCTGGCTCGCTCGCTAGCTTTCGCAATAAAATTTGCTGTGCTTTAGCTGTGGTTAAACCTGGAGGATTCCGAAAGCGACATCTGCGAGTAGCCATATTGCCGCGGGTCTTTGTAGCGTTCGTTTGTAGTATTTGTTTGTTCATGCTTCAAGGCTGCCGACGCGCCGCATTATCGCTTCTGACGCAAGACGCGCCTAGATTTATCTCGATTGATCGCATGCGGACGGAGCCGGTTCCAGTTTGTTCCAGAATGTTCTAGTAACTTCCTAAGCTGTATCTCGAATGCTCGCTATCAGCTTTAAAAAGAGCACGGCCGACAGCGGCGGGCATTCTGTTCGACGACCGCAGAGCACGCTTGTTGCTACGCCGACGCCGAGTGATTCCGTTCTTTGTGGGCGCAAGTCAGCCCGAATAAACAGTTTCGTTTCGAAGACATCCTCGCTGTGTTCCTGTTCGCCGGACTGCAGTCACCACTACGTGACATCTGGTGGAGGTGCTAACGAATGTCCCTGTCGCCCTCACCCCCTGGGAGCCGTCAGAGCAGCCCGAGCCGTCTCGAAGAAGATCACGCGAAAGCCGCAGAAGCCCTCCCCCCCGAAGGCGAAGGGCGAAGCAGCCGTCGTCTCCACAGGTGTCCACTAGAATCCGGACTGCTACCGGACTGCACGCGAGCGAAAACAGACCCATCAGTTTTGACTTCAGCCTTGGCCACGACACCAACCCCTGTTATTTTACACCAGCCCCGACTGCCGCCCACGTTCCACGCTTCACCGGGCGAGGATCCCGAGGAATGGCTGGAACAGTTTGAGCGTGTCGCCGTGTTCAACTGTTGGGACGACCAGACGAAAATGAGCCATGTCTTCTTCCCCTTGGAAGAAGCAGCGAGAATATGGTTCGAGAACAACGAAGATTCTCTACCGACGTGGGGATTATTTAAACGGGAGTTCCTGAGGGCCTTCACGAGTATCATCAGGAAGGAAAGAGCTCAGCTGCTTCTACAGTCACGCATCCAAAACCCGAACGAGTCAGTGACCGTATATGTAGAAGATATGAGGCGCCTTTTTCTACGAGTCTGTCCTGACATGACGGAGGAGAAGAAGGTGGACCTTTTGATGTGTGGTGCTAAAGAAGCACTTTTCGGCGGTCTGACCCTCAACCCACCGAAGACGGTCGCGGAATTCACCAGAAGCAGCCGCCATAGAGAGAACCTTGGAAGCACGAGCGCGGCATCTTCCTCGACAGCCCCAAGTGACCTCCACTGCCCTCTCGGATGGCACAACATTCGGAGGCAACCTGCGGGATGTTATCCGAGAAATTGTACGGGAAGAGCTGCGCCACCTGCTGCCATCTTCCAACCAGCCTCAAGTAGCGACCCTTGAGGAAATTGTACGCGAAGAAGTGCAGCATGCGCTTGGCACTCCGTCATATTCGCCTCCAGCCGAAGCTCCAGCCTTAACCTACGCTGCTGCACTACGCAGTTCCCAGCCCCAACGCGAGAGCCGCATTCCGCCTCTTCGACGTGAACCAGCTGTTCCCGAACGCCGTCCCCCTGCCCCCGCCCGCCCAGCGTACGACCGACGCCCAAGCCCCAGGAAGTGCGACGCCTGGAGGACTTCCAACAACCGCCCGCTCTGCTTCCATTGCGGCGAAGCCGGTCATGTACTTTGCCACTGCCCGTACAGACGCATCGGCCTGCATGGTTTCTCCATCGACGCCCCACGTGAAATCGACGACTACCTGCACAGAGGGGAGTACGTGTCGTCAAGCCGTCTTTCCCGCAAGCCGTCGCCGTCCACCGCACGTTTTGCATCACCGGGCCGCAGCTACGCCACGGCTCGCCGAGGAAGGTCCCCTAGCTCCCGTAGGGGAAACTAAACAAAGCAACCTGTGAAGGTCAGGTTGCTTGCCGAGGAAACGACGAAGATCCTCCAGCGACCACGCCGTATGAAGACGCCGCACCTACTACACGACGACGCATACAACAACCTCGACCACGATGCAAACCGCCTTCAAAACTACGCCGCCATCAAGAAAAGCTCCGACCACACGCCCAACCCACGATTCACATACCCGACGAAGCCGTAACCCGACGCCGAGAACGACGTGCAACTCCAGAGCCAGGACATCCGATTTAGAAGTCGTTACCGACGGCCAGAAAGTCACCGCTCTAGTCGACACAGGAGCCGATTATTCGGTGATGAGCGGACCATTCGCTGCGCAGCTGAGGAAAGTAACGACCGCTTGGGACGGCCCACAAATTCGCACCGCAGGGGGCCACCTCATCACGCCATCAGGATGATGCACAGCGCGAGTGACTCTCAAGGGACCTACCTATCCCGCGACCTTCGTAGTGCTGCGGCAATATTCCCGCGAGCATCAAGCGATCATCGACCTGCGATCCAAGATGATCACACTTTCCACGGACGAGGCCATCCCGTCGACGAGATCTCCGGAACATCACGTTGCGCTCAGTGTCCTGGAGGAACAAGTGAGTGTCCCACCGCGCTCAAGCGTCATCATCACCGTAGGCGCCACGGAAGCGAGTGACAATGAAGCCATTATCGAGGGGAACATGAAGTTGCTTCTCGACCGAGGAATCGGCATCGCAAGAGGCATCGCACATTTCCGCAAAGGCCAAGCCGAAGTACTGCTGACTAACTTCAGCGAAGAATACCGGCACGTTAACAGAGGAACGACGATTGCGTTCCTCAACGAAGTATCCGATGTACGAGACTTCTTCGCGCTCTCCGACCCATCCATAGAAGATTCGCCTGACCAAGAGAACTCGCCCACTTTCGACGTAAACCCAGCCCTGCCCCGGACCAGACAAGACCAGACCCGCAATCTCCTTCGAAGCTACAGCGAGTGCTTCTCGTCATCTCCGAAGGTCCGAGAAACGCCGATTGCCAAACATCGCATTATACCGACCAGCACGCCCGACCTCTCCGCCAGAGCCCCTACCGAGTGTCGCTGCGAGAACGACAAGCCATCCGGGACCAAGTGGAAGAAATGCTGCGCGAAGACGTTATTCAGCCTTCAAAGAGCCCCTGGGCGGCACCGGTTGTTCTAGTGAGAAGGAAAGACGGTGCACTTCGATTCTGCGTTGATTACCGCCGCTTGAACAACATCACAAAGAAGGACGTCTACCCCCTCCCCCGCATCGACGACACACTGGATCGGCTCTGCAACGCTAAGTATTTCTCATCGATGGACCTCAAGAGCGGCTACTGGCAAATGGAGGTCGACGAGAGAGATCGCGAGAAGACCGCATTCATCACTCCAGATGGCCTCTTCGAGTTCAAGGTGATGCCGTTTGGTATCTGTTCCGCACCAGCGACATTTCAGCGAGTAATGGATACAGTGGTGGCAGGCCTGAAGTGGCATATTTCTCTGGTATATTTAGATGACGTTGTTGTTTTCGCCTCGAACTTTGAGGAGCACCTGAAAAGGCTTCGAACAGTACTAGACGAAATCAAATCGTCCGGGCTAACCTTGAAAGCAGAGAAGTGCCACTTTGCCTATGAAGAGCTGCTGTTTCTAGGCCACATTGTTAGCAAGGAGGGAGTACGCCCAGACCCGCAGAAAACATCTGCTATCGCAATGTTTCCGCCGCCAGCCGATAAGAAAGCTGGGCGCAGATTCCTCGGACTCTGCGCGTACTACCGACGATTTGTGAAGAACTTTTCCCGCATCGCCGAGCCACTCACCCACCTGACAAAGGCAGACGTGCGATTTATATGGGAAGCGCCGCAAGTGGAAGCCTTCAACGAACTTAAGCATCGTTTACAGTCCCCACCAATCCTCGCGCACTTCGATGAAAACGTCGAGACTGAAATTCATACCGACGCAAGTAGTGTGGGCCAAGGCGCTGTCCTCGTTCAGAAAATTGACAAAGTGGAGAAGGTCATCGCGTACGCTAGCCGTTCCCTGTCTAAAGCCGAAGCTAATTATTCGACAACTGAGAAGGAGTGCCTTGCCATCATCTGGGCTACGTCGAAATTCCGCCCCTACCTGTACGGACGACCGTTCAAGGTGGTCAGCGATCACCACGCACTGTGCTGGCTCGCCAGTTTGAAGGAGCCCTCCGGCCGCCGCACTCGATGGAGCCTGCGGCTCCAGGAGTTTGATGTAACCGTCGTTTACAAATCCGGACGCAAGCACTCTGACGCCGACTGCCTGTCACGAGCCCCTGTAGATGCACCGCCGCCGGTCGACGATGATGACGCCTTCCTGGGACCCATCAGCTCCAGCTCTCTTTTACAACAGCAACGCTCGGACCCCGACATAAAAGGCCTGATCGAATACTTGGAAGGCAAGGTTTCTTCACCCCCGCCTCTTTCAAGCGAGGATTGTCTTTTTCTGTTTACAGAACGATGTCCTCGTGAAGAAACACTTTGCAGCGAACAAGACAGCCTACCTCCTTGTTGTACCTATCAGCCTGCGCGGAGTTCTTCAGGCCTCACACGACGAGCCGACAGCTGGACATCTCGGGTTTTCTCGCACTCTCCGCCGCATTCAGGACAAGTATTACTGGCCCCGACTGTCTGCCGATGTCGCACATTGTGAAAACCTGCCGAGATTGTCAGCGACGAAAGACCCCTCCAACCCGACCAGCAGGATTTCTGAACCCCATTGAACCCCCCTCAAGGCCCTTTCAGCAAATCGGCATGGACTTGCTTGGCCCTTTCCCGAAATCAACATCTGGAAATAAGTGGATCATCATAGCGACCGACTACCTGACCCGGTACGCCGAGGCAAAAGCTCTACCGAACGGAACAGCAGCAGAAGTCGCGAAATTTTTCGTGGAGAACATTCTTCTGCGACACGACGACCCCGATGTGCTCATCACTGACAGAGGAACAGCATTCACGGCGGAACTGACGCAAGCCATTCTCCATTACAGCCAAACCAGCCACCGGAGAACAACTGCATACCACCCGCAGACCAACGGACTGACCGAGCGCCTTAACAAAACCATCGCCAAAATGCTCGCCATGTATGTCGACGCCAAACACAAGACCTGGGACGTCATCTTGCCTTACGTAGTCTTCGCCTATAACACCGCAGTGCAGGAGACCACCCAGATGACTCCTTTTAGGCTCGCCATGGCAAGGAGGCCACGACCACGCTGGACGCCATGCTGCCGAACGTTACCGAGGAAGATAACGTCGACGTCGCCGCCTACCTTCAACGCGCAGAAGAAACCCGAAGACTTGCCCGATTAAGGATCAGACCAGCAGCGGACCGATGCCAGACGCTACAACCTACGAAGACGCAACGCGGAATTCAAGCCAGGAGACCGAGTGTGGGTTTGGACGCCCATCCGCCGCCGAGGATTGAGTGAAAAGGTTTCGCGCCGCTATTTCGGCCCGTACAAGGTTCTTCGTCGGCTAGGTGAATTGCACTATGAAGTCGTTCCTGACCAAATGACTGCATCCCAGCGACGCCGCGTACGACCAGAAGTAGTCCATGTCGTACGCCTAAAGCCCTATCATGCACACTAGAGGACGCCGTGTTTCCACATTCGGTGTTTATTTTCGCAGAATCCGTTTTTTATTGTTTATAGCCGCATTGCGTTCTAAAGCATCGAGTCGATGCTTCTTTGAGAGGGGAGTAACGCCGCGGGTCTTTGTAGCGTTCGTTTGTAGTATTTGTTTGTTCATGCTTCAAGGCTGCCGACGCGCCGCTTTATCGCTTCTGACGCAAGACGCGCCTAGATTTATCTCGATTGATCGCATGCGGACGGAGCCGGTTCTAGTTTGTTCCAGAAGGTTCTAATAACTTTCTAAGCTTTATCTCGAATGCTCGATATCAGCTTTAAAAATAGCATGGCCGACAGCGGCAGGCATTCTGTTCGACGACCGCCGAGCACGCTTGTTGCTACTCCGCCCCCAAGTGATTCCGTTCTTTGCGGGCGCAAGTCAGCCCGAACCTTCGCCGGACTGCAGTCACCACTTCGCGACAATATATTGTTGCGTGAGCTACATTGCCCACAGTGTCGCCGTATCGCGTGCTCTTGCACCACCATACTGCGCATGCGCGAAGAGCAAGTGCGCCACTACGCACAGCTGGCGTGCCTCGCCGCCTGCACTCACGTTCCCTTCCTTAAAATGACCGCATTGTAAAACGTTGACAACGCCAATGAACACTGACGGCCTATGGCTTCAGCGCCGCGTTTCTGGCACAACCTTGTCAATGCCTGCAGCCCACATCTCTCTCTCCTCACCCCACGTACCTACAAGCACGATTGAGGCGTCCACTGACCCAGGTAGCCATTATGCGCACTTCCTTTCATTAAAATGATCGGAGATTAAAACGCTGTCAAGGCAAACGCCAAAGAAAACAACGAACGCCGATGGCCTGTGGCTGCAGCGCCGCGTTTCTGGCACAACGTTGCCAATGCCAACGCATGCAGCGCACACCTGTCACTACCGCCACTTAGCACTGTTGAGGTGTACTTACATAGTTGCAAGAAAGCAGTTACGCGCGTTCCGTCTGATTCAAGTGTCCACCGAGATGCGGACACCTCGCCCTCACCTCATGCTACGTATAGCCTGGAATATCAGAGCTAAGCCACTGCCCCATTTTGTTTTACACGATAGCGTATACAGATCGAACGGTCGAAAAGCAGTCGGCGTCGTAGTAGCAGTGCTTGTAGTTGTCGGCACCGCGCGTCCGAAAAAATCGTATTACGCCAACCGTTTGCCGCAGAATGTTCTGGATGGTGCCAAACGATTCAGCTTTTATTGCGAAAGCAATACTGCTCGCAGTTTGAGCCCTTGAGTGTCGTCTCGGAGGTGTAACCACGTTTGACCTTTAGCATGACCTCCGTTGTGACGTCACGCCAGACGGAGAGAGACAGAGCCCCAACTCGTCTCGTCGCGATCGTCCCAGCGTAACCACTGTGCGCCGAGCAGCAGCTGCGCGCCCAACTCGGCTCGTCGCTGCTGTCCCAGCGGATCCACGCCGCGCCGCGCAGCAGCTTCGCGCAGCTGCAGCGAATCAAAAAAAAAAAGAACGGAAAGAAACCACAAATACAAATAACGAAAAATTAAAGAAGACTATAAATCAAACTAAGAAATAAAAATAAATAAATAGAAAACAAAAAATTTAAAAAAAAAAACGGGAAATAAAAATAAAAGAAATTAAAAATAAAAACTATGAAAGAAAAGTTGAGCATGGTGGCAACTGCCACCACCCCGTTTCAAAGGGGGCGCTCCTATCTATCCATCCATCCATCCATCCAGCGGTTATCCGCAACCTCGGCCGCCGGCTTTGACCGCGTAGCTCGCAGCTTCTAGACCGTTAGCGTCAGCCGCTCGTTTTGGCGACCGAGGCATGCATAAATCTCCCAGCAAGTGGGGGGCCCTCGTGTGGTGAGTATAACGCCATGTGAAACAATGGGCAAAACTTTGATAAGCATAAGCTTTACTAAGAGCACTACTAAGACACACCACCAGCCAAACCAGGCGCAGCCAGGTCTGTTTCTTGCGCAACACACCGGGCTTAACCAAGCTAAGCCTCTGCCAAATTTTTTGTGCAGCATATTGGTATTAACTTAGAGCGAAGCTTGTGCCAGAAATTCGAACCGGCGATCTATAATCGGGCGTGGCGGGTGACCACCAAAATATATGAGCCAGTTGCTGCGTCATTTCCTTTCCTCAAATCGAACTCTCATTTCCTTCATTACGCCACCTCTTCCTCTCTTTGTTGTTTCATTCCCATCCCTCCTCCTTTTCCTTACGGTGCGGTCCGGGTGTCGACGGAGATGTGAGAGCGAGATAGAGAGAAAACTTTATTTACACAGGAATTCGGGGCACGCCCCAGGGTCCTCGCACGACCCCACTGCACTCAAGTGTTTATGTTCCGAAGGTCCATAACACTGGCAGCACGGCCGGTGGCGATGGTCTGCACGGCCGGGTCCTCCGAGCGCAGCAGGGTCTCCCAGTACTCCCAGGTCTTGAGGTTCTCTAGGTACCGCGTGGAGGGTCCGCCGGGCAGAGGGAAATGATGTGGAGGGAAGAGGCGAAGGGTTCTGGGCATAGAGTGCATGCCGGAGTGGAGAAGGAGGGATGATAAGGGGCTAGGTTAAGGGGAGAAGGGAGTGTGTGTGTCTGTAGTATGCGCCAGAGTGTTGCGTGTTTGTTATCTAGGGAGGGGTGGGGCGGGAGGTAGAGCTGGCGTAAGGCTCTGTGCGCCTGGGTCAGCTCGCTGAATGAGTGCATGCGCTCCTTCGTGAATCCCCGATCAGAGGCCACCTCAGCCCGGTTTAAAGAACCTCGGGCTAAAAGGTTGGCGGCCTCGTTTCCGGGATTCCCGTAGTGCGCGGGCACCCATATCAGCTCCACTTGGCGGGGCGGGGAGGGCATCGGGCGGGCAATTCCAGTATGCCAAAAGCAGGGATATGGTCTCGGCCTCGAGCAAAATTTAGAATCGCAGTTTTAGAATCACTTAAAATGTACCGGGCTTCCGTGCGGGTTATAGCAAGGGAAATGGCATCTTCCTCTGCAGCCTCTGGGGACGTGTCTGGAGGGAGAGGTAGTGTGAGGAGGGCGGATAAAGAGGAGTCCACCACAGCTGCTGTCGCTTCATCACCCGTGCAGGCAGCGTCCACACATACGGCGTCCGGCTGGGGGCCGTACGCTCGATGGAGTGCCTTCGCACGGGCTCTGCGGCGCTGCTCATGGTGGGACGGGTGCATATTCCTCGGGAGCGGCCTGATGAGGAGCCCTCGGTGAAGGGATCGTGGGACGGCGAGGAGGGTTGGGTCGTTGGCCGGTATTTTGATTCCGAGGGTGTCCAGGATATACCGACCTGTGGAGGTTTGTGTGAGCCTGATGTATTGGGCCTGTCGGTAGGCCTCCACCAGTTCCCCGATCGTATTGTGGAGGCCCAGGCCTAGTAATCTGTCTGTGGGTGTGTTGAGGGGAAGGTGAAGTGCTACCTTGAAGGCCTTGCGAATCAAAACATCCAAAGCGTTTATGTCATGTTTGGATAGGTGTAAGTATGGGGTAGTGTACAGCACACGGCTGAGGACAAAGGCATGAATGAGGCGACATAGGGCGCGCTCCTTCAAGCCTCTATGATGATCCAGAAACCCTGCGGATGAGGTACGATATCGCGCATACTACCTGCTTGGCATTTCTTGAGGGTAGTGGTGTTTTTGCCATCGTTCTGGATGTGCAGGCCCAATACACGGAGGGTGCCAACCTCAGGTACCCGGTCCCCATTCAGTTCAATGGCAATGGGGAAGCGGGGACCGCGGTGGTTTTTAGGCCGGATGAGGAGCAGTTCGGACTTCTCTCGGGAGCAAGACAGTCCGATGGTCCGTGCGTAATTTTCGGTGAGGGAGGCTGCTTCCTGTAAGGTGTTCTCTATGTCGCCGTCACTGCCGTGGGTGGTCCATAGGGTGATATCGTCGGCATAAAGTGTGTGCTTCAGGTAGGAAGTAGTTGCCAATTTCGGGCGAGGGGGATTAGGGTAATGTTAAAGAGAAAGGGGGAAAGGACGGACCCTTGAGGGGTGTCGATACTCTGAAGCGTGTAGGAGGGGGAAGACAGAGGGCCGAAGTGTATCTCAGCCATGCGGTCAGTGAGGAATACTCGAATGTAGGCATACGTGCGCACACCCACATTCAATGGGGATAGAGCAGTCATGATCGCGTGATGTTCAATGCTATCAAAAGCTTTGGAGAGATCCAAAGCTAGGACTGCCTTGGTGTGACCTGGAAGAAGCGGGTCGAAAATGTCGTGTGTGAGTTGCAGCCTGGCGTCCTGTGCGCTTATATGGGGGCGAAATCCCACCATGCAATGCGGGTAAAGATTTTTGTCCGCCATGTGACTTGTGAGTCTCGCTAACACAACATGCTCGAGGAGCTTCTCGAGGCATGAGGTTAGCGAAATCGGGCGAAGGTTTTGAAGTGTAAGTGGTTTGTTGGGTTTAGGTATGAATATTACCTTCACGTGGCGCCAGGACTGCGGAAGGTTACCCTCCGTCCAGCACTGGTTGAAGTATTTCGTAATGTGGGTGATCGATTGGTCATCCATATTACGGAGCATGGAGTTTGTGATTTGGTCTGCACCAGGTGCGGAGTTGGCGCAGAGAGTCAGGAGGGCCGCTCTGACTTCCGTCTCCGTGATGTTGGTGTCGAGTGTTTGATTTGCTTGTCCTGTGTAGTGGGGTAGAGGTATGGGGCCGCCTGGAGATGTGTACATGGTTTGAAGTGAGTCTAGAACGGTGTCGGGATCGTCAATGTGTTCATGTGTGAGGCGTGTCACGTGGTGCTGTGTTGCTGATTTCGTGCGCGTGGGGTCAATGAGGTGTCGGAGGAGTTGTCATGCGCGTTTGCTGGACAGGTTTCCGGCGATGCCGTCACATATCTGTCCCCAGTTGGATCGGCAGAGCTCCTCAGAGTGCTGTTGGGTTTGTGTCTGCAGCGCGGCCAGCCGCTTCTTAAGCGTTCTGTTGTGTTTGTTGCCTTTCCAGCGTTCTAGGATGCTGTGATAAGCCTCCCAGAGGTGGGCTAGGCGTGTGTCAAGGGTAGGTGTTTCGGTTTTAGTTTCAATGTCTCGCGTGTTGTGGTGAACGTCATGCTTGAGTGACTGCACCCATTCGTCGATGTCTGCGGTGGGAGTGTCTGGGAGGGCAGTGCGTAAAGCGCGAAAGGCATCCCAGTTAATTAGTCTGTGTGTTGTATTTGTGTGACGGGGTGGTTTTTACGGGACAGTGATTTGTATAATGTAATGATCACTGCCCAGTGTATGTTGTGTTCTGTTCCAGGTAACGCCGCGGATACAGCGGCTCAGCGTCAGGTTCGGACTGGTGTCCATGCTGACACTGTTGCCGATCCTCGTAGGCGTCTGAAACGTGTTGCGCACAGTGAGTTGTAGGTTCTGCAAGAGCAGCCAGAGCCTGCGACCTCGATGTGTCGTGGTTGTGTATCCCCAGTCAGTATGCTGACTGTTGACGTCCCCACCGATGAGTAGGGGATGTTTCCCTGCTAGATGGTGTAGCTTTCGCAGAAGTGATTCTAGCGGGGCCATCGGCAGGGACGGGGGGTGGTATATGTTTGCTATAAATATAGAAGGAAGTGAATGTGTGTTATGTATAAGTTCTGTGATCACGCAGGGCGTCTCAGACGTGATGTGATGAGTTTTGTAGGTGAGGCTGCGGTGGATGAGTGTGGACGCCCTGGGTGTGTTAGTGATATCCGAGTGTGTAGATGTGTAGCAGGGGAGGGTTGCCCGGTGTTCAGTCTCCTGTTGAAGTAGTATGTGGGGCGTGGGTGTGATGGTGGGAAGGAGAAGTTGCAGAGGCGCGCGCTTTGCCCGGAAGCCGCGGCAGTTCCAAGTTAAAATGGGTAGATAATTAGTGTTAACCCCGCCATATTGGATGGTGTGGGGATTGAGGATGGAAGTAAGACGGGTGTCGGTTGGTATGTGTGGCTCAGGATAGGTGGTTTGTGCTTGCGGAGGAAGGATGGGGGGAGTGTAGGGGTTTGAAGTTGGGTGAAGCGATGGTTAAGATTGTGTTCCAAGAGCTCCATCATCATGGTAAGCATAGCGTCCATGCGCTGCTCAAGTTCTTCTGTGAGGGTGGCGGCAAGGTGATTGAATCTGGCCTCGAGGCGTGCGTGTAGCTCTTTTAATTTGTGGTCAAATTTGGCTTCGAGTGCTGCTAATTTAGCGGCTATTTCTAAGGGCACGGGCTCAGCGACTCAGGCTATGGGGGACGCCATAGTGAAGGGCTCCGGAAATTTCGAACATATGGGGCTCTTTAACGTGCACTGACGTCACACAGTACACGGGCCTCTAGAATTTCGCCTCCATCGATATTCGGCTGCATGTTTTAAGTAGGGGTGAATAGTGAGATGATTTCTGACGTATTATGGAACCTTGTGGGAGTTAATTGGAGGTAGACTGATCGCTGTGAGATGGATCGAAGCTAGAATGTGGCGTCCAGTGGGAGTGGAAGACAGTATGTCTGTCTACGCTATGCCTTCTGTGCTTCTGTCCGCTCACTGAGTGTGTTTTGCGCTCCCATGCGTAAGAGATGAAAGAGGGGGGGAGGGGGGCGGTGCGTTTGGGCAGACTTCAGGCCGCCTTGTAGGCGGGTCTGATTAGTGCATCTACCTTTTCCGTCTCCGTCTTGGTAAGGTAGAGGTAGGACAGGGAGTATAGCATCCGGATTATCACGAATGCCTGCACAAGTCTCAGGAGGTAATGATCGGGCAGGCTGCGGTGAGAACGAACCTCATTATAGACTGGAGTCTCCAAGCTCACTCCAATCTTTAATGAGATCTGTTCTTTTATTAACATCTGCTTGGGCAATCTGCTAAAGCAAGTGCTTTTTTGAACGGTTCCTGTGACTGCAAAATCACTATTCGTATGTTTTTCCTCCACTGCCTTCCCTTGCTTTATCATTTTTTGAGCGCATGATTTTGTTTCACTTGGCCTGCGTAGCTTTTAATTGTATTGAGAAAAATATCGTTCTCTACGTGTTTCACAATAGCAGCCCTAATTTCACCGGGAAACTGCACCGAAATTCACAGCACGCATGCCATTTATGCACTGCATGCAACTAGCTCGTGCTCTGCTCCTGGAAAGTTTAAAATTGTCTCTTGGGTTATTTCAGCAACCTTCTGTTTCACTACATCGAGTCGTGTGTGTTGTGGTTTTAAACTAATAAATTATGGCTTTGGCTAAAAATGTGCGCTATTCTTTTCCATTTATGTGGGCTAAACACAGTCGCAACAATTCTGGCACAATCAACTGCTCGCAAACTCAGGCGGTCAAGAAAGGCACAAAAGGAGTTTTAACTGTTCTTGTAACAGTACCTCTGGAAAAATGACACTTAGTTGGAACTGCTGGTGCGTTGAACACATTAAAACTCTCTCCGGGATTAAGTTCAAAAATGGGACTATAGTGTTCAGGCAACCTGCCTTTACATCTTCGAAAAACGTAGCGCGAAAAACAAGACACAGGTAAGGTGAAGACAGGACACGAGCGCTTTCTCACGACTGAATTTTTTATTAGGAAGGATATCAGAACATATACCATAGATATGGAAGCGAAAAAGAAAGAAGGAAAAACAAAATAACAACTCAAAAAAACAAGACGAGGAGATAAAAGGCCGGCGATGGGAGCAGGTACATAGCATAGCAACATAAAACATGTGCACTGTTACTTGACAACCGATTGGAGGTACACAATCTCACTTTTTGTTAAGGCGATGGATGCGTCACTAATACACTTTTCCCCCCCTTTCGCGATATAGAACGCTTCAATAATTTCCCTTGTACGTTGATGATATGCTCTGTCAAGTACTACAGTCTTATCGAAAAGGGGGCGACATTTACAATCCCTGCAATGCTTCGGTAAATTTTCAAGAGCTGTCGGCGTTAAAGAATTTCTGTGTTCGAACAGCCGGACATTTAGACAGCGCCCGGTCTGCCCTACATAGTATTTTTCACACGAAAGAGGAATCTTGTAAATCACCTCTTTTCTACATGGCACAAACCTAGATTTGTGATTAACATGGCAACGATGATCACTTTTTAATCCCTCTGCTTTCGCTCTGACCACCGAACACAATCCAGATAACTTCACGGGAGCTGAGATTACTGTGCCCACCTCGTATCGATTGGCAACATTTCGTAACCCATGTGAAAAACGATGTACATAGGGCAAAACGACAGGTTTCTTTTTCGCGTCGAATAACATAGCCCTCTTGGCATCCCTGCCCTTGAGCCACAACAGGAGTTTTTCACAACTAGCGCTAATCAACGAAAGCGGATAACCGGACTTAGTCAATCTATTAACTTGTTCATGAAACCTTGTGGCTATTTTATCATGGCAAGACTTAAGTAAAGCAGAGCGTAAGCATCAGGAGACAACTGCATTTTTTACTACTTTAGAATGCCCGGAGTGAAAATGGAGTAAAGGTTTAGAAGACCTAGTGTGGTAGCCCCACCAAAGATGCTTATTGCCAAAATGAAGAGATAAGTCAAAAACCCTCTCTCTACCTTGGACTCTCTGAAAAAATGACACGTAGTTGGGCTTGTTGGTACGTTGAACACATTAAAACTCTCTCTCTCTCTCTAGGATTAGGTAGGAAAACTGGACTATACTCCTTCAGGCAACCTTACTTTAGATGTTCCGCTCCTCTTATCTTCTCAGCTGTGCAGTGAAGCACTCGGGAAAAAAATGCCTTGAGACGCTCACAGCTACCCCTTTTTAAAAGGGAGTGGGCTGGAGGGAAGCTTACTCTTGTTTTTACTCCCTTTCGTTTAGAGCGTATCACCACCGCCAGGCTCACACTGAGTGTGTGCATAAGCTCGGCGACAATACGACGATGGCCTTCTCGCAGCGGTGGTCGTCGATATGGTAACGCGCTTCCGGCTTTCTTTAAATATCTTGGAGTTCTGTACGTGAATGAATAAAACATGACAGCAAGGACTTTCAAGTGACCTTTATAAGTATACATGCTCAATCTACCAGAAGGCGCATCTGGACTCCGGATGCATAGCAACGCCAGCGGGGCACTCAAAGGCTTCGGAAAAGGCCTCGATGTTCTTGAGAGGCACATTGCAGCGGTCCGCCCAGGAGGCGTATATCTCGGACTGAAGGGCATTCCCCTCGCTGCACCACTTCACGCACGAGGCGACGAAGAACAGCTGGTCGGCGTTGTACTTGAGGTCACCAAGCGTCATGCGGTCGCCGTGGCCCAAGAATGCCTGGTGGGCGGACACCAATCCAGAGAAGTCAGCCATGTTCTCGGACATGGCCGCGTCCTGCGGTAGAGTGGTACTGATCAACTCCCAATTCGCGTCGAGGCAAGTTTGGTTTGAACCTGAAACGCATCTGGAACACTTTCATTGTTTCCCAGAATAGATTTTAAGACCGAGGAGGTCTGCGAAGGCCCTGCATATCATAGCAAACGTTGCTATTTCTAGCATACACGTATTCTCTTTAATGACGGTAAAACACAGCTGTCGCCGAACACTTGATTGCGAAAGCACTGCTTCACTAGGTCAAACGAGCCCACCGGTTTGTGTGAAGCTTTACCTTGACGGTGACCTTAGGCAAACAATAAATAAGCAAAAGTAACTAAAATAAATGTTGCTACGACTGACATTCCAACCTGGGGCGGTGCGAACAGATCAGCTTTGTTGTCCACTGCACGAGAGCTCAAGGCTGTCGCCGCAGCGAATGACGCCTCGTGTTAGACTGCAACACACTCTCGCCTTGTGGTTTCCACATATCGCCTTGTTCAACAACTAATACTACTGTCTAACTATCTGATCTTGTCTCAAAGAAGATGGCGGACTGATGGGCGCGAGACTGTGCGGTGGAGCCCGCCTGACACTGACCGTTCAGTGACGTCCCCGATCCTGGCTTGCAAATAAGCCCGTTCCCGTCCCCGCATCTTCGTATCAATATATAGAAGTGTTTCAAGCAAAATTTAAGCACGATTTGAAAAGAAACGAAAGATTTCCTCCAAAAAGAACTGAATTGAATTTTAGAAGTTATGCAACGTACCGGCTAGCATTTCTTTTGTTCCTCCTACTACTAAATTATGAAATTCAGTAATACTTTCTGCTGGGGCAATTGGTTCACTTTGCTTTTGGCAATGAACGAACTCGCCCATGAGAGAGGGAGGAAGGAATTTTAATGAGGAAAATGCAAGAGGTCGGCGGGTGGTAACATGGCCCTGGCCTGCTATTTCACACAGGGGAAAGGGAAGGAAGGAAAAGGAAAGTGCGAATGAAGGTTGATGACAATGAATTTCACGGGTGATGTCGACACACACACAAACGCTGGCTGGCACTCGCATCGCGGCGAGTACACGAACATAAAACTGGTGTCTGCAATACAAACACCGACACATGTCATTAATCATGTAGGTAGTGCACAGGCGGCCACAGACGGATATCCAGGCCTGTTTCACACAAAAAGTTGAGCGCGGCATTTGTCACACGCCACCAATCAGAACGTCTCGTCCTGGCGCCCAGAAGACTTTCCTCAGAGAGAGGGTGACAGTCCGCTTGTTTCACGGTCGCCTCCAATGTTCTTCTTTCAGCAGTATAGTTCTGGCACTCGGAAAGAAGGTGTCCAATAGTCTCTCGAGTGTGGCACTGTACGCAATTTGAGTTACTTTCGATGCCGATCTTGTGAAGATAGTGTTTGGTGTAGGTAACGCCAAGCCGTAACCGGTGGAGCAAACTCCCGTGACGTCGCACCACCCTAGATGGCAGATGAAATCGTGAGCTGGCGTCAAGCTTAGACACGCGGTCCTGTTGATGGTTCGAATCATTCCAGTGCGACTGTATTGCGGCTTGCATTAAATCCGCCAACAAGGCTCCGATGTCTGATCTAGGAAAGGCTATCTCAATGAAAGCACCATCACTATGTGCCAGCCGAGCCTCGGCGTCCAGTTCATCTGCTGTCTCTTGCCTTTTCCCTCTCCCTACGTGCATTACGAATAGCTTTTCAATTACCTTTTTAATTATCGCTTTAAACGATTAGTTGTGAATAGAAAAGCTGTGTAGAGACATGCTATGGTCCCGCCCAGGCGCTTCAGATAGAGTAGCCTGAAAGTAGACCTTTTAATTGTGCAAAAATAAAGAGCATCAGAAATATTTAAAATGCCTAATGACAATGTTCTCCGTGCGCCCGAATGCGCCCCGATTACAGCGCTCTGATTCACTGCTTGGCCAAGCGCTATAAATTTCCCGCCTTATAGGCCGCTCACGACAGTTTCGCATCCCTGCTGTTTCGGAGATCAACGCAGTGGCTCCTCACGGCGCTTTTCTCTTCGGCATGCCGTCAGCAACCGTAGGCGCTTATTCAGAATAACCAATGCGAGAACGCGGTTGTGTGTTATAAAGGTGAAGTGGGAAAATCCTATCAACGACTGAAGGCCCGCAAGAATGACCTCACAGTGCGGTTCTATCGGCCGTTCTCCGCCATGATACCGGATGAGACACAGGTTCGCCGCAAAAAAAAAGGAATTTCCGGTGATTTTTTCAGCTTGGAGGAGGTAGTTTAAGGGAGTTAACCTTGCGTTAAGAAGAGCCGGATCTATGCATACAGGAGTGTTTGCGCGACCAAGCTCAAGTGCGCCATAAATAAAATTCCCTGTAATATATTTTATTTCATTTTAATCACAGCTTGCTGAAGGCTAAGCGCGCAAGCAGAAGTCGCTAGCAGATATAATAAAATTTACGAAACTGCTACTGCACAAAACACGCCAACCCATATGAAGCAAAGGGAGGAAATTTGTCACAACAGCTCAATTAGATGAGAATGAATGACACCATCGCTCAAGAAGGCAACAAAACACGCACGCTCTGGAGACCCCAGTTCTCCAATTTCTATATGCTAGATTTCCTAATGGGAGGATTCCATTAGGAAAACAAGTTCTATTAGAATTAAAAATCGCTAGAACAGGCATTTAAACGTAGTTGTCTGATAGAAAAGGCTCAAAAGCTGCACAAGTTCTCACACTTAACCTTTGATCATCTTGGCCTCGTCGTTCTGTACAACCGCGCTTATAAAAACCCACAATACGCCAAGGATGCCAATTAGCAAGAGGTAAAAGCATCCTTAAAGCTGTGTTTGATAGGCAGTATTCAGCACTCAAGAATATGCTACGTAGGGCCACTGTGTTTCGTTCGCGCGATCCTCAACACACAGACTTCTGCCACGCAGGAACGCACAAATGAGGAAGCCTGGAATTCTCACCACAACCACAGGCCCCATCTCATTTGCTCATGCATGGTGTTGAAGACGTTCCTTCTTGCACCGCGCTGCCCTGGGTGCACGGTGTACTCTTCCCCTCTGCCGCACAGCTGCGGCCACGGCACTCCGGTCGCGAGCACTAGCATCACAGATTCACTACCGTCTAGGAAAGCCTCATTCGTCGGAGATGAAAATCAAGAACGCACATCCATTGACATCTACTGGTCAGTCTTTCAAAACGGGTGGTTGTAATGCATCCGAGCGCTCAGCTGAGCCCCGCAGCCCTCACAAGACTAACTTAAGACGTCATATTGCGTTCAATTCCCAAAGTGATCAGTTCTGGCTTTTTCCTATTCGCGAGCGGGAACTCACGTCAGTGTCTCCGTGTGACCGACGCAGACAGTCGACCCGTTGCCCGAACTGTTCCCTGGAGTGGTTTGACCACCAGTTGCGCAGGCGTCCATGTGCGTCCCATAGGCTGCCTTGCAGATCGAAGGCGTGCGTAATCTCGTGGCCGATGACCCCACCCAGAGAGGCGTAGTTGACCGCCTTGGGCAATGCGGGCGAGAACAATGGCGGTCGCAGGATCGGAGCCGGAAGAAGCATTTTGTTCCGCAGAGGGGAGTACGCCGCGTTCGTCGAAGCCACCGAAAAGCTGCGCATGCACTGTAATAGGTTAATCTGCGCAGCACTCGTTGCCTGCTACACTTGCAATTTGCATGCTACCTTTGGGCAAAAACTCATCGCTAAACAGGCATGAAAGCAGGTTGTCCGACGGCAGGCATTAACTGTTGTATCCTATAGCAGGGAGCGGAAAGTTGGCTGAGTGGTGGAAATGCTGGGACGCCCACTTAATCGGCTTCAAACCGCTTATACGCAGAACATATTTTAACCATATCAGGGACACAGTGAAGAAAGTACAAGGAAGTCGATTCTAAGCACGGTAGGATGCTGAGCCCTGCTTAGAACACATACCTATTAAGTGCTTCGAAGCCTACTAAGAGCAGTAACAACTCAAATATTGCATATAAGACCACAACAACGCGCATACTTATGCCGCAGGTCAAAGACATAACTAACTAGAATAGACATCTCGGTAAGCTGATTAGGGGGCATTTTAAATTTCCCACACTGATAGACAAGCACACGAAGTAGACAGCGGAAGCGCTGACTCACGCCTGAAGTTTACTGAAGCAAACAGATTATACAGACACGCCATGCCAAACTCAAAGTGTACACGATCACCGAAAGCATATAGAAAATCAAAATTCTTGAGCGGCCCTTAAACCATTAGCGGCCAGCGTACTTTTAAATGTACAGTTTAACTTTTTATCATTTCAATACCAAAGATCGATTTTTTTTCTTCAAGTAGATCATGCTCTTGTCACCAGTAGATCAACTGACTCCCCTCAACTAAAAAGGCGCATTCCCCCTCCCCCCCCCCCCCCCCCCAGTATGTCATCTTTCCATAGTAAAATTTCAGGATGTTTGTTTCCCACGAATTGCATCGGTAGGCGTGGGCTTATATTTTTCTCATGGCCGCGTTTATGTAAATAGTATTCTAGTTTCAAGTAAAAAGAAGCACGAAAGACGAAGGTAAACAATGAAGGCTCTGAATGTCCCGCGACTTTGGCTTTTCTTGCACTACGACAAATTACATGCTGCTGTACTTTCTATAGTACACTGGGTCTTCCTGTGTGCACAACAACGCCTATCTATTCCAGGTCATAGTTCTCGTGGTTCCTTGCAATTTTTCGGGAAAAAAAACCGCATAGCGTGCTTAGCGAGGCATCGGAGACTGCTGTACTTGCCGCTACCTATCCTGAATATGAAGATGGTGTGACTAATTCGTTACAATGAAGTTTTGGTTATAAGAATTGGAAGTTCTCCAAAGCAGATGGTTACCATCATGCATTTCACACCTACTGTGGAAACTCCTTGTGTTTGGAAGCGAAACTTTCCGAAGCACGCGTTATCCTGTCATTGCCTGAGAATATTTCAACGCTTGATGACCATTTCATCTTCTTTGGCAATTTTTTTATCAGCCAAGGCATACTTGTAACGCTCCGCTGGGTGGAATTTCGGGCTACAGGCACCGTTCGCCAAAACGAGTTTAGGTTGCGTCCACTCGGCCCAAAAAAAGCAGCTGATTAGAAGCAGCCTGGAAAAATTGGTTCTTGCTTCCATAGTGTGGGTTACGTGCTTGTACTGAAGTCTAAGGACAACAGTGTGGTCACTATGGCCTGCAACTATCAAACCACTGAACCTACAGTTTTTTAAAAGCCGATGGTTGCCTAGAGCGCGCAAAAAAAAGGAATTTTGTAAGCCAAAACTCATTTCCTTTTATAACAGTGGTATGGCCGGTGTCGATCTTTCTGATCAAGCCGTCAACTGCTAATATATCAGCATCAAGGGAAAACGGGGGGGTGGCTGTTGACACGAAAGCTCTACTTTGCAACTGTGATCCCCTGAACAATCTACCAAGCTGCTAGAGACGCACCTGCTGAGTATTTTGCTTTGGTAAGAACGTTACTCATCACTATCTAAGCCTTGACATGCAGCAACCAGCGGTTCGCAGACACTCTGGCTCAATCGTGTCTGATGCTCCTTTGAAAACGAGAAAGCTTCCCGCGCAGATCGAATAACTGCGGTGCCAGTGTAGCCAGAAAAGATTCATGAGAGCCTACAAGTAGTGTTTTATCAGCCTGCGTAAAAATCGTGGACATATTAACAAAATTCACACAACCAAGTAGGAGTGGAGCGAAGTTCCGATTTATGGTATGGGGAGGACCCAGAGTACTAGAAAAAGTACACCGGTGTACATTCGGAACGCATGCAGCAATAATGAAGAAATTTCAGTAACCAGTTTTTCTTTATCAGTGAACATGATGCACAAAAAATGAACAAAATCGCGCTGTTAGATTCTTCTTGGTCCCTAATCGGTTAAAACCGCTCCGATCAAGATAGGTTGAGTGCCTGCTGGTTAACGCGATGGACGGCTCACTGACACATTCGCTACCGGGTCTAAAGATAAGTCTTGACTCACTGAAGATTAATCAACCGTCATCGAGTGAGTTAATATGCCGGTTACCAGTTTCCGGTTAATCTGCAAAGAGTGAACTGCCAAAATGTCCTTGGCCGAAAGATACGGTGCAAACATTCAAAAGCCTTGCAAAGCAAAACCAAGTTTGAACCGCTAACATTCTGTAAGTGGCCCTTGGGCTCCGGTATTAGTACATTAATACATCTGCCAGTGTGGCCTACATATACCGTTTCGCAAAATATCGATAATCTGTAAACCACATTCGTTTTGCTAGGCACTATATAATATTCCCATGTCTCACCCAATACGTGTTTCTTTCTGGAAACATACCTGCTTCTTTATTCTAAACATTTTTACATATTCCCGGTAATTTATAAACGCCTATTAACATGACAGACTAAATCACTGATTCCAACGCGGACGGAGCCTTTCGACGCCTAACGTGACTGGCTCCGCCTCGTCCGTGGTGGACGGCGGGAGCGGACGACGGCATGGACGAACGGGAAAACCAGCGCTGGTGAGCCTCAACTTCAGGCAGCGTCGCCCTCTCGTTGCTTGTCACTGTCTACCTTGCCCTTCTCGCACTTCCCTTCCAAGATCGAGGCAAGTGCCGCACTCCAAAACAGCACCAGCGAAAAGGAAAATGGCAGACGACGGAACCGCGCCAGCCACACCGAAAAAATCGCATAGAAGAGCCCCCATGCTAGCAAAAGAGGAAATAAGCGAAAATGCCGATAATATAGGTTATTCAGGGAGCTCATCGGGAATTAGGGCACACTCTCAAGAGTTTTCCATAAATAAGCACACAGTGGTTTTAGCTTTTTCATCATTTTATCGCGCGCTCTTGCAATGCCGTAGCTCAGAAATTCTGAGTTCGTCAGCATAGAAACCTGCTCATGGAAGCTAATCCCTATGGTGTGTCAGCATGACATCATCATGACTAACACCATGGTGGGCACCGCAATGTCATGTTTAATAATAAGTATGCAATAGTTGGGCCTGCAATCAAGTAGCGGCTTAACACTATCAGGTGAATATCGCTAATGCACATGGGGCGTGCGGTCGATCATTTTGAGGCTCAGAAACCGCAGCACCCTTTCTTGCGACATTTGCCCCATTCTAAACCTAAGACCGCAACCTTGCACCTTAAACGACTTGAGTATATTGGCCTTTGTAGAAGAACAAATCATCATCAGCGTATCTAAAGATTTATCCCCCAGCCAATGCAAGGTCTTGGCAATCATTCTGTCCACTTGGCTTAGGAAGGTATCACACAGTACAGGGCAAACTTTGAACCAATATATACACCGGATTTTCAGACATATATCGCGCAGTCATAATGCACAAACATGCTCTTCAAATAAAAGAACGTTACTCCTAAAAACTGCGCTGTTGCAATTCCACAGCTGTTTCTAAAAGCAGTCTCGTTATTATGTTCGCTATACGCATTTGCATATTTGTGATGAGGTCTTGTGCGGGTTCGAATAAAATAAATCTTCCGCATTGACGCTAACAACGAAACAATCCACTCGATTATCAGCCCTTAGATACTAAACCACCCTCTAAAAGATCTTCCAGACGCAAAGTAAAAAGATACTGTTGCAGATAACTCTAGAGTAAATTTTGCCACAATATTGTCTGAAAGAATCGCTCTAAATGGCTCATTTAACTCGTGAGATTCCCCCGAAAATAAATATGTCATAGACACCTTCCCTAAAGTCTTTTAAAACATGCACCAGCTTAATTAGGTTCATTTCGCCTAGCAGACGCACAGCCTCTCGTATGACCTTCCTGTATATTTAGTCACCCGCCTACATTTCTTGTCCCCGGCATCTAACGCTATTTCTTTGTGCAAGCGCTCAGAAAGAAGACGAAACACCCCTCCCTGACCGACAGTGCAACCATGAAACTTTTTGAGACTATGAGCCTATCAGACCACGAGACTATGACTTACTCGATTAACTTTGAATGACTTGTGTGTTGGCGATAATCGCCTAGGATCGTTAAGCCGCTACTCGATTACTGACCTAACCATTCCAATATTGTTAAAGATGGCATTGCGGTGTCCGACCCGAGGTCAGACATGAAGAAGTCATGCTCTTAGCTGGCAGGTGTAATAATGTACGATTAAGAGAGCACGAGGGGTCTTTAAAAACAGGTACAGGTTCAAACTTGGTTTAACTTAAGGCGTGTGAAGATTGCGGCCCATATTTTTCTGCTGCGAAAATTTTCGCTGTTCATCCTTTACAGATTAGAGGTGACATCTCTTAGGGTAGACATATCGTGCGACTACGCAACGAATGTGTCAGCGAGGTGTCTGTCGCGTTGGCAAGTAGTGAATTAGGCTGTTTTGATGAGAGCGGTTTTCGAAGCCGTTCATGAATTTTGATTTTCTGTATGCTTTCAGGTAATTGTGCGTTCTGCGGTGTTCCGTGGCGCGGCTGCATAACCTGTGTTTCCATCGATAATCTTCAGTTCCTAGTCAGTGCTTGTCGTGTCTACTTCATGCCCTTGCCTTTCAAGCTGCTTAATTTAGAATCGTATATCCTACAGATTATCGGCTCACCTGTATCGAAAGTTTATTCGTATTTATCATCGGTACTCACTAATAACTAGAATGGTTGGTGATCCGCCAAGCAGTTGTCTTGCCCATTGCCTCTTGCCATGGCGCAAAAAAGGTCTTGCCGACGTCTGGGTACGAGCGGTAGACATTGTTTAGCTCCTCCTCAGAGGTAAAATAAGTCGGGTAACCAACGTGGAGTTCCATTGTATGGACCTTGTACATCGCCGTCGTCTTGGTGGCATTGTCTAACCAAGTGGCGCTGTCGATCTCCTCCATTATGGACTTCCGAATGTGGTCCGTCATGTCTCGTGCCGCTGTCACCGTGCTCTGCGGCACCTCTTTAAACAGGTACCAAGAGAGAAGAGGAACCTCCATTGCTCGCTTGACAGCAAGCAGGCAAGCTGATTTGGTGAATTCCATCGGGTAAATGGAGGCGGCTAATTTCCGAGAAGTGAGCGGCATTAGGTTACGAATCAGCTCCCATGCGGCAAGGAGGTTTAGTTGTCGCCCCAAGTAGACGTGCAGTTGGTCGATGTAGGTCAGAGCGGACAACGCCACCTGCACCAGACGCAAGGTTGAAAGAGTTATCTCGCCTAACCATGTACGGTTGATGTAAAATCGTAATTCGGCCGTATGCTGCGAAAAGCACTTCTGTGCTTCATTTAAGCTATAGCACACGCAGCATACTCCGCATTCATGCTTGCGCCACTGCTGACCGTTCTAACGACCGTGGTGAGGGCTGGTTGCTATGCGCAATAATCGCATCGCATGGTTCGAAAGCATAGTCCCGCAAACGGGACGCTTCTCGAAGGTTAGAATCACGCCATTAACTCCGCTAACCTTTGCCTGCAATCACACCATAAAAAGCAATGTAAACGGCGGTGACTTGCCACGGACACTGAAGGGTGTCGTATTCGGAATCTGACAACAATATCTCGGAAACTGACAAGATTGTATGAATTTCTCGGGTAAGTTTTTCCCTAGGCGTGATGAAACTTGCCTTCCAACAAATAGGTTACATATTATTTTCAAAGTCGGGAACCGTATTTATTGTTATATTGTTACGTGCTTAGCACGCACGGGGGGTTATTCACAGAGGGGATCGGTCGGAGCAGGATGGAAGCAGGAAGCCTACCAGCGTACCTCAGCTCTTTTTCTTCCTTTCTCTCTGCTGGTCCTTCATCTTCTGCTTCTTCCGTCGAGGCTCTGTGCAAGCACGTGACATTTTCGCCACATTTTCGCTGCAGTTTTCGCCACTCCACGCCATATCATCCCCAAACGAACGGTGTGGTAGAACGCACTAATCGGAAGCTCACCACCATGCTTGCTATGTACGTCGCTGCAGATCATAAGGACTGGGATGGCGTCCTCCCGTTCATTACTCATGCATACAACACAGCGCAACATGAGACAACTGGCTACAGCCCCTTTTACCTGCTCTATGCCCGGTCGCCTCGCTGTGGCCTTGACACCATTCTACCATTTTTCATCCAGGACGAACCTTCTCTTGCGACCACACTCTGCAGAGCTGGAGAAGCTCGCCAGCTTGCCCGCGTTCGAATTTTATCTTCGCAAGAGCGTTCCAAGAACCGCTACGACGTCCAACACCAAGAAGTTTCTTATGTTCCTGGTGACATTGTGTGGTTGTGGACCCCTCTACGCAAGCGTGGTCTGTGTCAGAAACTGCTATCCCACTACACTGGACCGTTTGTTGTGTTGGAGTGCATTAGTGACGTTAATTACGTTATATCGCGACTAACTGCTAGTGGTCGACGGTCACGCCAGTCTCAGGTGGTGCATGTAGCCCGCCTCAAGCGATTCCATCCCAGACGGTCTATTTAACTCGCCCGACGGGCTTCGTCTGCGAGGAGGGAAATGTCACGTGCTTGCACAGAGCCTCGACGGAAGAAGCAGAAGATGAAGGACCAGCAGAGAGAAAGGAAGAAAAAGAGCTGAGGGACGCTGGTAGGCTTCCTGCTTCCATCCTGCTCCGACCGATCCCCTCTGTGAATAACCCCCCGTGCGTGCTAAGCACGTAACAATATATCTAGACCGTGGCCTCGTATGCCCACGTTCACACGCATACGCAAAGGCAAACATGGCAATGGGGCTTCAGCGTGCGACATATTAGCGGCCTGACAGATCGAGCCAAGGTGTTCACATCCAAAAAAAAATTATTCAAGTACTCTCGCAATCAGTTGGTGCATTTCTTATAAATATTCATCCAGCGGAACTGGCTTAGGTGCGATAGAAAATTAGCGTCATCGATGAACAGCCGCTGCCTAGTGCCGTCAATTAGAGCCCCTCTATATGCAAATACGCTACTACCGCTACCTGCCTTCGAGACAACTTTCCTTAAAATTCCACAAAACAGCGCAAAGCATGAAGTGGCGAACAAACTTTAGAAAATATTGGTATTAAGTTCATCTACAGCGTCTTGCACTTTTTCCTCTAATTTTTGCATCCACTACTACTGAGTCCATAGACTAAATTCGATACCGCTAACGCCGATAGAACTTCACAGAAACGGTTAGCCACACAGAATGAGCTGAGAAGTTTCCGCGTAATTTTATCACTCGCGGAAAGCAAGCAGGCACCTTTGAAGCCTGCCCAAAATTAGGGAAATAAACAAAAACCGAGCGCAGCTCTTCACCGGCTCCGTAAAGCTTGTCGTCATGAGAAGGGCGGTATAATCTCGTAATTCCGTCTCAATTCCTTTTTTTTATTTTTCTGAAGCGACGTCATATGTCTGGGATTACTAGGTTGGAGACGTTGATCAACAGTGAACCTGGGGCGTGTCGTCACACAAAAGCCATAAAAATTTACAATGGAAACAAAATGGAATATTCTACTCGTATTCTATTAGTCCAGGAGCCGCTCACAGTAAGAAAATAGTTGTCACTCGTGGCGTTCGTCTGGTCGCATTGGCTCCTTCCTTGGGTACGTGTCTATTCATACCACGTTTTCTTTGAGTCAAAGTGGTATACTAAAGAGAACTCTATCAATATATTGTTGTTAATGAAAGAGAATTCTGTGGGTATGCCTTTCTATTTTGACGTCTGACCGGCAGCAAAACACGAATTTACCGCCGGTAAAAAGGATTGAAAGATCTTCACTTGTGGGATATACAGATATCCCTCGCCTGCCCGCGCCGAGTCACGAGACGAGAGCGCATGCCGCAGGGAATGGGGAGAGGAGGGCACCCGGCAACTCTCCTCACTCTCAGCTCGGACGTGACGTCACGCCTACGCTCTGGCGTCTTAGGAACGGGGTGAACGACCCCTCTTGGTTGCAACCGGTTGCTCAAGGGGGGTGCAATGTCATAGGGGTTTAAGGAGAGCTCACTCGGGAACAAGGGGCTGTCTAGTCTCCCCTCTCGCCGTGGTGACTGCCCGATTGCCCCGCCGACCCCGTCTCCTGCCCGCGCCTCCCTGGATTATTCAACGCCGGTCGACGACGACCTGGTAAGCTGCTGAACCATATACTATCGGATAGAACATTCTTCCGCAGTGTGCTTTGCCTTGCGCTAGGTTAATAAACGGTTTCCTAGCGTACTCTGTTCGTTGCCTACTTCGTCCGAACCCGCCGTGGCTGTGACTCTGCGCCACGGGTTGGGGACACGAGAACGCCCGCGCATAGCTGGCACGGAAGCGCGCCTTCCCGGCCGGCTGCTCGCGGGTGACCCCATATCTTGGCACCCGAACGTGGGGCGAACTAGGCATTGAGCAGTGTACTTTGTTGGAGCGAACGACTGTCGACGCGCTAACAAAGAATGGCAGCTGATAGGCCTGACTTCCAGTCTTTGTTCATGCTGTCAGAGCTAGCGGCACAGAGCCAGGGCTCCCTACTTGACTTGCCTATGGAAGGCGTAAATCTTGAGTGTTCCACGCGGAATAGCTGAGTTGCATTGCCGGGCGCGTCGGCAGGACTTAGGCCTGGTACGGAGGGCACCACATCGGGCACCCCGCCGCTCCGTGGTGCGAACAATAGGGCACCTACGCCTCATTGTTCGACGCCATCAGCGGCTGCGCCCAACTCCGGGGGCGTTAGTCCGCAGTCATCCGAGGTGCTCTTGCAGAACGCGATGCAAGTTGTGCAGAGCTTAGCGGGTATGTTGCAAAACAATTTGCAAGCCCCGGCACAGGCACCCCGTCTTAGGATAGACATACCTACCTACACGGGGTACCATGACAGAACAGGGGCTAATGAGTACCTCGACCGTCTGCTGCGTTATCAGCAAGCGACAGGAATCGCAGACGCCGAACTGCTCGCGCGTGTTGTGCCTGTTTCTTTGACGGAGCAAGCGGCCCGCTGGTACCGACTAACCGGTAACCGAGCGAGGACAATGGAGGAGTATAGCGCAAGCTTCCGCGACGAATTCCTCCCCGCAAACTACGAGTGGCGTTTGAGGCGGGAGCTGGAACTCCGCACCCAGCACCCTGACGAGTCTTTGTTAGAGTACGTCCGAGCGATGGACGAACTGTATCGCCTCGCTGACCCTCGCGCCACAAACATGGAGAAAGTTGAGCGTGTCACACGACAAGCGCACCCGACTTTCGCGGCCTACCTGAGAGGAGGCAGGTTTAGAGACCTGGACGAGCTAGCAGCTGAGGCGAAGCGCATTCAGGGAGACATCCTCTCTGCGCGAGCGTATCGGCCGCCGCCACCTGCATCGCAGTCACTTGAGCCGCGCTGCGCGTGGAATGGCAGCTCAGCGCGTAGTCCGTCTAGAGCTGAAGCTACAGCACAATTTGCTGACGAGCGTGTCCCGAGGGGTTGGGAATTGTCCGACCGCGCTTTGGACCCCTTCAGCTACGCGCAGCGAACAGCACACGCTGCCGCAGAGCGGAACACCTGTAGCCGAGATCGCGAGGACGACACGCGGCCGCACGAGCGGCCCCCACCGTCCGCACCGCGAGATCGAGATCGAAACGACCGACCGGAACGTGGCGACCAGCGCCTAGCAGGTGGTGTTGGCCTAGCCCGTCGGAGCCCGAGCAACCGCTGCTACAGGTGTGACCAACCGGGGCACATCGCCCGCGACTGTGGCCGCCTCCCCACCCGTGACCAAACACAGTCGGGAAACGGCAACAGCCGCCGGTGATCGACCTGCGATCCCGCGCGGCTTACACAGAGAATCCCGGTTTATTAGCGCCTTTGGCATGTCGCGTAGGAAGTTCTGTTGACTTGCCAGCGCCGTTCATCGAGCTAACGATAGCTCGAAAGAAATTCACCGCGTTACTCGACACAGGGGCAAGCGCTTCTTTGTTCGGTGACGAAGTGCTAAACCATCTCCGCCAGAACAAAATCCGGTTGAGAGAGTGCGATACCACTTTTCGCCTCGCGAGCGGCACAGCGCAATCCAGCGGTGCAGCTAGGATAGTGGTTCGCTGGAAAAGACGCGTGCGGCGACAACGCCTCGTTCATCTTCCCTGTTTATCCGTTCCTGTAATTCTTGGGCGAGACTTCCTAGCCAAGACAGGCATTGTGATAGACATAGCCAGCGGAGGCTATCGAGAGCGCACCACCGGCGCCTTGAAGCTTTTTGCAAAAGCGCCCGCGCCCTCGCAGTCAATTACGGCTCCGAACGCGGAGCTAGCGGGGAGTGACCGTGGAAAATCACCCCCGCCGGCCCGGAAACAAGCATGCGAGCGGACAGTCGCCGCTGAAAGAGGGCCCACAGAGAATGTTGTCGCGGTAGAAAGCTGTTCTACCGTGCCAGTGAGGGCAATGCACCCTTTGTTGTCGGAGGTGAACAGCGTATCGGAAAGGGAGAAGGCACGTTTGTCATCTCTCCTCTACGAATTCAACGCGACATTCACAGACCGGCCTGGCCTCACTACACTAGTAAGGCACAGAATAGACACGGGTGATGCATTGCCTTGGAAGTGCAATCCTAGACCAATCAGCTTGGCTAAGAGAAAAGCACTGGACGGCGCCTTAGACGAACTTATCGATACTGGCGTTGTGGAGAGGTCTAACAGCCCTTGGGGCTTCCCGGTGGTCTTAGTCCCAAAGAAAGACGATACATATCGGCTTTGCGTGGACTACCGCAGACTGAATGAGGTTACGAGAAAGGATGCGTACCCTCTACCAACCATTTCTTCCCTAGTGTCCAACCTAGGTGGGGCGAAGTACTTTACTACGCTCGATGCTAGCCGCGGATACTTTCAGGTTGAAATGGATGAGCGTGATAAGGAGAAGACTGCTTTCACTTGTCACAGAGGTCTTTTCCAATTCAAGAGAATGTCTTTTGGCTTGGTAGGAGCACCCGCTACTTATCAGCGCCTAATGGACCGTGTTCTGGGAGATGCGAAGTGGCACCACGCGCTCGCATACCTAGACGACATCGTGGTGTACTCGAAAACGTTCGAGGAACACCTGCGCCACTTGAGGGACATCCTAGAGAGGCTGAGGTCCGCGGGAATCACTTTGAACCCGAAGAAGGCGCAGATCGCCGCGACCCGAATAACACTGTTGGGGTTCACGATCGACAAAGGCCGCATTCTGCCGTGCGAGGATAAACTCGAGGCTTTGCTTAAGTTTCCGTCGCCGTCAGATCTAGCTGGTCTCAGACGCTTCCTGGGAATGGCGAACTTTTATCGCCAGTTCATCCCAGATTGCGCAGCGCTGCAGGCACCTTTGACAAAGCTTTTGAAGAAGGGAGAGCGCTGGAGTTGGGGTCCCGAGCAAGAGGCTGCACTGCGCAACCTCGTTAAGGTGCTCGCGGACACGGCTGAGTTGCAGCTACCCGACCTAAACAGGGAGTTTGTGATTCAAACCGACGCAAGCGACCTGGGCTTAGGAGCAGTGTTGCTTCAGGAGCATGAAGGCGTCCTCCGACCGGTAGCATTCGCGAGCCGTTCACTGACGCCGGCAGGGAGGAACTACTCGGTGACAGAGAAGGAATGTCTCGCGATAGTTTTTGCTCTGCGGAAGTTCGACTACTACGTCGACGGGGTGGCATTTGTGATCGAGACGGATCACATGGCGCTCACCTGGCTGAGACGCCTCAGCGAGCCGAGCGGCCGCCTGGCGCGTTGGGCCCTGTTGCTGCAGCGCTACGACTTTACCGTGCGCTACCGCATAGGGAAGAACAACGCCGTGGCTGACGCACTCTCGCGAGCGCCTGTCCAGAGCGCGGAAGGTCACGCGACCGACCGCCCGACAGAGGGAGAGAGTGTGGGATTGTCGCCAGCCGTAGCCGATGTAAGGGACACGGACCGACCGTTGACCCCAGGCGAGAGCGTGAACCACGTGGACTACGCGAGTTCCGTGGGGATCGCGTTCAGCAGAAAGGAGTTGCTCGAAGCTCAGCAGATGGATTCATTTTGTCGAAAAGTGTTCGACGGGCTCAGGGAGCCGGGCGGCCGGGCCGCCGCGCACACGGGGACAGCTGGTTTTGCTGTCGGTGCGGAGCGCTTGGAAACAGCTGGTAGTGCTGTGAGCGCGCTGGATTCCTATCTGCTGGATTCCGACGGCGTCCTGCTGAGGTATATCCCATCCGAGAACGACACAAGTGAGGCGTTCAAGGTGGTGATACCGCGGGTGTTGAGAGCGGCACTGTTACGCTACTTTCACGACTCGTGCATCGCTGGGCATGCAAGCGGCCCCAAGACTTACATTAAGTTGTGTCGCTTTGCTACCTGGCTTAGCATGAAAAGGGACGTAACACGCTACGCCCGCTCATGTCATGTGTGCCAAAGCGTGAAGCCCCGGGGTGGACGACCGCCCGGCCTCATGCAGCCGATTAACAGCCAGACTCCCTGGCAAATCGCGGCGTGTGACGTCATGGGACCGTATCCCACGACACCAAGCAGGAACAAGTTCTTGCTGGTGGTCACGGATCACTTCAGCAAGTGGGTTGAACTTTTCCCCCTTAGAAAGCTGACGGCACGAGTGATCATGGAGAAGCTGATGGACGTATTCACCAGGTTCGGTTTCCCAGAGCAGCTGATAACGGACAACGCGTCCTACTTCACTGCGAAGGTGTTCGTAGATTCGTGCGCTGCACTCGGCATTAAGCACAAGAAAACGACCACCTATCATGCTCAGTCGAACCCCACGGAACGAGTCAACCGCAACATTAAGCACATGCTTGTCGCGTACTCTGAGAGGCACAAAGATTGGGACTCCTATCTGCCGGAGATCGCGTTCGCTTTGCGTTCGACCGTTAACCGCTCGACTGGGTATGCGCCGTCTTCTCTCAATCTGGGTAGAGAGCTGCTAAATCCGATGGACCGGGTTCTAACGGACAGCAGGAAGACGCCAGTCGCTTCGTCAGCACGAGCTGAATACGCGACGCAGCTGCGCGCTAAGATGACGGAGGCCTTACGCAAGGCTCGCCGCAACCTGAGCACCGCTAGAGCGCAGCAGAAAGCACAGTACGACCGCTCGCACCGGGATGTTCACTACGAAGTGGCGATCTGGTGCTTCGGCGCGAACACGTTCTGAGCGATGCTAGCAGACAGTTCGCGGCCTCGTTGGCGCCGAAATGGATCGGGCCGTTTCGCGTGCGAGAGAAGCTTTCCTCGCTCGTTTACAGGCTCGAGGACTTGCGGTCGAAACCGACAGGCGGACCGGTGCACGTATGCGACCTGAAACGTTACGTGCAGCGAGATGAGTGGGTTCAGGACACAGCCCGACCCGCGCCGCAGTCGGAGAACGAGCGCTGCGATCAGCCGGCGAACTCCGCGTCCCGCTATAACTTGCGCCGTAGGCAGAAATAAAATCTGCCTGCGCGGACTAGAGCGAGGGCGCAGGCCGACAAGCAGTCTCGTTAAATGCATGAACGTACGGGCCGCTCATGCCGATCAATGTTACGTAAGACTTACTTGCGTTAACCCTCATGACTCTCGTGAGGGCCGAACAGCTACGTAGCACGCGCTGCGGGACTTGGTTACTTCTGTGTTGACCTTTTCAGCGCAGATGGAAAAGAAGCAGGGCGCATCAGAACGACATCGTTCGCAACTACCACCAACTAGAACCATCTAGAGCCACCATCCAGCTTCGGCAACGCGCCGCGCCCATGGCCCGCCGCTACGCAGAGCCCGCGACCTGAAGCCGCCACCCTGCCGCCACCTGGGCACCCCTGCTACCTGCCACGCCGCATCGGAGCCAACCGCCTGCCTACCGACTGTACGCCTCTGCACCCGCCTACCCAAGAGCAAGCTGGCAAAACGAAGTCAGAGCAGCCGTGGCCTCATTACCACCTCAACCCTGGGCCCTGGCCAGCTGATCAAGTATGCCAGGGCGGCCCAACCGCGGCCTCTAACATGAAAGCGCCGCGGCCCTCGCCTCTGAAGCCACCTGACCCGGTCTCTCAGAGCGACGCAGCCACAGACCTGGCCTCCAAGCAATCGAAGCCGGGGCCAAGGAGGCGGTCGACCATATTCACCGGAGCGGCGCAGCCGCGCGTACTCGGAAGACGGCAACCGGCAGCAAGTTGCCTTTCAACGTCATCATCTCGCGGGTGGTCAAGCCTTCGGACCAGCTGATCGGTGCGGGCGTGGCGCGGACATCAACAAGTGTACCAGCGGGAGCCGAAGAACTTCGATCCCTGGATGGCGGAGAAGATTAAGTAACGTTGCGCCCGCTTCTCTGTCCGGGAGGCTTCTTAAGGAGGGGAGGATGTGGGATATACAGATATCCCTCGCCTGCCCGCGCCGAGTCACGAGACGAGAGCGCATGCCGCAGGGAATGGGGAGAGGAGGGCACCCGGCAACTCTCCTCACTCTCAGCTCGGACGTGACGTCACGCCTACGCTCTGGCGTCTTAGGAACGGGGTGAACGACCCCTCTTGGTTGCAACCGGTTGCTCAAGGGGGGTGCAATGTCATAGGGGTTTAAGGAGAGCTCACGCGGGAACAAGGGGCTGTCTAGTCTCCCCTCTCGCCGTGGTGACTGCCCGATTGCCCCGCCGACCCCGTCTCCTGCCCGCGCCTCCCTGGATTATTCAACGCCGGTCGACGACGACCTGGTAAGCTGCTGAACCATATACTATCGGATAGAACATTCTTCCGCAGTGTGCTTTGCCTTGCGCTAGGGTAATAAACGGTTTCCTAGCGTACTCTGTTCGTTGCCTACTTCGTCCGAACCCGCCGTGGCTGTGACTGCGCCACGGGTTGGGGACACGAGAACGCCCGCGCATAGCTGGCACGGAAGCGCGCCTTCCCGGCCGGCTGCTCGCGGGTGACCCCATACACTTCAGTCGTTTGAAACTCGTGACGTCATTACCGAAACAGACGGGAAATTAATGGCGGTGTAGCACAGCCTCTGAGATCAGCGCCCAAAGCGCCATCGCATGCATTTGACTTGCGAAATCGATCGCTAATGGCGACACCTGTGCTTGGTTTTTTAATCTTTTCTATCTTATAAGAGCTCCGTTCTCGCTGAAAGTGGATTCTTCGTGCTTACAATAGCGCACCCTACGGACACAGGCCAACTTATATTTTTCCTCCCTGTCCCTCTCACACAAACTTTGGGGACATTCTACACACATTACAAATACACCCAGCGATCAACTTCATCCGCTGAGAGAAACAAGCCTGTTTGGGCAGATATGGCGACGCGTTCCTCACCTGAATTTCGTCCTCGGCGCCATAAACACCGCCAGAGTGGGTGGAGATTAGGGACGCCCAACGGGGCGGCTGTATGTTGTGTGTCAGGACATCCAGATTTTTCACGCGTGATGATGCAGCGAAGTGGAATAAGTTCACAGACCGGTCGAAGAAGTAGACGGCCATGGCCGTGATTTCGGCGCGGGTGATGTTCTCCGCAATGTGACGCGCCTCATCCGAAGAAACTTTCAGCCCAAAGGCGGCCATGTGAACAAGGTAGAAATCGTCCAGCAGCGTGTACACGCCTCGCTGGCTCATCCAGCGCACCTGAGAGCTGCTCACCGCCAGCACCAGGACACGTTTTCGGCCAGAGAGCTTATTGTCGTCCAGGGAAAGTTCCAGAATGATGGCGATGTTGTATTTGAAGGAGAGCATGATGATCTTGTCAAGGACATCTGCGTCTGCGTAGGTGCGCAAACCCAGGCCTACAGACTCCACGAACTTCCGTAGTTCCTCGGTTTCGTCCACGTGACCTGCGGCGCAGTTCTGGTATAGGGCGGCTGCCTTCTGCGCAGCACTTTGGTCCCGTGCTGGACGTGACGAGGCGGCGTCCAGTGTTCGGGTTAGCGCCTGGTACATCTCGTAATCCAGCTGCCCAAGAAATTGGCCCCACGGGTGCTTGTAGTTCCCGCACACGTGTGTGTAAAAGTCTTGGCACGGGTCTACCTCCGGCTTTATAATGGCTTTGAATATTTTCACCGCGCTGGCGCACTGGCTGTTCTTGCAAATGGGTCCCGGAGGCAAAGTCGAGGCGAGGGCGCCCTGCCAATCCCTGGGAACCAGCAGGAGCCAGAAGACGCCAAGCGCAGCCGTGAGGACTACAATCGCCACCACTACAGCAAAGCACGCGCTGTAGTGCTTGGAGTCGTCGCTTCGACTTTCCTCCGTGATGCAGTCTGTTGACATTCTGGATTCACCTGCGCAGGAAAGGCAGTGGTCGATTTCCTATTACTTTGAGAACGCACAGATTTGATCAAAGCACATCGATTTCAGCAAAACTCCAATAAACCTGATTCTTGTATCCCAGTAGATTTTATTCAAATCAGGTTACGCCGACGTCGAAGTCAAAATAAGTTTTGTCGGAAGCTTTGTTTCCCTGTGGGCAAAGCTGCAGATAATTCAAGAAAATTATCGGAGATCTTGTGCAGACATCCAGCGCAGTGTTTCCAGTGAAGCGCAAGGTAGCCGACGTACGGAAGTTTATCATGGAGAACATCGAGTATGCTTTAAAGAATGGAGATCGCCTAAAAGCATTCAAGAGCAAGCTAGGCATAGGTAAAAACCAGATCTATGCACTAAGAGACAAAGAGGCGAATGTCATTAGCAATATGGATGAGATACATAAAGCAGCTGTAGAGTTCTACACAAATATATACACTACCCAATGTAAACGGAACGTTAATGAGAGCAGCAGTAGAGCACAGGAATGGGAAATCCAGCCAGTAAAGAAAGGGGAATTAAATAAAGCCTAAGGAGCAACGCAAATGTGGAAAGCAGCTGGTGAGGATCAGGTAGCAGCAGATCTCTTAAACGATGGACGGGGTATTGTGCTAAAACAACTAGCCATCCTCTATACGCAATGCCTTATGACCTTGAGCACACCAGAAGCTTGAAAAAACGCTAGCATTACCTTACTTCACAGTAAAGGAGACGTCAGGGACTTGAAAAATTACATTCCGAACAGCTTACTCTCTATCGCCTACGAGGTATTAACCAGGTAACCGCAAATAAAATAAGGACAGCCTTAGACTTGGAATAGCCAAATGATTAGGCAGGATTTCGTAAACAGTACAGGACAGTATACCATATTCGCAATATCAAGCAGGTGATAGGGAAGTGCACACTATAACCAACCCCTATATATAGCGTTCGTTGATTAGGAGAAAGCATTTGACTCAGCTGAAACCTCAGCAGCCAAGGGGCATTGCGGAATAAGGCTGTAGAAGAGTATTATGTAAAAATACTGCACACGACTGCATGGCTACCATAGTATTTAATAAAGTCCGAAATAAAATTCCAATAAGTTAGGGTGTCAGGCCCGGAGACCCGATCTCGCCAATGCTGTTCACCGCCTATTTACAGGAGGTGTTCCGACGCCTGCATTGGGACCAGTTGGGTATAAGAGTTAATAAAGAATACCTAAGTAATTAGTGATTCACTGCTGGCATTGCCTCGCTCGATCACTCAGGAGACAAGCTGCAAAGCATGGTCAATGAGTCAGATAGGAAAGAGCTGAACGGTAGTTCTTAAAATCAACATGCAGAAAACCAAAGTAATGTAGGAAAAGACCTTTATTCGACCATAATTTATACCAACATAGCATAGTGGGCGAGTTGGTATTGCATCTTTAAGGAACGAAAGAGCGCAACTAAAACGAAGGACCAAGAAAAAGAGAGACACGAACACGCGCTGACTTACAACTGACTGTTTTAATCGGAAAACCACATATAAATATAAACCACATATCTCCAATCGCTGCGTCACAGGCTCACGTCGTCATCGCAAACCACTATCATAAAAAGAAAGGAATAACCATTGGCGAAAGGTAAGCACCTACAGGCTCCCACGCTTTTCCAACAGATATATCTCGCGCTTAGACAAGGCTATCGAAGTGCTGCTCACACATGAGTCACCTTCTGTGCAGATATGTTACGCCTCTACGCCATAAAGAACAACTGGCCATGTTACGCCATAAAGAACAACTGGTACGGGAAGTAGTAGAGGCGTATCATATCTGCACAGAAGGTGACTCATGTGTGAGCAGCACTTCGATAGCCTTGTCTAAGCGCGAGATATATCTGTTGGAAAAGCGTGGGAGCCTGTAGGTGCCTACCTTTCGACAATGGTTTTTCCTTTCTTTTTATGTTAGTGGTTTGCGATGACGACGTGAGCCTGTGACGCAGCGATTAGAGATATGTGGTTTATATTTATATGTGGTTTTCCGATTAAAACAGTCAGTTGTAAGTCAGCGCGTGTTCGTGTCTCTCTTTTTCTTGGTCCTTCGTTTTAGTTGCGCTGTTTCGTTCCTTAAAGACATAATTTATACGCCGAGCATGTCGACCCCTGGGCGACAAGAAGTCGCTGTTCTTACTCCCCTTCAGCGCTAAGCCCGTCGAGCCAGGTGATGATGGATAGAGAGGGTGGGGAGTAGGAACCTGACAGCTGAGCAGCCGGGATATCGAAGAGGCCATGTGCCAGGTCCGCATAGATACAGGGGCAGTTGGGATAGGAAGGGTCCGATCGATAGCGAAAGAGAAAGAGGCGGGACGGGGTGATGACTGCATTCATTTGGATGTGCCGAAGAAGGAGAGACTCCGGAACCGTGAGTGATGGATAAGGGGGAGGGTAAAGGCGTTTGTCGAGGCGGAGCTCGAGGTAGACATCTCTTATCGTGCGGCGACTGGTGTCTCCCACTGTCCTCTGAAGGCTTGGGCCAGGGGATCGACGGTGCCCGGAAAAGTGTGTCGAGGGCGAGCTAATGGGCCAGCTCATTGCTGTCAATCCCTGAATGCCCAGGGACCAAGTGGAGGAAAACGGTGGAAGGCTGCAGTGCGGAGACCGCTCGTTCCACCTCCTGTTGGAGAGAAGGGGTCAGGGCCCGCTTCGGTATGTGGTGTATAGAGACTTGTGAGTCTGAATAGATTGTGTACTCTTGGAGAGAGCGAAGGAGGGCAAATGACTGGAGCGCATGCGCAATGACGAGGACCTCGAGGGACAATAGGCATGGAGAGTGCAGATACGGCCCGCTGGTGTGGGTTTCAGGAGCTGGGAGGTGGGCGAATGAGATTAAGAAGTTTGCGGGGATAAGATGGCCACAACTGGCAAAGGACAGATAATTGGAGAGGCATGAAAGAGGCCTTTGCCCTGGACTGGGCATACTCAGGTTGATGATGATGACGATGGTTATCCTACCGCTGCTATAGAGATTCACATTGATGCCAGTGGCGTCGGCCTTGGGCGCTGCTTGTCCAGATTCACACTGGCGCCGGAAGCGTTTTTGCGTATGCGAGTCGCAGATTACCGACGACCGACAGCAACTCCACTGCAACTGAAGTGTAATATTTGGCTGTTGGCTTTGCTGTCCACAAGTTTCGCTCTTACGCTATGGTCATCCGATTAGGATGAGCGAGACCGACCATCATCCCTATGCTATCTCATAGGATGGCGCGAACCGTCTGGTCGTTTCGCGAGTTGGGCTCTACGCCTGCAGGAGTACTTTTCTCTCGCCTACAAAACTGGTCGGCGCCACAGCGATGGCGACCGCTTATTGTGCCGTCCGTTACCACCTACATCCAGCGGGGAGAAAGACTTCGATGGGTGTCTCGTTTTGTTCTCCTCACCGTTCCCAAATAGAGGCCTTTCGGCGCAAGCAACAAAACGACCTTGCATTGAAACCTTTCCTTCCTGCGGCCCGAACGGGAGCACGGTATACAACATTCATCGTTCAAGACCGAATCCTGTACAAAAACTATCCGATCGATGGTGCCTCCATGCTTCTCATTGTCCCAGAAAATCTCTCGCAATGATGTGCTACACATCATGCACGACGACATCAGGTTGGGCCACCAGGGCTTCGCCCGTACACTGCAGAGACATCGTCAGAGCTTCAATTGTCCAAACCTATATAGGAGAACGTCGCAAGCTGTGACCAATGTCAACATCTAAAACCTCGCATAGCTCCTGCTGCAGGCCTTCCACAGCCGGGCAAGCCACCATCGACACCTTTTGACAAAGCTGGTGTTGACCTTCTTGGCCCCTTTCCGAATTCTTCAGAAGGACGCAGCTGCGTTATAGTCTGTGTAGATTTGACGCGATAAGTGGAAACTTGAGCGCTTGTGTCAACGATGGCGCCTTTTATTCTGCACTCTACTATTCTTCGCGATGGTGCGCCCCGTGTTATCATCAGCGACCGTGGAAGGCAGTTTACTTTTGTCTTCGTAGCACAAGCTACCTCTACTGTGCGGCTGAAGCTACAGCCACTTCATATCTTACCGCAACCAGACCAACGGTCTTACAGAGCGCACAAACCGCACCTTCACCAATATGCTGTATATGTACGTTGCATCGGATTAGCAAAACTGGGATGCCGTGTTACCATTCGTGACCTGCGCATACAACACCACGAACCATGATGCCACCCGTTATTTCCCTTCGGCCTGCTCTGCGGCAGGATGCCGCGCTCTATTCTGGACACCATCTTCCCCTTCTCGCTTCATAAAGACATTTCCACCTGTCAATTATGTGCGCTGAAGCTCCACGACTGTTCCGCTTGCGCAATTTTTGTTCTCAACTCCCGGTACCCGCCTCTTCCTGGCATTCTGGCACCCTCCTCTTTTCTCTTTGGCGCTCTTTGAATATGACTGTACTATATTTCCTCGTATTCTTCAAACTTTTTCATTTGCTACTTACACCTCTTCTTTTTTTCCCTCCATGATATTCTGTTACTACTGCCTCCTTTGTTTGGGACATGCCTTCAGGAAGTGTCCTTCTATCTATTCCTCATTCTATGCATGTGTAATTGTATTAGCAATTTTTTTTACCCATACGAGGCGCATCCGTACAGCATAAATACTGCGATAAGTCACAAAGCTAGTCATGTTGTACTTCCCCCTCTCGTCCGGTCTGCAGTGCTCCGCCAGTGCCTGGCCGCCATGAAGCATGCTTTAGAAAGGTCTGTGATGGGACAGCCTTCCGTCAAATGCGAGGTACGATCCCTTGTACTGTAAGGGGGGCGGGGGGGGGGGGTATTTGGAGGAGCTTCTGAACGGTAGCAGTGTCAACAGAAATCCGAGATCAGCCATCCCAGCCAGGAGCGTGCACCAGGCGATGACCATACGGCCCACGCGTGTAGCCTTCTTCGTTTTTACAATATTCCTTTCTGCTCGCAAGTTTCGGGCCACCAGCGAACATTACGGCCCCTGAGCGTAGTGATTTTGGCGATTTACCACTGTTTCGTGGGCTTGCTTTGTTCTTGTGGCGACGTCGAACTTAATCCTGGACCTGGCACTGAAACTATGTTTGCACAAATTCTGGCTGAACTGAATGTCCTAAAGCAAACCACGCAGTCAGTACATCAACAACTTGGCGAAACAAATAACAGGACAGCTGCTATCGAAGGAAAACTGGACGGATTGACTTCTACTGTTACATCTTATTCACAGAGAGTCGACGAAATGCAAAAAACTGTGGAAACTTTGCTTCGTAAGGTTGACGACTTAGCAGACAGAAGCAGGAGAAATAATCTAATTGTCTACGGAGTGCCAGAAAATAATGAAGAGCAGCACCAGGACTTAGACGCAATTGTGTCTGAAAAAATTCTCAACGACATACTGAAGGTACCTAATGTAGCTATCGAGAGAATTCACACACTTGGAAGACCTGCTGAAAAGAAATGCCGCCCACTAATCTTTAAACTGTTGAAAGAAGGGACAAGGGAAGGATCCTTCAAAATTGCAGCAAGCTAAACAACACGAAATACATCATCTCGGAAGACTTTTCGCCACGGGTTCAATCGATACGTAAGAAGCTTTGGGACATCGCCCATCAGAAAAAAGGAAATGGTGCGAAGGTGGGGCTCTTTTTTAACAAAATAAAGATCAACGGAAAACTGTTCCGATGGGATGAAACTCTCGAGGTAAGAGTGCCCGTAAATGATCCCTGACCAGTCTGTTCGGACGCTCGCAAATATCACAGACATGCGCAGACTCTGATGTTACCCAGCCAATGCCTCAAAGTCCGCCCCACTGCGGGCTCTTTTTCTTTGTTCAACATTAATGCCAGAAGCATATGGAATAAATGCGATGACTTAGAAGGTCTTCTTATCACACACGACGCAGACATCACAATCATAACCGATACTTGGTTTACGAAGCTATTCCTGATTCAGAAGTAATACCCAACACTCATGAGATAGTACGGCACGACCGTAGCAGAAGGGGAGGGGGCGTAGCCATAGCTATAAAAAAGGGACTAGATTACACAGTTATTCCTAATAATACAGGCATCGAAATGGTTTGGATATTGCTTCGGTTTAACAATTCGAACATTTTTATTGGTTCTGTGTATAGA
Organism: Amblyomma mixtum; assembly: GCF_055824585.1. Taxonomy (NCBI): domain Eukaryota; kingdom Metazoa; phylum Arthropoda; class Arachnida; order Ixodida; family Ixodidae; genus Amblyomma; species Amblyomma mixtum. The sequence continues at coordinate 129,480,821 of NC_143019.1, forward strand.
CCCTCGGATGCAGACGTCTCGGTTCTAGAACGACTGCACGAATTTTAGAACATGGTAAAAAATATGCTTATGTAATGATGTGTGGCGACTTTAATTTACCAAAAATCAACTGGGAACTTCTGCGTACTGTAGCCTCATGTCAACATTCTGATATTTTGCTTGATATCGCCTTTGCATTTAATTTAAAGCAGGTCGTGCAGGGGCCGACATGTACTGCATCAGGTTCGAGCTCCCTTCTAGACCTTGTGTTTATTACCGATACTATTGAAGAACTTGGCATCTTTGTTGATATCATACCAGGCATTTCTGCTGTACTCTTCAAAAGTAACATGATGCGACCGCCTGTCCGTGAGTTAAGAAAACCATTCCTTGACTTCAACAATGCCCTAGACGAAAGTATCTTAGATTTATTGGAACAAGACTACGTTGAATTCGTTGAGAAACACGCGGCTGGTCTCGTGAAAATTAATGACCTATGGGTGCACTTCAAGTCTATTGTACACAAATGTATCACAAGATACGTGCCGACTAAACTTAGAAAAATGAATCGCAGTAGTCCCTGGATTACTCGCGAACTGCTCCAGTTCAAGCGTCGTATCAAGCGTCTAGGAACCAAGCGATTTAAAACAGGGCACATTTCCCTACAGTCACTTCGCACAGAGTTCCGCATGAAAATTAAACAGTCTAAGTACACTTTTTTAAACGTTTCAATGCATAACTTTCTCACCGCAGACCCACACAAATTTTGAATACACTTAACAAAGAAGAAGGATACAGTTAGTAAAATTCGTTTGAATTACAAAGAAAGTAAGCATTCTTACGACACTGCATCAGCTTTCAATAATTACTTTTCTTCAGTGTTTTCTACTGACAGTAGGCAAGAGCCTGAATTTAGATCCACGTGCCTTATCTTACCAGACCTACAAATATCTGTCGAAGAAGTTTTTGCAGCTCTACTCAGTTTAGACAAAAAGAAGTCTCCTGGGCCCGATGGCATTCCAAATGCGTTTCTCTCCCGCTACACAGAATGGTGTGCGAAATATCTTGTCACCATTTACAATGAAAGTCTTTTAAATTCAGAAGTTCCGGCTGACTGGAAGACTGCAAAGGTCATCCCTATCCACAAATCGGGTGACAAACTTTGTGTAAACAACTACAGGCCAGTTTCACTCCTGTGCACCTCGGGTAAGGTTATGGAGCATTTCATTTTCAAGCACTATTTCTTTTCTAGAAAGCAGTGACTTCTTTTCTAGTAACCAGCATGGGTTTCGGCGTGGCCTGTCTACCGTAACGCAACAAATTCACACAACCAATGAACTTTTGGCATGCATTGATCAGGGTGGGCAAGCAGATGTAATATTTCTCGACTTTGCGAAGGCCTTTGATCGCGTTTCGCACCGTAATAAAACTCAAACATCTATTAAAAAATCAGCGTCTTGTTCAATGGCTCGATTCCTACCTCTCTGAACGGCACCAGTACGTCCAGATCTCAGGTTCCAATTCTATGCCAGCTCCAGTTCTCTCAGGAGTACCCCAGGGCTCCGTTCTCGGCCCACTGTTGTTCGTTATTTACTTAAACGACTTAAACTTCGACTCCCCTGTACGGTGCTGTTTTTTCGCATACGACTGCGTTGTATATCTGCCTATTCAAAATGCGGAGGATCACCATGTGCTGAATGACTACCTTTCAGAGGTCTCAAGGTGGTGCCTAGTCTGGCAAATGTCACTAAACACGTCTAAGTGCTCAAAAATGACATTTACGCGTAAAAAGTGCGCTCTTAATTACACATACACAATTAACGGTGAAGCTGTCTCCCCCGTAAATGAATACAAATATTTGGAGGTTGTATTCAATAGTAACTTGAGTTGGAGATCGCACATCGGGCATATAGTCTCCAAGGCGTTCAACAGGCTTTGGCTGTTAAGAATTCGTCTAGGGCACTGCACATCTAAAACTAAATTAGTAGCTTACACTGCACTCGTACGGCCATTACTGGAATACGCAGATGTGGTTTGGTATCCGCACACCCAAGTAGATGTACAGCGCATTGAAGGCGTTCAAAGGAAGGCGCTTAGATTTATCTACAACGCATATGGAAGGCACGTTTCGGTTACTAATGTACTGAGGCAATCTGAACTGCAGACACTTCAATCTCGTCGCAAGTTGCACGGTCTAAAGATGTTGCATGGAATTGTTAATAACTTAACAAACATTAATTTTGAGACCTACATGGCATACAACACTTTACGACCAACGCGCAATAAACACAATTTGACAATCATGGTGCCACGGCGCCGAACGAAAGCGTATGTTTTCTTTTTTTTCCAAGAACGATATTGGAATGGAACGGGCTTCCGTGTGACGTGGTCCGTTTGGCAGATCAGAAGACTTTTTTATTTGCTGTCATATCGTCATTTTAAGCGCAGTGTATTCATTCATGCTCTTTTGTTTGCTTTCTTTTGTATTTTAGGTAACCGAGTGCATTTAACCTTGCTCTTTGTCTTTCTATAAAATCCTGTGTGTTAGCTTTTGCTTCTTTATTCGCATGTTTACTTGCTTTGTTTTGTCGCGATGTACGATGCATCCTTGTACGGCTCCTGCCTTGGCCACCAAATGGAGGCTGGCAGTAATAAATAAATAAATAAATAAATAAATAAATAAATAAAATAAATTTACAGAAAGGTTTCTGTTGTTGATGGTGATACCATGAATCAACAATATGTGGAGAACACGAACCTGAAATTCTCGCAGGGCAGAACAGATGTTCATGACGCAAACGGCGCGGGAGGGGGTTGCTTGTCGCTTATGAGCTTCCTTGCAAAATCGACGATGAAATTCTTTCGATTAGGCGTGTGAGGATAAAGGAATTGCATGAAATCACTCCCGGACTGTCGATGGCCGTGAACCATGAAGCCGCAGCTGAAGAACTAAGGTTCAACAAGTTGTGGGCAAAGTGGATGCCAAAGATGCTCACCGACGAGCACAAAACGAAAAAGACGGGTTAGAAATTTTTCACGCTGTGTGCACAGGAATGAGACCAATTTCTGGACTCAGTAATGAACTCTAATAAAGCTTGTTGTTGGGATAGTTCGTGTATATTTTAAAAGGTGGGAAACAGCGCAAAAAACGTAGAGAGAAAGAAGATGACACGCACACATCCTGACCGACAACTGATGCATCAGCTATTAGTCAGCGTGTGCCCGTGTCACCCTCTTCCCGTCCACGTTTTTTAAACTGTTCCCCACCATTTAACTCAGCAATGACTTTTTGCCTTCATGGACAACAATTATGTTCTCTGCATACTGGAAATCTTAGAAGGCCTACTGCGGTTAATCCAAGACACACGAAGCGTATGCCTGACGCGTGGCGTACGCATGCCTCACGACAACGCTCGGTTCCACACGGCGCACGCCATCGCCTCGTTTTGCTCGAGAATCAAGAGAGACGTTTTTCAGCACCATCTCCAGAGCCCGGACATGGCCCCCACATATTTTCACTTGTTTCTTCACTTCAAGAAACGTCTCGCTCGGAAGCCGCTCGCCGATCACAACGAGTCGGCACAAAGAGTCATGACGTGGTTTACAGGGCAGTCCGGAGAATTCCATGAGCTCTCATCTAAACAGTCTGTCCCAGGTTGTTAGGATATTGGCGGTAAATGTGAGGATGTATAAAGGCAGTGATGTGATTAGTTCTGAGTTAAAGGTTTATGGAATAAAAGTTTTCAGTGGCTTGGTGGCCGTGGTGTCTTTACTCTGAACATGCCTCGTACATATTTTTTTTATTTTTTTTTTTTTAGCCGCCGCGGTGGCTCAGTGGCTATGGTGCTCGGCTGCTGACCCAAAAGACGCGGGTTCGATCCCGGCCGCGGCGGCTAGAATTTCTTTGGAGGAGAAATTCTAGAGGCCCGTGTACTGTGCGATGTCAGTGCACGTTAAAGAACCACAGGTGGTCGGAATTTCCGGAGCCCTCCACTACGGCGTCTCTCATAGCCTTAGTCGCTTTGGGACGTTAAACCCCATAAACCAAACCAAACCGTATATATTTTTTCTTCATTTTTTTCTTTATATGTCTACAATACTCATCACTTTCCTTAATGGCCGTAGTGTGCTTTCGTGTTTTTATCTTTTTGCTTTTGTTTACATGTGTGGCTACTTTAAAGACCGCCGCTCCTCTTATATTTAAGGATTCATTTTTAGTCTCTTTTGGACTGACGTCATCATGACGGCCGCATCGCACGAAAGCAGTAAGTGACCAATCGCGCAAATCACAAGACAGCGGGTCCCAACGTCCACGATAGCCTTCGCCACTAGCAGCACGCTGCGCTTAGCCATTACCTGCGATATGCACCGTCGACAAGCTCCGCTCACCAATGAGCCAATAGTCCGGTTTCTTCCCACGGGTGCTTGAAAGCCGCCGCTACGTCACCGAACATCACTGACCGATGCCGGAGGACCGAACGGATCCGAGATAGGAAATGGGCAAAAGCATCTTTATAGATTACTGCCCCGACTTTGCCCTGCCGTTCTGCACCGCATTTTTCGCTTAGTATTCTGGTATTCTTTTTGTCAGCCTTTGCAAACGACCACAGTTTCGTTTTTCTCTGGAATTATTACTATGAGTTTATTTGTCATTTCTGCTTTTTTTTCTCAGTTTTTTTTTTGTCTGAAGCCTTTCACTTTTTGGATTTTATATCTGAATTGGTTTAAGCCTGGCAGAGCAATGCTGAAGCAGGGGTGGCCACACTTTGATTTTTATATGTTTTTATAATCTGAGAACAAGAGTACAAGAAGTCATTGGGATGCTGTAGTTGCAGAAGAGTGGGCACCATTCATATTTTAAAGAACTGACTCTAAAGTTTGTTGCCCCCCTCTTAGCAGCTAAACATTTAGATGCTAAATGATAGAGCTAAGGCTAGAAGTCAGGTACTGAGCAAAACCGAAACTGAAATGATAACCAGAAATTACCTCAGTGAACGAATTGAAATATCTTCCGCCCTTCGGTAGCTCTGTCTGAAGTGGCACGAATAGGAGCGACCGTTGTAAACCGCTCATGAAAAATCATCACGAGCCACAGCCGGAACTGAGTTCTTTGGCCAGTCCGTGCAGCGGTGGCGCTCTAGAAAAGGGAGGGCCAGACATGGCATGATTTTGACGTGACAGTGATAGAGCAGGCGGACGAAGGAAAAGCCGTGCGCATTGCAACACTAATTCAGTATGAATCTAGAGGATAGTGACGTTACACGTTGAGCTGTGGAATGAAACTGCACAGAAAAGAAAATTTTAGTAATTTGTTAGGAATTGAGCCAATGATCCTTCAATTTCGAGTAGGATACGTTGCCTTCATACCACTGAGACACGTACGTTCGATGTGGATTGTGTCCTGTGGTGCATCACGTGATCAAGTATGCCTACTGAAATATGCTGATTAGTCTACGTAATCGTACGTACTACTTAAAAAAGACAGTAGCAAAAACCATTAACGATGTCTAGTGATACGCTTAAGAAGGACCTTAAATTTCCATCCAATTTTCGCACTTTCCCGACGCTGATGTCCATGAGCGTCCATTGATGTGCCATCTGCGTCCTCCAGACGTGATCCCCCTCCGAACTGTGTGTCCCACGAATCAACCTTTACGTCGGCTGTGCGACCGACGAGCGCCCTTCGCTCCACCAGCAACGCACACTGTCTTCCCGTCCCTTGCACAGCTCCGCTATCCCGCGGGTCCGCTATGAGGAAAGGAATAAGCTTAACGGAAAGGGGAGGTGACTGAACCAGCACTGAATACCGGTAGCCGAGCAATCTGAAGACTCAGCTCACAAAACCACTTCGAAGAAACCCCTGTCCTCGGAACCGAAGCCGTTTACCGAAAGAGTCCCACTAAAATCTTGGCACATTCAAACCACTCCAAACCTCCCCCTGAGTCTGCTCGGGACTTCGCACCGCAGCTCTCAAACGAAAATGCCAGCAGCCAACCCTGCACAGCCAGGCAGCGTGACTGCAAGTCGTAGGCGCCAAGTTGGCGCACCCCCCCCCCCCCCCACCTCCCATCCCTGTCGCACTATTCACTATCCCCCACTCGTTCTTTCCTCTCAACTGTGTACTGAAAGCTTCAAGCCACCGGCTCCCTGTCTGCCCTGGAGAAGAAGCCGAGCCGGTTCCGAAACGTGGGGGTTTTCGTATTAAAAACTTGTTTTTTGGGATGTCTGGCAGTTTAATATAAGTTATCAAACTCCACCGGACACTCAATAATGCGTAAATGTTTAGTTCTCAGTATTTCTGCAATTGACCTAATACGAATACGTTTCAAATTACATCAGCAAACGCTGAAAATGTTTGCAGAATTTTGTCTGCCTGCATTAATTGCATAACAGGGGCGCTATGCCGGAAGGCCCGAGTTTGGCGCTCGCCCGAGTTTCATCCGAGTTTGTGAGGACGGCAGTCAGTGAACGAAGATAGCGCGGAACGTGCGCAGGCAGCGGACAATAAAATGTAGATATAAAGCCACGTAAAGGCGATACAAGCGCACCTGCGCGCCTGTTTCACACTTCAAACACAGTACACTGCACAATACCAGGCCGCAGCGCTACCTGAAGTTATCAGCGCCAAGTCAGCAATCGCGAAATTGTGACTTCTCTGCTATCTATCTGCACACTCGCCGCTAGCTGTTTGACACGCCTTTTCGGGCGCGCCAAAGGGGTGTCTTCTCTTTCAGGCTCTATCTGTCTCTCCATTTCCGAAGACGAACAGTGCGCACTAGGTGCACTCTTGTATCAACCCCTTCTCTTCTCTCGAACACGTTAAAAGGCAACAGATAATATTATCAACATTTCGTTCATTTCCAAATTTATTTGAAAATCTGAATCCAATGAATCGTTGTTGAAAAGCATAGCTTTAGGAAATTAACAAAGATTTGACACTTTCTGCCGCTAGTGACGAAAGTGAGGCCATTGCTTGCAGCGTGGCTTCCATACGAACTAGAGCGGCAGCCCACCGTGCCGAAAACGAGAGCTCCTGCGCTGACACGCCGCCGGTAGCGCTGCCTTCGACAGGAAAGACTGGGCAACTACTACACGCTAAATCTGTCTTATTTTTCGGCCATTGCGATAATAAATTTTATTGTGTCGTATATCAAAATATAACAGTCATGCATCTTCTGGCTTGCATAATGCACAACAACAAAAAACTAAACTGCACTGCACCCCCCGCGTCACTGCTGCTCTCTGCAGTGACCTCAGGTGGAGTTCTTCGCTGCTACGGCCGCTGCCGCACCCCGCTATGCCCAATCATTGCGTTTAGTACGCTCTTGGCGAATCTCAGCGGTAGAAATTGGCTGTGCGAGCGGCTGTGATGCGGTGTGGGAAAACAAAATTGCTGTTTGGCTGTATTCAATGATTCATTACGTATGCCTGTTGTGTGTGACGCCTCTTTAGTGCACTGCGGATGCGAAGAGCGTGCTACCCAGCGACACAACTCATCCTATGTCATCAGACGCTGACTAAAAGCTGTGAAGGTGGTGGCGCGCGTATCTGCGTAGAATTTGTTTACGTCGCGCACTTCAAGGTTTTGCGGACTGGTTTTGTCACTAACGTCGATCACCGTTGTATACTGCAGTGACATCGCAATAATATCGTTCGGGCAGATGAGGGATCCTCTTTGTAATAATGGAATCGGACTTATAACAGAGAAAGGTGTTACGGTTGTGAAGTGCGCAGTGCTTGCGTGCTGGAAATTACAAACTCTTTATTGGGGCGCTATGCCGGAAGGCCCGAGTTTGGCGCTTGCCCGAGTTTCATCCGATTTTGCGATGACAGCAGTCAGTGAACGAAGATAGCGCGGAACGTGCGCAGGCAGCGGACAATAAAATGTAGAGATAAAGCCACGTAAAGGCGACACAAGCGCACCCTGCGCGCCTGTTTCACACTTCAAACACAATACACCGCGCAATACCAGGCCGCAGCGCTGCCTGAAGTTATCAGCGCCATATCAGCAATCGCGAAATCGTGACTTTTCTGCTATCTGCACACTCGCCGCTAGCTGTTTGACACGCCTTTTCGGGATCGTCAAAGGTGTGTCTTCTCTTTCAGGCTTTATCTGTCTCTCCATTTCCGAAGACGAACAGTGCGCACTAGGTGCACTCTTGTATCAACCCTTTCTCTTCTCTCGAATACGTTAAAAGGCAACAGATAATATTACGAACATTATCTTCATTTCTAAATGTATTTTAAAATCTGAATCCAATAGAGCGTTGTTGAAAAGCATAGCTTTAGAAAATTAACAAAGATTTGACACTTTCTGCCGCTAGTGGCGATAGTGAGGCTATTGCTTGCAGTGTGGCTTGCATACGAACTAGAGCGGCACCCCACCGTGCCGAACACGAGAGAGCTCCTGCGCTGACACGCCGCCGGTAGCGCTGCCTTCGACTGGAAAGACTGAACAACTACTACACGCTGAATCTGTCTTATTTTTCGGCCATTGCGATAATATATTTTATTGTGTTGTATAGCTAAATATAACAGTCATGCATATTTTGGCTTGCATAATACACAAAAGCAAAAAACTGAACTGCACTGCACCCCCGCGTCACTGCTGCTCTCTGCAGTGACCTCAGGTGGAATCCTCCGCTGATACGGCCGCTGCCGCACCCCGCTATGGCCAACCATTGCTTTTAGTGCGCTCTTGGCGAGTCTCAACGGTAGAAATTGGCCTGGCGAGCGGCTGTGATGCGGTGTGAGAAAAAAAAATGCTGTTTGGCTGTATTCAATGATTCATTACGTATGCCTGTTGTGTGTGACGCCTCTTTAGTGCACTGCGGATGCGAAGAGCGTGCTACCCAGTGACACAACTCATCCTATGTCATCAGACGCTGACTAAAAGCTGTGAAGGTGGTGGCGCGTGTATGTGCGTAGTATTTGTTTACGTCGAGCACTTCAAGGTTTTGCGGACTGGTTTTGTCACTAACGTCGATCGCCGTTGTATACCGCAGTGATATCGCAATAATATCGTTCGGGCAGATGAGGGATCCTGTTTGTAATAATGGAATCGGACTTATAACAGAGAAAGGGGTTACGGTTGTGAATTGCGCAGTGCTTGTGTGCTGGAAATTACAAACTCTTTATTGCACTGGGTCTGGAGCAGCGACCGTTTGTCCATCCGGAATGTGTTTGACACATTGATGCTGACCTCTATCAGCGATGAAAGGACGGCCAAGCCAAACACCTGTGATGCGACGTTGTTGGAGTAGGACGTGCTTCAAGCACCGTTTCGTCGCCGTGCTCCGTGTTAGACGCCTTGCAAGCAGGTATGACGCGGCGTCAGCGTTGTGCTGTGTCTTACGTGGTTGCAACAGGCTATAGTGTTGTGCAATCTTGGTATGCGAGCGAAGAAATCGGCAGCTGTCGTCACGTTGCGTGTCCTTCGCAGAGGTGCTTAGATTAATCCGCGATCACGTCCGTTTTGCCTGTTATATTTCCATGGTCAACATCGTGGATGTCTGTCAGCAATCAGCACAGCCGCGCAGCATACCTGTAGCCGGCAAGGATGTTGGGAGTGGCCCACCCATAGCGCGTACGCCTATAATTTATGTACGGCACGCCGGGGGCGTGACCAATGGTTTTGACTGACAGGAGAACTCGGAGCTAAACTCGTGAACGGTGAAGTGCCCCGAATTCATCTCGGGACTGTCATGGCGGCAGCAGCAGCCTGGGTCATCGCTTCCTCTGACGGCAAATGTCAGTACGGCCGGCTGGACCCGTTTACTGCCATGGCCGACGACGAATTCCAGCGACATTTTCGCCTCTTCAAAACATCGGTACGATGGTTGTGTAGAGTTAGGCGACGACCAACGCCTGCGGAGAGTGCGTACCGGACCTCATTCGCTTTCGGTCAAAGAGCAAGTCCTCTGCGCCCTCCGGTTCTTCGCGGCTGGGAGCTTCCAGGGGAGCGTCGGCGCAGACCGTTTTATTGGACGCCATCAAAGCACTGTGAGCCGCTGTGTGAGGGACGTCTCCGACGCCCTTATCGACGCGGCTGTGCAGAACCGGTGGCTCGCTTTGCCCACGACTGCGGCCGAGCGTGCGTATGTTAAGGAGCGTTTCCTTCTGCGCGGCGGCATCACAGACGTCGTGGGATGCGTCCACGTGACCTACATTGGCGTAAAGGCCCCTTCGAAGTCCAGCCCTGACATGGTGAAGGCCAACTATTTCACGAGGAAGGCACATTATGCATTGAACACAATGGTTGTAAGAATGCTCTGTTTTTCCTTTCATGCATGTTATGGTTAATGGAATGTTCTCCCATTGATTAGTGATAGTGGTCCGTGTACTGTGCAGTTTCAGTGGATGTTAAGGAACCCCATATGGTCGAAGTTATTGGCAGCCCTTCACCATGGCATGCCTCATCGCTTGAGTTACATTGGGGCATTGAACCTCAAAAACAGCTTCCGTTTATCAGTAACTGAGCAGTTTTACACACAGTGTAGATAATTTTTATGTTTTACCTCATGTTTGCGGATGTAATAAGTGCATGGATTTTTCCAGCTATTTCATGCATGCATTTTAATGTGTTTTTCAACGGTAGCATTTGTGTCACTTGGCAGATTTAATTCCTATGCAATATTCATAGTCGCAATAAATGTTTCACTTTGGCTGAAGTGGAAAAGCTCCTGCCGGAAGCACTGGCGTCAGTAAGCCAGGAAAACTGGCAAAACTGTTGTGTTCATGTGGACCAAGTTGAGGCTGAAGCATGGCAACGCGATATGATTGTTGACGCTGAAATTGAACAGGTTGTCTTCAGCATTTCTCACTCGTGCAACTCCTCCTCTGATGAGTCGAGCACTGATTCCACTGATGAAGATTTGAGTGGCATCGAGGAACTTGTCTGACTTCGAATTGATGTGTAATGCACATGCTACCGAGGAAAGAGAGAGGACTCGTCGGCTTGCTGTGATCACCTTTGTGCAGGTGTGGGTGGAAATGTGAAATATGTGTGCATGTGGGTTTGTGTGTCGATCAGTCTACCGAGTTAATTTTAACATTTCCATCAAAAAGTGTAACATTTTCATCAAATCATTGCATCATTGCAATTCATTGCATCAAATTGTATCGGGCAGTAACTCGTAGTGTAGGTGGTCATGTTAATGGTGTCTGTATAGAAGTAGAATTTGTAAGGGAGTGCAAATAGTACTTTTTCCAATTAGAATACGTATACTGGTACACGTCGTCAATGTGTGCAGTTTCTGGAAGATTAATTGCAGAAAAATACAGTGGAGCATATTCAAGCGGTGTGTCAATTATTCGAAAAGTATCTGAAAATTTGAGAGCAAATTGGATTCATTTAAAATAATTTTCAACATATTCTGTTTGATTCGTTCGACTAACTGAAGAGAAATTTATTGAATTATGCTGTCCAAAAACTTGGAACGTTCACAAACCCCTAGGCATTGTCCTCATTTTGTGTGTGAGGGTTGGGAATGGTATGTATGGTTGTCTGATCTTCATGTCCTGAAAAGGGATTCCTGGTTTGGTGTTGTCTTGCATTACTGTCAATCTCTGGTCGTTTTGACATGTTACGCAGTGCCAGTGTAGAGGTAGCCAGTACTGTATGTTTTGTCCTTAATTTTTCGGAAGTGTGAATGATTTCAAGCTGGCTCTTGCTCAGTTGAGTGTGAATTTGTTTCGAGTCATGTCTTTGTTAGTACATAGGTCGGGTTTTTGTTTCATCAAACAGTGGTGTTCAATGGCTCCACATTTTTTGTTTTCATTTTTGGAGCACTTGACTGATTGTGTGTTGGTGTACAACCACTGCACGTGTCCTTAAATTTGTATGCACTGTGATCCATGCCACTGGCTGTTTCCAGAAAAAACTTTTTCTCGCAAACACTGCGGGGTCAGCATTCTTTATTGTCCTGTCTCATTTATTGTTTGCTCTTTCGAAATATTTTTCCCTAGCCTTGTACAACTTTTTCTGCATTCTTACTTGACGCTCCCACAGCTTCGAACTCTTTTTACCTGGCTGCATAAAAATCCTGCCTGAGCAGCTTCGGCTCTTCTGGGAGACCAGGGAAATCGAGCCAAGCTGACTCTTGAGGCAGTACTATTTTCTGTCACTGTGTGAATCAACACTATATTCAAAATTTTAGCACTTAACTCGGGAAAACAGGCTATATCGTGGTGGTGTGCGTAAAAATAATTTGACCGATCAGTTTAAATACACTGCTATTTTGACGCATATAATAGCCAAGTTATAGAGCTTTCTTCAATGACAAAGGAAAGCGCGCTTTGCTTAAGAACGAAAGATATCTTAACAAAAACGAAAGAATTGCAGATGTGCATAAGAATGTGACACACTTACAGTCAGAAAAAAGGCGATTACGAAGTCTAGAACATCTTTTCTGCGCTCCTGCGTGATAAACCAGCATTCTATATTAACAGACATCTTCTTTCTGAACTTTGAGATCAGTAAAAAATAATTGTTCTCGCCAAGTCTTTACTCTACAGCACAGTGCCAAAGTCGGTCCCAGACACTTTTGCCGAAGACTGGATCAGCCGCTAACCGGTTGCACAGAACAATTCATAACATGCCAGGTACCTTAAGAGAGGCCCACAAAAAAGTGGGCTCCTCGGCAAAGGCAAAATCGAAAGTTGCAGACGGCCACTTGTTAATCGGGCCACGGCAGAGCACTCACCACTGTGATAATTAATTAAACCCGACGAATGAATGTCATCTTTCGCACAAACCTCTCGCTTGCCTCTAAAAAGTATAGTCACAATGCAGCAGAATTGGGAAGAAAACCGCCACTGCTGACCAAAAGCCGGTGCGAGCTCATTGACAACGAATTTCGGACAGCTCACATTAACGCGGTATGCATCAAATGAACAGATGCATGCAGTTCATTTCAGAACACGGCATAATATTCAAGCGATTCTGAACAAAACGAGTATTCTCATTCAAGTCACGCGAAATTCAACTTGTGATGAAAAAAAAAAATGTGCGAAAAAAATAGTTTCACCATGCGCGATTTGAACCCACGCACTCCGATTGCCTGTCGACTCTCCGGAGCGACGCGTTAGACCACATGGCCACAGAACAGCGCGGAGTAATACACCTCTCTTTATTTTATTTTGCGGACTACTTCCGTAGCCTTCACAGCGTTGCACGTGTACCTAGTCGCCATTGGCAGTCAGCTGATGACGGGACCGTTGCGTTGGTGGCGTTCCCTCGCGGTACAAAGCAAAAATTGATAAATTCAAATTCAAATTCAAATTTTATTTAGCATCAACAATGATCTTACAGAACTCGTGATGCAACGGGGTGCTAGCAAAAAGCCTGTAACGACTTGACAAAGGCTAGCACCCCGTTCACAAAGCAATACAGCAGGGGACAAAAAGTGATAGCGATATAAAGAAAAGCAATATATATATGGCGGCGGCTTTACATAATCATAAAAACATGTTAAGTGATAGGGCTAACATTGCGGGTTCATAATTGTAAGTGTTAATGTCTTGGAGGTGGCTTGGAGGTGTTATCAGAAGAGTTAAGAGCATGTGGTAGTGTGTACATCAGCATTTGGCGGCATGAATGCATGAATCACTCTAAAGCGTTTTAAATTCAAATCTTGCACACTATAAAATGCTTATAAAGGTGTACTAAGTGCATTATAAAATTCAACAAACCTCGTTTGTTTAACTGCACACGCAATGCACTTGGTGGAGCGACACACAAAGGAAAAATGCACCGGCGGTTGGCTCACGTGACCCGATCTTTGTAGACCGCCCAAGAAGCCGATGAGGTGGCGCCGATGTGATGATAAAGCACGGAATATATCCAGATAGCCCAATGAAGTTGCAGGCGTGACGAGGGTGGGATTGTGTCTTACTACCATTAGTTCACTCATCTGAGGGCGTCGCCAGAGCTCGGGAAGATTCCGAGTTTCAGCAAACTCGGGCCTTCCAGCATAGCGCCCCTGGGGATGATAAAAATTGGCGGGGGCTTAGCTTTGGTTAAGCCTGGTAGGTTGCGAAAACAGGTGTTTTATACTGCGTACGCAGCGCCTCTAGTGGGAAGAGCGCGGCGCGCCGTGCCAAGCGGCCGCCGTTACCCGACGAGCCGAGCTGGTAGCCCGTCACTCGCTCCTGGTATGACGTCACGCTGTGACGTCACTAGGCATGGTATGACGTCAGAGATCATTCTAAAGGTCAAACGTGGCAAGTGGCCGCCGCTACACGAAAAGCCGTTCTTGGGAGTAGTATTTCTCTCGCAATAAAAAGCAATACGCACCGTCAGTAACAGAGTTTATAAAAACATATGCAGGCGATAACGAGCACTATGGGACGCTTTGCCAGTCACACAAATGCTGTCACAACTGAACCGCGCCGATGCCGCGCCAGTAATCGTGCTATTCCCGATCGGTCACAGGCATAGAAAGACCGAGCGCAGCGTCGTAAAAGTAGGAGTACTTGCAGTAGACTTCAAAGACGTCAAGGACACAAATGTTTCCAATGTCGACCTTCATGCTCAGCCGTTCCGAGTAGATAAAAACGAATCTTTGTAAGACTGTTGCTTACGATATCAGTTTATGACCACAACCGTATGAGGGATATTAAGGGATGCTAGCGTCAGCGTCGTGTAATGTGGTGACGAAAAACTGCAGCTTTCATTCCATGCCTCACAATAAAGATGCGCAGTCGGCCTTGGAGCCGTGAAATGAAGGGCGGCCGGAAAATACCGCTCCAGAATGATTGCCACCTTTTTTCACGGGATACCAGTTGGATCTGAAGAGGGTATGAGATGCGGTGCAGCTCACGCGGTAAGTTTTTATCCCCAGGGGCGGGCCAGCCCTCTGTTATTATCCACAGAAAACAATCGCACGCTGCAGAAGATCTTTCGAGGCAAGTTCAAGCTGCAGCTGTGCTCGGTCCATGCGACATGCGACGAGGAGAGTGAGTGTAAAAACTTTGACGGTTCCCAGGCTGCCTGGACCACAAAAAAAATTACGGCGGGCACTCAAGATCCCAAAGTGCTGTGAATGGAAAACCTTGCGTTGACCTAAAGGCCTTTATCATGGCTCTTGGAACTAATGACGCACATCTGTTTAGTAACGACCTTTATAATAGCAAAACTACCGCGATCGCCATTACCTCACGATGATTAATTACTACTGTTTCATCTATGCTTGCTCCATTCCCCGTTTTCTTTGATCCTAATTTACTATTTTATGATCTGCTGCTCATGTCATGCGAGAGCATGACATGCCATTATGTTTTCGGACCATTTCGTCTATAAACAACGCCGGGTTTGGTTACCCATGAGCGATATACTGATTTCGCATTGAAAACAATGCTGCCGCCACTTTTAGTTCCGCACTCTGGGCAGCGTCAGACTCACAAGCTGCTCTTGTAGAGCGCCTTGAATATGTTATAGCAGTTTCGATGACCTTGACCTGTGACTGGTTTCTACAAGCGCCGGAAAGCGCATCAGTAAAGAGGGTTACCCTTGATGACGGCACACTTCGGCGAATGGAAGCAAAGTATGCGAACCGTAGCGTAGGGTGCGTTCGCTTACCTTCGCGAAGGGTTCTTATATGGTTTACTGGTTGCGTTCTCGGGGCCTCATGTCGGAAGGCCCAGCTTCTTCTTCTTCTCTTTAAGTAAACTTCCTCGTGGATCGGCGTCTTCTACTTAATGTTGAGCTTGTGATCACGAGTTTCGAGAAGAAGGCAGCACACTGATGAATGAATGAAGCGGTAAAGGTGCCGCCGTCGTAGCTTTTTTTTTGTTTTGGATACCTTTATCTATTTCTCATTGATTATAGATATTATGTCTCATGTTCACCTCATACTTCCACTTGTCCTTTTTACTAGCAGTAAAGAAACAAAGCCGATACATACCCCTTCACAAAAGCTTACAGCCCACGGGGTCTGCTTGTTGTTGTTGCTGCGACTGAAAGAAGGATGGAAAGGAAATTGTAGGGGCCTGCCCACGGGCTCGAGCTGAGCCAGTACCGTTGTGACGAGCAGGTAGAGGAGAAATTAAAGATATGAGAGGAAGGAGTGAAAGAACAGACGTGCGTCGCAACAACCACGTCCGCCGAAGCGACGACGCTGGCCATAACAGATAACCCTCTGCCACGCCATGTAGCTCGCAATGGATTCTCAGCGCCCGCATCTCCCGAAGGTAAGAAGCCTTTTGGTTCTGCCCCCTCCGGCGGGTAGGACTTTCAAGAATGCTGTAGAAGCGCCACTACACGGCTGATAAGAAAACCTACTGGACAAAGGCTTTGGACAAAAACTTTGGACAAAGGCTGAACATTATTTTGGGTCACCTCCGTTCGGTGACGAGACCTCAGGCCATAAAATTTTTTCGCTAAGCTGACCGGAGTGGTAAGCAGCGCAAGGGTGGTGGATTCAAAGCAGTACAACGCCGGATTCGATGATTTCTCCTTCTCCATTATCCAAGCACGTGTGTCAAGGGAGCGATTCAAGGGAGTAATGTAGAAAGTGTAGAAGCACCATCGGAACCACCATCAGGTATGCGAAGGAAAGGCCACAACGCGCAGCCACGTCCCCGCTAGAAGCTCGTGCCCGCCGCTGAAGCACAGGGTGTGCTCGGCGGTAAAGACGTTACTGCTTCGAGTATGTCAGCTCTTGTCGTCTAGAGAGCAACCTATTCGCAGTCTTTCGAATACAACTCCTTTTGTTTGTGTTGTGCACTGGCGTTCTGGATTGCGTCCATGTGGCTTTTTATGCCACTCCACAAGTTCGTGACATGGGCGCGATTTGCATGCGCAACTTTCTGAGGAGTTTCAAAAGCCATATAGTTTTTCAGGTCTAATTGCGCGCTCACAAACCATCGTCGTGGCCAACACCTTTCCCACACACCACGATATTCAAAGCCCAATATCCACAGGCAGTCAAGTTAAGCTGGCTGTCTTCAATTTCAAGACAATAAACTGTGCCACACATAAACACGCTCGTCGAAAAAATCTGACTGCTCACATCATTTTTCATGCTCAAATTCTGCGGGTACAAGAGCATAAGGTATGGTAAGGAATTCAAGGGCGCATGTGCTCTCCCGTGCTTAATAAATGCAGGATCTTTCATCGTTTCTCTGAATTCTGCTGCCTACATAAACATCGCCAGGAACCAAACACACAAAAGTAGCTACCCTCGAAGAGCTTCGAAAACACACACCTGTTCCTCCACGGCGCGCTCCGATCTTAAAGCTTGAAAATGGCGCGCTAATATGAAGCACGGAAACTCGGACATAAATTATCCTTCTGTACACACGTTTCGCACAGAGTCTGCATCTGTGTAGCCCATAAAGCACAGAAGAGGACGCTGCTCTCACTCGACGCACTCTTACACAGTAGAATTCCACCAGTTCTAACGAAATTCTTCGCCAATCGATAGAGACCTCTGGCTGTGCCCACCTAGTCGCCCAGTTCCCATCCAGGCTGCAAATAGACTCCACAGGTACAGAAAACTACCCCCCCCCCCCTCGCCAACAATCGCTTCTTTCCTATTTCCCTCAGAAGTAGCTTAAAATAAAGCTTACGTTTTGCCTCCTATGGGTTTCACGTTGACCATCCTACGACTGCTAATACAGCTTCGGTAGTCGGAATGTCATGCGACCATGACATGAGCTTAAGTGTTGCCCTCTGCTGTATTGCATGTACGCAACTTCACCCAGACTCCAGGCATCGAGCGGTACTAAGTCCCCTTTTGCCTTTCCTGCTTCTGTGCATTTATTTTCATGTCAAGGGGCTACAGCGCAGTTCTTTTAGTGTTTTTAATGCCGCTAAAATTTCACCTGCCACTTCTTTTTGCTCCGAGATTTAAAAAAAGGTGAGTGTGTGCGAATAAACACTGCCTCGAGATGTGATCGAATATGGTCAATCTTTAGTTTCAGCAGTTTGATCGGCCACCAACATGTGGCAATGTAACCTGTAACTTTGCATTCAGGATTCCTTTAATGAAATATTCTCTTGACTCAAGCCAGCAGTTGGTCCATGCTTGCTCAGCTTACTTCATCGCGAAGCGCAGATGTGCTGTCGTACTTCCTCGAATACTGAACGAGCTTAATTCCGCAAAAACAATCTTGATATTTGAAGGCTGCGTTCGGTAAGACAGGAAAACATTCAGAAAAAATTCGAAGCGTAAAGAACATAACAAAAAATACGCTCGTGTAGTAAGCACTCATGACGGTGCGACTCATTAGGCGAAAGAAAACGCATCCTCAGTATGGTTTTCTTGTTCGAGAGCATAGTCAACCAATATAATCTGACTCACGCATGAGTAACACCTGCCGCAGCAACCCTCAGTGGTGTCCGTAGAGAGGAATAGATTTCAGTCTAACACAGCTCGTGGTAGCTCGTACCACAGCTGTGGTTGCATGCTGTGGCGCTGCTCCTTTTCTTAGGATCAAAATTTCCTTATATGTACGGCGTGAAACATTGTCCCATGCTTGTGGAGACACACAGGTCTCTAGCATAGACCGTGGAGGAAACTCATAGAATGTGGGGAGAAAAATACGTTCTGCCCTCGGTTAATCGCGGCTGATAGAGTTCAATATCGCCGCTCGTGATAGAGTTCAATATCGCCAATGTCGTAGAGTTCAATAGAGCACCTTTCACGTGCTCAAGAAGGGCCGGCTGCAGCTCTTAGTCCCCGCACACAAGAAAATGTTTGGATATAGATATTGCCCTCTTGGGTCTCGCAGTGGGTGTCGGGCCGAAACACCTAGTTGTATTCGCGTAAAACAGATGTACGAAGCAAACATATATTAACCAGTTGTAATGCGCCATCGGTAGGTGGTAAGAAGGTGGTAGGTTATTGTATTTTACGGTATGATGGGCTTGAACTCCTGAAGCTGCACTTGGATTACGAGGAAATCCAGTGTGGAGAGTCATATTTTTGGCGATATGATTTCTTGAACGCGAAACGACACTGAACACGACGCGGACGTGTTTGCAATTTATGCTCATCGAAATCGCGTCTGCAGTGGCCTGGACTCTTTTGGGACCTTAAGTTCACCTGCCGTGCTAACTAGCGCGGTGTTCGGTTAGAAAACTGAATGACACTATGAAATCCTTGACTGTAATAAGCTTTCGACAGCTTTGAGGGTCCTAATGTAAGAAGAGTTCAATCCACGTGCAGAAGCTGTGTAGCGTATTCAGTGCGCTGCTGTGTTCCGATATCTATCGGTCCCTTGAATAGTTTCATGAAGCATCGGAAACCCCGTTAGCAATGGCGTCAGTCGCGATGACGGTGCCGTTTGGTGAGCAGAAGCGAAGCTAGCGGTCAGTAGCGTACGAAGAGCATTCGTACCTGCTCACTGGATTCCCACAGGGCTTCTTGCTCAAGGTAGGGCCGTTCCCGGTGCGCTTACGGCCAAAAGACGTCCTCAGAACCCTGCAAGAAAACGGCAAGCTTCTGGCTCGAGGATCGGCGTCTTCTTTTGCAGCCGCTCGTGGCGAAAAGCTTGTAAACAATGGAGAAATTACAGGTGTTGTGTGGAGCCCTCTAGGGTCAACATGCCAATTCAGGAGACCTTTCAGGACCTGATTGTGCCACTTAGCAAATTCTGCGAATGTGGTCGAATAACCATGATGCTGTAAGAGAGGAGCCTTGTGGTTGGTTGTTGTTGTTCGTTGTCTGAATAAAACTGCGAAACGTGCGCGAGCCCGGATTTTCCCGCTCGGAACTCGGAAGTGGCGTTCTTCAGTGGCCATGTCCGGTGCCCGCACACCGAGCCTCGCCTGGTGACCTGCAAAGTCACACCTGCAAGGTGTGAGTACACCACACCACATATGGCGACAAGGAAAACCAAGTGAGTGACGTTCGTACATTTGCTTCGACTGGTCCTGCTTCTTCGCTGCTCCGCTCCTCCGTCTCTTAAATCCGTTATGACACTTGGGTCAGCATGGCGTCAGGTCTCGCTCCCGAGCCATTTTTGCCAGCGCCCGGCTCGCCTGCAGTGCCATGGAAATTTAATGTTTTCCGGGCGTACCTCCTGTGGGCCGGGAGTAGCGACTGGGCACCGGAACAGAAAGCGGCTCTCCTTCTCACACTGCTCGGAGCGGAGGGACAACGAGAACATTTTAACGATGAAGAAACTAGTCAAGCATTCGCAGTCGCTGTCAAAACAGATGAATCACTTCTATTGTCTTCGCAGTCCCCGGTAATAATTGTACCGGCCTCATCGGCCGAGCATTCTACGGAAGCAATGACCACGGTTGAATGTACACAGTTAGTCAAGAGCTTGGATATTCTCTTTGGAGACACAACGAATTTTATCGTCGAAAGACATGATGTCTTCAGGAGACTTCAAGTGCCGGGTGAGCCATTTGCCCATTATGTAGCGGCAGTAAAACAACTTGCGTTGACGTGCGACTTTGGCACGACGTTCAACGAGCGCGTAGCAGGAGTAGCAAACTCAGCGTTGCGCGAACGTTTTTTCAACGCTGGCCAGACGCTCATTTTGGCCAATGCAGAAGAAACTGGAAAAGCTTTAGAAGCCGTAAAACTAGCAAATGCAGCTTATCAGGGAACGCCGGTTCATCACGTCGACAAACCTACGACAATAACTCCGGCATTCGTCGAGCAATGCTTCAGGCAAGCAACTTCAGGACTTCAGCAACTTCAGCAAGATGGCGTGCGATGCAGCTACACAGCGTCGGGTTTCCACCATGGCGGCCCCAGAGCCGAAGAAGGGAGAAGCAGCCAAGATGAGCGCCGACCGGATTTCAAGCCTGGAAGCCAGGATAGGGTCACCGACCGTCTTACTACCGTTGTGGCTCTCTGAAACATTATGCAAATGCAAGAAACTGCCCAGCCCGCAATTGACGTTGAAATAATTGTGCAAAAATTGGACACTTCGTCGTAGTTTGCTGCCTACGGCATCAGTTCTGGAGAGTTCGCGCGTTGCAGGCGCCGGTCTCCTCCATGGAGAAAGTTCATATTCTTAATTCTCCACATATTCTACACACATAGAATTCTCCACACAGAAAAGAAGAAGGAGGTAATGGTTGCTGTAACGTTTCAAGGGAGCCCAGTCCCTCCACTCACCGACACTTGCGCTGCCGTCTCTTTTTTGAACAATGTTGATTTTCGGAAATATTTTGAAAGCTCCTGCATCTTGTTGTCGGTTACCCTCGTTCTTCAGGACTACTCTGGCAAGTCGATTCCCACTATGGGCACCTTCGAAGCTTACGTACGAAACAACGATACGCAAGCATCGTTGACTTTTGATGTCACCCGACAAGGATCTTCGTTTCTTGGCCTTGACGATATAGAGAAACTGCAAATCAACCTGATAGGAGCAACCCTCACTTGTCTTCAAACCACTTGTCATCCGTTCGAGGTTCCGGTGAACACACCGGCAGGATTTGAAGCCTTCTTTTCAAGTGAGCTCGGTTTTGTCAAGGACTACGTCCATCAGATCAACCGCCGAACAGATGTTCATCCCAGCAGTGCGAAGTTGAAGCGTCTTCCGCTGACACTTTGACAACAGGTCTCCGACGAGCTCACGCGCCTGGAGCGCGAAGACATCCTCGAATGCGTCCACGCATCGGAGGGGTGTCTCCGCTGGTGGTCCTGAAGAAGGATTGCTCCCTTCGCCTGTGTATGGACTTGCGGGAGCCCAACAAAACGAACGTCGTCGACGGCTACCCACTTCCGCATGCGGAGGAACTGCAGTAACTCTTGCAGAAGTTCGCAGGCGCTACGTCATTCACAAAGCTGGACTTGACTTCAGCATACCATCAGGTCGTGAGTTGGCAACCTTCATATCGTATGAAGGAGTATTGAGATTTAAAAGAGTCTGTTTTGGATTAGCCTCTGCGGCAGCTACATTTCAAAAGCTTATGTCGCGTGTGTTGAAGGGTTGTGCTGGCGTGTTGTGCTTTCTGGTTGACATTTTGCTGTGGGGACGGACCAAGTTGGAGCACATCGCAACCTGCCGGAAGTACTGTCTCGCATTGCCAAAGCGCGAATGAAACTTAATCAGAAATGTGTTTTTGCACTAAGGGAACTCACATTTCTGGGGCACAAACTGTCGGCCCAGGGTATTTCCGCCTTAGAATCATCATCATCATCATTTATTAACCCTTAAGGGTCCCGTGGGGACATTACTAAGGGTGGGAGGGGGATACAGGTGTCTGACGGGCATACAAAGGAAGGGCAAAAAAAGGAGAGAGAAAAAGGAATAAAAACGAGGAAGAAAACAGGACAAAGCAAAACAGTAAACAAATTATAAAGTCAATCAAAGACAACGTGAAAAACAAGCAAAGTAGTAAATACATTAATATAGTCAATCAAAAACAATGTGAAAAACATGCAGAAATACGCATAGCAGTAATAAAACGTGTCTAATAAAGTGATCGTTTTGTAGCACATCGCAGCTGATACAAGGAAAGTTTTGTTCTTCTTGGAAATGGTCGATGAGTAGCTGTCTAAAGTTGGAAGGATTAGTTTCAATGAGAATGTTTTCGGGCAAGTTATTACAAAATTCGATCGCGCAAGGAAGAAACGATTTGTTGAATGCATTGGTGGAGCCGTGCAAGCGCTGTAGGCTAAATGAACTATATAAGCGGCGAGATCATCGTACCGGAGTGCGCAGGTTTTTTCGAAGTGCTGGAAAATTAATGAACAGTTTGTAGAACAGGCAGATGATTGAATTTTTTTATTTTCCAAAATCAAAGCATTACTTGGTGTACCTCTCCCTAAGAACGTAAAGTCGCTGCAGTCATTCCTAGGTCTAGCTGGCAACTGCGCCAAGTTCAAGCATCATTATGTTTATTAGTGGAACCGTTGCGGAAAATTCTCTGACAAGGTCAGTCATTTTAATGGACGGTGGAAGCTCAGAAGGGGCGCTTGGCGTGCAAACCTATTGAGCAAATGTTCAACCCACAGTTACCTGTCATAGACACCACAGAAGCCTCAGGCGTTGGCTTAGGAGCTCTACTCCAGCAGAAAAAGGGTCGTTCCTTGATACCATTGCTTTTGCATCACGCGCTCTGACGCCGGCTGAGTAAAAAACGTTCAGTTGGTGAACGTGAGGCACTAGCCTGTTTGCTTATGAAAAGTTGCACGTTTATCTATGGGGTAGACGCTTTACACTCAGAACCGAACATCAGGCATTAGTTACCTTGCTTTCCGCCGGCCATTCAGGTCACCGGCCACTACGCATCTCTCGCTGGACATGATGTTGTGAAGGTGTAGACTGCGCAAACATGGGACGAACCACGAAGAAAAGACACAGAGACACACGCTGTGTCTTTTCTTCGTGGTTCGTCCCGTGGTTGCGCTACCTACACCTACACAACATCATGTACCAACTAGGCCCAACCGAAGTTTTATTGAAGTTCTCGCTGGACAGAGCGGTTACTAGACTACAATTTTCAAGTAGAGTATTGCAAGGGCTCTGAAAGACGCTTTGTCCAGGGTGCCCGCAGAAGAAGGATATGGCTATCAGGGGGAAAAAAATCGTTTCTCTGGTAACACCAGTAGTCGACAAGGCAAGTGTACAAAATGCAAGAGCCTCGGATGTTAAGCTTCAGCTGAGCAAAGGCTGGTTGCAGAAGAAGGGTCTGTCAGCCGATCTCTTGCCATTTTTCACAAACAAGAGGAATTATCCATTGAAGATGGCCTGCTAATGCTAGCAGATCGCGTGGTATTTTCGGAAATACTTCGTCCCACTTTCCTACAGTTGGCTCATGAATCGCATCCAGGCATAATCCTCACAAAATAACTCTTAAGGAAACGCTAGTGATGGCCACAACCAGATAAAGGGGTAGATGAATGCATAAAACATCGTCTCATATGCCAAGCAGCTGACAAGTCAGCTAAGCCCTCATTCAATTCTCTTTACATAGTTCCCTGGCCGGATCGCCCCAGGCAGTAGCTAGCCATGGACATTGTGGTGCGTTTAAACATTCCGCCGAGTCCAACGTATGCCATAACGTTAGTGGACTCCCAGGATGTCTTTGACTTTCTGATCACTGTTCTTAGCAGGGAGGGTTTCCCAGAATCGATCGTTAAAGACAGTGGCGCGCAATTTGTTTCGAGGCAGGTCCAAGACTTTCTAAAAGAGAGGGGCACACAACATCATGGGTCGTCGAATTACTACCCCCAAGCAAATGGTCTTATTTTAAGATTCAACAGAGTTGTGAAGGAGGCCATTCAGATACCTCAGCTAGAAGAAGAGCCCGTTAAACGAACTCCCTTTCAACATCTAGGGTCGTATCGGTTCACACCCCACTCAACTACGGGCGTGTCCACCGCAGTCCTGCTGCACGGCCGGCAGCCACGCTCGAAACCCGACATGAGCTGTAATCCCTACCATAATTCGCAAGAAAAACACCTGGAGAGTGCCTCGAATTCCCGTTAGGACAGCGTTTCTGGAACACGCATCTTCGGAGCAAACGCACATGCGACATAGGGTAGAAAATAAGCAGCAAAAAATGAAAAAGTACGTCGAAAGGCGTAGACGTGCCAAACCACCAGCCGTACAAGCCGGTGGCACAGCGGAGGTGCGATCATTCAGAGCAGGTCCATCCAAATACATTGAACCTTTCAACGTCCAGTGATATCTTGGTCCAAGCACTTTCTCGTTTCTGGCCCAAGCACCTCGACGGCTCTGCTTTTTATCCGTTCCCATGCAATTTAAACTTTACTGCCTCGTTATATTTCCTCTAGGAAACCAATTACCTCGTCATCAATGCCTTCATCTTTTAATATTTTCCAAGAAAGTTCCCTGGTCACGTTGACGGATGCGCCACATATGTTCAGGAAGGCTAAATGCGGAGGTCTGTTTTCCGGCTTAGCTATTTTAACTCATTGCGTAAACACGAACAGGTTGTCATCTAAGCGCCTAACCCTTCTGAACCCGTTCTGAAGTTCTCCAGGTACTTAGGAAGAGTTCGGGTCTGGAGTTGCCTCCAGAGGATTTGTTGGGAGTGGGACAGGCGGGGGTGGGGAGGGGGATAGAGTCGACAGGCAAATCCTACTTTCGCCCCGTTTCCCCAGAGTGCACTCTCTGCGGAGAATCGCACTCCACCCTGGACCACAGTCTCTTCGGCTGCCCTGCTGATCCTCCCCCGCATGCACAGCCCGCCATCGGTACATGGGAGGAATGGGAGGCCCGCCTTGCATCGCAGGACCGGAACACGCAACTTTTCTGTGTGAACCGGGGTGCCCATGCCTTGGCCCAACGTGGCCTGGACACATGCGCGTAATGTGAGGGCTGTGCGGTGGCCCTGAGACCTTGCACGGTCCAAACTCGCTTGCATAACAAAGTTTTCCATCCATCCATCCGAGTGCTCATTATTTTCTACCCATGACTGCACTGTGATTTACACCGCCTGCATTACCGGACCGCTCCTCGAACGACAGGTCGTCGCGCCGCCGCTCCCCATCGCCTTTCCGCCGCTCGTCGTCGCCTCTACGTCCACCATCCTCCCAGACAACTGGCCACACGGAAAACTCAATTGTGCAGTTTCCGGAGGTAACACTGCACCGCACGCCGCCCTCTCAATTCCTCCTGCACAGCCATCGAACATGTTAACCGTTGACATTGAAGGCACTGTAGTAGAAGCATTGATCGATACGGGCGCCGCCATTTCTGTAATTAGTTCTGATTTATGTTCTCGTATCGCAAGGTGCGCACCCCTTACAATGGTCCTTCTCTCCGTGCTGCCAATGATTAATCAATGCGTCCTTCCGGATTGTGTACGGCACGAGTCACTATCGACGGCATCCTTCACTACATAGTATTTGCTGTGCTTCCCTCCTGTGCTTATCCCCTCATCCTCGGCTGGGACTTCCTCCACTCTGCGCAAGCTGTAATTACCTGCTGTCCCCCTACTCTACAAGCTTCTGAATCCGACCTTTCTGCCGTTTCTGTCCTGCCTTCTCATCATCTGGTTACCACCGCTGATCATGTACTTTACCCCGGCTGCGAAGATGTCCTCTCTGTTGCTTCTGCCCACGTCAACGCTGGGGACGTTTTCGTCACACCAAGCCCCCGTCTTTTCTCAAGGGGCATCTTTCTCGTCGCGTCCCTGCTCCGCTTCACCAATGGGTCTTCCCTACTGACTGCCTTCAACACTACGCCGGAACCCATTCTTCTGCGTCAAGGCACAGCCATTGCTTCCGTGGATACCACTCAACCTGTAGCCGTTCTTTCCTCTGCCCCATCAAGCTTCGCTCTTTCGACCCCTGCTTCTGCCTCTGCATCTATTTCAGCCCCGGTCTCACCCCGACTCAAAAAGATGAATTGCTTGCCGTCTTGACCAAGCATGCCGCTTCCTTCGACATCCAGCACCTCCACCACTTGTGAGACGGGAGACAGAGCGCAGGATGGAGCGAGCTTTAATGGCACCCGCAAGTATGGCGACCAACCCTTCGAAGAAGATGAGCGATGATGATGGATATGTACAGATGAAGACGAAGGTCGCATGTTGGGCTTTGAGCGATGATGATGGATATTGTACAGATGAAGACGAAGGTCGCATGTTGTGTTTACAATACCAGATGTTACCATAATCGATCTGAAAGATTTTATGTGCACCCTGTATCCTTTCATTCAAAAATCAAATGCATTTTACTCTGTCTTCAGCTGTGCACAATTTGCTCATTCGTTAAGACTGTCTGCAGTGCTTTTAACAACGTTACCTTGAATCTTGGACTAAGTTCATTAATCAGGTTGATTAATCAGGATGAATGTTTTCACTTAAGACTGGTCAGTTCTAAGCTGCCTTCTATTGTGCTGTCCTGTGTTGTTCCCTCATTTGGGGAGATTAACCCTATCGTCGCTCCTAAATGACTCAGGTATAACTGATGTAATCTAGTTCACAGAGTAGTTTCCCTCTAAGCATTTTCCCTCGGCATGTTGAGTGTGTTCTTGCTTTCTTCAATTAGTTTTACCCAGTCAGCATATATGTTCCGGAATTTTCTTGGGCCCCTTTCAGTTCAATAGCGAATTCTGAGCAGCCAGAGATCAGTGGACTGCTTCATTTTTGCCTGGACGAGAACTTGCACTTGTTGTTTCTTTTGTCGATGAGAATCCCATTTTTTTCTTAATTTCTTCTAGAGAAAACTGCGTCTTCTTTGCTTTTCTCTCTTCCCTTGAAGCCACCCGTCGTTGTTCGATGGCCTCCTTAATTTCCTTATCCCACCAGCTTCGTGTCTTCCTCTTTCCTCTCTAGCTGTTCATCCCTATTACTTGTTTTGATTTTTGTACTGATCAGTAGTTCGAACTGATTATAATCCCACTTTTCCGTGGGAGATTTGTCTACTGATTCCTTATGCCAGCTTCTATTAAAGTTTTTTTTTTCGCTCTTTAAAACTGCGTTCTCCTTCTGTATTCTCTTCATTTCTGTTTTTAGGAGCGGAGGGCTCCGAACCGCAGACTAATACGCTTACGATTACTTCCCTGACTGCACTCCCCATCTTCCTTTTCTGCGAGGTTGTTATATATTCCCTGCGACATTAGGCAGTAGTCAATTCCCGTCTGCTTGTTACGGAATTCCAAGGTGATTTGTGTGTCACATTTGGTTTCGCTACTTCAATAACAAGGTTGTGCCGCTCACAGACGTCTAGCATTAACTTCCCATTACATTCTGTGTATTCAACCCGAACCTCGGTGTAGTCATTGATGTCACTCATCCGAATCAAACTGGATGCGGCTTAGCTCAACTAACCCTGGTAATGCAGTAGAAAGTCACGTGTGCTGCAGTGCTTCCTTAGCTTTCGAAGCTGTCGCACTTCATCGGTTTCCGCTGGCAGGTAGCGCGTGTACGCTCTCTATCGGTTGCTAAATCCATCGC
Organism: Amblyomma mixtum; assembly: GCF_055824585.1. Lineage (NCBI taxonomy): Eukaryota > Metazoa > Arthropoda > Arachnida > Ixodida > Ixodidae > Amblyomma > Amblyomma mixtum. The sequence goes on from NC_143019.1 coordinate 129,508,644, forward strand.
ACGGTTCGCAGTGTCTACCGGATGAGAACTCGGGCCGACGTCTGCAAGTACCTACTCTCGAGTGCATCGGCTCCGGCTGACTTGCTTCGTCCATAGCAAGGCACTGGTTAGGTAGCGCGCAGAGGCCGCGCGACGGCGAAGCGCGTGGCTGCAGCGCCGCGAGTGAGGTAGTACGTCACGCGGTTACTTACGCAGCTCTGCTCCTCATGCTCAAGGTCATTCGTTCCGACACAGCGAAATCGGCGCTGCTAGGGTAGTATAGCTTTCCCTTTAACATTGGCAGCGTCTCCAAACTGTTTATATCGCAACTGAGACACAACTAGATCATTCTTTTTTTGCCTGCATTTGTCCCCTGCCCTTAAGTAAACTATCCCCAGCCATGCCCTTTCCATTAATTGTTCCTGATGTCCAAACGTGTTCTTTGCAAGTTGACTTCATGCTTTGCCAATTTGTTCCATGATATATCAGCATACCTACCCTTCCTCCCCTCATCTACGACGTTGTTTTGCTACACCCTTTCCATACGTAGACATCAATAAAAGGTGGAACTTCCAGATCCCTGATATGTGTTCCGCACAGTGCGCACACACCAATTTAATCGGCCTTTAACTGCTGTTCTATTTCTAACCATTTCGCTCTCTTTCTACCCCATTGGATGTTTATGTAACTAACCCTGGCGTTAAACTTCCTTTGTGTTCCTCCTAGTGGCCATTTTGTTGGGCTCAGCCTCCATTATTACGCTTTCTTCTTCGCTTCCACCTAACCCTAATTCCGGAGCCACCGTGGACCCCCTAAAAATGCTACTACCCGGCCTGCCAGGCTCTAACCGATGTCTGCCCTGCCGCCGCGGCGTCCGCAAGCGCCCGCTATGTTTGTAAACCTGGTAGTGGCCTATAGATGGTCGCCTTCGGATATGAGTGCAGCACCTTACGAGTCACATGATAGTGGACGCGGGGCTACAACTGTGTCGTGATCTGCACTAACGAGCAGTGCATCTCAGTGCACATTCTAAAAGGAATAAAGTAACTAAAAGTGTATGCATAATTTTGGTACCTTTTGAATGAATAAGTAATTTCACCTGGATACTAATATGGTGGAATGCTGAGCTACTTAATGCATGATGAGAGAAACGTCCTCGTCCTGTGTGTGTTACTTCTTGGTCACATAAGTGAAACAGCGCGAAAGAAGAAGCCCGAAGGCGAAACGAAGAAGGGACAGGAAATAGCGATGAATTAACAACTGCTTCGGGCTTCGGGCCTTCGGGTTTCTTCGTTCGCGCTGTTTCACTTATGTAAGAATGGACCAACTACCCCAGCAAAACGTTCTACTTCTTGGTCTTCGTTTTTCTATGCTGCTGTTTTGAACTGGCCGCCAGGGTACAATATCTGGCCGATAGCTCAGAGCGCATTATCAGCTTGTATAATATTCTCCACTATTTTAGAGTTCACGAATCTAGGAGTACATATTTTTTCAAGAGAATTGGTGAGTACATTCAGGCGATACCTTACGCCGCCTCGTCATTTGTGTTTCACTTTTAAATGCCGCAGCTACGCAACTCCTGAAGTCTTCTTTGAAATTCTGATATTACCGACTTCGTTCATTTATTTCGTTTATAAATGCCTGAGAATAAGCACCGCCGTTTACTGGACTTCTAAGCAGCCGCGCGAGTTGCTTTCCATGTGAAATTTTCTGTCACTGGCATGCGTCATTACCTAACAGGGGAACCTAACCTCGTGGACAACAACGCGACACCTCGGCCATGTACACCGTATGTGAAACGCAATATCCGCCGCTTAGCGCCTGTTGCACTTTTGTAAACGTCACGTGCTGTTTCGCCCTTAACGGAAACGCTCATGCTCTTGCTTTCAGTTGCTACAGCAGGAAGCTATAAAAAGGTCGTAACTCCGAACCTGCCGCTAATCTAGCACATTGGAACTAACGTTGCTGTGTGAATCGATTACAGGCGCAAGGCTCCACTCTGCCAGTCTTCATTCAAAGTTACTGGTTCACATGATCAAGTAAGTAGTGCGCTTTCACGTATTTTCGGCATTTTGTCATTTCTTCCTTGACGTAAAAACACAAAAAAAATGTTGGAGTGAATCTCGTCGTCGAGAACAGGGGTAGACGTGAAGTGCCCTGCAGGAAAGGTGTAGCGCTTTCTAGAATGGCGCACAGATGGTGGCGGCCGATAACGTGTCCTGGCTGTGGCCTTTACTCGCTGAATGTGCCCCTAGGTTAGAACGCTTCAGTTCTTCGACTTGGGCAGCATGCACTGTCTCCCTTGCTACTTTTGGTATTGTACCATGACCCTCACCGAATCTTTCTTGGTCTTAGCGATACTTTCGGCAGCCTTGGCAACGTTTTCACCTCTGGGCCCAGCTGCTTAAAGCTGGCGCTAGAGGCTTAAGTGCTTTTCTATTCCTTGACCGTCGGTAACCAAGGCAGGGCAATTGCTTCTGCACTACCGGCACCGACCTTTTGGAAGCGCAGAACTATGGGATGAAAGGTGGTGAAGACGGCCAGTCAAGGTGTCTAGCGTGAGAGGCCAACAATTAGAAGATATATGTCAATAGACAGCGGCGAAAGTCAACTGCTCTAAGGCATCCAAAAACGAAATTCTTCGTGCTTCACAGCTGCTTGTTCCCGCGCAGATCGCGACTATAGAAATGCAAAAGATAATTTGAGCTTTATGCCATCCAGACATAAAATTTCGGAATGTTCGCATTTGCGTTTGGTGTCGTGTTCGCCGCGGTTTCTATATGATGTTCTCTTACGTTTCCCGCGAACGCAAGATGTAGGCATTCATTCGTCAATATATAAAAACTGAGAAAGCTCTTCGTAATTTTAAAAAGCGAGGAGTATGGTCGACGAGAATAATGACTTATTAATGAGGAATTTAGTGCACTTTATTTCTTTACGCACGTGGTTAAGTGCGTACTGAAGAAATCACTGCAGCAAGTGGCGGATTATGCACTAAATTCATTTTTAGTTCTAGGCTGCGCTTTGTAAACTACCCTTGATCTTTTGGTTTCTTTTCATCCTCATTTTTTACTTTGGCATATAGCTCTTGAATGGGCATTTTGCAAGAGCAGTTCATATTTCTATGCCGCGAAAAGTACGCACGCTGCTTGGAGGGTGATTGTGAATGTGCTTAATGGTTCGTAAGCTACAATGGCTATCATATGATTTACGCATGGTCTTAATAGCGGGCACGGTACCGAGGTTAGCAATCTACAAGAAGGAAGTTCATTATTGAGGCGTCCTGCTTTCAGGTAAATATATTTTCTGCACAAAGGAAGAGCCATTTTTTTCACTTCATGAATTTTCCTGCCACCGTCAGGAGTGAGTTTCAAAAAATGTTTCCGCGTGTCGAATTTACAGTTTATGCTTTTCTGTGGAAAAGAATAAGGCGAACACAAATATCAACTTCCCCCTCGAGGTGAGTAATGTTTTTAGCAATTGTTTATCAATATATATGCTTTGATATTTAATTCATTATCGAAGCGATGTTAAAGTAGAAAATGATGTCGAAATCTACATCAAAGGAAATATTTATATTGCCTCGAATGAAAGTCGATACCTGAAACCAATGTTCGGCTTACCCGTAGAGAAGTTTTCGGCTCATGATGAAACCGTACGAAACGCCTGAAAGCACACGTGGTGTAATTTTTCTATCCCGCAGATTTCCATACAAGATGATTCTGCCCGCACTGGGTTTAATATTGCTGGCAGCCACCTCGTCGGTCATCAAGGACCACCAGCATTCAAGTAGGGGTATTACAATGAACATTGAAGCTATAAGTTAAAGCTGAGCGCATAACTTAGCATCGATTACAATGATTCCAACTGTAGGTCTCAATAGACCATATGATATTGCTCGAAGCACCACCATGAACATCTCATAGTGTATTCTTCACTAATAAGACTTCTATAATTGTTCAGGTGACTTCAGATTTTAGGTCTTGATTTTTTTGCTCTTTACAGGCTTGTGGCAGACTCTACTATTGACGAAGCTGTCAGGAGTCTTAGTAGACACATCCCCCGCGACTACGTCATCATCCCGGACTGGAGGAACTTACCTTCTTTTACCGGCAACATTACGCTTAACCCCTATTATAGTGACGTAGAAGTCCTAGGCCCCATTCAGCGCTACAGTGCGGAAGGACAGCCGATGATCCAAGTCGCTCTGAAGAGCTCGTGGGAACTTCAAACCTCAGTAGCATTGGGTGACATATGGCATGGCAGTGTTCATCTTGACCTGCGTGATACGATATTTACCGTTCAGTTTGTGCTTGAAATAGCTCATGAAAACAGAACCTTCACTCTTGTACCAAAGTTTGCGCATCCTGTATGGCTGGGAGAATACTGGTTCCGCGTACACGGTAGCCGATATTGTCTTGTCGGTGAGATCGTGGGTTACATTTTTCGATTTTGGTTTTCGTTGGAACAAATTACACTGGTAACGAACTTCTTTAGTTACGATGCTCTAAAAATCGCCCGATTCGCAGCTGCTTCCGCGGGTCCTTTTCATATCGATTTTTAACGAACCAGCGTTCTCTGTCTTTGCGTATACCTGACACTCAAAGTCGCACGAACATCTGTTTGTGGCGTTTGTTTACTGTGTACTCAAAAGGGCCAAGTCAACCTCGTTTACGCTTTATTTCGTTTGCTAAATAAAAAAATATGCTACTCAAAATAATGCTGCAACTAAAGTATGTGTGCATCTTATTTAGCATAAAACAAAGTGATCATTTGAAATATAAAAAATCCGGCCGCGGAAGGAAACAAAGCTGAAAATGGAGCTGATCTGGACACCGCAGAGGCCAAGTTACAGGGCAGAGAGTCAAAGTTTAAAAACATCAGTTAATAAATGAACCAAAATAGCGCTCGTTCTAGTGCACAGGCACCGTGCAACAACTTAAAAGAGCACTGAGGACACCTGCAGGAAATTCTAACCTTGACACACACCGATTTTTAGCTCGCTATGGCAATGCTCACGTTTGGTGCTCGGAAAATACACATACAATAATTTGTTTAGCATTCACTGCAGGTGGCCCAGGCATGCATGGGCTGGAAAATTCAATACTGTCCATAGCACGAAACCTTGCTGATCCTGAACTGGAGTGATATATTTGTGATTGTAGTCCATATATACGTTTGTCGAATTGCGAATTAAACTCTTAACACCAGAGGCGAAAAAGATCGCATGATCTCCGGCTGGAAGTGAATGCCAGGAGGGCCTACCCTCAGAACCCTCCATAAAAAAATACAACTTGGTTGCCGATTGGTACCGCAAATTTTAGTCAAACATTTGAGTACTAATGCACCCTGCGGAGACACAACTGACAACAGAACTCTTCAGTGTCAGCGGTATGGCTTTGTGGACAATAATATGCGTGGGCGATGCGATATGTTTCGACTTCGGAAAAACGAGCGCGACAAAAGGAAGACAAGGCACTGTCGACAGTGTTCTGGCATATTATTGGAGCCACGAAATTCATGAGTGGATGACGGTGCAAGCGTAGTAGATGCCACAAGGACTTTTCTTTTCTATCTTTTTATTTCTTCTTTTTCGGGGATGAAGTGAACAATATCGCTTTTTAGATGCATTATTGTTGTCCTCAGGCGTGTACAGATAACAACATTTGTGATGTTATTTCCTCTCTCCGTCACCAGTCCGCGAAAAAAAAGCGAGTAGGTATAACCCTCATCATCAGACTGATAGGCCCACCGTAGGGCGAAACCCTGTCTTGCGCAAGCTACGGCCACCCTATTCCCGCTAAATTCATAACCTCATCCGCCTACCCACCGTTCTGCCGCTGCTTGCTAGGCTTGCCGTCTCTGGGTGACAACTTTTGCTGGAAGTGATAGCAAAAGCTACGAAAGCGGATTACAGAGTAGCCGGGCCAACTGGTAAACGAATGCAGATTGTTTCCAAATGTGTCTATCCTTCCGTTTTTGTAGTCACAGTCCAGTAATTTTCGTATGAGGAAACTGCACCGAATCTGTCCATGTGCAATCAGAACGCTGTAGTGGAGTACACCGGATTTATTTTACCCACCTTCAGTGGCTCAATGTGCGCTGAAATCGCACAACAGAAGGAGTCTGCATTTCGCACTCACTTAAATACCGCCGCAACTCAGTGGATTCGGCTCCTTGACCTCGGGCTCATAAAAAGAACGCTCTAGCCACTCAGGAACCGCGGATGTTAAGGGTAAGCTAAGCTACCCTCGATTTTTTCAAAGAATACCGTTTTTCAATAACCCTGGCATCAGCTTTGTTTCCACCTGCGGCACTAATAATATAGAAAAATAAGCGACGGGATGAGGAAAAACTGCTTCTTATCCACCACGCACAGCTCTCCTTCCGACGACCAAATGGGCAGATGTATCGGATAACGTTATGACCGCAATGACGTCGCAAAATTGATCGCAACGAGCGTGCCTTGAAGGAATAAAACTTGTAGGTCGCAGCCCGACTTTGCACTTCAAATTGCTTGCCTTTTCAGTCATGGTTAGCAGCACAGAAATTCATTCTGATGTTCTACTGCCTGAGGACACACAGTAATTGAGCACAATTAAGGGCAACATTCTTGACGAGATCCTTTGTGAACGGTGATACCACCGAGGATTTGTCACGGTGAGATCAGAGCAAAACAAGTTCAAATAAGACCAATAAGAGCTCTTCATTTTTACACGCACACGATTGAGAGAACACGGGACCCAGACAATTGAGCTCCGACTCTGAGTATGAGGCGATAGCGTTAACGTATGTGCAGAATTGGACATTATCGACTTTACATTCACAGACCCTGACAGTCCCCATACTTTTCCTTGCTCAGGGGAGTGGCGATTAAGAGATGTGTCACTGCCCCGCGATGGCTGGCGCTGCCAATGGTGGCGCTTGTGTGACCCAGGTTGCTCTTCCCGAGCAGCGTCTCGCTACCAATCATTCCTTTATCTGCCGCCTTCCAAAGTGGTGTTTTCTCGCATTCCGGTTAGCAAGTTGTGATGACGCCACAAGATGACGTGACGTAGGTGGGCCACCTAGATTGCTTTTTCGGGGAGTTTTCGCTCACAACGCTGCCGACGCTAATGGCGCCGACGACGACGGTGCCAGATTTTAGCAGAAATTGAGCCTTAACGCTATCGCGTTAAAGGGCAACACCGGCGATTTTCCATCCATGGTAAGTAAATGGTTGTTTTATGTTCCTAAGGACCTCCTTAAATATGTACGGTGTTAAGTTAATGGCTGTTTCGGTTGCTAAGAATCTCCTTTAATGCGTACGATACAAGGTTTCAAAAGACACTCTAAAATAATTTTAAACAGAAAAAAACTCAAAACTCGAAACCGAAACCGGGGAGGCGCCTTCGTGCGGCATTGACTGTGACGTCACTGGCGTGTTCGCCGGCTGCGAAGTTCCCGAAGATATCGCCACTACCGGAGCCGCGCAGTCGACTTGACTGAAAGCGCGGCGAACACCTTTTCCGAGACCAGCGAGTCTTTAGAAGACGTCTCATTCGACGATTTTGGACTGGACGAGTCGTCTTTCAGGTATGACCCACCGCTGCGCGAGCCAGCCGAGTCACACGACAGCCCGTGTCACCTGCACCATGGAGACGGCCTGAACTCTGAGACGTAAGTACTTGTGCCATTTCTCGTGCGTGCATTGGTGATACAACCGTCAGAACAAAAGTTAATGTGATGCTTCCGCTGATATCTCTTCATGTCGCGAGGGCCGGCCACCCCAGTAAGGTAAAAAATCCGCTGCCGGATTGTTGCCGCGTTGCACAACGTCCTTACGGGGCATGCAACACCAACAGTCCTCTTTTTGCGAAGCTTTGTCTTGACGGCGAGCTTTTGGAGGTGAATTGACGCCAGCTACAGTTCTACATTTCAACATATTTTGAGCACCCCGACAAGAACAGGTGGGCGGAACTGTACTATTAATATCCCTTGAAGGCGGCAGTTTGATTACTTTGCGAGCTTCGCAAATTTTACTGCTGCATTACGAAATTCGCGACGCACCAATCAATGTGTTTATTGTGCATCGCTTTACGTTTCAACCCCTCTGAATCACGAATTATTGGGTCTTTTTGTACGCGCCTGTCTATTTCTCTCAATTGCCGGGAGTAAATGTAATTTTGCTGTTAAACGGCTCATTGTCTTGTTCTGGAGCAGCGTTTTGCACGACAAATTTCTTCCGCGTTGAAGAAAATAATTATGACCCGTTTGCTGCAAGCTGTCAGTGAATTTCATTTACAAATACTGCAGGTAGCAGCGCTGTCCAAGCAACAGAGGGACTACATGCATTGCAGCAACAGTTCAGCAAACATATTTCCATTTGAGCATTCAACAATAGATGAAGTCCAACAGTGCCACCGATGGGTTGTGAGGGAGAAATACGAATTCTGCCTAAAAGTAAGGGCAAACTCTGATAATAAAGTGGACCTGCTGGTGCATTCACCATCATGCATTTGCTTACTGCAGTTTTCATTTCAGGAACTTTAGGTACGCAGCCTATAGGCTATTCGTATGGAGGGTGTGGGGCCGATTGTGCAGGACAATTCGGCAACCCCTTCTTGGTTGTGTACTAGCCAAAATGAAGGCAATCCCAAGCACACACTATCCGACCTCATCATGGGAATATGTGAACAAAGCTTGCCGATCGTTCAAGCATAAGCATCTGTGTAAAGCCTTAGTCTTGAATTCATTTCCGTTTTTGAAGTGTGTCTGCAACAGGAATCGACATTTCTACTTCACGTGTAACACACCAGCAATGTGACTTAGGTTTTTGATCAGTGTTATCAAATGGACTTTATCTTACAGGCAAAAATGTTAGCAGATGTGTGTGACTGCGAAGGAAAAGGTGTAAAAGGAAAAAAAGCCACGACACAATGGGCATAGTCTTGCAACGGTTTATTCACTAAAATTAAACTGCATGCAGTGTGTAAGGGATCGGTAGCGTACGCGGGGTCATTGGAACGCGGCTGGGGGTGCTCAAAGCGGAGCGTCTCCTTTCTCGGGACGCGGCCGCTCGCGAATGAGCCGGGAAGTACGGGTGTCCCCCGCCGCGCGGTACTGATTCGCACACGTGCTGGCACGAATGTGTATTTGAGTTTGTTTTTATTTAGTGGTGGAGAGGGTGATTTACCCTACGGTAGTTGGAGGGCTGGCCATGCTCTCGATTAGCCAATCATACGAAGAATGATTGGGTGCTACCAAATGTGGGCCGGGCCTTGAGGTCTTTAAAACCGGGCTCGGGCGCCAGAAAAAGGTTCTGCGCTAAGGTGAGATGCTATGCATCTTCGGCTATGCCGAGTAGGGGCCTCCCCTAGTGTTAGCCAGTTCCGCCTTTTTGTTGTTTGTCCGTTTTGCTGTTTAATTTGTCTCTAGTGCCTAAACTTTTATGCAATGTAAATATATCTGTACATAAACTTTAAGTATTCGCCTTACCCCTGCATCTCAACTCATCACAAGACCGTCACTGACGGGGCATCTCTGGTGCGAAGGAACGCTTCAGTCTTCCAGTTGGAACAAACCTTCTCTGGCGGGGCACCCCTGGTGCGAGGAAGGAAGATAGAGAACCTCTGAAATTTGCTGTCCCGAAAGACGCGGGTTCGATCCCGGCCGTGGCGGTTGAATTTCTTTGGAGGAGAAATTCGAGGCCCGTGTGCTGTGCGATGTCAGTGCACGTTAAAGAACCCCAGGTGGTCGAAATTTCCGGAGCCCTCCACTACGGCGTCTCTCATAGCCTTGGTCGCTTTGGGACGTTAAACCCCATCAACCAAACCAAACCGAAATTTACTGGCGCAGTCGACGAGGATCCTGCGGCCATCGGAAGACGGCGCAGGAAGAAGATTGAAGGCCGGGAGAAAGGCGATGGTCAGGCAACAGCAGCGTTCGAGAAAGGACCTGCAAGGAGAGACGGCGGCAAGGACGCAAGGACCACGGCAGTAGTCCAGCGACGCGGGACTGCATCCAGTCAAGGAAAGCAGCGCGTCGAGAACTCGACGGTCACCGGCGTGTCGCAGCAAGTGACGACGACAGGCACAGGACCAGCGACGTCCGACAGCTCATCGCAGCGTGCGGTGAAAGTGGCGGTGGACTCCGACGCCAAGGAGCTGGCAATGCGGATCGACGCATCGAAACTGTGAGTTTCCTTCATCGCATTGTTCACATCCCTGTTCATGTGTTCGAGCCGGTAGGACAGTTGAGGGGTACAGACGGCGGTATGGAGAGTTATCCATGCCGGCCCTCACTTGATGTGAGGTACCGAGTGGAATTGGCGAAGGCGAGCTTAGCTTATTTTCAGGCTGAGCTTTCAAAAGTGAATGGAGGAAAGGCGCCGCTGTGTGAGGAAAAACCTCCGGATTTGCAGGTGTTAGAAGCAAGGCGCCAGCACCTAGAGCTCGATCTGGCTAAGCTGAAAGAGTCTAGGAGGGCTAGTCAACTAGCCAGGGAGAACTGCTCCGAGTCCCGAGTGGAGAGGCCGCCAGTGCTGGAAGGCAGAGGCATATGCCTGTCAAGCACAGGTCAAGAAAACAGCCAGGCAGAAGTAAAAAGTGAGCCAGATTTCGGCGAAGCTGGAATCGCAGTTGAAGAAAGTATCGTGACGGAACGCAGCGTCGCGGTACTAGAGGCGGGAAGCTGCACAGGTTAGCTCTACCCCAAATGGCACCAGGGACACGGACCCGAGTTCAGGAACGCTGGAATCGAGTCTGACAATTGCAAAAACGCAGTCTCAAGCAAGCTGCGAAAAAGAGCATTTCGTTCAGCAGGAAACGGTCAGTTAATACAGACGCCAGATCGGCGAGCGAGTGAAAGAAGGAAGTCTAGCGCTGCCGCAGCGGCACACCGCGTCGGGCGTAGGGCATAAAGTGTCCCGTAGCGCTATTGTTGCCAGGAACCTTCCATCCGAGGCAAAGAACGAAGGTTGGCCGGATGGACCGACGGGACCGAGCGCCGCGCAGTTGCTGAACGCACCCGACGTGTGTCCCACCAGGTCCTTCGAGGACAAGGAGATGCGTGGCGACATGCCACAAGGCAAATTAGGGTCAAGCGACTGCGAGGAAGCTCATGCAGCCTCAGACTATGCCACGAAGCCGGCAATCGCCGATCAAGCACAGAGCGGCAATTTCAAGGTTTGCCCGTGCAGTAAAGGTGCAAATGGCCCCAAGCGAAGTAGAGTAGCAGGAGGCAGATGCGTAGCTTTCACACTGAAAGTCGGCGCGTGGAATAGTACGTGCCGTGCTGCAGTACGCCAGATCAAGTGTAGCAAAACCGGCCTCACTGGTACGGTTATACTGGGAAGTATAACTGGAAAGTATAACTGGGAAGTATATGCCCCTTACGCAGGACGCGGCCCGTACTGGCACGCCGGAGAGAGCGTGCCCTCAAGGGCGTCGCGTGGTCAGGGATTTGGACCCATCGAGTACCACGACGTTTTTGATCCTGGAGGGCACCGGCTTTCGAGCTCTCGCACCGCTGTGGCACCAGTCTAATGAGCCGAGTGGCAGTTAGGCGTTAATCGTGTTGATGGAGACGCGTAGTGGCTCGAACGCACACAGGGACACTCGGTGCGACTAAGGAGGCTCACGTGGCCACTCAAGGACATCGTTCGAGTGTTAGTGAACGCTCCTGTCGCGAGTGTCTGTGTGTATGTGTGATCATTCGCGAGCAGGACCACGGTGTGCATGCTGGTGAACTGGGTACAGCCTATAGACTTGGACTCCATTTTACGGTGCACAGCAAGCTTGCCACCGTGTGTATTTCTGCAATTTGATTATGTTGTGTTGGTGCCTGTGTGCATTTTGCTGTTGCTTTTATTGGTGCCAGTGCTGGTGTAGCTGCGGTATGTCACCCACAGGGTGGTTTTGTGACCCGTACCGATCCCTTCTTGTTATAATTCTAAAAGTGGCATTTGAGCCCTTTGTAGAATCTTTGGAAGGGCGTGTAAGGGATCGGTAGTGTACACGGGGTCATTGGAACGCGGCTGGGGGCGCTCAAAGCGGAGCGTCTCCTTTCTCGGGACGCGGCCGCTCGCGAATGAGCCGGGAAGTACGGGTGTCCCCCGCCCCGCAGTACCGATTCGCACACGTGCTGGCACGAATGTGTATTTGAGTTTGTATTTGAGTTTGTTTTTATTTAGTGGTGGAGAGGGTGATTTACCCTACGGTAGTTGGAGGGCTGGCCATGCTCTCGATTAGCCAATCATATGAAGGGTGTAGCATGATTGGGCGCTACCAAATGTGGGCCGGGCCTTGAAGTCTTTAAAACCGGGCTCCGGCGCCAGAAAAAGGTTCTGCGCTAAGGTGAGATGCTATGCCTCTTAGGCTATGCTGAGTAGGGGCCTCCCCTAGTGTTAGGCAGTTCCGCCTTTTTGTTGTTTTTCCGTTTTGCTGTTTAATTTGTCTCTAGTGCCTAAACTTGTTTGCAATGTAAATATATCTGTACATAAACTTTAAGTATTCGCCTTACCCCTGCATCTCAACTCATCACAAGACCGTCTCTGGCGGGGCACCTCTGGTGCGAGGAAAGGAGATAGGGAACCTGTGAAATTTACTAGTGTAATGATTCTGCAATGATGCAATGATGCAATGATTTTTTTCGGTGTTGGATCAGTGGCAGTCCGTCTTAGAATACAAGCAGCTAAAGATGAGATATCCTCTGCCAAGTAATGATCACATGCTTTTCGGGAGTCCGTAATGATGATTCTCGAATTGGCGTGGGCGGCCGCAAGCGCTATCGCTACTTCCTCGGCTCGCATTGAATTCGGAGCCCGAAAGGAGAGTCCATCAACGTGCATTTCCTTGTGAACGACAGCGGCCGTGCAAAATCTCGTGGGTCGTGGCCCTGCTACGTCTACATAATATACACCGGGTCGGCAGTCGCGTTGTCTCTCAAGAGCCCGAGCCCGCGCTTGTGGTCAGTTTTGGTGCATGTCGGTGTCCATGTTACGGGGGAGCTGGGAGGCCCAGAGCATATGGCGCCACAGTACTGGAATACGCTCCACCTCCTCTGGAGTACAGTCGTGTTGGATGTATAAGCGGTTTAGCAGGCGGCGCCCAGGGGCCGTCTGCATGAGCCGCGTGTATTCGTTCACGAAATGGGCCTCTCGCAGCTCCTGGTAGGAGTTTAGCACCCCCAACGCCTTGAGTTTGGCATTAGAGGTAGCCACCTGGACATCCAGGGCTCGCTTAGCTGCCTTGGGGATGATGGCGTCTATTCGCGGCTCGCCTTGGTTAGTAGTGCGCAGATATGGCACGGCGTAGAGGATCCGGCTAGTCACGAAGGCATAGACGAGCCGAAGCGCGTCCCTGCCCCGCAGACCACCCCGGTTGTTGGAAACGCGGCGGATCATGCGCCCTACCTGACCGCCGACTCTTGAGTTTAACAATGGTGGAGTCCGGTCTGAGTCTGTGGTTAATGAAAAGGCCCAGAGTGGGGAGCTCCTCCACCTCTCTAATAGGACTTCCTGACAGAGAGATGTGTGTTGCCGTCCTATCCTTTGGGTTCGCTCTGACATGCAGAAGCTCTGATTTCACTGGAGTACATTGGAGCCCACTGTCAACAGCATACGCATCGGATATGGAAGCGGCCTGCTGAAGGCAATCCTCCATGTCCCCAAGGTTCCCCTCAGTGATCTAAATTGTAATGTCATCTGCATATAACGCGTGTTGAATGCCTTCCACCCGGGCCAGTTGGCTTGGGAGGCGCATCATAGCTATGCTGAAAAGGAGCGGTGATACCACCGCTCTCTGAGGGGTGCCTTGTGTTCCCATCATGTAAGGGCCGTATTCCTCGCCCTCAATCCGAAGAAAGGCCTGGCGATTAGTCACGACATCTCTTACATACGCGTAGGTCCTAGCCCCACGATCGGTAGAACTAAAGTTGGCCAGGATGCTTCCGTGTTTAACATTGTCAAAAGCCCCTTTCAGATCAAGGTCGTAGATGGCTTTCATATTGTGTTGCATAGTTGTGGGTCGTATTACATCCCTGTGCAGCTGGAGAAAGACGTCCTGTGCAGACTTGTGGGAGCGAAACCCGAACATGGTGACTGCAAAGAAGCCCTTACTCTCCAGGGGTGGAGAGAGGCGATCCCGTACCATCGTCTCCATAAGCTTGCCCGCACATGAGGTCAGTAATATGCGCCTCAGGTTGTCCGTATTCACGGCCTTACCTGTTTTAGGGATAAACGTCACAAGTGACGTTTTCCCCTCGGGAGGGAGTGGACGCCCGCGCCAGATAGGGTTGATGTATTCTAATTAAATGGAGGTAGGCTGAGTCCGGTGGCTTCTCCAACAGGTTCCCTGTTATATGATCCCGTCCCGTACCCCGGCGCATTTTTGCTAAGGCCGTCTTAAGGTCGTGCATTTGGAAAGGGGCATCGAGTGTTTCATTAGGCCTGCCAGAGTACATGTACTCAGGCACAGGCGAGTCCTTCGTACGGCAGAGATATCTGTCGCACAGAGTGTCCGCAAGTTGCGCCGTCGTACCTTGATAGCCTTGCAGAGCTCGCCGGAGCTGCTTTGCGTCTCCCCTCTGGTATGAGGTGGGGGGGGGGATTAGACAGCGAAAGAGACGCCACGTCTCTTTCGAGGTCATCTGATGAGCAGAGGAGTCGCAGCGTGCTATCCAATTTTAATCTGAGAGTTCGGCCGCATATGCTGCAGCCTGCTGTGTGAGTTTGGCTATGCGGGCTTGTAGTTTGCGATTAGCTTTCTGCTTTTTCCACCGTTCAGTTAAGCACCGGCGTGCCTCCCACAAATGCACGAAAGTGGGTATCCACTGCGGGGCTTTCTTCGGTGGTTTGTAGTGTTGTGACGTGTTGTTTCTGAATGTTTTATATGTGGTTAGCCCACTCCGCGTAGCCGCCGGAAAATAGTACGGGAGGGATAGTGAGAATTCGGAATTTGTGCCAATCGGTCATCTTGGCCTGACCCCCTCTTTTGCGCGCCGCCTTTGCCACGAGTGTAATCCGGAGAAGGAGGTGATCGCTGCCTAGAGAATCTCCCAAGTTCTCCCAGGCAGGCGCACTAGCATTTTTAACGAGAGAAAGGTCTGGACACGTGTCGCGGGTTACCGAATTCCCCACTCGGGTCGGTACGCCGCGTCAGTGAGCAACGAGAGGCTGAGGGTGGAGATGAGCTCCGCCAGCTTACGTCCTCTTGCCCATTCGAAGTGGTAGCCCCAGTAAAGGCTAGGAGCACTGAAGTCTCCAACGATTACTAGAGGCTCTATGGCTGCTATTCTGATCGCGCGAAGGAAGATTTCATTGAAAGTTACGCGCGGCTTACGCGGAGGGCAGTATATGTTGAGGATATGTATTGACGGGTCGCGGCGTCTGAGAGGCAGTACCCAAACCTTTGTATATTCTTGCTCGGTGCTCAAGTATAAGTCGGCCTGAACCACGGTGTAAGCCTTTTTCACCAGGATGCACGTAGAGGGGCCTCCCTAAAAGGTGCTGCAGCCCGAGAATTTAGCGTCTATGCTGGACTCCTGCAGGGCAATGAGCGCCGGCATGTCACTTAGGGACTGCAGGTAGAGCTGGAGGTGTGACTGCTTTTTCCAAGCTCTCAAACCCCTGCAGTTTCATTGGATGATCTGGAATTTTTCAAGGTTTTTAGCATTACTGTTATGTCTGCTAGCCATCTTGTATTTATGTACGGCCGAGCTGACTAGCTCTGGCCGGGAGCCGGCGCAACCCCAGTGAGGCGCCGCACCGATCCACCGGCTGCCGAGCCTGAACCGTGTTCCTCCGCTGCCTGGCGGGAGGCTGTCTTACGTTTGAGGTGAGGGGATTCGCAGCTAGTGGCGTTCTTAATTTGGGTGCTGACCCAGTGCTGCACGGCTTTAAGGGCGGAGTCAGTGACCTGGGCCATAAGGTCGGGAAGTGCTTGCGTTAAAGCCGCCTTGAACATGTCCTGGAAGGACTCACGGACTGCTGACATGATTTGATTCGGGAGGGCCGCCAATTGCTCCTGCAGTTGCTCGGTTCGGCGCTGCAGTGCCTCTAAGCCGCCGACGCGACCAGCAATGGAAATTGATCCAACTACCGTGTCCTCGCTCTGCCGCGAGACGCTAGTGGGGCACGATGTTACCGATGATCCGTCATCCTCGTGATCTGGCTCAGCATCCTGCATTGGTTCGGAGGACCAGGCCTGTGGTCGCGGGTGGTTGTCAGCAGCCCATGTCTGACGGCGACCTTCGCTGCCTACTGCACTAGCCTCAGTTGCGAGGTCGGGGCGGAGCTAGAGACCACGACCTCCCACCCCTCGGAGTCCTGCAGTACCCATTCGGCCGGTGGTTGCAGTTGGCAGAAAAACACTACGGTCGAATGTGGCTCTCGGGGTCCCACAGAGGGAACAATCGGGGATTTGAGTACAAGAAAGAAAACAGTAAGCAGCGCTGAGAAGGGAAACGTGCGAGCCTGGAGTGTGGCGGGAAGTAAAGTAGAAGTTCTTCGCCGTAGTGTAGCGTGATGTCGTGATATGTGATCAGCCGGTCTCTCACGCTGCCTTGGTCTTCGGTTGGCGTCGCTCGTTTGACATACGCCCGAGTACCAGAATGGGCCGCTACCCGGACTATTTGGAAGGGCCGAGATGGTTGGGGGTTAAAAGTAAGTATTTTACAGGCGGCAGCATGTATCTGACGGTGCGAAAAATTTTGAATGACCGTTTTGGAATCGCTTACGATAAGAGTGGCAGTGGACGCTGATGTTGCTAGCGCGATGGCTGCTTCTTCGGATTCTGTCGAGGTGTTTGACCTGAGCGAGCGTGATGTGTGTTGTAGCTTGTTGGAGAGTACGCAAAGGGCGTAAACTAAGGGGTTAGCGTGTTCTGCGGCGTCTACGTAGAATATGTCAGGTTCGTATGCATGGGATTTAAGCAAGGAGCGCGTGCGGGCCGTCGAGCGAGGTGGTGGACTGGCTTGGTTTAGTTTATGGGTGTTTCACGTCTCAAAGCGACTCAGGCTATGGGGGACGCCGTAGTGAAAGGCTCTGGAAATTTCGACCACCTGTGGTTCTTTCACGTGCGCTGACATGACACAGTGCACGGGCCTCTAGAATTTTGCCTCCATCGAAATTCGGCTGCATATTGTTAGGTAGGGGATGAATGTTGAGATCATTCCTGACGTATTGTGGAGCCTTGTGAGAGTTAACGAGAGGTAGACTGATCGGTGGGACCTGGATCGAGGCTAAAATGTGGCTTGCAGTGGGAGTGGAAGACAGTCTCTCTGTCTACGCTACACGGTGTACTTCCGTTAGCTCTGCGTGTTATGGACTCCCATGTGTAAGAGGCAAAATGGTGGGGGTGCGTTAGGGCATACCTGAGGCCGCCTTGTAGGCTTGTCTAATTAGTGCATCTACGTTTTCTGTCACCGTTTTGGAGAGGTATCTTTGTATAGATCCGTTCTTTTATTAAAGTCTTCCTGGTCCATCTGCCAGAGGAAGTGCTTTATGGAATGGTTCCTGTGACTGCAAGCTCACCATTATTTGTATGCTTTTTCTCCCGTGCCTTCGCTTAATTTTCATTTGTTAAGCGCTTGATTGTGTTTCACTTGGTCTGCATAGCTTTTCATTGTATTGACAAAAATAGTCATCCTCTGTGTGTTTCACATTGGCAGCCCTAATTTCACAGGGAAAGTGCAGCCAAATTAACAGCACGTATGCTGTTTATGCACTGCAGGCAACTAGCTCGTTTTCTGCTCGTGGAAAGTTTAAACTTGCCTCGTGGGTTAGTTCAGCAACCTCTTGTCTCACTACTCCGAGTCGTGCGTGCGGTGGTTTTAAAGTAATAAATTAAGACTTTCGTTAAAAATATGCGCTATTGTCGCCTTTCATGCGGGCTAAACACAGTTCCAACAATTCTGGCACAACCAAATATTTGCTCGGAAACTCAGGCGATCAAGAACGGCAAACAAGGAGTTGTAACTATTCTTGTAAGAGTGCCTCTCCAAAAAACTGACACGTAGTTGCGCCTGTTGGTACGTTGAACACATTAGAACTCCATCTCCCTCTAGGATTTGGTCGGAAAACTGAACTATACACCTTCAGGCTACCTTACTTAAGATGTCCCGCTCCTCTTATCTTCTCTTATGTGCAGTGCAGCACTCGGAGAAAAAAAAATGCCTTGAGACGCTCACAGCTACCCCTTTTTAAAAGGGAGTGGGCTGGAGGGAAGCTTACTCCTGTTTTTACTCCCTTCTGTTTGGAGCGTACCACCGCCGCCAGGCTCACACTGAGTGTGTGCATAAGCTCGGCGACAATACGACGATGGCCTTCTCGCGGCGGTGGTCGTGGATATGGTAACGCGCTTCCGGCTTTCTTTAATTATCTTGGAGTTCTGTACGTGAATGAATAAAATATCGCAGCAAGGATTTACAAGTGAGTTTTATTGGTAGATGTGCGCATTCTACCAGAAGGCGCATCTGGACTCCGGATGCATAGCAACGCCAGCGGGGCACTCAAAGGCTTCGCAAAAGGCCTCGATGTTCTTGAGAGGCACATTGCAGCGGTCCGCCCAGGAGGCGTATATCTCGGACTGAAGGGCATTCGCCTCGCTGCACCATTTCACGCACGAGGCGACGAGAAGAACAGCTGGTCGGCGTTGTACTTGAGGTCACCAAGCGTCATGCGGTCGCCGTGGCCCAAGAAAGCCTGGTGGGCGGACACCAATCCAGAGAAGTCAGCCATGTTCTCGGATATGGCCGAGTCCTGCGGTAGAGTGGTACTGATCAACTCCCAATTCTCGTCGAGGCAAGTTTGGCTTGAACCTGAAACGCATCTGGAGCACTTCCATTGTTTTCCATAATATATTTTAAGCTCCCGGAGGTCTGCCAAGGCCCCGCATATCATAGCAAACGTTGCTATTTCTAGCATACACGCATTCTCTTTAATGACGGTAAAACACAGCTATCGCCGAACACTAGCAATTCGTGAACACGACTGCGAAAGCACTGCGTCACTAGGTCAAACGAGCCCACCAGTTTGTGTGAATTTCGACCTCGACGGTGACCTTAGGTAAACAATAAATATGCAAAAGTAACTAAAATAAATGCTGCTACGACTGACATTCCAACCTGCGGCGGTGCGTGCAGATCAGCTTTGTTGTCGACTGCACGAGAGCTCTAGGCTATCGCCGCAGCGAATGACGCCTCGTGTTAGACTGCAACACACTCTCGCCTTGTGGTTTCCACATATCGCCTTGTTCAACAACTAATACTACTGTCTAACTATCTGATCCTGTCTCAAAGAAGATGGCGGACTGATGGGCGCGAGACTGTGCGGTGGAGCCCGCCTGACACTGACCGTTCAGTGACGTCCCCGATCCTGGCTTGCAAATAAGCCCGTTCCCGACCCTACATCTTCGTATCAATATATAGAAGTTGTTCAAGCAAAATTTAACATGATTTGAAAAAAGAACCAAACATTTCCTCCAAAATGAAGTGAAGTGAATGTTAGAAGTTGTGCAACGTACCGGGCAGCATTTTTTTTGCTCCTCCTACTACTAAATTATAAAGTTCAGTAATACTTTCTGCTGGGGTAATTGGTTGACTTTGCTATTGGGAATGAACGAACTCGCCCATCAGAGAGCGAGAAAGGAATTTTAATGAGGAAGAGGCGGAGAGATCGGCGGGTGGTAACATGGCCCTGGCCTGCTACTCCGCACAGGCGAAAGGGAAGGGGAGGAAAAGGAAAGTGCGAATGAAGGTTGAATATGGCATAATACAATGAGTTTCACGGGTGATGTCGACACACACACACAAACGCTGGCTGGCACTCCCATCGCGGTGAGTACACGCACATAAAACTGGTGTCTGCAACACAAACACCAGCACATGTCATTAATCATGCAGGTAGTGCACACGAGGCCACAGACGGATATCCAGGCCTGTTTCACAAAAAAAGTTGAGCGCGGCCTTTGTCACACGCCACCAATCAGAACGTCTCGCCCTGGCGCCCAGAAGACTTTCCTCAGAGAGAGGGCGACAGTCCACTTGTTTCACGGTCGCATCCAATGTTCTTCTTTCAGCTGTATAGTTCGGGCACTCGCAAAGAAAGTATCCAATAGTCTCTGGAGTGTGGCACTGTACGCAATTTGAGTTACTTTCGATGCCGATCTTGTGAAGATAGTGTGTTGTGCAGGTAACGCCAAGCCGTAACTGGTGGAGCAAACTCCCATGACGTCGCACCACCCTAGATGGCAGATGAAATTGTGAGCTGGCGTCAAGCTTAGACACGCGGTCCTGTTGATGGTTCGAATCATTCCAGTACGACTGCATTGCGGCTTGCATTAAATCCGCCAACAAGGCTCCAATGTCTGATCTAGAAAAGGCTATCTCAATGAAAGCACCATCACTATGTGCCAGACGAGCCACGTCGAGTTCATCTGCTGTCTCTAGCCTTTTCCCTCGCCCTACATGCATTTCAAAAAGCTCCTTAATTACCTTTTTAATTATGGCTTTAAACGATTAGTTGTGAATAGAAAAGCTGTGGAGAGACATGCCATGGTCCAGCCCGGGCGCTTCAGATGGAGTAGCCTTAAAGTTGTCCTTTTTATTGGGCAAAAATAAAGCATCAGAAATTTTTAAAATGCCAAATGACAATGTTCTCCATGCGCCGGAATGCGCCGCGATTACAGCGCTCTCGTTCACTGCTTGGCCAAGCGCTATTAACTTCCCGCCTTGTAGGCCGCTCACGCCAGTTTCACATCCCTGCTGTTTCGGAGATAAACGCCAGTGGCTCCTCACGGCGCTTTACTCTTCTGCGTGCCGTCAGGAACCGCAGGCGCTTATTCAGAAGAACCAATGCGCGAACGCGGTTGTGTGTAATAAAGGTGAAGTGGAAAAATTCCATCAACGACTGAAGGCCCGCAAGAATGACGTCACAGTGCGGTTCTATCGGCCGTTCTCCGCCATGATACCGGACCACACACAAGTTCGCCGAAGAAACAGTATTTCCTGGTGATTTTTTCAGCTTGGAGACGGTAGTTTAAGGAAGTTAACCTTGCGTTAAGAAGAGCCCGATCTAGGCATGCAGGAGTATTTGCGCGAACAAGCTCGAGTGCGCAATAAATAAAATTCCCTCTAATATATTTTATTTAATTTTATTCACAGTTTGCTGAAGGCTAAGCGCGCAAGCAGAAGTGGCTAGCAGATATATTTGTCACAACAGCTCAATAACATGAGAATGAATGACACCATCGCTCTGGAGACCCCAGTTCTCCAATTTCTATATGCTAGATTTCCTAATGGGAGGATAGAACACGCAGGCTAACTATTCTAATCAGTAGTTGTGTTAGGAAAAAATGCCAATTGGTACAAGTTAGTCTTTTGCAAAGAAAGCAGCTGAGAAAAGTGCAAGGGAGTGGCGAGCTGTCTGATAGTAAGAGGGCCTACTTAAGGGATGGCCGCCGCGGTAGCTCAGGTTATGGTGCTCGGCTGCTGACCCGAAAGACGTGGGTTCGATCCTGGCCGCGGTGGTCGAATTTTGATGGAGGCAAAATTCTAGAGGCCCGTGTACTCTGCGATGTCAGCGCCCGTTAAAGAACCCCAGGGGGTCGAAATTTCCGGAGGCCTACATTACGGCGGCTCGCATAGCCTGAGTCGCTTTAGGACGTCAAACACCATAAACCAAAGCAAACACAGGGTTGGGTTCAAGTGCGAGTTTGTGATTAAGTAGGAGTAAAAATATTATTCTTGGAATTGTCATCTTGACTGCAGAGTGCGAATAACATTGCCTTTCATTAGTTCGAATACCGAGTCGGTGCAACCGTACTTGTAATAGAAGCAACGCCCTGACCGTCTCTGAATTTTCTCGAGAGCACTTGTTTTTCTTTCATTTGTTTATTCCAGTCTTTCGCGCAATACAAAAAAATGCACATCGTATGGGGGCGCCGCAGTATAAAATCGCCGTAGTGCATGTTGCGCTGAAGTTATTACAGGTTTATAACTGCAGGCGCTGTGAATAGTAGATATCATGTTGAAAATAATTTTATTGACCGCTTTGTAACATGCAAGCTCGCACATGTTTACAGCATTTCTAGACTGAGGCCTTAACGCTGAGATTTCGATGCTGTATATACAGCTGTCTTTAACCATGCATGTAGATCTGATATTCTTACAAATGGTAGAACTTCAGTCAGAATAACTCAGGCAATTGAATTACGTCGCTTTTAATCCCTTTTGTGCACTGGTTTTGAAGAAAAAAGGAGCACACATATGTGCCAATTACTGTGGGAAAAAAACCTCAAATGTTGTACATATTCGCATCTCCGTGTTTGGAATGTATAAAACAACTTCCATTAGAATTATAAATCGCTTGAACAGGCACTTAAACCTAGTGGTCTGATAGAAAAGGCTCAAAAGCTGCACAAGCTCTCACACTTAATGTTTGATCATCTTGACTTCGTCGTTCTGTACAAGCGCCCTTATAAAAACCCACAATACACCAAGGATGCCTATTAGCAAAAGGTAAAAGAATCCTGAAAGGTGTGTTTGATAGGCAGTATTCAGCACTCAAGAATATGGTACGTCGGACCACTGTTTTTCGTTCGTGCACTTCTGCTTCCCTACAAACCGTAAAGGCTATGAGATCCCGAGGACTACGATCGCGCCATCCTCAACACACCGACTTCTCCCACGCAGGAACGCACAAATGAGGAAGCCTGGAATTCTCACCACAACCATAGGCCCCATCTCATTTACTCATGTACGGTTTTGAAGATGTGCCTTCTTGCATCGTGCTGCCCTGGGTGCACGGTGTACTCTTCGCCTCTGCCGCATATCAGCGGCCACGGCACTCCGGTCGCGAGCACTAGCATCACAGATTCAGCACCGTTTTGGAAAGCCGCATTAGACGGAGGTGAAAATCAAGAACGCTCGTCCAGTGACAACTACTGGTGAGTCTGGGAATAACGGGTGGTTGGAATGCATCCGAGCGCTCAGCTGAGCCCGCCAGCCCTCACAAGACTAACTTAAGACGTCATATTGCGTTCAATTCCCAAAGTGATCAGTTCTGGCTTTTTCCTATTCGCGAGCGGGAACTCACGTCAGTGTCTCCGTGTGACCGACGCAGACAGTCGACCCGTTGCCCGAACTGTTCCCTGGAGTGGTTTGACCACCAGTTGCGCAGGCGTCCATGTGCGTCCCATAGGCTGCCTTGCAGATCGAAGGCGTGCGTAATCTCGTGGCCGATGACCCCACCCAGGGAGGCGTAGTTGACCGCCTTGGGCAATGCGGGCGAGAACAATGGCGGTCGCAGGATCGGCGCCGGAAGAAGCATCTTGTTCCGCAGAGGGGAGTACGCCGCGTTCGTCGAAGCCACCGAAAAGCTGCGCATGCACTGTATTAGGTTAATCTGCGCAGCACTCGTTGCCTGCTACACTTGCAATTTGCATGCTACCTTTGGGCAAAAACTCATCGCTAAACAGGCAGGAAAGCAGGTTGTCCGATGGCAGGCATTAACTGTTGTATCCTATAGCAGGGAGCGGAAAGTTGGCTGAGTGGTGTAAATGCTGGGACGCCTACTTAATCGGCTTCAAACCGCTTATACGCGGAACATATTTTAACCATATCAAGGACACGGAGAAGCAAAGTACAAGGAAGTCTATCCTAAGCATGGTAGGATGCTAAGCCCTGCTTAGAACACATACCTTTGAAGTGCTTGGAAACCTAGGAAGAGCATTACCAACTTAAATATTGCATACAAGACCACAACGACGCGTATACTTATGCAGCAGGTCAAACACGTAACTAACTAGAATAGACATTTCAGTAAGCTGATTAGGGGGAATTTTAAATTTACCAGAGGGATAGACAAGCACACGAAGTAGACACCGGAAGCGCTGACTCACGCCTCAAGTTTACTGAAGCAAACAGATTATACAGCCACGCCATGCCAAACTCAAACTATACACAATCACCCAAAGCATATAGAAAATCAAAATTCTTGAGCGGCCCTTAAACCATTAGCGCCCAGCGTACTTTTAAAAGTACAGTTAATTTTTTATGATTTCAATACCAAAGATTGAATTTTTCTCTTCAAGTAGATCATGCTCTTGTCACCAGTAGATCGACTGACACCCCTCAACTAAAAAGGCGCATTTCTCCCCCTCAGTACGTCATCTTTCCATAGTTAAATTTCAGGGTGTTTGTTTCCCACGAATTGCATCGGTAGGCGCGGGCTTATAATTTTCTCATGGCCGCGTTTATGTAAATAGTATTCTAGTTTCAAGTAAAAAGAAGCACGAAAGACGAAGGTAAACAATGAAGGCTCTGAATGTCCCGCGACTTTGGCTTTTCTTGCACTACGACAAATTACATGCTGCTGTACTTTCTATAGTACACTGGGTCTTCCTGTGTGCACAACAACGCCTATCTATTCCAGGTCATAGTTCTCGTGGTTCCTTGCAATTTTTCGGAAAAAAAAACCGCATAGCGTGCTTAGCGAGGCATCGGAGACTGCTGTACTTGCCGCTACCTATCCTGAATATGAAGATGGTGTGACTAATTCGTTGCAATGAAGTTTTGGTTATAAGAACTGGAAGTTCTCGAGAGCAGATGGTTACTATCATGCATTTCACACCTACTGTGGGAACTCCTTGTGTTCGGAAACGAAACTTTCCGAAGCACGCGTTATCCTGTCGTTGCCAGAGATGTATTAAATGCTTGATGACCATTTCATCTTTTTGGCAATTTTTTTATCAGCCAAGGCATACTTGTAACGCTCCGCTGGGAGGAATTTCGGGCTACAGGCACCGTTCGCCAAAACGGGTTTAGGTTGCGTCCACTCGGCCCAAAGAAAGCAGCTTATTAGAAGCAGCCTGGAAAAATTGGTTCTTGCTTCCATAGTGTGGGTTACGTGCTTGTATTGAGGTCTAAGGACAACAGTGTAGTCACTATGGCCTGCAACTGTGACACCACTGAACCTACATTTTTTGAAAAGCCGATGGTTGCCTAGAGCGCACGAAAACAAGGAATTTTGTAAGCCAAAACTCTTTTCCTTTTATAACAGTGGTATGGCAAGTGTCGATCTTTCGGATCAAGCCGTCAACTGCGAATATATCAGCATCAAGGAAAAAAGTGGGGGTGGCTGTTGACACGAAAGCTCAACTTTGCAATTGTGATCGCCTGAACAATCTACCAAGCTGCTAGAGACGAGCGTGTTGAGTATTTTTGCTTTGGTAAGAATGTTACTCATCATTATCTACGCCTTGACATGCAGCAACCAGCGGTTCGCAGACACTCTGGCTCAATCGTGTCTGATGCTCCTTTGCAAACGAGAAAGCTTCCCGCGCAGATAGAATAACTGCAATGCCAGTGTAGCCAGAAAAGATAAATAATGGCCTGCAAGTAGTGTTTTATCAGCCTGCGTAAAAATCTCGGACATATTAACAAACTTCACACAACCAAGTAGGAGTGGAGCGAAGTTCCTATTTGTGCTATGGGGAGGACCCAGAGTACTAGAAAAAGTACACCGCTGTACATTCGGAACGCATGAAGCAATAATGACGAAATTTCAGTAATCAGTTTTTCTTTATCAGGGAACATGATTTACAAAAAATGAACAAAATCCCGTTGTTAGGTTCTTCTTGGTCCCTAATGGGTTAAAACCGCTCCGATCAAGATAGGTTGAGTCACTGCTGGTTAACGCGATGGACGGCTCACTGACACATTCGTTACCGAGTGTAAAGATACGTCTCGGCTCATTGAAGGTTAATCGAACCGTCAACGAGTGAGTTAATATGCCGGTTACCTGTTTCCGGTTAATCTGCAAAGAGTGAACTGCCAAAATGTCCGTGGCCGAAAGATATGAGTGGAAACATTCAAAAGCCTTGGAAAGTAAAACCAAGTTTGAACCGCTAACATTCTGTAAGTGGCCCGTGGACTCCGGTAATAATCTGCCAGTGTGGCCTACGTATACCGTTTCGCAAAATATCGATAATCTGTAAACCAAATTCGTTTTGCTAGGTACAATATAATATTCCCATGTCTCACCCAATACGTGTTTCTTTCTGGAAACACATTTTCTACTTTATTCTTAACATTTTTTACATATTCTCGGTAATTTATAAACGCCTATTAACATGACAGACTAAATCATGATTCCAACGCGGACGGAGCCCCTCGACGCCTAACGTGACTAGTTCCGCCTCCTCCGTGGTGGACGCCTAGAGGCCCAGCGGCAAAGAAACTTTTCTGTGTTCAAAGGTCAGTTCGAGATCGGCATTCCGAAAGAGCAGGATGCTCCATCAAATAGACAGTCAGTAAGGTGCCTCCTTTGTAATCGTTTAGCACATAAGGCTGCCGACTGTCGCTCAAAGCCAAAACAGCTTTACTGCGTTTCTAGGCTCATAAAAGCAGGTTTCCGACAAATTACCAAAAAAGGTGAAATCGTTATGCGGCTCCCGCACAACGAGCGGGAAGAGGCTGGGGATCAGAAGCGAAGTGTCAGAAGACCACTAGTGCTACCTTATGAGCGTAGGCTCTCGCAAAATTTTAAAAGTGACCGAAACGTCTGAGTTCGAGCGGTCTTCTCGGCTGCGGTTTTCTCGGCTGCTGTTAAATTGTCAGCAGTCTGTAACACAATTAAGAAAAAAGGAAGCAAATTTGGTTCCACAAAGAAACACGTGACTGGTGAAAAAGGAGAATGTGTATGTATGGCCTGCGTCAAAAGTATACAGCCCAAGTGGTTTGCTCCTAAGCTGTTTAGGTAGGCTGTTTAGGACATCTGCCAATCCAAAGCTTGGGAGCCGTGAGGAATCGACGCCAGTTGTCATTCGAGAGATTACGGTCTCTGAGGGTGCGTAACGAGGCACGCTGCAGGCCTCAAAAGCAGACCCCTAGGGTTATACACTTTTGACAGAGGTTGCAACTTCCAAAATGAATCTGGCTTATCGAATACCCTTACTTTGTAAAAGGGTTTACAGCGGCTTAGCTGGCAGGTGTAACAATGTACGATTAAGGGAGCACGAGGGGTCTTTAAAAACAGGTAGGAGTTCAAACTTGGTTTAACTTAAGGCGTGTGAAGATTTCGGCCCATATTTTTCTGCTGCGAAAATTTTGGCAGTTCATCCTTTACAGATTAGAGGTGACATCTCTTAGGGTAGACATATCGTGCGAGTACGTAACGAATGTGTCAGCGAGGTGTCCGTCGCGTTGCAAGTAGTGAATTAGGCTGTTTTGATGAGATTGGTTTTCAATGCCATTCATGAATTTTGATTTTCTGTAAGCTTTCAGGTGATTGTACGTTCTGCGGTGTTCCGTGGCGTGGCTGCCTAACCTGTGTTTCCATCGATAGTCTTCCATCGATAGTTCCTAGTCAGAGCTTCTCGTGTCTACTTCATGCCCTTTTCTTTCAAGCTGCTTAATTTAAAATCGTATATCCTACAGATTGACGGCTCACCTGTATCGAAAGTTTAGTCGTATTTATCATCGGTACTCACTAATAACTGGAATGGTTTGTGATCCGCCAAGCATTTGTCTTGCCCATTGCCTCTTGCCATGGCGCAAAAAAGGTCTTGCCGACGTCTGGGTACGAGCGGTAGACATTTTTTAGCTCCTCCTCAGAGGTAAATAAGTCGGGTAACCAACGTGGAGCTCCATTGTATTGACCTTGTACATCGCCGTCGTCTTGGTGGCGTTGTCTAACCAAGTGGCACTGTCGATCTCCTCCATTATGGACTTCCGAATGTGGTCCGTCATGTCTCGTGCCGCTGTCACCGTGCTCTGCGGCACCTCTTTAAACAGGTACCAAGAGAGAAGAGGAACCTCGATGGCTCGCTTGACAGCAAGCAGGCAAGCTGATTTGATGAATTCCATCGGGTAAATGGAGGCGGCTAACTTTCGAGAAGTGAGCGGCATTAGGTTACGAATCAGCTCCCATGCCGCAAGGAGGTTTAGTTGTCTCCCCAAGTAAACGTGCAGTTGGTCGATGTAGGTCAGAGCAGACAACGCCACCTGCACCAGACGCAAGGTTCAAAAAGTTATTTCGCCTAACCATGTACGGTTGATGTCAAATCGTAATTCGGTCGTATGCTGCGATAAGTAATTCTGAGCTTCATTTAAGCTATAGCACACGCAGCTTACTGTGCATTCATGCTTGCGCCACTGCTGAGCGTTCTAACGCCGTGGTGAGGGCTGGTTGCTATGCGCAATAATCGCATCGCATGGTTCTAAACCATAGTCTCGCAAACAAGACGCTTCTCGAAGGTTAGAATCACGCCATTAACTCCGCTAACCTTTGCCTGCAATCACACCATAAAAAGCAATGTAAACGGCGGTGACTTGTCACGTTCACTGAAGGGTGTCGTATTCGGAATCTGACTACAATATCTCGGAAACTGACAAGATTGTATGAATTTATCGGGTAAGTTTTTGCCTAGGCGTGATGAAACTAGCCTTCCAAAAAATAGGTTACATATTATTTTCAAAGTCGGGAACCGTATTTATTGTTATATATCTAGACCGTGGCCTCGTATGCCCACGTTCACACGCATACGCAAAGGCAAACATGGCAATGGGACTTCAGCGTGTGACATATTAGCGGCCTGACAGATCGAGCCAGAGTGTTCCCATCCAAAAAAAAAATTATTCAAGTACTCTTGCAATCAGTGGGTGCATTTCTTATAAATATTCATCCAGCGGAACTGGCGTTGGTGCGATAGAAAATTAGCGTCATCGATGAACAGCCGGTGCCTAGTGCCGTCAATTAGAGCCCCTCTATATGCAAATACGCTACTACCGCTACCTGCCTTCGAGACAACTTTCCTTAAAATTCCATAAAACAGCGCAAAGCATGAGGTGGCGATCAAACTTAGAAACTACTGGTATTAAGTTCATCTACAGCGTCTTGCGCTGCTTCCTCTTATTCTTGCATCCACGACTACTGAGTCCATAGGCTAAATTCGATACCAATAACGTCGATAGAACTTCACAGAAACGGCTAGCCACACAGAATGAGTTGAGAAGTTTCCGCTTTTTATCACTCGCGGTAAGCAAGCAGGTCCTTTAGTGAACCTGGGGCGTGTCGTCACACAAAAGCCTCAAAAATTTACAATGGAAACAAATTGGAATATTCTACTCGTATTATACTAGTCCAGGAGCCGCTCACAGTAAAAAAAATAGTTCTCACTCGTGGCGTTCGTCTGGTCGCATTGGCTCCTTCCTTGCGTACGTTTCGATTCGTGCCGCGTTTAGTTTGAGCCAAAGGAATACTATAGCGAACTCCATCCATTTATTGTTCTTAATAAAAAAGGATTCTGTGGGTACGCCTGTCTATTTTGACACCTGACCGGCAGCAAAACACGAATTTACCGCCGGTAAAAAAGGATTGAAAGATCTTCACTCCAGTCGTTTCAAACTCGTGACGTCATTACCGAAACAGACGGGAAATTAATGGCGGTGTAGCACAACCTCTGAGATCAGCGCCCAAAGCGCCAACGCATGCATTTGACTTGCGAAATCGATCGCTTATGGCGACACCTGTGCTTGGTTTTTTAATCTTTTCTATCTTATAAGAGCTCCGTTCTCGCTGAAAGTGGATTCCTCGGGCTTACAATAGGGCACTCTACGGACAGAGGCCAACTTCTACTTTTCCTCCCTGTCCCTCTCACACAAGCTTTGGGGACATTCTACACACATTACAAATACACCCAGCGATCAACTTCATCCGCTGTGAGAAACAAGCCTGTTTGGGCAGATATGGCGACGCGTTCCTCACCTGAATTTCGTCTTCGGCGCCATACACACCGCCAGAGTGGGTGGAGATTAGGGACGCCCAACGGGGCGGCTGTATGTTGTGTGTCAGGACATCGAGATGTTTCACGCGTGATGAGGCAGCGAAGCGGAATGTGTTCACAGACCGGTCGAAGAAGTAGACGCCCATGGCCGTGATTTCGGCGCGGGTGATGTTCTCCGCAGTGTAACGCGCCTCATCCGAAGAAACTTTCAGCCCAAAGGCGGCCATGTGAACAAGGTAAAAATCGTCTGGCAGCGTGTACACGTTGCGCTGGCTCATCCAGCGCAGCTGAGAGCTGCTCACCTCCAGCACCAGGACACGTTTTCGGCCAGAGAGCTTATTGTCGTCCAGGGACAGTTCCACAAGGATGGCGATGTTGTTATTTGAAGAAGAGCATGATGATCTTGTCAAGGACATCTGCGTCTGGGTAGGTGCTCAAATCCAGCCCTACAGACTCCACAAACATCCGTAGTTCCTCGGTTTCGTCCACGTGACCTGCGGCGCAGTTCTTGTATAGGGCGGCTGCCTTCTGCGCAGCACTTTGGTCCCGTGCTGGACGGGACGAGGCGGCGTCCAGTGTTCGGGTTAGCGCCTGGTACATCTCGTAATCCAGCTGCCCGAGATATTGGCCCCACGGGTGCTTGTAGTTGCCGCACACGTGGGTGTAAAAGACTTGGCAAGGGTCTGCCTCCGGCTTTATAATGCCTTTGAACACTTCCCCCGCGCTGGCGCACTGGATGTTCTTGCAAATGGGGCCCGGAGGCAAGGTAGAGGCAAGGTCACTCTGCGAATCCCTGGGCAGCAGCAGGAACCAGAAGACGCCAAGCGCAGCCGTGAGGACTAAAATCGCCACCACCACCGCAAAGCACGCGGTGTAGTGCTTGGAGTGTCGCTTCGACTTTCCTCCACGATGCAATCCGTTGACATTCTGGATTCGCCTGCGCAGAAAAGGCAGTGGTCGCTTTTCTATTACTTTGAGAACCCACAGATTTGATTAGAGTCCTGCGTTTTCAGCTGGACTCTAATTTACCTGATTCTTGCACCCCACCAATTTTTTTAAAAATCAGGTTGCACCCGACTTCGAACCGAAAATAAGTTTTGTAGGAAGCTTTGTTTCAAAGCTGAAGATAACTCTAGAAAATTAGCAAGGATCTTGTGAGCACATCCAGAGAAGTGTTTGGAGTGAAGCGCAACGTAGCCGACATAAGGAAGTTCAAAATGGAGAACATCTAGTATGCTGTAAAGAACTCTGGTAGCCTAAAAGCATTAAGAGAAAGCTAGGCATAGGTAAAACCATATGTATGCACTAAGAGACAAAGGGCAGTGGCATTAGCAACATGGATAAGGTAGTTAAAGTGTAGTTAAAGCAGCCGTAGAGTTCTACACAAATATATACACTACCCAATGTAATCAGAACTTTAATGTCAGAGGCAGTAAAGCACAGCAATGGCTCATCAAGCCAGTAAAGAAAGGGGAAGTACAGAAAGCCTTAGAAGCAATGCAAAATGGGAAATCAGCTGGTAAGGATCAGGTAGCAGCAGATCTCCTGAATGATGGACGGGAGATTGTGCTAGAAAAACTAGCCATCCTTTATACGCAATGCCTTATGACCTCGAGCGTACCAGAAGCTTGGAAGAACGCTATAATGAAGTCATTTGAAAGGAGGCGTCAAGGGGTGAAAAAAATTACAGACCAAACAGCTTACCGTCTATCGCCTACAATGTTTTACTTGGTAATCGCAAATAGAATCCGGACAGCCTAAGACTTCGAATAGCCAAATGATCAGGCGGCCTTTCGTAAACGGTACTCGACAATATACCATATGCGCACTATCAAGCAGGTGATAGAGAATTACGCCATATAACCAGCCCCTATATATAGCGTTCACTGATTACAAGAAAGCATTTGACTCAGCTGAAACCTCAGCAACCAACAGGCATTCCGGAAAAAGGCTGTAAAGAGCAGTATGTAAAAATACTGCCACGTGTCAATAACGACTGCAAAGCTACCACAGTAATTCATAAAGTTAGCAATAAAATTTCCATAAGTGATGGTGCCAAGCCGGTAGACATGATCTCGCCGATGCTATTCACCGCCTGTTTACAAGAGGTGTTCCGAGGCCTGGACTTGCACCAGTTAGGGATAGGAGTTAATGGAGAATACCTAACTAATTTTTGAATCGCTGATGCCATTGCCTCGCTCAGTCACTCAGGAGATAAGCTGCAAAGCGTGATCAATGAGTTAGATAGGAAGAGCTGAACGGCAGGTCTTAAAGTTAACAGGTAGAAAACTAGAGTAATGTTCAGCAGTCTCGCAAGTGAACAGCAGTTCACGATTGGTAGCGAGGTTCTGGAAGTAATAAGGGATACGTCTACTTAGGGCAGGTAGTGGCATCTGTTGCGGATCATGAAAAGGAAATAACTAGAATCAGAATGGGGTAGAGCGCATATGGCAGGTTCTCTCAGATCATGGATGTAAATTTACTAGTATCCTTCAATAAAAAAGAATACAACAAGGGTATCTTACCGGTACTCTCCTGGTGGATGCTAGCGAAGAGGGTTCAGCTCAAGTTAAGGACAACGCCGCGAGCTATGGAAAGAAAAATGGTAGGTATGACGTTAAGAGATCAGAATTCGGCGGAGTGGCTGAGGGATCAAACGCGGGTTATTGAAATCCTAGTCAAAATCAAGAAGAAGAAATGGGCTTCGACCAGCCATGAGGTCAGCATCATTAGCATATAATGCGAAGGCAAGATAACGGCTGGTCCCTACGGGTAAAGGAGTGGATTCCAAGAGAAGGCACGGTGCGGCAGAAAGTTAGATGGGCTGATGAGGTTAAGAAGTTTGCGGGGATAAGGTTATCTTGCCTTCGCATTATATGCTGACGATGATGATGGTGACCTCATGCCCTGTCCCAGCCCATTTCTTCTTGATTTCGACTAGGATTTCATTAACCCGCGTTAAGGACAGTAAATTGGAGAGACATGGAAGAGGCCTTTGCTCTGGAGTGCGCGTAGTCAGTGTGATGATGATGATGATAATCCTATCGCTGCCAAAAAAAAGATCCACAATGATGCCAGTGGCGTCGGTCTTCGGCGGTGCTTGTTCGGATTCACACTGGCGCCAATCACGTTATTGCGTATGCCAGTCGCAGATTACCGAAGTCCGACAGCAACTACACTGTAACTGAAGTGGAATGTTTGGCTGATGTCTTTGCTGTCCACAAGTTCCGCGCGTACCTGTACGGACGTTCGTTCACGATGACCGTGCCCGACCATCTTCCCTATGCTGGGTCATAGGCTCGCGCGATCCATCTGGTCTCGTCGCGAGTTCGGCTCTGCGCCTGCAGCAGTGCGTTTCTGTCGACTACATAACTGGTCGGCGCGACAGCGACTGCTTATCGCGCAGTCCGTTAGCACCTACATAAAGTGGGGAGGAATGGGTGTCTCGCTTCGTACTCCTCACCGTTCCCAAATAGAGGTCTTTCGGCGCAAGCAACAAAACGACCTCGCATTGCAAACTTTCCTAGCTGCGGCCCAAACGGGAGCACGGTATACGACAATCATCGTTCGAGACGGAATCCTGTACAAAAAATGGCTGAGGCTTAACTTGGTTAAGCCTGGAGAATGCGAAGCATCATCGTGTCGCGTAATTTGGAGGCGCACAATCACAGCGACGGCGCGAGGTGGGCCCCCGTTTCTCCACTGTCGTGACGTCATCAAGTCACGTGGTGTGACATCATGTATCACGTGATTTGGAGGCGCACAACCACAGCGACGGCGCGAGGTGGGCCCCCGTTTCTCCTCTGTCGTGACGTAATCGTGTCACGTGGTGTGACGTCATGTATCACGTGATTTGGAGGCGCACAACCACAGCGACGGCGCGAGGTGCGCCCCCGTTTCTCCACTGCCGTGATGTCATCGTGTCACGTGGTGTGGCATCATTGTGTCACGTGATTTGGAGGCGCACAACCACAGCGACGGCGCGAGGTGGGCCCCCGTTTCTCCACTGTCGTGACGTCATCGTGTCACGTGGTGTGACGTCATGTATCACGAGATTTGGAGGCGCACAACCCCAGCGACGGCGCGAAGTGGGCCCCCGTTTCTCCACTGTCGTGACGTCATCGTGTCACGTGGTGTGACGTCATGTATCACGTGATTTGGAGGCGCATAACCACGGTGAAGGGCTGAAGTGGTAGCTAAAGTAGTATGCTTCGCATAAAACTACCCAGTCGATGGTACCTCCGCACTTCTCATTGTCGCAGAAAACCTCCGCAATGATGTGCCACACGCCATGCACGACGACATCACGTTGGGCCACCAGGGCTTCGCCCGTACACTGCACAGACGTCGTCAGAGCTTCTATTGTCCAAACCTGTATAGGAGAACTAACGTCGCAAGCTGTCGGCAATGTCAACGTCCAAAACGTCGCATAGCTCCTCCTGCTGGGCTTCCACAGCCGGTCAAGCCACCGTCGACACCTTTTGACAAAGCTGGAGACGACCTTCTTGGTCCCTTTCCGAATTCTTCCGAAGAACGCTGCTGCTTTATAGTCTGTGTAGATTATTTGATGTGATAAGTGAAAACTGCAGCGCTTGTGTCAGCGAAGGCCGCCTTTTATGCTGCACTCTATTATTCTTTGTCATGGTGCGCCCCATGTCATCATCGGCGACCGTGGCCAGCAGTTTGCTTTTGTCGTTGTAGCACAGCTACCTCGACTGTGCGGCTCAAGCTACCGCCACTCCACTCCTTACCACAACCAGACCAACGGTCTTACAGGGCGCACAAACCGCACCCTCCGCAATACGCTGTATATGTATGTCACATAGAATTACCGGAACTGGGATGCCGTGTTACCGCTGGTTACCTGCGCATACGGCACGCAGAATAAGGCCATCAGCTATTCCCCTTCTGCCTGCTCTGCATCAGGATGCCGTGCTCTTTTCAGGACACTACCTTCCCTTTCCCGCTTAATAAGGATTTTTCCACCTATCCATTGTTATGTGCGCTGAAGCTCGACGACTGGCCCGCTTGTGCAGTTTTTCTTCTCAACACCTGGCATCCGCTTCTTTTCTCTTTATTTTTGTTTCAAATTGACGTTTTTTATATTTCCTCCTACTCTGCAATCTTTTTCATTTGTTACTTACACGTTTTCTTTTTTTCTCAGCTATTTTCTTCCCACCATATTCTGTTACTCCTGCCTGCTTTGTTTGGGACATGCATTCAGAAAGTGTCCTTCTCTCTATTCATCATTCTATACACGTGTAATTATATTCGCAATTTTTTCACCCATACGAGGCGCATCCGTACAGTAAGAATACTGCGCGTGCCAGCCGCTAAGTCACAAAGCTAGTCGTGCTGTACTTCCCTCTCAACTCCAGTCTGCAGTGCTCCGCCAGTGCTTGGTTGAGTAGCATGCTTTAGGAATGTCTCTGATGGGACACGCTTCCGTCAAATGCGAGGTACGATCCCTTCTACTATAAGGTGGGGGTTTATCTGGAGCAGCTTTCGAACGGTAGCAGTGCCAACAGCATTCCAAGACCAGCCAGTCCAGCCAGGAGCGTGCACCAGGCAATGACCATGCAGCTCACGCGTATAGCCTTTTTCGTTTTTACACTATTTTTTTCTGCTTGCACGATTCGGACCACCAGCGAACAATTAACCGACAGGTTGCTGTTGTTCATGGTGATGCCATGAATTGCCAATATGTGGGGAACATAAACATAAAATTTTCGCAGGGCAGAACAGATGTTCTTAACGCAAACAGCGCGGGAGGGGGTTTGTTGTCGCTTATGAGCTTCTCCGCAAAATCGACGAAGAAATTCTTTCGATTAGGTGTGTGAGGATAAGAGAATTGCATGAAATCACTTCCGGTCTCTCGAATACCGTGAACTTGAAGCCGTAGCTGAAGAATTAGGGTTCAACAATTGTGCGCAAGGTAGCTGCCAAAGATGCTCACCGACGAGCACAAAATGAAAAGGACGGGGTAGAAATTTCCCACGCTGTGTGCACAGGAATAAGACCAATTTCTGGGCTCATTAATGAACTCTAATAAAGCTTGTTGTTGGAATAGTTGGCGCATATCTTAAAAGGTAGGAAACAGCCCAAAACAATTGCAGACGATTGCGTTCTGATGCGAAAGTTGAGCTCAGCTCATCAGCTGTTTCAACTTTTCGATACATTGAGGCACAGGATTCAAGCAAGACATGTATGTACAATTACCAACAACTTGTTTTTTTTTTCACACATACTCCTTCAAGAAACACTCCACTAACAGTTCATCATTGTCATGAAGGAAGCTTTGTGAACGGAGAAACAGATGGGTATACGCTCGATTTGCTCCACCAATGCCTGGTTTTCAAGACGAGGTCTGCGCAAGTATTTCGCGAGGTTGTCACAGCTGTGGGAAAAGTTACGAGCAAGAGGAACGGGATGTTCTCCCGCATAAGTGGTAAGAAGTTGCCGCTTGTCTTTATATGTACATTAACGGCCCCACCCACCCTGCCACCCTGGTAGGTTGTAGCGTTTCTGGCGCAACGTTGTCAATGCCATAGCATGCAGCGCACATCTGTCACTACCGCCACGTAGCTTAAAGCACGATTGAGATGTCCACTGTTACAAGCGGGCAGTTAAGCGCCTTCCCTCTCGTAGCTTCACTTAAACTCTCACTCTAAACACCAAAGTGCCCGCACTGTGGAGAAATAGCGACAGCCTTTCACATGGTGTGGGCATGCCAATTCAATCCTGTCAGAGACAGACTTCTTAATCCCGATTTCGAGCAGTGGGAGGCCATTCTGCACAGCGAGGACCCCGACCTGCAAC
The DNA here is from genome assembly GCF_055824585.1 of Amblyomma mixtum. Taxonomy (NCBI): domain Eukaryota; kingdom Metazoa; phylum Arthropoda; class Arachnida; order Ixodida; family Ixodidae; genus Amblyomma; species Amblyomma mixtum. The sequence goes on from NC_143019.1 coordinate 129,545,207, forward strand.
AAGGCCTGGTTCGCAGGGCCCACGCTGCGACGCAGGCCAGTGGGCTCCCGGATTGGGCGGACCACCAAACGCTCCAGTAATTGCCATTGTTTAAATAAAGTTTTCAATCAATCAATCGTTCCCTCTGGTTCAGGGGTCCACCGAGATTTGTGAGACATATATTGCGCATTTACTTTCCTCAAAAAAAAACTCTGCCTCTCCCTTAACCGAGAGTAGAGTAAGCATGAAATGTTTACGGGCATAATGCGAAGCGCACGCGAACACGACGAGACGCAGGCCTGATAAGAATGTATATGCAGCGCGTTCGAAACTGTCCGAAGTGCGTAGAGGCAAAACCGTTTTCAGCACCATTTTGCGTATGTGACACTGGTGATCTTACCACTGGATTACGTCACACATAATTCATGACGAAGTAATGACAAATTACTGATTAGTGTGTAATGACTGATTAATGACTAAATAGTAATAAACTGCGAATTAATGACGCTTAAGCTTCGCCTTTAGGAGTGGAACGCGACAGCGTGTTGTAGCGCTGCCAGGCAGTCCGCGGAACGCCACCACCCGTTCGGCGTGATGCCTCGTCCTTTGAACGCGACGCTTTTTGTGGAAAGGAAATTACGCAGTAATTCTCTGCCATCTCGGTGGACACCCGAGCCGCACCTTAGAGGAAGATAGGAACGCCACCATCCGTTCGGCGCGATGCCTTGCCCTTTGAACACAACGTTTTTTGAGGACATGAAATGGAGCAGTAATTCTCTGTCATCGCGGTGGACACCCGAACCGCACCGTACAGGAAGGGAGGAACGTCACCGCCCGTTCGACGCGATGCGTTGCCCTTTGAACGAAACGCTTTTTGAGGAAAGGAAATGGCGCAGTAATTCCCTGTCATCTCGGTGGACACCCGAACCGCACTATACAGGAGGAACGCCACCACCCGTTCGGCGCGAAGCTACCGGCGCTTGTATGCCGGTCCTCTAGGAGGGCTTAGAGAGTCTCGTTAAATCTCGTACGGTGCCCGGATGTTCTCGTTTCAGTGCCCGGATGAGTGGAATTCAGTGCCCGGATGTTGGCTCTCGGTCTTGGCGTGACTATCACCACACTGCCGACAACGGGAGCTAAAAGCATTTCATGCTTAAATACTGTGGCGTGTATGTGCTTTTTGCACGCGTTATTAGAAATCGGAAATTATAATTCCGTGCATTATCAAACGCACAGCTCGACTGATATCTTGATAAACATTGAGAAGGCACCGGGAGCAGTTATTTTTGTGACTCGTTTGGAGACCAACCGGCGCTTGCATGCCGGTCGCGTAGGAGGGCTTAGAGAGTCTCGTTAAATCTCGTTAATTCTCGTACGGTGCCCGGATGTTCTCGTTTCAGAGCCCGGATGAGTGGATTTCAGTGCCCGGATGATGACTCTCGGTCTCGGCGTGACGTCACCACACTGCCGACAACGAGAGCTAAAAGCATTTCACGCTTAAAACCAATTTACAAGTTTTACCCTCTGCTTTCCAAGCCCCCGCTCTATTTGTTTCGCACATTGGGAGATAAAGCGTATTACCTTTCCTCAAAAAAATACCGAAGAAACTTCAAAAACTCTAAAGTGTGCTTGGCGAAAGCCTTGTGATCAATCCACTGCCGCTCCCCCAAACCGCTTGGCGCGGAATGACAGGGCCCCTTCGGAGCCATGCATCTCACTCACTCGACTGCATAGAGACGTCTGGCGAAGGACCGGCGGTGTGGCTGCCACCGCCGATGCGCGCGCGCTCATCTTGGAATGCCTGCTGCGGTTAATCCAAGACAAACGAAGCGTATGCCTGCCGCGTGGCGTACGCATACCTCACGACAACGCTCGGTTCCACACGGCGCACGCCATCACCTCGTTCTTCTCAAGATTCAAATGGGATGTTTTGGAACATCGTCTCCAGAGCCCGGACATGGCCCCCCACTAATTTTCACTTTTTTCTTCACTTCAATAAACTTCTCGCTTGTAAGCCGCTCGCCGATCACAACGAGTCGGCACAAAAAATCATGACATGGTTTACAGGGCAGTCCAGAGACTTACATCAGCTGTCATCCAAACAGTTTCCCAGGCTGTTAGGATATCTGAGGCAAATGTGCGTGCGAATGAAGACAGTGATATGATTAGTCCTGAGTTAAAGGTTTGGTTTGGTTTGGTTTATGGGATTTAACGTCCCAAAGCGACTATGGCTATGAGAGACGCCGTAGTGGAGGGCTCCGGAAATTTCGACCACCTGGGGTTCATTAACGTGCACTGACATCGCCCAGTACATGGTTTATGGAATAAAAGTTTTCAATGGCGTGGTGGTCATGGTATCTTTACTTCCCGAGCATGCCTCGTACGTATATTTTTTTTGTATTTGCTTGTTTATATATCCCCAATAATCCTTAACGTCCATTTTGTGTTCTCGCGTTTTGATCTTTTGCTTTTGTTTCTAAGTGTGCCTACTTTTCAGACTTCATCTCCTCTTTTATTTCTAAGGAATCATTTTTAATTTCTCCTGGATTGACGTCATCATGACGGCCGCATCGGACGAAAGCAGTAAGTGACCAATCGCACAAATCACAAGGTAGCGGGTCCCCACGTCGACGATAGCCTTCGCCACTACTCGAAAGCTGCGCATAGCCATTGCTCGCGATGTGCAGCCGATGACAAGGTCCGGTAATCAATGAGCCAAGTCCGGTCTCTTCCAACGGGTGCTTGAAATCCAGCAGCTACGTCACCCAAGATCACTGACCGATGCCGGAGGACCGAACGGATTCGAAGTAGAAAATGGCAAGTCGATCTTTATAGAACACGCCCCCGGCTTTCGTCTACTGTTCTGCACTGAGTTCTTTGCTTAGTATTCTGGTATTTTATTTATTGTTTTATTTTGGTATTGTTCGTTATTGTCCGTTGCCTACAAGGTATTTACCAAGGTAATCGCTAATAGAGTCAGGACAACCTTGGAATTTAGTCAACTAAATGATCAGGCAGGCTTTCGTAAAGGATACTCGACAATAGACCACATTCACACTATCAATCAGGTGATAGAGAAATGCGCAGAATATAATCAACCCCTATATATAGCCTTCATTGATTACTAGAAAGCATTTGACTCAGTGGAAACCTCAGCTGTCATGCAGGCATTGCGGAATCAGGGTGTGGAAGAGTGTTATGTGAAAATATTGGAAGATATTTATAACGATTGCACAGCTACTATAGTTCTCCATAAAGGCAGCAATAAAATTCCAATACGGACAGGTGTCAGGCAGGGGGGAGACACGATCTCGCCAATGCTCTTCACTGCCTGCTTACAGGAGGTATTCCGGGGACTGGAATGGGAACAGTTAGGGATAAGAGTTAATGGAGAATACCTGAGTAATTTGCGATTCGCTGATGACATTGCCTTGCTAAGCCACTCAGGACAAGAACTGCAAAGCATGATCAACCAGTTAGACAGGCAGAGCAGAACGGTGGGGCTAAGAATTAACATGCAGAAAACCAAAGTATTGTACAACAGCCTAGCAAGGGAACAGCAGTTCGCAATTGGTAGCGAGGTTCTGGAAGTAGTAAGAGAATATGTCTACTTAGGGCAGGTAGTGACCGCAGATCCGGATCATGAGAGGGAAATAACTAGAAGAATCAGAATGGGGCGGAGCGCATATGGCAGGTTCTCTCAGATCATGAATGGTAGCTTACCAATATCCCTGAAGAGAAAAGTATACAAGAGCTGTATCCTACCGGTACTCACCTATGGGGCAGAAACGTGGAGGCTAACAAAGAGGGTTCAGCTTAAGTTAAGAACAACGCAGCGAGCTATGGAAAGGAAAATGATAGGTGTAACGTTAAGAGATCGGAAGAGGGCGGAGTGGGTGAGGGAACAAACGCGGGTTAATGACATCTTAGTTGAAATCAAGAGGAAGAAATATGCTTGGGCAGGGCATGTAATGCGAAGGCAAGATAACCGCTGGTCCTTAAGGGTAACGGAGTGGATTCCAAGAGAAAGCAAACGTAGCAGGGGACGGCAGAAAGTTAGGTGGGCGGATGAGATTAAGAAGTTTGCGGGGATACAGTGGCGGCAACTGACACAGTGCAGGGTTAATTGGAGAGACATGGGAGAGGCCTTTACCCTGCAGTGGGTGTAGTCAGGCTGATGATGATGATGATTTTTTTTATTAGCCTTTGCAAACGTTCACTGTATTGTTTTTGTCTGAATTATTACTATGAGTTCATTTCTCAATTCTGCTTTTTCCCTCATTTTGTTTTTCTTTTAAGCCTTTCACTTTTTGGATTTTATATCTGAATCGGTTTAAGCCTGGCAGAGCAGTGCTGAAGCAGGGGTCGCCCCACTTTTATTTTTACATGTTTTTATTCTGCGAGAACAAGCTCAAAAGAAGTCATTGGGATGCTGTAGTCGCAGAAGAGAGCGGTACCATTCATATTTTAATAAACTGACTCTGAAGTTTGTTGCGCCTTATTTAGCAGCTAATCTTTTAGCTGCTAAATGCTCGAGCTAAGGCTAGAGCGCAGGTGCTCAGCAAAACTGAAACTCAAATTTAACCCGGAAATTGCCGATGCGAACGAAATGATATATTTTGCCGCCCTCTGGTAACTGTGTCTGAATTGGCACGAATAGAAGCTACCGTTTTAAACCACTCATTTAGAATGATGACGATGGCGTTCAGAGTCGTACTGCGAACATTGCTGCCACCAAAAAATTGCACGGTGTCTGTGCCTACCGGGTCGGCGGTCGGTGCGCCTGTGTACCGCGTACGTCTTCTAGAGCCACAGCCGGAACTGAGTTCTTTGGCCAGTCCGTGCAGCGGTGGCACTTTAAAAAAGTGAGGGCCAGACATGGCATGATTTTGACGTGACGGCGATAGAGCAGGCGGACGAAGGAAAAGCCGTGCGCATTTCCACACTAATCAAGGATCAGTGTAAAGGATTGTGACGTTACTCGTTCAGCTCTGGAGTGAAAATGATAAATACTCGAGTTACATTGTGGATTCGAGAATGTACTGTGGTTAAAATATTGTTACGTAGCCGTTGGGGCTCGTAACCGAAAGGCTTTAATGGGGTGTTGACGTGAACGGCACCGGAGAACAAGCCAAGAGCACCCAGAGCAGGCCGGAGCCGATCTTCGTCTTCTTTCACTCCCCGGTGCACGCGACTTGCGAAGAGCAGCCGCCCAGCGGCTGCTTGTGGAAACGGGGCAATTTTATTCTGACGTACTCGATACAAAGTAAATCAATTCCGCAGAAACGAAAATTGGAGTAATCATTTTGGAAATTGAACCAATGATCCTTCAGTTTCGAGTCGGACACGCTGCCTCCGGGTCACTGAGGCATGTTCGTTCCATTTGGTTAAAGGGAGAACCTTTATGTCTTGTGGCGTATCACGTGATCAAGTAAGCCTACTGAAATATGCTGATTAGTCTACGTAATCGTAAGTACTACTTAAAAAGACAGTAGCAAATAACCATTAACGATGTCGAGTGATACGCTTAAGAAGGACCTTAAATTTCCATCCAATTTTCGTACTTCCCCGACGCTGATGTCCATGAGCGTCCATTGATGTGCCATCTACGTCCTCCAGAGGTGATCCCCCTCCGAACTGTGTGTCGCACGAATCAACCTTTACGTCGGCTGTGCGACCGACGAGCGCCCTTCGCTCCACCAGCAACGCACACTGTCTTCCCGTCCCTTGCATGGCTCCGCTACCCCGCTGGCCCGCTATGAGGAAAGGAGGAAGTTTAACGGAAAAAGTAGGTGGCTGAAGCACCAGTAAATACCGGTAGCCGAGCAATCCGAAGACTCAGCTCACGAAATCAACCTCGCAGAAACCACTGTCCTCGGAACCGAAGCCGTTTACCGAAAGACTCCCACTAAAGCCTTGGCACATCCAAACCACTCCAAACCTCCCCCCTGCGTATGCTACGGGTCTTCGCACCGCAGCTCTCAACGAAGGCACCAGCAGCCCACCCGCCGCCGCCGATCAGGACCGGCTAGATTTTGAAGCGCGGCGTCCGGTGAGACCGGAAGCGGCGGCTGAAGCGAGCCAATAGCAGCGCAGAAAGCGCGCTCTTCCGGTCCTCTGCCTGCCGCCGCCAACATGGCCGCCGTGGCCGCCGAGGTACGCAGTGTTCTTGGCACCGAAATGTTATTGTCGTGAAAATAAACGCTTCATCAGACTTGAAATGTCGCTTGTTTTAGACAACACGGCTGAACCTTGGATCGGAATGCCTGCGCTCCCTCCCTGAAGCGAATGTGTCGAAGACAACCGCAGCCGCTGGTGTACGCGGCTGAGCGGGCGTCCAAAGGTACGCGACGGCATGCATTCGAGCACGCAAATCTTTTAAATACTTAAGCGCGCGTGCTAAAATTTGTGCACTGGTGTCGAAGTGAAGCTTTCCTGATTTTAACAGAATGGTCAGCGTCGCTGTTCTCACAGACCTCCTTACGCAGTGGTGTTTGCCACTTGTTGATCACATTCGCTTTCGCGTCGTGGGATACGCGGCGGCGCGCAGCCGCTTCAACGCTCCTTGTATCTCCACCCGAGCGCCGCGCCGCCGCGACGTTTTCTGCCGCGCGAATGTCGTCGAAAAAAACGCCGCATGTATCCCGGGCTTGAAGCGCGCCGATGCCGCGCCAGTAAGCATGTTATTCCTGATCGGTCACAGGCATAGAAGGCTCAAGGGCAGCGCCGTGAAGGTAGGAATGTTTGCAGGAGACTTCAAAGACGTCAAGGACACAAATGTTTCCACTGTCGACCTTCATGCTCAGGCGTTCCGGGTAGCTAAAAACGAAACTTTGTGTGCGACTGTTGCTCACGACATCAGTTTACGATCACAACCGTATGAGGGATGCTTAAGTGATGCTAGCGTCAGCGTCGTGTAATTTGGTGACGAAAAACTGCAGCTTTCATCGATGCCTCACAATAAACATGCGCAGTCGAACTTGGAACCTTAAAATGAAGGGCTGCCGGAAACTGCCGCTCTAGAATAATTGCCACCTTTTTTCACGTGATACCAGTTGGATCTGAAGAGGGTATGAGATGCGGTGCAGCTCTCGCAGTAACATTTTATCCCCAGGGGCGGGCCAGCCCTCTGTTATTATCCACAGAAAGCAAACGCACGCTGCAGAAGACCTTTCGAGGCAAGTTCAAGCTGCAGCTGAGCTCGGTACATGCGAAATGCGACGAGGAGACTGAGCGTAAAAAATGTGACGGTTCCCAGGCTGCCTGGACCACAAAAGAGTTACGGTGGGCACTCAAGATCCCTACGTGCTGTGAATGAAAAACCTTCCGTTGACCTAAAGGCACTTATCATGGCCCTTGTAACTAATGACCCACATCGTTATTTAGTAACGTCCTTTATTATTGCAAAACTACCAAGACCACTATTACTATCTCGCTATGATTAATTACTACTATCTCACCTATATTTGCTGAATTCCCCGTTTCCTGTGATCATCCTTTGCAATTTCATGGTCTACTGCTGATGTCATGCGAGGGCATGACATGTCATTAGAGTTTTCGGACCGTTTCATCTGTGCAAAAACGCTGGGTTTGGTTGCCGATGAGCCATATGCTGACTTCGGATTGCAACCGATGCTGTCGCAACTTGCAAGTTCCGCACTCTCAGCAGCGTCCGACTCACAAGCTGCTCTTGTAGTGCGCATTGAATATGTTATAGGAGTTTCGATCACGTTGATACTGTTTAAGTGGTCTCTATAAGCATCCAGAAAGCGCATCAGGTAGTAGGGTTGGCCTTCAGGACGGCGGACTTCGGCGAACGGAAGCCAAGTATGAGAACCCTAGCGTAGGATGCGTTCGCTTACCTTCGTCACGGGTTATCGTATGGTTTTCTGGTTGCGTTCTCAGGGGTCAGCCGTAGGGGCTTGCAGTTGTTGTTGTTGTTGTCCTCTAGATAATGGCGCGTACCCACTGCGGGGGATTGGCCAAGACACAGGCGGCAACTGATAGGTGCACAAAATGTTAATCAAGAAAATAATGGCTATGAAAAGTAAAATAATTATGATAATAATAGCAGTTAGGAAATAAATGAAAGGATCTCAGATGTGTAATTGAAATAGGCTAAACAAATGCTCTGAGATCGGTGACTGAAATAGAGAACGGGGCTAAATATTTCACGTTTCAGAAAGCTTTCGTTCCAGAGGAATATTGATCATGAGAAAGAGCAGAGTTTAAGACGGCAGCCGTTTAGTGTCTGTAAGGAAGTTTTGCATGGCGGAGAGCACATTCCAGTTGCTGTGCCCAAGGGAGGAAGCCCCAAGAGACAGAGCAACCCCGGCAGACAGACTTAGACCAAGCTGTCGTAACGGAAGCTTCAGCAAGCGGCTCCGTAAAGAGGAGAAACGGCGGCAGGTCAACAAGAAATGATCTATCGTTTCGGGTTCTCCGCAGAACGGGCACAATGGGGAGACCGCCAGACCACATCTATAAAGGTAGAAGTTTAAGTGAGGCACGCGACAACGTAGACGCGTGAAGGAAACCTCAAGCGTGCGTGATCGCCATCCTTTACTGCACCACGGGTAAAGGAGATGCCGGAATTCGGGAGAGGAGGTCAGAGCTGATGCTGCGAATTCTTTCAAGAGCAGATACCTGCGAAACCTGGCCGCCGTAATATATGCGCTGGGTGGAAGCACAGATACGACTGGGCCTTGAAGAGATGCCTTCGCCAGGGTATCGGCAACCTCATTCAAATGGATTCTTCTGTGCCCAGGCACCCAGACCAACCGTAATGAACACACGTGGGGTGGAACCAAGCATTTGAGTAACCGAAGAGCCTGAAATGTTGAGGACGCGGTGAGAGAGGACCACAACGATAATGAATCTGTCATAATTATGACAGATGACAAGGAGCTGTTTAATTTGCACAACGCTAAGACCACTGCTAGAAATACGGCCAAATAAATAGGGGTGTAATCGGGAAGGCGGAGTGAGAATGACCAGTTAAGGGAGATGGAGAAAATGCCAACACCGGCCTTTTCTTCACATTGTGAGGCGTCTGTCGCTATCAGCACATGAGATTTAAAGCACAGCAGGTAATCCTGCAATAAACGGCTGAGCAAATGGAAATGCATTAACTTTGCATGTTTTGGAAAGATGTCATCGAAGACAATCTGAATAGATGAAGAATTGACGCATACCGGACGGATGTCCGAAATGCGGACGTTTAAGGGGACAAGGAGGGACTGCACAAAACATATCTGAGGGGTACGGAAACGAGACCAGGATTCGTTGAAAAATGGCCAAGGCTGACGAAGGAAGATCAAATTGGAGACATGAAGCGAAGAATCGCACATTCTTACGAAGGTTTTCACCATTAAGGGCCGAAATCTAGAAGTTAATGATGGAATACGCGCTTCCAGGTACAAAACGGAATTCGCCACAAATTTTGGAAGGCCCAAACAAAGGCGCAACGCCTCCCGCTCCAAGAGAATCAAGGGGCGAAGTTTATACGCTGGCGCACGAGAGAATAAAACACAGCCAAACTCTAAGACTGGACGGAAGTACATTCTATAAATCGTAAGAAATGAGTGTCTTCTCATGCCAGAACGAATACTGCTCAGCCTACGCAGCATACTGACTGCTCGGACTCCTTTCGCAGTGATCTGCTCGATATGGGCCCCCCAGGAAAGAGAAGGATCATAAGTTACTCCGAAGTATTTGACACTTTGCACTTGAGGAATTACATGGTTCCGGTAAACAATAGAGATATTAACTGGACGAGAGAGCAGAAAAACCAATAAAGCACATTTATTGACATTAAGGGACAGATTAATGTCTCCTAACCATTGGTCTAGGACATTCAGGTAGGACTGTAAGGACTGGTACAAAGAGGAAATGTCGTTCTCTGAAGCAAAAAAGGCGATGTCATCAGCATACACATAGGTGGACACCTGAGGACTGCAGGGAATACTGCTGACTAAGATGTTGAAAAGTACAGGGGAGAGGACCGCCTCTTGGGGCACACCTCTCGCTTGTCGGAATTTGCTTGATGAAACACCGTTCTGGAAGCAGTAAAATTCCCTGTCAGCAAGGAATTCAGCAACCCAAGCCACAAAGTATCTCGGAAGTCCTACTGCCTGTAGTCTTTGCAAGAGCGTCCTGTGTTCAACGCTGTCATAAGCTTTAGATACATCTAAAGTAACAAGAGCTGCGTATTGGTTTCGGCGACGAGCTAACTGTATGCGGCTCTCCCGATCGGTATGGGCACACCATATAGAGCATCCTGGTCTGAAACCAATCTGGCAAGGGTTCAACAACCCAGTCTCTGAAATAACAGACATTATTCTACCATGCAACGCCCTCTCAATTAACTTAACGAGATTCGAAGTTAAAGAAATTGGCCTTATATTGTCTAACACATAACCATCTCCCTGCTTTTTAAGCACCGGCATAATCTTTGCTAGACGCCACTCATTTGGAATCCATGGCCCCTTGAGAGAGTAATTTATAAGTGCCAGTAAGTCGGTGGGAGATTCCTCGAACAAAATTTTAATCATAGAAGAAGTCACACCATCGCGGCCAGGGGCCGCGGGTGGAAGGCGGGATACAGTGTTCGAGAGCTCAGTGAGGGTGACCTCCTCGAAATCGTCCAAAGTGGCAAGAAATCTCTGAGGACAAGGAAGAAGAGCCGTAAACCGGCGCTCAAGGCCTCTGCCTATCTCTTCCAGGGACTGTGCAAGTTCAGCCGGTGACTGAACTAGGGAGACAGCGTTCATGGTGGACGAGATTAGTTTCCTGGATTTTAGGTAATTGAATAAAGCGCGCCTATTACCAGATTTTGAAAGGAATTCGTAGCGTTTAGTATCGTGCAACTCCTTTGCACGAGATACGGTGCGCTTAAACGTAGCTGCAACGAACTTATAATCGATCCAGTTTTTGGGACACTGATTGTGGAGAAGTTTCTTCCAAGCAGCCTTTCGGCGCTATAATCTCGACCGCACTCTGCGTTCCACCAAAGGCACGGCGATGTTCCCTTATGTGCCTGAACCAAGAACTCCGATTTTTTACGAGCTCCATCCAAAATTGAACAAATGCGGATGGCATTATCTCCACTGTTGGAATGAGATAATTCCTGAAGTTCTGCTTTGAGGGCATTTTTAAAACTGTCGTAATTTATGAATGTGCGCCGTGTGCTGTTAGGAGAGGTCAACTGGCACATAACTTGGAAGCTGATCGGAAGGTGATCACTATTGGAGGCACAGTCAACTGGCGCCCAAGAGGACACAGTTATTCCGGGGGACGATAATGACAAGTCTAACGCTGAGCGAGACTGACCACGGACAAATGTGGGGAGCCCCGAATTTAAACAAATGAGGTTATTTACACAAGCCCAGTCCCATAAGAGCGTACCGCAGCGATCTGTTCGAAACCCCCACGAAACATGATGCGAGTTGAAGTCTCCAACAATTAAAACCTGTTTCCTGCAACTAGATAAAAACGAGTCAAGAGGCCGAACGTCATGCACACCTGTTGGAAAATATACATTAGCCAGAGTGAGTGGATGATATCCAGGAATATTGAGATCAAGTGCCTGAATTTCACACTGCCTGTCCATATATTGAAATGACACAGTTGCCCTGTGGCAAAATTTTGTGGATACGAACAATAGCAACCCACCACCTCTTGAGGGCCGGTCAAGCCTGAAAGAACGATAATTTTGTAAATTGTACCTAGAATCTTTAGTGAGCCATGTTTCCTGAAGAGCAATTAAATCTGGACTTAATTTACTCATTACACAAACTAAATCTGTTGAAGCAGAAAGAATAGACCGGCAGTTCCACTGCAACACCTTCAACGACACTATGTCGCCGAAAGGGACGCAGCGGAGACCGCCTGATCCAAAATGCTACCTTTGGAAGTAGATCTAGGGTGATTCTTTTTATTCTTCGACTGAGAGCAAGACGGACCAGCACCACCTAATGGAGACGCACTGCGCTTTTGAGCACGCATCTCAGTCTCCATATCAACGCACTCTTCAGATGAGATTTCTGTCTCACTGTGATGTGAATAACTGGTTGTAGGGATAGACGAAGGCTGTGATTGAGTCTGACTCAGTGGATTGGAAGTCACGGGCACAGAAGGTTGGGGAGGTGCAACCAATGGAGAAGTGATTGTGCCACAAAGAGGGGCAATAGAAGCTTGCAATAAAGTGGACATTTGGGATGCCATGACCTGCGAAATGCACGCGGACAGATTTTCAACTATGCGATCCATGGCACTTGCCATTGCTTTCTCCACCGCCGCCGCAATCGCTTGCGACAAGGAGGAATCCACAACGGTTGCATGCCGCGCTGCCACACTTGCATAGCCAGATGTCCTATCTTTGATGACTGCAACCGCCTCACGTCTTGAGCACCTGCGCTTCTCAATCAACTCTAGAACTTGAACTTCCTCAGCCCGCGCTGGGCATTCGGAATGGCTTGCTGAGTGTCCACCGCCACACAAACAGCATTTCTCGTGTTGAGAAGAACACCCAGCGGGGTCGTGGCTCTCTCCACACCCACAGCAACGAAAACTCGATTTACAGGCCTTGGCGCTATGGCCAAACCTCCAGCAATTACGGCACTGAAGGGGCCGAGATGTAAATTGATCCACACGGAAAACCAAAGGCCACACCTTAACTTCAGATGGACAAGACAGCCCCGCAAATGTAGCAATAACAGTCTCCGTCGGTATCTTTGTGCCATCCACCACACGACTCCATCGGTGAATGGCGATCACGCCAGCCGAAGTGAGCTTTTCTAATGTCTCAGACGCGCTTAGCCGTGGGTCTACGCCACGGACTAGCCCTTTCGAACACGCCAGATGAGGAGGTATGAATGCGCTCACCGGGTGATTGGCAAACGACGAACACTTGAGTAGGTCGGTTACGCATGCCTGGTCTGGCGATCTGCAAACGATCCCTCCACGGCCGAACTGCCGGACGTCAGTGATCCTCATGAAATGGGGGGTGGTAGATTTAAGAGCAGCCTGAACAGCCTCGGGGTTGTTCAGAACCATCCCTAAAATCAAATTACAAACTCAAGGGGCAGAGATTCCTCATGTTGTAAAAATCAGAATTTTAGGAATGATTATACAAAGCAACGGGTATAACGGTGATGCAATAACTAAGATGAAAAACTCCGCGCAACAAACGATGCGACTCATACAGCGGATTGCCAACAGGAGACACGGCATGAAAGAGCAGAATCTCCTACGGCTGGTACAGGCGTTCGTAGTTAGCCGTATCTCGTATGCTGCCCCCTTCCTTGATCTTAAAGTTTCAGAAAAGGAAAAGATAAATGGAATTATCAGGCGGTGCACGAAACAAGCTCTAGGATTGCCCATCCGTACATCCACTCACCGCCTCCTAGAGCTATAGGCATGCATAATACCCGGGAAGAAATTACGGAAGCAGTGAGAACGTCCCAAATCGAACGCTTAGCCGGGAGCACAACCGGCAGGGCCATTATAGAAAAACTCAATCTGAGCCGAGATAACAGAACAACCGCCAAAGTTGACATGCTCGGAGAAATTCGGGACAATATAGTTGTACCCCCATTACCCAGGAATATGCATCCTATTCATCACTCAGTGCGCCGGGCCAAACGGGCAGAGGCGCTAGAGAAACGCTTCCGCTCCTACAAAGACGAGGACGTGGTCTAAGTGGATGCCGCTGAGTATGGTAAGAACACGATGACCGTCGCGGTCGTCAATAATAAACAACTCCTCAAAATAAGTTCCTCCATACTCTCAGGTAACCCAGAGACTGCAGAGGAAGCTGCCATAGCACTGGCTTGTGTAGGCACAAAATCGAGGTACAACACCAAGTGACTCCAAAGTTGCCATACCAAATTTCAGCAGGGGCCGGGTCTCCCCTCTAACGAATACAATTCTAAGCCCTCATGTAATATACAGGAAATTTACACTAGTCTGGACACCTGCACATGCATCCCTGCCTGGTAATGAGACGGCCCACGAGTTCGCTCGAGGCTTTTCCTTCCGGGCAGACCCGAGCGAGGTGGTCTTTACAGACAGGGATCGCATGGTGACCTAGAGATAAATTACACAGCCCTATCGTTTGCAACGAGCTAGACTTCCTCCAGCGGATAGATCTTTGTCCAGATACCAAGCCATCAACTGGCGCCGGTTATAAACTTACACCTTTCCAATCCCGGCCCATTGGAGTCTTATGTACCCAGGGCAATTTTCAGACAAATGTGCAAACTGCGAACTTAGGGCCACCTTGGACCACATACTATGAGAATGTCCTCATGCCCCCCGGGAGGGACGAGGTATAAACGCAAAGGAGCAATGCGAGACCTTACTACTGAGCTCCGACCCGGCGACTCAGTTACAACTCGTCCGACTGGCCGAAGCCGCCGCCGAGAGTCAAGACCTTTCGGCCGTCGTCTAGGCGGGTAGCCCTCAGGCTACCCTCTTTCTGTTGGACATTAAAAGTTTTCCTATCCTATGCTATCAGGGCCTCATGTCGGAAGGCCCAGCTTCTTCTTCTTCTTGTCCTTAAATAAACTTCCTCGTGGATCGGCGTCTTCTTCTTAATGTTGAGCTCGTGATCACAGGCTGATCACACTGATGAATAAACGAAGCGGTAAAGATCCCGCCATCATAGCTTCTTCGGTTTTCGATGACTTTATCTCTTAAGGCGAAAGCCTTTAATGGCTCATACCGTCGTGACCAAGACGTGTTGGCAAATTTGTCCGCGTTTCCGATGGGTCGAAAGCGTTGTGACGTCACTGCGGGCGAATTTTGACGGGTGTCCATCGAAATATGCGAGACAGTTTCAGCGCAATTTCCTTTCCTCAAATACAGTTTTTGACTGGTGTCCACCGAGATATGTGAGGCAATGTTCGCGTTCCGCCCGCTCATGTGTGCGCAGGAAGTCCTACTCCCACTACACAGGGATATAATACGACCCACAGCCATGCAACAAAACGACAAGGCCGTTCTCGCCCTCGATCTTAAGGGGGCGTTTGATAATGTTAAACATGCAAGCATACTGTCTATTTTGAACACCACAAAGTGCAACTCGAAGGTCTTCGCCTATGTGAGAGACTCTCTCTGCGCGTCAGGCACTTCTTCGCACTGAGGACGAGGAATGCGTCCTGACCGCTTTGGGTACACGGGGTACACCGCGGGGGGCGGTGTTATCGCCCCTCCTCTTCAACATCGCCATGATGCACCTGCCCCGCCAACCTCCTCAGGTAGAGGGCGTAAAACACGTGCTCTACAAGACAATATTACAATGTTGGCCAACCAAGGGGAGGCTTGCGGAGATGGAGGACGCCTTCAGCAGGTCGCCTCCATAGTCGATGCATATGCTGCCCACTGTGCTCTCCAATGCGCTCTCGCCAAATCAGAGCTTCTACATGTCAGGACAAATCACACAATTTTTTTACTAGATATGTGGAGAGTCGTGTTGTCTCTACACATCTCTTTCGGGCAGTCCCATCAGTGAAGTGGAAGAGCTCCGGATCCTGGGTTTGTTGATAAATAACAGGCTTAGCCCGGACCCTGCTGTAGCGACACTCAACCGCATAGGTGAACAGGTAAGGTGCATGATCCACCGCGTTTCCAACAGGCGGGGTGATATGCGGGGTCGGGCCGCGCTACAGCTCGCCCACGCCTTCGTGACCGGCCGGATCCTTTACGCCGTGCCGTACCTACGCACCACCAAAACAAGAAGTCGAGCGCATTGACTCCATCATCAGGAAGACAACTAAGCAAGCACTGGACCTCCCGATGCCTACCTCCAACGCCAAATTGACGGCGTTGGGGGCGTTAAACTTCTATCAGGAGTTGCGGGAGCCTCACCTCGTGAACCAATAAACGCGGCGCTCGCAGACGGCTCCTGTGCGCCGCCTGCTAAACCACTTACACATCCCACACACATGCCTACAAGAAAGGACGGAGAAAATCCCGGTTCTGTGGCTCCATATGTACTGGGTAGCTCCGCTTCCGCGTAACATGGACATGACTTCGCATGAAGGCAGACGATAAGCGCGGTTTCGTGCGCTTGAGAGGCAATATGGATCTAAAGACGGCGTCTACTACGTGGATATCACAGGGTCGTCGCCGACGGGATTCTACACGGCTTCCGTGGTCCACCAGGCAATGAATGTCGACGGGCTAACTTTCCGGGCCCCAAACTGAACGCGGGCGGAGGAAGTTGCAATAGCTCTCGCTGCCGACCCAGCCAGAAGCGCGTGCCTGCCGCTGATGCACACGGTGTGCTCGGCGGTAAAGACCTTATTGCTTTGAGTATGTCAGCTCTTGTCACCTAGCGAGCAACCTGTTTGCTCATTGTTTCTAATACTAGTCGGTTTGTTCGTGCTGTGCACTCGCGTTCTGGATTTCCTTGATGTGGATATGATGCCCACACCACAAGTTCATGACATAAGCGCGATTTGCATGCGCAACTTTTTGAGGAGTTTCAAAAGCCATGCAGTTTTTCAGGTCTCAGTGCGCGCTCACTAACCTTCGCCGTGGCCAACACCTTTCGCACACACCACGATATTCAAGGCCCAAAATGCACAGGCAGTCAAGTTAGGCTGCCTCTCTATAATTTCAAGACAACGAAGTGTGCCACGCATCACACATATTCACGCTCGTCGAAAAAATCTGACTACTCACATCATTTTTCATGTTAAAATTTGGCGAGTACGAGGCCAGTAGGCCATGAGAAGGAATTCAAGGGCGCATGTGCTCCCCCGTGCTTAATAAATCGAGGTTCTTTCATCGTTTCCCTGAATCCTGCTGCCTACTCAAACATCGCCAGGATCTAAACACATGAGGGTAGTTACCCTCCAATAGGTTCGAAAACACACTCCTGCTCCTCCACGCAGCACTCCAGTCTTAAAGCATGAAAACGGCCCGCTAATATCAAGAGCGCAACTCGAACATTAATTATCCTTGTGTGCACACATTTCGCAGAAAGTCTCGATCTGTGTCTCCCACAGGGCACAGAAGAGGACACTGCGGCCCCTCGCCGCACTTTGGCACCACGGAATTCCGCCAGTTCTAACAAAATTATTCGCTAATTGACAAAGGCTTCTGGCTGTGCCCACCTAGTCGCCCAGTTCTCATCCAGGCTGCGTCTAGACTCCACAGGTACAGACAACTAAAACCCCTCGCCAACAATCGCTTCTTTCTGTTTCCCTCAGACGTAGCACAAGCTAAAGCTTTCGTTTTGTCACCTATGGTTCTGACGTTGACCATTTCAAAACTGCTTATACAGCTTCGTGGTCCCAGTGCCATGTGCCCATGACGTGAGCTTGAGGGTTGCCCTCTGCTGTACGGCATGTACGCAATTTCGCCCAGACTCCAGGCATCGAACCGCTCTATGTTCACTTTTAGTCTTTACTGCTTCTGTACATTTTTTTTCGTGCCAAAGAACTACAGCGGAGTTCTTTTAGTGTTTTTTAATGCTGCTAAAATTTCACCTGCCACTTCTTTTTGCTCCGAGATATAAAAAGGGCGAGTTAGTGCAAATCAACACTGCCTCCAGATGTCATCCACAATGGTCGATCTTTAGTTTTAGCAGTTTGATCGGCCGCTAGCATGGTGTAATGTAACTCGTAACTTTACATTCAGCATTCTTTTAATAAAAGATATTCTGTGAACTCAAGCCTGCAGTTGGTCCATGCTTGCTCAGCTCATTTCCTCGCGAAGCGCAGAGGGGTTGTCGTGCTTGCTCGAATAATGAACGAGCTTAATCCTCCAAAAACAGTCTTGATATTTGAAGGCTCCGTTCGTTAAGAGAGTAAAACATTCAGGAAAAATTTGAAGCGTAAAAACAGAACAAAAAAATACGCTGGTGGAGTAAGTACTCGATACGGTGCGACTCACTATATGAAACAAAACGCATCCTCAGCATAGTTTTCTTGTTTCAGAGCATAGTCAACAAATATAATCTTAATCACGCATG
This sequence comes from Amblyomma mixtum, assembly GCF_055824585.1. NCBI lineage: Eukaryota > Metazoa > Arthropoda > Arachnida > Ixodida > Ixodidae > Amblyomma > Amblyomma mixtum. Next base: position 129,563,169 of record NC_143019.1, read on the forward strand.
TGTAACACCTCACGCAGCATACCCTGAGTGCTCTCCGTAGATAAAACTAGGTTTCAGTCTACCACAGCTCGTGGTAGCTTGTACCACAGCTGTAGTTGCATGCTTTGGCGCTGCTCCTTTTCTTAGGATCAAAATTTTCTTATATATACGGCGTGAAGCATTGTCCCATGCTTGTGGAGACACACAGGTCTCTAGCATAGACCGTGGAGGAAACTCATAGAATGTGGGGAGATAAATACGTTCTGCCCTCGGTTAATCGCGGCTGATACAGTTCAATACCGCCGGACCCCCACCCCGTGAACGCGTACGCTACCCAGCGCACGCCGACCACAGCGCGCTTTGCCCTAGGGGAACAAAGGGAACGACACTCTCGATAACATAAACAGCATTTACTGCTGCAACATTAACGACAGCTAGCAACAAAATAAGGTAAGGAATCGAGGACGTCCGACTCACCAGCAAGGTTATGAGCGAATATTCGCTCACGCTGGGGGCAGAAGATACCCTGCGGCCGGACGGGACGAGATGCGGGAGGACGTTCCTGCCGACGAGGCTTCGCCATTCGCCGCGCCGGCGAAGAGCGGAGCGCCGCGCGTGAACTTCAGCGCGCGTCCTAGTTCCCCGAGCCGAAGACGGCCGTCTCAACCGCGCTGACGCCATCCGCGGCACTCGTGTCACTACGACACCGGCGCCCTCTTTTCTTAGGTTTGGTTTGGATTATGAGGTTTAACATCCCAAAGCGATTCAGGCTATGAGGGACGCCATAGGGAAGGACTTCGGAAATTTCAACCACGTGGGGTTCTTTAACGTGCAGAGTCATCGTACCGTATATGGGCCTCTAGAATTTCGCCTCCATCGAAATTCGACCGCCGCGGCCGGGATCAACCCGCGTCTTTCGCGTCTGCAGCCAGGCGCCGTAGTGACTGAGCCACCCCGGAGTTAAGGTATTTAACAATGCTAGGGATTATGCATCGCGGGGGAGCCAACCACGGGACCAGCAGGGGCAGGTCCCCACCAGATGAGTAACAACAGAACCTACGGCTACAAAGTTTTTGGTGCCCATTCCTGTCAACACTCATCGTTGAGATATCCATTCCTTGACAATCCCACTGTTTACTGAGTCTGACGAGAATATACTTGTTCACATAATCTGCGCCATTATTTTTTCACTATGCACATCTATGTTTTGCATCCCTGTCTTCCCCCTGTCCCTTTTATTTTCGCCGGCCTCAGCTCAGGTGCTTAAGATACTGGATAAGGTCTGCTACGGTCGGCAATCGACTTTTGCTTCTTTTTTCTTCAACACTTAGTTTGGAATTAAAGCAAAGCCACTATTGTCTCCACCCCGCACTTTGAACTACCATAGACAACGATATCCAAAGCACTGCTCCAAATGCTATTATTTGATTAGAATGGCAGGATCTCACTAAAAAGAAATAATAGCAAAGAGCCGCGGGCCGTACCACCAAAGCGCAAAAAGCTTAAAGCTAAAGAAAAAAAGAGAAAATTTAATACTAGTAAAACAGAAAGACTGGAAAGGAGATTGGTCACTATTACTGCAGGATTTTTTTCCTGAACAGGATATTGACAATGAATTGATTTCATATTGACGATGGTGAAGAGTCAGGGCCCACGCTGTTTTGATCCTGAGTGGTTTTCTTGAGGGTATGTTGAAGAAGTTCAGAGAATGCGCCAGAACACGCAGCGCGAGATGCGCCGACAATGGCTGTGTGTTATAGGGCATCAGGATATAACTAGTTTCTCGGATTGCGCCAGCGCTGGTTGAAATCTGCCTGGAGGCTGAACTTTTTTCAGCTGGGACCCGTTCGAACCGAAAGCTTCAGAACATTTCAGGTGTGCTCGCATCCATATTCGCCCTCATGCTCGGAGTCAGGTTCTCACTCAAGTGCGGCGCCACGTCCAGTGCGATTTCGCAACGATGTACGCCTTAATTGGTCGAGAATAGGAGTTAGAAACGTGTCTTGCTTAAAGGGTAACTGAAGTGGTTTTATAATGGCAGTAGTTTAAAATGGCCGGTTGTGTTGAAACATGCAAGTAAAGCCTGCGAAATCATTTTCCGCTACCGTTTGTAATGATGGCGTAATCGTCGAATAAAGCGGCGTCGGCGCCCAGCTTCTCTGCAGTGTCCAGCGATGGTCAGATGTCCCGATAATGACGTCACCTATGACAGCGTGAGTTTATGGCTAACAAACAGTTGTTTCATGGAAAAAAAACAATGCCACGAGGCATTGTTTGGCGGCATCAGATGACACACAGCAGCATGCAGGCGAAGGCAGCGGATATCTGAAATTTCGGCGATAATGACGTCACTAGGAGTTTCCCCGCATTCTCCAACGGAGTGAGGAGAAGCCTGAACATCGTCGCGATTTTAATTTACGATTATTTCTCAATTTTAAATGCTAGGGCAAAAATACTTTGCGTGCTTTACCTAGAAGCTTCATAGATTTGAATTCTTGAGTAACCTCGAATTCACCAAAAACCGTTTCATCATCCTTTCAATACAGTTGCCCGCGCACCCTTGTGAGAGTTGAGGCACATTGGCAGAGGTCAAGGCACTATTACGTTTTGCCGTATTAAGCTTTCTTTGCTGAAAATTAAATAATTTGGCAGAATTGCCTGTCTGGTTGGGTTTGATACCTTACAGTAAACTGCTAAACATCCCCAACTGAAGAAGGACACGAGTCGACTCCAAAACACCAGGATTTTTAAATGAACCGTATCTAGCCGGAAACGCTTATTTTTTTCAGGTGCTGCTGATGACAATAAATCTTAACACTTGCGTCTCAATACATAGATGTGAACACGACCAAAATTAGAGGACAAGAAACAGACTTCCACTGCCAGCAGATGAGAGATGGCAGCATCCACCTGTTCTGCAAAGAAAATGTCAAAGTATGTGGGAACCTCCAAGAAAGAAAAAATGATACCTTCCTTCTAGGCTACTCACACCAAGAAAAGTACAGGAAAACAAGCACTCACGAAGTAAAAAGTTCAAAACTAAAACGACGCATGTGGAACTAACGACTCCCAGTACACTAGTCTTGCAGTAATGGAAAGGGAATGGAATAGTAATAGTATAATCCACAATTATAAGCCTTTACATTAACCCTTTCGGACGCCACTGGGCATCTCCGGCAAAGAAGAGTATATTTTCTCCATCTAACAAATACCGCATAATCTAGAAAACTAATAAACATGTTTTCCAGCGAGAAACATCTGTCCATTATCCGCACGCATGTTTGGAATTCTGTACAAAGTGTTATCGTGCTCACGAAATAACGGCACGAGACGGGTTAATATGATGAATTTTTTCATTTTGTTATATTTTCTTTTTGTGCAATCCACGCCAAATGGCTGACCCAAATGGTCGACCGAATGCGAGCCGCAGAATCTCCAATAAAATACAAAATTATCTTTTGCAGAGCGGCAGAATGATCTGCTGTCCAACTGACAATTCTAAGGAGTACAATTCATTAATCTCGCTACATAACGTGCAAACGCATTAAATAAGGGCGATTCTGTCATGTGCACAATTTCGTAGGAGGAGGAGGAGGAATAAGAGGAAAGGCAGGGAGGTTAACAGGAAGAATAATCGGTTTGTTACCCTACACGCGGGGAAGGGGGTGAGGGGATAAAAAAATGAAAGAGAAAGGGGAGTAGCAGAAAACGGAAGTCACACGGAAATCAGCGTTCGTTAAGTGAGAGCCTACCATGCAGGCCAGGAGTTCGCAAGAAGCGGAGAAGTGCCTTGGAGGCCTTCACCGCCGTCGATCGCCGCGGCGAGTGGCCGAGAATCTTCATTTCCGTCAGTGGGAGTGGATCTAGACGCTCCAGCGCACGGCTGAGAGACTGCCTTTCGGCATTGGAGGCAGGGTAGTCACAAAGAATGTGAGATATAGTCTCGTCACACCCGCAGATGAGGCATGCAGGGCTATCATCCATACCGATTAGGAAAGAGTAACGGTTGGTGAAAGCTACACCAAGCCACAGGCGATACAGTAAAGTTTCTTCACGTCGTGGTAGGTGGGATGGAAGCCGGAGCTTCAGATGTTGGTCGAAGGATTTTAAACGTGAATTGGAATATTGGCCGGGATTCCACGCGGCGATCCTGATGTCCCGTGCAAGTGCGCGAAGCCTGCCCGCTGCGTCTCATCTCGAAAGGGGGATGGACACAAAATCGCCGTCCTAGTGAGAAGTTCGCGCGACTTCATCCGCGCGGTGATTGCCTTCTATGCCGCTATGCCCCGGTAGCCATTGGTAGATAATCACAACTGCGTACGCAGCGTACGTAAGGTGTAAGGAAACAAGCAATACAACGCAGTTTTTTACACAGAGAGAGAGACATGCTGGATAAAGCAGTTCTTTAATGTACCACGAAGTAATCCCATTGCCACCCCTGTACAAAAATGTGGGTGGGTTGCCAGTGAATGGAAAGCCTAAAATGTGAGCAATGAGCTGCTCTGTAGACCTCCAGGTGAGCAGTTGGGACTTAGCCGGACACTTAGTTATTGATCCAAATTATGATACTCCATTCAAGGATGAGTCCCTTGCATTTCTCTATTTTTAGGAGCTTTTCGTCACGAGCTGCTGCAGAAGAAGACGCCGATCCTCGCATGTAGCACGGGTACTTATCCTTGCAGACTGCCTCTCTGTTTTGGTCTCTCTCCAAACTTCCGGCACCTCTATATTGATGCGTTCCCTTAGGTTTTTGATTCCGTGCACAGTAAGGGAGGTCCGCCTTGTCTGCGTACCTGGTCATTCGGGTATCTATTTCAACGAGCTGGCTGACTTACTGGCAAGGTCAGCTCTCACAGCCCCAGTAATATATCCCGTGCTTCACCTCATTCTGTTGGAGACCTCCCTTTTCCAGCGCTTCCAACATATATCAGCCAGCTTGGGTTATTCTTTGCTGCATACCATAGATTTTCAACATTTAAAGTTCCCATGCAATGGCCGATCGTGTAAGTCCAGGCGGTGTGAAGCGTCCATGAAGTTTTTGCGATGCAGAGTCCCCCACCTCAACTTGTACTTATGCAGATGCGAGTTCGCTACGAAAAACCTTTGTAACACATGCGGAGACGTTGAAACAATTGACCATTTTCTCCTCTCTTGCAGGCAGTTCGCATTTCAAAGAAAACAGTATTGGAGGTCCCTATTTGGAGGTTAGGACTCCCTTTGTCACTACCAGTTCTGCTCTCGTTTGGTGCGAGCGCCACGAGATTCTCGTTAAGCACTATTTGCGGCTACCTTCATGACTACATGATTGCAACTGGTCGCTTAACCTGTTAAATCCATGTCCAAAAACCGCATGACCAAAAACCGTATTTTATTTTATTCCTGGTATATCTAATTTGCTTATTTACTGAAGAACTTTAACAATTCATACACATTTTCTAATTTCAGTAATTCTACTATTCTACTTAGTTTTTTTTTCCGCACATATACCTCCTTGTCATTCACCACCATATCTCGGCCAATCCCCCCGCGTGAGTATGTGCCATTGTCATGTGGAGAAGAAGAAGAAGAAGCTTGTCTCCCGATTCACGTTTGGCTCCAATATTTTGTCGTAATCCTATGGAAATTTCCTTATTTATACCACTATACCTTGGCCAATCCCCCCACGTGGGTATGTGCCATTATAAAGAGGTGAAGAAGAAGAAGATTCTTGGAAGATCCCTCCGTGTTGGTATGTGCAATCTTTTCAAAGGCTAACAAAAACAACTACAAGCTTGCTTTCTCTTGCAGGGTTTTGTGGACGTCTTTTGGCCGTCAGCGCCACGGGAACGGCCCTGCCTTGAGCAAGAAGCCCCGTGGGAATCAACCCGAGCAGGTACGAATGCTCTTTGTACGCCACTGACCGCTTGCTGCGCTCCTGCTCACCAACCGACACCGTCACCGCGCCTGACGCCATTGCTAACGGGACTTCCGATGCTTCATGAAACCATTCAAGGGACCGGTAGATAGCGAAACAGAGCAGCGCACTGAATGCGCTACACAGCTGCAACACGTGGGTCGAACTCTTCTTACATTAGGACCCTCAAAGCTGTCGAAAGCTGATCACAGTCTATGATGTCATAATGTCACTCACTTTTCTAACAGAACACCGCGCTAGTTAGCCCGGCAGGTGCACCAAAAGGTCGCCAGACACACTCCAGACCACTGCAGTCGCCATTTCGATGAACACAAATTGCAAAAACGTCCGCGTGGTGTGCAGTCGTTGCGCGTTCAAAAAATATGACTCTCCACACTGGATTTCCTCCTAATCCTCGTGCAGCTTCGGGAGCTCAAGCCCATCATACCGTACAATACATTAACCAACCACCTTCTCACCGCCTGCAGAAGGCGCCTTGCAGCAGGTGTATATATGTTTGCTTCCGACATCTGTTTTACGCGAATACAAATAGGTGTTTCGCCCCGGCGCCCACTGCGAAACCCAAGAGGGTAATATGTACTTCAAAACATTTTCGTGTGTCCGGGGTGTGAAGGCCGAAGCCCTTATTGAGCACGGGAAAAGGGCTGTCCTGCTCGGCTCGATACAAGATGTACAGCCGCTTCCACGCCAGAACGGCCTTCGCTCCCAGCCTCTGACAAGGGGAGCGTCACGCGGAGGACCTATAACTTCCTGTTGCACATGAAGGGTCGTTGTCAAGCGAATTATCATGCCTTTTAATAACGGAAACGACATTTCTCGGTCTATGCTGTCTAGGAGCACTTGCTTAAACATCTTTTCTGCGTCTGCAGGCACTTTAGAAATCAATTGCTCTGAGCTTCTGATTCTCGATGGTTACTCTCACACCAGGGGCCACTGCAGCGAGCATGTTTTCTCTGCTATCCCGAAATCATCGTCGTATCGATAATCAAGCTTTCAGTGTCACACTAGCATTTCTTTTTCTTTATATCCTTCATCTAAACGGCTCTCAGGACACCATCTCCTGGCCTCTATCCATTCAGTTACTGGCGAATCAGTTTAAAAAATGTGTATGTATTCCACAACTTTTCTTCGGTCGCTTTTGGTATATTTTATGATTTTTTAGATATCTTTTCTCCTTTCACCAATTCCTTCCGTCGTAAGAGCAGTGATAAAAATGATTCGAGATAAATATTACCGTGGGCGCTTACGTCGCGATGTCCTTTTAGGGTCGGATGTCATGGAAGATTTTCGTTACTCGCGAAAGGATCCTTTTGCCGGAGGCCAAGATACGCTCATCACGGCACTGCGTTCCAACGCTATAGTCGTATATTGTGTCGTGCTTTAGGACTGCAATACACTGTTTTTTTCTTTGCTATCACCTCAGAAAAATTCTTTTTTCTGAAGAACAATGCATCGGTGTATGTGGTACCTAAAATGATCATGGACCATTTTCCCCAAAACGATAGAAACAGTACCTTTTATTTATTCAGTTTCAAACCAGCTCCAAGGTAGCGATAACTGTACTGCATAATTGTTCCCTCTATTCCCTCCTGCTTGGACGCAGTTTGAAAACAACGGAAAAGATAAGAGTTCTTTCGGTTACAGCTCTGGAAAGCCGGCCTCGGTTGCAGCATTGTTTGCATGTCGACTTGCGATCGCCACCCTGCGTTTAGAGTAAGCTATAAAATGAATCAGTGAAAAACCGTAGCGCAAAATGAGACAAGGACTGTGAAAAACGGACACACACCGCTATATGTGTGTGTCCACTGCAAGTCCATCTTTGTCAGTCCTTTTCTCTTTTTGTGCTTCATTTTTCCCTGAATAATAAATAAAAAAATCCAAGCATCTACCCTTGTATAAAAAGAAATTTTGTATTTTATTGATTAATGCAAACGGCAAGGCAAACATCGATTTTTATCAGATGAAGCCGAGTATGCATAGGGCAAGAAAGAAAAAGCAAGTGCGCCCTATCGCTTCAGCATCACCACCTCGTCTCAAATAGCTGTAACAGCAATCTAACTCCAACCAGCGACACACAGATTATATCACTAGACAGTGATAAGGTTGACCTTTACGAAACGTAACATTTATACCACCCAAATGTTTTCTTTACATTGTCAGAGATGAAATTGCGGACAGGTGTCGCGAGCTGCTGGCTCGGAAACTGCACGCAAGGAACACTGAGGAGCAGCCTTAAAATGCAATCAGTAATAAAGTGCGGGTGTGACTCTCTACCGCAAATACACCATTTATCAAACGCATTGAATGAAAAGATGCCCATGAAATTTACAGCTGCGTGTGAGACTTCGTCCGAGGTAAACGGTGTCTTGACCATCGTAGTGTGTCGCGGACTTCCCCGCCAAACTGGTGGCCAGAGAGACGGTTGTCTTGATGAGTCCCGCAATAACTAACCTTTACTGGGCAGTGAGCTCTCTGTGGTGGCAGGATTCAGGCGAGCCAGCCCCGTAACAGTTCCCTGCTCGAGCCAGGGGGCACTCTACACTTGTGTGGTGCACGCGGACCCGCAAACGCTATCGTAGGAGTTGTGGCGCCGCTATACCCATCGCCTCTCTGCTCCTGGGGTGTACGGAAAGGGAGCAAAGCGCATTCTTTTCTTTTAAAGTAATTGTACTTTGCTGTATGTGTAAAATATCCATGCCTAGATATCTCCATCTGGCAGCAACGCGGTCACTGCCTTTCCTACGCAGAACCAGGAAAAATGGCCGCGGCTGCCACCACTGAGGAACAGCACGACGACGAACTTGAACCCAAACAATACCCCACTAGCTTGGTCGTCATGGCGGCGGTTGTGGCCCTGACAACTGCACTCGGCGTCTTCTGGTTCCTGCTGCCCAGAGAGCGTAAGAGTGGCGCCACCACGACGGAGCCCCGGGGACCCCTTTGCAAGAACAGCCACTGCATGAGCGCAGTCAAGATGCTCAAGGCCATCATGAAGCCTGGAGCGGACCCGTGCCATGACTTCTACACCTTCGTGTGCGGCAACTACCAGAACCCATCTGGCCAGGTGCTTGTCCAGATGGATGAGGAGATGTACAGCAGGCTAGCCCAAACACTGCAAGCCGCATGGTCGTATCCGTCGCGGGACCAGAGTGCTGCCCAGAAGGCGGGCGCCCTGTACAAGAACTGCATCGAGGGCCCATTGGACGAAACCGAGTCGCTGCGCACATTCGTAGAGTCCGTGGGTCTTGGCGCTAGCAGCTACGCGTACGCAGAGCCATTGGACAAGATCACCATGCTTTTTTTCAAGTACAACATCGTAACCGTCCTGGGCATGTCCCTAGAGGACGCCAAGCTCTCTCGTCGCAAACGACACCTTGTCCTGACAATGAGCCTTTCTCATCTGCTCTGGTTGCGAGAGCGCAGCAAGAACCCGCGAACGGCGAACTTTTATCTACCTCACATGCGAGCCTTTGGACCCAACCCCAGTTTTTTCAATGCCTTCTTCTGGGCGTCCGATATAATCACGGTTGAAAATGCAGCGTTTGGCATTGTATCCAACCCTGCGACACTAAAGATGGACCAGGATGCTGTCTTTTCAACCGTGAATCTCCTGCAGAACTATACGCCCAGCATACCATATGGTCTGTGGGCATCCCTGGTCTCCGTGCACTCCGGAGGTGTGTACGGCGCACAAGACGACGTTGAGGTGAGGTACACAGATATGTCCGATCCCATATGCTCATCACTGTAGAGAAACCCTTGGGCTGAATTCAGTTTTCCGGTCATGTGAAATATGGGCTAATAATCCATGGGCTCGCTTCTTACCACGAATGATTTGCTGACACTTTATATTTTCATTATATTACATTTTCTTCCCCAGAATGAAGTGAATTATACCGTGTCATTTAAATATGTCGTAGTGTCTTGGTGCTCACTATCCCGATGCACGCCGTACCCACGCCCGGTGTCACTGTGTTTACTTTCCTCATATCCGCCACTCTCCTGTATATCCGCTCTCATGGTGCCCTCTCGTTTAAATCTATGATATGCACTCCATATAAAATTTTTTACATCTCCTTGCGCGGTCTCTCGCTGCGCATTATCCCGTGTCCTCTTTATCCCATGTCGTCTTATTTCATTTGCAAAACTTTGGTTTAGTTTATTGGGTTTTAACGGCCCATAGCGACTCAGGCTATGAGGAAAGCCGTAGTGGAGGGCTCCGGAAATTTCGACCATCTAGGATTCCTCAACGTGCACTGATATCGACACTGACACTGAAACTGACGTGCACTGAATTTCGCCTCCACCGAAATTCAGCGGCCGGGGCCGGGATCTAACCCGCGCCTTTCGAGTCAGCAGTCGAGGGCCATATACACTGAGTCACCGCGGCGGCTACTTATACAGAAGTAGATTTTCATCAATTGCAGACATCTTTTTTTTTCGGTTTACAACTGCATCTGGGGAATGCGCGAACTTTACGAAACCTACCAAATTTCCTGATATATTTACCGCTCTTATTTATGTGTTTCATTTGGAACCCTCCTTGCCAAGCACGCACCGCAGCTTCGAATACAGACCCGTAAAGCCAAGCTCAATGAGGCGATGTTCACTTAGTAAAATAATGCCCTACTACATTTACCGCGATACTTTAATCCTAGAGTAACACCGATAGTCTTGCAATGTTTTCCTTTCTGTCGATGTTCTGATTGGTTCAAGTTACGAACGCACAACTGCATTTCTTCGTCAATGCTACTGCACTCTAAACTAGGGAATAGTTGATAGTCGACAATGTAATGATGGCTTATAAGGTACGCCCCTCCAGGTGAATTCTTGTCATAAGAGAAGGGAAGTCATGCACACCTCTAGATACGAGATACCTAAAGAGACCTCTCTGCCCACCTTAATGTACTCCCTGTACAGAAGATTCGGAAGTATAATCTTATCATGAAATACAAGAAATGTTAGAAATAATAATCCAATTCTCTTTAACCTATAGAACTTTTCGAAGACATTTGGAAATCAAATCAAATCAAATCAAATCTTATTTCCATCGGTGCTACAGATGGAGGGCTACGGAAAATAAGCTGCCACTTGGCAACTTGACGAGTCCGCAGCTCCATATATAAGGCGGCGTGTAGACAGCACCAGATAATGAAAAAACAATAAACAAATCAAGACACTTCATCAGTGCATAACAAAGAAAAAAAAGTCCGGAGCTAGGTAAAACAAACATCAGAATAGATGAAATCCGGTTAGTCAATCGGCAAACATGTCTCTAAGTTTAACAGTGGAACAACTAAATAAATCAAAATTCAGTGATTGACAGTAGTTTAACAAAGATGGCAGAGAATAACACAATCGCTCCATACCAGAATTCAAGCGTGCTACAGCAACCTTCCAGTTTCCTCCATGTCTAGTCTGATAACATTTAGGGTTTCCTTCTAAATGTGCCAAGGCATCCAGGCTATGAATATTTCTTTTTCACTTGATATTTAAACCGATCACTCAAACGGTAACGGTATAGCTTGTGGGCTGTGTTAACATGAGCGCTGTGAAAAAATTCTGCAGTCGTTGCGTTGTAGCCAGCATTGTACACGTGCCGTAGATACCGTTTTTGCATATGGAATAATTTTTGTGTGTTAGAGAATGTAGTTGTGCCGCACACAAGCTGGCAGTAGTTGACATGTGAACAGAAAAGAGAATTATAGACCAATATTTTTGTTTTGGTAGAAAGCATATATCGGAGACGACGAACTACACCGGTTATTCGAGCAAGTTTCACTAATACAAAATTCACATGAGATTCCCAGGACATATTGGCAGTGAATATGACACCAAGACATTTGAAATGGTCAACAATGTCAACAGGATGAGAGTTTAAAACAATATCAGCATGAGGAGGGACAGGTTTATTTTCAGGCCGCAAGACAACTGCTTTTGTTTCATTTTCGTTAATCTTCATGTAATTGGATGAGGACCATTGCTGCAGCTGGACTATGGTGTCGTTACAATCAGTGATGAGTTTATCGATGTGATTACCAGAAAAAAATATGCTAGTATCATCTGCATATATAATAAATTTGGCGTTCTGGTTAATATTAACAATGTCATTAATATACAGCTTAAATAGCAAGGGGCCCAATATGCTGCCCTGTGGGACACCACAAAGCAGTGGCAGGACTGGTGATCGCGAGTTGTTTATTTGGACTACTTGACATCGATGGGATAAATATGATTGTAATAACTGTAATCCACACCCTCGTATACCGTAAAAGTCCAACTTCTGCAGCAGAACATCATGATTCACCAAGTCGAATGCCTTGGAAAAATCGATAAATAGGCCGACTACTATTGCCTTGCTTTCAAACTGCGTTAAAATATACTCTTTCTGGTGAAGCAGAGCTAATTCAGTGGACAATTCTTCCTAAACCCAAACTGGTGTTTCGTTACTAATTCGCAGTGGTCAGCAAAACTTACAAGCCTACAGTGAATTATTTTTTCAAGAGGCTTAGAAAATATCAGGAAGAGAAACTGCTGATCAATACCATTTACCTATACCAATCACTGCCTACACATGATACACTAACAAATGCATTATTGTAATTTTTAATACGGGAGTAATTACTCATTGACGTCCACCCGAGCGCAGTCATACGGCTACAAAGGAAAGCTGTACAGCTTTCTCAGAAACTTCGTAGTTAAAGAAAAATTCGTCCTGGTCCGGGGTTCGAACCCAGGACCACCGCTTCACCGGAGCAGTCGCTCTACCAATTGAGCTAACCAGGACGGCAAGCTTATGGTAGGGCGAGAGCGAATTTATCTATAACTCGAAGTGGGAATAGTGTTGACCAACAAATTGTAATTTCTTGCGAAGACAAAAAATTGATATTAATAGCATGACCAGACGACAAGGGAAAAAATACCTTATTCTAGAAAACACATAGATTTGAAAATGTTTACTCGTCAAATGCAATTGCTTTTTACGAATGTTATGCTGCTGTGCCTTTTGTCGGTCATACCTATTTGTCTCGCCTAATGGTGAATTAAGGAATTAGAAATTGTGTACATACATGATATCTAAAAGCTCCATAGGAATGTGCGAAGTGACTGAAAATTAATATCAGACATTTACAACATTCATGGTTGCTCATCTACTTCCATTTACCATATTTTAGGCGCTGTGGGTTTTCCGTACAAACAAATACATGTCCACTTTACAGTCAAGACTGCCTCCCGGGCCAAGTAGCGATCTGAACCTAGGCACGCTACTGTCATAGTAACGTCTTGTTCCTGCCCCTAACATTCTGAGTTTCGACAGCGCTACTCCACAAGGCCTAACTGCCTCAACAATTGGATTGGATTGGAAAACGTTTATTGTCAGCACTGAGCCCTAGTGGGCATTATACTAGGTGGCTTCGAGCCCATGGCTCTTGGCGACCTTGTGAGCCCACTCAGTGGCCCGGACTTGCGTCAACGGGTCTGAGCTGGCCAGTATAGCCTCCCACCGCTCTAGAGAAGGGTCTGGTAGTAGGTCCGCCGGTGGCGGCGCCTTTTTGCAGCTCCATAAAATGTGGTCATATCCGGCTATCTCGCCGCATTGTTTGCAAGTAGCGTTGTATTGCGTTGGATACATGTGTGCTAGTCTCGACGGGCTAAAGAAGGCTCGCGTCTGGAGCCGACGCCACGTTACCTCCTGGCTTTTGTCGAGCTTTTTGTCTGGTGGCGGATAGATCCTTCTTTCCAGTTTAAACTGATTGGTGTATTCGTGAAATGATATGAATGCATCTCTCGTGAAATTCGGGGACTCAACCCGGCTCACTGCTCGGCTGACATAACCTCGAGCTATACTGTGAGCCAACTCGTTTCCCCTGTTCCCCGAGTGTGCCGGCACCCATATTAGTTCCACCTCTCTTTGGTCCCAGTCTTTATCTCTTAGGATTCGTTCTGCCTCCTGGGAGATCATACCCCGCGCAAAATTGTTGATAGCCACCTTGGAGTCGCTAATTATGGTGACTGCTTTGGTGCTGGCCATTGCCATGGCGATAGCCGCCTCCTCCGCTGTCCCTGAGTTTTTTGTTTTGACCGAACCGGCCGTTAATGTTTCACCCGAGTCGTTCACGGCCACGACCACAAAGGAGTCGCCTCCTTGGTATTCCGCCGCGTCTACATAGGTTGTGTATTCCGAGCCTTCGAGCTTGGCTTCAAGGGCCTTTGCTCTGGCTCTCCTCCTGCCTTCGTGAAAAGCAGGGTGCAAGTTTTTTGGAAGTGGTTTAATAGTGAGTAATTTTCTAACTTTGGTCTGTAATTTTCCCTGCGCGTTTCTTTCCGGAATTCTATCATGTAATCCTAGGTTGCTCAGGATCTTTCTCCCCGGGGGTGAGGTCGCAAGCCTCCTTAATTGCGCAAATATATGTGCCTCGCATAGTTCCGTGGTGGTGTTGTAGATCCCCAGTTTAAGAAGTCTTTCCGTAGGAGTGCAGTGGGGCAGCCCCAATAGTTCAGCTTTACCTTCACGGTGACCTTGGGGAAAACTTGCGCAGCAGCAGCCTAGGTATAAATTGAGTAAATATTGCAGTGAGTGGCTTTCAAACTCGCGGCGATGCCAAGACATCCGCTTCGCTGGCCGCTGCACGAAGGCACTATGCTATCGCAGCAGCCAATCACGCTTCGTCTAAAACTGCAACACACACTCGGGCTGTGCATTGCGCATCGTCGTCTTCATCAACTTCCATCTGCAGCGCGAACAGATCGGAAGACTAATATCGTCGCCAGACGTGCCGACGTCCCAGAAAGCAAAACCATGGGCTAATCAAGATAAACGCATGCTTTCGCACGTCTGCGCGGTTTATCAGCGTTAAACCCCTAACACTTTGTCCTGTCGTCGTTTTCAGTAAAAAGGCTGAATCAAGAAACATGAAAGCAATGTGAAGAACATTTCGTGCAAGTAATTTTATGTCATCTTCGCATTGGGCACACGCAGCTTGATTGTCGGAAAAGAAGATAAACCGACATGCGAGTGATGCAGAGAAGTAGCGTTCATAAGTCATATCTCGCTTACACGCACGAAACTCTAGAAACCAAGAAGAAAGAACTTCTCATGAATTTGATGATAAATGCTTCCTGTTCCACCTTTAGTTTCTTTTAGCAGAAAAGGCAGTTGTTTAAGTCTCTTGGAGTCTTATCTCATTTTATACAAGCTATCAGATTTTAAAAGCAGGTTTCCTTCTGCTCCTCAAAAAAAGGAACACCTCACCTTGCGTTTGGCGCAAGGGCGCTCATGTGCTATTAATCACAATCAATTCCAATGATGGCGAAATTGTGCGATCGCTTGAACCAATCGCCAACACCAAACAAAAGAAGAAGTAGTAGAAGTGAAATGAAGTCGCTAGCTTATCGGCCTGCTTGTGATGGAGAGCCGCACCAGCCTGTAAAGATCTCAGATCGCCTACATTTACAATTATCTCAAAGGAAACTGGAGATGACTTTAATTTTGTAATTGTGCCGCCGTGGTGGCTCAGCGGTAATGGCACTCGGCTGCTCAGGCGAAAGATACGGGTTCGATCCCGGCAGCGGCAGTCACATTCCCATGGAGGCAAAATGCTAGAGGCCTGTGTACTATGCGATGTCAGTGAATGTTAAAGAACCTGAGGTGGTCGAAATTTCCGGAGCACTTCACTACGGCCTCCCTCACAGCGCGAATTTCTTTTGAACGTTAAACCCTCGTAAAACAAAATCAATTTTGTGATTTCCTCTAATTTTGCAGTTAATTGAACTGCAGGACAGAAGGTAAACAGTCCCGTGGGTTTTTCGGTTGCATTTTGTTCTTGATGCTCTCAGTCGAGAAGGAAAATTGGTTGCCCGCCCACTCGCTGCTTGCAAGCGAAAGCGCACGGAAGCAACTTTTTAGTTTAATCGAGGCAAGATAATGCAATGATAAATGCATCTCTCGATAGCAGTAGATTTGCGAAGTGGCTTGAGGGTGACTTTTAGTTTAGATAAGTCATTCAGTGTTATTGTTAGCACGTTGTTGCGTAGTGGGAAGAAGTAAGAAGGGTTTTTTGGCAGGCTAGTTGGTGCTTGTCGTTTATGATTAAACTGCGCGAAAAAAAACACGGACACAGACAGAAAACACGTACACACATACAGCGCAGAAGTAAAATTGTCATGTATTTGTAATTTTAACCTACAAGAAAACTTGAACTGGGAAACGCAACCACTGTGTGAATTCGGTTGGTTTGGTTTATGGGGTTTAACGTCCCAAAGCGACTAAGGCTATGAGAGACGCCGTAGTGGAGGGCTCCGGAAATTTCGACCACCTGGGGTTCTTTAACGTGCACTGACATCGCACGGTACACGGGCCTCTAGAATTTCTCCTCCAAAGAAATTCCAGCCGCCGCGGCCGGGATCGAACCCGCGTCTTTCGGGCCAGCAGACGAGCACCATAACCGCTCAGCCACCGCGGCGGCTGTGTGAATTCAGACTCAACAAGAAAAAAAAAACACTCATTGGCGCTGTTCTGCTTGCCGACCTCAATGTTGGACTCTCTCCCTAGAATTGCAACGTCGACAATGAAATTATCAGCACACAGCGCATCACACTCCCTATAAGCGACCAAAAATCAATACTTGTTCATGAAAATCAATACTTGTTCTTGGACATGCGCCTGCACCTTGCAGCCGTGACACCCGTACGGACTGGCCTTGGCAAACCACTAGGGTAAGAGCGCTGAATCGCTGATGATTCATCACTGAAGCACTACTACGCGACACTCAAAAAACACGACGCAGAGACAAGACGCAGACGCGATGACCAGGCAAGTAAGAAGCAGGGACAAACAGCTAAGCAGCCTGAAGTACAAGACATGAAATTCGCTAGGTAATATACTTCGTCAGCGCTTGTATGTCTTGTCTGTGTCGCCTTTGTTCAGTGTTGTGCAGTAGCACTTTGGTTGGCAAGAACCCCCTCGCTCCTGTTCATTTTCAAGTGGCAGCTGTCATCCCGCATTCTGAACAGGCTACGATCGTCCGCCGGCTGTACCAAGCTACACTGCTTTCGCTTGCCGACAGAGCGCCAGGCTGCCATTTGTTTACGCTGGTAAATTCATGAATAATTGTCGGAACTTCCGGATGAGTAAACATTTCTTCCCTCTTTTTCTTACTTTTTCTAACGCCCCTTGTAATCACGCAGAACAAAATAGAATGAAGGAAGACATGCACATGGTACTAGGCAGCCGGAAGCAAATCTGCCATGGCATTGTCTTCTCGCGCAGGTAAACCTGATCGCCATGTCTTACATCGACCAGCTGTACGCCGACGTGGGGACCAAGCTCAGCCTTCTGATTGCATGGGAGATTATTCGCACTCTAATGCCACTCTCGTCTCGCCAGGTGGCCGCTTACTTCTACCGAGCAGAATACATAAAATCACGGTGCATCATAGCAGTCACGCAAGCCATGCAGGTCCCCCTTCTCTCTTGGTACCTCTTCAAAGCGGTGCCGCAGAGTACGGTGACCGCGGCACGAGAGATGACGGACCACATTCGAGAGTTCATAACGGGGGAAATTGAAAGCTCGAACTGGTTAGACAGGGCAACGAAACAGACGGCTATGGAAAAGGTTCGTGCCATGGAAGTCCACGTTGGTTTCCCAAAGTACTTCAGATCGGAGGAGGAACTCAACCTTATGTACCGCTCGTACCCGGAGATCGGCAACAATTTTCTTACGCCGTGGCTGGACGGCATGAGCAAAACAATCACCTGGAAGACCACCAACCATTCTAGCTTCAAGTGAGTACAGGTAGTTTTCAAACCTGAAGGGCGCTAATTTGAAGACTAGCACTTGCCACCAACAAAGGCCCTCCGACGGCCTTGGCAGTCCAGAAAAACTTATTCCCCCTTCATCACGCTTTGTGACTATAAGCAGGATCATGGATAAGCGCTTAAGCTAGTGCTCAGATATTGGTACTTTTTGATTGCCGCACTAATCCAGATGACGGTAGGCAAGTTCTTGAGTTGCTTGAGGGTCTAAATGACTGCTATAGCATACAAGATCTGTGGGTACGAATAATGAGACCGCGTGGGACTTTTATCATAATAATCACGTTCCCAAGCCTGTGCTTTCAAACACAGTCATCAGCCATTCCAGCCACCTGCTATCGTTTCTAAAATATGCTCTCTCATTACACAGACTGAATAATGCGCAATACGAAGTGAACTCCGATGTAAAAAACTCTTACCGATCCTCGGAGCACCATGTGAATGCGTTAGCGCTTTCTGTTACTGTTGATTCTGTTGCAGCTCCGCCTTAAATAGCGTTATTGGGTTGATGCCTGTGCATGAGTAATCTCTCTTAAGTAAGTGCCCATACAATGATTATGTACCATACATTCGTAGATATCTTGTAGTCCTCATGTCACTGCTTGTGCAGTCGTACAGCGGCTAAGCGATGTGCCACTGCCTCGGCAGCTAGCTGCTTGAAACACAGCCACCGGTGGGGCTTCTGAGACGCAGGTTGCTCTATCCGAGGGACCTCTCACGGCCAAAGACTAATTTAACTACCACCCACCACGGTAGGCAGTTTGCTAACAATCCGGCTGCAAGGTTTCCACTTACCACAGTATGCACGCTGCGATGACACCCAAAGATTCACGCCTTCGCATGCATCACGCGTGAGGGCAGTCGCCATTTCCTCTTGTACCGACCCTTCTATTTCTAACGCAGAAATAACGAGCTAATCGAGCGTGTCTGCTTCTTCTGGAATGGCGCAGCTTCCAGGTGACGCGGACGAACGCGGCGTACGTCCCGTACCGCAACAAGATGGTTCTCCCGGCGCCGACACTGCGACCGCCTGTATTCTCGCCCGCATTGCCCAAGGCGGTCAACTACGCCGCCCTGGGAGGAATCATTGGCCACGAGATCACGCACGCCTTCGATCTGCAAGGCAGCCTCATTGACGCGCAGGGACGCTGGATCAACTGGTGGTCCAACCACTCCAGGGAACAGTACTTAGAGCGGGTGTCATGTCTTCGTCGGTCGCACGGAGCGAATGACGTGAGTAGGGGCAGGCGCAACTGAGGTTTCGAGAGTGCATTGTTAATGAAATGTAATGCACATTACGGGACATCCTCACACTGCGCGCTACAGGGTAAAGAAGAGTGGCGATCTGGAAATCACTGCAGCCACTTGGGCTTCGCCGACCTCCGAGAGAATCTCATTGTATGGGCTCGCTTAGCGGTTACTCAAAGAAAGCCTCACTTAGGACACTGTGGGTTGTACCGTCGTGATTGCAATTAAGCAGCTGCTGTCTAGAACAGTCATTTGGAAAAGTCAAAACCTGGAGCTCACCGTTCTCGCCAAAATGCGCCGAGCTTGGGTGTTGCACTGAAACTACTGGCTTTAAAGAAAAAATGCTTTGTATGGGTGAAACGTCATTCGTATTCACATAACCTGGACTTCTGCGGTTGCTAGCTTTTCCCAAATTACAAAACACCTTCGTGGTGCGAGAAATGCATCTCAGAAGCTGAGGAAATGAAGATTACAGGACCCCAGATCTTTGAGGATGCACAATCCTTTTACCAAGAAGCAGTCGCATTAGTGAAGGAAGCGTCTGGATAACGAACAGCGCGCAGAAATTAACTTGGGACCGCTCCCAGTTCAG
Organism: Amblyomma mixtum; assembly: GCF_055824585.1. Taxonomy (NCBI): domain Eukaryota; kingdom Metazoa; phylum Arthropoda; class Arachnida; order Ixodida; family Ixodidae; genus Amblyomma; species Amblyomma mixtum. The sequence continues at coordinate 129,582,716 of NC_143019.1, forward strand.
CTCTTCAAATACGGGACGGTGCTGCATATGGATGAAACCTGATGTGGCGTCTGCATTCTTTTGACTGATATCACTAATGTTATCGCCAACTAAGAAGAGGTAAATCTTATTGGTCTGCTCTGAGAATCCATAGTACACAGACTTTGGTTTGCAGGCTTTCGTATTTAGATGTTCTCGTTACCTCTACGAACCTCATGCTCAGTACCCGTCACCAAGAATTTTCCTTGACATCAGCATCTAATTTGGCGTTTTTCTTCAGTCCTAATCATAACCTTGGGTTGTCATTGTGAAGTGGTGGGTGCGTAAGAACTTTTATCGGTACACAAAAAACCGGCTGGGGTTCGAAAATTAGACACCTTGCTGCGGGCGGTCGGAGGACGATGGTCTTCTTGGACAAGCGTTGGCCCTTGGGCCGCGGCAGCTGCTGCCGTCCCAGGCTGTGACCCTGGCTTGAACGGCCGGGTCGGAGCTGGAGAGAATAGCCTCCCACTGTTCTTCTGTAATGTTCGTGCGGTACTCTGATCGTTCTTTAGACATGTGGAAAGGATTAGGTGCTTGATGTCACTTCTTACAGTGTTTCGTATTAACTGCTTGAAATATATAAACCTAAAAAAAATGGCTGAGGCTCAACTTGGTTAACCCTGGTCAGATGCGAAGCATATTGATGGCTAGGATTGGTAATACATGGCTTTCCTTGGTTGAATACTTGGTCATTTTAATACAACCACTAGAAGCCTTCGTCGTGGGGGACGACAACGGCATGGCTACAGCGGAACGCCGACTAACCCCGAGACGCGCGTTGGGTGAGCGCCTGGATTGCCACGGAATCCGCGTCTGCCTGCCCGGTGGAGCGAGCGTTTCACCTACACCGAGTGTGAACGCGCGTTCGAAATGCGCGGGAATGCCGCTCGAGGACATTCCGGTGTCTGTGCGATGGCATCCTTCTCCCTCTCCCAGCGCGTGACGGCTTTCCGTCGTGACGTCACTGTACCACGTGGTCTGCACGGCGTGCAACCACAGCGACGGCGCGAGGTGGACCCCCATCTTCCTCTGTCGTGACGTCATGTGTCACGTGGTATGTCACGTGGTGTGACACCACCTACGCAACGCATTTTGGACAAGAGCAAGTGATGGAACGGCAGTTCATAACTTCATTGTACTTCAAGTACCTGCAGAGTAATAGCACCGATTCTGCCTGAGCTTCAATTTCAGGCTGCGGTCGCCCGACAGGAACGTGTAGGATGATCAGTGTCAGCCGACTGCAGGGCACAGCGGACTCCGAGAACATGGCGGACTTTGCCGGCATAGTGTCCGCCCACCAGGCCTACGTGAGCCACGGCGACCGCCGGAGGCTGGGCGGGCTCAAGTACGACGCCAGGCAGCTCTTCTTCATCTCCTCCTGCGTCAAATGGTGCGCCGAGGGGAGCGTCCTTCAGGCCAGGCAGTACGCGCCTTTTGTGGACCGCTGTAACGTGCCCCTCAAGAACATGAAGGCCTTTGCGGAGGCCTTCAGGTGCCCCACCGGTGCGGCCATGCGTCCCTCGTCGCGCTGCTCCTTTTGGTGAACCTCGTGTGTTTACTAAATGACCACATTTACAAGTTACAAGCACAGTCCTCAAAGACATTAACGGGAACGCGCAAGCTCGTCGCCATGTAACCGGCTTGGGACATGCAGTGCCTTAAAGGGACCCAGAAGAGAAATTATGATTTCCAATAAACAAAGTGTTCCCATATATTTCTAATAACAATTGATCGCCTGCTCTTCCTCACTATATTACTGTTGGTCCGTCAAAAAAAAAACATTTGTCTGCTAGCAAATTTTAAAAATCTTCCCCCCAGTCGATTCAAACTCGTGACCTCCTTACCGATAAGGATGGGTTGCCATTGTTGTGAAGTGAGTGGCCTCTGAGATCCGCAAAAAAAAAAAATCGGTCTTGACGCAATCATTTTACTTGCAAAATCGGCCGGTTAAAAAAAAAATGATTTCGGTTCTTAGCCTTCTCTGCTTTAGAATGGCTCCTTTTTCGGGGAGAGTGGTCTCGTTGTGATAAGAACGCGTTATCTGATTTAAGCCGTCCAATGTCTCTTTGTCGTCCAGTACCTCTACGCACCCTCTCGTGAAGGCCTCCTGCGTATTACCGGTGAATTCACACACATGCTAAGAGCGGTAATTAGACGCGATCGCACAAACGCCTTTTTCTTTTTCCAGGGTGCTACTAGGTGTAAAATACAAAATAAGAATAGGAATTTACAACACAAATATATAAAAAGAATCAGAGTCCTTCTTTACGAAGCAGCACGCAAAAGATGAATGTAATGTCTTTTCCTGTTTATCGCATCCATATGAGTGGTTCCCCCCAATACCATCCTCCTCGGGAGCCGCACACACATTAAAGCAAACCCTAAGAACATCCACAAAATGTATCACAGATCACAAAACTTCTACGAAGCACTTCTCTCGGGGCAGCATTCATTCGACGATGAGACGGAGGACCCTCATGGTAAAGTTCGGCGCGTCGATATTTCTCCCACACAATATCAAAGCGAACGGGGAGTTTATATCTACTGATATATAAAAAAGTGCGTCATTAATTTAAACTCTCTTGGCAGCAATTCGATTGAAGTACAATTTCTAGGGCCATGGCGTAAGACCTAGAATAACGATACGAGGTGAGAGTTAAATCAGGTTCTCCTACCATTGCTCTCCTGTCTTCTTCTGTGCCAGTCACGCCGACAAACTTAATTGCAGAAACAACCTATTTTGCGCATTAGCGTCTTAAGAGTGCGGCCTCTCTACCCGGCAACCGACTCCGTCCTCTACTTTGTCTTGAAGTCCATATCTGTTCGTTCATCTCTGAAGCCTCCTTTTCTGGGGTCCTCCTCACCTGGCGAGGCTACGATAATTGTGCCTTTTCAAAGCTCCTCTACACACACTCCAGCGAAGAGGACCGCGGAGCCAGGTTTATTCCTGGAACCGAATTGTCGTTGGCAGGCATCCATTGCTTCACGACCGCGCCGTCACCACTGAGCCGTGAGCACCGAAATCGCACGAGATGTCGCTTCTTCTCAGGGCGGCATGTTCTTCAGTAGCTCTAGCTTGGCCTAGGCTCTTCACCGTCTTCCCAGCACCGGTTTGGATGTCTGACGTCACTGTGCGCTGTTCTGCAGTATGTTTTTTCCGTCGTAGCCTATGCCGCATGCATGCCACTGCACTCGTTCTGCCCGTGCAGCCGTCCTGGTGGCTCAGCGGTTACTGCGCTTGGCTGCTCAAAGGAAATACGCGGGTTATATCTAAGCCGCGTCCGAGGGTGGAAAAATGCTAAAGGTCCGTCTACTGTGCGCTGTCAATGCACGTCAAGGAACCCCAGGTGGTCGAAACTTCTGGAGCCCTTCACTACGACGTCTCTCGTAGTCTGAGTCTCTTTGGGACGTTAAACCCTCATAAACCAAACCATTCTATCCGTACACTGGGGCAAAGCGACGGCCGCGCCAGAAAGTCTGACACCTAGAGTGCGGTCTGGAGGGCTCAGTACTAAGTGGACTTCCTGGTTTCGTGATCTTGCAATCGAAACTGGCAGAGCTCGGAATTGAGAGCATAACAAAGAAATTTTCTAGACTCTTTATACACCGACGCTCAATAATCATGGTTGATGATTAAAGCCTCATCACAACACTCCACGTTCGTAGAAAATGTAGCAAAGGGGATTCTCCTGGCTAGGAGCACTGGCAGTTTGGCTGGCAAGGAAAGCGTGCGTGAAGAAATGGAAGAGGGCGATCACCTAAAATTCAAAGCAGTCAACATGTGGGAAAATGACGTTTCCATGTGCCTTTGTAATGCATGCTAGCATGACCCTGGCGAAAAGAACGAATGTAGGGAAGTCTGTCCGTAACCAAACCAGCAAGGCCGCCCTTCTCCACAGATGTGGCTGGACAGCAGTCCCTCCCGAATTGTGGGCATCCATGAAATTCCAGCCGGAAGTTCCCAGAGGTCGCTGATTTCACGCCTAAAAGCAGTATAATGGGAGCCGAGAGAGGCACTGGCGACTGGCAATGTCGTTATGTGGCCTAACTTCGGAACTTGCTTACACACTCTCTGCTTGACGCAAGAGAGGTGGTGGCATACGTGGTAATGGTTTCTGCGAGTGTTCCTGAAGCGAAGTGTTCCTGAAGTCGAGTATCTCAATTTAAATCAATTCAATTCAATTCACCTTTATTTTCAACATTTCACATATGTTGATGGTCTCCCAAGCTAAAAACACTAGCAACAGCTTGACGACGCCAGGAAACCGGTGGCAGGCAACACTGACAGCAGTACAAAAAAATTCTATACAAGCTATTAAGTGCTATACTTAACGAAACTGTCATCGTTTATCACAAATTTACAAAAATAAGAGATGCGCTAAGAGAAAACGAGGGCAATGTTCTTAGCAATGTGGATAAGATAGTTAAAGTAGCCGAAGGCTTCTACACAAATCTCTACAGTAGCAAATGCAATCAAAACGGAGGGTCAGTAGAGCAATGAAACATCATGCAATTAACGAAGGAGAAAAAGTAAAGAATGGCCGAGGAGCAATGGAAAGGTGGAAAGCAGCTGGTGAGGATCAGGTAACAGCAGATTTGGTGAAAGACGGAAGAGAGATTCTGCTAGAAAAACTAGCCACCCCGTATACGCACTGCCTTGTGACCTCGAGTGCACCTGAAGTTTGGAAGAACGCTAATATTAATTCATAAGAAAGGAGACGTCAAGGACTTGAATTGCAGACCGATCAGCTTACTGTACATTGCCTATGGTATTCGCAAATAGAGTCAGGACAACATTAGACTTCCATGAACCAAATTATCAGACAGGCTTTCGTAAAGGATACTCGGCAATAGACCATATTCACACTATCAATCAGGTGATAGAGAAATGAGCACAATAAAATCAACCCCTATATATAGCCTGCATGTAACAAGTGAAGGCGGGCTAGTTGGTGGTTGAAAATGGAGTGCATACTGCTACCGCGCAAAACGACGCAGGACGAAGAGAGGAAAGCAAAGGACAAGACGCGGAACTTCAATTAAAGTTTACTACAGGAAAACCTGCGTCCTGCATCGTTTTGCGCGGTAGCAATATGCACTCCATTATATAGCCTGCACTTAGTACGAGAAAACATTTGACTTAGTTGAAACCTCCACTGTCATGCAGGCATTGCGGAATCAGGGTGTAGAAGATTGCTATGTGAAAATATTGGAAGGTATATATAACGGTTGCACAGCTACCGTCCTGCATAAAGTTAGCAATAAAATTCCCTTAATGAAAGGTTTTAGGTAGGCAAACACTATCTCGCCAATGCTATTCACCACCTGTTTACAGGAGGTATTCCGGGGCTTGAAATAGGAACAGCTGGGGATAAGGGTTAATAGTTAAGTAATCTGCGATTCGCTGATGGCATTCCCCTGCCAAGTCACTCATGACATTAACCGCAAAGCATGATCAATTAGATAGGCAGGCAGAGTAGAACGGTGGGGCTAAAAATCAACGTGCAGAAAACCGAAGTGACATTCAACAGTCTAGCAAAGGAACAGCAGTTCGCTATTGGTAGCGAGGTGCTGCAAGTAGTAAGAGAATGTATCTACTTAGGGCAGGTAGTGACCGCTCAACCGGATCATTAGAGGGAAATAACTAGAGGAATAAGAATGGGGTGGAGCGCATATGGCAGGTGGTCTCAGATCATGAATGGCAGTTTACCAATATCCCTCAAGAGAAAAGTATACAACTGCTTTATATTACCGGTACTCACCTATGGGGAGAAACGTGGAGGCGAGGAAAGAGGGCTCAGCTTAAGTTAAGAAAAACAGAAAAAAAGAAAAATTATAGGTGTATCGTTAAGAGGCGGGAAGCGGGTGGAGTGGGTGAGGGAACAAAAGCCGGTTATTGACGTCGTAGCCGAAATGAAGAGGAAGAAATGGCCTTTGGCACGGCATGTAATGCTAAGGCAAAGTAACCGCTGGTCCTTAAGGGTAACGGAGTGGATTCCAAGTGGAGGCAAGCGTAGCATGGGGTGGCAGAAAGTTAGGCGGGCGGATGAAAATAAGAAGTTTGCGGGATTACGGTGGCCGCAACTTGCAAACGACACGGTTAATTGGGGACACATGACAGAGACTTTTCTCTGCCGTGGGCGTAGTCAGGCTGATGATGATTATGACGACATGCAAGCTTCCCCGGCGCACTCATTGTCTCCATGTGCATGGTCAGGTGCTCGACGCACGTACTTTACTGCCTACCATCGTCCCCAGTGGTGCCGTGCAAAATGGTTGGTGTTTATGGCTCATGGGGTTTGACGTCCCAAATCGACTCAGGCTATGACGGACGCCGTAGGGAAGGGCTCCGGAAATTTCGACCACCTGTAGTTCTTTAACGTGCACTGACATCGCACAGTACATGGGCCTCTAGAATTTTGCCTCCATCGAGATTTGGCCGCCGCGGCTGGGACCGAACCCGCGTCTTTCGGATCAGCAACCGAGCACCATAACTACAGAGCCACCGCGGCAGCTCGGTGCCCCGCAGGAGAACTGGTGAGGAGACTGAGAGGGAAGCTCAGGGAAAACAACAAGACATTACTATTTACTCTTATTTACATCATGAAGCAAATGAAAGACTGTACTGGGTAAGAAATTATTAGAGAAATCCTCCCCATGAAGCAGACGGGCGCTCTTTTATAGCGTTTTCGCCTCCTGTTCCAGCCCTTTCCCGCCAAGCAGCAGGTTTCGTCGGCGCGGCCCTTGGGACAGCGAAGCAAGGAAGGGCAGCGGCTGTCCCTACTGTCCTGAACCAGACAGACATTGTTCGTCACGGCATGCGCTGCTCGTTGAATGCGATTATCTGGAATGGACTCTCTTGGCTGTTTTGGTGGAATTCGGCAGAAGTAGGAATCCCGAACGTTGGTGAAAGCAAGCAAGTTTTTTTTTCGTAGAAGCGGTCCCCCGTGACTTGCCAGTCGATGATGAAGTGGCTAATTAGTCTCTGTGGGCACCAACGCAACCCTGATGACTCGCATACCATACAGCGATGAAGGGGACGAAGTCACATGGCACTTTTATTTGTACCTATCTTACAGTGGCTACACTGTTTTTAGATATTGTGTGTCAAGTAAACAGGTGTGATTTAGGCGGCTGAAAAAAGCTTCGGCTGTGGCACTGCCGAGGTCGGCAGAAGGGGTGACGAAGTCAATTCAGTGTCAGCTTATGCGTATTGTCTTTTGCAGTTACCAAGTACCTCCAATAGAACAATAAGTTCATATCGCATAGTCTACGCGTATTGGGTTGTTCTGAATACGCGCCGAAATACTGAGAGGTAAATATGGACCTATTACTTGTGCAGCTGCAAATTTTCATACATTCGATTCAGTGTGGTCCTTGCGGTGGTTGAAAAATAGCCACCAAGAAAGAAACTTCCTTGAACAGTAGGTTCAGGTCATTATGGTTGCGCACACTATTTGCAATATAGCGCAGAATTTCATCCTCTTCGTAGGACAAACATGGCATTACGACCTCTGAGCGCCGCGTGCGGCACAAAGTTTCTTAAGAAGCCAAGGAAGCGCCCTCTGCAATATCAGCTACGATTATCATTCTCCTCTGTATAAGTTCAGCTCCCTCCGAGGAGGGATGGAACATACTCCTCAGAAGGCCAGAAAAACCCACCCAACTGGCACTCGTTTCATGGGTTCAGGAAGTCTCCCCACCTGTCCTCCAGAAACCCACCCCGGCATATGAAAAATTCGCTCTTCCCATATTGACAGAAAATCAATTAAAAAAAAGGCAGTAAAATACCAGACAGCGCGAGCCGACGAGCGAGAAGGTCAATGAATTATCCACGTATCAGCTTGGAAAAACCAGTAGCATTGAAACAAAGTGTTTGAAGGGTGCTAGGCATGGTCGGCTGCAGACCTTGTGCAGGCAGTGCGCAGACAGCCAAGACGGTGTGTTGTACGCTTATGTGCTTCCGCACGCTTCATCGCCGCATTATGACAACTTTGTCAAGGCCTAAGGGCCCCACCGGCCGCCGCACTAAAGGGGGGGGGGGGGGGGTTGCAGCACCGCGGCATGACCGCGCCATGTCATACCGGATGACATCCGGCCAGCTGTGCGTCAACTGCCTGTTGACAGAAATTCATTCTGATCACGTCGACATCTTACAGTGTATATCTGTAATTCCCGGGCCCATGTAGCGAAAGCAGAGCAGCTCAGGTCCACACGGAACGTGGTAGGTTCATTCTTATCCGCTGTAACCACTGGTATGATACTGCAATGACATGTATTTATTATTGTTGAATATATTAACCCACCCCTTATGTAATACCCCCTGAAGGGGGTCTTTAAGGTGAATAAAGTGAAGAATGGAAGTAGGTGCAGTGGGTGCACTGTCCGCACGCTGTATGCTCCTTAAAGCACACAAAAGTGGAGAGCCAAAGGCGAGGCATACCACGTGACCGGCGGGGCCAACTGGGCTCTTAACCTTCTCAAATTCCCGCCCTTGGAGGGTCCCTGACCATGCGCCACCCCTCTCTCGCGCCCACCGCGCTTCTCCATCTAATTTAGGAAATTTGCCCAACTGGCACTCATGCACGCAATGATTGACCGTGCATAGGCCATCGGCGTCTACTTGGCCGGCTGTAGGTGTTAGCAGCGCACACGAAACAAGGACGGACAGAAAAGGGAATGAAACACAGCGCTGACTTTCAACTGAGCTTCATTGGAAAAATCAGCGACTTTTATACAAAGAATTTTTAATATGTGACTCAGAAGATGTCAAAACGTCCTACTACATGTGCCATCAAAAATCTCTGATACTCTAGATAAACCCTGATAAAGAACGTGATTGAAAACACTGAGGAATGCTGAGAAAACATGAAAGGTCAATCAGATGAAACGGGTCAGATCCGTGCCACGCCCACCTTTTTCCTTAAGACACGTGCCACTTAAAACCATCTAAAGGGTGTCGTGATCAACAACGGTGAAGATACAACAATGGAAAACCCTGTCAAAAAATTTTGATACCAAAATACAAAAGCAAGTGAAGCTAGCTGTACATGGGCTCCCGGTTTCAAAAAGTAAAAGAAAATAAAATGACAAAGACAGGACTGAAACGGCTTAAAAACACATTAAGTAAAACAGCATAAAACCCATGTTATCCCACCCGTTAAACAGTGTCCAATTTTACGGGCGCGCGCCTGCGGCCTGGAAGAATCCAAGTTCTTTTTCCAGGAGCACTATGGACGCAGCGCTGACGCAACTGTCCCCTTTCTGTTCGATGGCTTTTGCCTCGATAATCTCCCTCGTGGTCTGATCGCTGCTTCTACTTAAAATCGTGGTTTCCTGGAACCGTGGTATGCACTTCTTGCAATTGCTGCAGTGCACAGCGAGATTTCCTTCTCGTATGTTTCTCTTGAGCAGAGAGTGATAATTATTGTTGTGTTCTCTGAGTCGGTCCTTAAGACATCGGCCCTGTTTGTCCTATATAACCTTTCCCGCAGCTTAACGGAATCTGATACACAACACCTTTAGTACAAGGTACGAACGAAGACTGGTGTTTTTTGGAGCACTGCACACGTGGTGTACCACACGTCTGAGTAAGCTTGCAAAGTTTTGACAGCTTTTCCGGTGCTGAAAACAGCACTGTGAACTTCACTTTTTTGCCTATCCGTTGCAAATTGTGGGAGATGCTGTGCAAATAGAGTACTACAACCAGGTTTCGTTTCTTTTCACTCTCAGCCGAGGCTTTCACACCTCCCGTGCTTTTGCTTTTCACTTCCCTGTAGATTCGTTCAGCCACCGAGATGATGATCTGCTCCGGGTAACCACTTTCTTTCAACCTCGCAGTCTTTTGATAAAAACTGCGCTCCATGGTATGTGAACAGGATTTGTGCAAAGCATTTGCCAGACACAGGTTAATAATGGAACGTTTTACTGCTTTTAATGCTTTGCACAAATCCTGTTCACATACCATGGAGCGCAGTTTTTATCATCAGACTGCGAGGTTGTAAGAAAGTGGTTACCCGGAGCATATCATCGTCTCGGTGGCTGAACGAATCTACAATGAAGTGAAAAGCAAAAGCACGGGAGGTGTGAAAGCCTCGGCTGAGAGTGAACAGAAACGAAACCTGGTTGTAGTACCCTATTTGCACAGCATCTCTCACAATTGGAAACGGATAGGCAAAAAAGTGAAGTTGTGACTGCTGTTTTCAGCCCCATAAAAGCTGTCAAAACTTTGCAAGCTTACTCAGACGTGTGGTACACCACTTGTGCAGTGCTCCAAAAAAACACCGGACTTCGTTTGCACCTTGTACTAAAGGTGTTGTGTATCAGATTCCGTTAAGCTGCGGGAAAGGTTATATAGGACAAACAGGGCTGATGTCTTAACGACCGACTCCGAGAACACAACAATAATTATCACTCTCTGCTCAAGAGAAACATACGAGAAGGAAATCCCGCTTTGCACTGCAGCGATTGCAATAAGTCCATACCATGGTTCCAGGAAACCACGATTTTAAGTAGAAGCAGCGATCAGACCACGATGGAGATTATCGAGGCAAATATAATAAAAAATATTGAGAAATACAATGTTCTCCCAGTGTTTTGCCTATATAACTATAGGTTAATGCTAATATATAAATCTTTTGTGAAAGAAAAAAGTAATTTTTTAATATCTTATTAGCCCAACTACAAGAAAACGCCAGACCTCGCCTTACGAGGCACAAAGAAAAATGGCTTGTACCTACACCTCGCACCTCATACCAGACGCAATCTTTGAAATATATTACTCCCACATTACTCAATAGTTTAGAGTCGTCGAATTTCGATCCAGCATACGAACCTAAACATACCATTATTCTGTTCTGTCGGCAGAAATTATTATTGTTGTCTTAGATCTTGTAATGTGAGACGTTTTCTGCGCTGTAATTATTGTACCCATGTCCCTTGTAGAAATTTACTGTCGCTTCAATCCGTTACATACTATGTCCAGAATGTCCAACACATTGTACTTCATCTATTTTTTTCTTTGTTTTCTTTTTTTTCTGTGTCTGAAGCGTTACAAACTGTTGTTTGCCTTGCAATGTTGAATTTGTATTTATTTGTTGCGCTTGAACTATATTGCCTCTGTAATATGTATCTGTATTTATTTTTCCTTTGTTATGGTGATGTTGTTTCCGACACGCTGCAGTGCCACCATGTAGAGGGCCGGGGCCCCTGTCAAGCTGTTTTCACAGCTTTTAGTCCCGGCTCCTACCTTTTCGAAAGGAAAGAAAATAAAGAGAGAAATGAAATGAAAAAGCCATCGAACAGAAAGAGGACAGGTGCGTCAGCTGCGTCCATAGTGCTCCTGGATAAAGAACTTGGATTCTTGCAGGCCGCAGGCGCGCACCCGTAAAGTTGGACACTGTTTAACGGGTGGGATAACATGGGTTTTACGCTGTTTTAGTTAATGTGTTTTTATGCCGTTTCAGTCCTGTCTTTGTCATTTTATTTTCTTTTTCCTTTTTGACAACGGGAGCTCATGTACAGCTTCACCCTGCTTTTGCATTTTGGTATCAAAATTTTTGACAGGGTTTTCCAGTGTTGTTTCTTCACCGTTGTTTATCATGACACCCTTCAGATGGTGTTAAGTGGAACGTGTCTTAAGGAAAAATGTGGGCGTAGCACAGATCTGACCCGTTTCATCTGATTGACCTTTCATGTCTTCTCAGGATTCCTCAGTGTTTTCAATCACGTTCTTTATCAGGGTTTATCTAGAGTATCAGAGATTTTTGATGGCACATGTAGGAGGACGTTTTGACATCTTCTGAGTCACATGTTAAAAATTCTTTGTATAAAAGTCGCTGATTTTTCCAATGAAGCTCAGTTGGAAGTCAGCGCTGTGCTTCGTTCCCTGTTCTGTCCGTCCTTGTTTCGTGTGCGCTGCTAACACCTACAGCTTGAAAAACCAACAAGCCCAAGAAAAGACTATTCTGACTTGGCCGGCAATTGTCCAGAGTTATGCGGCCTCTTTACTGTCTTTTTTGGTTCCCATGCTCATTCTAAGGTTGGTTCACGGGGGTTCGAAAATGCTCTCCTCTCTCCGCGCTTGCTGGAAGCGCGTTTTTCTTTTTAATGCGGGTGCAGGTTTACGGTACATCCTCGTTCTCTATAACCGGCTTGTGCGGCCACAGTTATTCGTTGTGTGTTAAATGCATCGCCATTACCCTAATACTGATCAAGTAGCACTTCCCTCGTTCGTAATGTCCTAGCCTTCGTTATGTCAGTGGCCGTTATAGGCGTATTTGACTGTAATGTGAACTGATCCTCTCACGCTACTACAAAGAGTGCAGATAGAATTGTAAGTCGTCGTTAGCACAATAAATGTAGTCAGTCTTGTTGCAGGATCTACCTATATTATCCGTACATTTGTGCTCGAAATTGAAAGTGAGCGTCCTGTGTTTGTGTGCAGGGCGTCAACAATTATGTGATAGTCCTGCCTCCAATAATCGACATTTGGTTAATGCATATTTTTAAAATTACGTGAGACATCGCTGTCTGTACCGCACTTTAGCACTTTTCGACCCGGCTTTAGACAACAGCCATGAATGCAAGTAGTCTTCGAAATTTTCAACTGCAGCAGCATTTAAGAAACTGTACTGAAACTGAGATGCCATGTTCCAGTGAGGGAATCTCTTACTTGATGTGCAGGGTATCCTTACTGTGCCGGCACCTGGTCTTGCATAGCCTTGCTTGTCGCCGGAGTTCCTAAGTGAAATTTAGTGGCGCCGCAGGCCTGTGTTTTAGCACTCAGAGTACAGCAAATCTATTAAGGGGAATTTCAACACAAATGTGTAGATGGGCATGTGGAGCTTAACGCTTCAAAGGATCACATGCTGTAGTAGAGAGCTAAAGATATATAAAAATGGCAGTGGATCCTTTACGAGCGCTTACATTGCAAACTACACAGGCATTTTCTCACATCTCGTCAGACAGAATGAGGCGGCCGCCGCGTTTGTGATTCTGTTTCAAGGCCTCAGTAGTTGAAAGTCATATCCGCTGAGCCACCACGGTGAACCACTGCAGCATAAGCTCAAAATCACCGTTCAATAAGCTCAAAATACCTGCGCTTGTCGCTATTTTACAATATTCTTAACACTAGAACAGGCATTGATAAGGATAAATATCTAAAAAAACCAACTTATGTATCTGCACGAACGGACCATTCCCGAAAAGTGTGTCAATATGCATGTCGAATAAACTTATTTAAGAACAGCTTCTTCCCTAAAACAGTACACGAGTGGAATGGTTTGCCTGCCGAAATTGTTTCCGTGACCCCTTCGTCTTTTATCCAGGATCTCAAAAATATTCTTTTTAATGGGTTGGAGCATTTATTTTAACTTCTCATACCTGTGTTTCCATTACCACAATACAGTGTGATTAAGGGATGTAAATAGTGATGTTTCATGCTTTTAAATTTTCTGCTGACTTATATCATCTGTGCACTTATATTGTTTTTTTCTTTCCCCCCTACACTAATGCCCGCTAGGGCGCTGTAGGTATATAAATAAATAAATAAATAAATAAATAAATAAATAAATAAATAAATAAATAAATAAATAAATAAATAAATAACTAAACGTAGTTTTATCTTTTTTTTTCATGAATACTGCCTTCTCTGCTTACCATTCTCTGGGTTTCTGTGCAGTGCACTCTACGCGTAACAAATTATTTTGTGCGGCCGTTGTATTTTAACTTTTTTCTTAGTACCATGCAAATATGTATTGCAAGCAAGTCTACTGAATATAATAAAAATCGCAATAATTAAGCACGGCTTCTAAAGATGGTTTCTTTAATTTTATTATGCATATCAATCCAAGAAATAGTGCGGAGGCAGGATCTTCGGATTTGTTTCAACATATTGTTACGACGAAGTGGAAGTAGTAAGCGAATATGTATACTTAAGGCAGGTAGTGACCGCTGATCCGGATCATGAGAGGGAAATAACTAGAAGAATAAGAATGGGGTGGAATGCATATGGCAGGTTCTCTCAGATCATGAATGGCAGTTTACCAATATCCCTCAACAGAAAAGTGTACAACATCTGTATCTTCCCGGTGCTCACCTACGGGGCAAAAGCGTGGAGGCTAACAGAGAGGGCTCAGCTTAAGTTAAGGACAACGCAGTGAGCTATGGAAAGAAAAATGATAGGTGTAACGTTAAGAAATCGGAAGTGGACGGAGTGGGTGAGAGAACAAACGCGGGTTAATAACATTCTGGTTGAAATCAAGAGGAAGTGGGCTTGGGCAGGGCATGTAATGCGAAGGCAAGAAAACCGCTGGTCCTTAAGGGTAACGGAGTGGATTCCAAGAGAAGGCAAACGTAGCAGGGGGCGGCAGAAAATTAGGTGGGCGGATGAGATTAAGGAATTTGCGGGAATATGGTGGCCGCGCCTAGCGAAGAACAGGGTTAATTGGAGAGACATGGGAGAGGCCTTTGCCCTGCAGTGGGTGTAGTCAGGTTGATGATGATGATGATGAAGCGGAAGTGGAAGACGTATTGGCCTTCCGCGTGAAACGGATGAACGAAGTGGAAGAGTTTGATGGGGCTCCCTGTTCAGGTTGGTGTTCCCTGTTAAGAACTATTCATTCTAGACCGCTGCCGCTTATAAATAAATGTAAATAGTATTCCCCCGCAACATCCCTACTGAACTCCGCGCAGACGCCTGCGGTTGCGGGATCGGAGCAGTGCTGGAACAACGCTCCCGGGGCCCACACCACGTGGTTGCGTATGCTAGCCGCCTGCTCTCACCTGCCGAGCGAAATTACTCGATTACGGAACGTGAGTGCCTCGCCCTGGTTTGGGTGTAGCTAAATTCCGGCCATACTTGTTCAGGCGGGCTTTTTCTGTTGTCACGGACCACCATGCCGTTTGCTGGCTGTCCTCGCTGTAAGTCCCGTCCTGGCGTCTTGGCCGCTGGCGGCTGGAGACCTTCAGGAGTATTCGTACACTATCGTGTACAAGGCTGGACCTCTCCATCAAGACGCTGACTGCCCGTCCCGGTACCCTTTCGAGCCACCTGCTCTCAGTGGCACTGACGATATCTCTTCTCCGTTTGGTATTTCTGATCTACACATCTCCGAGGAGCTGCGCAAAGACCCATATTTGCAAACCATCATCGAGGGCCTCAGCTCTCGAAGCTCGAAGTGCTCCCTGCAGCTCTTCGTTACCAAAAATGGCATCCTCTATCGCCGCAACTTCCGTCCTTACAGGCCCTCCCTTAGCAAAAACTAATACGTTTGGAATATACGGTGGGCTATTTAAATTGTATTTTAAACATATTTTGTATTCATGAATGCACTAAAAATATGTAGGAAATACGTTCCTGAAATTTCATGCTTGGTATTCCAAATATATTTTTAAAATGTGCCAAAAATACCTCACTTAAAGCATACTTCGAGCACTTTTCAAATACGTGAAAAAATATGCATGCAGTTTTAGCATCTTGTCAGTGTATTAAAAGTGTATTTTCGGAAATATGAAATTAACTGATGGAAAGTATACTTCAATTCTAGAAAACGGGCAGCCCTTGTAAACGTATATGTATGCAGTTTTAGCATCTTGTCAATGTATTAAAAGTGAACTTTCGTAAATATGAAATTAATTCATCCGAAATATACTTCAATTCTAACAAACGGGCAGTCCTTTTAAACGTCTTTGCACACTTCTAGCTGCCGTTGAACAGTCGAGTGCTCGAAATCGCGTTTCGGGAAATGGCATTTGCGTGTCGTCAATGTATTTGAAGTTTACTTCCGTAAATACGCAATTAATTCGTCCAAATAACGCTGAAATTCTAGCAAATTGGCAGTCCGCATTAGCATGTTTGCAGCGCACTACAAGCTGTCGTTGAACAATCTAATGCTCAAAATCGAGTTTCGGGATCGCATTTTGGTGCTGGCCATCTGTTAAAGTGTACTTTCGTAAATACGCAATTAATCCGTCTGAAGTATATTTAAATTCTAACAAATGGGTTGTCCGCGTAAACATATTTGCATTACACTTCAAGCTACCGTGGAACAATCTAGGGCTCGAAATGACGTTTCAGCGAAGAGTGAAAACTTTCCCTTTCTTGTCATCCTTTCGTTTATGATAACTTCTAGCAGGAAGGTGATCACCACTTATACCCCTGCTACACGGACGCTTCGAATGCCTTCCAACCGAATGTCATCTAACGATGCTACACGTGGTCTGTATAAGGGAGTGCTTGAAGATAATATTACGCCAATGAATATTAACCGCGTCAGCATGAAATTTCCCCGGGAGTGCGCCGATGAAGACGACAGCACTCATACTGTTGTTTACATCGCTTGTTTACATAACATAAAACGCAAACCGCGCTTTCGTTCTATTAAACAATGTTTTCTTTTTTACTGGTTGTACTCGTGCTTGTTTACGCAGTGCGACAATGTGTGGGAAGCGATGATGCGATCGCGCGCCTGAGAAAGCCGGGTTGTTGGAATCGCGCAGGACTGGCGCTTCTCGCTTCTTGTCCCGGCTTTCTCCAACGTGACCAGTACTTTTTTTTAAACTACTTTATCCAGAAGTATGTCTGGCGACTGTTATCCACAAGCTAGCGACGGCGACGACTGCTGCTGGCCGTAAAGCACGGCTCGGCAGTCTGGGTCACACCGGCAATTCCCGTTCATCGTACGCGTGCCCTGCGATGTAAGCAATAGTTCATTTCAGGTCACTGTTGCCAAAACTACACCTGGTGACCATTTGCATTCGCTAAAGCTCTTCACAACCGCCGAAATCACAGATCCAACCCTGCGAACTCGCTGGGCCTAGTCGTCGCGAAAGGGAACAGAGCCGTCGTCGACTGAAATTGATTTGGCAAGCGCTTATCGCTGGTGAGTGTTCAGATGTGCACACGTGAAATATAGCCGTTCGTTTCGCTCATTTAGAAGCGCGAGCATATACACACCGCCGCCTCATCACCGTGCTCTCGCTCAGCCGCCGACAAGGCTGACCGTCCGCCGACCGGATTCGTCGGTGTCGTTGGCCTGAAAAACATGTCCCTCTAGAATCATATTATAGTAAACTAGATATTTCACTATAATTACATGCTGTTGTTCAGCGTGATATATACTGCCGTTGTCGGACTAGTGTGACCGCCGTCGACGTCGTCGCTGTACACTGAAAACGAGCTGAGGCTTTTGAATGAGTTTCGAAAGTGTCGTGCAGCACCGCGGCAGTCCGTCGAGTCCGAATGTCATTCCTATTCTCGAATGTCATTCCGCTCAATGCCATTCGAACATTTCCGTGTGAGAACGTGATAGCGTTATACCAGCAAAAGCGCCTTGGGTACTTCTGGGTCCGAATAAGCCAGCGGAAAGGACCCCGTCTGGCAGGGCAGACCGGCTCCCTTACACACCAATGTATCTGTTGGTTGACAGTTCGACTCCTGACCTGTGCCTGACGCCAGTTTCAACTAGCAATTCCGTTCTCAATTAACCTCAGATTCGAACGCGACCAGTAGGGTACTTCTGCGATAATTGGCAGCCCACAGTATTTGCGCAAAAAAAGGCCTCACCGTGCAAAATAGTGCGTCGCTTTCGCTGGGTATATATACGGCAAGCCAAGTATAGCGCTTGTATGATTTGTTGTTTGCCGTGTCGCTGTCGTCTTGGTATGCTGTGTGTAGGTATCTGCCGTTCCCATTCAATCACTTGACCTTAAAATATCAGACTCCTGTTGATTAATGATAAATACCCGTGTACGATTTGTTCTCCGGTTGAAGAATTAACCCGTGCCATTCCATGGAGCCGCCCAGTAGACTTTTGTTAAGCCCGAGTAAACATATCTTTAATGTATTAAATGTATATGTTTAGTATATTTCTAATGTATATTTTTATTATATTTTTAATGCATTATAAATATGCTAAGCGGGCAAAAATGTACTTTTCACGTATTTTTAAGAACGTTTAAAATATTATTCCTAGTATACTTAGAAAGCATTCGTATTGCAGTTTAAGCATAGGGACAAAAAAATGCGAAACAAATATGAAATTAATACAATACGTTTGAAATGCATTTTTAGCACATCCTCTTTTTGTCAGCACATAGCACATCCTCTATGGTGTCATACAATTTCCAGGATACAAATGCGCATCAGTTTCACGGAGTAATAAGAGAGGGGGAGGTGTGGCCATTTATGTAATGAACTACCTAAACTATGTCACCATTGAAGATTTCTGTGTCATAGATCAGCACTTTGAGTGTGTCATGTTAAAATGGGTTGGTACCCTATTTGCCGTTATATACAGGCCGCCTTCTGGATCACAGGCAATGTTTTTAGTATTTCTTGAAAATATGTTAGAACAGTGCATGCAGTTTAAGTCGCCTGTAGTTATTTGTGGTGATTTCAATATCGATCTCTTATTGCCTGAATCTAATCAGCAAAGGATGCTTGATATTTTTTTCTCGTTTGGTTGTGAAAATGTGATACATATGCCAACTAGAGTGACTGATATGTGCCGTACTTTACTAGATGTGTGCTTCACAAGCTACAAAAAGGATGATGTGCAAGCAGGTGTACTGATAGCTGATGTTAGTGACCATTTGTCGATTTTCATGTCATTTAAACCATACTTTACAACACAGAGTCATTCCAAAATCAGTGCACCGATTACATATAGAATCATTAATGAAGCAAAGACCACAATATTTAGAAACTTAGTAGCAGAAACAAGTTGGGCAGAGATTTTTCAACTATCTGACCCCGTTACAGCATATGACGTCTTTATTAAAACAGTTACCGAGCTCTATATTCAAGCCTTTCCTACAGTGCAATTCAAAAAGTGTAAAAAAGCCAGAAAACCATGGATAAATGCTGAACTTCTGAAAAGAATTAGAAATCGTGACAAACTATTTGCCTCTTTTATCAGAACGATAAATATAGACAGTTTGATTGAGTATAAACGAATTCGTAACAAATTAAGCTCTGATATTAAAAAAGCCAGGACCAGTTATTACGAACATAAGTTTACTGATATCTGCAACAACCCTAAATTGGTATAGAATACCGTAAACAAGCTAATGTCCAAAAATGAAAGAGACGGCATCTCTGAACTCGTTATAAATGTACAACATGAACTGGTGGGCGAGTTGGTCTGACATATCTAGTGAAGCAGCGCAACGGCACAAGGCCAAGGGAAGAAGAGGACAAACACAGCGCTGTGTTTGTCCTCTTCTTCCCTTGGCCTTGTGCCGTTGCGCTGCTTCACTAGATTCGTTATAAATGGTGTGCCTTACACAGGGGCGTCGCTTGCTGACAAACTTAATGAGCATTTTCTCTTATCAGGGGCTTCAAGTAAATCTCAGGCAAGTAACTGTGATTTTACATCGTATCTCACATCCAACATTGAAAGCTCAATGTTCATGTTTCCAACTACAGAATTGTAAATCTGCACAGTAATCAAAAACTTAAAAAGTAGCAGTGCATGTGGTGCTGATGATATTAAAGTTCAACCTATAAAATCCGTTAGTCACATGATTAGTGAGCCACTTACGCATATATGCAACCTGATTTTGAGTAGCGGAATATTTCCAGACAAACTAAAAATTGCAAAAGTCTCCGTCATACACAAGGGAGGCGATAGAAATGATATAAATAACTATAGGCCAATTTCGGTACTACCAGTCCTCTCGAAAGTAGTTGAACAGGTTATAAACATCAGACTACTAAACTTCTGCAAGCGAAACGATATCATCGCAGAACAGCAATATGGATTTCAGAAAGAGAAATCTACTGAAATGGCGCTAATAAAAATTAAGGATAAGATAATAGACAATTTTGAGCAGAAAATATATACAATAGGTGTTTTTCTTGACTTTAGGAAGGCATTCGATTCTATCAAGCACCCGATATTGTTATACAAGTTATATAAATATGGCATTGGAGGAACGGCTCTCACATTAATAAAGAATTACCTCTCAAATCGTCAACAGCACACGAACATTCCGAATGCAAAGTCCAGCTTAGGTCTAATACATTATGGAGTTCAGCAAGGATCAATCCTTGGGCCGCTATTATTTCTTCTTTATATAAATGATGTAATTAACGTGCCCTCTACACCAGAAATAGTACTGTACGCTGACGATACCAATGTATTCTACTACGGACAAGATCTGGAAGCCCTCCAAGTAGAAACCATTATATGGCTACAAAACTTATCCACATGGCTCCGCACTAACGAACTGCAGTTAAACACTAAAAAAACTAAGTACATTATATTCCGCGCACGTAACAAGTGCATTAAACAAGAAATACTGATTCAATTTTGTGATGAATGTATTGAACGTGCAATATCTCATAAATTTCTTGGCGTCATATTTCACGAACATCTCGACTGGTCCCCTCACATTGAAAAAGTTCGCACAGGTATCTCTAGGTCCATTGGTATCATGTATAAATTAAAGGACCTTTTGCCTATGTGGCTAAAGAAACAACTATACTACACACTGGTACATTCGCGTTTCCACTATTGTCTTCTTGTTTGGGGCACAGCACCTAAAACAAGCATAGAAAACATATTACAAAAGAAATTTCTGCGACTAATGGATAATGCACCATACCTTAGCCACACTGCCCCATTGTTTAGGAAACACCAATTGCTTACACTGTGGAATGTTATAAACAAAAAGATAGCGTTAGCCACTTACCAACAAATGCATTCTGATCCTGCCGCCTTTTGTCATAAGTATCTCACGAAACCACACAGCTACAACATACGGCACATAAGTTATAATAAGGAAAAAATACGTACTAACTACGGCGCCCAGAAACTTAGCTACAGAATTTCCAGTTTTTTAAACGATCACCATCCTGCTGTAAACATTATTCAAGAAAGCAAATCATTGAAAGCTTTCAAAAATTGCATCACCATGTATCTGTTGTCACTCCAGGCATAACCACTCTTTTTTTTTTTATTATGTTGTCTTTCATAGCATTTCTCCAACTGTAGATAAATGTTCAAGATAAAATTACTGCAGTTCACTGTTAACCAATCCTTTCTGTATTTCCATTTCGTTTTTGTGTCTATGTTATGCGCTGAATGTCTTGTGCTCTCGAATGGGAGCAAGAAGGGCGTGGACTCTTTGTCAGGCATCCTTTTGCCTTTTAGTCTGCGCCCTAGGCAACTGTACTATTGAGTTGTCTAAATAAACACTTTGACTTTGACTTTGACTTTTCGCTAAGGGCTCCCTCCTTCTAGTCATTCCCCAGCAACTGCGGTCTTCTATAATTGCAGAACTCCACGACCTGCCTGCAACTGGCCACCTTGGTGTGACACGAACTTACGACAGGATACGGCGCCATTTCTTTTGGCATCGATTATACTGTACAGTCCGGCATTACGTCACCACTTCCGACCTCTGTCAGCGCAGGAAGAAGCCTTTCGCATCACCTCCTGGTCTTCTGCATCCTATAGACGTGCCTATGAAGCTGTTCCACCGTGTAGGGCTCGACCTCCGTGGACCTTTCCCGACCTCGGAATCCGGAAATAGGTGGGTCGCAGTAGCCACAGCTTGACGCACCCGAGACCGAGCCGGCGTGAGAACTTTACGTAAAGGACGACGAAGGTTTGCGCTCATAACAGAGATATGCGCTCCAGTGTCGACCAGCGCACGCACGGGAGCACCATCAACACAAACATCTAGTTGGTCTAGCACCTCCACCAAATGTTACGTGACGGCAAGCGATGAAGACAGGACTGAATGACCGATGGCGATGATTATATTTAAAGTCTGCGAGCCTAGCCCAAGCACTCCTGCCCATGCCACTTCCCGCTTCGTCGTCTTCTAGTCCATCACATGACTCGGGGCCACCGAGCGATCGTCCCGTTCGCGCGAACTAGAAGAGTAGCACAGGCGATGACAAGCTGGCCGCGATGATGGGCGTGGGAGAACGGATGAACAGAGAAGAGAAGATGAAGGGCTTGCCGTCACGATGAAAGAGATGGTGAGCGGGTGAAGCCAGGTCCACGAATACTGAGGTGCCACCGGTCGCCGAAAGTCAACGCCAAGGTCCGTGGACGCGCCCAACGGAAGGGGATGGGATACTTATTTCTCATGTGTGGGTGGGTGTTCATTGGGGTCTCTGATCAGTGGCGGCGGTCTCGGTTCAGTGGGGCCGTAGGTCGTTGGGTCTTGTAGGCTCTCATGTGGTTGGTGAGTGGGGTCACAAAGCAGTTGCGGCAGTCGTTGTTTCGTCGTGACTTCTGGTCGGGGCTTGGGGCGGGGCAGAGGAAAGCGGCGGCTTCGGGGAATACCTGGCAGGATGGGGAAACGCCGGGAGGTGCGAAGCCACGAGGACTCCACAGAAGGCCTCGGTTGACAGCAGGCTCCTAAGCTCCGGGACCGGGATGACGAAGGTACCCAGCACCTCCACCAAGATGTTACGTGGCAGGAGGCATACACACCACGCAAAACACTGGTACACTCACACCGATCACCGCAGTAGCACAGCGCGCACCGGATGCCGAAACACAGGCCACTGCACCGGATTCGGAGCCCGAGCACGCGCCAAGCGCCCTCACACTTCTTCTGCCTCATTTTCTATGAGTCGACCCGTAGCAATATCTTGAACTCCGACGCTGTGCCAACCAGTGAAGGAGACACTTGTCCTGAAATCGAACCACCGATATTCACAGAGATTTGCAACATAAAAGAAGAAAGAGGCTTATCAGAAAACTCCTGTCGCGAAACCAAACTCTTAGCCATTGGACAATTGGAGAACGCGTGCAGTTCATGACACAACTACGAAGAGAACGGGCAAGACTGCAAACACAGCACAAACGCTTTATCGCTGCGAATGAAATAAGCTTAACTTGCTTCATCAGCAACATGGACCCAGCGCGGCCTACAGTTTCTAACAACTACTGCATGTTGGTAAGAAGCTAGGCGATTCACTTCGAAGCCCTGGTGCTCTCTTTCCCACCTGCATTCGTCGCCTTTAATTCGACCATATCGCAGTTGGGCTTGAGGACCACACAACTCCGCGTCGCTCCGATCAGTGACGTCATCCCCAGCGTTAGCTATACAGTCTGTTCCCCCGCACCCGGACTTCAGTGGGTTTGGCGAAGCGAAATCAACCTTGATGATGACCAGACCTGTCCCTTTTGTTGTTCAGGTTAGTTGTGCCTATTCCGTTAAATCTAGTAACAGATACCTTGTTATTTTGCCAAGCCCACACGCCCTTTTATGTATTACGCATGACTGCTTCCTTGTCTGCAAAATGTTGCTTTGTGGAGACGTTGAATCAAATCCTGGACCAAACACTGGTCATATGCTTAGAAGTATTGTTGAAACACAGACAGAAATCCTCAAGGGTATTGGCGAATTGAAATTGCAGCTGTCTGTTTATGATGCAATTATAAATGCCCTCAATGCTCAAGTTTCACAGATAGATCAGCTTG
Organism: Amblyomma mixtum; assembly: GCF_055824585.1. Lineage (NCBI taxonomy): Eukaryota > Metazoa > Arthropoda > Arachnida > Ixodida > Ixodidae > Amblyomma > Amblyomma mixtum. The sequence goes on from NC_143019.1 coordinate 129,606,187, forward strand.
TGCAGTCCATGAACTGCGCAACATCCAAAATTGATGGTCTAGATGGTTCTTTGCGCGAACTTCAGTGTTATGTAAAGCAACAATCTGAAAAAATTGTGGACTTTGAAGACCGCAGTCGCCGGTCCAATCTAGTGGTTTATGGCCTACCGGAGCCAGAAAATGAATCGGTATCTCAGCTTAAGAGTAAAGTAATCAGTTATGTATTTGACAAAATGCTTGATGTGAAGTGCGAATCTGTTGGCCGAATTCACAGACTTGGTCGAAAAGGCGCAAATCGACCTGTGATTTTGTATCTTCAGGATTACAATGAAAAACAGGCTGTACTCATGAATGCAAAAAAGCTAAAGCACACCGACATATTTTTATTGAAAATGACTATTCTCGCTGTACACTTCGAAGGCGGAGATTGCTGTGGCAAAGCGCCAAGGGCGATAAGGACAACGGGAAGCATGTTTTCTTGACCAATGATAAATTGCGAATCGACAATGATACGTTTGTGTGGGACGATGTTAAAAATGCGCGAGTAAAAATTTCGTCCACATCTGCTTCACCGGTGAGCGCGTGACAAAGCCCGAGGTCTGCACCACAGTACCTGAGACTGCTTAACATTAACGCAAGAAGTATCGTTAACAAGACTACTGAACTTGAAAGTATACTGTTATTTCACTCTCCTCATGTGACTGTAGTGACTGAAACGTGGCTTCACGAAGATGTAAGTGACCAGGATTTGGTTCCAAATTCTTATAGTATTTATAGGCGAGACGGGCCTTCCCGTGGTGGCGGCGTTGCCGACATTCTAAGTTCCGGTGTTCAAGCGTCTCTGCTAGAACAAGTCGTTGACCCTGAAAGTATTTGCCTACGAATAAACTACAATGGACACTCATTTATATTATTTGCAGTATACCGTCCGCCCTCTGCGTCCATATATTTCCTGAACAAAATGCATGACCACCTTATTAAATATTACAAAAGTAAAAGTTGCATAATAATAACCGGAGACTTCAACCTACCTGACATTGTTTGGCCCGACATATCAACAAATTCTCTCCATGAAAGTATCCTCTCTGATATCATGCTGGCTTGTGACCTTACCCTAGCGGCTAATATTCCAACCAGAGTGCAGGGAACATCATCATCTGTTTTAGACCTTATCTTTCATACCAGATGTCTCGATGACGTTAATGTTGCAGTTGAAGACGGAATATCAGATCATAAGCTTGTAGTTTTGACATACAGAATACACGCATCTACTAACTCGTCTACTCGAAACAGAAACACAGTTAAAGATTTTAGTAGGGCTAACGATGAGTTAGTTCTTGATTACCTCGAAATGGGCTCAGAAAAATTCACGGGAAATGATGTCAATAATCTATGGAATAAATTCAAATCCGCTTGCCATTTCTGTATTCAACACTTCATTCCGAGCAAAACTAAGAATGTGCGTCGTGAAAACCCATGGATCAGCCGCGAAATAATTCATTTATTACGCGGAATAAAAAGGCTCAGAAAGCACACGAAGAACAACCCTGCGCTTCTAAACTTAAGACCTTTACTTGCATAAAAACTTCGCTCTAGTCAGCAGTTTTATTATTCTTCCACATTACCGCAGTTCATCAAGAGCGATCCTGCCAAATTCTGGCGCCACCTTACCACTGATGCACGCAAATCGATCGATCACATCAAGACCGGCAAAAAAACTGTACACGACAAGCCGCAGATAGCCACAGAATTTAATCTTTGCTTTCAGTCAGTTTTTTGAGATTCCCGCCCCCGACCCTCTTGATTTCACGGCACGAGCAGTGTCAGCCCGGAATTTATATCCTATGAGGGCATCTTTTCTATGCTCTTAAATCTGAATCCTAAATCATCGAGCGGCCCTGATGGTATTCCAAACGCCTTCTTGCGCCGTTACGCTTAATCGCTTGCCCGGTTTCTTGTTGTCATTTTTCGTTTGTCTTTTTCTAGTGCCGATGTCCCGTCGGACTTAAGGCTCGCACGTGTCGTGCCTGTATTTAAGAAAGGTGACCGCTCTCAGTTAACCAACTACCGACCGATATCTCTCATCAGCACTTCATGCAAACTCATGGAACATATTTCCAACTACATCACTGATTTCCTCGATAGTAAAGACATACTCTCTCCTTTCCAGCACGGTTTCCGCAAAGGCCTGTCGAAAACCACACAACTAGTTTCCACAATTTAATCGTTTTCCTCCATTCTCGATAGTACCGGTCAGGTTGACGTTATATTCCTGGACTTCAGCAAGGCATTCGATAAGGTTACTCATTCCGGTCTGCTATTAAAACTTGACGAGCTTGATTTATCACGAACTGTAGTTGACTGGGTATCGTCATATCATGATAAGCGCCAGCAATTTGTTGATTTCGAAGGGCACCATTCCGACGTCCTCTCTGTCAATTCTGGTGTCCCGCAGGGCAGCGTCCTAGGCCCTCTTCTTTTCTTAATTTATGTAAACGACTTAACCTCCGTCGTACATGGAAGCGTCAGTATTCGATTATTTGCGGATGACTGTTTGCTCTTCAAGGCTGTTAAAAATAGCAATGATCAGGCTGTGCTTAATGAAAGTCTGATGCTGTTTCTAGTTGGTGTGATCGCTGGGATATGAAGCTGAATCTTGATAAAACTGTTTTTATGCGTATCGCGAACAAAAAGTCTCCTCTTGCTCACCAGTACACTATCAAGCAGATCCCCATAACTCAAACTGACTTTTTTAAATATTTTTAAATATACAGAACATTTAAGCTGGTCCGCTCATGTTGACAATATCTGCTCCTCGGCGCGCCGCAAACTCGGCCAGTTAAGACACAGGCTCAAATACTGCCCCTCCCATGTAAAGCTTTTGGCCTACAACACACTGATCAAATCTAGATTGCAGTACACATGCGAGGTTTGGGACCCTTTCACTAAAAAGACATTAGCAAACTTGAACAGATTCAAAGATCCGCAGTTCGCTTCATATATAACCGGTACCGTCGACATGACTCCCCATCTGAATTAATGATAATCCACAACATCAAACCTTTAGATTACTGGAGAAAGCTAGCAAGAATTAAATTCCTCTTTAAACTCTACCATTCTCAGTTCCGTTTTGATCCTTCATTGTATATGAAAGCTTCAACAACTAGAGTAACAAGGCATTGTCATCCGCATAAATTATATCCTTTGTTTGCCCGCACCAATCAATAGCTTTAAATATTCTTTCTTTCCTCGAACTATAGAAGATTGGAACAACCTACCCCCTCATGTGTTTGTATCCGAAAATGTGCTTTCCGCCACTGAACAAGTACTTGACCGTTAAATATTACCGTGGCAGCATGCTCGTCGAAATGGCCGAGTATCGGAGTGCTTTGCAGACGGCTGCGAAGCTCGACAAATGCAGCCTCTTCGTCGGTCCCCCACAGGAAGGGCGTGTCGTCACGGGTCAGTGCGTTCAGCGGTTCCGCGATTTTCGAGAAATCTTGAATAAAGCGCCTATAATAGGAGCACAGGCCTAAAAACCGGCGAACGGCCTTCTTGTCAGTTGGGCGTGGAAAACCTGAGACGGCAGCGGTCTTGTCAGGGTCCGGGCGAACACCTTGTGCGCTGACAACGTGACCAAGAAAGCGAAGTTCCTCAAAGCCAAAATGGCATTTCTCGGCTTTGATGGTGAGTTGCGCGGATTTGAGCGCTTGTAGCACAATGCGCAACCGCTCCAAGTGTTGGTCAAAGGTGGGCGAAAATATAACGACATCGTCCAGGTACACCAGGCAGTACTGTCATTTCAAGCCGGAGAGGACAGTGTCCATCATGCGTTGAAAAGTGGCCGGTGCTGAGCACAGACCAAATGGGAGCACTTTAAACTCATAGAGGCCGTCAGGCGTCACGAAAGCCGTCTTGTCCCGGTCTCTCTCGTCCACTTCGATTTGCCAGTACCCGCTTTTAAGATCCAATGACGAGAAGTATCTGGCGTTCCACAATCGGTCGAGCGCGTCATCTATCCTGGGCAGCGGGTAAACGTCCTTTTTGGTCACGCTGTTAAGTTTCCTGTAGTCCACGCAGAAACGCAGAGTATTGTCCTTCTTTTTGACAAGAACCACAGGCGATGCCCACGGACTGGTGGACGGCTGGATGACATCGTCTGCAAGCATCTCGGCAACCTGATTCTGAATGGCTTCTCTCTCCACCGGGGAAACACGATATGGGCGCTGGCAGACGGGTCGCGTAGTCTCGTCAGTGATGATACGATGCTTGGCGAGTGGAGTTCGGCCGACCTTCGAGCACGTAGCGAAACAGTCCGCAAATTCTGCCAAGAGGGCCGACAGAAGATCCCTCTGAACCGACGGCAAGGCAGGATTTATTCTGACTGACTGAAGAACGTGATGTGGGCCAGCATACTCCGGAGAGGGTCCTCCCACGGTGCACAAACCTGGAACCTCAGCAACGTCGTGGAGGAAGGCAATAGCCATGCCTTTGGTCAGGTGCTGATATTCGTTGGCAAAGTTAGTCAGGAGGACGTGGGTGCGGCCGTCACGTAGTTGGACGAGACCTCTTGCAACGGCAAGTCCCCGCTTAAGCAGCAGTGGACTATGGCTGTCCGCTAGGCCCTCGTAGTCGTGAAAGAGGTCGTTCCGCACGAGCACCAGAACACTGCACCGCGGCGGTACCGTGACGTCGTTCTCGACAATGCGCAGAGCGTTGCTGCAGGGATCGCGGGAGTCAAAGCGCGCCACGGCCTGTTTGGTCGAGAACGTGACACGTGCCTCCTGAAAGTCAATCACAGCGCCGTTCGACTGCAGGAAGTCGATCCCCAGAATCAAGTCTCTGGAACACTCGGGGAGTACGACAAATTCACCAACGTACGTAAAACCACTAATCCCAACTCTAGCCGTGCACTTGCCCACAGGGGAAATTAGCTGGCCACCAGCGGTGCGAATGGGGGTCCCCGTCCACGGTGTCAGAACCTTCTTAAGTTCTCCAGCGAAGGCACGGCTCATAACAGAGTAATCAGCACCGGTATCGAGCAGCGCGGTAATGTCAGTGCCATCAATTGTCACACGCAAATCGGATGCAGCGTATCTGATACTGTCGCTGCCTCTCTCTGTCCGGGTATCGTCGGCTCGAGGGTTCCGCGATGGAGGATCTTGACACGTCCCGACGTCAGCGGCCTTGCCTCCAGAGGTCGCTGATGTTAGTTTTCCCGACGCGGACTCGGCGAGCGACGGCCAGCAGAGCTACTCTGGCGGCCAGGGCTGGAAGAGCGATAACGGAGAGGCGAAGGGGAACGGGACTCGCGCCTTCCAGAGTAGGCAGGGTTCTGGCGTGCCCAGAGATGCTGTGCAATCTCATGCGGTCGTTCGCCGTTCTGAGGGCAGGGTGCGTCGGGATGGAAACCGCGAAGACCCACTTGGCGGTACGGACAGGCGCGGTAGAGGTGACCAGGCTCCCCACAGTGGTAGCAGAGAGGCCTGCGGTCCGGTGTACGCCACAAATCCGACTTGCGAGGGCGTGGCCCAGCTGTAGCAGATGCGGTTGCAGAATACGTGGCGATGTTACTCACGGAGGTCGACGGGGTCACACCGTAGCCAGGCACGCTTGCGTGACATGTGCCGATGTTGCTCACGCCAGGCGTTGGGGTAATGGGACCGTAGCCTGTCGTGCGACGTACAAGAGATGCGTACGTGGGTCGGTCATCGAACCGGGATGGCGCTTCGGGGACAGGAGGTGCCTGCGCAGCCTGTCGCACCTCGTCCCTGACAACTTCGGACAGCGCTGCCAGCGGCGCAGGTGCAGCCTGAGGCAGACGGATCCGTTGCAGTTCCTCCCGGACAACGGAGCGAATTAGTTCACGCAAGGTGTCTGCACTGCCGCCGAGACACGACGAAAAGCCTTCGGGCACCATGCAGTTGATGTCCCGGTTGTACTGGCGGGCCCGTTGTTGCAGCGTCGTCTCCATAGTGGTCGCCTCGGTTAGAAATTCCGCCACCGTGCGGGGTGGGCTGCGCACGAGGCCCGCGAACAGCTCCTGCTTAACCCCACGCATGAGATGGCGCAGCTTCTTCTCCTCTGTCATGTTGGGGTCGGCGCGCTTGAAAAGACGGGCCATGTCTTCGGTGTACATGCGCACGCTTTCGTTCGTGCGCTGATTTCGGGAGTGCAGCGCAGCTTCAGCCTTCTCCCGGCGGTCAGCGTTGGGGAACGTAGCCAGGAGACTCCGGCAAAACGTCTCCCAGGTGGGAAGTGTAGCCTCGTGGTTTTCAAACCACGTCCGAGCAGACTCTTCCAGGGCAAAGTAGACGTTATTCAGCTTGCGCTCGTCGCACCAGCCGTTGTAGCGTGCGACCCGCTCGAACGTCTCCAGCCAGTCCTCAGCGTCTTCGAACACGTCACCGTGAAAAGATTGCGGTGTTCGCGGTGGGTGGCAAAGGATCGGCGCCAGGGGCCTGGTGTCAGCGGCCATGGCAGTTGGACTCGACGGTAGAGGCTGGATCGGCGGCTGGGTCCTGGTGTCAGTGGCCATGTCGGTTGGACTCGGCGGTCGAGGCTGCGTCGTCCTTGTTGGCGGGGGAAGGGGCCCAAATTCAGGCGACTCTCTGCGGAGACGGCGGCTGGGTCGCTGGTGAACCGGTGTGAGGTCCGTAGTGACGCTGTACGGAGTACCCAGTCGGGAAGCGTACCCAGCACCTCCACCAAACTGTAGCGTGCAACGCCAAAAAGAACACCCGCGCAGAGACGAAAAACCTGCGGCGGACACCCAGTGGTTCGAGCGCGTGCGAGAGAGCCAACTAACTTCTTCCTCTTCTAGCGCATGCACTACTTCTGTCTCTTCTTCGAATGCATGTATCAATATTGTCAGTTGTTTGTTGCGACTGGTTTTATTTTCATGCTCCGTATTTACTACATCGCTTGTACTGTACCCTGGTGTTGGCGTTGCCTTCTGCTGGTCGTCGGAGTTCTCTGTTTCTTTTATCCCACTCCAACTTGGGTCTTTATGGCCTGCAGTATTGTATAAATAAATAAATAAATAAAAACATAACTCTGCTTCGTGACTTAAGGCCAATGAAAGCCAGTTGAATGATGTAACATAAACCGAGCTCAACAGAAACCTTAAAAAATACATGCGGAAGCCTCTGACCAGAATAACGATACTCTCAGTAGTGTTTGTTACAGAGGCAATAATCACCGGCATTGCCACCAAAAAAGTCTGACATCACTGACGGTAAAGTAATGGCTAATATAATGTTATTATGAGAAGCAGCGCCTCTGTAGCGCCATCACTCTGCCAGGCGCATAATCATCATCATCGGCCTAAGTTCACTGTAGAAGAAAAGCCTCCCCGTTATTCGGATGGACTCTATGTTTAAAGCAATTGTGAGCTTCCTGGCAGCTGAAACGTGAGAAATTAAAGCATAAGAAGTGAAATTTTGCTCGCAATTAAATTCCTCAGAACATCAATTATTTCCTCCGTCCGGAAAAAGAAAAGTTGTCTGTTTCGTTCCTCCGCCCATTGCACTGCCAACACAAAGAAGAGTTTGCATCTTTTAACGCACCGAGTTCTCTATTAACCTCTCCACTGCAAACTCTATTTCATGCATTCAGGAATTGGCGCAAAAAAAAAACATAACCCACCGGTTGGGAAACAAAACGGAATGCCAGGACGTAGACCATATTAGAGCCAATGCAATAAACCTAATAGGAAGCGAACACTGCAGACCCGATCTCATGATAATAAAATCACCTAGGAAGGAAAAAAAATAACCTCGGTTCACCTCTTCCTTATTTATTTTCTTTTTTTGTGTGGGGGGGATTAGAAGGCACGTGTTAAATACTTCGAGAACAAGAGGTTCGATTAATGTGCAGTGGTTCTTTTTTGTCACTTTGAATGTAACGAAGAATTCACCAAGGAATCGGAGAAGGAATATGACGCAATAAGCGTGATCAATGTGGCATCTATATTCCAAGGCCAAAATGGTCTTTAAACAAAATGTTCAAGCACTCCTGACAGAAAGCGACCCTTACTTTTGACTCAGTTTTCTCTATGAAATATGGTCCTTACCGTGACTAGGAATTATTGCTGGAAATATGGTCTTCTATTGTTCATAATTCTTGCATCTTTGTTCTCAGCTGGCAGGCCCCCAAACTGAGTGCATTCCCGTACTTAATGGTCGACGCCGCTCTAGCAAAAAAAAATGAATACAGGTCAATTCATTTTTCGCGGCCCGTAATAACCTTGTCTTTTGTAATTTGCGCAACTCTAAAACGCAAAAAATTCACGCTCGAAGCAGTCAATAGTTTTTCGGTTTATTTTCTTCTAGCGCCCACAAAGACAGCTCGACTATAGCACAAGGTCAAGAGGACGCCGCATTGAGACCCGTTCGCATGCGAGGCTAGAAAAGAAACAACAAAACGATGTATATTAAAAGCTGTCTAATGGAACTTCCATTCGACAGAATCCATTAGGTGTTTGCTTTTCTAAGCACTTAGTTTATGTAATGGAAAGAATCCTCACGGGAACAAAAATTCAGGCCGAGGGTTCTAATATACAGTTCACGAACATGCCTTGGGTCTGACTCAGCATTGTCTTGCACATGCCCGTATTAACAGCCAGGCAGAGGGCAGCTGTAGAGCTTTTTGATATAGTTCTAGGTTGCGGATGTTAAGCGAACGAAAGGTTTATAATCTGTCTATCCCTGGTAGTCGAACCTACATGAGGCTTGACGGGGCTGTTGAGTGATAAAAGCAGACTTGAGCATCAAAGGAAGCGACAGAGTTATAATGTCCCATTTATCGGCAGCGCATTTCCTTATTCAAATTTTTCTTGTCAGTGCCATTCGACCTGAGGAAATTGAAACACAGGATGTGCTTCGGAGCCCGTCTTTCCTTTATGCTGCAAGCGCCATAGGAAGAACACTGGAACTCCACGTTGTATCGTCGAGCTCGTGCTTGCGCGGACAAAACGGCTCAATCAGACGGCTGCTATCAGATCCGTCTATGCCACCAAGGGCGATCTTCTCGAGCCTTTCCGACATCGGCAGCAATGCAGGCACTTGTGGCCCGGGCAAATACCTGGCTCCGGGTTTCGACCAAGAATTATACGTGCGAAGCCTGCTTCTGCTCTTGTGCGACAGTATGCCATGTAGGAATCCCATGGCGTATCCGCCGAGATTCCTTTACTACCTTCTCCTCGACATGCGTAGCGGCGGTCGAAATAGCACCTCCCTGTCAGACGCTGTTCTGTCTGAATATTTAGAAGAGGTCAACTTCTACAAAGCAGACAATCACGGAGTCCACTTGATGAGTTCGTATCATCAGCCACCGAATCACATGGATAACCGAACGTCGCCTTTTGCAACAATGCCACCGCTGTTTTCCCAAGCACCTCTGCAAGGTGCCGATTTGTCTCTGCACTGCCGCTATCCCACAACCTGTCTTCAGCCGGGATTTGCTCTCTTCATGGACCTCCTCCACGCCAACAACTGCAGCCTGGTACAAAACTGGCACGGACACTTCAACCGCCGCCTTAGCTCCGTGAGGCGCTTCGTACGCTCCATCGGCCCCAACTCGATTATCTACAACCCCGCCCAAGACTTTTACCAACACATTTCCATTAGGAGGATGCACCCACATGCCGTCGCCGTAGCATTCTTCGCTCCGCTGGATAATAAGACGTTCGTCAAGAAGCCCGGTCGCTATCCACGTTCCGCAGTGCTCGTCCTCTCCTTCGAACGGGAAGTGTGGGCTGCCCTAATTGCTGCCTACTTACTTGTTCTGTTATTACTGCGTGCTGAGCATTCTATTGATCACCATCGGCAGGGGACCAAAACTGCAATCGCGCAAGGTCTGGCGTCCTCAATGCTTCAGCAAAACACGAAGCTGATGGACGCTGGTCAGAGCCACTTCGTTCGCAGGATGATGTTAGGACTGTGGCTAGGCTTGGCTATAATAGTGCCGTGCGCCTTCAAAGCTTCCCTCACAAGCATGCTGAGGAACGTTCCGCTTATGGGAGCAGTCTCCGAGGCGTTGATTCCAAAGGACGGCGCCTACAACTTAGGAATCGTCACGTGCTCAAACAGCATTCTGGACGTTCCTCAAAAGTCTCCTTTCAAGTTCACGGTAGGCAATGGTGCTTCGATGTGCTTCTCAGTGCCTCTGCGCGTTAAGCACACCACAAGATGGATTTTTACCACAGATTTTTTGCCGTATGAAGCCTTTCAGACAGCCGCTGGAAAGTTGGATGATCTTGGATACACTTGGCTTGACATAAGCAATGTGGTTGGCCTTGCAGGGCCTGTCGTTCCTTACAGTTCACCTTACAAGCATGCGTTGGCGCAGCTTATGCCTCGAGCTGTAGAGGCTGGACTCTTTCAAAGAGCGCGCATCCTCGACCACTTTAAGTCGGTTTACCGACGTGATGCCCTCTTGCACAGCACTCGAAATCCCGGAGAGGAAACGCTCGTGCTGAGTGACTTGGAACCGTATTTCATAGTTTTGGCTTTAGGCATTGCAGCCTCCTTTATAACATTGGTATTTGAGGCTTTGGGTGGACGGTTGGAGCTCAGGAAGGCACGCAACTAGGAACCAACTCGTGCACCACCGAAACTATAAAGAAGAAATCCAGCAATCATTAACATTGCTTGTACATGCAAGGTTTAGGTAGAACCCTATGCATAGACCTAAATATTTTATTGTAACGCACCCCAGCTGGTTTTCATAAAAAGCTGCTACCAACCGTGATATTCCGAGCTGTAAGAACGAACGTAGATGTTGCTTATTGGTTCTATTATTCAATAAATCACATTTGAAAGGTTTGAAGCAGAAATTTTTCAACGCTGCACTGAACGAGCACTATTTCAAAAATGTGTCTCTTCCTATCTGTTCTGATTGTTTCCTGTTGAATGTTTCCCTCTGTTTTTGAGATATCTGTGAAATACCGTCGTCATCGGTAAAAAAGAAGGATCGACTTGACGCAAGTGCCCTTCTCGAGGTTCCCGTGCGTCACAGGCGCACTCTGCGCTGTGGAGTTCCTTAGGGACGCCATACAGGTCAGTTCTCCATTTTGAACTTCGTATGACGATGAGGAGGTTGATGAACTCACCTCTATAAAATTATGCCTCTCGAAATAATAACTACAAACTACACTGCAGGCGAAAATGATGTCAAATTGAAAGTATTTCTCGACAAGTAACAGCAGAGTACAGCTCTTCACTTGTATTACTGAGGAAATCATATTCCCGCAAATTATTAGGACGGCTGCGCCAATAAACTAGTAAGGGCCCTCGAAATTCTTTAAGCTTTGTGAATGGCGTAAATATGCGATGCAATGACAGTGCGATGAGATTCCCATCCGCATTAAAAAGTGCTGATCTGCTACATTGCGTCTGGGAAAGGTTTGGAGGAAAAAAGGCGACAAGGATACAATGAAGAGCATATTCGAAGAAAACAGTTAAAATCGAACGACTATGAAATGTATTAAAGTTTGTTACGAAGACGAATGTCTTGCAGATAAGCAGATAAATCTCAGTGCTCGTCGAATGCATGTCAAGGGTTGTACAAGAAGGTTCTAAATCTACTTCAGAAGTCCAGTTCTACAAATAGGTTCTTAGTTCAGTTGTTCTACAAATAGGCTCATAGGCCGCCGCGGTGGCTTAGGGGTTATGGCACTCGGCTGCTGGCCTGAAAGATATAGGTTTGATCCCGGCCGCGGTGGTAGAATTTTGGGGGAGGCGAAATTCTTCGACCCGTGTGCTGTGCGATATAAGTGCACGCTAAAGAACCCCATGTTATCGAAGTTTCCGGAGCCCTTTACTACGGCGTCCCTTATAGCCTGAGTTGCCTTGGAACATTAAACCCCCTAAACCAAACCAAACCAATCGGCTCATAAAATGTTCGGTGGAGAGCACTGATGCGGAGGGCAGGCCGAGGAGCCTTGGAGTGCATAGCTAGCAGTAGCGGTGTGAGAATCTTCATTATTTGCATAGTATCCTTTTTACTCTGCGTAAGTTCAAAGTTCAAGCAAAACGTGCTGCTGTGTCTGTGCTGAGGCCATAAATCTTTATGCCTGAACTGCTTTCTCGTTCTAGGCGGTACCGGTAGCTGCCTGTAAATGCGCCAATCAGATTTCGTCGGTGGTGAACAGGTTTCCCATGGCGAGAATGTTTATTCTATGTCTAGACTTTAGGTGGAGCCGATGTCGTTGTTCATACGTGCATGCTATTTTTTTGTTTATGCGTGTATTAAATTTCTTTTGTCTGTTTCTTAAACCTAGAAGGTATACGAGGGGCCGCAGACCGTACCTACCATCTTAAACAAATTTGAAGGCAAGCTAAACTTTGAATGCAAATTAAAAGCATTTAAATGCCAACTTACGGAGCTATTGTTATGTTGTCAAATTAAGTATAGTCATAATTCAACCCTGTATTTCATGTTTTCCTGTCATTTCATAAAAGCAACACAAAACTCTGTATAACGCAAAATGACTTTATCAATTGCTTTTATGTTGTTCTTGTCTTTTCATCCGTATGATGAATTTTCACTGACAATTTAAAAAGTGCATTATGTATTTTTGTATTATTTTGTACAGCAGCTATTTGTGCTCATTTATTCATGTTATTTGAGTAACGTCCTTTTATGTGCGACTTCTTTGTGTGTGCAACAGTATATGCAATACGTTTATGTACAGGTCTCAAATGTTGCGTTTTTTTATCTTTTGTGATTAAAGCTGAGAGGCACAATTTATTCTTTTGTTTCTAAGATGCGTACTGTATCTGTACCGCTGTGAACTGTGTAGGGTCAGAGGCCTCGTCAGGCACCACCAGCCTTTAGCTTCTGTCCATGCATCAGGCTCATTGTTTCGTCCGATGCTGAAATAAAGAAAGAAAGAAATGTCTGCCTTCCTGTACAACGCACCCTCATAGACGCTGCCGGAAAATTTGTAAACGCTAAAAAAATCACCTGGTATAAGCGACCTTCTCTACGGCAAGAATTTTATCAGAAAGATCACGCACGGAATCAGAAACGTCGAATCTGCCGAAGTTCCCGGGATCAATCCCAGCCGCGGCGGCCGCGTTTAGTGCAGTGCAGTGCGTTGTCAGTGCACGTTAAAGGTCCCCAGGTGGTCAAAATTATTCCGGGGCTGTCCACTACGGCGCCTCTTCCTTTTTTAGAGTGCAGCTCTTTGGCGCCCGTTCTTGCGTTTCGTGGCGTCGCCGTTCTCCCTCGTAAGCAGCTCCGCAGCCGGGGCAGCGCGCTGCTCTATAGATGCGAGCGCTCCTGGCGCCATTTTTCCCGCACGCCCAAGCTGAAACGCATAGCCGCAGCCGTTTGCAACTGCGTGTACACACCCCTCTCCCCTCCCCCTTCCAGCCTCTTCCTCCGAAGGCAGACGACAAGCGCGGGTTCGCGTGCTTGAGAGGCAATATGGATCTAAACAGGGCATCTAATACGTTGACATCACTGTGCCGTCGCCGGCGGAATTCTACACGGCTGCCGTAGTCCACCGGGGAATAAATGTCCATCGGTTATCTTGTCGGGCCCCAAATTCAACGCGAGCGGAGGAAGTTGCAATAGCTTTCGCTGCCGCCGATCCAAAATCGAGAACAGTTATTACAGACTCTCGCCGGGCCAGTAATACTGCGCTCGGGCCAAATCTTTTATTTTGCTATTGGGCTTATACCCGCGATACATCAGTGGTGCGGGAGAGGCAAATTTTCTTATTCATTTTTGTCGCCTCAACTATCATTTGTCCTGCGGGGGAAATATCACCTATCGCCTGCCAAATTCTAAGACGGGCTCCCTCCGATCCAATTCTTGCAAACGTAATCTGGGCTCCTGGCCACCAGGGTATACGAGGCAATACGGCGGCTGATGGGGCAGCCCGAGCGCTCATACGCCTGAATCCTGGCTGAGAAGCTCTACTGGCTCAGAAGCTCATAAACCGCTTCTGCGGTTCCGCGAAATCTTAAAGGGCAACTCCGGCGATTTTTCGATGTGCATCGATTGAAATGAAATTTCAAGTCTGCATTCCATATGATAGTCTGATGCCTCATGTAAAATTTCGCCCCTGAAACCAGCGTAGTTTTTCCTCAAGCGAATTTTGAAGACAAGCGCTCCTCTACGCGAGCTCACGCGAACGGCACCCACTGATCGAGCAACTTCTACAGGCCACCCTGTTCTGTGACGTCACTGGTGGGGCGGCGTGTCAAGCTGGTTGGGCGCGCGCTGGCGCCGGCGGTGCAGGGGAAAACTAAAAAATGAATTTGGGGAAAGTTAATGACGCAGTAACGGACACCCGAACCGCGACGTAAGGGAGGAGTGAAAGAAGAAAGGAAGAAAGAGGTCCGTAGTTGAGCTCTCCGGAATTATTTCGACCACTGTGCAATTTCGCGCCATCTCAACATCCCTGATGTGATGTGTACGCCAGACTAATGGGTCACGGCAACTTCTGTTGTGCTGTGGGGTGCACAAATTCTTGATCTGTGACAACGGGCGTGATCTAGCGTAGGTTTCCTAGCGATAAGAACCTTCGCGACAAGTTGGTGGGAGCTGTCCGCCGTGTAAACTGGTCTCCGAGGAAGCATTCCCGCTTGTGCTCGGAACATTTCGCGCCAGATTGCTATGAAGGCCGCGTGTACTTCAAAGAGAGCTTTGAACTCGCTAAGGCTTCGTTCAACTGGCGCTTGAAGGCATATTCTGTGCCAACGTTATTCTAGTACGACCGTCTATCACAGCGGCCAGCTGAACGAAGCGCGACCGTCAAGAAGAAGCGGTATTTTGCATTGTAGAACTGTAGCTGGAGTGAACTCACTTCCAAAAGCTCGCCGTCGATACAGAGCTTCTCAGAGAGGACTGTCGGTGATGCATGCCCCTGTAAGGACGTTGTGCACCGCGGCAACGTTCCGGCAGCAGATTATTTCATCACGCTGGGTCGGCCGGCACTGGCCACATGAACAGCTGTCGGCAGGAGCATCTCATTAACTTTTGTTCGGACGACTCTGTCACAAATGCATGCACGAGAAATGACTCAAGTAATCACTTCTCCGAATTCAGACCGTCTCCGTGCTGTAGGAGATGCGGCCTGTGGTGTGACTCTGCTGGCTCGCGCGGCGGTGGATCACACCTGAAATGCGTCTCGTCCAGCCCGAATGAATCGTCTTCTAAAGACTCGCTGGTCTCGGAAAAGCTGTTCTCCGCGCTTTCAGTCATGTCGACAGCGCGGCTCAGGGTAGTTGATATCTTCGGGGACTTCATAGCGCGGCGAACCCGCTCGTGACGTCACAGTCAATACAGCACAAAGGCACCTTACCAGTTTCGGCTTTGCGGTTTCGGTTTCGAGTGTTGCGTTTTTTGCTGTTTAAAAATCATTTTACAGTTGCTTTTGAAAACCTCGTATCGTATACATTACAGGAGGTTCTCAGGAACACAAAACAGCCATTAACTTAAAATGGCTGAAAAATCTCCGGAGTTGCCCTTTAACTCATTACTGCGAAAGCCACCGCCTCTACTCGACACCTGCCAAGGGGCTGAGTAAGGTGGAGGAGCGAACTCTGCTGCGCCTGCTGACAGGAACTCTTCCTTGTCCTGCCATCGCCAAGTACTTTGATCCGAACATAAATGGGCGCCTCCCGCTGTGGAGAGGTGTGCGATATATTTTACATGGTGTGGGCATGTAATCAGAATGCACACCTTCCTCCTTGCCCCCCCCCCCCCCCCCCCCCGAGAGGCATGGGACACAGCCCTCCTCAACTGCTCCTTGTTTGAGTCCCAAAGGGCTCTAGTAAAGAGTTCACGCGATGGAGCCTCGTCGTGCGGTGTCCTCGACTAAGGATACCGACCATGTAGCGGGGTCTCCTGGCCCAAAATTCTTTTTGAGTATTAAAAAAGTTTGTCACCACCACCACTGTTCCAAGGCGACGTTTTGACCACTAAGTCGAAGGGGAAAATGAAAATTAAAATTGATTTTTGAGGACAGGAAATGGTGCAGTATCTACCTCACATTTCGATGGACATCCGAACCACGGCCCAAGTGAAGGGAGTAAGGTGGGAGTGAAAGAAGAAAAAATTGCTGAGTACGTTACTTCCTGATGCGAAATTTGCGCGCAGCTCATCAGCTGTTCCAGCTTTTCGATAGCCTGAGGCAAAAATTCGAGCAAGATGTGTATCTAAAATTTCAGACAACTTGTTATTGCTGACACATATTCCTTCTTCAAGAAGCACTCCACTAACAGTTCTTGATTGTCATGAAGGAAACTTTGTGGTCGGAGAAACATATTTATAAATGCTCGACTTGCTACACTGGTGCCTGGTTCCACGCTGCATGGCGAAGAAATACCAGCGACTCACTAATGCCGCTGACGCTGCTAGCGAGTCAAGTGAACATGGCTCTTAGTTTCGGCTCGGGATGCACGCACCATGATCCGATGACGCCAAACCGGAGCTTCGTCAACCGGAGAACACCGCGCGCTGTCGAGCGGTTGTTGCCACGGAGGAAGAGGGTGAAAGGAGGAGGGGGGGGGGGGGGGTGCACGCAGTTGCAAACGGCTGCGGCTATGCGTTTCAGCTTGGGCGTGCGGGAAAAATGACGCCAGGAGCGCTCGCATCTCGAGCAGCACGCTGCCCCGGCTGCGGAGCTGCTTACGAGGGACAACGGCGACGCCACGAAACGCAAGAACGGGCGCCAAAGAGATGTGCTCTAAAAAAGGAAGAGGCGTCGTAGTGGACGGCCCCGGATAATTTCGACCACCTGGGGACCTTTAACGTGCACTGACAACGCACTGCTCAAGGGCGCCGTTGCGTTTCGCATTCATATAAACGCGGCAGACGCGGCCGGGATCGATCCCGGGAACTTCGATAGATTTGGCGTTTCTGGTTCGGTACGTGATTTTTCTGATCAAATTCTGCCGTGGAAAAGGTCGCTTATACAGGGTGATTTTTTCAACCTTGGAAAATAGTCCGGCAACGTCTATGCAGGTGCGTTGTACAGCAAGGAGGGCATTACGCACGGTCACCGGCCCCTCGTCACAGCTTCTAGGTTTAAGAGAGGGACAAAAGAAATTTCATACACGCATAAACAAAGAAATAGCACGCACGTATGAACAACGACACCGGCTCTGGAGCTGTCGTCTCATCATTAAGCCCTCTTCATTCCAGTGGCTCGCCCTTTATGCGAAGTCTAGACTTCGCATAAACATTCTCGCCATGCACAACCTGTTCAGCAGCGACTTAGTCTGAACGGCGCATTTATAGGCAGTTACCGGTACCGCCTAGAACAAGAGAGCAGTTCAAGCGCAAAGATTTATGGCCTGAGCACGGACACAGCAGCACATTTTGCCTGAACTTTGAACTTAAGCATTGTAAGAAGCATATTATGAAAGAAAAGGAGACTTTCACACCGGTACTGCTAATTATGCACTGTGTTTAAGGCTCCTCGCCATGCCCTGCGCATCAGTGCTCTGCACCGAACATTTTATGAGCCTATCGGTTTGGTTTGGTTTACGGGCATTTAACGTTCCAGGGCTACTCAGGCTATAAGGGACGCCGTAGTGGAAGGCTCCGGAAACTTCGATCACAAGGGGTTCTTTAGCTTGCACTTATATCGCACAGCACACGGGTTTCTTAGGATTTCCCCTCTCGAAAAATTCTACTCCACGGCTGGGATCGAACCCATGTTTTTCAGGTTAGCAGCCGAGTGACATAACCACTGAGCCACCACGTCGGCCTATGAGCCTATTTGTAGAACAACTGTACTGTGAGCCTATTTGTAGCACTGGACTTGTGTAGAAACATTAAGAACCTTCTTGTATCACATTGTCATGCATTCGACGAGCACTGAAATTTTCATCTGCTTATCTGCACGCCATTCGTCTTCTTAAAAAACTTTAATACTGGGCAAACAAGAGAAGGGGAATGAGGGGCTCGTTATAAATATGAAAGAAGCCAACAGCCACAGAAACCAAGGACACAGGGGATTTTTTTTTAATTATTTATTTATTTTGTGGTGTTGATCAATTTAGAATATTACTGAATAGGTTATCGCTTAAAGGTAATTGATTAGAAAAGCAGAAGAAAAAACAACCACTGCCGCCGGTGGGATCCGAACCCACGACCTCCGAATTACGCGTCCGGTGCTCTACCTCTGAGCTACGGCGACGGCTGTCAAATCTTCTGCTTTCGCGGGTATTTATGTTTACAAGTGACCTAACTTTGAGTGTTCATCAGCGCCACCCACGTTCATAAGCGGCGGACGTAGAACGTCCTGAGTTACCGCAGGTGTGACGTAGAACGTCATCGAACGGAGAGGGTGGAAGCTGTGTGAGAACCCTCTTATGCTTCCTATAGCGTCAAGGCTGCCAGAACCGAGGCCCTCGCTAAGCAATTAAGCAAACAAGAGAAGGGGAATGAGGGGCTCGTTATAAATATGAAAGAAGCCAACAGCCACAGAAACCAAGGGCACAGGGGATTTTTTTTTAATTATTTATTTATTTTGTGGTGTTGATCAATTTAGAATATTACTGAATAGGTTATCGCTTAAAGGTAATTGATTAGAAAAGCAGAAGAAAAAACAACCACTGCCGCCAGTGGGATCCGAACCCACGACCTCCGAATTACGCGTCCGGTGCTCTACCTCTGAGCTACGGCGACGGCTGTCAAATCTTCTGCTTTCGCGGGTATTTATGTTTACAAGTGACCTAACTTTGAGTGTTCATCAGCGCCACCCACGTTCATAAGCGGCGGACGTAGAACGTCCTGAGTTACCGCAGGTGTGACGTAGAACGTCATCGAACGGAGAGGGTGGAAGCTGCGTGAGAACCCTCTTATGCTTCCTATGGCGTCAAGGCTGCCAGAACCGAGGCCCTCGCTAAGCAATTAAGCAAACAAGAGAAGGGGAATGAGGGGCTCGTTATAAATATGAAAGAAGCCAACAGCCACAGAAACCAAGGGCACAGGGGATTTTTTTTTTAATTATTTATTTATTTTGTGGTGTTGATCAATTTAGAATATTACTGAATAGGTTATCGCTTAAAGGTAATTGATTAGAAAAGCAGAAGAAAAAACAACCACTGCCGCCGGTGGGATCCGAACCCACGACCTCCGAATTACGCGTCCGGTGCTCTACCTCTGAGCTACGGCGACGGCTGTCAAATCTTCTGCTTTCGCGGGTATTTATGTTTACAAGTGACCTAACTTTGAGTGTTCATCAGCGCCACCCACGTTCATAAGCGGCGGACGTAGAACGTCCTGAGTTACCGCAGGTGTGACGTAGAACGTCATCGAACGGAGAGGGTGGAAGCTGCGTGAGAACCCTCTTATGCTTCCTATGGCGTCAAGGCTGCCAGAACCGAGGCCCTCGCTAAGCAATTAAGCAAACAAGAGAAGGGGAATGAGGGGCTCGTTATAAATATGAAAGAAGCCAACAGCCACAGAAATCAAGGGCACAGGGGATTTTTTTTTTAATTATTTATTTATTTTGTGTTGTTGATCAATTTAGAATATTACTGAATAGGTTATCGCTTAAAGGTAATTGATTAGAAAAGCAGAAGAAAAAACAACCACTGCCGCCGGTGGGATCCGAACCCACGACCTCCGAATTACGCGTCCGGTGCTCTACCTCTGAGCTACGGCGACGGCTGTCAAATCTTCTGCTTTCGCGGGTATTTATGTTTACAAGTGACCTAACTTTGAGTGTTCATCAGCGCCACCCACGTTCATAAGCGGCGGACGTAGAACGTCCTGAGTTACCGCAGGTGTGACGTAGAACGTCATCGAACGGAGAGGGTGGAAGCTGCGTGAGAACCCTCTTATGCTTCCTATGGCGTCAAGGCTGCCAGAACCGAGGCCCTCGCTAAGCAATTAAGCAAACAAGAGAAGGGGAATGAGGGGCTCGTTATAAATATGAAAGAAGCCAACAGCCACAGAAACCAAGGGCACAGGGGATTTTTTTTTTAATTATTTATTTATTTTGTGGTGTTGATCAATTTAGAATATTACTGAATAGGTTATCGCTTAAAGGTAATTGATTAGAAAAGCAGAAGAAAAAACAACCACTGCCGCCGGTGGGATCCGAACCCACGACCTCCGAATTACGCGTCCGGTGCTCTACCTCTGAGCTACGGCGACGGCTGTCAAATCTTCTGCTTTCGCGGGTATTTATGTTTACAAGTGACCTAACTTTGAGTGTTCATCAGCGCCACCCACGTTCATAAGCGGCGGACGTAGAACGTCCTGAGTTACCGCAGGTGTGACGTAGAACGTCATCGAACGGAGAGGGTGGAAGCTGCGTGAGAACCCTCTTATGCTTCCTATGGCGTCAAGGCTGCCAGAACCGAGGCCCTCGCTAAGCAATTAAGCAAACAAGAGAAGGGGAATGAGGGGCTCGTTATAAATATGAAAGAAGCCAACAGCCACAGAAACCAAGGGCACAGGGGATTTTTTTTTAATTATTTATTTATTTTGTGGTGTTGATCAATTTAGAATATTACTGAATAGGTTATCGCTTAAAGGTAATTGATTAGAAAAGCAGAAGAAAAAACAACCACTGCCGCCGGTGGGATCCGAACCCACGACCTCCGAATTACGCGTCCGGTGCTCTACCTCTGAGCTACGGCGACGGCTGGGCGTTTTTGGGCGTTTTTTCAGATGAGAAGTGTCGACCAATCATAGCCAAATTTTCGGACGCTAAAATGAAAGACAAGATATTAACCCTTCGTAACCAATTTAAGACGGATAACATCACAATCAGTGAAGATTTCTCACCGGCTACGCGCCAGGCTCGGAAAAAACTTTTTGAATTCGGAAATATTCACGCTGGCCCTCGCTCTTTTAAGATACGCTATAACAAACTGCATATCAATAAAAAATGCTTCATGTATAACACTACCAAGGACACTGTTGAAGAAATCGTGGCACGTGGCGAATCGTCTAGATTGGATTCTGTGGCTGGATCTTCCGCTTCACCGTAGGGAATCGCGAGGGGTAGTGGACAGTTGCCATCGTCGATATCTGTTCTTTATACTAACGTCAGGAGCCTACTTAACAAGCATACTTCTTTATCTTCTGCCATAGACACATGCTCAGCTGACATAGCGCTAACCGAAACCTGGCTCCCAACGCATGTATCGGATTCCGAAATCTTCCAAAACGCTCATCGGTACTCGGTATATCGTTGCGATAGAATAGCCAAACGTGGCGGCGGTGCTTTACTTGCTATTTCTAAAGACATTCCATCTTCATGTATCCAAGTCTTCAGCGAATTAGAACTAATATTTGCGTCAATAGTGATATGTCATCTTAAACTGATTATTGGCGTCTGTTACCGTTCTCCTTCTTATTCGTATACATTCACTAACGAACTTCACGATGCTATAAATCTTGTTCGCGCACGATTTCCTTCGTCACCACTTTTTCTTCTTGGAGACTTTAATTTTCCAACTATTTCATGGACTGCTCAGCCGCCTTCTTTATCTTCCCCTTCGTATCAAGCTAAAGAATTCTTAGAACTGTGCACCATGTTTTCGCTAACTCAGTAGTAACAAAAGCCACAAGGACACTAAATAACGCTTCGAACACTCTTGATCTAATTCTAGCAACTAATCCAGAGTTAGCTACTGATATAACATATCTTCCAGGCATCAGTGATCACGTTCTGCTCAATTTTTGCATTAATATACCACGTCCAAAACCGAGCAAAATAAAAAAGGTCATTCTAGATTACAAACGCGCCAACTTTTCCGCTATTAACAATGAACTGGGCATATTTGTTGATTACTTTATTGCTAACTCCGACTACTACTCTGTCGAAGAAAACTGGATATCATTCAAAACGAAGGTTCACGAACTAACTGATAAGTATATCCCTAAGCGCATCGTCACCTCTAATCCACAAGCACATTGGCACAACTCTCACATCAAACGATTATCTAACAAAAAGAAACGTTTATACCGCCGCGCGAAGCTTTCACCATCTAACGCGCGATGGGCGAAGTACAAGTCTGCTTCCGACGCTTACGTCAACGCGATTAAACGAACAAAGAATACCTTTTTGTCTGCCACATTACCAACTATTTTGAAAACGAGTGTTAAGAAATTCTGGCGCGTTATACACCCTGAGAACGACCCATTAATTAGACTACAAGATGCCTCCGGTAACCTTATCCCCAGTGATCTTTGTGCTTCCGTGCTGAATAACACATTCGTTGAAAGCTTTTCCTCCATTTCAAGCGTTAATCTGCCTCACATACAGCACCACAGGTTCCCGACAATGTCACCTATAACTATCGATCCACCTGGCAGAGCCAAATTAATTGAATTCCTGAAAAATGATTCTTCACCTGGTTCTGATGCGATTAGCGCTAAATTTCTAAAAAATACTTGTGCTTATAGTTCAGTTATACTAACCAAACTTTTTCAACAGTCACTCGACACAGCAAGCCTTCCTAACGACTGGAAAATTGGGAAGGTGGTTCCACTTCACAAGTCCGGTGGTAAGCACTCCCCTCAAAACTTTCGTCCCATTTCGCTCACTAGCACATGCTGCAAATTACTAGAACATATCATTTTCAAGCATGTCGTTACCTTTCTCGATGAGAATTCATTTTTCACACCTGCGCAACATGATTTTCGTCAAACATACTCGTGTGAAACTCAATTACTTGCCTTTACTGATAAGCTATATCGCATACTTGACAACTTATCTTGTGCTGACTGCATTTTCTTGGATTTTTCCAAAGCCTTTGATAAAGTATGTCATAAATTGCTGCTACATAAATTGAGCCATCTTAATCTCAATCCTAACGTCTTCGACTGGATTAAATCTTTCCTTCTTAACCATTGGCAATTTGTGCATGCTAATAACACTAATTCACCGATTGCTAACGTGCTATCTGGTGTTCCACAGGGATCGGTCCTTGGACCACTCCTATTCTTAATCTATATTAATGACCTTCCTTCTGCCATATCTTCCAACTTTCACCTTTTTGCTGACGATTGTGTAATATTTCGGGAAATAAATAACGTTAACGATACTGACACTCTCCAGTCAGACCTCAATTTGGTGTCAGACTGGTGCACTACATGGAATATGGAATTAAACATTAATAAATGTAAAGCTTTGCGTGTTTCCCGTGCACCTAACGCTCTTCCTTCATATTATCTTAACGGCACTCCTCTTGATTGGGTAAAAACATACAAGTACCTAGGTATTCATATCACTCAAAATTTAACATGGTCTATTCATATTGACTACGTTATTAATAACGCTAACCGCATGTTAGGGTACTTACGTCGCAATTTCTCAGCCGCTCCCTCATCTCTTAAGCTTATACTCTATAAAACACTTATACGTCCTAAACTAGAATACGCAGCATCAATATGGGACCCTACACATGATAACCTTGTATATTCCTTGAAACTAGTCCAAAATAATTCCGTTCGCTTCATTCTTTCAAATTACAACCGTACGGCAAGCATCACAGCCATGAAATCTAACGTGTCACTCCCACCGTTACAATCTCGCCGTAAAGTTGGTCGCCTAACACTATTTCACAAGCTATATCATCACGTTACGCTTCACGACTATTTCATATCACCCCCAGAATACATTTCACGTCGCATCGATCACCGCCACAAGGTTGGCATCCCAACATGCCACACCAAATCTTCTTTTCAGTCATATCTTCCTCGCACATCTGTGGAATGGAACCGCCTTCCCCCCGATATTGCAGCCATTGCAGATAACAAAACCTTTCACGACGCAATAGCTAACATTGTTTATTCAGAAAGAAGTTGATTCATGTGTTATATCTGTTTCCACTGTGTTATGTACATTGATTTTATGTTATTTACGCTTTGTGAATGTTGTTTGTTTTAATTTGGAGAAAATTTATTCTGTACTACCTGTTTTCACTGTATTGTATTCATTGTTCTTTATCCTAATTAACCCACTCCCCTCTGTAATGCCTATGGCCCTGAGGGTACAATAAATAAATAAATAAATAAATAATACATTTCACAGTCGTTCGGTGTGGATTCACCCCGATTCAGTTATCATATATTTTTATTATGGCTTTAACTGTTTTCTTCAAATATTTTCTTCATTGTAACCTTATCGCCTTTTTTCCTCCAAACCTTTCCCAGACGCAATGTAGCATATCAGCACTTTTTAACGCTGATTGAAATCTCATCGCACTGTCATTGCATCGCATATTAACGCCGTTCACAAAGCCGAAAAAATTTCGAGGGCGGTTACTACTTTATTGGCGCAGTCATCCTTATAATTTGCGGCAATATGATTTTCTCAATAATACACGAGAAGAGCTGTACTCTGGTGTTGCTTGTCGAGAAATACTTTCACTTTCGCGTCATTTCCGCCTGCAGTGTATAATAACTACACTACTCCTCCGCAGAATCCTTATTCCGTTAGGCACTGGCTCACACTGGCAATCTTTACTGAATAACGGAACGGAATTAACGAAATAAGGATTCTGGGGAGGAGTCGCGATCAGGTGGCACGTGAAATTTTTGAGGCTTTTATGATCAACAAGAAGGGAAGCACTTGTGTTAGCGACTCTTCAGTATTCCTCCGTAGAAATGAAGTGTCCTTTTTTGACAGTTTTTTGTGACGTCATGTACTGTGCATCTTTTCAGCCCTGCATTTCTAGCGGCCGTCTGTTGTTTGTTTAGGCGGGCTGTTAATTTTATTACTGTTTCTTACTTTTCCGTTTTGTTGTTTTTTCGGGTTCTGACTGCTTTTGCTTAATGCGTTTGACTCTGCCTTTGCTACGATTATAATTTCGTTTTGACTGCTTTTGCTTCTCATGTTTGACTCTGCTTTTGCTACGAAATGGCCTCCTCTAAGTTCTATTACAGAATATTTTAGTTTTTTCTGCAGAGGTTAAAGGTTTCTTGTCTGTTATCCTGATGTTGCTGCTTTTTTTTCCACGTGTTGGGTTCGGAGCGATAATGCGATGAGTGTCTTGCCTGAGCTGTATGTATAAACATGCCACCTTTCCATGTAATAAACAGTTGGTAGTGAGCGCATGTGGTGTCCTCTCTCTTGTTCGCGTCCTTGTTGCGCCGCCGTTGATTTCATCATGCTCCAACTCGCCCCTCAGGCCATTCTTCCTAATGGATTCTATCGAATGGAAGTTCCATTAGAGAGCGTTTAATATACCTCGTTTTGTTGTCGTTTTCTTTCTCTAGCCTCGTATGCGGACGGGTCTCACTCCGCCGGCCTCTTGACCTTGGGCTATAGACGAGTTGTCTTTGTGGGCGATAGAAGAAAATAAACCGAAAAACTATTGACTGCTTCGAGCCTGCATTTTTTGCGTTTTAGAGTTGCGCATAATACAAAAGACAAGGTTTTGACGGGTCGCGAAAACTGAAATGACCTGTATTCATTTTTTTTTTTGCCAGAGCGGCATCGACCATTCAGTACGGCAATGCACTCAGTTTGGGAGCCTGCCAGCTGAGAACAAGGGTGCAATAACTAAGAACAATAGAAGAAAATATTTCCAGCAATAATTTCTAGCCACGGTAAGGACCATTTTTCATACAGAAAACTGAGTCAAATGTAAGGGTCGCTTTCTGTAAGGAGTGCTTGAACATTTTGTTTAAAGACCATTTTGGCCTTGGAATATATATGCCACATTGATCACTCTTACTGCGTCCTATTCCTTCTGCAGTTTCTTGGTGAGTTCTTCGATACATTCAAAGCGACATAAAGGACCACTGCACATTAATCGATCCTCTAGTTCTCGAAGTATCTAACGCGTACTTTCCACTCCCTCCACACAGAAAAAGAAAATAAATGTGGGAGAGGTAAACCCAGTTTATTTTTTTCCTTCCTAGGTGACTTTATTATCATGAGATGGGGTCTGCAGTGTTCGCTTCCTACTAGGTTTATTGCATTGGCTCTAATATGGTCTATGTCCTAGCACTCCGTTTTGTTTCCCAACCGGTGGGTTATGTTTTTTTTTGCGCCAATTGCTGATTGCATAAAATAGAGTTTGTAGTGGTGAGGTTAATAGAGATCTCGGTGCGTTAAATAATGCATTCCCTTCTTTGTGTTGGCAGTGTAATGGGCGGAGAAAGGAAACAGACAACTTTTCTTTTAAAGCGAAAGCTTTATACTACTTGCACTTTCAGCCTTTGCCGTGGCGCGGCGGTGCCACCGATGACCTTTAGTTGACCTCTGTGTGACGTCATGTGGGACATCACGCCGAAGAGAAGGGCGACCGACTCGCGCCGTCGCAAGCCGCGGCGGTGCCACCACCGGCGCCTAACTTCTGCGCTCTCCGCTAGGAGCGCGATTGTGGCGTTACGCTGAAGAGATTAGGCTCGACTCACGTCGCTAGAAAGCAGTAGCTGTGCCAACCACCAGCGGCTTAACATTGCTTCGCGATCTCGCGCCGTCCGTGTGGGACGGCGGTGCACATGAACGGCGGCCTGACTGGACTGGATTGTACTGGACTGGATTGGATTGGATTAGAATAGATTAGATTAGATTACATTAGATTACATTGCATTGGATTGCATTGGATTAGATTGGATTGAATTGTATAACAGATGCCTCGCCACAAGTCTAACCACAAGCACCACCACCAGCTACACTACCAGCTGAACCATGGCGTAGCTATGGATATTGCTTTCGCAATTACCGGGCTTAACCAAGCTAAGCCACAGCGAATTTTTTCCGGACGAAGGAAAAAATTGATGTCCTAAGGAATTTAATTACGAACAAAATTTCGCTTCTTATGCTTTAATTTCTCACGTTTCAGCTGCGAGGAAGCTCACAACTGCGTTAAACATATAGTACATCGCAATAAGGTGGAGGCCTTTCTTCTACAGTGAACTTAGGCCGATAAAGATGATTATTTGCCTGGCACAGTGATGCCGCTACAGAGGCGCTGCTACTCATAATTACATTTCATTACCAACTACTTTACCGTCAGGGATGTCAGTCTTCTTTGCTGGCAATGCCGCTGATTACTGCCTCTGTAACAAACAGCACTGACACGACCATTATTGAGGTCATAGGCTTCCTCATGTATTTTTTACAGTTTCTCTTGAGCTGGGTTTATGTTACATCATTCAACTAGCTTGCATTGGCCTTAAGTCACGAAGCAGAGTTGTGTGGTCCTCAATCCCAACTGCGATATGGTCGAATTAAGGGCGATGAATGTAGGCGGCAAATACGAGGTCTGTTAGAAAAGTATCCTACCTTTGGCTGAAGAAAAAAAACTGGCATAACTGGAGCGTTAAAAACCTAATCACCTTCAAAGTAGTCTCCTTGGGATTCCACACACCTCTCTCAGCGGAGCTGCCACTGATGGAAGTATTCCGAAAAGGCCCCTTTCGGAATGGAGTTTATAGCTGAGCTGTCGTTGCAGCCATAATGTCCTCTCTTGTCTGAAATCGCGCTCCTTTCAATGGCCTCTTGATTTCATATCAGGAGAGTAAGGAGTCTGTTGAACTGGAGGAGTCTGGTTTTTCGCCAGAAAAGTTTGAATCAAGTGCGAGGAATGTGCAGGAGCATTGTCGTGATGGATGCGCCAATTTCCTGTTGACCTCAACTCCGGTCTCTTGCCCAGCACAGCACCACGTAGGCGACGGAGGACACCTCTGTCGTACTCTTTGGTCATTGTTTGACCCTGAGGGGTGCGTACTGGTGGTGTGCCACACTGTCACCCAGACTTCGCGCACTTTTAAGTGGGAAGCTCCCAGACACCCTTAGAGCGTGTGGGGGTAGCGGTCTCGGACTCGAAGGAGATGCCCTCGACTCAGCGTGGCAAGCTCAGCGGAGACCAGCCACCAAGTGACAAGAGGTTTTTGGGCGTTCGGTGCCCAGCTTTCGCTGGTCGCAAGCCAGAGAATGGGTCGGAGCCAAAGGTTTACAAAACAAAACAAAGTTTATACAGCCAAGAGACGATACAGAGGATTACACAATCACTAGTACAAACACATACAAAGTGATTAACAGAACAGTGCAACTCGTGCTAAGTTAAACTCGGGAGAGAATACAATTCAAAGGAAATATTACACCTAAAGTGCACTAAAACAGGAGAGAGAGGTAAACAAGCAAAACACAATTTGTTCACCGGGCACTGCGGCAGTCCGACGACCAGAGTTCCGTGACGATGCCGTCCCGCAGACTGGCGAACGTTGCCTCGTTGGTCCGATGCTGGCCGAGTGGTGTTTGCCCGGGAGTCGAACGGGCGCGCTTCGATGAAGCTTAAACGGCGGTCCGGACTGACTGATAGGGGCCAACGCCTTCTTTTATAGGCTCGCTTCCACGTCTGTTTGTTCTGCGCGCCAGAGTAGGCGCGCACATACACGCAGCATTGGCAGTGCTGTCTCCCTTCCCTCTTCTCACTGGCCGCGCGTCCCTATTGGTCAGAGTACGGCGGTCGCATCTCGAAGTTTTGAGCGTATTCTGGCGTGGCGCCATCGTGGCGGCGTCGTCGCCGACGTCCGAGTGCAGAGGAGGGGGACATGCCTTAGAGCACGCAAGGCTTCCCCCTCTTACCCCCGTCAGCTATAGAAGCAACTCGGATGTTCTAGAGCAATCGGCGGGGATGACTCATTTCCTCGGCGCACGCCGTGGCGGTGGAGAGAGAGGCACGCGCTCGGCGGGGGCTTTCCCTCTCTCTCGTTGGGCTCGCGCCGGCGAGACGCCGTGCGCGCGGCGGTTTTTCTTTGTTTGTTTTTAAAATGCGCCGAATTTTGTGACACACACAGAGGGAGTCAAAGAAAGCAGTCAGCATCACTTTAACATTGCTGCGCACTTGGCGGGCCTTCTTTGGTCTTGGTGACGTGGAATGACGTGGAATATATAACGAACACTGGGTTGCTACGAACGAGGGGGGTGTTGCTTCATCAGTATTAGGGTATTGGCGATGCATTTAATACACAACGAACAAATGTGACCGCACAAGCCGGTTATAGCGAACGAGGATGTACTGTAAACTCGCACCCGCAGAAAAAAAAACGCGCTTCCAGCAAGCGCGGAAACAGGAGACCGTTTCTGAACCCACCTGGCACAACCTCAGAAAGAACAAGCAACCAAAAAAGGCAATAAAGGGGTGGCATAACTATACACAATGGCGGCCAATCGCACTCCGATGGCCTATGGATGGTTAATCATTGCTTGCATGAGTGCCGGCTGGGCAAATCTCCTAAATTAGATGGAGAAGCGTGGTGGGCGCGACACAGGGGCGGAGCATAGTCGGGTACCAAACAATGGCAGCGAGTTGAGCAGGTTAAATGCCCCGTTGGCCTCGCTGGTCACGTGGTATGCGTCGCCTGTGGCTGTCCACTTCTGTGTGCTTTCGCGAGCATGCAGCTTGCAGACAGTGTAGCTACCACGTTCCGTGTGTACGTGAACTTCACTGCTTTCGTCACTACATAAGCCCATCAACTACAGTTGACACTGTCAGAAGTCGACGTGATCAGACTGAATTTCCGTCAACACGAAGTTGAGGTACAGCTGTTCGGATGTCGCCCGGGATGACGTGGTTCGTGCGGACGCCAACATCGTAGTGCCGTCTACCGACTAAGACACTGTAGCGAAGCACGAGCGCTCCTCCATCTCACCACAGCTGCAGTAATTGCTTGAATCGAGATGGTTAGAAGTGTATCGAGAACACGAAGCAGACTGTCGTTCGCGAGCGTCTCTTCGCGGAGAATATGAGTGCGCTGGAGACCTTAGAAAGTTCTACGATAGGTTCTGCTTTGATTAAGTAGAGGCACATAACGCACTTTGAAAGAAATAAATGCGACTTTACTCGGACTTAAAACTTCTGGGTGCATTACGGGAAGTCCACTTAGTACGAACTTCGGATACAACGAATGCCAATAGCATGACTGTCATGTTCGTTACAAGTGGGCACGACTTATATTTCTGTCAAAGTGTATATAGTTGGGCGAGTTAGTAAAGCATACACTCAATTTTTAAAGCGCCAGTGAAAACAAGTGACTACATAGCTGTTGAGAACAAGTGGTACCCACAGTTAGCTGTATTCAGAAACTTTTTTTGCACAACGACCCCCCTGCCCAGTCGCGGTCAACACTGACTTGAACAACGTAGTCTCCAAAGGCAGAACAAAATAAGGTAACAGTCTTCAACATACATTAACAACGCAGCGCACAACCAAGGCGCGTTCACCACAAAGCTTGCGGCTTGCTGTCCGTTCGTTCGGCGCGGAAGCTCTGCTGCCGTTCGTGGCATCGGGTTTGTTGTGAGGCCTCCTAGAGACTCTGAGCGATTTGTCCAACGGGCTAGGCGTCGCGCCGAACTGGCGATGGCGTTCCGCGGACTCGCTGGCAGGCTGCTGCACGCTGTCACGTTCGGTTGTTAAAGGCGTTAAGCGGCCTCCAACCTTTTCTCTTACTAATTCTGCGCGTTAATTTTTAGCTCCACCGTTCTGCTCAGCCTGTCTGACTCATTGATCATGCTTTGTAGTTCATGTCATGAGTGACCTAACAAGGCAATGTCATCAACGCGTCGCAGATTACATAGGTATTCTCTATTAACACTTATCCCCAACTGTTCCCATTTCGGGCCCCGGAATACCTCCTGTAACCAGGCGGTGAATATCACTGGCTAGATTGTGTCTCCCTGGCTGACACCTTTGCTCATTGCAATTTTATTGCTGACTTTATGGAGGACTATGGGAGCTGTGCAACCGTTATAGATATCTTCAAATATTTTCACGTAACACTCTTCTACACCCTGATTGCGCAATGCCTTGATGGCAGCTGAGAGCTAAACTGAATCAAATGCTTTCTCGTACTCAGTGAAGAATGTATACAGGGGTTGGTTATATTCTGCGCATTTCTCCATTACCTGATTGACAGCGTGAATATGGTCTATTGTCGAGTATCATTTACGAAAGCCCCCCTGATCATTTGGTTGATTGAAGTCGACTCTATTAGCGAGGACCATAGTATATACCTTGTAGACAACGGACAGTAAGCTGATCGGTCTGCAATTCTTCATGTCCTTGACGTCTCCCTTCTTACGAGTTGAGATAATATTGGCGTTTTCTAAACGTCAGGTACGCTCGAGTTCACAAGGCATTGAGTATACAGGGTGCCTAGTTTTTCGAGCACAATCTCTCCTGCGTCCTTCAACAAAGCTGCTGTTATCTGATCACTACCAGCTGCTTTATCCCATTTGCATTGCTCCTAAGGCTTTCTTAACTTCCTCCTTATTTACTGGCGGCATGTCTCACTGCTGTGATCTACTGTCCCCATCATTAGCGTTCTGATTGCATTCGCTACTGTATATGTTTGTGTAGAACTCTTCGGCTTGTTTAATTATCTGATCCATATTAATAATTACATTGTCCCCGTTGTCTCTTACAGCATACATCTAGTTTTTACCTATGCCTAGCTTTCTATTCCCTGCTTTCAGGCTGCCTCCGTTCTTTAAAGCATGCTCGATTTTCTCCATGTTAGACAACTTCGTTAAGTCAGCTACCTTGCGCTTATTTATTAAATTTGATCGCTCTGCTAGTTCTGTCCTGTCTGTGGAGTTGGACGTCCTCATGTTTTGCCGTTTCTTCATCAGATCTTTAGTCTCCTGAGATAGCTTCCCGGTATCCTGTCGAACCATCCTACCGCCTACTTCTACGGTGCACTCCGTAGCAGTAGCTGTGAGATTATCATTCATTCTTTCAACATTACGGTCGTATTCTTCAGTCAAAGCGAAAAATGTGTTCTGCACTGAAATCCCGAATTTCTATACTTCTCCTCTTACTGATAACACGTTAATGGCCATCCGCTTCACTACTTTTCTCCGTTCCCCCTTCAAATCTAACCTAATACGAGACCTTACCAATCTTTGGTCGCTATAATGGACCCTTCCGAGGACATCCACATCCTTTACGGGGCCAGGGTGAGCGCACCGTACGTTGTCTATTTCATTTTTATTCTAACCATTGGGGCTTGCATGCCCCTGCGACGAAGAGGAAGAGAAAAGATTTTCGCCTGCGCCAAGGCAGAGGAAAAAGTGGGGGATCTCTTTCAGTGGAGCAGTCCATTACTATAGCGTGCGCCGCTTACAGAAAACGCGCCGGTGCATTTTTTTTTCTGCATTCTGTACGGGGATTAGCAGCGAGAACTGAAACGATCTTTTCCCGGTTTCCCGATGCCGGTCGGCTGCGAACGTTACATCGAGGCTACCTATACCCTATCACTCCGCCGCGGCAAGCAGCGTGCGTGCAGTTGCTCAACTGTGCAGTCAAACCCGAGGAACTTCCCTGCCAGTTTTGGTTCGAGCGGTCTCTGATGATGGACATCTGACTCTTCTTCAAGCGTCAGTTGGTGTCTGACGGAGTTTTATCCAGCTGCCCGGCCGAAGATTCTAGTGTCTCACGTGACAATGCTGCAGCTTTTGACCAGAATGATGCAAGCTTTCATCAGTAGACAGCAGCTGATGTCGTCGACTGCACTGACGGGACTCCACCAACAGTGAGCTTCCGTGATGTAATAAGCCATGATAGCTTCCTTTTTTCTTGCTTGGGAGTAAACTGCGTTTACAACAGCAATAAAGCAACTAACCTGTCTCAAGAATATGACTTCGGAGACTTTCTAGGCAAAGCTGAACTCACAGGCATGTCGGACTGTTTGAAGTTACGCCTATTTACTAACCCATGGCCGCAAAATACGACGTTAAGATGTAACACCTGACAAGAAAACTTTTCGCTTACAATGGCTGGCATATTACTTTTCCTTCGAATGTTCACCGGGGTACTCAAGGCAGTCTTATCCTGCGCGCTTTCAGTAACTATTGAAAAATGCACGAGGCGTGCAGGGATCACGTAAAATCGCAATGGAACCAAGAGGCAATGGTTGCATCGCGGAACTTTATGGATGTGATGACTGCCAAGCAGCTACCCGTTCTACAGTAGCTAAGCAGAGCACTTCACGATCAAGTTCAAAGGAACCGCGAGAAACTACTTCCTATAGTTTCCACCATTACTTTTTGCGCAACGCATGGCTTGCCAAGAAAGAAGCCGAAGTGGCTGGCTGCGAATGCTCCGCTTTTGGGACTGCTACTGACGTCCGCTGCAGTCACCTACTTTGACGTATCCAACCGAGCCGGACGTACTGTAGCACCCGTGACACCGTGATTCGGCTGGTGACAAAGATCGACTTGCGTAAGCGATGACCCGTTCTTGACCTGCTTGGATCTGGACCAGAACAGCACCTAAGCCGATGTTGCTGGCATCCGTATGGAGCTCCGTGTCGGCGTTTACGTCGAAGTGAGCCAGAACGGGAGGCGCCTGCAGGAGGCTTTGAAGGCTGCGGAATGCATTTTCTTGCGCTGCTTCCCATCAGAAAGGTGTGTCTGACCTTGTTAGGCGCGTCAGCGGCTCGGCAATGCGAGCAAAATCTTTCACGAAGCGACGGTAATACGCGCACAATCCAAGAAAACGGCGGACAGCTTTCAGGTCTTGCGGCGGCGGAAAATGGGCAATAGCTGTTGTTTTTTCAGGATCAGGCTGAACACCGGCTTGATTCACAACGTGCCCTAAGAACTTCAGCTCTGTATACGCAAAGTGGCATTTCTCATTTTTGAGCGTGAGTCCAGAAGACCTTATTGCTTCCAGGACCAATTCGAGGCGGTGAAGATGCTCCTGGAAAGTCGGGGCGAAGACGACAACATCGTCAAGATAGACGAGACACGTCTGCCATTTTAAATCGGCAAGGACGGTATCCATGAGGCGTTGGAAAGTTGCCGGTGCAGAGCACAGTCCAAAGGGCATGGCCGTAAATTCATACAGGCCATCTGGAGTAATAAAAGCTGTTTTTTCACGCTCCCGCTCATCGACCTCAATTTGCCAGTAACCTGACTTGAGGTCCATCGAAGAAAAGTATTTCGCGCTACAAAGGCGATCCAGAGCGTCGTCGATCCGAGGGAGAGGATAGACATCCTTTTTGGTGATTTTGTTTAAGCGACAGTAGTCTACACAGAACCGCAATATTCCGTCTTTCTTCTTCACAAGGACGACTGGCGCTGCCCAGGGACTCCGGGAAGGATGAATTACGTCGTTGCGGAGCATTTCCTTGACTTGGCGGCCAATAGCGTCGCGTTCAGCGGGAGACACTCGGTACGGGGACTGTCGGAGAGGGTGCACGTTATCGTCCGTAATAATGGGATGCTTCGCTAGGTGAGTTCGTCCAACACGCGATGATACCGAGAAGGTGTCGCCGTAGCGCAGAAGATCTTTTAACTTGATTTCTTTAAAACAGCGCGAAAGACAGGGACACAGATAGAAAAGACACACACAGCGCTGTGTGTGTCTTTTCTATCTGTGTCCCTGTCTTTCGCGCTGTTTTAAAGAAATCATGGTTCACCAACTAGCCTGCACGTCTACACTTGTAATCTTTTAACTTGTTGTTGCTGCGTCGGGGAGAGTGCTGGATTGACGTCGAACGTGAAACCAGTGACTGGGCTCTGCTCTTGCGACAACGACATTGTGGAAATACTGGGTGTGCTGCTGACATGGGCGATGGCATCAACGTGAGCCACAACGGTTCCCACGTTCAGATGTTGGTGTGCACCACCGAAATTGGTTATGAGCACTTCTGTTTCTCCGTCGACGAGATTAACGACTCCTCTGGCGACAGCAAGGCTCCTGGTAAAAAGCAAGATCTGGTTGCCTTCCGCGACGCCTTCGAAATTCCGCAGTCTTGGCGCCGACAGAAACCATAATACTCGAACGAGGTGGGATGGTGACGCGGTCATCCAGGGTGCAAAGTGCGGTCGGATGGTCTGGATCTCTGTGTATTGTGTTCTCTGTGGAGAAACACACGGCCTTTGACTGGAGGTCGATGACCGCTCCATTCTCGGTCAAGAAATCCATCCCGAGAATGACGTCACGTGAACAATGTTCGAGTATAACGAACTTTGCCAGGTAGGTTGCGCTTTGAACTGCTACTCTTGATGTGCAAGTCCCGGTCGGTGTAACTAAGTGACCCCCGGCTGTACGAATCTGTGGGCCCATCCAAGGAGTGGTGACCTTTTTCACAGTGGCGGCGAAATTTCCACTGAGGATAGAGTAATCCGCCCCTGTGTCGACGAGTGCAGTGACGTCTGTTCCGTCGAGGGAAATGCTCAGGTTTGCTGTCGTAGACGTCGTGTGAGAGGTACGGCGCGGTGTTCGGTCACGGCTGCGGTGCGGCGCGGGTTCATTTAGATACGTCAGGTGGCATTCACGTCGAGTCGGCGTTTCACGGTGTTGGACGGCATTCGGCCGTGGCATCGGGTGGCCACCTAGTTGCGGCGTAGGACGGTATGTTACATTTCGTCGGTGAGCAACCTCCCCCTCAAAGGTTGCTGCTTTTAGTTTTCCTAGCGGGGGCTTGGCGACCTTCCCCGAGGAAAGTCACCGTAAGACCGACGACGTGGGGATGGCGACCTGCGTGTCCCACCGGCAGATTCGGCCAGATAATCGTTGATTTCTCTGGGTCGCTGAACAGGCTCCGGACGTGGTGCATCTGCAGGGAACCCCGGCAGGCCCATCTGACGATACCTGCAGTTGCGGTACAGGTGGCCCGGCTCACCGCAGTGATAGCAGAGAGGACGGTAGTTGGGAGTGCGCCAGATGTCACTTTTACGGGGATACGATGGAGCAGGACGAGCAGGTGGTGGCGGCCGAAAAGAGGCCGGGGTTTCCTGAAGACGACTTGGCGGCGGTTGTGCGCGACGAGCAACAGCGGCGTATGTCATTCGCGGTGGGGCTGTGGACGGCTGAAAGGAAGCTAGTGCTGTAAGCGCCTGTTGCACCTCTTCCCGAATAACCTCGGATAGAGCAGAAACCGTTGGCGCAGGCGGCGTAGCCGGGAACAGCTTCTGGAGCTCCTCGCGAACGATAGCTCGTACGGTTTCGCGAAGCATGTGGGTGTTACTGATGTCCGTGGTTGCCGCAGCCATAGCCAAAGGCTGACGCTCGTATTCCCGCAACCGCATATCGAGTGTCTTTTCCATGGTGGTTGCCTCCGACAGAAACTCTGCGACCGTGCTCGGTGGATTGCGAACCAGTCTGGCAAAGATTTGCTCCTTGACACCTCGCATAAGGTACCGGAGTTTCTTCTGCTCTGTCATGTCCGGGTCAGCTCGACGAAATAACTTTGCCATCTGTTCGAAGTATACCAGTATGCTTTCATTTGGTAGCTGGGTTCGGGACTGAAGGAGCAGATCGGCCCGTTCTCTTCGAATCACCGTGGTGAAATCCTTCAGGAACTGGTCTTTAAATACGTTCCACGTCGTTATGGACGACTCCCGGTTCTCGAGCCACGTACGAGCTGCGCCCTCCAGCGAAAAGAACACGTGTTGAAGCTTGGAGTCTTCCGCTCATCTGTTGTACCGTGCCACGCGTTCAAATTTCTCCACCCAGTCTTCCGGGTCTTCGCCTGGAGAACCTTGGAAGATCGGTGGCTCCCGAGGCTGCTGCAGCACAACAGAAGGTGAACTAATCGTCGTCTGCATGCCTATTTCGGGCTGGACGGTCGTCGACGATGGCGCTGAACGAACCGCTTGGGTTGAGCGAGACTGCAGAAGCCCAAACTCGGGTTTAAGGCCTTGGAGCCGGCGGCTGCCGTGGTGTACAGGCGTCACCTCGATGGCAGATTACCCTCGAGGACTTGAATCCCTGCTTGCTGGGGGAGTCCGAGGCAGGGAATGCGTTACCCAGCACCCTCCACCAGATGTCACGGGTGGTACAGTACATCCGGCTCGGCTGGATACGTCAAAGTAGGTGACTGAAGCGGACGTCAGTAGCAGTCCCAAAAGCGGAGCATTCGCAGCCAGACACTTCGCCTTCTTTCTAAGGCCAGCTCGCGCGCGTATTCCGCGCTCTCGTGGTTCTAGTAGAACGACGACGATGAATGGACGGTGACAATATGTGCAATTATCAGTTTTTTTGTAGCATCATGTGCATGTTAACCCTAGCCTTTGTGTAACATCTCGATATATTTTTTATTCATTTACTTCGCCTCTTATTTTTGTAAATTTGTAATAAAATGTGACTGTTTCTTTAAGTATAGCAATTAATATCTTGTATAGAATTTTTTTTGTGCTGCTGTCATTGTTGCCTGCCGCCGGTTTCCAGGCCTCGTCAAGCTGTTGCTACAGCTTTTTGCTTGGGAGGCCGTCAACATTGTGAAATGTTGAAAATAAGGGTGAATTGAATTGAGATACGCGACTTCAGGAACACTTCGCTTCTTCTGCTGGCAATGCTAAGTACACTTCCGTCCGCATTCAGAACGACATCATGGCAATCTGTGGCGACATCCTGGGAGAGAAAATAGTACCGAAGCTAACACAGCGTCTGCTTTTTCCGTCCTTATGTACGGAGCTGCAGATATTGAAGCAACAGAGCAGATGTCTATAGGCATTCACTTCATTGACAAGGCAGGAACCGAGGTTTGCGTTCGAGAGCAGTTTTTGGAATTTATAGAGCTGGAGTAAGTGAACTCTGCATTCGCCGCTGCGATCTTGACGTTTCTGACGGATGCTGGGCTGATTCTTTCACATCTCCTTGAACAGAGCTACGATGGACGCTCTACAATGGCTGGGAAAGAAGCCGGAGTGAAAAGAATAATACAGAAAGAGCTTTCAAAGGCACTATTGCACTGTGCAAAACAAAAACTGAATCTCCTGATCAATGATTTAAACGAGGTCTCTTAAATTCGAATCTTACAACTTCAGTGGACTAGCGCCTAAACAGACTGTTACAAAATTTAATCTTAAAACGGCCTCTCGTACAGACTGAGCAGGCGACCTAATTTTCCGGTGGCACTTTCAACAAGACAGTGTTGCTGCGCATGCGCGTTCCGTGAGTTACGATCGCCAGGAGTGCAGACAAATGTACTCCCCAGCGATGCCACACGCCAGCAAACTGCAGCTTTTGGGGCAGCCAAGACGAAAACGCAGTACAGAGTGTAGGTGAACAAGGATTTACCTTTTCGTCGTCGAACTCCGGGCGCACCTCACAATGAATAGAATGCATATTCTTCTTTTCCAATACTTTTAATATAAGCACAAAATATTTCTTGCTTTTTTTTTTCATGGCATTCAAATTTCCCTGAAATTTGACATTTCTAGATGGCCACCGAGTGAACTAGCACTAGCAGTACCATTACCACGTACGCCACCACCTCTCTTCCGTCAGGTAGAGAGTGTGTAAGCAAGATCCGAAGTGAGGCCATATAACGACATCGCCAGTCGCCA
The DNA here is from genome assembly GCF_055824585.1 of Amblyomma mixtum. Taxonomy (NCBI): domain Eukaryota; kingdom Metazoa; phylum Arthropoda; class Arachnida; order Ixodida; family Ixodidae; genus Amblyomma; species Amblyomma mixtum. The sequence goes on from NC_143019.1 coordinate 129,644,414, forward strand.
GTGCCTCTTTCGGCTCCCATTACTTCGGAGACGTCTGGGGACCTCCGGCTGGAATGTCATGAGTGTTCACAATCCGGGACTGCTGTCCAGCCATAGCTGCGGAGAAGGGCGGCCTTGCTGGTTTGGCTGCAGACAGACCTCACTACATTCGTTCTTTTCGTGAGAGTCATGAAGGCATGCATTACGAAGGCGCATGGAAATGTTATTTTGCCACAGGGTGACTGCTTTGAATTTCAGGTGCTCACACTCTTCCATCTCTTCAAGCACGCTTTCCTTGCCAACCAAACTGCCAGTGCTGCTAGTCAGGAGAATACCCTTTCTTACATAATCTACGAGCGCAGAGTGTTGGGATGAGTATTCATTCATGAATCGCGATTTTTTTGCGTAGGTGTATAAAGAGTCGAGGAAACTTCTTGTTATGCTCTTCATTCTCAGCTTTGCCAGTATCGCTAACAAGATGCCGAAACCAGGAAGTCCACTCAGTATTGAGCCCTCCAGACCGCACTGTAGGTGTCACACTTTCGGGTGCGCCCGTCGCTTCGCCCATGTGCAGGCGCAGAATGGTTTGGTTTGGTTTATCAGGGTTTAACGTTGCAAAGCGACTCAGACTATGAGGGGCGTCGTTGTGAAGGGCTCCAGAACTTTCTGGGATTCTGATACCTGGGCACTGATACCACACAGCACAGGAGCCTTTAGCATTTTGGCGCCATCGAACGGGGCTGAACCCGCGTATTTCCTGCGAGCAGCCAAGCGCAGTAACCACTGAGCCACCAGGACGGCTGCCAGGGCAGAACGAGTGGAGTGTCGTGCATGCGGCAGAGGCGACGACGGACGAAACCTACTGCAGAACAGCGCACAGCGACGTCAGACAGCCAAACCGGCGCTGGGAAGACGGTGAAGAGCCTAGGCCAAGCTACAGCTGCTGAAGAACATGCGTGCCCGAGAAGGACACGTGGTGCGATTTCGGTGCTCACGACTCAGTGGTGCCGGCACGGTCGTGAAGAGATGGATGTTTGAGCGACGAACATTCCGTTCCAAGCATAATCCTGCCCCCCCCCCCCCCCCCCCCGCGTTCTTCGCACGAGTGGGTGTAAATCAGCTGAGAGAAAGCACAATTATCGTAGCCTCACAGGGAAAGGAGGATCCCGGCAAAGGAGGCTTCAGTGATGAACGAACAGAGATGCACGTCGAGACAACGTAGAGGACGGAGACGGTTGGCGTGGACAGAGGCCGCACCCATAAGGAGCTTATGCGCAAAATACGTTCCGCTTTCTGCAATTAAGTTAGTCGGCCTGACTGGAAGGAAATGATAGGAGTAAGAAGAACCTAGTTCAACTCTCACCTCGCATCGTTCTTCTAGGTCTGACCCCATGGCCCTGGAAATCGTACCTCAGTCGCATTGCTGCCAAGAGCGTTTAAATTAATGACACACTTTTTTATATCACAGTAGAGAATTTCCCGCACTAGCTCCCCGTTTGCCTTGATCTTGTTCGGGAGAAATATCCACTTGCCGAACTTTACCATGAGGGCCCTTCGTCTCGTTGTTCCGTAAATGGCGTCCAATATACACCGTCGAATGAATACTGCCCCGAGAGAAGTGCTTCGTAGGAGTTTTGTGATCTGTGACACATTTTGTGGGCGTTCTTAGGGTTTGCTCTAATGTTTGTGCGGCTCCCGAGGAGGCCGGTATTTGCAGGAACCAATCTTATGGCTACGATAAGCAAAAAAAACGACAGACACAATACATTCCTCTTTTGCGTGTTGCTTCTTAAGAAGGACGCCGCTCCATTTTTATATCTTTGTGTTGTAAATTCCTATTCTTTTTTTTTTATTTTACGCCCAGTAGTACCCTGGAAAAAGAAAAAGGCGTTTGTCCGATCGCATCTCATTACCGCTCTGAGCATGTGTGCGAATTCACCGGTAATACGCAGGAGGCCTTCACGAGAGATGCTTAAAAGGAAGGGAGGACACAGAGGAATTGGGCGGTTTAAATTAGATACCGCGTTCTTTTCCCAAGGAGACCACTCTCCCCGGTAAAGGAGCTATTCTAAAGCAGAAAAGACTAAGAACGCAATAGTTTTTTCCATCACCGGTCGACTTTCCAAGTAAAATGATTGCGTCAACACCGATTCTTTTTTTGCGCATCTCAGAGGCCACTCACTTCAAAACAATGGCAACCCATTCTTATCGGCAAGGAGGCCACAAGTTTGAATCGACTGGAGGGAAGATTTTTAAAATTTGCTAGCAGTCAAATGTGTTCTTTTTTTGACGGACAAACAGCAAGATAGTGAGGAAGGGCAGGCGATCAGTTCTGATTAGAAACATATTGGAACACTTTATTTATTGGAAATAATAATTTCTAATCTGGGTCCCTTCAAGGTACTACATGTCCCAAGGCGTTTACATGGCGACGGGCTTGTGCCTTCCCGTTAATGTCTCTGCTTATTGTACTCGTAACTTGTAAGTGTGGTCTATTCGTAAGCACACGAGGTTCACCAAAAGGAGCAGCGCGACGCAGGACGCATGGCCGCACCGGTGGTGCACTTGAAGGCCTCCGCAAAGGCCTTCGTGTTCTTGAGGGGCACGTTACAGCGGTCCACAAAAGGCGCGTACTGCCTGGCCTGAAGGACGCTCCCCTCGGCGCACCATTTGACGCACGAGGAGATGAAGAAGAGCTGCCTGGCGTCGTACTTGAGCCCGCCCAGCCTCCGGCGGTCGCCGTGGCTCACGTAGGCCTGGTGGGCGGACACTATGCCGGCAAAGTCCGCCATGTTCTCGGAGTCCGCTGTGCCCTGCAGTCGGCTGACACTGATCATCCTACACGTTCCTGTCGGGCGACCGCAGCCTGAAATTGAAGCTCAGGCAGAATCGGTGCTATTACTCTGCAGGTACTTGAAGTACAATGAAGTTATGAACTGCCGTTCCATCACTTGCTCTTGTCCAAAATGCGTTGCGTAGGTGGTGGTGAAAAACATTTATGGGCAATTAAATTTTTTACAGAGAGGTGATTGGGGTAGGACCCTATTGGCCCTTTCCCCTCACAGTACTAGGTGGAGCCCCTATTCCGGGGCCCCATTGGCAAGCAACGCCGCCCGCGTCCGTTGAACCAAGGCCTTTTGGCTCTTTAGATCCTGACAGCCGAGCAGGGCCGCCTCCCAGTCCTCTCTGCTGGGGTTGGGGTTGGGGGGGATAGATGGGTTAGATTGACACGCCCAAACCATGTGGAAGGTGTCAGACACCTCCCCACAGAACTGGCACGTGCCATCAAAGGATGTATTGAAATGTTTAAGCACCGCCGGGCACAGTACAGTGTTAGTGAGAATTTTGATGAGGAGGCGCTCGTCAGCGCGATCCAGACCCTTACAAGGGGCCAGGTAGCGCCGGTGCTCCTCCTTGTAGTAATCGGTGATTTGTTTGAATGTAATGGCAAGATTGTCTGATTGGGAGTACCCTTCCAAGGACAGGGAGATAGCCCGGGGAGAAAGTGCGCGGGCGGCCTGATTGGCCTGTTCGTTTCCCTGTAGTCCATGGTGACCGGGGGCCCAAATCAGGTTGCGTGGAGTTGGATCTTCAGATCGACATGCGTTGCGTACAAAGGTGTTTCCAACGGGCAAGGCTTTGCCCCGAACGGGCGATGGCGATCCTTGCAATCCCTGGCAGAGCTGCAACACGCTGTCGCATTGCACTCCTAAGGGCTTCTTAAGCGTCCTCCAAACTTTTAATGGCAGAGCCCCTATACTTCGATGTTTCAAATATGGGCTGGCTGGTGGTGATGGTAAAAACATTTATTTATGAGGGACAGGAGGTATGTTTGCATCAGCCCGTAAGGGACGTGCTTACCTAGTGCTTACAAGCACTAGGTAGAGGTCCCTAGTATGGGACCCCAGTGATGGTGGCCGATGCCCGGGCGCGCCAGACTAAGGCTTGTTGGGCCTGTAAGTCGTGTCAGCCTAGCAGGATCGCCTCCCGGTCCTCTCGGGTTGGGTTGGGGATGGGCGGAATAGCCGGGTTTGAGGGGCAGGGCCACACCATGTGATAGGTGTCAGAAGACACCGCACTACAGTGCGGGCAGCTGCCGCTAAAGGAGGCTGATCGCGGGTGTTGGTCGACAGCCCGTATCTGACAGCGACCTTCTCCGCCCACTACACTAGCCTCAGTTGCGAGGCCGTGGCGGAGCTAGGGACAACGACCTCCCACCCCTCCGAGTCCGCGTGGGCACATTGGGCCGGTGGTTGCCGTTGTCGGCAGAAAAACACTATGGTCGAATGGGGCTCTTGGGGCCCCACAGAGGAAACATTCGTAGGATTTGAGTAGAAGAGAATAAAACCGTAAGTAGCGCTGGGAAGGGAAAGGTGCGAGCCTGGAGTGTGGCGGGAAGTAAAGTAGAAGTTCTTCGCCGTAGTGTAGCGTGATGTCGTGAAATGTGATCAGCCGGTCTCTCGCGCTGCCTTGGTCTTCGGTTCGCGCCGCTCGTTTGACATACGCTCGAGCACCAGAATGGGCCGCTACCCGGACTATTTGGATGGGCCGAGATGTTTGGGGGTTAAAAGTGAGTATTTTACAGGCGGCAGCATGTATCTGATCGTGAGAAAAATTTTGAATGGCCATTTTGGAATCGCTCAGGATAAGAGTGGCAGTGGACGATGATGTTGCTAGCGCAATGGCTGCTTCCCCGGCTTCTGTCGAGCTGTTTGCCCTGCGCGAGCATGATGTCGTTTGTTGTAGCTTGTTGGAGAGTACGCAGTGGGGGTAAACTGAGCGTTGGGAGTACTCTGCGGCGTCTACGTAGAATACGTCACGTTCGTATGTATGGGCTTTAAGCAAGGAGCGGCTGCTGGCCGTCGGGCCTGGTGGGGGACCGATTTGGTTTAGTTTATGGGGGATTAACGTCCCAAAGCGACTCAGGCTATGGCGGTCGCCATAGTGAAGGGCTCCGCAAATTTTGACCACATTGGGTTCTTTAACGTGCACTGAGGTCACACAGTACACGGGCCTCTAGAATTTCGCCTCCATCGATATTCGGCTGCATGTTTTATGTAGGGGTTAATAGTGAGATGATTCCTGACGTATTATGGCACCTTGTGGGAGTTAATGGGAGGTAGACTGATCGCTGTGAGATGGATCGAGGCTAGAATGCGGCGTCCAGTGGGAGTGGAAGACAGTCAGTCTGTCTACGCTATGCGGTGTGCTTTTCTGTCAGCTCACTGAGTGTTTTGTGCGCCCCCATGCGTAAGAGAAAAAAAAGGGGGGGGGGGGGGGGCATGCGTTTGGGCAGACTTAAGGCCGCCTTGTAGGCGGGTCTGATTAGAGCATCTACCTTTTCCGTCTCTGTTTTGGTAAGGTAGAGGTAGGGCAGGGAGTATAGCATCCGGCTTATCACGAATGCCTGTACAAGTCTTAGGAGGTAATGATCGGGCAGGCTGCGGTGAGAACGGACCTCATTATAGACTCGAGTCTCCAAACTCACTCCAATCTTTAATGAGATCCGTTCTTTTATTAACATCTTCTTGGGCAATCTGCTAAAGCAAGTGCTTTTTTGAACGGTTCCTGTGACTACAAAGTCGCTATTCGTATGTTTTTCCTCCCCTGCCTTCCCTTGCTTTATCATTTTTTGAGCACATGATTTTGTTTTACTTCGTCTGAGTAGCTTTTACTTGTATTGACAAAAATACCGTTCTCTGTGTGTTTCACAATAGCAGCCCTAATTTCACCGGGAAACTGCAGCGAAATTTACAGCACGCACGGCATTTATGCACTCCATGCAACTAGCTCGTGCTCTGCTCCTGGAAAGTTTAAAATTGTCTCCTGGGTTATTTCAGCAACCTTCTGTTTCACTACATCGAGTCGCGTGTGTTGTAATTTTAAACTAATAAATTATGGCTTGGGTAAAAATGTGCGCTATTGTTTCCTTTTATGTGGGCTAAACACAGTCGCAACAATTCTGGCACAATCAACTGCTCGCAAACTCAGGCAGTCAAGAAAGGCACAAAAGGAGTTTTAACTGTTCTTGTAACAGTACCTCTGGAAAAATGACACTTAGTTGGACCTGTTGGTGCGTTGAACACATTAAAACTCTCTCCGGGATTAAGTTCAAAAATGGGACTATAGTGTTCAGGCAACCTGCCTTTAGATGTCCCGCTCCTCTTGTTTTCTCTTATGTGCAGTGCAGCACTCGGAGAAAAAAAAATGCCTTGCGACGCGCACAGCTGCCCCTTTTTAAAAGGGAGTGGGCTGGAGGGAAGCTTACTCCTGTTTTTACTGCCTTCTGTTGAGAGCGTATCACCGCCGCCAGGCTCACACTGAGTGTGTGCATAAGCTCGGCGACAATACGACGATGGCCTTCTCGCGGCGGTGGTCGTGGATATGGTAATGCGCTTCCGGCTTTCTTTAATTATCTTGGAGTTCTTTACGTGAATGAATAAAATATCACAGCAAGGATTTACAAGTGAGTTTTATTGGTAGATGTGCGCATTCTACCAGAAGGCGCATCTGGACTCCGGATGCATAGCAACGCCAGCGGGGCACTCAAAGGCTTCGGAAAAGGCCTCGATGTTCTTGAGAGGCACATTGCAGCGGTCCGCCCAGGAGGCGTATATCTCGGACTGAAGGGCATTCCCCTCGCTGCACCACTTCACGCACGAGGCGACGAAGAACAGCTGGTCGGCGTTGTACTTGAGGTCACCAAGCGTCATGCGGTCGCCGTGGCCCAAGAATGCCTGGTGGGCGGACACCAATCCAGAGAAGTCAGCCATGTTCTCGGACATGGCCGCGTCCTGCGGTAGAGTGGTACTGATCAACTCCCAATTCGTGTCGAGGCAAGTTTGGCTTGAACCTGAAACGCATCTGGAACACTTCCATTGTTTTCCATAATATATTTTAAGCTCGAGGAGGTCTGCGAAGGCCCTGCATATCATAGCAAACGTTGCTATTTCTAGCAGTACACGCATTCTCTTTAAAGACGGTAATACGCAGCGGTCGCCGAACACTATCAATTCGTGAACACTTGACTGCGAAAGCACTGCTTCACTAGGTCAAACGAGCCCACCGGTTTGTGTGAAGCTTTACCTTGACGGTGACCTTAGGCAAACAATAAATATGCAAAAGTAACTAAAATAAATGCTGCTATGACTGACATTCCTAACCTGCGGCGGTGCGAACAGATCAGCTTTGTTGTCCACTGCACGAGAGCTCTAGGCTGTCGCCGCAGCGAATGACGCATCGCGTTAGACTGCAACACACTCTCGCCTTGTGGTTTCCACATATCGCCTTGTTCAACAACTAATACTACTGTCTAACTATCTGATCTCGTCTCAAAGAAGATGGCGGACTGATGGGCGCGAGACTGTGCGGTGGAGCCCGCCTGACACTGACCGTTCAGTGACGTCCCCAATCCCGGCTTGCAAATAAGCCCGTTCCCGTCCCCGCATCTTCGTATCAATATATAGAAGTGTTTCAAGCAAAATTTAAGCACGATTTGAAAAGAAACGAAAGATTTCCTCCAAAATGAACTGAATTGAATTTTAGAAGTTATGCAAAGTACCGGCTAGCATTTCTTTTGTTCCTCCTACAACTAAATTATGAAATTCAGTAATACTCTCTGCTGGGGCAATTGGTTCACTTTGCTTTTGGCAATGAACGAACTCGCCCATCAGAGAGGGAGGAAGAAATTTTAATGAAGAAAAGGCAGAGAGGTCGGCGGGTGGTAACATGGCCCTGGCCTGCTACTCCATACAGGGGAAAGGGAAGGGGAGGAAAAGGAGAGTGCGAATGAAGGTTGATGACAATGAGTTTCACGGGTGATGTCGACACACACACAAACGCTGGCTGGCACTCGCATCGCGGCGAGTACACGAAAATAAAACTGGTGTCTGCAACACAAACACCGACACATGTCATTAATCATGTAGGTAGTGCACAAGCGGCCACAGACGGATATCCAGGCCTGTGTCACACAAAAAGTTTAGCGCGGCATTTGTCACACGCCACCAATCAGAACCTCTCGCCCTGGCGCCCAGAATAGTAGAGTTGTTTCACGGTCGCCTCCAATGTTCTTCTTTCAGCAGTATAGTTCTGGCACTCGGAAAGGCGTCCAATAGTCTCTGGAGTGTGACACTGTACGCAATTTGAGTTACTTTCGATGCCGATCTTGTGAAGATAGTGTTTGGTGTAGGTAACGCCAAGCCGTAACCGGTGGAGCAAACTCCCATGACGTCGCACCACCCTTGATGGCAGATGAAATCGTGAGCTGGCGTCAAGCTTAGACACGCGGTCCTGTTGATGGTTCGAATCATTCCAGTGCGACTGCATTGCGGCTTGCATTAAATCCGTCAACAAGGCTCCGATGTCTGATCTAGGAAAGACTATCTCAATGAAAGCACCATCACTATGTGCCAGCCGAGCCTCGGCGTCCAGTTCATCTGCTGTCTCTTGCCTTTTCCCTCTCCCTACGTGCATTACGAATAGCTTTTTAATTACCTTTTTAATTATGACTTTAAACGATTAGTTGTGAATAGAAAAGCTGTGTAGAGACATGCTATGGTTCCGCCCAGGCGCTTCAGATAGAGTAGCCTGAAAGTAGTCCTTTTAATTGTGCAAAAATAAAGAGCGTCAGAAATATTTAAAATGCCTAATGACAATGTTCTCCGTGCGCCCGAATGCGCCGCGATTACAGCGCTCTGATTCACTGCTTGGCCAAGCGCTATAAATTTCCCGCCTTATAGGCCGCTCACGACAGTTTCGCATCCCTGCTGTTTCGGAGATCAACGCAGTGGCTCCTCACGGCGCTTTTCTCTTCGGCGTGCCGTCAGCAACCGCAGGCGCTTATTCAGAAGAACCAATGCGAGAACGCGGTTGTGTGTTATAAAGGTGAAGTGGGAAAATCCTATCAACGACTGAAGGCCCGCAAGAATGATGTCATAGTGCGGTTCTATCGGCCGTTCTCCGCCATGATACCGGATGAGACACAGGTTCGCCGCAAAAAAAGGAATTTCCGGTGATTTTTTCAGCTTGGAGGCGGTAGTTTAAGGGAGTTAACCTTGCGTTAAGAAGAGCCGGATCTATGCATACAGGAGTGTTTGCGCGACCAAGCTCAAGTGCGCCATCAATAAAATTCCCTGTAATATATTTTATTTAATTTTAATCACAGCTTGCTGAAGGCTAAGCGCGCAAGCAGAAGTCGCTAGCAGATATAATAAAATTTACGAAACTGCTACTGCACAAAACACGCCAGCCCATATGAAGCAAAGGGAGGAAATTTGTCACAACAGCTCAATTAGATGAGAATGAATGACACCATCGCTCAAGAAGGCAACAAAACACGCACGCTCTGGAGACCCCAGTTCTCCAATTTCTATATGCTAGATTTCCTAATGGGAGGATTCCATTAGGAAAACAACTTCTATTAGAATTAAAAATCGCTAGAACAGGCACTTAAACCTAGTTGTCTGATAGAAAAGGCTCAAAAGCTGCACAAGTTTTCACACTTAACCTTTGATAATCTTGGTCTCGTCGTTCTGTACAACCGCGCTTATTAAAACCCACAATACGCCAAGGATGCCTGTTAGCAAGAGGTAAAAGCATCCTTAAAGCTGTGTTTGATAGGCAGTATTCAGCACTCAAGAATATGGTACGTAGGGCCACTGTGTTTCGTTCGCGCCATCCTCAACACACAGACATCTGCCACGCAGGAACGCACAAATGGGGTAGCCTGGAATTCTCACCACAACCACAGGCCCCATCTCATTGCGCATGTATGGTTTTGAAGATGTTCCTTCTTGCACCGTGCTGCCCTGGGTGCACGGTGTACTCTTACCCTCTGCCGCACATCAGCGGCCACGGCACTCGGGTCGCGAGCACTAGCATCACAGATTCAGCACCGTCTTGGAAAGCTGCATTCATCGGAGATGAAAATCAAGAACGCTCGTCCATTGACATCTACTGGTGAGTCTTTCAATAACGGGTGGTTGGAATGCATCCGAGCGCTCAGCTCAGCCCCGCAGCCCTCACAAGACTAACTTAAGACGTCATAATGCGTTCAATTCCCAAAGTGATCAGTTCTGGCTTTTTCCAATTCGCGAGCGGGAACTCACGTCAGTGTCTCCGTGTGACCGACGCAGACAGTCCACCCGTTGCCCGAACAGTTCCCGCGAGTGGTTCGACCACCAGTTGCGCAGGCGTCCATGTGCGTCCCATAGGCTGCCTTGCAGATCGAAGGCGTGCGTAATCTCGTGGCCGATGACCCCACCCAGGGAGGCGTAGTTGATCGCCTTGGGCAGTGCGGGCGAGAACAATGGCGGTCGCAGGATCGGCGCCGGAAGAAGCATTTTGTTCCGCAGAGGGGAGTACGCCGCGTTCGTCGAAGCCACCGAAAAGCTGCGCATGCACTGCAATAGGTTAATCTGCGCAGCACTCGTTGCCTGCTACACTTGCAATTTGCATGCTACCTTTGGGCAAAAACTTATCACTGAACAGGCATGAAAGCAGGTTGTCCGACGGCAGGCGCATATTATGATTTGGGACGACATTAACTGTTGTATCCTACAGCAGGGAGCGCAAAGTTGGCTGAGTGGTGTAAATGCTGGGACGCCCACTTAATCGGCTTCAAACCGCTTATACGCAGAACATATTTTAACCATATCAGGGACACAGTGAAGAAAGTACAAGGAAGTCGATTCTAAGCACGGTAGGATGCTGAGCCCTGCTTAGAACACATACCTATTAAGTGCTTCGAAGCCTACTAAGAGCAGTAACAACTCAAATATTGCATATAAGACCACAACAACGCGCATACTAATGCCGCAGGTCAAAGACATAACTAACTAGAATAGACATCTCGGTAAGCTGATTAGGGTGCATTTTAAATTTGCCACACTGATAGACAAGCACACGAAGTAGACACCGGAAGCGCTGACTCACGCCTGAAGTTTACTGAAGCAAACAGATTATACAGACACGCCATGCCAAACTCAAAGTGTACACGATCAGAAAGCATATAGAAAATCAAAATTCTTGAGCGGTCCTTAAACCATTAGCGGCCAGCGTACTTTTAAATGTACAGTTTAACTTTTTATCATTTCAATACCAAAGATCGAATTTTTTTCTTCAAGTAGATCATGCTCTTGTCACCAGTAGATCAACTGACTCCCCTCAACTAAAAAGGCGCATTCCCCCCCCCCCCCCCCCGCCCCCCCCCCCAGTATGTCATCTTTCCATAGTTAAATTTCAGGATGTTTGTTTCCCACGAATTGCATCGGTAGGCGTGGGCTTATAATTTTCTCATGGCCGCGTTTATGTAAATAGTATTATAGTTTCAAGTAAAAAGAAGCACGAAAGACGAAGGTAAACAATGAAGGCTCTGAATGTCCCGCGACTTTGGCTTTTCTTGCACTACGACAAATTACATACTGCTGTACTTTCTATAGTACACTGGGTCTTCCTGTGTGCACAACAACGCCTATCTATTCCAGGTCATAGTTCTCGTGGTTCCTTGCAATTTTTCGGGAAAAAAAACCGCATAGCGTGCTTAGCGAGGCATCGGAGACTGCTGTACTTGCCGCTACCTATCCTGAATATGAAGATGGTGTGACTAATTCGTTACAATGAAGTTTTGGTTATAAGAATTGGAAGTTCTCCAAAGCAGATGGTTACCATCATGCATTTCACACCTACTGTGGAAACTCCTTGTGTTTGGAAGCGAAACTTTCCGAAGCACGCGTTATCCCGTCATTGCCTGAGATGATTTCAACGCTTGATGACCATTTCATCTTCTTTGGCAATTTTTTTATCAGCCAAGGCATACTTGTAACGCTCCGCTGGGTGGAATTACGGGCTACAGGCACCGTTCGCCAAAACGAGTTTAGGTTGCGTCCACTCGGCCCAAAAAAAAGCAGCTGATTAGAAGCAGCCTGGAAAAATTGGTTCTTGCTTCCATAGTGTGGGTTACGTGCTGGTACTGAAGTCTAAGGACAACAGTGTGGTCACTATGGCCTGCAACTATCACACCACTGAACCTACAGTTTTTTAAAAGCCGGTGGTTGCCTAGAGCGCGCAAAAAAAAGGAATTTTGTAAGCCAAAACTCATTTCCTTTTATAACAGTGGTATGGCCGGTGTCGATCTTTCTGATCAAGCCGTCAACTGCTAATATATCAGCATCAAGGGAAAACGGGGGGGTGGCTGTTGACACGAAAGCTCAACTTTGCAACTGTGATCCCCTGAACAATCTACCAAGCTGCTAGAGACGCACCTGCTGAGTATTTTGCTTTGGTAAGAACGTTACTCATCACTATCTAAGCCTTGACATGCAGCAACCAGCGGTTCGCAGACACTCTGGCTCAATCGTGTCTGATGCTCCTTTGAAAACGAGAAAGCTTCCCGCGCAGATAGAATAACTGCGGTGCCAGTGTAGCCAGAAAAGATTCATGAGAGCCTACAAGTAGTGTTTTATCAGCCTGCGTAAAAATCGTGGACATATTAACAAAATTCACACAACCAAGTAGGAGTGGAGCGAAGTTCCGATTTATGGTATGGGGAGGACCCAGAGTACTAGAAAAAGTACACCGATGTACATTCGGAACGCATGCAGCAATAATGAAGAAATTTCAGTAATCAGTTTTTCTTTATCAGTGAACATGATGCACAAAAAATGAACAAAATCCCGCTGTTAGATTCTTCTTGGTCCCTAATCGGTTAAAACCGCTCCGATCAAGATAGGTTGAGTCACTGCTGGTTAACGCGATGGACGGCTCACTGACACATTCGCTACCGGGTCTAAAGATAAGTCTTGACTCACTGAAGATTAATCAACCGTCATCGAGTGAGTTAATATGCCGGTTACCAGTTTCCGGTTAGTCTGCAAAGAGTGAACTGCCAAAATGTCCGTGGCCGAAAGATAGGGTGCAAACATTCAAAAGCCTTGCAAAGCAAAACCAAGTTTGAACCGCTAACATTCTGTAAGTGGCCCTTGGGCTCCGGTATTAGTACATTAATACATCTGCCAGTGTGGCCTACATATACCGTTTCGCAAAATATCGATAATCTGTAAACCACATTCGTTTTGCTAGGCACTATATAATATTCCCATGTCTCACCCAATACGTGTTTCTTTCTGGAAACATACCTGCTTCTTTATTCTAAACATTTTTACATATTCCCGGTAATTTATAAACGCCTATTAACATGACAGACTAAATCACTGATTCCAACGCGGACGGAGCCTTTCGACGCCTAACGTGACTGGCTCCGCCTCGTCCGTGGTGGACGGCGGGAGCGGACGACGGCATGGACGAACGGGAAAACCAGCGGTGGTGAGCCTCCACTTCAGGCACCGTCGCCCTCTCGTCGCTTGTCACTGTCTACCTTGCCCTTCTCGCACTTCCCTTCCAAGATCGAGGCAAGTGCCGCACTCCAAAACAGCACCAGCGAAAAGGAAAATGGCAGGCGACGGAACCGCGCCAGCCACACCGAAAAAATCGCATAGAAGAGCCCCCATGCTAGCAAAAGAGGAAATAAGCGAAAATGCCGATAATATTCAGGGAGCTCATCGGGGATTACGGCACACTCTCAAGAGTTTTACTTGTGAAAGCGCCGCAGAATGCCGCTCAGGTGACAGTGTGGAACCCGCCTGTTTCCCTAAATCGCATCAGCCTGTTTCCATAAATAAGCACACAGTGGTTTTACCTTTTTCATCATTTTATCGCGCGCTCTTGCAATGCCGTAGCTCAGAAATTTTGAGTTCGTCAGCATAGAAACCTGCTCATGGAAGCTAATCCCTATGGTGTGTCAGCATGACATCATCATGACTAACACCATGGTGGGCACCGCAATGTCATGTTTAATAATAAGTATGCAATAGTTGGGCCTGCAATCAAGTAGCGGCTTAACACTATCAGGTGAATATCGCTAATGCACATGGCGCGTGCGGTCGATCATTTTGAGGTTCAGAAACCGCAGCACCCTTTCTTGCGACATTTGCCCCATTCTAAACCTACGACCGAAACCTTCCTCCTTAAACGACTTGAGTATATTGGCCTTCGTAGAAGAACAAAAAATTATCAGCGTATCTAAAGATTTATCCCCCAGCCAATGCAAGGTCTTGGCAATCATTCTGTCCACTTGGCTTAGGAAGTTATCACACAGTACAGGGCAAACTTTGAACCAATATATACACCGGATTTTCAGACATATATCGCGCCGTCATAATGCACAAACATGCTCTTCAAATAAAAGAACGTTACTCCTAAAAACTGCGCTGTTGCAATTCCACAGCTGTTTCTAAAAGCAGTCTCGTTATTATGTTCGCTATACGCATTTGCATATTTGCGATGAGGTCTTGTGCGGGTCCGAAAATAAATCTTCCGCATTGACGCTAACAACGAAACAATCTCCTCGATTATCAGCCCTTAGATACTAAACCACCCTCGAAAAGATCTTCCAGACACAAAGTAAAAAGATACTGTTGAAGATAACTCTAGAGTAACTTTTGCCACAATATTGTCTGAAAGAATCGCTCTAAATGGCTCATTTAACTCGTGAGATTCCCCCGAAAATAAATATGTCATAGACACCTTCCCTAAAGTCTTTTAAAACATGCACCAGCTTAATTAGGTTCATTTCGCCTAGCAGACGCACAGCCTCTCGTATGACCTTCCTGTATATTTAGTCACCCGCCTACATTTCTTGTCCACGGCATCTAACGCTATTTCTTTGTGCAAGCGCTCAGAAAGAAGAAGAAACACCCCTCCCTGACCGACAGTGCAACCATGGAACTTTTTGAGACTATGAGCCTATCAGACCATGAGACTATGACTTACTCGATTAACTTTGAATGACTTGTGTGTTGGCGATAATCGCCTAGGATCGTTAAGCCGCTACTCGATTACTGACCTAACCATTCCAATATTGTTAAAGATGGCATTGCGGTGTCCGACCCGAGGTCAGACATGAAGAAGTCATGCTCTTAGCTGGCAGGTGTAATAATGTACGATTAAGAGAGCACGAGGGGTCTTTAAAAACAGGTACAGGTTCAAACATGGTTTAACTTAAGGCGTGTGAAGGTTGCGGCCCATATTTTTCTGCTGCGAAAATTTTGGCAGTTCATCCTTTACAGATTAGAGGTGACATCTCTTAGGGTAGACATCTCGTGCGACTACGTAACGAATGTGTCAGCGAGGTGTCCGTCGCGTTGGCAAGTAGTGAATTAGGCTGTCTTGATGAGAGCGGTTTTCAATGCCGTTCATGAATTTTGATTTTCTGTATGCTTTCAGGTGATTGTGCGTTCTGCGGTGTTCCGTGGCGTGGCTGCATAACCTGTGTTTCCATCGATAATCTTCAGTTCCTAGTCAGTGCTTGTCGTGTCTACTTCATGCCCTTGCCTTTCAAGCTGCTTAATTTAGAATCGTATATCCTACAGATTATCGGCTTACCTGTATCGAAAGTTTATTCGTATTTATCATCGGTACTCACTAATAACTAGAATGGTTGGTGATCCGCCAGGCAGTTGTCTTGCCCATTGCCTCTTGCCATGGCGCAAAAAAGGTCTTGCCGACGTCTGGGTACGAGCGGTAGACATTGTTTAGCTCCTCCTCAGAGGTAAAATAAGTCGGGTAACCAACGTGGAGTTCCATTGTATGGACCTTGTACATCGCCGTCGTCTTGGTGGCGTTGTCTAACCAAGTGGCGCTGTCGATCTCCTCCATTATGGACTTCCGAATGTGGTCCGTCATGTCTCGTGCCGCTGTCACCGTGCTCTGCGGCACCTCTTTAAACAGGTACCAAGAGAGAAGAGGAACCTCCATGGCTCGCTTGACAGCAAGCAGGCAAGCTGATTTGATGAATTCCATCGGGTAAATGGAGGCGGCTAATTTCCGAGAAGTGAGCGGCATTAGGTTACGAATCAGCTCCCATGCGGCAAGGAGGTTTAGTTGTCGCCCCAAGTAGACGTGCAGTTGGTCGATGTAGGTCAGAGCGGACAACGCCACCTGCACCAGACGCAAGGTTGAAACAGTTATCTCGCCTAACCATGTACGGTTGATGTCAAATCGTAATTCGGCCGTATGCTGCGAAAAGCACTTCTGTGCTTCATTTAAGCTATAGCACACGCAGCATACTCCGCATTCATGCTTGCGCCACTGCTGACCGTTCTAACGACCGTGGTGAGGGCTGGTTGCTATGCGCAATAATCGCATCGCATGGTTCGAAAGCATAGTCCCGCAAACGGGACACTTCTCGAAGGGTAGAATCACGCCATTAACTGCGCTAACATTTGCCTGCAATCACACCACAAAAAGCAATGTAAACGGCGGTGACTTGCCACGGACACTGAAGGGTGTCGTATTCGGAATCTGACAACAATATCTCGGAAACTGACAAGATTGTCTGAATTTCTCGGGTAAGTTTTTCCCTAGGCGTGATGAAACTTGCCTTCCAACAAATAGGTTACATATTATTTTCAAAGTCGGGAACCGTATTTATTGTTATATATCTAGACCGTGGCCTCGTATGCCCACGTTCACACGCATACGCAAAGGCAAACATGGCAATGGGGCTTCAGCGTGCGACATATTAGCGGCCTGACAGATCGAGCCAAGGTGTTCACATCCAAAAAAAAAATTATTCAAGTACTCTCGCAATCAGTTGGTGCATTTCTTATAAATATTCATCCAGCGGAACTGGCTTAGGTGCGATAGAAAATTAGCGTCATCGATGAACAGCCGCTGCCTAGTGCCGTCAATTAGAGCCCCTCTATATGCAAATACGCTACTACCGCTACCTGCCTTCGAGACAACTTTCCTTAAAATTCCACAAAACAGCGCAAAGCATGAAGTGGCGAACAAACTTTAGAAAATATTGGTATTAAGTTCATCTACAGCGTCTTGCACTGTTTCCTCTAATTTTTGCATCCACGACTACTGAGTCCATAGACTAAATTCGATACCGCTAACGCCGATAGAACTTCACAGAAACGGTTAGCCACACAGAATGAGCTGAGAAGTTTCCGCTTAATTTTATCACTCGCGGAAAGCAAGCAGGCACCTTTGAAGCCTGCCCAAAATTAGGGAAATAAACAAAAACCGAGCGCAGCTCTTCACCGGCTCCGTAAAACTTGTCGTCATGAGAAGGGCGGTATAATCTCGTAATTCCGTCTCAATTCCTTTTTTTTATTTTTCTGAAGCGACGTCATATGTCTGGGATTACTAGGTTAGAGAAGTTGATCAACAGTGAACCTGGGGCGTGTCGTCACACAAAAGCCATAAAAATTTACAATGGAAACAAAATGGAATATTCTACTCGTATTCTATTAGTCCAGGAGCCGCTCACAGTAAGAAAATAGTTGTCACTCGTGGCGTTCGTCTGGTCGCATTGGCTCCTTCCTTGGGTACGTGTCTATTCGTGCCACGTTTTCTTTGAGTCAAAGTGATATACTAAAGAGAACTCTATCAATATATTGTTGTTAATGAAAGAGGATTCTGTGGGTATGCCTGTCTATTTTGACGTCTGACCGGCAGCAAAACACGAATTTACCGCCGGTAAAAAGGATTGAAAGATCTTCACTTCAGTCGTTTGAAACTCGTGACGTCATTACCGAAACAGACGGGAAATTAATGGCGGTGTAGCACAGCCTCTGAGATCAGCGCCCAAAGCGCCATCGCATGCATTTGACTTGCGAAATCGATCGCTAATGGCGACACCTGTGCTTGGTTTTTTAATCTTTTCTATCTTATAAGAGCTCCGTTCTCGCTGAAAGTGGATTCTTCGTGCTTACAATAGCGCACCCTACGGACACAGGCCAACTTATATTTTTCCTCCCTGTCCCTCTCACACAAACTTTGGGGACATTCTACACACATTACAAATACACCCAGTGATCAACTTCATCCGCTGAGAGAAACAAGCCTGTTTGGGCAGATATGGCCACGCGTTCCTCACCTGAATTTCGTCCTCGGCGCCATAAACACCGCCAGAGTGGGTGGAGATTAGGGACGCCCAACGGGGCGGCTGTATGTTGTGTGTCAGGACATCCAGATTTTTCACGCGTGATGATGCAGCGAAGTGGAATAAGTTCACAGACCGGTCGAAGAAGTAGACGGCCATGGCCGTGATTTCGGCGCGGGTGATGTTCTCCGCAATGTGACGCGCCTCATCCGAAGAAACTTTCAGCCCAAAGGCGGCCATGTGAACAAGGTAGAAATCGTCCAGCAGCGTGTACACGCCTCGCTGGCTCATCCAGCGCACCTGAGAGCTGCTCACCGCCAGCACCAGGACACGTTTTCGGCCAGAGAGCTTATTGTCGTCCAGGGAAAGTTCCAGAATGATGGCGATGTTGTATTTGAAGGAGAGCATGATGATCTTGTCAAGGACATCTGCGTCTGCGTAGGTGCGCAAACCCAGGCCTACAGACTCCACGAACTTCCGTAGTTCCTCGGTTTCGTCCACGTGACCTGCGGCGCAGTTCTGGTATAGGGCGGCTGCCTTCTGCGCAGCACTTTGGTCCCGTGCTGGACGTGACGAGGCGGCGTCCAGTGTTCGGGTTAGCGCCTGGTACATCTCGTAATCCAGCTGCCCAAGAAATTGGCCCCACGAGTGCTTGTAGTTGCCGCACACGTGTGTGTAAAAGTCTTGGCACGGGTCTACCTCCGGCTTTATAATGGCTTTGAATATTTTCACCGCGCTGGCGCACTGGCTGTTCTTGCAAATGGGCCCCGGAGGCAAGGTCGAGGCGAGGGCGCCCTGCCAATCCCTGGGAACCAGCAGGAGCCAGAAGACGGCAAGCGCAGCCGTGAGGACAATAATCGCCACCACTACAGCAAAGCACGCGGTGTAGTGCTTGGAGTCGTCGCTTCGACTTTCCTCCGTGATGCAGTCTGTTGACATTCTGGATTCACCTGCGCAGGAAAGGCAGTGGTCGATTTCCTATTACTTTGAGAACGCACAGATTTGATCAAAGCACATCGATTTCAGCAAAACTCCAATAAACCTGATTCTTGTATCCCAGTAGATTTTATTCAAATCAGGTTACGCCGACGTCGAAGTCAAAATAAGTTTTGTCGGAAGCTTTGTTTCCCTGTGGGCAAAGCTGCAGATAATTCAAGAAAATTATCGGAGATCTTGTGCAGACATCCAGCGCAGTGTTTCCAGTGAAGCGCAAGGTAGCCGACGTACGGAAGTTTATCATGGAGAACATCGAGTATGCTTTAAAGAATGGAGATAGCCTAAAAGCATTCAAGAGCAAGCTAGGCATAGGTAAAAACCAGACCTATGCACTAAGAGACAAAGAAGCGAATGTCATTAGCAATATGGATGAGATACATAAAGCAGCTGTAGAGTTCTACACAAATATATACACTACCCAATGTAAACGGAACGTTAATGAGAGCAGCAGTAGAGCACAGCAATGGGAAATCCAGCCAGTAAAGAAAGGGGAATTAAATAAAGCCTAAGGAGCAACGCAAATGTGGAAAGCAGCTGGTGAGGATCAGGTAGCAGCAGATCTCTTAAGCGATGGACGGGGTATTGTGCTAAAACAACTAGCCATCCTCTATACGCAATGCCTTATGACCTTGAGCACACCAGACGCTTGAAAAAACGCTAGCATTACCTTAGTTCACAGTAAAGGAGACGTCAGGGACTTGAAAATTTACATTCCGAACAGCTTACTCTCTATCGCCTACGAGGTATTAACCAGGTAACCGCAAATAAAATAAGGACAGCCTTAGACTTCGAACAGCCAAATGATTAGGCAGGATTTCGTAAACAGTACAGGACAGTATACCATATTCGCAATATCAAGCAGGTGATAGGGAAGTGCACACTATAACCAACCCCTATATATAGCGTTCGTTGATTAGGAGAAAGCATTTGACTCAGCTGAAACCTCAGCAGCCAAGGGGCATTGCGGAATAAGGCTGTAGAAGAGTATTATGTAAAAATACTGCACACGACTGCATGGCTACCATAGTATTTAATAAAGTCCGAAATAAAATTCCAATAAGTTAGGGTGTCAGGCCCGGAGACCCGATCTCGCCAATGCTGTTCACCGCCTATTTACAGGAGGTGTTCCGACGCCAGCATTGGGACCAGTTGGGTATAAGTGTTAATAAAGAATACCTAAGTAATTAGTGATTCACTGCTGGCATTGCCTCGCTCGATCACTCAGGAGACAAGCTGCAAAGCATGGTAAATGAGTCAGATAGGAAAGAGCTGAACGGTAGTTCTTAAAATCAACATGCAGAAAACCAAAGTAATGTAGGAAAAGACCTTTATTCGACCATAATTTATACCAGCATAGCATAGTGGGCGAGTTGGTATTGCATCTTTAAGGAACGAAAGAGCGCAACTAAAACGAAGGACCAAGAAAAAGAGAGACACGAACACGCGCTGACTTACAACTGACTGTTTTAATCGGAAAACCACATATAAATATAAACCACATATCTCCAATCGCTGCGTCACAGGCTCACGTCGTCATCGCAAACCACTAACATAAAAAGAAAGGAATAACCATTGGCGAAAGGTAAGCACCTACAGGCTCCCACGCTTTTCCAACAGATATATCTCGCGCTTAGACAAGGCTATCGAAGTGCTGCTCACACATGAGTCACCTTCTGTGCAGATATGTTACGCCTCTACGCCATAAAGAACTGGTCATGTTACGCCATAAAGAACAACTGGTACGGGAAGTAGTGTAGAGGCGTATCATATCTGCACAGAATGTGACTCATGTGTGAGCAGCACTTCGATAGCCTTGTCTAAGCGCGAGATATATCTGTTGGAAAAGCGTGGGAGCCTGTAGGTGCCTACCTTTCGACAATGGTTTTTCCTTTCTTTTTATGTTAGTGGTTTGCGATGACGACGTGAGCCTGTGACGCAGCGATTAGAGATATGTGGTTTATATTTATATGTGGTTTTCCGATTAAAACAGTCAGTTGTAAGTCAGCGCGTGTTCGTGTCTCTCTTTTTCTTGGTCCTTCGTTTTAGTTGCGCTGTTTCGTTCCTTAAAGACATAATTTATACGCCGAGCATGTCGACCCCTGGGCGACAAGAAGTCGCTGTTCTTACTCCCCTTCAGCGCTAAGCCCGTCGAGCCAGGTGATGATGGATAGAGAGGGTGGGGAGTAGGAACCTGACAGCTGAGCAGCCGGGATATCGAAGAGGCCATGTGCCAGGTCCGCATAGATACAGGGGCAGTTGGGATAGGAAGGGTCCGATCGATAGCGAAAGAGAAAGAGGCGGGACGGGGTGATGACTGCATTCATTTGGATGTGCCGAAGAAGGAGAGACTCCGGAACCGTGAGTGATGGATAAGGGGGAGGGTAAAGGCGTTTGTCGAGGCGGAGCTCGAGGTAGACATCTCTTATCGTGCGGCGACGGGTGTCTCCCACTGTCCTCTGAAGGCTTGGGCCAGGGGATCGACGGTGCCCGGAAAAGTGTGTCGAGGGCGAGCTAATGGGCCAGCTCATTGCTGTCAATCCCTGAATGCCCAGGGACCAAGTGGAGGAAAACGGTGGAAGGCTGCAGTGCGGAGACCGCTCGTTCCACCTCCTGTTGGAGAGAAGGGGTCAGGGCCCGCTTCGGTATGTGGTGTATAGAGACTTGTGAGTCTGAATAGATTGTGTACTCTTGGAGAGAGCGAAGGAGGGCAAATGACTGGAGCGCATGCGCAATGGCGAGGACCTCGAGGGACAATAGGTCTGCAGAGTGCAGATACGGCCCGCTGGTGTGCGTTTCAGGAGCTGGGAGGTGGGCGGATGAGATTAAGAAGTTTGCGGGGATAAGATGGCCACAACTGGCAAAGCACAGAAAATTGGAGAGGCATGAAAGAGGCCTTTGCCCTGGACTGGGCATACTCAGGTTGATGATGATGACGATGGTTATCCTACCGCTGCTATAGAGATTCACATTGATGCCAGTGGCGTCGGCCTTGGGCGCTGCTTGTCCAGATTCACACTGGCGCCGAAAGCGTTTTTGCGTATGCGAGTCGCAGATTACCGACGACCGACAGCAACTCCACTGTAACTGAAGTGTAATATTTGGCTGTTGGCTTTGCTGTCCACAAGTTTCGCTCTTACGCGTATGGTCTTCCGATTAGGATGAGCGTGACCGACCATCATCCCTATGCTATCTCATAGGATGGCGCGAACCGTCTGGTCGTTTCGCGAGTTGGGCTCTACGCCTGCAGGAGTACTTTTCTCTCGCCTACAAAACTGGTCGGCGCCACAGCGATGGCGACCGCTTATTGTGCCGTCCGTTACCACCTACATCCAGTGGGGAGAAAGAATTCGATGGGTGTCTCGTTTCGTTCTCCTCACCGTTCCCAAATAGAGGCCTTTCGGCGCAAGCAACAAAACGACCTTGCATTGCAACCTTTCCTTCCTGCGGCCCGAACGGGAGCACGGTATACAACATTCATCGTTCAAGACCGAATCCTGTACAAAAACTATCCGATCGATGGTGCCTCCATGCTTCTCATTGTCCCAGAAAATCTCTCGCAATGATGTGCTACACATCATGCACGACGACATCAGGTTAGGCCACCAGGGCTTCGCCCGTACACTGCAGAGACATCGTCAGAGCTTCAATTGTCCGAACCTATATAGGAGAACTAACGTCGCAAGCTGTGACCAATGTCAACATCTAAAACCTCGCATAGCTCCTGCTGCAGGCCTTCCACAGCCGGGCAAGCCACCATCGACACCTTTTGACAAAGCTGGTGTTGACCTTCTTGGCCCCTTTCCGAATTCTTCAGAAGGACGCAGCTGCGTTATAGTCTGTGTAGATTTGACGCGATAAGTGGAAACTTGAGCGCTTGTGTCAACGATGGCGCCTTTTATTCTGCACTCTACTATTCTTCGCGATGGTGCGCCCCGTGTTATCATCAGCGACCGTGGAAGGCAGTTTACTTTTGTCTTCGTAGCACAAGCTACCTCCACTGTGCGGCTGAAGCTACAGCCACTTCATATCTTACCGCAACCAGACCAACGGTCTTACAGAGCGCACAAACCACACCTTCACCAATATGCTGTATATGTACGTTGCATCGGATTAGCAAAACTGGGATGCCGTGTTACCATTCGTGACCTGCGCATACAACACCACGAACCATGATGCCACCCGTTATTTCCCTTCTGCCTGCTCTGCGGCAGGATGCCGCGCTCTATTCTGGACACCATCTTCGCCTTCTCGCTTCATAAAGACATTTCCACTTGTCAATTATGTGCGCTGAAGCTCCACGACTGTTCCGCTTGCGCAATTTTTGTTCTCAACTCCCGGTACCCGCCTCTTCCTGGCATTCTGGCACCCTCCTCTTTTCTCTTTAGCCCTCTTTTAATATGACTGTACTATATTTCCTCGTATTCTTCAAACTTTTTCATTTGCTACTTACACCTCTTCTTTTTTTCCCTCCATGATATTCTGTTACTACTGCCTCCTTTGTTTGGGACATGCCTTCAGGAAGTGTCCTTCTATCTATTCCTCATTCTATGCATGTGTAATTGTATTAGCAATTTTTTTACCCATACGAGGCGCATCCGTACAGCATAAATACTGCGATAAGTCACAAAGCTAGTCATGTTGTACTTCGCCCTCTACTCCGGTCTGCAGTGCTCCGCCAGTGCCTGGCCGCCATGTAGCATGCTTTAGAAATGTCTGTGATGGGACAGGCTTCCGTCTAATTCGAGGTACGATCCCTTATACTGTAAGGGGGGTATGTGGAGAAGCTTCTGAACGGTAGCAGTGTCAACAGAAATCCGAGATCAGCCATCCCAGCCAGGAGCGTGCACCAGGCGATGACCATACGGCCCACGCGTGTAGCCTTCTTCGTTTTTACAATATTTCTTTCTGCTCGCACGTTTCGGGCCACCAGCGAACATTAGGGCCCCTGAGCGTAGTGCTTTTGGCGATTTACCATTGTTTCGTGGACTTGCTTTGTTCTTGTGGCGGCGTCGAACTTAATCCTGGACCTGGCACTGAAACTATGTTTACACAAATTCTGGCTGAACTGAATGTCCTAAAGCAAACCACGCAGTCAGTACAGCAACAACTTGGCGAAACAAATAACAGGATAGCTGCTATCGAAGGAAAACTGGACGGATTGACTTCTAGTTGAAGTATCTTGGCATGACATTTGACGAAACTCTGTCATGGAACATTCATATTCAGGAGCTAGCCAAACGTTTGCGCTTGGTGTGTGTTTATATGTATGCCCTGCGATCTATTCGCGATGTGTCGGTTAGAAAAATGGTTTATAAAGGTTTAGGGGAATCCATATTGCGATATGGAATAACCATTTACGGAACTGCATCATGTATAAACTAAACATACTAAGCCGCATACTGTACAGAATTGCATCTAATCTCGCCTACGGAACTAGCTGTCATGATAAAGCGGTAAAAGCTAGTATGGAACATTCTGAGATGCTACCTGTACACAAGCAATTTATCTTTGAAATATTGCGCAAAAATTTCTTCCACAGCGTCTTTAAAATCGACAACATTAAAGCACGGCCTCTCCGTCAGTCGGAAAAATACGTCATACCACGGATTTACACCAACTATGTTAAAAAAACCCGCAGTCATTATGTTCCTTATTACTTCAATAAGATACAAACAACCCCGAGCATTAATGGATTAAAACAACTTAATAAGTTTCTTCGATCGTGTTTGAATAGTAATACTGAGTGATAAATTTTTAATCTATTTTTTTTTTTCTTTTCTTTCCATGTTCTCAGCGTTGTCATTTCGTGCATGAAAACGGTGATGCTTTCTTGTACTCGATATTTTTGTTCATGTATTCGCCTTGCACCGCGGGAGCAGTATCTGAGTCTGTCTTGTTCGAGCTCTTTTTTTGTGTGTGTGTTTTATTCACCGCTGATCATGTACTTCACACTCCGGCTGCCCAGCCACGCACACAAGCGATAACGCTTACGCGGGCTGGAGCATGTACTTGCGAATTGAAGTGAATAAAAGATATTATTATTATTATTATTATTATTATTACTATTATTATTATTATTATTATTATTATTATTATTATTATTATTACTGTTACATCTTATTCACAGAGAGTCGACGAAATGCAAAAACTGTGGAAACTTTGCTTCGTAAGGTTGATGACTCAGAAGACAGAAGCAGGAGAAATAATCTGTCTACGGAGTACCAGAAAATAATGAAGAGCAGCACCAGGACCTAGAGGAAATTGTGTCTGAAAAAATTCTCAACGACATACTGAAGGTACCTAATGTAGCTATCGAGAGAATTCACAGACTTGGAAGACCTGCTGAAAAGAAATGCCGCCCACTAATCTTTAAACTGTTGCACGGAAGGGACAAGGGAAGGATCCTTCAAAATTGCAGCAAGCTAAACAACACGAAATACATCATCTCGGCAGACTTTTCGCCACGGGTTCAGTCGATACGTAAGAAGCTTTGGGACAGCGCCCATCAGCAAAAAGCAAATGGTGCGAAAGTGGGGCTCTTTTTTGACAAGATAAAGATCAACGGAAAACTGTTCCGATGGGATGAAACTCTCGAGGTAAGGGTGCCCGTAAATGATCCCTGACCAGTCTGTTCGGACGCTCGCAAATATCACAGACATGCGCAGACTGTGAAGTTACCCAGCCAATGCCTCAAAGTCCGCCCCACTGCGGGCTCTTTTTATTTGTTCAACATTAATGCCAGAAGCATATGGAATAAATGCGATGACTTAGAAGGTCTTATCACACACGACGCACACATCACAATCATAACCGAGACTTGGTTTACGAAGCTATTCCTGATTCAGAAGTAATACCCAACACTCATGAGATAGTACTGCACGACCGTAGCAGAAGGGGAGGGGGCGTAGCCATAACTATAAAAAAGGGATTAGATTACACAGTTATTCCTAATAATACAGGCATCGAAATGGTTTGGATATTGCTTCGGTTTAACAATTTCAACATTTTTATTGGTTCTGTATATAGACCCTCGGATGCAGACGTCTCGGTTCTAGAACGACTGCACGAATTTTTGTTAGAACATGGTAAAAAATATGCTTATGTAATGATGTGTGGCGACTTTAATTTACCAAAAATCAACTGGGAACATCTGCGCACTGTAGCTTCTTGTCAACATTCTGATCTTTTGCTTGAAATCGCCTTTGCATTTAATTTAAAGCAGGTCGTGCAGGGGCCGACACGTACTGCATCAGGTTCGAGCTCCCTTCTAGACCTTGTGTTTATTACCGATACTATTGAAGAACTTGGCATCTTTGTTGATATCATACCAGGCATTTCTGATCACAAAGCTGTACTCTTCAAAAGTAACATGATGCGACCGCCTGTCCGTGAGTTAAGAAAACCATTTCTTGACTTCAACAACGCCGTAGACGAAAGTATCTCAGATTTATTGGAACAAGACTACGATGAATTCGTTGAGAAACACGCGGCTGGTCTCATGAAAATTAATGACCTATGGGTGCACTTCAAGTCTATTGTACACAAATGTATCACAAGATACGTGCCGACTAAGCTTAGAAAAATTAATCGCAGTAGTCCCTGGATTACTCGCGAACTGCTCCAGTTCAAGCGTCGTATCAAGCGTCTAGGATCCAAGCGATTTAAAACAGGGCACATTTCCCTACAGTCACTTCGCACAGAGTTCCGCATGAAAATTAAACAGTCTAAGTACACTTTTTTAAACGTTAAAATGCATAACTTTCTCACCGCAGACCCACACAAATTTTGAATACACTTAACAAAGAAGAAGGATACAGTTAGTAAAATCCGTTTGAATTACAAAGAAAGTAAGGATTCTTACGACATTGCATCATCTTTCAATAATTACTTTTCTTCAGTGTTTTCTACTGACAGTAGGCAAGAGCCTGAATTTCGATCCACGTGCCTTATATTACCAGACCTACAAATATCTGTCGAAGGAGTTTTTGCAGCTCTACTCAGTTTAGACAAAAAGAAGTCTCCTGGGCCCGATGGCATTCCAAATGCGTTGCTCTCCCGCTACGCAGAATGGTGCGCGAAATATCTTGTCATCATTTACAATGAAAGCCTTTTAAATTGAGAAGTTCCGTCTGACTGGAAGACTGCAAAGGTCATCCCTATCCACAAATCGGGTGACAAACTTTGTGTAAACAACTACAGGCCAGTTTCACTCCTGTGCACCTCGGGTAAGGTTATGGAGCATTTCATTTTCAAGCACTATTTCTTTTCTAGAAAGCAGTGACTTCTTTTCTAGTAACCAGCATGGGTTTCGGCGTGGCCTGTCTACGGTAACGCAACTAATTCACACAACCAATGAACTTTTGGCATGCATTGATCAGGGTGGGCAAGCAGATGCAATATTTCTCGACTTTGCGAAGGCCTTTGATCGCGTTTCGCACTGTAATCTAATAATAAAACTCAAACATCTATTACAAAATCAGCGTCTTGTTCAATGGCTCGATTCCTACCTCTCTGAACGGCACCAGTACGTCCAGATCTCAGGT
The DNA here is from genome assembly GCF_055824585.1 of Amblyomma mixtum. Lineage (NCBI taxonomy): Eukaryota > Metazoa > Arthropoda > Arachnida > Ixodida > Ixodidae > Amblyomma > Amblyomma mixtum. Next base: position 129,671,882 of record NC_143019.1, read on the forward strand.
TCCAATTCTATGCCAGCTCCAGTTCTCTCAGGAGTACCCCAGGGCTCCGTTCTCGGCCCACTGTTGTTCCTTATTTACTTAAACGACTTAAACTTCGACTCCCCTGTACGGTGCTGTTTTTTCGCATACGACTGCGTTGTATATCTGCCTATTCAAAATGCGGAGGATCACCATGTGCTGAATGACTACCTTTCAGAGGTCTCAAGGTGGTGCCTAGTCTGGCAAATGTCACTAAACACGTCTAAGTGCTCAAAAATGACATTTACGCGTAAAAAGTGCGCTCTTAATTACACATACACAATTAACGGTGCAGCTGTCTCCCCCGTAAATGAATATAAATATTTGGGGGTTGTATTCAATAGTAACTTGAGTTGGAAATCGCACATCGGGCATATAGTCTCCAAGGCGTCCAACAGGTTTTGGCTGTTAAGAATTCGTCTAGGGCACTGCACATCTAAAACTAAATTAGTAGCTTACACTGCACTCGTACGGCCATTACTGGAATACGCAGATGTGGTTTGGTATCCGCACACCCAAGTAGATGTACAGCGCATTGAAGGCGTTCAAAGGAAGGCGCTTAGATTTATCTACAACGCATATGGAAGGCACGTTTCGGTTACTAATGTGTTGAGGCAATCTGAACTGCAGACACTTCAATCTCGTCGCAAGTTGCACCGTCTAAAGATGTTGCATGGAATTGTTAATAACTTAACAAACATTCATTTTGAGACCTACATGGCATACAACACTTTACGACCAACGCGCAATAAACACAATTTGACAATCATGGTGCCACGGTGCCGAACGAAAGCGTATGTTTTCTTTTTTTTTCCAAGAACGATATTGGAATGGAACGGGCTTCCGGGTGACGTGGTCCGTTTGGCAGATCAGAAGTCTTTATCTGCTGTCATATCGTCATTTTAAGCGCAGTGTATTCATTCATGCTCTTTTGTTTGCTTTCTTTTGTATTTTTAGGTAACCGAGTGCATTTAACCTTGCTCTTTGTCTTTCTATAAAACCCTGTGTGTTAGCTTTTGCTTCTTTATTCGCATGTTTACTTGCTTTGTTTTGTCGCGATGTACGATTTATCCTTGTACGGCTCCTGCCTTGGCCACCAAATGGAGGCTTGCAGTATTGAATAAATAAATAAATAAATAAATAAAATAAATTTACAGAAAGGTACCACATCTGCGTTGATGGTGATACCATGAATCAACAATATGTGGAGAACAAGAACCTGAAATTCTTGCAGGGCAGAACAGATGTTCATGACGCAAACGGCGCGGGAGGGGGTTGCTTGTCGCTTATGAGCTTCTTTGCAAAATCGACGATGAAACTCTTTCGATTAGGCGTGTAAGGATAAGGGAATTGCATGAAATCACTCCCGGACTGTCGATGGCCGTGAACCATGAAGCCGGAGCTGAAGAACTAAGGTTCAACAAGTTGTGGGCAAAGTGGATGCCAAAGATGCTCACCGACGAGCACAAAACGAAAAAGACGGGTTAGAAATTTTTCACGCTGTGTGCACAGGAATGAGACCAATTTCTGGACTCAGTAATGAACTCTAATAAAGCTTGTTCTTGGGATAGTTTGTGTATATTTTAAAAGGTGGGAAACAGCGCAAAAAACGTGGAGAGAAAGAAGCTGACACGCACACATCCTGACCGACAACTGATGCATCAGCTATTAGTCAGCGTGTGCCCGTGTCACCCTCTACCCGTCCACGTTTTTTGAACTGTTCCCCACCATTTAACTCAGCAATGACTTTTTGCCTTCATGGACAACAATTATTTTCGCTGCATACTGGAAATCTTGGAAGGCCTACTGCGGTTAATCCAAGACAAACGAAGCGTATGCCTGACGCGTGGCGTACGCATGCCTCACGACAACGCTCGGTTCCACACGGCGCACGCCATCACCTCGTTTTGCTCAAGAATCAAGAGGGACGTTTTGGAGCAGCGTCTTCAGAGCCCGACATGGCCCCCACTTATTTTCACTTTGTTCTTCACTTCAAGAAACGTCTCGCTCGGAAGCCACTCGCCGATCACAACGAGTCGGCACAAAGAGTCATGACGTGGTTTACAGGGCAGTCCGGAGAATTCTATGAGCTCTCATCCAAACAGTCTGTCCCAGGTTGTTAGGATATTGGCGGTAAATGTGAGGATGTATAAAGGCAGTGATGTGATTAGTTCTGAGTTAAAGGCTTATGGAATAAAAATTTTCAGTGGCTTGGTGGCCGTGGTGTCTTTACTCTGAACATGCCTCGTACATATTTTTTTCTTCATTTTTTTCTTTATATGTCTACAATACTCATCACTTTCCTTAATGGCCATAGTGTGCTTTCGTGTTTTTATCTTTTTGCTTTTGTTTACATGTGTGGCTACTTTAAAGACCGCCGCTCCTCTTATTTTTAAGGATTCATTTTTAGTCTCTCTTGGACTGACGTCATCATGACGGCCGCATCGCACGAAAGCAGTAAGTGACCAATCGCGCAAATCACAAGGCAGCGGGTCCCAACGTCCACGATAGCCTTCGCCACTAGCAGCACGCTGCGCTTAGCCATTGCCTGCGATATGCACCGTCGACAAGCTCCGCTCACCAATGAGCCAATAGTCCGGTTTCTTCCCACGGGTGCTTGAAAGCCGCCGCTACGTCACCGAACATCACTGACCGATGCCGGAGGACCTAACGGATCCGAGATAGGAAATGGGCAAAAGCATCTTTATAGATTACTGCCCCGACTTTGCCCTGCCGTTCTGCACCGAATTTTTCGCTTAGTATTCTGGTATTCTTTTTGTCAGCCTTTGCAAACGACCACAGTTTTGTTTTTCTCTGGAATTATTACTATGAGTTCATTTCTCATTTCTGCTTTTTTTCTCTCAGTTTTTTTTGTCTTAAGCCTTTCGCTTTTTGGATTTTATATCTGAATTGGTTTAAGCCTGGCAGAGCAATGCTGAAGCAGGGGTGGCCACACTTTCATTTTTATATGTTTTTATAATCTGAGAACAAGAGTACAAGAAGTCATTGGGATGCTGTAGTTGCAGAAGAGTGGGCACCATTCATATTTTAAAGAACTGACTCTGAAGTTTGTTTTCCCCCTCTTAGCAGCTAAACATTTAGATGCTAAATGATAGAGCTAAGGCTAGAAGGCAGGTACTGAGAAAAACCGAAACTGAAATGATAACCGGAAATTACCTCAGTGAACGAATTGAAATATTTTCCGCCCTTCGGTAGCTCTGTCTGAAGTGGCACGAATAGGAGCGACCGTTGTAAACCGCTCATGAAAAATCATCACGATGGCTTTCAGTGTCGTAAAGCGAACATTGCTGCCACTAAAAAATTGCCACGGTATCCCTGCCTATCCGGTCGAAGGATGGTGCGCCTGTGAACCGCGTACGTCTTCTAGAGCCACAGCCGGAACTGAGTTCTTTGGCCAGTCCGTGCAGCGGTGGCGCTCTAGAAAAGGGAGGGCCAGACATGGCATGATTTTGACGTGACAGTGATAGAGCAGGCGGACGAAGGAGAAGCCGTGCGCATTGCAACACTAATTCAGTATGAGTCTAGAGGATAGTGACGTTACACGTTGAGCTGTGGAATGAAACTGCACAGAAAAGAAAATTGTAGTAATTTCTTAGGAATTGAGCCAATGATCCTTCAATTTCGAGTAGGACACGTTGCCTTCATACCACTGAGACACGTACGTTCGATGTGGTTTGTGTCCTGTGGCGTATCACGTGATCAAGTATGCCTACTGAAATATGCTGATTAGTCTACGTAATCGTACGTACTGCTTAAAAAAGACTGTAGCAAAAACCATTAACGATGTCTAGTGATACGCTTAAGAAGGACCTTAAATTTCCATCCAATTTTCGTACTTCCCCGACGCTGATGTCCATGAGCATCCATTGATGTGCCATCTACGTCCTCCAGACGTGATCCCCCTCCGAACTGTGTGTCGCACGAATCAACCTTTACGTCGGCTGTGCGACCGACGAGCGCCCTTCACTCCACCAGCAACGCACACTGTCTTCCCGTCCCTTGCACAGCTCCGCTATCCCGCGGGCCCGCTATGAGGACAGGAATAAGCTTAACGGAAAGGGGAGGTGACTGAACCAGCACTGAATACCGGTAGCCGAGCAATCTGAAGACTCAGCTCACAAAACCAACCTCGAAGAAACCCCTGTCCTCGGAACCGAAGCCGTTTACCGAAAGAGTCCCACTAAAATCTTGGCACATTCAAACCACTCCAAACCTCCCCCTGTGTCTGCTCGGTACTTCGAACCGCAGCTCTCAAACGAAAATACCAGCAGCCAACCCTGCACAGCCAGGCAGCGTGACTGCAAGTCGTAGACGCCAAGTTGGCGCACCCTCCCACCTCCCATCCCTGTCGCACTATTCACTATCCCCCACTCGTTCTTTCCTCCCAACTGTGTACTGAAAGCTTCAAGCCACCGGCTCCCTGTCTGCACTGGAGAAGAAGCCGAGCCGACTCCGAAACGTGGGGGTTTTCGTATTAACAACTTGTTGTTTGAGATGTCTGGCAGTTTAATATAAGTTATCAAACTCCACCGGACTCTCAATAATCCGTAAATGTTTAGTTCTCAGTATTTCTGCAATTGAGCTAATACGAATACGTTTAAAATTACATCAGCAAACGCTGAAAATGTTTGCAGAATTTTGTCTGCCTTCATTAATTCCATAACAGGGGATGATAAAAATTGGCGGGGGCTTAGCTTTGGTTAAGCCTGGTAGGTTGCGAAAACAGGTGTTTTATAGTGCGTACGCAGCGCCTCTAGTGGGAAGAGCGCGGCGCGCCGTGCCAAGCGGCCGCCGTTACCCGACGAGCCGAGCTGGTAGCCCGTCACTCGCTCCTGGTGTGACGTCACGCTGTGACGTCATTAGGCATGTAATGACGTAAGAGATCATTCTAAAGGTCAAACGTGGCAAGTGGCCGCCGCTACGCGAAAGGCCGTTCTTGGGAGTAGTATTTCTCTCGCAATAAAAAGCAATACGCACCTTCAGTGACAGAGTGTATAAAAACATATGCAGGCGATAACGAGCACTATGGGACGCTTTGCCAGTCACACAAATGCTGTCACAACTGAACCGCGCCCATGCCGCGCCAGTAATCGTGCTATTCCTGATCGGTCACAGGCATAGAAGGACCGAGCGCAGCGTCGTAAAAGTAGGAGTACTTGCAGTAGACTTCAAAGACGTCAAGGACACAAATGTTTCCAATGTCGACCTTCATGCTCAGCCGTTCTGAGTAGATAAAAACGAATCTTTGTAAGACTGTTGCTTACGATATCAGTTTATGACCACAACCGTATGAGGGATATTAAGGGATGCTAGCGTCAGCGTCGTGTAATGTGGTGACGAAAAACTGCAGCTTTCATTCCATGCCTCACATAAAGATGCACAGTCGGCCTTGGAGTCGTGAAATGAAGGGCGGCCGGAAACTGCCGCTCTAGAATGATTGCCACCTTTTTTCACGTGACACCAGTTGGATCTGAAGAGGGTATAAGATGCGGTGCAGCCCTAGCGGTAAGTTTTTATCCCCAGGGGCGGGCCAGCGCTCTGTTATTATCCACAGAAAACAAACGCACGCTGCACAAGACCTTTCGAGGCAAGTTCAAGCTGCAGCTGTGCTCGGACCATGCGACATGCGACGAGGAGAGTGAGCGTATAAGTTCCTAGGCTGCCTGGACCACAAAAGAGTTACGGTGGACACTCAAGATCCCTACGTGCTGTGAATGAAAAACCTTCCCTTGACCTAAAGGCCCTTATCATGGCTCATGAACTAATGACGCACATCTCTGTTTAGCAACGTCCTTTATAATAGCAAAACTACCGCGATCGCCATTACCTCACGATGATTAATTACTACTCTTTCATCTATGCTTGCTCCATTCCCCGTTTTCTTTGATCCTAATTTACTATTTTATGATCTGCTGCTCATGTCATGCGAGGGCATGACATGCCATTAGAGGTTTCGGACCATTTCGTCTATAAACAACGCCGGGTTTGGTTACCCATGAGCGATATACTGATTTCGCATTGAAAACAATACTGCCGCCACTTTTAGTTCCGCACTCTGGGCAGCGTCAGACTCACAAGCTGCTCTTGTAGAGCGCCTTGTATATGTTATAGCAGTTTCGATGACCTTGACCTGTTACTGGTTTCTACAAGCGCCGGAAAGCGCATCAGTAAAGAGTGCCTTGATGACGGCACACTTCGGCGAATGGAAGCAAAGTATGCGAACCGTAGCGTAGGGTGCGTTCGCTTACCTTCGCGAAGGGTTCTTATATGGTTTGCTGGTTGCGTTCTGGGGGCCTCATGTCGGAAGACCCAGCTTCTTCTTCTTCTCTTTAAGTAAACTTCCTGGTAGATCGGCGTCTTCTACTTAATGTTGAGCTTGTGAACACGAGTTTCGAGAAGAAGGCAGCACACTGATGAATGAATGAAGCGGTAAAGGTGCCGCCGTCATAGCTTTTTTTTGTCTTGGATACCTTTATCTGTTTCTTATTGATTATAGATATTATGTCTCATGTTCACCTCATACTTCCACTTGTCCTTTTTACTAGCAGTAAAGAAACAAAGCCGATGCACACCCCTTCACAAAACCTTACAGCCCACGGGGTCTGCTCGTTGTTGTTGCTGCGACTGAAGGAAGGATGGAAAGGAAATTGTATGGGCCTGCCCACGGGCTCGTGCAGAGCCAGTACCGTTGTGACGAGCAGGTAGAGGAGAAATGAAAGATATGAGAGGAAATAGTGAAAGAACAGATGTGCGTCGCAACAACCACGTCCGCCGAAGCGACGACGCTGGCCATAACAGATAACCCTCTGTCACGCCATGTAGCTCGCAATGGATTCTCAGCGCCCGCATCTCCCGAAGGTAAGAAGCCTTTTGGTTCTGCCCCCTTCGGCGGGTAGGACTTTCAAGAATGCTGTAGAAGCGCCACTACACGGCTGATAAGAAAACCTCCTGGGCTCTAACTTTGGACAAAGGCTGAACATTATTTTGGGTCCTCTCCGTTTGGTGACGAGACCTCAGGCCATGAAATTGTTTTCGCTAAGCTGACCGGAGTGGTCAGCAGCGCAAGGGTGGTGGATTCAAACCAGTACAACTCCGGATTCGATGATTTCTCCTTCTCCATTATCCAAGGACGTGTGTCAAGGGAGCGATTCAAGGGAGTAATGTAGAAAGTGTAGAAGCACCATCGGAACCACCATCGGGTATACGAAGGAAAGGCCACAACGCGCAGCCACGTCCCCGCTAGAAGCTCGTGCCCGCCGCTGAAGCACAGGGTGTGCTCGGCGGTAAAGACCTTATTGCTTCGAGTATGTCAGCTCTTGTCGTCTAGGGAGCAACCTATTCGCAGTCTTTCGAGTACAACTCCCTTTGTTTGTGTTGTGGACTGGCGTTCTGGATTGCGTCCATGTGGCTTTTTATGCCACTCCACAAGTTCGTGACATGGGCGCGATTTGCATGCGCAACTTTCTAAGGAGTTTCAAAAGCCATATAGTTTTTCAGGTCTAATTGCGCGCTCACTAACCATCGCCGTGGTCAACACCTTTCCCACACACCACGATATTCAAAGCCCAATATCCACAGGCAGTCAAGTTAAGCTGCCTGTCTTCAATTTCAAGACAATAAACTGTGCCACACATAAACACGCTCGTCGAAAAAATCTGACTGCTCACATCATTTTTCATGCTCAAATTCTGCGGGTACAAGAGCATAAGGTATGATAAGGAATTCAAGGGCGCATGTGCTCTCTCGTGCTTAATAAATGCAGGATCTTTCGTCGTTTCTCTGAATTCTGCTGCCTACGTAAACATCGCCAGGAACCAAACACACAAAAGTAGCTACCCTCGAAGAGCTTCGAAAACACACACCTGCTCCTCCACGGCGCGCTCCGAAATTGAAGCTTGAAAATGGCCCGCTAATATGAAGCACGGAAACTCGGACATAAATTAGCCTTCTGCACTAACGTTTCGCACAGGGACTGCATCTGTCTAGCCCATAAAGCACAGAAGAGGACGCTGCTCTCACTCGGCGCACTCTGGCACAGTATAATTCCACCAGTTCTAACAAAATTCTTCGCCAATCGATAGAGACCTCTGGCTGTGTCCACCTAGTCGCCCGGTTCCCATCCAGGCTGCGACTAGACTCCACAGGTACAGAAAACTAACCCCCCCCCCCCCCCCGCAAACAATCGCTCCTTTCCTATTTCCCTCAGACGTAGCTTAAAATAAACCTTACGTTTTGCCTCCTAAATCCTATGGGTTTCCCGTTGAACATCCTACGACGGCTAATAAAGCTTCGGTAGTCGAAATGTCATGCGACCATGACATGAGCTTAAGTGTTGCCCTTGCTGTATTGCATGTACGCAACTTCACCCAGACTCCAGGCATCGAACGGTACTAAGTCCCCGTTTAGCCTTTCCTGCTTCTGTGCATTTATTTTCATGTCAAGGGGCTACAGCGCCGTTCTTTTAGTGTTTTTAATGCCGCTAAAATTTCACCTGCCACTTCTTTTTGCTCCGAGATTTAAAAAACGGCGAGTGTGTGCGAATAAACACTGCTTCAAGATGTCATCGACAATGGTCAATCTTTAGTTTCAGCAGTTTGATCGGCCACCAGCATTGAGGATTCCTTTAATAAAATATTCTCTTGACTCAAGCCAGCAGTTGGTCCATGCTTGCTCAGCTTACTTCATCGCGAAGCGCAGATGTGCTGTCGTACTTCCACGAATACTGAACGAGCTTAATTCCGCAAAAAAACATTCTTGATATTTGAATGCTGCGTTCGTTCAGAGGGGAAAACATTCAGAAAAAATTCGAAGCGTCAAAAACAGAACAAAACATACGCTCGTGTAGTAAGCACTCATGACGGTGCGACTCATCAGGCGAAAGAAAACGCATCCTCAGTATGGTTTTCTTGTTCCAGAGCATAGAAAACAAATATAATCTGACTCACGCATGAGTAACAGCTGCCGCAGCAACCCTCAGTGGTGTCCGTAGAGAGAACTAGATTTCAGCCTACCACAGCCCGTGGTAGCTCGTACCACAGCTGTGGTTGCATGCTGTGGCGCTGCTCGTTTTCTTGGGATCAAAATTTCTTTATATGTACGGCGTGAAGCATTGTCCCATGCTTGTGGAGACACACAGGTCTCTAGCATAGACCGTGGAGGAAACTCATAGAATGTGGGGAGACAAATACGTTCTGCCCTCGGGTAATCGCGGCTGATAGAGTTCAATATCGACGTTCGTGATAGAGTTCAATATCGCCAATGTCGTAGAGTTCAATAGAGCACCTTTCACGTGCTCAAGAAATGCCGGCTGCAGCTCTTAGTACCCGCACACAAGAAAATGTTTGGATGTAGATATTTCCCTCTTGGGTTTCGCAGTGCGCGTCGGGCCGAAACACCTAGTTGTATTCGCGTAAAACAGATGTACGAAGCAAACATATATTAACCCGCTGTAATGCGCCATCGGCAGGTGGTAAGATGGTGGTAGGTTATCGTATTGTACGGTATGATGGGCTTGAACTCCCGAGACTGCACGCGGTTTACGAGGAAATCCAGTGTGGATAGTCATATTTTTGGCGATATGATTCCTTGAACTCGCAACGACACTCAACACGACGCGGACGTGTTTGCAATTTATGCTCATCGAAACCGCGACTGCAGTGGTCTGGACTCTTTTGGGACCTTAAGTTCACCTGCCGTACTAACTAGCGCGGTGTTCGGTTAGGAAACTGAATGACATTATGAAATCCTTGACTGTAATAAGCTTTCGGCAGCTTTGAGGGTCCTAATGTAAGAAGAGTTCGATCCACGTGCTGAAGCTGTGTAGCGTATTCAGTGCGCTGCTCTGTTCCGATATCTATCGGTCCCTTGAATAGTTTCATGAAGTATCGGAAACCCCGTTAGCAATGGCGTCAGTCGCGATGACGGTGCCGTTTGGTGAGCAGAAGCGAAGCTAGCGGTCAGTAGCGTACGAAGAGCATTCGTACCTGCTCGCTGGATTCCCACAGGGCTTCTTGCTCAAGGTAGGGCCGTTCCCGGTGCGCTTACGGCCAAAAGACGTCCTCAGAACCCTGCAAGAAAACGGCAAGCTTCTGGCTCGAGGATCGGCGTCTTCTTTTGCAGCCGCTCGTGGCGAAAAGCTTGTAAACAATAGAGAAATTACAGGTGTTGTGTGGCGCCCTCTAGGGTCAACATGCCAATTCAGGAGACCTTTCAGGACCTGATTGTGCCACTTAGCAAATTCTGCGAATGTGGTCGAATAACCATGATGCTGTAAGCGAGAACCCTTGTGGTTGGTTGTTGTTGTTCGCTGTCTGAATAAAACTGCGAAACGTGCGCGAGCCCGGATTTTCCCGCTCGGAACTCGGAAGTGGCATTCTTCAGTGGCCATGTCCGGTGCCCGCACACCGAGCCTCGCCTGGTGACCTGCAAAGTCACACCTGCAAGGTGTGAGTACACCACACCACATATGGCGACAAGGAAACCCAAGTGAGTGACGTTCGTACATTTGCTTCGACTGGTCCTGCTTCTTCGCTGCTCCGCTCCTCCGTCTCTTAAATCCGTTATGACACTTGGGTCAGCATGGCGTCAGGTCTCGCTCCCGAGCCATTTTTGCCAGCGCCCGGCTCGCCTGCAGTGCCATGGAAATTTAATGTTTTCCGGGCGTACCTCCTGTGTGCCGGGAGAAGCGACTGGGCACCGGAACAGAAAGCGGCTCTTCTTCTCACACTGCTCGGAGCGGAGGGACAACGAGAACATTTTAACCATGAAGAAACTAGTCAAGCATTCGCAGTCGCTGTCACAACAGATGAATCACTTCTATTGTCTTCGCAGTCCCCGGTAATAATTGTACCGGCCTCATCGGCCGAGCATTCTACGGAAGCAATGACCACGGTTGAATGTACACAGTTAGTCAAGAGCTTGGATATTCTCTTTGGAGACACAACGAATTTTATCGTCGAAAGACATGATGTCTTCAGGAGACTTCAAGTGCCGGGTGAGCCATTTGCCCATTATGTAGCGGCAGTAAAACAACTTGCGTTGACGTGCGACTTTGGCACGACGTTCAACGAGCGCGTCCGACATCAGGAGTAGCAAACTCATCGTTGCGCGAGCGTTTTTTCAACGCTGGCCAGACGCTCATTTTGGCCAATGCAGAAGAAACTGGAAAAGCTTTAGAAGCCGTAAAACTAGCAAATGCAGCTTATCAGGGAACGCCGGTTCATCACGTCGACAAACCTACAACAATAACTCCGGCATTCGTCGAGCAATGCTTCAGGCAAGCAACTTCAGGACTTCAGCAACTTCAGCAAGATGGCGTGCGATGCAGCTACACAGCGTCGGGTTTCCACCATGGCGGCCCCAGAGCCGAAGAAGGGAGAAGCAGCCAAGATGAGCGCCGACCGGATTTCGAGCCTGGAAGCCAGGATAGGGTCACCGACCGTCTTGCTACCGTTGTGGCTCTCTGAAACATTATGCAAATGCAAGAAACTGCCCAGCCCGCAATCGACGTTGAAATAATTGTGCAAAAATTGGACACTTCGTCGTAGTTTGCTGCCTACGGCATCAGTTCTGGAGAGTTCGCGCGTTGCAGGCGCCGGTCTCCTCCATGGAGAAAGTTCATATTCTGAATTCTCCACATATTCTACACACATAGAATTCTCCACACATAGAAAAGAAGAAGGAGGTAATGGTTGCTGTAACGTTTCAAGGGAGCCCAGTCCCTCTACTCACCGACACCTGCGCTGCCGTCTCTTTTTTGAACAATGTTGATTTTAGGAAATATTTTGAAAGCTCCTGCATCTTGTTGTCGGTTACCCTCGTTCTTCAGGACTACTCTGGCAAGTCGATTCCCACTATGGGCACCTTCGAAGCTTACGTACGAAACAACGATACGCAAGCATCGTTGACGTTTGATGTCACCCGACAAGGATCTTCGTTTCTTGGCCTTGACGACATAGAGAAACTGCAAATCAACCTGATAGGAGCAACCCTCACTTGTCTTCAAACCACTTGTCATCCGTTCGAGGTTCCGGTGAACACACCGCCAGGATTTGAAGCCTTCTTTTCAAGTGAGCTCGGTTTTGTCAAGGACTACGTCCATCAGATCAACCGCCGAACAGATGTTCATCCCAGCAGTGCGAAGTTGAAGCGTCTTCCGCTGACACTTTGACAACAGGTCTCCGACGAGCTCACGCGCCTGGAGCGCGAAGATATCATCGAATGCGTCCACGCATCGGAGTGGGTGTCTCCGCTGGTGGTCGTGAAGAAGGATGGCTCCCTTCGCCTGTGTATGGACTTGCGGGAGCCCAACAAAACGATCGTCGTCGACGGCTACCCACTTCCGCATACGGAGGAACTGCAGTAACTCTTGCAGTAGCTGGCAGGCGCTACGTCATTCACAAAGCTGGACTTGACTTCAGCATACCATCAGGTCGTGAGTTGGCAACCTTCATATCGTATGAAGGAGTATTGAAATTTAAAAGAGTCTGTTTTGGATTAGCCTCTGCGGCAGCTACATTTCAAAAGCTTTTGTCGCGTGTGTTGAAGGGTTGTGCTGGCGTGTTGTGCTGTCTGGTTGACATTTTGCTGTGGGGACTGACCAAGTTGGAGCACATCGCATCCTGCAGGAAGTACTGTCTCGCCTTGCCAAAGCGCGAATGAAACTTAATCAGAAATGTGTTTTTGCACTAAGGGAACTCACATTTCTGGGGCACAAACTGTCGGCCCAGGGTATTTCCGCCTTATAATCATCATCATCATCATTTATTAACCCTTAAGGGTCCCGTGGGAACATTACTAAGGGCGGGAGGGGGATACAGGTGTCCGACGGGCATACAAAGAAAAGGCAAAAAAAGGAGGGAGAAAAAGGAATAAAAATGAGGAAGAAAACAGGACAAAGCAAAACAGTAAACAAATTATAAAGTCAATCAAAGACAACGTGAAAAACAAGCAAAGGAGTAAATACATTAATATAGTCAATCAAAAACAATGTGAAAAAACATGCAGAAATGCGCACAGCAGTAATAAAACGTGTCTAATAAAGTGATCGTTTTGTAGCACATCGCAGCTGATACAAGGAAAGCTTTGTTCTTCTTGGAAATGGTCGATGAGTAGCTGTCTAAAGTTGGAAGGATTAGTTTCAATGAGAATGTTTTCGGGCAAGTTATTACAAAATTCGATCGCGCAAGGAAGAACTGATTTGTTGAATGCATTGGTGGAGCCGTGCAAGCGCTGTAGGCTAAATGAACTATATAAGCGGCGAGATCATCGTACCGGAGTGCGCAGGTTTTTTCGAAGTGCTGGAAAATTAATGAACAGTTTGTAGAACAGGCAGATGATTGAATTTTTTTATTTTCCGAAATCAAAGCATTACTTGATGTACCTCCCCCTAAGAACGTAAAGTCGCTGCAGTCATTCCTAGGTCTAGCTGGCAACTGCGCCAAGTTCAAGCATCATTATGTTTATTAGTGGAACCGTTGCGGAAAATTCTCTGACAAGGTCAGTCATTTTAATGGACGGTGGAAGCTCAGAAGGGGCGCTTGGCGTGCAAACCTATTGAGCAAATGTTCAACCCACAGTTACCTGTCATAGACACCACAGAAGCCTCAGGCGTTGGCTTAGGAGCTCTACTCCAGCAGAAAAAGGGTCGTTCCTTGATACCATTGCTTTTGCATCACGCGCTCTGACGCCGGCTGAGTAAAAAATGTTCAGTTGGTGAACGTGAGGCACTAGCCTGTTTGCTTATGAAAACTTGCATGTTTATCTATGGGGTAGACGCTTTACACTCAGAACCGAACATCAGGCATTAGTTGTCTTGCTTTCCGCCGGCCATTCAGGTCACCGGTCACTACGCATCTCTCGCTGGACATGATGTTGTGAAGGTGTAGATTGCGCAAACATGGGACGAACCACGAAGAAAAGACACAGAGTGTGTCTCTGTGTCTTTTCTTCGTGGTTCGTCCCGTGGTTGCGCTACCTACACCTACACAACATCATGTACCAACTAGGCCCAACCGAAGTTTTATTGAAGTTCTCACTGAACAGAGCGGTTACTAGACTACAATTTCCAAGTAGAGTATTGCAAGGGCTCTGAAAGACGCTTTGTCCAGGGTGCCCGCAGGAGAAGGATATGGCTATCAGGGGAAAAAAATCGTTTCTCTGGTAACACCAGTAGTCGACAAGGCAAGTGTACAAAATGCAAGAGCCTCGGATGTTAAGCTCAAAAAGGTCATCAGTCAGCTGAGCAAAGGCTGGTTGCACAAGAAGGGTCTGTCAGCCGATCTCTTGCCATTTTTCACAAACAAGAGGAATTATCCTTTGAAGATGGCCTGCTAATGCGAGCAGATCGCGTGGTATTTTCGGAAATACTTCGTCCCACTTTCCTACAGTTGGCTCATGAATCGCATCCAGGCATAATCCGCACAAAATAACTCTTAAGGAAACGCCAGTGATGGCCACAACCAGATAAAGGGGTAGATGAATGCATAAAACATCGTCTCATATGCCAAGCAGCTGACAAGTCAGCTAAGCCCTCCTTCAATTCTCTTTACATAGTTCCCTGGCCGGATCGCCCCAGGCAGTAGCTAGCCATGGACATTGTGGTGCGTTTAAACATTCCGCCGAGTCCAACGTATGCCATAACGTTAGTGGACTCCGAGGATGTCTTTGAATTTCTGATCACTGTTCTTAGCAGGGAGGGTTTCCCAGAATCGATCGCTAAAGACAGTGGACCGCAATTTGTTTCGAGGCAGGTCGAAGACTTCCTAAAAGAGAGGGGCACACAACATCTTGGGTCGTCGAATTACTACCCCCAAGCAAATGGTCTTATTTTAAGATTCAACAGAGTTGTGAAGGAGGCCATTCAGATACCTCAGCTAGAAGGAGAGCCCGTTAAACGAACTCCCTTTCAACATCTAGGGTCGTATCGGTTCACACCCCACTCAACTACGGGCGTGTCCTCCGCAGTCCTGCTGCACGGCGGCAGCCACGCTCGAAACCCGACATGAGCTATAATCCCTACCATAATTCGCAAGAAAAACACCTGGAGAGTGCCTCGAATTCCCGTTAGGGCAGCGTTTCTGGAACACGCATCTTCGGAGCAAACGCACATGCGACATAGGGTAGAAAATAAGCAGCAAAAAATGAAAAAGTACGTCGAAAGGCGTAGACGTGCAAAACCACCAGCCGTACAAGCCGGTGGCACAGCGGAGGTGCGATCATTCAGAGCAGGTCCATCCAAATACATTGGACCTTTCAACGTCCAGTGATATCTTGGTCCAAGCACTTTCTCGTTTCTGGCCCAAGCGCCTCGACGGCTCTGCTTTTGATCCGTTCCCATGCAATTTAAACTTTACTGCCTCGTTATATTTCCTCTAGGAAACCAATTGCCTCGTCATCAATGCCTTCATCTTTTAATATTTTCCAAGAAAGTTCCCTGGTCACGTTGACGGATGCGCCACATATGTTCAGGAAGGCTAAATACGGAGGTCTGTTTTCCGGCTTAGCTATTTTAACTCATTGCGTAAACACGAACAGGTTGTCATCTAAGCGCCTAACCCTTCTGAACCCGTTCTGAAGTTCTCCAGGTACTTAGGAAGAGTTCGGGTCTGGAGTCGCCTCCAGAGGATTTGTTGGGAGTGGGACAGGCGGGGGTGGGGAGGGGGATAGAGTCGACAGGCAAATCCTACTTCCGCCCCGTTTCCCCAGAGTGCACTCTCTGCGGAGAATCGCACTCCACCCTGGACCACAGTCTCTTCGGCTGCCCTGCTGATCCTCCCCCGCATGGACAGCCCGCCATCGGTACATGGGAGGAATGGGAGGCCCGCCTTGCATCGCAGGACCCGAACACGCAACTTTTCTGTGTGAACCGGGGTGCCCATGCCATGGCCCAACGTGGCCTGGACACATGCGCGTAATGTGAGGGCTGTGCGGTGGCCCTGAGACCTTGCACGGTCCAAACTCGCTTGCATAACAAAGTTTTCCATCCATCCATCCGAGTGCTCATTATTTTCTACCCATGACTGCATTGTAATTTACACCGCCTGCATTACCGGACCGCTCCTCGAACGACAGGTCGTCGCGCCGCCGCTCCCCATCGCCTTTCCGCCGCTCGTCGTCGCCTCTACGTCCACCATCCTCCCAGACAACTGGCCACACGGAAAACTAAATTGTGCAGTTTCCGGAGGTAACACTGCACCGCACGCCGCCCTCTCAATTCCTCCTGCACAGCCATCGAACATGTTAACCGTTGACATTGAAGGCACTGTAGTAGAAGCATTGATCGATACGGGCGCCGCCATTTCTGTAATTAGTTCTGATTTATGTTCTCGTCTTCGCAAGGTGCGCACCCCTTACAGTGGTCCTTCTCTCCGTGCTGCCAATGATGAATCAATGCGTCCTTCCGGATTGTGTACGGCACGAGTCACTATCGACGGCATCCTTCACTACATAGTAATTGCTGTGCTTCCCTCCTGTGCTTATCCCCTCATCCTCGGCTGGGACTTCCTCCACTCTGCGCAAGCTGTAATTACCTGCTGTCCCCCTACTCTACAAGCTTCTGAATCCGACCTTTCTGCCGTTTCTGTCCTGCCTTCTCATCATCTGGTTACCACCGCTGATCATGTACTTTACCCCGGCTGCGAAGATGTCCTCTCTGTTGCTTCTGCCCACGTCAACGCTGGGGACGTTTTCGTCACACCAAGCCCCCGTCTTTTCTCAAGGGGCATCTTTCTCGTCGCGTCCCTGCTCCGCTTCACTAATGGGTCTTCACTACTGACTGCCTTCAACACTACGCCGGATCCCATTCTTCTGCGTCAAGGCACAGCCATCGCTTCTGTGGATACCACTCAACCTGTAGCCGTTCTTTCCTCTGCCCCATCAAGCTTCGCTCTTTCGACCCTTGCTTCTGCCTCTGCACCTATTTCAGCTGCTATCAGCCCCGGTCTCACCCCGACTCAAAAAGATAAATTGCTTGCGTCTTGACGAAGCATGCCGCTTCCTTCGACACCCAGCACCTCCACCACTTGTGAGACGGGAGACAGAGCGCAGGATGGAGCGAGCTTTAATGGCACCCGCAAGTATGGCGTCCAACCCTTCGAAGAAGAAGATGAGCGATGATGATGGATATGTACAGATGAAGACGAAGGTCGCATGTTGGGCTTTGAGCGATGATGATGGATATTGTACAGATGAAGACGAAGGTCGCATGTTGTGCTTACAATACCAGATGTTACCATAATCGATCTGAAAGATTTTATGTGCACCCTGTATCCTTTCATTCAAAAATCGAATGCATTTTACTCTGTCTTCAGCTGTGCACACTTTGCTCATTCGTTACGACTGTCTGCAGTGCTTTTAACAACGTTACCTTGAATCTTGGACTAAGTTCATTAATCAGGTTGATTAATCAGGATGAATTTTTTCACTTAAGACTGGTCAGTTCTAAGCTGCCTTCTATTGTGCTGTCCTGTGTTGTTCCCTCATTTGGGGAGATTAACCCTATCGTCGCTCCTAAATGACTAAGGTATAACTGATGTAATCTAGTTCACAGTGTAGTTTCCCTCTAAGCATTTTCCCTCGGCATGTTGAGTGTGTTCTTGCTTTCTTCGATTAGTTTTACCCAGTCAGCATATATGTTCCAGAATTTTCTTGGGCCCCTTTCAGTTTAATCGCGAATTCTGAGCAGCCAGAGATCAGTGAACTGCTTCATTTTTGCCTAGACGAGAACTTGCACTTGTTGTTTCCTTTGTCGATGAGAATCCCATTTTTTCTTAATTTCTTCTAGAGAAAACTGCGTCTTCTTTGCTTTTCTCTCTTCCCTTGAAGCCACCCGTTGTTGTTCGATGGCCTCCTTAATTTCCTTATCCCACCAGCTTCGTGTCTTCCTCTTTCCTCTCTAGCTGTTCATCCCTATTACTTGTTTTGATTTTTGGACTGATGAGTAGTTCGAACTGATTATAATCCCACTTTTCCGTGAGAGATTTGCCTACTGATTCCTTATGCCAGCTGCTATTAATTTTTTTTTCGCTCTCTAAAACTGCGTTCTCCTTCTGTGTTCTCTTCATTTCTGTTTTTAGGAGCGGAGGGCTCCAAACCGCAGACTAATACGCTTACGGTTACTTCCCTGACTCCACTCCCTATCTTCCTTTTCTGCGAGGTTGTTATATATTCCCTGCGACATTAGGCAGTAGTCAATTCCCGTCTGCTTGTTACGGAATTCCAAGGTGATTTGTGTGTCACATTTGGTTTCGCTACTTCAATAACAAGGTTGTGCCGCTCACAGACGTCTAGCATTAACTTCCCATTACATTCTGTGTATTCAACCCGAACCTCGGTGTAGTCATTGATGTCACTCAGCCGAATCAAACTGGATGCGGCTTAGCTCAACTAACCCTGGTAATGCAGTAGAAAGTCACGTGTGCTGCAGTGCTTCCTTAGCTTTCGAAGCTTTCGCACTTCATCGGTTTCGGCTGGCAGGTAGCGCGTGTACGCTCTCTATCGGTTGCTAAATCCATCGCACGGTTCGCAGTGTCTACCGGATGAGAACTCGGGCCGACGTCTGCAAGTACCCACTCTCGAGTGCATCTGCTCCGGCTGACTTGCTTCGTCCATAGCAAGGCACTGGCTAGGTAGCGCGCAGCGGCCGCGGCCGCGGCGACGGCGAAGCGCGTGGCTGCAGCGCCGCGAGTGAGGTAGTACGTCACGCGGTTACTTACGCCGCTCTGCTCCTCATGCTCAAGGTCATTCGTTCCGACACAGCGAAATCGGCGCTGCTAGAGTAGTATAGCTTTCCCTTTAACATTGGCAGCGTCTCCAAACTCTTTATATCGCAACTGAGACACAACTAGATCCTTCTTTTTTTGCCTGCATTTGTCCCCTGCCCTTAAGTAAACTATCCCCAGCTATGTCCTTTCCATTAATTGTTCCTGATGCCCAAACGTGTTTTTTGCAAGTTGACTTTATGCTTTGCCAATTTGTTACCTACCTACCCTTCATACCTACCTACCCTTCCTCATACCTACCCTTCCTCCCCTCATCTACGACGTTGTTTTGCTACACCCTTTCCA
Organism: Amblyomma mixtum; assembly: GCF_055824585.1. Classification (NCBI taxonomy): domain Eukaryota; kingdom Metazoa; phylum Arthropoda; class Arachnida; order Ixodida; family Ixodidae; genus Amblyomma; species Amblyomma mixtum. The sequence goes on from NC_143019.1 coordinate 129,690,985, forward strand.
TACGTAGACATCAATAAAAGGTGGAACTTCCAGATCCCTGATATGTGTTCCGCACAGTGCGTACACACCAATTTCATCGGCCTTTAACTGCTGTTCTGTTTCTAACCATTTCGCTGCCTTTCTACCTCCTTGGATGTTTATGTAACTAACCCTGGCGTTAAACTTCCTTTGTGTCCCTCCTAGTGGCCATTTTGTTGGGCTCAGCCTCCATTATTACGCTTTATTCTTCGCTTCCACCTATCCCTACTTCCGGAGCCGCTGTGGACCCCTAAAAATGCTACTACCCGGCCTGCCAGGCTCCAGTCGATGTCTGCCCTGCGGCGGCGCCGGCGTCCGCAAACGCCCCCTATGTCTATAAACCTGTTAGTGATCTATAGACGGTCGTCTTCGAATATCAGTGCAGTACCTTACTAGTCACACGATAGCGGACGCGGGGCTACAACTGCGTCGGGGTCTGCATTAAGAGCCGAAGATCTCAGTGCACATTCTAAAAGGAATAAAGTAAAAGTTTATGTATAATTTTGGTACCTTTTGAATGAATGAAGTAATTCTACCTGGATACTAAAAAAGGTGGGCTGCTGAGCTATTTGATGCATGATGAGAGAAAGATCCTCGTCCTGTGTGTGTTACTTCTTGGTCACATAACTGAAACAGCGCGAAAGAAGCCCGAAGGCGAAACAAAGAAGGGACAGGAAAGAACGCTGAATTAACAACAGCTTCGGGCTTCGGGCCTTCGGGCTTCTTCTTTCGCGCTGTTTCACTTATGTCAGAATGGACCAACTAGCCCCGCAAAACGTTCTGCTTCTTGGTCTTAGTTTTTCTATGCCGCTGTTTGTAACTGGCGACCAGGATGCAATATCTGGCCGATAGCTTAAAAGCGCTTTATCAGCTTATAATATTCCCCACTATTATATAGTTCACGAATCCAGGAGTATATATTTTTCAAAGAGCATTGGTGAGTGCGTTCAGGCGATACCTTACGCCACCCCGTCATTTGTGTTTTACTTTTTAATGCAGCAGCTACGAAACACCTGACTGAGGTCTTCTTTCCAATTCTGATATTACCGTCTGCGTTCATTTATTTTGTTTATAAATGCCTGATTATAAGCACCGCCGGTTACTGGACATCTGAGCAGCCGCCCGAGTTGCTTTCCACGTGAAATTTTCTGTCACAGGCATGCGTCATTACCTAAAAGCGGAACCTGATCTCATCGGCAACAACGCGAGACCTCGGCCATGTACTCCGTATGTCAAACGCAATATCCGCCGCTCAGCGCCTGTTACACGTTTGTAAACGTCACGTGCTGTTTCGCCCTTAACGGAAACGCTCATGTTCTTGCTTTCAGTTGCTACAGCGGGAGCTATAAAAAGATCGTTACTCCGAACCTGCCGCTAATCTAGCACATTGTAAATAACGTCGCTGTCTGAATCCAATGCAGGCGCAAAGCTCCACCTTGCCAGTCTTCATTCAAAGTTACTGGTTCACATACTCAAGTAAGTAGTGCGCTTTAACGTATTTTCGGTACTTTGTCATTTCTTCCTTGACGTCAAAATACAAAAAATGTTGCAGTGATTCTACTCGTCGAGAACAGGGGTAGATGTGAAGTGCCCTGCAGGACAGGCGTAGTGCCTTCTAGAATGGTGCATACATGGTGGCGGCCGAGAACGGATCCTGGCTGTGGCCTTTAGTTTCTGAACGGGCCCCTAAGTTAGCCCGCTTCAGTTTATTGAGTCAGGCAACCCGCACGGTCTCCCTTGCTACTTTTGTGATTATACCCACTATGGCCTCTACCGAATCTTTCTTTGTCTTCGCAACGCTTGCGGCAGCCTTGGCAACATTTTCACCTCTTTACGAAGCTGTTTAAAGCTGGCGCTAGAGGCTTACGCATGCTTTTCTATCTCTTGACCCTGGGCAACGAATCGAGGGCCACGGCCACAGCGCTACCGGCACCGAGCTTTTGAAAGCGCAGAACTATGGGATGAACGGTTCTGAAGACGGCCAGTCAAGATGCCTAGTGTGAGAGGGCACCAATTATAAGACGTATATGAATAGACAGAGGCGAAAATCAACTCCTTTGAGGCATCGAAAAACTAAATTGTTCGTGTTGCACAAATACTTGTTCCAGTCCGAATCGGGGCTCTAGAACCACAAAAGCTAATTTCAGCTTCATACCATCCAGACATAAAATTTCGGAATGTTTCATTCACGTTCTCATCATGCTCGACGCGGTTTCTAGATGATGTTCTCTTACATTCCCCGCGAACGGAAGATTTAAGCATTAATTCGTAAATCCAGCAAAACTCAGAAAGCTCTCCGTAATTTTAAAAATCGAAGTTAGGTCTTCAAGAATGACTTATTAATGACGAATTTAGTGAACTGTCTTTCAGCACATGGTTAAGTGCGTAACGAAGAAATCACTGCAGCATGTGCACTGCAGCAATAAATTATTTTTTAGTTGTCGAGCGCGCTTCGTAAACTACCGATGATCTTTCGGTTTCTTTTTATCTTCATTTTTTAGTTTGACATAAAGCTCTTGAATGCGCATTTTCCAAGAGTACTTCATATTTCACTGTCGCTAAAAGTACGCACGAAGCTGGGAGGGTGATGGTGAATGTTCTTAACGGTACGTAAGTTACTAAGGCTATCATACCATTTACGTATAGTCTTAATAGCGGGTGCAGTACCGAGGTTAGCAATCTACAAAAAGGCAGTTCATTACTGGTTAAGCCTTCCTGCTTTCAGGTTAATGTATTTTTCTGCACAAAGGAACAACGGCTTTTCTTCATTTCGTGAAATATCCTCCCACCGTCACTAGTGAATCACAGAAAAAGCTTACGTGTGTCTAATTCCCACTTTGGGCTTTTCTGTATCAAATAATAAACCGAACACAAATATCAACTTCCCCCACGAAGTGAGTAATGTTTTTATGAATTGTTTATTAAAGAACGCTTTGATTTCCGAAGCGATGTTAAAGTGGAAAATGATGTCGAAATCTACATCAAAGGAAATATTTAAATTGCATCGAATGAAAGTGGATTCCTGAAACCAATGTGCGGCTTATCCGTAGAGAAGTTTTCCGCTCAAGATGAAACCTTATGAAACGCCTGAAAGCACACGTGGTGTAATTTGCCTATCCCGCAGATTTCCATTCAAGATGCTTCTGCCTGCACTGTTGGCAATATTGCTTGCAGCAACCTCGTCGGCCTTCAGGGATCACCAGCATTCAGGTAGGGCGTACTGCAACGAACATTGAAGCTATATATTAATGTGTAGCGCAGAACTTAGCATCGATTACAATGACTCCTACTATGGGTCTCAATAGACCTGATGATATTACTCGAAACACCACCCACGAACACCTCATATGCAATTCTTCACTAAAAAGACTTCCGCAATGGTTCAGGTGCATCCTTTTTTTTAGTATTGTTTTTTTTTGCTCTTTACAGGTCATTGGCTTGTGGCAGATTCTACTATTGACGAAGCTTTCAGGAGTCTCAGCAGAGACATTCCTCACGACTACGAAATCATCCCGAGCCGGGTCTTATCTTTTTTTACCGGAAACATCACGCTTCACCCCTGGTATGCTGAAGTAGAAGTCGTAGGCCCCATTCAGCGCTACAGTGCGGAAGGACGACCGATGATCCAAGTTACTCTGAAGAGGTCGTGGGAACTTGAAACCTCAGTAGCATTGGGTCACATCTGGCATGGCAGTGTTCATCTTAACCTGCGTGATGTGATATTAACCATGCAGTTTATGCTCGAAGTAGCTTATGAAAACAGAACTTTCACTCTTGTACCAAAGTCTGCCCATCCTGTATGGGTGGGCGAATACTGGTTCCGCGTAGACGATAGCCAAAATTGGTTTGTCGAAGAGATCGTGAGGTACATTTTTCATTTTTTGTTTTCGTTGGAACAAAGTACACTGCTAACGAACTTCTTTAGCTACGATGCTGTAGAAATCGCCCGAATCGCAGCTGCTTCCGCGGCTCCTTTTGATCTTTATTTTTAAGGAACCAGCGTTCTCTGTATTTGCGTATGCCTGACACAAAAAGTCGTACAAACTTCTGTTTGTGATGTTTGCTTACCGTGTACTCAAGAGGACCATGTAAACTTCGTTTACGGTTTATTTCGCTTTCTGAATAAAAGATGTGCTTGTAAAATAATTCCGGTACACAATTAGGTGTGCATCTTATTTAGAATAAAGTCAAGCGATCTATCGAAATACAAAAATTCTGAGCACGGAAGGAAAAAAACCTGAAACTGGGGCTGATCTTGACACCGCAGAGGCCAAGTTACCCAGCAGAGCGTCAGGGTTGCAAAGTATCACTTCATGAATTAACCAGAATAGCACTTGATCTAGCGCAAAGGCGCACTGCCCTTACAAAAAAGCTTTAGACAGTCTACAGAGTGTCTATAGATTTCTGTCTATAAATTCTACAAACTCTCTAGAGACAAATCCTAGAGAACAGTCTGTAGGCAATACAAATGCAATAGACAGGCTAAAGACAATCTATAGATTTATGGCCATACACTTTTGGTCAATTTTTTTCTATAGACAATAATTTTTGTATATAGACAGTCTATACACTATGAATACACAAAAAGCAATATGTATCGGAATCATTACGTCTATAGACTGTCTACAGACTATTTTTATAAGCGTGCAACAGTTGCTATTATTCTGTCCATAAATTAATATGTACTTGAAGGGGCATTGAGGACACCTGCAGTAAATTCTAATTTTGGCGCACACCGATTTTTAGCTCTCTAAGGCGATGCTGACGTTTGCGGGTCGGAAAATACACATATAACAATTCATTTTCCATTCATTGTGGCAAAAGTATGCATGGGCAGGAAAATTCAATACTACCCATAGCTCGAAAGCTTGCTGATCCTGAACTGTAGTGATATATTTCTGCAAAAATTTGATTGTATCTCAGCTATACTTTTGTCGAATTTCGATTTGAACTCTTAACGGCCTCAAAGGTGAAGATGAACGCATAATCGGCGGCTGGAAGTGAATGCCAGGGGGCCTGCCGTCAGAACACCGCATAAAAAAAAACGACAGCCCGGTTGCCGCTTGGTGCCACAAAATTTAGCCAAACCTTTTAGTATTAGTGTACCCTGCGGAGACGCAACTGAAAGCAGGCGTTTTAGAACTCGAACTACTTCACTGTCAGCATTATGGCTTTGTAGACAGTAATATGCATAATAGGTGCGAAATGTTTTGACTTCGTAACAACGAGCACAACAAACTGAAGACGAGGCACTGTCGACTGTGCTTCGGCACATTATTGGAGCCACGAAATTCCTGAGTGGATACCAGTGCAAGCAGAGTAGATGCCACCACAAGGATTTCTCTTTTATAACTTTCTTTTTCTACTTTATGAATGATTAAAAGCACCATATTCTCTTTTTATAGGCATTATTCTAGTCCTCGAGCGTGTGCAGATAGCAACATTTAGGGTGTTATTTCCTTTCTCCGTCACCACTCCACGAAAAGAGGGAGTCGGTATCACGCACATCATTAGCCTGATTACGCCCTCCGCAGGGCAAAACCCTGTCCTCAGCGAGCCACAGCCACACTATTCCGGCAAACTTCTTAACCTCATCTGCCCACCAAACGTTCTGCCGCTCCCTGCTAGGCTTGCCGTCTCTGGTCGACAACTTTTGCTGGAAGTGAAAGCAAAAGCTACGAATGCGGATTACAGAGAGTAGCCGGGCCAACTGGTAACAAATGCAGATTGTTTCCAAATGTGTCTGTGGTTTCGTTTTTATGGTCGCAGTCAAGTACTTTTCATATAAGGAAACTGCACTGAATCTGTCCATGTGCAATCACAACGCTGTAGTAGAGTACACCGGACTAATTTTACCCACCTTCAGTGGCTCAATGTGCGCTGAATCGCACAACACAAGGAGTCTGCATTTCGGCTTCGTCGAAATACCTCCCCAGCTCAGTGGATTCGGCTCCTTGACCTCGGGCTCATAAAAAGAACACTCTAGCTACTCAGGAACCGCGGATGTTAAGGGTAAGCTATGCTACCCGCGATTTTTTCAAATAATACCGTTTTTCAATAACACTGGCATGAGCTTTGTTTCCACCTGCGGCACTAATAATGTAGAAAAATAAGCGACGGGGTGAGGAAGAACCGCTTCTTAACCCCCTCTCACAGTTCTCATTCCGACGACCAAATGGGGAGACGTATCGGATACCGTCATGACTGCAGTGACGGCTCAAAATTGATCGCCACGTGCCTGCCTTGAAGGAATAAAACTTGGAGGTAGCAGCCCGACTTTTCACTTCGAATTGCTAGCCTTTTCAGTAAAGGTTAGCAGCACAGAAATTCATTATGACGCTGTACTGCCTGAGGACTCACAGTGATTGAGCACAAAAGCAACATTCTTGAGGAGATCCCTCGTGGAGATCCACCGAGGATTTGTCTCGGTGACACCAGAGCAAAACAAGTCCAAATAAGACAAATAAGAGCTCTTCATTTTTACTCGCACAAGATTAAGTAAGATTCAGGGAACACGGGATCCAGGCAATTATGCTCCGCCTTAAGGTATGGCGCGAGAGCGTTAACGTATGTACAGATTTGGACATTATCGACTTTACATTCGCAGACCCTGACAGTCCCCATACCTTTCCAGGCGCATGGGTGTGGCGATTAAGCGATGCGCCACTGCCCTGCGATGGCGGGCGCTGCCAATGGTGGGGCGTGTGTGGCCCAGGTTGCTCTTCCCGAGCAGTGCCACCCTGCGAATCATTCCTTCATCTGGCACCTTGCACGGTGTTGCTTTCTCACATTCCGCTGAGCAGGTTATGATGACGCCACAATGTCACCTGACGTAGGTAGGCCACCCAGATTGTTTTTTCGGGGAGTTTTCGCTCACAACGCTGACGCCGCCAATGGCGCCGACAACGATGGCGCCAGGTTTTCATAAGAAATTGAGCCTTAACGCGATAGAGTTAAAGGGCAACACCGGTAATTTTTCAGCCATTTTAAGTTAATGACTGTTTTGTGTTCCTAAGAACCTGCTTTACTGTGTACAATACAAGGTTTCAAAAGCAACTCTAAAATAATTTTTAAACAGCAAAAACGCAAAACTCGAAACCGAAACCACAAAACCGAAACCGGGGAGGCGCCTTCGTGCGGCATTGACTGTGACGTCACTGGCGTGTTCGCCAAGCTTCGGAGTCCCCGATGATATCGCAACTACCGGAGACGCGCTGTCGACTTGGCTGAAAGCGCGGCGAACAGCTTTTCCGAGACCAGCGAGTCTTTATAAGACGACTCATTTCGACGATTTTGGACTGGACGAGTCGTCTTTCAAGTATGACCCACCGCCGCGCGAGCCAGCCGAGTCACACGACAACCTGTGTCACCTGCACCATGGAGACGGCCTGAACTCGGAGAAGTAATAACTTGTCATTTCTCGTGCGTGCATTGGTGATAAAACCGTCACCGTCAGAACAAAAGTTAATTTGATGCTTCCGCTGAGAGCTGTTCATGTGGCGATGGCCGGCGGACCCAGCCTGATGAAAGAATCTGCTGCCGGATAGTCGCCGCGGTGCACAACGTCCTTACGGGGCATGCAACACCAACAGTCCTCCTTTTGCGAAGCTTTGTCTCGACGGTCAGCTTTTGGAAGTGAATTCACGCCAGCTAAAGTTCTACATTCCAACATATTTTGAGCACGCTGACGAGAACAGGTAGGCGGATCTGTATTATTGATATCCTTTGAAGGCGGCAGTTCGACTACTTTGCGAGCTTCTCAATGTTTTACTGCCGCATTACCGAATTCGCGACGCACCAATCAATGTGTTTATTGCGCATCGCTTTACGTTTCAACCCCTCTGAATTACGAATGATTGGGCCTTTTTGTACGCGCCTGTCTATTTCTCTCAACTGCCGAGAGTAAATCTAATTTTGCTATGAAAAGGCTCATTTTCTTGCTCTTGAGCGACGCTTTGAACGGCCCATTTCTTTCATGTTGAAGAGAATAACTACGACCCGTTTGCTGGAAGCTGTCAGTGAATTTTATTTATAAATACTGCAGGTAGCAGCGCTGTCCTAGCACCAGAGGGATTACATGCATTGCAGCAAAAGTTCAGCAAACATATTTCCATTTCAGCATTCAACAATAGATGAAGTCCAACAGTGCCACCGATTGGTTGTGAGGGAGAAATATGAATTCTGCCTAGAAGTAAGGGCGAACTCTGATAATAAAGTGCAACTGTTGGTGCATTCACCATCATGCATTTGCTTACTGCAGTTTTCATTTCAGGAAGTGTAGGTACGCAGCCAATAGGCTATACGTATGGAGGGTGTGGGGCCAATTGTGCAGGACAAATCGGCAGCCCCTTCTTGGTTGTGTACTAGCAAGAAATGAAGGGAATCCCAAGCACACACTATCCCACCTCCTCATGGGAATACGTGAGCAAAGCTTGCAGATCGTTCAAGCATAAGCATCTGTGTAAAGCCTTAGTCTTGAATTCATTTCCGTTTTTGAAGTGCGTCTGCAATAGGAATCGACATTTGTACTTCTCGTGTAACACAGCAGCAATGTGACTCAGGTTTTTGATCCCTGTTATGAAATGAAATGTTATCTTACAGGAAAAAAATGTTAGCAGATGTGTGTGACTGAGACGGAAAAGGTGTAAAAGAAAAAAAAGCCACGACACAATGGGCATAGTCTTGCAGCGGTTTATTCACTGAAATTAAACTGAATGCAGTGTAATGATTCTGCAATGATGCAATGATGCAATGATTCTTTTCGGTGTTGGATCAGTGGCAGTCCGTCTTAGAATACAAGCAGCTAAAGGGGAGATATCCCCTGCCAATAATGATCACATGCTTTTCGGGAGTCCGTAATCATGACTCTCGAATTGGCGTGGGTGGCAGCAAGCGCTATCGCTACTTCCTCGGCTCGCATTGAATTCGGGGCTCGAAAGGAGAGTCCATCAACATGCACTTCCTGCTGAACGACAGCGGCTGTGCAAAATCTCGTGCGCGGTGGCCCTGCTACGTCTACATAATATACACCGGGTCGGGAGTAGAGTTGTCTCTCAAGAGACCGAGCCCGCGCTTGTGGTCTGTTTTCGTGCATGTCGGTGTCCATGCTACGGGGGAGCGGGGAGGCCCAGAGCATATGGCGCCACAGTACTGGGATACGCTCCACCTCCTCTGGAGTGCAGTCGTGTTGGATGTGTAAGCGGTTTAGCAGGCGACGCCCAGTGGCCGTCTGCATGAGAAGTGTGTATTGGTTCACGAAATGGGCCTCTCGCAGCTCCTGGTAGGAGTTTAGCACCCCCAATGCCTTGAGTTTGGCATTAGAGGTATCCACCTGGAGATCCAGGGCTCGCTTAGCTGCCTTGCGGATGATGGCGTCTATTCGCTCCTCCTCTTGCTTAGTAGTGCGCAGATATGGCACGGTGTAGAGGATCCGGCTAGTCACGAAGGCATAGATGAGCCGAAGCGCGTCCCCGCCCCGCAGACCGCACCGCTTGTTGGAAACGCGGCGGATCATGCGCCCTACCTGTTCGCCGACTCTCTTGAGTTTCACAATGGTGGAGTCCGGTCAGAGTCTGTGGTTAATGAAAAGGCCCAGAATGTGGAGCTCCTCCACCTAGGACCTCCTGACAGAGAGATGTGTGTTGCTGTCCTATCCTTTGGGTTCGCCCTGACACGCAGAAGCTCTGGTTTCACCGGTGCACATTGGAGCCCACAGTCAATAGCATACGCATCGACTATGGAAACGGCCTGCTGAACGCGGTCCTCCATGCCCCCAAGGCTCCCCTCAGAGATCCAAATCGGAATGTCATCTGCATATAACGCGTGTTGAATGCCTTCCACCCAGGCCAGTTGGCTTGGGAGGCGCATCATAGTTATGCTGAAAAGGAGCGGTGATAACACCGCTCTCTGAGGGGTACTTTGTGTTCCCATCCTGTAAGGGCCGTATTCCTCGCCCTCAATCCGAAGAAAGGCCTGGTGATTAGTCAAGACATCTCTTACATACGCGTAGGCCCTAGCCCCACAATCGGTAGAACTAAAGCTGGCCAGGATGCTTCCGTGTTTAACATTGTCGAAAGCCCCTTCCAGATCAAGGGCGAGGGTGGCTTTGACATTGTGTTGCATAGTTGTGGGTCGTATTACATCCCTGTGCAGCTGGAGAAAGACGTCCTGTGCAGATTGTGGGGACGAAACCCGAACATGGTGACAGCAAAGAAGCCCTTACTCTCCAGGGATGGAGAGAGGCGATCCCGTACCATCGTCTCCATAAGCTTGCCCGCACATGAGGTCAGTGATATGGGCCTCAGGTTGTCCGTATTCAGGGCCTTACCTGTTTTAGGGATAAAGGTCACAAGTGACGTTTTCCCCTCGGGATGGAGTGGACGCCCGCCCCAGATCGGGTTGATGTATTCTAATAAATGGAGGTAAGCGGAGTCCGGTATGTTCGCCAACAGGTTCACTGTTATGTGATCCCGTCCCGTACCCCGGCTCATTTTTGCTAAGGCCGCCTTAAGGTCGTGCATTTCAAAAGGGGCATCGAGTGTTTCATCAGGCCTGCCAGAGTACATGTTCTCAGGCCCAGGCGGGTCCTTCGTACGGGAGAGATATCTGTCGCACAGTGTCCGCAAGTTGCGCCGTCGTACCTTGATACCCTTGCAGAGCTCGCCGGAGCTGCTTTGTGTCTCCCCTCTGAATTGTGAGGGGTCGATTAGACTGCGATAGAGACGCCACGTCCCCCTCGAGCTCATCTGATGAGCTGAGGAGTCGCAGCGTGATACCCAATTTGAATCTGAGAGTTCGGCAGCTTATGCTGCAGCCTGCTCTGTGAGTTTGGCTATGCGGGCTCGTAGTTTGCGATTAGTTTTCTGCTTTTTCCACCGTTTAGTTAAGCTCCGGCGCGCCTCCCACAAATGCAGGAGGTGGGTATCCACTGCGGGGATCTCTTCGGCGGTTTGTAGTGTTGTGACGTGTTGTTCCTGAATGTTGTATATGTGGTTAGCCCACTGCGCGTAGCCGCCGGAAAATAGTACGGGAGGGATATTGTGATTTCGGAATTTGTGCCAATCGGTCATCTTGGCCTGACCCCTTTTTTGCGCGCCGCCTTTGCCACGAGTGTAATCCCGAGAAGGAGGTTATCGATGCCTAGAGAATCTCCCAAGTTCTCCCAGGAAGCCGCACTAGCATTTTTAACGAGAGAAAGGTCAGGACACGTGTCGCGGGTTACCGAATTCCCCACTAGGGTGTGTACGCCGCGTCCGTGAGCAACGTGAGGCTGAGGGTGGAGATGAGCTCCGCCAGCTTAAGTCCTCTTGCCTGTTCGGAGTGGTAGTCCCAATGAAGGCCGAGAGCATTGAAGTCTCCAACGATCACTAGAGGCTCTTTGGCTGCCATTTTTATCGCGCGAAGGAAGATTTCATTGAAAGTTACGCGCGGCTTATGCGGAGGGCAGTATATGTTGATGATATGTATTGACGGGTCGCGGCGTCTGAGGGGTAGTACCCGGACCATTGTATATTCTTGCTCGGTACTCAAGTCTAAGTCGACCTGAACCACGGTGTAAGCCTTTTTCACCAGGATGCACGTAGTGGGGCCCCCCTGAAAGGTGCTGAAGCCCGAGAATTTAGCGCCTATGCCGGACTCCTGCAGGGCAATGAGCGCTGGCATGTCACCTCGGGACTGCAGGTAGAGCTGGAGGTGTGACTGATTTTTCCCAGCTCTCAAACCCCTGCAGTTCCATATGTTGATCTGTAATTTTTCAAGGTTTTTAGCATTCCTGTTACATCTGCTAAGCATCTTGTATTTATTTACGGGCGAGCGGACTACCTCTGGCCGGGAGCCGGCGCAACCCCAGTGAGGGGCCGCACCGATCCACCGGCTGCCGAGCCTGAACCGTGTTCCTCCGCTGCCTGGCGGGAGGCTGTCTTACGTTTGAGGTGAGGTGATTCGCTGCTAGTGGCTTTCCTAATTTGGGTGCTGACCCAGTGCTGCACGGCTTTAAGGACGGAGTCAGTGACCTGGGCCAAAAGGTCGGGAAGTGCTTGCGTTAAAGCCGCCTTGAACATGTCCTGGAAGGACTCGCGGAGTGCTGACATGATTTGATTCGGGAGGGCCACCAATTGCTCCTCCAGTTGCTCGGTGTGGCGCTGCAGTGCCTCTAGGCCGCCGACGCGACCAGCAGTGGAAACTGATCCAACTACCGTGTCCTCGCTCTGCCGCGAGACGCTAGTGAGGCACGATGTTACGGATGATCCGTCATCCTCGTGATCTCGCTGAGCATCCTGCATTGGTTCGGATGACCCGGCCTGTGGTCGCGGTTGGTTGTCGGCAGCCCATGTCTGACGGCGACCTTCTCCGCCTACTGCACTAGCCTCAGTTGCGAGGCCGGGGAGGAGCTAGAGACCACGACCTCTCACCCCTCCGAGTCCTCGAGGACCCATTCGGCCGGTGGTTGCAGTTGGCAGAAAAACAGTATGGTCGAATGTGGCTCTCGGGGTCCCACAGAGGGAACAATCGGGGATTTGAGTACAAGGGAAGAAAACCGTAAGTATCACTGAGAAGGGAAACGTGCGATCCTGGAGTGTGGCGGGAAGCAAAGTAGAAGTTCTTCGCCGTAATGTAGCGTGATGTCGTGATATGTGATCAGCCGGTCTCTCGCGCTGCCTTGGTCTTCGGTTGGCGCCGCTCGTTTGACATACGCTCGAGCCCCAGAATGGGCCGCTACCCGGACTATTTGGATGGGCCGAGATGGTTGCGGGTTAAAAGTAAGTATTTTACAGGCGGCAGCATGTATTTGCCCGTGAGAAAAATTTTGAATGACCGTTTTGGAATCGCTTACGATAAGAGTGGCAGTGGACACTGATGTTGCTAGCGCGATGGCTGCTTCTTCGGCTTCTGTCGAGGTGTTTGCACTGAGCGAGCGTGATGTGTATTGTAGCTTGTTGGAGAGTACGCAAAGGGCGTAAACTAAGCGGTTAGCGTGTTCTGCGGCGTCTACGTAGAATATGTCAGGTTCGTATGCATGGGATTTAAGCAAGGAACGGGTGCGGGCCGTCGAGCCAGGTGGTGGACTGGCTTGGTTTAGTTTATGGGTGTTTAACGTCTCAAAGCGACTCAGGCTATGCGGGACGCCGTAGTGAAGGGCTCTGGCAATTTCGACCACCTGGAGTTGTTTCACGTGCGCTGACATCACACAGTACACGGGCCTCTAGAATTTTGCCTCCATCGAAATTCGGCTGCATGTATTTAGGTAGGAGATGAATGGTGAGATGTTTCCTGACGTATTGCGGTGCCTTGTGAGAGTTAACGAGAGGTCGACTGATCGGTCGGAGCTGGATCGAGGCTAGAATGTGGCTTCCAGTGGGAGTGGAAGACAGTCTCTCTGTCTACGCTACACGGTGTACTTCCGTCAGCTCCGCGTGTTAGGGACTCCCATGCGTAAGAGGCAAAATGGTGGGGGTGCGTTAGGGCATACCTGAGGCCGCCTTGTAGGCTTGTCTAATGAGTGCATCTACGTTTTCTGTCACCGTTTTGGTGAGGTATCTTTATATAGATCCGTTGTTTTATTAATGTCTTCCGGGGCAATCTGCCACAGGAAGTGCTTTCTGGAATTGTTCCTGTGACTGCAAGGTCACCACAATTTGTATGTTTTTTCTCCCGTGCCTTCCCTTGCTTTCTCATTTGTTGAGCGCTTGATTGTGTTTCACTTGGACTGCGTAGCTTTTCATTGTATTGACAAAAATAGTCATCCTCTATGTGTTTCACAATGGCGGCCCTAATTTCACCGGGAAAGTGCAGCCAGATTAGCAGCACGTATGCTATTTATGCACTGCAGGCAACTAGCTCGTTTTCTGCTCGTGGAAAGTTTAAACTTGCCTTCTGGGTTAGTTCAGCAACCTTTTGTTTCACTACTCCGAGTCGTGTGTGCGGTGGTTTTAAATTATTAAATTAAGACTTTCGTTAAAAAACGTGCGCTATTGTCTTCTTTATGCGGGCTAAACACAGTAGCAACAATTCTCGCACAACCAACTGCTCGCAAACTCAGGCGATCAAGAACGGCAAACAAGGAGTTGTAACTATTCTTGTAAGAGTACCTCTCTGGAAAAATGACACGTAGTTGGGCCTGTTGGTACGTTGAACGCAGTAGAACTCTCTCTCTGGGATTAGGGCGGAAAACTGGACTATACTCCTTCAGGCAACCTTACTGTAGATGTCCCTCTCCTCTTATCTTCTGTTATGTGCATTGCAGCACTCGGAAAAAAATGCGTTAAGACGCTCACAGCTACCCCTTTTTATTTATTTCATTTATTTATTTACGGCATACTGCAGGCCGTGAGGCCAAAGCAGGAGTGGATACCGAACAGAACACAAATTGAGCAATAATAGCAAAGTGCAAACAGAAAACGAGCACCGCGAAATAACATGGAAAAGAAAAAGAAACTAGCAAAATAAACTAACAATGGTCACTTATCAGGTCAAGAGACCGTACACAGGAAGCTGTTCCAGTCACTGACGGTTTGCGGAAAGAAAGAGTGCTGAAATAAGTTAGTCACAAAGTACGGGGTCAGAGAGAGGGGATGGGAGTGTCGGGTTTGTCTGGTGTTCTGTAGATTAAGATACGGCGAAGAATTAATTCCAAGTTTATGGTTAAATAACAAAAATAACAATTTCAATCGAAGAAACTTGCGCCGGGACTAAAGGGTTGGTATGGAATTCGACTGCATTAATGTAGAGACTGAAGCAGTTCTACTGTATTGCGAAAACATGAATCGCACAGCTTTCCTTTGGATCCGCTCAAGTGTTTTTATGTTAGTGAGAGTATACGGGTCCCATACAATGCACGCATATTCCAATTTAGTCCTTATAAAGGTTTCATATGCTAGTCCCTTAACCTGAAGTGGTGAATCTTTTAGTTTATAGCGCAACAAGCAAAGTTTTCGTAAGGCAGACGAGCAAGTGTTAGAAATGTGAGTGTTCCAGCTTAAGTTGTTTGTTAATGTAACACCAAGATATTTATATTCATCATGGGAAGTAGCGGGGCCAGTTGGTTCATTGGCACAGCAAATTATCCAAGTTGTGCAAAATGGTCAACCAAGGCGCTGAAAAAACAGCACGTTGTAAAACAAAGCACAAAGACAAATTCACCGAATGCGACAGTGATGTAGTTTATACGATCCCCTTGTCATGCGGGGCGTCATATGTTGGGCAGTCAGGACGCTGCGTCAACATACGTCTCATGGAACACGTCGGCAACATCGAAAAAGGATATGGCAGCAAGCTAGCGGGACACGTGTCGGACTGCGAATGCATTCCACACTTTCGACGCTGCAAGATTCTGAGAAGATACCCCCGAAAGCTCATGCGAGAGATATACGAAGCGTTCATCATTCAGAAGAATCGTTCCACCTGCGTAAGCACACCATCACTAACGTTGACGAAAAAAGAAATGGGTTACCTGGACAAGCAATGACGACAGAAGTGACAAAATGACGATTTCAAGGCTTTCTTTGTATTTTAGACGATACTTTCTGTATTTATTGCAAGCAAAGCAGTAAATTCCTCAGTTGTCAGTCAGTGCTGTGTCTGTGTGTTTCTCGACTGTGTCCTGTCCCTGCGCACTGTTTTAAGTTGAAAAATTTATATTCTGTTACTTCGGTAATTTCTCCTGAACCCAGAAAGGAGGAGCGTTTAAATGGATTAAGTTTTCTTGTAGCACGTAGTAGGACAGTGAAGAGCGCAAGAATCGTCTCCACTAATTGTTACGTACTCTTTAAGTTGTATTAAGTACCTCGATACCCAAGCAGTAATAAAATCTGGCAGCCCTATCAGTTGAAGTTTCTCAATTAATTTATTATGGGGTACTAGGTCGAAAGCCTTGTTGAAATCCAAGAAAATTATATCTACCTGGCCAGCCCTATCCACGACGGAAGCAAGGAAGTGAAGTATGGTGACTAACGGAGTAGTTGTAGAAAACCCTTTCCTGAAGCCGTGCTGGTGTTGCGACAGAATGTTATTTTCTTGAAGAAATTTTGAAATGAGGTTAGACACAATGTGCTCGATGAACTTACAAGAAGAGCATAATGTAGATATGGGGCGGTAGTTAGATAAAGAAAGTGGGTCACCCTTCTTTAGGACGGGCACCGCACGTGCAGTCTTCCAATCGTCAGGTATGTATGCAGTACTGATGGAAGCTTGAAATATAACTACGAGGAACTTGCTCAGTGTTTCAGCGTAACGGCGAAGGAGCGCGCCAGGTATACCATCAGGTCCCGGTGAAGATTTAACTTTCAGTCAGAGCAGCATGTTCAGTACTCCCTCATGCGAAATCAAATCAGTGACATCCGGAACATGAGACTAGAATGTTGAAAATGAAGGTTCAGCGGGCATGGAGAAAACGCTGTGAAAATATTGGTTAAAATGTTGTGCAATAATCTTGGGATTAGTGACTACTGCACCGATATGAGATATTTGTTGCACATGCCTTTTGCTTTCCTTCATAAAGTTCCAGAAGCCTTTAGGATCCTCAGAAATGAAGTTCGGGAGTGTAGTGTTAAAATAAAAAGACTTTGCACGCATAATGGCGTCGGAAAGAGCTGCGCGAGCTTCGCTGAAAGCATGAGATGCTGTTCTTTTCTTACGTAAGCGTTTGGCCTTCCGTTTTAAATGTATTATATGCCTGTTCATCCAAGGCATATGTTTGACCGTTTTCTTTATTTTGTCAGGAACAAAATTACTCAAACAAAAGTGGCATAAATTCTTATATTTGTTCCAAAGAACAGCAGCATCATCATCAGAGAAGTCAGCAAACTGAGAATCTACGTAATCTAAAATGGCATCATCGTCAGCTCGCTCAATATCTTTCACTGTTTGAACAACTGCATCATTTTTACATATTTGGGAGCAAGTGCAGGCAAACAGATACCATTTTATGATCAGATAAGCCGGAATCCACAGCAACTTCATAATCATCAAAAGCGCGATGAAGAAAAACTAAATCAAGAATGGAACTAGAGGAATTACCTACACGTGTAGGCTTACTGACAATATGAACAAGATTATTCTCAAACATGATATCAAGCATAGTATTGGATTCAATTGCAGAGTCGGCACCGGAAAGCAAACGGTCCCAGTCAATGCATGGAAAGTTGAGTCCCCAACAACTATCATCTTATATTTGCTGTAATGAGCCATGTGATCCCTTAATTTTATTAGAAGATCAGGTGTCGACTCTGGTGGTCTATATATTGCATACAATAAGAGGATATGCCCAAATAGGTTAATCTTTAAGCATAAAAATTCTACGTGATCTAGGTCAGGAAGACGAACGGTTTCTATATCCGATTTTATTACTACAGCTACTCCTCCACCCCTGGTGGGCCTGTCTTTACGATAAATTTTGAATGCTGGAGGAACAAGGTCGTCGTTGCTGATTGCGCTGTGCAACCAAGTTTCAGTAATGACGGTGACATGTGGCCTATAGGACAAAAGAACTCCTTCAAGTTGGCTAGTCTTATTTACGATACTCCGGGCATTTATGTTAAGAAGCCTAACATGCTTATCCTGAATGGGTCATGGGGAAGGTGCTTGGGCGGGTTTTGAAATTAACTGCCGTTCTTGTTTTGTATTGCCACGTATCATTGTAGTGTTTGTTCGTTCACGCTCAAGGCTGCAGGAGAGGGCTGTTATCATTTTTGTTCGTGACGCGAGAAGCGACCAGTCTAATCTCGATTGATCGCAGCCATGAAAGGCTGCATCTAGGTTTTTCCAGATTACTGTAGATGATCTTGTCCTGCTATCTGGAAGTTTCCTTGCCGGCTTTAAATTGAGCCATGCCGCGAGCGGAGGACATTCGTAGATCGACGATTGACGAGCACGCTTGTTGCTTACGCCGCCACCGAGTGATTCAGTTCTTTTGCGGGCGCAAGTCAGCCCAAATAAAGAGCTTCGTTTGCAAGTATTTCTGGTGTCTTCCTGACCGCTGGACTGCCGTCACTACAACGTGACATCTGGTGGAGGTGCTGGGTAGCCTTCCATATACAGGACACCCCCAGCAAATCGCGACGCCAGCCCTTCGAGTCATTCACCGCAGGACCTGAGTCCAGTCCACCGCGCAAGCCGACGTCTGCTAGGAGACGCACCTGAGTTCGGGATTCTGCCTTACCCTACAAGGAAACGAAATCCAGCAGGAACGTCCACCATGAGCTTGCCCCAGCCGACGGCTCCAATCATTCTTCACCAGCCCCGGGTGCCACCAACCTTCGACGCTTCGCCGGGCACCGACCCCGAAGAATGGCTGCAACAGTTCGACCGTGTGGCTGCCTTTAACAACTGGGATGATGCTACGAAACTTAGGTACGTCTTCTTCGTCTTGGAGGGACCAGCAAAAGTCTGGTTTGAGAATGAGGAAGCTAACCTCACGAACTGGGAAACCTTCAAGGAGCAGCTTCTAAAGACCTTCACGAACGTTGTGCGAAAGGAGAGAGCCCAGCAGCTGCTACAGTCTCGCATACAACACCCAAACGAGACCGTTGCTGTGTACACTGAGGAAATGAAGCGTCTCTTCCGGCGTGCCGACGCAAACATGAAGGAAGAAGAAAAAGTAAGGTTGTTCATGCGAGGAGTTAAAGAGCAACTCTTTGCCGGCCTCGTCCGCAACCCACCTAAAACTGTCACGGAATTTGTAGAAGAGGCATCCACGATGGAAAAAACTCTGGATGCCCGAGCCCGCCAGTATGACCGCCAGCAGCGCATTTTTTCAGCAAGCTGCCTGGACACCGCTAACAGCAATGACCTGCGGGATGTTATACATCAAGTTGTGCGAGAGGAGCTCCGACGATTGCTGCCAACGGGAACGCAGCCGCAAATTTCATCGCTCACTGACGTCATCCGGGACGAGGTTCAACAGGCCTTGGGTGTGACGCCGACCCCCACGCAGCCTCTGCAGCCCCCAGCCATGACTTACGCCGCAGCTGTCGCCGTCCTGCCCCTCGACGACGGGACCCAAGCCCCTATCGCCCTCAGCCAGCTGCGTTGGACCGCCGCCCACTCGCCCCAACCCGCCCGTCCTACGAGCGACGCGCGCAGCCGAGGAAATGCGACGAGTGGAGAACTCCCGACCTGCGCCGCCCACTATGCTTCCACTGTGGCGAAGCCGGTCACGTCCTCCGGCACTGCCCATACAGAAGACTGGGCATCCGAGGGTTCTCCTACGACGCTCCACGACCCCGACCCGGCCAGTGACCAGCCGAAATTGAGGAATTTTTGCGTCGGGAAGAATGCTCACCACCCAGCCACCTATCACGTTCCCCGTCGCCTTCGTCTCCGCGCTTCGTATCTCCTAACCGAGGTTACGCGGTGCGTGGACGCTCCCCCAGCCCCCGAAGGCTAAACTAAATAAAGCAGCCTCTGGAGGTGAGGTTGCTTCTAAGCGCAAGGACAAAGATCCTCCACCGACGACCACCCCGACGACCACCCCGACGACAACTCCGACGACACCTCCGACGACACCTCCGATGAAACCTCCGACGACAACTTCGACGACACCTCCGACGACACCTCCGACGACACCTCCGACGACACCTCCGACGACACCTCCGACGACAACTTCGACGACAACTTCGATGACAACACCGACGACGACGACGACGCGACCAGACTTGACGCCTTTACCGCTGCCCATAGAAGTAACGTCGGAGTACGCCCACCGCAGCCTCACTACCCGACGAAGCCGAGATCGTACACCGAAGACCACGTGTAGCACGAAAACGCGAACAAGTGACCTTGAAGTTACGGTCGACGGTCACGCGGTTACTGCCTTGGTCGACACGGGAGCTGACTACTCAGTCATGAGCGGGCCATTCGCTGTTCGACTCAGGAAAGTGACAACAATTTGGGATGGCCCGTTGATCCGCACCGCAGGTGGTAACCTGATTACGCCGTCTGGACGCTGCACCGCGAGAGTTACTGTAAATGGGAGAACCTATGCTACAACCTTCCTGGTCCTACAGCAATGCTCGCGAGACGTGATTTTGGGAATGGACTTCCTGAATCAACATCGGGCGATCATCGACCTTCGATCTAAGTCGATCAAGCTTTCCACGGAGAATGCCATACCTGCTGCGACGAACGCAACTCATCACGTTGCCTTAAACGTCCTCGACGAAGCATTGAGCGTGCCGCCCCGATCGAGTGTCCTCGCCTGCATAGGTACTGGAGACGTCGAAACTGCCGAAGGCGTCATCGAGGGGAACAAGCAGGTACTCCTGGATCGAGGACTGGCCGTCGCAAGGGGAGTCGCCCAAATCCGAAATGGCCAAGGCCAGGTGTTGCTAACCAACTTCACCGAAGAATACCGGCATCTAAACAAAGGCACGACGATCGCTTTCCTCGACGAGCTGGCAGACATCAGAGACGTATTTGCCCTACCCGACCAACCCGCAGAACCATCAGACCAAGGCCGTCAACCCACGTTAGACATCAACCCGGCATTACCCCGGAGCAGACAAGACCAAATACGCAGTCTTCTTCAAAGGTACAGCGATTGCTTCTCATCAGCATCGAATGTGCGACGAACCCGGCTTGCCAAGCACCGCATTGTCACAGACGAACACGCCCGACCACTGCGGCAGAGCCCCTACCGCGTATCGCCGATAGAACGCCAAGCTATCCGCAAGCAAGTAGAGGAAATGCTACGTGACGACGTCATCCAGCCATCAAGGAGCCCCTGGGCAGCACCAGTTGTCGTAGTGAAAAAGAAATGTCGTTCAAAAGCGTACTTCAAAAGTGTAGTTCAAAAGAAAGACGGCACCCTTCGCTTCTGTGTCGATTACCGCCGCCTGAACAGCATTACAAAGAAGGATGTCTACCCCCTCCCCCGCATCGACGACACACTGGATCGGCTATGCAACGCTAAGTACTTCTCATCGATGGACCTGAAGAGCGGCTACTGGCAAATTGAAGTCGACGAAAGAGATAGCGAGAAGACTGCGATCATCACGCCAGACGGACTCTTCGAGCTCAAGGTGATGCCATTCGGCCTCTGCTCTGCCCCAGCGACGTTCCAGCGAGTAAAGGATACAGTGCTCGCAGGCTTGAGGTGGCAAATTTGTCTAGTCTACTTAGATGACGTTGTTGTCTTCTCCACAAGCTTTGAAGACCACCTCAGAAGGCTTCGGACAGTGCTGGAAACAATCAAGTCTTCGGGCCTAACACTGAAACCAGAGAAGTGCCACTTCGCCTACGAGGAGCTGCTGTTCCTTGGTCACGTCGTCAGCAAGGATGGAGTTCGCCCAGACCCTCAGCAGACGGCTGCGATCGCACAGTATCCACAGCCTAAGACAAGAAAGCTATGCGCAGATTTCTTGGATTGTGCGCTTATTACCGGCAATTCGTCAAGAACTTTTCGCGCATCGCTGAGCCTTGGACCCAACTTAACAAGGCGGACGTGCCTTTTAAATTGGAAACGCCGCCAGAGGAGGCTTTCAAAGAGCTATAGCGCCGATTACAGTCCCCTCCTGTGCTCGGGCACTTTGATGAAAACGCCGAAACCGAAATCCATACCGATGCAAGCAGTGTGGGCTTAGGAGCGGTGCTCGTTCAGAAAAATGGTGGCAAAAAGTTATTGCGTACGCTAGCCGTTCACTGTCGAAAGCCGAAGCCAACTATTCGACGACCGAGAAAGAATGTCTCGCCATTATTTGGGCCACGCCGAAATTTCGCCCCTACCTGTACGGACGACCATTCAAGGTTGTGAGCGATCACCATGCTCTGTGCTGGCTAGCCAATTTGAAAGATCCCTCCGGCCGCCTTGCCCGTTGGAGCCTGCGTCTTCAAGAATTCGACATAACTGTAGTCTACAAATCAGGCCGCAAGCATTCCGACGCAGACTGCTTGTCGCGAGCCCCCGTCGACGCAGCAAGCGAAGAAGACGACGACGCTTTCTTAGGACCGGTAAGCGCCAGCAGTTTCGCGGAGCAACAGCGCTCGGATCCTGAATTGCAAAGCCTAGTTGATTACCTGAAAGGCAAGACCGCATCGCCTCCCCGAGGGTTCAAGCGACAACTGTCGTCCTTCGTCCTTCACAATAATGTCCTCCTGAAGAAGAACTTCGCGCCGAACAGGACAGTGCATCTTCTTGTCGTGCCCAAAAATCTCATTCAAGAAATTATGCAGGCATGTCATGATGAGCCGACTGCAGGGCATCTCGGGATTGCTCGCACGTTGCACCGCATCCAGGAGAAGTACTATTGGCCGCGGCTAACTACCGACGTTTCCCATTATGTGAAAACGTGCCGTGAGTGTCAGCGACGCAAAACGCCTCCGACTAGACCAGCCGGACTCCTGAACCCCATACCACCGCCAACTAAGCCCTTTCAGCAAATCGGGATGGACCTCCTCGGCCCCTTTCCGGCTTCATCAACAGGTAACAAGTGGATCATCGTGGCCACCGACTACATGACCCGCTACGCCGAAGCAAAAGCGTTGCCTAGTGGTACCGCAACAGAAGTTGCAAAATTTTTTGTCGAACAAATTCTTCTCCGACACAGCGCACCCGAAGTGCTCATCACAGACAGAGGAACAGCATTTACAGCGGAGCTGACGCAAGCCATTTTAAAGTACAGCCAGACAAGCCATCGGAGGACAACTGCCTATCATCCGCAAACCAACGGACTGACAGAGCGTCTGAAGAAGGCCATCGCAGACATGCTCTCCATGTACATCGAACCGAACACAAGACGTGGGACTCTATTCTGCCCTACGTGATCTTCGCCTATAATACTGCCGCCCAGGAGACAACCAGGTTTACTCCATTCCAGCTGGTATACGGCAGGAAGCCCAGGACAATACTCGACGCAATGCTCCCGCACCTCGACGTCGCTGCCTACCTTCGTCGTGCCGAGGAAGCCCGAAGACTTGCGCGGCTTCGCATTCAAGACCAGCAGCACACCGACGCCCGACGCTACAATCTGCGCCGACGAGACACGCATTACAAGCCAGGTGATCGGGTTTGCATATGGACGCCAGTTCGCCGCCGTGGATTGAGCGAAAAGTTGCTGCGACGCTACTTTGGCCCGTACAGGGTTCTCCGCCGCATCGGTAACCTCGACTATGAAGTTATCCCCGACGGCATGACAGCATCTCAGCGACGCCACCCACGCGTGGAAGTCGTACATGTCGTACGCCTTAAACCATATTATGAACGCTAAAGGACTCGAAGTTTTCATTCTCCGTGTTTATTTTAATTTTAAAGCATCGAGACGATGCTTCTTTGGAAGGGGGGTAATGCCACGTATCATTGTAGTGTTTGTTCGTTCACGCTCAAGGCTGCAGGAGAGGGCTGTTATCATTTTTGTTCGTGACGCGAGAAGCGACCAGTCTAATCTCGATTGATCGCAGCCATGAAAGGCTGCATCTAGGTTTTTCCAGATTACTGTAGATGATCTTGTCCTGCTATCTGGAAGTTTCCTTGCCGGCTTTAAATTGAGCGATGCCGCGAGCGGAGGACATTCGTAGATCGACGATTGACGAGCACGCTTGTTGCTTACGCCGCCACCGAGTGATTCAGTTCTTTTGCGGGCGCAAGTCAGCCCAAATAAAGAGCTTCGTTTGCAAGTATTTCTGGTGTCTTCCTGACCGCTGGACTGCCGTCACTACAACGTGACAGTATCGTCCCAGATGAACCCATCACCGTCATTGTGCAACTTGTAATGAACAAGAAACACTTTCTGGCCCTGCAATTTCTCCGATTTTGCACTTTGCCACAACATCTTCCGCCTTTTTAAAGTAGGTTGCGAGTAGTCGTTCTCGAGAGGCCCGTGTATTGTGCGATGTCAGCGCCCGTTAAAGAACCCCAGGGGGTCGAAATTTCCGGAGGCCTTCACTACGGCGTCCCTCATAGCCTGAGTCGCTTTAGGACGTCAAACACCATAAACCAAAGCAAACACTGGGTTGGGTTCAAGTGCGAGTTTGTGATTAAGTAGGAGTAGAAATATTATTCTTTGGAATTGTCATCTTGACTGCAGAGTGCGAATAACATTGCCTTTCATTACTTTGAATACCGAGTCGGTGCAACCGTACTTGTAATAGAAGCAACGCACTGACCGTCTCTGAATTTTCTCCAGAGCACTTGCTTTTTTTTCATTTGTTTATTCCAGTCTTTCCCGCAATACAGAAAAACACTGCACATCGTATGGGGGCGAAACAGTATAAAATCGCCTTAGTGCATGTACCGCTAAAGTTATTACAGGTTTACAACTGCAGGCGTTATGAATAGTAGATATCGTTTTGAAAAAAATTTTATTGACCGCTTTGAAACATGCAACAGCTCGCAGATTTTTACAGCATTTTTAGATTGAGGCCTTAACACTGAGATTTTGATGCTGTGTCTACAATTGTCTTCAATCATGCATGTAGATCTGATATGCTTACAAATGGTAGAACTTCAGTCAGAATAACTCAAGCAATTCAATTATATCGCTTTTAATCCGTTTTGTGCACTGGTTTCAAGAAAAAAGGAGCACACATATGTACCAATTACTGTGTGAAAAAAACCTCAAATGTCGTACATATTCGCATCTCCGTGTTTGGAATGTATAAAACAACTACGATTAGAATTAAAAATAGCTTGAACAGGCAGTTAAACCTAGTGGTCTGATAGAAAAGGCTCAAAAGCTGCAAAAGTTCTCACACTTAATTTCTGATCATCTTGGCTTCGTCGTTCTGTACTACCGCGCTTATAAAAACGCACAATACACCAAGGATGCCTATCAGCAAAAGATAAAAACATCCTTAAAGGTGTGTTCGATAGGCAGTATTCAGCACTCAAGAATATGGTACTTAGGACCACTGTTTTTCGTTCGCGCACTTCTGCTTCCTTACAAACCGTAAAGGCTATGAGATGCGGAGGACTACGATCGCGCCATCCTCAACACACAGACTTCTGCCACGCAGGAACGCACAAATGAGGTGGCCTGGAATTCTCACCACAACCACCCACCCCATCTCATTTGCTCATGTATGGTTTTGAAGGTGTTCCTTCTTGCATCGTGCTGCCCTGGGTGCACGGTGTACTCTAGTGCTTGCGACGGCACTCCGGTCGCGAGCACTAGCATCACAGATTCACTACCGTCTAGGAAAGCCTCATGCGTCGGAGATGAAAATCAAGAACGTACATCCATTGACATCTACTGGTGAGTCTTTGAATAACGGGTGGTTGGAATGCATCCGAGCGCTCAGCTGAGCCCCGCAGCCCTCACAAGACTAACTTAAGACGTCATAATGCGTTCAATTCCCAAAGTGATCCGTTCTGCATTTTTCGTATTCGCGAGCTAGAACTCACGTCAGTGTCTCCGTGTGACCGACGCAGACAGTCCACCCGTTGCCCGAACAGTTCCCGCGAGTGGTTCGACCACCAGTTGCGCAGGTGTCCGTGTGCGTCCCATAGGCTGCCTTGCAGATCGAAGGTGTGCGTAATCTCGTGGCCGATGACCCCACCCAGGGAGGCGTAGTTGACCGCCTTATGCGCTGAAATAGATTAATCTGCGCAGCACTCGTTGCCTGCTACATTTGCAATTTGCATGCTACCTTTGAGCAAAAACTCATCGCTAAACAGGCAAGAAAGCAGGTTGTCCGACGGCAGTCGCATATTATGATTTGGGACGACATTCACTGTTGTATCCTATAGCAGGGAGCGGAAAGTTGGCTGAGTGGTGTAAATGCTGGGACGCCTACTTAATCGGCTTCAAACCGCTTATACGCAGAACATATTTTAACCATATCAAGGACACAGTGAAGCAAAGTACATGGAAGTCTATACTAAGCACGGTAGGATGCTTAGCCCTGCTTAGAAGACATACCTATTAAGTGCTTGGAAACCTAGGAAGAGCAGTACCAACTTAAATATTGCATAGAAGACGACAACAACGCGTATACTTATCCAGCAGGTCAAACACATAACTAACAAGAATAGCCATCTCGGTAAGCTGATTAGGAGGTATTTTAAATTTACCAGAGCGATAGACAAACACACGAAGTAGACATCGAAAGCGCTGACTCACGCCTGAAGTTTACTGAAGCAAACAGATTATACAGCCACGCAATGCCAAATTCAAACTAAACACAATCACCGAAAGCATATAGAAAAATCAAAACTCTTGAGCGGCCCTTAAACCATTAGCGCTCTGCGAACTTTTAAAAGTACAGTCAAACTTTTTATGATTTCAATACCAAAGATTGAATTTTTCTCTTCAAGTAGATCATTCTCTTGTCCCCAGTAGATCGACTGACGCCCCTCAACTAAAAAGGCGTATTTCCCCCCCTCAGTACGTCGTCTTTCCATAGTTAAACTTCAGGATGTTTGTTTCCCACGAACTGCGTCGGTAGGCGCGGGCCTATAATTTTCTCATGGCCGCGTTTATGTAAATAGTATGCTAGTTTCAAGTATAGAGAAGCACGAAAGACGAAGGTAAACAATGAATGCTCTGAATGTCCCGCGACTTTGGCTTTTTTTGCACTACAATAAATTATATGATGCTGTACTTTCTATAGTACACTGGGTCTTCCTCTGTGCACAATAATGCCTATCTATTCAGGTCATAGTTCTCATGGTTCCTTGCAATTTTTCGGAAAAAGAAAACGCATAGCCTGCTCAGCGAGGCCTCGGAGACTGCTGTACTTGCCGCTACCTATCCTGAATATGAAGATGGTGTGACTCTAATTCGTTACAATGAAGTTTTGGTTATAAGAACTGGAAGTTCTCCAGAACAGATGGTTACTATCATGCATTTCATACCTACTGTGGGAACTCCTTGTGTTTGGAAACGAAACTTTCCGAAGCGCGTGTTATCCTGTCGTTGCCTGAGATGATTTCAACCCTTGATGACCATTTCATCTTTTTGGCAATTTTTTTATCAGCCAAGGCATACTTGTAACGCTCCGCTGGGAGGAATTTCGGGCTACAGGCACCGTTCGCCAAAACGGGTTTAGGTTGCGTCCACTCGGCCCAAAGAAAGCAGCTGATTAGAAGCAGACTGGAAAAATTGGTTCTTGCTTCCATAGTGTGGGTTACGTGCTTGTATTGAAGTCTAAGGACAACAGTTTAGTCACTATGACCTGCAACTATGACACCACTGAACCTACATTTTTTTAAAAGCCGGTGGTTGCCTAGAGCGCACGAAAAAAAGGAATTTTGTAAGCCAAAACTCTTTTCCTTTTATAACAGTGGTATGGCCGGTGTCGATCTTTCGGGTCAAGCCGTCAACTGCTAATATATCAGCATCAAGGGAAAAAGTGGGGGTGGCTGTTGACACGAAAGCTCAACTTTGCAACTGTGATCACCTGAAAAATCTACCAAGGTGTTAGAGACGAGCCTGCTGAGCATTTTGTTTTGGTAAGAACGTTACTCATCACTACGTACGCCTTGACATGCAGCAACTAGCGGTTCGCAGACACTCTGGCTCAGTCGTGTCTGATGCTCCATTGCAAACGAGAAAGCTTCCCGCGCAAAAAGAATAACTGCGGTGGCAGTGTAGCCAGAAAAGATTCATGAGAGCCTGCAAGTAGTCTTTTAGCAGCCTGCGTAAAAATCGCGGACATATTAACAAAATTCACCAAACCAAGTAGGAGTGGAGCGAAGTTCCGACTTGCGCTATGGGGAGGACCCAGAGTACTAGAAAAAGTACACCGGTGTACATTCGGAACGCATGAAGCAATAATGACGAAATTTCAGTAATCAGTTTTTCTTTATCAAGGAACATTGTGTACAAAAAATTAACAAAATCCCGCTGTTAGATTCTTCTTGATCCCTAATCGGTTAAAACCGCTCCGATCATGATAGTTTCAGTCACTGCTGGTTAACGCGATGGAGGGCTCACTGACACATTTGTTACCGAGTCTAAAGATATGTCTTGACTCACTGAATATTAATCAACCGTCATCGAGTGAGTTAATATGCCGGTTACCAGTTTCCGGTCAATCTGCAAAGAGTGAACTGCCAAAATGTCCGTGGCCGAAAGATATGAGTGGAAGCATTCAAAAGGCTTTCAAAGCAAAACCATGTTTGAACCGCTAACATTCTGTAAGTGGTCCTTGGTCTCCGGTAATAGTACATTAATACATCTGCCAGTGTGGCCTACGTGTACCGTTTCGCAAAATATCGATAATATGTAAACCACATTCGTTTTGCTAGGTACTATATAATATTCCCATGTCTCCCACAATACGTGTTTCTTTCTGGAAACATATCTGCTACTTTATTCTTAACATTTTTACATATTCTCGGTAATTTATAAACGCCTATTAACATGACAGACGAAATCGCTGATTCCAACGCGGACGGAGCCCCTCGACGCCTAACGTGACTGGCTCCGCCTCCTCCGTGGTGGACGGCGGGAGCGGACGACGGCATGGACGAACGGGAAAACCAGCGGTGGTAAGCCTCAACTTCAGGCACCATCGCCCTATCGTTGCTTGTCACTGTCTACCTTGCCCTTCTCGCACTTCCCTTCCAAGATCGAGGCAAGTGCCGCACTCCAAAACAGCACCAGCGAAAAGGAAAAAGGCAGGCGACAGAACCGCGCCAGCCACACCGAAAAAATCGCATAGAAGAGCCCCCATGCTAGCAAAAGAGGAAATAAGCGCAAATGCCGATAATATAGGTTATTAAGGGAGCTCATCAGGGATTACGGCACACTCTCAAGAGTTGTACTTGTGAAAGCGCCGCAGAATGCCGCTCAGGTGACAGTGTGCAACCCGCCTGTTTTCCTAAATCCGCATCAGCCTGTTTCCATACATAGCACACAGTGGTTTTACCTTTTTCATCATTTTATCGCGCGCTCTTGCAATGCCGTAGCTGAGAAATTCTTAGTTCGACAGCCTAGGAACTTGCTCATGGAACCTAATCGCTATGTTGTGTCAGCATGACATCATCATGACTAACACCATGGTGGGCACCGCAATCCCATGTTTAATAATAAGTATGCAATGGTTGGGCCTGCAATCAAGTAGCGGCTTAACACTATCAGGTGAATATCGCTAATGCACAAAGCGCGTGCGGTCGATCACTTTGAGGTTCAGAAACCGCAGTTCCCTTTCTTGCGACATTTGCCCCATTCTTAACCTAAGACCGAAACCTTGCTCCTTAAACGACTTGAGTATATTGGCTTTTGTAGAAGAACAAAAAATCATCAGCGCATCTAAAGATTTATCCTCCAGCCAATGCAAGGTCTCGGCAATCATTCTGTCCACTCGGCTTAGGAAGTTATCACACAGAACAGGGCAACCTTCGAACCAATACATACACCGGATTTTCAGACATATATCTCGCCGTCATAATACAGAAACGTGCTCTTCAAATAAAAGAACCTTACTCCTAAAAACTGCGCTGTTGCAATTCCACAGCTGTTTCTAAAAGCAGTCTGGTTATTATGTTCGCTATACGCATTTGCATATTTGTGATGAGGTCTTGGTGCGGGTCCGAATAAAATAAATCTTCCACATTGACACTAACAATGAAAGAATCTCCTCGATTATCAGCCCTTAGATACTAAACCACCCTCGAAAAGATCTCCCAGACGCTAAGTAAACAGATGCTGTTGCAGATAACTCTAGAGTAAATTTTGCCACAATATTGTCTGAAAGAATCGCTCTAAATGGCTCATTTAACTGGTGAGATTTCCCCGAAAATAAACATGTCATAGACTCCTTCACTAAAGTCTTTTAAAACATTCACCAGCTTACCAAGGTTCATTTCACCTAGCAGACGCACAGCCTCTCGCATGACCTTCCTGTATATTTAGTCACCCGCCTACAATTCTTGCCCACGGCATCTAACGCTATATCTTTGTACAAGCCCTCAGAAAGAAGACGAAACACCTCTCCCTCACCGACAGTGCAACCATGAAACTTTTCGAGACTATGAGCCTATGAGACCATGAGACTATGACTTACTCAATTAACATTGAATGACTCTTGTGTGTTGGCGATAATCGCCTAGGATCGCTAAGCCGCTACTCGATTACTGACCTAACCATTCCAATATTGTTAAAGATGGCATTGCGGTGTCCGACCCGAGGTCAGACATGTTTAAGTCATGCTCTCCCAGCATGGCGATTAGTTTCCAGGAACAGGTTTCTGGGCTTATAAAAGCAGGTTTCCGATAAATTACCAAAAAAGGTAAAATCGTTATGCGGCCCCCGCACAACGAGCGGGAAGAGGCTGGGGATCAGCACCAAAGTATCAAAAGACCACTAGTGCTACCTTATGAGCATAGGCTGTCGCAAAATTTGAAAAGTGACCGAAACGTCTGGGTTCGAGCGGTCTTCTCGGCTGCGGTTTTCTCGGCTGCTGACAAATTGTCAGCAATCTGTCACACAATTAAGAAAAAAGGGAGCAAAATTGGTTCCACTAAGAAACACGTGACAGGTGAAAAGGAGAATGTGTATGTATGGCCTGCGTCAAAAGTATACAGCCCAAGAGGTTTGCTCCTGAGCTGTTTAGGTAGCCTCTTTAGGACATCTGCCAATCCAAAGCTTGGGAGCCGTGAGGAATCGACGCCAGTTGTCATTCGAGAGGTTACAGTCTCTGAGGGTTCATAAGAAGGCACGCTGCAGGCCTTGGGTTATACACTTTTGACAGAGGTTGTAACTTCCAAAATGAATCTTGTTTATCGAATACCCTTACTTTGTAAAAGGGTTTACGGTGGCTTAGCTGGCAGGTGTAATAATGTACGATTAAGGGAGCACAAGGAGTCTTTAAAAACAGGTAGGGGTTCAAACTTGGTTTAACTTAAGGCGTGTGAAGATTGCGGCCCATATTTTTCTGCTGCGAAAATTTTGGCAGTTCATCCTTTACAGATTAGAGGTGACATCTCTTAGGGTAGACATCTCGTGCGACTACGTAACGAATGTGTCAGCGAGGTGTCCGTCGCGTTGGCAAGTAGTGAATTAGGCTGTTTTGATGAGAGCGGTTTTCAATGCCGTTCATGAATTTTGATTTTCTGTATGCTTTCAGGTGATTGTGTGTTCTGAGGTGTTCCGTGGCGTGGCTGCATAACCTGTGTTTCCATCGATAATCTTCAGTTCCTAGTCAGTGCTTGTCATGTCTACATCATGCCCTTGCCTTTCAAGCTGCTTAATTTAAAATCATATATCCTATAGATTAACGGCTCACCTGTATCGAGAGTTTATTCGTATTTATCATCGGTACTCACTAATAACTGGAATGGTTGGTGATCCGCCAGGCAGTTGTCTTGCCCATTGCCTCTTGCCATGGCGCAAAAAAGGTCTTGCCGACGTCTGGGTACGAGCGGTAGACATTGTTTAGCTCCTCCTCAGAGGTAAATTAAGTCGGGTAACCAACGTGGAGTTCCATTGTATGGACCTTGTACATCGCCGTCGTCTTGGTGGCGTTCTCCAACCAAGTGGCACTGTCGATCTCCTCCATTATGGACTTCCGAATGTGGTCCGTCATGTCTCGCGCCGCTGTCACCGTGCTCTGCGGCACCTCTTTAAACAGGTACCAAGAGAGATGAGGAACCTCCATGGCTCGCTTGACGGCAAGCAGGCAAGCTGATTTTATGAATTCCATCGGGTAAATGGAGGCGGCTAATTTCCGAGAAGTGAGCGGCATTAGGTTACGAATCAGTTCCCATGCGGCAAGGAGGTTTAGTTGTCGCCCCAAGTAGACGTGCAGTTGGTCGATGTAGGTCAGAGCGGACAACGCCACCTGCACCAGACGCAAGGTTGAAAGAGTTATCTCGCCTAACCATGTACGGTTGATGTCAAATCGTAATTCGGCCGTATGCTGCGATAAGCACTTCTGAGCTTCATTTAAGATATAGCACACGCAGCATACTCCGCATTAATGCTTGCGCCACTGCTGACCGTTCTAACGACCGTGGTGAGGGCTGGTTGCTATGCGCAATAATCGCATCGCATGGTTCGAAAGCATAGTCCCGCAAACAGGACGCTTCTCGAAGGTTAGAATCACGCCATTAACTGCGCTAACATTTGCCTGCAATCACACCACAAAAAGCAATGTAAACGGCGGTGACTTGCCACGGACACTGAAGGGTGTCGTATTCGGAATCTGACAATATCTCGGAAACTGACAAGATTGTATGAATTTCTCGGGTAAGTTTTTCCTTAGGCGTGATGAAACTTGCCTTCCAACAAATAGGTTACATATTGTTTTCAAAGTCGGGAACCATATTTATTGTTATATATCTAGAATGTGGCCTTGTATGCCCACGTTCACACGCATACGCAAAGGCAAACATGGCAATGGGGCTTCTGCGTGTGACATATTAGCGGCCTGACAGATCGAGCCAAAGTGTTCACATCCAAAAAAAAATTATCCAAGTACTCTTGCAATCAGTTGGAGCATTTCTTATAAATATTGCTACGGACGCTGGGAGGACGACGAAGTGGTTTGTAACGAAGACGGCGCTGAGGTGCGCACTTGTGTGCTGAGAGACTACTCCAAGCCGTCGGTCCCTTGCGTAGCAGGCTACCTCTGCTGTTTCTACTGCTGCTGCTAGCCGCCACATATCATTTGGTGGAGGTTGCTAAATTCGATCCCGACCTCAAGCTGGCTCTCCGCCGTGGCCGCCGTCTCGCCAACATGTCTACCGAGTCCGAGCCCTCTCCCTCTCCGTCAACACCGCCAGCGGTCGTCGTCGCCCACCACCGCGAACCGGGCACGTTCTGCGGTACATACGACGTTGATGTGGACGTCTGGCTGGCCCTTTACGAACGCGTCAGCACGCACAACAGGTGGGATCCAACGCTGATGCTCGCTAACGTCATATTTGACCTGACCGGCACCGCGAGAGTGTGGTTCGAAACCCACGAAGATGACTTGACCTCATGGGACATCTGTAAGCAGAAGCTCCGCGACCTCTTCGGAGAACCCATCGGCCGCCAACTCGCCGCCAAGAAGGCACTCGCGTCACGCGCCCAAACTTCCTCCGAGCCATACATAGCCTACATACAAGACGTCCTCGCCTTGTGCCGTAAAGTTGATAAAGACATATCCGAGGCCCATCGAGTTGGCCACATACTGAAAGGCATTGCCGACGTTGCCTTTAATCTGCTTCTATGCAAAGACTGTTCCACGGTCGCTTCTCTTCTTGAGGTGTGCCGGCGTTTCGAGCAAGCCAAACACCGGCGCATTTCTCACCGTTTTGACCGGCTGCCGAACACTGCTGCTAGCTCCTCCTGTGAAGATCTCCCAACATTGCGGCAGCCTTCCGACCCGGCTAACTTAACCCGTATCGTGCGCCGCGAACTGGAGGCGATGACGCCCGCTGTTTCTTCCTTGCCACTGCCGGACAACACCTTGGCCCTCATCCAAGCCGTCGTTCGCCAGGAGGTTGCGAACATGGCCGTCCCTTCTCTTCGCGTCGTGGACAACGCTCATGCCAACCCGGACCCTGCAGTGATCGCAGCTACCACTTACAGTCGCAGCTTCTCGCATCGGTACCGATATCGCAATCCTGCCGAATGGCGTACCTCTGATGACAGGCCGATCTGTTTTACCTGCTCTCGCGTCGGACACATCTCCCGTCGCTGCCGCAGCCGTTGGTCCCCGCCACCTCGCCCCTACTCCTTCGTCGACCACCGCAACGACTACGGCCCGCGCCGCTTCACACCACGTCCCGATCCGCTCCGTGACGAGCCCGCACCGTACCCTCGTGGGTCCAGCCGCTCACCTTCCCCATTAGGCCGCCGCTCCCGTTCTCCTACCACACGCCGCAGCCCTTCTCCTTCGACCTCCCGCCACTTCTCGGAAAACTAGCCGATGCAGCCCCCGGAGGTGACGCTGCATCATTGACCCGGCCTGAAAATCCTCTCTTGACCCCCGCTGCCCAACGTAATCTCCTGAATGTCCTCGTAGATGGTGTCCCGGTCCTTGCCCTCATTGATACTGACGCCCAAGTGTCTGTCCTGAGCTCTTCTTTGCGCCGCCGTCTGAAGAAAGTTTTAACGCCTGCCGCAATGTCCACGGTTCGCGTCGCCGATGGCAGCCCCGCTGCCGTGATTGGAATGTGCACTGCGAGAGTCAGCATTGCCGGCCGTCATATACCCGTTATGTTCACCGTCCTGACCAGGTGCCCTCAGGATATAATCCTTGGCCTTGACTTTTTAACCGCCCATTCAGCTCGTATTGACTGTTCCTCAGGCCTTCTCCGATTGGATCTGCCCCTGTGCAATGACGACTCCACCAGCTCACCTCGCCTTCAATCCACCGAGTTTGCTCGTCTCCCGCCACAAGCTGGTGTCTACATCCCTATGTCGCCTTCTCCTCCCGTCCCTGATGGAGACTACGTCGCCTGCCCTATCACCGCTGTCATTCTGAATCGTAACGTTCTCTTTCCCCACACCATTGTCCACATCACCAACAACTGCAACTGCCTCCCTGTCCTCAACTTCAGCCTGTCCCCTCAGGTACTTCCGACCGGCATTTCACTTACTGATCTGTCCCCATTGACCGATTCCACAGTTTCTGTCCTGGCTCCTGACCCAACGACTGCTGTCTCTAATGTCCCTACATCGCAGCCCTCCCGTGAGGATTCTATTTCCCGGATGATAGCGGCCGATCTGCCCTCTGCTGATTCTACAGCTCTTCACAGCCTCTTGTCCTCCTACAGTGATATTTTTGACTTTGGGGACCGTCCCTTTGGTCAAACCTCTGTTGTTGCCCACCACATTAACACCGGCGAGGCCCGCCCTATTCACAGACGGCCCTATAGGGTCTCCCTCGCAAAGCGCCGTGTTATTCAGGTAGAGGTGGACAAGATGCTGGCCCGCAGCATCATCGAGCCTTCGAGTAGTCCTTGGGCGTCCCCTGTCGTGCTTTTTAAAAAGATCAAACCTGGCGATTCTGCGTCGATTACCGCCATCTGAAGGCCGTCACAAAGAAGGACGTCTACCCTTTGCCCCGAATTGACGACGCTCTCGACTGCTTGCACGGCGCCAGTTACTTTTCCTCCATCGATCTTCGCTCAGGGTACTGGCAGATCGCTGTCGATGAACGGGATCGGGAGAAAACCGCCTTTGTCACCCCGGACGGCCTGTACCAATTTAAAGTCATGCCTTTCGGCCTGTGCAATGCCCCTGCTACCTTCGAGCGCATGATGGACTCCCTCCTGCGCGGTTTTAAGTGGACGACATGCCTCTGCTTCTTACATGGCGTGATTGTTTTTTCGTCTACATTCCAAAGCCACCTGCATCGCCTTTCAGCCATCCTTGCCATCTTCCGCCGCGCTGGTCTTCAGCTGAACTCGAAGAAATGTACCTTCGGCCGCCGTCAGCTCAAGGTCCTTGGCCACTTGGTCGATTCTGCTGGGATCCAAACCGACCCCGACAAAGTCCGCGCCGTGCGTTCATTTCCTACTCCGCGCTCCTCCGGTGATGTGCGCAGCTTCCTCGGCCTATGTTCCTATTTCCGCCGGTTCATCAAGGACTTTGCGGAAATAGCCCGACCTCTTACCACGCTCCTCAAGAAGGACATCCCGTTCTCTTGGGGACCCCCCCCAAGCTGACGCCTTCAGAGCCCTTATCAGTGCCCTCACTGCTCCACCTGTGTTGGCGCACTTTGATCCTTCAGCCCCTACGGAACATCGCACCGATGCGAGTGGCCGTGGCATTGGTGCCCTACTTGCTCAGCGGCAACGCAACAAGCTTCGCGTTATTGCGTACGCCAGCCGTCTCCTTTCTGTGTCAGAGCGCAACTATTCTATTACCGAGCGGGAATGCCTCGCCCTGGTATGGGCTATTGCAAAATTCCGCCCTTACTTGTTTGGGCACCCTTTCTCTGTTATCACGGATCACCACGCCTTATGCTGGCTTTCTTCGCTCAAAGACCCTACTGGCCGGCTGGTGCGCTGGGCTCTTCGCCTTCAAGAGTACACATTTTGTGTCGTCCAAGAGTCCGGCCGCTTGCACCAGGACGCGGATTACTTGTCCAGTTACCCTGTCGATGCGCCCTCCTCCAACGAATGCGAGGCTGATGCCTGCGTCTTACCCATCTCGGCCTTCCGCAACATTGCACAAGAACAGCGCTTGGATTCTTCGCTACGTTCCCTCATCGACCGCCTCACTGCCAACCGCTGTGATGCGTCCCTCGCCCCGTTTGTGCTTCATGAGAACGTCCTCTACCGGCGCAATATGCGGCCTGACGTCGCTGACCTCTTGCTCGTGGTCCCTCAACATCTGCGCAGCAGCGTCCTTGAGCAGCTTCATGACGTTCCCACGGCCGGTCATCTTGGAGTCTCCCGCACCTACGACAGCGTGCGCCGCCGCTTCTTTTGGCCCGGTCTATACCGTTCTGTCCGCCGTTATGTGTCCGCTTGCGAGCTGTGCCAACGACGGAAGACGCCCTCGGTTCTCCCTCCCGGACACCTTCAGCCGATTCCAATCCCCGTAGACCCGTTTTCCCGTGTCGGCCTCGACCTGCTCGGCCCTTTTCCGGTGTCTGCTATGGGAAACAAATGGATCGCGGTCGCGACGGACTACTCCACGCGCTACGCCATTAATCGAGCGATCCCAACCAGCTGCGCAACTGATGTCGCTGACTTTCTCCTGCACGACGTCATACTCCACCACGGTGCTCCCCGTCATCTGCTCACCGATCGCGGCCGCTGCTTTCTTTCCAAAGTGGTCGCCGAACTCCTCCGCTCCTGCTCCGTCCGTCATCAGTTCGCCACGGCCTACCATCCGCAGACGAACGGCCTCACTGAATGTCTGAACCGTACCCTCACCAACATGATTTCCATGTACGTCTCCGACCATCACCGCGATTGGGATATTAGCCTCCCATTTGTTACATTCGCCTACAATTCTACGCGTCACGATACAGCTGGTTTCTCCCCTTTTTACCTTCTTTTTAGCCGCGATTCTTTCCTGCCCTTCGACAGTGTACTGCCCGCCACCGCCTCCACGAGTCCTTACGCTCGGGACGCCATCACTCGCGCCGACGCTGCCCGTCTTGTCGCCTGCCAGCGGCTGTCGGCCTCCCAAGTCAATCACAAACGACGTCATGGCTGTCGCCGTCGTGAAGTCACCTACTCTCCTGGCTCCCTTGTGTTACTCTGGGTCCCTTCCCGCCGTGTGGGCCTTTGTGAAAAACTGCTCCCCCGATATACAGGCCCTTATCGGGTCGTACGTCCGGTGACCGCGGTGACGTACGAGATCACCCCGCTACATCCGCCATCCCCGGCCGCTGCACTCCGCACCGACATCGTCCACGTGTCCCGCCTCAAACCTTACAACTCGCTGTCTAGCAGGCCTGTGTAGTGCGCACCGGGACGGTGCTCTTGCCGCGAGGGGGGTCATTCTACGGACGCTGGGAGGACGACGAAGTGGTTTCTAACGAAGACAACGCTGAGGTGCGCGCTTGTGTGCTGAGAGACTACTCCAAGCCGTCGGTCCCTTGCGTAGCAGCCCACCTCTGCTGTTTCTACTGCTGCTTCTAGCCGCCACGTATCAATATTCATCCAGCGGAACTGGAGTAGGTGCGATAGAAAATTAGCGTCATCGATGAACAGCCGGTGCCTAGTGCCGTCAATTAGAGCCCCTCTATATGCAAATACGTTACTACCGCTGCCTGCCTTCGAGACAACTTTCCTTAAAATTCCACTAAACAGCGCGAATCATGAAGTGGCGAACAAACTTTAGAAAATATTGGTATTGAGTTCATCTACAGCGTCTTGCACTGTTTCCTCTAATTTTTGCATCCACGACTACTGAGTCCATAGGCTAAATTCGATACCGCTAACGCCGATAGAACTTCACAGAAACGGCTAGCCACACAGAATGAGCTGAGAAGTTTCCGCTTAATTTTATCACTCGCGGTAAGCAAGCAGGAACCTTTCAAGCCTGCTCAAAAATTAGGGAAATAAACAAAAACCGAGCGTAGCTCTTCACCGGCTCCGTAAAGCTTGTCGCCATGAGAACGGCGGCATAATCTCGTAATTCCGTCTCAATTTCCTTTTTTTTATTTTCTTGAAGTGACGTCATATTTCTGGAATTACTAGGTTAGAGGCATTGATCAACAGGGAACCTGGGGCGTGTCGTCACACAAAAGCCTCAAAAATTTACAATGTAAACAAAATGGAATATTCTACTCGTATTATATTAGTCCAGGAGCCGCTCACAGTAAGAAAATAGTTGTCACTCGTGGCGTACGTCTGGTCGCATTGGCTCCTTCCTTGGGTAGGTGTCTATTCCTGCCGCGTTTTCTTTGAGTCAAAGTGAAACTAAAGAGAACTTTTTCAATATATTGTTGTTAATGAAAGTAGATTCTGTGGGTATGCCAGTCTATTTTGACGTCTGACCGGCAGCAAAACACTAATTTAGCGCCGGTAAAAAAGGATTGAAAGATCTTCACCACAGTCGTTTGAAACTCGTGACGTCATTACCGAAACAGACGGGAAAGTAATGGCGGTGTAGCACAGCCTCTGAGATCCGCGCCCAAAGCGCCAACGCATTCATTTGACTTGCGAAATCGATCGCTGATGGCGACACCTGTGCTTGGTTTTTTAATCCTTTCTACTTATAAGTGCTCCGTTCTCGCTGAAAGTGGATTCTTCGTGCTTACAATAGGGCACCCTACGGACACAGGCCAACTTATATTTTTCCTCCCTGTCCCTCTCACACAACCTTTGGGGACATTCTACACACATTACAAATACACCCAGCCATCAACTTCATCCGCTGAGAGAAAAAAGCCTGTTTGGGCAGATATGGCCACGCGTTCCTCACCTGAATTTCGTCTTCGGCGCCATACACACCGCCAGAGTGGGTGGAGATTAGGGACGCCCAACGGGGCGGCTGTATGTTGTGTGTCAGGACATCCAGATGTTTCACGCGTGATGATGCAGCGAAGTGGAATAAGTTCACAGACCGGTCGAAGAAGTAGACGCCCATGGCCGTTGTTTCGGCGCGGGTGATGTTCTCCGCAGTGTGACGCGCCTCATCCGAAGAAACTTTCAGCCCAAAGGCGGCTATGTGTACAAGGTAAAAATTGTCCAGCAGCGTGTACACGCCTCGCTCGCTCATCCAGCGCACCTGAGAGCTGCTCACCGCCAGCACCAGGACACGTTTTCGGCCAGAGAGCTTATTGTCGTCTAGGGACAGTTCCACAAGGATGGCGATGTTGTATTTGAAGGAGAGCATGATGATCTTGTCAAGGACATCTGCGTCTGCGTAGGTGCTCAAACCCAGGCCTACAGACTCCACGAACTTCTGTACTTCCTCAGTTTCGTCCGCGTGACCTGCGGCGCAGCTCTGGTATAGGGCGGCTGCCTTCTGCGCAGCACTTTGGTCCCGTGCTGGACGTGACGAGGCGCCGTCCAGTGTTCGGGTTAGCGCCTGGTACATCTCGTAATCCAGCTGCCCGAGAAATTGGCCCCACGGGTGCTTGTAGTTGCCGCACACGTGTGTGTAAAAGTCTTGGCACGGGTCTGCCTCCGGCTTTATAATGGCTTTGAACATTTTCACCGCGCTGGCGCACTGGCTGTTCTTGCAAATGGGCCCCGGAGGCAAAGTCGAGGCGAGGTCACTCTGCCAATCCCTGGGCAGCAGCAGGAACCAGAAGACGCCAAGCGGAGCCGTGAGGACTACAATCGCCACCATCACAGCAAAGCACGCGGGGTAGTGCTTGGAGTCATCGCTTCGACTTTCCTCCGCGATGCAATCTCTTGACATTCTGGATTCGCCTGCGCAGAAAAGGCAGTGGTCGCATTGATATTACTTTGAGAACGGCCAGATTTTATTAGAGCCCTGCGTTTTCAGCTGGACTCTAATTTGCCTGATTCTTGCACCCCACTAGATTTTTTTAAAAATCAGGTTGCACCCGACTTCGAACCGAAAATAAGTTTTGTAGGAAGCTTTGTTTCAAAGCTGAAGATAACTGAAGAAAATTAGCAAGGATCTTGAGAGCCCATCCAGAGAAGTGTTTTGAGAGAAGCGCAAAGTAGCCGACATAAGGAAGTTTAAAATGGAGAACATCTAGTATGCTGTAAAGAACTCAGGTAGCCTAAAAGCATTAAAAGAAAGCTAGGCATAGGTAAAACTATATGAATGCGCTAAGAGACAAAGGACAGTGGCATTAGCAACATGGATAAGGTAGTTAAAGTGTAGTTAAAGCAGCCGTAGAGTTCTATACAAATATATACACTACCCAATGTAATCAGAACGTTAATTTTAGAGGCAGTAAAGCACAGCAATGGGTCATCAAGCCAGTAAAGAAAGGGGAAGTACAGAAAGCCTTAGAAGCAATGCAAAATGGGAAAGCAGCTGGTAAGGATCAGGTAGCAGCAGATCTCCTGAATGATGGACGCGAGATTGTGCTAGAAAAACTAGCTATCCTTTATACGCAATGCCTTATGACCTCGAGAGTACCAAAAGCTTGGAATAACGCTATAACTAAGTCATTTGAAAGGAGGCGTCAACAGGTGAGAAGAATTACAGACCAAACAGCTTACCGTCTATCGCCTACAATGTTTTACTAGGTAATCGCAAATAGAATCAAGACAGCCTTAGACTTCAAATAGCCAAATGATCAGGCGGCCTTTCGTAAACGGTACTCGACAATATACCATATGCGCACTATCAAGCAGGAGATAGAGAAGTAGACCATATCACCAGCCACTACATACAGCGTTCATTGAATACGAAAATGCATCTGACTCAGCTGAAACCTCAGCAACCAGCAGGCATTACGGAAAAAGGCTGTAGAAGAGCAGTATGTAAAAATACTGCCACATGTTGATAACGACTGCACAGCTACCATAGTACATCATAAAGTCAGCAATAAAATTTTCATAAGTGATGGTGCCAGGCCGGGAGACATGATCTCGCCGATGCTATTCACCGCCTGTTTACAGGAGGGGTTCTGAGGCGTGGACTGGGATCAGTTGGGGATAGGAGTTAATGGAGAATACCTAATTTTCGAATCGCTGATGACATTGCCTCGCTCAGTCACTCAGGAGAAAACTGCAAAGCATGATCAATGAGTTAGATAGGAAGAGCTGAACGGTAGGTCTTAAAATTAACAGGCAGAAAACTAGAGTAATGTTCAGCAGTCTCGCAAGTGAACAACAGTTCACGATTGGTAGGGAGGTTCTGGAAGGGGTAAGGGATATGTCTATTTAGGGCAGGTAGTGGCATCTGTTACGTATCATGAAAAGGAAATAACTAGAAGAATCAGAATGGGGTATAGCGCATATGGCAGGTTCTCTCAGATCATGGATGTAAATTTACTAGTATCCTTCAATAAAAAATAATACAACAGCTGTATCTTACCGGTACTCTCATATGTGGTAGAAAGGTGGATGCTAGCGAAGAGGGTTCAGCTTATAAGTTAAGGACAACGCCGCGAACTATGGAAAGAAAAATGCTAGGTGTGACGTTAAGAGATAGGCATTGGGCGGAGTGGCTGAGGGATCAAACGCGGGTTAATGAAATCCTAGTCAAAATCAAGAAGAAGAAATGGGCTTGGACCGGGCATGAGGTC
Organism: Amblyomma mixtum; assembly: GCF_055824585.1. Classification (NCBI taxonomy): domain Eukaryota; kingdom Metazoa; phylum Arthropoda; class Arachnida; order Ixodida; family Ixodidae; genus Amblyomma; species Amblyomma mixtum. Next base: position 129,732,511 of record NC_143019.1, read on the forward strand.
ACCATCATCATCATCGGCATATAAAGCGAAGGCAAGATAACGGCTGGTCCCTAAGGGTAACGAAGTGGATTCCAAGAGAAGGCAAGCGTAGCAGGGTGCGACAGAAAGTTAGATGGGCGGATGAGATTACGACGTTTGAGTGGATAAGGTTATCTTGACTTCGCATTATATGCTGCTGATGATGATGGTGACCTTATGCCCTGTCCAAGCCCATTTCTACTTCTTGATTTTTCTAGGATTTCATTAACCCGCGTTAAGGACAGTAAATTGGAGAGACATGGAAGAGGCCTTTGCTTTGCAGTGGGCGTAGTCAGTGTGATGATGATGATGATCATATCGCTGCCAAAGAGATCCACAATGAAGCCAGTGGCGTCGGTCTTGGGCGGTGGTTGTCCGGATTCCCACTGGCGCCAATCACGTTATTGCGTATGCCAGTCGCAGATTACTGAAGTTCGACAGCAACTGCACTGTAACTGAAGTGGAAAGTTTGGGAGTTGTCTTTGCTGTCCAGAAGTTCCGCGTTCGTTCACGATTACCGTGCCCGACCATCTTCCCTATGCTGGGTCATAGGCTGGCGCGATCCGTCTGGTCTTGTCGCGAGTTGGGCTCTGCGCCTGCAGGAGTACTTTTCTGTCGACTACAGAACTGGTTGGCGTGACAGCGATGACGACTGCTTATCGCGCAGTCCGCTAGAACCTACATCAAGCGGGGAGGAAGACTTCAATGGGTGTCTCGCTTCGTACTCCTCACCGTTCCCAAATAGAGGCCTTTCGGAGCAAGCAACAAAACGACCTCGCATTGCAACCTTTCCTTTCTGCGGCCCGAACGAGAGCACGGTATACAACATTCATCGTTCAAGACCGAATCCTGTACAAAAACTATCCGATCGATGGTGCCTCCATGTTTCTCATTGTCCCAGAAAATCTCTCGCAATGATGTGCTACACATCATGCACGACGACATCAGGTTTAGCCACCAGGGCTTCGCCCGTACACTGCACAGACGTCGTCTGAGCTTCTATTGTCCAAACCTATATAGGAGAACTAGCGTCGCAAGCTGTGACCAATGTCAACGTCTAAAACCTCGCATAGCTCCTCCTCCAGGCCTTCCACAGCCGGTCAAGCCACCATCGACACCTTTTCACAAAGCTGTAGTCGACCTTCTTGGCTCCTTTCCGAATTCTTCCGAAGAACGCTGCTGCTTTATAGTCTGTGTAGATTATTTGATGTGATAAGTGAAAACTGCAGCGCTTGTGTCAGCGAAGGCCGCCTTTTATACTGCACTCTATTATTCTTTGTCATGGTGCGCCCCGTGTCATCATCGGCGACCGTGGCCACCAGTTTCCTTTTGTCGTCGTAGCACAGCTACCTCGACTGTGCGGCTGAAGCTACCGCCACTCCACGCCTTACCACAACAAGACCAACGGTCTTACAGAGCGCAGAAACCGCACCCTCCGCAATACGCTGTATATGTATGTTACATAGAATTACCGGAACTGGGATGCCGTGTTACCACTGGTTACCTGCGCATATTCGCAATTTTTTTACCCACCCGAGGCGCATCCGTACGGTAAGAATAGTGCGCGTCACAAAGCTAGTCGTGCTGTACTTCCCCCTCCAATCCGGTCTGCAGTGCTCCGCCAGTGCTTCGTTGAGTAGCATGCTTTAGCAATGTCTGTGATGGGACAGGCTTCCGTCAAATGCGAGGTACGATCCCTTATACTATAAGGTGGGGGTTTATCTGGAGAAGCTTCCGAACGGTAGCAGTGCGAACAGCATTCCGAGATCAGCCAGTCTAGCCAGGAGCGTGCACCAGGCGATGACCATACGGCTCACGCGTACAGCCTTTTTCGTGTTTACAATAATTTTTCTGCTTGCACGATTCGGACCACCAGCGCGAACAATTAACCGACAGGTTTCTGTTGTTCATGGTGATGCCATGAATTGCCAATATGTGGGGAACATAAACATCATATTTTCGCTGGGCAGAACAGATGTTCGTAACGCAAACAGCGCGGGAGGGGGTTTGTTGTCGCTTATGAGCTTCTCCGCAAAATCGACGGAGAAATTCCTTCGATTAGGTGTGTGAGTTCAGTTCAGTTCAGTTCAGTTCCGTGCATTTATTTCAGTCATGTGCAATGGCTGAGCAGAAAGAAAAAAAAGCCGCGCATGCGGCTTGACAAAGCTCCCATCTCCCGTAGCGGCTTGGCACGGCGATGACAGACAGCAGTAAAACAATAACAAGAGAATGCATGAAATAACAAATATGTACAATATCTTCATAACAGATCACCAGAATAGTCTCGGTACTGTTACACACACGCAAATGATAGTTTAATCAGAGCACATGGACACTTTGTTTATTTTACAGTTGGATATGATTCATTCTTTTGTAAGAACATATTTCTGACAGCGTTATATGAAACGGAAAGAATGGATTGATTAGTGAAAGCGTTACTATTAAGGAAAGATGGCAACACATACCTGAGAGTTTGAAAACCGTAATTTGTGCGTGGACAAGGTACATACCAATATTCGTAGTTTCTTGTGTTGTGAACAGCGGTATTTTCCCGTAGGTTCGCAAGGTCAGCAAAAAATGTGGTGTCACTATGTACCTGAGATTTGTACTGCTGAATTACACGGTACTGATAAATAACCCTTGCATCCATAATGCGGTATTTTGCAAATAGACCACTCGTATGTGCTAAGTATGTGGCACCCGCAATTGCTCTGACTGCATTTTTTTGTAATGTCAAAACCTTCTGAATATTAGTTTGCGTCGTTGTACCCCAGACCAAATGGCAATATTTAACATGAGAGTCAAAGAGGGCATAGTAAATAACAAGTTTTGTCCTAGTAGGTATCATGCACTTTAACCTTCTGAGTATGCCGACAACGCGAGCTAGCTTACTCTCCATTTGCTCGATGTGGTAGTCCCATAACATAAATTCATTGAAGTGAACGCCAAGTGTTTTTACAAGATTAGTTATTTCTATCATATTACCACCCAATACTAAATCTGTATGTACAGCCCATTTGACATTTTTAGCTCTAAAAAATATCGCCTTTGTTTTCCGTGTGTTTATTAGTAGGGAATTTTTTTCAGACCATGAGTTAAGTTTGCCCAACACGCTGTTAGCCTTTTCTACTATATCATTCGCGTTGGTGCCGGACAGAAATAAAGTAGTGTCGTCAGCGTAAATTACGTATTATGTTTCGGAGTCAATCTGTACTAAGTCATTAATATATACATTAAATAATAAGGGACCAAGGATACTTCCTTGAGGTACACCATGCTTTATTTTATTATAAGTAGAGCGATGATTATCTATAGAAACGTACTGATATCGGTCATTTAAATAGCTGGTGATAAGAGATAGTGCCTTGTTCCGGACACCGTATGCAGAAAGTTTAAGAAGAACAGTTTCGTGATGAATCCTCAGCTTCGCTCGAAGTCTGGCGCTGATGATCGCAATAATCGGCACTCGAAAGTGGGTTGGAAAGTCGAACCGTGACCGTGTGCTGTTGTCGTTTTAATGCTCGCATTAAAGCACCAGTTCAAGCATCACGCATTATCATGGCTATTTTATTCCCAGGTGGACGTGAATTCATCTGGGAGGGTAGCAAGCGGTTATTTTGCGGTGAGTGCGCACGTGTGTTGACAAACTTCTGTGATAGTGCGAACTTTCGTTCGCGCCGACGCCAGGAACTTCGTGCATTGCAGTATAATCACACAAGACCCTCGACCAGCTGCGTAATTCGATTCCTTTACTGTAATGTGCAATGCGCATCTGCGGGTTTCAACGTCACTGTTTCAAAGCCCGGCGTCGGTTGATTTTCGCCGCAATTCGTTGAAACCGCGTCTTGCTTAACACGCTGTTGAAGCGAGTATTGCGATGTTGTCAATCGATATTACCAAGAGGAAAGTGGGCATATATAATTCAAAATGCAAGCAAAGACGCAGTTTTTTTTTTTCAGATAAGCACTGAGCTACCGCGGCGGCTTGATTAGAGAAAGAGCGTACAGCTGTAGGTGCCTGCACGGACTCGATACGCTGGTCAAGTTGTGTGTGCAGGGGCGAAATTAGCATGTTCGGTTGCTTCCGAAACTTAATTAGCTTACTACCAAACTTGGACAAATGGTTTTGTTGCGAAGCAAGCTGTTGAAGCTCGCCACAACGATAATAATATCTGATGGCCTGAAGCGTTTTCAGAACACTGTTGCACGAACTTTCTAGCTTAGAAATGCGTCCCTCCTTCATAATAAAGTAGCTATATTATTCGCTTCTTTTTTTTTAGATTTTCGTCGCCGCAGATATGGAAGGTATAGGAATCTTCAAGAAATAAAGCATTCGCACCTCAGTTTTTATACGTAGGGTGTATTGCTTCATATGCGTATGGTCCAGAGAGTTTGCTCGCCCTTCTAAAACTACTTGAACGCGGGAAAAACTTAACTGAACACGTAGCAAACTAAGCAGTAATCGGCATATGGTTCTTCGAGTGAACTTATTTCGCCACGGCACGAGCGATTGGCCCGCTCAAAAAAAATACCTTCTCTATTACGTTGTTCAAGTATGCGTCTATATATATTCACGCCCGACCGGGGAGTTGATAAATGCACGAAATCGGCTTCTAATTTTGATCAGAGACAACAAAGGCTGTGGTCCCTATCTTAATTTAAACGCAAATCACCTCGAGAGATTTGTCAAAAATCAGCGCAGAAAGCGAAAGCTGCGCACTGATCCGCGTGCTGACACATGATACCTCGCATGGCGTTTTGTGTTACTAAAACGTTGGGACGGAGTAAAAAAATAGAAAAGCGAAAAGCTGGAACGCACCTATAGTTCTGGCACGCATCGTAGTGTCTTTTCACAGTGGAGAGGGTAGCGCAACACTGCATCGGCATTTTACTTTTCAAACGAAGCGCAGCCGTTTTAACCCAACGCTGGGCAGCGGTTTCGTTTTCTGTACCGTGCCAACATGGAGGACTTAGTTCTCGGAGCGTCGAGAGATGGCGCTGCGCATTTCGCATATCGTCTATTACTGAGAGTTTATTTCTCAATTCTGCTTTTTCCCTCATTTTGTTTTTGTCTTAAGCCTTTCGCTTTTTGGATTTTATATCTGAATCGGTTTAAGCCTGGCAGAGCAGTGCTGAAGCAGAGCTCGCCCCACTTTTATTTTTACATGCTTTTATCTGTGAGAACAAGCTCAAAAGAAGTCATTGGGATGCTGTAGTTGCAGAAGAGAGCGGTACCATTCATATTTTAATGAACTGACTCTGAAGTTTGTTGCGCCTTATTTAGCAGGTAATCTTTACGCTGCTCAATGCTCGAGCTAAGGCTAGAGCTCAGGTGCTCAGCAAAACTGAAACTCAAAGTCCACCCGGAAATTACCGATGCGAACGAAATGATATATTTTGGCGTTCTCTGGTAACTGTCTCTGAATTGGCACGAATAGAAGCGACCGTTTTAAACCACCCATTCAAAATGATGACGATGGCGTTCAGTGACGTACTGCGAACATAGCTGCCAGTAAAAAAATTGCCACGGTATCTGTGCTTACCCGGTCGGCGGTCGGTGCGCCTGTGTACCGCGTACGTCTTCTAGAGCCACAGCCGGAACTGAGTTCTTTGGCCAGTCCGTGCAGCGGTGACACTTCAGAAAAGGGAGGGCCATACATGACATGATTTTGACGCGACAGCGATTGAGCAGGCGGACGAAGGAAAAGCCGTGCACATTGCCACACTAATTAAGGATCGGTCTAGAGGATTGTGACGTTGCACGTTGTGCTCTGGAGTGAAAATGATAAATACTCGAGTTACATTGTGGATCCGAGAATGTAGCGTGGTTAAAATATTGTAACAGTTGCTACACTGAAAAGTAACTGCAGCGGCTGAACGAGGGCACCAGAGAAACGGACCTCCACTTCAGCGTCGTCTACTTCTTGCGGCTGCGATCTTTTTCCTCTTCTACGTCCAATCCTCGTGTCACTGCCCCCTCTTCAGGAGCATCGCCCCGATGCGGTGTTACCGTCAGACCGAAGAAAAAGTGTTCAAGAGTTGCACCACGAGTCTGACATCACGGAATATGACTGCATGCAGCCGGAAAGTCACTCGGGGGGTCGCTCGTAGTACGGCTTCATTCGCACGACATGCACAACGTCGCTGCGCTTGCCGTTGTGCGATGAACGAGCTGGCGAGGCTGGTGAAACTTCGTACGTTATGTCGCTCAGGCGGCGGACAACAAGGTAAGGGCCGAAGTAGCGGCGCAGTAACTTTTCGGACAGCCCGCGGCGACGAACGGGCGTCCAAACCCACACATAGTCGCCTGGGTTGTAGGTGACGTGGCGGCGTCCAAGGTTGTAGCGGTCAGCATCGATCTGCTGCTGACGATGAATGCGGTGTCTGGCCAGTTGCCGCGCTTCTTCCGCACGCTGAACATAGGTGGCGACGTCGACATCAAGTTCACTCTCACTGTCAGGGGGGTCCACGGGTAGCATAGCATCCAGGGGGGTGGTAACCTGTCGACCGAAGACTAATTCGAACGGAGTGAACTGCGTCGTCTCTTGCTGCGCGGTATTATACGCGAATGTTGCGTATGGAAGAATTTCGTCCCATGTCTTGTGCTCGATATCAATATACATGGAAAGCATGTCGGTCAAGGTCCTGTTGAGGCGTTCCACCAAGCCGTTTGTCTGCGGGTGGTAGGCCGTTGTACGTCTATGGCTGGTGTGCGTGAGCTTGAGTACAGCCTGAGTGAAGCGGGCCGTAAATGCAGCTCCACGGTCAGTAATGATAGCTGCAGGAGCGCCATGACGCAGGACGATGTTGTGGACGAAAAGTCGGCGACTTCAGCAGCAGTACCGTTTGCAAGTGACGCGGTCTCAGCGTATCGGGTCAAATAATCTGTCGCGACCGCAATCCACCGTTTTCCTCTGGACGACTTCGGAAAAGGGCCGAGGAGGTCTATGCCAATTTGCTGAAAAGGGGTCTTTGGTGGTGCTATGGGCTGCAGAAAACCTGCTGGCTTTAGAGGAGGAGATTTGCGCCGTTGGCAATCCCGGCATGTTGTTACGTATCTACGCACGGATTGTAGTAAATTGGGCCAGTAATACTTAAGCCGAATCTTTGCCAGTGTGCGACTGACCCCCAAGTGGCCGGCGGATGGTTCATCATGACAAGCGCTTAAGATTTCGGAGCGTAACTGGGATGGCACAACAAGCAGAAACGTCTCCTTGTTGCTGTCAAAGTTGCGCTTGTAGAGGACTCCACGCCGCAGAATGAAGGACTGTAGTCCACGGCGAAACACACGAGGTACATGAGCATTCAAACCCTCCAGATACTTAACGAGTGGCGCCAACTCAGAATCTGCTCGTTGAAGCTGCGCCATACGGGAAATGCTAATGGCACAAAGAGTAGGGCAATCTTCGGTGATGTCTTGCGTAGCCGGTTCCACGGGCGCTCGTGATAAACAGTCCGCGTCTTGGTGCTGCCGACCCGATTTATAGACGACCGTAACGTCGTACTCCTGTAAACGGAGGCTCCATCTAGCCAACCGGCCGGAAGGGTCTTGAATGCTGGCTAGCCAGCATAGCGAGTGATGATCGCTGACAACACGAAACGGTCGGCCGTAGATGTAAGGTCGAAACTTACTCAGAGCCCAGATGACGGCAAGGCACTCCTTTTCTGTCGTCGAATAGTTCCGTTCCGATCGAGAAAGTGTGCGGCTCGCATAAGCGATTACTCGCTCTGCGCCGTCCTGCCACTGTACGAGGATCGCTCCGAGGCCGACATTGCTGGCGTCAGTGTGGACATCAGTCTCTGCATTCTCGTCGAAATGAGCTAGTATTGGTGGACTTTGAAGGCGGCAGCGGAGTTCCTCGAAGGCTGCGTCTTGGGCACTTCCCCATACGAAGGGTGTGTCATCTCGAGTCAAGGCAGTCAATGGCTCAGCTAGGCGAGAAAAATCTTTAACAAAGCGGCGGTAATACGAGCAGAGGCCCAAAAAACGTCGGAGAGCCTTCTTGTCGGTTGGGCGTGGGAAACGGGAGACGGCGGAAGTCTTGTCGGGGTCTGGAAGAACACCTTGTGCGCTAACAACATGTCCTAAGAAACGGAGCTCCTCGAAGGCGAAATGGCATTTCTCTGGCTTGATAGTTAGTTGTGCAGACTGGAGGGCTTGAAGGACAATGCGCAATCGCTGCAAGTGTTGTTCGAAGCTAGACGAAAAGATGACCACGTCGTCCAGGTACACAAGGCACGACTGCCACTTCAAACCAGCTAAAACAGTGTCCATCATGCGTTGAAATGTGGCCGGAGCGGAGCAAAGTCCAAATGGGAGCACCTTAAATTCGTACAGACCGTCGGGTGTCACGAAAGCCGTTTTCTCGCGGTCTCGCTCGTCCACCTCGATCTGCCAATATCCGCTTTTCAGATCTAAGGAAGAGAAGAACCTGGCGTCCCGGAGTCGGTCGAGGGCATCATCGATCCTCGGGAGTGGGTATACGTCCTTTTTGGTAACATTATTCAGTTTCCTGTAATCAACACAGAATCGCAACGTGTTGTCTTTCTTTTTCACCAGGACCACCGGCGACGCCCACGGACTTGTTGACGGCTGTATAACATCGTCTGCAAGCATTTCATCGACTTGCGTTCTAATAGCTTCGCGCTCTTTAGGCGAAACGCGGTATGGACGCTGACAAACTGGTGGCGTGGTCGAATCGGTGACAATGCGATGCTTGGCTACCGGCGTACGTCCGACCTTGGAGCTCGCCGCGAAGCAATCTTTAAAATCAAGTAGCAGCGACGACAGAAGGTTCTTCTGATGAGGTGACAACTCCGGGTTGATTTTAACCTTCTGAAGGGCGTTACTTGGTGCGGCATCGTCGTGAAGATTCACCTGTACGGGGCACAGATTCGGCAACCTATCCACGTCGTCGAGAAAGGCGACGGCCGTTCCCTTGGCGAGGTGCTGAATTTCATTCGTGAAATTCGTCAGAAAAACTGTCGCACAGCCGTCATTCAGTTCGACAAGACCGCGCGCGATAGCCACACCCTTCTCGAGCAACAGCGAAGGGTGACTGTCCGCAATACCTTCGTAGTCGTGAAACGAGTCGTTCCTCACTAACACCAGTACACTGGACCGTGGTGGCAGCATTACGCCGTCTTCGACTATACGCAGAGCGTTGACTCCTGGGCCTTCTGTGTCACTCTGCGCCACGGCTTGCTTCGTCGAAAATCTGACTCGCGCCTCGTGTAGATCGATCACAGCACCGTTTGCCTGTAGAAAGTCGAGGCCCAGAATCAAATCTCTCGAACACTCGCTCAAGACGACGAATTCACCCACGTAGACGAAACCGCGGATGCAGACTCGGGCTGTGCACCTTCCGGCCGGGCTAATGAGGTGACCTCCAGCTGTGCGAATGCTAGGGCCCAACCATGGTGTCAAAACTTTGCTCAATTCCTGGGCGAGGGTGTGGCTCATCACTGAATAGTCAGCACCAGTATCAAGTAAAGCGATGGTGTCAGTTCCGTCAATCGTCACACACAAATCAGAAGTAGCGCGTCGGATGCTGTCGCTACCCTGCCCCGGTGAGGAATCAGCGTATCGGTATATCGGCGGCGGAGGATCTTCAGTTTTCCCGACAGCAGCGGCCTTGCCTCCGGAGACCGCTGGAATTAGTTTTCCCGATGTGGACTGGGAGAACGCCGCTCAGGGTAGCCGGCGTCTCGGCGAGGGCTTGGGGAACGGTAACGCAGCGGAGATGATGACCTAGGATCGTAGCGACCGTATGTCCCAGGCCTCTGACGGGCCGACAGATGAGCTTCAATTTCGAATGGTCGTTCGCCATTCCGGGGGCAAGGGTCGCCGGGCGCGAAACCACGCAGACCCACTCGGCGGTACGGGCAGGCCCTGTAAAGATGTCCCGCCTCACCACAGTGGTAGCAAAGGGGCCGCCGGTCCGGTGCACGCCACACATCACACTTCCGTGGCCGCTGGTAAGCTGGTCGATCAGGCACACGGGAAAGACCAGACGGCTGCGCTGCGTGAGTCGCGGTATTCACGTCGTAGCCTGACGTTGGGGCCCGGCAGAGGACAGACGCATAGGTAGGTCTGACCTCAGTCTGTCTTGGGATCTCAGGCAGTTGTTGCTGCTGTGCTGCTAGGCGCACCTCGTCCCGGACGACTTCAGACAGCGATGTAACAGACGGCGCGCTGGGAGGCAGCTGGAGGGCTTGTAATTCCTCCCTGACGATCGACCTGATTAGGTCCCGTAAAACGGCCGCATCACTCCCTAGCGGCATCGAAGAAACAGCGGGCCCAAGCGTGCTTACATCCCGATTGTACTGCCGGGCTCGTTGCAGGAGCGTCGTCTCCATTGTAGTCGCTTCCGTGAGGAATTCGGCAACAGTACGCGGTGGACTGCGCACAAGACCGGCGAAAAGCTCCTGCTTGACCCCGCGCATGAGGTGGCGAAGCTTCGTCTCCTCCGCCATCGATGGGTCAGCACGCTTGAAGAGGCGTGTCATGTCCTCCACATACATGCGGACGCTTTCGTTAGTCCGCTGGTTACGGGAGCGAAGCGCAGCTTCAGCTTTCTCCCGGCGGTCTGCGTTGGGGAATGTAGCTAGGAGATTTTGGCGAAATGCCTCCCAGGTGGACAGGTTGCTCTCGTGGTTCTCGTACCATGTCCTAGCGGAGTCCTCGAGCGCAAAATACACGGTATGCAGCTTACGGTCGTCGCTCCAGCCGTTGTAGCGGGCGACCCGCTCGAAGGTGTCTAGCCAGTCTTCCGCATCTTCGTACACGTCACCGTGAAAAGATGGCGGTGTTCGCGGCGTGTGGTAGAGGATGGGCGCCGGGGACCTACTGTCTGTGGCCATTTCCGATGGGACCGCCGGTCGAGGCTGCGTCATCCTCGTCGGGTTGGCAAGAGGCCCGAACTCAGGCGACTCACCGCGGAGGCGGCGGCTTGGGCGCTGATGGACCGGTGTGAGTTCCGTCTTTATCTCGTAGGTGTACGCAGGTCGGGAAGCGTACCCAGCACTGCTCCACCAGATGTGTAACAGTTGCTACACTGAAAAGTAACTGCAGCGGCTGAACGAGGGCACCAGAGAAACGGACCTCCACTTCAGCGTCGTCTACTTCTTGCGGCTGCGATCTTTTTCCTCTTCTACGTCCAATCCTCGTGTCAATATTATTCTGACGTACAGGATACAAAGTAAATCAATCCCGCAGAAAAGAAAATTGTATTAATCATTTCGGAAATTGAACCAATGATCCTTCAGTTTCGAGTCGGACACGCTGCCTCCAGGTCACTGAGGCATGTTCGTTCCATTTGGTTAAAGGGAGAACCTTTGTGTCTTGTGGCGTATCACGTGATCAGGTATGCCTACTGAAATATGCTGATTAGTCTACGTAATCGTAAGTACTACTTAAAAAGACAGTAGCAAATAACCATTAACAATGTCAAGTGATACGCTTACGAAGGATCTTAAATTTCCATCCGCCCCGCCGCGGTGGCTCAGTGGCTACGGCGCTCGGCTGCTGACCAGAAAGACGCGGGTTCGATCCCGGCCGCTGCGGCTGAATTTCTATGAAGGCGAAATTCTAGCGGCCCGTGTGCTGTGCGATGTCAGTGCACGTTAAAGAACCCCAGGTGGTCGAAATTTCCGGAGCCCTTCACTACGGCGTCCCTCATAGGCTAAGTTGCTTCGGGACGTTAAACCCCATTAAACCATAAATTTCCATCCAATTTTCGTACTTCCCCGACGCTGATGTCCATGAGCGTCAATTGATGTGCCATATACGTCCTCCAGACGTGATCCCCTCCGAACTGTGTGTAGCACGAATCAACCTTTACGTCGGCTGTGCGACCGACGAGCGCCCTTCGCTCCACCAGCAACGCATATTTTCTTCTCGTCCCTTGCACGGCTCCGCTACCCCGCTGGCCCGCTATCAGGAAAGGAGGAAGTTTAACGGAAAGAGTAGGTGGCTGAAGCACCAGTAAATACCGGTAGCCGAGCAGTCCGAAGACTCAGCTCACAAAATCAACCTCGCAAAAACTACTGTCCTCAGAACCGAAGGCGTTTACGGAAAGACTCCCACTAAAGCCTTGGCGCATCCACACCACTCCAAACCTCCTCCCTGCGTATGCTACGCGTGTTCGCACCGCAGCTCTCAACGAAGGCACCAGCAGCCAACCCCGCACAGCCAGGCAGCGTCGCTCAGAGCCGCAGACGCCACGTCGACGCCCTCACCCACACTCGTTCTTTCCTCCCAACTGTGTGCTAAAAGCTTCAAGCCACCGGCTCACTGTCAGCTCTGAAGAAGCCGAGCCGGCTCCGCAACGTATGGATTTTAAAATTAAAGACTTGTAGTTTGAGATGTCTCGCTGCTTAAAATGACCTATCAAACTCCACCAGCTATGTAATGAAGTGCAAATGTTTCGTTCTCAGTAGTTCTGAAATTGAGCTAATATTAATACGTTTCAATTATATCATCAAACGCTGAAAATATTTCAAGAATGTTGTCTGCCTCTATTCATTCCCTAACAGTGGATGATAAAAAGCAACGCGCACCGTGAGTTACAGAGAGTAGAAACAAAATATGCAGGCGATGACGAGCACTATGGGACGCCTTGCGAGTCACACAGATGCTGTCGCAGCTGAAGTGCGCCGATGCCGCGCCAGTAAGCGTGCTATTCCTGATCGGTCACAGGCATAGAAGGACCGAGCGCAGCGTCGTAAAAGTAGGAGTACTTGCAGTAGACTTCAAAGACGTCCAGGACACAAATGTTTCCAATGTCGTGCTTCATGCTCAGGCGTTCCGGGTAGCTAAAAACGAAGCTTTGTGCGACTGCTGCTCACGACATCAGTTTACGACCACAAGGGCATGAGGGATGCTTAAGTGATGCTAGCGTCAGCGTCGTGTAATGTGGTGACAAAAAACTGCAGCTTTCATTCCATGCCTGACAATAAAGATGCGCAGTCGGCCTTGGAGCCGTGAAATGAAGGGCGGCCGGAAACTACAGCTCTAGAATGATTGCCACGTTTTTTCACGGCATACCAGTTGGATCTGAAGAGGGTATGAGATGCGATGAAGCTCTCGCGGTAAGTTTTTATCCCCAGGGGCGGGCCAGCGCTCCGTTATTATCCACAGAAAACAAACGCACGCTGCAGAAGACCTTTCGAGGCAAGTTCAAACTATGTATCACAAAATGTGGCCGAACAGATACGCGAAAGAGTGCGTGTGGTGTGGGGGCTACGCCACAACGTACCACGCCACCTGGGGCTGCGAAAAAAGCCCTTTACTACCAAAGGTAAATAGCCCTAGTCTAGAGCAGTGGGAGGCCCTCCTGGCTGACTCCGACCCGAGCACACAGCTTATGCTGGTGACGAGGGCCAAGGCAGCGGCGGAGGCCAACGGGATCCTGGACTAGGGAATACCGACCACTGAAGCTCCACATCTATCTATCCCCATCCCCCTACTCCCTAACTCTTCCTTAAAAAAAAAAAAAGAAAATAAATGTTTTCACTACTACTACTCAAACTGCAGCTGAGCTCGGTCCGTGCAAAATGCGAAGAGGACAGTGAGCGTAAAAAATTTCACGGTTCCCAGGCTGCCTGGACCACAAAAGAGTTACGGTGGGCACTCAAGATCCCTACGTGCTGTGAATGAAAAACCTTCCGTTGACCTAAAGGCACTTATCATGGCCCTTGTAACTAATGACCCACATCGTTATTTAGTAACGTCCTTTATTATTGCGAAACTACCAAGATGACTATTACTATCTCGGTTTGATTAATTACTACTGTCTCACCTATTTTTGCGGCATTTCCCGTTTCCTGTGATCACCCTTTGTTATTTCATGGTCTACTGCTGATGTCATGCTAGGGCATGACATGTCATTAGAAGTAAGGTGGAAAGTTGGGCGAGTTGAATCTTATTCATGATGAAGTTTAGCGCCAAAAACGAGGACAAAGTAGGAGTGAAGACACAACACGAGCGCTTTTTCGCAACTAAAACTTTAATGGAAGAACACATAACATATATACCCATCTCGTGAAGTTAAAGTTTTAGTTGCGAAAAAGCGCTCGTGTTGTGTCTTCACTCCTACTTTGTCCTCGTTTTTGGCGCTAAACTTCATCATGAATGTCATTAGAGTTTTCGGACCTTTTCATCTGAGCAACAACGCTGGGTTTCGTTGCCGATGAGCCATATACTGACTTCGCATTGAAACCGATGCAGTCGCAACTTGCAAGTTCCGCACTCTCAGCAGCGTCCGACTCACAAGCTGCTCTTGTAGAGCGCATTGAATATGCTATAGAAGTTTCGATCACGTTGATACTGTTTAAGTGGTCTCTACAAGCATTCAGAAAGCGCATCAGGAAGTAGGGTTGGCCGTCACGACGGCGCACTTCGGCGAACGGAAGCAAAGTATGAGAACCCTAGCCTAGGATGCGTTCACTTACCTTCGTGAAGGGTTCTCGAGTGGTTTTCTGGTTGCGTTCTCAGGGGATTATGTCGGAAGGCCCAGCTTGTTGTTGTTGTTGTAGCCTACGACAGAATGGCACATACCCACTCTGGGGGATCGGCCAAGAATCGGGTGGAAAAGGTTGGTATTCACCTGTACGTAGTAAAGGCAACAGGAAAGCACACGGGAGAGGAACACCGGGGGAGTCTACCACAAGAAGGGCACGGAGAGGATGAAAAAAAAATCAACAAAACTAAAAACAAATAATAATAATAATAGTAACCATAATATATATATATAAATAAAGGAGATTGGAGTGGAGAGAGAAAGAAAGAGAGAAAAGAGAATAATTCGAGAAAAAAAAATGAAGCATAAAAAGAAAATACTGAAAGCTTTAGCAAGGTAGTCGATGAGATTCCAGCAAGAAATTTTGAACAGCGTCACAAACAGACTTGTGGCTGAACCCTTCATGTCCTTAAATAAACTTCCTCGTGGATCGGCGTCTTCTTCTTAATATTGAGCTCGTGATCACGAGCTCATCACACTGATAAATGAACGAAGCGGGAAAGGTCCCGCCATCATAGCTTCTTCTGCTTTGGGTGCCTTTATGTATTAAGGCGAAAACCTTTGATGGCTCATACTGACGTCACCAAGACGTGGTAGCAAATTTGTCCGCTTTTTAGATTGGTCGAAAGGGTCGTGACGTCACTGCGGGCGAATTTTGACGTGTGTCCATCGAAATATGCGACACAGTTACAGCGCACTTTCCTTTCCTCAAACACAATTTTCGACTGCTGTCCACCGAGATATGTGAGGCAATGTTCGGGTTCCGCCCGCATATGTGTGCGCAGGAAGTCCTACTCCAACTACACAGGGATATAATACGACCCACAGCCATGCAACAAAACGACAAGGCCGTTCTCGCCCTCGATCTTAATGGGGCGTTCGACAATGTTAAACATGCAAGAATACTGTCTACATTGAGCACCACAAACTGCAACTCGAAGGTCTTCGCCTATGTCAGAGACTCTCTCTGCGCATAAAGCACTTCTTCTCATTGAGGACGAGGAATGCGTCCTGAACGCTGTGCGTACATGGGGTACACCGCGGGGGGGGGGGGGGGGGGGGTGCGGTGTTATCGCCCCTCCTCTTCAACATCGCCATGATGCACCTGCCCGGCCACCCTGCTCAGGTGGAGGGCGTAAAACACGTGCTCTACGCAGACAGTATTGCAATCTTGGCCAACCAAGGGGAGGCTTGCGGAGATGGCCGCCTCCATAGTCGATGCATATGCTGCCCACTGTGGTCTTCAATGTGCTCCCGCCAAATCAGAGCTTCTTCTACATGTAAGGACAAATCACACAAGATATCACTAGAGACACTTGATATGTGCAGAGTCGTGTTGTCTCTACACATATCTCTGTCGGGCAGTCCCATCAGAGAAGTGCAAGAGCTCCGGATCCTGGGTTTGTTGATAAATAACAGGCTTAGGCTGGACCCTGCTGTAGCGAAACTCAAGCGCATTGGTGAACAAGTAGGGCGCATGATCCACCGCGTTTCCAACAGGCGGCGTGATATGGGGGGCCGGGCCGCGCTACGGCTCGCCCAAGCCTTCGTGACCGGCCGGATCCTCTACGTCATGGCGTACATACGCACCACCAAACAACAAGAAGACGAGCGCATTGACGCCGTCATCAGGAAGACAACTAAGCAAGCACTGGGCCTCCCGGTGGCTACCTACAACGCCAAATTGAAGGCGTTGGGGGTGTTAAACTCCTATCAGGAGTTGCGGGAGCCTCACCTCGTGAACCAATAAACGCGGCTCTCGCAGACGGCTCCTGGGCGCCGCCTGCTAAACCACTTACACATCCCACACACATGCATACCAGAAGGGACGGAGAAAATCCGGGTTCTGTGGCTCCACATGCTCTGGGTAGCTCTGCTTCCGCGTAACATGGACATGACTTCGCATGAAGGCAGACGACAAGCGCGGGTTCGCGCGCTTGAGAGGCAATATGGACCTAAAGACGGCGTCTACCACGTGGATATCACAGAGCCGTCGCCCCCGGGATTCTACACGGCTTCCGTAGTCCACCGGGCAATGAATATCGATGGGCTAACTTTCCGGGCCCCAAATTCAACGCGAGCGGAGGAAGTTGCAATCTCATCCCAGTTCTCATCCACGCTGCGCCTAGACTCCACAGGTACAGACAACTAAAACCCCTCGCCAACAATCGCTTCTTTCTGTTTCCCTCAGACGTAGCACAAGCTAAAGCTTGCGTTTTGTCACCTATGGTTCTGACGTTGACCATTTCAAAACTGCTTATACAGCTTCGTGGTCCCAGTGCCATGTGCCCATGACGTGAGCTTGAGGGTTGCCCTCTGCTGTACGGCATGTACGCAATTTCGCCCAGACTCCAGGCATCGAACGGCTCTATGTTCCCTTTTAGTCTTTCCTGCTTCTGTGCATTTCTTTTCGTGCCAAAGAACTACAGCGGAGTTCTTTTAGTGTTTTTAATGCTGCTAAAATTTCACCTGTTCGTTTGGGACGAAGTTAACAACACACGCGTCGCGCTTCCTTCTAGGAACGCCGTAGAGACATGACGGAATGCATCCACTGCGCCCAAAGAGTTACGGGTAGTGAACTTGAATGCACAGAGTATTGCCAATAAAGTTGACCAGCTTGAGTTTCTCATTTTGGCCCATGATCCCCACATAATGATAATTACCGAAACTTGGTTGCATGACGGCATTACTGACAGTGTTATTGTCCCCGCGTCACATAAAATGTTCCGAAGAGACCGACCTACCCGTGGTGGGGGCGTAGCCGTCATAATAAAAAACTGTTTGAATGGCACTGTTCTTAACCAGATAGATGATCATGAGAGTTTATTTGTTAGGGTAAACTGCTGGGGTAGTTTGTTCACAGTCTGCGCAGTGTACAGACCACCATCTGCCTCCCCCGATTTCTTGGTTGAGCTGTATGATCATATGTCTTTGTTCAAAGATGACCGCCTTATTCTCGCTGGTGATTTCAACCTTCCTTTACTTGATTGGGCTAACCCTGATTGTGTTTTTAATGATTCAACCAACCCTCTTTTGAATATTATGCTGATGTGTGATTTGGTGCAGACTGTCTCTGATTTCACTAGAGAAGTGGGTAACGCTCGTTCAATTCTTGATTTGGTATTTGTCAGCGCTAGTTTATCTGAATACAGTGTGCATGTTGACACGGCTATCTCTGATCACAAAAGCGTTCATTTGTCTTTGCTGCTTGATGCCCAGAAAAACCATAAGATAGCGAACAATAACACTGTAAAAATTTTTTCACGTGCCGATGATCTTGCGATCCTAGACAAACTCTGGGATTTATGTGATAACCTGCCTAGCGACGTCACAGCAATATGGACTACACTTAAGGACACTATTCACTTTTGCATTGAAAATTTTGTTCCCAACCAGCGTGTACGTACAAATAAGCCTAATCCGTGGATTACTAGAGAAATCATTCATTTGCATCGCAAAATTAAACGCGCTAAACGAAGCGGTCATAAAACTACCTGTTTTTGCACGCTGAAAACTCAGCTAGCTTCTAAGCTTTCCGAAGCAAAAAAAAACTACTTTTCGCAGGCACTGCCCAACTTCTTAAGAGAGAGCCCTGAGAAGTTTTGGCGTTACCTACGTGATTCTAAAGATGAGGTAAATCAGCTATCTATTGACGGCATGGTCTCGGAGATTCCTTTGGATATTGCAAATCACTTCAATAGTTTCTTTCATTCTGTCTTTGCCTCGAGTGATCCAGATTTGGAACTGCAGGTATCTGGATCTGATATATCAGGTGACTTTATAAGCTATGAAGGCGTACTAAACATGCTGCTAAACTTAAAAACGAAATCGGCAGTGGGGCCTGATGATATCCCTAATGAGTTTCTGCGCCGTTATTCCGAACCATTAGCCCACATTTTAACTCGCCTCTTCGAACTTTCATTAAAAGATTCTGTTGTCCCTGATGACTGGCGCTTAGCTCGCGTTGTTCCAATTTTTAAGAAAGGTGATCGTTTGAACGTTAACAATTACCGTCCCATATCGCTAACTTCAGGTACCTGCAAGCTTATGGAGCATGTTATATCTAAATATCTTATGTCATTTCTGGAAAAAAATAACATCCTGTCTCCCTTTCAACATGGTTTTAGAAGAGGCTTATCTACGGTTACTCAGCTCGTCACTACAGTTCATGAATTCGCTTCATCGATTGACAATGCTGGACAGGTTGACGTCATTTTTTTAGATTTCAGCAAGGCGTTTGATCGCGTCATGCACAATAAGCTCATCTTTAAACTTCAGCATCTTGGTCTTCCAACAGCACTTGTCAAATGGATTAAAACCTATCTTTCCAACAGAAAACAGTTCGTCGATGTTAAAAAATCTCATTCAGGTATTTTACCCGTTACCTCTGGTGTGCCTCAAGGCAGCGTACTTGGGCCTCTTTTATTCCTTATTTATATCAATGATTTGGTTAACTCCGTAAATACGTCCGAAGTCAGTATTAGACTATTCGCAGATGACTGCATTCTGTTTAAGAAAATTAGCAGCACTACCGACCAAGAATGCTTGCAGTCAAATCTTAATAATGTCCTAGAGTGGTGCACCCTTTGGTCCATGAAAATAAATAGCGACAAATCGGTTCTTCTTCAGGTTACTAACAAGAAAGCACCATACAGTTTTAATTACGCAATAAACAATCTTCCACTGCTACAGGTGAGCGAATACAAATATCTTGGAGTCACCATTACGAATCGCCTTTCATGGTCCAGCCACATTAATAGCATTTGCTCGTCTGCTTCAAGGAACCTCGGCCTTCTAAGACACAAGTTAAAACACGCTCCCTCTGAACTTAAACAACTTGCCTTCAACACACTAATTCGTCCGAAACTTGAGTATGCTTCCGTCGTATGGGATCCGCACTTAAAAAAGGATATAAAGAAACTTGAAATGATCCAAAGAAAAGCCGTCCGTTTCATTTTTAACGCTTACCATAGCTCTATCTCGCCATCCGTTCTGATGTCTACGAAGAACATATGCACTCTAGAAAGAAGGAGAGCACTCGCAAGGCTTAAATTTCTGTACTCATTTTACTCTAGTCAATTTAATATTAATCCTGCTCCCTATATATCCCCCCGTTCTACACGGCAGACACGCAATAGCCACAACCATAACCTTACCCCGTACTTTGCACGCACAAATACGTTCAAAAACTCATTTTTTCCCCGAACAATCACAACATGGAACTCACTGCCAGCAAATGTCTTTTCGGCTCAGGATGCCGCTGCTTTTGAAAAGAGTGTCTTATTGTATGTGTAAACTTAACAATATCATTGCCCTCTGTTTGGTTTTCTTCTTTTATTGTTGCCGGAACGCTGGATTTGCGTAGTGTTTGATATTATTTTTGCTTTTTGAATGTTGCCCCCCTGCTTGGTCTCTATGACTGCAGTATGTGTAAATAAATAAATAAATAAACCTGCCACTTCTTTTTGCTCCGAGATATAAAAAAGGCGAGTTAGTGCAAATCAACACTGCCTCGAGATGTCATCCACAATGGTCGATGTTTAGTTTTAGCAATTTGATCGACCGCTAGCATGTTGTAATATAACCCGTAACTTTACATTCAGCATTCCTTTACCAAAATTATATTCTATGAACTCAAGCCTGCAGTTGGTGCATGCTTGCTCAGCTTCTTTCCTCGCGAAGCGCAGAGGGGTTGTCGTGCTTGCTCGAATAATGAACGAGCTTAATTCCGCAAAAACATTCTTGATATTTGAAGGCTGCGTTCGTTAAGAGAGTAAAACATTCAGGAAAACTTTGAAGCGTCAAAAACAGAACAAAAAAATACGCTGGTGGAGGAAGTACTCGATACGGTGCGACTCACTATGTGAAACAAAACGCATCCTCAGCATGGTTGTCTTGTTTCAGAGCATAGTCAACAAATATAATCTTACGCATGTGTAACACCTCACGCAGCATACCCTGAGTGCTGTCCGTAGATAGAACTAGGTTTCAATCTACCACAGCTCGTGGTAGCTTGTACCACAGCTGTAGTTGCATGCTTTGGCGCTGCTCCTTTTCTTAGGATCAAAGTTTCCTTATATGTACACACACCGTGGAGGAAGCTCGTAGATTGTGGGGAGATATATAATTTCTGCCCGCGGTTAAACAACGGCTGATACAGTTCAATACCGCTGGACCCCACTCCGTGAACGCGTAAGCTCCCGAGCGCACGGCGGGCTTTGCGCTAGGGGAACAAAGGGACGACAAACTGCTGACAAAAACAGCGTTTCCTGCTGCAACAATAACGGCAGCTAGCAACAAAATAAGCTATGGAATCGAGCACGTCCGACTCACCAGCACGGTTATGAACGAATATTCGCGCGCGCTAGGGCAGGGGATACTCCGTGGCCGGACGGGACGAGATGAGGGAGAAAGTGTCTGCCGACGAAGCTTCGCCATTTGCCCCGCCAGCGAAGAACGGAGCGCCGCGCGTGAACGTCAGCGTGCGTCGTAGTTCCCCGAGCCGAAGACGGCCGTCTCAACCGCGCTTACGCCATCCACGGCGCTCGTGTCGCTACGACACCGGCGCCCTCTTTTCTTAGGTATGGTTTGGTTTATGAGGTTTAAGATCCCAAATCGATTCAGGCTATGAGGGACGCCATAGGGAAGGGCTTCGGAAATTTATACCACGTGGGGTTCATTAACGTGCAGTGTCATCGTACAGTATATGGGCCTCTAGAATTTAGCCTACATCGAAATCCGACCGCCGCGGCCGGGATCGAACCCGCGTCTTTTGCGTCTGCAGCCAGGCGCCGTTGCCACTGAGCCACCCCGGAGTTAAGATAATTAACAATGCTAGGGAGTATGCATCGCGGGGGGAGGCTGTTTTGATCCTGAGGGGTTTTCTTGATGGTATGTTGAAGAAGTTCAGAGAATGCGCCAGAACACGTAGCGCGAGAAGCGGCGACAATGGCTGCGTGGTATAGGGCATCAGGATATAACAAGTTTCTCGGATCGCGCCAGAGCTGGTTGAAATCTGCCTCCGGGCTGAACTTTTTTCACCTGGGTACCATTCGGACGGAAAGCTTCAGAACATTTCGGATATGCTCGGATCCATATTCGCCCTCATGCTCGGAGACAGGTCTTCACTCAAGTGCAGCGCCACGTCCGGTGCGATTTCGCAAAGAGGTACGCCTTAATTGGTCGAGAATAGCAGTTAGAAACGTGTCTTGCTTAAAGGGCAACTGAAGTGGTTTTAGAATGCCAGTAGTTTAAAATGGCCGGTTGCGTTGAAACATGCAGGTAAAGCCTGCGAAATCATTTTCCGCTACCATTTGAAATGATGGCGAAATCGTCGAATAAAGCGGCGTCGGCGCTCAGCTTCTCTGCAGTGTCCAGCGACGGTCACATGTCCCGATAATGACGTCACCTATGACGGCGTGAGTTTATGGCGAACAAACAGTTCTTTCATGGAAAAAACCAATGCCACGAGGCACGAGGCATTGTTTGGCGCCATCAGATGACACACAGCAGCATACAGGTGAAGGCAGCGGATATCTTAAATTTCGGCGATAATGACGTCACTAGGAGTTTCCCCGCATTCTCCAACAGAGTGAGGAGAAGCCTGAACATCGTCGCGATTTTAATTTACGATTATTTCTCAATTTTAAATGCTAGGGCAAAAATACTTTGCGTGCTTCACCTAGAAGCTTCATAGATTTGAATTCTTGAGTAACCTCGAATTCTCCAAAAACCGTTTCATCATCCTTTCAATACAGTTGCCCGCGCACCATTTTGAGAGTGGAGGCACATTGGCAGAGGTCAAGGCACTATTACGTTTTGCCGTATTAAGCTTTCTTTGCTGAAAATTAAATAATTTGGCAGAACTGCCTGTCTGGTTGGGTTTGATACCTTACAGTAAACCGCTAAACATCCCCAACTGAAGAAGGACCCGAGTCGACTCCAAAATGTCGGGATTTTTAAATGAACCGTATCTAGCCGGAAACGCTCATTTTTTTCAGGTGCTGCTGATGACAATAAACCTTAACACTTGCGTTTCAATACTTGCATGTGAACACGACCAAAATTAGAGGACAAGAAACAGACTTCCACTGCCAGCAGATGAGAGATGGCAGCATCCACCTCTTCTGCAAAGAAAATGTCAAAGTATGTGCGAACCTCCAAGAAAGAAAAAATGATACCTTCCTTCTAGGCTACTCACACCAAGAAAAGTAAAGGAAAACAAGCACTCACGAAGTAAAAAGTTCAAAACTAAAACGACGCATGTGGAACTAACGACTCCCAGTACACTAGTCTTGCAGTAATGGAAAGGGAATGGAATAGTAATAGTATAATCCACAATTATAAGCCTTTACATTAACCCTTTCGGACGCCACTGGGCATCTCCGGCAAAGAAGAGTATATTTTCTCCATCTAACAAATACCGCATAATCTAGAAAACTAATAAACATGTTTTCCAGCGAGAAACATCTGTCCATTATCCGCACGCATGTTTGGAATTCTGTACAAAGTGTTATCGTGCTCACAAAATAATGGCACGAGACGGACTAATATGATGATTTTTTTTCATTTTGTTATATTTTCTTTTTGTGCAATCCACGCCAACTGGCTGACCCAAATGATCGACCGAATGCGAGCCGCAGAATCTCCAATAAAATACAAAATTATATTTTACAGAGCGGCAGAATGATCTGCTCTCCAAGTGACAATTCTAGGGAGTACTATTCATTAATCTGGCTACATAATGTGCAAGCGCATTAAATAAGGGCGATTCTGTCATGTGCACAATTGCGTAGGAAGTGGAGGAAGAATAAGAGGAAAGGCAGGGAGGTTAACAGGAAGAATAATCGGTTTGTTACCCTACACGGGGGGAAGGGGGTGAGGGGATAAAAAAATGAAAGAGAAAGGGGAGTAGCAGAAAACGGAAGTCACACGGAAATCAGCGTTTGTTAAGTGAGAGCCTACCATGCAGGCCAGGAGTTCGCAAGCTGCCTTGGAGGCCTTCACCGCCGTCGATCGCCGCAGCGAGTGGCCGAGAATCTTCATTTCCGTCAGTGGGAGTGGATCTAGACGCTCCAGCGCACGGCTGAGAGACTGCCTTTCGGCATTGGAGGCAGGGCAGTCACAAAGAATGTGGGATATAGTCTCGTCACACCCGCAGATGACACATGCAGGGCTATTAGCCATACCGATTAGGAAAGAGTAACGGTTGGTGAAAGCGACACCAAGCCACAGGCGATACAGTAAAGTTTCTTCCCGTCGTGGTAGGTGGGATGGAAACCGGAGCTTCAGATCTTGGTCGAAGGATTTTAAACGTGAATTGGAATATTGGCTGGGATTCCAAGCGGCGATCCTGATGTCCCGTGCAAGTGCGCGAAGCCTGCCCGCTGCGTCTCATCTCGAAAGGGGGATGGACACAAAATCGCCGTCCTAGTGAGAAGTTCGCGCGACTTCATCCGCGCGGCGATTGCCTGCTATGCCGCTATGTCCCGGTAGCCATTGGTAGATAATCACAACTGCGTTTCGCAGCGTACGTAAGGTGTAAGGAAAAAAACAATACAACGCAGTTTTTTACACAGAGAGAGACATGCTGGATAAGGCAGTTCTTTAATGTACCACGAAGTAATCCCATTGCCACCCCTGTACAAAAATGTGGGTGGGTTGCCAGTGAATGGAAAGTCTAAAATGTGAGAAATGAGCTGCTCTGTAGACCTCCAGGTGAGCAGTTGGGACTTAGCCGGACACTTAGTTATTGATCCAAGTGAGTGAGTGAAAAACATTTATTGCTCCAAAAATCAGGTTTTAGCGGTGGGCCGATGTCGTCATGTCTTCGGCCTCTTCACAAGGTCGGCGCCCCTATTCCAGGGCACCGCTGAGTCTTGCTGCTTCGCAGGCGTGCTGCACCAGTGCCCTTTGGGCCGTGAGATCGCTGCTGGTCAGCAGGCCCTCCCATTGTTCCGCATTCGGGTCATTTAGCTCGTGAAATGCTCTGTTACGTTCGCATTCCCATGTGATGTGATATAGCGTGGGGGTTGCTCCGCACCACGGACATGTGTCCCTGTATTGTGTAGGGAACATTTTATGTAGTATGTATAAATTGTGGAAAGTCCCTGCTTGCAGTCTCCGCCAGCAGACCGCATCGTGCTGTGTTAATGATGTGTGGGGTGGTGGGTATTTGAATCTCCGCCCTCTGTAGTAGTTTAATATTTCTGCATACGTTGGTTCCACCGTCATGGGGTCCTCCAGGGTTTCTGACTGCCCTGCTCGGCTCGTGATCTCGCGAACTAGGCTGTCTACCCTCGAGTTACCCTCTATCCCGGTGTGTGCCGGTATCCAGAAAATCCTGTGTCTTAAGGTCTTATTTGGAAGCTTTGCTTCGAGGAGGATGCTCAGCGCTTCCTTGCTTATTTTGCCCTGTATGTAGGTCCTGCATGCTGCAGGAACTATTGATCCAAAATGATACTCCATTCAAGGATGAGTCCCTTGCATTTCTCTATTTTTAGGAGCTTTTCGTCACGAGCTGCTGCAGAAGAAGACGCCGATCCTCGCATGTAGCACGGGTACTTATCCTTGCAGACTGCCTCTCTGTTTTAGTCTCTCTCCAAACTTCCGGCACCTCTATATTGATGCGTTCCCTTAGGTTTTCGATTCCGTGCACAGTAAGGGAGGTCCGCTTTGTCTGGGTACCTGGTCATTCGGGTATCTATTTCAACGAGCTGGCTGACTTACTGGCAAGGTCAGCTCTCACAGCCCCTGTAATATATCCCGTGCTTCACCTCATTCTGTTGGAGACCTCCCTTTTCCAGCGCTTCCAACATATATCAGCCAGCTTGGGTTATTCTTTGCTGAATACCATAGATTTTCAACATTTAAAGTTCCCATGCAATGTCCGATCGTGTAAGTCCAGGCGGTGTGAAGTGTCCTTGATGTTTTTGCGATGCAGAATCCCCCACCTCAACTTGTACTTATGCAGATGCGAGTTCGCTACAAAAAACCTTTGTAACACATGCGGAGACGTTGAAACAATTTACCATTTTCTCCTTTCTTGCAGGCAGTTCGCATTTCAAAGAAAACAGTATTTGGAGGTCCCTATTTCGAGGTTAGGACTCCCTTTGTCTCTACCAGTTCTGCTCTCGTTTGGTGCGAGCGCCACGAGATTCTCGTTAAGCACTATTTGCGGCTACCTTCATGATTACATGATTGCAACTGGTCGCTTAACCTGTTAAATCCATGTCCAAAAACCGCATGATCAAAAAGCGTATTTTATTTTATTCCTGGTATATCTAATTTGCTTATTTACTGAAGAACTTTAACAATTCATACACATTTTCTAAATTCAATAATTCTACTATTCTACTTAGTTTTTTTTTTCCGCACATATACCTCCTTGCCATTCACCACCATATCTCGGCCAATCCCCCGCGTGAGTATGTGCATTGTCATGTGGAGAAGAACAAGAAGAAGCTTGCCATTCCGATTCATGTTTGGCTCCAATATTTTGTCGTAATCCTATGGAAATTTCCTTATTTATACCACTATACCTTGGCCAATCCCCCCACGTGGGTATGTGCCATTATAAAGAGGTGAAGAAGAAGAAGAAGATTCTTGGAAGATCCCTCCGTGTTGGTATGTGCAATCATTTCAAAGGCTAACAAAAACAACAACTACAAGCTTGCTTTCTCTTGCAGGGTTTTGTGGACGTCTTTTGGCCGTCATCGCAACGGCAACGGCCCTGCCTTGAGCAAGAAGCCCCGTGGGAATCAACCCGAGCAGGTACGAATGCTCTTTGTACGCCACTGACCGCTTGCTGCGCTCCTGCTCACCAAACGACACCGTCACCGCGCCTGACGCCATTGCTAACGGGACTTTCGATGCTTCATGAAACCATTCAAGGGACCGGTAGATAGCGAAACAGAGCAGCGCACTGAATGCGCTACACAGCTGCAACACGTGGGTCGAACTCTTCTTACATTAGGACCCTCAAAGCTGTCGAAAGCTGATCACAGTCTATGATTTCATAATGTCACTCACTTTTCTAACAGAACACCGCGCTAGTTAGCCCGGCAGGTGCACCAAAGGTCGCCAGACACACTCCAGACCACTGCAGTCGCCATTTCGATGAACACAAATTGCAAAAACGTCCGCGTAGTGTGCAGTCGTTGCGCGTTCAAAAAATATGACTCTCCACACTGGATTTCCTCCTAATCCGCGTGCAGCTTCGGGAGTTCAAGCCCATCATACCGTACAATACATTAACCAACCACCTTCTCACCGCCTGCAGAAGGCGTCTTGCAGCAGGTGTATATATGTTTGCTTCCGACATCTGTTTTACGCGAATACAAATAGGTGTTTCGCCCCGGCGCCCACTGCGAAACCCAAGAGGGTAATATGTACTTCAAAACATTTTCGTGTGTGCGGGGTGTGAAGGCCGAAGTCCTTATTGAGCACGTGAAAAGGGCTGCTGGGCTCGATACAAGATGTACAGCCGCTTCCACGCCAGAACGGCCTTCGCTCCCAGCCTCTTACAGGGGAGCGTCACGCGGAGGACCTATAACTTCCTTTTGCACATGAAGGGTCGTTGTCAAGCGAATTATCATGCCTTTTAATAACGGAAACGACATTTCTCGGTCTATGCTGTCTAGGAGCACTTGTTTAAACATCTTTTCTGCGTCTGCAGGCACTTTAGAAATCAATTCCTGTGAGCTTCTGATTCTCGATGGTTACTCTCACACCAGGGGCCACTGCAGCGAGCATGTTTTCTCTGCTATCCCGAAATCATCGTCGTGTCGATAATCAAGCTTTCAGTGTCACACTAGCATTTCTTTTTCTTTATATCCTTCATCTAAACGGCTCTCAGGACACCATCTCCTGGCCTCTATCCATTCAGTTACTGGCGAATCAGTTTAAAAAATGTGTATGTATTCCACAACTTTTCTTCGGTCGCTTTTGGTATATTTTATGATTTTTTTAGATATCTTTTCTCCTTTCACCAATTCCTTCCGTCGTAAGAGCAGTGATAAAAATGATTCGAGATAAATATTACCGTGGGCGCTTACGTTGCGATGTCCTTTTAGGGTCGGATGTCATGGAAGATTTTCGTTACTCGCGAAAGGATCCTTTTGCCGGAGGCCAAGATTAGCTCATCACGGCACTGTGTTCCAACGCTATAGTCGTATATTGTGTCGTGCTTTAGGACTGCAATACACTGTTTTTTTTTTTGCTATCACCTCAGAAAAATTCATTTTTCTGAAGAACAATGCATTGGTGTATGTGGTACCTAAAATGATCATGAACCATTTTCCCCAAAACGATAGAAACAGTACCTTTTATTTATTCAGTTTCAAAGCAGCTCCAAGGTAGCGATAACTGTACTGCATAATTGTTTCCTCTATTCCCTCCTGCTTGGACGCAATTTGAAAACATCGGAAAAGATAAGAGTTCTTTCGGTTACAGCTCAGGAAAGCCGGCCTCGGTTGCAGCATTGTTTGCATGCCGACTTGCGATCGCCACCCTGCGTTTAGAGTAAGCTATAAAATGAATCAGTGAAAAACCGTAGCGCAAAATGAGACAAGGACTGTGAAAAACGGACACACACCGCTATATGTGTGTGTCCACTGCAAGTCCATCTTTGTCAGTCGTTTTCTCTTTTTGTGCTTCATTTTTCCCTGAATAATAAATAAAAAAATCCAAGTATCTACCCTTGTATAAAAAGAAATTTTGTATTTTATTGATTAATGCAAACGGCAAGGCAAACACCGATTTTTATCAGATGAAGCCGAGTATGCATAGGGCAAGAAAGAAAAAGCAAGTGCGCCCTATCGCTTCAGCATCACCACCTCGTCTCAAATAGCTGTAACAGCAATCTAGCTCCAACCAGCGACACACAGATTATATCACTAGACAGTGGTAAGGTTGACCTTTACGAAACGTAACATTTATACCACCCAAATGTTTTCTTTACATTGTCAGAGATGAAATTGCGGACAGGTGTCGCGAGCTGCTGGCTCGGAAACTGCACGCAAGGAACACTGAGGAGCAGCCTTAAAATGCAATCAGTAATAAAGTGCAGGTGTGACTCTCTACCGCAAATACACCATTCATCAAACGCATTGAATGAAAAGATGCCCATGAAATTTGCAGCTGCGTGTGAGACTTCGTCCGAGGTAAACGGTGTCTTGACCATCGTAGTGTGTCGCGGACTTCCCCGCCAAACTGGTGGCCAGAGAGACGGTTGTCTTGATGAGTCCCGCAATAACTAACTTTTACTGGGCAGTGAGCTCTCTGTGGTGGCAGGATTCAGGCGAGCCAGCCCCGTAACAGTTACCTGCTCGAGCCAGGGGGCACTCTGCACTTGTGTGGTGCACGCGGACCCGCAAACGCTATCGTAGGAGTTTATGGCGCCGCTATACCCATCGCCTCTCTCCTTCTGGGGTGTACGGAAAGGGAGCAAAGCGCATTCTTTTCTTTTAAAGTAATTGTACTCTGCTGTATGTGTAAAATATTCATGCCTAGATATCTCCATCTGGCAGCAACGCGGTCACTGCCTTTCCTACGCAGAACCAGGAAAAATGGCCGCGGCTGCCACCACTGAGGAAGAGCACGACGACGAACTTGAACCCAAACAATACCCCACTAGCTTGGTCGTCATGGCGGCGGTTGTGGCCCTGACAACTGCACTCGGCGTCTTCTGGTTCCTGCTGCCCAGAGAGCGTAAGAGTGGCGCCACCACGACGGAGCCCCGGGGACCCCTTTGCAAGAACAGCCACTGCATGAACGCAGTCAAGATGCTCAAGGCCATCATGAAGCCTGGAGCGGACCCGTGCCATGACTTCTACACCTTCGTGTGCGGCAACTACGAGAACCCATCTGGCCAGGTGCTTGTCCAGATGGATGAGGAGATGTACAGCAGGCTAGCCCAAACACTGGAAGCCGCATGGTCGTATCCGTCGCGGGACCAGAGTGCTGCCCAGAAGGCGGGCGCCCTGTACAAGAACTGCATCGAGGGCCCATTGGACGAAACCGAGTCGCTGCGCACATTCGTAGAGTCCGTGGGTCTTGGCGCTAGCAGCTACGCGTACGCAGAGCCATTTAACAAGATCATCATGCTTTTTTTCAAGTACAACATCGTAACCGTCCTGGGCATGTCCCTAGAGGACGCCAAGCTCTCTCGTCGCAAACGACAGCTTGTCCTGACAATGAGCCTTTCTCATCTGCTCTGGTTGCGAGAGCGCAGCAAGAACCCGCGAACGGCGAACTTTTACCTCGCTCACATGCGAGCGTTTGGACCCAACCCCAGTTTTTTCAATGCCTTCTTCTGGGCGTCCGATATAATCACGGTCGAAAATGCAGCGCTTGGCATTGTATCCAACCCTGCGACACTAAAGATGGACCAGGATGCTGTCATCTCAACCGTGAATCTCCTGCAGAACTATACGCCCAGCGTACCATATGGTCGGTGGGCATCCCTGGTCTCCGTGCACTCCGGAGGTGTGTACGGCGCACAAGACGAAGTTGAGGTGAGGTACACAGATATGTCCGATCCCATATGCTCATCACTATAGAGAAACCCTTGGCCTGAATTCAGTTTTCCGGTCATGTGAAATATGGGCTAATAATCCATGGGCTCGCTTCTTACCACGAATGATTTGCTGACACTTTATATTTTCATTTGCATTTTGTTCTTGATGCTTGATGCTCTTGATGCTCTCTTGATGTTCTTGATGCTCTCAGTCGAGAAGGAAAATTGGTTGCCCGCCCACTCGCTGCTTGCAAGCGAAAGCGCACGGAAGCAACTTTTTAGTTTAATCGAGGCAAGATAATACAATGATAAATGCATCTCTCGATAGCAGTAGATTTGCGAAGTGGCTTGAGGGTGACTTTTAGTTTAGATAAGTCATTCAGTGTTATTGTTAGCACGTTGTTGCGTAGTGGGAAGAAGTAAGAAGGGTTTTTTGGCAGGCTAGTTGGTGCTTGTCGTTTATGATTAAACTGGGCGAAAAAAAAACGCGGACACAGACAGAAAACACGTACACACATACAGCGCAGAAATAAAATTTTCATGTATTTGTAATTTTAACCTACAAGAAAACGAACTGGGAAACGCAACCACTGTGTGAATTCAGACTCAACAAGAAAAAAAAAACACTCATTGGCGCTGTTCTGCTTGCCGACCTCAATGTTAGACTCTCTCCCTAGAATTGCAACGTCGACAATGAAATTATCAGCACACAGCGCATCACACTCTCTATAAGCGACCAAAAATCAATAGTTGTTCATGGAGCGCATTAGGACATGCGCCTGCACCTTGCAGCCGTGACACCCGTACGGACTGCCCTTGGCAAACCACTAGGGTAAGAGCGCTGAATCGTTGATGATTCATCACTGAAGCACTGCTATGCGACACTCAAAAAACACGACGCAGAGACAAGACGCAGACGCGATGACCAGGCAAGTAAGAAGCAGGGACAAACAGCTAAACAGCCTGAAGTACAAGACATGAAATTCGCTAGGTAATATACTTCGTCAGCGCTTGTATGTCTTGTCTGTGTCGCCTTTTTTCAGTGTTGTGCAGTAGCTCTTTGGTTGGCAAGAACCCCCTCGCTCCTGTTCATTTTCAAGTGGCAGCTGTCATCCCGCATTCTGAACAGGCTACGATCGTCCGCCGGGTGTACCAAGCTACACTGCTTTCGCTTGCCGACAGAGCGCCAGGCTGCCATTTGTTTACGCTGGTAAATTCATGAATAATTGTCGGAACTTCCGGATGAGTAAACATTTCTTCTCTCTTTTTCTCACTTTTTCTAACGTTCCTTGTAATCACGCAGAACAAAATAGAATGAAGGAAGACATGCACATGGTACTAGGCAGCCGGAAGCAAATCTGCCATGGCATTGTCTTCTCGCGCAGGTAAACCTGGCCGCCATGTCTTACATCGACCAGCTGTACGCCGACGTGGGGACCAAGCTCAGCCTTCTGATTGCATGGGAGATTATTCGCACTCTAATGCCACTCTCGTCTCGCCAGGTGGCCGCTTACTTCTACCGAGCAGAATACATAAAATCACGGTGCATCATAGCAGTCACGCAAGCCATGCAGGTCCCCCTTCTCTCTTGGTACCTCTTCAAAGCGGTGCCGCAGAGTACGGTGACCGCGGCACGAGAGATGACGGACCACATTCGAGAGTTCATAACGGGGAAAATTGAAAGCTCGAACTGGTTGGACAGGGCAACGAAACAGACGGCTATGGAAAAGGTTCGTGCCATGGAAGTCCACGTTGGTTTCCCAAAGTACTTCAGATCGGAGGAGGAACTCAACCTTATGTACCGCGCGTACCCGGACATCGGCAACAATTTTCTTACGCCGTGGCTGGACGGCATGAGCAAAACAATCACCTGGAAGACCACCAACCATTCTAGCTTCAAGTGAGTACAGGTAGTTTTCAAACCTGAAGGGCGCTAATTTGAAGACTAGCACCTGCCACCAACAAAGGCCCTCCGACGGCCTTGGCAGTCCAGAAAAACTTATTCCCCCTTCATCACGCTTTGTGACTATAAGCAGGATCATGGATAAGCGCTTAAGCTAGTGCTCAGATATTGGTACTTTTTGATTGCCGCACTAATCCTGATGACGGTAGGCAAGTTTTTGAGGGGCTTGAGGGTCTAAATGACTGCTATAGCATACAAGATCTGTGCGTACGAATAATGAGACCGCGTGAGACTTTTATCATAATAATCACGTTCCCAAGCCTGTGCTTTCAAACACAGTCATCAGCCATTCCAGCCACCTGCTATCGTTTCTAAAATATGCTCTCTCATTACACAGACTGAATAATGCGCAATACGAAGTGAACTCCGATGTAAAAAATTCTTACCGATCCTCGGAGCACCATGTGAATGCGTTAGCGCTTTCTGTTACTGTTGATTCTGTTGCAGCTCCGCCTTAAGGGTCTGTCACTATAGCGTTATTGGGTTGATGCCAGTGCATGAGTAATCTCTCTTAAGTAAGTGCCCGTACAATGATTATGTACCTTACATTCGTAGATATCTTGTAGTCCTCATATCACTGCTTGTGCAGTCGTACAGTGGCTAAGCGATGTGCCACTGCCACGGCAGCTCGCTGCTTGAAACACAGCCACCGGTGGGGCTTCTGCGACGCAGGTTGCTCTATCCGAGGGACCCCTCACGGCGAAAGACTAATTTAACTACCACCCACCACGGTAGGCAGTTTGCTAACAATCCGGCTGGAAGGTTTCCACTTACCACAGTATGCACGCTGCGATGACAACCCAAGATTCACGCCTTCGCATGCATCACGCGTGAGGGCAGTCGCCATTTCCTCTTGTACCGACCCTTCTATTTCTAACGCAGAAATAACGAGCTAATCGAGCGTGTCTGCTTCTTCTGGAATGGCGCAGCTTCCAGGTGACGCGGACGAACGCGGCGTACGTCCCGTACCGCAACAAGATGGTTCTCCCGGCGCCGACACTGCGACCGCCTGTATTCTCGCCCGCATTGCCCAAGGCGGTCAACTACGCCGCCCTGGGAGGAATCATTGGCCACGAGATCACGCACGCCTTCGATCTGCAAGGCAGCCTCATTGACGCGCAGGGACGCTGGATCAACTGGTGGTCCAACCACTCCAGGGAACAGTACTTAGAGCGGGTGTCATGTCTTCGTCGGTCGCACGGAGCGAATGACGTGAGTAGGGGCAGGCGCAACTGAGGTTTCGAGAGTGCATTGTTAATGAAATGTAATGCACATTACGGGACATCCTCACACTGCGCGCTACAGGGTAAAGAAGAGTGGCGATCTGGAAATCACTGCAGCCACTTGGGCTTCGCCGACCTCCGAGAGAATCTCATTGTATGGGCTCGCTTAGCGGTTACTCAAAGAAAGCCTCACTTAGGACACTGTGGGTTGTACCGTCGTGATTGCAATTAAGCAGCTGCTGTCTAGAACAGTCATTTGGAAAAGTCAAAACCTGGAGCTCACCGTTCTCGCCAAAATGCGCCGAGCTTGGGTGTTGCACTGAAACTACTGGCTTTAAAGAAAAAATGCTTTGTATGGGTGAAACGTCATTCGTATTCACATAACCTGGACTACTGCGGTTGCTAGCTTTTCCCAAATTACAAAACACCTTCGTGGTGCGAGAAATGCATCTCAGAAGCTGAGGAAATGAAGATTACAGGACCCCAGACCTTTGAGGATGCACAATCCTTTTACCAAGAAGCAGTCGCATTAGTGAAGGAAGCGTCTGGATAACGAACAGCGCGCAGAAATTAACTTGGGACCGCTCCCAGTTCAGCTCTTCAAATACGGGACGGTGCTGCATATGGATGAAACCTGATGTGGCGTCTGCATTCTTTTGACTGATATCACTAATATTATCGCCAACTAAGAAGAGGTAAATCTTATTGGTCTGCTCTGAGAATCCATAGTACACAGACTTTGGTTTGCAGGCTTTCGTATTTAGATGTTCTCGTTACCTCTACGAACCTCATGCTCAGTACCCGTCACCAAGAATTTTCTTTGACATCAGCATCTAATTTGGCGTTTTTCTTCAGTCCTAATCATAACCTAGGGTTGTCATTGTGAAGTGGTGGGTGCGTAAGAACTTTTATCGGTACACAAAAAACCGGCTAGGGTTCGAAAATTAGACATCTTGCTCACTGTCACTGTACCAAGTGGTGCGCACGGCGCGTAACCACGGCGAAGGGCTGTAGTGTACCGCTAGTAATATGCTCCGCATAAAACAAGAACTGGGCATTTGGAAAGAAAAAAACTTTAGGTCTGGAGCAAGAAACGAGACAGGTTTGTCGAGCGCAGCATGACCTCCTTATAAACGGCTTTCATCGTCAGAAATTTGAGCCACACTTCCTCCCCTTTAAGCGCATGAAGCAGTGGCGTTTGCGGGTCTCTGCAGCTGCCTGGGTTCTTACGTGCAAATCACTTTGCTGACAAGGACACTTTTTATTTTGTTTTATTGTTTTAATTTTTAACTCATTTTCTATTTCATTTTTAACTGATTTTTATTCACCTCAGGACACGCGTCCCTCGATCGCTTAGGAGTAGCATGTCTGACTCGTAGCCCAAACTTCTCAAATTCAATTGTCACCTCCTCCAAATTTTTCTTTTTAGTGCATTTAGTTTTCATTCTTACATGTCACAATGGTGTTTGCGTCGTGTTGCGACGTTATAACGACAATTTGAGCAATGTAATGAATTTCCATTTAGGGTGACGCCAAACAAGTGGTAGGCAGTCACGTGGTCGTTCGTGTTGTGACATCATGCTCCTCGTTAATGATTGCGGAGCCTGTGACATCACATGACCATCGGTCCATAAATTTCATCCTCACAAGCTAGGGATTGCAGCTGAATGTGAGCTCCGAAACTATCGAGTTAAAACAGTCGAAGAAGCTGCGGTCCTTGTGAACTAGAATAAGTATACACAAGATTAAATTTCGCGAAATGTCGTGGCAAATAGATAATCTGTAATGCAAATCGATCGCTTCAGTATGTTGCCATCGCCGGACAGCTATTTTTTGGGCGTTCCAACGAAATACGATGTGGCAGAGCAACAGCGTTTCTTAGTTACAATAGTTACACACTTTCCATGCTGGTGATCAGTTCCTTTGAACTGTGTCGTTTGACCCGAATGGGCAGCACAAAGGAGAATTTGTATGTAACGCCAGGTGCGGCGATGCGTGCTCTGAGGCCAGGCAGAAATAACGGCTGTCAAGGTATCTGGAGTCGTCAGTCATTCAGATCGACACTGGATGGATGGCACTTGTGACGAGGCAGTAAGCGGTTGCGCGAGCGTGGCAGCAGTTCAAGCCAATCTATAGAAACAATTTTACTGCCAGTGTTCTAGCTAGGTTGGGCCTTTGTATCGGAAACGTGATGAAGTAATTTTCGCAAAACACTACATTCTACGTCTTGTTAGCCACAGAATAGATATGTAAACAAAACTTAAGCCGCCGTGGTGGCTCAACGGTAATGGAGCTCGACTGCTGACCCGAAGGACGCAAGTTCAATCGCGGCCGCAGCGGTCGAAATTCGATGAAGGCAAAATTCTAGCGGCCCCTGTGCTGTGCGATGTCAGTGCCCACTAAAGAACCCCAGGTGGTCGAAATTTCCGGAGCCCTTCACTACGGCGTCCCTGATAGCATGAGTCGCTTTGGGACGTTAAACCTCATAAACCACACCAACCAAAACTTCATTCGTTTTAATATCTGTATCGAGGCTACATCAGAAAGTAAAATAGCAGCATAACTACGCGATGTACCCTCTACGAATAGCGGGTAACAGGCAGCAATTGCTTGCAGTCAAAACGCTAGAATTGTGCACACATTCATACGTAGTAGAAGTAAATTTGGAGCAGAACAAGTGAAGGAACGGCAGTTGATAGCTTCATTGGGCTTCAAGTACCTGCAAAGAAATGGCGCCGATTCTGTCTGAGCTTCAATTCAAGACTGCGCTCGCCTCGACAGGAATGGAACGGGCAGGATGATCAGTGTCACCCAACTGCAGGGCACAGCGGACTCCGAGAACATGGCAGACTTTGCCGGCTTAGTGTCCGCCCACCAGGCCTACGTGAGCCACGGCGACCGCCGGAGGCTGGGCGAGCTCAAGTACGACGCCAAGCAGCTCTTCTTCATCTCCTCGTGCGTCAAATGGTGCGCCGAGAGGAGCGTCCTTCAGGCCAGGCAGTACGCGCCTTTTGTGGACCGCTGTAACGTGCCCCTCAAGAACATGAAGGCCTTTGCGGAGGCCTTCAGGTGCCCCACCGGTGCGGCCATGCGTCCCTCGTCGCGCTGCTCCTTTTGGTGAACCTCGTGTGTTTACTAAATGACCACATTTACAAGTTACAAGCACAGTCCTCAGAGACATTAACGGGAACGCGCAAGCCCGTCGCCATGTAACCGGCTTGGGACATGCAGTGCCTTAAAGGGACCCAGAAGAGAAATTATGATTTCCAATAAACAAAGTGTTCCCATATATTTCTAATAACAATTGATCGCCTGCTCTTCCTCACTATCTTACTGTTGGTCCGTCAAAAAAAAAAACATTTGTCTGCTAGCAAATTTTAAAAATCTTCCGCCCAGTCGATTCAAACTCGTGACCTCCTTACCGATAAGGATGGGTTGCCATTGTTGTGAAGTGAGTGGCCTCTGAGATCCACAAAAAAGAAATCGGTCTTGACGCAATCATTTTACTTGCAAAATCGGCCGGTGACAGAAAAAACGATTTCGGTTCTTAGCCTTCTCTGCTTTAGAATGGCTCCTTTTTCGGGGAGAGTGGTCTCGTTGTGATAAGAACGCGTTATCTGATTTAAGCCGTCCAATTTCTCTTTGTCGTCCAGTACCTTTACGCACCCTCTCGTGAAGTCCTCCTGCGTATTACCGCTGAGTTCACACACATGCTAAGAGCGGTAATGAGACGCGATCGCACAAACGCCTTTTTCTTTTTCCAGGGTGCTACTAGGCGTAAAATAAAAAAAAGAATAGGAATTTACAACACAAATATATAAAAAGAATCAGAGTCCTTCTTTACGAAGCAGCACGCAAACGATGAATGTAATGTCTTTTCCTGTTTATCGCATCCATAAGAGTGGTTCCCCCCAATACCATCCTCCTCGGGAGCCGCACACACATTAAAGCAAACCCTAAGAACGTCCACAAAATGTATCACAGATCACAAAACTCCTACGAAGCACTTCTCTCGGGGCAGCATTCATTCGACGATGAGACGGAGGACCCTCATGGTAAAGTTCGACGCGTCGATATTTCTCCCACACAATATCAAAGCGAACGGGGAGTTTATATCTACTGATATATAAAAAAGCGCGTCATTAATTTAAACTCTCTTGGCAGCAATTCGATTGAAGTACAATTTCCAGGGCCATGGCGTAAGACCTAGAATAACGATACGAGGCGAGAGTTAAATCAGGTTCTCCTATCATTGCTCTCCTGTCTTCTGTGCCAGTCACGCCGACTAACTTAATTGCAGAAACAACCTATTTTGCGCATTAGCGTCTTAAGAGTGTGGCCTCTCTACCCGGCAACCAACTCTGTCCTCTACTTTGTCTCGAAGTCCATATCTGTTCCTTCATCTCTGAAGCCTTCTTTTCTGGGGTCCTCCTCACCCGGCGAGGCTACGATAATTGTGCCTTTTCAAAGCTCCTCTACACACACTCCAGCGAAGAGGGCCGCGGAGCCAGGTTTATTCCTGGAACCGAATTGTCGTTGTGCAGGCATCCATCGCTTCACGACCGCGCCGTCACCACTGAGCCGTGAGCACCGAAATCGCACGATATGTCGCTTCTTCTCAGGGCGGCATGTTCTTCAGTAGCTCTAGCTTGGCCTAGGCTCTTCACCGTCTTCCCAGCACCGGTTTTGATGTCTGACGTCGCTGTGCGCTGTTCTGCAGTATGTTTCGTCTGTCGTAGCCTATGCCGCATGCATGCCACTGCACTCGTTCTGCCCGTGCAGCCGTCCTGGTGGCTCAGCGGTTACTGCGCTTGGCTGCTCAAAGGAAACACGCGATTTATATCTCAGCCGCGTCCCAGGGTGGAAAAATGCTAAAGGCCCGTCTACTGTGCGCTGTCAATGCACGTCAAGGAACCCCAGGTGGTCGAAACTTCTGGAGCCCTTCACTACGACGTCTCTCGTAGTCTGAGTCTCCTTGGGACGTTAAACTCTCATAAACCAAACCATTCTATCCGTACACTGGGGCAAAGCGACGGGCGCGCCAGAAAGTCTGAAACCTAGAGTGCGATCTGGAGGGCTCAGTACTAAGTGGACTTCCTGGTTTCGTGATCTTGCAAGCGCAACTGGCCGAGCTCGGAATTGAGAGCATAACAAAGAAATTTTCTAGGCTCTTTATACACCGACGCTCAATAATCATGGTTGATGAATGAAGCCTCATCACAACACTCCACGTTCGTAGAAAATGTAGCAAAGGGGATTCTCCTGGCTAGGAGCACTGGCAGTTTGGCTGGCAAGGAAAGCGTGCGTGAAGAAATGGAAGAGGGCGATCACCTAAAATTCAAAGCAGTCAACATGTGGGAAAATGACCTTTCCATGTGCCTTTGTAATGCATGCTAGCATGACCCTGGCGAAAAGAACGAATGTAGTGAAGTCTGTCTGTAAACAAACCAGCAAGGCCGCCCTTCTCCACAGATTGGCTGGACAGCAGTCCCGAATTGTGAACATCCATGAAATTCCAGCCGGAGGTTCCCAGAGGTCACTGATTTCACGCCTAAAAGCAGTATAATGGGAGCCGAGAGAGGCACTGGCGACTGGCAATGTCGTTATGTGGCCTAACTTCGGAACTTGCTTACACACTCTCTGCTTGACGCAAGAGAGGTGGTGGCATACGTGGTAATGGTTTCTGCGAGTGTTCCTGAAGCGAAGTGTTCCTGAAGTCGAGTATCTCAATTCAATTCAATTCACCTTTATTTTCAACATTTCACATATGTTGATGGTCTCCCAAGCAAAAAACACTAGCAACAGCTTGACGACGCCAGGAAACCGGCGGCAGGCAACACTGACAGCAGTACAAAAAAATTCTATACAAGATATTAAGTGTTATACTTAACGAAACTGTCATAGTTTATCACAAATTTACAAAAATAAGAGATGCGCTAAGAGAAAACGAGAGCAATGTTCATAGCAATGTGGATAGGATAGTTAAAGTAGCCGAAGGCTTCTACACAAATCTCTAAAGTAGCAAATGCAATCAAAACGTTAATGAAAGGGGCAGTAGAGCAATGAAACATCATGCAATCAACGAAGGAGAAAAAGTAAAGAATGGCCGAGGAGCAATAGAAAGGTGGAAAGCAGCTGGTGAGGATCAGGTAACAGCAGATTTGGTGAAAGACGGAGGAGAGATTCTGCTAGAAAAACTAGCCACCCCGTATACGCACTGCCTTGTGACCTCGAGTGCACCTGAAGCTTGCAAGAACGCTAATATTAATTCATAAGAAAGGAGACGTCAAGGACTTGAATTGCAGACCGATCAGCTTACTGTACATTGCCTATGGTAATCGCAAATAGAGTCAGGACAACATTAGACTTCCATGAACCAAATTATCAGGCAGGCTTTCGTAAAGGATACTCGGCAATAGACCATATTCACACTATCAATCAGGTGATAGAGAAATGAGCACAATATAAATCAACCCCTATATAATAGCCTGCATGTAACAAGTGAAGGCGGGCTAGTTGGTGGTTGAAAATGGAGTGCATACTGCTACCGCGCAAAACGACGCAGGACGAAGAGAGGAAAGCAAAGGACAAGACGCGGAACTTCAACTAAAGTTTAATCGAGGAAAACCTGCGTCCTGCATCGTTTTGCGCGGTAGCAATATGCACTCCATTATATAGCCTGCACTGAGTACGAGAAAACATTTGACTCAGTTGAAACGTCCACTGTCATGCAGGCATTGCGGAATCAGGGTGTAGAAGAGTGCTATGTGAAAATATTGGAAGATAACTGTAACGGTTGCACAGCTGCCATAGTCCTGCATAAAGTTAGCAATAAAATTCCATTAATGAAAGGTGTTAGGTAGGCAAACACTATCACGCCAATGCTATTCACCACCTGTTTACAGGAGGTATTCCGGGGCTTGAAATGGGAACAGCTGGGGATAAGGGTTAATAGTTAAGTAATCTGCGATTCGCTGATGGCATTCCCCTGCCAAGTCACTCATGACATTAACCGCAAAGCATGATCAATTGGATAGGCAGGCAGAGTAGAACGGTGGGGCTAAAAATCAACGTGCAGAAAACCGAAGTGACATTCAACAGTCTAGCAAAGGAACAGCAGTTCGCTATTGGTAGCGAGGTGCTGCAAGTAGTAAGAGAATGTATCTACTTAGGGCAGGTAGTAACCGCTCAACCGCATCATTAGAGAGAAATAACTAGAGGAATAAGAATGGGGTGGAGCGCATACGGCAGGTTGTCTCAGATCATGAATGGCAGTTTACCAATATCCCTCAAGAGAAAAGTATACAACTGCTTTATATTACCGGTACTCACCTATGGGGAAAACATGGAGGCGAGGAAAGAGGGCTCAGCTTAAGTTAAGAAAAACACAAAAAAAGAAAAATTATAGGTGTATCGTTAAGAGGCGGGAAGCGGGTGGAGTGGGTGAGGGAACAAAGACCGGTTATTGACGTCGTAGCCGAAATGAAGAGGAAGAAATGGCCTTTGGCACTGCATGTAATGCTAAGGCAAAGTAACCGCTGGTCCTTAAGGGTAACGGAGTGGATTCCAAGTGGAGGCAAGCGTAGCATGGGGTGGCAGAAAGTTAGGCGGGCGGATGAGAATAAGAAGTTTGCGGGATTACGGTGGCCCGAACTTGCAAACGACACGGTTAATTGGGGACACATGACAGAGACTTTGCTCTGCCGTGGGCGTAGTCAGGCTGATGATGATTATGACGGCATGCAAGCTTCCCCAGCGCACTCATTGTCTCCATGTGCATGGTCAGGTGCTCGACGCACGTACTTTACTGCCTACCATCGTCCCCAGTGGTGCCGTGCAAGATGGTTGGTGTTTATGGCTCATGGGGTTTGACGTCCCAGATCGATTCAGGCTATGACGGACGCCGTAGTG
This sequence comes from Amblyomma mixtum, assembly GCF_055824585.1. Lineage (NCBI taxonomy): Eukaryota > Metazoa > Arthropoda > Arachnida > Ixodida > Ixodidae > Amblyomma > Amblyomma mixtum. The sequence goes on from NC_143019.1 coordinate 129,773,664, forward strand.
AAGGGCTCCGGAAATTTCGACCACCTGTAGTTCTTTAACGTGCACTGACATCGCACAGTACATGGGCCTCTAGAATTTTGCCTCCATCGAGATTTGGCCGCCGCGGCTGGGACCGAACCAGCGTCTTTCGGATCAGCAACCGAGCACCATAACTACAGAGCGACCGCGGCAGCTCAGTGCCCCGCAAGAGAACTGGTGAGGAGGCTGAGAGGGAAGCTCAGGGAAAACAACAAGACATTACTATTTACTCTTATTTACATCATGAAGCAAATGAAAGACTGTACTGGGTATGAAATGATTAGAGAAATCCTCCCCATGAAGCAGACGGGCGCTCTTTTATAGCGTTTTCGCCTCCTGTTCCAGCCCTTTCCCGCCAAGCAGCAGGTTTCGTCGGCGCGGCCCTTGGGACAGCGAAGCAAGGAAGGGCAGCGGTTTCCCTACTGTGCTGAACCAGACAGACATTGTTCGTCACGGCATGCGCTGCTCGTTGAATGAGATTATCTGGAATGGACTCTCTTGGCTGTTTTGGTGGAATTCGGCAGAAGTAGGAATCCCGAACGTTGGTGAAAGCAAGCAAGTGTTTTTTTCGTAGAAGCGGTCCCCCGTGACTTGCCAGTCGATGAAGTGGCGAATTAGTCTTGGTGGGCATCAACGCAACCCGGATGACTCGCATACCATACAGCGATGAAGGGGACGAAGTCACATGGCACTTTTATTTGTACCTATCTTACTGTGGCTACACTGTTTTTAGATATTGTGTGTCAAGTAAACAGGTGTGATTTAGGCGGCTGAAAAAAGCTTCGGCTGTGGCACTGCCGAGGTCGGCAGAAGGGATGACGAAGTCAATTCAGTGTCAGCTTATGCGTATTGTCTCTTGCAGTTACCAAGTACCTCCAATAGCACAATAAGTTCATATCGCATAGTCTACGCGTATTGGGTTGTTCTGAATACGCGCCGAAATACTGAGAGGTAAATATGGACCTATTACTTGTGCAGCTGCAAATTTTCATACATTCGATTCAGTGTGGTCCTTGCGGTGGTTGAAAAATAGCCACCAAGAAAGAAACTTCCTTGAACAGTAGGTTCAGGTCATTATGGTTGCGCACACTATTTGCAATATAGCGCAGAATTTCATCCTCTTCGTAGGACAAACATGGCATTACGACCTCTGAGCGCCGCGTGCGGCACAAAGTTTCTTAAGAAGCCAAGGAAGCGCCCTCTGCAATATAAGCTACGATTATCATTCTACTTTGTATAAGCTCAGCTCCCTCCGAGGAGGGATGGAACATACTCCTCAGAAGGCCAGAAAAACCCACCCAACTGGCACTCGTTTCATGGGTTCAGGAAGTCTCTCCACCTGTCCTCTAGAAACCCACCCCGGCATATGAAAAATTCGCTCTTCCCATATTGACAGAAAGTCAATTTATAAAAAAGGCAGTAAAATACCAGACAGCGCGAGCCGACGAGCGAGAAGGTCAATGAATTATCCACGTATCAGCTTGGAAAAACCAGTAGCATTGAAACAAAGTGTGAAGGGTGCTAGGCAGGGTCGGCTGCAGACCTTGTGCAGGCAGTGCGCAGACAGCCAAGACGGTGTGTTGTACGCTTATGTGCTTCCGCACGCTTCATCGCCGCATTATGACAACTTTGTCAAGGCCTAAGGGCCCCACCGACCGCCGCACTAAAGGGGGGGGGGGGGGGGTGCAGCACCGCAGCATGACCGCGCCATGTCATACCGGATGACATCCGGCCAGCTGTGCATCAACTGCCCGTTGACAGAAATTCAGTCTGATCACGTCGACATCTTACAGTGTATATCTGTAAATCCCGGGCCCATGTAGCGAAAGCAGAGCACTTCAGGTCCACACGGAACGTGGTAGGTTCATTCTTATCCGCTGTAACCACTTGTATGATACTGCAATGACATGTGTTTATTATTGTTGAATATATTAACCCACCCCTTATGTAATACCCCCTGAAGGGGGTCTTTAAGGTGAAGAAAATGAAGAAGTGAAGTAGGTGCACTGGGTGCACTGTCCGCACGCTGTATGCTCGTTAAAGCACACAAAAGTGGAGAGCCAAAGGCGAGGCATACCACGTGACTGGCGGGGCCAACTGGGCTCTTAACCTTCTCAAATTCCTGCCCTTGGAGGGTCCCCGACCATGCGCCACCCCTGTCTCGCGCCCACCGCGCTTCTCCATCTAATTTAGGAAATTTGCCCAACTGGCACTCATGCACGCAATGATTGACCGTGCATAGGCCATCGGCGTGCACTTGGCCGGCTGTAGGTGTTAGCAGCGCACACGAAACAAGGACGGACAGAAAAGGGAACGAAATACAGCGCTGACTTTCAGCTGAGCTTCATTGGAAAAATCAGCGACTTTTATACAAAGAGTTTTTAACATGTGACTCAGAAGATGTCAAAACGTCCTACTACATGTGCCATCAAAAATCTCTGATACTCTAGATAAACCCTGATAAAGAACGTTATTGAAAACACTGAGGAATGCTGAGAAAACATGAAAGGTCAATCAGATGAAACGGGTCAGATCTGTGCCACCCCACCTTTTTCCTTAAGACACGTGCCACTTAAAACCATCTAAAGGGTGTCGTGATCAACAACGGTGAAGAAACAACAATGGAAAACCCTGTCAAAAAATTTTGATACCAAAATACAAAATCAAGTGAAGCTAGCTGTACATGGGCTCCCGGTTTCAAAAAGTAAAAGAAAATCAAATGACAAAGACAGGACTGAAACGGCTTAAAAACACATTAAGTAAAACAGCATAAAACCCATGTTATCCCACCCGTTAAACAGTGTCCAATTTTACGGGCGCGCGCCTGCGGCCTGCAAGAATCCAAGTTCTTTATCCAGGAGCACTATGGACGCAGCGCTGACGCAACTGTCCCCTTTCTGTTCGATGGCTTTTGCCTCGATAATCTCCCTCGTGGTCTGATCGCTGCTTCTACTTAAAATCGTGGTTTCCTGGAACCGTGGTATGCACTTCTTGCAATCGCTGCAGTGCACAGCGAGATTAACTTCTCGTATGTTTCTCGTGAGCAGAGAGTGATAATTATTGTTGTGTTCTCGGAGTCGGTCCTTAAGACATCGGCCCTGTTTGCCCCTTCCGGGGCTGAAAACAGCACTGTGAACTTCACTTTTTTGCCTATCCGTTTCAAATTGTGGGAGATGCTGTGCAAATAGAGTACTACAACCAGGTTTCGTTTCTTTTCACTCTCAGCCGAGGCTTTCACACATCCCGTGCTTTTGCTTTTCACTTCCCTGTAGATTCGTTCAGCCACCGAGATGATGATCTGCTCCGGGTCACCAATTTCTTTCAACCTCGCAGTCTTTTGATAAAAACTGCGCTCCATGGTATGTGAACAGGATTTGTGCAAAGCATTTGTCAGACACAGGTTAATAATGGAACGTTTTACTGCTTTTAATGCTTTGCTGCGGGAAAGGTTATATAGGACAAACAGGGCCGATGTCTTAACGACCGACTCCGAGAACACAACAATAATTATCACTCTCTGCTCAAGAGAAACATACGAGAAGGAAATCCCGCTTTGCACTGCAGCGATTGCAATAAGTCCATACCATGGTTCCAGGAAACCACGATTTTAAGTAGAAGCAGCGATCAGACCACGATGGAGATTATCGAGACAAAAGCCATCGAACAGAAAGGGGACAGGTGCGTCAGCTGCGTCCATAGTGATCCTGGATAAAGAACTTGGATTCTTGCAGGCCGCAGGCGCGCACCCGTAAAGTTGGACACTGTTTAACGGGTGGGATAACATGGGTCTTACGCTGTTTTAGTTAATGTGTTTTTATGCCGTTTCAGTCCTGTCTTTGTCATTTTATTTTCTTTTTCCTTTTTGACAACGGGAGCCCATGTACAGCTTCACCTGCTTTTGCATTTTGGTATCAAAATATTTTGACAGGGTTTTCCAGTGTTGTTTCTTCACCGTTGTTTATCATGACACCCTTCAGATGGTTTTAAGCGGCACGTGTCTTAAGGAAAAAGGTGGGCGTAGCACAGATCTGACCCGTTTCATCTGATTGACCTTTCATGTTTTCTCAGCATTCCTCAGTGTTTTCAATCACGTTCTTTATCAGGGTTTATCTAGAGCATCAGAGATTTTTGATGGCACATGTAGTAGGACGTTTTGACACCTTCTGAGTCACAAGTTCAAAATTCTTTGTATAAAAGTCGCTGATTTTTCCAATGAAGCTCAGTTGGAAGTCAGCGCTGTGCTTCGTTCCCTTTTCTGTCCGTCCTTATTTCGTGTGCGCTGCTAACACCTACAGCTTGAAAAACCAACAAGCCCAAGAAAAGACTATTCTGACTTGGCCGGCAATTGTCTAGAGTTATGCGGCCTCTTTACTGTCTTTTTTGGTTCCCATGCTCATTCTAAGGTTGTCTCACGGGGGTTCAAAAATGCTCTCCTGTCTCCGCGCTTGCTGGAAGCGCGTTTTTCTTTTTAATGCGGGTGCAGGTTTACGGTACATCCTCGTTCTCTATAACCGGTTTGCGCGGCCACAGTTTTTCGTTGTGTGTTAAATGCGTCGCCATTACCCTAATACTGATGAAGTAGCACTTCCCTCGTTCGTAATGACCTAGCCTTCGTTATGTCAGTGGCCGTTATAGGCGTATTTGACTGTAATGTGAACTGATCCTCCCACGCTACTACAAAGAGTGCAGTTAGAATTGTAAGTCGTCGTTAGCACAATAAATGTAGTCAGTCTTGTTGCAGGATCTACCTATATTATCCGTACATTTGTGCTCGAAATTGAAAGTGAGCGTCCTGTGTTTGTGTGCAGGGCATCAGAAAATATGTGATAGCTCTGCCTCCAATAATCGACATTTGGTTAATGCATATTTTTGAAATTACGTGAGACATCGCTGTCTGTACCGCACTTTAGCACTTTTCGACCCGGCTTTAGACAACAGCCATGAATGCAAGTAGTCTTCGAAATTTTCAACTGCAGCAGCATTTAAGAAACTGTACTGAAACTGAGATGCCATGTTCCAGTGAGGGAATCTCTTACTTGATTTGCAGGGTATCCTTACTGTGCCGGCACCTGGTCTTGCATAGCCTTGCTTGTCGCCGGAGTTCCTAAGTGAAATTTAGTGGCGCCGCAGGCCTGTGTTTTAGCACTCAGAGCACAGCAAATCTATTAAGGGGAATTTCAACACAAATGTGTAGATGGGCATGTGGAGCTTAACGCTTCAAAGGATCACATGCTGTAGTAGAGAGCTAAAGATATATAAAAACTGGCAGTGGATCCTTTACGAGCGCTTACATTGCAAACTACACAGGCATTTTCTCACATCTCCTCAGACAGAATGAGGCGGCCGCCGCGTTTGTGATTCAGTTTCACGGCCTCAGTAGTTGAAAGTCATATCCGCTGAGCCACCACGGTGAACCACTGCAGCATAAGCTCAAAATCCCCGTTCAATAAGCTCAAAATACCTGCGCTTGTCGCTATTTTACAATATTCTTAACACTAGAACAGGCATTGATAAGGTTAAATATCTAAAAAAACCAACTTATGTATCTGCACGAACGGACCATTCCCGAAAAGTGTGTGAATATGCATGTCGAATAAACTTATTTAAGAACAGCTTCTTCCCTAAAACAGTACACGAGTGGAATGGTTTGCCTGCCGAAATTGTTTCCGTGACCCCTTCGTCTTTTATCCAGGATCTCAAAAATATTCTTTTTAATGGGCTTTAGCATTTCTTTTAACTTCTCATACCTGTGTTTCCATTACCACAATACAGTGGGATTAAGGGATGCAAATAGTGATGTTTCATGCTTTTAAATTTTCTGCTGAATTATATCATCTGTGCACTTATATTGTTTTATTCTTTCCCCCCTACACTAATGCCCGCAAGGGCGCTGTAGGTATATAAATAAATAAATAAATAAACGTAGTTTTATCTTTTTTTTTCATGAATACTGCCTTCTCTGCTTACCATTCTCTGGGTTCCTGTGCAGTGCACTCTACGCGTAACAAATTATTTTGTGCGGCCGTTGTATTTTAACTTTTTTCTTAGTACCATGCAACTATGTATTGCAAGCAAGTCTACTGAATATAATAAAAACCGCAATAATTAAGCACGGCTTCTAAAGATGGTTTCTTTAATTTTATTATGCATATCAAACCAAGAAATAGTGCGGAGGCAGAATCTTCGGATTTGTTTCAACATATTGTTACGACGAAGTGGAAGTAGTAAGCGAATATGTATACTTAAGGCAGGTAGTGACCGCTGATCCGGATCATGAGAGGGAAATAACTAGAAGAATAAGAATGGGGTGGAATGCATATGGCAGGTTCTCTCAGATCATGAATGGCAGTTTACCAATTTCCCCCAACAGAAAACTGTACAACATCTGTACCTTACCGGTGCTCACCTACGGGGCAGAAGCGTGGAGGCTGACAGAGAGGGTTCAGCTTAAGTTAAGGACAACGCAGCAAGCTATGGAAAGAAAAATGATAGGTGTAACGTTAAGAAATCGGAAGTGGACGGAGTGGGTGAGAGAACAAACGCGGGTTAATAACATTCTGGTTGAAATCAAGAGGAAGTGGGCTTGGGCAGGGCATGTAATGCGAAGGGAAGAAAACCGCTTGTCCTTAAGGGTAACGGAGTGGATTCCAAGAGAAGGCAAACGTAGCAGAGGGCGGCAGAAAATTAGGTGGGCGGATGAGATTAAGGAATTTGCGGGAATATGGTGGCCGCGCCTAGCGAAGAACAGGGTTAATTGGAGAGACATGGGAGAGGCCTTTGCCCTGCAGTGGGTGTAGTCAGGTTGATGATGATGATGATGAAGCGGAAGTGGAAGACGTATTGGCCTCCCGCGTGAAACGGATGAACGAAGTGGAAGAGTTTGATGGGGCTCCCTGTTCGGGTTGGTGTTCCCTGTTAAGAACTATTCATTCTAGACCCCTGCCGCTTATAAATAAATGTAAATAGTATTCCCCCGCAACATCCCTACTGAACTCCGCGCAGACGCCTGCGGTTACGGGATCGGAGCAGTGCTGGCACAACGCTCCCGGGGCCCACACCACGTGGTTGCGTATGCTAGCCGCCTGCTCTCACCTGCCGAGCGAAATTACTCGATTACGGAACGTGAGTGCCTCGCCCTGGTTTGGGTGTAGCTAAATTCCGGCCATACTTGTTCAGGCGGGCTTTTTCTGTTGTCACGGACCACCATGCCGTTTGCTGGTTGTCCTCGCTGTAAGTCCCGTCCTGGCGTCTTGGCCGCTGGCCGCTGGAGGCCTTCAGGAGTATTCGTACACTATCGTGTACAAGGCTGGACCTCTCCATCAAGACGCTGACTGCCTGTCCCGGTACCCTTTCGAGCCACCTGCTCTCAGTGGCACTGACGATATCCCTTCTCCGTTTGGCATTTCTGATCTACACATCTCCGAGGAGCAGCGCAAAGACCCATATTTGCAAACCATCATCGAGGGCCTCAGCTCTCGAAGCTCGAAGTGCTCCCTGCAGCTCTTCGTTACCAAAAATGGCATCCTCTATCGCCGCAACTTCCGTCCTTACAGGCCCTCTCTTAGCAAAAACTAATACGTTTGGAATATACGGTGGGCTATTTAAATTGTATTTTAGACATATTTTGTATTCATGAATGCACTAAAAATATGTAGGAAATACGTTCCTGAAATTTCATGCTTGGTATTCGAAATATATTTTTAAAATGTGCCAAATATACCTCACTTAAAGCATACTTCGAGCACTTTTCAAATACTAGAAAAAATATGCATGCAGTTTTATCATCTTGTCAGTGTATTAAAAGTGTATTTTCGGAAATATGAAATTAATTCATGGAAAGTATACTTCAATTCTAGAAAACGGGCAGCCCTTGTAAACGTATATGTATGCAGTTTTAGCATCTTGTCAATGTATTAAAAGTGAACTTTCGTAAATATGAAATTAATTCATCCGAAATATACTTCAATTCTAACAAACGGGCAGTCCTTTTAAACGTCTTTGCACACTTCTAGCTGCCGTTGAACAGTCGAGTGCTCGAAATCGCGTTTCGGGAAATGGCATTTGCGTGTCGTCAATGTATTTCAAGTGTACTTCCGTAAATACGAAATTAATTCGTCCAAATAACACTGAAATTTTAGCAAATTGGCAGTCCGCATTAGCATGTTTGCAGCGCACTACAAGCTGTCGTTGAACATTCTAATGCTCAAAATCGAGTTTCGGGATCGCATTTTGGTGCTGGCCATCTATTTAAAGTGTACTTTCGTAAATACGCAATTAATCCGTCTGAATATATTTAAATTCTAGCAAATGGGTTGTCCGCGTAAACATATTTGCATTACTCTTCAAGCTACCATGGAACAATCTAGGGCTCGAAATGACGTTTCAGCGAAGAGTGAAAACTTTCCCTTTCTTGTCATCCTTTCGTTTATGGTAACTTCTAGCAGGAAGGTGATCACCACTTATACCCCTGCTACACGGACGCTTCGAATGCCTTCCAACCGCATGTCATCTAACGATGCTACACGTGTTCTGTCTAAGGGAGTGCTTGAAGATAATATTACGCCAATGAATATTAACCGCGTTGCATGAAATTTCCCCGGGAGTGCGCCGATGAAGACGACAGCACTCATACTGTTGTTTACATCGCTTGTTTACATAACATAAAACGCAATCTGCGCTTTCGTTCTATTAAACAATCTGTTTTCTTTTTTACTGGTTGTACTCGTGCTTGTTTACGCAGTGCGACAATGTGTGGGAAGCGATGATGCGATCGCGCGCCTGAGAAAGCCGGGTTGTTGGAATCGCGCAGGACTGGCGCTTCTCGCTTCTTGTCCCGGCTTTCTCCGACGTGACCAGTACTTTTTTTAAACTACTTTATCCAGAAGTATGTCTGGCGACTGTTATCCACAAGCTAGCGTCGGCGACGACTGCTGCTGGCCGTAAAGCACGGCTCGGCAGTCTGGCTCACACCGGCGATTCCCGTTCATCGTACGCGTGCCCTGCGATGTAAGCAATAGTTGATTTCAGGTCACTGTTGCCAAAACTACACCTGGTGACCATTTGCATTCGCTAAAGCTCTTCACAACCGCCGAAATCACAGATCCAACCCTGCGAACTCGCTGGGCCTAGTCGTCGCGGAAGGGAACAGAGCCGTCGTCGACTGAAATTGATTTGGCAAGCGCTTATCGCTGGTGAGTGTTCAGGTGTGCACACGTGAAATATAGCCGTTCGCTTCGCTCATTTAGAAGCGCGAGCATATACACACCGCGGCCTCGTCACCGTGCTCTCGCTCAGCCGCCGACAAGGCTGACCGTCCGCCGACCGGATTCGTCGGTGTCGTTGGCCTGAAAAACGTGTCCCTCTAGAATCATATTATAGTAAACTAGATATTTCACTATAATTACATGCTGTTGTTCAGCGTGATTTATACTGCCGTTGTCGGACTAGTGTGACTGCAGTCGACGTTGTCGCTGTACACTGAAAACGAGCTGAGGCTTTCGAATGCGTTTCGAAAGTGTCGTGCAGCACCGCGGCAGTCCGTCGAGTCCGAATGTCATTCCTATTCTCGAATGTCATTCCGCTCAATGTCATTCGAACATTTCCGTGTGAGAACGTGATAGCGTTATACCAGCAAAAGCGCCTTGGGTACTTCTGGGTCCGAATAAGCCAGCGGAAAGGACCCCGTCTGGCAGGGCAGACCGGCTCCCTTACACACCCATGTATCTGTTGGTTGACAATTCGACTCCTGACCTGTGCCTGACGCCAGTTTCAACGAGCAATTCCGTTCTCAATTAACCTCAGATTCGAACGCGACCAGTAGGGTACTTCTGCGATAATTTGGCAGCCCACAGTATTTGCGCAAAAAAAGGCCTCACCGTGCAAAATAGTGCGTCGCTTTCGCTGGGTATATATACGGCAAGCCAAGTATAGCGCTTGTATGATTTGTTGTTTGCCGTGTCGCTGTCGTCTTGGTATGCTGTGTGTAGGTATCTGCCGTTCCCATTCAATCACTTGACCTTAAAATATCAGACTCCTGTTGATTAATGATAAATACCCGTGTAAGATTTGTTCTCCGGTTGAAGAATTAACCCGTGCCATTCCATGGAGCCGCCCAGTAGACTTTCTTTAAGCCCGAGTAAACATATTTTTAATGTATTAAATGTATATTTTTAGTATATTTCTAATGTATATTTTTATTATATTTTTAATGCATTATAAATATGCTAAGCGGGCAAAAATGTACTTTTCACGTATTTTTAAGAACGTTTAAAATATTATTCCTAGTATACTTAGAAAGCATTCGTATTGCAGTTTAAGCATAGGGACAAAAAATGCGAAACAAATATGAAATTAATACAATATGTTTGAAATGCATTTTTAGCACATCCTCTTTTTGTCAGCACATAGCACATCCTCTATGATGTCATACAATTTCCAGGATACAAATGCGCATCAGTTTCACGGAGTAATAAGAGAGGGGGAGGTGTGGCCATTTATGTAATGAACTACCTAAACTATGTCACCATTGAAGATTTCTGTGTCATAGATCAGCACTTTGAGTGTGTCATGTTAAAATGTGTTGGTACCCTATTTGCCGTTATATACAGGCCGCCTTCTGGATCACAGGCAATGTTTTTAGTATTTCTTGAAAATATGTTAGAACAGTGCATGCAGTTTAAGTCGCCTGTAGTTATTTGTGGTGATTTCAATATCGATCTCTTATTGCCTGAATCTAATCAGCAAAGGATGCTTGATATTTTTTTCTCGTTTGGTTGTGAAAATGTGATACATATGCCAACTAGAGTGACTGATATGTGCCGTACTTTACTAGATGTGTGCTTCACAAGCTACAAAAAGGATGATGTGCAAGCAGGTCTACTGATAGCTGATGTTAGTGACCATTTGCCGATTTTCATGTCATTTAAACCATACTTTACAACACAGAGTCATTCCAAAATCAGTGCACCGATTACATACAGAATCATTAATGAAGCAAAGACCACAATATTTAGAAACTTAGTAGCAGAAACAAGTTGGGCAGAGGTTTTTCAACTATCTGACCCCGTTACAGCATATGACGTCTTTATTAAAACAGTTACCGAGCTCTATAATCAAGCCTTTCCTACAGTGCAATTCAAAAAGTGTAAAAAAGCCAGAAAACCATGGATAAATGCTGAACTTCTGAGAAGAATTAGAAATCGTGACAAACTATTTGCCTCTTTTATCAGAACGAAAAATATAGACAGTTTGATTGAGTATAAACGAATTCGTAACAAATTAAGCTCTGATATTAAAAAAGCCAGGACCAGTTATTACGAACATAAGTTTACTGATATCTGCAACAACCCTAAACAGGTATGGAATACCGTAAACAAGCTAATGTCCAAAAATGAAAGAGACGGCATCTCTGAACTCGTTATAAATGGTGTGCCTTACACAGGGGCGTCGCTTGCTGACAAACTTAATGAGCATTTTCTCATATGAGGGCCTTCAAGTAAATCTCAGGCAAGTAACTGTGATTTTACATCGTATCTCACATCCAGCATTGAAAGCTCAATGTTCATGTTTCCAACTACAGAATTGGAAATCTGCACAGTAATCAAAAACTTAAAAAGTAGCAGTGCATGTGGCGCTGATGATATTAAAGTTCAACCTATAAAATCCGTTAGTCACATGATTAGTGAGCCGCTTACGCATATATGCAACCTGATTTAGAGTAGCGGAATATTTCCAGACAAACTAAAAATTGCAAAAGTCTCCGTCATACACAAGGGAGGCGATAGCAATGATATAAATAACTATAGGCCAATTTCGGTACTACCAGTCCTCTCGAAAGTAGTTGAACAGGTTATAAACATCAGACTACTAAACTTCTGCAAGCGAAACGATAACATCGCAGAACATCAATATGGATTTCAGAAAGAGAAATCTACTGAAATGGCGCTAATAAAAATTAAGGATAAGATAATAGACAATTTTGAGCAGAAAATATATACAATAGGTGTTTTTCTTGACTTTAGGAAGGCATTCGATTCTATAAAGCACCCGATATTGTTATACAAGTTATATAAATATGGCATTAGAGGAACGGCTCTCACATTAATAAAGAATTATCTCTCAAATCGTCAACAGTACACGAACATTCCGAATGCAAAGTCCAGCTTAGGTCTAATACATTATGGAGTTCCGCAAGGATCAATTCTTGGGCCGCTATTATTTCTTCTTTATATAAATGATGTAATTAACGTGCCCTCTACACCAGAAATAGTACTGTACGCTGACGATACCAATGTATTCTTCTGCGGACAAGATCTGGAAGGCCTCCAAGTAGAAACCAATATATGGCTGGAAAACTTATCCACATGGCTCCGCACTAACGAACTGCAGTTAAACACTAAAAAAAACTAAGTACATTATATTCCGCGCACGTAACAAGTGCATTAAACAAGAAATACTGATTCAATTTTGTGATGAATCTATTGAACGTGCAATATCTCATAAATTTCTTGGCGTCAAATTTCACGAACATCTCGACTGGTCCCCCCACATTGAAAAAGTTCGCACAGGTATCTCTAGGTCCATTGGTATCATGTATAAATTAAAGGACTTTTTGCCTATGTGGCTAAAGAAACAACTATATTACACACTGGTACATTCGCGTTTCCACTATTGTCTTCTTGTTTGGGGCACAGCACCTAAAACAAGCATAGAAAACATATACTTATTACGAAAGAAATTTCTGCGACTAATGGATAATGCACCATACCTTAGCCACACTGCCCCATTGTTTAGGGAACACCAATTGCTTACACTGTGGAATGTTATAAACAAAAAGATAGCGTTAGCCACTTACCAACAAATGCATTCTGATCCTGCCGCCTTTTGTCATAAGTACCTCACGAAACCACACAGCTACAACATACGGCACATAAGTTATAATAAGGAAAAAATACGTACTAACTACGGCACCCAGAAACTTAGCTACAGAATTTGCAGTTTTTTAAACGATCACCATCCTGCTGTAAACATTATTCAAGAAAGCAAATCATTGAAAGCTTTCAAAAATTGCATCACCATGTATCTGTTGTCACTCCAGGCATAACCACTATTCTTTTTCTTTTTTTTATTATGTTGTCTTTCATACTATTTCTCCAACTGTAGATAAATGTTCAAGATGAAATTACTGCAGTTCACTGTTAACCAATCCTTTCTGTATTTCCATTTCGTTTTTGTGTCTATGTTATGCGCTGAATGTCTTGTGCTCTCGAATGGGAGCAAGAAGGGCGTGGACTCTTTGTCAGGCATCCTTTTGCCTTTTAGTCTGCGCCCTAGGCAACTGTACCATTGAGTTGTCTAAATAAACACTTTGACTTTGACTTTGACTTTTCGCTAAGGGCTCCCTCCTTCTAGTCATTCCCCAGCAACTGCGGTCTTCTATAATTGCAGAACTCCACGACCTGCCTGCAACTTGAAACTTGAAACTGCCTACTGCACTTGAAAGTATACTGTTATTTCACGATCCCCATGTGACTGTAGTGACTGAAACGTGGCGTCACGAAGATGTAAGTGACCAGGATTTGGTTCCAAATTCTTATCGTATTTATAGGCGAGACGGGCCTTCCCGTGGTGGCGGCGTTGCCGACATTCTAAGTTCCGGTGTTCAAGCGTCTCTGCTAGAACAAGTCGTTGACCCTGAAAGTCTTTGCCTACGAATAAACTACAATGGACACTCATTTATATTATTTGCAGTATACCGTCCGCCCTCTGCGTCCATATATTTCCTGAACAAAATGCATGACCACCTTATTAAATATTGCAAAAGTAAAAGTTGCATAATAATAACCGGAGACTTCAACCTACCTGACATTGTTTGGCCCGACATATCATCAAATTCTCTCCATGAAAGTATCCTCTCTGATATCATGCTGGCTTGTGACCTTACCCTAGCGGTTAATATTCCAACCAGAGTGCAGGGAACATCATCATCTGTTTTAGACCTTATCTTTCATACCAGATCTCTCGATGATGTTAATGTTGCAGTTGAAGACGGAATATCAGATCATAAGCTTGTAGCTTTCACATACAGAATACACGCATCTAATAACTCGTCTACTCGAAACAGAAGCACAGTTAAAGATTTTAGTAGGGCTAACGATGAGTTAGTTCTTGATTACCTCGAAATGGCCTCAGAAAAATTCACGGGAAATGATGTGAATAATCTATAAAATAAATTCAAATCTACTTGCCATTTCTGTATTCAACACTTCATTCCGAGCAAAACTAAGAATGTGCGTCGTAAAAACCAATGGATCAGCCGCGAAATAATTCATTTATTACGCGGAATAAAAAGGCTCAGAAAGCACACGAAGAACAACCCTGCGCTTCTAAACTTCAGACCTTTACTTGCAGAAAAACTTTGCTCTAGTCAGCAGTTTTATTATTCTTCCACATTACCGCAGTTCATCAAGAGCGATCCTGCCAAATTCTGGCGCCACCTTACCACTGATGCACGCAAATCCATCGATCACATCAACACCGGCAAAAAAACTTCAATAAAGCACAGTTGATAGTCCAGTCGTTGTGTGTGCCTCGTCTCTCCTTTGTCCCCGTCTTTTTGGCTGGTTTTTCTTAAGTAAAAAAACTGTTCACGACAAGCCGCAGATAGCCACATAATTTAATCTTTGCTTTCAGTCAGTTTTTTCAGATTCCCGCCCCCGACCCTCTTATTTTCACGGCACGAGCAGTGTCAGCCCGGAATTTATATCCTATGAGGGCATCTTTTCTATGCTCTTAAAACTGAATCCTAAATCATCGAGCGGCCCTGATGGTATTACAAACGCCTTCTTGCGCCGTTACGCTTAATCGCTTGCCCGGTTTCTTGTTGTCATTTTTCGTTTGTCTTTTTCTAGTGCCGATGTCCCGTCGGACTTAAATTCCTCTTTAAACTCTACCATTCTCAGTTCCGTCTTGACCCTTCATTGTATATGAAACCTTCAACAACTAGAGTAACAAGGCATTCTCATCCGCATAAATTATCTCCTTTGTTTGCCCGCACCAATGGCTTTAAATATTCTTTCTTTCCTCGAACTATAGAAGATTGGAACAACCTACCCCCTCATGTGTTTGTATCCGAAAATGTGCTTTCCGCCATTGAACAAGTACTTGACCGTTAAGTATTGTCAGTTGTTTGTTGCGACTGGTTTTATTTTCATGCTCCGTATTTACTACATCGCTTGTACTGTACCCTGGTGTTGGCGTTGCCTTCTGCTGGTCGTCGGAGTTCTCTGTTTGTTTTATCCCACTCCAGCTTGGGTCTTTATGGCCTGCAGTATTGTATAAATAAATAAATAAATAAATAAAAAATAAATAACTGCTTCGTGACTTAAGGCCAATGAAAGCCAGTTGAATGATGTAACATAGTCCGAGCTCAACAGAAACCTTAAAAAATACATGCGGAAGCCTCTGACCAGAATAACGATACTCTCAGTAGTGTTGTTACAGAGGCAATAATCACCGGCATTGCCACCAAAAAAGTCTGACATCACTGACGGTAAAGTAATGGCTAATACAATGTAATTATCAGAAGCAGCGCCTCTGTAGCGCCATCACTCTGCCAGGCGCATAATCATCATCATCGGCCTAAGTTCACTGTAGAAGAAAGGGCTCCCCGTTATTGGGATGGACTCTATGTTTAAAGCAATTGTGAGCTTCCTGGCAGCTGAAACGTGAGAAATTAAAGCATAAGAAGTGAAATTTTGCTCGCAATTAAATTCCTCAGAACATCAATTCTTTCCTCCGTACGGAAAAAGAAAAGTTGTCTGTTTCGTTCCTCCACCTATTGCACTGCCAACACAAAGAAGGGTTTGCATCTCTTAACGCACCGAGTTCTCTATTAACCTCTCCACTGCAAACTCTATTTCATGCATTCAGGAATTGGCGCAAAAAAAAACATAACCCACCGGTTGAGAAACAAAACGGAATGCCAGGACGTAGACCATATTAGAGCCAATGCAATAAACCTAATAGGAAGCGAACACTGCAGACCCGATCTCATGATAATAAAGTCACCTAGGAAGGAAAAAAAAAATAACCTGGGTTCACCTCTTCCTTATTTATTTTATTTTTTTGTGTGGGGGGATTAGAAGGCACGTGTTAAATACTTCGAGAACAAGAGGTTCGATTAATGTGCAGTGGTTCTTTTTTGTCACTTTGAATGTAACGAAGAATTCACCAAGGAATCGGAGAAGGAATATGACGCAATAAGCGTGATCAATGTGGCATCTGTATTCCAAGGCCAAAATGGTCTTTAAACAAAATGTTCAAGCACTCCTGACAGAAAGCGACCCTTACTTTTGACTCAGTTTTCTCTATGAAATATGGTCCTTACCGTGACTAGGAGTTATTGCTGGAAATATGGTCTTCTATTGTTCATAATTCTTGCATCTTTGTCCTCAGCTGGCAGGCCCCCAAACTGAGTGCATTCCCGTACTTAATGGTCGACGCCGCTCTAGCAAAAAAAAAATGAATACAGGTCAATTCATTTTTCGCGGCCCGTAATAACCTTGTCTTTTGTAATATGCGCAACTCTAAAACGCAAAAAATTCACGCTCGAAGCAGTCAATAGTTTTTCGGTTTATTTTCTTCTAGCGCCCACAAAGACAGCTCGACTATAGCACAAGGTCAAGAGGCCGCCGCATTGAGACCCGTTCGCATGCGAGGCTAGAAAAGAAACAACAAAACGATGTATATTAAAAGCTGTCTAATGGAACTTCCATTCGACAGAATCCATTAGGTGTTTGCTTTTCTAAGCACTTGTTTATGTAATGGAAAGAATCCTCACGGAAACAAAAATTCATGCCGAGGGTTCTAATATGCAGTTCACGAACATGCCTTGGGTGATCTGACTCAGCATTGTCTTGCACATGCCCGTATTAACAGCCAGGCAGAGGGCAGCTCTAGAGCTTTTTGATATAGTTCTAGGTTGCGGATGTTAAGCGAACGAAAGGTTTATAATCTGTCTATCCCGGGTAGTCGAACCTACATGAGGCTTGACGGGGCTGTTGAGTGATAAAAGCAACGATTTCAGCATCAAAGGAAGCGACAGAGTTATAATGTCCCATTTATCGGCAGCGCATTTCCTGATTCAAATTGTTCTTGTCAGTGCCATTCGACCTGAGGAAATTGAAACACAAGATGTGCTTCGGAGCCCGTCTTTCCTTTATGCTGCAAGCGCCATAGGAAGAACACTAGAACTCCACGTTGTATCGTCGAGCTCGTGCTTGCGCGGACAAAACGGCCCAATCAGACGGCTGCTATCAGATCCGTCTATGCCAACAAGGGCGATCTTCTCGAGCCTTTCCGACATCGGCAGCAATGCAGGCACTTGTGGCCCGGGCAAATACCTGGCTCCGGGTTTCGACCAAGAATTATGCGTGCGAAGCCTGCTTCTGCTCTTGTGCGACAGTGTGCCATGGAGGAATCCCATGGCGTATCCGCCGCGATTCCTTTACTACCTTCTCCTCGACATGCGTAGCGGCGGACGAAGTAGCACCTCCCTGTCAGACGCTGTTCTATCTGAATATTTAGAAGAGGTCAACTTCTACAAAGCAGACAATCACGGAGTCCACTTGATGAGTTCTTATCATCAGCCACCGAATCACATGGATGACCGAACGTCGCCTTTTGCAACAATGCCACCGCTGTTTTCCCAAGCACCTCTGCAAGGTGCCGATTTGTCTCTGCACTGCCGCTATCCCACAACCTGTCTTCAGCCGGGATTTGCTCTCTTCATGGACCTCCTCCAGGCCAAGAACTGCAGCCTGGTACAAAACTGGCACGGACACTTCAACCGCCGCCTTAGCTCCGTGAGGCGCTTCGTACGCTCCATCGGCCCCAACTCGATTATCTACAACCCCGCCCAAGACTTTTACCAACACATTTCCATTAGGAGGATGCACCCACATGCCGTCGCCGTAGCATTCTTCGCTCCGCTGGATAAGAAGACGTTCGTCAAGAAGCCCGGTCGCTATCCACGTTCCGCAGTGCTCGTCCTCTCCTTCGAACGGGAAGTGTGGGCTGCCCTAATTGCTGCCTACTTACTTGTTCTGTTAGTACTGCGTGCTGAGCATTCTATTGATCGCCATCGGCAGGGGACCAAAACTGCAATCGCGCAAGGTCTGGCGTCCTCAATGCTTCAGCAAAACACGAAGCTGATGGACGCTGGTCAGAGCCACTTCGTTCGCAGGATGATGTTAGGACTGTGGCTTGGCTTGGCTATAATAGTGCCGTGCGCCTTCAAAGCTTCCCTCACAAGCATGCTGAGGGACGTTCCGCTTATGGGAGCATTCTCCGAGGCGTTGATTCCAAAGGACGGCGCCTACAACTTAGGAATCGTCACGTGCTCTAACAGCATTCTGGACGTTCCTCAAAAGTCTCCTTTCAAGTTCACGGTAGGCAATGGTGCTTCGATGTGCTTCTCGGTGCCTCTGCGCGTTAAGCACACCACAAGATGGATTTTTACCACAGATTTCTTGCCGTATGAAGCCTTTCAGACAGCCGCTGGAAAGTTGGATGAGCTTGGATACACTTGGCTTGACATAAGCAATGTGGTTGGCCTTGCAGGTCCTGTCGTTCCTTACAGTTCACCTTACAAGCATGCGTTGGCGCAGCTTATTCCTCGAGCTGTAGAGGCTGGACTCTTTCAAAGAGCGCGCATCCTCGACCACTTTAAGTCGGTGTACCGACGTCATTCCCTCTTGCACAGCACTCAAAATCCCGGAGAGGAAAAGCTCGTGCTGATTGACTTGGAACCGTATTTCATAGTTTGGGCTTTAGGCATTGCAGACTCCTTTATAACATTGGTATTTGAGGCTTTGGGTGGAGGGTTGGAGCTCAGGAAGGCACGCAACTAGGAACCAACTCGTTCACCACCGAAACTATAAAGAAGAAATCCAGCAATCATTTACATTGCTTTTACATGCAAGGTTTAGGTAAAAGCCTATGCTTAGACCAAAATATTTTATTGTAACGCACCCCAGCTGGTTTTCTTAAAAAGCTGCTACCGACCGTGATATTCCGAGCTGTAAGAACGAACGTAAATGTTGCTTATTGGTTCTATTATTCAATAAATCATATTTGAAAGGTTTGAAGCAGAAATTCTTCAACGCTGCACTGAACAAGCACTATTCCAAAAATGTGTCTCTTCCTATCTGTTCTGATTGTTTCCTGTTGAATGTTTCCCTCTGTTTTTGAGATATCTGTGAAATACCGTCGTCATCGGTAAAAAAGAAGGATCGACTTGACGCAAGTGCCCTTCTCGAGGTTCCCGTGCGTCAAAGGCGCACTCTGCGCTGTGGAGTTCCTTAGGGACGCCATACAGGTCAGTTCTCCATTTTGAACTTCGAATGACGATGAGGAGGTTGATGAACTCACCTCTATAAAATTATGCCTCTCGAAATAATAACTACAAACTACAGTGCAGGCGATAATGGTGTGAAAGTGAAAGTATTTCTCGACAAGTAACAGCAGAGTACAGCTCTTCACTTGTATTACTGAGGAAATCATATTCCCGCAAATTATTAGGACGGCTGCGCCAATAAAGTAGTAAGGGCCCTCGAAATTCTTTAAGCTTTGTGAATGGCGTAAATACGCGATGCAATGACAGTGCGATGAGATTCCCATCCGCATTAAAAAGTGCTGATCTGCTACATTGCGTCTGGGAAAGGTTTGGAGGAAAAAAGGCGACTAGGTTACATTGAAGAACATATTCGAAGAAAACAGTTAAAATCGAACGACTATGAAATGTATTAAAGTTTGTTACGAAGACGAATGTCTTGCAGATAAGCAGATAAATCTCAGTGCTCGTCGAATGCATGTCAAGGGCTATACAAGAAGGTTCTAAATCTACTTCAGAAGTCCAGTTCTACAAATAGGTTCTTAGTTCAGTTGTTCTACAAATAGGCTCATAGGCCACCGCGGTGGCTGAGGGGCTATGGCACTCGGCTGCTGGCCTGAAAGACATTGGTTTGATCCCGGCCGCGGTGGTAGAATTTTGGGGGAGGCGAAATTCTTCGACCCGTGTGCTGTGCGATATAAGTGCACGCTAAAGAAACCCATGTTATCGAAGTTTCCGGAGCCCTTTACTACGGCGTCCCTTATAGCCTAAGTTGCCTTGGAACATTAAACCCCCTAAACCAAACCAAACCAATCGGCTCACAAAATGTTCGGTGGAGAGCAGTGATGCGGAGGGCAGGCCGAGGAGCCTTGGAGTGCATAGCTAGCAGTAGCGGTGTGAGAATCTTCATTATTTGCATAGTATCCTTTTTACTCTGCGTAAGTTCAAAGTTCAAGCAAAGCGTGCTGCTGTGTCTGTGCTGAGGCCATAAATCTTTATGCCTGAACTGCTTTCTCGTTCTAGGCGGTACCGGTAGCTGCCTGTAAATGCGCCAATCAGATTTCGTCGCTGGTGAACAGGTTTCCCATGGCGAGAATGTTTATTCTATGTCTAGACTTTAGGTGGAGCCGGTGTCGTTGTTCATACGTGCATGCTATTTTTTTGTTTATGCGTGTATTAAATTTCTTTTGTCTGTTTCTTAAACCTAGAAGCTATACGAGGGGCCGCAGACCGTACCTACCATCTTAAACAAATTTGAAGGCAAGCTAAACTTTGAATGCAAATTAAAAGCATTTAAATGCCAACTTACGGAGCTATTGTTATGTTGTCAAATTAAGTATAGTCATAATTCAACCCTGTATTTCATGTTTTCCTGTCATTTCATAAAAGCAACACAAAACTCTGTATAACGCAAAATGACTTTATCAATTGCTTTTATGTTGTTCTTGTCTTTTCATCCGTATGATGAATTTTCACTGACAATTTAAAAAGTGCATTATGTATTTTTGTATTATTTTGTACAGCAGCTATTTGTGCTCATTTATTCATGTTATTTGAGTAACGTCCTTTTATGTGCGACTTCTTTGTGTGTGCAACAGTATATGCAATACGTTTATGTACAGGTCTCAAATGTTGCGTTTTTTATCTTTTGTGATTAAAGCTGAGAGGCACAATTTATTCTTTTGTTTCTAAGATGCGTACTGTATCTGTACCGCTGTGAACTGTGTAGGGTCAGAGGCCTCGTCAGGCACCACCAGCCTTTAGCTTCTGTCCCTGCATCAGGCTCATTGTTTCGTCCGATGCTGAAATAAAGAAAGAAAGAAATGTCTGCCTTCCTGTACAACGCACCCTCATAGACGCTGCCGGAAAATTTGTAAACGCTAAAAAAATCACCTGGTATAAGCGACCTTCTCTACGGCAAGAATTTTATCAGAAAGATCACGCACGGAATCAGAAACGTCGAATCTGCCGAAGTTCCCGGGATCAATCCCAGCCGCGGCGGCCGCGTTTAGTGCAGTGCAGTCCGTTGTCAGTGCACGTTAAAGGTCCCCAGGTGGTCAAAATTATTCCGGGGCTGTCCACTACGGCGCCTCTTCCTTTTTTAGAGCGCAGCTCTTTGGCGCCCGTTCTTGCGTTTCGTGGCGTCGCCGTTCTCCCTCGTAAGCAGCTCCGCAGCCGGGGCAGCGCGCTGCTCTATAGATGCGAGCGCTCCTGGCGCCATTTTTCCCGCACGCCCAAGCTGAAACGCATAGCCGCAGCCGTTTGCAACTGCGTGTACACACCCCTCTCCCCTCCCCCTTCCAGCCTCTTCCTCCGAAGGCAGACGACAAGCGCGGGTTCGCGTGCTTGAGAGGCAATCTGGACCTAAACAGGGCATCTACTACGTGGACATCACTGTGCCGTCGCCGGCGGGATTCTACACGGCTGCCGTAGTCCACCGGGGAATAAATGTTCATCGGCTATCTTTTTGGGCCCCAAATTCAACGCGAGCGGAGAAAGTTGCAATAGCTTTCCCGGCCGCCGATCCAAAATCGAGAACAGTTATTACAGACTCTCGCCGGGCCAGTAATACTGCCGTCGGGCCAAATCTTTTATTTTGCTATTGGGCTTATACCCGCGATACATCAGTGGTGCGGGAGAGGCAAATTTTCTGATTCATTTTTGTCGCCTCAACTATCATTTGTCCTGCGGGGGAAATAACACCTATCGCCTGCCAAATTCTGAGACGGGCTCCCTCCGATCCAATTCTTGCAAACGTAATCTGGGCTCCTGGCCACCAGGGTATACGAGGCAATACGGCGGCTGATGGGGCAGCCCGAGCGCTCATATGCCTCAATCCTGGCTGAGAAGCTCTCCTGGCTCAGAAGCTCATAAACCGCTTCTGCGGTTCCGCGAAATCTTAAAGGGCAACTCCGGCGATTTTTCGATGGGCATCGATTGAAATGAAATTTCAAGTCTGCATTCCATATGATAGTCTGATGCCTCATGTAAAATTTCGCCCCTGAAAACAGCGTAGTTTTTCCTCAAGCGAATTTTGAAGACAAGCGCTCCTCGACGCGAGCTCACGCGAACGGCACCCACTGATCGAGCAACTTCTACAGGCCACCCTGTTCTGTGACGTCACTGGTGGGGCGGCGTGTCAAGCTGGTTGGGCGCGCGCTGGTGCCGGCGGTGCAGGGGAAAACTAAAAAATGAATTTGGGGAAAGTTAATGACGCAGAGTCGTTGAAAAGAGGCAACAACTATATGCGCGCTTCAAAAGAAATCCGTCGGAAGATAACATGGATCAGTTAAAAAAGATTACAAAGGATATGAATGCTTCGGTCAAAGAGGCTAAATTTACCTACTTTCAGTCTTTCGACATGCGTATCCAGGATCGCCCTAAAGAATTTTGGCAGTACATAAAAAAAAACAGAAAGGATGAATTGTCTATCCCGCCACTCGATCACAACGGAAGTATCGTTCATGATAATCTGGAGAAAGCCAAGTGCTTTAACACGTTTTTCAGCTCAGTTTTTTCTGCTGAGGACAGCAATAGCCCTGCCGATTTTCGCCTTGCCTTGAACTGTACGGAACCCATGGAGAACATTGAATTTGATCAGCGAGGAATTGTGTCGCTCTTAGAACGCTTAAAAGATAACAGTGCCACCGGTCCGGACGGCTTACCCACGATCCTGCTCTCTTCTTGCGCTTTTGCGTTGTCAAGGTACCTTCAAATTCTTTTCACAAAGTCATTACAGGAAGGCTCCTTGCCTGATGAATGGAGGCTTGCTAATGTTGTACCTATACATAAATCGGGACCTAGGAATGTTGTTTCAAATTATCGACCAGTGTCCTTGACCAGTGTATTATGCAAAGTTTTAGAGCATGTGTTTTATACTAGTATTATGAATCATCTTAGTATACATTCATTATTAAATACTAATCAACATGGCTTTCGCAGTGGTTACTCGTGTGTCACCCAGCTTACCGAATTTGTACATGACCTGTCAAGTGCTTTAGATAAGGGATATTCTGTTGACTGTATTTTTCTAGATTTTAAGAAGGCCTTTGACGTTGTATCACATTCCTTATTAATACAAAAATTATACTGGTACAACATAAATGAGAACGTTATTAGGTGGATAAAAGAATATTTGAGCGTTAGGCGTCAATGTGTTGTTGTCAACGGGAAACAATCGCATGAGGTGGCTGTAACATCAGGGGTGCCTCAGGGATCCGTCTTGGGCCCATTACTGTTCATAATTTACATGAATGACATCTTTTCAGGTATTTCTTCATACATGCGTCTTTTTGCGGACGATTGTGTATTGTATAGAATTATTAACGATCAAAGTGACTGCGATGCATTACAACAGGATTTGTGTAAAGTGGCCCAGTGGTGTGAGAGCTGGAGAATGCATATTAACTTACAAAAATCTGTACATATGTGTTTCACTAAAAAGAAGGTTCCCCATATTTTCACTTATAACATAAATAATAGCAGACTGCTTTCAGTGTTGGAATTTAAATATCTTGGTGTATATTTAACAAGTTCAATGTCTTGGCATCGTCACGTGCATTTCGTTACTGCCAAAGCCTGTCGTGTTTTAGGTTTCCTGCGACGTAACGCTAAACTTTTCCCTTTAAAGACTAAAGAACTGCTGTATAATACAAACGTTAGAAGCATACTTGAGTATGCTTGCACTGTCTGGGATCCGAAAACCTTGCTTGACGTTCAAAAGCTAGAAAGAGTTCAGAATTTGGCCGTTCGTTTTGTTTTCAATAACTATGGGCGATATTTTAGTGTAACGAGCGCGAAAAAATCTTTGGGTTGGGACTCACTTCAAAAACGTAGGAAAGTACTGCGTTTAAAATTATTTCATAATATATTTCATTCTAGAACTGGAATAGACAGAACCAAATATATAGCCAACCCTGATTACGTGTCTTTACGTAGAGATAATTCACTTAAAGTTAAAGAATACAGGTGCCGGACTGACCTTTTTAAAATGTCTTTTTTCCCCAAAACGGTTTCGGAATGGAACAAGCTGCCTGAGGAAGTAGTGTCCATATTATCAAATGATTCATTTTCTTCCATGCTGTGACATTTTTTTGTGTATAATAATTCCGTGTTCTTTCTATCTCATTGTTATCTTTTTTTTTGTAACCACCTGCACGCGGTGGCATTTGTGTACTTTTTCTTCTACCCCCCCACTGTAATGCCAGCCAATGGCGCTGTGGGTATGATGATAAATAAATAAATAAATAAATAAATAACGGACACCCGAACCGCGGCGTAAGGGAGGAGTGAAAGAAGAAAGGAAGAAAGAGGTCCGTAGTTGAGCTCTCCGGAATTATTTCGACCACTGTGCAATTTCGCGCCATCTCAACATCCCTGATGTGATGTGTACGCCAGACTAATGGGTCACGGCAACTTCTGTTGTGCTGTGGGGTGCACAAATTCTTGATCTGTGACAACGGGCGTGATCTAGCGTAGGTTTCCTAGCGATAAGAACCTTCGCGACAAGTTGGTGGGAGCTGTCCGCCGTGTAAACTGGTCTCCGAGGAAGCATTCCCGCTTGTGCTCGGAACATTTCGCGCCAGATTGCTATGAAGGCCGCGTGTACTTCAAAGAGAGCTTTGAACTCGCTAAGGCTTCGTTCAACTGGCGCTTGAAGGCATATTCTGTGCCAACGTTATTCTAGTACGACCGTCTATCGCAGCGGCCAGCTGAACGAAGCGCGACCGTCAAGAAGAAGCGGTATTTTGGATTGTAGAACTGTAGCTGGAGTGAACTCACTTCCAAAAGCTCGCCGTCGATACAGAGCTTCTCAGAGAGGACTGTTGGTGATGCATGCCCCTGTAAGGACGTTGTGCACCGCGGCAACGTTCCGGCAGCAGATTATTTCATCACGCTGGGTCGGCCGGCACTGGCCACATGAACAGCTGTCGGCAGGAGCATCTCATTAACTTTTGTTCGGACGACTCTGTCACAAATGCATGCACGAGAAATGACTCAAGTAATCACTTCTCCGAATTCAGACCGTCTCCGTGCTGTAGGAGATGCGGCCTGTGGTGTGACTCTGCTGGCTCGCGCGGCGGTGGATCACACCTGAAATGCGTCTCGTCCAGCCCGAATGAATCGTCTTCTAAAGACTCGCTGGTCTCGGAAAAGCTGTTCTCCGCGCTTTCAGTCATGTCGACAGCGCGGCTCAGGGTAGTTGATATCTTCGGGGACTTCATAGCGCGGCGAACCCGCTCGTGACGTCACAGTCAATACAGCACAAAGGCACCTTACCAGTTTCGGCTTTGCGGTTTCGGTTTCGAGTGTTGCGTTTTTTGCTGTTTAAAAATCATTTTACAGTTGCTTTTAAAAACCTCGTATCGTATACATTACAGGAGGTTCTCAGGAACACAAAACAGCCATTAACTTAAAATGGCTGAAAAATCTCCGGAGTTGCCCTTTAACTCATTACTGCGAAAGCCACCGCCTCTACTCGACACCTGCCAAGGGGCTGAGTAAGGTGGAGGAGCGAACTCTGCTGCGCCTGCTGACAGGAACTCTTCCTTGTCCTGCCATCGCCAAGTACTTTGATCCGAACATAAATGGGCGCCTCCCGCTGTGGAGAGGTGTGCGATATATTTTACATGGTGTGGGCATGTAATCAGAATGCTCACCTTCCTCCTTGCCCCCCCCCCCCGAGAGGCATGGGACACAGCCCTCCTCAACTGCTCCTTGTTTGAGTTCCAAAGGGCTCTAGTAAAGAGTTCACGCGATGGAGCCTCGTCGTGCGGTGTCCTCGACTAAGGATACCGACCATGTAGCGGGGTCTCCTGGCCCAAAATTCTTTTTGAGTATTAAAAAAGTTTGTCACCACCACCACTGTTCCAAGGCGACGTTTTGACCACTAAGTCGAAGGGGAAAATGAAAATGAAAATTGATTTTTGAGGACAGGAAATGGTGCAGTATCTACCTCACATTTCGATGGACATCCGAACCACGGCCCGAGTGAAGGGAGTAAGGTGGGAGTGAAAGAAGAAAAAATTGCTGAGTACGTTACTTCCTGATGCGAAATTTGCGCGCAGCTCATCAGCTGTTTCAGCTTTTCGATAGCCTGAGGCAAAAATTCGAGCAAGATGTGTATCAAAAATTTCAGACAACTTGTTATTGCTGACAGATATTCCTTCTTCAAGAAGCACTCCACTAACAGTTCTTGATTGTCATGAAGGAAACTTTGTGGTCGGAGAAACATATTTATAAATGCTCGACTTGCTACACTGGTGCCTGGTTCTACGCTGCATGGCGAAGAAATACCAGCGACTCACTAATGCCGCTGACGCTGCTAGCGAGTCAAGTGAACATGGCTCTTCATTTCGGCTCGGGATGCACGCACCATGATCCGATGACGCCAAACCGGAGCTTCGTCAACCGGAGAACACCGCGCGCTGTCGAGCGGTCGTTGCCACGGAGGAAGAGGGTGAAAGGGGGAGGGGGGGGGGGGGGGTGCACGCAGTTGCAAACGGCTGCGGCTATGCGTTTCAGCTTGGGCGTGCGGGAAAAATGACGCCAGGAGCGCTCGCATCTCGAGCAGCACGCTACCCCGGCTGCGGAGCTGCTTACGAGGGACAACGGCGACGCCACGAAACGCAAGTACGGGCGCCAAAGAGATGTGCTCTAAAAAAAGGAAGAGGCGCCGTAGTGGACGGCCCCGGAATAATTTTGACCACCTGGGGACCTTTAACGTGCACTGACAACGCACTGCTCAAGGGCGCCGTTGCGTTTCGCCTTCATATAAACGCGGCAGACGCGGCCGGGATCGATCCCGGGAACTTCGATAGATTTGGCGTTTCTGGTTCGGTACGTGATTTTTCTGATGAAATTCTGCCGTGGAAAAGGTCGCTTATACAGGGTGATTTTTTCAACCTTGGAAAATAGTCCGGCAACGTCTATGCAGGTGTGTTGTACAGCAAGGAGGGCATTACGCACGGTCACCGGCCCCTCGTCACAGCTTCTAGGTTTAAGAGAGGGACAAAAGAAATTTCATACACGCATAAACAAAGAAATAGCACGCACGTGTGAACAACGACACCGGCTCTGGAGCTGTCGTCTCATCATTAAGCCCTCTTGATTCCAGTGGCTCGCCCCTAAAGTCTAGACTTCGCATAAACATTCTCGCCATGCACAACCTGTTCAGCAGCGACTTAGTCTGAACGGCGCATTTATAGGCAGTTACCGGTACCGCCTAGAACAAGAGAGCAGTTCAAGCGCAAAGATTTATGGCCTGAGCACGGACACAGCAACACATTTTGCCTGAACTTTGAACTTAAGCATTGTAAGAAGCATATTATGAAAGAAAAGGAGACTTTCACACCGGTACTGCTAATTATGCACTGTGTTTAAGGCTCCTCGCCATGCCCTGCGCATCAGTGCTCTGCACCGAACATTTTATGAGCCTATCGGTTTGGTTTGGTTTACGGGCATTTAACGTTCCAGGGCTACTCAGGCTATAAGGGACGCCGTAGTGGAAGGCTCCGGAAACTTCGATCACAAGGGGTTCTTTAGCTTGCACTTATATCGCACAGCACACGGGTTTCTTAGGATTTCCCCTCCCGAAAAATTCTACTCCACGGCTGGGATCGAACCCATGTTTTTCAGGTTAGCAGCCGAGTGACATAACCACTGAGCCACCACGTCGGCCTATGAGCCTATTTGTAGAACAACTGTACTGTGAGCCTATTTGTAGAACTGGACTTGTGTAGAAACATTAAGAACCTTCTTGTATCACATTGTCATGCATTCGACGAGCACTGAAATTTTCATCTGCTTATCTGCACGCCATTCGTCTTCTTAAAAAACTTTAATACTGGGCGTTTTTTCAGATGAGAAGTGTCGACCAATCATAGCCAAATTTTCGGACACTAAAATGAAAGACAAGATATTAACCCTTCGTAACCAATTTAAGACGGATAACATCACAATCAGTGAAGATTTCTCCCCGGCTACGCGCCAGGCTCGGAAAAAACTTTTTGAATTCGGAAATATTCACGCTGGCCCTCGCTCTTTTAAGATACGCTATAACAAATTGCATATCAATAAAAAATGCTTCATGTATAACACTACCAAGGACACTGTTGAAGAAATCGTGGCACGTGGCGAATCGTCTAGATTGGATTCTGTGGCTGGATCTTCCGCTTCACCGTAGGGAATCGCGAGGGGTAGTGGACAGTTGCCATCGTCGATATCTGTTCTTTATACTAACGTCAGGAGCCTACTTAACAAGCATACTTCTTTATCTTCTGCCATAGACACATGCTCAGCTGACATAGCGCTAACCGAAACCTGCCTCCCAACGCATGTATCGGATTCCGAAATCTTCCAAAACTCTAATCGGTACTCGGTATATCGTTGCGATAGAATAGCCAAACGTGGCGGCGGTGCTTTACTTGCTATTTCTAAAGACATTCCATCTTCATGTATCCAAGTCTTCAGCGAATTAGAACTAATATTTGCGTCAATAGTGATATGTCATCTTAAACTGATTATTGGCGTCTGTTACCGTTCTCCTTCTTATTCGTATACATTCACTAACGAACTTCACGATGCTATAAATCTTGTTCGCGCACGATTTCCTTCGTCACCACTTTTTCTTCTTGGAGACTTTAATTTTCCAACTATTTCATGGACTGCTCAGCCGCCTTCTTTATCTTCCCCTTCGTATCAAGCTAAAGAATTCTTAGAACTGTGCACCATGTTTTCGCTAACTCAGTAGTAACAAAAGCCACAAGGACACTAAATAACGCTTCGAACACTCTTGATCTAATTCTAGCAACTAATCCAGAGTTAGCTACTGATATAACATATCTTCCAGGCATCAGTGATCACGTTCTGCTCAATTTTTGCATTAATATACCACGTCCAAAACCGAGCAAAATAAAAAAGGTCATTCTAGATTACAAACGCGCCAACTTTGCCGCTATTAACAATGAACTGGGCATATTTGTTGATTACTTTATTGCTAACTCCGACTACTACTCTGTCGAAGAAAACTGGATATCATTCAAAACGAAGGTTCACGAACTAACTGATAAGTATATCCCTAAGCGCATCGTCACCTCTAATCCACAAGCACCTTGGCACAACTCTCACATCAAACGATTATCTAACAAAAAGAAACGTTTATACCGCCGCGCGAAGCTTTCACCATCTAACGCGCGATGGGCGAAGTACAAGTCTGCTTCCGACGCTTACGTCAACGCGATTAAACGAACAAAGAATACCTTTTTGTCTGCCACATTACCAACTATTGTGAAAACGAGTGTTAAGAAATTCTGGCGCGTTATACACCCTGAGAACGACCCATTAATTAGACTACAAGATGCCTCCGGTAACCTTATCCCCAGTGATCTTTGTGCTTCCGTGCTGAATAACACATTCGTTGAAAGCTTTTCCTCCATTTCAAGCGTTAATCTGCCTCACATACAGCACCACAGGTTCCCGACAATGTCACCTATAACTATCGATCCACCTGGCATAGCCAAATTAATTGAATTCCTGAAAAATGATTCTTCACCTGGTTCTGATGCGATTAGCGCTAAATTTCTAAAAAATACTTGTGCTTATAGTTCAGTTATACTAACCAAACTTTTTCAACAGTCACTCGACACAGCAAGCCTTCCTAACGACTGGAAAATTGGGAAGGTGGTTCCACTTCACAAGTCCGGTGGTAAGCACTCCCCTCAAAACTTTCGTCCCATTTCGCTCACTAGCACATGCTGCAAATTATTAGAACATATCATTTTCAAGCATGTCGTTACCTTTCTCGATGAGAATTCATTTTTCACACCTGCGCAACATGATTTTCGTCAAACATACTCGTGTGAAACTCAATTACTTGCCTTTACTGATAAGCTATATCGCATACTTGACAACTTATCTTGTGCTGACTGCATTTTCTTGGATTTTTCCAAAGCCTTTGATAAAGTATGTCATAAATTGCTGCTACATAAATTGAGCCATCTTAATCTCAATCCTAACGTCTTCGACTGGATTAAATCTTTCCTTCTTAACCGTTGGCAATTTGTGCATGCTAATAACACTAATTCACCGATTGCTAACGTGCTATCTGGTGTTCCACAGGGATCGGTCCTTGGACCACTCCTATTCTTAATCTATATTAATGACCTTCCTTCTGCCATATCTTCCAACTTTCACCTTTTTGCTGACGATTGTGTAATATTTCGGGAAATAAATAACGTTAACGATACTGACACTCTCCAGTCAGACCTCAATTTGGTGTCAGACTGGTGCACTACATGGAATATGGAATTAAACATTAATAAATGTAAAGCTTTGCGTGTTTCCCGTGCACCTAACGCTCTTCCTTCATATTATCTTAACGGCACTCCTCTTGATTGGGTAAAAACATACAAGTACCTAGGTATTCATATCACTCAAAATTTAACATGGTCTATTCATATTGACTACGTTATTAATAACGCTAACCGCATGTTAGGGTACTTACGTCGCAATTTCTCAGCCGCTCCCTCATCTCTTAAGCTTATACTCTATAAAACACTTATACGTCCTAAACTAGAATACGCAGCATCAATATGGGACCCTACACATGATAACCTTGTATATTCCTTGAAACTAGTCCAAAATAGCCGCCGCGGTGGCCCAGTGGTTATGGTGCTCGGCTGCTGACCCGAAAGACGCGGGTTCGATCCCGGCCGCGGCGGCTGGAATTTCTTTGGAGGAGAAATTCTAGAGGCCCGTGTACTGTGCGATGTCAGTGCACGTTAAAGAACCCCAGGTGGTCGAAATTTCCGGAGCCCTCCACTACGGCGTCTCTCATAGCCTTAGTCGCTTTGGGACGTTAAACCCCATAAACCAAACCAAACCTAGTCCAAAATAATTCCGTTCGCTTCATTCTTTCAAATTACAACCGTACGGCAAGCATCACAGCCATGAAATCTAACGTGTCACTCCCACCGTTACAATCTCGCCGTAAAGTTGGTCGCCTAACACTATTTCACAAGCTATATCATCACGTTACGCTTCACGACTATTTCATATCACCCCCAGAATACATTTCACGTCGCATCGATCACCGCCACAAGGTTGGCATCCCAACATGCCACACCAAATCTTCTTTTCAGTCATATCTTCCTCGCACATCTGTGGAATGGAACCGCCTTCCCCCCGATATTGCAGCCATTGCAGATAACAAAACCTTTCACGACGCAATAGCTAACATTGTTTATTCAGAAAGAAGTTGATTCATGTGTTATATCTGTTTCCACTGTGTTATGTACATTGATTTTATGTTATTTACGCTTTGTGAATGTTGTTTGTTTTAATTTGGAGAAAATTTATTCTGTACTACCTGTTTTCACTGTATTCTATTCATTGTTCTTTATCCTATTTAACCCACTCCCCTCTGTAATGCCTATGGCCCTGAGGGTACAATAAATAAATAAATAAATAAATAAATAAATAATACATTTCACAGTCGTTCGGTGTGGATTCACCCCGATTCAGTTATCATATATTTTTATTATGGCTTTAACTGTTTTCTTCAAATATTTTCTTCATTGTAACCTTATCGCCTTTTTTCCTCCAAACCTTTCCCAGACGCAATGTAGCATATCAGCACTTTTTAACGCTGATTGAAATCTCATCGCACTGTCATTGCATCGCATATTAACGCCGTTCACAAAGCCGAAAAAATTTCGAGGGCGGTTACTACTTTATTGGCGCAGTCATCCTTATAATTTGCGGCAATATGATTTTCTCAATAATACACGAGAAGAGCTGTACTCTGGTGTTGCTTGTCGAGAAATACTTTCACTTTCGCGTCATTTCCGCCTGCAGTGTATAATAACTACACTACTCCTCCGCAGAATCCTTATTCCGTTAGGCACTGGCTCACACTGGCAATCTTTACTGAATAACGGAACGGAATTAACGAAATAAGGATTCTGGGGAGGAGTCGCGATCAGGTGGCACGTGAAATTTTTGAGGCTTTTATGATCAACAAGAAGGGAAGCACTTGTGTTAGCGACTCTTCAGTATTCCTCCGAAGAAATGAAGTGTCCTTTTTTGACAGTTTTTTGTGACGTCATGTACTGTGCATCTTTTCAGCCCTGCATTTCTAGCGGCCGTCTGTTGTTTGTTTAGGCGGGCTGTTAATTTTATTACTGTTTCTTACTTTTCCGTTTTGTTGTTTTTTCGGGTTCTGACTGCTTTTGCTTAATGCGTTTGACTCTGCCTTTGCTACGATTATAATTTCGTTTTGACTGCTTTTGCTTCTCATGTTTGACTCTGCTTTTGCTACGAAATGGCCTCCTCTAAGTTCTATTACAGAATATTTTAGTTTTTTCTGCAGAGGTTAAAGGTTTCTTGTCTGTTATCCTGATGTTGCTGCTTTTTTTTCCACGTGTTGGGTTCGGAGCGATAATGCGATGAGTGTCTTGCCTGAGCTGTATGTATAAACATGCCACCTTTCCATGTAATAAACAGTTGGTAGTGAGCGCATGTGGTGTCCTCTCTCTTGTTCGCGTCCTTGTTGCGCCGCCGTTGATTTCATCATGCTCCAACTCGCCCCTCAGGCCATTCTTCCTAATGGATTCTATCGAATGGAAGTTCCATTAGAGAGGGTTTAATATACCTCGTTTTGTTGTCGTTTTCTTTCTCTAGCCTCGTATGCGGACGGGTCTCACTCCGGCGGCCTCTTGACCTTGGGCTATAGACGAGTTGTCTTTGTGGGCGATAGAAGAAAATAAACCGAAAAACTATTGACTGCTTCGAGCCTGCATTTTTTGCGTTTTAGAGTTGCGCATAATACAAAAGACGAGGTTGTTACGGGCCGCGAAAAATGAATTGACCAGTTTTAATTTTTTTTTCCAGAGAGGCATCGACCATTCAGTACGGCAATGCACTCAGTTTGGGAGCCTGCCAGCTGAGAACAAGGGTGCAATAACTAAGAACAATAGAAGAAAATATTTCCAGCAATAATTTCTAGCCACGGTAAGGACCATTTTTCATACAGAAAACTGAGTCAAATGTAAGGGTCGCTTTCTGTAAGGAGTGCTTGAACATTTTGTTTAAAGACCATTTTGGCCTTGGAATATATATGCCACATTGATCACTCTTACTGCGTCCTATTCCTTCTGCAGTTTCTTGGTGAGTTCTTCGATACATTCAAAGCGACATAAAGGACCACTGCACATTAATCGATCCTCTAGTTCTCGAAGTATCTAACGCGTACTTTCCACTCCCTCCACACAGAAAAAGAAAATAAATGTGGGAGAGGTAAACCCAGTTTATTTTTTTCCTTCCTAGGTGACTTTATTATCATGAGATGGGGTCTGCAGTGTTCGCTTCCTACTAGGTTTATTGCATTGGCTCTAATATGGTCTATGTCCTAGCACTCCGTTTCGTTTCCCAACCGGTGGGTTATGTTTTTTTTTTGCGCCAATTGCTGATTGCATAAAATAGAGTTTGTAGTGGTGAGGTTAATAGAGATCTCGGTGCGTTAAATAATGCATTCCCTTCTTTGTGTTGGCAGTGTAATGGGCGGAGAAAGGAAACAGACAACTTTTCTTTTAAAGCGAAAGCTTTACTACTTGCACTTTCAGCCTTTGCCGTGGCGCGGCGGTGCCACCGATGACCTTTAGTTGACCTCTGTGTGACGTCATGTGGGACATCACGCCGAAGAGAAGGGCGACCGACTCGCGCCGTCGCAAGCCGCGGCGGTGCCACCACCGGCGCCTAACTTCTGCGCTCTCCGCTAGGAGCGCGATTGTGGCGTTACGCTGAAGAGATTAGGCTCGACTCACGTCGCTAGAAAGCAGTAGCTGTGCCAACCACCAGCGGCTTAACATTGCTTCGCGATCTCGCGCCGTCCGTATGGGACGGCGGTGCACATGAACGGCGGCCTGACTGGACTGGATTGTACTGGACTGGATTGGATTGGATTAGAATAGATTAGATTACATTAGATTACATTGCATTGGATTGCATAGGATTGGATTGGATTGTATAACAGATGCCTCGCCACAAGTCTAACCACAAGCACCACCACCAGCTACACTACCAGCTGAACCATGGCGTAGCTATGGATATTGCTTTCGCAATTACCGGGCTTAACGAAGCTAAGCCACAGCGAATTTTTTCCGGACGAAGGAAAAAATTGATGTCCTAAGGAATTTAATTACGAACAAAATTTCGCTTCTTATGCTTTAATTTCTCACGTTTCAGCTGCGAGGAAGCTCACAACTGCGTTAAACATATAGTACATCGCAATAAGGTGGAGGCCTTTCTTCTACAGTGAACTTAGGCCGATAAAGATGATTATTTGCCTGGCACAGTGATGCCGCTACAGAGGCGCTGCTACTCATAATTACATTTCATTACCAACTACTTTACCGTCAGGGATGTCAGTCTTCTTTGCTGGCAATGCCGCTGATTACTGCCTCTGTAACAAACAGCACTGACACGACCATTATTGAGGTCATAGGCTTCCTCATGTATTTTTTCCAGTTTCTCTTGAGCTGGGTTTATGTTACATCATTCAACTAGCTTGCATTGGCCTTAAGTCACGAAGCAGAGTTGTGTGGTCCTCAATCCCAACTGCGATATGGTCGAATTAAGGGCGATGAATGTAGGCGGCAAATACGAGGTCTGTTAGAAAAGTATCCTACCTTTGGCTGAAGAAAAAAAACTGGCATAACTGGAGCGTTAAAAACCTAATCACCTTCAAAGTAGTCTCCTTGGGATTCCACACACCTCTCTCAGCGGTGCTGCCACTGATGGAAGTATTCCGAAAAGGCCCCTTTCGGAATGGAGTTTATAGCTGAGCTGTCGTTGCAGCCATAATGTCCTCTCTTGTCTGAAATCGCGCTCCTTTCAATGGCCTCTTGATTTCATATCAGGAGAGTAAGGAGTCTGTTGAACTGGAGGAGTCTGGTTTTTCGCCAGAAAAGTTTGAATCAAGTGCGAGGAATGTGCAGGAGCATTGTCGTGATGGATGCGCCAATTTCCTGTTGACCTCAACTCCGGTCTCTTGCCCAGCACAGCACCACGTAGGCGACGGAGGACACCTCTGTCGTACTCTTTGGTCAATGTTTGACCCTGAGGGGTGCGTACTGGTGGTGTGCCACACTGTCACCCAGACTTCGCGCACTTTTAAGTGGGAAGCTCCCAGCCACCCTTAGAGCGTGTGGGGGTAGCGGTCTCGGACTCGAAGGAGATGCCCTCGACTCAGCGTGGCAAGCTCAGCGGAGACCAGCCACCAAGTGACAAGAGGTTTTTGGGCGTTCGGTGCCCAGCTTTCGCTGGTCGCAAGCCAGAGAATGGGTCGGAGCCAAAGGTTTACAAAACAAAACAAAGTTTATACAGCCAAGAGACGATACAGAGGATTACACAATCACTAGTACAAACACATACAAAGTGATTAACAGAACAGTGCAACTCGTGCTAAGTTAAACTCGGGAGAGAATACAATTCAAAGGAAATATTACACCTAAAGTGCACTAAAACAGGAGAGAGAGGTAAACAAGGAAAACACAATTTGTTCACCGGGCACTGCGGCAGTCCGACGACCAGAGTTCCATGACGATGCCGTCCCGCAGACTGGCGAACGTTGCCTCGTTGGTCCGATGCTGGCCGAGTGGTGTTTTCCCGGGAGTCGAATGGGCGCGCTTCGATGAAGCTTAAACGGCGGTCCGGACTGACTGATAGGGGCCAACGCCTTCTTTTATAGGCTCGCTTCCACGTCTGTTTGTTCTGCGCGCCAGAGTAGGCGCGCACATACACGCAGCATTGGCAGTGCTGTCTCCCTTCCCTCTTCTCACTGGCCGCGCGTCCCTATTGGTCAGAGTACAGCGGTCGCATCTCGAAGTTTTGAGCGTATTCTGGCGTGGCGCCATCGTGGCGGCGTCGTCGCCGACGTCCGAGTGCAGAGGAGGGGGACATGCCTTAGAGCACGCAAGGCTTCCCCCTCTTACCCCCGTCAGCTATAGAAGCAACTCGGATGTTCTAGAGCAATCGGCGGGGATGACTCATTTCCTCGGCGCACGCCGTGGCGGTGGAGAGAGAGGCACGCGCTCGGCGGGGGCTTTCCATCTCTCGTTGGGCTCGCGCCGGCGAGACGCCGTGCGCGCGGCGGTTTTTCTTTGTTTGTTTTTAAAATGCGCCGAATTTTGTGACACACACAGAGTGAGTCAAAGAAAGCAGTCAGCATCACTTTAACATTGCTGCGCACTTGGCGGGCCTTCTTTGGTCTTGGTGACGTGGAATGACGTGGAATATATAACGAACACTGGGTTGCTACGAACGAGGGAGGTGTTGCTTCATCAGTATTAGGGTAATGGCGATGCATTTAATACACAACGAACAAATGTGACCGCACAAGCCGGTTATAGCGAACGAGGATGTACTGTAAACTCGCACCCGCAGAAAAAAAAACGCGCTTCCAGCAAGCGCGGAAACAGGAGACCGTTTCTGAACCCACCTGGCACAACCTCAGAAAGAACAAGCAACCAAAAAAGGCAATAAAGGGGTGGCATAACTATACACAATGGCGGCCAATCGCACTCCGATGGCCTATGGATGGTTAATCATTGCTTGCATGAGTGCCGGCTGGGCAAATCTCCTAAATTAGATGGAGAAGCGTGGTGGGCGCGACACAGGGGCGGAGCATAGTCGGGTACCAAACAATGGCAGCGAGTTGAGCAGGTTAAATGCCCCGTTGGCCTCGCTGGTCACGTGGTATGCGTCGCCTGTGGCTGTCCACTTCTGTGTGCTTTCGCGAGCATGCAGCTTGCAGACAGTGTAGCTACCACGTTCCGTGTGTACGTGAACTTCACTGCTTTCGTCACTACATAAGCCCATCAACTACAGTTGACACTGTCAGAAGTCGACGTGATCAGACTGAATTTCCGTCAACACGAAGTTGAGGTACAGCTGTTCGGATGTCGCCCGGGATGACGTGGTTCGTGCGGACGCCAACATCGTAGTGCCGTCTACCGACTAAGACACTGTAGCGAAGCACGAGCGCTCCTCCATCTCACCACAGCTGCAGTAATTGCTTGAATCGAGATGGTTAGAAGTGTATCGAGAACACGAAGCAGACTGTCGTTCGCGAGCGTCTCTTCGCGGAGAATATGAGTGCGCTGGAGACCTTAGAAAGTTCTACGATAGGTTCTGCTTTGATTAAGTAGAGGCACATAACGCACTTTGAAAGAAATAAATGCGACTTTACTCGGACTTAAAACTTCTGGGTGCATTACGGGAAGTCCACTTAGTACGAACTTCGGATACAACGAATGCCAATAGCATGACTGTCATGTTCGTTACAAGTGGGCACGACTTATATTTCTGTCAAAGTGTATATAGTTGGGCGAGTTAGTAAAGCATACACTCAATTTTTAAAGCGCCAGTGAAAACAAGTGACTACATAGCTGTTGAGAACAAGTGGTACCCACAGTTAGCTGTATTCAGAAACTTTTTTGGACAACGACCCCCCTGCCCAGTCGCGGTCAACACTGACTTGAACAACGTAGTCTCCAAAGGCAGAACAAAATAAGGTAACAGTCTTCAACATACATTAACAACGCAGCGCACAACCAAGGCGCGTTCACCACAAAGCTTGCGGCTTGCTGTCCGTTCGTTCGGCGCGGAAGCTCTGCTGGCGTTCGTGGCATCGGGTTTGTTGTGAGGCCTCCTAGAGACTCTGAGCGATTTGTCCAACGGGCTAGGCGTCGCGCCGAACTGGCGATGGCGTTCCGCGGACTCGCTGGCAGGCTGCTGCACGCTGTCACGTTCGGTTGTTAAAGGCGTTAAGCGGCCTCCAACCTTTTCTCTTACTAATTCTGCGCGTTAATTTTTAGCTCCACCGTTCTGCTCAGCCTGTCTGACTCATTGATCATGCTTTGTAGTTCATGTCATGAGTGACCTAACAAGGCAATGTCATCAACGCGTCGCAGATTACATAGGTATTCTCTATTAACCCTTATCCCCAACTGTTCCCATTTCAGGCCCCGGAATACCTCCTGTAAACAGGCGGTGAATAGCACTGGCTAGATTGTGTCTCCCTGCCTAACACCTTTCCTCATTGCAATTATATTGCTGACTTTACGGAGGACTATGGTAGCTGTGCAACCGTTATAGATATCTTCCAATATTTTCACGCAACACACTTATACACCCTGATTGCGCAATGCCTTCATGGCAGCTGAGAGATAAACTGAGTCAAATGCTTTCTCGTACTCAGTGAAGAATGTATACAGGGGTTGGTTATATTCTGCGCATTTCTCCATCACCTGATTGATAGCGTGAATATGGTCTATTGTCGAGTATCCTTTACGAAAGCCTGCCTGATAATTTTGTTGATTGAAGTCTAAGGTTGCCCTGACTCTATTAGCGATGACCACAGTATATACCTTGCAGACAACGGACAGTAAGCTGATCGGTCTGCAGTTCTTCAAGTCCTTGACGTCCCCCTTCTTACCAGTTGAGATAATATTGGCCTTTTCTAAACTTCAGGTACGCTCGAGTTCACAAGGCATTGAGTATACAGGGTGCCTAGTTTTTCGAGCACAATCTCTCCTGCGTCCTTCAACAAATCTGCTGTTATCTGATCACTACCAGCTGCTTTATCCCATTTGCATTGCTCCTAAGGCTTTCTTAACTTCCTCCTTATTTACTGGCGGCATGTCTCACTGCTGTGATCTACTGTCCCCATCATTAGCGTTCTGATTGCATTCGCTACTGCATATGTTTGTGTAGAACTCTTCGGCTTGTTTAACTATCTGATCCATATTAATAATTACATTGTCCCCGTTGTCTCTTACAGCATACATCTGGTTTTTACCTATGCCTAGCTTTCTATTCCCTGCTTTCAGGCTGCCTCCGTTCTTTAAAGCATGCTCGATTTTCTCCATGTTAGACAACTTCGTTAAGTCAGCTACCTTGCGCTTATTTATTAAATTTGATCGCTCTGCTAGTTCTGTCCTGTCTGTGGAGTTGGACGTCCTCATGTTTTGCCGTTTCTTAATCAGATCTTTAGTCTCCTGAGATAGCTTCCCGGTATCCTGTCGAACCATCCTACCGCCTACTTCTACGGTGCACTCCGTAGCAGTAGCTGTGAGATTATCATTCATTGTTTCAACATTACGGTCGTATTCTTCAGTCAAAGCGAAAAATGTGTTCTGCACTGAAAGCCCGAATTTCTATACTTTTCCTCTTACTGATAACACGTTAATGGCCATCCGCTTCACTACTTTTCTCCGTTCCCCCTTCAAGTCTAACCTAATACGAGACCTTACCAATCTTTGGTCGCTATAATGGACCGTTCCGAGGACATCCATATCCTTTACGGGGCCAGGGTGAGCGCACCGTACGTTGTCTATTTCATTTTTATTCTAACCGTTGGGGCTTGCATGCCCCTGCGACGAAGAGGAAGAGAAAAGATTTTCGCCTGCGCCAAGGGAGAGGAAAAAGTGGGGGATCTCTTTCAGTGGAGCAGTCCATTACTATAGCGTGCGCCGCTTACAGAAAACGCGCCGCTGCATTTTTATTTCTGCATTCTGTACGGGTATTAGCAGCAAGAACTGAAACGATCTTTTCCCGGTTTCCCGATGCCGGTCGGCTGCGAACGTTACATCGAGGCTCCCTATACTCTACCACTCCGCCGCGGCAAGCAGCGTGCGTGCAGTTGCTCAACTGTGCAGTCAAACCCGAGGAACTTCCCAGCCAGTTTTAATTCGAGCAATCTCTGATGATGGACATCTGACTCTTCTTCAAGCGTCAGTTGGTGTCTGACGGAGTTTTATCCAGCTGCCCGGCCGAAGATTCTAGTGTCTCACGTGACAATGCTGCAGCTTTTGACCAGAATGATGCAAGCTTTCATCAGTAGACAGCAGCTGATGTCGTCGACTGCACTGACGGGACTCCACCAACAGTGAGCTTCCGTGATATAATAAGCCATGATAACTTCCTTTTTTCTTGCTTGGGAGTAAACTGCGTTTACAACAACAATAAAGCAACTAACCTGTCTCAAGAATATGACTTCGGAGACTTTCTAGGCAAAGCTGAACTCACAGGCATGTCGGACTGTTTCAAGTTACGCCTATTTACTAACCCATGGCCGCAAAATACGACGTTAAGATGTAACACCTGACAAGAAAACTTTTCGCTTACAATGGCTGGCATATTACTTTTCCTTCGAATGTTCACCGGGGTACTCAAGGCAGTCTTATCGTGCGCGCTTTAACTATTGAAAAATGCACGAGGCGTGCAGGGATCACGTAAAATCGCAATGGAACCAAGAGGCAATGGCTGCGTCGCGGAACTTTATGGATGTGATGACTGCCAAGCAGCTACCCGTTCTACAGTAGCTAAGCAGAGCACTTCACGATCAAGTTGAAAGGAACCGCGAGAAACTACTTCCTATAGTTTCCACAATTACTTTTTGCGCAACGCATGGCTTGCCAAGAAAGAAGCCGAAGTGTCTGCCTGCGAATGCTGCGCTTTTGGGACTGCTACTGACGTCCGCTGCAGTCACCTACTTTGACGTATCCAACCGAGCCGGACGTACTGTACAACCCGTGACACCGTGATTCGGCTGGTGACAAACATCGACTTGCGTAAGCGATGACCCGTTCTTGACCTGCTTGGATCTGGACCAGGACAGCACCTAAGCCGATGTTGCTGGCATCAGTATGGAGCTCCGTGTCGGCGTTTACGTCGAAGTGAGCCAGAACGGGAGGCGCCTGCAGGAGGCTTTGAAGGCTGCGGAATGCATTTTCTTGCGCTGCTTCCCATCTGAAAGGTGTGTCTGACCTTGTTAGGCGCGTCAGCGGCTCGGCAATGCGAGCAAAATCTTTCACGAAGCGACGGTAATACGCACACAATCCAAGAAAACGGCGGACAGCTTTCAGGTCTTGCGGCGGCGGAAAATGGGCAATAGCTGTTGTTTTTTCAGGATCAGGCTGAACACCGGCTTGATTCACAACGTGCCCTAAGAACTTCAGCTCTGTATACGCAAAGTGGCATTTCTCATTTTTGAGCGTGAGTCCAGAAGACCTTATTGCTTGTAGGACCAATTCGAGGCGGTGAAGATGCTCCTGGAAAGTCGTGGCGAAGACGACAACATCGTCAAGATAGAGGAGACACGTCTGCCATTTTAAATCGGCAAGGACGGTATCCATGAGGCGTTGGAACGTTGCCGGTGCAGAGCACAGTCCAAAGGGCATGGCCGTAAATTCATAGAGGCCATCTGGAGTAATAAAAGCTTTTTTCACGCTCCCGCTCATCGACCTCAATTTGCCAGTAACCTGACTTGAGGTCCATCGAAGAAAAGTATTTCGCGCTACAAAGGCGATCCCGAGCGTCGTCGATCCGAGGGAGAGGATAGACATCCTTTTTGGTGATTTTGTTTAAGCGACGGTAGTCTACACAGAACCGCAATGTTCCGTCTTTCTTCTTCACAAGTACGACTGGCGCTGCCCAGGGACTCCGGGAAGGACGAATTACGTCGTCGCGGAGCATTTCCTTGACCTGGCGGCCAATAGCGTCGCGTTCAGCGGGAGACACTCGGTAGGGGGACTGTCGGAGATGGTGCACGTTATCGTCCGTAATAATGCGATGCTTCGCTAGGTGAGTTCGTCCAACACGCGATGATACCGAGAAGGTGTCGCCGTAGCGCAGAAGAAGATCTTTAACTTGTTGTTGCTGCGTCGGGGAGAGTGCTGGATTGACGTCGAACGTGAAACCAGTGACTGGGCTATGCTCTTGCGACAACGACATTGTGGAAATACTGGGTGTGCTGCTGACATGGGCGATGGCATCAACGTGAGCCACAACGGTTCCCACGTTCAGATGTTGGTGTGCACCACCGAAATTGGTTATGAGCACTTCTGTTTCTCCGTCGACGAGATTAACGACTCCTCTGGCGACAGCAAGGCTCCTGGCAAAAAGCAAGATCTGGTTGCCTTCCACGACGCCTTCGAAATTCCGCACAGTCTTGGCGCCGACAGAAACCATAATACTCGAACGAGGTGGGATGGTGACGTGGTCATCCAGGATGCAAAGTGCGGTCGGATGGTCTGGATCTCTGTGTATTGCGTTCTCTGTGGAGAAACACACGGCCTTTGACTGGAGGTCGATGACCGCTCCATTCTCGGTCAAGAAATCCATCCCGAGAATGACGTCACGTGAACAATGTTCGAGTATAACGAACGTTGCCAGGTAGGTTGCGCCTTGAACTGCTACTCTTGATGTGCAAGTCCCGGTCGGTGTAACTAAGTGACCCCGGCTGTACGAATCTGTGGGCCCATCCACGGAGTGGTGACCTTTTTCAGAGTGGTGGCGAAATTTCCACTGAGGATAGAGTAATCCGCCCCTGTGTCGACGAGTGCAGTGACGTCTGTTCCGTCGAGGGAAATGCTCAGGTTTGCTGTCGTAGACGTCGTGTGAGAGGTACGGCGCCGTGTTCGGTCACGGCTGCGGCGCGGGTTCATTTAGATGCGTCAGGTGGCATTCACGTCGAGATGGCGTTTCACGGTGTTGGACGGCATTCGGTCGTGGCATCGGGTGGCCACCTAGTTGCGGCGTAGGACGGTCTGTTACATTTCGTCGGTGAGCAACCTCCCCCTCAAAGGTTGCTGCTTTTAGTTTTCCTAGCGGGGGCTTGGCGACCTTCCCCGAGGAAAGTCACCGTAAGACCGACGACGTGGGGATGGCGACCTGCGTGTCCCACCGGCAGATTCGGCCAGATAATCGTTGATTTCTCTGGGTCGCTGCCCAGGCTGCGGACGTGGTGCATCTGCAGGGAACCCCGGCAGGCCCATCTGACGATACCTGCAGTTGCGGTACAGGTGGCCCGGCTCACCGCAGTGATAGCAGAGAGGACGGTAGTTGGGAGTGCGCCAGATGTCACTTTTACGGGGATACGATGGAGCAGGACGAGCAGGTGGTGGCGGCCGAAAAGAGGCCGGGGTTTCCTGAAGA
The DNA here is from genome assembly GCF_055824585.1 of Amblyomma mixtum. NCBI lineage: Eukaryota > Metazoa > Arthropoda > Arachnida > Ixodida > Ixodidae > Amblyomma > Amblyomma mixtum. Next base: position 129,817,072 of record NC_143019.1, read on the forward strand.
CGACTTGGCGGCGGTTGTGCGCGACGAGCAACAGCGGCGTATGTCATTCGCGGTGGAGCTATGGACGGCTGAAAGGGAGCTAGTGCTGTAAGCGCCTGTTGCACCTCCTCTAGAATAACCTCGGATAGAGCAGAAACCGTTGGTGCAGGCGGCGTAGCCGGGAACAGCTTCTGGAGCTCCTCGCGAACGATAGCTCGTACGGTTTCGCGAAGCATGTGGGTGTTACTGATGTCCGTGGTTGCCGCAGTCATAGCCAAAGGCTGACGCTCGTATTGCCGCAACCGTATATCGAGTGTCTTTTCCATGGTGGTTGCCTCCGACAGAAACTCTGCGACCGTGCTCGGTAGATTGCGAACCAGTCCAGCAAAGATTTGCTCCTTGACACCTCGCAAAGGTACCGGAGTTTCTTCTGCTCTGTCATGTCCGGGTCAGCTCGACGAAATAACTTTGCCATCTGTTCGAAGTATACCAGTATGCTTTCATTTGGTAGCTGGGTTCGGGACTGAAGGAGCAGATCGGCCCGTTCTCTTCGAATCACCGCGGTGAAATCCTTCAGGAACTGGTCTTTAAATACGTTCCACGTCGTTATAGGCGACTCCCGGTTCTCGAGCCACGTACGAGCTGCGCCCTCCAGCGAAAAGAACATGTGTTGAAGCTTGGAGTCTTCCGCTCATCTGTTGTACCGTGCCACGCGTTCAAATTTCTCCAGCCAGTCTTCCGGGTCTTCGCCTGGAGAACCTTGGAAGATCGGTGGCTCCCGAGGCTGCTGCAGCATAACAGATGGTGAACTAATCGTCGTCTGCATGCCTATTTCGGGCTGGACGGTCGTCGACGATGGCGCTGAACGAACCGCTTGGGTTGAGCGAGACTGCAGAAGCCCAAACTCGGGTTGAAGGCCTTGGAGCCGGCGGCTGCCGTGGTGTACAGGCGTCACCTCGATGGCAGATGACCCTCGAGGACTTGAATCCCTGCTTGCTGGGGGAGTCCGAGGCATGGAATGCGTTACCCAGGTCCCTCCACCAGATGTCATGGGTGGTAAAGTACATCCGGCTCGGTTGGATACGTCAAAGTAGGTGACTGCAGCGGACGTCAGTAGCAGTCCCAAAAGCGGAGCATTCGCAGCCAGACATTTCGGCTTCTTTCTAAGGCCAGCTCGCGCGCGCATTCCGCGCTCTCGTGGTTCTAGCAGAACGACGACGATGAATGGACGGTGTCAATATGTGCAATTATCGTTTTTTTGTAGCATCATGTGCATGTTAACCCTAGCCTTTGTGTAACATCTAGATATATTTTTTATTCATTTACTTCGCCTCTTATTTTTGTAAATTTGTTTTAAAATGTGACTGTTTCTTTAAGTATAGCAATCAATATCTTGTATAGAATTTTTTTGTGCTGCTGTCATTGTTGCCTGCCGCCGGTTTCCAGGCCTCGTCAAGCTGTTGCTACAGCTTTTTGCTTGGGAGGCCATCAACATTGTGAAATGTTGAAAATAAGGGTGAATTGAATTGAATTGAATTGAGATGCGCGACTTCAGGAACACTTCGCTTCTTCTGCTGGCAATGCTAAGTACACTTCCGTCCGCATTCAGAACGACATCATGGCAATCTGTGGCGACATCCTGGGAGAGAAAATAGTAGCCGAAGCTAACACAGCGTCTGCTTTTTCCGTCCTTATGTACGGAGCTGCAGATATTGAAGCAACAGAGCAGATGTCTATAGGCATTCACTTCATTGACAAGGCAGGAACCGAGGTTTGCGTTCGAGAGCAGTTTTTGGAATTTGTAGAGCTGGAGTAACTGAACTCTGCATTCGCCGCTGCGATCTTGACGTTTTTGACGGATGCTGGGCTGATTCATTCACATCTCCTTGAACAGAGCTACGATGGACGCTCTACAATGGCTGGGAAAGAAGCCGGAGTGAAAAGAATAATACAGAAAGAGCTTTCAAAGGCACTATTGCACTGTGCAAGACAAAAACTGAATCTCCTGATCAAGGATTTAAACGAGGTCTCTTAAATTCGAATCTTACAACTTCATTGGACTAGCGCCTAAACAGACTGTTACAAAATTTAATCTTAAAACTACCTCTCGTACAGACTGAGCAGGCGACCTAATTTTCCGGTGGCACTTTCCACAAGTTGCATTGTAGCTGCGCATGCGCGTTCCGTGAGTTACGATCGCCAGGAGTGCAGACAAATGTACTCCCCAGCGATGCCACACGCCAGCAAACTGCAGCTTTTGGGGCAGCCAAGACGAAAAGGCAGTACAGAGTGTAGGTGAACAAGGATTTACCTTTTCGTCGTCGAACTCCGGGCGCACCTCACAATGAATAGAATGCATATTCTTCTTTTCCAATACTTTTAATATAAGCACAAAATAGTTCTTGCTTTTTTTTTCATGGCATTCAAATTTCCCTGAAATTTGACATTTCTAGGTGGCCACCGAGTGAACTAGCACTAGCAGTACCATTACCACGTACGCCACCACCTCTCTTCCGTCAGGTAGAGAGTGTGTAAGCAAGATCCGAAGTGAGGTCACATAACGACATCGTCAGTCGCCAGTGCCTCTTTCGGCTCCCATTACTTCGGAGACGTCTGGAGACCTCCGGCTGGAATGTCATGAGTGTTCACAATCCGGGACTGCTGTCCAGCCATAGCTGCGGAGAAGGGCGGCCTTGCTGGTTTGGCTGCAGACAGACCTCACTACATTCGTTCTTTTCGTCAGAGTCATGAAGGCATGCATTACGAAGGCATGCATTATTTTGCCACAGGGTGACTCCTTTGAATTTCAGGTGCTCACACTCTTCCATCTCTTCAAGCACGCTTTCCTTGCCAACCAAACTGCCAGTGCTGATAGTCAGGAGAATACCCTTTCTTACATAATCTACGAGCGCAGAGTGTTGGGATGAGTATTCGTTCATGAATCGCGATTGTTTAGCGTAGGTGTATAAAGAGTCGAGGGAACTTCTTGTTATGCTCTTCATTCTCAGCTTTGCCAGTATCGCTAACAAGATCCCGAAACCAGGAAGTCCACTCAGTATTGAGCCCTCCAGACCGCACTGTAGGTGTCACACTTTCGGGCGCGCCCGTCGCTTCGCCCATGTGCAGGCGCAGAATGGTTTGGTTTATCAGGGTTTAACGTTGCAAAGCGACTCAGACTATGAGGGGCGTCGTTGTGAAGGGCTCCAGAACTTTCTGGGATTCTGATACCTGGGCACTGATACCACACAGCACAGGAGCCTTTAGCATTTTGGCGCCATCGAACGGGGCTGAACCCGCGCATTTCCTGCGTGCAGCCAAGCGCAGTAACCACTGAGCCACCAGGACGGCTGCCAGGGCAGAACGAGTGGAGTGTCGTGCATGCGGCAGAGGCGCCGACGGACGAAACCTACTGCAGAACAGCGCACAGCGACGTCAGACATCCAAACCGGCGCTGGGAAGACGGTGAAGAGCCTAGGCCAAGCTACAGCTGCTGAAGAACATGCGTGCCCGAAAAGAAGGACACGTGGTGCGATTTCGGTGCTCACGACTCAGTGGTGCCGGCACGGTCGTGAAGAGATGGATGCTTTAGCGACGAACATTCCGTTCCAAGCATAATCCTGCCCCCCCCCCCCCCCGCGTTCTTCGCACGAGTGGGTGTAAATCAGCTGAGAGAAAGCACAATTATCGTAGCCTCACAGGGAAAGGAGGATCCCGGCAAAGGAGGCTTCAGTGATGAACGAACAGAGATGCACGTCGAGACAACGTAGAGGACGGAGACGGTTGGCGTGGACAGAGGCCGCACCCATAAGGAGCTTATGCGCAAAATAGGTTCCGCTTTCTGCAATTAAGTTAGTCTGCCTGACTGGAAGGAAATGATAGGAGTAAGAAGAACCTAGTTTAACTCTCACCTCGCATCGTTCTTCTAGGTCTGACCCCATGGCCCTGGAAATCGTACCTCAATCGCATTGCTGCCAAGAGCGTTTAAATTAATGACACACTTTTTTATATGACAGTAGAGAATTTCCCCCACTAGCTCCCCGTTTGCCTTGATCTTGTTCGGGAGAAATATCCACTTGCCGAACTTTACCATGAGGGCCCTTCGTCTCGTTGTTCCGTAAGTGGCGTCCAATATACACCGTCGAATGAATACTGCCCCGAGAGAAGTGCTTCGTAGGAGTTTTGTGATCTGTGATACATTTTGTGGGCGTTCTTAGGGTTTGCTCTAATGTTTGTGCGGCTCCCGAGGAGGCCGCTATTTGGAGGAACCAATCTTATGGCTACGATAAGCAAAAAAAACGACAGACACAATACATTCCTCTTTTGCGTGTTGCTTGTTAAGAAGGACGCCGCTCCATTTTTATATCTTTGTGTTGTAAATTCCTATTCTTTTTTTATTTTACGCCCAGTAGTACCCTGGAAAAAGAAAAAGGCGTTTGTCCGATCGCATCTCATTACCGCTCAGAGCATGTGTGCGAATTCACCGGTAATACGCAGGAGGCCTTCACGAGAGATGCTTAAAAGGAAGGGAGGACAAAGAGGAATTGGGCGGTTTAAATTAGATACCGTGTTCTTTTCACAAGGAGACCACTCTCCCCGGTAAAGGAGCTATTCCAAAGCAGAAAAGACTAAGAACGCAATAGTTTTTTCCATCACCGGTCGACTTTCCAAGTAAAATGATTGCGTCAACACCGATTCTTTTTTTTGCGCATCTCAGAGGCCACTCACTTCAAAACAATGGGAACCCATTCTTATCGGCAAGGTGGCCACAAGTTTGAATCGACTGGAGGGAAGATGTTTAAAATTTGCTAGCAGTCAAATGTGTTCTTTTTTTGACGGACAAACAGCAACATAGTGAGGAAGGGCAGGCGATCAGTTCTGATTAGAAATATATTGGAACATTTATTTATTGGAAATAATAATTTCTAATCTGGGTCCCTTCAAGGTACTACATGTCCCAAGGCGTTTACATGGCGACGGGCTTGTGCCTTCCCGTTAATGTCTCTGCTTATTGTACTTCTAACTTGTAAGTGTGGTCTATTCGTAAGCACACGAGGTTCACCAAAAGGAGCAGCGCGACGCAGGACGCATGGCCGCACCGGTGGTGCACTTGAAGGCCTCCGCAAAGGCCTTCATGTTCTTGAGGGGCACGTTACAGCGGTCCACAAAAGGCGCGTACTGCCTGGCCTAAGGACGCTCCCCTCGGCGCACCATTTGACGCACGAGGAGATGAAGAAGAGCTGCCTGGCGTCGTACTTCAGCCCGCCCAGCCTCCGGCGGTCGCCGTGGCTCACGTAGGCCTGGTGGGCGGACACTATGCCGGCAAAGTCCGCCATGTTCTCGGAGTCCGCTGTGCCCTGCAGTCGGCTGACACTGATCATCCTACACGTTCCTGTCGGGGCGACCGCAGCCTGAAATTGGAGCTCAGGCAGAATCGGTGCTATTACTCTGCAGGTACTTGAAGTACAATGAAGTTATGAACTGCCGTTCTATCACTTGCTCTAGTCCAAAATGCGTTGCGTAGGTGGTGGTGAAAAATATTTATGGGCAATTAAATTTTTTACAGAGAGGTGATTGGGGTAGGACCCTATTGGCCCTTTCCCCTCACAGTACTAGGTGGAGCCCCTATTCCGGGGCCCCATTGGCAAGCAACGCCACCCGCGTCCGTTGAACCAAGGCCTTTTGGCTCTTTAGATCCTGACAGCCGAGCAGGGCCGCCTCCCAGTCCTCTCTGCTGGGGTTGGGGTTGGGGGCGATAGATGGGTTAGATTGACACGCCCAAACCATGTGGAAGGTGTCAGACACCTCCCCACAGAACTGGCACGTGCCATCAAAGGATGCATTTAAATGTTTTAGCACAGCCTGGCACAGTACAGTGTTAGTGAGAATTTTGATGAGGAGGCGCTCGTCAGCGCGATCCAGACCTTTACAAGGGGCCGGGTAGCGCCGGTGCTCCTCCTTGTAGTAATCGGTGATTTGTTTGAATGTAATGGCCAGATTGTCTGATTTGGAGTACCCTTCCAAGGACAGGGAGATAGCCCGGGGAGAGAGTGTGCGGGCGGCCTGATTGGCCTGTTCGTTTCCCTGGAGTCCCTGGTGACCGGGGGCCGAAATCAGGTTGCGTGGAGTTGGGTCTTCAGATCGACATGCGTTGCGTACAAAGGTGTTTCCAACGGGCAAGGCTTTGCCCCGAACGGGCGATGGCGATCCTTGCAATCCCTGGCAGAGCTGCAACACGCTGTCGCATTGCACTCCTAAGGGCTTCTTAAGCGTCCTCCAAACTTTTAATGGCAGAGCCCCTATACTTCGATGTTTCAAATATGGGCTGGCTGGTGGTGGTGGTAAAAACATTTATTTATGAGGGACAGGAGGTATGTTTGGATCAGCCCGTAAGGGACGTGCTTACCTAGTGCTTACAAGCACTAGGTGGAGGTCCCTAGTATGGGACCCCAGTGATGGTGGCCGATGCCCGGGCGCGCCAGATTAAGGCTTGTTGGGCCTGTAAGTCGTGTCAGCCTAGCAGGATCGCCTCCCAGTCCTCCCGGGTTGGGTTGGGGATGGGCGGAATAGCCGGGTTTGAGGGGCAGGGCCACACCATGTGATAGGTGTCAGAAGACACCGCACTACAGTGCGGGCAGGTGCCGCTAAAGGAGGCTGATCGCGGGTGTTGGTCGACAGCCCGTATCTGACAGCGACCTTCTCCGCCCACTACGCTAGCTTCAGTTGCGAGGCTGTGGCGGAGCTAGGGACAACGACCTCCCACCCCTCCGAGTCCGCGTGGGCACATTGGGCCGGTGGTTGCCGTTGTCGGCAGAAAAACACTATGGTCGAATGGGGCTCTTGGGGCCCCACAGAGGGAGCATTTGTAGGATTTGAGTAGAAGAGAATAAAACCGTAAGTAGCGCTGGGAAGGGAAAGGTGCGAGCCTGGAGTGTGGCGGGAAGTAAAGTAGAAGTTCTTCGCCGTAGTGTAGCGTGATGTCGTGAAATGTGATCAGCCGGTCTCTCACGCTGCCTTGGTCTTCGGTTGGCGCCGCTCGTTTGACATACGCTCGAGCACCAGAATGGGCCGCTACCCGGACTATTTGGATGGGCCGAGATGTTTGGGGGTTAAAAGTGAGTATTTTACAGGCGGCAGCATGTATCTCATCGTGACTAAAATTTTGAATGGCCATTTTCGAATCGCTCAGGATAAGAGTGGCAGTGGACGATGATGTTGCTAGCGCAATGGCTGCTTCTCCGGCTTCTGTCGAGCTGTTTGCCCTGAGCGAGCATGATGTCGTTTGTTGTAGCTTGTTGGAGAGTACGCAGTAGGGGTAAACTGAGCGTTGGGAGTACTCTGCGGCGTCTATGTAGAATACGTCACGTTCGTATGTATGGGCTTGAAGCAAGGAGCGGCTGCGGGCCGTCGGGCCTGTTGGGGGACCGATTTGGTTTAGTTTATGGGGGATTAACGTCCCAAAGCGACTCAGGCTATGGCGGTCGTCATAGTGAAGGGCTCCGCAAATTTTGACCACATTGGGTTCTTTAACGTGCACTGAGGTCACACAGTACACGGGCCTCTAGAATTTCGCCTCCATCGATATTCGGCTGCATGTTTTATGTAGGGGTTAATAGTGAGATGATTCCTGATGTATTATGGAACCTTGTGCGAGTTAATGGGAGGTAGACTGATCGCTGTGAGATGGATCGAGGCCAGAATGTGGCGTCCAGTGGGAGTGGAAGACAGTCAGTCTGTCTACGCTATGCGGTGTGCTTCTGTCAGCTCACTGAGTGTGTTGTGCGCCCCCATGCGTAAAAGAAGAAAGGGGGGGGGGGGGGGGGGGGGCATGCGTTTGGGCAGACTTAAGGCCGCCTTGTAGGCGGGTCTGATTAGTGCATCTACCTTTTCCGTCTCTGTTTTGGTAAGGTAGAAGTAGGACAGGGAGTACAGCATCCGGCTTATCACGAATGCCTGTACAAGTCTTAGGAGGTAATGATCGGGCAGGCTGCGGTGAGAACGGACCTCATTATAGACTCGAGTCTCCAAACTCACTCCAATCTTTAATAAGATCCGTTCTTTTATTAACATCTTCTTGGACAATCTGCTAAAGCAAGTGCTTTTTTGAACGGTTCCTGTGACTACAAAGTCACTATTCGTATGTTTTTCCTCCCCTGCCTTCCCTTGCTTTATCATTTTTTGAGCGCATGATTTTGTTTCACATGGCCTGCGTAGCTTTTAATTGTATTGAGAAAAATATCGTTCTCTACGTGTTTCACAATAGCAGCCCTAATTTCACCGGGAAACTGCAGCGAAATTCACAGCACGCATGCCATTTATGCACTGCATGCAACTAGCTCGTGCTCTGCTCCTGGAAAGTTTAAAATTGTATCTTGGGTTATTTCAGCAACCTTCTGTTTGACTACATCGAGTCGTGTGTGTTGTGGTTTTAAACTAATAAATTATGGCTTTCGCTAAAAATGTGCGCTATTCTTTTCCATTTATGTGGGCTAAACACAGTCGCAACGGCACAATCAACTGCTCGCAAACTCAGGCGGTCAAGAAAGGCAGAAAAGGAGTTTTAACTGTTCTTGTAACAGTACCTCTGGAAAAATGACACTTCGTTGGAACTGTTAGATATCAGAATATATACCATAGGTATGGAAGCGAAAAAGAAAGAAGGAAAAACAAAATAACAACTCAAAAAAACAAGACGAGGAGATAAAAGGCCGGCGATGGGAGCAGGTACATAGCATAGCAACATAAAACACGTGCACTGTTACTTGACAACCGATTGGAGGTACACAATCTCACTTTTTGTTAAGGCGATGGATGCGTCACTGATACACTTTCCCCCCCCTTTTCGCAATATAGAACGCTTCAATAATCTCCCTTGTACGTTGATGATATGCTCTGTCAAGTACTAGTCTTATCGAAAAGGGGGCGACATTTACAATCCCTGCAATGCTTCGGTAAATTTTCAAGAGCTGTTGGCGTTAAAGAATTTCTGTGTTCGAACAGCCGGACATTTAGACAGCGCCTGGTCTGCCCTACATAGTATTTTTCACAGGAAAGAGGAATCTTGTAAATCACCTCTTTTCTACATGGCACAAACCTAGATTTGTGATTAACATGGCAACGATGATCACTTTTTAATCCCTCTGCTTTCGCTCTGACCACCGCACACAATCCAGATAACTTCACGGGAGCTGAGATTACTGTGCCCACCTCGTATCGATTGGCAACATTTCGTAACCCATGTGAAAAACGATGTACATGGGGCAAAACGACAGGTTTCTATTTCGCGTCGAATAACATAGCCCTCTTGGCATCCCTGCCCTTGAGCCACAACAGGAGTTTTTCACAACTAGCGCTAATCAACGAAAGCGGATAACCGGACTTAGTCAATCTATTAACTTGTTCATGAAAACTTGTGGCTATTTTATCATGGCAAGACTTAAGTAAAGCAGAGCGTAAGCATGAGGAGACAACTGCATTTTTTACTACTTTAGAATGCCCGGAGTGAAAATGTAGTAAAGGTTTAGAAGACCTAGGGTGGTAGCCCCACCAAAGATGCTTATTGCCAAAATGAAGAGATAAGTCAAAAACCCTTTCTCTACCATGGACTCTCTGAAAAAATGACACGTAGTTGGGCTTGTTGGTACGTTGAACACATTAAAACTCTCTCTCTCTAGGATTAGGTCGGAAAACTGGACTATACTCCTTCAGGCAACCTTACTTTAGATGTTCCGCTCCTCTTATCTTCTCTGCTGTGCAGTGAAGCACTCGGAAAAAAAAATGCCTTGAGACGCTCACAGCTACCCCTTTTTAAAAGGGAGTGGGCTGGAGGGAAGCTTACTCCTGTTTTTACTCCCTTTCGTTTAGAGCGTATCACCACCGCCAGGCTCACACTGAGTCTGTGCATAAGCTCGGCGACAATACGACGATGGCATTCACGCAGCGGTGGTCGTCGATATGGTAACGCGCTTCCGGCTTTCTTTAAATATCTTGGAGATCTGTACGTGAATGAATAAAACATGACAGCAAGGACTTTCAAGTGACCTTTATAAGTATACATGCTCAATCTACCAGAAGGCGCATCTGGACTCCGGATGCATAGCAACGCCAGCGGGGCACTCAAAGGCTTCGGAAAAGGCCTCGATGTTCTTGAGAGGAACATTGCAGCGGTCCGCCCTGGAGGCGTATATCTCGGACTGAAGGGCATTCCCCTCGCTGCACCATTTCACGCACGAGGCGACGAAGAACAGCTGGTCGGCGTTGTACTTGAGGTCACCAAGCGTCATGCGGTCGCCGTGGCCCAAGAAAGCCTGGTGGGCGGACACCAATCCAGAGAAGTCAGCCATGTTCTCGGATATGGCCGCGTCCTGCGGTAGAGTGGTACTGATCAACTCCCAATTCGTGTATTGGCAAGTTTGGTTAGAACCTGAAACGCATCTGGAACACTGCCATTGTTTTCCATAATATATTTTAAGCTCGAGGAGGTCTGCGAAGGCCCTGCATATCATAGCAAACGTTGCTATTTCTAGCAGTACACGCATTCTCTTTAAAGACGGTAATACGCAGCGGTCGCCGAACACTATCAATTCGTGAACACTTGACTGCGAAAGCACTGCTTCACTAGGTCAAACGAGCCCACCGGTTTGTGTGAAGCTTTACCTTGACGGTGACCTTAGGCAAACAATAAATATGCAAAAGTAACTAAAATAAATGCTGCTATGACTGACATTCCTAACCTGCGGCGGTGCGAACAGATCAGCTTTGTTGTCCACTGCACGAGAGCTCTAGGCTGTCGCCGCAGCGAATGACGCATCGCGTTAGACTGCAACACACTCTCGCCTTGTTCAACAACTAATACTACTGTCTAACTATCTGATCTTGTCTCAAAGAAGATGGCGGACTGATCAGTCGAGACTGTGTGGTGGAGCCCGCCTGACACTAACCGTTCAGTGACGTCCCCGATCCCGGCTTGCAAATAAGCCCGTTCCCGTCCCCGCATCTTCGTATCAATATATAGAAGTTGTTCAAGGAAAATTTAAGGAAGATTTGAAAAGAAGCCAAAGATTTCCTCCAAAATGAAATGAAGTGAATGTTAGAAGTTACGCAAAGTACCGGCTAGCATTTTTTTTTGCTCCTCCTACTACTAAATTATGAAGTTCAGTAATACTTTCTGCTCGGGTAATTGGTTCACTTTGCTATTGGGAATGAACGAACTAGCCCATCAGAGAGAGAGAGAGAGGAATTTTAATGACGAAAAGGCGGAGGGGTCGGCGGGTGGTAACATGGCCCTGGCCTGCTACTCCACACAGGGGAAAGGGAAGGAAGGAAAAGGAAAGTGCGAATGAAGGTTGATGACGGCACAATACAATGAGTTTCACGGGTGATGTCGACACACACACACAGACGCTGGCTGGCACTCGCATCGCGGTGAGTACACGCACATAAAATTGGTGTCTGCAACACAAACACCGGCACATGTCATTAATCATGTAGGTAGTGCACAGGCGGCCAGAGACGGATATCCAGGCCTGTTTCACACAAAAAGTTGAGCACGGCCTTTGTCACTCGCCACCAATCAGAACCTCTCGCCCTGGCGCCCAGAATACTTTCCTCAGAGAGAGGGCGACAGTCCAGTTGTTTCACGGTCGCCTCCAATGTTCTTCTTTTAACCGTATTGTTCGGGCACTAGCAAAGAAGGTATCCAATAGTCTCTGGAGTGGGGCACTGTACGCAATTTGAGTTACTTTCGGTGCCTATCTTGTGAAGATATTGTTTGGTGTTGGTAACGCCAAGCCGTAACCGGTGGAGTAAAGTCCCATGACGTCGCACCACCCTAGATGGCAGATGAAATCGTTAGCCAGCTTCAAGCTTAGAGACGCGGTCCTGTTGATGGTTCGAATCATTCCAGTGCGACTGCATTGCGGCTTGCATTAAGTCCGCCAACAAGGCTCCAATGTCTGATCTAGAAAAGGCTATCTCAATGAAAGCACCATCACTATGTGCCAGCCGAGCCTCGGCGTCCTGTTCATCTGCTGTCTCTAGCCTTTTCCCTCGACCTACATGCATTACGAAAAGCTCCTTAAATACCTTTTTAATTATGGATTTAAACGATTAGTTGTGAATAGAAAAGCTGTGGAGAGACATGTTATAGTCCCGCCCCGGCGCTTCAAATGGAGTAGCCTTAAAGTAGTCCTTTTTATTGGGCAAAAATAAAGAGCATCAGAAATATTGCCAAATGACAAATGACAATTTTCTCCATGCGCCCGAATGCGCCGCGATTACAGCGCTCTGATTCACTGCTTGGCCAAGCGCCAAAAACTTCCCGCCCTCTACGCCGCTCACGTTAGTTTCGCATCCCTGCTGTTTCGGAGATCAACGCCAGTGGCTCCTCACGGCGCTTTTCTCTTCGGCGTGCCGTCAGCAACCGCAGGCGCTTATTCAGAAGAACCAATGCGCGAACGCGGTTGTGTGTTGTAAAGGTGAAGTGGGAAAATTCTATCAACGACTGAAGGTCCGCAAGAATGACGTCACAGTGCGGTTCTATCGGCGTTCTCCGCCATAATGCCGGAGCAGACCCAAGTTCGCCGAAAAAACAGTATTTCCTGGTGATTTTTCCAGCTTGGAGGCGGTAGGTTAAGAGAGTTAACCTTACGTTAAGAAGAGCCGGATCTAGGCATACAGGAGTATTTGCATGGCCAAGCTCGAGTGCGCAATAAATAAAAATCACTCTAATATGTTTTATTTAATTTTATTCACAGCTTACTGAAGGCTAAGCGCGCAAGCAGAAGTTTTATTTATTTATTTATTTATTTACCCTCAGGGACGTTAGGCGTTACAGAGGGGAGTGGGAATAACATGCAAGTATAAAAAACAAAACAGCAGCTAGAAAAATTGAATATAGTTACAGCACACACTGGTATAAAATCAATAACAGAATTAACAAAAGGCAGCATTACACAAAGCAAAACACAAAAGAAAGCAGCAGCTAATAAATTAACAAAGTTATAGACACATACTTATATAAAATTAATAACAGCGTTACGAAATGCAGCAGTATCCGTAATTACAGCAATATTCTGGGGAAGGTGATTCCAGCTGACACAAGTTCTGGGTATGAATGAATCGTGAAAACATCTTGTACGACAAGGAGGGATCCAAACTTTGTGACGGTGATCAATGCGTGCGGAAATATAGGGTGGTCTTTTTAGTAACTTCTCTTTAAGATAAGGATTATGATAAATTTTGTGAAAAGTACATAATGAAGCTATTGACCTGCGATGGGAAAGAAGCTGTAGGGAAAGGTTAGTTTTCATGGCAGTTACACTACTAGTACGATGATAGTTGGAACGTATGAAGCGACAACCGCGGTTTTGAATAGATTCTAAGTCAGAAATGAGAGATTCGACCCCAGGGTTCCACACCGATGAAGCATATTCCAATTTAGAGCGGACCAATGTTTTGTAAAGTAATAGTTTTATTTATTTGGTGGCTAGGAGATGTGTATTACATGAAAATAAATCAATTCAATTCAATTCAATATTATAATAAAGTTTATGAAACTGCTACTGCGCAAAACAAGCTAACCCATATGAAGCACAGGGAGGAAATTTGTCACAATAGCTCGATAACATGAGAATGAATGACACCATCGCTCAAGAAGGCAACAAAACACGCACGCTCTGGAGACCCCAGTTCTCCGATTTCTATATGCTAGATTTCCTAATGGGAGGAGAGAACACCCAGGCTAACTATTCTAATCCGCAGTTGTGTTAGGAAAAAAGGCGAATTGTACAAGTTGGTCTTTTCCAAAGAAAGCAGCTGAGAAAAGTGCAAGGGAGTGGCGAGCCTGTCTGATAGTAAGAGGGCCTACTTACCCCGCCGCGCTAGTTCAGTGGTTATGGTGCTCGGCTGCTGACCCGAAAGACGTGGGTTCAATCCTGGCCGCGGTGGTGCAATTTTGATAGAGGCAAAATTTTAGAGGCCCGTGTACTGTGCGATGTCAGCGCCCGTTAAAGAACCCCAGGGGGTCGAAATTTCCGGAGGCCTTCACTACGGCGTCCCTCATAGCCTGAGTCGCTTTAGGACGTCAAACACCATAAACCAAATCAAGCACTGGGTTGGGTTCAAGTGCGAGTTTGTGATTAAGTAGGAGTAAAAATATCATTCTTTGGAATTGTCATCTTCACTGCAGAGTGCGAATAACACTGCCTTTCATTACTTCGAATACCGAATCGGTGCAACCGTACTTGTAATATAAGCAACGCACTGACCGTCTCTGAATTTTCTCCAGAGCACTTGTTTTTTTTTTCGTTTGTTTATTCCAGTCTTTCGCGCAATACAAAAAAAAACTGCACATCGTATGGGGGCGCCACAGTATAAAATCGCCTTAAGTGCATGTTGCGCTAAAGTTATTACAGGTTTACAACTGCAGGCGCTACGAATAGTAGGTATCGTATTGAAAACAATTGTATTGACCGCTTTGAAACATGCAACAGCTCGCAGATGTTTTCAGCATTTCTAGAATTAGGCCTTAACGCTGAGATTTCGATGCTGTATCTATAATTGTCTTTAACCATGCATGTAGATCTGATATGCTTACAAATGGTAGAACTTCAGTCAGAATAACTGAAGCAATTGAATTATATCGCTTTTAATCCGTTTTGTCCACTGGTTTTGAAGGAAAAAGGAGCACACATATGTACCAAATACTTTGTGAAAAAACCTCAAATGTCGTACATATTCGCATCTTCGTGTTTGGAATGCCGCCGCGGTGGCTCAGCGGTTATGGTGCTCGGCTGCTGACCCGAAAGACGCGGGTTCGATCCTGGCCGCGGTGGTGCAATTTTGATAGAGGCAATATTTTAGAGGCCCGTGTACTGTGCGATGTCAGTGCACGTTAAAGAACCCCAGGTGGTCGAAATTTCCGGAGCCCTCCACTACGGCGTCTCTGATAACCTTAGTCGCTTTGGGACGTTAAACCCCATAAACCATAAACCATAAACCGTGTTTGGAATGTATAAAGCAACTTCCATTAGAATTAAAAATCGCTTGAACACGCACTTAAACCTAGTTGTCTGATAGAAAAGGCTCAAAACCTGCGCAAGTTCTCACACTTATTTTTTGATCACCTTGGCTTCGTCGTTCTGTAAAACGCGCTTGTAAAAACGCACAATACACCAAGGCTGCCTACTAGCAAAAGATAAAAGCATCCTTAAAGGTGTGTTTGATAGGCAGTATTCAGCACTCAAGAATATGGTACGTCGGACCACTGTTTTTCGTTCGCGCACTTCTGCTTCCCTACAAACCGTAAAGGATATGAGATCCGGAGGACTACGATCGCGCCATCCTCAACACACAGACTTCTGCCACGCAGGAACGCACAAATGAGGTGGCCTGGAATTCTCCCCACAACCACAGGCCCCATCTCATTTGCTCATGCATGGTGTTGAAGACGTTCCTTCTTGCACCGTGCTGCCCTGGGTGCACGGTGTACTCTTCCCCTCTGCCGCACATCAGCGGCCACGGCACTCCGGTCGCGAGCACTAGCATCACAGATTCAGCACCGTCTAGGAAAGCCGCATTCGTCGGAGATGAAAATCAAGAACGCTCGTCCAGTGACATCTATGGTGAGTCTGGGAATAACGGGTGGTTGGAATGCATCCGAGCGCTCAGCTGAGCCCCGCAGCCCTCACAAGACTAACTTAAGACGTCATAATGCGTTCAATTCCCAAAGTGATCCGTTCTGGCTTTTTCGTATTCGCGAGCGGGAACTCACGTCAGTGTCTCCGTGTGACCGACGCAGACAGTCGACCCGTTGCCCGAACTGTTCCCTGGAGTGGTTCGACCACCAGTTGCGCAGGCGTCCATGTGCGTCCCATAGGCTGCCTTGCAGATCGAAGGCGTGCGTAATCTCGTGGCCGATGACCCCACCCAGGGAGGCGTAGTTGATCGCCTTGGGCAGTGCGGGCGAGAACAATGGCGGTCGCAGGATCGGCGCCGGAAGAAGCATTTTGTTCCGCAGAGGGGAGTACGCCGCGTTCGTCGAAGCCACCGAAAAGCTGCGCATGCACTGTAATAGGTTAATCTGCGCAGCACTCGTTGCCTGCTACACTTGCAATTTGCATGCTACCTTTGGGCAAAAACTCATCGCTGAACAGGCATGAAAGCAGGTTGTCCGACGGCAGGCATTAACTGTTGTATCCTACAGCAGGGAGCGGAAAGTTGGCTGAGTGGTGTAAATGCTGGGACGCCCACTTAATCGGCTTCAAACCGCTTATACGCGGAACATATTTTAACCATATCAAGGACACACTGAAGCAAATTACAAGGAAGTCTATTCTAAGCCCGGTAGGATGCTGAGCCCTGCTTAGAACACATACCTATTAAGTGCTTCGAAGCCTACTAAGAGCAGTAGCAACTCAAATATTGCATATAAGACCGCAACAACGCGCATACTTATGCAGCAGGTCAAACACATAGCTAACTAGAATAGACATCTCGGTAAGCTGATTAGGGGGCATTTTAAATTTGCCACACTGATAGACAAGCACACGAAGTAGACACCGGAAGCGCTGACTCACGCCTGAAGTTTACTGAAGCAAACAGATTATACAGCCACGCCATGCCAAACTCAAAGTGTACACAATCACCGAAAGCATATAGAAAATCAAAATTCTTGAGCGGCCCTTAAACCATTAGCGCCCAGCGTACTTTTAAAAGTACAGTTTAACATTTTATGATTTCAATACCAAAGATTGAATTTTTTTCTTCAAGTAGATCATGCTCTTGTCACCAGTAGATCAACTGACTCCCCTCAACTAAAAAGGCGCATTCCCCCCCCCCCCCCCCCAGTATGTCATCTTTCCATTGTTAAATTTCAGGATGTTTGTTTTTCACGAAATGCATCGGTAGGCGTGGGCTTATAATTTTCTCATGGCCGCGTTTATGTAAAGAGTATGCTAGTTTCAAGTAAAGAGAAGCACGAAAGACGAAGGTAAACAATGAATGCTCTGAATGTCCCGCGACTTTGGCTTTTTTTGCACTAAGATAAATTATATGCTGCTGTACTTTCTATAGTACACTGGGTCTTCCTGTGTGCACAACAACGCCTATCTATTCCAGGTCATAGTTCTCGTGGTTCCTTGCAATTTTTCGGAAAAAAAACCCGCATAGCCTGCTTAGCGAGGCGTCGGAGACTGCTGTACTTGCCGCTACCTATCCTGAATATGAAGATGGTGTGACTCTAATTCGTTACAATGAAGCTCTGGTTATAAGAACTGGAAGTTCTCCAGAGAAGATGGTTACTATCATGCGTATCATACCTACTGTGGGAATTCCTTGTGTTTGGAAACGAAGCTTTCCGAAGTGCCTGTTATCCTGTCGTTGCCAGATGATTTCAACGCTTGATGACTATTTCATCTTCTTTGGCACTTTTTTTATCAGCCAAGGCATACTTGTAACTCTCCGCTGGGAGGAATTTCGGGCTACAGGCACCGTTCGCCAAAACGGGTTTAGGTTGCGTCCACTCGGCCCAAAAAAAGCAGCTGATTAGAAGCAGCCTGGAAAAATTGGTTCTTGCTTCCATCGTGTGGGTTACGTGCTTGTAATGAAGTCTAAGGACAACAGTGTAGTCACTATGACCTGCAACTATGACACCACTGAACCTACATTTTTTTAAAAGCCGGTGGTTGCCTAGAGCGCACGAAAAAAAGGAATTTTGTAAGCCAAAACTGTTTTCCTTTTATTACAGTGGTATGGCCGGTGTCGATCTTTCGGATCAGACCGTCAACTGCTAATATATCAGCATCAAGGGAAAAAGTGGGGGTGGCTGTTGACACGAAAGCTCAACTTTGCAACTGTGATCGCCTGAACAATCTACCAAGGTGCTAGAGACGAGCCTGCTGAGCATTTTTCTTTTGGTAAGAACGTTACTCATCATTATCTACGCCTTGACATGCAGCAAACAGCGGTTCGCAGACACTCTGGCTCAATCGTGTCTGATGCTTCTTTGAAAACGAGAAAGCTTCCCGCGCAGATAAAATAACTGCGCTGCCAGTGTAGCCAGAAAAGATTCATGAGAGCCTGCAAGTAGTGTTTTATCATCCTGCGCAAAAAAAACGCGGACATATTAACAAAATTGACACAACCAAGTAGGAGTGGAGCGAAGTTCCAACTTGCGCTATGGGGAGGACCCAGAGTACTAGAAAAAGTACACCGCTGTACATTCGGAACGCATGAAGCAATGATGACGAAATTTCAGTAATCAGTTTTTCTTCATCAGTGAACACGATGCACAAAAAATGAACAAAATCCCGCTGTTAGATTCTTCTTGGTCCCTAATCGGTTAAAACCGCTCCGATCAAGATAGGCTGAGTCACTGCTGGTTAACGCGATGGACGGCTCACTGACACATTCGTTACCGAGTCTCAAGATATGTCTTGACTCATTGAAGATTAACCAACCGTCATCGAGTGAGTTAATATGCCGGTTACCAGTTTCCGGTTAATCTGCAAAGAGTGAACTGCCAAAATGTCCGTGGCCGAAAGATATGAGTGGAAACATTCAAAAGCCTTGCAAAGCAAAACCAAGTTTGAACCGCTAACATTCTGTAAGTGGCCCTTGGGCTCCGGTAATAGTACATTAATACATCTGCCAGTGTGGCCACAGTATACCGTTTCGCAAAATATTGATAATCTGTAAACCACATTCGTTTTGTTAGGTAGTATATAATATTCCCATGTCTCACCCAATACGTGTTTCTTTCTGGAAACATATTTGCTACCTTATTCTTAACATTTTTACATATTCTCGGTAATTTATAAACGCCTATTACCATGACAGACTAAATCACTGATTCCAACGCGGACGGAGCCCCTCGACGCCTAACGTGACTGGCTCCGCCTCCTCCGTGGTGGACGGCGAGAGCGGACGACGGCACGGACGGGCGGGAAAACCAGCGGTGGCAGCCTCAACTTCAGGCACCGTCGCCCTCTCGTTGCTTGTCACTGTCTACCTTGCCCTTCTCGCACTTCCCTTCCAAGATCGAGGCAAGTGCCGCACTCCAAAACAGCACCAGCGAAAAGGAAAAGGGCAGGCGACGGAACCGCGCCAACCACAGCGAAAAAATCGCATAGAAGAGCCCCCATGCTAGCAAAAGAGAAAATAAACGGAAATGCCGATAATATAGGTTATTCAGGGAGCTTATCGGGGATTACGGCACACTCTCAAGAGTTGTACTTTTGAAAGCGTCGCAGAATGCCGCTCAGGTGATAGTGTGCAACCCGCCTGTTTCCCTAAATCAGCTTCAGCTTGTTTCCCTAAATAAGCACCAGCCTTTTCCGTTAATCAGTACCAGCCTGTTTCCCCAAATAAGCATCAGCCTGTTTCCCTAAATCAGCACCGGCCTGTTTCTCTAAATCAGCAGCTGCCTGTTTCCCTAAATCAGCACCAGCCTTTTCCCCTAAATCAGCACACAGTGGTTTCACCTTTTTCATCAATTTATCGCGTGCTCTTGCAGCGCCGTGTCTGAGAAATTCCGAGTTCATCAGCCTGGAAACCTTTTCCTGGAAGCTAATCTCTATGCTGTGTCAGCACGATGTCATCACGACTAACACCAGGCTAGACACCGCAATGCCGTCTTTGATAAGTTTTCAATGGTTGGGCCTAATGCACATAGCGCGTGAGGTACATCATTTTGAGGTTCAGAAATAGCATCTCCCTTTCATGCGACATTTGTCCCATTCTAAACCTAAGACCAGAACCTTGCTTCTTAAACAACTTCAGTATACTGACAGCTCCTAAGTGCTCACAACCTTTGTAGAAGAACACAAAATCGTCAGCGCATCTAAAGATTTACCCGCAAGCCCATACAAGGTCTTGGCAATCATTCTGTCCACTCGGCCTAGGAAGTTATCACACAGAACAGGACAACCTTCAAACCAATATATACATCGGATTTTCATACTTATATCACGCCGTTATACTCCACAAACATGCCCTTCAAATAAAAGGATGTTACTCTTAAAAACTGCGCTGTTGCAATTCCACAGCTGTTTCTAAAAGCAATCTCGTCATTGTGCTTGCTATACGCATTCGCATATTTGTGATGAGGTCTTGGTGCGGGTCCGAATACAATAAATCTTCCACATAGACACTCTTAAACAAACTGCTGGATCATCAGCCCTTAGATACTAAACCACCCTCTACAGGATCTTCGAGACGCAAAGTAAACAGATGCTGTTGCAGACAACTCTAGACTAAATTTCGCCATAATTTTTGGATGAAAGAATCGCTCTAAATGGCTCATTTAATTAACTCGTGAGATTTCACCGAGAAAAAATGGCTGAGGCTTAGCTAAGGTTAAGCCTAGTCAGATGCGAAGCATATTGATGGCTAGGCTTGGTAATGCATGGCTTTCCTTGGTTGAATACTTGGTCATTTTAATACAACCACTAGAAGCCTTCGTCGTGGGGGAAGACAACGGCATGGCTACAGCGGAACGCCGACTAACCCCGAGACGCGCTTTGGGTGAGCGCCTGGATTGCCACGGAAGCCGCGTCCGCCTGCCCGGTGGAGCGAGCGTTTCACCTACACCGAGTGTGAACGCGCGTTCGAAATGTGCGGGAACGCCGCTCGAGGACATTCCGGCGTCTCTGCGATGGCATCGTTCTCTCTCTCCCAGCGCGTGACGTCACTGTACCACGTGGTGTGCACGGCGTGCAACCACAGCGACGGCGCGAGGTGGACCCCCGTCTTCCTCTGTCGTGACGTCATGTGTCACGTGGTATGTCACGTTGTGTGACGTCACTGTACCACGTGGTGTGCACGGCGCGTAACCACGGCGAAGGGCTGTAGTGTACCTCTAGTAATATGCTTCGCATAAAAGAAAACGTCATAGACTCCTGAACTGAACTCTTTTATTACAGTCACCATCTTACCTAGGTTCATTTCACCTAGGAGACGCACAGCCTCTCGCATGACCCTCCTGTATATTTTGTCACACGCCTACAATATAACGCTTTCTTGTTGTACAAGCCCTCAGAAAGAACACGAAACACCTCTCCCTGACCGAGAGTGCAACCATCAAACTTTTTGGGACTATGAGCTCAATTACTGGATTAACTTTGAATGACTCATGTGTGTTGACGATAATCGCCGAGAATTGCAAAACCACTACTCGATTACTGACCTAACCATTGAAAGCTTGTTAAATATGGCATTGCGGTGCCCTACCCGGGGTCAGCCATGATGAAGTCATGCTCTCACAGCATGGCGATTAGTTTCCAGGAACAAAAGCAGGTTTATGAAATTACCGAAAAAGGTGAAATCCTTGTGCGGAGGTTGACGGGAACAGGCGGGGGTTCAGCAGCGAAGTCTCAAAAGACCAGCAGTGCTACCTTATAAGCATAGGCTGTCGCATAATTTGAAAAGTGGCCAAAAGGTCTGAGTTCGAGTGGTCTTCTTGGCTGCTGATGAACTGTCAGCAGTCTGTAACACTGTTAAGAAAAAAGGAAGCAAATATGGTTCCAGAAACGTGACAGGGGGAAAAGAAGAATGAGTATTTAGGACCCGCGTCAAAAGTATACAGGCCAAGGGGTTTTGCTTCTAAGCTGTTTAAGTAGGCTCTCTAGGACATCTGCGATCCAAAGCTTGGGAGCACTGAGGAATCGAAGCCATTTATCATTCGAGAGATTACGGTCTCTGAGGGTGCATAACGTGGCACACTGCAGGCCTCAAAAGCAGACCCCTTGGGCTATATACTTTTGACGGAGGGTGTAACTTCCAAAACGAATCCTGTTTATCGAATGCCGTTACCTTGCGAAAGGGCTTGCGTTGCTTAGCTGGCAGGAGTAAAAATGCACGATTAAGGGAGCACGAGGTGTCTTTGAAAACAGGTAGTGCTTAAAACTTGTTTGTACTATGTAAGCCGTGTGATGATTGCGGCCCATATTTTTCTGCTGCGAAAAGTTCGCAGTTCATCCTTTGCAGATTAAAGGTCACATCACTGAGGCTAGACATATCGTGCAACTATGTAACGAATGTTTCAGCGAGGTGTCCGTCGCGTTGGCTAGTAGTGAATTCGGCTGTTTTGATGAGAGCGGTTTTCAATGCCGTTCACGAATTTTGATTTTCGGTATGCTTTCAGGTGATTGTGCGTTTTGAGGTGTAGCGGGGCGGGGTTGTAAAACCTGTGTTTTCATCCATACTCTTCACTTCCTAGTCAGCGCGTGTCGTGGCTACTTCATGTCCTTGTCTTTCAAGCTGCTTAATTTAAAATCGTATATCCGACAGATTTACGGCTTACCTGTGTCGAAAGTTTAGGTTGGTTTAGTTTGGTTTATGGGGTTTAACGTCCCAATGCGACTAAGGCTATGAGAGACGCCGCAGTGGAGGGCTCCGGAAATTTCGACCACCAGGGGTTCTATAACGTGCGCTGACATCGCACAGTACACGGGCCTCGAATTTCTCCTCCAAAGAAATTCAGCTGCCGCGGCGCGGGATCGAACCCGCGTCTTTCGGGCCAGCAGCCGAGCACCATAGCCACTGAGCCACCGCGGCGGCGTATCGAAAGTTTAGTCGTATTTATCGTCGGTACTCACTAATAACTGGAATGGTTTGTGATCCGCCAAGTATTTGTCTTGCCCATTGCCTCTTTCCATGGCGCAAAAAAGGTCTTGCCGACGTCTGGGTACGAGCGGTAGACATTGTTTAGCTCCTCCTCAGAGGTGAATTACGTCGGATAACCAACGTGGAGTTCCATGTTATGCACCTTGTACATCGCCGTCGTCTTGGTGGCGCTGTCCAACCAAGTGGCACTGTCGATCTCCTCCATTATGGACTTCCGAATGTGGTCCGTCATGTCTCGCGCAGCTGTCACCGTGCTCTGCGGCACCTCTTTAAACAGGTACCAAGAGAGAAGAGGAACCTCCATGGCTCGCTTGACTGCAAGCAGGCAAGCTGATCTTATGAATTCCATCGGGTAAATGGAGGCGGTTAATTTCCGAGAAGTGAGCGGCATTAGGTTACGAATCAGCTCCCATGCGGCAAGGAGGTTTAGTTGTCGCCCCAAGTAGACGTGCAGTTGGTCGATGTAGGTCAGAGCGGACAACGCCACCTGCACCAGGCGCAAGGTTAAAAGAGTTATCTCGCCTAACCATGTACGGTTGATGTCAAGTCGTAATTCGGCCGTATGCTGCGATAAGTAATTATGAGCTTCCTTTAAGCTATAGCACACGCAGCATACTCCGCATTCATGCTTGCGCCACTGCTGACCGTTCTAACGACCGTGGTGAGGGCTGGTTGCTATGCGCAATAATCGCATCGCATGGTTCGAAAGCATATTCGCGCAAATAGGACGCTTCTCGAAGGTTAGAATCACGCCATTAACTGCGCTAACATTTGCCTGCAATCACACGACAAAAAGCAATGTAAACGGCGGTGACTTGCAACGGACACCGAAGGGTGTCGTATTCGGAATCGGACAACAATATCTCGGAAACTGACAAGATTGTATGAATTTATCGCGTAAGTTTTTCCCTAGGCGTGATGAAGCTTGCCTTGCAACAAATAGGTTACATATTATTTTCAAAGTCGGGAACCATATTTATTGTTATACATCTAGACCGTCGCCTCGTATGCCCACGTTCACACGCATACGCAAAGGCAAACATGGCAATGGGGCTTCAGCGTGTGACATATTAGCGGCCTGACAGATCGAGCCAAAGTGTTCACATCCCAAAAAAAAAAATTATTCAAGTACTCTTGCAATCAGTTGGTGCATTTCTTATATATATTCATCCAGCGGAACTAGCGTAGGTGCGATAGAAAATTAGCGTCATCGATGAACTGCCGGAGCCTAGTGCCGTCAATTAGAGCCCCTCTATATGCAAATACATTACTACCGCTACCTGCCTTCGAGACAACTTTCCTTAAAATTCCACAAAACAGCGCAAAGCATGAGGAGGCGACCAAACTTTAGATAATACTGGTATTAAGTTCATCTACAGCGTCTTGCACTGTTTTCTCTAATTTTTGCATCCTCGACTACTGAGTCCATAGGCTAAATTCGATACCGCTAATGTCGATAGAACTTCACAGAAACGGCTAGCCACACAGAATGATTTAAGAAGTTTCCGCTTAATTTTAGCACTCGCGGTAAGCAATCAGGAACCATACAAGCCTGCTCAAAAATTAGGGAAATAAATAAAAACCGAGCGCAGCTCTTCACCGGCTCCGTAAAGCTTGTCGTCATGAGAAGGGCGGTATAATCTCGTAATTCCGTCTCAATTCCTTTTTTTATTTTCCTGTAGCGACGTCATATGTCTGGGATTACTAGGTTAGAGACTTTGATCAACAGTGAACCTGGGGCGTGTCGTCACACAAAAGCCTAAAAAATTTACAATGGAAACAAAATGGAATATTCTACTCGTATTATACAAGTCCAGGAGCCGCTCACAGTAAGTAAATAGTTCTCACTCGTGGCGTTCGTCGGGTCGCATTGGCTCCTTCCTTGCGTACGTGTCTTTCGTGCCACGTTTTCTTTGAGTCAAAGTGATACTAAAGAGAACTCTATCAATTTTTTGTTGTTAATGAAAGTGGATTCTGAGGGTATGCCTGTCTATTTTGACGTCTGACCGGCAGCAAAACACGAATTTACCGCCGGTAAAAAAAAGGATTGAAAGATCTTCACTACAGTTGTTTGAAAACTCTTGACGTCATTACCGAAACAGACGGGAAATTAATGGCGGTGTAGCACAGCCTCTGAGATCAGCGCCCAGAGCGCCAACGCATGCATTTGACTTGCGAAATCGATCGCTGATGGCGACACCTGTGCTTGGTTTTTAATCTTTTCTATCTTATAAGAGCTCCGTTCTCGCTGAAAGTGGATTCTTCGTGCTTACAATAGGGCACCCTACGGGCACAGGCCAACTTATACTTTTCCTCCCTGGCCCTCTCACACAAACTTTGGGGACATTCTACACACATTACAAATACACCCAGCCAACAACTTCATCCGCTGTGAGAAACAAGCCTGTTTGGGCAGAAATGGCCACGCGTTCCTCACCTGAATTTCGTCTTCGGCGCCATACACACCGCCAGAGTGGGTGGAGATAAGGGACGCCCAACGGGGAGGCTGTATATTGCTTGTCAGGACATCCAGATTTTTCACGCGTGATGATGCAGCGAAGTGGAATAAGTTCACAGACCGGTCGAAGAAGTAGACGCCCATGGCCGTGGTTTCGGCGCGGATGATGTTCTCCGCAGTGTGACGTGCCTCATCTGAAGAAACTTTAAGCCCAAAGGCGGCCATGTGAACAAGGTAAAAATTGTCCAGCAGCGTGTACACGCTGCGCTCGCTCATCCAGCGCACCTGAGAGCTGCTCACCGCCAGCACCAGGACACGTTTTCGGCCAGAGAGCTTATTGTCGTCCAGGGACAGTTCCACAAGGATGGCGATGCTGTATTTGAAGGAGAGCATGATGATCTTGTCAAGGACATCTGCGTCTGCGTAGGTGCTCAAACCCAGGCCTACAGACTCCACGAACTTCCGTAGTTCCTCGGTTTCGTCCACGTGACCTGCGGCGCAGTTCTGGTATAGGGCGGCTGCCTTCTGCGCAGCACTTTGGTCCCGTGATGGATGGGACGAGGCAGAGTCCAGTGTTCGGGTTAGCGCCTGGTACATCTCGTAATCCAGCTGCCCGAGAAATTGGCCCCACGGGTGCTTGTAGTTGCCGCACACGTGTGTGTAAAAGTCTTGGCACGGGTCTGCCTCCGGCTTTATAATGGCTTTGAACATCTTCACCGCACTGGCGCACTGGCTGTTCTTGCAAATGGGGCCCGGAGGCAAGGTCGAGGCGAGGTCGCCCTGTCTATCCCTGGAAACCAGCAGGAACCAGAAGACGCTGAGCGCAGCCGTCAGGACGACAATCGCCACCACTACAGCAAAGCACGCGCTGTGGTGCTTGGAGTCGTCGCTTCGACTTTCCTCTGTGATGCAGTCCGTTGACATTCTGGATTCGCCTGCGCAGAAAAGGCAGTGGTCGCTTTCCTATTACATTGAGGACGCACATATTTGATTAGAGTCCTGCGTTTTCAGCTGCACTCTAATTTACCTGATTCTTGCACCGCACCAGATTTTTTAAAAATCAGGTTGCACCCGACTTCGAACCGAAAATAAGTTTTGTAGGAAGCTTTGTTTCGAAGCTGAAGATAACTCATGAAAATTAGCAAGGATCTTGTGAGCAGATCCAGAGAAGTGTATTGAGTGAAGCGCAAGGTAGCCGACAAAAGGAAGTTTAAAATGAAGAACATCTAGTATGCTGTAAAGAACTCAGGTAACCTAAAAGCATTAAGAGAAAGCTAGGCACACGTAAAACCATATGTATGCGCTAAGAGACAAAGGGCAGTGGCATTAGCAACATGGATAAGGTAGTTAAAGCGTAGTTAAAGCAGCCGTAGAGTTCTACACTAATATATACACTACCCAATGCAATCAGAATGTTAATGTCAGAGGCAGTAAAGCACAGCAATGGGTCATCAAGCCAGTAAAGAAAGGGGAAGTACAGAAAGCCATAGAAGCAACGCAAAATGTGAAAGCAGCTGGTAAGGATCAGGTAGCAGCAGATCTCCTGAATGATGGACGGGAGATGGTGCTAGAAAAACTAGCCATCCTTTATACGCAATGCCTTATGACCTCGAGCGTACCAGAAGCTTGGAAGAACGCTATAATTAATTCTTTTGAAAGGAGGCGTCAAGGGGCGAAAAAAATTACAGACCAAGCAGCTTACCGTCTATCGCCTACAATGTTTTACTAGGTAATCGCAAATAGAATCAGGACAGCCTTAGACTTCAAATAGCCAAATGATCAGGCGGCCTTTCGTAAACGGTACTCGATAATATACCATATGCGCAATATCAAGTAGGTGATAGAGAAGTACAGCATATAACCAGCCCCTATATGTAGCGTTCATTGATTACGAGAAAGCATTTTACTCAGCTGAAACCTCAGCAACCACCAGGCATTCCGGAAAAGGGCTGTAGAAGAGCAGTATGTAAAAATACTGCCACATGTCCATAACGACTGCACAGCTACCATAGTACTTCATAAAGGCAGCAAAACAATTTCCATAAATGATGGTGCCAGGCCGGGAGACCTGATCTCGCCAATGCTATTCACCGCCTGTTTACAGGAGGTGTTCCGAGACCTGGACTGGGACCAGTTGGGGATAGGAGTTAATGGAGAATACCTAATTTTCGAATCGCTGATGACATTGCCTCGCTCAGTCACTCAGGAGATAAGCTGCAAAGCATGACCAATGAGTTAGATAGGAAGAGCTGAACGGCAGGTCTTAAAATTAACAGGCGGAAAACTAGAGTAATGTTCAGCAGTCTCCCAAGTGAACAGCAGTTCACGATTGGTAGCGAGGTTCTGAAAGTGGTAAGGGATACGTCTACTTAGGGCAGGTAGTGGCATCTGTTGCAGATCATGAAAAGGAAATAACTAGAAGAATCAGAATGGGGTAGAGCGCATATGGAAGGTTCTCTCAGATCATGGATGTAAATTTGCTAGTATCCTTCAATAAAAAAGAATACAACAGCTGTATCTAACCGGTACTCTCCTATGTGGTAAAAAGGTGGATGCTAGCGAAGAGGGTTCAGCTTATAAGTTAAGGACAACGCCGCGAGCTATGGAAAGAAAAATGGTAGGTGTGACGTTAAGAGATCGGAATTGGGCGGAGTGGCTGAGGGATCAAACGCGGGTTAATGAAATCCTAGTAAAAGTCAAGAAGAAGAAATGGGCTTGGACCGGGCATGAGGTCACCATCATCATCATCATCAGCATATAATGCGAAGGCAAGATAACGGCTGGTCCCTGGGTAACTGAGTGGATTCCAAGAGAAGGCAAGCGTAGCAGGGAGCGAGAGAAAGGTGGGCGGATGAGATTAAGACGTGTGCGGAGATAAGGTTATCTTGCCTTCGCATTATATGCTGATTATGATGATGGTGACCTTATGCCCTGTCCAATCCCATTTCTTCTTGATTTTGACTAGGATTTCATTAACGCGCGTTAAGGACAGTAAATTAGAGTGATATGGAAGAGGTCTTTGCTCTGGAGTGGGCGTAGTCAGTGTGATGATGATGATGATGATCCTATCGCTGCCAAAGAGATCCACAATGAAGCCAGTGGCGTCGGTCTTGGGCGGTGCTTGTCCGGATTCTCGCTGGCGCCAATCACGTTATTGCGTATGCCAGTAGCAGATTACTGAAGTCCGACAGCAACCACACTGTAACTGAAGTGGAATGTTTGGGAGTTGTCTTTGCTGTCCATAAGTTCCGCGCGTACCTGTACGGACGTTCGTTCATGATTACCGTGCCCGACCATCTTCCCTATGCTGGATCATAGGCTGGCGGGATCCGTCTGGTCTTGTCGCGAGTTGGGCTCTGCCCCAGCAGGAGTACTTTTCTGTCGACTACAGAACTGGTTGGCGCGACAGCAATGACGACTGCTTATCGCGCAGTCCGCTAGAACCTACATCAAGCGGGGAGGAAGACTTCAATGGGTGTCTCGCTTCGTACTCCTCACCGTTCGCAAATAGAGGCGCTTCGGCGCAAGCAACAAAACGACCTCGCATTGCAAACTTTCCTAGCTGCGGCCCAAACGGGAGCACGGTATACGACATTCATCGTTCGAGACGGAATCCTGTACAAAAAAAATCTTTGGCTTAGCTTGGTTAAGCCCGGTAATTGCGAAAGCAATATCCGTACGTACGCCATGGTACAACTCGTAGTGTAGCTGGTGGTGGTGCTTGTGGTTAGACTTGTGGTGATGGATATGTTATACAATGCAATCCAAATCAATGCAATGCAATCCATTCCAATGCAATCCCATCCAATCCAATGCAATGCAATGCAATCCATTCCAATCCAATTCAATCCACTCCAATGCAATGGAATGCAATCCAAACCAATCCAATCCATTCCAATCAAATCGAATTCATTCCACTCCACTCCATTCCAATCACATCCAATCCAATGCAATCCAATCTAATCCAAATCAATCCAATGCAATCCCATCCAATCCAATCCAATCCATTCCAATCCAATGCAATTCAATGCAATCCAAACCAATCCAATCCCATCCCATCCAATCAATTCCAATCCAATTCATTCCACTGCACTCCAATCCAAACCAATGCAATCCCATCCATTCCAATCCAATTCAATTCATTCCACTCCAATCCAATCCCATCCTATCCAATCCAATGCAATCCATTCCAATCCAATTCAATCCACTCCAATGCAAACCAATCCATGCAATCCCATCGAATCCAATGCAATCCATTCCAATTCAATCCACTGCAATCGAATCCAATCCAATCCAATGCAATCCAATCCAAACCAATCCAATCCCATCCAATATATTCCAATCCAATCCAATTCATTCCACTCCAATCCCTTCCAATCCACTCCAATCCAATCCAATGTAATCTATTCTAGTCTAATGTAACCTCATCAAATCTAATTAAATCCAATCCAGTCCAATCCAATCTAATCAAATGTAATGCAATCAAGGTCAAATGAAGGTCAATGGTAGCTCCACTGCCGCGCTCTACGGGCTTTAGTGTAGCTCTAGTAATATGCTTCGCATAAAACTACCCGGTCGATGGTGCCTCCACACTTCTCATTGTCCCAGAAAGCCTCCACAATGATGTGCCACACGCCATGCACGACGACATCACGTTGGGCCACCAGGGCTTCGCCCGTACACTGCACAGACGTCGTCA
This sequence comes from Amblyomma mixtum, assembly GCF_055824585.1. Taxonomy (NCBI): domain Eukaryota; kingdom Metazoa; phylum Arthropoda; class Arachnida; order Ixodida; family Ixodidae; genus Amblyomma; species Amblyomma mixtum. The sequence continues at coordinate 129,846,828 of NC_143019.1, forward strand.
GAGCTTCTATTGTCCATACCTGTATAGGAGAACTAACGTCGCAAGCTGTCACCAATGTCAACGTCCAAAACCTCGCATAGCTCCTCCTGCTGGGCTTCCACGGCCGGTCAAGCCACCATTGACACCTTTTGACAAAGCTGGAGTCGACCTTCTTGGCACCTTTCCGAATTCTTCCGGAGAACGCTGCTGCATTATATTCTGTGTAGATTATTTGATGTGATAAGAGAAAACTGCAGCGCTTGTGTCAGCGAAGGCCGCCTTTTATGCTGCACTCTATTATTCTTTGTCATGGTGCGCCCCGTGTCATCATCGGCGACCGTGGCCAGCAGTTTGCTTTTGTCGTCGTAGCACAGCTACCTCGACTGTGCGGCTCAAGCTACCGCCACTCCACGCCTTACCACAACCAGACCAACGGTCTTAGAGAGCGCACAAACCGCACCCTCCGCAATACGCTGTATATGTATGTTACATAGAATTACCGGAACTGGGATGCCGTGTTACCACTGGTTACCTGCGCATACGGTACGCAGCATGAGGCTATCAGCTATTCACCTTTGGCCTGCTCTGCATCAGGATGCCGTGCTCTTTTCTGGACACTACCTTCCCTTTTCCGCTTCATAAGGATTTTTCCACCTATCAATTGTTATGTGCGCTGAAGCTCGACGACTTGCCCGCTTGTGCAATTTTTCTTCTCAACACCTGGCACCCGCCTCTTTTCTCTTTATTGTTGTTTCAAATTAACGTTTCTATATTTCCTCCTACTCTGCAATCTTTTTCATTTCTTGCTTACACCTGTTCTTTTTTGCTCACCGATTTTCTTTCCACCATATTCTGTTACTCCTGGCTGCTTGGTTTGGGACATGCATTCAGAAAATGATCTTCTCTCCATTCATCATTCTATGCACGTGTAATTATATTCGTAATTTTTTAACCCATACGAGGAGCATCCGTACAGTAAGAATAGCGCGCGTGCCAGCCGCTAAGTCACAAAGCTAGTCGTGCTGTACTTCCCTCTCCAATCCGGTCTGCAGAGCTCCGCGAGTGCTTGGTTGAGTAGCATGCTTTAGCAATGTCTGTGATGGGACAGGCTTCCGTCAAATGCGAGGTACGATCCCTTATACTATAAGGTGGGGGTTTATTTGGAGAAGGTTCCGAACGGTAGCAGTGCCAACAGCATTCCGAGATCAGCCAGTCGAGCCAGGAGCGTACTGCACCACCAGGTGATGACCATGCGGCTCACGCGTATAGCCTTTCCCGTTTTTACAATATTTTTTTCTGCTTGCACGATTCGGACCACCAGCGAACAATTAACCGACAGGTTTCTGTTGTTTATGGTGATGCCATGAATTGCCAATATGTGGGGAACATAAACATCAAATTATCGCAGGGCAGAAGAGATGTTCGTAACGCAGACAGCGCGGGAGGGGGTTTGTTGTCGCTTGTGAGCTTCTCCTCAAAATCGACGAAGAAATTATTTCGATTAGGTGTGTGAGGATAAGAGAATTGCATGAAATCACTTGAACTTGAAGCCGTAGCTGAAGAATTAGGGTTCAACAAGTTGTTCGCAAGGTAGCTGCCAAAGCTGCTCACCGACCAGCACAAAACGAAAAGGACGGGGTAGAAATTTCCCACGCTGTGTGCACAGGAATAAGACCAATTTCTGGGCTCAGTAATGAACTCTAATAAAGCTTGTTGTTGGAATAGTTGTCGTATATCTTAAAAGGTAGGAAACAGCACAAACAAATTGCAGACGATTGCGTTCTGATGCGAAAGTTGAGCGCAGCTCATCAGCTGTTTCAACTTTTCGATAGACTTAGGCACAGAATTCAAGAAAAACATGTATGTACAATTACAGACAACTTATTTTTCACACATACTCCTTCTTCAAGAAACGCTCCACCAACAGTTCTTGATTGTCATGAAGGAAGCTTTGTGAACGGAGAAACAGATGGATATACGCTCGACCTGCTCCACCAATGCCTGGTTCTCAAAGACGAGGTCTGCGCAAGTATTTCGCGAGGTTGTCACAGCTGTGGGAAAAGTTGCGAGCGAGAGGAACGGGATGTTCTCCCGCATAAGTGGTAAGAAGTTGCCGCTTGTCTTTATATGTACTTTAACGGCCCCACCCACCCTGCCACCCTGGTAGGTTGTAGCGTTTCTGGCACAACGTTGTCAATGCCATAGCATGCAGCGCACATCTGTCACTACCACCACGTAGCTTAAAGCGCGATTGAGGTGTCCACTGTTACAAGAGGGCAGTTAAGCGCCTTCCCTCTCGTAGCTTCACTTAAACTCTCACTCTAAACACCAAAGTGCCCGCACTTTGGAGAAATAGCGAAAGCCTTTCACATGATGTGGGCATGCCAATTCAGTCCTGCCATAGACAGACTTCCGAATCTCAATATGGAGCAGTGGGAGGCCATTCTGCACAGGGAGGACCCGGACCTGCAACAAGGACTGGCTCGCAGAGCCCACGCTACGGCGCAGGCCAGTGGGCTGCCGGATTGGGCGGAGCACCCAAGGCTACAGCAATTGCCATTGTTTAAATAAAGTTTTCAATCAATCAATCATTCCCTCTGGTTCAGGTGTCCACCTAGATTTGTGAGACAGATACTGCGCATTTACTTTCCTCAAAAACCAATTTACAAATTTTACCCTCTAGTTTCCAAGCACCCACTCTATTGGTTTCGCAGCATTTTGAGACGGATACTGCGCATTTCCTTTCCTCAAAAAAATACCGAAGACACTTTGGAAATTCTAAAGTGTGCTTGGCGAAAGCCTTGTGATCCACCCACTGCCGCTTCCCCAAACTGCGTGGCGCGGCATGACTGGTGGTGGTGAACAGCATTTATTTAGTAATTTACAGACAGGTGCTCGGGGAGAGGCCCCTAATGGGTCTCACCCCTTACAATACTAGGCGGAGTCCCTCATTCCGGGATCCCGTTGGTCGAGACCGCTACACAAGTCCGCCGAACCAGGGCCTGTTGAGCCGATAGTTCCTGGCCGCTGAGCAGGGCCGCCTCCCAGTCCTCTCGGGTAGGGGAAGGGGTGATTGGGGGGAGAGAAGGATTTTTTCTGCATGCCCAAACCATGTGGAAGGTGTCGGCCACCTCCCCACAGAATGAGCAGCGGCCGTCAAAAGAAGGATTAAAGTGCTTGAGATCCGCCGGGCACAGCAGGGTGTTTGTAAAGAGCCTGAAGAGAATTCGTTCGCCAGCTTTACCCAGTCCATTCGTAGGAACTGGGTATCGGCGGTGTTCGGCACGATAGTGCTCAGTAATTTCTTTAGAAGAAAGGAGAGGGCTGTGATCTGGGTTAAGCTCCTCCCAAGGGACGCCTGGTGCCCGGTGAGTGAGTGCGCGGGCTGCCTCATGGGCGGCTTCGTTACCTGGCAAACCTTGGTGGCCGGGGACCCATACGATTGAGCGATGAGTTGGATCGCCGTCGCGAGTTCTGCGGTGAGAATTATTTGAGCGAGTGGAGTGATCCAACCGAACTCAAAGTTACGACAGGCTCCGCGAGAGTCTGTGAGGATGAATTTAGACTGGGCCCCTTCGGAGCCATGCATCTCACTCACTCGACTGCAGAGAGACGTCTGGCGAAGGAGGGGCGGTGTAGCTGCCACCGCCGATGCGCGCGCGCTCATCTTGGAATGCCTGCTGCAGTTAATCCAAGACAAACGAAGCGTATGCCTGACGCGTGGCGTACGCATGCCTCACGACAACGCTCGGTTCCACACGGCGCACGGCATCACCTCGTTCTTCTCAAGATTCAAATGGGATGTTCTGGAACATCGTCTCCAGAGCCCGGACATGGTCCCCACTAATTTTCAAGAAACTTCAAGAAACGTCTGGCTAGTAAGCCGCTCGCCGATCACGAGTCGGCACAAAAAATCAGGACGTGGTTTACAGGGCAGTCCGGAGACTTCCATGAGCTGTCATCCAAACACTGTTTCCCAGGCTGTTAGGATATCTGAGGCAAATGTGTGTACGAATGAAGATGTGATTAGTTCTGAGTTAATGGTTTGATTTGGTTTGTTTTATGGGGTTTAACGTCCCAAAGCGACTAAGGCTATGAGAGAGGCCGTAGTGGAGGGCTCCGGAAATTTCGACCACCTGGGGTTCTTTACGTGCACTGACATCGCACAGTACACGGTTTATGGAATAAGAGTTTTCAATGGCTTGGTGGTCATGGTATCTTTACTTTCCGTACATGCCTCGTACGTATAATGTTTTCTTTTTATTTCCTTGTTTATATATTCACAATCCTCCTTAACGTCCATTTTGTCTTTTCGCGTTTTGATATTTTGCTTTTGTTTCTAAGTGTGCCTACTTTTAAGAGTTCAGCTCCTCTTTTATTTCTAAGGATTCATTTTTAATTTCTCTTGGATTGACGTCATCATGACCGCCGCATCGGACGAAAGCAGTAAGTGACCAATCGCACACATCACAAGGTAGCGGGTCCCCACGTCGATGATAGCCTTCTCCACTATCCGAAAGCTGCGCATAGCCATTGCTTGCGATATGCAGCCGATGACAAGGTCCGGTCACCAATGAGCCAAGTCCGGTCTCTTCCAACGGGTGCATGAAAGCAGCAGCTACGTCACCCAAGATCTCTGACCGATGCCGGAGGACCGAACGGATCCGAAGTAGGAAATGGCAAGTCGATCTTTATGCAATACGCCCCCGACTTTGTTCTATCGTTCTGCACCGAGTTCTTCGCTTAGTATTCTGGTATTCTTTTTATTAGCCTTTGCAAACGTTCACTGTTTAGTTTTTGTCTGGAATTATTACTATGAGTTCATTTTTGAATTCTGCTTTTTCCCTCATTTTGTTTTTGTCTTAAGCCTTTCGCTTTTTGGATTTTATATCTGAATCGGTTTAAGCCTGGCAGAGCAGTGCTGAATCAGCGGTCGCCCCACTTTTATTTTTACATGTTTTTATGCTGCGAGAACAAGCTCAAAAGAAGTCATTGGGATGCTGTAGTTGCAGAAGAGAGCGGTACCATTCATATTTCAATGAAGTAACTGTGAAGTTTGTTGCGCCTTCTTTAGCAGCTAATCTTTTAGCTACTAAATGCTCGAGCTAAGGCTAGAGCGCAGGTGCTCAGCAAAACTGAAACTCAAATTAAACCCGGAAATTACCGTTGCGAACGAAATGATATATTTTGGCGCCCTCTGGTAACTGTCTGAATTGGCACGAATAGAAGCGACCGTTTTAAACCACTCATTCAAAATGATGACGATGGCGTTCAGAGTCGTACTGGGAACATAGCTGACAGGAAAAAAAATTGCCACGGTATCTGTGCCTACCTGGTCGGCGGTCGGTACGCCTGTGTACCGCGTACGTCTTCTAGAGCCACAGCCGGAACTGAGTTCTTTGGCCAGTCCGTGCAGCGGTGACACTTTAGAAAATGGAGGGCCTGATATGGCATAATTTCGGCGTGACAGCGATAGAGCAGGCGGACGAAGGAAAAGCCGTGCGCATTGCCACACTAATTGAGGATCAGTCTAGAGGATTGTGACGTTACTCGTTGTGTTCTGGACTGAAAATGATAAATACTCGAGTTACATTGTGGATTCGAGAATATAGCGTGGTTAAAATATTATTTATTTATTTATTTATTATCAATACCTCAAATGCCCCAGGAATGGGGTATTACATGAGGGATGGGCTGAATGTGTCACTAATGGAAGATTGGATGGCAGCCTTGAAGTGCAGTGGATCGGAGTGGTGCACGGAGTCGAATGGCAGGCCGTTCCAGTCTCGAGCAGTTTGCACGAAGAATGAGCGAAGATGAGCTGTAGTCTGTGCTGGGGGAGGGTAGACTGTTTTGGGATGGTTGGTACGGCTTGATAAGCGATGAGCTGGCAGGATAGCTGAAACATCAAGTTGGCTGTGATAAAATTTATGAAAGAGGCAGAGCCGAAAGATGCAACGTCTGGACTCGAGATTAGTAAGATTAGCCTCAGATTTAAGTGCAGTGACGCTGGTGTGATACGAGTAGTCCGAAAAAATAAATCTAGCTGCGCGATTCTGAACTGATTCGAGGGTGTTTGAAAGGTTAGATTGATGAGGGTCCCAGACTGAGCATGCGTACTCTAACTTCGGCCGGACAAATGTGAGGTATGTTAATGTTTTAATTGAAGCAGAAGCGAGTCGCAAGTTCCTACGGAGGAAGCCAAGAGTGCGATTGGCTTCGTTTGTTATGTTTGTTATGTGCGCTGACCAATTAAGTTTGTTAGAAAATGTGATGCCGAGATATTTATACGATTGAACAGATGCTATTTCAGATGCATTTATTTCATACTTGAACGGTTGATAGTTTTGGCGCCGATGGAAAGAAAGCAATGACGTTTTATTAGTGTTTAAGGACATTAACCAAGTGTTGCACCAGGCTTCAACACGTTTAAGGTCGCCTTGAAGTAAGCGAGAGTCAGAGGTGTTATGGATGGGGCGGTAGATTACACAGTCGTCTGCAAATAGGCGGATATGAGAACTGATATTATTAGGCAGGTCGTTAATATAGATTAGAAAAAGCAAAGGCCCAAGCACAGTGCCTTGGGGGACACCGGAAAGGACCGGGGAGCAAGATGACGAAAGTTTATTAGCATACACAAATTGTTTCCGGTTAGTGAGAAAATTGCGTATCCAATCTAATACAAGGGGGTTAATGTGTAAGCTTGAAAGTTTAAGTAGAAGTCTTTGATGGGGAACCTTATCGAATGCCTTTTCAAAATCCAAAAAGAGAGCGTCCACCGGAATGTTTAAATCGAGATTAGAGCTTATGTCGTTAATGAATAAAGCTAGTTGAGTATCACATGATAGCCCTTTGCGAAACCCATGCTGATTAGGATGAAAAAAAGCGACAGATATCAGGAATTTTACTATGTGAGAGTAAAGCACATGCTCCATTAGTTTTGAACAAACGCTAGTTAGTGAAATGGGACGATAACTAGAACATAAAGATGGAGGACCTTTTTTCGGGACTGGAACAACCTTGCCTACTTTCCAGTCTTCCGGCACCACTCCTGATGACAATGATTGCTGGAAAATATGGCATAAAATCACACTGACAGTGTTTTTCGTATGTTTTAGTACCTTGGTGTTAATGCCATCGACACCTGCAGAAGATGAAAGCCTTAATGAGTCAATGATTTTCACAATACCGGGAGGATTAAAAGTGATCTCAGGCATAACAGTGTGATCGTAATGGGGAAAATCTGGTAAATTGTTAGCAGGTTCTTGCGTGAAAACAGAAGTGAATGCACGGTTTAGTTCTTCGGCTGTTTGACTTGCAGGAATCGGGCGATTGCAGTGATCGTGTAATTGTAATGGTTGCGAGCGTTTAGGGTTTATAGTACTCCAAAATTTTTTAGGGTCATTTTTTAACATGGTTGGCAAAACGGATGAATAGAAAATACGCTTTGTTTTGTTAGCAAGTGACTCAAACTCCTTTTCCGCAGTGTAATACTTTTTCCATGAGCATTCGTTGTTAATTCGTTTAGCAGAGCGAAAGAGTCTTTTCTTTTTGTTGTTGAGACGTTTCAGCGTGCGGTTGAACCATGGCGAAGATTGTTTATCGGTTACAGTGATAGTGGGTATGTACGTCTTTATCAGCTCATGCATTTTATCCTTGAAAAGTAACCAGTTAGTCTCAGCGGAACGTTTAGAAAAGTCCTCAAGAAGCCAGACGGAAAATTCCTCAAGTGCAGTATTGATTGCGGAATAGTTTCCTTTGTCATATAATGTTATTGTTTTCATTATTGTTGGTGTACCCGGTAGATGGCAATGAAACGAACCGTTCATGATGGAATGGTCACTAAGACCTGGTAAATATGTGAGCGAAGAGAGCTTATCGGAGTCAGAGGTAAGGATCAGATCGAGTGTATTAGACGAATTGCTGCTATGACGTGTTGGTTGGGCGACTACTTGCGTTAGTCCAAAGGTTAGACACGTGTTTACGAAGTCACTTTCAATGTTATTCTTTGATAGTGTTTTGGCGAGATTAGACCAGGTAATAGCAGGAAAGTTAAAGTCTCCGAACAGCAGAATAGGTGACTGACGGTGCGTTGCAGTTACGCATTGAAGAACTGTGTGGAATTCGGCGACAAAAGAAGCGTTGGCGTCGGGGGGGCGATAACAGGCGCCGATTATTATAGGCGGGTAAGAGGCATTGGAAATAACAAATATAATTTCTAGGGGCGATGATATTTTTAATTCGATGCATTGGAGATTTCGGTGGGCTGCTATCAGTACGCCACCCCCACGCTTGTCGATTCGATCCCGCCGGAAAATATTTAAGTCAGAAGAAAGCGAGAGAATTTCAGAGTCGGTGATTGATGATGTGAGCCATGTCTCGGTAAGAACAACAAGGTTAGACTGTTGTGTCAATTATATTCCTGAGAGGATCAAGTTTAGGCAAAAGGCTTCTGATATTAGTATATATAAAGGATAAGTAAGAACGGCTAGGTTTCAGACAAGTGTTGCCTACGTGTGTAAAGGGTGGGGGACAACCATCTGATTACTGCGATCAAAAGTGTAAGTTTTCTTTCCGATGGTTAGTTTGTCATGTCTGAGTTTGAATTTAGTTTCTTCCTGTGCCTTCGCGAATTCCACAAGGCGCTTTCTAGCGGCAAGAGTACTTGGGCAGTAGTCTTCAGAAATACTATAACTTGTGCCTTTGAGTTTTTTGGCACATGAAATAACCTTTTCTTTAACCTTAAAATGCGCAAATTTAACAATTATTGGTCGGTTTCGGTCCGCCCCAAACTTTCCCAGCCTGTGAGCTCTTTCGATATCTAGGGGAGCAAGAGCGATGTCTAACTGCTCGCTGCAGTGTTGGATAATAAGGGCCTCTGACTGCGCCCACGTTTCCCGTTCATCATCTTTATGGCCAAAAAAAACCAGGTTTGATCTGCGCGACCTGTCGTCCGAATCATCAAGTCTGCTTTTAATAGCAGCAATCTGCTCAGAGTTCTGTTCGGAGAGCGCCTGTACTTCGTTCACTTGTTTCTTTACAGCTGTTATTGATGAACAGTCGGCTTCAATTTTTGCCAGTCGGTTTTTAATTTCTTCAAATGCTTTGTCACTTTGGGAAAGTTTGACGCGGATAGCCTTCATTTCTGTGAGAAGTGAGGCTTGGCCGGCTCGGATTTCGTCCAGTGCTTCGAAAATGCCATTTTCACCGGAACGAAGGGTGGGGGGACCGGGGTTTAGCTCAATATCGCCTGATAAGATTAGTAACTGCTTTATGACATGGTAACAATCAGAGGCAATATGAATGCAACACATTGGGCTTGGCAGCACCAGTAAACCAGCATACCGCGTGCGTCGCGCAAATAAGCAGTATTGAGAATTTACCTGCAGCAAGAACAAGCGTCGAAGGTGAGAAGCGGTCGTCATGGTTGGGGTGCTGCCAAGCCCATAGAGCGCGGCGGTGGCTGGTGTCGCGTTTATACATCGGTCAGGTGGGGAGGAGGTTGATCGCTGGTGAATCGTCATCGGAAGTAGCGGTGATAGCCAGGGGGCGTTTCCATCCGGCGGTGGTGCCGGGCACTGGCGCAACGCTGTCGCTGACGTGGGGGTGGCGGGCGTGATGCAGTGCTGCCGCACATGTTGGGCACCGCGCCGTTCCGGCGTCCAGGCCGGCATCCATGAGGGCCTTCCGGCATCCTTCCAGTCGTCGCAGTGGGCGTCGCACCGTAAAAAGCAGATGGACACCTGCAGCAAGAACAAGCGTCGAAGGTGAGAAGCGGTCGTCATGGTTGGGGTGCTGCCAAGCCCATAGAGCGCGGCGGTGGCTGGTGTCGCGTTTATACATCGGTCAGGTGGGGAGGAGGTTGATCGCTGGTGAATCGTCATCGGAAGTAGCGGTGATAGCCAGGGGGCGTTTCCATCCGGCGGTGGTGCCGGGCACTGGCGCAACGCTGTCGCTGACGTGGGGGTGGCGGGCGTGATGCAGTGCTGCCGCACATGTTGGGCACCGCGCCGTTCCGGCGTCCAGGCCGGCATCCATGAGGGCCTTCCGGCATCCTTCCAGTCGTCGCAGTGGGCGTCGCACCGTAAAAAGCAGATGGACACCTGCAGCAAGAACAAGCGTCGAAGGTGAGAAGCGGTCGTCATGGTTGGGGTGCTGCCATGGTTGGGGTGCTGACATACAGGATACAAAGTAAATCAATTCTGCAGAAAAGAAAATTGGAGTAATTATTTTGAAAACTGAACCAATGAACCTTAAGTTTCGAGTCGGACACGCTGCCTCCAGGTCACTGAGTCATGTTCGTTTCATGTGGATAAAGAGACAATCTTTATGTCTTGTGGCGTATCACGTGAACAAGTATGTCTACTCAAATATGCTGATTAGTCTACGTAATCGTTAGTACTACTTAAGAAAGACAGTAGCAAATAACCATTAACGACGTCGAGTGATACGCTTAAGAAGGACCTTAAATTCCCATCCATTTTTCGTACTTCCCGGACGCTGATGTCCATGAGCGTCCATTGATGTGCCATCTACGTCCTCCAGACGTGACCCCCCTCCGAACTGTGTGTCGCACGAATCAACCTTTACGTCGGCTGTGCGACCGACGAGCGCCCTTCGCTCCACCAGCAACGCATATTTTCTTCTCGTCCCTTGCACGGCTCCGCTACCTCCCTTACCCGCGATGAGGAAAGGAAGAAGTTTAACGGAAGAAGTAGGTGGCTGAGGCACCAGTAAATACCGGTAGCCGAGCAATCCGAAGACTCAGCTCACGAAATCAACCTCGCAAAAACTACTGTCCTCGGAACCGAAGGCGTTTACGGAAAGACTCCCACTAAAGCCTTGGCGCATCCAAACCACTCCAACCCTCCTCCCTGCGTATGCTACGGGTCGTCGCACCGCAGCTCTCAACGAAGGCACCAGCAGCCAACCCCGCACAGCCAGGCAGCGTCGCTCAGAGCCGCAGACACCAAGTCGACGCCCTCACCCTCACTCGTTCTTTCCTCCCAACTGTGTGCTGAAACCTTCAAGCCACCGGCTCCCTGTCAGCCCTGAAGAAGAAGCCAAGCCAGCTCCGAAACGTGGGGATTTTAAAATTAAAGACTTGTTGTTTCAGATGTATCGCAGTTTGATATGAGTTATCAAGCTCCATCAGACTTGTACTGATGTGTAAATGTTTAGATCTCAGTAGTTCTGCTATTGAGCTAATATTAATACGTTTCACATTATATCAGCAAACAATGAAAATATTTCCAGAATGTTGTCTGCCTCCATTCCGTAACAGCGGATGATAAAAAAGCAACACGCACCGTCAGTAACACAAAGTAGAAACAAAATATGCGGGCGGTAACGAGCACTATGGGACGCCTTCAGAAGAATGGCCTGAGGGGCGAGTTAGCGCATGATGAACGGCGGCGAAACAAGGAGGCTAACCAGAAAGGGGACACCACATGCCCACACTACCAGTCGCACAAATCCTTTCCCAACTGAAGGCCGGAATACATGCAGCGCCGAGCCGCGCCGAGTCCGCGATTTTCGCCAGACAGCGCAGATTTGACGCCCGTCGTCGAAAAAAACGCCCGCCGCCGTCGATCAGGACCGGCTAGATTTTGAAGCGCGGCGTCCGGTGTGAACGGAAGCGGCGGCTGCAGCGAGCCAATAGCAGCGCAGAAAGCCCGCTCTTCCGGTCCTCTGCCTGCTGCCGCCAACATGGCCGCCGTGACCGCCGAGCTACGCAGCGTTTTTGGCACGGAAATGTTATTGTCGTGAAAATAAGCGCTTCATCAGACTTGAAATGTCGCTTTCGTTGCAGAACACGGCCGAATCTTGGATCGGAATGCCTGCGCTGCCTCCCTGAAGCGAATGTGTCGAAGACAACCGCAGCCGCTGGTGTCCGCGGCTGAGCGGGTGTCCAAAGGTACGCGACGGCATGCATTCCAGAACGCAAATCTTTTAGATACTTAAGCGCGCGTGCTAAAATTTGTACACTGGTGTCGAAGTGAAACTTTCCTGATTTTAACAGAGTGGTCAGCGTCGCTGTTTTCGCAGACCTCCTTGCGCAGTGGTGTTTGCCACTTGTTGGTCACATTAGCTTTCGCGTCGAGGGATCCGCGGCGTCGCGCCGCCGCTTCAACGCTCCTTTTACCTCCAGCCGGGCGTCGCGCCGCCGCGACGTTTTCTGCCGCGCAAATGTCGTCGAAAAAAACGCCGCATGTATCCCGGGCTTGAAGCGCGCCGGTGCTGCGCCAGTAAGCTTGTTATTCCTGATCAGTCACAGGCATAGAAGGCTCAAAGGCAGCGCCGTAAAAGTAGGAATATTTGCAGGAGACTTGAAAGACGTCAAGGACACAAATGTTTCCAATATCGACCTTCATGCTCAGGCGTTCCGGGTAGCTAAAAACGAAGCTTTGTGCGACTGTTGCTCACGACATCAGTTTACGATCACAAAGGCATGAGGGATGCTTAAGTGATGCTAGCGTCAGCGTCGTGTAATGTGGTGTCAAAAAACTGTAGCTGTCATTAGATGCCTCACAATAAAGATGCACGGTCGAGCTTGGAGCCGTAAAATGAAGGGCTGCAGGAAACTGCCGCTCTAGAATGACTGCCACCTTTTTTCACGTGATACCAGTTGGATCTGAAGAGGGTATGAGATGCGGTGCAGCTCTCGCAGTGAATTTTTATCCCAGGGGCGGGCCTGGCAAGTTCGAGCTGCAGCTGTGCTCGGTCCGTGCAAAACGCGAAGATGACAGTGAGCGTAAAAACTTTGACGGTTCCCAGGCTGCCTGGACCACAAAAGAGTTACGGTGGGCACTCAAGATCCCTACGTGCTGTGAATGAAAAACCTTCCGTTGACCTAAAGGCACTTATCATGGCCCTTGTAACTAAGGGCCCACATCGTTATTTAGTGACATCCTTTATTATTGCAAAACTACCAACATCACTATTACTGTCTCGCTATGATTAATTACTACTATCTCACCTATCTGTGTTGCATTCCCCGTTTCCTGTGATCATCCTTTGCTATTTCATGGTCTACTGCTGATGACATGCGAGGGCATAACATGTCATTAGAGTTTTCGAACCGTTTCATCTGTGGAACAACGCTGGGTTTGGTTGCCGATGAGCCATATACTGACTTCGCATTGAAACCGATGCTGTCGCAACTTGCAAGTTCCGCACTTTCAGCAGCGTCCGGCTCACAAGCTGGTCATGCAGAGCGCATTGAATATGTTATAGCAGTTTCGATCACGTTGATACTGTTTAAGTGGTCTCTATAAGAATCCAGAAAGCGCATCAGGAAGTAGGGTCGGCCTTCACGACGGCGCACTTCGGGGAACGGAAGCAAAGTATGACAACCCTAGCGTAGGAGGCCTTCGCTTACCTTCGTGAAGGCTTCTCGTATGGTTTTCTGGTTGCGTTCTCAGGGGATTATGTCGGAAGGCCCAGCTTCTTCTTCTTCATGTCCTTAAATAAACTTCCTCGTGGATCGGCGTCTTCTTCTTAATGTTGAGCTCGTGATCACGAGCTGATCACACTTATGAATGAACGAAGCGGGAAAGGTCCCGCCATCCTAGCTTCTTCTGTTTTGGATGCCTTTATCTATTAAGGCGAAAGCCTTTAATGACTCATACTGTCGTGACCAAGACGTGGTAGCAAATCTGTCCGCTTTTCAGATTGGTCGAAAGGGTCGTGACGTCACTGCGGGCGAATTTTGACGCGTGTTCATTGAAATATGCGAGACAGTTACAGCGCAATTTCCTTTCCTCAAATACAATTTTCGACTGGTGTCCACCGAGATATGTAAGGCAATTTTCTGGTTTCGCCCACACATATGTGCGCAGGAAGTCCTACTCCAACTACACAGGGATATAATACGACCCGCAGCCATGCAACAAAACAACAAGGCCGTTCTCGCCCTCGATCTTAATGGGGCGTTTGACAATGTTAAACATGCAAGCATAGTGTCTACATTGAACACCACAAACTGCAACTCGAAGGTCTTCGCCTATCTCAGAGACTCTCTCTGCGTGTCAAGCATTTCTTCGGATATAGGGCGAGGAATGCGTCCTGAACGCTGTGCGTACACTGGGTACAACACGGGGGGGAGGGGGGGCGGTGTTATCGCTCCTCCTCTTCAACATCGCCATGATGCACCTGCCCGGCCAACCTGCTCAGGTGGAGGGCGTAAAACACGCGCTCTACGCAGACAATATTGCAATCTTGGCCAACCAAGGGGAGGCTTGCGGAGATGGAGGACCGCCTTCAGCAGGCCGCCTCCATAGTCGATGCATATGCTGCCCACTGTGGTTTTCAATGTGCTCCCGCCAAATCAGAGCTTCTTCTACATGTCAGGACAAATCACACAAGATATCACAAAAGAGACACTTGATATGTGTAGAGTAGTGTTGTCTCTACACATATCTCTGGCGGGCAGTCCCATCAGAGAAGTGCAAGAGCTCCGGATCCTGGGTTTGTTGATAAATAACAGGCTTAGGCCTGACCCTGCTGTAGCGAAACTCAAGCGCATAGGTGAACAGGGGCGCATGATCCACCACGTTTCCAACAGGCGGCGTGATATGCGGGGCCGGGCCGCGCTACGGCTCGCCCACGCATTCGTGACCGGCCGGATCCTCTACGCCGTGCCGGACCTACGCACCACCAAAACAAGAAGACGAGCGCCTTGACTCCATCGTCAGGAAGACAACTAAGCAAGCACTGGGCCTCCCGGTGACTACCTCCAACGCCAAATTGAAGACGTTGGGGGTATTAAACTCCTATCAGGAGTTGCGGGAGCCTCACCTCGTGAACCAATAAACGCGGCTCTCGCAGACGGCTCCTGGGCGCCGCCTGCTAAACCACTTACACATCCCACACACATGCATACCAGAAGGGACGGAGAAAATCCGGGTTCTGTGGCTCCACATGCTCGGGTAGCTCCGCTTACGCGTAACATGGACATGATTTTTCATGAAGGCAGATGACAAGCGCGGGTTCGCGCGCTTGAGAGGCAATATGGATCTAAAGACGGCGTCTACTACGTGGATATCACAGGGCCGTCGCCCACGGTATTCTACACGGCTTCCGTAGTTCACCGGGCAATGAATGTCGATGGGCTAACTTTACCGGCCCCAAATTCAACGCGAGGGGAGGAAGTTGCAATCTCATCCCAGTTCTCATCCACGCTGCGTCTAGACTCCACAAGTACAGACAACTAAAACCCCTCGCCAACAATCGCTTCTTTCTGTTTCCCTCAGATGTAGCACAAGTTAAAGCTTGCGTTTTGTCACCTATGGTTCTGACGTTGACCATTTCAAAACTGCTCATACAGCTTCGTGGTCCCAGTGCCATGTGCCCATGACGTGAGCTTGAGGGTTGCCCTCTGCTGTACGGCATGTACGCAATTTCGCCCAGACTCCAGCATCGAACGGCTCTATGTTCCCTTTTAGTCTTTCCTGCTTCTGTGCATTTCTTTTCGTGCCAAAGAACTACAGCGGAGTTCTTTTAGTGTTTTTTAATGCTGCTAAAATTTCACCTGCCACTTCTTTTTGCTCCGAGATATAAAAAAGGCGAGTTAGTGCAAATCAACACTGCCTCCAGATGTCATCCACAATGGTCGAAGTTTAGTTTTAGCAGTTTGATCGACCGCTAGCATGTTGTAATATAACCCGTAACTTTACATTCAGCATTCCTTTACCAAAATTATATTCTATGAACTCAAGCCTGCAGTTGGTGCATGCTTGCTCAGCTTATTTCCTCGCGAAGCGCAGAGGGGTTGTCGTACTTGCTCGAATAATGAAGGAGCTTAATTCCGCAAAAACATTCTTGATATTTGAAGGCTGCGTTCCTTAAGAGAGTAAAACATTCAGGAAAACTTTGAAGCGTCAAAAACAGAACAAAAAAATACGCTGGTGGAGGAAGTACGCGATACGGTGCTATGACTCACTATGTGAAACAAAACGCATCCTCAGCATGGTTTTCTTGTTTCAGAGCATAGTCAACAAATATAATCTTACGCATGTGTAACACCTCACGCAGCATACCCTGAGTGCTGTCCGTAGATAGAACTAGGTTTCAATCTACCACAGCTCGTGGTAGCTTGTACCACAGCTGTAGTTGCATGCTTTGGCGCTGCTCCTTTTCTTAGGATCAAAATTTCCTTATATGTACACACACCGTGGAGGAATCTCGTAGATTGTGGGGAGATATATAATTTCTGCCCGCGGTTAAACAACGGCTGATACAGTTCAATACCGCTGGACCCCACCCCGTGAACGCGTAAGCTCCCGAGCGCACGGCGGGCTTTGCGCTAGGGGAACAAAGGGACCACAAACTGGCTGACACAAACAGCGTTTCCTGCTGCAACAATAACGGCAGCTAGCAACAAAATAAGGTATGGAATCGAGCACGTCCGACTCACCAGCACGGTTATGAACGAATATTCGCGCGCGCTAGGGCAAGGGATATTCCGTGGCCGGACGGGACGAGATGACGGAGAAAGTGTCCGCCGACGAAGCTTCGCCATTCGCCCCGCCAGCGAAGAACGGAGCGCCGCGCGTGAACATCAGCGTGCGTCGTAGTTCCCCGAGCCGAAGACGGCCGTCTCAACCGCGCTTACGCCATCCGCGGCGCTCGTGTCGCTACGACACCGGCGCCCACTTTTCTTAGGTATGGTTTGGTTTATGAGGTTTAACATCCCAAATCGATTCAGGCTATGAGGGACGCCATAGGGAAGGGCTTCGGAAATTTATACCACGTGGGGTTCATTAACGTGCAGGGTCATCGTACAGTATATGGGCCTCTAGAATTTAGCCTACATCGAAATCCGACCGCCGCGGCCGGGATCGAACCCACGTCTTTTGCGTCTGCAGCCAGGCGCCGTAGCCACTGAGCCACCCCGGAGTTAAGATAATTAACAATGCTAGGGAGTATGCATCGCGGGGGGAGGCTGTTTTGATCCTGAGGGGTTTTCTTGATGGTATGTTGAAGAAGTTCAGAGAATGCGCCAGAACACGTAGCGCGAGAAGCGGCGACAATGGCTGCGTGGTATAGGGCATCAGGATATAACAAGTTTCTCGGATTGCGCCAGCGCTGGTTGAAATCTGCCTCCGGGCTGAACTTTTTTCACCTGGGTACCATTCGGACGGAAAGCTTCAGAACATTTCGGATATGCTCGGATCTATATTTGCCCTCATGCTCGAAGACAGGTCTTCACTCAAGTGCAGCGCCACGTCCGGTGCGATTTCGCAAAGAGGTACGCTTAATTGGTCGAGAATAGGAGTTAGAAACGTGTCTTGCTTAAAGGGCAACTGAAGTGGTTTTAGAATGCCAGTAGTTTAAAATGGCCGGTTGCGTTGAAACATGCAGGTAAAGCCTGCGAAAATCATTTTCCGCTACCATTTGAAATGATGGCGAAATCGTCGAATAAAGCGGCGTCGGCGCTCAGCTTCTCTGCAGTGTCCAGCGACGGTCACATGTCGCGATAATGACGTCACCTATGACGGCGTGAGTTTATGGCGAACAAACAGTTCTTTCATGGAAAAAACCAATGCCACGAGGCACGAGGCATTGTTTGGCGGCATCAGATGACACACAGCAGCATACAGGTGAAGGCAGCGGATATCTTAAATTTCGGCGATAATGACGTCACTAGGAGTTTCCCCGCATTCTCCAACAGAGTGAGGAGAAGCCTGAACATCGTCGCGATTTTAATTTACGATTATTTCTCAATTTTAAATGCTCGGGCAAAAATACTTTGCGTGCTTCACCTAGAAGCTTCATAGATTTGAATTCTTGAGTAATCTCGAATTCTCCAAAAACCGTTTCATCATCCTTTCAATACAGTTGCCCGCGCACCCTTTTGAGAGTGGAGGCACATTGGCAGAGGTCAAGGCACTATTATGTTTTGGCGTATTAAGCTTTCTTTGCTGAAAATTAAATAATTTAGCAGAACTGCCTGTCTGGTTGGGTTTGATACCTTACAGTAAACTGCTAAACATCCCCAACTGAAGAAGGACCCGAGTCGACTCCAAAACGTCGGGATTTTTAAATGAACCGTATCTAGCCGGAAACGCTCATTTTTTTTCAGGTGCTGCTGACGACAATAAACCTTAACACTTGCGTTTCAATACATGCATGTGAACACGACCAAAATTGGAGGAAAAGGAAAAGACTTCCACTGCCAGCAGATGAGAGATGGCAGCATCCACCTGTTCTGCAAAGAAAATGTCAAAGTATCTACGAACCTCCAAGAAAGAAAAAATAAGACCTTTCTTCTAGGCTACTCACACCAAGAAAAGTACAGGAAAATAAGCACTCACGAAGTAAAAAATTCAAAACGAAAACAATACACATGTGGAACTAACGACTCCCAGTACACTCGTCTTGCAGTAATAGAAAGGGAATAGAATAGTAATAATATAATCCACAATTATAAGCCTTTGCATTAACCCTTTCGGATGCCACTGGGCATCTCAGGCAAAAAAGAGTATATTTTCTCCATCTAACAAATATCGCATAATCTAGAAAATTAATCAACTTGTTTTCCAGCGAGAAACATCTGTTCATTATCCGCACGCATGTTTGGAATTCTGTACAAAGTGTTATCGTGCTCACAAAATAATGGCACGAGACGGACTAATATGATGAATTTTTTTTCATTTTGTTATATTTTCTTTTTGTGCAATCCACGCCAACTGGCTGACCCAAATGATCGACCGAATGCGAGCCGCAGAATCTCCAATAAAATACAAAATTATCTTTTACAGAGCGGCAGAATGATCTGCTGTCCAACTGACAATTCTAGGGAGTAAAATTCATTAATCTGGATACATAACGTGCAAACGCATTAAATAAGGGCGATTCTGTCATGTGCACAATTGCGTAGGAGGAGGAATAAGAGGAAAGGCAGGGAGGTTAACAGGAAGAATAATCGGTTTGTTACCCTACACGGGGGGAACGGGGTGAGGGGATAAAAAAATGAAAGAGAAAGGGGAGTAGCAGAAAACGGAAGTCACACGGAAATCAGCGTTCGTTAAGTGAGAGCCTACCATGCAGGCCAGGAGTTCGCAAGAAGCGGAGAAGTGCCTTGGAGGCCTTCACCGCCGTCGATCGCCGCGGCGAGTGGCCGAGAATCTTCATTTCCGTCAGTGGGCGTGGATCTAGACGCTCCAGCGAACGGCTGAGAGGCTGCCTTTCGGCATTGGAGGCAGGGCAGTCACAAAGAATGTGAGATATAGTCTCGTCACACCCGCAGATGAGGCATGCAGGGCTATCATCCATACCGATTAGGAAAGAGTAACGGTTGGTGAAAGCTACACCAAGCCACAGGCGATACAGTATAGTTTCTTCACGTCGTGGTAGGCCGGATGGAAGCCGGAGCTTCAGATGTTGGTCGAAGGATTTTAAACGTGAATTGGAATATTGGCCGGGATTCCACGCGGCGATCCTGATGTCCCTGAGATGCGCGAAGCCTGCCCGCTGCGTCTCATCTCGAAAGGGGGATTGACACAAAATCGCCGTCCTAGTGAGAAGTTCGCGCGACTTCAACCGCGCGGTGATTGCCTGCTATGCCGCTATGCCCCGGTAGCCATTGGTAGATAATCACAACTGCGTACGCAGCGTACGTAAGGTGTAAGGAAACAAACAATACAACGCAGTTTTTTACACAGAGAGAGACATGCTGGTAAGGCAGTTCTTTAATGTACCACGAAGTAATCCCATTGCCACCCCTGTACAAAAATATGGGTGGGTTGCTAGTGAATGGAAAGTCTAAAATGTGAGAAATGAGCTGCTCTGTAGACCTCCAGGTGAGCAGTTGGGACTTAGCCGGACACTTAGTTATTGATCCAAATTATGATACTCCATTCAAGGATGAGTCCCTTGCACTTCTCTATTTTTAGGAGCTTTTCGTCACGAGCTGCTGCAGAAGAAGACGCCGTTCCTCGCATGTAGCACGGGTACTTATCCTTGCAGACTGCCTCTCTGTTTTAGTCTCTCTCCAAACTTCCGGCACCTCTATATTGATGCGTTCCCTTAGGTTTTTTATTCCGTGCACAGTAAGGAAGGTCCGCTTTGTCTGGGTACCTGGTCATTCGGGTATCTATTTCAACGAGCTGGCTGACTTACTGGCAAGGTCAGCTCTCACAGCCCCTGTAATATATCCCGTGCTTCACCTCATTCTGTTGGAGACCTCCCTTTTCCAGCGCTTCCAACATATATCAGCCAGCTTGGGTTATTCTTTGCTGAATACCATAGATTTTAAACATTTAAAGTTCCCATGCAATGTCCGATCGTGTAAGTCCAGGCGGTGTGAAGTGTCCATGACGTTTTTGCGATGCAGAATCCCCCACCTCAACTTGTACTTATGCAGATGCGAGTTCGCTACGAAAAACCATTGTAACACATGCGGAGACGTTGAAACAATTGACCATTTTCTCCTTTCTTGCAGGCAGTTCGCATTTCAAAGAAAACAGTATTTGGAGGTCCCTATTTCTAGGTTAGGACTCCCTTTGTCTCTACCAGTTCTGCTCTCGTTTGGTGCGAGCGCCACGAGATTCTCGTTAAGCACTATTTGCGGCTACCTTCATGATTACATGATTGCAACTGCTCGCTTAACCTGTTAAATCCATGTCCAAAAACCGCATGATCAAAAAGCGTATTTTATTTTATTCCTGGTATATCTAATTTGCTTATTTACTGAAGAACTTTAACAATTCATACACATTTTCTAATTTCAATAATACTGCTATTCTACTTAGTTTTTTTTTTCCGCACATATACCTCCTTGTCATTCATCACCATATCTCGGCCAATCCCCCCGCGTGAGTATGTGCCATTGTCATGTGGAGAAGAAGAAGAAGAAGCTTGCCTCCCGATTCACGTTTGGCTCCAATATTTTGTCGTAATCCTATGGAAATTTCCTTATTTATACCACTATACCTTGGCCAATCCCCCCACGTGGGTATGTGCCATTATAAATAGGTGAAGAGGAAGAAGATTCTTGGAAGATCCCCCCGTGTTGGTATGTGCAATTTTTTCAAAGGCTAACAAAAACAACAACTACAAGCTTGCTTTCTCTTGCAGGGTTTTGTGGACGTCTTTTGGCCGTCAGCGCAACGGGAACGGCCCTGCCTTGAGCAAGAAGCCCCGTGGGAATCAACCCGAGCAGGTACGAATGCTCTTTGTACGCCACTGACCGCTTGCTGCGCTCCTGCTCACCAAACGACACCGTCACCGCGCCTGACGCCATTGCTAACGGGACTTCCGATGCTTCATGAAACCATTGAAGGGACCGGTAGATAGCGAAACAGAGCAGCGCACTGAATGCGCTACACAGCTGCAACACGTGGGTCGAACTCTTCTTACATTAGGACCCTCAAAGCTGTCGAAAGCTGATCACAGTCTATGATTTCATAATGTCACTCACTTTTCTAACAGAACACCGCGCTAGTTAGCCCGGCAGGTGCACCAAAGGTCGCCAGACACGCTCCAGACCACTGCAGTCGCCATTTCGATGAACACAAATTGCAAAAACGTCCGCGTGGTGTACAGTCGTTGCGCGTTCAAAAAATATGACTCTCCACACTGGATTTCCTCGTAATCCGCGTGCAGCTTCGGGAGTTCAAGCCCATCATACCGTACAATACATTAACCAACCACCTTCTCACCGCCTGCAGAAGGCGCCTTGCAGCAGGTGTATATATGTTTGCTTCCGACATCTATTTTACGCGAATACAAATAGGTGTTTCGCCCCGGCACCCACTGCGAAACCCAAGAGGGTAATATGTACTTCAAAACATTTTCATGTGTGCAGGGTGTGAAGGCCGAAGCCCTTATTCAGCACGTGAAAAGGGCTGTCCTGCTGGGCTCGATACAAGATGTACAGCCGCTTCCACGCCAGAACGGCCTTCGCTCCCAGCCTCTGACAGGGGAGCGTCACGCGGAGGACCTATAACTTCCTGTTGCACATGAAGGGTCGTTGTCAAGCGAATTATCATGCCTTTTAATAACGGAAACGACATTTCTCGGTCTATGCTGTCTAGGAGCACTTGTTTAAACATCTTTTCTGCGTCTGCAGGCACTTTAGAAATCAATTCCTGTGAGCTTCTGATTCTCGATGGTTACTCTCACACCAGGGGCCACTGGAGCGGGCATGTTTTCTCTGCTATCCCGCAATCATCGTCGTATCGATAATCAAGCTTTCAGTGTCACACTAGCATTTCTTTTTCTTTATATCCTTCATCTAAACGGCTCTCAGGACACAGTCTCCTGCCTGGCCTCTATCCATTCAGTTACTGGCGAATCAGTTTAAAAAATGTGTATGTATTCCACAACTTTTCTTCGGTCGCTTTTGGTATATTTTATGATTTTTTTAGATATCTTTTCTCCTTTCACCAATTTCTTCCGTCGTAAGAGCAGTGATAAAAATGATTCGAGATAAATATCACCGTTGGCGCTTACGTCGCGATGTCCTTTTAGGGTCGGATGTCATGGAAGATTTTCGTTACTCGCGAAAGGATCCTTTTGCCGGAGGCCAAGATACGCTCATCACGGCACTGTGTTCCAACGCTATAGTCGTATATTGTGTCGTGCTTTAGGACTGCAATACACTGTTTTTTTCTTTGCTATCACCTCAGAAAAATTCATTTTTCTGAAGAACAATGCATCGGTGTATGTGGTACCTAAAATGATCATGAACCATTTTCCCCAAAACGATAGAAACAGTACCTTTTATTTATTCAGTTTCAAAGCAGCTCCAAGGTAGCGATAACTGTACTGCATAATTGTTCCCTCTATTCCCTCCTGCTTGGACGCAGTTTGAAAACATCGGAAAAGATAAGAGTTCTTTCGGTTACAGCTCTGGAAAGCCGGCCTCGGTTGCAGCATTGTTTGCATGCCGACTTGCGATCGCCACCCTGCGTTTAGAGTAAGCTATAAAATGAATCAGTGAAAAACCGTAGCGCTAAATGAGACAAGGACTGTGAAAAACGGACACACACCGCTATATGTGTGTGTCCACTGCAAGTCCATCTTTGTCAGTCCTTTTCTCTTTTTGTGCTTCATTTTTCCCTGAATAATAAATAAAAAAATCCAAGCATCTACCCTTGTATAAAACGAAATTTTGTATTTTATTGATTAATGCAAACCGCAAGGCAAACACCGGTTTTTATCAGATGAAGCCGAGTATGCATAGAGCAAGAAAGAAAAAGCAAGTGCGCCCTATCGCTTCAGCATCACCACCTCGTCTCAAATAGCTGTAACAGCAATCTAGCTCCAACCAGCGACGCACAGATTATATCACTAGACAGTGATAAGGTTGACCTTTACGAAACGTAACATTTATACCACCCAAATGTTTTCTTTACATTGTCAGAGATGAAATTGCGGACAGGTGGAAATTGCGGCCAAACTGCACGCAAGGAACACTGAGGAGCAGCTTTAAAATGCAATCAGTAATAAAGCGCAGGTGTGACTCTCTACCGCAAATACACCATTTATCAAACGCATTGAATGAAAAGATGCCCATGAAATTTACAGCTGTGTGTGAGACTTCGTCCGAGGTAAACGGTGTCTTGACCATCGTAGTGTGTCGCGGACTTCCCCGCCAAACTGGTGGCCAGAGAGAAGGTTGTCTTGATGTGTCCCGCAATAACTAACCTTTACTGGGCAGTGAGCTCTCTGTGGTGGCAGGATTCAGGCGAGCCAGCCCCGTAACAGTTACCTGCTCGAGCCAGGGGGCACTCAGCACTTGTGTGGTGCACGCGGACACGCAAACGCTATCTTAGGAGTTGTGGCGCCGCTATACCCATCGCCTCTCTGCTCCTGGGGTGTACGGAAAGGGAGCAAAGCGCATTCTTTTCTTTTAAAGTAATTGTACTTTGCTGTATGTGTCAAATATTCATGCCTAGATATCTCCATCTGGCAGAAACGCGGTCACTGCCTTTCCTACGCAGAACCAGGAAAAATGGCCGCGGCTGCCACCACTGAGGAAGAGCACGACGACGAACTTGAACCCAAACAATACCCCACTAGCTTGGTCGTCATGGCGGCGGTTGTGGCCCTGACAACTGCACTCGGCGTCATCTGGTTCCTGCTGCCCAGAGAGCGTAAGAGTGGCGCCACCACGACGGAGCCCCGGGGACCCCTTTGCAAGAACAGCCACTGCATGAGCGCAGTCAAGATGCTCAAGGCCATCATGAAGCCTGGAGCGTACCCGTGCCATGACTTCTACACCTTCGTGTGCGGCAACTACCAGAACCCATCTGGCCAGGTGCTTGTCCAGATGGATGAGGAGATGTACAGCAGGCTAGCCCAAACACTGCAAGCCGCATGGTCGTATCCGTCGCGGGACCAGAGTGCTGCCCAGAAGGCGGGCGCCCTGTACAAGAACTGCATCGAGGGCCCATTGGACGAAACCGAGTCGCTGCGCACATTCGTAGAGTCCGTGGGTCTTGGCGCTAGCAGCTACGCGTACGCAGAGCCATTGGACAAGATCATCATGCTTTTTTTCAAGTACAACATCGTAACCGTCCTGGGCATGTCCCTAGAGGACGCCAAGCTCTCTCGTCGCAAACGACAGCTTGTCCTGACAATGAGCCTTTCTCATCTGCTCTGGTTGCGAGAGCGCAGCAAGAGCCCGCGAACGGCGAACTTTTACCTCGCTCACATGCGAGCGTTTGGACCCAACCCCAGTTTTTTCAATGCCTTCTTCTGGGCGTCCGATATAATCACGGTCGAAAATGCAGCGTTTGGCATTGTATCCAACCCTGCGACACTAAAGATGGACCAGGATGCTGTCATCTCAACCGTGAATCTCCTGCAGAACTATACGCCCAGCATACCATATGGTCGGTGGGCATCCCTGGTCTCCGTGCACTCCGGAGGTGTGTACGGCGCACAAGACGAAGTTGAGGTGAAGTACACAGATATGTCCGATCCCATATGCTCATCACTGTAGAGAAACCCTTGGGCTGAATTCAGTTTTCCGGTCATGTGAAATATGGGCTAATAATGCATGGGCTCGCTTCTTACCACGAATGATTTGCTGACACTTTATATTTTCATTATATTACATTTTCTTCCCCAGAATGAAGTGAATTATACCGTGTCATTTAAATATGTCGCAGTGTCTTGGTGCTCACTATCCCGATGCACGCCGTACCCACGCCCGGTGTCACTGTGTTTACTTTCCTCATATTCACCACTCTCCTATATATCCGCTCTCATGGTGCCCTCTCGTTTAAATCTATGATATACACTCCATATAAAATTTTTTACATCTTGCGCGGTCTCTCGCTGCGCATTATCCCGTGTCCTCTTGTTTTATCCGTGTCCTCTTTATCCCATGTCCTCTTATTTCATTTGAAAAACTTTGGTTTCGTTTATTGGGCTTTAACGGCCCATAGCGACTCAGGCTATGAGGAAAGCCGTAGTGGAGGGCTCCGGAAATTTCGACCATCTGGGATTCTTCAACGTGCAACTGATATCGACACTGACACTGAAACTGACGTGCACTGAATTTCGCCTCCACCGAAATTCAGCGGCCGGGACCGGGATCTAACCCGCGCCTTTAGAGTCAGCAGTCGAGGGCCATAAACACTGAGTCACCGCGGCGACTACTTATACAGAAGTAGATTTTCATCAATTGCAGACATCTTTTTTTTTTCGGTTTACAACTGCATCTGGGGAATGCGCGAACTTTACGAAACCTACCAAATTTCCTGATATATTTACCGCTATTATTTATGTGTTTCATTTGTAACCCTCCTTGCCAAGCACGCACCGCAGCTTCGAATACAGACCCGTAAAGCCAAGCGCAATGAGGCGATGTTCACTTAGTAAAATAATGCCCTACTACATTTACCGCGATACTTTAATCCTGGGGTAACACCGATAGTCTTGCAATGTTTTCCTTTCTGTCGATGTTCTGATTGGTTCAAGTTACGAACGCACAACTGCATTTCTTCGTCAATGCTACTGCACTCTAAACTAGGGAACAGTTGATAGTCGACTTGTAATGATGACGTATAAGGTACGCCCCTCCAGGTGAATTCTTGTCATAAGAGAAGGAAAGTCATGCACACCTCTAGATACGAGATACCTAAAGAGACCTCTCTGCCCACCTTAATGTACTCCCTGTACAGAAGATTCGGAAGTATAATCTTATCATGAAATACAAGAAATGTTAGAAATAATAATCCAATTCTCTTTAACCTATAGAACTTTTCGAAGACATTTGGAAATCAAATCAAATGAAATCAAATCTTATTTCCATCGGTGCTACAGGTGGAGGGCTACGGAAAATAAGCTGCCACTTGGCAACTTGACGAGTCCACAGCTCCATATATAAGGCGGCGTGTAGACAGCACCAGATAATGAAAAAACAATAAACAAATCAAGACACTTCATCAGTGCATAACAAAGAAAAAAAAAGTCCGGAGCTAGGTAAAACAAACATCAGAATAGATGAAATCAGGTTAGTCAATCGGCAAACATGTCTCTAAGTTTAACAGTGGAACAACTAAATAAATCAAAATTCAGTGATTGACAGTAGTTTAACAGAGATGGCAGAGAATAACACAATCGCTCCATACCAGAATTCAAGCGTGCTACAGCAACCTTCCCGTTTTCTCCATGTCTAGTCTGATAACATTTAGGGTTTCCTTCTAAATGTGCCAAGGTATCCAGGCTATGAATATTTTTTTTCACTTCATATTTAAACCGAGCACTCAAACGGTAACGGTATAGCTTGTGGGCTGTGTTAACATGAGCACTGTGAAAAAATTCTGCAGTCGTTGCATTGTAGCCAGCATTGTACACGTGCCGTAGATACCGTTTTTGCATATGGAATATTTTTTGTGTGTTAGAGATTGTAGTTGTGCCCCACACAAGCTGGCAGTAGTTGACGTGTGAACAGAAAAGAGAATTATAGACCAATATTTTTGTTTTGGTAGAAAGCATATATCGGAGACGACCAACTACACCGGTTATTCGAGCAAGTTTCACTAATACAAAATTCACATTAGATTCCCAGGACATATTGCCAGTGAATATGACACCAAGACATTTGAAATGGTCAACAATGTCAAGAGGATGAGAGTTTAAAACAATATTAGCATGAGGAGGAACAGGTTTATTTTTAGGCCGGAAGACAACTGCTTTTGTTTTATTTTCGTTAATCTTCATGTAATTGGATGAGGACCATTGCTGCAGCTGGACTATGGTGTCGTTACAATCAGTGATGAGTTTATCGATGTGATTACCAGAAAAAAATATGCTAGTATCATCTGCATATATAATAAATTTGGCGTTCTGGTTAATATTAACAATGTCATTAATATACAGGTTAAATAGCAAGGGGCCCAATATGCTGCCCTGTGCGACACCACAAAGCAGTGGCAGGACTGGTGATCGCGAGTTGTTTATTTGGACTACTTGACATCGATGGGATAAATATGATTGTAATGACTGTAATCCACACCCTCGTATACCGTAAAAGTCCAACTTCTGCAGCAGAACATCACGATTCACCAAGTCGAATGCCTTGGAAAAATCGATAAATAGGCCGACTACTATTGCCTTGCTTTCAAACTGCGTTAAAATTACTCTTTCTGGTGAAGCAGAGCTAATTCAGTAGACATATTCTACCTAAACCCAAACTGGTGTTTCGTTACTAATTCGCAGTGGTCAGCAAAACTTACAAGCCTACAGCGAATTATTTTTTCAAGAGGCTGAGAAAATATCAGGAAGAGAAACTGCTGATGAATACCATTTCCCTATACCAATCACGGCCTACACATGATACACTAACAAATGCATTATTGTAATTTTTAATACGGGAATAATTACTCATTGACGTCCACCCGAGCGCAGCCATACGGCTACAAAGGAAAGCTGTACAGCTTTCTCAGAAACTTCGTAGTTAAAGAAAAATTCGTCCTGGTCCGGGGTTCGAACCCAGGACCACCGCTTCACCGGAGCAGTCGCTCTACCAATTGCGCTAACCAGGACGGCAAGCTTATGGTAGGGCGAGAGCGAATTTATCAATAACTCGAAGTGGGAATAGTGTTGACCAACAAATTGTAATTTCTTGCGAAGACAAAAAATTGATATTAATAGCATGACCAGACAACAAAGGAAAAATTACATTATTCTAGAAAACACATACATTTGAAAATGTTTACTCGTCAAATGCAATTGCTTTTTACGAATGTTATGCTGCTGTGGCTCAACAACCTGTTGGCCTAACTGGCTCAACAAGTTCAGCTTTACCTTTACGGTGACCTTGGGGAAAACTTGCGCAGCAGCAGCCTATGTATAAATAGAGTAAATATTGCAGTGAGTGGCTTTCAAACTCGCGGCGATGCCAAGACATCCCCTTCGCTGGCCGCCGCACGAAGGCACTATGCTATCGCAGCAGCCAATCACGCCTCGTGTAAAACTGCAACACACACTCGGGCTGTGCATTGCGCATCGTCGTCTTCATCAACTTCCATCTGCAGCGCGAACAGATCGGAAGACTAATATCGTCGCCAGGCGTGCCGACGTCCCAGAAAGCAAAACCATGGGCTAATCAAGATAAACGCATGCTTTCGCACGTCTGCGCGGTTTAGCAGCGTTAAGCCCCTAACACTTTGTCCTGTCGTCGTTTTCAGTAAAAAGGCTGAATCAAGAAACATGAAAGCAATGTGAAGAACATTTCGTGCAAGTAATTTTATGTCATCTTCGCATTGGGCACACGCAGCTTTATTGTCGGAAAAGAAGATAAACCGACATGCGAGTAATGCAAAGAAGTAGCGTTCATAACTCATATCTCGCTTACACGCACGAAACTCTAGAAACCAAGAAAAAAGAACTTCTCATGAATTTTATGATAAATGCTTCCTGTTCCACCTTTAGTTTCTTTTAGCAGAAAAGGCAGTTGTTTAAGTGTCTTGGGCTCTTATCTCATTTTAAACAAGCTATCAGATTTTAAAAGCAGGTTTCCTTCTGCTCCTCAAAAAAAGGAACACCTCACCTTGCGTTTGGCGCAAGGCCGCTCATGTGCTATTAATCACAATCAATTCCAATGATGGCGAAATTGTGCGATCGCTTGAACCAATCGCCAACACCAAACAAAAGAAGAAGTAGTAGAAGTGAAATGAAGTCGCTAGCTTATCGGCCTGCTTGTGATGGAGAGCCGCACCAGCCTGTAAAGATCTCAGATCGCCTACATTTACAATTATCTCAAAGGAAACTGGAGATGACTTTAATTTTGTAATTGTGCCGCCGTGGTAGCTCAGCGGTAATGGCACTCGGCTGCTCAGGCGAAAGATAGGGGTTCGATCCCGGCAGCGGCAGTCGCATTCCCATGGAGGCAAAATGCTAGCGGCCTGTGTACTATGCGATGCCAGTGAATGTTGAAGAACCTGAGGTGGTCGAAATTTCCGGAGCACTTCACTACGGCCTCCCTCACAGCGCGAATTTCTTTTGAACGTTAAACCCTCGTAAAACAAAATCAATTTTGTGATTTCCTCTAATTTTGAAGTTTATTGAACTGCAGGACAGAAGGTATCCAGTCCCGTGGGTTTTTCGGTTGCATTTTGTTCTTGATGCTCTCAGTCGAGAAGCAAAATTGGTTGCCCGCCCACGCGCTGCGTGCAAGCGAAAGCGCACGGAAGGAACTTTGTAGTTTAATCGAGGCAAGATAATGCAATGATAAATGCATCTCTCGATAGCAGTAGATTTGCGAAGTGGCTTGAGGATGACTTTTAGTTTAGATAAGTCATTCAGTCTTATTGTTAGCACGTTGTTGCGTAGTGGGAAGAAGTAAGAAGGGTTTTTTGGCAGGCTAGTTGGTGCTTGTCGTTTATGATTAAACTGCGCGGAAAAAAAACACGGACACAGACAGAAAACACGTTCACACATACAGCGCAGAAGTAAAATTGTCATGTATTTGTAATTTTAACCTACAAGAAAACTTGAACTGGGAAACGAAACCACTGTGTGAATTCAGAGTCAACAAGAAAAAAAAACACTCATTGGCGCTGTTCTGCTTGCCGACCTCAATGTTGGACTCTCTCCCTAGAATTGCAACGTCGACAATGAAATTATCAGCACACAGCGCATCACACTCCCTATAAGCGACCAAAAATCAATAGTTGTTCATGGAGCGCATTAGGACATGCGCCTGCACCTTGCAGCCGTGACACCCGTACGGACTGCCCTTGGCAAACGTCACTAGCGTAAGAGCGCTGAATCGTTGATGATTCATCACTGAAGCACTACTATGCGACTCTCAAAAAACACGACGCAGAGACAAGACGCAGACGCGATGACCAGGCAAGTAAGAAGCAGGGACAAACAGCTAAACAGCCTGAAGTACAAGACATGAAATTCGCAAGGTAATATACTTCGTCAGCGCTTGTATGTCTTGTCTGTGTCGCCTTGTTTCAGTGTTGTGCAGTAGCACTTTGGTTGGCAAGAACCCCCTCGCTCCTGTTCATTTTCAAGTGGCATCTGTCATCCCGCATTCTGAACAGGCTACGATCGTCCGCCGGCTGTACCAAGCTACACTGCTTTCGCTTGCCGACAGAACGCCAGGCTGCCATTTGTTTACGCTGGTAAATTCATGAATAATTGTCGGAACTTCCGGATGAGTAAACATTTCTTCTCTCTTTTTCTCACGTTTTCTAACGTCCCTTGTAATCACGCAGAACAAAATAGAATGAAGGAAGACATGCACATGGTACTAGGCAGCCGGAAGCAAATCTGCCATGGCATTGTCTTCTCGCGCAGGTAAACCTGGCCGCCATGTCTTACATCGACCAGCTGTACGCCGACGTGGGGACCAAGCTCAGCCTTCTGATTGCATGGGAGATTATTCGCACTCTAATGCCACTCTCGTCTCGCCAGGTGGCCGCTTACTTCTACCGAGCAGAATACATAAAATCACGGTGCATCATAGCAGTCACGCATGCCATGCAGGTCCCCCTTCTCTCTTGGTACCTCTTCAAAGCGGTGCCGCAGAGTACGGTGACCGCGGCACGAGAGATGACGGACCACATTCGAGAGTTCATAACGGGGGAAATTGAAAGCTCGAACTGGTTGGACAGGGCAACGAAACAGACGGCTATGGAAAAGGTTCGTGCCATGGAAGTCCACGTTGGTTTCCCAAAGTACTTCAGATCGGAGGAGGAACTCAACCTTATGTACCGCTCGTACCCGAACATCTGCAACAATTTTCTTACGCCGTGGCTGTACGGCATGAGCAAAACAATCACCTGGAAGACCACCAACCATTCTAGCTTCAAGTGAGTACAGGTAGTTTTCAAACCTGAAGGGCGCTAATTTGAAGACTAGCACCTGCCACCAACAAAGGCCCTCCGACGGCCTTGGCAGTCCAGAAAAACTTATTCCCCCTTCATCACGCTTTGTGACTATAAGCAGGATCATGGATAAGCGCTTAAGCTAGTGCTAAGATATTGGTACTTTTTGATTGCCGCACCAATCCTGATGACGGTAGGCAAGTTTTTAAGGGGCTTGAGGGTCTAAATGACTGCTATAGGATACAAGATCTGTGCGTACGAATAATGAGACCGCGTGAGACTTTTATCATAATAATCACGTTCCCAAGCCTGTGCTTTCAAACACAGTCATCAGCCATTCCAGCCACCTGCTATCGTTTCTAAAATATGCTCTCTTATTACACAGACTGAATAATGCGGAATACGAAGTGAACTCCGATGTAAAAAACTTTTACCGATCCTCGGAGCACCATGTGAATGCGTTAGCGCTTTCTGTTACTGTTGATTCTGTTGCAGCTCCGCCTTAAGGGTCTGTCACTATAGCGTTATTGGGTTGATGCCAGTGCATGAGTAATCTCTCTTAAGTATATAAGTGCCCATACAATGATTATGTACCTTAAATTCGTAGATATCTTGTAGTCCTCATATCACTGCTTGTGCAGTCGTACAGCGGCTAAGCGATGTGCCACTGCCTCGGCAGCTAGCTGCTTGAAACACAGCCACCGGTGGGGCTTCTGAGACGCAGGTTGCTCTATCCGAGGGACCTCTCACGGCCAAAGACTAATTTAACTACCACCCACCACGGTAGGCAGTTTGCTAACAATCCGGCTGGAAGGTTTCCACTTACCACAGTATGCACGCTGCGATGACACCCCAAGATTCACGCCTTCGCATGCATCACGCGTGAGGGCAGTCGCCATTTCCTCTTGTACCGACCCTTCTATTTCTAACGCAGAAATAACGAGCTAATCGAGCGTGTCTGCTTCTTCTGGAATGGCGCAGCTTCCAGGTGACGCGAACGAACGCGGCGTACGTCCCGTACCGCAACAAAATGGTTCTCCCGGCGCCGACACTGCGACCGCCTGTATTCTCGCCCGCATTGCCCAAGGCGGTCAACTACGCCGCCCTGGGAGGAATCATTGGCCACGAGATCACGCACGCCTTCGATCTGCAAGGCAGCCTCATTGACGCGCAGGGACGCTGGATCAACTGGTGGTCCAACCACTACAGGGAACAGTACTTAGAGCGGGTGTCATGTCTTCGTCGGTCGCACGGAGCGAATGACGTGAGTAGGGGCAGGCACAACTGAGGTTTCGAGAGTGCATCGTTAATGAAATGTAATGCACATTATGGGACATCCTCACACTGCGCGCTACCGGGTAAAGCAGAGTGGCGATCTGGAAATCACTGCAGCCACTTGGGCTTCGCCGACCTGCGAGAGAATCTCATTGTATGGGCTCGCTTAGCGGTTACTCAAAGAAAGCCTCACTTAGGACACTGTGGGTTGTACCGTCGTGATTGCAATTAAACAGCTGCTGTCTAGAACAGTCATTTGGAAAAGTCAAAACCTGGAGCTCACCGTTCTCGCCAAAATGCGCCGAGCTTAGGTGTTGCACTGAAACTACTGGCTTTAAAGAAAAAATACTTTGTATCGGTGAAACGTCATTCGTATTCACATAACCTGGACTACTGCGGTTGCTAGCTTTTCCCAAATTACAAAACACCTTCGTGGTGCGAGAAACGTATCTCAGAAGCTGAGGAAATGAAGATTACAGGACCCCAGACCTTTGAGGATGCACAATCCTTTTACCAAGAAGCAGTCGCATTAGTGAAGGAAGCGTCTGGATAACGAACAGCGCGCAGAAATTAACTTGGGACCGCTCCCAGTTCAGCTCTTCAAATACGGGACGGTGCTGCATATGGATGAAACCTGATGTGGCGTCTGCATTCTTTTGACTGATATCACTAATATTATCGCCAACTAAGAAGAGGTAAATCTTATTGGTCTGCTCTGAGAATCCATAGTACACAGACTTTGGTTTGCAGGCTTTCGTATTTAGATGTTCTCGTTACCTCTTCGAACCTCATGCTCAGTACCCGTCACCAAGAATTTTCCTGGACATCAGCATCTAATTTGGCGTTTTTCTTCAGTCCTAATCATAACCTTGGGTTGTCATTGTGAAGTGGTGGGTGCGTAAGAACTTTTATCGGTACACAAAAAACCGGCTGGGGTTCGAAAATTAGACATCTTGCTGCCGGCGGTCGGAGGACGATGATCTTCTTGGCCAAGCGTTGGCCCTTGGGCCGCGGCAGCTGCTTCCGTCCCAGGCTGTGACCCTGGCTTGAACGGCCGGGTCGGAGCTGGAGAGAATACCCTCCCACTGTTCTTCTGTAATGTTCGTGCGGTACTCTGATCGTTCTTTAGACATGTGGAAAGGATTAGGTGCTTGATGTCACTTCTTACAGTGTTTCGTATTAACTGCTTGAAATATCTAAACCTAAAAAAAAATGGCTGAGGCTCAACTTGGTTAACCCTGGTCAGATGCGAAGTATATTGATGGCTAGGCTTGGTAATACATGGCTTTCCTTGGTTGAATACTTGGTCATTTTAATACAACCACTAGAAGCCTTCGTCGTGGGGGAAGACAACGGCATTGTTACAGCGGAACGCCGACTAAGCCCGAGACGCGAGTTGGGTGGGCGCCTGGATTGCCACGGAAGCCGCGTCCGCCTGCACGGTGGAGCGAGCGTTTGCCTGCCCGGTGGAGCGAGCGTTTCACCTACACCGAGTGTGAACGCGCGTTCGAAATGCGCGGGAATGCCGCTCGAGGACATTCCGGTGTCTGTGCGATGGCATCCTTCTCCCTCTCCCAGCGCGTGACGGCGATCTGTCGTGACGTCATGTGTCACGTGGTATGTCACGTGGTGTGACGTCACTGTACCACGTGGTCTGCACGGCGTGCAACCACAGTGACGGCGCGAGGTGGACCCCCATCTTCCTCTGTCGTGACGTCATGTGTCACGTGGTATGTCACGTGGTGTGCACGGCGTGTAACCACGGCGAAGGGCTGTACTGTACCTCCGTCTTCCTCTGTCGTGACGTCATGTGTCACGTGGTATGTCACGTGGTGTGACGTCACTGTACCACGTGGTGTGCACGGCGTGTAACCACGGCGAAGGGCTGTAGTGTACCTCCGTCTTTCTCTGTCGTGACGTCATGTGTCACGTGGTATGTCACGTGGTGTGACGTCACTGTACCACGTGGTGTGCACGGCGCGTAACCACGGCGAAGGGCTGTAGTGTACCTCCGTCTTCCTCTGTCGTGACGTCATGTGTGACGTGGTATGTCACGAGGTGTGACGTCACTGTACCACGTGGTGTGCACGGCGCGTAACCACGGCGAAGGGCTGTAGTGTATCTCTAGTAATATGCTCCGCATAAAACAAGAACTGGGCATTTGGAAAGAAAAAAACTTTAGGTCTGGAGCAAGAAACGAGACAGGTTTGTCGAGCGCAGCATGACCTCCTTATAAACGGCTTTCATCGTCAGAAATTTGAGCCACACTTCCTCCGCTTTAAGCGCATGAAGCAGTGGCGTTTGCGGGTCTCTGCAGCTGCCTGGGTTCTTACGTGCAAATCACTTTGCTGACAAGGGCACTTTTTATTTTGTTTTATTTTTTTTTTAATTTTTAACCTATTTTCTATTTCATTTTTAACTGATTTTTATTCACCTCAGGACGCGCTTCCCTCGATCGCTTAGGAGTAGCATGTCTGACTCGTAGCCCAAACGTCCCAAATTTAATTGTCACCTCCTCCAAATTTTTCTTTTTAGTGCAATTTAGTTTTCATTCTTACATGTCACAGTGGTGTTTGCGTCGTGTTGCGACGTTATAACGACAATTTAAGCAATATAATGAATTTCGATTTAGGGTGACGCCAAACAAGTGGTAGGCAGTCACGTGGTCGTTCGCGTTGTGACATCATGCTCCTCGTTAATGATTGCGGAGCCTGTGACACCACATGATCATCGGTCCATAAATTTCGTCCTCACAAGCTAGGGATTGCAGCTGAATGTGAGCTCCGAAACTATCGAGTTAAAACAGTCGAAGAAGCTGCGGTCCTTGTGAACTAGAATAAGTATACACAAGATTAAATTGCGCGAAATGTCGTGGCAAATAGATATTCTGTAATGCATATCGATCGCTTCAGTATGCTGCCGTCGCCGGACAGCTATTCTTTGGACGTTCCAACGAAATACGATGTGGCAGAGCAACAGCGTTTCTTAGTTACAATAGTTAAACACTTTCAATGCTGGTGATCAGTTCCTTTGAACTGTGTCGTTTGACCCGAATGGGCAGCACAAAGGAGAATTTGTATGTAACGCCAGGTGCGGCGATGCGTGCTCTGAGGCCAGGCAGAAATAACGGCTGTCAAGGTATCTGGAGTCGTGAGTCATTCAGATCGACACTGGATGGGTGGCACTTGTGACGAGGCAGTAAGCGGTTGCGCGAGCGTGGCAGCAGTTCAAGCCAATCTATAGAAACAATTTTACTGTCAGTGGTCTAGCTATGTTGGCCCTTTGTATCGGAAACGTGATGAAGTAATTTTCGCAAAACACTACATTCTACGTCTTGTTAGCGACAGAATAGATATGTAAACAAAACTTAAGCCGCCGTGGTGGCTCAACGGTAATGGAGCTCGGCTGCTGACCCGAAGGACGCAAGTTCGATCGCGTCCGCAGCGGTCGAATTTCGATGAAGGCAAAATTCTAGCGGCCCCTGTGCTGTGCGATGTCAGTGCCCACTAAAGAACCCCAGGTGGTCGAAATTTCCGGAGCCCTTCACTACGGCGTCCCTGATAGCATGAGTCGCTTTGGGACGTTAAACCCCATAAACCACACCAACGAAAACTTCATTCGTTTTAATATCTGTATCGAGGCTACATCAGAAAGTAAAATAGCAGCATAACTACGCGATGTGCCCTCTACGAATAGCGGGTAACAGGCAGCAATTGCTTGCAGTCAAAACGCTAGAATTGTGCACACATTCATACGTAGTAGAAGTAAATTTGGAGCAGAACAAGTGAAGGAACGGCAGTTGATAGCTTCATTGGGCTTCAAGTACCTGCAAAGTAATGGCGCCGATTCTGTCTGAGCTTCAATTCAAGACTGCGCTCGCCTCGACAGGAATGGAACGGGCAGGATGATCAGTGTCACCCAACTGCAGGGCACAGCGGACTCCGAGAACATGGCAGACTTTGCCGGCTTAGTGTCCGCCCACCAGGCCTACGTGAGCCACGGCGACCGCCGGAGGCTGGGCGAGCTCAAGTACGACGCCAAGCAGCTCTTCTTCATCTCCTCCTGCGTCAAATGGTGCGCCGAGGGGAGCGTCCTTCAGGCCAGACAGTACGCGCCTTTTGTGGACCGCTGTAACGTGCCCCTCAAGAACATGAAGGACTTTGCGGAGGCCTTCAGGTGCCCCACCGCTGCATCCATGCGTCCCTCGTCGCGCTGCTCCTTTTGGTGAACCTCGTGTGTTTACTAAATGACCACATTTACAAGTTACAAGCACAGTCCTCAGAGACATTAACGGGAACGCGCAAGCCCGTCGCCATGTAACCGGCTTGGGACATGCAATGCCTTAAAGGAACCCAGAAGAGAAATTATGATTTCCAATAAACAAAGTGTTCCCATATATTTCTAATAACAATTGATCGCCTGCTCTTCCTCACTAGCTTACTGTTGGTCCGTCAAAAAAAAACATTTGTCTGCTAGCAAATTTTAAAAATCTTCCCCCCAGTAGATTCAAACTCGTGACCTCCTTACCGATAAGGATGGGTTGCCATTGTTGTGAAGTGAGTGGCCTCTGAGATCCGCATAAAAAAAAATCGGTCTTGACGCAATCATTTTACTTGCAAAATCGGCCGGTGATAGAAAAAACGATTTCGGTTCTTAGCCTTCTCTGCTTTAGAATGGCTCCTTTTTCGGGGAGAGTGGTCTCGTTGTGATAAGAACGCGTTATCTGATTTAAGCCGTCCAATTTCTCTTTGTCGTCCAGTACCTTTACGCACCCTCTCGTGAAGGCCTCCTGCGTATTACCGGTGAGTTCACACACATGCTAAGAGCGGTAATGAGACGCGATCGCACAAACGCCTTTTTCTTTTTCCAGGGTGCTACTAGGCGTAAAATAAAAAAAAGAATAGGACTTTACAACACAAATATATAAAAAGACTCAGAGTCCTTCTTTACGAAGCAGCACACAAAAGATGAATGTAATGTCTTTTCCTGTTTATCGCATCCATAAGAGTGGTTCCCCCCAATACCATCCTCCTCGGGAGCCGCACACACATTAAAGCAAACCCTAAGAACGTCCACAAAATGTATCACAGATCACAAAACTCCTACGAAGCACTTCTCTCGGGGCAGCATTCATTCGACGATGAGACGGAGGACCCTCATGGTAAAGTTCGGCGCGTCGATATTTCTCCCACACAATATCAAAGCGAACGCGGAGTTTATATCTACTGATATATAAAAAAGCGCGTCATTAATTTAAACTCTCTTGGCAGCAATGCGATTGAAGTACAATTTCCAGGGCCATGGCGTAAGACCTAGAATAACGATACGAGGTGAGAGTTAAATCAGGTTCTCCTATCATTGCTCTCCTGTCTTCTTCTGTGCCAGTCACGCCGACTAACTTAATTGCAGAAACAACCTATTTTACGCATTAGCGTCTTAAGAGTGTGGCCTCTCTACCCGGCAACCGACTCCGTCCTCTACTTTGTCTCGAAGTCCATATCTGTTCGTTCATCTCTGAAGCCTCCTTTTCTGGGGTCCTCCTCACCTGGCGAGGCTACGATAATTGTGTCTTTTCAAAGCTCCATCTACACACACTCCAGCGAAGAGGGCCGCGGAGCCAGGTTTATTCCTGGAACCGAATTGTCGTTGTGCAGGCATCCATCGCTTCACGACCGCGCCGTCACCACTGAGCCGTGAGCACCGAAATCGCACGAGATGTCGCTTCTTCTCAGGGCGGCATGTTCTTCAGTAGCTCTAGCTTGGCCTAGGCTCTTCATCGTCTTCCCAGCCCCGGTTTGGATGTCTGACGTCGCTGTGCGCTGTTCTGCAGTATGTTTCGTCCGTCGTAGCCTATGCCGCATGCATGCCACTGCACTCGTTCTGCCCGTGCAGCCGTCCTGGTGGCTAAGCGGTTTCTGCGCTTGGCTGCTCAAAGGAAATACGCGGGTTATATCTCAACCGCGTCCGAGGGTGGAAAAATGCTAAAGGCCCGTCTACTGTGCGCTGTCAATGCACGTCAAGGAACCCCAGGTGGTCGAAACTTCTGGAGCCCTTCACTACGACGTCCCTCGTAGTCTGAGTCTCTTTGGGACGTTAAACTCTCATAAACCAAACCATTCTATCCGTACACTGGGGCAAAGCGACGGGCGCGCCAGAAAGTCTGACACCTAGAGTGCGGTCTGGAGGGCTCAGTACTAAGTGGACTTCCTGGTTTCGTGATCTTGCAAGCAAAACTGGCAGAGCTCGGAATTGAGAGCATAACAAAGAAATTTTCTAAACTCTTTATACACCGACGCTCAATAATCATGGTTGATGAATGAAGCCTCATCACAACGCTCCACGTTCGTAGAAAATGTAGCAAAGGGGATTCTCCTGGCTAGGAGCACTGGCAGTTTGGCTGGCAAAGAAAGCGTGCGTGAAGAAATGGAAGAGGGCGATCACCTAAAATGCAAAGCAGTCAACATGTGGGAAAATGAGGTTTCCATGTGCCTTTGTAATGCATGCTAGCATGACCCTGGCGAAAAGAACGAATGTAGTGAAGTCTGTCTGTAACCAAACCAGCAAGGCCGCCCTTCTCCACAGATGTGGCTGGACAGCAGTCCCGAATTGTGAACATCCATGAAATTCCAGCCGGAGGTTCCCAGAGGCCGCTGATTTCACGCCTAAAAGCAGTATAATGGGAGCCGAGAGAGGCACTGGCGACTGGCAATGTCGTTATGTGGCCTAACTTCGGA
Source organism: Amblyomma mixtum (assembly GCF_055824585.1). Taxonomy (NCBI): domain Eukaryota; kingdom Metazoa; phylum Arthropoda; class Arachnida; order Ixodida; family Ixodidae; genus Amblyomma; species Amblyomma mixtum. Next base: position 129,886,120 of record NC_143019.1, read on the forward strand.
ACTTGCTTACACACTCTCTGCTTGACGCAAGAGAGGTGGTGGCATACGTGGTAATGGTTTCTGCGAGTGTTCCTGAAGCGAAGTGTTCCTGAAGTCGAGTATCTCAATTCAATTCAATTCACTTTTATTTTCAACATTTCACATATGTTGATGGTCTCCCAAGCAAAAAACACTAGCAACAGCTTGACGACGCCAGGAAACCGGCGGCAGGCAACACTGACAGCAGTACAAAAAAATTCTATACCAGATATTAAGTGCTATACTTAACGAAACTGTCATAGTTTATCACAAATTTACAACAATAAGAGATGCGCTAAGAGAAAACGAGGGCAATGTTCTTAGCAATGTGGATAAGACAGTTAAAGTAGCCGAAGGCTTCTACACAAATCTCTACAGTAGCAAATGCAATCAAAACGTTAATGGGAGGGGCCGTAGAGCAATGAAACATCATGCAATTAACGAAGGAGAAAAAGTAAAGAATGGCCGAGGAGCAATGGAAAGGTGGAAAGCAGCTGGTGAGGATCAGGTAACAGCAGATTTGGTGAAAGACGGAGGAGAGATTCTGCTAGAAAAACTAGCCACCCCGTATACGCACTGCCTTGTGACCTCGAGTGTACCTGAAGCTTGGAAGAACGTTAATATTGATTCATGAGAAAGGAGACGTCAAGGACTTGAATTGCAGACCGATCAGCTTACTCTACATTGCCTATGGTAATCGCAAATAGAGTCAGGACAACATTAGACTTCCATGAACCAAATTATCAGGCAGGCTTTCGTAAAGGATACTCGGCAATAGACCATATTCACACTATCAATCAGGTGATAGATAAATGAGCAGAATAAAATCGACCCCTATATATAGCCTGCATGTAACAAGTGAAGGCGGGCTAGTTGGTGGTTGAAAATGGAGTGCATACTGCTACCGCGCAAAACGGCGCAGGACGAAGAGAGGAAAGCAAAGGACAAGACGCGGAACTTCAACTAAAGTTTACTACAGGAAATCCTGCGTCCTGCATCGTTTTGCGCGGTAGCAATATGCACTCCATTATATAGCCTGCACTTAGTACGAGAAAACATTTGACTCAGTTGAAACCTCCACTGTCATGCAGGCATTGCGGAATCAGGGTGTAGAAGAGTGCTATGTGAAAATATTGGAAGATATCTATAACGGTTGCACAGCTACCATAGTCCTGCATAAAGTTAGCAATAAAATTCCATTAATGAAAGGTTTTAGGTAGGCAAACACTATCTCGCCAATGCTATTCACCACCTGTTTACAGGAGGTATTCCGGGGCTTGAAATGAGAACAGCTGGGGATAAGGGTTAATAGTTAAGTAATCTGCCATTCGCTGATGGCATTCCCCTGCCAAGTCACTCATGACATTAACCGCAAAGCATGATCAATTAGATAGGCAGGCAGAGTAGAACGGTGGGGCTAAAAATCAACGTGCAGAAAACCGAAGTGACATTCAACAGTCTAGCAAAGGAACAGCAGTTCGCTATTGGTAGCGAGGTTCTGCAAGTAGTAAGAGAATGTATCTACTTAGGGCAGGTAGTAACCGCTGAACCGGATCATTAGAGAGAAATAACTAGAGGAATAAGAATGGGGTGGAGCGCATATGGCAGGTTGTCTCAGATCATGAATGGCAGTTTACCAATATCCCTCAAGAGAAAAGTATACAACTGCTTTATATTACCGGTACTCACCTATGGGGAGAAACGTGGAGGCGAGGAAAGAGGGCTGAGCTTAAGTTAAGAAAAACACAAAAAAAGAAAAATTATAGGTGTATCGTTAAGAGGCGGGAAGCGGGTGGAGTGGGTGAGGGAACAAAGGCCGGTTATTGACGTCGTAGCCGAAATGAAGAGGAAGAAATGGCCTTTGGCACGGCATGTAATGCTAAGGCAAAGTAACCGCTGGTCCTTAAGGGTAACAGAGTGGATTCCAAGTGGAGGCAAGCGTAGCATGGGGTGGCAGAAAGTTAGGCGGGCGGATGAGAATGAGAAGTTTGTGGGATTACGGTGGCCGCAACTTGCAAACGACACGGTTAATTGGGGACACATGACAGAGACTTTGCTCTGCCGTGGGCGTAGTCAGGCTGATGATGATTATGACGGCATGCAAGCTTCCCCGGCGCACTCATTGTCTCCATGTGCATGGTCAGGTGCTCGACGCACGTACTTTACTGCCTACCATCGTCCCCAGTGGTGCCGTGCAAGATGGTTGGTGTTTATGGCTCATGGGGTTTGACGTCCCAAATCGACTCAGGCTATGACGGACGCCGTAGTGAAGGGCTCCGGAAATTTCGACCACCTGTAGTTCTTTAACGTGCACTGACATCGCACAGTACATGGGCCTCTAGAATTTTGCCTCCATCGAGATTTGGCCGCCGCGGCTGGGACCGAACCCGCGTCTTTCGGATCAGCAACCGAGCACCATAACTACAGAGCTACCGCGGCAGCTCGGTGCCCCGCAAGAGAACTGGTGAGGAGACTGAGAGGGAAGCTCAGGGAAAACAACAAGACATTACTATTTACTCTTATTTACATCATGAAGCAAATGAAAGACTGTACTGGGTAAGAAATGATTAGAGAAATCCTCCCCATGAAGCAGACGGGCGCTCTTTTATAGCGTTTTCGCCTCCTGTTCCAGCCCTTTCCCGCCAAGCAGCAGGTTTCGTCGGCGCGGCCCTTGGGACAGCGAAGCAAGGAAGGGCAGCGGCTGTCCCTACTGTCCTGAACCAGACAGACAATGTTCGTCATGGCATGCGCTGCTCGTTGAATGAGATTATCTGGAATGGACTCTCTTGGCTGTTTTGGTGGAATTCGGCAGAAGTAGGAATCCCGAACGTTGGTGAAAAGAAGCAAGTTTTTTTTCGTAGAAGCGGTCCCCCGTGACTTGCCAGTCGATGATTAAGTGGCTAATTAGTCTTTGTGGGCACCAACGCAACCCGGATAACTCGCATACCGTACTGCGATGAAGGGGACGAAGTCACATGACACTTTTATTTGTACCTATCTTACAGTGGCTACACTGTTTTTAGATACTGTGTGTCAAGTAAACAGGTGTGATTTAGGCGGCTGAAAAAAGCTTCGGCTGTGGCACTGCCGAGCTCGGCAGAAGGGATGACGAAGTCAATTCAGTTTCAGCTTATGCGTATTGTCTTTTGCAGTTACCAAGTACCTCCAATAGCACAATAAGTTCATATCGCATAGTCTACGCGTATTGGGTTGTTCTGAATACGCGCCGAAATACTGAGAGGTAAATATGGACCTATTACTTGTGCAGCTGCAAATTTTCATACATTCGATTCAGTGTGGTCCTTGCGGTGGTCGAAAAATAGCCACCAAGAAAGAAACTTCCTTGAACAGTAGGTTCAGGTCATTATGGTTGCGCACACTATTTGCAATATAGCGCAGAATTTCATCCTCTTCTAGGACAAACATGGCATTACGACCTCTGAGCGCCGCGTGCGGCACAAAGTTTCTTAAGAAGCCAAGGAAGCGCCCTCTGCAATATCACCTACGCTTATCATTCTCCTCTGTATAAGCTCAGCTCCCTCCGAGGAGGGATGGAACATACTCCTCAGAAGGCCAGAAAAACCCACCCAACTGGCACTCGTTTCATGGGTTCAGGAAGTCTCCCCACCTGTCCTCCAGAAACCCACCCCGGCATATGAAAAATTCGCTCATTGACAGAAAATCAATTTAAAAAAGGCAGCAAAATACCAGACAGCGCGAGCCGACGAGCGAGAAGGTCTATGAATTATCCACGTATCAGCTTGGAAAAACCAGTAGCATTGAAACAAAGTGTGAAGGGTACTAGGCAGGGTCGGCTGCAGGCCTTGTGCAGGCAGTGCGCAGACAGCCAAGACGGTGTGTTGTACGCTTATGTGCTTCCGCACGCTTCATCGCCGCATTATGACAACTTTGTCAAGGCCTAAGGGCCCCACCGGCCGCCGCACTAAAGGGCGGGGGGGGGGGGGGGGGTTGCAGCACCGCGGCATGACCGCGCTATGTCATACCGGATGACATCCGGCCAGCTGTGCATCAACTGCCCGTTGACAGAAATTCAGTCTGATCACGTCGACATCTTACAGTGTATATCTGTAATTCCCGGGCCCATGTAGCGAAAGTAGAGCAGCTCAGGTCCACACGGAACGTGGTAGGTTCATTCTTATCCGCTGTAAACACTTGTATCATACTGCAATGACATGTATTTATTATTGTTGAATATATTAACCCACCCCTTATGTAATACCCCCTGAAGGGGGTCTTTAAGGTGAATAAAGTGAAGAAGTGAAGTAGGTGCAGTGGGTTCACTGTCCGCACGCTATATGCTCGTTAAAGCACACAAAAGTGGAGAGCCAAAGGCGAGGCATACCACGTGACCGGCGGGGCCAACTGGGCTCTTAACCTTCTCAAATTCCTGCCCTTGGAGGGTCCCCGACCATGCGCCACCCCTGTCTCGCGCCCACCGCGCTTCTTCATCTAATTTAGGAAATTTGCCCAACTGGCACTCATGCACGCAATGATTGACCGTGCATAGGCCATCGGCGTGCACTTGGCCGGCTGTAGGTGTTAGCAGCGCACACGAAACAAGGACGGACAGAAAAGGGAACGAAACACAGCGCTGACTTTCAACTGAGCTTCATTGGAAAAATCAGCGCCTTTTATACAAAGAATTTTTAACATGTGACTCAGAAGATGTCAAAACGTCCTACTACATGTGCCATCAAAAATCTCTGATACTCTAGATAAACCCTGATAAAGAACGTGATTGAAAACACTGAGGAATGCTGAGAAAACATGAAAGGTCAATCAGATGAAACGGGTCAGATCTGTGCCACGCCCACCTTTTTCCTTAAGACACGTGCCACTTAAAACCATCTAAAGGGTGTCGTGATCAACAACGGTGAAGAAACAACAATGGAAAACCCTGTCAAAAAATTTTGATACCAAAATACAAAAGCAAGTGAAGCTGTACATGGGCTCCCGGTTTCAAAAAGTAAAAGAAAATAAAATGACAAAGACTGGACCGAAACGGCTTAAAAACACATTAAGTAAAACAGCATAAAACCCATGTTATCCCACCCGTTAAACAGTGTCCAATTTTACGGGCGCGCGCCTGCGGCCTGCAAGAATCCAAGTTCTTTATCCAGGAGCACAATGGACGCAGCGCTGACGCAACTGTCCCCTTTCTGTTCGATGGCTTTTGCCTCGATAATCTCCCTCGTGGTCTGATCGCTGCTCCTACTTAAAATCGTGGTTTCCTGGAACCGTGGTATGCACTTATTGCAATCGCTGCAGTGCACAGCGAGATTTCCTTCTCGTATGTTTCTCTTGAGCAGAGAGTGATAATTATTGTTGTGTTCTCGGAGTCGGTCCTTAAGACATCGGTCCTGTTTGTCCTATATAACCTTTCCCGCAGCTTAACGGAATCTGGTACACAACACCTTTAGTACAAGGTACGAACGAAGACCGGTGTTTTTTGGAGCACTGCACACGTGGTGTACCACACGTCTGAGTAAGCTTGCAAAGTTTTGACAGCTTTTCCGGGGCTGAAAACAGCACTGTGAACTTCACTTTTTTGCCTATCCGTTTCAAATTGTGGGAGATGCTGTGCAAATAGGGTACTACAACCAGGTTTCGTTTCTTTTCACTCTCAGCCGAGGCTTTCACACCTCCCATGCTTTTGCTTTTCACTTCCCTGTAGATTCGTTCAGCCACCGAGATGATGATCTGCTCCGGGTAACCACTTTCTTTCAGCCTCGCAGTCTTTTGATAAAAACTGCGGTCCATGGTATGTGAACAGGATTTGTGCAAAGCATTTGTTAATAATGGAACGTTTTACTGCTTTTAATGCTTTGCACACCTACAGCTTGAAAAACCAACAAGCCCAAGAAAAGACTATTCTGACTTGGCCGGCAATTGTCTAGAGTTATGCGGCCTCTTTACTGTCTTTTTTGGTTCCCATGCTCATTCTAAGGTTGTCTCACGGGGGTTCAAAAATGCTCTCCTGTGTCCGCGCTTGCTGGAAGCGCTTTTTTCTTTTTAATGCGGGTGCAGGTTTACGGTACATCCTCGTTTTCTATAATCGGCTTGTGCGGCCACAGTTGTTCGTTGTGTGCTAAATGCATCACCATTACCCTAATACTGATGAAGTAGCACTTCCCTCGTTCGTAATGACCTAGCCTTCGTTATGTCAGTGGCCGTTATAGGCGTATTTGACTGTAATGCGAACTGATCCTCTCACGCTACTACAAAGAGTGCAGTCAGAATTGTAAGTCGTCGTTAGCACAATAAATGTAGTCAGTCATGTTGCAGGATCTACCTATATTATCCGTACATTTGTGCTCGAAATTGAAAGTGAGCGTCCTGTGTTTGTGTGCAGGGCGTCAACAATTATGTGATAGTTCTGCCTCCAATAATCGACATTTGGTTAATGCATATTTTTAAAATTACGTGAGACATCGCTGTCTGTACCGCACTTTAGCACTTTTCGACCCGGCTTTAGACAACAGCCATGAATGCAAGTAGTCTTGGAAATTTTCAACTGCAGCAGCATTTAAGAAACTGTACTGAAACTGAGATGCCATGTTCCAGTAAGGGAATCTCTTATTTGATGTGCAGGGTATCTTTACTGTGCCGGCACCTGGTCTTGCATAGCCTTGCTTGTCGCCGGAGTTCCTAAGTGAAATTTAGTGGCGCCGCAGGCCTGTGTTTTAGCACTCAGAGTACAGCAAATCTATTAAGGGGAATTTCAACACAAATGTGTAGATGGGCATGTGGAGCTTAACGCTTCAAAGGATCACATGCTGTAGTAGAGAGCTAAAGATATATAAAAACTGGCAGTGGATCCTTTACGAGCGCTTACATTGCAAACTACACAGGCATTTTCTCACATCTCCTCAGACAGAATGAGGCGGCCGCCGCGTTTGTGATTCAGTTTCACGGCCTCAGTAGTTGAAAGTCATATCCGCTGAGCCACCACGGTGAACCACTGCAGCATAAGCTCAAAATCACCGTTCAATAAGCTCAAAATACCTGCGCTTGTCGCTATTTTACAATATTCTTAACACTAGAACAGGCATTGATTAGGATAAATATCTAAAAAAACCAACTTATGTATCTGCACGAACGGACCATTCCCGAAAAGTGTGTGAATATGCTTGTCGAATAAACATATTTAAGAACAGCTTCTTCACTAAAACAGTACACGAGTAGAATGGTTTGCCTGCCGAAATTGTTTCCGTGACCCCTTCGTCTTTTATCCAGGATCTCAAAAATATTCTTTTTAATGGGTTTTAGCATTTCTTTTAACTTCTCATACCTGTGTTTCCATTACCACAATACAGTGTGATTAAGGGATGTAAATAGTGATGTTTCATGCTTTTAAATTTTCTGCTGAATTATATCATCTGTGCACTAATATTGTTTTTTTCTTTCCCCCCTACACTAATGCCCGCAAGGGCGCTGTAGGTATATAAATAAATAAATAAATAAATAAATAAATAAATAAATAAATAAATAAATAAATAAATAAATAAATAAACGTAGTTTTATCTTTTTTTTCATGAATACTGCCTTCTCTGCTTACCATTCTCTGTGTTCCTGTGCAGTGCACTCTACGCGTAACAAATTATTTTGTGCGGCCGTTGTATTTTAACTTTTTTCTTAGTACCATGCAAATATGTATTGCAAGCAAATCTACTGAATATAACAAAAACCGCAATAATTAAGCACGGCTTCTAAAGATGGTTTCTTTAATTTTATTATGCATATCAAATCAAGAAATAGTGCGGAGGCAGAATCTTCGGATTTGTTTCAACATATTGTTACGACGAAGTGGAAGTAGTAAGCGAATATGTATACTTAAGGCAGGTAGTGACCGCTGATCCGGATCATGAGAGGGAAATAACTAGAAGAATAAGAATGGGGTGGAATGCATATGGCAGGTTCTCTCAGATCATGAATGGCAGTTTACCAATATCCCTCAACAGAAAAGTGTACAACATCTGCATCTTACCGGTGCTCACCTACGGGGCAGAAGCGTGGAGGCTAACAGAGAGGGTTCAGCTTAAGGTTAAGGACAACGCAGCGAGCTATGGAAAGAAAAATGATAGGTGTAACGTTAAGAAATCGGAAGTGGACGGAGTGGGTGAGAGAACAAACGCGGGTTAATAGCATTCTGGTTGAAATCAAGAGGAAGTGGGCTTGGGCAGGGCATGTAATGCGAAGGCAAGAATACCGCTGGTCCTTAAGGGTAACGGAGTGAATTCCAAGAGAAGGCAAACGTAGCAGGGGGCGGCAAAAAGTTAGGTGGGCGGATGAGATTAAGGAATTTGCGGGAATATGGTGGCCGCGCCTAGCGAAGAACAGAGTTAATTGGAGAGACATGGGAGAGGCCTTTGCCGTGCAGTGGGTGTAGTCAGGTTGATGATGATGATAATGAAGCGGAAGTGGAAGACGTATTGGCCTCCCGCGTGAAACGGATGAACGAAGTGGAAGAGTTTGATGGGGCTCCCTGTTCAGGTTGGTGTTCCCTGTTAAGAACTATTCATTCTAGACCCCTGCCGCTTATAAATAAATGTAAGTAGTATTCCCCCGCAACATCCCTACTGAACTCCGCGCAGACGCCTGCGGTTACGGGATCGGAGCAGTGCTGGCACAACGCTCCCGGAGCCCACACCACGTGGTTGCGTATGCTAGCCGCCTGCTCTCACCTGCCGAGCGAAATTACTCGATTACGGAACGTGAGTGCCTCGCCCTGGTTTGGGTGTAGCTAAATTCCGGCCATACTTGTTCAGGCGTGCTTTTTCTGTTGTCACGGACCACCATGCCGTTTGCTGGCTGTCCTCGCTGGAAGTCCCGTCCTGGCGTCTTGGCCGCTGGCCGCTGGAGGCCTTCAGGAGTATTTTGTACACTATCGTGTACAAGGCTGGACCTCTCCATCAAGACGCTGACTGCCTGTCCCGGTACCCTTTCGAGCCACCTGCTCTCAGTGGCACTGACGATATCCCTTCTCCGTTTGGCATTTCTGATCTACACATCTCCGAGGAGCAGTGCAAAGACCCATATTTGCAAACCATCATCGAGGGCCTCAGCTCTCGAAGCTCGAAGTGCTCCCTGCAGCTTTTCGTTGCCAAAAATGGCATCCTCTATCACCGCAACTTACGTCCTTACAGGCCCTCCCTCCTTCTAGTCATTCCCTAGCAACTGCGGTCTTCTATAATTGCAGAACTCCATGACCTGCCTGCAACTGGCCACCTTGGTGTGACACGAACTTACGACAGGATACGGCGCCATTTCTTTTGGCATCGATTATACTGTACAGTCCGGCATTACGTCACCACTTCCGACCTTTGTCAGCGCAGGAAGAAGCCTTTCGCATCACCTCCTGGTCTTCTGCATCCTATAGACGTGCCTATGAAGCTGTTCCACCGTGTAGGGCTCGACTTCCGTGGACCTTTCCCGACCTCGGAATCCGGAAATAGGTGGGTCGCAGTAGCCACAGCTTGACGCACCCGAGACCGAGCCGGCGTGACAACTTTACGTAAACGACGACGAAGGTTTGCGCTCATAACAGAGATATGCGCTCCAGTGTCGACCAGCGCACGCACGGGAACACCATCAATACAAACATCTAGTTGGTCTAGCACCTCCACCAAATGTTACGTGACGGCAAGCGATGAAGACAGGACTGAATGACCGATGGCGATGATATTATTTAAAGTCTGCGAGCCTAGCCCAAGCACTCCTGCCCATGCCACTTCCCGCTTCCTCGTCTTCTAGTCCATCACATGACTCGGGGCCACCGAGCGATCGTCCCGTTCGCGCGAACTAGAAGAGTAGCACAGGCGATGACAAGCTGGACGCGATGATGGGCGCGGCAGAACGGATGAACAGAGAAGAGAAGATGAAGGGCTTGCCGTCACGATGAAAGAGATGGTGAGCGGGTGAAGCCAGGTCCACGAATACTGAGGAGCCACCGGTCGCCGAAAGTCAACGCCAAGGTCCGTGGACGCACCCAACGGAAGGGGATGGGATACTTATTTCTCATGTGTGGGTGGGTGTTCATTGGGGTCTCTGATCAGTGGCGGCAGTCTCGGTTCCGTGGGGCCGTAGGTCGTTGGGTCTTGTAGGCTCTCATGTGGTTGGTGAGTGGGGTCACAAAGCAGTTGCGGCAGTCGTTGTTTCGTCGTGTCTTCTGGTCGTGGCTTGGGGCGGGGCAGAGGAAAGCGGCGGCTTCGGGGAATACCTGGCAGGATGGGGAAACGCCGGGAGGTGCGAAGCCGCGAGGACTCCACAGAAGGCCTCGGTTGACAGCAGGCTCCTAAGCTCCGGGACCGGGATGACGAAGGTACCCAGCACCTCCACCAAGATGTTACATGGCAGGAGGCATACACACCACGCAAAACACTGGTACACTCACACCGATCACCGCACTAGCACAGGGCGCACCGGATGCCGAAACACAGGCCACTGCACCGGATTCGGAGCCCGAGCACGCGCCAAGCGCCCTCACACTTCTTCTGCCTCATTTTCTATGAGTCGACCCGTAGCAATATCTTGAACTCCGACGCTGTGCCAACCAGTGAAGGAGACGCTTGTCCTGAAATCGAACCGCCGATATTCACAGAGATTTGCAACATAAAAGAAGAAACAGGCTTATCAGAAAACTCCTGTCGCGAAGCCAAACTCTTAGCCATTGGACAATTGGAGAACGCGTGCAGTTCATGACACAACTACGAAGAGAACGGGCAAGACTGCAAACACAGCACAAACGCATTATCGCTGCGAATGAAATAAGCTTAACGTGCTTCATCAGCAACATGGACCCAGCGCGGCCTACAGTTTCTAACAACTACTGCATCTTGGTAAGAAGCTAGGCTTTTCACTTCGAAGCCCTGGTGCTCTCTTTCCCACCTGCATTCGTCGCCTTTAATTCGACCATATCGCAGTTGGGCTTGAGGACCACACAACTCCGAGTCGCTCCGATCAGTGACGTCATCCCCAGCGCAAGCTATAAAGTCTGTTCCCCGGCACCCGGACTTCAGTGGGCTTGGCGAAGCGTCCTAAACTAGAATATGCTTCGGCAATATGGGATCCTCACCAGTCTAACCTCTCTTTAACCTTAGAAAAAATACAAAATCGAGCTATCCGTTTCATTTATTCTGACTATTCGTACTACACTAGTGTGTCTGCCTTAAAAACTAAAGCTAACTTACCCAGCCTTGAAACGCGACGAAAAATTTCTCGATTGTGCCTCTTTCATATGTTTTATCATTCATCTTTAGGAGAATCAGTCATATCACCTGCTTACCGCCTCTCAAGCCGTATTAACCACCATAAGGCCGTCTACGCCCCCACCGCAAGAACTACCGCTCATTCTCGATCTTTTTTCGTCACGTCATCCCGGGACTGGAATGATCTGCCACAGGACGCCGTGCATCACATCAACGCCATCCATTTTAAGAACGCCATCAAGACCATTATTGTTTAACTGTCATGCCCATCCCTCATGTAATGCCCCATACCAGGGGCCTTTGAGGTATCAAAAAAAAAAAAAAAGAAATCAACCTTGATGATGACCAGACCTGTCCCTTTTGTTGTTCAGGTTAGTTGTGCCTATTCCGTTAAATCTAGTAACAGATACCTTGTTATTTTGCCAAGCCCACACGCCCTTTTATGTATTACGCATGACTGCTTCCTTGTCTGCAAAATGTTGCTTTGTGGAGACGTTGAATCAAATCCTGGACCAAACACTTGTGATATGCTTAGAAGTATTGTTGAAGCACAGACAGAAATCCTCAAGGGTATTGGCGAATTGAAATTGCAGCTGTCTGTTTATGATGCAATTATAAATGCCCTCAATGCTCAAGTTTCACAGATAGATCAGCTTGTGCAGTCCATGAACTGCGCAACATCCATAATTGATGGTCTAGATGGTTTTTTGCGCGAACTTCAGTGTTATGTAAAGCAACAATCTGAAAAAATTGTGGACCTTGAAGACCGCAGTCGCCGGTCCAATCTGGTGGTTATGGCCTACCGGAACCAGAAAATGAATCGGTATCTCAGCTTAAGAGTAAAGTAATCAGTTATGTATTTGACAAAATGCTTGATGTGAAGTGCGAATCTGTTGGCCGAATTCACAGACTTGGTCGAAAAGGCGCAAATCGACCTGTGATTTTGTATCTTCAGGATTACAATGAAAAACAGGCTGTACTCATGAATGCAAAAAAGCTAAAGCACACCGACATTTTTTTATTGAAAATGACTATTCTCGCTGTACACTTCGAAGGCGGAGATTGCTGTGGCAAAGCGCCAAGGGCGATAAGGACAACGGGAAGCATGTTTTCTTGACAAATGATAAATTGCGAATCGACAATGATACCTTTGTGTGGGACGATGTTAAAAATGCGCGAGTAAAAATTTCGCCCACATCTGCTTCACCGGTGAGCGCATGACAAAGCCCGAGGTCTGCACCACAGTACCTGAGACTGCTTAACATTAACGCAAGAAGTATCGTTAACAAGACTACTGAACTTGAAAGTATACTGTTATTTCACGATCCCCATGTGACTGTAGTGACTGAAACGTGGCTTCACGAAGATGTAAGTGACCAGGATTTGGTTCCAAATTCTTATAGTATTTATAGGCGAGACAGGCCTTCCCGTGGTGGCGGCGTTGCCGACATTCTAAGTTCCGGTGTTCAAGCGTCTCTGCTAGAACAAGTCGTTGACCCTGAAAGTCTTTGCCTACGAATAAACTACAATGGACACTCATTTATATTTTTTGCAGTATACCGTCCGCCCTCTGCGTCCATATATTTCCTGAACAAAATGCATGACCACCTTATTAAATATTGCAAAAGTAAAAGTTGCATAATAATAACCGGAGACTTCAACCTACCTGACATTGTTTGGCCCGACATATCATCAAATTCTCTCCATGAAAGTATCCTCTCAGATATCATGCTAGCTTGTGACCTTACCCAAGCGGTTAATATTCCAACCAGAGTGCAGGGAACATCATCATCTGTTTTAGACCTTATCATTCATACCAGATCTCTCGATGATGTTAATGTTGCAGTTGAAGACGGAATATCAGATCATAAGCTTGTAGTTTTCACATACAGAATACACGCATCTAATAACTCGTCTACTCGAAACAGAAGCACAGTTAAAGATTTTAGCAGGGCTAACGATGAGTTACTTCTTGATTACCTCGAAATGGCCTCAGAAAAATTCACGGGAAATTATGTCAATAATCTATGGAATAAATTCAAATCTGCTTGCCATTTCTGTATTCAACACTTCATTCCGAGCAAAACTAAGAATGTGCGTCGTAAAAACCCATGGATCAGCCGCGAAATAATTCATTTATTACGGGGAATAGAAAGGCTCAGAAAGCACACGAAGAACAACCCTGCGCTTCTAAATTTAAGACCTTTACTTGCAGAAAAACTTCGCTCTAGTCAGCAGTTTTATTATTCTTCCACATTACCGCAGTTCATCAAGAGCGATCCTTCCAAATTCTGGCGCCACCTTACCACTGATGCACGCAAATCCATCGATCACATCAAGACCGGCAAAAAAACTGTTCACGACAAGCCGCAGATAGCCACAGAATTTAATCTTTGCTTTCAGTCAGTTTTTTCAGATTCCCGCCCCCGACCCTCTTGTTTTCACGGCACGAGCAGTGTCAGCCCGGAATTTATATCCTATGAGGGCATCTTTTCTATGCTCTTAAATCTGAATCCTAAATCATCGAGCGGCCCTGATGGTATTCCAAACGCCTTCTTGCGCCGTTACGCTTAATCGCTTGCCCGGTTTCTTGTTGTCATTTTTCGTTTGTCTTTTTCTAGTGCCGATGTACCGTCGGACTTAAGGCTCGCACGTGTCGTGCCTGTATTTAAGAAAGGTGACCGCTCTCAGTTAACCAACTACCGACCGATATCTCTCATCAGCACTTCATGCAAACTCATGGAACATATTTCCAACTACATCACTGATTTCCTCGATAGTAAAGACATACTCTCTCCTTTCCAGCACGGTTTCCGCAAAGGCCTGTCAAAAACCACACAACTAGTTTCCACAATTCATTCGTTTTCCTCCGTTCTCGATAGTTCCGGTCAGGTTGACGTTATATTCCTGGACTTCAGCAAGGCATTCGATAAGGTTACTCATTCCGGTCTGCTATTCAAACTTGACGATATTGATTTACCACGAACTGTAGTTGACTGGGTATCGTCATATCATGATAAGCGCCAGCAGTTTGTTGATTTCGAAGGGCACCATTCCGACGTCCTCTCTGTCAATTCTGGTGTCCCGCAGGGCAGCGTCGTAGGCCCTCTTCTTTTCTTAATTTATGTAAACGACTTAACCTCCGTCATACATGAAAGCGTCAGTATTCGATTATTTGCGGATGACTTTTTGCTCTTCAAGGCTGTTAAAAATAGCAATGATCAGGCTTTGCTTAATGAAAGTCTGAATGCTGTTTCCAGTTGGTGTGATCGCTGGGATATGAAGCTGAATCCTGATAAAACTGTTTTTATGCGTATCACGAACAAAAAGTCTCCTCTTGCTCACCAGTACACTATCAAGCAGATCCCCATAACTCAAACTGATTTTTTAAATATTTGGGCGTAACGATCACAGAACATTTAAGCTGGTCCGCTCCTCGGCGCGCCGCAAACTCGGCCAGTTAAGACACAGGCTCAAATACTGCCCCTCCCATGTAAAGCTTTTGGCCTACAACACACTGATCAAATCTAGATTGCAGTACACATGCGAGGTTTGGGACCCTTTCACTAAAAAGACATTAGCAAACTTGAACAGATTCAAAGATCCGCAGTTCGCTACATATATAACCGGTACCGTCGACATGACTCCCCACCTGATTTAATGATAATCCACAACATCAAACCTTTAGATTACTGGAGAAAGCTAGCAAGAATTAAATTCCTCTTTAAACTCTACCATTCTCAGTTCCGTCTTGATCCTTCATTGTATATGAAACCTTCAACAACTAGAGTAACAAGGCATTGTCATCCGCATAAATTATCTCCTTTGTTTGCCCGCATCAATAGCTTTAAATATTCTTTCTTTCCTCGAACTATAGAAGATCGGAACAACCTACCCCCTCATGTGTTTGTATCCGAAAATGTGCTTTCCGCCATTGAACAAGTACTTGACCGTTAAATATTGTCAGTTGTGTTTTGCGACTGGTTTTATTTTCATGCTCCGTATTTACTACATCGCTTGTACTGTACCCTGGTGTTGGCGTTGCCTTCTGCTGGTCGTCGGAGTTCTCTGTTTATTTTATCCCACTCCAGCTTGGGTCTTTATAGCCTGCAGTATTGTATAAATAAATAAATAAATAAATAAATAACTCTGCTTCGTGACTTAAGGCAAATGAAAGCCAGTTGAATGATCTAACACAAACCGAGCTCAACAGAAACCTTAAAATATACATGCGGAAGCCTCTGACCAGAATAACGATACTCTCAGTAGTGTTTGTTACAGAGGCAATAATCACCGGCATTGCCACCAAAAAAGTCTGACATCACTGACGGTAAAGTAATGGCTAATACAATGTAATTATGAGAAGCAGCGCCTCTGTAGCGCCATCACTCTGCCAGGCGCATAATCATCATCATCGGCCTAAGTTCACTGTAGAAGAAAGGCCTCCCCGTTATTGGGATGGACTCTATGTTTAAAGCAATTGTGAGCTTCCTGGCAGCTGAAACGTGAGAAATTAAAGCATAAGAAGTGAAATTTTGCTCGCAATTACATTCCTCAGAACCTCAATTCTTTCCTCCGTCCGGAAAAAGAAAAGTTGTCTGTTTCGTTCCTCCGCCCATTGCACTGCCAACACAAAGAAGGGTTTGCATCTTTTAACGCACCGAGTTCTCTATTAACCTCTCCACTGCAAACTCTATTTCATGCATTCAGGAATTGGCGCAAAAAAAAAAAAACATAACCCACCGGTTGGGAAACGAAACGGAATGCCAGGACGTAGACCATATTAGAGCCAATGCAATAAACCTAATAGGAAGCGAAAACTGCAGACCCGATCTCATGATAATAAAGTCACCTAGGAAGGAAAAAAAAATAACCTGGGTTCACCTCTTCCTTATTTATTTTCTTTTTTTGTGTGGGGGGATTAGAAGGCACGTGTTAAATACTTCGAGAACAAGAGGTTCGATTAATGTGCAGTGGTTCTTTTTTGTCACTTTGAATGTAACGAAGAATTCACCAAGGAATCGGAGAAGGAATATGACGCAATAAGCGTGATCAATGTGGCATCTATATTCCAAGGCCAAAATGGTCTTTAAACAAAATGTTCTAGCACTCCTGACAGAAAGCGACCCTTACTTTTGACTCAGTTTTCTCTATGAAATATGGTCCTTACCGTGACTAGGAGTTATTGCTGGAAATATGGTCTTCTATTGTTCATAATTCTTGCATCTTTGTTCTCAGCTGGCAGGCCCCCAAACTGAGTGCATTCCCGTACTTAATGGTCGACGCCGCTCTAGCAAAAAAAAATGAATACAGGTCAATTCATTTTTCGCGGCCCGTAATAACCTTGTCTTTTGTAATATGCGCAACTCTAAAACGCAAAAAAATTCACGCTCGAAGCAGTCAATAGTTTTTTGGTTTATTTTCTTCTAGCGCCCACAAAGACAGCTCGACTATAGCACAAGGTCAAGAGGCCGCCGCATTGAGACCTGTTCGCATGCGAGGCTAGAAAAGAAACAACAAAACGATGTATATTAAAAGCTGTCTAATGGAACTTCCATTCGACAGAAACCATTAGGTGTTTGCTTTTCTAAGCACTTAGTTTATGTAATGGAAAGAATCCTCACGGGAACAAAAATTCAGGCCGAGGGTTCTAATATGCAGTTCACGAACATGCCTTGGGTGATCTGACTCAGCATTGTCTTGCACATGCCCGTATTAACAGCCAGGCAGAGGGCAGCTGTAGAGCTTTTTGATATAGTTCTAGGTTGCGGATGTTAAGCGAACGAAAGGTTTATAATCTGTCTATCCCGGGTAGTCGAACCTACATGAGGCTTGACGGGGCTGTTGAGTGATAAAAGCAACGACTTCAGCATCAAAGGAAGCGACAGAGTTATAATGTCCTATTTATCGGCTGCGCATTTCCTTATTCAAATTGTTCTTGTCAGTGCCATTCGACCTGAGGAAATTGAAACACAAGATGTGCTTCGGAGCCCGTCTTTCCTTTATGCTGCAAGCGCCATAGGAAGAACACTGGAACTCCACGTTGTATCGTCGAGCTCGTGCTTGCGCGGACAAAACGGCTCAATCAGACGGCTGCTATCAGATCCGTCTATGCCACCTAGGGCGATCTTCTCGAGCCTTTGCGACATCGGCAGCAATGCAGGCACTTGTGGCCCGGGCAAATACCTGGCTCCGGGTTTCGACCAAGAATTATGCGTGCGAAGCCTGCTTCTGCTCTTGTGCGACAGTCTGCCATGGAGGAATCCCATGGCGTATCCGCCGAGATTCCTTTACTACCTTCTCCTCGACATGCGTAGCGGCGGTCGAAATAGCACCTCCCTGTCAGACGCTGTTCTGTCTGAATATTTAGAAGAGGTCAACTTCTACAAAGCAGACAATCACGGAGTCCACTTGATGAGTTCGTATCATCAGCCACCGAATCACATGGATAACCCAACGTCGCCTTTTGCAACAATGCCACCGCTGTTTTCCCAAGCACCTCTGCAAGGTGCCGTTTTGTCTCTGCACTGCCGCTATCCCACAACCTGTCTTCAGCCGGGATTTGCTCTCTTCATGGACCTCCTCCACGCCAAGAACTGCAGCCTGGTACAAAACTGGCACGGACACTTCAACCGCCGCCTTAGCTCCGTGAGGCGCTTCGTACGCTCCATCGGCCCCAACTCGATTATCTACAACCCCGCCCAAGACTTTTACCAACACATTTCCATTAGGAGGATGCACCCACATGCCGTCGCCGTAGCATTCTTCGCTCCGCTGGATAAGAAGACGTTCGTCAAGAAGCCCGGTCGCTATCCACGTTCCGCAGTGCTCGTCCTCTCCTTCGAACGGGAAGTGTGGGCTGCCCTAATTGCTGCCTACTTACTTGTCCTGTTAGTACTGCGTGCTGAGCATTCTATTGATCGCCATCGGCAGGGGACCAAAACTGCAATCGCGCAAGGTCTGGCGTCCTCAATGCTTCAGCAAAACACGAAGCTGATGGACGCTGGTCAGAGCCACTTCGTTCGCAGGATGATGTTAGGACTGTGGCTAGGCTTGGCTATAATAGTGCCGTGCGCCTTCAAAGCTTCCCTCACAAGCATGCTGAGGAACGTTCCGCTTATGGGAGCAGTCTCCGAGGCGTTGATTCCAAAGGACGGCGCCTACAACTTAGGAATCGTCACGTGCTCAAACAGCATTCTTGACGTTCCTCAAAAGTCTCCTTTCAAGTTCACGGTAGGCAATGGTGCTTCGATGTGCTTCTCAGTGCCTCTGCGCGTTAAGCACACCACAAGATGGATTTTTACCACAGATTTCTTGCCGTATGAAGCCTTTCAGACAGCCGCTGGAAAGTTGGATGAGCTTGGATACACTTGGCTTGACATAAGCAATGTGGTTGGCCTTGCAGGTCCTGTCGTTCCTTACAGTTCACCTTACAAGCATGCGTTGGCGCAGCTTATGCCTCGAGCTGTAGAGGCTGGACTCTTTCAAAGAGCGCGCATCCTCGACCACTTTAAGTCGGTGTACCGACGTGATTCCCTCTTGCACAGCACTCAAAATCCCGGAGAGGAAAAGCTCGTGCTGAGTGACTTGGAACCGTATTTCATAGTTTGGGCTTTAGGCATTGCAGCCTCCTTTATAACATTGGTATTTGAGGCTTTGGGAGGAGGGTTGGAGCTCAGGAAGGCACGCAACTAGGAACCAACTCGTGCACCACCGAAACTATAAAGAAGAAATCCAGCAATCATTTACATTGCTTGTACAGCCTCCCTGATTTTTAATAATATAGCGCGAGCGTCGACCAAACTGCTGGTCAGCGCCTTATAACGGCGATAAGCGTGCAACAAGGCGAGAGTTCGCGCACGCGCACGAAGGCAGAGCGTCGTCTGCTACGCTGTTCCGAGCACGAGGACACACGCCCTGCCACAATATCAGTTCGCTAAATCCCGCCACGTCGTAGAGCGCATGCGCATGATTAATATGTGATACTTTCTTTCCTTTTATTTTTTCTTATCGTAACTTTGCATCGCCAGGCTGGCCTCACGTAGTAGGCAAAAAAAAAAGAGGGAAAGAAATCATGTCTCATGCAGTCTCACATATTAATCATGCGCATGCGCTCTACGGCTTGGCGGGATCTAGCGAACTGATATTGTGGCAGGGCGTGTGCCCTCGTGCTCGGAACAGCGTAGCAGACGACACTCTGCCTTCGTGCGCGTGCGCGAACTCTCGCCTTGTTGCACGCTTATCGCCGTTATAAGGCGCTGACCAGCAGTTCGGTCGACGCTCGCGCTATATTATTAAAAATCAGGGAGGCTGTACATGCAAGGTTTAGGTAAAAGCCTATGCATAGACCAAAATATTTTATTGTAACGCACCCCAGCTGGTTTTCTTAAAAAGCTGCTACGAACCGTGATATTCCGAGCTCTAAGAACGAACGTAAATGTTGCTTATTGGTTCTATTATTCAATAAATCATATTTGAAAGGTTTGAAGCAGAAATTCTTCAACGCTGCACTGAACGAGCACTATTCCAAAAATGTGTCTCTTCCTATCTGTTCTGATTGTTTCCTGTTGAATGTTTCCCTCTGTTTTTGAGATATCTGTGAAATACCGTCGTCATCGGTAAAAACGAAGGATCGACTTGACGCAAGTGCCCTTCTCGAGGTTCCCGTGCGTCACAGGCGCACTCTGCGCTGTGGAGTTCCTTAGGGACGCCATACAGGTCAGTTCTCCATTGTGAACTTCGAATGACGATGAGGAGGTTGATGAACTCACCTCTATAAAATTATGCCTCTCGAAATAATAACTACAAACTACACTGCAGGCGAAAATGGTGTGAAAGTGAAAGTATTTCTCGACAAGTAACAGCAGAGTACAGCTCTTCACTTGTATTAGTGAGGAAATCATATTCCCGCAAATTATTAGGACGGCTGCGCCAATAAACTAGTAAGGGCCCTCGAAATTTTTTAAGCTTTGTGAATGGCGTAAATATGCGATGCAATGACAGTGCGATGAGATTCCCATCCGCATTAAAAAGTGCTGATCTGCTACATTGCGTCTGGGAAAGGTTTGGAGGGAAAAAGGCGACAAGGTTACAATGAAGAACATATTCGAAGAAAACAGTTAAAATCGAACTACTATGAAATGTATTAAAGTTTGTTACGAAGACCAATGTCTTGCAGATAAGCAGATAAATCTCAGTGCTCGTCGAATGCATGTCAAGGGTTATACAAGAAGGTTCTAAATCTACTTCAGAAGACCAGTTCTACAAATAGGTTCTTAGTTCAGTTGTTCTACAAATAGGCTCATAGGCCACCGCGGTGGCTGAGGGGTTATGGCACTCGGCTGCTGGCCTGAAAGACATAGGTTTGATCCCGGCCGCGGTGGTAGAATTTTGGGGGAGGCGAAATTCTTCGACCCGTGTGCTGTGCGATATAAGTGCACGCTAAAGAACCCCATGTTATCGAAGTTTCCGGAGCCCTTTACTACGGCGTCCCTTATAGCCTGAGTTGCCTTGGAACATTAAACCCCCTAAACCAAACCAAACCAATCGGCTCATAAAATGTTCGGTGGAGAGCACTGATGCGGAGGGCAGGCCGAGGAGCCTTGGAGTGCATAGCTAGCAGTAGCGGTGTGAGAATCTTCATTATTTGCATAGTATCCTTTTTACTCTGCGTAAGTTCAAAGTTCAAGCAAAACGTGCTGCTGTGTCTGTGCTGAGGCCATAAATATTTATGCCTGAACTGCTTTCTCGTTCTAGGCGGTACCGGTAGCTGCCTTTAAATGCGCCAATCAGATTTAGTCGCTGGTGAACAGGTTGCCCATGGCGAGAATGTTTATTCTATGTCTGGACTTTAGGTGGAGCCGATGTCGTTGTTCATACGTGCATGCTATTTTTTTGTTCATGCGTGTATTAAATTTCTTTTGTCTGTTTCTTAAAACTAGAAGCTATACGAGGGGCCGCAGACCGTACCTACCATCTTAAACAATTTTGAAGGCAAGCTAAACTTTGAATGCAAATTAAAAGCATTTAAATGCCAACTTACGGAGCTATTGTTATGTTGTCAAATTAAGTATAGTCATAATTCAACCCTGTATTTCATGTTTTCCTGTCATTTCATAAAAGCAACACAAAACTCTGTATAACTCAAAATGACTTTATCAATTGCTTGTATGTTGCTTTTTGTCTTTTCATCCGTATGATGAATTTTCACTGACAATTTAAAAAGTGCATTATGTATTTTTGTATTATTTTGTACAGCAGCTATTTGTGCTGATTTATTCATGTTATTTGAGTAACGTCCTATTATGTGCGACTTCTTTGTGTGTGCAACAGTATATGCAATACGTTCATGTACAGGTCTCAAATGTTGCGTTTTTTTATCTTTTGTGATTAAAGCTGAGAGGCACAATTTATTCTTTTGTTTCTAAGATTTTCCATCATGTTTTCCCACTGTGACTCCCTGCGGTTCCTTACGAAGGTGAGGTCCGGGCATGTGTCCGTGCTCATGCTATTCCCGATTCTCGTGGGGGTCGCAGGATCTGTGATTAGACTGCAGCCAAAGTATTCCGCTACTTCCACTAATGTTCTTCCCTTGATGTCTTGTTTCTGGTATCCCCAACTCCTGTCCATGGCGTTGAAATCTCCTACGATGATGAGTGCATTTTCTTTGGCCAGCTTGTGCACTCCATAAAACAGTTCGAAGAATTTGGCTTTTCTTTGTCTCGGCGGGCTGTACACGTTCAGTAAGAACGTGCTGCGTCCCTTTCGCTTTTTCAGAATAAGTTCAACAAGCGCGTGTTCAACGTCGGTGTCGGCGATGGTATCGTGCCTGATGGCGGTAATGGTTTTGCTGACTAGGACGGCCGCTTTACCTTCGTTTTGACTCTCGTAAACCTCGTACCCTTGTAAGGTCGGCTTGATTCCGGTCTCTTGGAGCGCAATTACATCAGGAGGTGTGAGTTTTGTGTTTATATATTGTTTTAAGAGGGCCTGCTTTTTGCGGTAGCCTCTGCAGTTCCATTGCCAAATATCTAAGTATTCTTGCTCTTGCCGATACGTATTGATCATGTTTACGCGTTACTGCTGTTGCCTTGTTCGCTTGCGAAAGCTGTTAGCGCTGGACGGTTGTACGCCCTTTCCCTAATGTTTTCGGTATGTTTTTGCATTCTAAAAGCGCTTCTGATCTCTGAGATTTGCCCTTGGAATTGTACTTGCATCCGTTGAATTTGCGATTGGATTTGCTGCATCATATCCTGCATCATCTGCTGCATCATCTGTTGCATTCGTGTTTCAAGGTCTCCTTCGTTCGATGCCTGTGGTTGTCGTTTTGGAAGGGCTCTAGTCGTGTCGAGTTCCCGCTGTTGTTCCTTTAGTGTTTTTGTGAGTTCCTCAACTTTGCGTTCGAGCTCGTTTTGTTTGATTCGAGCCAGTTCTAGCTCGCGTCTGAGCGCATCGCTGTTCGCGTCCTTCGGTTCTGTGACACGACTGTCTTTGTTGTTTGTGTTGTTTATGTCACTACCCTTTCCTACCGAGTGCGAAGCAGTGGTAGAATCCCAGCTCACCTTGCCGCCGCTTGTCTGGGAAAGCTTCTTCTTTTTCTTTTTCACTTGCTTCTCCCCCTCCTGTGGGCCGGCTGGTGGTAGAGGCGGGAAGGAGTTGGACCTCGATCGGCTCCTCGATGTCTCTCCGTCTGAGCTGAGCCATCGCTTGGGTGGTCGCCCGCGTTGGTCGCTCCGTCCTCTGCCTCCTGTGGGTTTTGGTCTTGCTTTTTTTAATCTCTCTCGGCACTCCTTGGATCCGGTCCGGTGTGCCTCGCCACAGATTATGCACTTGGGCGCGCACTCGTGGTCGTCGGGCGGGTTTGAAACTCCGCACAGTCCGCACACAATAATGTTCGGTGTGGGGCAGACGTCGGAGCGGTGTCCTTGCTGGAAGCAGACGTAACACACTTGCCTAGTGGGGCGGTACTGGTAGCATGGCACTTCTCCTCCGTAATATATGACGAATTTCGGCAAGACCGGGCCGTCGAACGTGAGCACTGCCGTCTTGGATTTTCCAAGCATCCTTGCCTGAAGTATGGTCACTCCTTGAGTTCTGACTCGTAAGTGTGCTTTGAGTTCTTCAGGAGGGGTACCTGGGTCTACACCGTGGATCACGCCGCGCAGGACGTCTTCCGGTGCTGCCACGTAAGCGTTAACATCATAAGTCTTTCCGTCAAATTTGAGACGGGTAATGTGCCGCACTAGCTGTGCCGTTTGCTCGTGCGGGGTGCTAACGATAATGATATTGGATCCGGTGCGAAGCCTTACAAGTAGGTCCTCGTCCTTGCATTGCTGGCCGCACGCCATGACAATGGCGCGCGCTACTTGGTGGATGTTGAGGGACTTCACCATGAGTCCTTTCTTAGGTCGAATAATGATCTTGTAGTGGCTTCTGGGGAGTGGCGGCATTCTTCGCCTAGGCCTGCTCTGCTCCCTTGATCCATTGTTGTTGCAGGCGGTCGCATCACCAGGTAATTTTCCATCCTGAGGTTTGGCGGCCGGGCCCGTTCCCGTGCCTTTGCGTTCTTTTCGCCTTTGAAGTTTTCTCTGGCGCTTGGATTGTGCAAGCTCCCAGCTGGCATCGTTGTTGTACCCGGCTGGCTTCGACGAGGAGTCGGACGGGATCTCGTCCTCACTTCCGAAGTCGGCGTCTCCGAAGTCGTCTTCATCCATCTCTTGTAATTCGTTGAGAAGGACGTTTGGTGATTGTAGTGGCACATCGTTGTCTTGGCTGGGCCCCGCCATTTGGTCTGTCGTTGAAACGGCGTCGATGCTAGGCGTCGGCGTCGTCGACAAGGTTAGCGTCCCATGCTCTCACGATGTCGAGTTGGGTGGCCCGTTAGGGTTAGCGTGCTGGCGCCCGCTGTATAACTTTCAAGTCCAGTAGAAAGCCGAAAACTGGTCCTACCGCTTGAAATCTCTATCCTGGGGATCCAGCACTTGATATCTTTCCGTTCCGAAGAAAATCCGGTGGCGAGAATGATTCGGTCCGGTCGAAATTGGTCAAAATGTGCGGAACCGATGCGACGCGCGTCCGCTTGCTTGAACCGCCATGTAGCGTCCTTAAATGCCAACTTACGGAGCTATTGTTATGTTGTCAAATTAAGTATAGTCATAATTCAACCCTGTATTTCATGTTTTCCTGTCATTTCATAAAAGCAACACAAAACTCTGTATAACTCAAAATGACTTTATCAATTGCTTTTCTTTTATGTCGCTTTTTGTCTTTTCATCCGTATGATGAATTTTCACTGACAATTTAAAAAGTGCATTATGTATTTTTGTATTATTTTGTACAGCAGCTATTTGTGCTGATTTATTCATGTTATTTGAGTAACGTCCTATTATGTGCGACTTCTTTGTGTGTGCAACAGTATATGCAATACGTTTATGTACAGGTCTCAAATATTGCGTTTTTTTATCTTTTGTGATTAAAGCTGAGAGGCACAATTTATTCTTTTGTTTCTAAGATGCGTACTGTATCTGTACCGCTGTGAACTGTGTAGGGTCAGAGGCCTCGTCAGGCACCACCAGCCTTTAGCTTCTGTCCCTGCATCAGGCTCAGTGTTCCGTCCGATGCTGAAATAAAGAAAGAAAGAAATGTCTGCCTTCCTGTACAACGCACCCTCGTAGACGCTGCCGGAAAATTTGTAAACGCTAAAAAAATCACCTTGTATAAGCGACCTTTTCTACGGCAAGAATTTTATCACAAAGATCACGTACGGAATCAGAAACGTCGAATCTGCCGAAGTTCCCGGGATCAATCCCAGCCGCGGCGGCCGCGTTTAGTGCAGTGCAGTGCGTTGTCAGTGCACGTTAAAGGTCCCCAGGTGATCAAAATTATTCCGGGGCTGTTCACTACGGCGCCTCTTCCTTTTTTAGAGCGCAGCTCTTTGGCGCCCGTTCTTGCGTTTCGTGGCGTCGCCGTTCTCCCTCGTAAGCAGCTCCGCAGCCGGGGCAGCGCGCTGCTCTATAGATGCGAGCGCTCCTGGCGCCATTTTTCCCGCACGCCCAAGCTGAAACGCATAGCCGCAGCCGTTTGCAACTGCGTGTACACACCCCTCTCCCCTCCCCCTTCCACCCTCTTCCTCCGTGGCGGCGACCGCGCGGTAGCGCGCGGTGTTCTCCGGTTGACGAAACGTCGACTTGGCGTCAGCGGCTCATGGTGCGTGCATCCCAAGCCGAAACGCAGATCCATGTTCACTTGACTCGCTAGCAGCGTCAGCGGCATCAGTGAGTCGCGGCTATTTCTTCGCCGTGCAGCGTAGAACCAGGCACCAGTGCAGCAAGTCGAGCATTTATAAATCTATTTCTCCGACCACAAAGCTTCCTTCATGACAATCAAGAACTGTTAGTGGAGTGCTTCTTGAAGAAGGATTATGTGTCAGCCATAACAAGTTGTCCGAAATTGTACATACACATCTTGCTCGAATTTTTGCCTCAGGCTATCGAAAAGCTGAAACAGCTGATGAGCTGCGCGCAAATTTCGCATCAGGAAGTAACGTACTCAGCAATTTTTTCTTCTTTCACTCCCACCTTACTCCCTTCACTTGGGCCGCGGTTCGGATGTCCATCGAAATGGAAGGCAGATACTGCACGATTTCCTGTCCTCAAAAATCAATTTTGATTTTCATTTTCCCCTTCGACTTAGTGGTCAAAACGTCGCCTTGGAACAGTGGTGGTGGTGATAAACCTTTTTTACTGCTCGAAAGAGATTTGGGTCAGAAGACCCCGCTACATGGTCGGTATCTTTAGTCGAGGACACCGCACAACGAGGCCCCGTCTCGCGCCCGCTTTGCTAGAGCCCTTTGGGACTCAAGCGAGGAGCAGTTGAGGAGGGCTGTGCCGCATGCCTCTCGGGTGGGGGTGGGGCAAGGAGGAAGGTGAGGATTCTGATTAAATGCCCACACCATGTAAAAGATATCGCACACCTCTCCACAGCGGGCAGCACCCATCTATGTTCGGATCGAAGTGCATGGCGATGGCAGGACAAGGAAGAGTTCCTGTCAGCAGGCGCCGCAGAGTTCGCTCCTCCGCCTTACTCAGCCCCTTGGCAGGTGTCGAGTAGAGGCGGTGGCTGTGGCAGTAACGAGTTAAGATTTCGCGGAACCGCACAAGCGGTTTATGAGCTTCTGAGCCAGTAGAGCTTCTCAGCCAGGAGAGAGGCATATGAGCGCTCGGGCTGCCCCATCAGCCGCCGTATTGCCTCGTATGCCCTGGTGGCCAGGAGCCCAGATTACGTTTGCAAGAATTGGATCGGAGGGAGCCCGTCTTAGAATTTGGCAGGCGATAGGTGATATTTCCCCCGCAGGAGAGTATTACAGGCCCGGCGAGAGTCTGTAATAACTGTTCTCGATTTTGGATCGGCGGCCGGGAAAGCTATTGCAACTTCCTCCGCTCGCGTTGAATTCGGGGCCCGAAAAGATAGCCGATGAACATTTATTCCCCGGTGGACTACGGCAGCCGTGTAGAATCCCGCCGGCGACGGCACAGTGATGTCCACGTAGTAGATGCCCTGTTTAGGTCCAGATTGGCTCTCAAGCGTGCGAACCCGCGCTTGTCGTCTGCCTTCATGTCAGGTCATGTCCATGCTACGCGGGAGCGAAGCGACCCAGAGCATATGGCGCCACCGCACCAGGATGTTCTCCGTTCCCTCTGGTATGCATGTGTGTTGGATGTTTAAGCAGTTTAGCAGGCGGCGCCAAGGAGCCGTCTGCGAGAGCAGCGTATATTGGCATGATGTGGGCCTCCCGCAACTCCTCACAGGAGGTTACCACCCCCAACGCCTTCAGTTTGGCGTATGCGCTAGCCACCAAGCGGTCCAGTGCTCGCTTTGTTGCCTTCCTGATGATGGCGTCAATGCGCTCGTCTTCTTGTTTGGTGTTGTGTTGGTACGGCGCGGTGTAGAGGTTCTGGCTGGTCACGAAGGCATGGGCGAGCCGTAGCGCGTCCCTGCTCCGCAGACCACCCCGCTTTTTTGGAAACGCGGTGGATCATGCGCCTACCTGTTCGCCTATGTTTTTGAGTTTCGCTATAGTAGAGTCCGGCCTAAGCCTGTTATTGATAAATAGACCCAGGACCCGGAGCTCTTACACTTCTCTAATGGGACCGGCCAACAGAGAGATCTGTAGCAACGCGTTGTCCTCTTGATTTGTCCTGACATGTAGAAGCTCTGATTTTGCGGCAGCACATTGGATACCATAGTCGGCAGCATAGTAGTAGTAGTAGTAGAAGACGTTTATTCGGCCAAAATTTACAGGCCGAGCATCTCGACCACCTGGGCGACCAGAAGTCGCTGTTCTTCCTCCCCTTCAGCGCCAAGCCAGTCGAGCCAGGTGGTGATGGATAAAGAACGTGGGAGGTAGGAACCCGACTGCTGAGCAGCCGGGCAATAGAAGAGGCAATGGGCAAGGTCCGCATAGATACAGGGGCAGTTGGGACAGGAAGGGTCCGATCGATAGCGATAGAGAAAGAGGCGAGACGGGGTGATGATTGCATTCATTTGAACGTGCCGAAGAAGGCGAGCCTCCGGCACTGTGGGTGATGGATGAGGGGGAGGGTAAAGGCTTTTGTCGAGGCGGAGCTCGAGGTAGACCTCCTTTATGGTGCGGCGAAGGGTGAGTCTCCCACCGTCCTCCGAGGGCTTGGGCCAGGGGATCAACGGTGCCCGGAAAAGTGTGTCACGGGCGAGCTGATGAGCCAGCTCATGGCCGTCAATCCGTGAATGCCCAGGGACCCAGGGGAGGAAAACGATGGAAGGTTGCAATGCGGAGACCGCTCGTTCGACCTCCTGTTGAAGAGAAGGGGTTAGGGTGCGTTTCTGTATGTGGTGTATAGCGGCTTGTGAGTCTGAATAGACTGTGTACTCTTGAAGAGAGGGAAGGAGGGCAAATGACTGGAGGGCATGCGCAATGTCGAGGACCTCGAGGGTGCATCCGGAGGGCGTAGAAACGGCCCGCTGGTGTGAGTTTCAGGAGCGGGGAGGTGGGGGTGGTACAGGGCGTAGTATGGATTGTGCTTGGAGGGAGGTAAGAATCTGCAGAACCGATGTCTCTAGCTGAACCAAGCGAGTGTGGTGTGCCTGTGTGGTGGTTTCGAGAAGATCAGCCAAAGGGGCGACCTGGGCGGTGGAGGAGGGAGTGGTGAGTGTGGCAAGGTGCTCATTTAGCTTGGTAAGCTTGGAGGTAAGAGAGGAGGTGGTTGTCTGGAGTGTTTGGGTCAAGGCGTGGATCTGTTGTTGTAGGTCATGGGAAATGCGCTGTTGCTCTCGCTGCTGGCGTTCCAGCATAGCGAGCCGGAGGTCGAAGGAGCGGCTCTCGTCAGTCAGGGATGGAGAGGGTGGTGCAGTGGAAGAGACGCTGGAAAGGGACGCTGGGACCGAGGAGCCTTTAACTTTGGCGGCGTAGGAGCCTGGTGGTGACGTGACCGGAGCTGACGGAGGTTCATGATTAGAGGAGGAGGAGGGGGTGGGTTGCGTGGCCCGGCGCAAAGCTAGGCGTCGTAGGTACGCAGCTTTGGCACACTCGCGTTGTTTACCGAGGAGAAAGGGGCAAGTGGGGTCGAGGGAGGGGTGGGTGTTTACCTGGCAATGAACGCACCAGGGCTGGGCACATACATGATCGGAAGGGTCGGCGGGTAGAGGAGCAGCACAGCGACGGCACTTTGCCGGAACGCTGTGCTGTGGACACTGGTGGGCGCGGTGTCCAAGAGCGACACAACGGGTGCAGGTGGGAGGCTTAGGCTTATGGGGACGGCACCGGAAGGCAACGCGTTTGAAATACACAAAGTGGGGGATTACGGTTCCAGCGAAAGTTATCAGCACCGATTGAGTGGTGCCCATCATACGAGCAGCAAGAATATCGGTTTTGAATGATTCGATATCATGCATGAGGTCATCAGGGGTGAAGTGGCCACCGACGTTATGGATGACGCCGAGGCATGAGATGGGAGGATTAGGGGCATATGATTTAATGGTGATAGGCTTACTGTGAAGCTGAAGATGCGTGATAGAAAGCAGGAGGTGGGCGGTGAGAGGGGAATGAGTTTTTAAAAAGACGAGGCTTTGGGCTGGCTTGGCCTGAAGGGTAATCTCCGCACTTCTCTCGGAGGACAGTTGTGCAGCGGAGACGACTGCGGCGAGGACGTCGTAGAGCGGTATCTTGGGGTTGAGGGTGCCAGGGGGAAGCTGGATGGCAACTGTGATGAGCTCGGTGCGGGGCCGGGTGGCGGAGGCAGGCTTACGGCAGGCACCGATGGTGGTCCAGCCGACCTCAGGGGCCGGAATGAGATGGCCGTCGACCGGGGACGCTGTAAGGTCCATGTCTGCTGTGTCGCCAGCCTGAGCCGCAATCTGCGACGCAGGTACCAAGGTGCTGGACTTGCTGTCAGCGGGAAGTGTGGTCCGAGTAGGTGCGGCGGCACTGGCGGCGGCGACGAACGCAGTCGACTGCGATGCGTCTGTGGGCCCGAAGCTCTTGGCTTCCCTTAATGCGTGGAGTTGGCCACCAGTGGACGCCGCGGCGGTGACGAACGCTGCCGGCTGCGTTGCGGCTGTAGATTCGGAGCTCCCAGCGTCGGTGAACGCGACGGGAATGGGCGCGGTGGTGTGGCCGGTGTTGAACGCAGCCGGTTGAGACATGGCTGTAAGCGTGGTTGGAGTAGGCCCCGCGGCGGCCGCGTCGGAAGAAGTTGACACCGGCGAGGTATGGATGGGTCTCGGCTTCAGGGGCTTGTTGAGACGCTGCATGCCAGAGGTGCAGGCGCGGCGCGTTAGGGTTAGTGAGGCGCCGCGCCGCAGCAGATTTTTGGAGGCGCTTGGAGCGCCAGCTCGACAGCGGGCCGTGATGCGAATGGTGTCCACGTGGTGAGGATGTCTTCCTGACGCGATGGAGTGTAAATCCAGGGGCGGGCAAGGCCCTGGACCAGGCCAGGGGCAGGTGAAAAACGGAGCACGATAGTCAGCCAGCTATCCAGGGCGGCGCCACCTAGCGGACTCCTCGGCAGCATATACATCGCCTATGGAGGCGGCCTGATGAAGGCGGTCCTCCATCTCCCGGAGGCTCTCCTCGGTGGTCCAGATTGTTATATCGTCTGCGTAGAGAGCGTGTTGTATGCCCTCCACCTGAGCCAGTTGGTCGGGCAGGTGCATCATGGCAATGTTGAAGAGGAGCGGTGATAACACCTCCCCCTGTGGTGTACCCCATGTACCCATAGCGTACGGGCCGTATTCCTCGTCCTCGATCCGGAGCAGTGCTTCACGCGCAGAGAGAAAGTCTCTCACGAAGGCGAAGACCTTCGCTCGGCAGTTATTGGTGCTCAATTTAAACGTTATGCCACCATGTTTGACATTGTCAAACTCCTCCTTAAGATCGAGGGTGAGAAGGGCCTTGTCATTTTGTTGCATCGCTGTGGGTCGTATTATGTCGCTCTGTAGCTGGAGTAGGACATCCTGTGCTGACATGTTCTGGCGGAACCCTAACATAGTGTCTGCAAAGAGGCCCTCAACCTCCAGGTATGGACAGACGCGATCCCGTACCATCGTCTCCCTGAGCTTTCCCACACACGACGTCAGTGAGATGGGAATCAAGTTGCCCGTAGTCACGTCTTTACTTGCTTTGGGGATGAGACTTAGCAGCGTTCTTTTTTTCGTTTGGGAGAGAGTGGAGAACCATCGCAGATTTGATTTATGTATTGCGTTTAATGGAGGTAGGCCGAGTCAGACAAGTTCGCCAACAGTTTCACTGTGTGAAGACACCAGCGCCGCTGCAGCACTAGCGGCGGCATCACGCTCGCTCTGAAAATCGAGAAAAAAAATAGAGAGACATTCTTTTATGTTGGGGTAACCGCCTATGTAAATTTCCTTGTTCACGCCACTATGGATGGCATATCCGTCATGTGGAGATGTACCATGTCTTATGAGGAAGCAGAATAGGAAGCGTGGCGCGAACGGCGGGAGGAGACGAGCACGAGCGACGAACACGTAAGGTTGCAGCTGAACGGCTTCTGTGAACCCAGGTGAACAGGCCTGGGGAAGCCGTGTTAGCTCGGTTCAGCGCTACCAGGGGCTTGCCATCTCCTGTCTCCCGCCTACGTCTTGCTGCCTCGTAGAGTGTGCTCCGTGCTGGACACAGGCAGGTGCTGCACGCCTGGGGATCCTGCCGGCCCTGCAGATGGTTTGTACCCGGCGTCCCGTGGTCAGGGTCTGCTGCCGTGACAAGGTACCTCCTGCCGCTGCGAGATCAGGCGTGCGGCGTTATTTGGCCCGTCGCCTCTCTGGCGACGGATAGCAATTTCCCCCGCCGGGACCACTCATTGACCATCGGCCACACAGTTCTCTGCATAATAGTAACTGGTTAATTTTAATTAGACCATTTTTTTTATACTCCCATGCTCCGTCTGGGACAGTTTTCTGAATCCTCCTGGGCCCCACCCTGGAGGACGCTCGAATCTGCTTGTGGGACTTTCTCCAAAAAATTTTGGCGGCCGCTACGACAAGACCAGGCCGAGCAGCGTTTGCCAGTTAACGGAATTTGTGAGACAGAATGAGTGCTGCGGAGTTGCTCGCGGTAAGTGAGCGCATGGGTTTGCAGGGACGCGAGTTGCGCGAGTGGGTAGAGAAGGAATTGCGCAAGGCACGGGAAGACAGAGTTGCCGAACGGGAAGCCACCAAGCGACGTTTGGAGCTCGAAGCCCGGAACTTGGAGAGAGTAGCATTGAATTTCCAGCTGCGAGTTTGACTAACAGAAAGTAGACAAAACTTTCCTCCTAATCCCAACGCTGAAAATGCAAAGCCCAGTGCCTCAACCATTTTACCTATTAGCCCTCAATGTTTAATGAGAGAAGGGATGATTTGGACGCGTATTTGAAGCGTTTTGAACATGTCGCCACAGGGCAAGGTTGGCCGAAGGAGAAGTGGGCCACGGCCTTGAGCCTCTGCCTCGACTGGGAAAATCTCAGAGTCTTTGGTCGACAATCTCCAGGGGACTCGATAGATGGTGAGAAAGTGAAACTGGAATTTCTAAGCAGATTTAGTGTTACAGCTGAAGGTTATAGGGAGATATTTCGGCAAAGCAAGCCTCAAGATGGCGAGACAGCCTCCCAGTACGCCGCCATGCTGTTCAGTTTTTTTTTAGCGCTGGGTTGAAATGCAGCGAGAACGCCAGACCTTTGAGGTGGCGCGCGATATCATGGTTGCTGAGGAGTTTGTGAACAACCGCCACAATTGTTTAGTATTGTTTTTGCGAAAACGGGATTGTAAAACGGTTTCTGGAGTTTCTGGAAGCTCTGCGACAGAATAACATTACAGCTTTTAAAGATCGGAGTGAGCAGAGTTCAGTGAAACCTACGGGCACGGCTCCTAATCCCGTGAAGAGGTTGGCAAGAAGAGGATGACAAGAGACATTTTTTTTTGATAATTTGACTGCCACTAACAAGAAACTTCAATAGCAAGCTAAAACAAAATGTCGTGAGTAGAGCTACTCTTTTGTGTTGTCAACAGAAGGAAAGATTTTTGTGAAGAAGGAAAGCGGAACTCCAGCAGTAAGGATAGCGTCAGAGGAGGACCTAAGCAAGATTGTACAGGCATCGTAAACTTGGAACCTCACGAAATCTCTGTTTGGAATTATGACTTACTGTAACCCTGACCTTTTTAACTGATTGTTCAATTTCAGCGCTTACGCTCTTCAGGAGGTCATCTGCTTGTATCACCTATATGTTCGCAGTTTGAAGAATAAGGTCAGAAATTCACGCTGAATTAGAGGAACTAAAGCGTGGATTAGATCTCATTGGTTTCACGGAAACTTCGTATACCTCTGATGCGAAAAATTGGGCAGTTTCCATGTTACAATCACATTTCTATGTTCCGACAAGGTAAGCGCGGAGGTGGTATATCTCTATTTGTACACGAACGTTCGCCCTATGACGTTCTTACAGATTCATGTGTTGTAATTGTAAACTTTGGGGTTGTTAGCTTACTGCATCGCGGCATTCCTTGCAGCCACAGCTAAGCAGGAAAGGAGAGCAGACTTCTTTTGTTACCTTGCTGTGTTACTGCAAGAAATATTCTCGTTAGTAAAAGCAAGTTTGTACCCTGTATGGAAAAACGTGGACACAACCATGCCTCACGAGTCACGTCACCTAGAACAAGACAAGCCAGAAAACGGCGTCAAACTCTGCACAGAATTCATGCAGGATGGCTCCAATGTCGTGCGCTAATGAACGTTCAGCCTCTTCGAGCGCTCTATGAAGACGTTCAGAAGTACCCTTCGCTACGGAAGGTGGTCGTCCTGTATTTCACATGAAAATTTCCTGTTTGGCGAGTTGGTAGTTCATATTGAAGTAGAAGGGTTTATAGCGCAAACAGACACGGACAAAAGAGACGAAGCACACACACAAGCGCTAACTGTCAGCTTGATTTATTCGCCGACAGCCGTAGCTTCCGTTATGAGGTTAAGTCACGTCATGTGCTTTTTCGTGCACAATTTTAATGAAGCTTCATTGTTAAGTAAAATATCAAAATTTCCCCACACATAAGGGTACTGCTGACCTTCCTTGTACAGTGCACTGATACTTCCAACCAGCTGCCTTTACCTTTCTTATCAGAGAACGTTTTTTCGAACTCTGGTCTTGGATCTGGCCCTGAACATGGAACTAAGAAGACTGCTGCGTTGAATGGTTTATACAGATGAACGTCACAAAGATGGAAACTGTTGGTTCCTTTCACGCAAGAAGTGCCTACGTGCAACCGCCACTTGCAGTCGCAGAATTTTTTATGGTGCGCATGTTGTCACGTAGTGGTGGCAATATTCGCGGCAATATTCATTTCACTATTTCTTAGCCACACACTTTCATTTATTTATTTATTTATTTATTTATTTATTTATTTATTTATTTATTTATTTATTTATTTATTTATTTATTTATTATACTCTCAGGGCCATTACGGCATTACAGAGGGGAGTGGTTACGAAAATGAAATTTAACAAACAGGAGTTAATTAAACAGGCAAAGTACAAACATGACTCCTACACATACATTGTTAGTTAGGGCGTTCAGGGAAAGAAAAAGAAAGAAGAAAAAAAACAGAAAAAAAACAATAACACAATATAAATTACATCCTAGTTAAACAATGAATAT
This sequence comes from Amblyomma mixtum, assembly GCF_055824585.1. Taxonomy (NCBI): domain Eukaryota; kingdom Metazoa; phylum Arthropoda; class Arachnida; order Ixodida; family Ixodidae; genus Amblyomma; species Amblyomma mixtum. Next base: position 129,920,540 of record NC_143019.1, read on the forward strand.
ATTATGATCGGTGATGGTGGCCGTCGAAGAAGGAAGATGATTCCACTCATTCGATGTGCGTGGTAGGAATGACTGAAAAAAAGTTTTTGATCTGCAGAAAGGGATGCCAACCTTATGAATGTGATCTAGTCTTGGTGATACGTACTGAGGGGGTGAGATAAGTTCGGAATGAAACTGCGGGTGATAGAATAACTTGTGAAAAAGGCACAGGCGAAAAATTTTGCGACGTGAGGATAAGGATGGTAAGTTAAGTCTAGGTTTCATGGCACTGATGCTTGCTGTTCTCGTATAGTTAGAAAGAATGAAGCGAGTAGAGTTATTCTGAACCATTTCCAAAGCTTGTGTTAGGTTTGTTAGACCGGGATCCCAAATTGACGCGGCGTATTCGAGTTTGGGCCGTATTAGAGTTTTGTAAAGGAGTAATTTTAAAGAGGATGGTACTTTAGAAAAATTGTGTCGTAAGTAGCCAAGCATTCGATTAGCATTGAATATTATATGCGCGATGTGAACAGCCCATGTTAGATCAGAGGTGATGTAAAGGCCAAGATACTTGTAAGTATTTACCGGATCTAATGGTGCATTATTAAGAGAATACACAGGAAGTTCGTTGGCATTTCTTGACACACGCATAAATTTACACTTGTTAACATTTAATTCCATTCACCATAACTTACACCATGCAGAAACAGCGTTAAGGTCTGATTTTAGCCTGGTTACATCGTCATCACAAGTTATTTCAGGTGAAAATTACACAGTCATCAGCAAAAAGGTGAATGTGGGAGGAGACGCAGGAGGGTGAGTCGTTAATCTAAATGAGAAATAAAAGGGGCCTAAGCACAGAGCCTTGAGGTACACCCGAGTGAACTGGACAGTGAAGCGAACTGGAAAGACTTGGGCGAAAGCAAACGAAACTCAGGACGGGCTCGGTGAGGGTTAAGACAAGTAGTCGAGCCTGAGGAACTACGCATGAAGTTCAGCACTGTACGTAAAGGGCCGATAAAATGATATACCATTCCTTGCGTCCGTCCCACCACGTCTGTCGCCTGCCTGGCTGTAGTGTGTACGTTGAGAATTTTTTGTGCAATATTATTTCCTAGCCATAGCTGAATAAGAGGGTTTCCTAGGATCAAAAAGCGGAGGGCGCGAAAATAATGGCGTCAATGTCATCTTCGGGTATCAGAGGATGGCAGGCTGTGAGAAAGTATTTATGTAAAAGAATTGGAGCGGAATTTAAGCTCCGCCTTAAGGGTATAACGTGATAGCTTATTTGAGTTGGTTCCCATATATGCAGAAGCGCATTCTCTGCATGAAATTCATAGATCCCTGGGCGTCCTCGTAGCTCTCCTGGCGCAGTGGTGCAGAGGTAGGGCGGTGCGCCACTGCCCTGCAATGGCAGGTGCTCTCGGCGATGGGCCTTGTGCAGCTCAGGCTGCTCTTCCAGAGCAACCGATCATCAATTTGGGCAACCTGCCCAATATACGGTGCGCAGGTTGTGACCACGCAGCAAAGCCACGTGACCTAGGTGGGCCTCCTGACTCCTAGGTGACCCCTGGGGACCGCCTGGCAGAGTTATGGTCGTCATTTTTCGCTCACAACCCCGACAACGCCGGTGTCGGCCTTACTGCGTAACGGGACCTTCGACGCCATCTCGTAAAAAGAAAAAAATTAACCGCCGGAATTGCTAGAAATCAATGCAACAGGCTAGAAGGGTGAGCAATAGTCTCGCATTATTTATAAGGTTTAACATGATGATTCTCGATAGAGTTGAAACGCGCCACAAAATCGCAAATAGCATTAAGCATTTATTTTGATTTGCTTACAGAGAAATAGGTGATAGTAAAAGAATTCTTCCTTTGATTCCAGGTCTGGATTAAGCCTCGCAGAAGGGGAGTATTTATCGCATTAGCTTTGAAAAAGCGCATGCTGTGCATTGGAAAGAGGTAAGGCTGCATTGTGGAGGACAGAAAAGTGCGTAACAAAGCGTCTCAGATGCAGTTGCTAGAATATAAGGTATTCTGCTTGTTGCTGAGGATTGGTTTTTCCCAGAATAGTAGGTGTTCTGTTTGTTCTTAAGGACTGGCTGAATAACGTCGGACGAATAAGGAGCGATTATCTTTAAGTCAATGTAACTACATTCTTGAACTCTCGAAAACAATTTTCTTGAAGGGTTCCTAATGAATAAATGTGATGACAGTAAACTGTACATAAGGCCCAAATTTCACTAAAACCGAGAGCCAGGCTTGAAAAGTACATTTGTCCTATTAGTTAATTAAAACAGCACATGTACTTCACTATGTAGGAAACTAAACAAGCGTCCTTGGCCTGCTTTCCCACGCACACGATGCATTTGAGCGGATCATCTTTACCGTTACCAAACATTCGTAAATCGCCATAAAATCACCTAAAAAAAAAACAACTTTATTTCATGTATAACCGCCCCTGTGGCTCCTTATTTAAGGGGCTCCTGACCCGACAGATGCAGGTTCGACCCTGAAAGCTGCTGTAGCATTTCGATGGAGACGAACTGCTAGAAACCCCTGTTCTATGCGGTTTCAGTTGGTCGACATTTTCCGGAGCTGTTCTCTGTTCGACGTTAAATCCCATTAATCGGCACTGCACTTATTTTGTGCTAACTTATTCGTAAAATATTGCCACGTATTATTGTAGTGTCCGTTCGTTCGCGCAAGGCGGCAGGAAAGGGGTGTTATCATTTTTGTTTGTTACACGAGAAGCGACCGGATTAATCTCGATTGATCACCACCATCAAGAGCTCCATCTACGTGTTTCCAGATTACTGTAGATGATCTTGACCTGTTATCTAGAAGTTTCCTTGCCGGGTTTAAATTGAGCGATGCCGCGAACGGTGGGCATTCGTAGTTCGACGACTGAGGAGCACGCGTGTTGCTTACGCCGCCGCCTAGTGATTCAGTTCTTTTGCGGGCTCAAGTAAGCCCAAATAAAGAGCTTCGTTTCCAAGTCTTGTTGGTGTCCTACTGACCGCTGGACTGCCGTCAATACAACGTGACATATGGTGGAGGTTCGGGGTAGCCTCCCATGTTCCGGACACCCCCTACAAGTCGTGACGCCTGCCCTCTGAGTCATTACCGCAGGACCTGAGTCCAGTCCACCGCGCTGCAAAGCGACGCACCTGAGTTCGGGATTCTGCCGGACCCTACCCGGAAGCGAAAGCCAGTAGCAACGTCCACCATGAGCTTGCCCCATACGACGACTCCAATCATTCTTCACCAGCCCCGGGTGCCATCAACCTTCGACGCTTCGCCTGGCGCCGACCCCGAAGAATGGCTGGAACAGTTCGACCGTGTGGCTTTCTTCAACAACTGCGATGATGCTATGAAACTTAGGTACGTCTTCTTTGCCTTGGAGACCAGCAAGAATCTGGTTTGAGAATGAGGAAGCTAGCCTCACGAACTGGGAACCTTCAAGGAGCAGCTTCTGAAGATCTTCACGGACGTCGTGCGAAAGGAGAGAGCCCGGCAGCTGCTACAGTCTCGCATACAACATCCAAACGAGACCGTTGCGATGTACACTGAGGAGATGAAGCGTCTCTTCCGGCGTACTGACGCAAAGATGAAAGCAGAAGAAAAAGTAAAGCTGCTTATGCGAGGAGTTAAAGAGAAACTCTTTGCCGGCCTCGTACGGAACCCACCGAAAACCGTAGAGGAATTCGCAGAAGAGCCAGCCACCATGGAAAAAACTCTTGATGCCCGAGCCCGCCAGTACGACCGCCAGCAGCGCGTTTTCTCAGCAAGCTGCCTGGACACCGCTAACTACGATAACCTGCTGGAGGTTATACGTCAAGTTGTGCGAGAAGAGCTCCGACGATTGCTGCCAACAGGAACGTAGCCGCAGCTTACACCGCTCACGGACGTAATCCGGGACGAGGTTCAGCAGGCCTTGGGTGTGACATCCACGCAGCCTCTGCAGCCCCTCAGCCATGAGTTACGCCACAGCAGTACGCCGTCCTGCACCTCTACGACGGGACCCAAGCTCCTATCGCCCTCAGCCAGCTGCGCTGGACCGCCGCCCTCTCGCCCCAACCCGCCCGTCCTCCGAGCGTGCTGCTAACCAACTTCACCGAAGAGTACCTGCATCTGAACGAAGGTACGGCGATTGCTTTTCTCGACGAGCTGGCAGACATCAGAGACATATTTGCCCTACCCGACCAACCCGTAGAATCATCTGACCAAGGCCATCTACCCACATTTGATATCAACCCAGCATTAACCCGGAGCAGACAAGCGCAAATACGCAGTCTTCTTCAAAGGTACAGCGACTGCTTCTCATCAGCATCGAATGTGCGACGAACCTGGCTTGCCAAGCACCGCATTGTCCCAGACGAACACGCCCGACCACTGCGACAGATCCCCTACCGCGTATCGCCGCTAGAACGGCAAGATATCCGCAAGCAAGTTGAAGAAATGCTTCGTGTCGACGTCATCCAGCCATCGAGGAGCCCCTGGGCAGCACCAGTCGTCCTTGTGAAAAAGAAAGACCGCACCCTTCGCTTTTGCGTCGATTACCACCTCCTGAACAGCATTACAAAGAAGGATGTCTAACCCTCCCCCGCATCGAAGACACATTGGATCGGCTATGCAACGCTAAGTACTTCTCAGCGATGGGCCCGAAGAGCGGCTGCTGGCAAATTGAAGTCGACGAAAGAGATCGCTAGAAGACAGCGTTCATCACGCCAGACGGACTCTTCGAGTTCAAGGTGATGCCATTCGGCCTCTGCTCTGCCCCGGCGATGTTCCACCGAGTAATGGATACGGTGCTCGCAGGCTTGAAGTGGCAAATTTGTCTAGTCTACTTAGATGACGTTTTCTTCTCCTCAAGCTTTGACGACCATCTCAGAAGGCTTAGGACAGTGCTGGAAACAATCAAGTCTTCAGGACTAACACTGAAACCAGAGAAGTGCCACTGCGGCTACGAGGAGCTGCTGTTCCTTGGTCATGTCGTAAGCAAGGATGGAGTTTGCCCAGACCCTCAGAAGACGGCTGCGATCGCAGACTTTCCACAGCCTAATGACAAGAAAGCTATAAGCAGATTCCTTGGATTGTACGATTATTACCGGCGATTCGTCAAGAACTTTTAACGCATCGCTGAACCTTTGACCCAACTTACCAAGGCTCACGTGCCTTTTGGATGGAAAACGCCGCAAGTGGAAGCTTTCAAAGAGCTAAAGCGCCGCTTACAGTCCCCTCCTGTGCTCGGGCACTTTGATAAAAACGCCGAAACCGAAATCAATCCATACCGATGCAAGCACTGTGGGCTTAGGAGTGGTCCTCGTTCAGAAAAATGGTAGACAGGAGAAAGTTATCGCGTACGCTAGCCGTTCACTGTCGAAAGCCGAAGCCAACTATTCGACGACCGAGAAAGAATGGCTCGCCATTATTTGGGCAACGTCGAAATTCCGCCCCTACCTATACGGACGACCATTCAAGGTTGTGTGCGATCACCATGCTCTGTGCTGGCTAGCCAATTTGAAAGATCCATCCGGCCGCCTTGCTCGTTAGAGCCTGCGTCTTGAATTCGACATAACTGTAGTCTACAAATCTGGCCGCAAGCATTCCGACGCAGACTGCTTGTCGCGAGCCCCCGTCGACGCAGCACCCGCAGAGGAAGACGACGACGCTTTCTTAGGACCGGTTTCGCGCAGCAGCAGCGCTCGGATCCTGAGTTGCAAAGCCTAGTTAATTATCTGAAATTCAAAGCCGCATCGCCTCCCCGAGTGTTCAAGCGCCAACTGTCGTCCTTCGCCTTTCACAATAATGTCCTCCTGAAGAAGAACTTCGCGCCCAACAGGACTGTGCATCTTCTTGTCGTGCCCAAAAATTTCAGGCAAGAAATTATGCAGGCATGCCATGATGAGCCGACTGCAGGGCATCTCGGCATTGCTCGCACGTTGCACCGCATCAAGGAGAAGTACTACTGGCCGCGACTAGCTGCCGATGCTTCCCATTACGTGAAAACATGCCGTGAGTGTCAGCGACGCAAAACGCCTCCGAGTAGACCAGCCGGACTCCTGAACGCCATACCACCTCCAACTAAGCCCTTTCAGCAAATAGAGATGGACCTCCTCGGCCCCTTTCCGACTTCATCATCAGGTAACGAGTGGATCATCGTGGCCACCGACTACATGACCCGCTACGCCGAAGCAAAAGCGTTGCCTATTGGTACCGCAACAGAAGTCGCAAAATTTTTCGTCGAACAAATTGTCCTGCGACACGACGCCCCCGAAGTGCTCATCACAGGCAAAGGAACGGCGTTTACAGCGGACCTGACGCAAGCCATCTTAAATTACAGTCAGACAAGCCATCGCAGGACAACTGCGTATCATCCGCAAACTAAGAGACTCACAGAGCGCCTGAACAAAACCATCGCAGACATGCTCTCCATGTACATCGACGCCGAACACAAGACTTGGGACGCCATTCTTCCCTACGTGATCTTCGCCTATAACACTGCCGTCCAGGAGACAACTAGGTCTACCCCATTCCAGCTTGTACACGGCAGAAAGCCCACAATAACACTCGACGCAATGCTCCCGACGTCTCAGACGAAGACAACCTCGACGTCGCCGCCTACCTTCATCGCGCCGAGGAAGCCCGAAGACTTGCGCGGCTTCGCATAAAAGACCAGCAGCACACCGACGCCCGACGCTACAATCTGCGCCGACGAGACACGCATTACAAGCCAGGTGATCGTGTTTGGATATGGACACCAATTCGCCGCCGTGGATTGAGTGAAAAGTTGCTGCGACGCTACTTTGGCCCGTATAGGGTTCTCCGCCGCATCGGTGACTTAGACTATGGAGTCATCCCCGACGGCAGGACAGCATCTCAGCGACGGCGCACGCGCCCGGAAGTCGTACATGTCGTACGCCTTAAACCCTATTATGAACGCTAAAGGACTCGAAGTTTGCATTATTCGTGTTTATTTTTATTTTAAAGCATCGAGACCATGCTTCTCTGGGAGGGGGGTAATGCTACGTGTCATGGTAGTGTCCGTTCGTTCGCGCAAGGCCGCAGGAAAGGGGCGTTATCATTTCTGTTCGAGACGCGAGCAGCGACCGGATTATTCTCGGTGGATCACAGCCATCAAGAGCTGCATCTACGTGTTTCCATATTACTGTAGATGATCTTGACCTCTTATCTAGAAGCTTCCTTGCCGGGTTTAAATTGAGCAATGCCGCGAACGGCGGGCATTCGTAGTTCGACGACTGACCAGCACGTTTGTTGCTTACGCCGCCGCCGAGTGATTCAATTCTTTTGCGGGCGCAAGTGAGCCCAAATAAAGAGCTTCGTTTCCAAGTCTTGTTGGTGTCCTACTGACCGTTGGACTGCCGTCACTACAACGTGACAATATCTACTGGAGTGGCTGAGATAAAATCTGTCCTTGACATTGTTTCGTATTCCTTAAACACCTCTATTACACGAAATTTGCAATCGACCCTAGTACATTTCGTGCACAACAAATTCGGCCTAATTTGTACCTGATAATACGGAACAAAAATAATTAATTGTTTTTTTCATCGACTGCCAGGGCAACAAGATAGGAAAAAGAAATGCAAAAAGAATGACAAAGTGGACGGTGCCGCTGCCGGCAGGCTTGCCGCCGCATCATTTGAAATTGAAATTTTGTTTTTGAGGAGAGAAGTGTTGCAGTAACTGTCGCGCATATTTCGGTGGACATCCGAACCGTGCCGTAAGGGAAGGGATAAAAGTGGGAGTAGAAGAAGAAAAAGGGGCCGTATTGGAGGTGTCCGAAATAATTTCGACCTCCTAGGATAACAGGCACTGCCATCGAACAGTACGCGGGCGCCTTTTGCGTTGCGCCTCCATCGAAACGCGGCCGCCGCGGTCGGCTTCGAACTCGCATACTCCGGCTCGGTAGACGAGCGGCTTAATCCCTGAGCCACCGCGGCAGTTTCGCATCAGTTTCTCCGCACATGTTTTCAGTAAGGCGCTGCGGATTAATGACGATGAAATTATTTTTTTTTGCGTGCGTGGTTAGAAGTGTGCTACAAGAGCCGAAATATACTCCTAAACGAGAGTAGCAGAGACGTTCGCGTATGCAAGAAAGAGGCCATTCCACCATAACTGGGACAGAGCCCGGGAGCGACCTTGCATGGGACGTTCCCTGTCTGTGAGCCGCAGCTTCCTGGTCACGAGACGGCTATAGCACGACGCTTTGTACTCATTGTTTTGACGCCTTTTTTATGTTTAAATAGTTTCTGGAGTATCACTGATTCGTGTGCAAGCCAACACTGATTCCATTTCGGAAATATAACTATGTTTTGAAATACCTTGAAGAAAATATTTGCCATGATAAGCAGCTGAAAGCAGTGCACGGAAAACGGCGTGACCAGATGTATCCCAGAGAGGCGCTGTAGCTTGTTTGTGGATGACTTGAAACGAATATCTCCTGTTGTGGCGGGCGTATCTTTTTATCAGATTAAATTGCATGGATATTGTGCGTAAGAACCGAGCCGTCAGAACGTTAGGCACTGTTGTGAGGCCAAATCAGCGCGATCAAGTATCAAACTGCGCTAGCACTACTAATGTCCTGTGTCAACGCTGTGTCCGGTAAAAATGGCCACTCTCATCTTAAATATCTTCTTAGTGAACATGTAAGCGTGGTCAGGTGTAGCACAGACGACCAAATTCCTGAATAAGGACGAATACATTGTTTACGGGTCCAGATAAGTGTAATCAATGAAAAAAAAACGCCAAATTTTCATCAGTAAGCAGTTGCTTGCTAAAGCCTATTGTTGAGAGATTCTTTATAAAGGTGACGACTAGAATTTATTTCTGAGGAGCCACGTGAAAACTTGGGCTCGTAGATAAATGTTTTTGTTTGAGAAAAATAACGTCTGGCTCTTCCCCAAACAGAAAAAAGTTGAATGGTACGGCAAAACAGCGCTGACGAACGGGACGGAAGAAGACGAGACAGACACATGCCTTGACATGCGCCGACACATGTGTCGGCTTCTTCCGTCCCGTCCGTCAGCGCAGTTTTGGCGCACCATTCAACATGAACCAACCAGCCCGACTCAGCCCTCTCCTTGAGAAAAAGTTCCGGACCATGACGCAAGTTTTCGAAATAAACCGTAATTTTACGCAATTCTTAACTCAAGAAATGGCTACTTATTTCACTACTGTTTACGGGAATATTCGGGAAAATATCGCATGAAAATGATAGGCTCTATGCAGTATAGAGCTTTATGCAACTCTAACTTAAAATTTGCTGTTGAGTTGGCACTGGATAAGGGTATGCAGAAAGAAAGAAAGTCTGTAGCACAGACTGCACAAAACAGTCGGCTGCCTGAAAAGAGAACTGTACCACACGGGGGCCAAAGCTCCATTTTATACCTTGCCGGGTGCTACCTCGAGTACTCGAAGGGAAAGAATTCCTGTAGTGCGTCTACTTTCTGTCACTCTCGTCTTTGCCGCCCCGAATTTTGGAAAATCTGTCAGTAAAGATCAGGTTCTTTATCTTCGTCGCACCAGGGGTGCACCGCCAGAGACGGTTTATCTAACTCGAAGACTGAAGCTCTTCGCACCAGCGGTGCCCCGTCAGAGACGGTCTCTCGATGAGTCGAGACGCAGGGATAAAGGGAAAACTTATGTACAGTTTATGTACAGCAATTTACAATAGATACAAGTTCAGGCACTCGAGACAAATTAACGGCACAAATACACAAAACCACAAAAAGGTGGATCTGGCTAATACTAGGGGAGGCCCCTACTCGGCGTTGCCGAAGATGCGTAGCATCTCACCTTAGCGCAGAACCCCGCTTCCAGCTCCGGGGCCCGGTTTTAAAGCCCTAAAGGCCCGGCCCACATTCGGTAACTTCCAATCATGTTGCGCTCTTAACATGGTTGGTTCATCCAGGGCATGGCCAGCCCTCCAGCTTCCGTAAGGTAGAGCGCTCTCTCCACCACAAAATAAAACAAAAACACAAATATACATTCGTGCCAGAACGTGCTCTAATCGGTTCCGCGGGGCGGGTGGACACCCGTACTTCCCGGCGCGTTCGCGAGCGGCCGCGTTCCAAGAAAGGAGACGCTCCGCTTTGAGTGCCCCCAGCCGCGTTCCAATGACCCCCGCGAACGCTACCGATACCTTACACGCCCTTCCCAAGATTCTACAAAGGGCTCAAAGGCCACTTTTAGAATTATAACAAAGGGATCGGTACGGGTCACAAAACCACCCTGTGGGTTACATGCCGCGGATACACTAGCACTGGCACAAACAAAACCAAAAACAACAAAATGCACACGGGCACCAACGCAACATCACGCAAAATGCACACTTAAATACACACAGTGGCATGCCTGCCGTGCGCCGTAACACAGCGTCCAAGTTGGTGCGTTGCACCCAGTTCGCCTGCATGCACGCCGTCGTCCTGCTCGCGAATGAGCACACAGACACAGACACTCGCGACTGGAGCGTTCACAGCACTCGCCCAATGCCCACGTGAGCCTCCTTAGTCGCACCGAGCGTCCCTGTGTACATTCGAGCCACCACGTGTTGTCAGTAACACAATTAACGCCTAAACGGTAACTCACACATTAGGCTGGCGCCACAACGGGGCGCGAACTGAAAAGATGGTGCCCTCCAGGATCAAAAACGTCCCGGGTTTTGATGGGTCCAAACCCCTCACTACACGACGCACCTGAGGGCCCGCTCTCTCTGGCGCGCCGGTACGAACCGCGTGCTGCGTAAGGAACATCTCTCTTGCCGAGTTCAGCTGTAACAGTGCGGCCGGCTTTGCTGAACATAATTTGGCGTACCGCAGCACGGAACGTACTGTTCCACACGCCGACATTCACTGTGAAGGCTATGCGCCTGTCCCCTGGTACTTTGGAGCGTTTGGAGCTATTTGCACCGTTCCTGCACGGGCAAACATTTAAATCGCCGCTCCCTGCTTGATAGACGCTGGCCGGCTTCGTGGCATCGTCTGCTGCACGAGCTGACTCGCCGTCGCTTGACCCGAGCTTGCCTTGCGGCAAGTCGCCACTCATTTCCGGGTACTCAAATGACCTGGCCAGACACACATCGGGTGCGTTCCACAACTGTGTGGCGCTCTGCCCGGTCGGCCCAGCAAGCCCGCCTCCGTTCCCTGGCTCGCATGGAACGCTCTTTCCATCAATGACGCTACGGGGCCCTTCATGCCCTATGACCGACACAGTGTGCGGTTCCAGCAACGCTAGACTTTCTCCTGTCACTAGGTCCGCGATCTGACATCTGTCGTCGCTGACCGTTCCCTGCTGAGCTAAATGCTCTTTTCCGCAGCTTGCTTGAGACTGCGTTTTTGGAATTGTGAGACTCACTTCCAACAATCCTGAGCACGCGTCCGCGTCCCTGGTGTCATTTGGGATTGAGCTAACCTAGGCGGCCGTGTCGTCAGCGTGCGCGTTCACCGCCTCTGATACCGCGACGCTGCGTTCCGTCAGGCTGCTTTCTTGAACTGCGACTCCAGCTTCGCAGAAATCTGGCTCACCCTTTACCTCTGCCCGGCTGTCCTCTTGACCTGCGCCCGGCAGGCATATGCCGTTGCCTTCCCGCACTGGCGACCTCTCTGCTCGTGACTCGGAGCAGTTCTCCCTGGCTAGTTGGCTAGCTCTCCTAGACTCCTTGATCTTAGAAATCTCGAGCTCTACCTGCTGGCGTCTCGCTTCTAATACCCCCAAGACATACTTAACATCCTGAGGTTCTTCCTCGCGAAGCAGCGCCTTTCCGCCATTTACTTTCGCAAGTTGAGCCTGAAGGTCCGCTAAGCGCGCCTTCGCTAACTCAACTTGGAACCTCACATCGAGTGAGGGCTGGCATGGATAACTCTCCATACCGCCGTCTGTATCCCTCAACTGTCCTACCAGCTCGAATACATGCACAGGGACGCTAACAATGCGACGAAGGAAACTCACAGTTTCGATGCGTCGATCCGCATTGCCAGCTTCTTGGCGTCGCAGTCCACCGCCACTTTCACCGGACGCTGCGATGAACTGCCGTACGCCGCTGGTCCTGTGCCCACTGTCGTCACTTGCTGCGACCCGCCGGTGACCGTTGAGTTGTCGACGCGTTTTTATCCTTGACCGGATGCAGTCTCGCGTCGCTGGACTACTGCCGTGGTCCTTGCGTCCTTGCCGCCGTCTCACCGCAGGTCCTATCTCGAACGCTGCTGTTGCCTGATCGTCGCCTTTCTCCCTGCCGTCAGCCTTCTTCCTGCGCCGTCTTCCGATGGCCGCAGGATCCTGTCGACTGCGCCAGTAAAGATCAGGTTCTTTATCTTCGTCGCACCAGGGGTGCCCCGCCAGAGACGGTTTGTTCCAACTGGAAGACTGAAGCTCTTCGCACCAGCGGTGCCCCGTCAGAGACGGTCTCTCGATGAGTCGAGACGCAGGGATAAAGGGAAAACTTATGTACAGTTTATGTACAGCAATTTACAACGTACAGAAGTTTAGACACTCGAGACAAATTAACGGCACAAGGACAAACAACAAAAAGGGCAGAACTGGCTAATCACTAGGGGAGGCCCCTACTCGGCGTGGCCGAAGATGCGTAGCATCTCACCTTAGCGCAGAACCCCGCTTCCAGCTCCGGGGCCCGGTTTTAAAGCCCTAAAGGCCCGGCCCACATTCGGTAACTTCCAATCATGTTGCGCTCTTAACATGGTTGGTTCATCCAGGGCATGGCCAGCCCTCCAGCTTCCGTAAGGTAGAGCGCTCTCTCCACCACAAAATAAAACAAAAACACAAATATACATTCGTGCCAGAACGTGCTCTAATCGGTTCCGCGGGGCGGGTGGACACCCGTACTTCCCGGCGTGTTCGCGAGCGGCCGCGTTCCAAGAAAGGAGACGCTCCGCTTTGAGTGCCCCCAGCCGCGTTCCAATGGCCCCCGCGAACGCTACCGATACCTTACACTGTCAGTTGTCCTAATTATGTCTTATTATTTGTTCAATATTCGAATATTAGTTAAAGATGATATTCCCCAATATTACATCTTTGCCCGGAAAAGCACATTTATTCGCCAATTTAGCGCTGCCTGCGGCCCAGCAAAATCATTGATAAGATACCACCATAATGGGCCCAGGTAGACTACGTATTACATAGGGATGCGGGCCACGACGTTCGACAGGAACACGCACCGCTTGGGCGTTGGATGCGTTTTTGATTTCAGCAGCAATATTATGCAATATGTATCACGATGACGATCAGTCCACAGTTCTGCTCTTTATATACCTACCCTTTTTGCCCCTTTGAAACATAAACATCCTGTAAGGGGGACGCAGAGTCAGCGCGTAAAGTTTACTGAAGACATTACGAGACAAGCAGTTTGTTGTGCATGCAGATTACAAGGGAAGCAGGTCGTAATCCTGCTATCCGATAGTTCTCTACTTCTCATATCAAAGCCCTAGACACAGAGCGTGTACTATCGCGCTCAATATGAGTTGCAACGCGCGGTCATCGACCGTGGCTCGTTCCGTGGTGTGCCTACTCCAAACAGTCGCTCGGAATTCTGGGAGAAAGTGCTGTTCCAGGAAACAACAGCACCCCCGTTCAGGAAAAAGTTTCTCCCAGAATTCCGAGCGACTGTTTGGAGGCGGCACACCACGGAACGAGCCCCGGTCGATGATCGCGCGTTGCAACTCATATTGAGCGCGATAGTACATCAGATTGTATACAAACGTGTGCACCGAATTTAAACGTTGCAGAGCGCGTAGTGCGTCAAATGGAGAGCCGCGCTCATGCCCATATTTTTTATAAACAGCAGAAAATGACCAAACGTAACCTATTATTTGATGTGAAAAGAATTGAGGAGCGCTTTTTAAGGTTCTGCATTTATCTCTGCAATCCTAATAGTGTGGCGCGGGGGCATGCCACTTAAATCTTGGCTTTGAGTTTCCATTTGGGGAAATAATGTACTCTGTCCGTCATCAAAAACTCACATGTGCAACAAACAAGATGATAAAGGCCAAAAAGCCTTCGAATTTCATATATGTCCATATGTACAGCGAATGCTTGCGCCTGCATTTCTCCATAGTGACCAATACGATTTAAATAATTAGATTTTATTCGCGTGTTCTTACTAGTGCACTGCACGGGCTCGGGCCGGCCCGAAAGCCCGGGCCGGGCCGGGACATCATTTGTTTTGGCGGGCCTGGGCCGGGCCCGGGCTTGAAGTTGCGGGCCTGAGCCGGGCCCGGGCTTGAAGTTGCGGGCCCGGGCCGGGCTCGGGCTTAAAGCTGCGGACCCGAGCCGGGCTTGGGTCCATATAGAAACAGCTACTGTCCGACTATTCATTCACTATTGCAGTGTGAAGTACACAACTGCGGCATTGGAGCAGCGACACTTATGAGCTATGGGTTGTAGTATCCGCTGAGAAAAAAAAACTAAGCTTTATTCATTGACTTATTTATTTCTTTAATTGCACGCCGCGGTGGCTTAGTGGTCAAGGCGCTTGATTACTGAGCCGGTGAACCAGGGTTTGCTCCTAGCCTCAGAGGCCGCATTTCTGTTTAGGCGGCAAGCATAACAGCCATGTGCTTTGTAGTATCATTGCTCATTGAAGAAACTCATGTGGTCGAAATTATCCGGAGCCCTCTGCTTCGGTGTCTCTCACAGCCTGAATTCCCTTGGGCCCTTAAGACCCCAAAACGTAGCTTTTATTTTACAGCTATATTTTTCTCATGGAACAAAATTCCCAAACTAATGCGCGTTTGGTTTTCTTTTTGATCAGCTGACCGCAACGTCTTGTAAATGAAACAGCCACAAAAGCTCGTGAGAGTTTGCAAATCTGATCTCATAACAATATCTATTCCTCCTCGCTTCTTCAGCCTGGTTGACATGACAAGTGTTTTGCCCTGTAAGGTATCACGTGGTTCGCGCGTTATCTTCTGCTCCACCTGCAAGAGTAAAATTTAACCGGTCTTAATTGGTCATTTATCGTTCGTCATCCTAAAACATACCTATACACTATTAGAAATGCATTCTGGAAGGACATATTAGTTTAGGACGCTTATAGTCTTCAAAACACACGCCGTGAAATGCTCAAGCCATTTAGCTTTTCGTTTCTGCTGAAAGGCGACCAGTTCGGCAAAGAGATCGCGTTCTGTGAGATCGCGTTCACTAAAAAAAATATCATCCTACTGATTGCTAGGCAGCTTTAATGTTTATACTTCGCGAGCGGAAAAATATAACTGACTAAAATGATGGGGGAATGCAAAGTAGTCTATTACGCGCGTATGCAGCCCTTTTTATTTGGCTCTCAAAACTTCCGAGTTCATCTTTGCACACCTACACGAGATCACTGTCCAAAAGAGGGCCTGACGAACACTACTCTTTATCGCTTCCTTCTGGGTTAAAAGCAAACAACTTTCTGCAAGCCAAACTGTGGTTTCAGAAGCTTTGTCGGCCAGTTTCTTAGCGGTCTAGTAGTAGTCTACTTGCTCAGAGTGAGCAGTATACCTCAAGCGTTACTGTGAAACGGGCCGGGCCGGACCTGGCCTGGGCTTCATTCCGGGATTCACGGGCCGGGCCGGGCTCACTAGAGCGATAATTTAGCGGGCCTGGGCCGGGCCCGGGCTTGCAGCCGCAGGCCTGGGCCGGGCTCGGGCTTCAGGTCCCGGGCCCGGGCCGGGCTTGGGCCTCAGATTGAGGCCCGTGCAGTGCTCTAGTTCTTACTCAACGCTAATAATTCAGTGTTTTTCCCTTGCTCCTCTAAGTTGTCATCATTTGCTGCCCGCTCCTAAGACTCCTTGTAAGCATCTTAGACCTTGTAAGCAATATAGACCTCGAAGGTTTGGGGTGACCTATATTGGTATATTGTCACGTTGTAGTGACGGCAGTCCAGCGGTCACGAAAACACCAACAAGACTTGGAAACGAAGCTCTTTATTTGGGCTGACTTGCGCCCGCAAAAGATCTGAATCAATCGGCGGCGGCGTAAGCAACAAACGTGCTCGTCAGTCGTCGAACTACGAAAAGCCCGCTGCTCGCGGCATCGTTCAATTTAAAGCCGGCAAGGAAACTTCGAGACAACAGGTCGAGATCGTCTAGAGTAATCTGGAAACACGTAGATGCAGCTCGGCATGGCTGTGATCAATCGAGATTAGTCCAGTCGCTGCTCGCGTCACTAACACAATTGATAACACCCCTTTCCTGCGGCCTTGCGCGAACGAACGGACACTACAACGACACGTGGCATTACCCCCTTCCCAAAGAAGCATGGTCTACACCATGCACGGATAACGCACGGAATAAACACGGATAACGCAAACTTTGAGTCCTTTAGCGTTCATAATATGGCTTCAGGCGTACGACATGTACGACTTCCGGGCGTGTGCGGCGTCGCTGAGATGCTGTCGTGCCGTCGTTGATGACTTCATAGTCGAGGTCACCGATGCGACGGAGAACCCTGTACACGCCAAAGTAGCGTCGCAGCAACTTTTAACTCAATCCACGGCGGCGAACTGGCGTCCATATCCAAACACGATCACCTGGCTTGCAATGCGTGTCTCGTCCGCGCAGATTGTAGCGTCGGGCGTCGGTGTGCTGCTGATTTTGAATGCGAAGCCGCGAAAGTCTTCGGGCTTCCTCGGCGCGATGAAGGTAGGCGGTGACGTCGAGGCTGTCTTCGTCAGAAACGTGCGGGAGCATTGCGTCGAGTGTTGTCGTGGGCTTCCTGCCGTATACCAGCTGGAATGGGGTAAATCTGGTTGTCTCCTGGACGGCAGTATTATAAGCGAAGCTCATGTAGGGCAGAATGGAGTCCCACGTCTTGTGTTCGGCGTCGATGTACATGGATAGCATGTCTGCGATGGTCTTGTTCAGACGCTCTGCGAGTCCGTTGGTTTGTGGATGATAGGCAGTTGTCCTCCGATGGCTTGTCTGGCTGTAGTTTAAAATGGCTTGCGTCAGCTCCGCTGTAAATGCCGTTCCTCTGTCTGCGATGAGCACTTCGGGGGCGCCGTGTCGCAGCTTAATTTGTTCGACAAAAAATTTTGCAACTTCTGTAGCGGTACCATTAGGCAACGATTTTGCTTCGATGTATCGGGTCCTGTAGTCGGTGGCCACGATGATTCATTTGTTACCCGATGATGAAGTCGGAAAGGGGCCGAGGAGGTCCATGCCAATTTGCAGAAAGGGCTTAGTTGAAGGTGGTATGGGGTTCAGGAGTTCGGCTTGTCTAGTCGGAGGCGTTTTGCGTCGCTGACACTCACGGCACGTTTTCACGAAATGGGAAACGTCGGCAGCTAGCCGCGGCCAGTAGTACTTCTCCTGGATGCGGTGCAACTTGCGAGCAACCCCGAGATTCCCTGCAGTCGGCTCATCATGGCATGCCTGCATAATTTCTTGCCTGAGATTTTTGGGCACGACAAGGAGATGCACTGTCCTGTTGGGTGCGAAGTTCTTCTTCAGGAGGACATTATTGTAAACGACGAAGGACGACAGTTGGCGCTTGAACACTCGGGGGGGGGGGGGGGGGGGGCGATGCGGTCTTTCCTTTCAGATAAGCAACTAGGCTTTGCAACTCAGGATCCGAGCGCTACTGCTGCGCGAAACTGCTCTCGCTTACAGGTCCTAAGAAAGCGTCGTCGTAGTGAGGCTGCGGTGGGCGTACTCCGACGTTACTGCTATGGGCAGCTTTAAAGGCGTCAAGTCTGGCCGCGTTGTCGGCATCGTCGGTGTTGTCGTCGAAGTTGTCATCGTAGGTGTCGTCGTCGAAGTTGTCATCGTAGGTGTCGTCGGAGGTGTCGTCGGAGGTGTCGTCGGAGGTGTCATCGAAGGTGTCGTCGAAGCTGTCGTCGGAGGTGTCGTCGGTGTTGTCGTCGGAGTTGTCGTCGGTGGAGGATCTTTGTCCTTGCGCTTAGAAGCAACCTCACCTCCAGAGGCTGCTTTATTCAGTTTAACCTTCGGGGGCTGGGGGAGCGTCCACGAACGGCGTAACCATAGTTAGGAGATACAAAGCGTGGTGACGATATCGACGGGGAACGTGATAGGCGGCTCGGCGTTGAGCATCCTTCCCGACGCAAAAACTCCTCGATTTCGGATGGTCGCTGGCCGGGTCGGGGTTGTGGAGCGTCGTAAGAGAACCCTCGGATGCCCAGTCTTCTGTATGGGCAGTGCCGGAGGACGTGACCGGCTTCGCCACATTGGAATCATAGTGGGTGGCGCTGGTTGGGAGTTCTCCACTCGTCGCATTTCCTCGGCTGTACGCGTCGCTCGTAAAACGGGCGGGTTGGGGCGAGAGAGCGGCGGTCCAACGCAGCTGGCTGAGGGCGATAGGGGCTTGGGTGTCGGCGTCGAGGGGCAGTACGGCGCACAGCTGCGGCGTAGGTCACGGCTGGGGGCTCCAGAGGCTGCGTGGGTGTCGACGTCACATCCAAGGCCTGTTGAACCTCGTCCCGGACGACGTCAGTGAGCGTTGAAAGCTGCGGCTGCGTTCCTGTTGGCAGCAATCGTCGGAGCTCTTCTCGCACAACTTCACGTATAAGCTCCCGCAGGTTATCGCTGTTAGCGGTGTCCAGGCAGCTTGCTGAGAAAACGTGCTGCTGGCGGTCATACTGGCGGGCTCGGGCATCAAGAGTTTTTTCCATCGTGGATGCCTCTTCTACAAATTCCGCGACGGTTTTCGGTGGGTTCCGTACGAGGCCCGCAAAGAGTTGCTCTTTAACTCCTCGCATAAGCAGCTTGACCTTTTCTTCTTCCTTCATGCTCGAGTCGGCACGCTGGAAGAGACGTTTCATGTCCTCAGTGTACACTGCAACGGTCTCGTTTGGGTGTTGTATGCGAGACTGTAGCAGCTGCTGGGCTCTCTCCTTTCTCACGACGTTCGTGAAAGTCTTCAGAAGCTGCTCCTTGAAGGTTTCCCAATCCGTAAGGCTAGATTTCTCATTCTCAAACCAGACTCTTGCTGGTCCCTCCAAGGCGAAGAAAACCTACCTAATTTTCATGGCGTCGTCCCAGTTGTTAAAGAGAGCCACATGGTCGAACTGTTCCAGTCATTCTTCGGGGTCGGCACCAGGCGAAGCGTCAAAGGTTGGTGGCACCCGGGGCTGCTGAAGAATGATTGGAGTCGTCATCTGGGGCAAGCTCATGGTGGACGTTGCTACTGGTTTTCGCTTCCGCGTAGGGTCCGGCAGAATCCCGAACTCAGGTGCGTCCCCTAGCAGGCGCCGGCTTGCGCGGTGGACTGGAGTCAGGTCTTGCGGTGTATGACTCAGAGGCCTGGCGTCACGACTTGTAGGGGGTGTCCGGAACATGCGAGGCTACCCAGCGCCTCCACCAGATGTCACGTTGTAGTGACGGCAGTCCAGCAGTCAGGAAGACACCAACGAGTCTTGGAAACGATGCTCTTTATTTGGGCTGACTTGCGCCTGCAAAAGAGCTGAATCACTCGGCGGCGGCGTGGAAAGAGAAGTTTATTTTTTTCTAAAGCAACAAAAATATGAAACAAAACAGTTGAACACAAACGTTTGGTCATTCAAGCACATGCGCAGAGCCGCTGCACTGAGCACGTCCGAAGGGCAGCAATGAGGCCGACACTCGACCGCCCCGCAGGACGATGAAATATGTCGACCATTTGCGCAAGAACTCAGCCTCGCTCATTGACAGTGCGTCCACGCATGCTTGCTCAAAGAGGCGCGTGCGGAGCCGCTGCAACATTGCAAACATGGTTCTTTGCGGACGCCCATTTAAGGAAGCCGCTCCACGCTGCCGCCTCAAAACGAACATGCCGACACACAAGAGCATACTGCAAACAGTTCGCGTGAACTAGTGCGCGCGTCGAGGCGGGTTACAAACATCCGTGACACTAGCACCCGAAAGGTGCGCGCCACTACACAGTCGAACACTGCGTGCCGCAATGTTTCTAAGAGACCACAATGCGGGCATGGGGTGGAGGGCGCCACGCCCCACGCCGCAAGGCGGTCTCTTGTGGGCAGGACCCGCCAGCCTCGCAACCAGCCGAAGTCCCTGATATCTGCAGGAAGTGCAGGTGAGGTCAGTTGGCGCCAGCGCGCCTGTCTGGTTTTCTGGAGTTGTTCGCGGGTGAGCTCTGCTAACGTTAGTGCCTCACACATCCTGGAGGGCGGGGTTTCATCAACATCCATATCGGGCACGCTGGCAGACAGTGACGCCAGTGTAAGACGCACGTTAACGAAAAACGCCGGTGGCTGCTCGGCTGTAGGGCCAAACACGTGTTGTGTAAAAAACACTTCACGCGCTGTACCCAGGAAGTATGCAAGGAGTGTTCTCCCAGGATAGTCTGGGTTGCGCACAAGATCGCGTACACCTCTCAAGGCGAGCACATTACACATGGTGCGGATGCAAGGTACACTGAACCCACCCATGTACGACGGAAGGCGCATGAACAACCGTGACACAAGTTCGGTTTTGCCCGCCCAAACGAAAGAGCCACAGGCCGACGTTAGCCTGCGAGCAAACGTGCGCGGTGGGTTTGCGACGCGGGCGACAAAAAACATGCGGCTAAGATTGTGGACTTAACTATACAGCTGCGCTCTGCCATTGAAAGGCGGAAAGTTGATGCCACCGAGAGGCGTTTCTAAGCATTCGTGAGGAGGTTAGTCCAGGTTTCGCGGGCTACTTCTCAGCTGACGAGGAATACTACTCCCAGGACTTTCACTCCCTGCACCCACTCCGCCTCGCCCGCAAAGTTCGGTGTGAAGGTGCCAAACCTTAGCGCCTTGCTTTTCCCCTGTTCAATAGGGCCCCGGATATTTCGCTGTACTCGAGAAACAGCCGCGAAAAAGGAGGCATAGCTATCCTCGTCCTTGAGGAAAAGCGACACGTCGTCGGCGAAGGCCGAAACTTTGATTTGGCCCTGGCCAGGCAGACGGAAGCCGCGTATGGATGTGCTGTCGTTAATACGCCGGATGAGTGGATCCAGGCATAACACGAAGACTGTTGGGGAGAGAGGGAATCCTTGCCTTATGACCCGTGTGACTGAGGAGGGAGCGCTCTGGTGGCCGTTTACGGAGAGACGAGCGTTCAGGTCTGCCTAAAGTAAGCGCAGCCTGCTGACAATTTGCGGCGGGAATCCGGAGGCTTCGAGGACTCGGAACAGATACGAGTGTTCCACCCGATTGAATGCTTTCGCCTGATAGAGCGAAACAAAACACCCGGTGAAGCCCGTCCTGCTGCCAAATCTGAACAGGTCTCTTGTGAGTGCCAATGCAGAAAACACAGAGCGGTCAGGCACGCTGCTGGTTTGAGCCTGGTGAATTAGGTAAGGCAGAACCGTCCGCAATCTTCTGTCGAGTAAAGATGCGACTATTTTGTAGTCTGCGTTTAAGAGGCTTATGGGCCACCATGCTTGCGGGTCGGAGGGGTCACCGCCCGCTTTCGAAATGAGTATGATGCGGCATTCGCGGAAAGATTTTGGTCGTAATCCATCCGCGAGGAAGCTGTTGACCATGCTCAGCAGCGTTCCTTGGATCTGGTAAAAAAATGTCAAATACAAACTTGTTGGAATGCCGTCTGGACCGGGGGCAGACGCTGCATTCATACTCTGCAGGATGGCGTGCAGCTCTTGGCTTGTGGCTGGTGCGCAAAGGTTTTCATGCAGCTCTTCAGCTACCCGTGGCAAGTTTCCAAAAAACCTTTGTAGAAGCCCGTCATAACCACCTTGAGGAAGTAGCTAACTGTCCGTAGAGAACAGGTTCGAGAAGTGGCTTGCGAAGATCGTGCAGATGTCGGACGTGGTTTTGCTTTGGCTGCCGTCTGGGAGTGTCACGAAAGGGAAAGTAGTTAGTTAGGTAGTTATATGGGGTTTTATGGCGCATAAGCAACTATGGCTATCATGCGCCAAACACAAGGTTAGATGATGTTATGTTAAGTGTATAGAGGTTACATTATATTTAATTTAAAACATTGGCTTTCTTTAGAAACTTACAAACAAGTGAAAACTCGACAAGTGTTTGCTCGCCTAAAAGTTAGTTAGTTAGTTAGTTATATGGGGTTTTATGGCGCATAAGCAACTATGGCTATCATGCGCCAAACACCAGGTTAGATGATGTTATGTTAAGTGTATAGAGGTTACATTATAACAGGTTTAAAATTGGCTTTATTTAGAAACTTACAAACAAGTGAAAACTCGACAAGTGTTTGCTCGCCTAAAAGCAATGCGGGATGAAATGGAATGTGTTCATTGTAAAATACTGTAAAACATTTTTTTTCTAAGTTCTTCGAGATGCGAACAAAAAATTAAAATGTGATTTACCCTGAGCTCATCACCACACATTTCACACACAGGTTTGGCTTTTTTTGTTAATAAGAAGCTATGTGTGATGTGTGTGTGACTGTAAGGGATCGGCAGTGTACGCGGGGTCATCGGAACGCGGCTAGGGGCGTTCAAAGCGAAGCGTCTCCTTTCTTGGAACGCGCGCGCTCGCGAATGCGCTAGGAAGAACGGGTGTCCCCTGCCCCGCGGTACCGATTCGCGCACGTGCTGGCACGAATGTATATTTGTGTTTGTTTTTATTTTATTTTGTGGCGGAGAGAATGTTCGACTCCGCACGTCCTGGCACCACCGTGCGTTTGTGTTTGTGGAAAGGGCGTTTTGCCCTACGGAAGCTGGAGGGCTGGCCATGTTCGCGGTAAACCAATCATGTGAGCTGTGCAACATGACTGGGAGCTACCAAATGTGGGCCGGGCCGTTAAGGCTTTAAAACCGGGCCCCGGAGCCGGAAGCGGGGTTCTGCGCTAAGGTGAGATGCTAGGCATCTTCGGCTACGCCGAGTAGGGGCCTCCCCTAGTATTAGCCAGTTCCACCTCTTTGTTGTGTTGTCTTTTTGCCGTTTAATATCTCTCTAGTGCCTTAACTTGCATCTATTGTAAATTGCTGTACATAAACTTTTCATAAGTATTCCCTTTATCCTTGCATCTCTATTCATCGTGAGAGCGTCTCTGACGGGGCACCTCTGGTGCAGAGATCAAGCTTCAGTCTTCGAGATAAATCAACCGTCTCTGGCGGGGCACCTCTGGTGCAAGGAAGGAAGATAGGGGACCTGCGAAACTTTACTGTCGCAGCCGACAGGATCCTGCGGCCATCGGAGCGGCGCAGGAAGAAGACTAAAGGCAGGGAGAAAGGCGACGGTCAGGCAACAGCAGCGTTCGAGAAAGGACCTGCGAAGAGACGGCGGCAAGGATGCAACGACCACGGCAGTATTCCAGGGACGCGGGACTGCATACGGTCCAGAAAAGCAGCGCGTCGATAACTTGACGGTCACCGGCGGCGGACCAGCGGCGTGCGACAGCTCATCGCAGCGTCCGGGGAAAGTGGCGGTGGACTCCGACGCCAAGGAGCTGGCAATGCGGATCGACACATCGAAACCGTGAGTTTCCTTGGTCGCATTGTTCACGTCCCTGTGTTCGAGCCGGTAGGACAGCTGAGGGGTACGGAAGGCGGTATGGAAAGCTATCCAAGCCGGCCCTCACTTGATGTGAAGTACCGAGTAGAAGTGGCGAAGGCGCGCTTGGCTAATTTTCAGGCAGAGCTTGCAAAAGTGAATGGAGGAAAGGCGCCGCTATGCGAGGAAAAAGCTCCGGATTTGCAGGAGTTAGAAGCAAGGCGCCAGCAGCTAGATCTCGAGCTGGCTAAGCTCAAAGAATCTAGGAGAGCTAGTCAACTAGCCAGGGATAACTGCTGCGAGTCCCGAGCGGAGAGGCCGCCAGTGCTGGAAGGCAAAGGCATATGCCTGTCAAGCACAGGTGAGGAAAACAGCCAGGCAGAAGTAAAAAGTGAGCCAGATTTCTGCGAAACTGGAGTCGCAGTTCAAGAAAGCATCCTGATGGAACGCAGCGCCGCGGTGTTAGAGGCGGTGAACGCGCACCCCGACGATCTAGCTGCACAGGTTAGCTCTACCCCAGATAAGACCAGGGACGAGGGCGCGAGTTCAGGAATAAAAACTCGGTCTCAGGCAAGCTGCGAAAAAGAGCAGTTGGTCCAGCGTGAAACGACCAGTGAAGACAGACGCCAGATCGGCGAGCGAGTGAAAGAAGGAAGTCTATCGTTGCCACAGCGGCACACTGTGTCGGGCATAGGGCATAAATTGTCCCGTAGCGCTATTGATGCCAGGAACCTTCCATCCGAGGTAAAGAACGAAGGTTGGCCTGATGGGCCGACTGGACCAAGCGCGCAGTTGTTGAACCCACCCGGCGGGTGTCCCACCAGGTCCTTCGAGGACAATGAAATGCGTGGCGACTTGCCACAAGGCAAATTCGGGTCAAGTGACTGCGAGGGAGCTCATGTAGCCTCGGTGCTAGACGATGCCACGAAGCCGGCAAGTGCCTATCAAGCAGGCAACGGCAACGTCAATGTTTGCCCGTGCAGGAACAGGACAAATGGCTCCAAGCGAGGCAGAGTAGCTGGAGGCAGGTGCGAGGCCTTCACGTTGAAAGTCAGCGCGTGGAGCAGTACGTTCCGTGCTGCAGTACTCCAAATCCCGTGTGGCAAAAGCGGCCGCACTGATATGATTAGACGGGACAGGGGCTATGCTCCTTACGCAGCACGCGTCTCGTATTGGTGCGCCGAAGAGAGCGTCCCCTCAAGGGCGTCGCGTGATCAGGGATTTGGAGCCATCGAGTACCACAACGTTTTTGATCCTGGAGGGCACCAGCTGTTGAGTTCTTGCCCCGCTGTGGCGCCAGCCTAATGAGCATAGCGACCATTAGGCGTTAAACGTGTCGATCGAGACACATGGGGGCTCTAGCGCACACAGGGACGCTCGGTGCGACCAAGGACGCTCACGTGGCCGCTAACGGACCCCATATGAGTGCTACTGAACGCTCCAGTTTCGAGTGTCTGTTTTGTGTGTGTGCGCTCGTTCGCGAGCAGGACGAATGTGTACTTGGGGGTGGTTAATTGGGTGCAACCCACCAACTTGGACGCCGTGTTACGGCGCACAGCAAGCATGCCACCGGGTGTATTTGTGCAATTTGCTTATGTTGTGTTGGTGCCCGTGTGCATTTTGCTTTTGGTTTTGTTGGTGCAACTGGTCGCAGCGCGACAGCTTGAACTTCGGTCAATGCGTTGGATTTAAAGGTGTCAAACGCGCATTTGAATGTGCACGTTTTGTTTATGTTATGTCACCCGAAGGATGGTTTCGTGTCAGACACCGATCCCTTTTGTTTGTAATTCTAAAAGTGCCATTTGGGCCCTTTGTAGAATCTGGGGAAGGGCGTGTAAGGGATCGGCAGTGTACGCGCGGTCATCGGAACGCGGCTAGGGGCGTTCAAAGCGAAGCGTCTCCTTTCTTTGAACGCGCCCGCTCGCGAATGCGCTAGGAAGAACGGGTGTCCCCTGCCCCGCGGTACCGATTCGCGTACGTGCTGGCACGAATGTATATTTGTGTTTGTTTTTATTTTATTTTGTGGCGGAGAGAATGTTCGACTCCGCACGTGCTAGCACGACTGTGCGTTTGTGTTTGTGGAAAGGGCGTTTTGCCCTACGGAAGCTGGAGGGCTGGCCATGTTCGCGGTAAACCAATCATGTGAGCTGTGCAACATGATTGGGAGCTACCAAATGTGGGCCGGGCCGTTAAGGCTTTAAAACCGGGCTCCGAAGCCGGACGCGGGGTTCTGCGCTAAGGTGAGATGCTATGCATCTTCGGCTACGCCGAGTAGGGGCCTCCCCTAGTATTAGCCAGTTCCACCTCTTTGTTGTGTTGTCTTTTTGCCGTTTAATATCTCTCTAGTGCCTTAACTTGTATCTATTGTAAATTGCTGTACATAAACTGTACATAAGTATTCCCTTTATCCCTGCATCTCTATTCATCGTGAGAGCGTCTCTGACGGGGCACCTCTCGTGCAGAGATCAAGCTTCAGTCTTCGAGATAAATCAACCGTCTCTGGCGGGGCACCTCTGGTGCGAGGAAGGAAGATAGGAAACCTGTGAACTTTACTGTAACCTATGCGTAAACGACATAAAATTACTTCCATAAAACGCTCTTTATGTCGGCTTGATTTCCATTCTTTTAAAATGGGCTTTACAGTACGCAGCTTGTTGTTTCCTTCATTTTCCCAGGAAGCTTGCCATTTGGCTCTTAGTTTGCTACGTACTAACTTCATGTAATCCCTAGGAGGCAAATTCACATGTTTTATTTCCATGGTTCTGGCTTGTGCAGCACACATGTCGGCTCTTTCATTATCTCTAATGCCAACGTGACTGGGAACCAAGCAGAATTTTATAACATGTTTTTCGTGTTGTGACCTTTACTATATTGTGTATGATGCTTGCAATCAGTGGCTCCGTGACATTTTTGGAGTTTAATGCTGTAAGGACGCTCAGTAAATCTGTATAAATCATGCTGTTTTTGATGTTTTCATTTGTTATTTTCTGTACCGCAACACAAATGGCATAACACTCAGCGGTGAAAACTGTAGCACATGAGGGCAGTCGTACTGCATTTTTATTTTTTCCTTGTATTACTGCGCTTCCTACATGAACATGAGTTTTTGACCCATCAGTATAAAATGCAGTATAATTTCTGTATTTTTCTTGTAGTGCTAGATATTCTTGTATTATATGGTCATGTGGTGCACAGGTTTTCCTGAGGCGTGTTAGTGTGACGTCACGCACTGTGGGGAGAGTGTACCACGGTGGTAGCCCTTCGTGTCTAGGGGCGATATTTTTAATTTCATTTAGTATGTTCAGAGCTTGCATTTTTCTTCGAAGCGCAAGAGCAACGGCTCAACTGCGTGAGGCTTGTTGTTGAAGAGTATTCGGGATGGGCATTTCGTTACAATTGGGTAACAGAGATGTTTGGGCTGACAAAGGATTTTGAGGATGTATGTACAAGTTAGTGCACTTCTTCGATCTTCTAAGGAAGGTTGATTCGTTTCCACATACAGACATGCTATTGGTGAAGTTCTTTAAGCACCGGAAGGCAACCTTAAACCAAGATTGTGGATAGGATCCAGTCGTTTTATGTAGGACAGTCTTGCTGAGCCATATACTATGCACCCATCGCTTAACTTAGAGCGCACCAGAGAACGATATATATGTAATAGGCATGCCCTATCAGACCCCCAGCGTTTTCTTGACAGTAGTTTTAGCACATTGAGGGCCTGGAAAGCTTTTTTCTTTAAGCTGTTTATATGTGGCAAGAAAGTGAGCTTTTTATCGAAAGTTATCCCTAGAAATGTATGCTGTTGTTTGACAGTTAATGCGGTTTGGTTTAGATATAGTGTGGGGTCGGCCTGTAGCCCTCGTCTCAAAGAGAACTGAACCGCTACTGTTTTCTGAGGGTAAAATCTAAATCAGTTTCTATCTGCCCAGGTAGCCAGTTTATTTATTGTTATTTGTATCTGTCGCTCACAGGTAGGTATGCTGGAAGACGTGCATGCTATTTGGAGGTCGTCTATGTAATCTGAGTACATTATGAATTTTGGGATTACTTTTCCTATGGAGTTCATTTTGATGATGAATAAGGTCGTGCTGAGGATGCACCGGTACGCCAGTTTCTTGAATAAATGCGTTGGAGAAGGTTGCACATAGGCGGACTCTGAATGTACGGTTGCTTAGGAAGTCGCTCAAACAGCCCAACATCCTGCCGCGGATACCTAGGTCCGCTAGGTCACGGAGGATACCGAACCTCCACGTGGTATCGTAAGCGTTCTCCAGGTCGAAGAAGACCCCGATACAGTGTTGGTTGTGGATGAAGGCTTCCCGAACTGTGTTCTCAAATCGAACGAGGTGATCGGTTGTGTAACATGTCTTTATAAAACCGCACTGGTGTATATCTAAAAGTTGCTGGGACTGAAGTATGAAGGTTAGTCTGATGTTTAGAATGCTTTCGAATGATTTTGCTATACAGCTAGTGAGTGCTATTGGACTGTAACTGTTGGGACTAGTCGGTGGTTTCCCAGGTTTTAGGAAGAGTACTATGATTGCTTCTTTCCATGCTTGGGGGATTTCTCCACTCATCCATATTTTATTCCATAGAGGCTCTCTCTCTTTAGGAGAGCCTCTATGGCAGTCTCAGAGAGGTGAGCAAGCATGGCATAATGTATATTGTCTGGGCCTGGTGCTGTCATTTTACCGGATGTTAGTACTGTGTTTTGTTCCTGCATTGTAATAAGCTGATTGTAGTCTTCATGTATGCATGTTCCAAAGGGTAGTTTTTGTTTTTCCACTATTGTTTTGTGCTTTTGAAATGTGTGTATGTAGTTGGATGAGCTTGAAACTGTGTAAAAATGCTCACCCAATATGTTGGCCTGCTCTTCTAATGTTGTTTGAGTACCGGGTGTTGTTAGCATTGGAAATGTGAATGGAGTAAAATTTCCTGTGAATTTCCGCACCTGCTCCCAAATTTTCTCTGATGATATTGAGCTGTTTATGGAGGATAGGTACTGTTGCCATGATGCCCTTTCTGCGTTGCGTCTAATGTATCGTGCTTTGGCTCTAGCATTTTTGAAGATGAGCAAGTTTCCTGCAGTGGGATATCTGCGAAGGTTGCCCCAAGCCTTGTTTTGCTCCTTTTTAGCCAATGAGCATTCATTTGACCACCAAACTTTGTGTTTTTCGTGTAATTTCAGACGTTTGTGAGATGGCTTCTATTGCTGCAGATGTTAAGCATGTGACAAATGTTTCATTTATTTCTTCTATAGTAACGGTTTCGGCATATTCTTTTTCTAGTGTGGCCTTCGTTCTGAAAAGTGCCCAATCGGCGAGGTGAATTTTCCATCGCCGTGGCTTCGTAGAGAGGATTACTGTAGCTGATGTTAGCTTTAAAACCGTAGGTAAGTGATCACTTCCCCGAGGGTCGTCTAAAACATCCCAAATAAAATCCTTAAAAACCGATGGAGATGCAAATGCTAAATCGAGGCAGGTCATTTTTCCAGAGCTGGGGCAGCAGTACGTCGCTTTTCCCGTATTTATTAAACATATGTTATTCGAAAGAATGAAATCCTTGATGAGCTGACCCCTGGAATCAGCATGCTCAATTCCCCAGAATGAGGAGTGTGCGTTAAAATCCCCAATTATCACATATGGCTCAGGCAACTGTTCTAGAAGTTCTTCTAGATCATGCATGGCAATTGTATTGTGTTGTGTGGTGGTATGTACACAGAGCATACTGTTATCGTTTTATGGCTAATAATGTTAACTGCGACCTCTTCTAAGTTAGTCTTTAATAGTACCTCTCTTGCAGGGACATCGCTTTGCGTAACGATAGCGACCCCTCCTGAGAGTCGGCTAGCTTGCACTCGGTCTTTCCGGAAAATATTTTATTTTTTTAAGATATTTGTGCGCTGTGGCCCCAGCTTCGTTTCTTGCAGGCACACAGCTGTAGGTGCCATTGTTTTCAGCATATCCGTTATGTCTGTGTAGTTTCTGTCTAGACCTCTACAGTACCATTGTATTAGATACGCCATTGTGATAATCTGGGGATTGGGGAAAGTTATTTATTCTCAGGAGCAGTGATTCGTGGTTTCCCTTTCTTCTCTAGGGAGTCTCGCCGCCCCTGCAGCAGTGGCGAACCAGGAGTTGATTCCATCGCCACTTTCGTGGCGCTGGATTTCCGCGGAGACGCCGCGGATGTGTGTGTTTTAGATGTCGGCGGACTTTCGCTGACATCCATATCCTCCACGGTGGACGTGGAGGATGCTTCTTGGTTGCGATGGCCCGTGGCCTTCGCATTCGTCTTTTTTGTTGGCACCGCTGAACCAGGGCCTGCTCCAGCGGCAGAGTCTCTTGGGCCCGCAGGTGCCTTCTTAGAGGGGTGGGGCGACAGGTCCAGTTCAGCAGAGCTGTTGTGGGTGTCTGTCGCTGAGGATGTCGCTGCTGAAAGTGGGGCCTGAGGGCCTCCGGCGAGGATCGCGTGGTCTTCTGGCGACATTTTCAGCCCTGTGAACTGTACCACCGACTTCTGTGGTGGGGCCTTGGGTGTCGACACCAGGTCCACCGGATAGACCTGTGTGCCGACAGAAACTGAAGGCGGCAGCGGTCCCCGCGTCACCGCTTCAGAGTATGTCCCTTTCTGTTAGAAAGAGACGCGTTTTTTTGCCTCAAGGTAGGACAGGTTTTCTGTGGTCTTCAAAGTTATAATTTGTTTTTCTGTTTTCCAGACTGGGCACGACCTGGAGTACGCGCCGTGTGCGCCATTGCAGTTGATGCATTTTGGCGTGCGTTCACATCTTTCTTCTGTATGTGTGTCTTCTGCGCATGTGACACAAGTGGGTTTACCCCGGCAAGCCAACATGCTGTGTCCAAAGCGCTGGCACTTGAAACATCGTCTCGGATTCGGTATGTATGGGCGGACATTACAATGGAGGTATGCGGCGTGGATGGAGTCAGGCAGAGTTCTGCCACTGAAAGTTAGGACAATGTGTTTTGTCTTGATTTCAGCATTGTTTCTCGGGATGGTTATTCGTCGGGCAGCTATTACTCCTTGTTGAGTTAGTTCTTCCATTTCCGCATCGGTACTCTGTAGCAGTTCATATTCAGATATGACGACCTTTGAGTGGTTCAGGGTGCGGTGCGGGGTTACCTGCACACTCATTTCTCCAAGATTCTGTAATAACATCAGTTTGATGCTTTGTTCTTTTGTGTTTATTTCTACAAGGAGATCTCCGGTTCGCTGCTTTTTTGCTTTGTAGTCTTTGCCTACACAGTTTTTTAGGGTTTTGGCGATGACAAATGCAGACAGGTTGGCTACCGGTTCATCAGTGTTTGAGTGAACCATAAAAAACTTCGCAAACGTTTCTGGCTTCTGTGGATTCAATTTCTTCACATCGGTGCGACCCCTTTTTGGGGCCGCTCCGATTTTTTTGCACATTTATCCATGCGGCATGTATAAACTAAGCGTTCCTGATGCTTTGTCGCCTCTGATTCACCCTTATACACAGAGGAAGGTCCCGGGACTCTCCGCCTGGTAGACAGACGAGGAGCCCATCGGCCGAGGATTGACCACTTCCTCGACCGCCACCGTTCATGGTTTCTTCCCTCCACCTCTCAACCTATCGCCACGGTACGGATGACAGCTTCGCTATGGGGGCTAAGGGTCCGTAGTGGCGCCAAGCACCAACACCTCGTTACACAAGGTGCCCTCGGGGAAAGGCACAGTAGTGGGAGCGAATTCCTCTGCCGTGCCTGCGCGTACGTGTCGTAGCACAGCCGGGTCTGATATAGGTCGCCCGAGCTGGTGTGCGCGACTAGCTGCCCGTGATGACTGGAAGAGTAACACGTGGTAGCGTGCTTTAAGTTGAAGTTGAAGTTGAAGTTGAAGTTTATTTCTCGCTCTCAGTGGTACAAGTATTACTTACAGTATTACAGTATTACAAGTATTACAGTGGTACAAGTACAAGTATTACTGGGAGAGAGAGGACGCGGGGAAAAAAGCTGCTTGAATGCAGCTTGAGAGGCACCCTGCGCCCGCACTGCTGAGGCAACGTATTGCCTCAGTTGTTAGTTTACAAGACAGCTACAGGTGAGGCACTCGAAAACAATAAATAAAGTATCAACATGAATATAATATCTACAGTGGCACTTAAACATTAGTATCACAATCACAACAAAAAGCGTCATAAATACTCAAAAAAACCAAAAGCATCACATCAACCAGGTGTACAACAGCAGAATTCACACGTGTTACAGCTTTAATCACAGTTCGGAACAAGTTGTAATTAAATGTCTTCAAAAAGATACAAAATGGTTTTTAAGCTCTTTACCGTGATGCATTTTAGCGATATGTTGTTATTTTCTAAAATGTTTAGGTATTTCGACAGAATAAAAGATAAAGATTGCATACCGTATTTGGTCCGACAAAGAGGCAGTGGCCAAGGAAAATGAGAGCGGGTATCGTAGACGGTTGAATAGCGAGACATTTTTAGAAGTGAGAGAGTGGTTTCATTGTTAGTAAAAACCGCAGTTTTGTACATTGATAGCAATCTGAAAGGAAACAAAGAAGTGAACTTTAGAATGCCAAATTTAATGAAGTATGAATGTGTGTGGGTCTGCCTCGATACGTTTGCTATGAGTCTAATTGCCCGCTTTTGTACTGTTATGTACTGTTTTGTACTGTTAAGTAGGCTGAGGTAATCGCTCATGGCAAAGGTTAAGGGTGCTCCCCTTTGCCCTATACGCATGCGCTTGAGGGTTTCATTCAGTGCATGAGTTACCCGACGTCTGCGGTCTTGACCGGCCGCCACCAGAGTTGCCTGCCAACGAGTCTTAAGTGTGTCCCATGAATCAGTTGCGACAAAGCTCTTGCACGATGCGGCCAACGCCGTACACAGCGAGGCCAGGCTTTCCGTGTCTGCCAGCAGGCTCGTGTCCATACGCCACTTAACAGTACGTGGGGTGTCCTCACCGAAGTCGAGCCTGACTGACAAGAGGTGGTGATCGGAAATCACCGGTCTGCCGGTAGGGAACGCGAGAACCTCGCAGCTGACGATAAAAGAAGCGAGCTCAGGCGGAAAATAGAATTTGTCTATCCGACTGGCTGTTGCGCTCTCTCCCACGTCGCTCCAAAGGCATCCCCGTGAAGATGCACCCACGCGTCAGACAAACGTAACTGAGTCACGAGAGCGCGGGGGCACCGCAATAACGGCGACCGTGACCCTGTCCGCGGCCTTCACGGTCGATGTTAAGAACACAATTGAAGTCACGGACGATGAAAGTGGTTTAAGGATCAAGGAGGAATGAGTCGAGGCGCTCAAAAAAATCGGAACTGCTAGTCTGCCGTGCTGGAGCGTATACAACCAACGCAAGTACCCGCCGCTGGTTTAGTGTGAAGTCGACCGCAAGAGTGCGGCCGTCCAGCCCGAAAGTGCAATGAGCACCCGCGCGCAGGAAGGGGTTTACAAAAACGACACCAACACCGCACATATGAGAATCAGTCAACGAAAAATAAGCAAAAACAGAAAACCTGGTGGTGAAGTTCAGCACATCAAGAGAAGTACGGAAGTTGCATTCCTGTAAAAACTGGATGTCGACGCCCCTAGCCATGGCACAGTGCATCACCTCTCTCTGTCTGTCTACGGATTGAAATCCCCGAACATTAAGGGGAGGAGATGCACAACCGCCATGAATGCCAAGAGCACCGACGGCATAACATACAACCTAAAGAACGCTGCCATGGGCGGCGCTTGACGCGCGCGGCACTTTTTTGCTACAACGTTCGTTAACAGTCCCTTCGGATTCCGATGACTGAGGGTCGACACGTTTGTAGTCGGGTCTTGAAAAGTCCATATTTTCGGGGTCATCGGCGCTTGTGGCTTCGCTCACAGGTTGCTGCGTGGTATTGGCGACGCTCGCAGCTGATGCCGATGCCGACGCCAGGGTCGCCGATGGGAGGGTGTGGCTGGCTGGTGACGGGAAGCGCGCGTCATCCGCACCTCGAGGAGTCGTCGGCCCTGACGCCTGCCCGCACGTCAAGTCGCCTGTCAGGCGAAGCGGCGTGGCTTTGTCCGCCACCTTCTCCAGGTCGTCCGACGACACGCTCGACTCGTCGCCGCTGCTGCTCTCGGTGTTGAAGGAAACTGTGCCGGGTGGCGGCGGTAAGGGTTCCGCGAAAACAGCAGCGAACGGCTCCACCTCGTTTGAAGGCGTCCCCTCGTGCTGCTCCTTCACGGGCGCCTCCGTCGCGGGGGCGGACTCGGGCTCCCTCGGGCGGCTGCTCGTAGGGTCCGCGTCGGCATCAGACGTCCGGATGGCTGGTGTGCTCCGCGTTTCTGCGGCCACGTTGTCCCTACTCGGCTCCTTCCTCGACGCGGGGGCTGCCGCATAGGACCGTGGTCGCAGGCAGTCTGCTGTGGCGTTGCTTCCGCCGCAGCGCCTGCAAGCCGCTCCGCATCCGGCCGTGTCGTGGCCGAACACCTCGCAGCGAGCGCAACGCGGCGTTCGACACGCCGCGCCGATGTGGCCGTCCTGCCCGCAGCGGTAACACACCTTCCGGACGCCTCGGTAGTCAAACATGACGCGGTGGCCCTGGACGGTCAGGAAGTTCGGCACCGCCTGCTTCATCTCGATCCGGACCACGCGCGTCCCGTTGCCGACGTGACGACGGCCCTTGAGGACGGGAAGGGTGATGTCCAGCACCTTGCCGTAAGAGCTCAGTGCCGCCGCCAGCGCCGCGTCTCCCACGAACAGCGGCACACGAAAAGCCGTCACGTGGACCACGGCGGGACCCACGCAGTCTACTGGGACGGAAGTGCCATTCACGTTGAAGGCGCCTTCCCTGAGCATCTTCACCGCCGCCGCAGCCGAGGCCATGGCGACGCAGAGCTCCATGCCTCCATGATGCTGGAGGCTCTCTAGCCCTTTCGGGCCGACAACCGACTCGACGCCGTCGACGATGTCGTCAGCTGTCGCGTCGGAAGTAACTTCGAACTGGAAACAGTGCGCCTTTGGGGGCGGCGCACGGAACACCGGAGGGGCAGCAGGTCCCGGGCCTCCCATGACGTCACGGGCGGCCGACTGGGCTGCTGCTGGCACGAAGGTCCTGAAGATTGCTCGAGCACCGGCAAAGGCACGGCGCCTGGGCTGGGAGGCTGGTTGCGGAACCTCCGGGTCGTTGTGGATCCGGGGCCCGCCTGCACTTCTCGAAAATTCTCAGCAAGCCAGCGCCGAAAAAACACTTCGCTGGGTCTGGACGAGCGTGCGTGGCGGTCGTCGAACTACGAAAAGCCCGCTGCTCGCGGCATCGTTCAATTTAAATCCGGCAAGAAAACTTCGAGATAACAGGTCGAGATCGTCTAGAGTAATCTGGAAACACGTAGATGCAGCTCGGCATGGCTGTGATCAATCGAGATTAGTCCGGTCGCTTCTCGCGTCACGAACACAAATGATAACACCCCTTTCCTGCGGCCTTGTGCGAACGAACGGACACTACAATTACACGTGGCAATATATTACATGCTTTCATTGCGAGGAGCTGTCAATGAGCTGCTGCTTGTAACTTTTGCACATCCTTCAAATTCACAACTGGCCATTCCTACTCGCGAGCCTGTTTCTGCCTCAAGTCTGGTCGACATGTAAATAATCTTCCACAGAGGAAAACGAACTCCCGTCGACAATCTGTCCTGGTCAGATTTTGGCAACTGTCTTCCAAGAATCGCGAGCCTACGGTAGACTCCAGCAGATCGCAGTGGACAATGAACCGGCATTGTCTGCCATAAAAACTTTTTGTGGGAAAACTTTTTGCGTGTCGCCGGCCTTTATCATCTTGCTTTCCAGCGTCCAATTTGCCGAAGTATGTGAATTCGCTCGGTACCGTTTTACTTATTATGACATGTTACATTTTCTTTCGAAACACGAAGACAAGTCCCCTTGTCGAAACGTTGGCTCTAGCAAACTGAGGTTTTCCCCTCCCTTGTTCATTTTGTGATCTTACGTAGTCATGCGCACTGAATGTAGCGCTTTGGTGTCTGGGTACTAAATTATCAAACTAAGAACCCATTCTCAGTTGTTTACCAAGGCCCCATTGTTTCGCAACAGATGTTGCCGAGGTTGCACCATTAAGTCATTTGCCTAAGTTTTACCAAAGTAACGCTTTCGATTGTGAGTACATACATTTAAGAGAGGACAGTACTGATAGGACACCATCCTTTCAATCTTTTGCAGTCGTAATTTTTCAGTACTTTTTCTAAAGACCTGGGGATCTCAATAGCCCAAAAGTTCTAGCAAAAATTTCAAGCATACTTACGCATGAATCCCCTCCTTCATGGCCGCGCCATACATGCTTCAATCTGCTCTTTCCACAGGGAGGACTACAGCCATTACAATCTTACGCAAATGCCGAAATCCATAAAATCCACATAAAATATTTGTATTTTGGTGAACATTAAAGCAAAGTTAAAACCTATATTCGCTTTTAGCTCTGCATGGAGGGTGCGACACCCATGCGGCAGGACTTCGCATGCGTTGCGCAGTACTAAAAGAGTGGTGTAGTGCAGTTTGAAATTAAGGCTCGCATTATCACTGAAAAACGGTGTCGTTTCTGACTAAGTGTTCTGCAGGGGCACGATTGTGTATTAAGCGTTCAGCCCTCCGGCCCTACAGCAAAGGCATATGCCACGGAATGTCTTGATGCGCCTGGTGTGACATATTCGGAAATCAAAATAGCGAGACCAATTTGCTAGACGACCTTCGAAGTGTTGCATACTTCTGTTAAACGACTGATGAAACCAGACTGTTGAGGAGTTCAGTGGGTACAGTCGACTGCATGAAATGACTTCTAAATGTAAAGAATTAAATGTTCATGTAAGTTTAGTCATTTTTCTAGAAATAGGGACAGTAGTGTTTTGTTTATGTTTATAACGCACTTAGGGATCTGTACATTAGTGAACATGCTGAGCTAAATAATGCGGAGCCAACAGGTGAAACATCAGCTAACAATACACCAATTTCGAACAAAGCACCGCAAATGCTCAAATGTAAGGATATGTATACAGGACTGAACACTGTGCTACAAGACATATCCAGACTGGCTGTTCAAGCTTCTATATCTACTTCCTTGGCCTTAAAAACTGTGTACCATAGTTTTTTTCTGTTTCTGTGTAACAAGCTTATGTAGGCCATAGTAGAGAGAGGGCAGGTAGATGGGATTTTTGCGAGCACAAAGTTAACAAGTGTTGCTTATATATTGTCACGACCAGAGGAGCCGTGAAGGTAGGCGTCGGGAAGAACCCAAGACGGGGAGCCTTCTTTTAATTATAGAGCCAGCTTCCACGACACTATAGTGAACTAGAATACTTTCTAGTGGCGCGACCGGCAGCTGCTGGGGCCAGCTCGGGTGAAGCGAATTGACACTGACGGCCGGCAGGGGCGCTGCTGCGCCTTTTCCTAGCCTCTGGAGCGCGCGTTGGCAGGACATGCCAATGCGGTGTGTGGTTTAGCTCGCTTTGCGCGCGCGCTGTCGCGCAGATAATTTCACTTCAGCGTTCGTATCTTGCTGCTAAGTAGTGATAGCAGTGAGCAGGAACTTTGTTGCACCAATGACAGGGAATTTGACGAAGCTATGGCGATAAGAAGAACTGATTCCCACTGTTTTGCGCCAGGCTGCCCGCACCGGCTGTCCGGGCGCGGCAAAAGCATCGTTGTTTGCCGGACCAATATATGTCGGATAGCTTCGGTTGAGTATCATTGCATTGGGCAAATTTAAGTCTTAATTAGCTGCCAATAAAAAGTTTATTGTGATTCGATATTGAACTTCATGCTGCAGTTTCAAGACATATATATCGATGGAAAGCTTATTTCGAGTACGATTGAAGTACGCTAATTGCAGGTCCTAATTAAGTTCCATTAGTTAATTATGACTAAAACAAATTCGCGATACAGCAGCAACTCATATCGTTTAAAAGGTATCAACGAGTAGAGTCCAAAAACAAATGAAAACCACGCAAAACCGAGCTATCGCTCATCTATCTCGGTTGAGCCATGATTAAACCACTGCCACTTTGTTGTTTAGCTAAATCTTGTATTAACGTAACACTTTGAATGGTTCTTAGCTGTACATGCATCTCATTGTAAGATTGCTCTTGCAGGACCATTCATTCATGGTGTTATTCAAGTCATGACATCACGCTTTCCAGCTGAAGCATTGCCTCCTCTGCATGAGCCGAGAAGTTGAATTCTTTTCTGTCGTTTCTGTCAGAGTGGGAACGCCACACAAATGGGCAGCGAGGCTTTCAAAGTCAGTCCGCAGTAACTGGACTGCGTGTAACACTATGCAGTACCTTATCGCTGTTGAAGTACTTGACTCAACACATTGGTTTCAAGTATGTAATGACAAGCAGGGTGAGCCAAGACCCCGTGGAACATCTTTTTGGCATCGTCAGACAGTCATCGGGATGCAGTACTCATCCTACACCTCAGCAGTTCATTGCTACAATGAACTGTCTCAGCTTCAGCAATCTTGCACACTCTGTGTCAAGAGGAAACTGCGAGCCTGCTGTTTTAAGCTCACTCTTGAATGCAGATGCTGGTGAGCAGGACACTTGCTCTGGGAGGGAGAAACTGATTGACATATTTCTCGATGCCGGAAACTGGAACGCAGCCGACGCACTGCTCACAAAAGCTGCGCCTGACCATTCTTCCGTTGTTGAGGCATCAAGCGACAGCAGGCTAACCTTTTAAATTGCTGGTTACGTCGCGCGAAAGTTCGTTGCTTGGATGCCCTGAGCACGCTCAAACCATAGCTGCAGAAATAACTGCATTTTACCTCACAACTCGTCTGCATTTCTTCACGAAGAGCATTAACGGAGCCAGCGACAGCAGGCGTCTATGTTGTGTGCGTCCTTGTCCCGTTTTGCGCTAACTCACATACCGTGTCAAAGCGCCGCGTTGACTTAGCGCCTGTGTTGTGTGCGTCTTTCTCGGTACCTTGTCCCGTTTTGCGCTACCTCACATACCGCGCGTCAAAGCACCTTAAATTGAATAGGTGCTGAACAAGTCAATGGCAGGGTGGATTTTCGCAAACAAGTTTTTTTGTTATCATTTCTGCACTGAAGTCAGTTGCAAATAAAAGCTTCATATGGTGTTCATGCATGTGTACATACATTAATTTAATAATTATTACTAAATCAACAACGCCACCAAAACTCACATCATAGCGGTAAATAGATCATATCTACAAGCGCATTGACTTCTCTAAACCATATATGAGCTCAAAATGCAGCATAAAATTTAGCTTAAACGGTTTACTTCTGAAAGTGTTTGAGCAATAAATGACGGTGGGTACACACTCTAAATGGCATTGCTTTCGGGTTTTGATCTTCAAACCACAGTAATGGTCGCGCAAATAATCTGCTCCGCATGTGATGCTGACCGCTTGGCATTCTGCGATGGCGTTTCGCGCCAGAAAATCACTCTGCAAGTTGGAGTTTAGTCAACGACGCGACAGTAGGAACGTTGTATCCTCGCTTAATTACGTGGTTTTCGGACACGTGTTTTAATCCTTAACAAGGCTAGTCATTGTAACTAACAGGTGGAGAACAGCAAGAAAGAATAAATGAGCGATTATAATTAGTAAATGAGCTGAAAAACGCAAGGTAACAGACGAACTTTTCAACACTCCGCGAATTCCCGTGCCTAGGAAAAGTTGCGGTGGCGCCATCTGGTGGCGTCTGTTGGAAAATGGCTTGCCTGCGCCTCGCCGCTCGCGCCACTAGAGAGTATTCTAGTTCACTATACACGACACCGAAGAGAACAAGCGCGCTGCGAGAGCCCACCGCCGCTTCGTCGTCGTCTTCGATTCAGCGCGGAGGCCGCGCGGTGCGTTAGGCGCGTGGCATTATTCCCCCCCGCGAAAGCAAACATCGTCTCCATGTGGAATGGGATAGGTAGAGTGAGAGGAGGAGGAGCTAAAACAATAATAGGGGTGAGGTGAACTATACAATGTGCGCTAGATGAGATGCGGCGAGGGTCAAGTTCACACGTGGGGTAAGGGGAAAAAGGTAAGAAACACAGCGTGAACACAGCGCTCAGTCACGCGAAAAGCACGGCTTTAAGTGCACTACATGCACGATTTCAGGCCATTGACGCTGAGGGCCGATGATCACTGTTCCATGGGGGACAACTTCGTAGTTGACGCTGTTCAGGCAGCGCAGGACACTGTACGGTCCAAAATACCTGTTTATAAGCTTTTCGCACAATCCCTCGCGGCGCAAGGATGTCCATACCCACACGTGGTCGCCAGGCTCGTTGTGCACGTCCCTGTGCCGAAGGTTATAGTGTCGGGCATCGGCGGATTGCTGGTCCTTGATATGCAAGCGGGCCAGCTGACGGGCCTGCTCTGCCTGTATCACGAAGTGGCCTGCTTCAGGGGGGAGCTGTGCGTCGCCGTATGGCAGCATGGCGTCTAACATCATGCGGGCCTCCATGCCATACACGAGACGGAACGGAGTGAACTGGGCGGTTTCCTGCGTCGCGGTATTATATGCGAAGGTGACGTACGACAAGACCTCATCCCAGGTTTTGTGTTAAACGTCGACGTACATCGAGACCATGTCCGCCAATGTTTTGTTGAGCCGTTCCGTTAGACCATTTGTTTGGGGATGATAAGCTATTGTTGGTCGATGAGCAGTACGGCTAAGCGTTAAGATGTCACGTAGGAGTCCGGCTGTAAACGCCTTGCCTCGGCCAGTAATGATGGCCGATGGGGCGCCGTGTCTAAGCACGATGTCGTGCATAAAGAAGTGGGCAACTTCGGCGGTAGTACCTCGCGCAAGGGCCTTCGTTTCAGCGTAGCGGGTCAACTAGCCTGTGGCGACTACGATACACTTGTGGCCGGTCTACGAGAGAGGAAATGGCCCCAGAGGGTTCATGCCGACTTTGTCGAATGGTATTTGTGGCAGCTCAATGCACTGAAGCCGTCCAGGAGGCTTGAGCGTGGGTTTTTTCCGCCGCAGGCATTGTCGGCATGTCCGGACCTAATGCCTGACACTTGAAGTTAGGTTGGGCCAGTAATAGTCCTTCCAAATTCGGGATAAGGTGCGTGTAACTCCAAGGTGGCCGGAAGTTGGTTCATCATGGCAGGCAAGGAGGACTTTATCCCGTAGATCAGACGGTATAACGAGCAGGTACGTTGTCGGACTGGAAGTAGAGTTCTTTTTATTAAGCACGCCGCTCCGCAGGCAGAACGATGATAGTCCACGAGCAAGGTATCCAGGTATTTCGGGGCACCTACCTTCGAGATGTTCGATGAGCAGACGCAGCTCGGCGTCGGCACGCTGTCTGGAAACGAGCTCAGACGTGCTGACCGCTCCAAGGAAGCTATCATCGTCGGTGGTGTCTTGTGGAGGAGGTTCGATGGGAGTGTGTGACAAGCTATCAGCGTTGGTGTGTTTCCGGCATGACTTGTAGGTGACGGGGAAATCGAATTCCTGCAGGCGTAATGCCCAACGTGCTAGGCCGCCGCAAGGGTCCTTTAAATTTTTCAGCCAGCACAGCGAGTGGTGGTCGGTGACGATACAGAACGGTCTGCCATAGAGGGATGGGCGGAACTTAATAGCGGCCCAGACTACCGCCAAACATTGTTTTTCCGTGGTAGAGTAGTTCAACTCAGCGCGCGACAGTGCACGGCTGGCGTAGGCAATTACTTTGACGACACCGTTTTACCGTTGAACGAGAACGGCGCCAAGATCGACGTTTCTCGCATCCGTGTGTACATCCGTG
Source organism: Amblyomma mixtum (assembly GCF_055824585.1). Lineage (NCBI taxonomy): Eukaryota > Metazoa > Arthropoda > Arachnida > Ixodida > Ixodidae > Amblyomma > Amblyomma mixtum. Next base: position 129,961,705 of record NC_143019.1, read on the forward strand.
TCGGCATCTTTTTCGAAATGTGCCAGGATGGGCGGCGATTGGAATGGGCGTCGTCCCGGATTAGTAGTGTCAGAAGGCTGGCGAGCTTGGCGAAGTTTCTAATGAAGCGACGATAGTAGGAGCACAGGCCCAATTAAACGTCTGATTGTTTTTTTTTTTGTTGGCGGGGTCCGGAAAGGCAGCAACGGCAGCAAGCTTCTCTGGGTGATCTCGGATTCCGTCAGCACTAATGACGTGCCCGAGGAACTTCAATTCGGTGAACCCAACGTGACATTTTTCTGGTTTGAGGGAGAGGTTGGCGGAACGAACGGATTCGAGGACAGTCCTGAGGCGGTGCAGGTGTTCCGTGAGCGTTGCGGAAAAAATGATGGCATCTTCAAGATAAACAAGACAGGTCTGCCACTTCAAACCTGTGAGAACGGCGTCCATCATTCTTTTGAACGCGGCAGCAGCGCAGCAGAGCCCGAATGGGAGGACGCGAAATTCATACAGCCCGTCCGGTGTGATGAAGGCGGCTTTCTCACGGTCCCTCTCATCAACTTGTATCTGCCAATAACCACTCCTGAGGTCGACCGAAGAGAAGTACTTGGCTTGAAGAATTCGGTCGAGGGAGTCGTCGATACGCGGCAGCGGATACACATCTTTCTTGGTCACACTGTTAAGCTTCCTGTAGTGGACGCAGAATCGTAGTGTTCCGTCTTTCTTTTTCACCGGGACGGCAGCAGACGACCACGGACTACTTGGCGGTTGGATGACGCCTTCTGTGAGCAGCTCTTTGACCTGTGTTTGGATAGCATCTCGCTCCCGAGGGGACACACGATAGCGCTGCTGATGGATGGGTCGGGCTCCTTCATGCGCGATAATGCGGCGTTTAACTATCGACGTTTGTCGCACTTTAGACGACGACGTGAAACACGCACTAAACTCCTGCAAGAGGTCCTCGAGTTGCCTCTTTTCAGCGGATGGAAGGCCTGAATTTATGTCGACGTTGTTGCCCGCTTCGGCGTCAGCTCCAGGTGTGCCCTCCTCGCAAGCAAAGCAGTCGGCCACTTCCTGAACATGGTCGAGGTAAGCGATGCCAGTGCCACGCAACAGATGTCGATGCTCATTGGAGAAGTTGGTAACAAGGAACTCTGTCCAACCGTCATGAAGGCATCCAAGGCCTCTGGCCACCTTAGTGAGTAGGAGGGAGATATTAGACTCGACAACCCGGAGTCCCCGATGTGGCTCGTCACAGGTGACTCTAGAGAGAATGCTCGCACAAGGTGGCACCGTAACGTCATCGTCGGCGACTCGCAGGGCGGACCGAGAACCCTGGTGCGCAGGTTCTTCTGTGGCCATTGCGGTAGAAAACGTCGCCAAGCGATTCGGGAGGTCTATGATAGCACCGTGCTCGCGAAGAAAGTTGATGCCAGGGATGACATCGCGAGAACATTCGCGCAGAACGGTGACGGTGACGTCATCAGTGGACCGGCTACAAAAGGAGCCAAGCAGCGAGGGAGGCTTCAGAGGGCACGGCACCTGGCCTGGCGATAACATGCCTAAGCGGCCGTTACTGATGTTGCAGGTTCTGCCATTGTTTTTCGCCAACGCTACATCTTTCTGCAGTCCGGACGGGGCACCGCTATTCTTCACGCCTTATCAAGACTTTCGGATTGATGGCATCCAGCTCGTGGATCGTCTTTCGTCGACGACGGTGACGGTGACGTCATCAGTGGACCGGCTACAAAAGGAGCCAAGCAGCGAGGGAGGCTTCAGAGGGCACGGCACCTGGCCTGGCGACAACATGCCTAAGCGGCCGTTACTGATGTTTCAGGTTCGTTATTTGAATAATGCTAAAACTTTCAGAAGTGACGACCGCTTTTTGTTAGCCCTGCCGTGCCCTCGCAGTTTCCTGAATTTTTTGGTTGACTCTTGGTCTATGGTGTTGACACTGTTGGTTTCAGGAGATGTTGAAGAAAATCCTGGACCTAAAACCGCAGAAATGTTGCAATGAATCATTGATAATCGGGCTTCATCAGGTGCTAAGATAGATGCATTAAGAGCTGAAATGAACGTGAAATGCGAAAAACTGACCGCTACACTTAATGTGATTGCAGAATTGAACAAGCGAGTACAAACCCTAGAATCCCTTGTTCGTCATCAGGCGGATAAGTTGGTAGAGTATGAAAATAGAAGCCGATCCAATAATCTCTTAGTTTTTGGTATCGATGAGGACAAGGGTGAATCAGACCGCGACCTGAGACAAGCTGTTATTGATAATGTATTTAACGGAACCTTGGGAGTAGAAGTGAACACGATCGACAAAATTCATCGTATTGGGAAGAAAAAAGACGGTAGTAATCGGCCGGTAAACATGCATTTTTATGATTCGCGAGAAAAACAGTCTGTGATGCAGAACTGCGGCAAGCTGAAAGGCAGCTCGATAAGCATTAGTCAAGACTACGCTAAAGAAACTGTTGAATTACGAAAGAAACTATCGCAAAGCAGTGAAAAGGAACGAGCAAACGGCAACAAGGTGCAACTGGTACATGACAAGCTTAAGATCAACAATCATATCTACGTCTGGGATCGCGAAAAGAATGAACGGTGTCTGTACCGTACTGAGCAAGTTAAGGTTCCTCGATTCAAAAAGAGGGGAAAGACTGCTAGCCCTACATTGCTTCAGTTGCAAACTTCAGACAAGGCTTCTGACACGGAAAGCGATTCTTCTCGTTCATAGCTCAGAATTCTACTTGTAAACGCCCGCAGTATAGCAAATAAAGTAACTGATTTAGAGTATCTACTAATTTCTGAGAGCCCTGATGTATTGATGTTGACTGAGACATGGTTACATAGCGCAATTAATGACAGTAGTATTTTTCCTCCTGACTACAAGGTGTTTAGATGCGACAGAGATTCCAGAGGTGGTGGCGTGGCTATTGTTGTGAAAAGCACTATAAACGCAGTCGCCCTTGATTGCGATGTCTCTGAAACGGTCTGGTGCAAGATCAGCTGTGCAAACATGTGGTATATGTTAGGGACTGTGTAAAGACCACCAGCCACTCCGCCAGAATTTTTGGATGGCTTGAATGTATTTCTTAACTCCCATCTAAATGAAAACACAAGACTAATAATGACTGGTGACTTTAATTTTCCGCATATTAACTGGAAAAATCTATCAACGGGTAATGCAGAAATAAGGAGCGCCAATAAAATGATGCAGATCATGTTTTCACATAATCTTAAGCAAATAGTTAAAGACTTCACAAGAGTTACACCAAAGTCCCAGTCATTGTTGGACTTGGTTTTCATATCCGGTAGAATACCAGACTATACTGTATCAGTTGAGAATGATTTATCAGATCATAAGATGGTTTGCTTGAATGTACCGCTGCACACAAGAATCTGTAAGAAACCATATGTCGTGATGCATGTTAAGGATTATGGCCGTGCGAATGACACGTCCATCCTAGACGTTTTGGAAGAAAGCTTTAATGAATTTGAAATAGCATCCAACCGCGAAAGTGTAGAAGAACTATGGGACCGACTTAAAGGCATAATCAAATATTGCATAGATCATTTTGTCCCCACACGTATAAGGAAATCACAGTAAAAAAATCCATAGATAACTAGGAGCATCATAAACCTTAAGCGTAAGATAAAAAGGTTAAGGAAGAAAAAAAGCAGGGCAACAGAACTTTCAATAACCATTCAAATGCTAAAATCTGCATTGGTGGAGTCGAAGAAAACGTTCTTCAATAAAACGCTTACAAACTTCCTTAAAAGCTCGCCACAAAAGTTTTGGCGATATTTCGCAGATAGAAAGAATGAAATAGAACAGATAGTGGATGGCGACGTAGTCGTGACAGAAAAGAAAGATATTGCAAACGTATTTAATCATTTTTTCCAATCAGTTTTCACGAAGGATACATGTGACAGTGACGGTGATACTTTAGTCTGCGCAATACAATACCCAATGGAAGACCTACGCATTACAAGGGAGGGCGTGTTCCAGCATTTGCTTAGGTTGGATGCAAAAAAATCGCGTGGCCCAGATGAAATACCGACGGTATTTCTTCAACGGTACGCTGAATGGATGTCGTATTATTTGCAGCTTTTATTCGAAAAATCTTTGCGGGATCATTCAGTGCCTCAGGACTGGCGCGATGCCACCGTTGTTCCGATATTTAAAAGTGGCAATAGGCTATGTGTAAACAACTATAGACCGGTCTCGCTCACTTCTGTGTGCTGTAAAATCCTAGAGCATGCAATAGCAAAACATATTCTGTATTTTTTAGAAAAAAATAATTTATTATGCCCAGTTCAGCACGGTTTCCGATCTGGCCTTTCGAAGGTGACACGGTTAATCGAAACTGTACATGATCTTTGTACAGCTACAGATGAATGCCAACAGATAGATGTTGTATGTATAGACTTTGCGAAGGCATTTGATAAAGTTGCACATCATAAACTACTTCTAAATTGAGAAGCCTAGGAATTAGTGAAACTGTAGTATTGTGGATTCAGGCATATTTAAAAAACCGTTATCAAAGGGTACGAATCGGGAAAAGTGAATCGGAGAAGTGTGAAGTTGTGTCTGGAGTGCCGCAGGGGTCTGTTTTAGGCCCACTATTGTTTTTATTGTATGTTAATGATATTCCTTCTAATATTAACCCGCCTGTAAAAATTAAACTATTCGCCGATGATTGTCTAATTTACACGCGTGTAACCTGCGCGGAAGATCAGATTAAACTAAATAAATGCCTGCAATCATTAAACTCGTGGTGCCAAAGATGGGGCATGGTAATTAACTACAAAAAATCTACATACACTCACGTAACTAAAAAACAGAACGTGATGAGATTTGAATATAATATTGGAGAAAATACCTTGGTCGAGGTACAGAGTTTCCGATACTTGGGGGTGACAGTGACTCATAATTTAGACTGGCGTATTCACATTGAGAATATCTATTCAAAAGCATATCAGAAGCTTTGCTTTCTTAGGAGAAAACTTCCAAACGCGAATAGAGAAATTAAGTTAGTCGCCTACAAAACGTTTATACGACCAGTTCTGGAATATGCGAATGCTGTGTGGAGCCCCCACCAAAAATGCCTAAAAAAGAAGGTAGAAAGAATACAGCGGATTTCAGCTCGTTTTATATGTTCCAAGTATCGCCGTACTGACTCGGTTACAAACATGATGCAGCAGTGTGAATTGGAAACGCTGGAAACTAGAAGAATAAAACATCGACTCAAACTTTTTTTCCAGATAATGCAGGGGGCATTAAAAATAAATAAAGAACATTATTTGAAAGCGCCTCTAAAACGTGGTTCCCGAAAAAACCACAGCAGGGTACTACAGCCTATTAACACACGTACGGATGTGTACCGGTATTCGGATGTGTACCGGTATTCCTTCTTCCCTGATGTAATTGAAATGTGGAACAAATTGCCAAGTGATGTTGTGGATAGTGCTAACGTGCAACAATTTGAGCTAGGTGTTCATATGTTTTTGAGAAATGGTGCACAAATATTGAACTCTGACTCATGATTGCTCATTGAAGTGCTTATGAAGTGTATTTGTTTTTGTTCCCTCCCTGTAACGACCCTCTTTTGAGGGTTAACAGTATGACCAAATAAATAAATAAAAAGTGGCGACGAATGTGCAGCCTCGAACCGTAACCCGGGCCGCACACGTACCGAGCGGTGCGACAACATGTCCACCGGCGGTACGTATGTCGGGGCCTTCCCAGGGTGTCGTCCCTTTTTTCAGGGCTGTCGCAACTCGTCCGCTAGCGATAGAGTAATCTGCGCCCGTATCGACCAACGCGCTGACCTCCTTCGTGTCGACGAGAACAGGGATATCCAGAGAGACTGCCTTCAGCGCGGCCCGTCGATGGCTGTTGAGGATGACTCAGTCGGTGCGACGGCAGAGGCTGGTCGGTGACTGGGGTTGCGTCGTCGGGGCGATTCACGCGGCCCATTGGGGAAAACTCTTCGGCGATGCGGCGTTCTACGTCGGGGCGATTGGTTCGGTGCAGCGGCGGAATCTGGTCGGCGATTGGGGTTCCGGCATCGGGGCGATTCGAAAGGCGCGTCGGAGAAAACTGTTGGGCGAAGCGGCGTGCGACGTCGGGGCGATTCGGTTGGTGAGGCGGTGGAAGGTTTGCGGCGGATCGGTGTTCGGCGGCCTCGCCTGAGCTAGTTCCTTATTCCGTTAAGTACTGGCTCACACTGGCAATCTTTACGGAATAACGGAACGGAATTAACGGAATAACGATTCTGGGGAGGAGTCGCGATCAGGTGGCACGTGAAATTCCTGAGGCTTTTATCATCAATAAGAAGGGAAACACTTGTGTTACCGACTCTTCAGTATCCCTCCCTAGAAATGAAGTGTCCTTTCTTGACAGTTTTTTGTGACGTCATGTACTCTGCATCTTTTCAGCCCTGCATTTCTAGCGGCCGTCTGTTGTTTGTTTAGGCGGGTTGTTAATTTTGTTACTGTTTTTTATTTTTCCGTTTTGTTGTTTTTTCGGGTTCTTACTGCTTTTGCTTAATGCGTTTGACTCTGGCTTTGCTACGATTGTAATTTCGTTTTAACTGCTTTTGTTTCTCATGTTTGACTCTGCTTTTGCCACGATTGTTTGACACTGCTTTTGCTACGAGATGGCCTCCTCTAAGTTCTGTTATCAGAATCTTTTTGTTTTTTCTGCAGAGGTTAAAGGTTTCTTGTCTAATATCCTGATGTTGCTGCTTTTTTCCACGTGTTGGGTTAGGAGCGATAATGCGATGAGTGTCATGCCTGAGCTGTATGTTTAAATATGCCACCTTTCCATGCAATAAACAGTTGGTAGTGTGCGCATGTGGTGTCCCCTCTCTTGTTAGTGTCCTTGTTGCGCCGCCGTTCATTTCATCATGCACCAACTCGCCCCTCAGGCCATTCTTCCTAATGGATTCTGTCGAATGGAAGTTCCATTAGAGAGCTTTTAATATACCTCGTTTTGTTGTCGTTCTCTTTCTCTAGCCTCTCATGCGGACGGGTCTCACTGCGGCGGCCTCTTGACCTTGGGCTGTAGACGAGTTGTCTTTGTGGGCGATAGAAGAAAATAAACCGAAAAACTATTGACTGCTTCGAGCCTGCATTTTTTGCGTTTTAGAGTTGCGCATAATACAAAAGACGAGGTTGTTACGGGCCGCGAAAAATGAATTGACCAGTTTTAATTTCTTTTTTCCAGAGAGGCATCGACCATTCAGTACGGCAATGCACTCAGTTTGGGAGCCTGCAGCTGAGAACAAGGGTGCAATAACTGAGAACAATAGAAGACAATATTTCCAGCAATAATTCCTAGCCACGGTAAGGAGCATTTTTCATACGGAAAACTGAGTCAAATGTAAGGGTCGCTTTCTGTAAGGAGTGCTTGAACATTTTGTTTAAAGACCATTTTGGCCTTGGAATATATGTGCCACATTGATCACGCTTACTGCGTCCTATTCCTTCTGCAGTTTCTTGGTTAGTTCTTCGTTACATTCAAAGCGGCATAAAGGACCACTGCACATTAATCGATCCTCTAGTTCTCGAAGTATCAAAGCGTACCTTCTACTCCCTCCACACAGAAAAAGAAAATAAATGTGGAAGAGGTGAACCCTGCTTATTTTTTTTTCCTTCCTAGGTGACTTTATTATCATGAGATCGGGTCTGCAGTGTTCGCTTCCTACTAGGTTTATTGGATTGGCTGTAATATGGTCTACGTCCTAGCACTCCGTTTCGTTTCCCAACCGGTGGGTTATGTTTTTTTTTTCCGCAAATTCCTGATTGCATAAATAGAGTTTGTAGTGGTGAGGTTAATAGAGGTCTCGGTGCGTTAAAAAATGCAAACTCTTCTTTGTATTGGCAGTGTAATAGGCGGAGAAAGGAAACAGACAACTTTTCTTTTTCCGGACCAAGGAAAAAATTGATGTCCTGAGGAATTTAGTTGCGAACAAAATTTCACTTCTTATGCTTTAATTTCTCACGTTTCAGCTGCGAGGAAGCTCACAACTGCGTTAAACATAGAGTACATCACAATAAGGGGGAGGCCTTTCTTCTACAGTTAACTTAGGCCGATGATGATGATTATGTGCCTGGCAGAGTGATGCCGCTACAGAGGCGCTGCTTCTCATAATTACATTTCATTACCAATTACTTTACCGTCAGGGATGTCAGACTTCTTTGCTGCCAATGCAGCTGATTACTGCCTCTGTAACAAACAGTACTGACACTACCGTTATTGAGGTCATAGGCTTCCTCATGTATTTTTTACAGTTTCCGTTGAGCTGGGTTTATGTTACATCATTCAACTAGCTTTCATTGGATTTAAGTACGAAGCATAGTTGTGTGGTCCTCAAGCCCAACTGCGATATGGTCGAATTAAAGGCGACGAATGTAGGCGGGAAGTACGAGGTCTGTTAGAAAAGTATCCTACATTTGGCTGAAGAAAAAAAAAACTGGCATAACTGGCGCGTTAAAAACCTAATCACCTTCAAAGTAGTCTCCTTGGGACTCCACACACCTCTCTCAGCGGTGCTGCCATTGATGGAAGTATTCCGAAAAGACCCCTTCCGGAATGGAGTTTAGCAGAGCTGTCGTTGCAGCCATAATGTCCTCTCTTGTCTGAAATCGCGCTCCTTTCAATGGCCTCTTGATTTTGGGAAACAGCCAGAAGTCGCAGGGGGTCATATCAGGAAAGTAAGGAGTCTGTTGAACTACAGGAGTCTGGTTTTTCGCCAGAAAAGTTTGAATCAAGTGCGAGGAATGTGCAGGAGCATTGTCGTGATGGATGCGCCAATTTCCTGTTGACCTCAACTCCGGTCTCTTGCCCAGCACAGCACCACGTAGGCGACGGAGGACACCTCTGTAGTACTCTTTGGTCATTGTTTGACCCTGAGGGGTGCGTACTGGTGGTGTGCCACACAGAGGGAGTCAAAGAAAGCAGTCAGCATCACTTTAACATTGCTGTGCACTTGGCGGGCCTTCTTTGGTCTTGGTGACGTGAAATGAAGTGGAATATATAACGAACACTGGGTCATTACGAACGAGGGAGGTGTTGCTTCATCAGTACTAGGGTAATGGTGATGCATTTAATACACAACGAACAAATGTGGCCGCAGAAGCCGGTTATAGCGAACGAGGATGTACTGTAAACCCGCACCCGCAGAAAAAAAACGCGCTGCCAGCAAGCGCGGAAACGGGAGAGCTTTTCTGAACCCCCGTGGCACAACCTCAGAAAAAACAGGCAACCAATAAAGGCAATAAATGGGTGGAATAACCATAGACAATGGCGGCCAATCGCACTCCGATGGCCTATGCATGGTTAATCATTGCTTGCATGAGTGCTGGCTGGGCAAATCTCCTAAATTAGATGGAGAAGCGTGGTGGGCGCGACACAGGGGCGGAGCATAGTCGGGTACCAAACAATGGCAGCGATTTGAGAAGGTTAAATGCCCCGTTGGCCTCGCTGGTCACGTGGTATGCGTCGCCTGTGGCTGTCCACTTCTGTGTGCTTTCGCGAGCATGCAGCGTGCAGACAGTGTGGCTACCACGTTCCGTGTGTACGTGAGCTTCACTGCTTTCGTCGCTACATAAGCCCAGGAACTACAGATGACACTGTCAGAAGTCGACGTGATCAGACTGAATTTCCGTCAACACGAAGTTGAGGTACAGCTGGTCGGATGTCGCCCGGGATGACGTGGTTCGTGCGGACGCCAACATCGCAGTGCCGTCCACCGAATAAGACAGTGTAGCGAAGCACGAGCGCTCCCCCATCTCACCACAGCTGCAGTAATTGCTTGAATCGAGATGGTTAGGAGTGTATCGAGAACATGAAGCAGACTGTCGTTCGCAAGCGTCTCTTCACGGAGAACATGAGCGCGCTGGAGACCTTAGAAAGTTCTACGATAGGGTCTGCTTTGATTAAGTAGAGGCACATAACGCACTTTGAAAGAAATAAATGCGACTTTACTCCGACATAAAACTTTTGGGTGCATTACGGGAAGTCCACTTAGTACGAACTTCGGATACAACGAACGTCAATAGCGTGACTCTCATGTTCGTTACAAGTGGGCACGACTTATATTTCTTTCAAAGTGTATATAGTTGGGCGAGTTAGTAAAGCATACACTCAATTTTTAAAGCGCCAGGGAAAACAAGTGACTACATAGCTGTTGAGAACAAGTGGTACCCACAGTTAGCTTTATTCAGAAACTTTTTTTGCACAACGACCCCCCTGCGCAGTCGCGGTCAACACTGACTTGAACAACGTAGTCTCCAAAGGCAGAACAAAATGAGGTAACAGTCGCCAACATACATTAACAACGCAGCGCACATCCAAGGCGCGTTCACCACAAAGCTTGCGGCTTGCTGCCCGTTCGTTCGGCGCGGAAGCTCTGCTGGTGTTCGTGGCATCGGGTTTGTTGTGAGAATTCCTAGAGACTCCGAGCGATTTGTCTAACGGGATAGGCGTCGCGCCTAACTGGCGATGGCGTTCCGCGGACTCCCTGGCAGGCTGCTGCACGCTGTCGCGTTCGGTTCTTAAAGGCGAGGCTTAAGCGGCCTCCAACCTTTTCTCTTACTAATTCTGCACATTAATTTTTAGCTCCACCGTTCTGCTCTGCCTGTCTAACTCATTGATCATGCTTTGTAGTTCATGTCATGAGTGACATAACAAGGCAATGTTATCAACGCATCGCAGATTACATAAGTATTCTCTATTAACCCTTATCCCCTACTGTTCCCATTTCAGGACCCGGAATACCTCCTGTAAACAGGCGGTGAATAGCACTGGCTAGATTGTGTCTCCCTGCCTAACACCTTTCCTCATTGCAATTATATTGCTGACTTTACGGAGGACTATGGTAGCTGTGCAACCGGTATAGATATCTTCCAATATTTTCACGTAACACTCTTATACACCCTGATTGCGCAATGCCTTCATGGCAGCTGAGAGATAAACTGAGTCAAATGCTTTCTCGTACTCAGTGAAGAATGTATACAGGGGTTGGTTATATTCTGCGCATTTCTCCATCACCTGATTGATAGCGTGAATATGGTCTATTGTCGAGTATCCTTTACGAAAGCCTGCCTGATAATTTTGTTGATTGAAGTCTAAGGTTCCCCTGACTCTATTAGCGATGACCATAGTATATACCTTGTAGACAACGGACAGTAAGCTGATCGGTCTGCAATTCTTCAAGTCCTTGACGTCCCCCTTCTTACCAGTTGAGATAATATTGGCGTTTTCTAAACTTCAGGTACGCTCGAGTTCACAAGGCTATGAGTATACAGGGTGCCTAGTTTTTCGAGCACAATCTCTCCTGCGTCCTTCAACAAATCTGCTGTTATCTGATCACTACCAGCTGCTTTATCCCATTTGCATTGCTCCTAAGGCTTTCTTAACTTCCTCCTTATTTACTGGCGGCATGTCTCACTGCTGTGATCTACTGTCCCCATCATTAGCGTTCTGATTGCATTCGCTACTGCATATGTTTGTGTAGAACTCTTCGGCTTGTTTAACTATCTGATCCATATTAATAATTACATTGTCCCCGTTGTCTCTTACAGCATACATCTGGTTTTTACCTATGCCTAGCTTTCTATTCCCTGCTTTCAGGCTGCCTCCGTTCTTTAAAGCATGCTCGATTTTCTCCATGTTAGACAACTTCGTTAAGTCAGCTACCTTGCGCTTATTTATTAAATTTGATCGCTCTGCTAGTTCTGTCCTGTCTGTGGAGTTGGACGTCCTCATGTTTTGCCGTTTCTTAATCAGATCTTTAGTCTCCTGAGATAGCTTCCCGGTATCCTGTCGAACCATCCTACCGCCTACTTCTGCGGTGCACTCCGTAGCAGTAGCTGTGAGATTATCATTCATTGTTTCAACATTACGGTCGTATTTTTCAATCAAAGCGAAAAATGTGTTCTGCACTGAAATCCCGAATTTCTATACTTTTCCTCTTAGTGATAACACGTTAATGGCCATCCGCTTCACTACTTTTCTCCGTTCCCCCTTCAAATCTAACCTAATACGAGACCTTACCAATCTTTGGTCGCTATAATGGACCCTTCCGAGGACATCCACATCCTTTATGGGGCCAGGGTGAGCGCACCGTACGTTGTCTATTTCATTTTTATTCTAACCATTGGGGCTTGCATACCCCTGCGACGAAGAGGAAGAGAAAAGACTTTCGCCTGCGCCAAGGCAGAGGAAAAAGTGGGGGATCTCTTTCAGTGGAGCAGTCCATTGCTATAGCGTGCGCCGCTTACAGAAAACGCGCCGGTGCATTTTTTTTTCTGCATTCTGTACGGGGATTAGCAGCGAGAACTGAAACGATCTTTTCCCGGTTTCCCGATGCCGGTCGGCTGCGAACGTTACATCGAGGCTCCCTATACCCTACCACTCCGCCGCGGCAAGCAGCGTGCGTGCAGTTGCTCAACTGTGCAGTCAAACCCGAGGAACTTCCCAGCCAGTTTTGGTTCGAGCGGTCTCTGATGATGGACTTCTGACTCTTCTTCAAGCGTCAGTTGGTGTCTGACGGAGTTTTATCCAGCTGCCCGGCCGAAGATTCTAGTGTCTCACGTGACAATGCTGCAGCTTTTGACCAGAATGATGCAAGCTTTCATCAGTAGACAGCAGCTGATGTCGTCGACTGCACTGACGGGACTCCACCAACAGTGAGCTTCCGTGATGTAATAAGCCATGATAACTTCCTTTTTTCTTGCTTGGGAGTAAACTGCGTTTACAACAGCAATAAAGCAACTAACCTGTCTCAAGAATATGACTTCGGAGACTTTCTAGGCAAAGCTGAACTCACAGGCATGTCGGACTGTTTGAAGTTACGCCTATTTACTAACCCATGGCCGCAAAATACGACGTTAAGATGTAACACCTGACAAGAAAACTTTTCGCTTACAATGACTGGCATATTACTTTTCCTTCGAATGTTCACCGGGGTACTCAAGGCAGTCTTATCGTGCGCGCTTTCAGTAACTATTGAAAAATGCACGAGGCGTGCAGGGATCACGTAAAATCGCAATGGAACCAAGAGGCAATGGTTGCATCGCGGAACTTTATGGATGTGATGACTGCCAAGCAGCTACCCGTTCTACAGTAGCTAAGCAGAGCACTTCACGATCAAGTTGAAAGGAACCGCGAGAAACTACTTCCTATAGTTTCCACCATTACTTTTTGCGCAACGCAAGGCTTGCCAAGAAAGAAGCCGAAGTGTCTGGCTGCGAATGCTCCGCTTTTGGGACTGCTGCTGACGCCCGCTGCAGTCATCTACTTTGACGTATCCAACCGAGCCGGACGTACTGTACCACCCGTGACACCGTGATTCGGCTGGTGACAAACATCGACTTGCGTAAGCGATGACCCGTTCTTTACCTGCTTGGATCTGGACCAGGACAGCACCTAAGCCGATGTTGCTGGCATCCGTATGGAGCTCCGTGTCGGCGTTTACGTCGAAGTGAGCCAGAACGGGAGGCGCCTGCAGGAGGCTTTGAAGGCTGCGGAATGCAGTTTCTTGCGCTGCTTCCCATCTGAAAGGTGTGTCTGACCTTGTTAGGCGCGTCAGCGGCTCGGCAATGCGAGCAAAATCTTTCACGAAGCGACGGTAATACGCGCACAATCCAAGAAAACGGCGGACAGCTTTCAGGTCTTGCGGCGGCGGAAAATGGGCAATAGCTGTTGTTTTTTCAGGATCAGGCTGAACACCGGCTTGATTCACAACGTGCCCTAAGAACTTCAGCTCTGTATACGCAAAGTGGCATTTCTCATTTTTGAGCGTGAGTCCAGAAGACCTTATTGCTTCTAGGACCAATTCGAGGCGGTGAAGATGCTCCTGGAAAGTCGGGGCGAAGACGACAACATCGTCAAGATAGACGAGACACGTCTGCCATTTTAAATCGGCAAGGACGGTATCCATGAGGCGTTGGAAAGTTGCCGGTGCAGAGCACAGTCCTAAGGGCATGGCCGTAAATTCATACAGGCCATCTGGAGTAATAAAAGCTGTTTTTTCACGCTCCCGCTCATCGACCTCAATTTGCCAGTAACCTGACTTGAGGTCCATCGAAGAAAAGTATTTCGCACTACAAAGGCGATCCAGAGCGTCGTCGATCCGAGGGAGAGGATAGACATCCTTTTTGGTGATTTTGTTTAAGCGACAGGAGTCTACACAGAACCGCAATGTTCCGTCTTTCTTCTTCACAAGGACGACTGGCGCTGCCCACGGACTCCGGGAAGGACGAATTACGTCGTCGCGGAGCATTTCCTTGACTTGGCGGCCAATAGCGTCGCGTTCAGCGGGAGACACTCGGTACGGGGACTGTCGGAGAGGGTGCACGTTATCGTCCGTAATAATGCGATGCTTCGCTAGGTGAGTTCGTCCAACACGCGATGATACTGAGAAGGTGTCGCCGTAGCGCAGAAGATCTTTTAACTTGTTGTTGCTGCGTCGGGGAGAGTGCTGGATTGACGTCGAACGTGAAGACTGGGCTCTGCTCTTGCGACAACGACATTGTGGAAATACTGGGTGTGCTGCTGACATGGGCGATGGCATCAACGTGAGCCACAACGGTTCCCACGTTCAGATGTTGGTGTGCACCACCGAAATTGGTTATGAGCACTTCTGTTTCTCCGTCGACGAGACTAACGACTTCTCTGGCGACAGCAAGGCTCCTGGTAAAAAGCAAGATCTGGTTGCCTTCCGCGACGCCTTCGAAATTCCGCACAGTCTTGGCGCCGACAGAAACCATAATACTCGAACGAGGTGGGATGGTGACGTGGTCATCCAGGGTGCAAAGTGCGGTCGGATGGTCTGGATCTCTGTGTATTGTGTTCTCTGTGGAGAAACACACGGCCTTTGACTGGAGGTCGACGACCGCTCCATTCCCGGTCAAGAAATCCATCCCGAGAATGACGTCGCGTGAACAATGTTCGAGTATAACGAACGTTGCCAGGTAGGTTGCGCCTTGAACTGCTACTCTTGATGTGCAAGTCCCGGTCGGTGTAACTAAGTGACCCCCGGCTGTACGAATCTGTGGGCCCATCCAAGGAGTGGTGACCTTTTTCACAGTGGCGGCGAAATTTCCACTGAGGATAGAGTAATCCGCCCCTGTGTCGACGAGTGCAGTGACGTCTGTTCCGTCGAGGGAAATGCTCAGGTTTGCTGTCGTAGACGTCGTGTGAGAGGTACGGCGCGGTGTTCGGTCACGGCTGCGGTGCGGCGCGGGTTCATTTAGATACGTCAGGTGGCATTCACGTCGAGTCGGCGTTTCACGGTGTTGGACGGCATTCGGTCGTGGCATCGGGTGGCCACCTAGTTGCGGCGTAGGACGGTCTGTTACATTTCGTCGGTGAGCAACCTCCCCCTCAAAGGTTGCTGCTTTTAGTTTTCCTAGCGGGGGCTTGGCGACCTTCCCCGAGGAAAGTCACCGTAAGACCGACGACGTGGGGATGGCGACCTGCGTGTCCCGCCGGCAGATTCGGCCAGATAATCGTTGATTTCACTGGGTCGCTGCCCAGGCTGCGGACTGGTGCATCTGCAGGGAACCCCGGCAGGCCCATCTGACGATACCTGCAGTTGCGGTACAGGTGGCCCGGCTCACCGCAGTGATAGCAGAGAGGACGGTAGTTGGGAGTGCGCCAGATGTCACTTTTACGGGGATACGATGGAGCAGGACGAGCAGGTGGTGGCGGCCGAAAAGAGGCCGGGGTTTCCTGAAGACGACTTGGCGGCGGTTGTGCGCGACGAGCAACAGCGGCGTATGTCATTCGCGGTGGGGCTGTGGACGGCTGAAAGGAAGCTAGTGCTGTAAGCGCCTGTTGCACCTCTTCCCGAATAACCTCGGATAGAGCAGAAACCGTTGGCGCAGGCGGCGTAGCCGGGAACAGCTTCTGGAGCTCCTCGCGAACGATAGCTCGTACGGTTTCGCGAAGCATGTGGGTGTTACTGATGCCCGTGGTTGCCGCAGTCATAGCCGAAGGCTGACGCTCGTATTGCCGCAACCGCAAATCGAGTGTCTTTTCCATGGTGGTTGCCTCCGACAGAAACTCTGCGACCGTGCTCGGTGGATTGCGAACCAGTCTGGCAAAGATTTGCTCCTTGACACCTCGCATAAGGTACCGGAGTTTCTTCTGCTCTGTCATGTCCGGGTCAGCTCGACGAAATAACTTTGCCATCTGTTCGAAGTATACCAGTATGCTTTCATTTGGTAGCTGGGTTCGGGACTGAAGGAGCAGATCGGCCCGTTCTCTTCGAATCACCGTGGTGAAATCCTTCAGGAACTGGTCTTTAAATACGTTCCACGTCGTTATGGACGACTCCCGGTTCTCGAGCCACGTACGAGCTGCGCCCTCCAGCGAAAAGAACACGTGTTGAAGCTTGGAGTCTTCCGCTCATCTGTTGTACCGTGCCACGCGTTCAAATTTCTCCAGCCAGTCTTCCGGGTCTTCGCCTGGAGAACCTTGGAAGATCGGTGGCTCCCGAGGCTGCTGCAGCACAACAGAAGGTGAACTAATCGTCGTCTGCATGCCTATTTCGGGCTGGACGGTCGTCGACGATGGCGCTGAACGAACCGCTTGGGTTGAGCGAGACTGCAGAAGCCCAAACTCGGGTTGAAGGCCTTGGAGCCGGCGGCTGCCGTGGTGTACAGGCGTCACCTCGATGGCAGATTACCCTCGAGGACTTGAATCCCTGCTTGCTGGGGGAGTCCGAGGCATGGAATGCGTTATCCAGCGCCCTCCACCAGATGTCACGGGTGGTACAGTACATCCGGCTCGGTTGGATACGTCAAAGTAGGTGACTGCAGCGGACGTCAGTATCAGTCCCAAAAGCGGAGCATTCGCAGCCAGACACTTCGGCTTCTTTCTAAGGCCAGCTCGCGCGCGTATTCCGCGCTCTCGTGGTTCTAGTAGAACGACGACGATGAATGGACGGTGTCAATATGTGCAATTATCGGTTTTTTTGTAGCATCATGTGCATGTTAACCCTAGCCTTTGTGTAACATCTCGATATATTTTTTATTCATTTACTTCGCCTCTTATTTTTGTAAATTTGTTATAAAATGTGACTGTTTCTTTAAGTATAGCAATTAATATCTTGTATAGAATTTTTTTTGTGCTGCTGTCATTGTTGCCTGCCGCCGGTTTCCAGGCCTCGTCAAGCTGTTGCTACAGCTTTTTGCTTGGGAGGCCGTCAACATTGTGAAATGTTGAAAATAAGGGTGAATTGAATTGAATTGAGATACGCGACTTCAGGAACACTTCGCTTCTTCTGCTGGCAATGCTAAGTACACTTCTGTCCGCATTCATAACGACATCATGGCAATCTGTGGCGACATCCTGGGAGAGAAAATAGTAGCCGAAGCTAACACAGCGTCTGCTTTTTCCGTCCTTATGTACGGAGCTGCAGATATTGAAGCAACAGAGCAGATGTCTATAGGCATTCACTTCATTGACAAGGCAGGAACCGAGGTTTGCGTTCGATAGCAGTTTTTGGAATTTGTAGAGCTGGAGTAAGTAAACTCTGCATTCGCCGCTGCGATCTTGACGTTTTTGACGGATGCTCGGCTGTTTCTTTCACATCTCCTTGAACAGAGCTACGATGAACGCTCTACAATGGCTGGGAAAGAAGCCGGAGTAAAAAGAATAATACAGAAAGAGCTTTCAAAGGCACTATTGCACTGTGCAAGACAAAAACTGAGTCTCCTGATCAAGGATTTAAACGAGGTCTCTTAAATTCGAATCTTACAACTTCATTGAACTAGCGCCTAAACAGACTGTTACAAAATTTAATCTTAAAACGGCCTCTCGTACAGACTGAGCAGGCGACCTAATTTTCCGGTGGCACTTTCAACAAGACAGTGTTGCTGCGCATGCGCGTTCCGTGAGTTACGATCGCCAGGAGTGCAGACAAATGTACTCCCCAGCGATGCCACACGCCAGCAAACTGCAGCTTTTGGGGCAGCCAAGACGAAAAGGCAGTACAGAGTGTAGGTGAACAAGGATTTACCTTTTCGTCGTCGAACTCCGGGCGCACCTCACAATGAATAGAATGCATATTCTTTTCCAATACTTTTAATATAAGCACAAAATCTTTCTTGCTTTTTTTTCATGGCATTCAAATTTTCCTGAAATTTGACATTTCTAGGTGGCCACCGAGTGAACTAGCACTAGCAGTACCATTACCACGTACGCCACCACCTCTCTTCCGTCAGGTAGAGAGTGTGTAAGCAAGATCCGAAGTGAAACCACATAACGATATCGCAAGTCGCCAGTGCCTCTTTCGGCTCCCATTACTTCGGAGACGTCTGGGGACCTCCGGCTGGAATGTCATGAGTGTTCACAATCCGGGACTGCTGTCCAGCCATAGCTGCGGAGAAGGGCGGCCTTGCTGGTTTGGCTGCAGACAGACCTCACTACATTCGTTCTTTTCGTCAGAGTCATGAAGGCATGCATTACGAAGGCGCATGGAAATGTTATTTTGCCACAGGGTGACTGCTTTGAATTTCAGGTGCTCACACTCTTCCATCTCTTCAAGCACGCTTTCCTTGCCAACCAAACTGCCAGTGCTACTAGTCAGAATACCCTTTCTTACATAATCTACGAGCGCAGAGTGTTGGGATGAGTATTCATTCATGAATCGCGATTTTTTAGCGTAGGTGTATAAAGAGTCGAGGGAACTTCTTGTTATGCTCTTCATTCTCAGCTTTGCCAGTATCGCTAACAAGATCCCGAAACCAGGAAGTCCACTCAGTATTGAGCCCTCCAGATCGCACTGTTGGTGTCACACTTTCGGGCGCGCCCGTCGCTTCGCCCATGTGCAGGCGCAGAATGGTTTGGTTTGGTTTATCGGGGTTTAACGTTGCAAAGCGACTCAGACTATGAGGGGCGTCGTTGTGAAGGGCTCCAGAACTTTCTGGGATTCTGATACCTGGGCACTGATACCACACAGCACAGGAGCCTTCAGCATTTTGGCGCCATCGAACGGGGCTGAACCCGCGTATTTCCTGCGAGCAGCCAAGCGCAGTAACCACTGAGCCACCAGGACGGCTGCCAGGGCAGAACGAGTGGAGTGTCGTGCATGCGGCAGAGGCGACGACGGACGAAACCTACTGCAGAACAGCGCACAGCGACGTCAGACATCCAAACCGGCGCTGGGAAGACGGTGAAGATCCTAGGCCAGGCTACAGCTGCTGAAGAACATGCGTTCCCGAGAAGAAGGACACGTGGTGCGATTTCGGTGCTCACGACTCAGTGGTGCCGGCACGGTCGTGAAGAGATGGATGCTTTAGCGACGAACATTCCGTTCCAAGCATAATCCTGCCCCCCCCCCCCCCCCCCGCGTTTTTCGCACGAGTGGGTGTAAATCAGCTGAGAGAAAGAGAGAAAGAACAATTATCGTAGCCTCACAGGGAAAGGAGGATGCCGGCAAAGGAGGCTTCAGTGATGAACGAACAGAGATGCACGTCGAGACAACGTAGAGGACGGAGACGGTTGGCGTGGACAGAGGCCGCACCCATAAGGAGCTTATGCGCAAAATAGGTTCCGCTTTCTGCAATTAAGTTAGTCGGCCTGACTGGTATTTGAAGGAACCAATCTTATGGCTACGATAAGCAAAAAAACGACAGACACAATACATTCCTCTTTTGCGTGTTGCTTGCTAAGAAGGACGCCGCTCCATTTTTATATCTTTGTGTTGTAAATTCCTATTCTTTTTTTTTATTTTACGCCCAGTAGTACCCTGGAAAAAGAAAAAGGCGTTTGTCCGATCGCCTCTCATTACCGCTCTGAGCATGTGTGCGAATTCACCGGTAATACGCAGGAGGCCTTCACGAGAGATGCTTAAAAGGAAGGGAGGACAAAGAGGAATTGGGCGGTTTAAATTAGATACCGCCTTCTTTTCACAAGGAGACCACTCTCCCCGGTAAAGGAGCTATTCCAAAGCAGAAAAGACTAAGAACACAATAGTTTTTTCCATCACCGGTCGACTTTCCAAGTAAAATGATTGCGTCAACACCGATTCTTTTTTTGCGCATCTCAGAGGCCACTCACTTCAAAACAATGGCAACCCATTCTTATCGGCAAGGAGGCCACAAGTTTGAATCGACTGGAGGGAAGATTTTTAAAATTTGCTAGCAGTCAAATGTGTTCTTTTTTTGACGGACAAACAGCAAGATAGTGAGGAAGGGCAGGCGATCAATTCTGATTAGAAACATATTGTAACACTTTATTTATTAAAAATAATAATTTCTAATCTGGGTCCCTTCAAGGTACTACATGTCCCAAGGCGTTTACATGGCGACGGGCTTGTGCCTTCCCGTTAATGTCTCTGCTTATTGTACTTGTAACTTGTAAGTGGGGTCTATTCGTAAGCACACGAGGTTCACCAAAAGGAGCAGCGCGACGCAGGACGCATGGCCGCACCGGTGGTGCACTTGAAGGCCTCCGCAAAGGCCTTCATGTTCTTGAGGGGCACGTTACAGCGGTCCACAAAAGGCGCGTACTGCCTGGCCTTAAGGACGCTCCCCTCGGCGCACCATTTGACGCACGAGGAGATGAAGAAGAGCTGCCTGGCGTCGTACTTGAGCCCGCCCAGCCTCCGGCGGTCGCCGTGGCTCACGTAGGCCTGGTGGGCGGACACTATGCCGGCAAAGTCCGCCATGTTCTCGGAGTCCGCTGTGCCCTGCAGTCGGCTGACACTGATCATCCTACACGTTCCTGTCGGGGCGACCGCAGCCTGAAATTGAAGCTCAGGCAGAATCGGTGCTATTACTCTGCAGGTACTTGAAGTACAATGAAGTTATGAATTGCCGTTCCATCACTTGCTCTAGTCCAAAATGCGTTGCGTAGGTGGTGGTGAAAAACATTTATGGGCAATTAAATTTTTTACAGAGAGGTGATTGGGGTAGGACCCTATTGGTCCTTTCCCCTCACAGTACTAGGTGGAGCCCCTATTCTGGGGGCCCCATTTGCAAGCAACGCCGCCCGCGTCCGTTGAACCAAGGCCTTTTGGCTCTTTAGATCCTGACAGCCGAGCAGGGCCGCCTCCCAGTCCTCTCTGCTGGAGTTGGGGTTGGGGGGGATAGATGGGTTAGATTCACACGCCCAAACCATGTGGAAGGTGTCAGACACCTCCCCACAGAACTGGCACGTGCCATCAAAGGATGTATTGAAATGTTTAAGCACCGCCGGGCACAGTACAGTGTTAGTGAGAATTTTGATGAGGAGGCGCTCGTCAGCGCGATCCAGACCCTCACAAGGGGCCGGGTAGCGCCGGTGCTCCTCCTTGTAGTAATCGGTGATTTGTTTGAATGTAATGGCCAGATTGTCTGATTGGGAGTACCCTTCCAAGGACAGGGAGATAGCCCGGGGAGAGAGTGCGCGGGCGGCCTGATTGGCCTGTTCGTTTCCCTGGAGTCCCTGGTGACCGGGGGCCCAAATCAGGTTGCGTGGAGTTGGATCTTCAGATCGACATGCGTTGCGTACAAATGTGTTTCCAACGGGCAAGGCTTTGCCCCGAACGGGCGATGGCAATCCTTGCAATCCCTGGCAGAGCTGCAACACGCTGTCGCGTTGCACTCCTAAGGGCTTCTTAAGCGTCCTCCAAACTTTTAATGGCAGAGCCCCTATACTTCGATGTTTCAAATATGGGCTGGCTGGTGGTGGTGGTAAAAACATTTATTTATGAGGGACAGGAGGTATGTTTGGATCAGCCCGTAAGGGACGTGCTTACCTAGTGCTTACAAGCACTAGGTGGAGGTCCCTAGTATGGGACCCAAGTGATGGTGGCCGATGCCCGGGCGCGCCAGACTAAGGCTTGTTGGGCCTGTAAGTCGTGTCAGCCTAGCAGGATCGCCTCCCAGTCCTCCCGGGTTGGGTTGGGGATGGGCGGAATAGCCGGGTTTGAGGGGCAGGGCCACACCATGTGATAGGTGTCAGAAGACACCGCACTACAGTGCGGGCAGCTGCCGCTAAAGGAGGCTGATCGCGGGTGTTGGTCGACAGCCCGTATCTGACAGCGACCTTCTCCGCCCACTACGCTAGCCTCAGTTGCGAGGCCGTGGCGGAGCTAGGGACAACGACCTCCCACCCCTCCGAGTCCGCGTGGGCACATTGGGCCGGTGGTTGCCGTTGTCGGCAGAAAAACACTATGGTCGAATGGGGCTCTTGGGGCCCCACAGAGGGAACATTCGTAGGATTTGAGTAGAAGAGAATAAAACCGTAAGTAGCGCTGGGAAGGGAAAGGTGCGAGCCTGGAGTGTGGCGGGAAGTAAAGTAGAAGTTCTTCGCCGTAGTGTAGCGTGATGTCGTGAAATGTGATCAGCCGGTCTCTCGCGCTGCCTTGGGCTTCGGTTGGCGCCGCTCGTTTGACATACGCTCGAGCACCAGAATGGGCCGCTACCCGGACTATTTGGATGGGCCGAGATGTTGGGGGGTTAAAAGTGAGCATTTTACAGACGGCAGCATGTATCTGATCGTGAGAAAAATTTTGAATGGCCATTTTGGAATCGCTCAGGATAAGCGTGGCAGTGGACGATGATGTTGCTAGCGCAATGGCTGCTTCTCCGGCTTCCGCCGGGGTGTTTGCCCTGAGCGAGCATGATGTCGTTTGTTGTAGCTTGTTGGAGAGTACGCAGTGGGGGTAAACTGAGCGTTGGGAGTACTCTGCGGCGTCTACGTAGAATACATCACGTTCGTATGTATGGGCTTTAAGCAAGGAGCGGCTGCGGGCCTTCGGGCCTGTTGGGGGACCGATTTGGTTTAGTTTATGGGGGATTAACGTCCCAAAGCGACTCAGGCTATGGCGGTCGCCATAGTGAAGGGCTCCGCAAATTTTGACCACATTGGGTTCTTTAACGTGCACTGAGGTCACACAGTACACGGGCCTCTAGAATTTCGCCTCCATCGATATTCGGCTGCATGTTTTATGTAGGGGTTAATAGTGAGATGATTCCTGCCGTATTATGGAACCTTGTGGGAGTTAATGGGAGGTAGACTGATCGCTGTGAGATGGATCGAGGCTAGAATGTGGCGTCCAGTGGGAGTGGAAGACAGTCAGTCTGTCTACGCTATGCGGTCTGCTTCTGTCAGCTCACTGAGTGTGTTGTGCGCCCCCATGCGTAAAAGAAGAAAGGGGGGGGGGGGAAGGGGGGGGGCATGCGTTTGGGCAGACTTCAGGCCGCCTTGTAGGCGGGTCTGATTAGTGCATCTACCTTTTCCGTCTCTGTTTTGGTAAGGTAGAGGTAGGGCAGGGAGTATAGCATCCGGCTTATCACGAATGCCTGTACAAGTCTTAGGAGGTAATGATCGGGCAGGCTGCGGTGAGAACGGACCTCATTAAAGACTCGAGTCTCCAAACTCACTGCAATCTTTAATAAGATCCGTTCTTTTATTAACATCTTCTTGGGCAATCCGCTAAAGCAAGTGCTTTTTTGAACGGTTCCTGTGACTACAAAGTCACTATTCGTATGTTTTTCCTCCCCTGCCTTCCCTTGTTTTATAATTTTTTGAGCGCATGATTTTGTTTTACTTCGTCTGAGTAGCTTTTAATTGTATTGACAAAAATACCGTTCTCTGTGTGTTTCACAATAGCAGCCCTAATTTCACCGGGAAACTGCAGCGAAATTTACAGCACGCACGCCATTTATGCACTCCATGCAACTAGCTCGTGCTCTGCTCCTGGAAAGTTTAAAATTGTCTCCTGGGTTATTTCAGCAACCTTCTGTTTCACTACATCGAGTCGCGTGTGTTGTAGTTTTAAACTAATAAAGTATGGCTTGGCTAAAAATGTGCGCTATTGCTTCCTTTTATGTGGGCTAAGCACAGTCGCAACAATTCTGGCACAATCAACTGCTCGCAAACTCAGGCAGTCAAGAAAGGCACAAAAGGAGTTTTAACTGTTCTTGTAACAGTACCTCTGGAAAAATGACACTTAGTTGGACCTGTTGGTGCGTTGAACACATTAAAACTCTCTCCGGGATTAAGTTCAAAAATGGGACTATAGTGTTCACGCAACCTGCCTTTAGATGTCCCGCTCCTCTTGTTTTCTCTTATGTGCAGGGCAGCACTCGGAGAAAAAAAATGCCTTGAGACGCTCACAGCTGCCCCTTTTTAAAAGGGAGTGGGCTGGAGGTAAGCTGACTCCTGTTTTTACTCCCTGCTGTTCAGAGCGCATCACCGCCGCCAGGCTCACACTGAGTGTGTGCATAAGCTCGGCGACAATACGACGATGGCCTTCTCGCGGCGGTGGTCGTCGATATGGTAACGCGCTTCCGGCTTTCTTTAAATATCTTGGAGTTCTGTACGTGAATGAATAAAATATCACAGCAAAGATTTACAAGTGAGTTTTATTGGTAGATGTGCGCATTCTACCAGAAGGCGCATCTGGACTCCGGATGCATAGCAACGCCAGCGGGGCACTCAAAGGCTTCGGAAAAGGCCTCGATGTTCTTGAGAGGCACATTGCAGCGGTCCGCCCAGGAGGCGTATATCTCGGACTGAAGGGCATTCCCCTCGCTGCACCACTTCACGCACGAGGCGACGAAGAACAGCTGGTCGGCGTTGTACTCGAGGTCACCAAGCGTCACGCGGTCGCCGTGGCCCAAGAAAGCCTGGTGGGCGGACACCAATCCAGAGAAGTCAGCCATGTTCTCGGACATGGCCGCGTCCTGCGGTAGAGTGGTACTGATCAACTCCCAATTCGTGTCGAGGCAAGTTTGGCTTGAACCTGAAACGCATCTGGAACACTCCCATTGTTTTCCATAATAGATTTTAAGCTCGAGGAGGTCTGCGAAGGCCCTGCATAACATAGCAAACGTTGCTATTTCTAGCAGTACACGCATTCTCTTTAAAGACGGTAATACGCAGCGGTCGCCGAACACTAGCAATTCGTGAACACTTGACTGCGAAAGCACTGCTTCACTAGGTCAAACGAACCCACCGGTTTGTGTGAAGCTTGACCTCGACGGCGACCTTAGGCAAACAATAAATATGCAAAAGTAACTAAAATAAATGCTGCTAGGACTGACATTCAAACCTGCGGAGGTGCGAACAGATTTGCTTTGTTGTCCACTGCACGAGAGCTCTAGGCTATCGCCGCAGCGAATGACGCTTCGTGTTAGACTGCAACACACTCTCGCCTTGTGGTTTCCACATATCGCCTTGTTCAACAACTAATACTACTGTCTAACTATATGATCTTGTCTCAAAGAAGATGGCGGACTGATGGGCGCGAGACTGTGCGGTGGAGCCCGCCTGACACTGACCGTTCAGTGACGTCCCCAATCCCGGCTTGCAAATAAGCCCGTTCCCGTCCCCGCATCTTCGTATCAATATATAGAAGTTGTTCAAGCAAAATTTAAGGAAGATTTGAAAAGAAGCCAAAGATTTCCTCCAAAATGAAATGAAGTGAATGTTAGAAGTTACGCAAAGTACCGGCTAGCATTTTTTTTTTTGCTCCTCCTACTACTAAATTATGAAGTTCAGTAATACTTTCTGCTCGGGTAATTGGTTCACTTTGCTATTGGGAATGAACGAACTAGCCCATCAGAGAGAGAGAGAGAGGAATTTTAATGAGGAAAAGGCGGAGGGGTCGGCGGGTGGTAACATGGCCCTGGCCTGCTACTCCACACAGGGAAAAGGGTAGGAAGGAAAAGGAAAGTGCGAATGAAGGTTGATGACGGCACAATACAATGAGTTTCACGGGTGATGTCGACACCCACACACACACAAACGCTGGCTGGCACTCGCATCGCGGTGAGTACACGCACATAAAATTGGTGTCTGCAACACAAACACCGGCACATGTCATTAATCATGTAGGTAGTGCACAGGCGGCCAGAGACGGATATCCAGGCCTGTTTCACACAAAAAGTTGAGCACGGCCTTTGTCACACGCCACCAATCAGAACCTCTCGCCCTGGCGCCCAGAATACTTTCCTCAGAGAGAGGGCGACAGTCCAGTTGTTTCACGGTCGCCTCCAATGTTCTTCTTTCAACAGTATTGTTCGGGCACTCGCAAAGAAGGTATCCAATAGTCTCTGGAGTGGGGCACTGTACGCAATTTGAGTTACTTTCGGTGCCGATCTTGTGAAGATATTGTTTGGTGTAGGTAACGCCAAGCCTAACCGGTGGAGTAAAGTCCCATGACGTCGCACCAACCTAGATGGCAGATGAAATCGTTAGCCAGCGTCAAGTTTAGAGACGCGGTCCTGTTGATGGTTCGAATCATTCCAGTGCGACTGCATTGCGGCTTGCATTAAGTCCGCCAACAAGGCTCCAATGTCTGATCTAGAAAAGGCTATCTCAATGAAAGCACCATCACTATGTGCCAGCCGAGCCTCGGCGTCCTGTTCATCTGCTGTCTCTAGCCTTTTCCCTCGACCTACATGCATTACGAAAAGCTCCTTAAATACCTTTTTAATTATGGATTTAAACGATTAGTTGTGAATAGAAAAGCTGTGGAGAGACATGTTATAGTCCCGCCCCGGTGCTTCAAATGGAGTAGCCTTAAAGTAGTCCTTTTTATTGGGCAAAAATAAAGAGCATCAGAAATATTTAAAATACCAAATGACGATTTTCTCCATGCGCCCGAATGCGCCGCGATTACAGCGCTCTCATTCACTGCTTGGCCAAGCGCCATAAACTTCCCGCCCTCTAGGCCGCTCACGTTAGTTTCGCATCCCTGCTGTTTCGGAGATCAACGCCAGTGGCTCCTCACGGCGCTTTTCTCTTCGGCGTGCCGTCAGCAACCGCAGGCGCTTATTCAGAAGAACCAATGCGCGAACGCGGTTGTGTGTTGTAAAGGTGAAGTGGGAAAATTCTATCAACGACTGAAGGTCTGCAAGAATGACGTCACAGTGCGGTTCTATCGGCGTTCTCCGCCATAATGCCGGAGCAGACCCAAGTTCGCCGAAAAAACAGTCTTTCCTGGTGATTTTTTCAGCTTGGAGGCGATAGGTTAAGAGAGTTAACCTTGCGTTAAGAAGAGCCGGATCTAGGCATACAGGAGTATTTGCATGGCCAAGCTCGAGTGCGCAATAAATAAAAATCACTCTAATATGTTTTATTTAATTTTATTCACAGCTTACTGAAGGCTAAGCGCGCAAGCAGAAGTGGCTAGGAGATGTGTATTACATGAAAATAAATCAATTCAATTCAATATTATAATAAAATTTATGAAACTGCTACTGCGCAAAACAAGCTAACCCATATGAAGCACAGGGAGGAAATTTGTCACAACAGCTCAATAACATGAGAATGAATGACACCATCGCTCAAGAAGGCAACAAAACACGCACGCTCTGGAGACCCCAGTTCTCCGATTTCTATACGCTAGATTTCCTAATGGGAGGAGAGAACACCCAGGCTAACTATTCTAATCCGCAGTTGTGTTAGGAAAAAAGGCGAATTGTACAAGTTGGTCTTTTCCAAAGAAAGCAGCTGAGAAAAGTGCAAGGGAGTGGCGTGCCTGTCTGATAGTAAGAGGGCCTACATAAAGGATGGCCGCCGCGCTAGCTCAGTGGTTATGGTGCTCGGCTGCTGACCCGAAAGACGTGGGTTCGATCCTGGCCGCGGTGGTGCAATTTTGATAGAGGCAAAATTTTAGAGGCCCGTGTACTGTGCGATGTCAGCGCCCGTTAAAGAACCCCAGGGGGTCGAAATTTCCGGAGGCCTTCACTACGGCGTCCCTCATAGCCTGAGTCGCTTTAGGACGTCAAACACCATAAACCAAATCAAACACTGGGTTGGGTTCAAGTGCGAGTTTGTGATTAAGTAGGAGTAAAAATATCATTCTTTGGAATTGTCATCTTCACTGCAGAGTGCGAATAACATTGCCTTTCATTACTTCGAATACCGAATCGGTGCAACCGTACTTGTAATACAAGCAACGCACTGACCGTCTCTGAATTTTCTCCAGAGCACTTGTTTTTTTTTTCGTTTGTTTATTCCAATCTTTCGCGCAATACAAAAAAAAACTGCACATCGTATGGGGGCGCCACAGTATAAAATCGCGTTAGTGCATGTTGCGCTAAAGTTATTACAGGTTTACAACTGCAGGCGCTAGGAATAGTAGGTATCGTATTGAAAATAATTGTATTGACCGCTTTGAAACATGCAACAGCTCGCAGATGTTTACAGCATTTCTAGAATTAGGCCTTAACGCTGAGATTTCGATGCTGTATTTATAATTGTCTTTAACCATGCATGTTGATCTGATATGCTTACAAATGGTAGAACTTCAGTCAGAATAACTGAAGAAATTGAATTATATCGCTTTTAATCCGTTTTGTCCACTGGTTTTGAAGGAAAAAGGAGCACACATATGTACCAAATACTGTGTGAAAAAACCTCAAATGTCGTACATATTCGCATCTCCGTGTTTGGAATGTATAAAGCAACTTCCATTAGAATTAAAAATCGCTTGAACAGGCACTTAAACCTAGTTGTCTGATAGAAAAGGCTCAAAACCTGCACAAGTTCTCACACTTATTTTTTGATCACCTTGGCTTCGTCGTTCTGTAAAACGCGCTTGTAAAAACGCACAATACACCAAGGCTGCCTACTAGCAAAAGATAAAAGCATCCTTAAAGGTGTGTTTGATAGGCAGTATTCAGCACTCAAGAATACGGTACGTCGGACTACTGTTTTTCGTTCGCGCACTTCTGCTTCCCTACAAACCGTAAAGGATATGTGATCCGGAGGACTACGATCGCGCCATCCTCAACACACACTTCTGCCACACAGGAACGCACAAATGGGGTAGCCTGGAATTCTCACCACAACCACAGGACCCATCTCATTTGCTCATGCATGGTTTTGAAGATGTTCCTCTTTGCACCGTGCTGCCCTGGTTGCACGGTGTACTCTTCCCCTCTGCCGCACATCAGCGGCCACGGCACTCCGGTCGCGAGCACTAGCATCACAGATTCAGCACCGTCTAGGAAAGCCGCATTCGTCGGAGATGAAAATCAAGAACGCACATTCATTGACATCTACTGTTGAGTCTTTGAATAACGGGTGGTTGGAATGCATCCGAGCGCTCAGCTGAGCCCCGCAGCCCTCACAGGACTAACTTAAGACGTCATAATGCGTTCAATTCCCAAAGTGATCCGTTCTGGCTTTTTCCTATTCGCGAGCGGGAACTCACGTCAGTGTCTCCGTGTGACCGACGCAGACAGTCGACCCGTTGCCCGAACAGTTCCCGCGAGTGGTTCGACCACCAGTTGCGCAGGCGTCCATGTGCGTCCCATAGGCTGCCTTGCAGATCGAAGGCGTGCGTAATCTCGTGGCCGATGACCCCACCCAGGGAGGCGTAGTTGACCGCCTTGGGCAATGCGGGCGAGAACAATGGCGGTCGCAGGATCGGCGCCGGAAGAAGCATTTTGTTCCGCAGAGGGGAGTACGCCGCGTTCGTCGAAGCCACCGAAAAGCTGCGCATGCACTGCAATAGGTTAATCTGCGCAGCACTCGTTGCCTGCTACACTTGCAATTTGCATGCTACCTTTGGGCAAAAACTCATCGCTGAACAGGCATGAAAGCAGGTTGTCCGACGCCAGGCATTAACTGTTGTATCCTATAGCAGGGGGCGGAAAGTTGGCTGAGTGGTGTAAATGCTGGGACGCCTACTTAATCGGCTTCAAACCGCTTATACGCAGAACATATTCTAACCATATCAAGGACACAGTGAAGCAAAGTACAAGGAAGTCTATCTCAAGCACGGTAGGATGCTTAGCCCTGCTTAGAACACATACCTATTAAGTGCTTGGAAACCTAGGAAGAGCAGTACCAACTTAAATATTGCATAGAAGACCACAACAACGCACATACTTATGCAGCAGGTCAAACACACAACTAACTAGAATAGACATCTCGGTAAGCTGATTAGGGGGCATTTTAAATTTCCCAGAGCGATAGACAAGCACACGAAGTAGACATCGGAAGCGCTGACTCACGCCTGAAGTTTACGGAAGCAAACAGATTATACAGCCACGTCATGCCAAACTCAAACTATACACAATCACTCAAAGCATATAGAAAATCAAAATTCTTGAGCGGCCCTTAAACCATTAGCGCCCTGCGAACTTTTAAAAGTACAGTTACACTTTTTATAATTTCAATACCAAAGATTGAATTTTTCTCTTCAAGTAGATCATACTCTTGTCACCAGTAGTCGCCCCTCAACTAAAAAGACGCATTTCCCCCCCCTCAGCCCGTCGTCTTTCCATAGTTAAACTTCAAGATGTTTGTTTCCCACGAACTGCATCGGTAGGCGCGGGCTTATAATTTTCTCATGGCCGCGTTTATTTAAACAGTACAGTTTCAAGTATAGAGCAGCAGGAAAGAAGAGGGTAAACAATGATTGCTCTGAAAGTCCCGCGACATTGGCTTTTTTTTGCAATACGATGTATTATATGCTGCTGTACTTTCTATAGTACACTGGGTCTTCCTGTGTGATGACAGCGCCTATCTATTCCAGGTCATAGTTCTCATCGTTCCTTGCAATTTTTCGTAAAAAACCGCTTTGCCTGCTCAGCGATGCCTCGGAGACTGCTGTACTTGTCGCTAGCTGTCCTGAAGATGAATATGATGTGAATTTAATTCGTTACAATGAAGTTTTGGTTATAAGAACTGGAAGATCTCCACAGCAGATGGTTACTATCATGCATTTCACGTCTACTGTGGAAACTCCTTGTGTTTGGAAACGAAACTTTCCGAAGCACGCGTTATCCTGACATTGCCTGAGATGATTTCAACGCTTGATGACCATTTCATCTTTTTGGCAATTTTTTTATCAGCCAAGGCATACTTGTAACGCTCCGCTGGGAGGAATTTCGGGCTACAGGCACCGTTCGTCAAAACGAGTTTAGGTTGCGTCCACTCGGCCCAAAAAAAGCAGCTGATTAGAAGCAGCCTGGAAAAATTGGTTCTTGCTTCCATAGTGTGGGTTACGTGCTTGTAATGAAGTCGAATGACAACAGTGTAGTCACTATGACCTGCAACTATGACACCACTGAACCTACATTCTTTTAAAAGCCGGTGGTTGCCTAGAGCGCACGAAAAAAAGGAATTTTGTAAGCCAAAACTCTTTTCCTTTTATAACAGTGGTATGGCCGGTGTCGATCTTTCGGATCAAGCCGTCAACTGCTAATATATCAGCATCAAGGGAAAAAGTGGGGGTGGCTGTTGACACGAAAGCTCAACTTTGCAGCTGTGGTCAGCTGAACAATCTCCCAAGCTGCTAGAGACGAGCCTGCTGAGTATTTTTGCTTTGGTAAGAACGTTACTCATCATTACCTACGCCTTGACATGCAGCAACCAGCGGTTCGCAGACACTCTGGCTCAATCGTGTCTGATGCTTCTTTGAAAACGAGAAAGCTTCCCGAACAAATAGAATAACTGCGGTGCCAGTATAGCCAGAAAATATTCATGAGAGCCTGCAAGTAGTGTTTTATCAGACTGCGTAAAAATCGCGGACATATTAACCAAATTCACGCAGCCAAGTAGGAGTGGAGCGAAGTTCCGGCTTGTGGTATGGGGAGGACCCAGAGTACTTGAAAAAGTACACCGGTGTACATTCGGAACGCATGAAGCAATAATGACGAAATTTCAGTAATCAGTTTTGCTTTACCGGGGAACATGATGTACTAAAAATGAACAAAATCCCCTTGTTAGATTCTTCTTGGTCCCTAATGGGTTAAAACCGCTCCGATCAAGATAGGTTGAGTCACTGATGGTTAACGCGATTGACGGCTCACTGACATATTCATTACCAAGTCTAAAGATATGTCTCGGCTCATCGAAGTTTAATCAAACCGTCAACGAGTGAGTTAATATGCCGGTTACCAGTTTCCGGTTCATCTGCAAAGAGTGAACTGCCAAAATGTCCGTGGCCGAAAGATATGAGTGGAAGCATTCAAAAGCCTTGGAAAGTAAAACCAAGTTTGAACCGCTAACATTCTGTAAGTTGCCCGTGGACTCCGGTAATAATCTGCCAGTGTGGCCTACGTATACCGTTTGGCAAAATATCGATAATCTGTAAACCACATTCGCTTTGCTAGGTACTATATAATATTCCCATGTCTCACCCAACATGTGTTTCTATCTGGAAACACATTTTCTACTTTATTCTTAACATTTTTGCATATTCTCGGTAATTTATAAACGCCTATTAACATGACAGACTAAATCACTGATTCCAATGCGGACGGAGCCCCTCGACGCCTAACGTGACTAGCTCCGCCTCCTCCGTGGTGGACGCCTAGAGGCCCAGCGGCAAAGAAACTTTTCTGTGTTCAAAGGTCAGTTCGAGATGGGCATTCCGAAAGAGCAGGATGCTCCATAAAATAGACAGTCAGTAAGCTGCCTCCTTTGTAATCGTTTAGGACATAAGGCTGCCGACTGTCGCTCAAATCGAAAACAGCTTTACTGCGTTTCTAGGCTTATAAAAGCAGGTTTCCGACAAATTACCAAAAAAGGTGAAATCTTTATGCGGCTCCCGCACAACGAGCGGGAAGAGGCTGGGGATCAGCAGCGAAGTGTCAAAAGACCACTAGTGCTACCTTATGAGCGTAGGCTGTCGCAAAATTTGAATAGTGACCTAGACGTCTGAGTTCGAGCGGTCTTCTCGGCTGCGGTTTTCTCGACTGGTGATACATTGTCAGCAATCTGTAACACGATTAAGAAAAAAGGAAGCAAATTTGGTTCTACAAAGAAACACGTGACAGGTGAAAAAGGAGAATGTGTATGTAAGGCCTGAGAATGTGTATGTAAGCTGTTTAGGTAGACTCTTTAGGACATCTGCCAATCCAAAGCTTCCGAGCCGTGAGGAATCGACGCCAGTTGTCATTCGAGAGATTACGGTCTCTGAGGGTGCATAACGAGGCACGCTGCAGGCCTCAAAAGCAGACCCCTTGGGTTATACACTTTTGACAGAGGTTGTGACTTCCAAAATGAATCTGGCTTATCGAATACCCTTACTTTGTAAAAGGGTTTACGGTGGTTTAGCTGGCAGGTCTAATAATGTACGATTAAGGGAGCACGAGGGGTCTTTAAAAACAGGTAGGGGTTCAAACTTGGTTTAACTTAAGGCGTGTGAAGATTTCGGCCCATATTTTTCTGCTGCGAAAATTTTGGCAGTTCATCGTTTACAGATTAGACGTGACATCTCTTAGGGTAGACATATCGTGCGACTACGTAACGAATGTGTCAGCAAGGTGTCCGTCGCGTTGGCAAGTAGTGAATTAGGCTGTTTTGATGAGAGCAGTTTTCAATGCCATTCATGAATTTTGATTTTCTGTATGCTTTCAGGTGATTGTGCGTTCTGCGGTGTTCCGTGGCGTGGCTGCATAACCTGTGCTTCCATCGATAGTCTTCAGTTCCTAGTCAGAGCTTCTCGTGTCTACTTCATGGCCTTGTCTTTCAAGCTGCTTAATTTAAAATCGTATATCCTACAGATTGACGGCTCACCTGTATCGAAAGTTTAGTCGTATTTATCATCGGTACTCACTAATAACTGGAATGGTTTGTGATCCGCCAAGCATTTGTCTTGCCCATTGCCTCTTGCCATGGCGCAAAAAAGGTCTTGCCGACGTCTGGGTACGAGCGGTAGACATCGTTTAGCTCCTCCTCAGAGGTGAAATAAGTCGGGTAACCAACGTGGAGTTCCATGGTATGGACCTTGTACATCGCCGTCGTCTTGGTGGCGTTGTCTAACCAAGTGGCACTGTCGATCTCCTCCATTATGGACTTCCGAATGTGGTCCGTCATGTCTCGCGCCGCTGTCACCGTGCTCTGGGGCACCTCTTTAAACAGGTACCAAGAGAAAAGAGGAACCTCCATGGCTCGCTTGACGGCATGCAGGCAAGCTGATTTGATGAATTCCATCGGGTAAATCGAGGCGGCTAATTTCCGAGAAGTGAGCGGCATTAGGTTACGAATCAGCTCCCATGCCGCAAGGAGATTTAGTTGTCGCCCCAAGTAGACGTGCAGTTGGTCGATGTAGGTCAGAGCAGACAACGCCACCTGCACCAGACGCAAGGTTGAAAGAGTTACTTCGCCTAACCATGTACGGTTGATGTCAAATCGTAATTCGGCCGCATTCTGCGATAAGTAATTCTGAGCTTCATTTCAGCTATAGCACGCGCAGAATACTCCGCATTCATGCTTGCGCCACTGCTGAGCGTTCTAACGACCGTGGTGAGGGCTGGCTGCTATGCGCAATAATCGCATCGCATGGTTCGAAAGCATAGTCCCGCAAACAGGACGCTTCTCGAAGGTTAGAATCACGCCATTAACTCCGGTAACCATTGCCTGCAATCACACCATAAAAAGCAATGTAAACGGCGGTTACTTGCCACGTTCACTGAAGGGTGTCGTATTCGGAATCTGACTACAATATCTCGGAAACTGACAAGATTGTATGAATTTATCGGGTAAGTTTTTCCCTAGGCGTGGTGAAACTTGCCTTCCAACAAATAAGTTACATATTATTTTCAAAGTCGGGAACCGTATTTATTGTTATATATCTAGACCGTGGCCTCGTATGCCCACGTTCACACGCATACGCAAAGGTAAACATGGTAATGGGGCTTCAGCGTGTGACATATTAGCGGCCTGACAGATCGAGCCAACGTGTTCCCATCCAAAAAAAAATTATTCAAGTACTCTTGCAATCAGTGGGTGCATTTCTTATAAATATTCATCCAGCAGAACTGGCGTAGGTGCGATAGAAAATTAGCGTCATCGATGAACAGCCGGTGCCTAGTGCTGTCAATTAGAGCCCCTCTATATGCAAATACGCTACTACCGCTACCTGCCTTCGAGACAACTTTCCCTAAAATTCCACAAAATAGCGACAAGCATAAGGTGGCGATCAAACTTAGAAAATACTTGTATTAAGTTCATCTACAGCGTCTTGCGCTGCTTTCTCTAATTTTTGCATCCACGACTACTGAGTCCATAGGCTAAATTCGATACCAATAACGTCGATAGAACTTCACAGAAACGGCTAGCCACACAGAATGAGTTGAGAAGTTTCCGCTTAATTTTATCACACGCGGTAAGCAGGCAGGCACCTTTAGTGAACCTGGGGCGCGTCGTCACACAAAAGCCTCAAAAATTTACAATGGAAACAAATTGGAATATTCTACTCGTATTATACTAGTCCAGGAGCCGCTCACAGTAAGAAAATAGTTCTCACTGGTGGCGTTCATCTGGTCGCATTGGCTCCATCCTTGAGTACGTGTCTATTCGTGCCGCGTTTTGTCTGAGCCAAAGGAATACTAAAGCGAACTCTATCCATTTATTGTTCTTAATAAAAATGGATTTTGTAAGTACGCCTGTCTATTTTGACGTCTGACCGGCAGCAAAACACGAATTTACCGCCGGTAAAAAAGGAAATGAAGGATCTTCACTACAGTCGTTTGAAACTCGTGACGTCATTACCGAACAAGACGGGAAATTAATGGCGGTGTAGCACAGCCTCTGAGATCAGCGCCCAAAGCGCCAACGCATGCATTTGACTTGCAAAATCGATCGCTGATGGCGACACCTGTGCTTGGTTTTTTAATCTTTTCTATCTTATAAGAGCTCCGTTCTCGCTGGAAGTGGATTCTTCGTGCTTACAAAAGGGCACCCCACGGACACAGGCCAACTTATATTTTTCCTCCCTGTCCCTCTGACACAACCTTTGGGGAGATTCTACACACATTACAAATACACCCAGCGATCAACTTCATCCGCTGAGAGAAACAAGCCTGTTTGGGCAGATATGGCCACGCGTTCCTCACCTGAATTTCGTCTTCGGCGCCATACACACCGCCGGAGTGGGTGGAGATTAGGGACGCCCAACGGGGCGGCTGTATGTTGTGTGTCAGGACATCCAGATTTTTCACGCGTGATGATGCAGCGAAGTGGAATAAGTTCACAGACCGGTCGAAGAAGTAGACGCCCATGGCCGTGGTTTCGGCGCGGGTGATGTTCTCCGCAATGTGACGCGCCTCATCCGAAGAAACTTTCAGCCCAAAGGCGGCCATGTGAACAAGGTAAAAATCGTCCAGCAGCGTGTACAAGCTGCGTAGGCTCATCCAGCGCAGCTGAGAGCTGCTCACCTCCATCACCAGGACACGTTTTCGGCCAGAGAGCTTATTGTCGTCCAGGGACAGTTCCAGAAGGATGGCTATGTTGTATTTGAAGGAGAGCATGATGATCTTGTCAAGGACATCTGCGTCTGCGTAGGTGCTCAAACCCAGGTCTACAGACTCCACGAACTTCCGTAGTTCCTCGGTTTCGTCCACGTGACCTGCGACGCAGTTCTGGTACAGGGCGGCTGCCTTCTGCGCAGCAGTTTGGTCCCGTGCTGGACGTGACGAGGCGGCGTCCAGTGTTCGGGTTAGCGCCTGGTACATCTCGTAATCCAGCTGCCCGAGAAATTGGCCCCACGGGTGCTTGTAGTTGCCGCACACGTGTGTGTAAAAGTCTTGGCACGGGTCTGCCTCCGGCTTTATAACGGCTTTGAACATTTTCACCGCGCTGGCGCACTGGCTGTTCTTGCAAATGGGGCCCGGAGGCAAGGTCGAGGCGAGGTCGCCCTGCCAATCCCTGGGAACCAGCAGGAACCAGAAGACGCCAAGCGCAGCCGTGAGGACGACGATCGCCACCACTACAGCAAAGCACGCGGGGTAGTGCTTGGAGTCGTCGCTTCGACTTTCCTCCGTGATGCAGTCTGTTGACATTCTGGATTCGCCTGCGCAGGAAAGGCAGTGGTCGCTTTCCTATTACTTTGAGAACGCACAGATTTGATCAGAGCACATCGATTTCAGCCAAACTCCAATTAACCTGATTCTTGTACCCCAGTTGATTTTTTTTCAAATCAGGTTACGCCGACGTCGAAGCCAAAATAAGTTTTGTCGGAAGCTTTGTTTCCCTGTAGGCAAAGCTGAAGATGACTCAAAAAAATTATCGGAGATCTTGTGCAGACATCCAGCGCAGTGTTTCCAGTGAAGCGCAAGGTAGCCGACGTAAGGAAGTTTATCATGGAGAACATCGAGTATGCTTTAAAGAATGGAGGTAGCCTAAAAGCATTCAAGAGAAAGCTAGGCATAGGTAAAAACCAGATTTATGCATTAAGAGACAAAGAGGGGAATGTCATTAGCAATATGGATGGGATACATAAAGCAGTCGTAGAGTTCTACACAAATATATACACTACCCAATGTAAATGGAACGTTAATGAGAGAAGCAGTAGAGCACAGCAATGGGAAATCCAACCAGTAAAGAAAGGGGAAGTTAATAAAGCCTAAAGAGAAACGCAAATGTGGAAAGCAGCTGGTGAGGATCAGGTAGCAGCAGATCTCTTAAATGATGGACGGGGGATTGTGCTAAAACAACTAGCCATCCTCTATACGCAATGCCTTATGACCTTGAGCGCACCAGAAGCTTGAAAAAACGCTAGCATTACCTTAATCATAGTAAAGGAGACGTCAAGGACTTGAAAAATCACATTCCGAACAGCTTACTGTCTATCGCCTACGAGGTATTAACTAGGTAACCCCAAATAGAATCAGGACAGCCTTAGACTTCGAACAGCCAAATGATTAGGCAGGCTTTCGTAAACAGTACAGGACAGTATACCATATTCGCAATATCAAGCAGGCGACAGGGAAGTGCCCACTATAACCAACCCCTATATATAGCGTTCGTTGATTACGAGAAAGCATTTGACTCAGCTGAAACCTCAGCAGCCAAGAGGCATTGCGGAATAAGGCCGTAGAAGAGTATTATGTAAAAATACTGCACACGACTGCATGGCTACCATAGTACTTAATAAAGTCCGAAATAAAATTCCAATAAGTTAGGGTGTCAGGCCCGGAGACCCGATCTCGCCAATGCTGTTCACCGCCTATTTACAGGAGGTGTTCCGACGCCTGCATTGGGACCAGTTGGGTATAAGAGTTAATAAAGAATACCTAAGTAATTAGCGATTCACTGCTGACATTGCCTCGCTCGATCACTCAGGAGACAAGCTGCAAAGCATGATCAATGAGTCAGAAAGGAAAGAGCCGAACGGTAGGTCTTAAAATTAACATGCAGAAAATCAAAGTAATGTAGGAAAAGACCTTTATTCGACCATAATTTATACGCCGAGCTTGTCGACCGCCTGGGCGACAAGAAGTCGCTGTTCTTCCTCCCCTTCAGCGCTAAGCCCGTCGAGCCAGGTGATGATGGATAGAGAGGGTGGGGGTAGGAACCTGACAGCTGAGTAGCCGGGCAATAGAAGAGGCTATGTGCCAGGTCCGCATAGATACAGGGGCAGTTGGGATAGGAAGGGTCCGATCGATAGCAAAAGAGAAAGAGGCGGGACGGGGTGATAACTGCATTCATTTGGATGTGCCGAAGAAGGCGAGACTCCGGAACCGTGAGCGATGGATGAGGGGGAGGGTAAAAGCGTTTGTCGAGGCGGAGCTCAAGGTATCCCTCTTTTATCGTGCGGCGACGGGTGTCTCCCACTGTCCTCCGAGGGCTTGGGCCAGGGGATCGACGATGCGCAGAAAAGTGTGTCGCGGGCGAGCTGATGGGCCAGCTCGTTACCGTTAATCCCTGAATGCCCAGGGACCTAGCGGAGGAAAACGGTGTAAGGCTGCGGTGCGGAGACCGCTCGTTCGACCTCCTGTTGGAGAGAAGGGGTTAGGGTGCGGTTTGGTTTGGTTTGGTTTGGTTTTGTGGGGTTTAACGTCCCAAAGCGACTAAGGCTATGAGAGACGCCGTAGTGGAGGGCTCCGGAAAGCGTTTCGGTATGTGGTGTATAGCGACTTGTGAGTCTGAATAGATTGTGTACTCTTGGAGAGAGGGAAGGAGGGCAAATGACTGGAGCGCATGCGCAATGCCGAGGACCTCGAGGGACAATAGGTCTGGAGAGTGTAGACACGGCCCGCTGGTGTGGGTGTCAGGAGCAGGGAGGTGGGCGCATCAGATTAAGAAGTTTGCGGTGACAAGATGGCCACAACTGGCAAAGGACCGATAATTGGAGAGGCATGGGAGAGGCCTTTGCCCTGGACTGGGCATAGTCAGGTTGATGATGATGACGATGGTTATCCTACCGCTGCTATAGAGATTCACATTGATGCCAGTGGCGCCGGCCTTGGGCGCTGCTTGTCCAGATTCACACTGGCGCCGAAAGCGTTATTGCGTATGCGAGTCGCAGATTACCGAAGACCGGCAGCAACTCCACTGTAACTGAAGTGTAATATTTGGCTGTTGTCTTTGCTGTCCACAAGTTTCGCTCTTACGCGTATGGTCATCCGATTAGGATGAGCGTGACCGACCATCATCCCTATGCTATCTCATAGGATGGCGCGATCCGTCTGGTCGTTTCGCGAGTTGGGCTCTACGCCTGCAGGAGTACTTTTCTCTCACCTACAAAACTGGTCGGCGCCACAGCGATGGCGACCGCTTATTGTGCCGCCCGTTACCACCTACATCCAGCGGGGAGAAAGACTTCGATGGGTGTCTCGTTTTGTTCTCCTCACCGTTCCCAAATAGAGGCCTTTCGGCGCAAGCAACAAAACGACCTCGCATTGCAACCTTTCCTTACTGCGGCCCGAACGGGAGCACGGTATACAACATTCATCGTTCAAGACCAAAATCTGTACAAAAACTATCCGATCAATGGTGCCTCCATGCTTCTCATTTTCCCAGAAAATCTCTCGCAATGATGTGCTACACGTCATGCACGACGACATCAGGTTGAGCCACCAGGGCTTCGGCCGTAAACTGCACAGACGTCGTCAGAGCTTCTATTGTCCAAACCTATATAGGAGAACTAACGTCGCAAGCTGTGACCAATGTCAACGTCTAAAACCTTGCATAGCTCCTCCTGCAGGCCTTCCACAGCCGGTCAAGCCACCATCGACACCTTTTGACAAAGCTGGAGTTGACCTTCTTGGCCCCTTTCCGAATTCTTCCGAAGGACGCTCCTGCGTTATAGTCTGTGTAGATTTGACGCGATAAGTGGAAACTTGAGCACTTGTGTCAGCGATGGCCGCCTTTTATGCTGCACTCTATTATTCTTCGTCATGGTGCGCCCCGTGTTATCATCAGCGACCGTGGAAGGCAGTTTACTTTTGTCTTCGTAGCACAAGCTACCTCCACTGTGCGGCTGAAGCTACAGCCACTTCATATCTTACCGCAACCAGACGAACGGTCTTACAGAGCGCACAAACCGGACCTTCACCAATATGCTGTATATGTATGTTGCATCGGATTAGCAAAACTGGGATGCCGTGTTACCATTCGTGACCTGCGCATACAACACCATGAAGCATGAGGCCACCCGTTATTTCCCTTCTGCCTGCCCTGCGGCAGGATGCCGCGCTCTTTTCTGGACACTATCTTCCCCTTCTCGCTTCGTAAAGACATTTCCACCTGTCAGTTATGTGCGCTGAAGCTCCACGACTGTTCCGCTTGCGCAATTTTTGTTCTCAACTCCCGGTACCCGCCTCTTCCTGGCATTCTGGCACCCTCCTCTTTTCTCTTTAGCCCTCTTTCAATATGACTGCACTCTATTTCCTCGTATTCTTCAAACATTTTCATTTGCTACTTACACCTCTTCTTTTTTTCCCTCCATGATATTGTGTTACTACTGCCTCCTTTGTTTGGGAGATGCCTTCAGGAAGTGTCCTTCTATCTATTCCTCATTCTATGCATGTGTAATTGTATTAGCAATTTTTTTACCCGTACGAGGCGCATCCGTACAGCATAAATACTGCGATAAGTCACAAAGCTAGTCATGTTGTACTTCGCCCTCTCCTCCGGTCTGCAGTGCTCCGCCAGTGCCTGGCCGCCATGTAGCATGCTTTAGAAATGTCTGTGATGGGACAGGCTTCCGTCAAATGCGAGGTACGATCCCTTATACTGTAAGGGGGGTATGTGGAGAAGCTTCTGAACGGTAGCAGTGTCAACAGAAATCCGAGATCAGCCATCCCAGCCAGGAGCGTGCACCAGGCGATGACCATACGGCCCACGCGTGTAGCCTTCTTCGTTTTTACAATATTTCTTTCTGCTCGCACGTTTCGGGCCACCAGCGAACATTACGGCCCCTGAGCGTAGTGCTTTTGGCGATTTACCATTGTTTCGTGGACTTGCTTTGTTCTTGTGGCGGCGTCGAACTTAATCCTGGACCTGGCACTGAAACTATGTTTACACAAATTCTGGCTGAACTGAATGTCCTAAATCAAACCACGCAGTCAGTACATCAACAACTTGGCGAAACAAATAACAGGATAGCTGCTATCGAAGGAAAACTGGACGGATTGACTTCTACTGTTACATCTTATTCACAGAGAGTCGACGAAATGCAAAAAACTGGGGAAACTTTGCTTCGTAAGGTTGACGACTTAGAAGACAGAAGCAGGAGAAATAATCTAATTGTCTACGGAGTGTCAGAAAATAATGAAGAGCAGCACCAGGACCTAGAGGCAATTGTGTCTGAAAATATTCTCAACAACATACTGAAGGTACCTAATGTAGCGATCGAGAGAATTCACAGACTTGGAAGACCTGCTGAAAAGAAATGCCACCCACTAATCTTTAAACTGTTGAACGGAAGGGACAAAGGAAGAATCCTTCAAAATTGCAGCAAGCTAAACAACACGAAATACATCATCTCGGAAGACTTTTCGCCACGGGTTCAGTCGATACGTAAGAAGCTTTGGGACAGCGCCCATCAGCAAAAAGCAAATGGTGCGAAGGTGGGGCTCTTTTTTAAGGCGGAAGCCTTTAATGCCTCATCGTTGTAAGCAGGAGTTGTCGACAGAAAATGTCACGCTTTTCAATTGGTCCAAATGCTCGTGACGTCACAGTGCGCGAATTTCAAAGGGATCAAAGGGATCGTATAGTGATGCTCCAACTAAGTTGGACTGAGTTTAGTTAATTGCTTAATTAATCAATTAGCCTAATTAAGATAGAGGAGAATGAAGAGGTCAGAAGAAAGAGGAAAAGAAAAGAAAGACGCGCGCCGCAGCGACAACAGCGTCCGCGGAAGGAGACGCTGCTGAAAAAAAAACAGATAAGTACGAAGCCGCGTTCGCTCCACCACCACGCACTTCCCCACTCAGTTCGACGTTGCTCGTTTCATATACGTTGTGTCGAACATCCTAGAGAGTTCCAACAATTGACAGGTGAATGACAGAACACGATGGATAGAAATGCAATAATATAAATATGAAATAGCCTAATTAACCTTTCTAGTTAGACCGCATAAATCAATAAAACCGAGAACGAAATTGGTCGAGTTAGGGAATCGAACCAGGGTCTCCGGAGTGCGATACGAGCACGCTAGCCACTCCGTAATGCCAGCTGAATGGTTTGGAATGAACAAAGGCGCGTCTAGCTAATACGGCGTCTTCGTTCACTCCCATCTTCCCCCTTTCCCTTACGGCGAGGTGCAGGTGTCCACCCAGATATGCGAGAGAGATACATTTCCTTTCCTCAAAAAATAAATTTACCGTCCAGCAAGGCGTACAGCCGAATTGGCGATGGCGTTCTGTGGACTCCCTGGCAGCGTTGCAAGACGCTGTCGCGTTCCACTCTTACAGGCGAAGCTTAACATGTTAACCACACATCAGTAACACACGCAGACAGCCAATGGACGCGTCATTCGCTGGCAGCACTTGAATCATCATTCACAACCACATTCGTGACAGAATGCTGTACTAAGGCTTTCGCCTTGCACCACTTTAGTCGCCAAAGTGACTCCTAATTTTTTGACAAGATAAAGATCAACGGAAAACTGTTCCGATGGGATGAAACTCTCGAGGTAAAAGTGCCCGTAAATGATCCCTGACCAGTCTGTTCCGACGCTCGCAAATATCACAGACATGCGCAGACTGTGAAGTTACCCAGCCAATGCCTCAAAGTCCGCCCCACTGCGGGCTCTTTTTTTTTGTTGAACATTAATGCCAGAAGCATATGGAATAAATGCGATGACTTAGAAGGTCTTATCACACACGACGCAGACATCACAATCATAACCGAGACTTGGTTGAACCAAGCTATTCCTGATTCAGAAGTAATACCCAACACTCATGAGATAGTACGGCACGACCTTAGCAGAAGGGGAGGGGCGTAGCAATAGCTATAAAAAAGGGACTAGATTACACAGTTATTCCTAATAATACAGGCATCGAAATGGTTTGGATATTGCTTCGGTTTAACAATTTCAACATTTTTATTGGTTCTGTGTATAGACCCTCGGATGCAGACGTCTCGGTTCTAGAACGACTGCACGAATTTTTGTTAGAACATGGTAAAAAATATGCTTATGTAATGATGTGTGGTGGCTTTAATTTACCAAAAATCAACTGGGAACTTCTGCGTACTGTAGCTTCATGTCAACATTCTGATCTTTTGCTTGATATCGCCTTTGCATTTAATTTAAAGCAGGTCGTGCAGAGGCCGACACGTACTGCATCAGGATCGAGCTCCCTTCTAGACCTTGTGTTTATTACCGATACTATTGAAGAACTTGGCATCTTTGTTGATATCA
The DNA here is from genome assembly GCF_055824585.1 of Amblyomma mixtum. Classification (NCBI taxonomy): domain Eukaryota; kingdom Metazoa; phylum Arthropoda; class Arachnida; order Ixodida; family Ixodidae; genus Amblyomma; species Amblyomma mixtum. The sequence goes on from NC_143019.1 coordinate 130,005,264, forward strand.
TACCAGGCATTTCTGATCACAAAGCTGTACTCTTCAAAAGTAACATGATGCGACCGCCTGTCCGTGTGTTAAGAAAACCATTTCTTGACTTCAACAATGCCCTAGACGAAAGTATCTTAGATTTATTGGAGCAAGACTACGATGAATTCGTTGAGAAACACGCGGCTGGTCTCATGAAAGTTAATGACCTATGGGTGCACTTCAAGTCTATTGTACACAAATGTATCACAAGATACGTGCCGACTAAACTTAGAAAAATGAATCGCAGTAGTCCCTAGATTACTCGCGAACTGCTCCAGTTCAAGCGTCGTAACAAGCGTCTAGGATCCAAGCGATTTAAAACAGGGCACATTTCCCTACAGTCACTTCGCACAGAGTTGCGCATGAAAATTAAACAGTCTAAATACACTTTTTTAAACGTTAAGATGCATAACTTTCACACCGCAGACTCACACAAATTTTGAATACACTTAACAAAGAAGAAGGATACAGTTAGCAAAATTCGTTTGAATGACAAAGAAAGTAAGTATTCTTACGACATTCCATCAGCTTTCAATAATTACTTTTCTTCAGTCTTTTCTACTGACAGTAGGCAAGAGCCTGAATTTCGATCCACGTGCCTTATCTTACCAGACCTACAAATATCTGTCGAAGGAGTTCTTGCAGCTCTACTCAGTTTAGACAAAAAGAAGTCTCCTGGGCCCGATGGCATTCCAAATGCGTTTCTCTCCCGCTACGCAGAATGGTGCGCGAAATATCTTGTCATCATTTACAATGAAAGTCTTTTAAATTCAGAAGTTCCGGCTGACTGGAAGACTGCAAAGGTCAACCCTATCCACAAATCGGGTGACAAACTTTGTGTAAACAACTACAGGCCAGTTTCACTCCTGTGTATCTCGGGTAAGGTTATGGAGCATTTCATTTTCAAGCACTTTATTTCTTTTCTAGAAAGCAGTAACTTCTTTTCTAGTAACCAGCATGGGTTTCGACATGGCCTGTCCACCGTAACGCAACTAATTCACACAACCAATGAGCTTTTGGCATGCATTGATCAGGGTGGGCAAGCAGATGCAATATTTCTCGACTTTGCGAAGGTCTTTGATCGCGTTTCGCACTGTGATCTAAAAATAAAACTCAAACATCTATTACAAAATCAGCGTCTTGTTCATTGGCTCGATTCCTACCTCTCTGAACGGCACCAGTACGTCCAGATCTCAGGTTCCAATTCTATGCCAGCTCCAGTTCTCTCAAGAGTACCCCAGGGCTCCGTTCTCGGCCCACTGTTGTTCCTTATTTACTTAAACGACTTAAACTTCGACTCCCCTGTACGGTGCCGTTTTTTCGCATACGACTGCGTTGTATATCTGCCTATTCAAAAAGCGGAGGATCACCATGTGCTGAATGACTACCTTTCAGAGGTCTCAAGGTGGTGGTTAGTCTGGCAAATGTCACTAAACACGTCTAAGTGCTCAAAAATGACATTTACGCGTAAAAAGTGCGCTCTTAATTACACATACACAATTAATGCTGCAGCTGTCTCCCCCGTAAACGAATACAAATATTTGGGGGTTGTATTCAATAGTGAGTTGAGTTGGAGTTCGCACATCGGGCATATAGTCTCCAAGGCGTCCAACATGCTTTGGCTGTTAAGAATTCGTCTAGGGCACTGCACATCTAAAACTAAATTAGCAGCTTACACTGCACTCGTACGGCCATTACTGGAATACGCAGATGTGGTTTGGGATCCGCACACCCAAGTAGATGTACAGCGCATTGAAGGCGTTCAAAGGAAGGCGCTTAGATTTATCTACAACGCATATGGAAGGCACGCTTCGGTTACTAATGTATTGAGGCAATCTGAACTGCAGACACTTCAATCTCGTCGCAAGTTGCACCGTCTACAGATGTTGCATGGGATAGTTAATAACTTAACAAACATTCACTTTGAGACCTACATGGCATACAACACTTCACGACCAACACGCAATAAACACAATTTGACAATCATGGTGCCACGGTGCCGAACGAAAGCGTATAAGTTTCATTTGTTTTCCAAGAACGATATTGGAATGGAACGGGCTTCCGTGTGACGTGGTCCGTTTGGCAGATCAGAAGTCTTTTTTATGTGCTGTCATATCGTCATTTTAAGCGCAGCGTATTCATTCAGGCTCTTTTGTTTGCTTTCTTTTGTATTTTTAGGTAACCGAGTGCATTTAACCTTGCTCTTTGTCTTTCTATAAAACCCTGTGTGTTAGCTTTTGCTTCTTTATTTGCATGTTTACTTGCTTTGTTTTGTCGCGATGTACGATGTATCCTTGTACGGCTCCTGCCTTGGCCACCAAATGGAGGCTGGCAGTATTGAATAAATAAATAAATAAGTAAAATAAATTTACAGAAAGGTTTGTGTTGTTCATGGGGATGCCATGAAGCAACAATATGTGGAGAACATGAAACTTAAATTCTCGCAGGGCAGAACAGATGTTCATGACGCAAACGGCGCGGGAGGGGGTTGGTTGTCGCTTATGAGCTTCTTCGCAAATTCGAAGATGAAATTCTTTAGATTAGGCGTGTGAGGATAAGGGAATTGCATTAAATCACTCCCGGACTGTCGATGGCCGTGAACCATGAAGCCGCAGCTGAAGAACTAAGGTTCAACAAGTTGTGGGCAAGGTGGATGCCAAAGATGCTCACCGACGAGCACAAAACGAAAAAGACGGGTTAGAAATTTTCCACGCTGTGTGCACAGGAATGAGAATAATTTATGGACTCAGTAATGAACTCTAATAAAGCTTGTTGTTGGGATAGTTGGTGTATATTTTAAAAGGTGGGAAACAGCGCAAAAAACGTAGAGAGAAAGAAGCTGACACGCACACATCCTGACCGACAACTGATGCATCAGCTATTAGTCAGCGTATGCCCGTGTCACCCTCTTCCCGTCCACGTTTTTTGAACTGTTCCCCACCATTTAACTCAGCAATGACTTTTTGCCTTCATGGACAACAATTATTTTCGCTGCATACTGGAAATCTTGGAAGGCCTACTGCGGTTAATCCAAGACAAACGAAGCGTATTGCTGACTCGTGGCGTACGCATGCCTCACGACAACGCTCGGTTCCACACGACGCACGCCATCACCTCGTTTTGCTCAAGAATCAAGAGGGACGTTTTGGAGCAGCGTCTTCGGAGCCCGACATGGCCCCCACTTATTTTCACTTTTTTCTTCACTTCAATAAACGTCGCGCTCGGAAGCCGCTCGCCGATCACAACGAGTCGGCACAAAGAGTCATGACGTGGTTTACAGGGCAGTCCAGAGAATTTCATGAGCTCTCATCCAAACAGTGTTTCCCAGGCTGTTAGGATATTGGCGGCAAATGTGAGGATGAATAAAGGCAGTGATGTGATTAGTTCTGAGTTAAAGGTTTATAAAATAAAAATTTTCAGTGGCTTGGTGGCCGCGGTGTCATTACTCTCAACATGCCTCGTACATAACTTTTTTCATTTTTTTCTTTATATGTCTACAATACTCATCACTTTACCTTAATGGCCATACTGTGCTTTCGTGTTTTTATCTTTTTGCTTTTGTTTACATGTGTGGCTACTTTAAAGAACGCCGCTCCTCTTATATTTAAGGATTCATTTTTAGTCTCTCTTGGACTGACGTCATCATGACGGCCGCATCGCACGAAAGCAGTAAGTGACCAATCGCGCAAATCACAAGGCAGCGGGTCCCAATGTCCGCGATAGCCTTCGCCACTAGCAGCACGCTGCGCTTAGCCATTGCCTGCGATATGCACCGTCGACAAGCTGCGGTCACCAATGAGCCAACAGACCGGTCTCTTCCCACGGGTGCTTGAAAGCCGCCGCTACGTCACCGAACATCACTGACCGATGCCGGAGGACCAAACGGATCCGAAGAAGAAAATGGGCAAAAGCATCTTTATAGATTACTGCCCCGACTTTGCTCTGCCGTTCTGCCCCGAATTTTTCGCTTAGTATTCTGGTATTCTTTTTTTTAGCCTTTGCAAACGACCACTGTTTTTTTTTTTCTCTGGAATTATTACTATGATTTCATTTCTCATTTCTGCTTTTTTTTCTCGGTTTTTTTTTTGTCTTAAGCCTTTCGCTTTTTAGATTTTATATCTGAATTGGTTTAAGCCTGGCAGAGCAATGCTGAAGCAGGGTTGGCGACACTATCATTTTTATATGTTTTTATAATCTGAGAACAAGATTACAAGAAGTCATTGGGATGCTGTAGTTGCAGAAGAGTGGGGCACCATTCATATTTTAAAGAACTGACTCTGAAGTTTGTTGCCCCTTTTTAGCAGCTAAACATTTAGATGCTAAATGATAGAGCTAAGGCTAGAAGGCAGGTGCTGAGCAAAACCGAAACTGAAATGATAACCGAAAATTACCTCAGTGAACGAATTGAAATATTTTCCGCCCTTCGGTAGCTCTGTCTGAAGTGGCACGAATAGGAGCGACCGTTGTAAACCGCTCATGGAAAATCATCACGATGGCTTTCAGTGTCGTAAAGCGAACATTGCTGCCAGTAAAAAATTACCACGGTACCTTGGCCTACCCGGTCGGCGTTCGGTGCGCCTGTGTACCGCGTACGTCTTCTAGAGCCACAGCCGGAACTGAGTGCTTTGGCCAGTCCGTGCAGCGGCGACACTCAAGAGAAGGAAGGGCCAGACATGGCATGATTTTGACGTGACAGCGATAGAGCAGGCGGACGAAGGAAAAGCCGTGCGCATTGTCACACTAATTAAGGATCAGTCTAGAGGATTGTGACGTTACACGTTGGGCTATGTAATGAAACGGCACAGAAAAGAAAATTGTAGTAATTTGTTAGGAATTGAGCCAATGATCCTTCAATTTCGAGTAGGACACGTTGCCTTCATACCACTGAGACACGTACGTTCGATGTGGTTTGTGTCCTGTGGCGTATCACGTGATCAAGTATGCCTACTGAAATATGCTGATTAGTCTACGTAGTCGTACGTACTACTTAAAAAAGACAGTAGCAAAAACCATTAACGATGTCGAGTGATACGCTTAAGAAGGACCTTAAATTTCCATCCAATTTTCGTACTTCCCCGACGCTGGTGTCCATGAGCGTCCATTGATGTGCCATCTACGTCCTCCAGACGTGATCCCCCTCCGAACTGTGTGTCGCACGAATCAACCTTTACGTCGGCTGTGCGACCGACGAGCGCCCTTCGCTCCACCAGCAACGCACACTGTCTTCCCGTCCCTTGCACAGCTCCGCTATCCCGCGGGCCCGCTATGAGGAAAGGAATAAGCTTAACGGAAAGGGGAGGTGATTGAACCAGCACTGAATACCGGTAGCCGAGCAATCTGAAGACTCAGCTCACAAAACCAACCTCGAAGAAACCCCTGTCCTCGGAACCGAAGCCGTTTACCGAAAGAGTCCCACTAAAATCTTGGCACATTCAAACCACTCCAAACCTCCCCCTGAGTCTGATCGGGACTTCGCACCGCAGCTCTCAAACGAAAATGCCAGCAGCCAACCCTGCACAGCCAGGCAGCGTGACTGCAAATCGTAGACGCCAAGTTGACGCACTCAACCACCTCCCATCCCTGTCGCACTATTCACTATCCCCCACTCCTTCCTTCCTCCCAACTGTGTACTGAAAGCTTCAAGCCAGCGGCTCCCTGTCTGCCCTGGAGAAGAAGCCGAGCCGGCTCCGAAACGGGGGGGGTTTCGTATTAAAAACTTGTTGTTTGAGATGTCTGGCAGTTTAATATAAGTTATCAAACTCCACCGGACACTCAATAATGCGTAAATGTTTAGTTCTCAGTATTTCTGCAATTGAGCTAATACGAATACGTTTCAAATTACATTAGCAAACGCTGAAAATGTTTGCAGAATTTTGCCTGCCTCCATTAATTCCATAACAGGGGATGATAAAAATTGGCGGAGGCTTAGCTTTGGTTAAGCCTGGTAGGTTGCGAAAACAGGTGTTTTATACTGCGTACGCAGCGCCTCTAGTGGGAAGAGCGCGGCGCGCCGTGCCAAGCGGCCGCCGTTACCCGACGAGGCGAGCTGGGAGCCCGTCTCTCGCTCCTGGTATGACGTCACGCTGTGACGTCATTAGGCATGGTATGACGTCAGGGGTCATTCTAAAGGTCAAACGTGGCAAGTGGCCGCCGCTACGCGAAATGCCGTTCTTGGGAGTAGTATTTCTGTCGCAATAAAAAAGCAATACGCACCGTCAGTGACAGAGTGTATAAAAACATATGCAGGCGATAACGAGCACTTTGGGACGCTTTGCCAGTCGCACAAATGCTGTCACAACTGAACCGCGTCGATGCCACGCCAGTAATCGGGCTATTCCTGATCGGTCACAGGCATAGAAGGACCGAGCGCAGCGCCGTAAAAGTAGAAGTACTTGCAGGAGACTTCAAAGACGTCAAGGACACAAATGTTTCCAATGTCGACCTTCATGCTCAGCCGTTCCGAGTAGATAAAAACGAATCTTTGCAAGACTGTTGCTCACGATATCAGTTTATGACCACAACCGTATGAGGAATATTAAGGGATGCTAGCGTCAGCGTCGTGTAATGTGGTGACGAAAAACTGCAGCTTTCATTCCATGCCACACAATAAAGATGCACAGTTGGCCTTGGAGCCGTGAAATGAAGGGCGGCCGGAAACTGCCGCTCTAGAATGATTGCCACCTTTTTTCACGGGATACCAGTTGGATCTGAAGAGGGTATGAGATGCGGTGCAGCTCACGCGGTAAGTTTTTATCCCCAGGGGCGGGCCAGCGCTCTGTTATTATCCACAGAAAACAAACGCACGCTGCAGAAGACCCTTCGAGGTAAGTTCTAGCTGCAGCTGTGCTCGGTCCATGCGACATGCGACGAGGAGATTGAGCGTATAAAAATTTGGTGGTTCCTAGGCTGCCTGGACCACAAAAAAAAATTACGGCGGGCACTCAAGATCCGAAAGTGCTGTGAATGGAAAACCTTCCGTTGACCTAAAGGCCCTTATCATGGCTCTTGGAACTAATGACGCACATCTTTGTTTAGTAACGTCCTTTATAATAGCAAAACTACCGCGATCGCCATTACCTCACGATGATTAATTACTACTCTTTCATCTATGCTTGCTCCATTCTCCGAGTTTTCGGACCATTTCGTCTGTAAACAACGCCGGGTTTGGTTACCTATGAGCGATATACTGATTTCGCATTGAAACCGATGCTGCCGCCACTTTTAGTTCCGCACTCTGGGCAGCGTCAGACTCACAAGCTGCTCTTGTAGAGCGCCTTGAATATGTTATAGCAGTTTCGATGACCATGACCTGTCTGACTGGTTTCTACAAGCGCCGGAAAGCGCATCAGTAAAGAGGGTTACCCTGGATGACGGCACACTTCGGCGAATGGAAGCAAAGTATGCGAACCGTAGCGTAGGGTGCGTTCGCTTACCTTCGCGAAGGGTTCTTACATGGTTTACTGGCTGCGTTCTCGGGGCCTCATGTCGGAAGGCCCAGCTTCTTCTTCTTCTCTTTAAGTAAGCTTCCTCGTGGATCGGCGTCTTCTACTTAATGTTGAGCTTGTGATCACGAGCTTCGAGAAGAAGGCAGCACACTGATGAATGAATGAAGCGGTAAAGGTGCCACCGTCATAGCTTTTTTTTGTTTTGGATACCTTTATCTATTTCTTATTGATTATAGATATTATGTCTTATGTTCACCTCATACTTCCACCTGTCCTTTTTACTAGCAGGAAAGAAGCAAAGCCGATGCACACCCCTTCTCAAAAGCTTACAGCCCACGGGGTCTGCTTGTTGTTGTTGCTGCGACTGAAAGAAGGATGGAAAGGAAATTGTATGGGCCTGCCCACGGACTCGAGCTGAGCCAGTACCGTTGTGACGAGCAGGTAGAGGAGAAATGAAAGATATGAGAGGAAATAGTGAAAGAACAGACGTGCGTCGCAACAACCACGTCCGCCGAAGCGACGACGCTGCCTGTAACAGATAACCTTGAGCCACGCCATGTGGCTCGCAATGGATTCTCAGCGCCCGAATCTCCTGAAGGTAAGGAGATTTTTGGCCCTGCCCCCTCCGGCGGGTAACAATATCAAGACTGCTGTAAAAGCGCCACTACACGGCTTATAAGAATACCTCCTGGGCTCTAACTTTGGACAAAGGCTGAACATTATTTTGGGTCATCTCCCTTTGGTGACAAGACCTCAGGCCATGAAATTATTTTCGCTAAGCTGACCGGAGTGGTCAGCAGCGCAAGGGTGGTGGTTTCAAGCAGTACAACTCCGGATTCGATGATTTCTCCTTGTCCATTATCCAAGGACGTGTGTCAAGGGAGCGATTCAAGGGAGTAATGTAGAAAGTGTAGAAGCACCATCGGAACCACCATCGCGTATACGAAGGAAAGGCCACAACGCGCAGCCACGTCCCCGCTAGAAGCTCGTGCCCGCCGCTGAAGCACAGCGTGTGCTCGGCGGTAAAGACGTTACTGCTTCGAGTATGTCAGTGCTAGCAGTCTAGAGAGCAACCTATTCGCAGTCTTTCGAATACAACTCCCTTTGTTTGTGTTGTGGACTGGCGTTCTGGATTGCGTCCATGTGGCTTTTTATGCCACTCCACAAGTTCGTGACATGGGCGCGATTTGCATGCGCAGCTTTCTGAGGAGTTTCAAAGGCCATATAGTTTTTCAGGTCTAATTGCGCGCTCACTAACCATCGCCGTGGCCAACACCTTTCCCACACACCACGATATTCAAAACCCAATATCCACAGGCAGTCACGTTAAGCTGCCTGTCTTCAATTTCAAGACAATAAACTGCGCCACACATAAACACGCTCGTCGAAAAATCTGACTGCTCACATCATTTTTCATGCTTAAATTCTGCGGGTACGAGAGCATAAGGTATGATAAGGAATTCAAGGGCGCATGTGCTCTCCCGTGCTTAATAAATGCAGGAACTTTCATCGTTTCTCTGAATTCTGCTGCCTACGTAAACATCGCCAGGAACCAAACACACAAAAGTAGCTACCCTCGAAGAGCTTCGAAAACACACACCTGCTCCTCCACGGCGCGCTCCGATCTTAAAGCTTGAAAATGGCGCGCTAATATGAAGCACGGAAACTCGGACATAAATTATCCTTCTGTACACACGTTTCGCACAGAGTCTGCATCTGTGTAGCCCATAAACCACAGAAGAGGACGCTGCTCTCACTCGACGCATTCTGGCACAGTAGAATTCCACCAGTTCTAACAAAATTCTTCGCCAATCGATAGAGACCTCTGGCTGTGCCCACCTAGTCGCCCAGTTCCCATCCAGGCTGCAACTAGACTCCACAGGTACAGAAAACTACCCCGCCCCCCCCCCCCCCCCCCCCCGCCAACAATCGCTTCTTTCCTATTTCCCTCAGAAGTAGCTTAAAATAAAGCTTACGTTTTGCCTCCTATGGGTTTCACGTTCACCATCCTACGACTGCTAATACAGCTTCCGTAGTCGGAATGTCATGTGACCATGACATGAGCTTAAGTGTTGCCCTCTGCTGTATTGCATGTACGCAACTTCACCCAGACTCCAGGGATCGAACGGTCCTAAGTCCCCTTTTAGCCTTTCCTGCTTCTGTGCATTTATTTTCATGTCAAGGGGCTACAGCGCAGTTCTTTTAGTGTTTTTAATGCCGCTAAAATTTCACCTGGCACTTCTTTTTGCTCCGAGATTTTAAAAAAGGCGAGTGTGTGCGAATAAACACTGCCTCGAGATGTGATCGACAATGGTCAATCTTTAGTTGGAGTGGTTTGATCGCCCGCCAGAATGTTGTTATGTAAACCGTAACTTTGCATTCAGGATTCCTTTAATAAAATATTCTCTTGACTCAAGCCAGCAGTTGGCCCATGCTTGCTCAGCTTACTTTATCGCGAAGCGCAGATGTGCTGTCGTACTTCCTCGAATACTGAACGAGCTTAATTCCGCAAAAACATTCTTGATATTTGAAGGCTGCGTTCGTTCAGAGAGGAAAACATTCAGAAAAAATTCGAAGCTTAAAAAACAGAACAAAAAATACGCTCGTGTAGTAAGCACTCATGACGGTGCGACTCACTATGGGAAACAAAACGCATCCTCAGTGTGGTTTTCTTGTTCTAGAGCATAGTCAACAAATATAATCTGACTCACGCATGAGTAACACCTGCCTCAGCAACCCTCAGTGGTGTCCGTAGAGAGAAATAGATTTCAGTCTAACACAGCTCGTGGTAGCTCGTACCACAGCTGTGGTTGCATGCTGTGGCGCTGCTCTTTTTCTTAGGATCAAAATTTCCTTATATGTACGGCGTGAAACATTGTCCCATGCTTGTGGAGACACACGAGTCTCTAGCATAGACCGTGGAGGAAACTCATAGAATGTGGGGAGGCAAATACGTTCTGCCCTCGGTTAATCGCGGCTGATAGAGTTCAATATCGCCGTTCGTGATAGAGTTCAATATCGCCAATGTCGCAGAGTTCAATAGGGCACCTTTCACGTGCTCAAGAAGGGTCGGCTGCAGCTCTTAGTCCCCGCACACAAGAAAATGTTTGGATGTAGGTATTGCCCTCTTGGGTTTCGCAGTGGGCGTCGGGCCGAAACACCTAGTTGTATTCGCGTAAAACAGATGTACGAAGCAAACACATATTAACCTGCTGTAATGCGCCATCGGCAGGTGGTAAGAAGGTGGTAGGTTATTGTATTGTACGGTATGATGGGCTTGAACTCCCGAAGCTGCACGCGGATTACGAGGAAATCCAGTGTGGAGAGTCATATTTTTGGCGATATGATTTCTTGCACGCGCAACGACACTGAACACGACGCGGACGTGTTTGCAATTTAGGCTCATCGAAGTCACGACTGCAGTGGTCTGGACTCTTTTGGGATCTTAAGTGCCGTGCTAACTAGCGCGGTGTTCGGTTAGAAAACTGAATGACATTATGAAATCCTTGACTGTAATAAGCTTTCGACAGCTTTGAGGGTCCTAATGTAATAAGAGTTCGATCCACGTGCTGAAGCTGTGTAGCGTATTCAGTGCGCTGCTCTGTTCCGATATCTATCGGTCCCTTGAATAGTTTCATGAAGCATCGGAAATCCCGCTAGCAATGGCGTCAGTCGCGATGACGGTGCCGTTTGGTGAGCAGAAGCGAAGCTAGCGGTCCGTAGCGTACGAAGAGCATTCGTACCTGCTCGCTGGATTCCCACAGGGCTTCTTGCTCAAGGCAGGGCCGTTCCCGGTGCGCTTACGGCCAAAAGACGTCCTCAGAACCCTGCAAGAGAACGGCAAGCTTCTGGCTCGAGGATCGGCGTCTTCTTTTGCAGCCGCTCGTGGCGAAAAGCTTGTAAACAATGGAGAAATGCCAGGTGTTGTGTGGCGCCCTCTAGGGTCAACACACCAATTGAGGAGACCTTTCATGACCTGATTGTGCCACTTACCAAATTCTGCGAATGTGGTCGAATGACCATGATGCTGTAAGCGAGGAGCCTTGTGGTTGGTTGATTGTTGTTGTTCGCTGTCTCAATAAAACTGCGAAACGGGCGCGAGCCCGGGTTTTCCCGCTCGGAACTCGGAATTGGCGTTCTTCAGAGGCCATGTCCGGTGCCCGCACGCCGAGCCTCGCCCGGTGACCTGCAAGGTCACACCTGCAAGGCGTGAGTACACCACATATGGCGACAAGGAAAACCAAGTGAGTAACGTTCGTACATTTGCTTCGACTGGTCCTGCTTCTTTGCTGCACCGCTCCTCCGTCTCTTAAATCCGTTACGACACTTGGGTCAGCATGGCGTCAGGCCTCGCTCCCGCGCCATTTTTGCCAGCGCCCGGCTCGCCTGCAGTGCCATGGAAATTCAATGTTTTCCGGGCGTACCTCCTGTGGGCCGGGAGTAGCGACTGGGCACTGGAACAGAAAGCGGCTCTCCTTCTCACACTGCTCGGAGCGGAGGGACAACGACAACATTTTAACGATGAAGAAACTATTCAAGCGTGCGCAGCCGCTGTCACAACGCATGAATCACTTCCATTGTCTTCGCAGTCCCCGGTATTAGTTGTACCGGCTTCATCGGCCAAGCATTCTACGGAAGCAATGACCGCGGATGAATATACACAGTTAGTCAAGAGCTTGAATATTCTGTGTGGAGACACAACGAATTTTATCGTCGAAAGACATCATGTCTTCAGGAGACTTCAAGTGCCGGGTAAGCCATTTACCCATTATGTAGCGGCAGTAAAACAACTTGCGTTAACTTGCGACTTTGCCACGACGTTCGACGAGCGCGTCCGAGATCAGATCATCGAAGGAGTAGCACACCCAGTGTTGCGCGAACGTTTTTTGAGCGCTGCCCGAACGCTTACGTTGGCCAATGCAGAAGAAACTGACAAAGCTTTAGAAGCCGTACAACTAGCAAGTGCAGCTTATCAGGGAACGCCGGTTCATCACGTCGACGAACCTACAACGGAAACTCCGGCGTTCGACGAGCAATGCATCAGGCAAGCAACTTCAGCAAGATGGCATACGGTGCAACTACACAGCGTCGGGTTTCCATCATGGCGGCCCCAGAGCCCAAGAAGGGAGAAGCAGCCAAGATGAGCGGCGCCCGGATTTCGAGCGAGGAAGCCATGATAGGGTCGCCGACCATCTTGCTACCGTTGTGGCTCTGTGAAACATTATACAAATGCAAGAAACTGCCCAGCCCGCAATCGACGTTGAAATAATTGTGCAAAAATTGGACACTTCGTCGTAGTTTGCCGCCTACGGCATCAGTTCTGGAGACTTCGCGCGTTGCAGGCGCCGGTCTCCTCCATGGAGAAAGTTCATATTCTGAATTCTCCGCATAATCTGGGCATAGAATGGCCAGAAAAAAAGAAGATAATAGTTACTGTAACATTTCAAGGGAGCCCAGTCCCTCTACTCACCGACACCTGCGCTGCCGTCTCTCTTTTTTTGAACAATGCTGATTTTCAAAAATATTTTTAACGCTTCTGCACCTTCTTGTCGTCAACCCTGGCTCTTCAGAACTTCTCCGGCAAGTCGATTCACACTCTGGGCACCTTCGAAGCTGAAGTACAGTACAATGATACTCAAGCATTGTTGACTTTTCATGTCACCCGACAAGGATCTTCGTTGCTTGGCCTTGACGACATAAACTACAAATCAACGTGATAGGGGCAACCCTCACTTGTCTTCAAGTCACTTTTCATCCTCTCGAGGTTCCGGAGAACACACTACCAGTATTTGAAGCCTTGTTTTCAAGTGACAGGGACGCGAAACATAGATGTGCATAGTGAAAAAATAGTGGCGCAGATTATGTGAACAAGTACATTTTCGTCAGACTCAATAAAACGTTGGGATTGTCAAGAATGAATCTAAATAGATATCTCAACGCTGAGTGTTGACAGGAATTAAGAGAAAAAACTTTGTAGCCGCAGGTTCTGCTGTTATTCATCTTGTGGGGACCTGCCTCCGCTGGTCCCGTGGTTGGCTCCCCCGCGATGCACCCTCCCTTTTCTTTCTTTTGGGGTTTAACGTCCCAAAGCGACTAAGGCTATGAGAGACGCCGTAGTGAAGGGCTCCGGAAATTTCGACCACCTGGGGTTCTTTAACGTGCACTGACACCGCACAGTACACGGGCCTTCACCCTCCCTTTTATTGGTCCTATCAAAAAGAAGTAAAAAACATAAAACAAAAAGAGAGGATGGCTGCACCAGCAATGTTTTGCCAGGCTTAACGCCAATTCAAAATAAATGAAAAATAACTAAATGTTCCAAAGAAGAAAAAAAGTTAAGCGAAAAACAGAGCATTGAAAAAACTCAAAAAAAAAGAAAACAAAAGGCTCATCACAATAACAGTTAGTCGCAGGCAGACAGCCAAAACACAACGTGCAGTCCACGAAATAAATAATAATAATAATAATAAAAGAGAAAACCCAAGTCACTGCAAAGTCATGGTCGCAGTAACAGTCTAAGAAAGCACTGAGCGCCGGCCACAAAATGAAAATCAGAAAAAAAAACATAATCCAGACAAAACAAGACAAAACCAAAGTCAAAGTCACACAGTCAAGGACACAGTCACAGTCACACAGTCAAGACACAGTCACAGCCACACAGTCAAGGACGAAGTCACAGTCACGCCACGACGAAGACGCTTATGCTCAATAAAGGAGCATGGGGCTCTCCTCTGCGCAAAGCTTGGGGAAGAGAAATTAGAAGAGAGAAATCAGCGTGAATAATTTGGAATCGCACTACTTATGAGGTGAACCATTTGAACGAGAAGAGCACAAGCAGCAGGGTCTCGGAAAAGGGAGGGGTAAACAGATGGTGTGATGACCGATGAGCAAAGAGATTTTAAACGAGAAACTAAAGAAGCAGTAACGAAACAGTCCCGGAAGTAATGACGGATATTTTCACATAACAATCCACAGGAACAAGTTGAAGACGGAGACAGGCCAAATCTTTTAAAATAGAACGGAAATCTACCACGCCCAGTAAGTAAAGTAATTAGAGGATTCCTGGGTAGACGAATAGGGGGGATATTAAGTGTATCAGGGATCCAATTGAATAATTCAGTGCCACCATTATTCTCGCGCCAAAAAATGCTCCATAAAAGAAGTGAAGAATGATGCAAACGGGAACGCGCGCAACGGCGTGAAAGGGTTGAAATATGTAAACTTCCAAACTGTCCGGCACTACAAGCAGCGTGGTCGGCTAACTCGTTACCGAAAATTCCGGAATGACCCCGGATATGAAATAAAAGGAATGGGGTAAAGAAGACAAACGATAGAGATCTTTCTTAATGGCAATAATAGTCGGATTGTACGAAGTAACTGAAGACAGGGAAGAAAGCAGAGATAGAGAATCAGTGTAAAAATGAACAGGCGTAGAGGGAGAGTTGTGAATAGCATAAAGAACAGCAGAATGAAAAGCTACAAGCTCAGCAGCATAGGCGCTAGAGGGTGGTTCTAAAGAGAGACGATGAACAAGTACAATATTTTGTGTTGAGCTAAGAACAACAAATGCAGCACCAGCTGAGCGAGGAGTGAAAGACCCATCAGTGTAAATATGCAGTGCATGTTGATAAGAAAAGAATACAGCTTCTTGAGAACTAAGTTGAACAAAAGAAAATTTGAATTTCAATGAGGGATGGTCTGACCAGGGATCAAATAAAGGTTGAATTTGAGAGGGGTCATAAAAAGTATTACCGTACACTACGGATTGATGTAACGTGAAAAGCATAAACTCTGCGCGTAACTGGTCTAGATCGATAGGCAAAGGAAGAACGTTTGGAAGAACATAAAGAGCAGCGCTTCGCGTAGTATTATAGGCACCAGTAAGAGCCAGAAGAGGAATTCGTTGAAGCGATAAAACACGATCTCTTAGCCGAGAAAGGGGGTAACGAAACCACCAAGCTGAGGCGACATAGGTAATTGTAGGTAGAATAACCTGATGATAAATTTGGCGCATATGAGAAGAAGCACGAAAATGGAAATGGAACCAATTAAGGAGCTTGATGGTAGGTGCAATAATTTTCGTTTGCAAATAAATAACATGGGGATTAAAGCTTAAGTGAGAGTCAAAGACAACACCTAAAAATTTAATGCTCGGTTCACACTCCCTAGCATAGTTAATTACATTAACTCCGCGGTGGCTCAGTGGCTACGGCGCTTGGCTGCAGACCCGAAAGACGTGGGTTTGATCCCGGCCGCGAAGGTCGAATTTCGATGGAGGCGAAATTCTAGAGGCCCATGTACTGTACGATGACACGAACGTTAAGGAACCCCACGTGGCTGAAATTTCCGAAGCCCTTCCCTATGGCGTCCCTCATAGCCTGAATCGCATTGGGATGTTAAACCTCATAATCCAAACCAAACCTAAGAAAAGAGGGCGCCGGTGTCGTAGCGACACGAGTGCCGCGGACGTCGTAAGCGCCGTTGAGACGGCCGTCTTCGGCTCGGGAACTAGGACGCACGCTGACGTTCACGCGCGGCGCTCCTCGTCGGCAGGAACGTTCTCCCGCATCTCGTCATGTCCGGCCGCAGGGTATCTTCTTCCCCTAGCGTGGGCGAACGTTCGCTCATAACCTTGCTGATGAGTCGGACGTCCTCGATTCCTTAGCTTATTTTGCTGCTAGCTGTCGTTATTGTTGCAGCAGTAAATGCTGTTTACGTCAGCCAGAGTGTCGTTCCGTTGTTCTGCTAGGGCAAGGCCCGCCGTAGTCGGCGTGCGCTCGGTAGCTTACGCGATCACGGGGTGGGGTCCGGCGGTACTGAACTGCACCAGCCGCGATTAACTGAGGGCGGAAAGTATTTATCTCCCCACAATCTATGAGTTTCCTCCACGGTCTATGCTACAGAACTGTGTGTCTCCACAAGCATGGGACAATGTTTCACGCCGTGCATATAAGGACGTTTTGATCCTAAGAAAAGGAGAAGCGCCACAGCATGCAACCACAGCTGTGGTACGAACTACCACGAGGTGCGGTAGACTGAAATCTAGTTCTCTCTACGGACAGCACTGAGGGTTGCTGCGGCAGGTGTTACTCATGCGTGAGTCAGACTATATTTGTTGACCGTGCTCTGAAACAAGAAAACCATGCCGAGGAGACGTTTTCTTTCACATAGTGAGTCGCACCATATCGAGTGCTTACTCTACCAGCGTATTTTTTTGTTATGTTTTTGACGCTTCAAATTTTTCTTGAACATTTTCCTCTTCACGAAGACAGCCTCCAAATATCAAGAATGTTTTTTGCGGAATTAATCTCGTTCAGTATTCGAGCAAGTACGACAGCACATCTGCGCTTCGTGATGAAGTAAGCTGAGCAAGCATGGACCAACTGCTGGCTTTAGTTAAGAGAAGATTTTATTAAAGGAATGTTGAAGCTAAAGTTACAGGTTACATAGCAACATTCTGGCGGCCGATCAAACCACTCCAACTAAAGATCGACCACTGTGGATGACATCTCGAGGCAGTGTTGATTCGCACACACTCGCCTTTTTTTATATCTCATAGCAAAAAGAAGTGGCAGGTGAAATTTTAGCAGCATTAAAAACACTAAAAGAACTGCTCAGTAGTCCCTTGGCATTAAAAGAAATGCACAGAAGCAGGTAAGGCTAAAAGGGGACCGTTCGGTGCCTGAAGTCTGGGTGAAGTTGCGTACATGCAATACAGCAGAGGGCAACACTCAAGCTCATGCCATGGGCACATGGCACTGGGACCAACGAAGCTGTGCGAGCAGTTTTGGAATTGTCAACGTCAGAACCATAGGAGACAAAGCGTAAGCTCTAGTTTAAGCTACGTCTGAGGGAAATAGGAAAGAAGCGATTGTTGCCGGGGGGGGGGGGGGGGGGGGGGGGGTTAGTTGTCTATACCTATGCAGTCTTGACGCACCCTGGATGAGAACTGGGCGAGTCGATGGGCAGAGCCAGGGGTCTTTATCAATTGGCGAATAATTTTGTTAGAACTGACGGAGTTTTACTGTGCCAGAGTGCGCCGAGTGACAGCAGTGTCCTGTTCTGTGCCTTATGGGCTACGCGGATGTAGCCTCTGTACGAAATGTGTGTACAGAAAGACAATTTATGTTCGAGTTTCCGCGCTACGTATTAGCGGGCCGTTTTCATGCTTTAATATCGGAGTGCGACGTGTGGAAAGGTGGCAGGAGTCTGTTTTCGGAGCTCTTGGAGGGTAACTACCCGTACGAGTTTAGTTCCCGACAATGTTTGTGTAGGCACCAGGATTCAGGGAAACGATGAAAGATCCTGGATTTATTAAGCACGGGAGGGCACGTGCGCCATTGAATTCCTTTCCATGGCATACTGCCTTAGTTTGCGTCAAACTTTAATATGAAAAAAAAAATTCAGGGGTGCACTTTGGTGTCCTAAAGTGCGGTGAGGCGAAAGCCTTAAGCGCGGTGTTGCTGCGTGTGCCACCGATGCGTTGTTAAGATGTTAAGCTCCGCCTCTAAGGATGAAACGCGAAAGCGTCTTGCAACGCTGCCAGGGAGTCCATAGAACGCCATTGCCCGTTCGGTTGCACGCCTTGCTCGTCGGTAAATTGGTTTTTGAGGAAAGGAAATGTATCTGTCTCGCATATCTGCGTGGACACTTAAACCTCGCCGTGATGGGAAGGGAAGATGGGAGTGAACGACGACACCGTATTCACTACACGCGCCTTTGTTCATACCAAACAATCGAGCTGGCATGGCGGAGTGGTTAGCATGCTCGTCTCGCACTCCGGAGACCGGGGTCCGATTCACGAACTCAACTAATTTCCTACTCGGTTTTATTTATTTATATGGCCTGACTAGAAGGGTTAATTAGGCATATTGGGTTATTAAGCTATTAACTAAACTCAGACCCACTCACTTGGAGCATCACTATACGATCCCACAGTACAATTGGGCGCGTTTGAAATTCGCGCACTGTGACGTAATGACCGTTTCGACCAATTGAAAGGCGGGACATTTCTGTCGACAACTCCTGCTTACAACGATGAGGCATTAAAGGCTTCCGCCTTAATAGTGTGAGTAGTCAGATCTTTTTGACGAGCGTGAGCATGTGTGATGTGTGGTACGCTTCGTTGTCTTGAAATTATACAGAGGCAGCTTAACTTGACTGCCTGTGCATTTTGGGCCTTGAATATCGTGGTGTGTGGGAAAGGTGTTGGCCACGGCGATGGCTAGTGAGCGCGCAATTCGACCTGAAAAACTACAAGGCTTTTGAAACTCCTCAGAAAGTTGCGCATGCAAATCGCGCTCATGTCACTAGCTTGTGGAGTGGCATCAAATCCACATGAACGAAATCTAGAACGCGAATGCACAACACGAACAAAACGAGTAGTATTCGAAAGGCTGCAAACTAGTTGCTCGCTAGACGACAAGAGCTGACACACTCGAAGCAATAAGGTCTTTACCGCCGAGCACACCCTGAGCTTCAGCGGCGGGCACGAGCTCCTAGCAGGGACGGCAGCGAGAGCTATTGCAACTTCCTCCGCTCGCGTGCAATTTGGGGCCTGAAAAGATATCCACTCGACATTCATTGCCCGGTGGACTACAGAAGCCGTGTAGAATCCCGCCGGCGACGGCCCTGTGATATCCACGTAGTAGACGCTGTCTTTAGATTCTTATTGCCTCTCAAGAGCGCGAACCCGCGCTTGTCGTCAGCCTTCATGTGAAGTCACGTCCATGCTACGCGGAAGCGTAGCGACCCAGAGCATATGGCGCCACAGAACCGGATTTCTCCGTCCCCTCTGGTATGCATGTGAGTTGTATGTGTAAGGGATTTAGCAGGCGGCGCCCAGGAGCCGTCTGCGAGAGCCACGTATATTGGTTCACGAGGTGAGCCTCCCGCAACTCCTGATAAGAGTTTAACACCCCCAACGCCTTCAGTTTGGCGTTGGAGGTAGCCAACGGGAAGTCCAGTACTCGCTTAGTTGTCTTTCTGGTGATGTAGTCAATGCGCTCGTCTTCTTGTTTTGGTGGTGTTTAGGTGCGGCACGGCGTAAAGGATCCGGCCGGTCACGAAGGCGTGGGCGAGCCGTAGCGCGGCCCGGCCGCGCAGACCACCCCGCCTTTTGGAAACGCGGTGGATCATGGCGCCCTACCTGTTCGCCTATGCGCTTGACTTTCGCTATAGCAGAGTCCGGCCTAAGCCTATTATTGATGAACAAAGCCAGGATCCGCAGCTCTTCTACTTCTCTGATGGGACTGCCCGACTGAGATATGTGTAGAGACAACACGTCTCTACACATATCTTGTTTCTCTTTAGTGATATCTTGTGTGATTTGTCCTGACATGTAGGAGCTCTGATTTGGCGGGAGCACATTGGAGACCACAGTGGGCAGCATATGCGCATCGACTATGGAGGCGGCCTTCTGAAGCCGGTCCTCCATCCCCACAAGCCTCCCCTTGGTTGGCCAAGATTACAATATCGTCTGCGTAGAGCGCGTATTTTATGCCCTCTACCTGAGCCAGTTGGCCGAGCAGGTGCATCATGGCGATGTTGAAAAGGAGGGGCGATAACACCGCCCCAGAGGTGTACCCCGTGTACCCATAGCGTACGGGGCGTATTCCTCGTCCTCGATCCGAAAGAGTGCCTGACGCGCAGAGAGAGTCTCTGACATAGGCGAAGACCTTCGAGTTGCAGTTTGTAGTGTTCAAAACACACAGTATGCTTGCATGTTTAACATTGTCAAACGCCCCGTTAAGATCGAGGGCGAGAACGGCCTTGTCGTTTTGTTGCATGGCTGTGGGTCGTATCATATCCCTGTGTAGCTGGAGTAGGACATCCTGTGCACACATGTGCGGGCGGAACCCGAACATAGTGTCTGGAAAGAGGCCTTTACCCTTGTTGCGGCTCACGTAGCATGGTCGGGACAAAGAGAGGATCAGGGAGGTCGGAGATGAGGTTACGGGAAAGACAAGAAGAACATTATGCTGGTAAATTACGTTATATACAAACAGCAATTGAGATTGTGGCTCAGTGTCACAAAGTGCGTGCATGCCTTTTCTTTCTTTTTTCTTCTCCGACCAAAGTGGCCACGGCTGGCCACGGCGCCGGTTGTATGCGGGCATGTCGCGACGCAGCGGCGGTGATTTTGCCTCCCCCCGCGTGGGCGGTTGGCCCCTCGCGACGCTGGGGGGTCAAGGCTAGGCCGCCCCGCTCCCGGGATTATGGTCGGGAAGCGAGCGATTGAACGAGTGGGGGACGGGAAGCGGCCGGTGAATGCCCTAGCACCCGTCCCAACCTTGAGAAGTTAACATCCCTCCTCGTTAGGACCATACCTTTCCTTCGCGTCCCCTTCAGTTTCTCATGTTTCTTCTCCCCCCTTCTCAACATCTGTATATCGTTGGTGCACGGGGCCGAGAGGATTCGTTTGCTTTTGTTTGTTTTTTTTTTGTTGTTTGTCGCGGGAACGCGGTGGCGGAAAAAATCACGACAGAGTTAGTGGGCTTAGAGATTTCGGTGCGTGCGGACGTGTGTGGGGTCAGCCAGGGCAGTGGTCGGCAAGCGAGCCTAGGCGGTGTCTGACGCGTAGAGCGCGGCGACGGCGGCCCCGAAAGACGCGTGGAAGACGCGTAACCCGTGGCCCAAGTTCGCCCGTATCCGCACCCCCCCATCAGCACCGCGCGCTTCCGCAGCCAGACGCTCCCTGCGACCGGACCTTGCCACTACGCAGCTAAGCCACCGTTTCTCACCACTCGCTCCACTCTTTTCCTTGTTCTGTCGCTGTTCTCGTCCTATTCTTTTGTATATTGCTTTAATCGTGTAACCTTGTGGTATAGTTCTCGCCCTGTTGTTTTCCTTCTTCTTGTTAATAGTTTGTGTTTGTGTTCTGATTTTGTGCTCGTTGTCCGCATCGCGCCTGTGCGTTACCGCTATTTTGCTTGGCTTGTTTCGTAACCGTTGTTCTTGTTCTTACCCGAGTAAAAGGGTTGCTAAGAAACTTGCCTATACGCCTCATCCCTCCGGTCAACGGCTAATCAGGCGTGGCCCCTATCGCCGGTCAGCAGTCTAACCTCATCTTCCGCACGCGGGGTGGAGAAGTTTGTCGCTCCACCCCCTCCTAACTTACGGAGAGTGCAGTGGTGGGCAGGTTGGCCCGATTAATTATAACTTCGGCGCCAATCAAACATCTAGCCGCCCACCATATCGTGACAATTGGCGTCCGCGACAGGACTTGCTGACCACGATTGGCCTTGACCGCGAGGCATAGCGTTCAAGTGAAATAGCGTGCGCTGTCCCAGCTAAGAGCATGTGTACGCTTGATGACTTAGAGAGCCTCATCAGGCGAGGAAAGGCTCTGGGCCTCGAGGGACCTAGCCTTCGTGAATTTTTCTGGAATGAGCGGAAGGCTCAAGAGGAGCGTCTACGCGAACGTCGTCGCGAGGAGGACGAGCGCCGTCGTCTGGAGAACGAGCGCCGTCGTTAGGAGGACGAGCTAGACAAAGCGCGCTTGGCGCGCAGGATGCTGGAGCTGCTGAGAGAAATTGAGGCTCTCCGAGCTCGAAGCAAGGCTAGCTGGGGCGAAGGCTCTGATCACGCTTCAAACGGAAGCGAAGTGCCAGGTGAGGCAGCACGGAAGGTGCTTGAGGCCGGAGAACGAGATTACCGGCAAGGCGACTGCAGGGCGGTTGCAGAAATGGCACCGGCAGCAGACCAGGTGGTCTTACGGACACCTCCCGAGCATAGTGAGCAGACGTTCAAAGGGGGGAACTTTGTATCGTCAAAGGACGAAATGGTGAGCTCGACCATGCGATCGGGGTAGAGGTGAGTCCGGAAACGCCTGAAATGAATATGCTGGAAGAGCAATTCAGCCAAGTGCAGGCACCCCCCTCAGACGTCACCATGGCGGCCACAGCACCGCCTTACCCGGAGGATGGTACACTGGGCCAGAATTTCGGGAACAAAGATACCGGCGAAGTCGCGGCTCTCGAGCGGCTGACCGGGCAACAAGTTATAGTGGAATGCCTCGGCCCTCAGGATGTTGAGGAAAGTAAGGCCGATCTCGAAGGAGCGGTCGAAGTTGAGGAGCATGGCTCGGACGCGTCGGCTGTAGAGCCGGACCGGGAGAACGGCGCACAGTTGTGCCCCGTAGGAGAATCAGCGGATAGTCGTGCAGCCGCACTTCCCGCGCGGCTAGAACCGCGACAAGCGGCCGAAACAGGATCGGTCGCTTTGACGGGTGAACCGCTTTCGGAGCAGCAACCAGCAGCGCAGATAGGGGAACAAGCATGCGCGGGGGTCGAGCAGGACAGTAGCTGCAGCACTGTAGCCTCCGGACAACCAGCACATGAGGGTCAATCACTGGGTTCCCGCCAAGATTGTTGTTTCCACGAGCGGTCGGGTTACCACGCGCTGGCTCTGCGCAGCTCTAGGGAGACGGACAGGCGTAACGCTAACAAAGGAAAGGCGCGCTCGCCCAACCTGCGTTCTACGAAGAGACGCGCTCACGTTAGAGCACTACGGTGGAAGCATCATATCGCCGACGCTCGAGCGATCTTTCGCGATAACTGCCGCACAGTCCAAGTAGGCGGAGGAAAATTTCTGTGTGGAAAGTTCCGCACCAAGAGGCACGTTGAAGTCCCACTCAGTGCCGTACTAAAGGAAGACAACAGTCCGGCACTCATTGCACTCACCGGAACCTAGGCGATCACGAGCTCCGAAGCTCCTTTCCGCCTAAGTGGTCATTCCTTTTCTTTGTCTTTATATGTTGTGGCCTTTTTTTGTGCTTGGAATGT
The DNA here is from genome assembly GCF_055824585.1 of Amblyomma mixtum. Classification (NCBI taxonomy): domain Eukaryota; kingdom Metazoa; phylum Arthropoda; class Arachnida; order Ixodida; family Ixodidae; genus Amblyomma; species Amblyomma mixtum. The sequence goes on from NC_143019.1 coordinate 130,028,515, forward strand.
TTGGCAACGCAAAATCTGCGGATGTTGTGTGCAGTGTTGAACTGTTTCGATTCCAAGTGCTGTGTGGAACAGTCTGCAGTGACTGTGACGTGACTGCGTGAAGTGTGCAGTGCGCGACTGTGCGAGCCATCGTGGGAAACGTTGTGCGACGAAGAACTGGTGCGCGCTCCTGACAGTGAAGTGCGCGTTAATTCATCTTCGTTTGCTTGCTCGGCAAGACGCATTTGTGCATGCACGACATTTGTGTATTTGATTTTGAAATGTTATTAAGAATAACATTCTTTTCGTGGGGGTTGTGTCACAAAGTGCGTTCATGCCTTTTCTCTCTTTTTTCTTCTCCGACCAAAGTGGCCACGGCTGGCCACGGCGCCGGTTGTATGCGGGCATGTCGCGACGCAGCGGCGGTGATTTTGCCTCCCCCCGCGTGGGCGGTTGACCCCTCGCGACGCTGGGGAGTCAAGGCTAGGCCGCCCCGCTCCCGGGATTATGGTCGGGAAGCGAGCGATTGAACGAGTGGGGGACGGGAAGCGGCCGGTGAATGCCCTAGCACCCGTCCCAACCTTGAGAAGTTAACATCCCTCCTCGTTAGGACCATACCTTTCCTTCGCGTCCCCTTCAGTTTCTCATGTTTCTTCTCCCCCCTTCTCAACATCTGTATATCGTTGGTGCACGGGGCCGAGAGGATTCGTTTGCTTTTGTTTGTTTTTTTTTTTTTGTTTGCGCGGTGGCGGAAAAAATCACGACCGAGTTAGTGGGCTTAGAGATTTCGGTGCGTGCGGACGTGTGTGGGGTCAGCCAGGGCAGTGGTCGGCAAGCGAGCCTAGGCAGTGTCTGACGCGTAGAGCGCGGCGACGGCGGCTCCGAAAGACGCGTGGAAGACGCGTAACCCGTGGCCCAAGTTCGCCCGTATCCGCACCCCCCATCAGCACCGCGCGCTTCCGCAGCCCGACGCTCCCTGCGACCGGACCTTGCCACTACGCAGCTAAGCCACCGTTTCTCACCACTCGCTCCACTCTTTTCTTTGTTCTGTCGCTGTTCTCGTCCTATTCTTTTGTATATTGCTTTAATCGTGTAACCTTGTTGTATAGTTCTCGCCCTGTTGTTTTCCTTCTTCTTGTTAATAGTTTGTGTTTGTGTTCTGATTTTGTGCTCGTTGTTCGCATCGCGCCTGTGCATTACCGCTATTTTGCTTGGCTTGTTTCGTAACCGTTATTCTTGTTCTTACCCGAGTAAAAGGGTTGCTAAGAAACTTGCCTATACGCCTCATCCCTCCGGTCAACGGCTAGTCAGGCGTGGCCCCTATCGCCGGTCAGCAGTCTAACCTCATCTTCCGCACACGGGGTGGAGAAGTTTGTCGCTCCACCCCCTCCTAACTTACGGAGAGTGCAGTGGTGGGCAGGTTGGCCCGATTAATTATAACTTCGGCGCCAATCAAACATCTAGCCGCCCACCATATCGTGACACTCAGTAAAAAAAGTCTCGATAACAAGGAGCTTGATGACGAGAATCTCGATGACGAGGAGCTACTCGGCCGTTCTCGGCGCCGAGTTTTATAGCGTTTCCTTTCCCTGGGTTCCCTAGATGGGGGCCGGGCGTGCCGAGGAAGGAGTGTCCTGAAAAGTTCACTGTGGCACCCATCACACACTCTCATTAGGGAACACGCCCCCGTCACGTGTTGGGATTGAGAGAAGGATGCCATCTACGACGCGCGGACGCTGGAATGTCCACGAGCGGTGTTCTCGCGCTTTTCATGTGATCGCACGTGCAGTGTCCAGGCTACGTGCAAGTCCACGCGGTGTAGGAGAAACGCTCGCTGATAACTTCCTGGAGGTCGGGTGCTGCTGTCAAACTTGATGACTAGACTCAGCTGACCCCCGGGTCCCTCGGAATGTCAAGTACTGCCGGCCTTGGCAGCTAACTTCGTTCTGTAGAAGAGGGTGCACTGCAGAGCCGCGCTGGCTAGTTGCGGGGTTGATTACTGGCGCCGCTTCCGTGGCTAATCCAGGCGTTGGTCTCGCGTGCCTCTCGTGACTCGTCGGCATTCCGGTGCAACCGCGCCGATTTTCCCTCACGACGAAGGCGAAACGTAACACCCTCCATGCATGGTGAGAGGCGATCCCGTAGCATCGTCTCCATGAGCTTTCCCACACACGAGGTCAGTGAGATCCAAAATCGAAGACGGTTATCACAGACTCCCGCCGGGCCTGCGAACACTATCTTGCAGGGGAAACATCACCTCTTGCCTCCCAAATTCTATGACGGGCACTCGCCGATCCAACTCGCACAAAAAGGTAATCTGGGCTTCTGGCCACCAGGGTCTACGAGGCAATGAGGCTCCTGATGCGGCGCCCCGAGCGTTCACACACCGGGCCCCTCATCCTAGCTCTCCTGGCTCAGAAGCTCGTAAACCGCTTCTGCGGTTCCGCGAAATCGTAATTCATTACTGCGATAGCCACCCCCTCTACCTGGCAGCTGCCAAGGGGATGAGTAAGGGCCGTTTCACATGCTGTGACTAGAACGAAAATATTCGGCCTAGTCGGTGACGCCGCAGTGCGATTTTCGCACAATGCTTTGACATGCAACGCGTACCCAGCGAATTCGGTCGCAGGGACACGCAATGTTGCTCGATGTTCGCATAGGCAACCCACGATTAAACGGGACAGAAACGCTGCACGGAATGTGTTGATGATGTTATGACCAGCGTGTTTTTAGATGCCAGGCAATATTTCGTATGTTTTTATTAGAATAAACAGTTTTGCTTACGCCGCGGGAACAGCTCCCACGTGGCCCCACGCCGAGACGGCGCGTGACGTGACGTCACGTGGGAGCTGTTGCCGCGGCCGGTCTAGACGCGTGCGCTCTCTCGCTCGTGCGCCTCGAGACCGGCCGCGGCCGCGGCAACAGCTCCCATGTGACGTCACGTCACGCGCCGTCTCGGCGCTGCCCATTGGTCAGTCGCAGAGCGAACACCGACGCTGCGACTGAATTCCAACCGGACGGAACTTGGTCGCAGGCCGTCTGCGGCTAGACCGACGGCCCTCTCCAGTCGCAGACCGACAGAATTCGCAGCGTCGCAGGCGAGAATCGCATGCATGTGAAACGGCCAGGAGCGAACTCTGCGGCGCCTGCAGACAGGAACAATTCTCTGTCCTGCCATCGCCAAACACTTCGATCCGAACACAGATGGGCGCTGTCCGCATTGTGAAGAGATGTGCGATATCTTTCACATGGTGGGGGCATGTACTCAGAATCCTCACCTTACGCCACCCTCGCCCGGGAGGCATGGGAGGCATGGGAGACTGCCCTCCTTAACTGCTCTACACTGGAGTCCCAAAGGGCTCTAGTAAAGGGGGCGCGAGACGGGGCTCCGTCGTGCGGTGTCCCGAACTTAGGACGCTGACCATGTAGCAGGGTCTTCTGATCCCCAATCTCTCTCTGAGTATTAAAACAAAAGTTTTTCACAACCACTACCACCACATAGCAGGGACGTGGCTGCGCATTGTGGCCTTTCGTTCGTGCACCCGATGGTAGTTCGATGGTGCTTCTACACTTTCTACACTACTCCCATGAATCGCTCCCTTGGCACACGTCCTTGGATAATGGAGAAGGAGAAATAATCGAATCCGGAGTTGTACTGCCTTGCACCCACCACCGTTGCTCTGGCGACCACTCCGGTCAGCTTAGCGAACATAATTTCGTGGCCTGAGGTCTTGTCACCAAACGTAGATGACCCAAAGTAATATACAGCCTTTGTCAAAAGTTTAGAGCCCAGGGGATTTTCTTTCGAGGCGTGTGGTGGCGTTTCTGCAGCATTTTTGAAAGTCCTACCCGTGGGAGGGGGCAGGGCCAAAATTCTTCTTACCGTCAGGATATTCGGCGCTCGGGATGCATTGCGAGCCCAATGGCGTGGCTGAAGGTTATCAGTTACAGGCAGCGTCGTCGCTTCGGCGGGCGCAGTTGTTGCGACACACGTCTGTTCTATCACTTTTTCCTCTCATATCTTTCAACTCTCCTCTACCTGCACGTCCCAACGGTAGTGGCTCAGCTCGAGCCAGTAGCCAGGCCCGTGCAATTTTCTTTCCACCGTTCTTTCAGTTACAGCAACAACAAGCAAACCCTGTGGGCTGTAAGCTTTTGAGAAGGGGTGTGCATTGGCTTTGCTTCGTTCCTGTTAGTAAAAAAGAAAAGTGGAAGTATTAGGCGAACATGAGCCAAAATATTTATAATCAATAAGAAATAGATAAAAGCTTCCAGAGCAAGAGAATGTATGACGGCGGCACCTTTTGAGAAGGGGTGTGCATTCATTCGTCAGTGTGCGGCCTTCTCGAAGCTCGTGATCACGAGCTCAACATTAAGAAGAAGACGCCGGTCCACGAGGAAGTTTACTTAAGGAGAAGAAGAAGCTGGGCCTTCCGACACCCGCTATGCACCCTGGCCAATCCCCGCCGTGGGTATGTGCCATTAAGCCTGAGGACATCATCATCATCATGAGGTCCCGAGAGCGCAACCAGAAAACCACACCGCCTTTTCGCGGCCCCTGCAAAGGGGCTGAGTAAGACGGAGGAGCGAACTTTAAGGCGCCTGCAGACAGGTACTCTACTCTGTCCTGCAATCTTAAAGCATTACGATCCTAACACAGATGGGCGATGCCCGCACTGTGGGGAGACCTGTGATATCTTCCGTATGGTGTGGGCATGTGCTCAAAATCCCCACCTCCCCCCTTCCCCTACCCCTTCCAGAGAGGCATGGGAGACTGCCCTCCTCAACTGCTCCTCGCTCGAGTCCCAAAGGGCTCTGGTGAAGCGGGCGAGAGACGGGGCATTGTCATGCGGTGTCCCGGACTAGGGACGCCGACCATGTAGCGGGGCCACTCTGTGGCTCCCAAACTCTACTTCAGAAATTAAAAGTTTTCACCACCACCACCACGAGAACCCTTCACGAAGGTAAGCGAACGCATCCTACGCTAGGGTTCTCATACTTTGCTTCCGTTCGCCGAAGTGCGCCGTCGAGAAGGCCAGCCCTACTTCCTGATGCGCTTTCCGGATGCTTAGAGGGACCACTTAAACAGTATCAACGTGATCGAAACTCCTATAACACATTCAATGCGCTCTACAAGAGCAGCTTGTGAGTCAGACGCTGCTGAGAGTGCGGAACTTGCAAGTTGCGACAGCATCGGTTTCAATGCGAAGTCAGTATATGGCTCATCGGCAACCAAACCCAGCGTTGCTGCTCAGATGAAACGGTCCGAAAACTCTAATTACATGTCATGCCCTCGCATGACATCAGCAGTAGACCATGAAATAGCAAAGGATGATCACAGGAAACGGGGAATGCAGCAAAGATAGGTTAGATAGCAGTAATTAATCTTAGCGAGATAGTAATAGTGATCTTGGTAATTTTGCAATAATAAAGGACGTTACTAAATAACGATGTGGGTCATTAGCTAAAAGGGCCATGATAAGTGCCTTTAGGCCAACGGAAGGTTTTTCATTCACAGCACGTAGGGATATTCAGTGCCCACCGTAACTCTTTTGTGGTCCAGGCAGCGTGGGAACCGTCAAATTTTTTACGCTCACGGTCCTCTTCCCATTTTGCACGTACCGAGCACAGCTGCAGCTAGAACTTGCCTCGAAAGGTCTTCTGCAGCGTGCGTTTGTTTTCTGTGGATAAATAACAGAGCGCTGGCCCGCCCCTGGGGATAAAAAGTTACTGCGGGAGCTGCACCGCATCTCATACCCTCTTCAGATCCAACTGGTATCACGTGAAAAAAAGGTGGCAATCATTCTAGAGCGGCAGTTTCCGGCACGGCTCCAAGCCCGACTGTGCATCTTTATTGTGAGGCATCGAATGAAAGCTGCAGTTTTTCGTCACCAAATTGGAAAATTTTATTTCGTGAACCTTTAACTCAGAACTAATTACGTCACTGCCTTTATTCTAACATTTGCCGCCAATATCCTAACAGCCTGGGAAACAGTGTATGGATGACAGCTCATGGAAGTCTCCGGACTGCCCTGTAAACGACGTCATGACTTTTTGTGCAGACTCGTTGTCGTCGGCGAGCGGCTTCCGAGCGAGACGTTTCTTGAAGTGAAGAAAAAAGTGAAAATTTGTAGGGGCCATTTCCGAGCTCTGGAGATGATGCTCCAAAACATCCCTCTTGAATCTTGAGAAGAACGAAGTGGTGGCATGCGTCATGTGGAACCAAGCGTTGTCGTGAGGCAGGCGTACACCACGCGTCAGCAATCCGTTTCGGTTGTCTTGGATTAACCGCAGTAGGCCTTCCAAGATTCCCAGTATGCAGCAAAAATAATTGTTGCCCATGAAGGCAAAAAATCATTACTGAGTTAAATGGGGCAAAACAGCGCAAAAAAAGTGGACGGGAAGAAGGTGACACGGCCACACGCTGACTAACAACTGATGCATTAGTTGTCGGTCAGAGCTTTCCGTGTCAGCTTCTTTCTGTCCACGTTAAAGCTAAGACTCGATAAGCTGTGCGACGCAGAAACAGAGGACAGAGGTCGTACCATCCGATTCATTCGCGAGCAGTTGAAGTTGCTCCTAGTGAAGAAGATTCGGAGGCGTTATTCAGCAGAATCTATGGTGTTTTGCTGCCTTTTATTCACAATTTCGCCCCATGCCTACAAATACATGCGCAGCTACGGAAACATCATCTTCTGCTAGAACACGGTGATTCTGCGTTCCTGAAATACATCCCAGTCAAAAAAAAACCATTGGAACCAATTGGACAATCCAATTGGAACTAAATGGACATTCCCATTGCTTCCAATTGGATTTCCCAATTGGAACCAATTGGTTCCAGTTGTGTTTTTAGCCCCCGACCAATTGGATCCAACTGGACTAGCCAATTGGACCCATTAGGCCAGGCAGTTATTTGACCCAGAAAATATTCACAAAATATGCTACGTTCATTGAGAAAGGTAGTTAAATGTTTGAATAATATGCTCTAGGATCGTGGATGAATATTTCTACAATTTAACATATTAAAATGTGCAAAAGTAAAACTGATATATGAGGACTGCAAGGAGACACTGTGCCTAGTACCAATCAACATTTTTCTACGGAATTGAAATTAACATGCTTTTATGGAAATCAAAGCCAACAGACACACATGCATCACACACAAGCAACACTGCACATTCAAGCACTAGTAGCACACATTAGCTCAATATGTACATCCAGAGAACACACTTCTGCTCCAACTTATATACCCAATTTATTAGGCTCTCATGCTGGGGCCGGTGGCGCTTGCCCACTGAGCGCAGATATTTAATTTAATTTCAGCTCCAGTGGTGGTGTAGGTGATGAGTACAATTTATTAGGCTAAGCTGCTGATAGCTCTTATTGTAAGTACCATATTAGTTCTACCTTTTTCGTCAAACATGCAAACATTCATTGGATAAATTGGGTGCAGTTCGAGGACCAATTGCATTCAATGGGTAAGACCAATTGGGCTCACCAATTGGAAACCCAAATGGTCTAATTGGATAGTCCAAATGGACCATCCAATTGGAACACCATTCCAATTGGAACCAATCGGGAACTGAACTCGTCCAATTGGAACCCATTGGAAATCCAATTGGTTCCAATGGTTTTTTTTTACTGGGATGGCCACACGAATTTTCGACTTGAATCACTACCAACGCACTGTCACCCTGATGGTAGATGAAATCCATATTAAACCTTTCTTTGATTACAAAGGCGGTGCTATAACTGGCGTCGCCCACAATTCGGCTGAAGCTGCGAACAGTGCCCTGGTTTTTATGGTGCAGAGCCAAACATGCAAATTCAAAGAAGTGGCCCACATAGTGCCCGTACGTGGCGCCGATGGTGACTTCTTTGAGACAGAAATGGTAATAACGCTGCAATAAGACGTACACAAGAAAGGTTTGGTTTGGTTTATGGGGTTTATCGTCCTAAAGCGACTAAGGCTATGAGAGACGCCGTAGTGGAGGGCTCCGGAAATTTTGACCAACTGGGGTTCTTTAACGTGCACTGACATCGCACAGTACACGGGCCTCGAATTTCTCCTCCAAAGAAATTCAACCGCCACGGCCGCGATCGAACCCGCGTCTTTCGGGACAGCAGCCGAGCACCATAGCTACTGAGCCACCGCGGCGGCTGTACACAAGAAAGACTGACACAGGACACGCGCTAACTTCATCTGATTTTATTTACTGCAAAGCCAGCAAATATATGGAAAATTCAAGGCATGCGCAAAAAACACCGGAGCAACAGGCATCAACAAAACCGTTCAAGATACGATATCTCAGTCTTGAAAAAGGCGAACCGAGGTATCACTCACGCAATCTAATCCCCTCTTCCTAATGTGGTATGCTTCCAAAAGCTCCCGCGCCTTCGTATCTCCACTCCTGCCCAGAATCTTTATCTCCCGAAGTGTTTTTTGCGCATGCATGCCTTGAATTTTTCATATATTTGCCATGGGCGTCCGGAGGGGGGGGCAAGGGGGGGCGGCTGCACCCCCCTGGAAAATCACTCACTCGAACCATGAGTGATGGGCGCACGCCAGGGGCGGTGGTGCGCTCAGCCAAAAGGGTAAAAGCAGCCCCGCTTCCACACTTTGGGTCACATCTGCGAAATGCCGCGTCCGGGCGCGCGTCTTTACGCCGTTTTCAAACGACGCCATCGTTAGCTGTGTTGAAGGGCGACCTGTTGCAGACATACAGCGGCACCGGCGAGCATGTGTTTCGAGCCGTCTTGATATGGGTGTCTGTTTCTTTGATCTCTAAAGAGATAGCGACACGGAGCCAGACAGTGCACAGGGCATCTTGTTTTCGCCTTCGTCGCTCGCTATAATCAGGATACGTTCGTACGCCGGCCACCCATGAATTCTTCAGGAGGGAAGGACAAATCAGCCGTGTCCAGCCCCGCTTTGTCGGGCTGCTCAGGGGAAAGAAGGCGATCAGTTGGCGCCGCCGCCGCTCGCTGTCTCCTCCGATCGCAGTTCGGTAGAAGCGCCGCTTTCAGAATCTTCGGCAAAGGGGATTAGCTGCTTTTGTTCACGGCGACGCAGTCTCCAGAGGCGCCCCCACACCAGCGTTCCTTGCGCCTTCTCCGAAAACCAGCGCCTTTGGTCAACGCAGCCCGATGGCGCCTGCCTGACTCGCCTGTCACCTCTGGCTGGGCCTCAAATCACAACAGCGCCCATGTACTGTGCGAGGTCAGTGCGTGGTAAAGAGACCCAGGTGGTCGACATTATCCGGAACTCAGTACTACTCCGTCCCTCATAGCCTGAGTCGTTTTGGGGCTCTGAACCCCATAAAAACACACAAAACAAATTTTCCGACCGGAGTGGCGAGTGTCCCTTCCCCTCGGAAGTCGCGCGGCGTTCTTTTCACCCCCAAAGTGCGCATTCGGGGATATTGCGGACGAGAAAACGACGAGCGGCGAGCCGACTGAGCAGTGTGTGTGCGGTTGCTCGACTGTGCAGATACGCGAGCAAGATGGAGCGAGGTGTATGAAGCTGCGAGCGTGCATTTATCTTGCAAATAAGTTTTCGTTGTATATTTAGTCATCTTTTGTTTTCAACGTACGCGTTCAACCGTTTTTCCAATCAATATGAATGTGCACCGAGAGCTTGTAATGAAGCACAGAAATGAATTTATCACCCGTGTAATTACGCAATTCGCCCAGAAAAATCCGAGGCGCCTACAGTTGCTGTTCAAGGAAGACTGACTGAGTGACTGTAGTTGCGTGTTTGTGAACATATTGTGCTGTGTGCTGGTCATCAATCCGGATGAGTCGAGAACCCGTATGCAGCAAGACTGAACACGCTTCTCCACGAAGTGATAGTGTCTTTTTGCATTTATTATTAATTTTAATTGTTACTTCGTTGATAAAATCTAACGTACCTCTCCTAGCCGCGCTTTAATTTGCTGTTTGTAATTTTTCTTTCATGCGTGCATTTTACTTACTTTTTATTTATATATGAATAAATAAATTTACGCCGCAAATAGCGCATTTTTGCTACGAATATACCCCCCCCCCCTCCCTCCGGCGCCAACAACCAATGGGGCCCCCCCCTGCAAAAAATTCTGCGGACGCCCTTGATATTTGCTGACTTTGCAGTAAATAAAATCACATGAAGTTAGCGCGTGTCCTGTGTCAGTCTTTCTTGTATACGTCTTATCGCAGCGCTATTACCATTTCTGTCTCAAATAATGCACCATCTAGCCCAAATTGACGTTCTTCTAAATGGTGACTTCTTGCACAGATTACTGAAACGCATCATATGTGGACTTGAGAAGATCGGTTACAAAATAATATGTGTAGTAACCGACAACAACAAGGTTAACGGGAAGGCAATGGAAAATTTCAGGAACTCTGCACCTTAATTGGCTAGGCAGCGATCACCCCATTTTTCTTTACCCGCATCCGTGCTCAGCCGAGAGGCCACTGTTCTTCATTATCGACACTGTGCACTTGCTAAAATGCATCGGAAACAACTGGATCCGGCAACGCAATGACCAACACTGCTTCTCATTCCCGGAATTCGATGAAGGGATGTTGCAAGAACGGCGCATGCTCTCTGCATCTTTCGACACCTTAAGGGACGCCCACAACATCGAGCTCGGACAGCTCCTAAGGCATGCGTATACACTCTCCAGAAAAGGCCTTTTTCCATCTGATATCGAGAAACAAAATATGAAGCTTGCTTTGCAAGTATTTAATGACACCCTGCCCCCGGCCCTCCGAGTCCTTTCAGAGAAACATACTTTGAACCACATTGAAGGGACCGCCAGTTTCATAGAAATAATTGTGAAGTGGTGGGAGATTGTAAACGTGAAAACTCCGTTCAAAGGCACCAGGCTGAGGGATCCGTTTCAAGGGCCAGTGTTTTCTATGGACGATACAAAGATGGTTTTTCTTTCCAACCTGCTCAACTGGTTGGAGGAATGGAAAGAAAAAACAAAACATTACAACTCCGGTAAGCTTACCAAAGAAACTCACGGAGCCCTTCATCAGACTACCTACGGCCTCATCGAACTTTCCAGGTACTGCCTTGATGAGCTCAAACTGTCAAATGTACTGCTCGAGAAAATACAGACGGATGGCCTGGAGGACCCCTTTGGGAAGTACAGGCAGCTTGCAGGTGCTCAATATCATGTGTCCATTCGGCAAGTGTACGAATGCGAAAACAAGCTCCGCCTTCAGAACACTTTGCCTCTGGTGGCCACAAGATCTAGAGACTGCACCGATGAGGACCAGCAGTGGGATGGACTTCATAAGGAAAATGAAAGATCGCGGCCTAACTGCAACGTGGTAGTCTCTGATTAGACACTGACCAAAATCAAAGACCTCATTCCCGTATTGGTGTACGTCGCAGGATATGCTTTTTACGCCACGCTAAAAAAGCTCAAGTGTGAGAGTTGTCGGGAAGCCTTGATTGTGAACAAGGAATTAACAGTCGGCGTGGAGGAAAAACACTAAGAACTTATTAGAGAGATGGATCGAGGCGGTCTGGTACATCCAGCGATGTTTGCGGTTAATGCTGTTGCCCATAACTACGCAGTAGTTGAGCAGCTGTCAAAAAACAGCGACTTCCTTAGTATGCCATGCCAGCGCAAAGTTGTCACAGACCTGACGGTGGAGCTCCTCACGAGCGAAGGCAGCCAAGAGTTCCACACCTGTGACAACGGACACACTAGTGAACTGGTACTGAAGCACGTGCTATGGTGCAGCACCAATATCCTGCTAAAAAATTTTTGCTGCAGGTTGAATGACAAGATTGCTGATGGCAGCACCAAATCTAAGGAGAGAAAACTGAAAACACTAAGTAGCAAGTAGATGGGCGGGCCCCGTAATGAAATAAAATTTTGTTCTTGGATTACTCAAACTGTGTGTTTTGTGTTATAAATAAATTATCGCTTCTTAAACAGCAGCAAAAACCAACTCCAAAAACAAACGCGTCTGATCAGGCACATCAATCTTAAAATGCCCAAAGAGACCTCAACAAAGCCTTCGCAGTCATTGGCTCGTAGCGGTGTTATTCGTTGTAGCTATCATGAAAGCCAATAAGGTGCACAGGTGTCTTGCGCAGATATGGGTGCAGATTAGTGTGCGCTTTCACTTCTTACAGAATCGGACTTACGATCGAGACCCGCTCAAGTGATCCTTCCCGCTCGCACACCAGCGACGCGCCGCGCACCCGCCTCCACCTCGTGACGTCACGGAGGGAGCACTACGGCCTTCAAAGTCTAGGGGGTAATCCACACCACATGAATGGCATTAGAAGAATGCCACTGGTGCCTCGGCTACGGCTCGTAGTATTCTGGCACAGGCTTGGTTGCTGCGTTTCGCCGTAATTGCTTGTCAGCGAAGTGAACACAGCACCATGCCTTCCCGTGAATAGCAGAAGCAGGGACGTCGCGGCCACATCGGCATTCGCAGGATAGCGCCGCGCTGTCGCTTATTTGCTCGCTTATCCTCTGGCAAGTCAAAAAGTCTTCCTGTCGTGACACGCCACCCACGGCTTACGACACTACGCCTGTCACTCTCCTTCGAACTTCAAGTGTTTCTCTTCTTGCTATGAAAGTATATCAGCCGTTGCGGCCGCCAGCTCAAGCACCGAGAAAAATGCGCCGCAGGATTCGTAATGGAGGAGCGCCGCTCTTGTTTCGATCAAGCCATCATCAATGAACAACTTGTTCTTGCATATCAACTCATAGAGTGATAAATCTATACCTTTATGCGTTGTGCCTGGTGTATATTTGCAAACTGTCATCTGGAATGCGAGGTCAAAATTTGAATGTCACTGAAATAAACTCATTTTCCTGAAATTCTCTTTCTGTGTCGTCGCCGCTTTGCAGCTCGGGCCGGGCCCGAGCGTGCTCAGGGTCCTTCAGTGTCGGGCCGGGCTTCCTGCCGGTAGGATAGGGCCCGAGCCGGACGCGGGTTATGAGATTGCGGCCCGTGCACGGCTCTATTCAGAAACCTAACCACATTTCCTTTTGCGAAAAAAGAGCTGTGTGCAGAGTTTAAATGGTGCAAGTATGAAGCTACAATGAAGCCAATTACAGACTTCTATACAACAGCTAGAGGAATTTCAAGAGCATGCTATATGAGATGCTAGCTAGTTGCCTCAGTCGCAATTGATGCTGTCAAATATTATTTCATATTTTTTTTTTACCCTACAGACATGAAATGTCTGAAAATGAATATGTACCAAACATATCGAAGCATCAATTGCGACGCCTTTAAAAAAGCTGTACTGCAACATATAAATGCTCAAGTCTCGATAAGCAGGAATACTGAAGTATTAAGGGGAATAAAAACAGTTTCCTTTTGTTCGGACTCACGCACCCGCAACAAACATATTCTTTATACATAGCAATAAAACTTGAAATAACTGTGTAAAAAGCCTTTTGGTTAAAAAGTATAGCTAAGTATGACGGAAAGGAGCCTGTAGGAAATACACAGAATCAGGCATGCAGTGTGAGAGCGCAGCGCGACAGGTGCGCTTTTTAGTCTCGCGCGCGCTCTTAAGAGCATGGGTTTATGGTTTATTGGGGTTTTAACGTTGCAAAGCGACTCAGGCTATGAGGGACGCCGTAGTAAAGGGTTCCGGAAATTTCGACGACCTGGGGCTCTTTATGCGCTGACATCGCACAGTACACGGGCCTCTAGAATTTCGCCTCCATCGCAATTCGACCACCGTGGTCGGGATCGAACCCGCGTCTTTCGGGTCAGCGGCCGAGCGCCATAGCCACTCAGCCACCTCGGCGGGTCGAAAGACATGACGTGGAAACGCCGAGGAGGCAACGCTGCACGCTGCCTCCTTGCCTCTCGGCTACAGTGCAGTGCACTGTATCTGGGCTCCTCGCGCGCAGCCTCGTCCGCTGACGAGCGTTGGCGGGGAAAAATCTAGAGAAAACATGCCTGCCCCCAACCGGACATGACGTCACTAAATACCACGTGACCTAACGTCACGCGTATGACGTCATATTTTTTGACCAATCGGCGTTTCCAGCCTACCTCCCCCGACAAAGAAAAAGTGTGTTGGGTTGCAATAAAGTGGTGCTGAACCGAGTCCCGAACCGGTTTGGAATGGTTCCTTTGAATTATAGTGAACTATACTTTGAATCGTTCCGGTTCGGGTTCAGTGCCAAGATGGCGAAAAAATAAGGGTTCGGTTCCGGGTTCAGGTTTGGTTTCGGTTCGACAACCTGGTCCATCATTACTTTTCGATTGCCGTGTGGTTAGAGCGACTGCACCGTGCACAATACACACTCAAAAGTGCCAGATTACTACTGCTACGAGCGAAACAACTATGTACTGCATGTTTCCGGTTCAGCCACATTAATTATTCCAGTCGTCACGCAACCGCATACTAACCACGACACACGCATAGCGCACTTTACTGCTGCGAGCAACGGCTGTGAGGGGGAAACGGCGGCGCGGGGTGGTGCGTATCCTACGCGCCCTACCAAGGCCCTACGCGCTGACGTGACGCCGCTGCGCGTGCTGGCTCCGAGGCTTATCTGTCATCCGGTTTTTCCTGTCGCATTACTCAGGATGCTTCCTATTATAAGAATCGAAAATTGCGCACAATGAGAGGAACGACAGCAAGAGCGCATGCGTGCCGCAGCTTCGCCCGTTCCGCTATTCTCCAAACAACGATTTCCGTGCCCGCGCTTATGGTACAGCGATCCAGAATGACGGCAGCACTGGCGCTCGTTTGCCTTTTTCGCCTACGCATTCGTTGCCACTCGTCATGGCTTCTAGCTACGTGGTGCTGCACCTCGTTTCCCGAGCCGCGACTGCGCAGTGGCGGCACACAGCTCTCGATAGACACCGACGCACCGGCTTTATACAAGACCAACAACACGCGCGTTAATGACATCCTAGAAGAAGTGGGCTTGGGCAGGGCATGTAATGCGAAGGCAGGATAACCGCTGGTCCTTAAGGGTAATGGAGTGGATTCCAAGAGAGGCCAAGCGTAGCAAGGGACGGCAGAAAGTTAGGTGGCGGAAGAGATTAAGAAGTTTGCGGGGATACAGTGGCCGCAATTGGCGAAGGACAGGGTTAAATGGAGGGACATGGGAGAGGCCTTTGCCCTGCAGTGGGGTAGTCGGGCTGATGATGATGATAATGAAATGTTACATTTAAAAGGAAGAAACAACGCAAACATGGACACACGAAGAAACGACAAACACACAAGCGCTCATGTGTGTGTCGTTTCTTTGTGTGTCCGTGTTTCTTCTTTTCAAATGCACTGCCAACTTGCCCGGAACATAATTGCTCTCCCAAATATTACATTACCACCCGTGCACTTTTGCCGCATGCTCATGGTCAATTACACAAGGAAATTGCAGGTGACTGATTTGACGACAGTGAACACCGTTTGTATACGCCGCGATGGGTAGTCACAAGTTCAGATAAACAGGAAATATCTGCAATTTTCAATACTTCAAATAATAAAAGTGCAGTGAGAGTCAAATCGAATAGCAAGTGCTCACAAAATATACTCCAAATTTAAAGCATTCGCTCACAAATAATTCAAATAATAAAAGTGTAGTGCGAGTCAAATCGAATAGCAAGTGCTCACAAAATATACTCCAAATTTAGAGCATTTGCTCACACCTACGAGAGCCAGAAAGCTGTACATTCTGGGTGAAAAGTCAGCCTTAGGCGGTCCTGACCACTGGCTTGGAGCAACTTCGGACACTTTAATGCATTTTTTGCATTAAGGTGAACATATCGCGTTTGTATCAAAATGGTGTAATAATCATAGCTTTCCCACCCCTGCGAGCGAGATGCACCAAGCACAACAGGACTCGACGACACGAGCACAAACGAGGACGCTGGACCCCGACTATCAAGCAAGGGAACCAGCGCGTGTGCGACAAGGTCCGCAAGAAAGAAGCGTAAAGAAGGCATGAGCGGCCATCATGATCTCTGCCTTCAGCACATTACACGGGTTCGTCAATGCCAAATAAGGGAAAACAAAAATTATCATTATCATCATCATCAGCCGGACTATGCCCACTGCAGGGCAAAGGCCTCTCCCATGTATCTCCAATTAACCTTGTCCTTCGCCAGTTGCGGCCATCGTATTCCCGCAAACTTCTCAATACCATCCGCCCACCTAACTTTATGCCGTCCCCTGCTACGCTTGCCTTCTCTTGGAATCCACTCCGTTACCCTTGAGGACCTTAAGGACAAAGAATCAGCAGTTCCCAACTAATAATTTTGTATGACGGCACCACTTATTATCATTTCTCGCATCTTCCTGCGAAACCCACCTTTGTAGGTGTATCTCTAAGCCACATGGCCTAACCCAGTTACTACTGTCTCCTTCATTTACGGTACTCTTGGCGTGCTCGTCCTGTGCAATTTTCGACGCCATCGCCAGTGGCTGCCATTCAAATGCAGAGCAGATTAGCACAAAAAATTTTTCAGTGAAAATTCAACTGCTCGTCCGTCTGTCTGTGTGAAAATGCAGTTTGCAGTGATGCCACATGTTACATGCTCATACATCCCTCAAGAGAAAAGTACATAACAGCTGTATCTTACCAGTGCTCACCTATGGGGCAGAAACGTGGAGGCTAACAAAGAGGGTTCAGCTAAAGTACAATGCAGCGAGCTATGGAAAGAAAACTGACAGGCGCAACATTAAGAGATCGGAAGCGGGCGGAGTGGGTGAGGGAACAAACGCGGGTTAATGACATCCAGGTCGAAATCAAGAGGAAGAAGTGGGCTTGGGCAGGGCATGTAACGCGAAGGCAGGATAACCGCTGGTCCCTAAGGGTAACGGAGTGGATTCCAAGGGAAGGCAAGCATAGCAGGGGGCGGCAGAAAGTTAGGTGGGCGGATGAGATTAAGAAGTTTGCGGGAATATGGTGGCCGCAGCTGGCAAAGGGCAGGGTTAACTGGAGAGACATGGGAGAGGCCTTTGCTCCGCAGTGAGCGTAGTCAGGCTGATGATGATGATGACATCATTGAGTCAGAAACAGAAGGATGGAAAGCTGGTCGAGTTTGTAATAATCCATCATGGGACGGTACAGCGTGAAGAAGACGAAGGATGAAGCAAGTAGACTACACAGATGAGCGCTCGTCTGTGTAGTCTACTTGCTTAGTCCTTGGTCTTCTTCGCGCTGTACCCCCCATGATGAGTCAGAAACAGCCCATGCAGTGATTTTGGCATTTTATTAAATAATGTTGACGATGACAGTGCCCCCGGTGAATGGCAGTGATCTTCCTCAGTGCAGCTGCACCCTGCTCTCTATCTTCTTCTTGGTCTCCTCTGACTGGAGCTGCTCAGCCGTGAGCAGTGACACACCTAGTTGGTCCTCCTGCGGGCAGGCACACAAACTGTGAACAACAACAAGCGAAGCGGCTAACCATTAATCGAGTCACTGGTTGGCTGAGGTTTTTACTTTGCTCTTAGTGCTCTTTGGCTGCAGCTGTTGTCCCAAAAACACCTCCGTCACCATCAAGTGAGGTAACCAGCATTCGCGAGCTAGTTCATTACAGGTAGGTGCTATACTGCCACTTTTTCTGAGACATGAGTTGTGTGCAGCGGAATTTTGCAGAGAAAGCTGTAAATTTGCAAAATCAGCAAAACTGCTGTGAGGAATCAACCACAAATAGGTGTCACAGATGGATCACTGTACAGCTGGTAAACACCACAAATGAGCACAAAAACATCCGGCCAACGCCCGTGTAAGTCCATGGCGTTGGATGCTCACTAATTCAGAAGCCACAAGAGTCACACCGGTTCATTCGAATGCGCTCCAAAAGAGCGGCTACGTCCATGTATGATCGGCAAGGCAAACGATCGCTTCCGCCTTTGTTGATATGAAACGCATTTTACAAACGATGCCGTTTGTAAAATGTGCAGTGGGTGCAGTATATCATCCTGCTGACATGTGGCAAATCTTACACTGGCCAAACGGGCCGATGCATTAATGATCACCTTGCTGACCATAATTGCACGTTAAGGAACGGCACGTGTACTCTCTTACCACATCATTGTAAAGCCTGCGGGGAAAAAGAAGAGAAAAAATGCCAGGCGAAGCTGAAGGTAACAAAAATCTTAAGCAGGGGCAAAGATACCATAGTCCCCGAACTCAAAGAGGCGCTCCACATCAACAAAGGCGGAATCATTTGTGTAAGCACACCTCGCTTACAATTTAAAGAAAAAGAAAGTGTCTTTTTAGATACATAGTGAGACATATTTTTTCCTACAGCCATTCGTTATCCTTTTGTTCCTACTCGTGAACATGTGTGGGTCCTCCTTGCTGCTTTTGTCTTTTTGCACATACATTAACTTGCTTCCTAAGTGAACAAACAACTAGGAAGTTGCACTTGTTTCGTGTCTTCCTCCTGTGTTGTCCGTTTCACGCATCTTCTCCTTTCAAAAGCAATGAAGCATTGATCAAAATATGAGAAATAATAACTGCAGTGCCATTGTCAAGCCAAAAGCAAGCGTTTCACCAAGCAGTTCTTGTCAGCTTTTTTGTGGTCGTTCGATGGTTCGAACTTCGGATAATCCAAACATTTTTTTACAGCTTCTTGAAATTCGAATCAAAGAGATTTTCCTGTTAGTACACAGCAAAAAGCAGTCTACATTCATATCACAATATTTCTTGAAGAGAGCTAAAATCCATGAAAATTAATGAAATTAATTAAATCAGAGCTGATAACTTTAGATCATCCCTTGCTTGATCACCCCTTGAGTAGTAAAAGACCGCATGCACATCCAAAAAACAATGCCAACAAAGGCATCCTGATACTTTCTGCAAAGCCGTCAACAACAAAAATTTTAAGAATCTCCCCAGTTTGAGGTCCAGTATAATAATTATATGGCCATGGACCTATTTGCTGATTGGCCATCTGCTCAACACATTGATGAGGGGACATCAGTTGATCACAGAAGATGACATTTGCCTGCCCCTGGGATGATCCTTTTCCAAAGCATCACTGACCATGGGCCAAAGGACTGAAGAGGTAGATCATGATGAAACAAGTTATGTGGGCCTACTTCTTTCCAACATCAGTCAGGTAAGTGTCACACAGTAAACGAATGCACTGACGGCTGTGCAACGACAAAAGAGCCTCCAGAGTTTCCCCCGATACAGCCGGACAGCTGCATCCCTTCAAGCTGGAAATGATGCCATCCATGGCTACTGCAGCATGTTTCAACACGCTAGAAGCGAATTCCCGCTGATACATTTGAGGCAAAAGCAAGCGATTGGCGCACTTAAAATAACCGAGCGCACTCCAGATACTGGCAAGAATCCACTGACAATAGTGTGCATAAGCATTCCTCTACTAGAAGACAGTAAACGCACTTCATCTCGTAAGTTCTTTGCAGCACTATGGAAGGTAGAGATGTCCGCAGCCAATCAGGACAGCACATTAAACGTGTTCCTCCGTGCCTTCTGGTCTGCGCGTCGTCTGCTTGTAGCATACACAGATATGGTCAGAAATTACTATAATTCAAAGCTGTCTACGCATGATAACCGCATGCGTGCTTATGTATGCTAAATGCAAGTATCTTTTGGGACATTACATCATTTGTCACATTTGCACATTTAGTTCAGCGCATGCAGAGACGCAATGATAAGCTGAGCCTAGTGGCGCCATCTGGTTGTAGAACGGCACCTATTTTTGCCAACAAACCAAAGCCTCTCTTTAGACCTAAAAGTAGCAGAAGCATCATTTTAGATAAGAAATAAAGCAAATTTATTGCTCCCACATTTCGTTACAGGCAGATTGAGATGGAGCAAAAGCCTGGTGTCCCACTTATGGTCAATGAATATGCTGAAAACAGCAGTAACAGCGATGAATTCAGTCTCAAGCGAGGGACCCTGGTTCGAAGGGTGCTGCCATTTTGGGTAAAATATTTTAGCAACTATTTTAGTCTATGCAAGAGCTATGCTCGCCAAACTTTAGAAACAATGCACCTTGTGTGAGCGTACAGTAAGGCTCGGTTCAAAATAACATTTGGCACACGTACACTATGAAGCACGCCTTTTGTTGCAAAAGCAACATTACTGGAGCCCAGCTCGGCTTGTCGCGTATGCTTGTGGCCATGCGGCTACCGAACGACCTTGAGTCGCCGTTGCCTAGCAACCGCTTCAGCTGCGCTCCAGGAGATGGTGCCGCGCCGCTTTCGCCTACACCCAGAGGGCACCACCCTCGCACAGGCCCTGGGTTTCACAGCTCATGACAGCTAAACCAAATGCCTAACCACAAGCTAACACCACAAGCGTATTGGCAAAACGGCACTTACAATCTTGTGTCGTTGCCTAGCAACCTGAGTTACCACCTGAGCTTACATGAGTTACTCGGGTAAGCTCGGGTAGTAACTTAGGTAAGCTCAGGTAAGTTCGGACGAGTGTCATGCCATCTGCGCGAGAGGTTGCTCGGGAAGAGCAACATGGGTTGCACAATCCCGACGGCTGGCTGGGATAGAAACAGCCACCTGCCAGTGCAGAGGCGCATCGCTTAGCCGCTACGCTGGTAGTGGTGTATGAGGACTCGCCGCCATCTATGAATCTTAAGTGGAATTACCAATTCAGCACACATGGGCATTAACCCTCTAAAGATATCATGCCGCACCCCCAAGGCAGGGTTTAAGTGCCCCCTCCAATTGAAGAATGAACACCTGCTTTCGCAGGTCTACTCGGTTTAACTGCGTTAAGCCCCTATCAATTTTTTTTAGCGTACGCCATCCCATACGCGCATTTCATACCGGCATTACGTTTTGCAGCGTCAGAACGTCGCCTCTGCCCTCAGCGCAGCTTTGGTAGTGCTGCAAGAATACTGCAGCGCAGAGTATAGGAGTACCCGGGTGAAGGGCTGGGCCATCTGTCGGAGGAAGCGTCGCACCACCTGCAGGGCCTCCTCGGTGCTCAGGTTGCAGAGGGAGTCCTGCAGGTGCTCCTGGATCCACCGGGGGAGCTTGCTGCGCTTGTCGTACCGCGAGAAGCGCTGCACCACAGGAGGAACAACCACAAGGCACGCATTATAAGCACTGCATATCAGCACAGCACTGGCAAAATCGTCACACCGAAGACAATTTTGATAGTGCCATACTGTCCGGTGTACTAAGTCATAGTTATAAGCAAGTAATTACTCACTGACGTCCACCCAAGGGCAGCCATACAGCTACAAAGGAAAGCTGTACAGCTTCCTCGGAAACTTCGTAGTTAAAGAAAAATTCGTCCTGGTCCGGGGTTCGAACCTGGCACCACCGCTTCACCGGAGCAGTCGCTCTACCAATTGAGCTAACCGGGACGGCAAGCTTATGGTAGGGCGAGGGCGAATTGATCAGTAACTCTAAGTGGGAACAGTGTTGAACAAATCCACCTTGGGGGATTCCATTTCAATTTTATACAATGGTGTGACTTATATAGTGGGCAAAACTGACATGCTGCTGCGCGTCATCTTTTGACATGCCTGAGAAACATATCTGAAAATAAATTTGATGTCCAAAGGAGGAAAAAGCCATCATTAAGGTGTTATCTTGTGGGTAGAATCACATAATACCGTGACAGATGGACTGTGTGTGGCAGCCACACCACCCTCTCCAGCCATGTTCTCGAAAGTTTCAACTCTGGCGTCACTTTCGTTTGGCTTCGTGCCCAGCACATGTTGGTCTTGATCAACATGACACCAGAAATTTACCTAGTTTGCATGCCAGTGAATATCACTAAGGGCTGGAACCGGGCAGCAAGGAAGGAGGTAGCTCAATGTAAGGGACGAAATACTATACGGGACTAGCAGAAAGCCACAAGAGCACTCCAGTCGACGAACACAACAAAAAAACCAGACCATGGGATGAAGGCACGCAAGCCAGCCCAAGGATAGTCTACACACGGCAGCTGCTGCAAGACTGCATTTTAAATTGCACTCTTAACGAAGGGATCCTGAGAGCATTTTTATAGCCCTTACTGAATGAAAAGGCGTGTTTCATACACCGGTCTCACTTATGTCTGTTTTTTTTTCTTTGGAAAGACTGCCATTTGCAGGTGTGACTTGTACATCAAAAAATATGGCCACATATCACTGTAGTGTCCGTTCGTTCGCGCTCAAGGCCGCAGGAAACGGCTGCTATCATTTTTGTTCGTGACGCGAGAAGCGAGCGGACTAATCTCAATTGATCGCAGCCATGAAGAGCTGCATCTACGTTTTTCCAGATTACTCTAGATGATCTCGACCTGTTATCTCGAAGTTTCCTTGCTGGCTTTAAATGGAGCGATGCCACAAGCGGTGGGCATTCGTAGTTCGACGACTGACGAGCGCATTTGTTGCTTATGCCGCTGAGGTGCTGTTTAGTTCTTTTGTGGGCGCAAGTCAGCCCAAATAAAGAGCTTCGTTTGCAAGTCTTGTTGCGGTCTTCCTGGCCGCTGGACTGCCGTCACTACAACGTGACAATATGGTGATAACTTGGTCTGGGCCAGTCTACACATTTACAACTAAGTTTCGCTGCGGGGCAAGTATATTGCAACACAAAGGCACTGCGCAAAGGAAACGCGACGTAGAGTGCGCAGACAAGCAACTCTGAAGTTAGTGAACAGAAAAGATCCCTCTGTACAAAAAACAGACTGAGTTAAATAGCACGAGAGGAAGCCAGCACAGGGCATATCATCGTGGGTACCCCTTTCCGACATCTGACACGAGGTGGCGCTGGCTGCCCAGTACGTACGCCTATCAGGTATTCGTGGAGTCGTCGCTTAGAAGCAATAGCTGTGCAATGATGCAATCGCGATTAAGACCCTCCCTTAGGTGTTTCATAGACAGGCCTCATACCCCACTAATACGTTGGCTCCACACATAAGCCAACATCCCGATTTCCCATGGCCACTTTTGCAGGACATCGACACAGGTTCAATAAGTGCGATAAAGTTCAATGCAGTCTCGCTCTTTTTTCGTGTAATGGCCTTACATGATTTTCAAAATGCCTGTTGTGCCCTTAAGGGGGGGGCCTCGTCTTGAAAAAAAAAAAAAAATTATTAATGAAGTCACAGTTAAGAAATCTTCAGGGAATATGTATTTTTGTGCGCCAATTCTAAATATGCCATTTAGTTTCATGTATATGTCATTTGAGCACTTAGGCAATTTTCATGCATGTATTTTGTGAAGAACTTTGAAAAACATTTCTTGCGCGAAACTTGCTGAAATGTATGCCATTGGGTTCTCTTGACTTCTCTTGACACCAAGCAATGCAATAAGGGTAAAATTGTCTTCCTGCCTATCATAGACCTTAAGTTATTGGGTTTTCAAGTTGTTGCTTCAGAAATGAGAAGAAAAGTGTGCATTCCTGTTTCTGAAGTGGCAGCTTCAGTACCCTATAACTCAAGTTCTGTGATAGCCAGGATGATAATTTCACCCTTACTGCATTCCTTGGTATCAAGAGAACACAATAGCATACATTTCAGCGAGTTTCCCGCAGCAAATTTTCTTCAAAACTCTTCGCAAAATACTTGCATAAATATTGCATAAGAGCTCAAGGAATTGCTTTAGATGAAATTAAATGACTTATCTAGAATCAGTGCACAAAAATACATGTGCCCTGAAGGTTTCATAACTATGACTAGATTAACAAAATTTTCTTTTCAAGACCAGGCTCCCCCCTTAAACATTCCAGTGGCATCCACCTATCAGTCAGTGCAAGGTAACATACCTTGTCGGCAAAGATCATGATGCCGTAGTCCGTCTTGCCTCGGAGCGCTCGTCCCACGCACTGGGCAGCGTGCCGCATGGCATCGAAGGTGAGGAAATCATTCTCCCGGATCTGGAACTGGTCCCTCAGGAACTCCAGCCGGGCCTGCCAGGGGGAAAAGAACACTCTCATCAGACAGCTACACCTGAAGGGGCTCCGAGGGCAGACAGAAGATGGCCTGTATCCATAAGATTCGGTATTCTAACCATGAAGCGACCACTCTCACTGAAAAACGGAGCTTTCATAGGCTACAAAAGAGCATCGACCGAAATAGAGGTATTGAAATTAACCGGCCGATTTTGCGAGTAAAATGTGGCCGTCGACACTCATTTTTCTGCGTGAATCCCGGAGGCTATAGACCAGAATCCAGAGACGCTCCTGGGCGCAGCCATTTTCCGCCGACTGGTGCGCCGCGGTGCAGGCGTTTCTTTGGGGACTGCGGGGCGGCGGCAGCTCCGCGGCCGCGCCTGCATATAGCCGCGCTTCGGGCGCTAAAAAAACATTGCCGAGCATACTTCCGCTTATGGCTGTGTTGCAGGAAGTATTCACGCTATCAAAGGGAGCACATTGATGCGTTTTAATGACATTTAGTTTGACATTCACGTGAATTGTGCCGACGCTTAGAACGCGCTCCTGCTTATATCGCTACCGTATTGGTGCTCCACTGCAAAAAAAAAAAAAAAAACTTTTTCCTCAATATCAAGTATTTGGTGTGCGGCTAGCTTGCAGTTCCAATTCCCATGCACTCTTAATCCTTCGGCCATAAAGTACCACCCACAAACAGGGCTTTCTTGTCGCATGCGTGGTGCGCCAGTTTATCAAAACAAATTACCGCTGTGAGCTTAACAGAGTCGCAGCGTCAACAAAAAACAAAATTTCTCATGGTTTATGCAACCTGGCGCATAAAAACGTACTTTTCCTCAAATTATCAAAGCTTGAATAGATATTAGCAGCGAATCCAGCTTTCACGAATTCTGAGGTCCGAAGTCGCGTTCATTTTATTCGGTAGCTCTCGCCGCGTGTGACAGCGTTGCTTAGGCGTTTGGCTAAGTGTGAATGAATGTATTAAAATCGCGCATTTTCCCATGATTAAGGTAGATAGGAAAAGCACTACGGTAAACCCTTTACCCCCCCCCCCCCCCTCCCCCCTTTGATCCCTATGACATGCGTGCGGAAAGAGGAACTGAAATCAGTAGCGGTCGTGCTTACAATCCTGTGCATGAAATGTGTTTAATGGGAACTAGAGCAAGCTCAGCGCAAGGAGGTGAGCGAAAACACGTGCTTCATCGGGACAACCTTCAGTCTGCAGCTCGCCTGTCTAGTTACTACACCACTGATTCAAATCAATAAATCCACATTCCTGCGCCTAAAATTATCATAGATGATAGCGCACGTAAAAGACGGCAACAAATGACACGCCAGCGCAGAAATCTGCTTAGAAGTGCCGGTTTCCAGTCCGCACGCTACCTGGCCGACTACTCCGCGGGAAAAATCCTTGCTTTTTGCAATACTACTCCAGAATTCCCCCGAGCAGCGCCGCCGCACCAGCGGCTCGGTGGAGCAGCGTCGCCGCTGCGGTACCAGCGTTTAGAATCCTGAGCCAGCAGAATATTATCATTGAAAAACGTAGCGCGAAAAACGAGACACAGAAAAGGTGAAGACAGGACACGAGCGCTAATCATCAATATCATCATGATGGGCCCAAACAATGAGACAGACGCGCACTGCCTCGCCGCACTTACTCACATCCAAATGAACGGAAAAAAACTCGGAGATGTCACGTTAACGACTAACTGCGCGCAAGATAACCGCAGTACTGTCTGGTAGAGGGAAAATGTGAGTAGTGAGGCACAGCACACACCCTCATAAGTTATGATGAAGCACTACAACGACAGAAGCGAACACGTAAACATGCATTCTACGCGCGGCGCCGGCGCAACCCGCAGTCCATTGGGCCGCGCGCGCCGATAGATGGCGACTGGTGTCGAGAGTAGGGGCGCGCCAGCAGCCTGCGTGTGAGGGTAAAAGAATCTGGTCTATAGGCTACACAGCCAGGGTCTTAGAAATAAATTTTAATAATGAAGCCACAACCATGAAATCTTCAGGGAACATGCATTTTACTGTGCTGATTCCAAACATGTAGTTTAATTTTATGTACAGCAAATCCTTGTGCACTTATGCAATGCGTTAGGTAACTTTTGTCGATAGTTTGAAAGAAATTTTACTGCAGGGAACTTGTTAGATTGCACACGACTGCTTTCTCTTGACATTAGGTTATGCAATAAGGGTAAAATTATCACCCTGCCTGCTATAGAAGGTGAGTTTTACTATTTTGAAGTCATCACTTTCTTCCCATTTTTGGAGTGGCAGCTTCAAAACCCTCTAACTCAACTTCTGTGATAGGCAGGATAATAATTTTGCCCTTATTGCATAGCTTGATGTCCAAGACAAGCCAATGGCATGCCTCCTAGCAAGTTTCCTGCAGCAAAATTTATTGAAAGCTCTCGGCAAAAAGTTAAATATAACATACTACATAAGTGCACAAGGACTTGCTTTACACAAAATTAAATAACATATTTGGAATCAGAAAAACACATGTTTCTTGAAGATTCCATCATTGTGACTTCATTAACAAAAAAGTTTTTTCTAAGAGCAGCTTCCCCCCTTAAAAAGGGTGGCAACCCAGCCTTCTCTGCGAGGACGTCACGAATAAGAATCTTGTGACGGGAAAGTTTCTAAATTCAATTTCCTCAGGCATAAATGCGCCTTTTGCTGCAAGACAGACATCAACATATCCAGAGAAAGAGCTAGAGAATAACCTTTTACCGAGAACAAAAATCGGACAGAATTGTGTTTAGTGTCCCTTCAAAAGGCGATGCTTTGCACTTTGAGTTTTCACCAAGCCTTGAAGTTATGGCAGTGTCGCACTTGACACTCCCGGCTTTTCTGTCCGGTTTATCTTTCCAATCACTCGCGACAAACGCCGCCGATAACAGCTGCAATGATCCATGCTCAATGCTGCTGCTGCCCACTGCCAATGTTGCCCGGCTGCACCTGATGCCCAGGTTCAGGGTTTGATGTGCACTACACTACCACTCACTGTGACCGGCGCCAATCATGGTTTTCCTTTATGCTGCTGCCTACTTTTTGTGCATTTACCGATACTGCTGGCGTCAGCTAAAACCGGCTGGTGTACAAGCCGACAAATTTTTTGAAACTGCAGCAAGATAGCATAACCATTTTGAAGCAAAAAAGCATAAGATTCAATTTTAACCTTTCACAATGATTATCAATGAAAAAGGTAGTGTTACATTTGGGTAAAATAAGGTAAGCTATTTACTGAGCTCACGGGAATTTCCCATGCTGATCCATGTTTAGGAATGTCACTTTCATGATTCCAAAGCAAAAACACACAATGAAAAATATGGTACTGCACCCTTTTTAAGCCTACACCTTCACAAGGTGACAACAATGCATTAAGCCCTTTAAAGGGAAGTCCAGACAGATTGAAGCTAACTTGTCTCGACAGGGCATTATGTTCTAATCACGAATAGACCACTCCAACCAAGAACGTAGCTTTTATAAGCTCAAAAAGATCGTATACCAAAATGCTACAGGTGTTGGCGCTGACTTCACCAGTACTACAATGTCTGCGTCAACACTGATTTTCGAGTGCGGATGCCAAAGGCTACAGCACACTGCCATTCACTCGAAACGAGGGAAGCCCATCCTTTTTGGTAAGGACATCCAGAGTTTAAATCGGCGGGAAAGAAGATTTCTAAATACAATTTTTTTGCCAATAAATCCACTTTTTCCTGCCAGACAAACGCCAACATAGCCAGAGATAGGCAGAGGATCAATTTTCTTTGAGAAAAAAAGATTACTGGGGGCACTTAGGGAACTTACGTACCAGTAATGCGAAAGCACAGCAATTCTATTCTATTCCAATTGTATTACAATTCCATTCCATTTCTTTGTAAGTGGTGCAGCTCTAAGTACTAGTACTATCTACTACTGGTTAACATTTCGTATAGCACGACGTCACACCGTTTTGACCAAACGTGAGTTTGGTAGCACCGCTGGTTGCGCAACGCCTGGTTTTTGTGTCAGTGAATCACCTGATGCTTTTGCATTGATAATTGGATGGAGTTGTTCTCAGTGACTGTTTAAACATTCATCTTGTCACTGCGTACCACCATGAGGGAAATTGTCAACGAAGATTTCAGTTCATTCCAGAGCACAGAGTGGTTAATGACCACAGTCAACTGTTCTACGAGAGAGTTAGAGCAGTTAAGTGATCCACAGTATGAGGCAGCACACACGTCTGAGCTTACAGTGGCACCCACAACTAAACTGGCACATAACCCCCCATGGCCGCTAAAGGAGGGGTCAAAATGTTTTAGTGCTGATGACTTAGGGAAACAGTTTGCTAAAAGCATTCCAGTACAGTCAGTCATGCGCAGTAAACTAGAAATGTTCTATCGCACCTATTTGAGCAAAACCGGGACTGACAAAGCTCTGTATGTTCAGCAGCCACATTTTGTATCTGCACGCTGTGATCATGCTTCTAAGGTGCGTGAAATCAAATGTCGAAGAAACGTTTATCAGATCTCTTTCTTTCCGCATGTCATATCAGTTTGGAACACCCGAAAAATGTCGTTGACTGCACAACTGTTGAAGCGTTTCGTGCTTCTATTTATTGAATCACTTAATCTTAACTTTGTATCATTAATGTACAGTCGGGGACAAAAGTCTCGAGACCACGTGTTCCTCTAACAAAGCTGATAGCTCTGCTGCTAGTCGGCCGCTGCAGACCACACTTGTGGAGGTAAAAGTTAAATTTTTGTTCTTTCATCTCCACAAGTACGGTCTCCAGCCGCTGTCTGATAGTAGAGCTATAAGCTTCGTTTCAGGAACATGTGGTCCGGGGACTTTTGTCCCCGACTGTATGCATGGGTGTGCTTGATTTTGGTGTATTTTATGGCTGTTTCGTGTGTTGTTTGAATGTCTCATCACCTGACTAGAGCACTTATATAGTGCTTGACTTTGTTGCACGCTCCCCCTGCAATAATGCCTTCGGGTGCTGCAGGTATCTGTGAATCATCATCATCATCAGCCTGACTACGCCCACTGCAGGGCAAAGGCCTCTCCCATGTCTCTCCAGTTAACCTCACAAATAAACAAAATAAAATATAAACTGGCAAGGGAAAGGTGGGTGTTGAGGCATGGAACCCACAAAGAGCCCAGCCCCAAGGAACCAGTCCGAGGACCCCTGGTCTAGTCCCCCCCCCCACTCACCCTGAGTATCCTGCTCTGGGTGTAGACAAAGGGGATGCCAAACATGAGCACAGCCCGGCCCAGGTGGTGGTCTGCGTGGAGAGGGGAGCAGCCTGGTCACTCACTCTGCCGAGGAGGAGGGAGGAGGTTAGGCCCTGCACGGAGGCCACTCACCGAAATCCACTCCTTCGGACACCTTGCCTCGGGCCACGGACAGAAGCACAGCGCCCCGGCCATTCTCGCAGGCCTGCACACACACCGGACAGGGCGTGCCCACTTTAGGGCTTCAAACACAAGGGGACGCTGGTAGTTGATTTGATGTGACAAAAAGGAACCCCTGTTGCCCTGTTACTCACCTTGTAGTTTTTAACCCTCACATCATGGCTGAATTTTATCCCTTTCATTGGCCCATTACACCGCAAATGAGAATGAATCGGCTCATAAGTTCTTGTGACTACATATTGGATCCACACATTTAGAATTTAGAATAAACTTCAGTTGCTAGTCTTCTTTATGGTGTATGGTTTAAGGGGGTTTAACATCCTAAAGCAACTGAGGCTATGAGGGATGCCGTAGTGAAGGGCTCCGGATAATTTCGACCACCTGGGGTTCTTTAACGTGCACTGACATCGCACAGTACACGGGCCTCTGGAATTTCGCCTCCATCGAAATTCGGCCACCGTGGCCGGGATCGAACCCGCGTCTTTCGGGTCAGCAGCCGAGCGCCGTAACCGCTAGGCCACCATGGCGGTGCAGTTGCTAGTCAGCATTTGGGCTGTCGTCTCTCTTATCCATCCTGATTTCGTGTTGCTCCTTTCCATCAGCCTTTCAAGACATGACGCATAAGACATGGCAGGTGCCATAACATAGGTTTTCCTCTTGAGCCAGTGCAGTTAAATAAAAGCGAATCTCGTGGAAAACTCAAATGCTGATAATCCTGGCAGCCATCTAAGTTGTTCTGTATGTACTAAGTGAACAGCAAATAGCAAAGCAAAAGCTAGATGATGAAAACGCACACCACAAGCACAGGCCCATGACTGAAAGTTTATCAGAAAGAACGACACCAAAGACAAAAAAAATAGGAGGGGACACTTGAGCTCTGCCTTGAGGGCATGATGCGATAGCGTAATGGGTTAACTGCCACATATGCAGAAAGTCATTCTCTACTTTACATTCACAAATCCCTGGGAGTCCTCATACTCCTCCTGGCGCAGTGGTGCAGTGGTTAAGCGATGTGCCAGTGTCTTGCGATTGCAGATTCTCCCAGCAGTGGGCCTTGTGCATTCTAGTTTGCTCTTCCCGAGTGACCAATCATTAACTGCCGCTCTAATTAACTAACTCCCAATCATTAACTGCCGCTCGATCATTAACTCGCTATCTGATGGGCAGATTGTGATGACACTGCAAGGTCACATGATCTAGGTGATAGGTTGCTCTCCAGGAACCACCTGCCAGAGCCATGCCTGTGATTTTTCGTTCACAACACTGACGCCGATGCCGAAAACACTAACGCTGACATCGGATTTTCTGGTGAACAGGGCCTTTAACACTGTCGCTTTAAAACACCCACTGCACAAACCCAGGCACCATAAAAACTGGAAGAAACTAAGAAAAAAAGTTGTACCTGATAGAGGCTCCAGGTTTCTAAGTGATGGCAGCAAGCCCCGAGAATTAGCCACGCAAAAGTGCTTTGACCGGTACTAAACCTATTTCTCCCGCACCAAAGCAACCCTGTCGGTTATGAGGTGCCCTAAAGTGCAGGGCCCAGGCCCAAGATTTGCCCAAGATTAATTACAACCACCTCAGTGAAAACAGAGACAATTTAGACACAGTTCATACAAAGGCCTTGGCAAGAGTGCTTTGAATGGTACTAAACCTATTTCTAATGCACCAAAGCAGCCCTGTGGGTTATGAGGTGCGCTAAAGTGCAGGGCCCAAGATTGGGCCAAGATCAGTTACAACTGCCTCAGTGAAAACGGAGAGACAACCTAGGCACAGTTCGTACAAAGGCCCTGGCCATACCTTGACGTAGTTGGCGAGCGCCAGCGCGGTCTCAGCTGCATCGGGAGTCTCGAGGAAGAGCAGCTTGCGCCTCTGCAGCTGGTCGAGCACCCCCTGCTCGTACCAGGCGGCCACCACGGACTCCAGGTACACGTACGAGGTGAAGAAGCACACCAGGCCATCTGGCACGCACGACGCCAGCTCCACCAGCAGCGCCCCATAGTTGCGCACCACCGACACCTCCTCACGCGTCTCAAAGCGCGAGCTCAGCGCCACCTGGTCACTGCCCTTGCTCACTATCTGCACCATGGAGGGGCACCGGGCGGTTGCATGTTAGGTGCCTCACACTCACACCCATACTCAGCAATGATAGAGCAATGAAATGTGCACCTGCCACTGCTAGCGTGGATGGTGCCAGACCAGTAATCTCTGCCCAGTAAGGTCACCTTGAGTCGACCTTCAACTCAAGGTCCTTTGACTCAAGGTCAAGAACTAAGGCCACCTTGAGTGAGTTTGGGTCGAAGGTCACCTTGAGTCGACCATTGACTCAAGGCCATCATCAACTCAAAGTCCTTCGACTCAAGGTCAAAACCTAAGGTCACCGATGTCAAGTCTAGCCGACGATGATTGTACTTGCTATCTGTCTGACAGATGGCATGTGCAGATAACCATCTTGCTCTGTCAGCATTGCAGCGGCAGCCGCCTGTTAGCTAACCTGCAGTCACACAGGCAGTCTAAATGCGCTTATGCTTAATCGCGGATACCAAACTAAACTGCAGTTATCTCAAACCACGGTTCACCGTTGTTGCAAGGCTCGCCACCGTTCTGAGTTGCGGTGCAACGAATGAAGTGACGCGATGATCCGGCTAAACTTTATTGTTCTCGTAAATAATATAAGCCCTGGGATATGGGAGCGTCAAAAATGAATCCTCCTCAAGGATCGCTGCCCTGTACCGAGTTGCTGGTAGGAGTAATAACTGCAATACAAGCTAGTTTTACATTCGCAGCCACGTAGCAGCTGCCGCCGTCAAAACCTAAGGTCATCTTGAGTGAGTTTGGGTTGAAGGTCACCTTGAGTTGACCTTCAACTCAAGATCCTTTGATTCAAAGTCAAGAACTAAGGCCACCTCGAGTGAGTTTGGGTCGAAGGTCCCCCTGAGTCAACAATCGACTCGAGGTCACCATCAACTCAAGGTCCTTCGACTCAAGGTCAAAAACTAAGGCCACCTTGAGTGAGTGATTAGTACAACTAGCATAATAACAAGAAGGTTTGCATGTCAGCCACATTTGAAGTTCACTGTGTAAAAGCAATGGAGCATACATGGTACTCATCTTTCAAGGCGAATTTGCATAGCTCACAGTGATTTCACGAGCAATTTACACCATCAATTTTTTTCACTCATATTTATGACTGATAGGCACTCCTGGAGAGCACAGCCTTATATTATTTCCTTGAGCACATCCTGAGCATTGTGTCATACTGAACTGCCCGACAGTAATGGCACAGCCATGCATCAGAATGGGCTCTCAGGAGTATCCTGGGTAAAGGTTCAACTACCACAGTGGGTGAGAGAACAAACACGGGTTAATGACATCCTAGTTGAAATCAAGAGGAAGAAATGGGCTTGGGCGTGGCACGTAACGCGATGGTGAGATAACCGCTGGTCCTTAAAGGTAACCGAGTGGATTCCAGAGAAGGCAAGCGTAGCAGGGGGGCGGCAATTTAATGTGACCATGGCTCTAATGCAAGGGTCGATTTTGCAGGCATGAAATAAAGAACAAAAAACAACACACAATCAGAGGGCCAACTTTGCAGGCAAGGAAAAAAAATCAGGAATGTACCATGAGGTACAACGCTGCAGTGCATGGAAAGATGAGCAGAAGTTTGCAAACAAAAACACCTCAATAAATGCCTTTCAAAGGCCCTTTCTGTTTCAGACGAGCCCCACACAAGATAAGACCAATACGAAGATAAGTATGGAGTCCCGCTGCACCATCACAACGCTGACCATGTGCTTCAGACATGTGGCCGTAAAAGTGAAACTTCTCACATTCGCCAAACCGAGCAGCGAGTCATACCTCCCAAACAGCAGTGACCGCTCTCGGCAGCATTTCAACGAGTTGTCATCTTGTGCGCAACCATTGGTAAATTTCGCGAGTTAGATGTTGCAAAAGATTGCATCAGATAGCAATGCCGAAGAAAGTAGCAAAAGCGCCTTTTTGTGTGCAAAAGCAACACCAAGCTTTCAATAAACCTGAAGCAGATTACTGCCATCAGCATGTGGCACTGGCGGAGCTGCGAACGTTGAAGGACTCTGCCAGACTTTCAGAGAACTCAAGCTGCATGTATTCAATTGCATTTCCTCAGGACGATGCACGGAATCCATGCTTGGTACACAAGTGCACTGTTTACGGCAAGGAGCTTAACTGCTCAGCCGTACTCCAATATGCATTGATCGGTATCTGTTGCTCGCAGCTTCCGGTGATCAACTGGTGTGGCATTCTAACTTTTTTTTAAGGTGAAAGCCTTTAATGCCTCATCGTTGTTGACAGAGGGTTGTCAGCAGAGGTGTCACGCTCTTCGGTTGGTCGAAATGGTTATGACACCAGAGTGCGTGGATTCGAAGTAATGAGGTCACCCACGGATGCCTGACGCCCCCTTTTGGAGCAGACGACAACTAATAAAAAGTAGTTGTCCTCCGCTCCGACAGGGGGCGTAAGGCGTCCGTGGGTGAGCACATTGCATATCTCATTACTGCGAACAGAGCCATGGATACAACCGAACTCATCGAAGCAGAGAGAGAGTCGTGCTGAAGAAGCACTCAAAGTCGGCAGTCAACATGTCCAGTTGTAATGTGTAGTCAAACGAAGCACTAGTACAGCACAAACAGTCTCGCATTCAATGCCAAACAGTGTGCCAGGAAAGGCTTTCGCCTTGCAGCACCTTAAGAACCAAAGTGTCGCCTAAATTTTTTTTCTCCGTTTCCAAAGTTGGGGGCCGACCTCCACAACCCATCGACCAAAGTTGAGTAAATAAGGCGCATTTCTTTTCTTGAAATTTAAACAGCGTCTTTCTTATATGTGCAACGAAAATACGAGTCAATAAACATAATTGGCGTCAGCGTCCGTCCTGTCATGTCTTTCTGTGTATTCGTCTAAAAGTGTAGCAGTGTTTAAATTTCAAGACAGAGAGCCCGTGCTCACCAGAGGGCAGATACTGGGCCGTGCCAGGGTGATGCTAAGGGAGGCAGAGACCACGGGCCGGAAGTCCAGGATCTTGGGGTACATCTCCACAGGGGACAGGGTCTGCGAGGCATGTCAGCAATCAAGCACCCTTGCCAGCAAAAACAAAAAAAGAAAAGACTGATCAAGCAGCCACCTTCGATAAGAAACTTGAACGCACACTTAAAGAGGCAGTTCGCGAATAAGATATCATCCAGTACAATCTTTACCCGAGTGATCACAACGATTATATAGTCAATTAGATTAGAGTGAAAAGTCACAGAGAAGTTCAAAATTGTGCTGCTCAACTACATTTTGCTCAAGGACACAAAGTTGATAAAAACAGAATGCCATGCCTTTGCTATGGCTTAAAATCCATTAGAGTAATCCAGAAATGCCATCTTTAGATATTCACACAATGTGAGTGCCTAAACATGGCCTTGCCACTCAACATGGTCCTCTCCATGCCTATTCACAGATGTCCCAAGAGAGCAGCAGTGAAGAATTTTTGGGATAGAAAAGCATATACAATTCCAGGGAAGTGAAATGTGTACTACAGTCAAACCCTCATATATCAAACCCGCAAAAAAAAGGCCTACGAATTCAAAATAACGTGTAATTCCACATAAAAGTAGCAGTGAATTTAGCAACATACAAATGTACTCAGAAGAAAAAAAAACAGAATTCCTTGAATAGCCACGTACTGCGCCCAGATTACCGAGCGCAATAGTCGTGAATTTTTTATTTCATCTCCACTGCATCGGAGAAAACTCATTTTTTAATGTTACCAATGGACTCCGAACAGCTGAGACCGCAGCCTTCTATCGACGCGCAACAGCGGCAAACCATGCTGAGTGCATGGAGCATGTCGAAGCACGTGGGCACAGATTCTCGCAAGTCCTCGTCACAATTCACATCAGTGGTGTCCTGGTTATTCGTGACATCAGCAATAACGACTTTGTCCTCAAGCTCCCCCACGGTCTCAACTTCATCATCCGCGGAGACAAAGTTGCCTACGACTGCCCCATCCCAAATAGTACCAGGAAATTTAGAAAGCTGATTCCACAAATCATCAAGACTGGCGAGGGTTCGTCTAGCTCACCCGACAAAGAATTTGCTCCGACTTCTCTGGGAGAGATCAGAATGTTGAAAGCATATTTGTATAGTTTTGTTTTTTGACATTGTTCCTTCCACTGCGGTATTCATGGCAATCACCAGGCCAACGAAGCTGCCCGTTCTGCCCACAATGACCGAATCCCTGTCAATATCCCTGTAACGGGAGCTGACGCAGCGTGTGGGCTTCATTCTCTGAGGCTGGAGCTCACACTTTCAGTGCGGAACACGGGTGAGTTCTGCAACCATCGCCTCAGGGCACTGGACCCTGGACTGCGCCTCCGTCTTCCGTGTGATGTAGTGCGTCATGAAGCAACATTACTGTGTCGTCTATGGCTCGGCGTTGCCTTCACAAATCAGTATGCTTTCCGGATCGCGATGGCCGACAGCCCTTCTTGTGTAAACTGTGTCTGTGAAGAGACAATCAGTCATCTCCTGTGTGAGTGCCCTGTCTTTGTGAATGAAAGACGTAAGCTGCGTTGTGCTCTGGACCGCCTTGATCCTCGCCCTTTCACAGAGGCCAAGATCCTCGGTCCGTGGCCACAACAGTCAACTGCCACCAAGGCTTACAAGGCACTGTTTTGTCTTTTTGTGAGAGACTGCCTTGATTGACAGATTGTGACTGTGTCTATCGTTACTTCTCTCTTCCCTCTTTTTAATCCCCTCATTTCCTTCCCCTGTGCAGGGTAGCCATCCGGAAACCTTTCTGGGTAACATCCCAGCCTTTCCCCCCTCTCTGTACTGTCTATCTTTTGACATCATACCACAACCCACTTAGCATGGACAGAGCGCCTAAGAGGTTGATTTTTAGTTCTTTTCCAGTCCTTGGGTTCTGCAGGAGCTGTTCAATCAGACGTTTCCTAAAACCATGCGACCCTCACTGCGCGGATTATCCCCTCGCCCAAGGCTAGAAGCACTGACGCTGCACTCAGCGGCAGGAAGTGAATTGCAATATTGCTGGAACTAGCACTGCAGCGGTGGGCACAGGCGTGGCGACCTTGGCCTATCGGATCGTCATTCCAAGCCTTCAGCCACTTGGAATAAGTTTGCGGGTCATCCGCGCTCTTTGACTGGACCTGTAGGTCACCACAACCGAAAGCACACTCTGTAAGCATCGCACAGACTTGCTTCTTCCATTCACGAGTAGTCGAAGCTTCGTCGATCCAGCCATGTTGGAGGCGAGCAACTTCGTATTTCTTCTCACCTCGTTAAAATCTCTCGACAATTTCTAGTTTCACGGAAAAGGGAAGTTCTGCTATTTCATGGCTGCCGCTGCACACGCACACAGAGACAACGAAAGCGTTGCGAAGCTGCCGGTGGCAGCGCGACGCATTAAACATGCTAATTGTATGACAACGTGGGCAAAACTGATGCAACATGCTAAAAACGCATATTCTGATTGGCTGGCTGCCCTGCCACCTACGTCATGGAAAATCTGCGTCA
This sequence comes from Amblyomma mixtum, assembly GCF_055824585.1. NCBI lineage: Eukaryota > Metazoa > Arthropoda > Arachnida > Ixodida > Ixodidae > Amblyomma > Amblyomma mixtum. The sequence goes on from NC_143019.1 coordinate 130,065,284, forward strand.
TCATTGGTATGCCCGTGCTACGTAGCACCAAGACCACTCACAGGTCCATGCAGGAAGGCTAACCTTTGGAGATGCCCTGCGGGAAAGCCAGTTTCCTGAGTTCACCGTAGTTGTCCAGTTTGATCGGACACGCGGGGAAGCTAACCCTCGTAGATATTCCGAGGGAAAACCAGCTTCCAGAGTCGCATGGTGTTGCCGGGAGTTTGATCCATCATATGTGATGGCTGATTTTTCGTACATTTTCGATAGATTCACGTCGTAGCTGTATGGCGCCCAGTAATTACCGTATTTTCCGGTGTATAAGACGCACCCTTGTATAAGACGTACCCGCCATATATGCAGGCTGTAATTGGAAAAGTTGGTATATAAGACGCACTGATGTATAAGACGCACCCCAATTTACCCTGTTAGGCTAGTAAGGATTAATTAAACATGCTTGTGCGACCATCGCCAAAATGAACCGTACCTGTGATAGGTTATTAAAGAACGCGAAGTAATCGAAAAAGGCAACACTCCCGCCATACCCGCCCACGTTCTTGCAAAAAAAGAAAAAAAACGAAGGAACTCTCCTTATGTCCATAACAACATTACATTTTTACTTAAAACCTTCGAAGTCTTAATCTTCGGATGCGCTATCAAAAAGTTTGCCCATTTCTGGAGGCAACGCGGCTGAAACATTCTCTTCGCACTATGTACGTACTACGTATACGCGGAGCAAAGAAAGTTGCAAAGGGTGAATAAAAAAAACGCCGGCTTGTCTTGGCTTCTCTTGACAACGGCGAGAAGCACGATTGTCGCCACCTTTTGGCATTTCATATTTCTTTTGCTTGGGGCCTCCGAAACGGCCGCATGATTATGAACCCAGAAGTCGTCATCCCCGCCGTTTCATGATAAAGTTCACCTAAAAAAGTTCCACACCACGGTCCCGGTATGGAAGTATTAACCGTGTTACAACCGCATCATTGGTAGTGATATATTTCAGTGAAAAAAGCTTGCACGTGAACCTGAGTAGCTTCTGAACTCGCAAAAAAAAAAACGAAAAATGTGCATATAAGACGCACCCTTGTATAGGACTCACCAGCAAGATTTTTGAAAAAAAAAAGCCGCGTCTTATACACCGGAAAATATGGTATTCAATATAAAGGATAATTCGATCCAACCGAGTTCAATATAATCAGGCTCGACTGCAACACTTTGGTGCATTGCGTGTGGCTTTACAACAGTAAGATGTAAATGATCCCATTCTGCTGGCTGTTAAGTGTGAAAAATTTCTGACCAAGTCAGTTTCCTCAGTATCAGCTTGGGAGCAGCAAAAGCTGTACCAACGATAAACAGCATTTTAACTATAACAAGAACAAAACAAAAAGAAATGCATGAAAAACGGCTCAAAAAGGTCGTTCCAGCAGACCCTGTTTGGATATACAGGCAACATGCTCTTGATTCATGTAGAAGTCAATTCACTGAATGATTCATCGTGGGGGGTACAGCGCGAACAAGACGAAGGATGAAGCAAGAAGACTACGCAGACCAGCACTGTGAAATTGAAGCACAGAAAAGAGCCCTGTGCAGTAGAAATACATTGAAGAAGGATGGATAGCTGGGCAAGTTTGTAATAATTCATCGGGGGGGGGGTACAGCCTGAACAAGACAAAGAACGAAGCAAGAAGCGCTCGTCTGTGTAGTCTTCTTGCTTCGTCCTTCGTCTTGTTCACGCTGACCCCCCACGGTGAATTATTACAAACTCGCCCAGCTATCCATCCTTCTTCACTGAATGAGGAACGCAATGATGATGGCAGACACTGTTCAAGCTACAGTAGCCCCGCTCTCTGACTCACCCCGGAGGTGATGATGACTGACTGGAAGCGGTTGAAGACTGGCTTGATGGAGAGCGAGGCGTCCATGCAAGACAGGTTGATCACAGGGTTGGGCACACCGGGACTCCGCTCGTCATACGGCTCCACAATCACCGTAAAGCCTGAAACCAACAACGCTAGTTAGTTAACCAATCGGAAAACCCTTGTGCCATCTCAAGGCTACAGAGCTCTCAAGAAGTTCCTCACCTGTACAGAGCTGTGAACTGGGCAGCCCTAAAGTTTACTTTTCACCATCATCATCATCCTCATCCGCCTGACTACTCTCACTGCAAGGCAAAGGCCTCTTCCATGTCTCCCTCCAATTAACCCTGTCCTTTGCCAGTTGCAGCCACCGTAACCCCCCGCAAACTTGTTAATCTCATCCGCCCACCTAACTTTCTGCCCCCCCTGCTACGCTTGCCTTCTCTTGGAATCCACTCCGTTACCCTTAAGGACCAGCGGTTATCTTGCCTTCGCATTACATGTCCTGCCCAAGCCCATTTCTTCCTCTTGATTTCAACTAGGATGTCATTAATCCACGTTTGTTCCCTCACCCATTCCACCCCCTTCCAATCTCTTAGCCTTACACCTATCATTTTTCTTTCCATAGCTCGCTGTGTTGTCCTTAACTTAAGCGGAACCCTCTTTGTTAGCCTCCACGTTTCTGCCCCATAGGTGAGTACCGGTAGGATACAGCTGTTGTATACTTTTCTCTTGAGGGATGTTAGTAAACTGCCATTCATGATCTGTGAGAACCTGCCATATGCGCTCCACCCCATTCGTATTCCTCTAGTTATTTCCCTCTCATGATCCACACACGCAAAAAAATAAATAAAATGGACAGGTAGGTGCTTCAGCATCTCATCACCGGGGGACATGAGCATGAAAGGCACTAGAACCAAGATTTACAAAAATGATCTTTGGAGCTCAGCGTATTCTGGGAGAGGAACTTGATTGACCATGCTATCACCGACATCCTGGCAAACGTGTACTCTTCAAAGGTCTTTTCCGCTGCCTTCTGAAGTCCCAGGTGAACCACTAAATGCATGGGGTACTCTGCAATCCATTCGTGAGATGGTGTCAGTTAGGATAGTCTCTGGCTCAAGCTCAATTTATCGCAGGCAACACATGTTTCAAGTTCCCTGAAAAATTTTCTTTTGTTATACGGGCACGGAAAGACGCCCCACCATCTTCACCTTCAATTATCACACGCTTATCATACGTAAACAGCCAGACTACACTGCAGTGAATGCATCAGCCAAGTCACACAGTCCAATGCGGCACTTGTGGATAAAGCACAAAACTCGGGTGTTCTTCCTTTAGTACACCTTCTCTGCAATACAATACTGGATTCATCATTGATAGGCATCAGCACTCACACTGACCCCTGCTGCTGCCAGCACTGAAAGCTGGGCTGCCACAAGTACTAACAACATGGGCCATGGTCTTGGTAAGGGTAGCAATGTTTACACAAGTACAAGTCAAGAAAAAAATTTTCGGGCACTAAAGTCACCTTAACAGTGGAATGCGATAGCATCAGATTTATCAACGATCGATTTCTATCCATTTTTGAATTTGCCTCCTCTGGGTAGCATGCTGTGATTGGTTCTTTTGGGGTCACGTGACCTTGTGATGTCACACCTCTCTTGCCCAATCAGAGAACTAAGAGCCATTGGGACGGCCCCGAACTCTAACGTTAAGTTGCTATTTAGAAACTGGGTTGCTCACAACTTGGCAGGGCTGGTTTTAATGACGTCACAAGGTCAAGTGCTCTCGACCAATCATCCCAATTATCAATTGCCACCTGCCACAGTGGGCAGGTTGTGGTGACGTCGCAAGGTCAGTGACCTCTTTCAACCAATCAGGGCAGATTGTGATGACCTGTCTCGACCAATAAGCAAATTTTGTGACATCTCACTGCGGATTTTGCTCCTGGCGAAATTGTAATACTACATAAAACGAAATGCAAAATTTGGGTTGCCCAAGATGATAAGAGCTGAAGATTCCACACTCACTCCTCCAGTATTGAGAGCCACCTACTATGTACCGTATTTACATGATTGTAAGTTGACCTATTTTTTTTTTTCATTTGAAAATCAAGTGGGGGCATCAACTTACAGTTGAAATCAATGCGTTGCACCATGTATAAAGGTGAGACAAACAATATATCAGGGATGCCATAGTGCGGTTGCAATTTTATGCTTGCTTTGCGGCTCTACTCAGTAGCACTTGGCTATTCTGGATGCTTTTTCAGAAGAATTTTTTATTTTTTTCACTTTCAACTGTGCACTCGGCACTCATGAGAGTGTCAATACTGGTAGATGGAAAGGCCACTGTTCCAATCACAGCAGCGTCGCCATTCAGAATGACGGTGCTTCCAGGGAGTGTCGGCACTTAAAGGAAGAGCCAATGCAGCTCAAATGTAGTTTCTCTTTGGTTTTATTCGACGATAGCTGGCCCCGTTTTACCAGTTTTTAACTAAGTGCTTCGTCAATTGTCATTTGCACTTTGGGTCCGGTAAGCATTTGGCACTCGTTCATGGCTTCATTCAAGATGGCTGTCATTCTTCATGCCGAAGAAAGGAACAAGTTCGTGTCGGGCCGCAAGTTCAATGTTTTGGAATGGGTGACGCAAGTGTGCCAGCTGCAATGAGGCAAAATTTTCAGGTGTTCCATGCAATGTCGTGCTTCAGTTGTTTGCGAAACGAGGGACTTCACGGGACGATGACACACTACGGTTGTTTCCAAAGTGGGGGATTTCACTGGACGACAACGTTAGAACAACGTGCTGTAGGACCGCAGCAGCGATGACAATGGCAGCACAAGTGTAGACGAATAGTCCAGTGACTAATAAATGTTCGTTTTGGAACGTGCCTAAGGGCCTGCCCCCATGCGGCTGCCAATGAGCGGCGCCAGCCGGATAACACTACTGTGTTCTACTCTTAAGGGGGAACACTGGTCTCTGAGACGAAGAAATGACCAAAAAAACGATTTTTAACAAATGACATTTGTGGAACCTACAGCTATTATTTTTCAACTGCACCAATTTTTTCCTTCAAGAAATCGACGTTTTGAACATAATATTAAATTCAGATCATCATGTGGTCAAAATTTAATGGCATGAAAATTTTGGACATCTGTCCGCCTTAGTATGTCGATATCTCAACATCTAGGACAGACAGATATGTTGTATTATTTGCTAAGGAACCTGAAGGCACAGTGTGTGCAATAATCAAAGCAGGTTTGTTCAATCACACTTCAAAAATTTATAATTTCGCAGAGTTTTTATCAATGCATTACATTCACACCCTGAACACTGATATTCCAAGTGCTGTAAAATTACTAATGAGGGTAAAATGGAAAAATAGTATTGATTATTGAACTTTTTACCCACCATGTTATGCAGCCATGGATTAAAAATTATTTTTTTATTGAGCAGTTTTTTTTGCACCGAAGTACTAATGAACGACTAATTAAAATTAATTATCTTGGGAACTGACTAATTTAACAGAAAGGTAACTTCATTGTTGAAATCAGTATAAAAAACTGAGCAAGGTGGTGCAGTTTCATTAGGATTGGACTAAAGTTAAGTAAAATAGGTCTCAGACCAGTGTCTGCCCTTAAAGGCGAAGCCTAAGTAAACTCCAAGTTCTCTTTTTTTCCTGACAGGCGATGTTGGAGGGATCTACTTACGTTCAAGTCACCTTACAATCGTGTTAATACGGTACTGCTGATGCTTACTAGAGGCACATTCAAGGCCAGGTGTGGCAAAAACCGGAGAGAGGGCAATGGTGGACCCACCCTTGGTGTAGGTGCTGACCAGGCTGGCGAAGTGGCACAGACGCACCAGGGGCCCATAGTTGGTGGGGTCGGACACCTCCAGGGTGCGCAGCAGGGAACGCAGCCGCTCAGCCGCGAAGCGCAGGGGCTTCCGCTCCAGGCACACCTGCACACCTCCCATGATTCAGCCCAGAAGAAGAGCGTGGCACGACACGAACGCAGCATCGCTGTTCATTTCCACAGGCACTGTCCAACCACGAATGGCAATGCACCAATATCCCTCAAGAGAAAAGTAGACAACATGGGGGCAGAAACGTGGAGGCTGACAAAGTGGGTTCAGCTTAAGTTAGGGAGAACGCAGCGAGCTATGGAAAGAAAAACGATGGGTGTAACATTAACTCTTTCCTGTCCGCGCCTATTCCCATCGATAGCCCGCTATCGATGGTTTCAATTTCGTATTTTCCCACTTTTTGAAGCGTTCCTGGACAACTAGCGTCATCCAGTGTGAAATAAAGGAACTCTTCTTTCAATTTCGCTTTTGGTTTGACTTTTTCCGCCAAGCGGTGATTTTTGAAGCCCCTCCGGAGTCAGCTGACCGGCGCTCCTTGTTTCCACCATGGCGTCGACGTCGCGCGCTGCTGCTGCGCCCAAAATGCGCGTTTCCACAGAAATTGATGCTCCTGAGAGTTCGTTTTTGGACGAGAACAGCAGCAGTGAGGATTCAGAAGACGACTTCGGCTCTTCAGACTTCAGCACCGACAGCGAAACTGCGTCAGACCGACCCGGAACGTCAACAGCCATGCCTCGGTAAGTTTCGCTTTCTCCCCCGAAGTGTTCCGCTTTTGCTGCGCGCTTATCGGAAAAGATCAGAGTGTTCTGAAGGTCATAACTCTTATCTGCAGGGTGTCAACGTCTTTCGGGCGGGATTACTTGCTGCCGGCAGCGCAGAGAGTCGTGTTTTCGGCTCGAAGACAGCCAGGGGTCGACCTCGGCGTTGCACGCCGGAGTGTCGCATGGCGCTCTGCGGCGCGGTCGTCAACAGCTTCATACTTTTTGACGCGCATCGCCAGGAGCATCCCGAAGCGCCAGAATTGTCAAGGACATCAAGATTTGATCAGTTCGCGTTCAGACTTGAATTGATCAAGCAACTCCTCGGATTTGATGAGCCACATCCTGAGGACCCCAATGTTCGCCCTCTGTTTCCGCCTCGTGATTCACCTCAGGGGCTGCAGCACAAGCCGCAGAAAATGCAAAGTACCGGAACTGCAATTTGTGCTACGAAGTAAAAAAAGGTGGAACAAAAAACAAATGTTTTCTGTGAGACATGTGCGGCCAACCTCTGCTTCACGGCAACAAGGAACTGTTTCGCGCGGTGGCACGATAGTCACTAGGACTACTGTTTCCTTTCCTAGCCCAGCTAATACTGTTCGCAGCAAACTAAAATTTGCTGCAATGTTGCATCGATCCCTGTTGTAAAAAATGTATATTTTGAAATTTTTTTATGTTTTATTTTTGTGACGAAACTTTGATGTTTTTGTGTGTTTTTTCTTTGTAACTACAATTTTCTTTCTGATAATTTTTTTTTTTCATCTCTTACTCAATAAACATGTTGACCGTGACTAATAACAATGTGAAGAGAATTTCCTCCTCTACAATTCGGTACCATACACTCCTGTACCAAGCAAGTTTTGTTAAAGAAAAAAAAATATTAATTATATGACCTGAAAACCACCATTTTCCCCGCAGACAGGAAAGAGTTAAGAGACCGGAAGAGGGCGGAGTGGGTGAGGGAAGAAACACCGGTTAATTACATCCTAGTTGAAATCAAGAGGAAGAAATGGGCTTGGGCAGGGCATGTAATGCGAAGGCAGGATAACCGCTGGTCCTTAAGAGTAACTGAGTGGATTCCAAGAGAAGGCAAGCGTAGCAGGGGACGGCAGAAAGTTAGGTGGGCGGATGAGGTTAAGGACTTTGCAGGGATACGGTGGCCGCAAGTGAGAGACATGGGAGAGGCCTTTGCCCTGCAGTGGGCATAGTCAGGCTGATGGTGATGATCCAAACATATCATATTTCATGAGCTGAGTCGGACGTCCTCGATTCCTCAGTGTATTTTGTTGCTAGCTGGTATTGTCGTTGTGTTAGCAATAAATGCCTTGTTTGTGTCAGCCAGTGTGTCACTCCTTTGTTCCCTCAGAGCAAGGCCCGCCGTGGTCAGCGTGCGCTCGGTAGCGCACGCAACCACAGGGTGGGGTCAGTGCGGTTTTGAACTATGTCAGCTGTGGTTAAGGGGGAGAACGTATTTATATCTCCCCAATTATTAAAACCCCACACTTTTTACCATGGAAACTCAATCTGCACGCTCCAAGCATTCTGAGAAACTGAATTATTGTCCTGTGTGGCCGATTTCCCTCTTAAATCAAATTAAACCGTTCCGGCTCCCGCCTTCTTTTTGAACTCACCTCTGAAAAGAGGAGGAGTCAGCCAACGCATGGGGTGCCGTTCAGCCAGCCACGTGGCGGCTTGCCGCTCTGCCATCGGTGAAGTGATACGTGGCGATCGGCAAAAGCAAAGAGTCCACCCATATTTTTATTTCCGTGGGCCTAATTTGCGGCTATGTAGACTGTGACTGAAACAATTTAATCACAAAAACCTAAACACAAAATAAAAGCTAAAGTAAGTCGTTATGTGACTGGCTGAAAGAAACTGCACACGTTGACTGACTCCTCCTCTTTTCAGAGGTGAATTAAACAAGAAAAGCGGGCGGGTCATGTTTTGTTGGCAATGATTAACTTTGAATGTCGAAAATCAAAGAACGACTAAGTGCAGCTCAGAGAAATTTCGCACGCTTTTAATGAAGTATGCATGATCTACAAACGTGCGAAACATGCTTGCATTTCATCAATTCTAGATCAGAAGCTATGCGGCCTTTAATGTTCATCATTTTTTTCACTTTTGGTCATTTTTAGTGTGCTGGTTCTAAACAACTACCCACAGGAGTCAAAAACTGCTACCGAGATCACAAGATTAACTTCTCTTCGAAAAGGTGCACAAGCAACCCTCTTATCAGTGCAGTCACTTTCTCAGGAAACTTTACAAAGATGGGTAATCGAACAACGATACCGTTCTAAGCACTCACATTAGACGCTCACTCTACATATACAATTAACTGGTACTATTAACAATGCACAGAACTGAAAAGTAAACAGAGTGCTCTCTTCAATGAGTTAGAACTTGTATTTCCATCACAAGCAGCACGACCACAGTAAGTGAGCAAACTTTGTGAAGAACAGCCAGAGACCACCACCAGCACAGATCACACTTACTACGGCCCCAGCCACTTCACTCCGACAATGCCACCGGTTTGGCCCGCACACATATAATAGGTGGATTGCAGTGGACTGAGTAAATACGCACAACAGGAGAACAAACTCCACTCAGTGCAAAACACAGCAAAAGGAAAAAAAAATGAGACAGATGACCACCTTCTGGAGGATGTCCTTGAGGAAGGCGGCGGGGCTCTCCTGGAGCATGTGCTGCGCCCTCATCCGCATCTTGATGTACTCCAGCAGCCTCCGCAGGAAGGCCACAAAGTGCTCCGCCAGACGGATGTTGCCCGGCACCGCCTCTGCTCAACAAGCGCCATCAACATTACCACCACTTCCATTACAGGAGGAGGGAAGGGAAGGGTACAAAGAGAAGACCACTTACCCTGCAGCACCTCATCAGGAAGGACTGCAAAAGAAGGGAGCGAGTGTTCAGATTAAGCTCAACACTTATATCAAAATACAAGACTGTCATCATCATCATCAGCCTGACTACACCCACTGGAGGGCAAGGGCCTCACCCATGTCTCCCCAATTAACCCTGTCCTTTGCTAGTTGCAGCCACCGTACTCCCGCAAACTTCTTAATCTCATCCGCCCACCTAACTTTCTGCCGCCCCCTGCTGTGCTTGCCTTCTCTTGGAATCCATTCCGTTACCCTTAAGGACCAGCGGTTATCTTGCCTTCACATTGCATGCCCTGCCCAAGCCCACTTCTTCCTCTTGATTTCAACTAAGATGTCATTAACCCGCGCTTGTTCCCTCACCCACTCCGCCCTCTTCCGATCTCTTAACGTTACACCTATCATTCTTCTTTCCATAGCTCGCTGTTTTTCTCCTAGAAAAAAGGATGCAGGGGACGAACCGGGGTTGGCCAGGACCATGTCGGCCTCCCGGGCTTCCCGTGCCTCCCGCAGCCCCTCCAGCAGCTGCTCATACTCGGTGCGCAGCTTCTCCGCATCCTGCTCCTTCAGCCTGCACCGAGAGGAAGAACACTCAATTTGCAAGGAAGAGGAGGTGACAACTGCCCTGGTTCTCAAAGGCAAGGTCTATGCAAGTATTTCGCGAGGTTGCCACAGCCCTGGGAGAAGGCGTTAGGAGCAAGAGGAACGGAATGTTCTCCCGCATAAGTGGTAAGAATTTCCTGTTTGTCTTCATATGTACAGTCTTTGTCAAAAGCAACCAGGCTGCATGGTTTGCTTGTAGCTCGTACAGTGGAGCCCTTACAGCTCCCTGGAGCTGAAATGGTCGTTGAAGGGAAGGACTGGGGGTCTTCTTACCTTCCAACACCTTTTGATCTTTAGGAAAGCCACAAGGGCTTCACTATACAAGCTAGAATCAAACCATGCTAGAATCCAACCATGCAGCCTGGTTACTTTTGACAAAGACTGTACATAAAAGTCCCCGCCCACCCTGCCACCCTGGCAGGTGGCAGTTAATGGTTCATCGCAAGAGTTCAAATACAGCCCACATCTCTCTCTCATCACCCCACATACCTATAAGCGCGATTCAGGTGTCCACTGACCCAGGGAGCCAGTTATGGGCACTTCCTTTCCTTAAAATGATCAGAGTGTAAAACCTTGTCAACGCCAACACAATGAACACCAGCCCCCAATGTTCTCAATGCCTGCAGCCCACATCTCTCTCTCATCACCCCACATACCTATAAGCGCGATTCAGGGATCCACTGATAGCTTAAAGCACCATTGAGGTGTCCACTGTTCCAAGAGGGCAGTTATACGAGACTTTCCTTTGCTTTCCAAACTCCCACTATATTGGTTTGGCAGCTTAAAGCACAACTAAGGTGTCCACTGCTGGTTACAATGGACAACCAAAACACAGAAACAGGCACCAAAGAGCTGTGCGCTAAAATAAACGAACCCTTCACTACACCCACCGTTTCATGGTTAACTGTAAAATTCTTCTCCTACGGGGAAGATGGGTACCGTTCGAAACCCATCATGTGCCACACCTCCTCTGCCACCAGGTCATTTACCGAAAGCGGGCAGGCCCCACTGTTAAGTGCACGGAAGCTGAGCTGAATTTGCACACAGTGGCATAACTTTCTTTTTTTTTTCTTTTTTTCCAGTTTCTTCGGGTAACTGACACCCCGCCGTTTCACTAAGTCCTCACATAAAAAGCGAAAGCGATACTGGTGCTTGAGTAGGACTGCGACAGACACCGTGCAGCATGCCCCAGCACGTTCATTCTGAGGTGCGGCACCATTAGGCCTAATGTACACTGTGACAGTAGCGCCATCTTTGTTCACACTAGGCGAGTGTTCATCATAAGCAAGCTTGACTTATCATGTAGCCATAGTGCAACTGTCTTCCAGGAAGCTTCGTACTTAGATGACAAGGCGCAAAAGGAGCCGCACGCACAGGTCAAAGTCACATGTATGAAGCCATGCATAAAAATTCACAGGGATGAGTACAGCGCAACGAGAGCAATGGTTTTGAAAATGGTTTGAATTCAGTCCATCTGACTTAAAGCAGCTCTACTTATAACAAATCTTTGCTTAGTGTGAACAAAGGTGATGTGACTGTCACAACGTACATTAGGGCTATGGCACTGAACCTCAAGACACAACAAATGTCCACAAAACTCGGTTACAGCAAACAAGCAGGTGACATGAACACGAGTACCGAGGCACGCTATGTCAACTAGGTTGTTCATTATGATCAGCGTTCCTCTCATGTCAGTTTGTGCTTTATCGTCACAAAATTTTCATGTAGTTCTGCCAAATGTCGAGTAACTCAGCACTGGCTAACATATAGATGGTGTAGCCACTTTGTATATCAAGGTCAACCGCCGCAGCATCTTCGTTACATCGGGGTCTCAAATACACACACTTCAATAGGGGCGGCATTGGGCAATTGAGAAACTTCGTAATATTGAGGACTTCGCTATATGCAAGTTCGTTACATCCAGATTTAACGATAGAACAGCACGTGACAGTCTTGTTCGTTACAGGCAAGCTCGACTGTAGTTCTGGTTTGGTTTGGTTTGGTTTATGGGGTTTAACGTCCCAAAGCGACTAAGGTTATGAGAGACGCCGTAGTGGAGGGCTCCGGAAATTTCGACCACCTGGGGTTCTTTAACGTGCACTGACATCGCACAGTACACGGGCCTCTAGAATTTCTCCTCCAAAGAAATTCTAGCCGCCGCAGCCGGGATCGAACCCGCGTCTTTCGGGCCAGCAGCTGAGCACCATAAGTGCTGAGCCACCGCGGCGGCGGTCGACTGTAGTTCTGCCATAACACTTCTGTCCTCTACTTCACTGGAGATCGCCATCTTTGCCCATGCTTAACAAGTGCCCAACACATTTAGAGCCAAGAAATACTGGTTGATGCACTTTAAAACAATCCTTCCATGAATAGATAGTGCAGTACTGCTCCTTGGAGTCTGCTCTACACAAGAATTTTTGAATATCTAGAACAAGTGGTCTTCCATCTCACTGCCAACACTTGCTGCTATAACCATCCAACAAGAACTGAGCACAATCCAGTGCACAGAGGGTGTGACTCACTCTTTGATGGTCTGGTCGAGGCTGTCAATGTTCTCCATGCTCCCCTCGATGGTCCGCTTGGTCAGCCGCACACTCATGGACTCGATGCACACATTGTCTGGATGACGAGAACGGATGTCCACCACAGATTGTCCCAAGCAGTCAACTCAGAGCACCAGCAGCAAAACAATCCATGACAAAAAACAAACTAGTTCACTTAACACTGTGCTCACAAGACAAGACCTGCACAAGTTCCCACCGCGATTTACGCAGTGAGTGCACTAAACATAACTGAGTGCTGCAACTTAATAAGTGGCACGACAGCAATAACAAACAGAAACGCAGAGCTCTCTTTGCATTTATCAAGCACAAGGCAGAAAGTATAGTATAACTCCTGCAGAGCACAAGAACATGCTCCTGACTAACGGAAAAATTCAGGGGGCACTTTGGCTCCCTAAAGTGCTGCAAGGCGAAAGCCTTTCCTGGCGCACTGTTTGGCATTGACTGCGAGACTGTTTGTGCTGTACAGTGAAAGCTCGTTAATTCGACCCCCGTTAATTCGGCAAATCGGATAATTCGACGCGCGCGCGAGGTCCCTACAATTATACATAGGAGTCTATGGGGCGAAACTCTCGTTAATTCGAACAAATTCTGCCGTGCGTCGGTTAATTCGACTTCACTCCGCAGCCCGCCAATCCGGTGTGCCGAGAGCAAAAAGAAAAAAACACTGCCATGAGCGGCGCTACTGTACGGCTGATAGGCCATCCCTATGGTCATATCATCCATCCATCCGTCCATCCATCCGAGGAAGCGAGTTAGCGGCGGCTGAAGCGGCTGGCGTCTTTTTTTTTTTTTGTGCTTTGTTGTGTCGCAGCAGTCGCTATCACGGTTATTTACGGCGCCTTTTTTGGTAAATGCGCGCTTTGTCAGCGTGTTTACTGCGCTACTTGTTGTTGCTGTTTTGTTGCGACTGAGAGAAGGGTGAAAGGAAATCGCAAGGGATTGCCTACTGGCTCAGCCACCACCGCTGCCATGTGCAGATAGAGGAGAGTTAAAAGATCAGAGAAAAAGATAGAGAAAAGATAAGACACCCATCCACAGTCCCCGTGCAGATAAGAGGAGAGTTAAAAGATCAGAGGAAAGATAAGACGCTGGTCCCAGCAACAACACACCGTCGCTGGTTGAAAAAACAGATAAGCGGGGAGCGGCGCTCCCTTCACCTCCTCCCCGCGCTGCTTTCCGGTGGGTAGCGCGCAGGGCCTGCGCGCCGGTCCTGTCAGCTGACCGAGGATGAAATAATTGGTGACAGGCGCTGACAACGACGACGATTTACGATTGTGAGCAGTTGCACCAAATGCCAAAGTGCACGGTGAAAGAAGCCGCAGAAGCCTTGTCCGTGCAGGAGGACTACTGTGAACAAATCCCTGACGGCGCGTGTGCCGCGGAGCACCTGGCAGCTGTTAGAGCTATCGTAGTCGCTCAAATTCGCTCGAAAAAGCGGACGGTGATTACAGATTTCCTTGCCAACTAAAGGTATACGTCCTGTTGTGGCAAACATTGTTTTTTTGTTGTTCATTCGATAATTCGACATTCGGATAATTCGACAATTTTTTGCGGTCCCGTCAGTGTCGAATTAACGAGCTTTTACTGTACTAGTGCTTTATTTGGCTGCACACTTTGACTACGCATTACAACTACACACTTTGAGTGCTTCTTTAGCACGACTCTCTCTCTGCTTCGATGAGTTCGGTTGTATCCATGGCTCTGTTCACAGTAATGAGGTTTGTAATGTGGTCACCCACGGACGCCTTGCGCCCCGTGCCGGAGTGGATGACAACTATTTTTTATTTGTTGTCGTGCGCTCTTAAAAGGGGGTGTCAGGCATCCGTGGGTGACCTCATTACTTGGAATCCGCGCACTCTGGCGTCATAACCATTTTGACCAACCGAAAAGCGCGACACCTCTGCCGACAACCTTCTGTCGACCACGATGAGGCCTTAAAACCGGAGAGCACCACCCACCGATGTTGTGGGCCTCGTCGAAGACGACGACCGCGTTGCGGCTCATCTCCTTGGAGACCACCTCGGCGATCTTGGGGTCCAGCAGGTAGTGGTAGCTGTACACCACCACCTTGGCCTGCAGCACCTGGGGAGGGGGGGACAAGCAAGGTGGGGGGGGGGGGGATTCACGGGTGTCACACACACCAACAACACCACAAATCACATGAAAGGTCGTCCCCCCTTAAAGAGACACTAAAGGATAGATGTTAGATAATCTCTCGGCATTCTCATGTACAAACTTGTCCACAATCTGATCTCTCTTCCTCTCCTACCACAGTGTTATCTTGTAAACGCCAACATAATTCGGTTCGCACTCAATAACAATACTGTCCTACCTAAAGTACGCACCAATTACGGGAAACAGACAATTCATTTCTCATCAGTTGCTGTCTGGAACACTATACCGATAGGACTAAAAAACGCTCATTCAATCTTCAACTTGAAAGCACGCTTTAAACGGTCAATTCTTAGCAAAGAGCCTTAATTATGATTAATTTGTTTGCATTTCTTCCTACATGTATTCTGCACTGCCTCCTGATTTTTGTTATAATTCGGTACGATATCAGCTTGTATAGTTATATACAACTGTATATGTTTCAGTGGTCCTTTTTAATAGCTTTTATTTCTCTCCCATGTGTCTGCTTTAATTGTATCCCATGCGCATATATTCAGTTTCATATATTCATCTGCTCTGTCATATGGTGTTGATTGTTTAACTAGATGTATTTAATTAGGAGGTCCCATTACAGTCTCGGACTTCGGGACCTCCTTCTGCATGATATGCTATACTTTCGAAATGTATCAGCAAATAAAGACTGATTCTGAAAGAAGAACATCAAGCTCAGCTAGATTTATCTCTTGAGTTGCTCATTTATTTTCTTTTTCCACCTATACCCTCAGGGTGTCATTGTACATTACAGAAGTCCAGGTCAAACAAAAACAAAGGACATCAAACAGAGCACAATGAAGTGAATAATGTCCCGGATTACAAATATGTCGTTCTTCCAAGATCAGATCCAGCATGGGCCAGAAAATTACACAGAAGCGAAAAACCGCAACGATGTCCCTCGAGAATTTTTCAAAGCAAATTTAGCACTGGCCACGAACGGCTCTTTTGCTTCCAGCTGTTTTGACGTTTTGTTTTTGTACTTTTCCCTCATCTGTAGAGCGATACAGGTGATACGAAAATGACGGACGATTTAGTGCAGTTAGGTCAAACGTGAATCAGGTATGACAGCTTTTCGGTTCTCACTTCGGCTTCCGTTCGAGGCTCAGTTTTCAAAGCTCTATCGGGCTTCAGACAAAGATAGGTTAAATCGGTGAGTGAGGGCCTTAGTACTAGTGTGCTAAACTGATGTAACGGAACCAGAGTTCTGTGGGGAATGGAGTGCATATTGCAACCGCGCAAAACGACGAGGGACGAAGAGAGGAAAGCACAGGACAAGACGCGGAACTTCAACTAAGGTTTACTACAAGCAAAACCAGATTTATACAAGGTTCGTAATCACACCTGATAGAAAGCAGACACAGTCACATTATACAGGCACGTGGGCGCGCGTGGCACAAGTTAACATCAAGATAGTCCAATTCTTTCTTGGATAACGATACTGAAATGGAGCTGATGCAACGGTCCTTTTCTTTTTTATGCAGTAGGCTTCGAAAATTTCCCTGCTAAGCTGGGTTGTCAATTTTTTCAAGACAATTGTGTCGCAGAACCTGGGCGTGCAGTTACGGCAATGGCGACAATGTTTTGCCAGTTCCCCGCCCCCCGCCAATGATTCAACAGCGGCGCGATGCTCCTGAAGTCTGACATTCAGGCAACGTCCAGTGCCTGAATGTTAGACTTATTTGCAGTTCACTTGAGCACAGTTGCGTTCTCGCAGAGGAAAAAATGCTGGTAGTGCACCAAAAAAGGAAAATCCATCAGTCAGCACGGGTACTCGTTTGCACCGATACATCTCCCATTAGTGTTAGCGTATGCAAATGAGGAAGAAGGGCTCGCTCACTGCTTGGCGTGCCACAAAGTAGGGGCACAGCTGACGCTCCTGGCCATACAGCTTCAGGTCATCCTGCAGGCACAAAGTGACGGTGAAGCATGTCCCCATCAGTATGCAGTATATCTGTTGTCAATCAATCAATCATTCAATCAGGTTTATTCTCGCATCAAGGATGTGAGGAGCAGGGACAAAAAGCCTATATAGGCTTGACGGAGGTCCCCGCTCCTTACTGCAGCTACACTGTGCACAAAAACCCAGAATCACACAACACTACAAAACATGTTATGCCTGTGACATATTTAAATGAAGAGCACATTGCATCGAAAATAACCATGTTCAGGGCATCAATAGACACATAACCGTCAAACATTCATGTCATCACCCCAAGCATCACCCCAGTGTGAAGCCAGCATGCCTAGTGTCAAATCCGTTGAGGAAAAGCCGCTATCCGTACAAGCATGGCTGCATCATCTGCAGTCCTCCAAACACAGGCTTTAATTCATCGGAATACAATTACTCTACCAATATGTAACATGCAAGACACACTGCCAGCAATAGATTTCATCTACCTGCCTGCACAAATACTTACCGCCAATAAATAACAGACATCAATGTGGCCATTATCTGGAAGTCCATTACAAGTGACATTGGAAAATCCAATGACAAGCAATGAATTTTCAGTCAACAGTGAAAACTGCTTCATTCTTAATAGACATACTTCAAACATGCATTGTTTGGGACTGCTTTACGACCTTCACATCAGCAATGATTACATTTTTATTTTTATTTATGTATTCATTGATACCCTCAGGGTGGGAACATTACAGAGAAGAGTGCGTTAATACAATGATATCGATAAACACTGCAAAATTTTCACAAGTAAAAAATAACGTGAATGTCTGCAATATAAGTGTAACTGTGTTAAGTGTGCCGGCATATAGCAGGATGAATGATTACAAACTAAGAGACAGTTTATAATTGTAATGTCACATGTCACAGTACACAGAGAGCAGCAAAAATACAAATGAAAGGAACTAGGGGGGGTGATCTGTTATACAGTACAAAACTTGTTAGTAGCTACATATTGCGTATGGCCGACTGAAATAATGAAGGTTGGGTGATCACTGCAACAGAGGAGGGAAGGCGATTCCAGTCTACTGATGTGCGGGGAACAAATGAATAGCGCAGTCCTAGAGTTTGCTAGCTGCAACGCTCAACAGTGTGCTGTGGTCTTGACAATGCATTCAATGCTAGGCACAGTGGATTAAAGTCCAGTGGCAATCAAACACGGTGAGTGTCCCTGTGCAGACTTACCACGCTGTAGATGCCAGTGGGGAGCGGGATGTCTCGGCCCTGGCTGTCAAAGTTCTGCAAAAGGAACGCTCAGGAGTCAGGAGCACTCAACAAACACTCCACTGGGTGCTCTGTCCGCTTCACAAAACTAGCCCCGGTGAGAAACAGATCACTGCGAGTCCAGTGCACGCACTGATAAGTGATCATACGAGGCCTCTGATCACTTAACCATCAGCGCGACTTGTGCAGTTCAGCATCCCAAATTCACACATGGAGGGCATTGTAAAGGATGGACCTAGATTAATTTAGACTAACTGGGGTTCCTTCATGTGCACTGTGCTCACCACCAGAGGTGGGCAGATGCCCTCATTTTTACTTTCCCTCCGTCACCCTCACTTTTGAATCCATGGCCATTCCTCACCCTCGCCCTCATTTTGAAAAATGATCTGGCCATTCCTCACCCTCACTTCGAAAAACTTGCTGGCCCTCTCTCTCTCGCTCTCACCCTCACATTGTCAACCCTTCCTTACCCTCACTAATACTTGTTTTATAAACTCCAGTTGTTTTTTTCAGACGGCAACTTTTGGTGATATTACTGGGCAATAAACATATAAGGCAAGCCATCAAGGCTCTATTGGATGAGAAGCTAGATGCTTATACTGGTGTGCGTGCAAGATAACCGTGACAGTTAAGAGCTGTTCGCGCTTTGTGAGCTAAAACTAATATAGGCCAAGAATATTTAGAAAACAATGCAGTAGCATTCACCAAGATGGTTACAATAAGTGCTCATCACAGAATATACTCAGAACAAGGAAAGGAAGGAAGGAAAGAAGGGATCTGTGATTATATGTGTGCTGTCTCCTTACGTGCTGATTTTGACATTTTTCGAAGTGCTAAAACAACAAGGACGCAGAGGAAACAGACAGGGGAACAGACAGTTGGAAGTAGCACTCGTCTCTGTCTGTTCCCTCTGCGTCCTTGTTGTTTTAGCACTTCGAAAAATGTCAAACCTGCACCAACTAGCCCGAACCGCTACCCTTCTGTGCTGATTTCCTGTCGCTGGCTGTGTTTGGAACGATAATGCGCTGTGTCACATGCTTGAGCTCGGTATTATAAATACGCCTTCTTTCGATCTCATCAACAGTTGGTACAAAAGAGTGCACGTGTTGTCCTTTCTAGTGCTGCTGTCGTAGTCGAGCCGTTCATTTCATCATGCACCAACTCGACCACTAGGCCATTATTCATTCACAAGGCCCTCCACGACCCATCAAGTATGCCCTACGCTTGAAGAAAACTGTGCCATAGTAATACGCAAAATGACAAAAATGATAGGTGTAACGTCAAGAGATCGGAAGCGGGCATAGTGGGTGAGGGAACAAGCGCGGGATAATGACATCCTAGTCGAGATCAAGAGGAAGAAGTGGGCTTGGGCAGGGCATGTAATGCGAAGGCAAGATAACCGCTGGTCCTCGAGGGTAACGGAGTGGATTCCAAGAGAAGGCAAGCACAGCAGGGGGCGGCAGAAAGTTAGGTGGGCAGATAAGATTAAGAAGTTTGCGGGAATACGGTGGCCGCAACTGGCGAGGGACAGGGTTAGGTGGACGTACATGGGAGAGGGCTCTGCACTGCAGTGGGCATAGTCAGGCTGATGATGATGATGATGATGATGATGAAAACACAAACTAATTACATACTAAAACGCATACTAAAACATAAGGTCCACCCACTGAACACAGTGGGGAACCAAATGCCAGGCCCGGATAAAACTCACCTCGTAAAACAAGCAACACTGGGTCGCTGGATCGGTTGCGTGGGCCCGACGATATGAGGCGGTCAGGCTGAAGCACCGGCCGTCCACCACACGTCCATCCCGCTCCAGGCTGACCTGCAGGCACGGTCGTTCATCTTCACATGTGCTACAATTCTCAACCAGGGTATTAGCACCGCGGAATCGCAAGTGCCCTGCCTGACCTGTGGGTGGATGCAGAGGTTCTTGCGGGAGGTGAGGCAGAGGCCCAGCAGCTCCATCTCCTCCCCGGTCTCCCGCTGGTAGTGCTCCAGCAGCCGCCGGAGCTCCTCCACCACCTGCAAGGGGGGCACCAGTCACACCACAGCTTGACACGCTGTCATGCTTCATCATGGGGGGTACAGCACAAACAAAACAAAGGACGAAGCAAGAAGACTACACAGGCGAGCGCTCGTCTGTGTAGTCTTCTTGCTTCGTCTTTCGTCTTGTTCGCGCTGTACCCCCCCATGATGTCATGCTTGAACCAAGTTGAAGCCAAATGTTTAGTTTAGTTTAAGGCGGTTTAACATCCCAAAGCGACTCAGGCTATGAGGGACGCCGTAGTGAAGGTCTCCGGAAATTTTGACCACCTGGGGTTCTCTAACGTGCACTGACATCGCACAGCACACGGGCCTCTAGAATTTCGCCTCCATCGAAATTCGGCCACCGTAGCTAGGATTGAACCCGCATCTTTTGGGTCAGCAGCCGAGTGCCGTAACCACTGAGCCACCCCGGCGGCTTAAGGATGCCGCCGGATTTTCTGCAGAACGGGACCCTTAAAGCTATGAATTCAAAATAAGAAAAACAAAATACGATAAATGCAAATGTCTGCATCATCACAGCACAGCAGATGCCCGCTACTGCAGCTAGCAGTCCAAATATGGTGGTTGATGGACCGAGTATTTCAACAGAAGCTGCGACAAATGTGAACTCTAATCCTATCGCGTTCCACTCTTAAGGTGACGTAAGTGTCCCCAGAGTTCTTTTCTCATCAGGCTGTACCTTTTTTCCTCTTCCACATCTCCATCTGAAGCAAACGGCACGTGGGAGCACTTGCAGTCAGGTAAAGATGCTTATAAGGTGGTGAATGACCAGAAAAGGCCTACTACTGGACGCTGGAGTCAAACAAGACCACAGCTCTCCACCAATGGGCAAAGTGAATTCATTTCTAGACACTTTCTGGCGGCCTCAATAGTTGTGAAGAGTGCATTACTTGGCTCAATCCAGTCTCCTTACTTCCCATAACACATCTTCAAAAGAAAGCTCATGCATTTTGCAAGCAGCTCACAGCTGGCATTTCTTCATAACACCTAAGTACATGTAGGTCACAGAAACCATGAACACATTTAACAAATTTCACATCAATGCCCCCTTGATAGATGGTCACAACAAGACCTCCACATCAAAATTGTTGAACTCTAGTGCCACGCATTTAAAGGACTATAGACACCTAATTTTACTGCATCTTTTCTGCTTTAAATTCATACATTGAACATTATAATACATGGATCACCACGTGGCATTTGCCTACGGCCACTAAATAATTTATAATTGAATTTATTCTCTCATACAGTTTCAGTTCCATCAACCGAACGACGGCTGTGATGTATAGTTGAACTTTAGGTCACGTAAGGCACAGAAAAACTGCAATATATAACAGCTAATACATGACACCCCACTGGTTAAGATGAAGAAAACTACTCCAATAATAGCGCAGCGGGTGTATCATTTTGGTTTCTTGCTTTGGGTAAAAGAACCAAGTTAAGAAAAACGAAATCATACATTAGGCAAGCTCTACCAATTTACACCTCCTTAGCACCACATAGTATAACTGGAAAAAAAAGGCATCTACAATGGAATAAGGAAGACAGTCAAACCTGTCTGCAGTAGTGACGCCACATCACATAGGCACTACCTAAATACAGTATTGGAGCAACAATCGATGCTACGGTGCCTTGAAAAAGACATATCTCAGCGTTTATTCCAAGCAAACACCAATGCCCTCACCTTTTCAATCTCAGGCAGGGTCCGTGAGCAGTACAGCAGCTTGGACACCATGGCTGGGTAAGCCTGCAGACAGCGACAGGGGCAAACACACGTCAGTAAAGGAGCATGGTACGACTGACAAAGGCCGGGAGACAATGGACATGCATAGACAGGCAGTGACAAGACCAACACATGCCCCGTGCTGTGCTGTCTGAGTGTCTTTGCCTTTCATTCCCCTCCTCATTTAGTACAAAAGTACTTCTGGCCCCACTCCCTGGGTTTCAGCAGTGTGTGTCTATGTATATGTCCGAAACTTATGAGTAGCAACTGTAACTGCCTCACTCAGTCAGTGGACACCTCAATCATGCTGTGAGTAGGAAGTGGTAGTTCACCTACAAACTAAGGCAGTTATGCCCCTTTCCTTCTCTCAAAACCAGGGCAAAGTTTAGATTCCATTGATTTTGAGGAAAGGTGCAAAACTGGCTACCTGGGTCAGTGGACACCTCAATCTCCCTTCAACTATGCGGCGGTGATGTCCACCTACAAAAAACTTTGCTTTCATACAATATATCGTGCTTAGCAATGCTAAAATACCAGTCATTTTTCTTCTAAAGACACAGGGGAAAACCATAATCAGTTATCATCTAGCAAACATCACAAATGATAGTCACTGCATCTTAAAATCTGGAGCTTCCTGCCTTGTTTTTGCTAGCGTCTAGCCTCCAGACTCTTCACATTGCTTTCTTTCCCCATATCTCAGTGCGGGGTGGTATGAAGCACCCTTGACCATGAAGCAACTGTTTGTGACCGTTCAACTGGGCTTTTAAAGGAAAAAATTGCTTTCACACAGCATAAACAACAGGCACTCATAACAGTCAAGGGTGTGAAAAGTAAGATCTTATACTCTAGACACGCACCTTCCACATAACCTGCATTAATGCATTAACAGTGAACTGTGGTCACAGGCTATTTTTCTTCTTTTATATTGATCTACTTCAGCAAAACCTATCAGTATGATGCGTTTCGCGATGTCAAAAGTTGAATGGGAAAGCTCTACTGAATGTCCTACATAGTACGTCAGCATTCTAGATACGTCTTACAACCTAAAATTCCAGCCTGCTCCCAAACTTATTTCAGGCTTCAAAAATGGTTTCGATGGCGAGCACAGGCTTTCTCACCTATCACAATAGTCCAAGCGAGGCCCGTCAGTCACACTAATTGTAAACCTGAATTAGATCCTCGACACGGATCATTTATGCAGAGCGTGTTCCTTCCCTCTGTTCCTTCCACCTGTGTGTAAAAGTTCTCCCCTCTCTTGTGATGCTCACTGTGCCCCTGAGAGAGTCTTAAACAAGCAGAGACACCAAATTTTTGTTGTATTTTCTCTCGTTGTAATGATGCATAGCACATTATAAAGCACAGACAGCCATGTGCATTGTGCCAACAAGCAGTAAATAATTTATAACTGAATTTTTTTCTTTTATGCTGTTTAGGTTTCAACAGCCAAACGATGCCTATGAAGTGCAAGATGCATTCAGGTCACACAAGGCACACAAAAACTGCAGGATGGTCACTGCTTCCTTCGTTTTAATTCACATTAACTCTCGCGCAAGCCTACTCAAGAGTTGGAATGAGAAAAAATCAACAAGTACCAATTATATCACAGTTTTTGCACGTCACCTGAATGCAGCTTGTATATTAGAGCCATTATTTGGCTTTTAAAACCAGAATGACCAGAGGAAAAGAATTCAACTATAAATAATTTAGCTGCCGTAGATGAATTCTACATCGTGACTCATGTGTACCATTACCCAGCGCATCACCTCAAAGAAAAAAAAATATGCGTCCAACAATTTGCCTCCTCCACTCCTTTAAAGTGGCCACAAGGTACCTTTAGTCCAAGACACAGCTCCAGCCCTTAGCAGTAGCAGAGTGCGGATAGAGTCTGGAAGCAACTTACCTAACCTATTCCCTAACATTTATCGTGTTTTTCTAATGGCACAGCCGTGAATGTGATGTTCCCACCTCTTGCAGAGGAGAACCATGCAATGGCATCATCCCATCTCAGTGACAACATAGCAGGAGTCAACACAGCAAGAAAGGCAAAAGACTAAGAGATGAGGGCTGACCACCCTTTCCACACAGAGCCCACCTTCTGGTAGGCGAGGATGAGGGAGAGGAGGGTGACAGTCTTGCCAGTGCCCGACGGCATCTCCAGCACCCCGTGGCCCTGCACCCGAGAGAGAGGTACTCAGCACACACAGCCACCACCAAACACATCCCGGCTTCGCACACGGGATCACACACAGACTCTGTATACAGATGCGAGAGACATTAAAGGGAACACGCAGTTTGCACCCAAGAACTAAACTTATTCTAAGTTCCGCACTAAACTGTACAACTTTGACAGAGATCATGCTGTCGACAGGACTTGAAAAGGAACAGCAAGTATGCTTCTCACTAAACACAGCCATCACCAACACATCCTGGCTTTGCACACGGGATCACACACAGGCTCTGTATACAGATGTGAGAAACATTAAAGGGAACACACAGTTTGCACCCAAGAACTAACTTTATTCTAACTTCTGCATTAAACTATAACTTCATCAGAGATCACACTGTCGACAGGAAAACAACTTGAAAAGGAACAGCAAGTGTGCTTATCAATAAAGGAGAACTCACAGCTTGCGTAGTCTCGACAGAAAGAGAGAGAGACTTTAATAAATAAAGGAGAGGTGCGTAGTCATGAGGTGCTCCTTTTAATGCTACTTATTTCTTTGTGCAAAACAGGCTCCAAACAGGCACAAAGGAAGGTGCAGCACGTACTTCCAGGATGGCTAGTCTCACAGGTTGCCTAGTCGTGTGCCAGGTGCCGATAACACCTCACAGATGGCGCTACTGGTCCATATCGTTTGGGCTTTCAACACTATATGAGAACAGACTGAAATGCCACAATGTGTCACGTGACACAGCTATGTGGAACGGCACCTTTCTTGTGGGGGCAAGCCCCATCCCATTAAGCCATCAACCTAAAAGGCTTGGTCCTCAAAAGGTAAATGTTGCACTCTTCCTCTTTCACTCCCACCTTCCTCCCTTCCCTTACAGCGTGGTTCAAGTGTCCACCGAGATGTGAGACAGATACTGCGCCATTTCTTATCCTCATAAACCAATTTCAATTTCACCCTTCCCACACACGACCGATTGCCAATGTTGTCTAACAGCCCACTCATGCCAGGAAGCATTCACAGGTGCACACGACATGACTCACCTTAGCGTCAAGGCATTGCTTGAGCTGCAGCATGTATGCATATTGCTCTGGGTAGATGTAGTCGTAGGGGAAGAACACGGACAGGCCATCCACATCGATCCTGGGAACAATGCACAAGGCACATGGCTTAAAAACGACACCAAACATATGTCTCTAAAAAAATTTATAATCAAATAATGCTTTGTAAACGACTGACAACCGCAGTAATTGTTAATGAAATGTTCGTTTGGTTTATGGGGTTTTAACGTCCCAAAGCAACCCAGGCTATGAGACCCGCCATAGTGAAGGGCTCCAGAAATTTCGACCACCTGGGGTTCTTTAACATGCATTGACATCGCACAGTACACTGGCCTCTAGAATTCCACCTCCATCGAAATTCGACCGCTGCGGCTGGGATCGAACCCGCGTCTTGCGGGTTGTTAATGAAATGCAAAATATAGAGAGGGATAGCTAAACAAACTACTCACTAGATAGCAACAAACTATATTTCAAGGATGTGCAGTCAACTTCATGCTCCCATTTTCCTGTTTACAAGCACACTGACGCAAAGACTACCGCATGTTGTCACAGTTGATTAACCCATACCATCGCAATAATGTGAAGCCTTTCCAAAGGTGTGTGGCATACTAAATCCACCATTTGGCTCTTTCACAAGAGTAAATCTAGTTTCAGCATGATATCCCAAGAAATGATGCTGAACCTTGAATAGTTAAGTCTGCACAACCCCTGATTGCATGCAGCGTAATACATAATACATGAAGCATTATACACAACACTTTTGGCAGCATAATACATTTGTTGTGCACTCTAATAATGAGAAGACACGGTAAACTCCTATAATCCCTGCACAATCCTTCCAGGTAGTGTTTGCCCGTTAATTTTTTGCGCAACACAGTCGCTCCATGGCTACCTGGGCTAGAAACGCACTTACACACTAATCTAGACACTCACTAGGAATCCTAAACTGCTTCATCCTATTCCTCAACGCTGCCTCAGCTTATTACTAATATTGAAATCACTAATAGGTACTTCATTACAAGAAAGCTACCGCAATGCTCGAAATAATATGAATGAGTATATTCGTGGTCAATTTTGAGCCTACCCTCTGCGAAAAGTGACAATTTCAATCCTGTGAAACTCTTCTACATCAAACCTGACAGCTTACTACTAATATTAAATTTGCTAATAGGTACTTCATCAGAAGAAAGCTACGGCAATGCTCGAAGCAATATGAATGAGAATATTCATGTTCAGTTTTGAGCCTACCCTCTTCGAAAAGTGACTATGTCAATCCTGTGAAACTCTTCTACATCAAACCTGACAGCTTATTACTAATACTTAATTCGCTAATAGGTACTTCATCAGAAAAAAGTTATGGCAATGCTCGTAATAATATAAATGATAATCATCACGCTCAATTTCGAGCCTACCCTCTTTAAAAAGTGATAATGTCAAACCTGTAGAGGTCTTCTCAATCGAACCTGACGTTTACAAATGCTCCCGACATAAAACGCCTGATTAAACGAAAAGCCACTGTATGACGTGCTTTCAGCGTATAATACTCCAAACAGCGTGCCATCTTGTGAGCCGTGCTTCAGAAGCAGTCACCGTCCGGCACATCAGCAACCTCGTCCGACTACTCTGGAGAATCGCCACACATCGACGAGCACAAAGCGAGCACAACCTCATCAATCGCTGCAACGGCACACTCCGCACACAGCTTAGGCTGCTCCCGGCAACACGCAAAAGTTGGGAGAAAAAAACAACCCGAGGCACCGTCAAACGTCGCGCGGCTCGGCAGCCAAGGAGAGAAATGACGCAAAGCCATAGATCGCCTACTTCATTGTGAAGCTTGTGTGGCAGCCGTCAGAGATGCCTTGCTTTTCCACACGCCGTGTCAACCGGTCAGGCACGCAGGATTCATCGCACGCGTGAAAGTTTCACACTGCTTCAGCACCAGAACATTCGCCGCACGCCGCCATACAATGTGCAGTGCGTGCGTGCGTGCGCGTCGGAAGCGTCTCCGCGTCTCGCACATGGAGCGCGCTCATACATGTTTGTGGCTGTTTGTGGACTCGCACAAGGCCATCGTAAGCAAAGCCGAGTCAAGCCAAATATTAACCTTGGAAAACTGAGATAATATTGCGCACATTTTAAACCCTTCAATAAAATTTCTTGTAACATATAATTTAATAATCCTAAAAATGCAAAACTAAAGAGCCGTTTTTTTTTGTCATTGTGTCATGATCATCATCAACACTGCCTGTCAATTCAGGGTTGCCAGGTTTGGCTACTTTGCGCCAAATTGGCTACTTTTAGGACCGCTTGGCGACAAAAATTTGAACTTGGCTACTTGGCTACTTTTTGGCTACTTTTGAAATCGAAGTTAGGGCTGTAATGGACCTCTTTCTCTGCCAATGATCCATACATCTTTGCTTGAGTGCGTCAGAATGCCATACGCGAACACCATCATTCTGCGGTGCCAGTCTTTTTGTTCAAATTTTGCCTGTAATCATGTCCTAGACTTAAAATACTTCTCGCTCCTGTGTTCACTGGCTCCTGTGTTCCCCCAAGCGAGATTCCGCCTCCGCTATGCAATGCTGATATGTAGGTTTCCTTAGAACCAGCAATAAGAAATGTCCCATCTCCATTCACTCAATCATGCACTCAATGCGCTTCAGCTAAATAAGGATGGGAATTGCTACTTAGCTGATATACCTTGTTTCCTCAGTTGGATACTGGTTCAAAGCGCGTTGATGGCCCAAACATGATGATGCTGAGGATTACAGTCTTGGTTAAAATTTTTCAGGGCAAATACGGTTTCCATTTAGCCGATTACTGGGGAACGGGGAAGAGCAAAAGGCTTTGAAACGCGATGACGAAGGCTCTTCGTATTGTACAGCGATTTCCCGAGAGCCATGAGTTCCCCAGTATACGGCTGGAAAGGAAGCCATGTGACCTGAAAAAATTTGACCAAGGCTATGCTTTCTATGCCTTTAGAACATATTATCTGTATGTTGTGATCAGTCTATTTTTGCAATATAAAGCTGAAAAAAGATCACAGGAGAGAAACGGAAAAAGAAATAGGCGCATCAAATCAAACTCTTGTTTATGGAGGAGTGAAGAAATTTCATGCAAAAAACATTGCCAGGCATGCCATATCAATATATTGCCACACTGCTGACACTCTGCCGCCGCCACCTGGTAGCCGAACCTTGTCTCCCAGCGCGTGGCTGAGCGTCTTCTTTGTCTTGAATGAGCTTGGCGGTTCGGCGAGCCTCGTCCTAGAAAACGGCTGTGCTTCACGGTTTCTGCTGCGTTTGTCGGTGACAATATATATATATATATATATATATATATATATATCTGGGAATTAAAATTGCCATGGCTGTGGCTTAGGAACACCAATTATTTATCCTCTGAAAAGAAAAACTGTTCTGATTACTTTTCCCACACTCTTTCCCTTTGTTTCCGTGCTTCTGTCCCATGGCGTTCATGTATTTCCTTTCATTTGGTTTGCGATGCGTTTGTAATTCAGAGTTATTCGCATTCACAAATTACCCTGCGTCCTACAAGAATTATATATTTCTTGCGCCCTTTATGCTTCTGGTGATGCTTTTCTGCAAGCTTGGCGCTACTTTTGGCTACTTTTGACACTTCGGCAGCTGGTTGGCTACTTTTTTGGCTACTTTTCAGCTTTTTGTGGCTACTTTTAAAATTTAGGACCTGGCAACCCTGCCTGTCATTCGCTTTTCGCGTGGTTCGTGTGTGTGCGGAGTTCAGGCGTTTCGCGTGTGTGCCGCCGTGCTGCCCTTACCTGTGTTCAGTAGTTTCGCGATCATCTGCGTGTTTATCCAAATACTCGCCGTCGCCCGTCTTGATTGTTCTGGGTGCCCTAAATAAGTACAGGTTCAGTGTCGAGAAGTGGCCGTCCGGCAAGTACTACTGAGCCTCAGCCACCTGTGTTATTGTCGAGCGCTCTCGTTTCGCTGGTGGCTTGTTGTGCCGCGACCATGAGTGCCCCCAGTGAACCGGCGTCGGTGTAATCCACTGGCTGTGCCAGGCAGTTCTGCGGAACACGCTTCGTTTACCGCGCACACAGCGGCTGATCGGCGCCGCGTCGGACCACGCACGTTCGTACCGACTGACGACGACCCCTCAGTCATGGGTCTGCTGACCATTCTCAAGAAGATGAAGCGCAAGGAGAAGCAAGTTCGAGTCCTCATCCTGTATCCTAAACTTCGCCCAAGAGTTGCTCGCTTTCCGTAACGCGTTGATTCGCGCCGTGCCCGCCTGTGCAGCCAAGTAGGTGCGTGGGCGTGGCGTGCGAAACGAACGAATGAATGAATCAATGAATGAATCAATGAATGAATCAATGAATGAATGAAGCGTGCACTTCTAAAAAGTACGGTTCATCGACCAGCAGAGGGAAGGGAACGTGATGTTATTGAATAGCCATTATTGTTCTTGCGTTTGCCTTTGCCGCGCCGTAGTGTACAGCTGCAACGGAAAAAGATTAGCACAAGTTACTCATGACCGGAGCGGAAAAATTTCGAGACGCGGCGCTATTGTAGCCGTATGCGCAGATAGCGAGAGTGCCTGGCACATTCCACTTTCCAAAGTAGGGGTGGCCGACAGAAAGCAGCCCATCCGAAAGCAGGCACTGCAACACGTTACTTTTGACAGTGCGTCCTCAGCACATTTTTAAAGGATAACGGCGATGAAGATAACATTGATCGCCACGCTAGCGCAAAAGAAAAAAATAAACGAGATTATGTGCTTAGTCGCCTTAGCACATGGTCTGGCTGATAAGACATCTACAGGCGTTCGTTTAAGATGTTGCATCTCTGATGGGCGAATGTCTAGGTGGGCTGCTTTCTGCCGGCCACCCCCGCTTTAGGAAATGGAATGTTCCTGGAACTCTCGCTATCGGCGTACTCGGCAACAATAGCGCCGCGTGTCGCGATTTTTTCGCTCCGGTCATGATTCACTTGTGCCATTCTTTTTCCGTTGCAGCTGTACGGGCTGCTTGGGTTATCAACGGTGTACGCCTACGTTGTGCGTCTGCGACCCTAGCGTGCAGAAAACTAAACGAAAAATCGGTTTTCGCTCTCCAGTGCAATGCACTCCGTTTCAGGATGCGAGGAATACATGCAGGCAATTGTTTAGACAGCGTCATTTCTATTTTTTTGCATGCAAGAGCTTGCTTTAATCCTCTGCACGACGTTTTAGCTCCAGTCAGGTCTAACTCGGAAAATGAGAGGTTCTAATGCAGCCGAGGCACCATTCTTTCGTAGAAACTAGAATTACTTAAGTGCGAGGCGCTGGCAGTAATCAACAGCATTAAGATTAACACTCGCTCGCTAGGTGCTTGGTAAATGTGAAGCAGATGGCTTGCTCTGTATGGTCTTCGTTAAGGGTACTTTCACCTTAGCCTGATCGCTTCAGAGGGCTGGACAATGCCGGCAAGACAACGCTCTTGAAGAGGCTCAATGGGGAGGACACATCTGAGGTGGCCCCAACCCTGGGCTTCAGCATCAAGACCCTGGAGCACCGAGGGTGAGCCCCAAGGGGTTCTGTTTGCCCCCACTTCTTCTAAAAGCCCAGCGGCATGCATTACATATGGGCAAGTGGTACTTGCTGCTGCACATGCATTTGCATTTGGAAAGTCCACCTTTTTTCGCAACATGTGACGCCCTCCGGGGAGTGGCGAAAACAAATGACATGAGAGATGCAGGTGCCATCTGGTTCCACAGGGCACCAACTGGAATGTAAAGTGGCAGGTGTATGCTTGACATCTGCCACCATCTGTCACATGCACCTGTCGCTAGCATGTACTGCACATGCATGGCTGGCAGTTTCATTTTTGACTAGTGGAGCTAAAGGAGAAGAGGCGCGCATGTGCAGAGCAGCCTTGTGATAAAGGCGAATTGCTCAGTTATGTCCTACACGAACAGACCTAGGTAGGTGACTGCAGCTGTCCGCTGAGGTGTAGACCGTTTCTGCAGCAAGGAGGAAAATGAAAATTTGGAGGACACTTAAGCTTCGTCTTTAAGAATGGAACACGACAGTGTCTTGCAGCGCTGCCAGGGGGTCCATGTCCACGGAACACCATAACACCATCGCCCATTAGACAAATCGAAAATTGGTTTTTTGAGGAAAGGAAATGATGCAGTAGCAGTTTTAGGGTGTCTTGGTGGACACCCAAACCGTGCATGATAGGCAGCCCTGATTATAGTACACTGGTTCAAATCCTTTCCATGAGCTAGGCTCTAACTTGTAAGTTTATGCTGCACGAAACACTGAATCATTCTGCGGCAAACGGTTGGCATGATACAATATTTTCGGACCCGCAGTGTCGACAACTACTACAATGGCGATGGGTTTTCGACCAAAGGAGCTGTATACGCTGTCGCGTAATAGCCTCGGACTTGGCGCGCGCAGTACCGCTCCTCCTCTCTGGTATGCACCAGTGCATACCAGAGTTGCATGCCTTCCCAATGTTCATGCCTTTCACACCAGATCTGTGGGATTGAACTTCGAGCTTGTTCGACTTATTTGATCCTTGTGATACGGTACCGTTCACTTAGACAGTGCTTTAACATGTATGCTAGGTAATGCGTAGGCATGCCACAGTAGAAACTGGTGTCTCTCTCTAGCCCCACAGTGGGCAGTGCATAACGTGGCAGGTCAACGATGGTGGCTGCAGGTTCCGTCTGAACATGTGGGACGTGGGAGGCCAGAAGTCGCTGCGTGGCTACTGGCGCAACTACTTCGAAAGCACGGACGGCCTCATCTGGGTGGTGGACAGTGCCGACCGGCGCCGCCTGGAGGACTGCCACCGAGAGCTGCGGTCACTCATCTGCGAGGAGGCAAGTGTCACACTGCCTGTCACATCATCATCATCAGCCTGACTACGCCCACTGCAGGGCAAAGGCCTCTCCCCCATGTCTCTCCAATCAACCCTGTCCTTTGCCAGCTGCGACCGCTGTATCCCCACAAACTTCCTGATCTCTTCCGCCCACTGAACTTTCTACCGTCCCCTGCTACGCTTGCCTTCTCTTGGAATCCACTCCGTTACTGTAAGGGATCGGCAGTGTACGCGGGGTCATCGGAACGCGGCTGGGGGCGTTCAAAGCGAAGCGTCTCCTTTCTTGGAACGCGCCCGCTCGCGAACGCGCTGGGAAGAACGGGTGTCCCCCGCCCCGCGGTACCAATTCACGCACGTGCTGGCACGAATGTCTATTTGTGTTTGTTTTTATTTTGTGGTGGAGAGAGTGCTCTACCTTACGGAAGCTGGAGGGCTGGCCATGCCCTGGAATGAACCAATGATGTTAACACCGCAACATGATTGGAAGCTACGGAATGTGGGCCGGGCCTTTAGGGCTTTAAAACCGGGCCCCGGAGCCGGAAGCGGGGTTCTGCGCTATGGTGAGATGCTATGCATCTTCGGCTACGCCGAGTAGGGGCCTCCCCTAGTGTTAGCCAGTTCCGCCTTTTGGTTGTTTGTCTTTTTGCCGTTGTATCTAACTTGTATATTCTGTAAATATTTGTATATAAATCTTCAGTTATTCCCTTTTTTATCCCTGCGTGTCAACACATCTTGAGACCGTCTCTGACGGGGCACCCCTGGTGGGAAGATCGAGCTTCAGTCTTGAGAGTTGGAACCAACCGTCTCTGGCGGGGCATCCCTCAAATGCCACTTTTAGAATTATAACAAAGGGATCGGTACGGGTCACAAAACCACCCTGTGGGTGACATGCCGCAGCTACACTAGCACTGGCACCAGCAAAACCAAAAACAAAAGAAAATGCACACGGGCACCAACACAACATTACGCAAAATGCACACTTAAATACACACAGCGGCATGCCTGCCGTGCGCCGTAACACAGCGTCCAAGTTGGTGCGTTGCACCCAGTTCACCACCTCCAAGAACACACAACACACACAGTTCACCCGTGTAGTCGTCATGTGGAAGTGGCGAGGGGAGTCCCCTCCCGCTCCGCTGCCAGCGGAGCACTGCTGTCCAGAACCCAGCAATCATTACTTATGCGTGACAAGGCGTCAGCGTTGGTGTGTTCGCTACCCTTTCGGTGTTGCACAACCACATTATACCGCTGGAGCGCGAGCGCCCAGCGCGTCAACTTCGCGCCGTGTGGTGTGCTAAGCGTAAGGTACGCAAGAGGATTGTGGTCGGAGACGACCGTGACAGGTGCACCGAAGAGCCAGTGATCAAACTTATTGAGTCCCCAAATCACCGCAAATGCCTCCCTCTCGATGGTAGACCAACGGGTCTGCGCCGGGGTGAACTTGTGGCTCGCAAACGCGATCGGCCGTTCTGAGCCGTCCTCCGCTCGTTGTGAAAGGCAGGCTCCCGCGGCACTCATCGCAGCGTCCGGTGAAAGTGGCGGTGGACTGCGACGCCGAGGAGCTGGCGATGCGGATCGACACATCGAAACTGTGAGTTTCCTTCGTAGCATTGTTCACGTCCCTGTGCATGTGTTCGAGCCGGTAGGACAGTTGAGGGGTACAGACGGCGGTATGGAGGGTTATCCATGCCGGCCCTCACTCGATGTGAGGTATCGAGTGGAATTGGCGAAGGCGCGCTTAGCTTATTATCAGGCTGAGCTTGCAAAAGTGAATGGAAGAAAGGCGCCGCTGTGCGAGGAAAAACCTCCGCATTTGCAGGTGTTAGAAGCAAGGCGCCAGCAGCTAGAGCTCGAGCTGGCGAAGCTCAAAGAGTCTAGGAGAGCTAGTCAACTAGCCAGGGAGAACTGCTCCGAGTCCCGAGCGGAGAGGCCGCCAGTGCTGGAAGGCAAAGGCATATGCCTGTCAAGCACAGGTGAGGAAAACAGCCAGGCAGAAGTAAAAAGTGAGCCAGATTTCTGCGAAGTTGGAATCGCAGTTGAAGAAAGTATCGTGACGGAATGCAGCGTCGCGGTATTAGAGGCGGTGAACGCGTACTCGGACGATCCAGCTGCACAGGTTAGCTCTACCCCAAATGACACCTGGGACACGGACGTGAGTTCAGGAACGCTGGAATTGAGTCTGACAATTCCAAAAACGCAGTCTCAAGCAAGCTACGAAAAAGAGCATTTCGTTCAGCAGGAAACGGTCAGTGAAGACAGACGCCAGATCGGCGAGCGAGTGAAAGGAGGAAGTCTAGCGTTGCCGCAGCGGCACACCGTGTCGGGCATAGGGCATAAAGTGTCCCGTAGCGCTATTGATGCCAGGAACCTTCCATCAGAGGCAAAGAACGAAGGTTGGCCTGATGGGCCGACGGGACCGAGCGCCACGCAGTTGAACGCACCCGGCGGGTGTCCCACCAGGTTCTTCAAGGAAATGCATGGCGACTTGCCAGAAGCCAAATTCGGGTCAAGTAACTGCGAGGGAGCTCATGTAGCCTCGGTGCCAGACGATGCCACGAAGCCGGCAAGTGCCTATCAAGCAGGCAACGGCAACGTCAGTGTTTGCCCGAGCAGGAACAGGGCAAATGGCTCTAAGCGAGGCAGAGTAGAGAGAGGCAGGTGCATGGCTTTCACGCTGAAAGTCGACGCGAGGAACAGTATGTTCCGTGCTAGAGGTCGGCATATCAAGTGCAGCAAGACTGACCGTACTGGTCTATTTGGACGGGCCAGGGGCTATGCTCTTTACGCAGCACGCGTGTCGTACTGGCGCGCCGGAGAGAGAGTGCTCTCAAGTGCTTCGCATGGTCAGAGATTTTCACCTATTGATGACCAGGACGTTTTTGATCCTGGAGGGCACAATCTTTTCAGTTCACGCCCCGCTGTGGCACCAGTCTAATGAGAATAGCGGCCATTGGGCGTTAATAGTGTCGTTTGAGATGCGTGGTGGCTCGAAACGCACACAGGGACGCTCGGTGCGACTAAGGAGGCTCATGTGGCCACTTACGGACGTCGTGCGAGTGCTACTGAACGCTCAAGTTGCGAGTGTCTGTGTGTGTGTGCTCGTTCACGAGCAGGACGAGGGTATCTACTTGGAGGTGGTGAACTGGGTGCAACCCACCAATTCGGACGCCGTGTTACGGCGCACGGCAGGCATGCCACCATGTGTATTTGTAGAATTTGCGTAATGTTGTGTTGGTGCCTGTGTGCATTTTGCTGTTGGTTTTGTTGGTGCCAGCACTGGTGTAGCTGCGGCATGTCACCCACAGGGTGGTTTTGTGACCCGTACCGATCCCTTTGTTATAATTCTAAAAGTGGCATTTGAGCCCTTTGTAGAATCTTGGGAAGGGCGTGTAAGGGATCGGCAGTGTACGCGGGGTCATCGGAACGCGGCTGGGGGCGTTCAAAGCGAAGCGTCTCCTTTCTTGGAACGCGCCCGCTCGCGAACGCGCTGGGAAGAACGGGTGTCCCCCGCCCCGCGGTACCAATTCACGCACGTGCTGGCACGAATGTCTATTTGTGTTTGTTTTTATTTTGTGGTGGAGAGAGTGCTCTACCTTACGGAAGCTGGAGGGCTGGCCATGCCCTGGGATGAACCAATGATGTTAACACCGCAACATGATTGGAAGCTACGGAATGTGGGCCGGGCCTTTAGGGCTTTAAAACCGGGCCCCGGAGCCGGAAGCAGGGTTCTGCGCTATGGTGAGATGCTATGCATCTTCGGCTACGCCGAGTAGGGGCCTCCCCTAGTGTTAGCCAGTTCCGCCTTTTGGTTGTTTGTCTTTTTGCCGACCGTCTCTGACGGAGCACCCCTGGTGCGAAGATCGAGCTTCAGTCTTGAGAGTTGGAACCAACCGTCTCTGGCGGGGCATCCCTGGTGCGCGGAAGAAGAACCTGAACTTTACTGTTACCCCTGAGGACCAGCGGTTATCTTGCCTTCGCATTACATGCCCTCCCCAAGCCCACTTCTGCCTCTTGATTTCAACTAGGATGTCATTAACCCACGTACGTTCCCTCCCATTCCGCCCTCTTCCGATCTCTTAATGTTACACCTATCATTTTTCTTTCCATAGCTAGCTGCGTTGTTCTTAACTTAAGCTGAACCCTCTTTGTTAGCCTCCACGTTTCTGCCCCATAGGTGGGTACTGGTGAGATACAGCTGTTTTATACTTTCCTCTTGAGGGATATTGGTAACCTGACATTCATGATCTGAGGGAACCGGTCATATGCGCTCCACCCCTCTCTCATTCTTCTGGTTATTTCCCTCTCATGATCCGGATCAGTGGTCACTACCTGCCCTAAGTAGACGTATTCCCTGACTACTTCCAGCACCTCGCTACCAATTGCGACTGCTGTTCCCTTGCTAGGCTATTGCATTACTTTGGTCTTCTGCATGTTAATTTTTAGCCCCATCATTCCACAGTGGTGGCAAAGTGGTTTGAACATCACCTCACGTGCGGGAGGTGCGGGGTTCGATCCCCAGTGGCAGTGAGTACCCACTGGTGATACAATCGGTGCAGGCTTCCCCCTGGCTTGGTGCTCGGCATATCTCAGATGAAATGTTTGGAAAATGGGTCTTCAGCCCCACCTTGTATCAATGAAAATAACTTTTGCCATGGCGCTCATTGGTCACAGATGCCATTGGGCCATAAAAATTCTTCATCCACGGTAACTGGCATCAGGGACAAGGCATGTCATGGCCAAAAGTTGGTATTCACCTGTTCGGTAATCATAGTATCGTGAGTCCACCTGGGGTTTATGCTGTGGACTGCATTGGGAATTAAGAGTCGTACTTTGCAATATGACCTGTGATGCGGTGGCAATGGATGCTCTGGTTGCTTTGGCTCACTTAAATGCAGGCTTGCCGAAGGATAGAAATGGAAGCACAATATGCTGCAACACTATGTCTACCAGAAGTGCGTAAGAATGGCAACGAAGTATGGATTCGCTGTAAGGTGATAGGAAAAACTTTGTAAATTATGTGCCCATTAACTTATTGTTCTTTGCCTTCGAGATAGTCAGTGACAATATCTCTAGTGGAAGCATACTAGAGTATGTAAATAAAGGGCTCGTTATGATACACATATGAAAAAGGCTTCTTTTGAACAGACCCAGACAAGCGAGTGCAGCAATCTCTTGAGGTATACTGAGCCATGTGCTGGTGCAACTTTATACAAGCAGGCGAGTTTTTTGGAAATAGCACACAATTTTCCTGTACAGTCATCTATGGGACCCTCTCCCTGTATTCTTCACATGTAATAATTCCGGAACAAGTGAAAATTTTTTTTTTATTTGTAAAAGGTTCATGCCATCAACTGCTGCAGTGTAATCATAGGCTTGTCATTTTAACTGAATTTCATCACTTAAATCAGCCTGCTCCTAGGGCCTGAATAATTACCAAGCAGGCTACCATACTTTCCTGTTATGTCACCACTGATGCCAGTTGGTGAACCATGTATTGTTTCAACGTTAAGGCTCCTATCATACAGAAAATCCAGCGTCGGCGTCGTGAGTGATATAGTGGCGTAGGGTAGCCTAGGCAGCCACCCCCAGAGAAGTAACCTAGGTGGGCTACCTAGGTTATGTTGTCTTGTGGCATCATCACAACCTGCCTACCTGATTCTGAGCAAACTAACCACCCTGGCAGGAGCCAGCTATGGTAATGGTTGATCACAAGAGGTTGCTCGCAAAGAGCAACTTGGATCACTCAAGCCCCACCATTGGCAGCATCTGTCATCAATCACAGGGCAGTGGTGCATCCCCTAACCGCTGCTCCACTGCGCAAGGAGTGGTATGAGGACTCCCACGGACATGTGAGTGTAAAGTTGAGAACGACCAGTTCCGCATATAGTATGGGCATTAACTCACTAACGCTGTCGTGTTATATCCTTTAGACAGAGCTTAAAGGTGCACTAGAGAGGAATTTGAACTCGTCTTTTTACCATGGGAACTCTATCTGCACCTTCCGAGCATTCTTAAAAATTTCGAATTATTGTCCTGTATGACTGATTTTCCCCAATTTAAATCTGATTAAACGTCCTGGCTACCGCCTTTTTTTGAATTCCCCACATACGGTGGGAGCAGTTGACCAATGCATGGAGTGCCTTTCAGGCAGTTGTGTGGTGGCTTCGCTCTCGCTTTTATTTTGTTTTTTAGGTTTCTGTGAATAAACAGATCTAATCAGAGACAATATAGCTGCAAATTAGGGCAATGGAAATAAAAATACGCGTAGACTCTTTGCTTTCGCCGATCGCTACGTATCGCTCCGCCGATGGCAGAGCGGCAAGCCACCACGGGACTGGCTGAAAGGTTCTTTGTCTCCTCATACCGTCAGCGGTGAGTTCAAAAAAGGCGGGAGCTGAGATGTTTAATCTGATTTAAATTAGGGAAATTGGCCGCACAGGACAATAATTTGAAGTTTCTAAGAAAGCTCAGAATGTGTAGATCGAGTTTCCATAGTAAAAAGATGAGTTCAGATTCCTCTTTAGTGCATCTTTAGTGTGCCCTCCACTTTTTTATGCATGGTTCCAAAGTAAAAACATGCTGCGAAAAATTTCTGTCTCTACACCTTTACATAAGGGGCAGCACATCAGGCTACAGAAAACAAAATGACAGGGACCATCTTTTAAGGAGCAGAACTATATGGATTGGAGAACTCAACAACATCCTTGCAGGAGCATAGATGAGGCAAATGAACGTGGAATGTGTACTGCAGCGTGTAGATAACCAGTGATCATTAGTTGTGGTTACAGAGTGGAAGAGAGCGAGAATGTAATAGCTAGCTGTGCCACAGTGGATAAGGTGAAAATTTTCATAAGACACTGCACATGTGCCAGCTTGTCTGAACAAGACGAGATGCACCTTGGAAAAGACCGAAGCCTGTTCGTTCACCTCTTGTTTACTTTGTTGCGCATCTTCAAATATGCCATGCTTGCCGCAGTCAAGTGTTAGGTTGCATACTGAGCAACGGAGAGACATGATCCGTAAAGAGCCCCGTCTTGCACTGGTTTGCAAGTTTGTGCTGCTGCATGTGTTACTGGTCATGTTCACTGCTGCAGCATATTCGTAGTGGAGTAGTGCTTCACTGTGGAGACTGGAGCCAGTCCCACCCAGGGTGGGACTGAAGTTACGAAGCTGTTTGTCCCTGACACAGATTCACATTTGGATGGTAATTACAGTCGAACCTCGTTATAACGAATTAAGTTATAATGAAATAATCGATATAACAAAGTGGATGAAGGAAAACGTTGTGCAACGTTCATTAAATGCATTTCACCACCGTACACAGTCGTACCTCGATATAACGAAACTGTTTACAACGAAATGATGGGTATAACAAAGAAAAAAAGATTCCACTTGGAAGCTTGGTCAACACGGGCTATAACGAAGTAATCGCAAGGCCCCTTCAACTTTGTTATAACGAGGTTCAACTGTATTTCCACTGACAGAGTGTGTGCAGACCTGGTTGACATGCAGCAGCCTTGCGAATCTGGCTTGTGATTGTATGGTGGCATGGTAAGCAAGAGTTTGGAAATGAAGGCATGAAAACCTGTAGTGGCAGAACTCCATGGTTTCCTCCGAAAGGCTGGGTGGCGCATTCCCCTGAGCTTTCATCATCCGAAGCAAGAAAATGGAGCACAGACAGCTTGTCATCATCATCATCAGCCTGACTACGCCCACTGCAGGGCAAAGGCCTCTCCCATGTCTCTCTAAAGAATACTGTCTTTTGCCAGTTGTGGCCACCGTATCCCCGCAAACTTCTTAATCTCATCCGCCCACCTAATTTTCTGCCGCCCTCTGCTACACTTTTCTCCTCTTGGAATCCACTCCGTTATCCTTAAGGACCAGCGGTTATCTTGCCTTCGCATTGCATGCCCTGCCCAAGCCCACTTCTTCCTCTTGATTTCATCTAGGATGTCATTAACCCGCGTTTGTTCTCTCACCCACTCCACCCTCTTCCGATCTCTTAACGTTACACCTATCATTTTTCCTTCCATAGCTCGCTGCGTTGTCCTTAACCTAAGCTGAACCCTCTTTGTTAGCCTCCACGTTTCTGCCCCATAGGTGAGTGCCGGTGAGATAGACAGCTTGTACTCGTACTCATCAGGGAATGCGGTGATTCGGAGATGGCACCAGGATTTGAACGTAGTCCCTTGCACACACGAAGGAAGTGCTTTCGGTGCAATCTCTGGTGTCTCCATGGCTCCTAGCCTCTGTGACGCTCCACCGAGTTTGGTCACGCGGAGCACTGCTGCAACTGACTGGCAGCGGGAGAGACTTCAACGCAGTGATGTTCCGTTTGTTTTCTGCAGAAACTTCTGGGCAGTAGCCTGCTGGTGCTGGCCAACAAGCAGGATCTGCCGGGGGCCCTCCCTCCCGAAGAGATCGGCCAGGTGTGCATCATTCCTCTCCTTTTTTTTTTTCTGGGCTGCATCAGGGGCTGAAACAGAAGTGTGGCTTGGTAGAGTTCGCTACCACAGTTCCACCTGCAAGGGACGTGGTGTACTGCGTTGCAGGCTATTTTCTGCATCATGAAAGCTTCTGACATAGCGTACATGCAGCAACAGATGAAAACCTTGGCATCACCGAGCTTTGCAGTTTACAGTCATGTACGCTGTAGTTAATGAGATAGGATGACAGTTCAGAGGAACAGTGCGCTCACTGGATTTGAAAATGGCAGTACCTTCTCTATACGTTAGTCATGAGCATTACATCATCCTTTTAAGGGGGGAAGCTGGTCTTAGAAAAAAAATTTTTGTTAATGAAGTCACAATAATGGAATCTTCAAGAAACACCTATTTTTGCGTGCTGATTCCAAATAAGTAATTTAATTTTATTTAAAGCAAATCCTTCTGTACTTATGTAATATGTTATTTAACTTTTTGCCAAGAGCTTTCAATAAATTTTGCTGCAGGAAGCATGCCAGAATGCATGCCATTGGCTTGTGTTGACATCAAACTATGCAATAAGGGCACAATTATTGTCCTGCCGATCATAGAAGTTGAGTTACAGGGTTTTGAATGTGCTACTTCACAGATGGGAAGAAACTGATGATTTCAATGATAATTTTACCCTTATTGCATAGCTTGATGTCAAGAGAAACCACTGGCATGCAATTTAACAAGTTCGCTGCAGTAGAATTTCTTTCAAGCCCTTGGCAAAAGTTACCTAACA
Source organism: Amblyomma mixtum (assembly GCF_055824585.1). NCBI lineage: Eukaryota > Metazoa > Arthropoda > Arachnida > Ixodida > Ixodidae > Amblyomma > Amblyomma mixtum. Next base: position 130,106,219 of record NC_143019.1, read on the forward strand.
TATTGTATAAGTGCTCAAGCATTTGTTGTACATAAAATTAATTACATATTTGGAATCACCACGCAACAAAAGCATGTTCCCTGAATATTTTATAGTTGTGAGTTCATTATTAAAAATTTATTTGTAACACCCTCTTCCCCTTTAAACACTAGCATAAAAAGACTGTGCTCACTTCACCTGTAGCTTTCACACATTCCACCCCTTTAATATCGTCGGAATTCTAAAACCTCTAAAAGCGCAAGGCAGTGGATTACTTCCTGGAAGCGGCATCTGAGCTGGCGCCTTTCCCACTCCCGTTGCAGGCCCTGGAGCTGTCTGCAATCCACAACCTGCACTGGAAGATGCTGGGCTGCAGTGCCATCACAGGCATAGATGGCCTGCTGGAGGGCATCGACTGGATGCTCGACGACATCTCCAGCCGCCTCTACCTCATGGACTGACTCGAAGACTGTGATATGTGTGCTCAGAGTTAAACTCCACTGGTGCAAGGCAGGCTGCGTGCGTCTCATTTCGCCGCGTTCAGAATTTGCAGCTTTCAGGACAGGACACCACAAGCGAAGAACGAGGAGGAAGACATCTTGTCGGTCCGAGTACGTGCACTGTGTAGTTCATGATGAAAATGGGGGCGCATACAAAACGGAGACACAGAAAGAAGACAACAGGACGAGCACCTTTCCTGTTGTCTCCGTTTTGTATGCGCCCCCATTTTCATCAGGAACAGCTTCCAACTCGCCCAACTTTCCATTCTGCGTGGTTTCCCATGATGCTGCAATGTGTTTGCAAAGCCTGTGCAAGAAGGCAAAGCAGGAACGGGCTTGCTGCAGCGGCTTTCCCTCTGCAAAGTTGGAGCTGAGGCATTGTGTGGACTTGGCTAAGCCTGTGCCTTAACGCCCCTGTGGTTAACCTGCACAGGTTTCTTGTTTCATGCAAGCGGGACCTCTGGGAAAAATATATAACAAAAGTGTATAACAAAGGGTGCACGTGGACAAGACAAGCTGTGTAAAATGGTTTATTCAAAGCTAACTCGTGGTATTGTTGGGGAAGCTCTATTGCTTAGCAAAAATAAAGTCCCTTATAGCCACATGTACTTGCATTTATTTATGCACTATAGTCGGATACAACTATAGAATGAAACAGCCAGTTCCCATCAAATGCAGCCGTTCAACCAATTGTTATGACGTCAAGGTTTCTCCGTTAATTCCGTAGCACCCGCCAGCCTCCTGTGATGTCATAGTACCAGGTGTAATGAGATTAACTACAATGTCATAAGAACCAGTCAGTGCCATTGACTGGAGGGCCTCTTTTGAGGGGCATCTGTGCCCTTGTTCTTGAGCTGTATCTGACTAGACTTTCACTCCACGTGCAGAAGAGTGACAAATGTTGTCAGCATCCGTTTCGTTATACTGGTCAGTAAACGTTGCTTGCTGATATAATTCACATTAATTTGTTAATCGAAAAGAACAGGCTGTAACACGAGCATCTTCGGGGCAAATAGCAAGCTCGAAGACTGCAAGAAATGAAGGCTGACAGAGCTGACACATTTGCTCTAGACGATCAAGTCACTTATTCTTCAAACACGGCTTGTACGGAATCTTGTTTTTAATGCAATTAGCATTACTACCCCCGTCTTCGCAAATTATGAGTGTATGGTGTTGTATACAAATACGTTCTCCCTGCTTAAACCACGGCTGACACAGTTCAGAACCGCCGACCCAAACCCGTCATTGTGAGCGCATCCGACCACAGCGGGCCTTGCTATGAGGGGGAACAAAGGAACGACACTCTAGCTGACACAGATAAGGCATTTATCACTACAATATGCTAGGGAATCGAGGTCGTCCGACTCTCCAGCACAGTTACAAGCGAACGTTCGCCCACGCTAGGGCAAGGGAGAAGCTCCAAGGCCAGACGTGGCGAGTTTGCGGGAATGTCCCCATGAGGCTTGCCTCGTTAGCGGAGTGCGCAGTGCTGAACTCTCTTCAGAGACTGAGACTCATTCTCATCTGCTGAACTCTCATAGAGCATACTTAAACTTCATCGAACTCTCGAAACTCCATTGAACCTGTCAACTCTCAAATGAATCACAAACTACCTTTGCACGCTGATTCTGTTCGAAACTGCTTTTGCCCCCGTAGGGATGCAGTGGGGTTTGCGGAGCCTTTTCCAAGCGCACACCCCTGAGGAAACCAGACATCAGGCCCGGGGCCCGGGACGCTTGTAAGCACTTCTGCCGCTAGGTTGCCAGCGGTGGGCTTCGAACCAACCACCTCCTTCAGCCCTGGTGGACGCCCTAGCCTCTAGGGCACAACTAGTTCCCGAGCCAGAGAGAGAGAGAGCTATCCCCGCGCGCGCAGCAATCGCGCCGTCTGTGGAGCTCGTGTCGCTGCGACGCTGGCGCCCTCTCGTAAGTTAAGGTAACTAAGGACACCGTGGGGCAAGTCCCCACATCCCCCCACCTTAAATTGACTCATGCGTCTGCAAGCGTGTGCAATGGAGGGGTCTCCTGGTCTTCATAAACTTGAGCCAGGTCCTACAGCGGAGATCGCGCCGATGGCGTCCACACAGACTTCTACGGTGTTCCGAAGGCCGCGTAAAGGTCTCCACTGGGACGACTCACATGGCCCGTGGACTACCTATCCTCAAACCCGCGAAGGGATGGAAGACCGGTTGGAAACTGCAAGCCAGGATTCTGCAGTAGTCGCCAAGGTAACAGCAGCCGGAGGTCACTTCAAGGCTGCCGACTGATCCCGCGACGGCTGCCCCAGATGGATGCGCCAAACAGGATACAGGCCGCTCTGTCGCAGCAGGCGGCAGCGAGACGTGTGCACTGCAGGTCAGTAAGCATGCGTGGCTGCGCCAGGTCTGCAAGATTGCCGAAACAGTGTCCACAGGCCTTTAACGTAGGTCACGTATGGGAGGGGAAACAGCGCCCTTAAAGGCCTCGTGATGCGCAACTCACTAGCAAAATATGACGGGCAGCTGTGCAAATGCAAAGTTCGAGTGAACAAAGCCCTTTCTTGAGTTGAACAAGATAGCTCAGTTCATGCGAAGCTATAAAACTGATAGGCAGCAATTTGCAACCCCTCTCAACACCATAGTCCGGTGGTCGTGTCTCTTCTGACGTGGCGCAGGCAACTCTGAAAAGCTTTAGGCCTAACAATCACTCTGACAATGACCGTCAACAAAGCAAAGAGCCGAAAGGGGTTACGTACGTGCGAGCAGTCGCAAGGAGACATCAGCTCTGCAGGGTGGTCCTACCTCGCTCATTGCGCGAAGCAGCTTCTGAGTGGTTGGCGCCCACCATACCGGACGGTGTCGGAGCGCCCGCGCTGGGCTGCAATACTGGCAATCTCGTATAGCGGCCTCCGGGGCCCCTGGCCACACGGCTCTCGGAGTCGCGACTCCCTCAGTCGAAACAGAGACAGCAGAGAAAATATGCACAAAAAAACTCGGACCACAAACGATGCTTCTGTACCCACTTCGAGCTTGGCAGCTCCGCGGGCGCTAGGCCTTGCTCTCCCTTGATGTGGACCAAGTGTTTCTCGTGCTGAAGAAACTCCCGAGAAAAACGTGAAGAAAAATGTACTGAGCATGCCGAAAAGTTCAAACATGCTGCAGCAGAATTCATCTCGCACTGAAGAAAGCATGTCGCAGGTCCTAGCGATCAAAATTCACACTAGGCATAGCACTTGTCAAGTCCAGACAAAGAGCTTGCCTCGAACCGGACAGACAGTCGTCCAATGTTCCAAGAGCAAGCCCCACGTTGGGCACCAGATGTGGGGGGCTGTAATTGGGGAATAAATACGTTCTCCCCAATATTAACCGCGGTTGACACAGTTCAAAACCGCCTACCCCACCCCGCGATCGCGATGTGTCGGTGTGCAGGCCTTGCTCTCAGTGGGACCAAAGGAACGACACTCTGGCTGACACAATTGAACGAGGCATTTATTGCTACAAAACAATAACGCCAGCGAGCAAAAAATACGCTAAGGAATTGAGGTCCTTACGAACGAACGTTCGCCTGGGCAAGCTAAGGGAGAAGCTCCGAGGCCGGACGGGTCGAGTTGGCGGAAACGTCCCCACGAGACCTCACTGGCGGAGAGCGGAGCGCCACGCCAAAACATCCGGACGCAACGAGTTCCTGCGCCGAAAAAAGAGCTCCCCCCCTTTCCCCGCGCAGCAGTCACACCGTCCATGGCGCTCGTGTCGCGCTGCAACGCCGGCACACTTTCTTGTTAGTTAAGGTAACTTTAGAGAGGACAGCGCGGAGAAATAAACCCTAAAGGGGCCAAAGCGGGGCAATTGAGTACCCACAAATTGAATATGGAAAAGGGATGGGAGGGTGCAGAGGAGAAAGCATGGCGTCCAATTTCAGGAGTGTAGAGGGGAGGATGATGAGTGGAGAGGAGTAAAGCGCAGTCCGAGCATAGTGGAGGAGGAGGTGGGTGGAGAGAGTGGTCAAGTGGCAAGGAGGACAGTGACCCCCCCATTGCCAGGTGCATGGGTTCCCGAAGGGCCGGTGCACAGAGCGCTGAAATTATGGGTACATGATACACCCCATGCTAATACATACTCTGCCGCATGAATCACATTGATTGCCTGTAAATTTTTTTCTTCTAGTACATAAGCCTACATAAGCTTATGTACATAGTACATAAGCTTACTTTTACAACAGCTGCTGAGCTTGTTCCCAAAGCCCAAACAGTCGAAAGCAAAAAGACGCAAACTAATTTCACTGCTGCAGATTGCAGAATGCATGTGGAGTTCTAGTGGCGAAGTAATGGCCATGAAAGAAGAGCTTGCCTTATTGTTAACAAGGTCACAAAACCAACTCGCTACCAGTGTAAACTCCAGAAATGCATGTAATGTGCACCACCTGAACAGGTAGTGTACAAAAGCAAACGTGGTTGAGCATTCAGCAAAACGCTGCTGAGTGGCACCATTTGACTAAAATTCTGGTTAACCTCACTTTGGAGGGTACAACACCCTGCAATTCCAGGACAGGTGGATGCAATCTAATGCCATTGGCATGTGTATCAACGGAGGTCATTTACGCGAATGCTCACAGACCATTTTCTACCACTTATCCGCACGAGGCACTGGTAGTGGCCCTTCAGGGGCCAGTCAATTACTAGTCCGTGCACTTTCAGCTTCTTAGTTTGTACATCCACACACACGTGTACGTACACATACTGTGGCGTATGTGGCAGGCGTGGACCATCTACAACCACTGAAGAGGTGGAATTATGGTGCCTTGTATTGCACAGTGCGGATGTAGGAGCTTGGGATGCAGGAGGCAAAGTTGGGAGGTGAGTTGTTAAACGAGCTGCACATATCGGGCACAAGAGTAGTGTTCGACATCACCGCTTAACTGTGCATTACTAAGGGAGTGCTTACTCACTGGTAACCACTCAAGCGCAGCCACATGGCTGCAAAAGAAAGCTATACACTGCATGAGAAGATGCCACAAGTTGCAAGGTGCTGTTGGTCAGCTTTTTGTTACAGGCAACCATTTTTCTTTTTATTTTATGCGTGCTTCGGCTGTGCAGTGAACACATGGTTAGGTTATGTGTGGCAGGCGAAGGTATACAGCCGTCACGGCAAGATGAGATCCGAGACTCCCGTTTTGGGCTACACTAACATGTGGCTACTATCGTTACATTGCAATAGCTGTAAAGATAGCTGTAATGCAAGAAACCACGCGGCAGAGTCCGCGACATTGACGTCGATGTCTGCACAGCAAGTTGATGGGAAAGGTGCATGGGTAGGCCTTGTGGTGAGGGTGGCAGTGAATAATCTTGTGCGTTCTTTTCATACAGAAAGCCCATTTTTAAATATGGCTAACGGTCTTAGATGAAACACCCTGTACATACAGTGGTTCAGCTGTACAGAAAATGTGGCCAGAACTCGCACATTACGAGCCTGGCAGTGAATTCGTCACTTAAGCTGAGGGTCAAAATGAACGGAGTTTTGTGCAGTCTACACCTACGTGTCCAGCACGGTGCTTAGGAGTGCGTCAACACTTTCTAATTCTTCAAGCTACAATACAATCACAGCCAGTGCATTGCAAAGTAATCATGCCTGTGACATGCATTTCATTCAGCCAGCCACCAACCGCAAAACTGCACTGTGCAAGAAAATTATTCCCATGACGCTATGAGCACCAACTAGATTTCCTGCTCCAGTGAAGGCAGAGAAGCCTACAGCTGAGAGCAAGTGATGTGTACCGCACAAGCATAGACTGCATCATATACCACCACATCAGGTTGCACGTATACCATCGACAGGTGAAGTAGGCACCATGTTTATGCGCAAACGTGCTGCTTTCTTTGTCTGAATTTGTAGAGTTTCTGCTGGAATACCAAAAACTTGATGCTCCAATGCAGTTTAGACGATGCATGGTACTTAGTTCTTAGCAACCCTTTCCCAGAAATTTGCCCACAGGCGAATTTCTGGGAGAGGGCTGTGACTCACAGCTAGTTGGTATACCAGGTGTTTCAGCGAAGGGGAACCAAAATTTTTTTAAATAAGCTTTTTGAGGTATGAAGGCAGCTTCTGTGGCATAATAATACCTGCATTGGCAGACATCAGAAAACATGCAAATATTGTTAACTAGTAAGCCACTTAACTAATTTCTGATAAACAATTTCTAGTTGCAGTTAGAGACTTGTAGCCGGTCATTTGTAATAGCCATATTAGTTTTTAAAATTTCGAAAGAGCGAATACCCTCGGCGCTTTGGCTGAAAAAAATCTGGTTAACTAGTTATGTGCACTGCAGGTGTTGCTTTGCCTGCATGCTTTCGCGAGCGCATGTATTTTCGCAAGATGCAGCCAAATTTTGTAGAGTCACAGCGGCAAGGGGAATCGTGTTTTCAAAATTCTAAAAACTGATATGGTTATTAATAACGGCCGCCTGCAAATCTTTAATTGCACCTAGTTGCCTATCTCTGATAGTTAAAAAGTTAATTATCAAAAATTAGTTAACTTGTTAAATTTATTCACTTGCTTTTTAATGTCTGCCAAAGGAGATATTATTGTGCCGCAAAAGCTGCCTTCATACCTCAGAAAGCTATACTTATAAAATTCTGATTCACTTTCGCTGAAACATCTGGTATACGTAGCCATTCATATCAAAACTAGTCACCATGTCTTGAACACTGTACAAGATGGCTAAAAAATGGCAATAAGAATAAATTGTTTTCATGACTATATCCTGTCCACTATACTATACGAGATGTTGAGGAGCTTTGGGATACCAAACTCATGACAACTGGATGTCTCACCAAAACAAGCTGTGCCATGTAGAATAAAATTAATGCAAGGACATGTCTGTGGGAAGGGACAGACGTTAGGATGAGAGCACGAGATGTGCTACACAGCTGTGGAGGCGATGGGAGACGAGCTGGCCCTTACAAAAAAATTTCTCAGTGCTGCCGTCAGCTTTTTTTAGGTCCCCTTGCCAGTCAGAGAGTATGTATGTGAAGCTATCACCACTGTATTGTTCATTTTATATATATTTTTTATCTTTATGCGCAGTAATTCCACAGTGACATCATGTCCTCCAGAACTGGACTCAGCACTTAGATCCTGGCGCCATCCCTGGTGCTACAGGGACAAAATAATTAATTTTACCTACCACATTAAGTACATGGCAACAATACAGCCAAACATGAACACCTTGGTTGTGATGGGGTACGATGTAGCAACCTCCTGCCATGCCTCAACTGATGCAGCACCCTTTCGGCAAGATGAATTTCCAACGGGCGAATGTGGGAGTCAAGAGCTGCAACGAGCATCCACTGAGAGCGGTTTGAAGCACAGACTTGCGAAGTGAAGCAATTTATGTGCACGTGCGTGAAACTGCTGGCAGCAGTAAAATTCATCACTATAGGTTATTTAGTACAGCCCAGTAAAAAAATACCATTGGAACCAATTGAACATTCCAGATGGATTTCCTAATTGGAACCAATTGGTTCCAGTTGTGTTTTTTGTCACCCGACCAATTGTACCCAACTGGACTAGCCAATTGGACCCATTAGGCCAGGCAGTTATTTCACACAGAAAATATTCACAAAATATGTTATGTTCATTGAGAAAGGTAGCTAAACGTTGTGAATAATATGCTTTAGAATCTTGGATAAATATTTCTACCACTTAACATATTGTAATGTGCCAAAGTAATTTATGAGGACTCCAGGGAGACACTGTGCCTAGTCCCAATCAACATTTTTGTACGGAATTGAAATTAGCATTCTTTTATGGAAATCAAAGCCAACAGACACACATACATCACACACAAGCAACACTGCACATTCAGCCACTAGTAGCATATATTTGCTTAATATGTGCATCCAGAGAACACAACTTCTGCTCCGACTTTTATACCCAATTTATGAGGCCCTCATGCTGGGGCCAGTGGCGCTTACGCTCTGTGCGCAGATATTTAATTTAATTTCAGCTCCAATTGGATAGTCCATTTGGACCATCGAATATGGTGTCTGTTGTGATGCGTGGTTCATGAGACGCGCGCCACAGTGTCTGCTCTTGCGGTTACTGTCAACATCTAAGTTTTTCTCTCCAGCAACACCCAAAGAAGAACACCCAAAGAAGGAGACCATTAGCACATGCTGTGACACAAGTTGTTTCCATGCAGCAACTGAAATTATTGCTCTTGACACTGTGCTGGATTTTATGGCACTTAAAGGAGTGGAGACTCCAAACTTCTTGTGATGTGTTCTTGCTCTGGAATGATGCATATAACATTACTAACCATGGATCACCATGTGGAATTCATTAGTTCTAAATAGATAATTTCTAATTGCAATTTTTTTCCCCTGTAGTTTATTTCAGTTTCAGCTGCCAGACAATGGTTGTGACATCACAAGTGAAAGATCACATGGGGTATACAAAAACTGCAATATGACCTCTGCTTTGTCATTTAATTCATGCGAACTCTTACGCTAATGCTTCAGAAGCTGGAATGACGGCAAGTGAAATAAGAGCTGTTCATTAGTTTTTGTATGCCTCGAGTGATCTTGGGCTCACTTGTGACGTCGCAACCATCGTTTGACTACTGAAAGCGAAACTGCAAGAAAGAAAATATTCATTGATAAGTTATGTAATCAAGAGGAAGAAATGGGCTTGGGCAGGGCATGTAATGCGAAGGCAAGATAACCGCTGGTCCTTAAGGGTAACGGAGTGGATTCCAAGAGAAGGCAAACGTAGTAGGGGGCGGCAGAAAGTTAGGTGGGCGGATGAGATTAAAAAGTTTGCCGGGATACGCTGGCCTCAACTGGCAATGGACAGGGTTAAATGGAGAGACATGGGAGAGGCCTTTGCCCTGCAATGGGCGTAGTCAGGCTGATGATGATGAAGTTACGTACTGAGCTCGGTGAATTTCACGTGGCAATTCCCACTTATTGTCTTGCGCATCATCCGAAACCAAGAATGCACTACGAAAATTTTGGCATCTCTACTCCTTCAAGTAACTAGCTATTGTGCGCCAACCACAAGGTTAGAAAAATCAGTCGTGCTTATAAACTACTAGTTAGTAAATTATAAGACTTTTAGCAAGTCTTAAGGTTTTACTTCCTCTTTGAACAAGTTGTTGAGGAAAGCAATGTGTTCATTTAAATTGCTGTGAAGTTTCTTTCTTACTCCATCTCTTTCTCAAGGGCCCGCGCTGCTTTCTTTAACCACATTCACAGCCACCAGCTGTGCTACGTGGCCCGAAGGTCGTCAAAAAATTGCCAGCAGTTTAACTCTTAACGCTGAATGGTCAAGCGATAACAGTTCTCTTGGTTTAACTTGTTGCTTGTGGCTGCTATGTGTATTTGGATTGACTAGGCAGTTTGCAAACCTTAAACATTGTTCAAGTTATGCTCCTTGATTTGCACAAGTTCTGGCGAACAGTCTTGTGGTCCATGAAATGGTTGGCTATGTTTTGCAGTTTAGCTATGGGCACTCGCAAGGCCAAAATTGGGGCTCGTTGTATCTAGCACATTCAAATTAGCCTGAACATCAATTTTGCTCCAAATCAGAGGTCAAATTTTGGCAGTGGGTGTGGGCCAAATTTGGAAATGACCCAGTCCAAATTTGGAAGTCACCATCACATTGGGCACATTCAAATTAGGCTGGATATTGATTTTGATTTAAATCCAAGATCAAATTTCAGGGATGGAGGTGGGCCAATGAAGACAACGACCAGTGCCAAATTTGGGGACAGCATTGCATTGGCCGTAGTCTAAGTAGTGTGCTTCAGCACGTAACTTAAGGCTGTTGCTATCAAATTGCCAAGTCAGAAGGTCGCTCCTACGTCAAATCTGCATACCAACTCTCTTTTTGAAACTCTCGAGTTTCTGCATTGAATAGAGCCATCACTGTAAAAGTTGGCTTCTCCTAGCACATTGAGAGTTGGGTGCTGAAAGTTGCTGTAGCAGTCTTCTGAATATACAATGCAATAAGATTTCTGAAAACAATGAACTGAGGGAAAGAATTTGAGCATTTCTCATTTTTATTCTTGAAAAAACTGCACTGGCTATGAGGGATGCCACAGTGGAAGGCTCCGGAATAATTTCGACAATGATTAATTTCGACCATACGAGGTAATGTGCAGTGATGGTGGTGGTAAACTGATAAATATTGAGCTGTATCTTAGGCTATTCTTGGCTTGGCTCTTGGTCTCATGAAGTGGGCGGCAGTCGGTGATGTCCGGCGCCTTCCAAAGCTCAGCCCACCAGCTGCTTTTGCACAGCTGGGTTGAAGCTGGACACCGCGACCTCCCATCGCTCGAGGTCAGTGAGTTGCCACTCTGATGGCGGCTGGGACTCTGAGCATGTGTAGATTATGTGATGGAAATCAGCTCTTGGGGCTCCACATATAGGGTACACTCTGGCGAGAACAGCCCTGGGTGCATTAGAGCTAAATGGAGGTGCGGAGAGAAAGGTGTGAGATTGCAGCCGGTGCCGCGCCACCTGGTCCAATTTAGTGAGCGATTTGCGAAGGTGGAGGATAGCGGAGTTGTTACTCTCTGTAGTGGAGTGAAATCTCATGGTATGTGATCATTCGGCAACGGGCGCTCTCTGGCTCAGCAGCTTGCCCTGCTCGGTTGACGAATGCTTGAGCGGTGTCATGGGTGGCTTCGTTGCCTGGATGGCTCGCGTGCGCGGGGACCCATATGAGTTGAAAGGGCCTAGAGGGGGGGGGGGGGGGGGGGGCTGAGAGGAATTGATTATTGTATGGGCGACGGCATGCGTCCGCCCTTTGGTGAAGTTTCTGATCACAGTTTTTGAGTCACTAAATACGAAAGTGGCAGTGGTGGAGGAGATCGCAAGGGCAATGGCAGCTTCTTTGGCATCTAGCGAGGTGTACGTTACGACCGATACAGCTGCTAAGGGGTGAAAGATTGCAGCCGACTGTGCTAATGGCAAAGGCTGGCTGAGTGGTGTACGCCACGGCATCTACGTAGACAGCCTCCGTGTGTTGATTATACCGCTTGTGTAGTGCCTGGGTTCTTGCTGTGCGTCGAGCTTGGTGGTGGACTGGGTGCGTGTGTTTTGGGAGTGGATGCACTGTTAAAAGCTTTTGGGTGGCCCCGGGGGTGGGGTGTGTAGGTCGGAGTGTTGGTTGGGTTAAAACCTAGGTTCTTAATGATGCCGTGGCCTGTGGGGGTGGAGGAGAGGCGTTCAAGTTGTGCCGTACGGTGAGGTTCTGTAAGCTCGGCTAATGTGTTATGCATGCCCATGAGCAAGAGCCATTTGTTGGGGAGGTTAAGGGAGGTTAAGTGCGGTCTTGTATGCCTGACGAATTCTTCTACTCTCGTGAGGAAGAGATATGGGAGAGTATACCATGCGGCTGACGGTGAATGCTTGAACTAGGTGACGGAGAGCATGTTCTCTCATGCCCGTGTCTGTTGGCAATTTGTCGTATGAGCCGCATGGTCTGATGTGTGCTAACATCACACAGCACATGAGCGGTTTTGCATTTCGCGTCCACCGAAATGCCGCCTCTGCATCAGTGATCAAACCCGTGACTTTGGCGTCAGCAGCAGCCATGGGATCAGTGCTGCCAGGCAAAGGAAGGAAGCAGAGGGGCAGCTGGAAACCTGAATAGAATGCTCTTTTATTTGGCGTATCCAAAAAAGATCTCCCCCGAGTGGCAAAGAAGAAGAAGAAGAAGAAGGCAAAAAAAAAATAAATTATGGTACAGGAAAATACTCTGGGCCGGTGGTGGCAGTGGACAGTTCACACTTTGACCGGCTCGTTCTTGAGCAGGGCTATGCTGCCCTTCAGCAGCTGCACCTGAGCCTGCACAGAATAACAGGAAGTAAAATGAAAAACTGCTCATACAATGTGGTCAAAAACACTTGCGTCTCACAATGTGGGAGCAATAGGGGAGAACTACAACTGCAAAAGCTTGCTGCCACTGCAGAGTGAACATGAAAAATTCTCAGGGGGCACTTTGACTGTCTGAAGTGCGTAGAGGCGAAAGCGTTTTCCGCACCACTCTGACTGCCTCTGTGGCACTGGTGACATCACCACTGGATGACGGCACACATAATTGATGACTACTTACTAAGTAATGACCAATTACTATTTAATGGTTAATTACTGATAAATGACTAGATACTATTTAACTGCTAATTAATGAAGCTTAAGCTCTGCCTTTAGGAGTGGAACGCCAAAGCATGTTGTAGATTGTTTGTTTATGGGGTTTAATGTCCCAAAAGCGACTCAGGCTATGAGAGACGCCGTAATGGAGGGCTCCGGAAATTTCGACCAGCTGGGGTTCTTGAACGTGCACTCACAGCGCACAGTACACGCGCCTCTAGAATTTCTCCTGCATCGAGATTCAACCGCCGCGGCCGGGATCGAACCCGCGTCTTTCGGGTCAGATGTCGAGCACCGCTGCCAGGGAGTCCACAGAACGCCACCACCCGTTCAGCGCAATGCCTTGCCCTTTGAACGCAATGCTTTTTGAGGAAAGGAAATGCAGCAGTAATATATCTGTCATCTCAGTGGACACCCGAACCCGGAAGGGAGGAAGTGGGAGTGAATGAAGAAAGAGAAAGAGGGGCCACAATGAAGAAAATGAAAAACTGTATGATGACAACCTTCTGTCGACAACGATGAGGCATTAAAGGCTTTCGCCTTAAAAAGTGCCACAAGTTAGGCCTCACTGCTCAGCTGTGTGCTACCCAGCGCTAACAAACGCCTCACTGACACTCTCATGGATACCTAATTGCAGCTGTGACGTTGAGAGGGCGTTCCCTCAGCTGAGATACCTCCAAAGACCAGACAGGTTCTGTACGGAAACTGAAATGCTGCACATGCCAACGATTAGGTCTGTTCACAAGGACGTGTAAAAAGTTGATGACCAGCTTGCATGAGTAAAATGTTTCATGTCCCAAAACTGACCCAGGCTGTTTACTATCAGTAATTGTTAATTAACAAAGAAACACTGGATTCCAGAATATTTTTTGAGGTTTCCCCACTTACAAGCCTGAAATATAGCCGTAATGTTACCCTCTGAATAAAAAAAAAATTGAATATGCGGGCTGAGTGCCACCGCTTAGAGCTCAGAGTGAGTACTGTGCAATTGGCGATGAATGCTCACTACTCTCGGCGAGTACTGTGCGACTGCCAATCACAACGATGGCGAAGGGACGGCTACGAAGCTCAGAACTGTGGTCGCGGCTCCCACAATCCTATCAATCGTAGGGGGCGCTGATGTGTTCGCAACACCCAAAATTTTGCACATTACACACAATGCACTTTGGCCAGGGGATTTTCCGAATTCGTATCGTCTGAAATTTGTACAGCCAGACCTGAATCACAGATTGTACTGTAGTTGATATATTTTTGTAGAGAAAGAAATGGGCTTGGGCAGGGCATGTGATGCGAAGGCAAGATAACCGCTGGTCCTTAAAGGTGCACTGAAGAGGAATCTGAACTCGTCTTTTTGCCACGGGAACTCAATCTACACGTTCCAGGCACTCTCAGAAACTTCGATTTATTGCCCTGTGTGGCCGATTTCCCTAAATAAATTGAATTAACGTCCGGCTACCGCCTTTTTTTTTTTAAATTCTCCCTCGTACGGTGGGCGGAGTCGACCAACACGGGGAGTGCGTTTCAACCAGTCCCGTGGCGACTTGCCGCTCTGCCATCAGCAGAATAATACGTAGTAGTCCGTAGAAGCAAATAGTCCACGCGTAATTTAATTTCTGTGGGCTTATTTTGCGGTTATATTATCGGCAAATGAAACTATTTATTCATGGAAACCTAAAAAACAAAATGAAGCGAAAGCAAACCCTCCACGGAACTGGCCGAAAGGCACTCCACGCGTTGCTCGACTCCGCCCACCGTACGAGGAAGAATTAAAAAAAAAAGGCGGTAGCCGGATGTTAATTTGATTTAATTAGGGAAATCGGCCACACAGGTTAATAAATCGAAGTTTCTGAGAATGCCCGGAACGTGTAGATTGAGTTCCCGTGGCAAAAAGACGAGTTCAGATTCCTCTTCAGTGCACCTTTAAGTGTAACAGAGTGGATACCGAGAGAAGGCAAGCGTAGCAGGGGGCGGCAGAAAATTAGGTGGGCAGATGAGATTGAGAAGTTTTCGGGGTTACGGTGGCCGCAGCTGGCGAAGGACAGGGTTAATTGGGGAGACAAGGGAGAGGCCTTTGCCCTGCAGTGGGTGTAGTCAGGATGATGGTGATGATGATGATATATTTTTTTATATTGGTGTAACAGCAACTTGCGACCACTACAGCATTTGTTACTTTGCATTAGATGATGCCCCTAAAAGTTTTTTTTAACCATGGAACCTCCTAGAGTACTAAACTCATGAGCTCTTTTGAATCTGCACGCAATGTTTCAACAATCTTGATCGAGTGATCCTATCCATTAGTGCCCCATGATACCCAAGTCCAGCAAACGCACCTTGGCATGCTTGAGCTCCAGCTCCACCAATTCCAGCAGGTTCTTGCGGAAGTTGTTCACTCGGCGCGTCTTGAAGTCCGTCAGCTCTGCAAAGACCAGGGTTTCATCCGCAAGCTAAAACAGACGCCAGTGAGGACAGTGCGAGCAACAATGAACAATGCTACTAGGCAGCTCCAAACTGTGTTCCAAGACAGTTCACTGCAAAAACCCAACCTTTGTTCTGGCAGCATCCAGCCCTCCTCCCGTTCACAACAGTGTGCCCCACACAACACAGACTCAGCAGAAGAGACACCAAAGCGGAGTGGTTCAGTGGAGGAAGCGACAGACTGTGCGCTCCATTTTAGTGCATCTGAAGTTTTCTTCAGCACTTCGCAAAAAAATACCAGACTGTTTAGCACGGCTAAGCACAGCATATCGTGCAGTAGCACTAGTTATGGTGCGCACTTAAGGTCCTTTAGTACTAAAGGCATTTGACCTAAAGGCCTTGAGCATAAAGGTTTTTGGCTAAGCACGGAATATCACACAGTAGCACTAGTTATGATGGGCACTTAAGGCCCTTTTTGTACTAAAAGCTTTTGGCCTAAGGGCCTTCTACCAGAAAGGCTTTTACCATGAAGGACTTTGGCCCAGGGGCCTTCTAACCCAGAAGCGTTTACCACGAAGGCCTTCACCACAAAAGCCTTTCCCATGAAGGCCTTCTACCCGGAAAGCTTTACCATGAACACCTTCACCCTAAAGACCGCTACCCTAAAAGCCTTAGACCAAAAAGCCTTTACCCTGTAAGCATTTACCTTGAAGGCAGCCTGCCACAAAGCAGGCTTCAGGGACATACAGTAATCCCTCGTTATAACGAAATCGCTTTATTCGAAATTTCTTCCGGTCCCGACCCAAACGCATGCATTTTAAGCCGCATTACTCGAAGTGCACGAAGAGCTTGACCCGCTTAGAGCGAAGTGGCGAGCGGAGGCATTGCCGCCGCCGAGCGGAGGCATCGCCGCCATGGCGGCGACCCTTTGGGCATGCAGTGCCAAATTAATACCACCGACGAATTAGACTCATGCAGGCATAGCACAGGCCACAAAAGTACCAAACCCACGATCGATGACCTGCCTAGTAACGGGCACCAAGGGAGTGCCGAGTGTCCCCTGCTCAGCGGGGCCAAATTCCATGGAGCAGCGCGCCCGAACCGTTAATCTCTGTCGGAAGCGCATTCCTGGTGTTCCCCGTGACAGAATCCACACGAAAATAAAGTTTTCCTCGCACTTTGAGATGAATGAATACCCCGGTGTCTTGGATGCGGAAAAGTGGCCAGTCATGCTCGATTTGCGCCATTAAGTACACAAACGGTCTAAATGTGTGGTAGGGTGACTGAATTTTGTTTTTACACCGGGGACACGTGCGCAAAAAGCGAGCACGATTCATCGCGGCGTGAAGTTGCGAACGGCGTCGCAGCTCCCGATCGCAGCTCGCCGGCTGCGTCACGACGGGCCGCTCGCGGCAAACGCATCGACGGGAAGTGAGAGCCAATGTGAGAGCGGCAGCGTCACGATGACGTAGGGCGCGCTCCTTTGAGCCGGGCCGGCCTGCCCACGGCCGGTCTCGACACGCTTGCGCGCGCACGTCGAGACCGGCCGTGGTTTGCCAGCCTTGATGCCGGCATCTGAAAACGCGATAGTATTGTTTGTTCAAGTTCATAGCACGCCCTGGGATAGATTAATGTAAAAAATGCATCATTTCGGACGATCGCTGGTCAATACCGAGTTGCTGGTAGAGGTGATGACTGCGATACAAGCAAATTTCATCCCATAGCCGCTTTGGTGCTGCTCCTGCCTGATGCGGTTCGCCTGCCGTCTGCTAGCTCCGTTGCTGAAGGAGTCGCGGAAATCTAACGTATCTTTTATTGACTCAAAAGAAAACATTCGACAGAAGTCTGTCTGGTTGGGAAATTTAATGTTAGGAGAAGGTAAGTGACGCCAACCAAGTAAAATACAGGAAAAACACGACGTTTCGGGACCGGCTCGGCCCCTTCTTCACGGTGTGACTACGGGCGAGCGCAGCTTGGCTTTTTAAGCCCCTGTGTGGAGGACCTGCGGGTCAATGGCCGCAGCCCATTGACTCTCCCCTCATCCTACGTCCATGGGCTGCGGCCATTGACCCGCAGGTCCTCCACACAGGGGCTTAAAAAGCCAAGCTGCGCTCGCCCGTAGTCACACCGTGAAGAAGGGGCCGAGCCGGTCCCGAAACGTCGTGTTTTTCCTGTATTTTACTTGGTTGGCGTCACTTACCTTCTCCTAACGTATCTTTTATTGGTTTGGTTTATGGGGTTTAACGTCCCAAAGCGACTAAGGCTATGAGAGACGCCGTAGTGGAGGGCTCCGGAAATTACGACCACCTGGGGTTCTTTAACGTGCACTGACATAGCACAGCACACGGGCCTCTAGAATTTCTCCTCCAAAGAAATTCGACCACCGCGGCCGGGATCGAACCCGCGTCCTTCAGGTCAGCAGCCGAGCACCATAACCACTGAGCCACCGCGGCGGCAAATCTTTTATTATGGGACTAGTTGACAGTAAAGGGGTGCCGAGTGTAGCGCCTTTATTAAGGCGAAAGCCTTTAATGCCTCATACTGTCGTTAGCAGACGCGTCGGCAGATTTGTCCGCCTTTCGGCGTCACTGCTTAAAAAGAAACTGCCACGAAGGCTCAAGGTTCGAGCATGAATGAAGGCGCATCTCGTGAATGCATAGGTTTCATAAATAAAACAAAAGGAATAAAGTCAAGAAAATAAAAATAAATAAAGAATCAAAAATAAAAACAATAAGATATTAAAATAAAAAACTATAAAAACAAGAAAAGGAGCAAAATTAAAATGAAAAATAAAAAAGTGAATAAGAACAAACAGTGCGCCAGGAAAGGCTTTCGCCTTACAGCACTTCAGAGAGCCAAAGTGCCCCCTGAATTTTTTAGTGCTGTCCAGTCCCAAAGCGCTAACAGCTGCGGCATCGATGCGAAACCGGCTAGGCTTAGCGGTGACCAGGGAGCAGCGCGCAGTTTGTCACCCAGCGTTTCTGCAGGCAGCGTCGTTGCCGAAAGCTCCACTCTTGCACAGGCATGCTGTCGTTGCTCGAAACTAGGAGGCAGACTTTATGGTAGCATGGCTGCTTTGTATTTTCTTGTGCGAACGTGAAGTAAGCCGAGCCTGCCAGCGTGTCGATCAGCCTGGATCCCGTCTGGATCAGAAAAATGAGCTAAAGCTTGTTCTTGATGTCCATAATAAACTCTGCTATAAGAAATTTGAAAACTATCATTTTTGAGCATCGCTGACCAATACTGAGTTGCTGGTAGAAGTAACAAATGTGCTACGAGCAAATTTTGTAGCGAAAGCTAAATTGGCCACGAACTTGCGATTGCGCTGTGGCAGTGCTCCGAGGAGGCACAGAGACCGACCTTCAGCCGTTGCCTAGCAACCGCCGCAGCTGGCGGACACCACGTGGCGTCATCCGCCAGCTTCCTCGCAGTTTTAGCTCGACTGTTTTAGCTTTTTTTCGAGCGGGCGCTTATATTGAATTATCGCTTATAACGAATTTTTTCGCCGTCCCGCTCACTTCGTTGTAACGAGGGATTATTGTACGTACATATGCCCGAAATTGGAAAATGCATCTGGCAGTGCTACCGCACTAAAACAGCATGCATTGCAGTTTATTGGGTGTTCCACCTGTGCCACTCAATAAACGAAAGTTTCCCTACCAGTGTCCTTAAGCAGTTATTAGCACCTGTAACAGTGCAATCAACACACACAAGCACATGTCTGAACAATGAGAGCTATTTTACTCTATGCTTAGCCAAGTTCACAGTTTTCTCTGCAGTGAACGCTTTTCACAAGCACACAGCCAAAAGTTTGGAATGCAGCGAAAAATATGCTTCGGTTTGGTTTGGTTTATTGGGGTTTAACGTCCCAAAGCGACTCAGGCTATGAGGGACGCCGTAGTGAAGGTCTCCGGAAATTTCGACCACCTGGGGTTCTTTAACTTGCACTGACATCGCACAGCACACGGGCCTCTAGTTCATCGAAATTCGGCCGCCGCGGCCAGGACCGAACCCGTGCCTTTCGGGTCAGCAGCCGAGCGCCATAACCACTGAGCCACCGCGGCGGGGCAAAAAAAAATGTTTCAATTGCATTTTCGAACACATAGTATCCTATCCCAAGCATTTCAACCAAAACAGAAACAGTTTGCTCTCTGGGTCTGAGGGGGGATATAGGTAGCGTTTTGTTCTCTCATTGTAACCCCAGCAAACTCTGAGTGCCCCCACCTTGCTTGGCTTGCTTGGAGATGCTCTCGAACTTTTCACAGGCCTCCTGCTGAGCTGCCTCCGCCTGGGAGAAGCAGACGGACAGAGAACGAGGGTCAGCTCCAACACAAACATACAAGGGGACCATTTGCTAACACTGGCACCAAGTATGAAATACCAGCACACTTCTTGTGTATACAG
Organism: Amblyomma mixtum; assembly: GCF_055824585.1. Classification (NCBI taxonomy): domain Eukaryota; kingdom Metazoa; phylum Arthropoda; class Arachnida; order Ixodida; family Ixodidae; genus Amblyomma; species Amblyomma mixtum. Next base: position 130,125,646 of record NC_143019.1, read on the forward strand.
AACCTAAATGGGACTTTCAATGCCTTTTTTAAAGGCAGGAGAACCACTTCCCATATCCACACTGCAAGACATCAGTTTGCGATATTTAAAATAAAATAGTTTCACTGCAACATTACCGATTAAAACTGCAAAGAAATCACTTGGACAGGTCATTCTGCAGAATGTTCCCTGAAGGTCCTTGACATTCTTCATTTTATTCTTTATTTTTACAGAAGAGCTGGACGGTTTTTCTCTTCCTTTCAGTGAATGCTACTGTGGATGCAGCCACCCGATTAATCAGACAGTAATGAGTTCCAAGGCAGTAGCAACACATCACCCACAATTACACATTGAATAGGTCAGTGCGTGTATTCCTAACACTAATGTTACCTGCAAACATTCGCTGCTCCCATTAAGGGGGGAAGAGGGTCTTAAAAATAAATTTTTACTAATGAAGTCGCAACCATGAAATCTTCAGGGAACATGCATTTTTGCGTGCCAATTCCAAGTATGCAATTTAATTTTATGTACAACAAGTCCTTGTGCACTTATGCAATATGTTGGGTAACTTATGCCCAGAGTCTGAAAGAAATTCTGCTGCAGGGAACTTGTTAGACTGCATGCCATTGCTTTCTCTTGGCATCAAGCTATGCAATAAGGGTAAAATTATCATCCTGCCTGCTATAGAAGGTGAGTTATGGGATTTTGAAATTATTAGTTTCTTCCCATGCGTGAAGTGGCACATTGAAAACTCTGTAACACAACCTCTATGATAGGCAGGATAATAATTTTGCCCTTATTGCATAGTTTGATGTCCAAGACAAGCCAATGGCATGCGTCCTAGCAAGTTTCCTGCAGCAAAATTTATTGGAAGCTCTTGGCAAGAAGCAACATAACATATTGCATAAGTGCACGAGGACTTGTTGTGCATAAAATTGAAGTGCATATTTGGAATCAGCATGCAAAAAGTACATGTTCCCTGAAGATCGCATTACTGTGATTTCATTAACAGAAATTTTCTTTCCAAGACCAGCTTCCCCCCTTAACCCTGTCCTCAAAGCAACTCGAGAAGATCCCAAAGCAGAGGGGGGGGGGCACCAAGGTAGTGAGTGAGTAAGGAAGGCAGGCCCAACACTCACGGCCTGCACCTCGCGGTTCTTGTTGCGGGCCCGCTCCAGGGCACGGTTGGCATTCTCATAGTTGGCCAGGCAGCGAAGGCGCCGGTACAGCAGGTCCTGCACAGGGACAACAATCTCTACTACAGTCCAATCCACTTGTAAGGAACACTCGCTCGGTACAGAGACAACGCAACCATCGCAATGCACACAACAAAGGCTAGGGGGCAATGAATTTCAGGACAAACATGCACAGACAAAATTGGGTCAGCCAACAACTGACAGGTGGGCATAACTGCTGCATATGAAGCTCCCCCACCAACTAACTCCCCCCAACCTCCCTCCGAAAAAGGCCACTTTGCTTCACTGCACCGCTACTAGTATCCAGTCATACGCAGCATGAGTATGTGAAAGGAAGGGAGAAGTAGCTGCTTAGCGTTCGCCAATGACTGCACAATGACAGAGCACACAGAGATCAGAGACGACATTTGCGGGCACAGTTTGCTCACCCGACTGATATGCTCCCCAATGAGTGACGCATCAGACCTAACCACACAAGGCTGATCACTGTCACTGATCACGATGCTCACACTGCCATATCACAACACTCGTCAATATTTTCACCCAGATATTTCCAGCTATAACGTATGAACAGCATGGTCAAGTCCGTCATGAAGGTAAACCCCCCCCCTGCCTGATCTCTCACGAACAAGAGTGGCCCTTCGGCTGGCCACAGTGGTGGTGAGTATACATACCTTGGCAGCCGAGGTGTCCCGCATGTAGTACCGCAGAGTGTCGGACAGCTTCAAGTCTTCATCCGTGGCCACCCGGCCTTCGATTTTCTGCACCCAACCAGGGTCAGTGGGATTAACTCTTGACGCATTAGCACAAAGCTTGAGCACATTACAAATAATTCTACGACTGCTCTCATAAAATTTCACTGCTATATATCTGCAGGTTATATATATTTTCTGTAGTAAAGCAGACATTTGGGCTGGTTGGTGTGAATTCATGGTGGAAAAAACAGCGCAAACTAAGACAGAAAATACAGAACAGAACACAGCGCTTGTAGTGTCTCCCCTCTTGTTCTGTGTTTTCTGTCTTAGTTTGCACTGTTTTTTCCACCATATATATATTTTGCCTCTCAATTTTGAGAAAAGGCTGCAGAAGTAGGAAAATGTGGCTGAAGGTCAGCTCAACACTCATTCCATTCCTAGAGGTGCGTTACAGGTCGTCAACATCATCATCATCATCAGCCTGACTACGCCCACTGCCGGGCAAAGGCCTCTCCCATGTCTCTCCTATTAACCTAGTCCTTCGCCAGTTGCAGCCACCGTATCCCCCCAAACTTCTTAATCCCACCGCCCACCTAACTTTCTGCCGCCCCCTGCTACGCTTGCCTTCTCTCGGAATGAACTCTGTTACCCTTAAGGACCAGCGGTTGTCTTGCCTTCGCATTACATGCCCTGCCCAAGCCCACTTCTTCCTCTTGATTTCGACTAGGATGTCATTAACCCGCGTTTGTTCTCTCATCACCCACTCCGCCCGCTTCCAATCTCTTAATGTTACAGCTATCATTTTTGGTGAAGATGTTCTTAAAATCTTATTTTGCGAAGCACTAACTTTGGTTTAGAATTTCTCGCCATGCAGTGCTGATCAACGTATCTAGAGTGAAAAGAACATTTATCCACGATGTGCAGCCACGAATACTGCGCAACATGATGAAGCCCTGGGCGAGATTTCATTGCGAGGTCTAAGAAGGAGGCCCTCACAGTGAAATCTGTCCCACTGTTTTGTCGCGTGACCCAGTATTTGTGGCTGCACGAAGCATGAATAAACCACATGACCCACGTGTGAACCACAGCCCAGTGAATGTGTTAACGAATGGGCACCACCAGCTTCCTACATGTTCAGCACGTGCGCAATTACAATCATGAACAATTAGTGACGAGTGCAGTTTTGTCACCAAACCAGGCCTCCCGGTGGATACCCGACTTTTCTGGATAATCGACTTTTTTCACGATCTTAGTGATCTGATCCCCACATCCCCCCTTAAATGCCCCACTGCCACAGCTTGCACACCTGAGCTCTGCATTGTGACTTACCCGGGCCTTCTCGAAGCTCTCTGCAACCTTGGGGAAGAACCTGCACAAGGGCACACAGGAAACTCGTGAGGCACATAAAAAAAGCATAGGCTGTGTGAACAGGTGTAACACACACCTGTTAACCACAGTAATACCTGTTTACTAACACCCGTTCACCATCAGTAATTTCCCCAGAAACGCCCAGAAAGGTCGGCTGACACGTTCTGAGCAAGCCAGGCATGGCAGAGTAGGTGAACTGCATTTTTGTCAACAAATTCTGGCTATGTCACGCCAAAATACATGTACCTTTGAGAAGCTTGCAGGCGAAGCAACCTCTCCAGTGCATGCAACTCATCGAAACAACCAAAACTTGTTGGGCCACAGCGTCGAGGGTAACAGTGTTTTCAAAATCCTAAAAACTGATCTGGATATTAGGTTTGGTTTGGTTGGTTTGGTTTATGGGGTTTAACGTCCCAAAGCGACTAAGGCTATGAGAGACGCCGTAGTGGAGGGCTCCGGAAATTTCGACCACCTGGGGTTCTTTAACGTGCACTGACATCCCACAGTACACGGGCCTCTAGAATTTCTCCTCCAAAGAAATTCAACCGCCGCGGCCGGGATCGAACCCGCGTCTTTCGGGTCAGCAGCCGAGCACCATAACTGCTGAGCCACCGCAGCAGCTACTGACAATGCTATGCCGAACAAAGCGCTTTTCTAACTCAACAATGCTATTTTTTTTTAAATTGTGCAGTCGAGAGACTACACAATTGTGTGTTTCCCGGGTTTCTAGGAAGTGCAGCCAGGCAGCGTGGTTGCCCTCAGACTACCCAAAGCAGGCGCAGTAGCTCATTGGTGGGCACTCAGAGTTGCATATATGCCAAGTGCGGTTCGGTGTAAAAGATACATTCTACTCGAATAGAGCTAGAAGAACTTCCAAGTGTTCGACACACAACATAATTCGTTCTACTGAAGGTCGTTATGTGCGGGTTTGACTGTACACAGAATGGAAAGAACTCGGCAGTGCGAAACTCACAGCCCTGGTGCAGCGTAATAATAGCGCCCACTGTGCGTGTAACCATGCCAGAGGCTTTGCTGCAGTCGATGTTGCGTGCATTTCTGAAGTGTTGCCTCCCAAATAATACGTACTGATACATCGGTTGCTTTGGCATCTTTGCGAGCCACTGCCATTTTTTTTTTTTTTTGAGCGCCTTGGCTTTAGTTGGCTTGAACAACCTGTGATCGCGCTATAGTCTGAGTATTTTTTTTTTTCTTCTTCGTGAGGCCTCAAGCTCCCCTCTCATGTTATATTAGTGGCGCGTTATTTACGTGTAAATATGTGTAAAGTTTAAAGCAAGGTAACTGTGTGATGTTAAACTCGTAACAAGGTTAGACCTCTTACGGTAAACTGTGACTAGATTCAAACCGCCTTCACCATGGCTCTGATGCGAAGCACATAAGGCATGGCGACACTGACGGTTTGTGCATGTTCACCACGGCAAAACCCCTTGTTAGTGGCGTTTCCTAGAGGCTGCTGACATTGCCATACTAGCATCGTGCCCTGCAGAATGCTTGGCTATGACCAATGTTACCATATTTGGTAGCCACTGAAGACTATCGAGAAGGGAAGGGGGTGGACAAAGGAAGCAACCAACGGCCGCGGAGAGGAATGCCGTCAGTGGTGAGTGACAATGGCGCAGGAGGGGTGGCTCAAGAAGGACACCGAGGTCTCATGGGAAGGGGCCAACGATGGGAGGAACAAGAGAGCGATTGTGGCCAGCAGACAACACAGACTGAAGAGAGCAAGGCAGAAGACCGAACCAGTGCCATGACTTGAGAGCCCGGGGTCTAGCCGCTGCTAGAGGTAAACCTCCCCCATCTCGTCCCTACACCTGGCCATGGCAGACATACAGGCCTTTGTCGAGCCGTTCATCAAGCCCATGCCACACCAAGCCTACACAGCTCTAGTGACGATGAACCCGATGAGCCCCGAAGTGACATCAAGCCAGTTGATTTAATTAGGTATCTCTCAAATTCACTTCTGGAGTCTGTGCTGCCATCTGCTCACGCCCAGTGTGGACCCAGGACCAGTCTAAGAAGCCATTTCATCATAACACCAAGCGAATGGCACACTACCACAATGCTTCTTCCACGAGAGCCTGAGCCTGTGGTCAACACATCGCCACAAGGAAACACGCTAGCATGGGCGCACCCCCCATTCAGGCTTTTGTTCAGCATGACATTTTGTCCTTTCTGGCGTCGATGCTGGGCACACAAGAGGAGTTAGCAGTGCTGAGGTGCCGTGCATTTGTCACGTGCGGGACGATGAGTCTGTGGCTGTACCGAGTGTAGCAAGCAGTCACCTACAGGCTCCCAGAGGAACATGCCATGCGGCCAAATTATGCACACATGAAAGCTCTTTTGCTTGCGCGCGCGCACACACACACACACATGCAGGCATCCACGAAAGGACACGCTCGCTGTCCTCAATCTGTAGGAAGCTGGAGAGTCAGCACTCACTTCTCCAGCTCGGATGACTCGACTGTGGCCAACTGGGTGAGGCAGGATGAAATCTTGATGTAGCTGTCCGCAACATCTGCACAGAAGAAGGGGGGGGGGGGGGGGGGGGGGGGGGGACACACTTAATTAGGCTCCACCTTGAGGGTAGCAGCATTAATGGGCTACCGGGTGGCCAGGTTGTGATGACGCCACAAGGTCACCTGACATATAGGTGGCCCACCTAGGTTGCACACAACATCGGACTTTCTGCAGAACACTGCATTTTCTGCAGAACGGAAGGGCGAACGCTGTCACCTTAAAGGGGGGGAAGCTGGTCTTAGAAAAAAAATTTTGCTTAATGAAGTCACAGTAATGGAATCTTCAAGGAACATTTTTGTGTGCCGATTCCAAATATGTAATTTAATTCTACGTAAAGCAAGACCCTGTGCACTTATGCAATGTGTTATGTAACTTTTTGCCAAGAGCTTCCAATAAATTTTGCTGCAGGAAACTTGCTAGGATGCATGCCATTGCCCTGTCCTGACATCAAACTATGCAGTAAGGGTGAAATTATTATCCTGCCAATCATAGAAGTTGAGCTACAGGGTTTTGAATTTGCCACTTCACATACAGGAAGGAACCGACAATTTCAAAATCCTACAACTCACCTTCTATAACAGGCAGGATGATAATTGCATAGCCTGATGTCAAGAGAAACCAATGGCATGCAATCTAACAAGTTCCCTGCAGTAGAGTTTCTTTCACTCTCTCGGCAAAAGTTACCCAACATATTACATAAGTGCACAAGGACTTGTACATAAAATTAAACTACATATTTGGAATCAGCATGCAAAAATGCATGTTCCCTGAAGATTTCATAGTTGTGACTTCATTAGGAAAAATTTATTTCTAAGACCCTCTTCCCCTCTTAAGAACGGCTGGCCTAAATGACAACCACCTTACTCAGCCCTTATGAGTTCTCGGATCAGTCTGCAGTTTCTCAAAGCAGACTAGCAATACAGACAGTCGTTTATCAGTCATTTGCCACTCCACAAACAGGGACACAGACTTTTCTTCAAGATTTGGAAATGGCAACTTCAAACCTCCATAACTCAACTTCTGTGATAGGATGATAATTTTACCCTTATTGCATTCCCTGTTGTCAATGGAAACCAATGGCATGTATTGTAGCAAGAACCCTGCAGCTAAATTTCTTGATTGCTCTTTCCAAAAGACTTTCATAACATATTGCATGAGTGCATGCAAGGACCTGTTTTACACGACATTAAAGGTGCACTGAAGAGGAATCTGAACTCGTGTTTCTGCCGCGGGAACTCGATTTACACGTTCCCAGCATTCTTGGAAACTTCGATTTATTGCCCTGTGCGGCCTATTTCCCTAATTAAATCAAATTAACGTCCGGCTCCCACCCTTTTTTTTTAATTCCCCGCATACGGTGGGAGCAGTTGACCAATGCATGGAGTGCCTTTCAGGTGGTCGCGTGGAGACTTCGCTTTCACTTTTATTTTGTTTCTTTTAGGTTTCCGTGAATAAATAGGCCTAGTCAGAGACTACACAGCTGCAAATTAGGCCCACGGAAATAAAAATACGCGTGGACTCTTTGCTTTCGCTGATCACTACGTATCACTCCACCAATGCCAGAGCGGCACGCCACCACAGGACTGGCTGAAAGGTTGGTCGACTCCTCCCACAGTTGCGGGGAATTCTAAAGAAAAAGGTGGAAGCCCGACGTTAATCCCCTTTAAATTAGGGAAAGCGGCCGCACAGGGAAATAATTCGAAGTTTCCAAGAACACTCGGAGCATGCATATTGAGTTCCTGTGGTAAAAATAAGAGATCAGATTCCTCTTCAGTGCACCTTTAAAATCAGCACACAAAAATAAATGTTCCCTAACGATTAGATACAGCAACCTCATTAATAAACATTTTTTTTTCAAAGACCAGTATCATGCTCTCAGTCTTCGGCTCACTCCATGTATAGTGCAATAAATGCTCTATGCCCAATTATCTCGCTGAAAGGCCATTTTATTCAATGCTTTCATGTAACATATATTTGGACACACCCAGCATGCCCATACAGTCGACGGCTGCCGAAAACTCTTGCCCGATTTTTGGGATATGCTTGACTGCTGTGACTTTTTCGCGGCACCGCGACATGGCCCATAGAGCCAATGTGTAAGAGCGCCTGAAATTTCGGACGCACCGCAACTGACCATTTGATTTTTCGAACCTCGTTCGCACTCGCCGCCAATACCCAAGCTGCCATACAATGTGTACAGTGGAACCTCATTAATTCAAACTGCAAACGAAATGAAATTCAAGCTTAAAGGAAGCCCCTTAATTGCAGTGCTGAAATTCTGCGCGAGTCGGCACATTGCGCCTGCGTGGTTTCGAATTTGTACCGTTCTTGAGCGTCTTTCGCTGCATGAACTTGAACAGTAGTCGGAGTTAGCTGAACTCATCTGTGCCGAGCCTTTCGTCCCGAATACGGGAAGAGGTAGTTGCGAAGCGCGTGAGAGGTGTATGGCAAGCGCGGAAAGAAATGGTGCACTTCAAAGCGAGGTCAGCGTACCCGTGGCAAAATGCACTGCAACTCTTATTTTTCCATCGTAAAACCGCAAACAACTGGTGTTTCAAGGACAGGCAAGATGCTTCTAATACGCAAGCCATTGCAGTGTTCACATCGCCGGATACGATGCCAATTTTGGCCCTAGTTGCTAGGCCTAATAACGAAGGCCAACGCTGAAAGAGCGCTTGCTTCGGGAGTTTCGCTGTTCGTATTGTTTCGCCATCTTCACGCACTCATTTCGGGCCCATCGTCCTGCGGGCGCAGCTCAGTTCCCACAGCGGCATGTTCATTTTCCCGTTTAGACTTTGTCCCACCTCGTGCGTTCATCGACAACATGCCGAGGGCAGCACAGCCAGGCCGTGCTCGTGAAAGTGGTAGCCGCCCGTCAGTCGGTGCACATGACGTGCGGTGAAATGTAGTCATGAGGAGCCTCAGAATGCGTGCAATACAAATGACTCCTTCCTCCAGCATATTGGCAATAAGTTCGTAATTTTTTTAGTGAAATTTTATTTTCAGGACTGCCCGATTTCTGCGGTCGTTTTCGCAGTCCCAAGGGAGTGAAAAATCGGTCGTCGACTGTATATCCTTATTGGGGGAGGCGGGATTCTGATAAGATGAACACATTTCCATGGTTCCTTGAAGTTTGTCTTCGAGTCTACTGCATTTACAATTGCACAACTCTGCCAAAAGCACCGAACACAGCGTTATGTTACACTAAAGCACTCCTGTTCATAAAAACGCCCTGCTGCACCAATCAACAGCTTAGAAGCCTTAGATAAGTAGCCTGTGCATAACATGCGTTCAGTGCAGTGAGAGCTAAGGCTGCCCGCATGCACATCTCAAACGGGCGGCATTGCATTGCCACTCAGCTTCAATGCTGGTCTGCAGAGCACCTGTACTGAAGGTGAAAAATAGCCATGACATTGCATTCCTAATCACCGATAGCATCTCCACACAAAGTTCGCTGCCCCGTTCTTTGAAGGTTCCCCACATCGCTGATAGCATTGAAAACAGCTGATGTTATCAATGAAATACACCACTGTCAGCCCTAGTGATCCAACCCGCGTTGTCGCGAGTGATAGGAAGGGTCTGCCTACCACTGCACCTCTCGCTTGCTGAATGATGCCTCTCAGTGCTTTTTTCTCCCGAATCACTCACAGTAAGCTCCGGCGTTCAAATCTGCAATGATCTGCATGAGTTCGACACTGCCAATCACTGAAGTCACTCGAATGCGTACCTATGCGTCTTTTCACGATCTCATGCCATGCATCACTCACTGGCATTAGCACTGAAGACTCAGCTCTTCGTTTTCTTTTTGTTACTACCTGTTTTTGCACATTTACTGACTCTGTGGACCCTGCGCTATGCCTGTTCAGCTGTTGATGCTCATTAATTTTTCAAAATGGCAGCACCCATGCACAACCGAAATGGTGAGAAATCTGAAGCTGGACAATATAAAGAGCACCAATATTGCGGTGGAAGGAAGCCACTCATGAGGGTGTGCCTCCGCTTGTTATTTTTGACGTTTTTCTCGCGTTTGTGAGCGGCACAGAGAGTTCCGCTTTGGCAGGAATGACAGCACTTCCAAACGAGACTAAACAGGCTGCATTATGGTAGCTGGCTTTGAAATACGAAGGTACACACACCGTATTTACTCGAACCTAAGCTGGCCCTCGAAATCCACAAGGTCAGAAACTTAAAAAAGTTGACTCGGATGCAAGCCGAATGAAAAAAGGCATTGACTAGGACTAGAACATCCATTTTATTATGCTTGCGACGCTCGTCGTAGCGTGTCGAATGTGCACTCATCGTCTTCGTCAACATTGTTGTCATCGCTGTCCTCTTTGTCGCTGGATTCCTCACACAGCACACTGTCTTCACTTCCGTCCAGTGCAATCGAGATGCTGCACTTTCAGAAGGCCTGCACAATCAGTTCGGCTGGAATTTCCTCCCATGCCGCAGCAACCCAGCTCACCACTTGGCTTAGCGAAGCACACTTAATGCACCTGGTCGGTGTGAGCAGATGGTCTTGGAGCGTCAGCCACTCGTTGTAGTGCTTCCAAAGCCTATCCTTAAAGGGCTTGTTGATTGCAACGTCGAGCAGTTGTAGCTGGCTCGTCATTCCTGTGGGTATCACTGCAATGTGCGTAACGCCTTCCAAAAGCACTGACTTTACGGCATCCGTCAAGTGGCCGTGGTAGGAGTCAAGAACTAGGAGAGACTCTTTGAACAACAGGGCCCCGGCACGACGCTGCCAAATGGTCTTCACTCAATCTCTGACAAGGGCACCACTCATCCACCCATTCTCGTGTGCGTGCACAACGATGTTTCTGGAAAGACCTCTCCGGATGTAAGCGTCTTCTGCTTAAAAATGAGGTACGGCGGCAGTTTTCACCCATCGGCCATGCAACATAACATCACGGTAAGACGCTGCTTCTCGTACCCAGCAGTTCTGCTTTCACCTCCTTTGCACCCTCCTCATTGACTGTGTACGCCACAGGCATGTTGAAGTACACTGGGTTCTGATCGGCATTACCGATTTGGCCCAGACTGTACTGTTTCTCCAGCCACTTCTTGATCACAAAGTGCTGATATGCCACCTGCTTCTCCTCAAAGTCAGGCGGTAGGTTTTGGCACATGGAAGTCCGCAGTCGCAGGATGAAGCCGAAACGCTTCACAAAGCGAGTGACCCAGCCCCTGCTGGCCTTAAACTGGGTCCGTGGGACGCCCCTAACATTTGCGATCTCCCTCGCCTCCACCTGTATTATCTCCGTCGTCACGGGCACCGCACCTTCCCTTGGCTTTCTAATAAAGTTGGCGACATCCTTCTCCACCTCGTGGTGCCGCCCGCTCTTCGGTCCAGTAAAGTCCATTTGCTTTGCAGCGCAGTTGAAAAGTTCCTTCCGCTGCTTCCGCCACCGGTGTATGTTTTTCTCGTCCATGCTAGTCACGCTGGGCTTGTAGGTTTGAAGTGCTTTCCGCAGCTAAAACTACCTTCCACTTAAAAGCCACGGTGTAATGGCATCACTTGGTGGGCTTGATTGCACCGCGAACACGGGCGTTCCTCGAGGTCACACGGCGCCGAACACAAGCAAGCACGGGACGCCGATACCTTTGTTCACAATGTTTGAACAAGCAAAATGGAGCCTGCAAGCAGCTACAAGTTGCAGCCGCGAGATGGCGTTACCTGTATAGCGGTCATCATCATCATCATTATGGGTAAACCGCATCCTCGAATCTAAGCCTTCCCCCGACTTTTGTAAACTTTTTTTTTTTAAAAAGTACTGGCCTAGATTCGAGTGAATACAGTAATATGGACACATTTTGACTCTTTTTTTTTTTTGAGTTGCTGCTTTGGCAAGAAATATTTAGCTGACTTCTCTTTTTAAACCTGCACAATCCTTCGTCTGCAAACTTCACCCGCACGTGAGAACGCTTGTTACGAATCCGAGCACAACAGAACTTTAGTTGCAACTTTTCGTTGCTGGCCAGAAAGAGGGGCTGCAGCGGCAGCAAGCCAGCATGCAGGGAAGAGGACTCACTCTTGTGGGAGCGGGTCATGCGGTCGGCCTTGGCGGTGGCGTCGCGCACGTGCGTGTGGTACTCGGTGAGGAAGTTGCGCTCGTGCTCGAAGAACTCGTCCACGTCCTTCTGGGTGGAGGAGAGGCGCAGGTCGTCGGCCGACTTGCCCAGGTGGCTGAGGAGGCCCGCCAGCTTCTCCTTCTTGTTCTTGCCCCGCACGCTCAGCTCCTTCTCGTACTCGAGGAAGACGTGGAAGTTGGAGTCCGTGCGGAACACCGGATGCAGGGCCAGCCGCTGCAGGAACAGCTCGTGCATGGCCACCGTCTTCTTGAAGGTCGCCAGGTACTCCCTGTAACCACCAACCACCACCAGGTGTCACCACCGATCGAGGGGGGGGGGGTGCCTCCTCCTCCCAAGGCTACCACTTCCACCAAAAAGCCCGTGCTTGTGCACACAGATAAGCGGTGCAGAAAAAAACACCTCCCACACACACACACACGGGTGACAGTGTGCCAAGGAACACCGCAGGCCAATGAGACGGTGGCATAGCAGAGGTGCTAAGATGCCGTGGCCGATTTGGCAAGAGTAAGGGGGACAAGGCACAGTAAATACTAGGCTTGGCCAGGGACCAAACCCCTTCACATAAACCTTTCATCATCCAAGTGACAAAATCTCTGCAGCAATGAAGGGAATTGCCCGTAAAAGCAATTGTGGAATTGCTCGTAAAAGCAATCTGCGTCGGCGCAGTTGTCACGAATCCAAAGTTGCCCCTCATCTACTAGCGAGGCTGTCCCCCCTCCTGCCAATGTCAATCATTTGTCCCATGTGCAGAAAGCAGAAGCCAATTCTTGTGGCAAGTTTCTACATAATCTGTTCAGATAACACCATTTTCATTTGCCTCCGATGTTTCCTCTGATTGCTTCCATGTGCCATGATTTGGCCACTTGATTAGAATGAGGCAAAGGTCTTGAAAAGTGCCTTACGGAAGACTCGGTAGGTAGCAATTATGCATTTATACCACAAACCACCCACAAAACCATAGTTCTCAGCAAAAGATTCGACCCAGCCCTGGCAAAACAAATGACCAGCAAGCAAACCTCTGCACACCGAGTAGTAGGTGCTAGACATTTTCATCCACAACCCGTAACTGCATGCAAGAAAAAGAAAGCACTTTCTTTTCTACTTTGCAGAAGGAAGCTAGCCTAATCTCACCAAACTACAGGGAGAGCCCAAAGCCCTGGGCAGGCCACGACTTCGCACAATGCAGTTATGAGGTAGTATCGACACTGAACTAGAATGCTACGGCCCAAAGCACAAAGGCCAACTATGAAACTGCGCTGAAAGCAGATTGACAGCATACAAAGCAGGAAAATTTCAGAGAATGGTGTGATGCGAAGCAATGACAACTTGCACATTCACTTTGGATGAGCTGGATAACATAAAAATGCCAACCTTAAAAGAGAACCTCACAAAAGATATGTACTGGACACATCCAGATAGCAAGGAAGGGCTGGACAAACTAGTTTGGAATGAAATCCAGGAACTGGCATATTAACGACAACACAAAGCAGAATACACACGACGAAGCAGACTGCTTGAAAAGGTCACATGACTAGCAATCAGCCAATAGTCGACAGAAGCTTGCACGAATACGGCAGACCGTGAAGGCAGACAACGGAGCAGATGGACCAGAAAATTCTCGAAACCACTGCCCTCCTGCTGTCCAAGGAGCAAGAAAGGTCAGTCGTACCATCTGCTGGACCATCTCCGTAGAATGAGTGTTGGATTTTCAGTGGGTGCTGCATGATGGTGCTACGACTGCACGCCACGCACCCCACATCCGCACCAGTGCAATGGAAATCGGCAGGTGATGGCACCTTGCTAACCACACCTATCTGTTGACACACAAGCACCCCCACCACACTAGCAAAAAAAAATGAATAATACCAATGTTCCCACGCTCAAGAGCTCTACTTCTAGAAACTCGGCACAGCACCACCAGAAACCGAGAATCACAGTTTCTGCGCCTGCTAAGCCTGAGCCATCCACAGACAATGCAGCGGCCAGCGACGCCTAGTTAAGTGGTATTGCCGCCCGCTACCCAATTCGTTTAGTTCATCCGTCTGGATCCCGCTTAAGGGGGAAGCTGGTCTTAGAAAAAAAATTTGTTAATTAAGTCACAATAATAGAATCATCAAGAAACATGTCTTTTTGCATGCTGATTCCAAATATGTAATTTAATTTTATGTAAAACAAGTCATTGCACACTTATATAATATGTTATGTAACTTTTTGCCAGGAGCCTTCAATAAATTTTGCTGCAGGAAACTCGCTGGGACGCATGCCACTGGCTTGTCTTAACATCAAAGTACGCAATAAGGGCAAAATTATTACCCTGCCTATCATAGAAGCTGAGTTACAGGGTTTTGAAGTTTCCACTTAACAAGAAAAAAGTGATGATTTCAAAATCTTATAACTCGCCTTCTATAAAAGGCAGGATGATAATTTTATCGTTATTGCATAGCCTGATGTCAAGGGAAACCAATGGCATGCAATATAGCAAGTTCCCTGCAGTAGAATTTCTTTCAATCTCTTGGCAAAAGTTACCCAACACATTGCATAAGTGCACAAGGACTTGCTGTACATAAAATTAAATTACATATTTGTAAAGTTGTGACTTCATTAATAAAAATTTATCTCTCAGACCCTCTTCCCCGCTTAAAGAGCCCGATCCGTGAGGAGGGAATCTGCAGATTACAATGTGCACTGGTGGAACAAAGGCAGTGAGTGCATTCAAGCCGTTGAGAGAAGCCCCAACCAACAAAGCGGAGGAAGCAAGAGCAGAGCCACCACGCATCATAAATGAGGCAACGAACCAGCGAGCAGAGGACCAGTCCGAACAAGAAGGTGGACCAGCACCGGAAACCAGACAGGTTGAGCTGGGCCCTGACAGCACAGGACATGTGAAACTGCACCAGAACAATTTTGCCTGCTAGTACCAGCAACAGTGGCCACGGTGTGGATTTGCGGAGCATTTCTGCTGCTCCAGCAAGCGTGGTTTAAAAAACTGCACACACGTCTCAGGAATGACTCGCAGCACACGAAAAATGTGCATGCAGAGGAAATATGACACCACCTCTGAAACTAGTCAGTAGAGATTGATTTTGGTTTCATCTCCCTGCAGGCTAGTTAAAAATTCTGGGGGGCACTGCGTTGGCCTAAAGTGCGGTGAGGCAAAAGCCTTACGCGCGGTGTTGCTGCTTGTGTCACTGATGCGTTGTTAAGATGTTAGGCTTCGCCTCTAAGAGTGGGACGCAACAGCGTTTTGCAACGCTGCCAAGCAGTCCACAGAACGCTGTTGCCAGTTCGTCTCTACGCTTGCTCGTCGGTAAATTGGTTTTTGGGGAAAGGAAATGTATCTGTTTTGCAAATCTCGGTGGACACCTGAACCTGGCTGTAAGGGAAGGGAGGAAGACGGGAGTGAACGAAGACACTGCACTCACTAGACGCGCCTTTGTTCATTCCAAACCATCGAGCTGGTGTGGCGGGGTCGTTAGCATGCTCGTCTCGCACTCCGGAGGCCCTGGTTCGATTCCCCAACTCGACGAATTTCCTACTCGGATTTATTTACTTGGTCTGACTAGAAAGGTTAATTAGGGTAATTGGCTAATTACGGAATCAACGAAACTCAGACCCACTTACTTGGAGCATCACTATAGGATCCCTTTAATTGGTTGCATGGTTACTAGCCAAAGTACAAATGGCCCCGTTTGAAATTCGCGCACTGTGACGTCTCGACCATTTTGACCAATTGAAAAGCGTGACATTTCTGTCGACAGCTCCTGCTTACAACGATGAGGCATTAAAGGCTTCCGCCTTAAAAGCTGCAGCACATGTGAATAGAGGCCAGCGTTGCTATGCGAAACAGGAAGCATCCAAAAGAATTTACTAATTACCGTATTTTCCGGTGTATAAGACGCACCTGCCATATATGCAAGCTGTCACTGAAAAAGTTCGTATATAAGACGCTCCCGTGTATAAGACGCACCCCAGTTTACCCAGTTAGGCTAGTGAGGCTTAATTAAACACGCTTGCGCGACTATCGCGAAATGCACCGTACCTGTGAGCAATTCTTAAGCAACGCTAAGTGATCGAAAAAGGCAACACTCACGCTACACCTGTCCACATTTTAGCAAAAAAGAAAGAAAAGACGATACAGCTCCCCATATGTCCATAACAACATTTTATTTCTACTTGAAACCTTTGAAGTCTTCATCTTCAGATGCGCTATCAAAAGGTTCACCCATTTCTGGAAGCAACTCGGCTGAAACATGCACTACGTACACGGAGCAAAAAAAGTTGCAAAGGGTGACTAAAAAAGAACGCCGGCTTGTCTTGACAATGGCGAGAAGCGCGATTGTCACCATCTTTCGGCGCTTCTCATTACTTTTGCTTGGGGCCTCCGAAACAGCCGCGCGTTTGTGATCCCGGAAGTCATCATCCCCACCATTTCATGATAAAGATCACCTAGAATGTCGGGCACGGCGGTCCCGGTATTGAAGTATTAACCGTGTTACAACCGCGTTATTGGTAGTGATACTTTTTAGGTGAAAAAAGCTTGAGCATGAACCGGAGTAATCGATGAACTCGCAAAAAAAAAAGATGAAAAATTCGCGTATAAGACGCACCCTTGTATAGGATGCACCAGCAAGATTTTTGAAAAAAAGCCGCGTCTTATACACGGGAAAATACGGTATGCTTGCTAGTTGCACCGCAAACTACTGACACAATGCTGGTGAGGATTCACAGTGGGTGGACATCCACAGCACCAGCAAGTTTTCTTGACAGATACTTGTCCCAGATATCAGCGCACATATTCGTTCCCAGCCTGCTTCCCGACGGGATTCCCCGGCAAATTGGTGGACGGCCCCCACTCACGCCTCCAGCTCCTGCTTCATCTTGGTGAACTCCTCCTTGGTCATGGAGCCCTCGCCCTCGCCCAGCTTCTGCAGCTTCTCCCGCGACGCATCAAAGTCCGGACGGGGGGGCGCAGGGGGAATCTGCACACACGAGAGGAGGGGGGGTCAGGGCTTCCACTGGGTTTTCTGCCCATACTTGCACACACTTCCACGTGCCCACTGCAAACAAGAAAATGCTCACGCAATAAAGAGCAAAAAAAAAAATCATTCGTTCCCTCCATTTCATGTTATTCACATTCATTTCCAGACCAAAAGGGGTGAACAAGCACTGAAGACAAGGAAAAAATTCGGCTCTGAGGTTAAACTTGGCTGAACCTGGTTAAAGGGGCTGCGAAACACTGCTCGGGGGGATACCGGCTATACTTCAGGTGGGTTCTTTATGTCACACAGATGCTGACTTAGAAAGAATAACAGGAATCAATGCACAGGAACGGGAGTTAAACAATGAAGAAATTTAAAAATACAAAGAAACAAAACGCTGCCCTCAACTCGATTTTGGCGGGGCTTCCCAATCCTATTTCGCTCTCCCAATGACGGCACCTGGCGCAACCAGTCAAAAGAGCCTGCCAGAGCCCGTCGCGGAAGTTTGCACTCCATGGTTGCCTGCTCTCTGTAACTCGTTCTTGCTGAGACTGGCAGCGTCGTTTCCATGCCAGAGCCCCTGGTGGTTTACTTGCTTTGCAGGGCTTTTTGTTGATCTAATATAAAACACCGACAGGTGACAATATGTGTCTCATTTATTCACACAATTTGCAGTATATTTACTGTTTGTCCGATCATCAAGCTCGCACCAGGTGATGTCATATCCACTGCTAAAAACCCGCCACTGTGTGGCGACCATCAGAGCCATGAATTTGTTTTTGGGAGGACATTAAAATATTAAAAAACGGAATATATGCGGTATTAACGAAGCTAATAGCACCATTATAACTCACCGTATGCGATCAACAGGCAAAACAGTCAACTAAGATTGTGTTTCTGGGCCCCTTTAAAGTGAAAGGTCGGTCGTGCCATCTGCTGAACCATCTCCGTACATTGCGTGTTGGGTTTTCAGTGGGTGCCGCATGATGGTGCTACGACTGCACGCCACGCACGAAGGAAATTCACCGGAAACGTACTTCACTAGTCGCTTAATTGGGATATCTGTAATTTACGTGCTCATAAATAAATTATTCATGCACTCCTCAGTACACATCTCAAAGATACGTTCCTTAGACATCTGTGCATACACTAGATGCGCCTTTATTCACTTCCAAGAGTCGAACAGTCGTGGCGGAGTGGAAGCGCCCCCGTCTCGCATGCCGGAGGCACGGGTTCGATTTCCACATACACCATAATTTCCTTCTGCTTCTTATTAAGTGAGGCCGCTTCAAGGTCATGCCTGGACAGTAACATGACCTTCAAGGTTTTGTACGTGACAAGAGGAGCTTTTGCTCTAAAAGGAAACACCGAGAACATTCACTGTTTTACATTCTAGAATAATATTCTGTAGCGTGAAAAACAAACTGAAAGGGGGTTCGCGTACTAGTGAACTCGGCGATACAGTTCACCAAACAGCCGAGCGGATGGCAGCAAAATCAGTCAGTCTAGACAGCCAGAGAGCTGGAGCCGTGCGCTGGCACACTTCGTCGTCAACTTCGTCTGCCACCGAGGCAACCTGAGGCGCGTTCACAATAGTTCAGGCGCGTTCATTGTAATTCACTACAAAACAAAGATACTGAAAAGCAAAGCACAGTGGAACAAGCTCTGCACACAGGCACTCACAATGAATCCCGCGTAGCTCTCGCACTCTTCCAGGGCATCGTGCAGCCAGATGAACTCCTCGTGCTGCCTCAGCACTGAGAACTCTGGCTTCTGGAAGTCCGACAGCGTCGTCTGCAAATGATCGCCAAAGACCCCGTCAGCCAATGTGCACTCTGCAGTGTGTGTGCGTGTCATGTAGACACCACGACAGTGCCTCAATTCCAGCTCTACAGGCAGTCTACTGCGTTGACAAAGCAAATGTTACCGACTACAGCGACCCCATAACCTGTATGTGCTCCCCATCGCTACCCCTCCTACCGCCATCGCTACTGCCCCCTGCTACGCTTGCCTCCTCTTGGAATCCACTCAGTTACTCTTAAGGACCAGCGGTTATCGTGCCTTTGCGTTACATGCCCTGCCCAAGCCCATTCCTTCCTCTTGATTTCGACTAGGATGTAATTAACCTGCGTCTGTTCCCTCACCCACTCCGCCCTCTTCCGATCTCTCAATGTTACACCCATCATATTTCTTTCCATAGCTCGCTGCGTTGTTCTTAACTTAAGCTGAACCCTCTTTGTTAGCCTCCACGTTTCTGCCCCCCATAGGTGAGTACCGGTGAGATAAGGCCGTTCTATACTTTTCTCTTGAAGGATATTGGTAAACTGCCATTCATGACATGAGAGAACCTGCCATATGTGCTCCACCCCATTCTTAATAACCAGCAGCAAAACTGCCTCGCTGCTGGTTAAAGCAGTGACCAACAGTGACAACTAGACACCGAGGGGAGCCATAACGCACCTTAGTATGCACTGTGAACTTGACCTTGTCCCGTTCACTGAGGGCATCCGAGATGTCAACCAGGAGGGACTGGTCAGCCAGGTCAATCGTGTCTGACCGCATCTGCAACGAGAGTGGACGAGGCAACAAATCCCTCAGAATCCAAACTGTTTTCATTGCACTTCTTTCACACCTTCGCAAAAAAAAAGCAATAAAAAGTGAAAAACGCACTATAAGCATTGCACCGATAGGTCCTTAAGTACATAACTGCAATGGACCACTTGTAATGATATTTTAAGGAATACAGTTATATAAGAGTCACTTCAGCACATGGTATTTCGCATGTACACCCGACCAAATCTAACTGGCTCGGGTGTTGCATCGCTAAATGCTCCTTGTAAAAGGTTCTTCTCGGCTACACCGCTGGCATATTCATGCTGTAATTTGACACGTGAGATGGCGTTTCGTGGTTCCTTTTTATTCATATAATGTTTGAATGGAGCACTTCTGTGTTTAGATCAATAACATTAACCTGATCAGAAATATTCATCGTCTCCCACTACCAAGAGCCGAAACAAGTGAATACGCATTAATGGTTCTGGTCCATATCGCCTCCTCCTCTGGTTAAGCTACCACTCCTTTCATGGCAGACAAGTCGTTTTACCCAGAGTAAGCGCAAATGCGCCACCAGAACCACTGCTGCGTATTCCGCTTGTTTCGGCTCTTCGTAGAGGCAGATGATGAATATTTCTGATAACTTTGACCTAAACACGCAAGTACTCCACTCAAACATTGTATTAACAAAAAGGAACCACGAAATGCCATCTCACGCGTCAAATTACAGCATGAATATGCCAGCGGTGTAGCCGAAAAGAACCTCTTACAAGGTGCATTTAACAATGCAACACCCGAGCCAGTTAAAGATTTGGCCGGCTGTACATCGAGTGCAATGATAAAAGTGAGGTTTATCAAAATGGACACTTCCATTTTCCTCCTCAGGAAGCTGATAACCCAATCAGACATTGCTGACCAATTGTTCTATCTGGAAGTTTCCCATTTCCATGAGAGCGGGCTTTAGATTGTCAACTTTTCAAATCTGACAGGCGAGGTTGCATGTCCCAAAGGCTGCACAGAGCCCGCGACAGATGACGCATTGGAAAGCTTCGCGAGCACCGAGATTGCACAGCACACAGGTGTTGTGTGTAGCCCCTACGAACTGAAACACAGCTGGGATCTGATCTCTCTGCCCAGGGCTCGACAATTGAATGCCACAGAGCACCCATAAAACCTAAACGGTTCCCAGGGCTCAACAGTAAAAACCCGAGTAACAACCACGACAACCCCAGAAAGTCTTCAAGGAACAACGCAAAAGCAGACGGGACACATAGAACAAGAACACACAACAAGCGCTGAACACACAGCGCTCGTGTGTTCTCGGTCTATGTGTCCCGTCTGTGTTTTAGCACTGTTATTTGAAGATGAATACCCAACAAGCCCAAGCTCCTGTTCTGGCCCAGAAAGTGCTGAAAACGAGCCGCTGTGACCAGCACCAGATTTCCAGCTAGAAGCCCCTCAGAAGGAAACACTTGATAAACAAAACCTGAAGGCCTTCCAATACTTAACAATGTGAAGTGTATAAGTGAAGAAGTGACAAAAAATGGCACAAGATTGATGCAGTCAACCAAAAAGAGAAGAAAGAGGTCCGTTGGATGAATAACACCCAAATGTCCAAAGGCCCCGAGACACAGACGGACTGCAGCTCACATGGTCGTGGATAGAATATGGACCACACTGTGACCAAGCTCTCCTGGAATACTACGTCGCAAAAATTAATAGCAAGTAATTAATAGCAAGTAAATCTCTTGCATGCTTGCGCATGAAGGAAAGAGCTGGAATGCTGAAGTGCGATTCCTTCGACTGTACTGACCTCTTATTTTCTGCCAAAATAAACAATCGCGTGCAGAATTAAAGATGTTCGAACATTTAGTACCAGTTATAGCTGACACATGCAGTCTAAATGATCGCCTGCAGCAAGCATTTTCAATTATCTGAAAAGTGACGTGAGGTATGCACACAATCCTGGAACATGCACTTAACACACATTCAACACAAACTACAGTACTTGTCTCTGTGCACAGCACAATTAACAGACACCATTATGCAGTGCCGGTACAGGCTTTCCATTGCACATGGGAGCCTCCATTACGTGGGGATTTTTTAGCCTCTGCAGGGCTATACAGTCAAGTACCTTTCACTTTCACCATTTCGCTATTTCACTACCAAGAGGCAATACATTAACCCGTCAAATAAAACTTAATGCTTCTTAAAAGGACCCTCTGGCCAAAGGAGTCCACTGCTGTCATGTGATTGTGGTTAATGCCATTGCTAAACATGACAGATTTGCCTGTCTGGTTAATTAATCCCATTGCGCGTGCTGACAAGACATTGCCGGAGGTTGTTTCAGGGGACTAACCGTCGTGTCATGACAATCTCAACACCACTGGCTACAGGGCCGCCCATGAGGGATCTCTGCCATCTGACACTTTATTCTGGGGTTTGTCTGGCTACAGCCACTTCTATTTCCAACTGCTTTACAGCATGAATTCGGATGAAATTAAAAATTTTAAACTGTGGCCTTGAAGGTTCCAAACCTACATGCGACATGGGGGAAGCCGTACAGGGCTCCGTCGTAACATGCGCCGTCATCGCAAGGCAAACGGGTTATTTTTACTTTTAGCCTCCAGTGATACACGGAACTCGCGATCTTAGTTTCAACAACCGAACGCCAAAACCACTGAACTACCGCGGCGGATCAGACGAAATAAAGCAGTGTGCACGCTTCAGTGTGAAAAGGCATGCTTAGAATTGCCACGGATTGACCAAGACAAAACTGGTAGGTGCTCTCAGCCTTTGAATTTGTCCACGCCCCCCGATCTGTACTACCGTTTCACGTATTGCAACACCCAATCCACTTCGGACTATCCTCCTGTATTGGCTTAGATTACAGGTTATACGTTCGCTGGGCTTCAGGACGGTAAATGCACACATTGTAACCGCAGACGCATTCACCCGTCACCTTTAACAAACAGCACCTGCTCGGAGCTCGACACGCCCCAATGCGCCGGCCAAAACGACCCAGACTACGGATGTCCGGAAGAAAAAGAAAAATGTCAAGGGTGCGGTTTGGAAGCGCCCGGATTACAAGCTGCATCAGCGTAAACAGCCGCGCGCAGCGACAGCGCATCTGTATTTCATCACTCATCGAAGGCGTTTGACACGCGGCTGCAACGACATGTGCGGAAGCAACGCGGAGAAGCGGTGAATGCAGAGGTGACGCTCAATGCAGCCGCACAAACTGCCCGCAGAGACTGCTGCCTGTACACAGCGGTGGTACAATGACACGGTCTCGAAAAAGAATGCACAATCCGCGCACACTGCGCAAGAACGGGACGGGGCGGTTTTCGACCGGTGTCAGCCCGCGCAACGGACAGCGATTTCGACAAACACATTCGTGGCATTGGCTCGAATTCCGGCGATTCGCAAACATCACTGGTCGCGCGAACGACGCAAGTAGCCGGCGACACGGAAAGCCTCAGCTGTGACACAAATCACGGGCGATGCGACAGCCGAAAGTCGCGTCACCTCTCCGTGTTTGAGCTGCGTAGCAGCCGCGGCTCGCTAAGCGGGGAAAAAGAACGACTCCTTAGTGTGCTGAGTTAAACAATCCGCATTTTTTACGACGATATAGCGGGTAAAAAGGGTGACCAACTCACTCGGAACATTTCCAAACGCCAGTGATCAGTCACGTCCCAATTAGGTAGGCCTAACATCGCTCCCAACTCTCCGCCGGCTCTGCGGCTGCACAAGTGGAAATGCCGCGCCGGGCTTACCTTGAGCGAGCTGTCCGCCGAGTTTGCAGTGTCATCGGTGCCGTCCTGAAGAGTCATCATCACTGGGCGGTGACGAAGCAGGCAGCCGCCGTAGGTCGTGCGACAAGAACCGACCGCTCAGAGCCGCAGCCGGCCTGCCTCGCTCGCTGCTGCGTTCGAAAACGCCCACTCACACCCCCCGCCGGTGTCACATGGCTCGGACGTGCAGTCCGACGGCCGCACCGCTGATAGCGGCGGTTGAACCGGCCGGGCGACGGAAAATCAGCCAGCATGGAAAGGGCGTTCTTTCAAAACCGAATTTGATCACGACGCGAGCATCGGAGGGCCACCGAAATGTGCCAGCGCTTTGGCTGACGCGGGCATTCCGAACGCTGCTCACGCACAACATTAACGTTTCTTCTATTTCTTTATTTTCGCGTCGCAAGATTTGTTACGTTCAAACTCCTACCCGTAACAGTTGAGCGAGTCAGCAAACGACGCACAGAGAAGCGCGCTCGTACTGTACGGCTTCGTAAACGACGGCCGTGGTAGAATCAGGAACTGCAGAAACCTCGGCTTCAGCCCGAAAGTAGTCCGCTGCAATCCAAGCCAAGTGCGTGTCGTAACCAAACGTGCGGTGCATTTATGTGTTTCGCCTCTTGTCGTGGACTACGCATTCTGTGGTCAGTTATTTCTGCGGGCTTACGAATACCGTTCGGTGAAGTGTTCGCTGCACTCAAGAAGCGCAGCAGCATCGTCAGAAACTTCGGAGTTGCCTTGCCATTTAGCGCAGCTGTCCCGGAGAGTGCCTTTGCAGCGTCCGCGGCTGCGTCAGTCCGAACGCCAGCCATGGGCAAAAAGCGTCCCAGACCCGAGCCCGAGAAGAAAGAGGAAGATCCCTCCGACCGGCCCTCGACGTCGAAGGAGCCCCCGGCGAGCTCCAAGCAGCCGTCGCAGCAGCAGCAGTCGCAGTCGCAGGCGGCCAAGAACAAGCCCCGCGTGTGGAAGAGCCTCAAACAGGTGGTGACGGCTGAGCGACTGCAGCCGGGAGCGTACGCGGCACTCGAAGCCGCTCCGTCGCTGCGTCCCTGGCGCAAGTACTCGGACCTGAGCGGCCTGGTGGCGCCGTACACGGACCCGAAGACCAAGCTACGCTACGCCAATCGGCACGAGTACGCGAGACTACGCCTGCTCACCGCCGACCAGGTCAACGGGTACCTGGTACTCAGGAGAGCTGCGCTGCCCGTCACTTAGCTGCCGAGAAGCGTGCTCGTCTCAGCTGCTTGTCGGCCCGAGGGACTAGTCCGCCGCCCCAAGCAAGCGCGTCTGCTGGTTCTTGAACGTTGTGCGCTGCTGTGTGGTACAGTGCAGTAGCTGCAGGTTCGTCGCTGCAGCAGTGTTACCTCAGTGGCCTCGCTGTCTCCTCCTGAGACCATCTCATTCTAGAGTTTCGTGCTTTTCAAAGAGTGCGGCCAACATGAGCTCTGCAGTTGCCTCTCAATTCTCGTGGTTTACTTTGTAGAGAGTGGTGCTACTCGAGTTATATTGTTTGGATATTGTTTGGATGTTGGGACTTGTCAAGCTGACATGACAGCTGTTAGCCCAGGTGACCCATCGGAAGTTTCTGAAAATAAAGAATTAAAATGCACGCATGCGCTTGTTTCAACTTGAGGCCCGTACCAAAATGTGGTGTCCATACAAAGATGTGCGAAAGGGCTGCTGATAAGCTGTTGCAGATTTGTGCCCTTCAGGCGTTTTATGCTTACTAGGCAATGGTTTGCACTAGGTTACTAGGTTTGCAGTTGTGGAATTTGCAATGAGCACACTAAAAAACTTCAGGGTACACTTGTGCTTCGCGTTAAGGGTAAGACGCAGTAGCATTAATGGGTGAATGCCCATGTATGTGGAACTGATTATTCTCGGCTTTACATCAACAGTTCCCTGGCCATCCTGATGGCACTCGTAGCGCAGTGGTGCAACGGTTAAGCTATATGCCACTGCCATGTGATTGCTGTGCTGTGACCGATGGGAATTGGTGGACCCAGGTTGCTCTTCCTGAGCAACCAACCACTTGGGTTTCTTTGGGGAATTTTCGGTCACAACGACGGCGCCAAGTTTTCCGCTGAACTGGTCCCTTAATGGTGCCGCGTCAAAATGCACTGCACTGATGGGCGACTTAAATGCCAAGATATGGAAGAAGCAGGCAGGTAACCAGGCAATGGCAGGCTTTTGCATAGTTTCTAGGAGTACGAGGGGAGTGCTATTGGTAGAGACAGGGAGGGGGCAGAATGGGCCAGGGAACAAACACGGGTTAATGACAGACATATTAGTTGAAATCAAGAGGAAGAAATGGGCTTGGGCAGGGCATGTAATGCGAAGGCAAGCGTAGCAGGGGCCGGCAGAAAGTTAGGTGGGCGGATGAGATTAAGAAGTTTGCGGGGATAGGGTGGCCACAGCTGGCGAAGGGCAGGGTTATAATTGGAGAGATATGGGAGAGGTCTTTGCCCTGCAGAAGGCGTAATCAGGCTGGTGACAATGACGAAACATTGTGGTCCAGAAAAGGATTACAAGGCAGAGTTGTCAGCTGTAAACAATGCATGGGTATTGGTGTATTTGAAGCGGAAATTATTGCTAGTGAATGTAGTGCAGGTCCAGCATGTAATAATGAACATGTACAGTCACAGCCAGGATAATACGCAGTAGATCCACAGCGTTTATGTGCAATCAGCATTTACTTCCATAAACATCAAATGCCGCGAAATTTTCGCTACAGAGGGTATAGCTGTAGTTCGATTTTCAAAACATGTTCCATATTCTGGCCATGATTATGTTTCTCCATCGTGCAGAAACTGAAAATTCGAACTTCCTCAAAAGGACCCTTTACTCAAGACTTTTAGTTTAGCAGCCCTGATTATGTTTTGAGGCTAACTCCATGACTCCACTCCATGATGCTGCACGAACGCAGCAAATGCTCGCCGGATGTCCAGTTCTTCAATGAAGGTGTTAAATAATTGTTGGCGCTGAGCCCATTACACTGATGACAGTGTTAGTCGACCTGCAGTGCAATTCCAGCAGCGTCCAGCAGTGCAGCCAGTGTCATTTGACCAGAGGGCCTTTCATGTTCCACTAAATCGCAGGATGACCATTCCATTTCAGGATGGTGTAGTGGATACTACTGACATGGTAACTGTGATGTCCGAAGGGCTCGGCATACGCTACACGTTCCTTGGTCCCCTAGGAACAGCACATCTCAATGCCTAGGGGGAGTTCTTTTCTTACCAGTTTGAACGTTTAAGGCAGGTTAGGCTTAAATGCAGGTTAGCAGGTCAGGCTTAGCATCTTAGGCTTAGGTTGCACAGGCAGGTTAGGCTGCACAGCATGCATGTGCCACGTGCATGCTGTGCAGTATTTTCCAGTTCTTTCACTGGCGCAGGCTAATGACACAATAGGGGTTTCTGTGCATTAAAATGATGCCTTTTTCTTCAAGCCACACATGAAATTCGAATTTCATATGCCGCGAACAGTCATCATGCATATTTGCATACTGTGGAGTACTGGACGTGCTTCCAAAACATAAACAAGATAGAAACGAACAGTCCATAGGAAAATGAGGCTATACAAACAGGCACACTTTGCTTGACGAAAGATAAAAATACAACTTTTCTTGATTTTGGTGGGAAAATTTTTTTTTTGTAACAGCTACCAGTGCGGTCGTTCGGACTCTTGTGTTGTGTTTCTGGTTCCGTTTTGTTTGCGTTTGCTGTAGAGTAAGAGCAGATGACAATGCAATGAGTAAAAGTTATGCACCGTTTCAGCTGGTACATATGTGTCTGGATGACAAGGGGCTATACTCCGTTTCATACAAAGCAGGCAACGCTGCCAAAGCTAACGCGCCTGTTCGCGCAGGCAAAGTCCGCATGCAAAAAGTAGTTTGCCATAGAACCAAAGCGAACACAAGCATATTTCGTAGCGACAAATCTTAAG
Organism: Amblyomma mixtum; assembly: GCF_055824585.1. Lineage (NCBI taxonomy): Eukaryota > Metazoa > Arthropoda > Arachnida > Ixodida > Ixodidae > Amblyomma > Amblyomma mixtum. The sequence goes on from NC_143019.1 coordinate 130,152,783, forward strand.
TGCCGTGACTGGCCTTTGTTTTACCTCTTGCCACATTTTCGTCCTGCGACTCGTTGAGATTTCGAGAAGCAAAAAGTACACGTGGTGGTATGATACGTAGTTTGCGGGGCGAGTCGCTCCTACTCAATCCGCGGCTAAAAAGTAGTTCACACTCCGTGGAAATTGTGGCCAGAGTGCCCGAACACTGAGCGCCTCACAGCTGCGACCGTGATTTTCAATGCTAGTACATCGTTTTATCATATTGAATAAAACAGCACTCCCCGAGGTCACAGAGGAAAAGAAAAAACATATAAAAACGTAAACACATTGACGTTTCGGCACCGCTAAAGGCTCAAGCTTGCAACCGGGCCTTCTGTGTGGGCTGCCACACAGCCATCTGCAACCGGGCCTTCTGTGTGGGCTGCCACACAGCCTTCTGCAACCGGGCCTTCTGTGTGGGCTGCCACGCAGCAGAGTTAGCAGAGCTTCCCAAGTGCACAGTCCACAAGTTAGAGCTGGGCTCTGGTCAGGGAAGGCACTTGTACTCTATTTTTAACCAGCGAGTGACCGGCGTTGGGTGTCGAACACCTAGTGATGCAAAACTATCGAAAAATTGACTATCGGTAGTATCGATAGTTTTTTTGAAACTATCGATGGTGTAAAAAAACTATCAATAGGGCTACTACCGATAGACTATCGATAGTATTATCGATAGTAATACTATCGATTCTACTATCGACACTGTTGCTATCGATAGTACTACTAGTGATAGTACCGCTATCGATAGCAAGACTATCTATAGTGAAACTGTCGATGGTAAGACTATTGATAGTAACAATATTGATATTGATACATACATTCGAAGAGACCGAAGTAATGCATGCACTAGAAGAGGAAGAAGTTAGTTGGCTCTGTTGTGTTGCTCTCGCGCGCGCGCGAGAGCCAACTAACTTCTTCCTCTTCTAGTGCATGCATTACTTCGGCCTCTTCGAATGCATGTATCAATATTATGCATTCGTTGGCCAGTGATATAACCAAAACATTTGCGATACCTGATTGGCTTCACGGCCTCATGAGGCTTAATGTCCCAAAGAGACTCAAGCTAGGAGGGATGCCGTAGTAGAGTTCTCCGGGTAAATTTCGACCAGCTGTGGTTCTTTAACGTTCACTGGTTCAGTTTGGAAAAATACCGGGAACTGAATTCGATGAAAGAACAAACAGCACAATTTGTGCTAGCTTGCTGACGTAACCGCTACAGAAATGGTTTTCGTACACATGCTTCGCAAAGGGCATTCGCACGCTAACATTTTATCCAGCAACTTTACGTAGGGAAAGTCTGCAGAGCTCGGTGACGCGTAGGCCGCGAAAAAGGGGCGAGTCCTGTCAGTTACTCATACCATCACCTCCATACCACACACTCGCGAAACCAAGTCTAGGATGCAGTGTGTACGCGTGGTTGATTTTATAGTATCGATAGTACTGTATATAACAAGCAGTATCGATACGGCTATCGATACTACTATCGATAGTACTATCGATACTACCATCGATAGTACTATATACTACTATCGATAGTACTATCGATACTACTCCTATCGATAGCTAGCTATCGATAGAACTGTCGATAGTCTTTTTTTACCATCGATAGTTCGATAGTGATCAACTATCGATAGTACTATCGATAGTTTTGCATCACTACGAACACGTGCCCCACCTCCCGAAGCCGAGAAGGGCGTCTTAGCCCCTACGCCACGACTGCGGTGATTAATCCTTTACATATAAAAGCATTTTGGTAGGTGATAAGAGGCTTTTCCTCCTTTCCAGGCGTGACGTCAGACAGGCTAGCGCAGCGCCACCCGTGACCGCTTAAACCGGCTTACTGACGCTTCGTCAATGCGCGACGCTTTTCATATTGTAGGCGACCATCACGTGGTGATAACTGGTGATATGGTGTCCCTTCCAGCATTAATTCTGACCATGGTCGTCAATTCGACTTCACATGATTCGCCAACCTACCCGTCCATTACATCAAGACGATCTTTTACCACCCGATTTTCTAAGGTGTCATCGAAGCTTGCTTTCATATCGGCATTTGAAGGCTTCGCTTATGGCGCTGGTTTTCCCTTCACACTGGATTGAGCGCCTACCCTTGTGTCCTGCTTGGCCTACGCACTACACTTCGCAATGACTGTTCCACCTGTGCAGCAGAGCTCACGTTTGGTACTACTGCTCGCGTCCCTGGCAAATTCTTCGAGCACTCGCCAAGCACACCTGTCGACGTTTCCAACTATGCCTGCCGTCAACGCAGCGCTATACGCATTGTCGCTCCGCCACGTCAACGACAATATTCTCGACTTGTTCCCGTCCCTCCTGACCTTCAGTTCTGCGCACACGTCTTTATTTGCCACGACGCCGTGCGCCCAATCTTACGGCCACCATACGATGGTCCATTCCAGGTTCTCCAGCGTGCTCCTAAGCACGCTGTAGGCGGCCATCACGTGGTAAAAACTCGTGGTTGTGCGAAAACAAATATGGTAAGCCGAAAGCCTGCACAAGTTTTACAGCGGAATTATAAGTGGTTAGCTCCTGGTGTGAGCGTCTACGTATAGCGTTGAGGAAACTCACGGCTAACGTGATCTGGCCGTCACCCACAACGAGGAAACGTCCGAGCATACCCCACGCCCGTGTTAGTGGAGGCTCCTATGTTTTGTTACGTTCAAAAGCAGTAATGAGAAAGTGTAATCGTAGAGGCATTTTCTGTTCGGCACGGAGCAAGGTTGCGAATGGGCTTTTTTCAACTGTGATTTGAAGCTCCTCGGAGTGGCCGAGGCCGGAGGCGACATTTCAAGCGGGCAGACGAACGATGGACGGATCAATACCCTCTGTGCATTCTTTTACAATTTTGTCTCTCGTCGCAAGTGAAAGGCAGAAAATCCATTTTATGACGCGTAGAAAATGGGCACGAACGTGGATTAACAAGATAAAAAGTGTTGCTGGTTAGTGCCTGATCTCGTGGCGAAAAACAGCGCTTCAAGCAGAGAGACGTCGGCAAACGCGTCGTGTCCCCACACTTCTTTGTCTCATGTAAGCGCTGTTTTTTTGCCGCTGTTTTTTTGCTGTTTTGTTTTTTTTGCTGTTTTTTTGAGCATCACCACTTACACTGCTATCGAAACTGTGCAGGTTAGTTTGTACTCATATTCTATTTTATGGTGCTTGTGCTGCGGTCGCTGCCAAAGACCTGTAGTGTAGTGTTTTTTCCTGTGTTGGTTCTGGCGACATCTTGTCGCAGGGAAAGCCATGTCTGACGTCTGCTGCACTTGTAATGTGGTCCTTCTTGAGAGCGAGGGACGCGTGGCTTGTTCAGAGTGCGCACGGGAGTACCATTTCGGAAAATGTGCTGGGATAGCGGAAAAGTCTTTCAAGGGAAAATCTGACGCTGCTAAGAAAGCGTGGCGATGTCAAGATTGTCGTAATTCGACGTCACATGGTAGCTGCAGTGATGAAAGTAAGACCGATGGAGATATAAGGGCTATCCTTACATCTATTAATCTGAAGCTTGAAAGCCTACCAGCCCTCGTAACTCGAGTGGAAGCCATAGAGGAATCTGTCACGCACATGTCTGCCATTTTTGAAGATTTGAAAAAAAACAATCGGTGTGCAAGACAATGAGATAAAAGTGCTCAGAAAGAAGGTGCAAGAACTGGAGGAAAGGGAAGAAAACAACCTATTAGCTCAGGTTCAGCTTCAACGAGAAGTAAATGAGCTTGAGTTTAGAAATAGGCAACTTAATCTTGAAGTTCAGGGTGTTCCTTTTCGGAAAGATGAAAATTTGCTCACCATATTGAATGAGGTTGCAGATAAGCTCGACACGCCTCATCTCGTCGAACAAGACACTGTCTCGGCACACAGGCTGCCCGCTCAGAAAGATAAGACACCCGGCATAATCGTGCGCTTCACACGACAGGCGATCAGGGAATCGTGGTTGAGTAAGAAGAACAATCTAAAAGACAGTAAGCCAAAAATCTTCATCCAAGAAAACCTAACCAGGCACAACCGCGAACTGCTTCTAGCAACAAAAAATTGGGCGAAAGAGGCTGAGTTCAAATATGTATGGTACACCCATGGAAAGGTTCTTGTGCGGATGATGGATGGGGAAAACGCAATTCATATTAAATGCCTCAAGGATCTTGATCGCCTTAAGCCAGAATGAAGTATGCACTGAATGCTATACTTAAGTGAAAAGGGCAAAGGGCACAACTTTTACTCGGCAGATGAGCTGAACATTACGGTTTCTAATTTTAGGTCTTCCACACTGAAATGTGTACACCTAAATGCAAGATCTGTCCGCAACAAAACTTTTTCTTTAGAAGAATTCTTCAGTAAATTTTCTTTTAGTTTTTCTGTTATTATGTTCAGCGAAACATGGAACACGAACGAGAGTGACGTTTTCAGAATGAAGGGCTACAATACGTACTATGTCAACCGCCCTTGTGGTCGCGGAGGTGGCATTGCAATCCTCACTTTGGAACAAATGGACTGTGAACTGCTTGATTCATTTAGCATAGTGACTCCAGACTATGAAGTGTTAACTTTAATTGCAGATAAGGTAATATATTCGGTCTGTTATCGACCACCAAATGGTCATATTTCATCATTTTTTGATTTTTATGAAGGCTTTCTTTCATTTGTTGTAGAGAACAAGTATAAGCTGATCGCCGCGGGTGATTATAATATTGATATGGGCGTTAACACTCCTATTAGTACAAATTTTAGCAACCTTCTCATTTCATATGGGTTTGACAACGTTATTAATGTACCCACCAGAATAACAACTGAATGTGAGTCAGTGCTAGACATATTTATAACAAACCTTTCATCGCAAGATATAAAAGCTGGTGCCCTATCGTGTTCCATCAGTGATATTCTTCCCGTGTTCCTTTGTTTACGAGTTGCCCGCACTCTAAACTGTTCGTCGGCTGACAGTCTTTACCAGCTAGTAACTGATTCGGCTCTCAATGCGTTTAGAAGGGAGCTGCTGCAAATAGACTGGCGCGAAGTTCTGAATATACATGATGCTAACAACGCCTACAATGTTTTTTTAGATACCTTCAAAAGATTGTACAATGCTCATTTTCCTGTTAAGCGACGCAAAAAGAGTAGAAAAATTCGAAAGCCATGGGTTACACATGAACTGTACCAAGAAATGAGAAAAAGATAAGCTCTACAGACAGTTTTTAAACACCCGCAACGCTGATGATTTGACCGTCTTTAAAAGGTATCGGAACCAGCTAACGAAAAAGCTGCGCACTGCACGTAAAGAGTACTTCTCGCGTTTTTTGGACGACAAAAATGTGCCGAGTGAGTTGCTTTGGGACAAATTAAACACGCTACTGCGTCGCGATAACCAACGTAGCTGCATTTCTAAACTAGCAATTAATGGCAAAGTTTTGCATGAGGAGGAACTGGCTGATGCTTTCAATAAATTTCTTACAAGTATGAGTACTCCACGCAGTTCCTCAAATGCATGTCGGTATATCAGCACGCGGAATGAAAAATCAATATTTCTACAGCCAGTGAACGAACAGGAAGTAATTTCAACAATAAAAAATTTAAAAAACAGCACCAGTAGGGATATCGACGAAATTCAAATAAAACCAGTAAAGTATGTCGCAGATGTCATAGCAGCAGTTCTAACGCATATCTTTAATAAATGTCTGACGACATCGACATTTCCGGTGAAAATGCAAACTGCAAAAGTAGTAATGCTTTTTAAAAAGGGAAGCCGAAATGAATTGGGCAATTACCGTCCGGTGTCTATCTTACCTATATTTTCTAAGCCTCTTGAAAAAATAATTCACTGTAGGCTTGTAAGTTTTGCTGACCACTGCGAATTAATAACAAAACACCAGTTTGGGTTTAGAAAGAATATGTCTACTGAATTAGCTCTGCTTCACCAGAAAGAGTATATTTTAACGCAGTTTGAAAGCAAGGCAATAGTAGTCGGCCTATTTGTAGATTTTTCCAAGGCATTCGACTTGGTGAACCATGATGTTCTGCTGCAGAAGTTGGACTTTTACGGTATACGAGGGTGTGGATTACAGTTATTACAATCATATTTATCCCATCGATGTCAAGTAGTCCAAATAAACAACTCGCGATCACCAGTCCTACCACTGCTTTGTGGTGTCCCACAGGGCAGCATATTGGGCCCCTTGCTATTTAACCTGTATATTAATGACATTGTTAACATTAACCGGAACGCCAAATTTATTATATATGCAGATGATACTAGCATATTTTTCTCTGGTAATCACATCGATAAACTCATCACTGATTGTAACGACACCATAGTCCAACTGCAGCAATGGTCCTCATCCAATTACATGAAGATTAACGAAAATAAAACAAAAGCAGTTGTCTTCCGGCCTAAAAATAAACCTGTTCCTCCTCATGCTGATATTGTTTTAAACTCTCATCCTGTTGACATTGTTGACCATTTCAAATGTCTTGGTGTGATATTCACTGCCAATATGTCCTGGGAATCTCATGTGAATTTTGTATTAGTGAAACTTGCTCGAATAACCGGTGTAGTTGGTCGTCTCCGATATATGCTTTCTACTAAAACAAAAATATTGGTCTATAATTCTCTTTTCTGTTCACACGTCAACTACTGCCAGCTTGTGTGGGGCACAACTACATTCTCTAACACACAAAAAATATTCCATATGCAAAAACGGTATCTACGTCACGTGTACAATGCTGGCTACAATGCAACTACTGCAGAATTTTTTCACAGTGCTCATGTTATCACAGCCCACAAGCTATATCGTTACCGTTTGAGTGCTCGGTTTAAATATGAAGTGAAAAAAATATTCACAGCCTGGATGCCTTGGCACATTTAGAAGGAAATGCTAAATGTTATCAGACTAGACATGGAGAAAACTGGAAGGTTGCTGTACCACGCTTGAATTCTGGTATGGAGCGATTGTGTTATTCTTTGCCATCTCTGTTAAACTACTATCAGTCACTGAATTTTGATTTATTTAGTTGTTCCACTCTTAAACTTAGAGACATGTTTGCCGATTGACTAACCTGATTTTATCTATTCTGATGTTTGTTTTACCTAGCTCAGGACTTTTTTTCCTTTGTTCTGCACTGATGAAGTGTCTTGATTTGTTTATTGTTTTTTCATTATCTGGTGCTGTCTACACGCTGCCTTATATTTGGGGCTGCGGACTCGTCAAGTTGCCAAGTGGCAGCTTTTTTTCCGTAGCCCTCCATCTGTAGCACCGATGGAAATAAAGATTTGATTTGATTTGATTTGAAAATGCGGTATTTATTTTACAACATTTTGTATATGTCATCGCCCGAATGGCACCCTTAACACGATGTGACCCTTCGAACATTGCCAGAGTTTTTTTTACTTCCGATGTATATTCACTTTGGAAATAAAAAAAAGGTCCTTATCATCTATTGTCTTTCTTTTTTCTCCAAGAGAGGCGCTCCAATGACTGGTGCTGTTCCCGCTGCCACACTACTTCTCTGAGCGGCGCATTAGGTAGGCCTCGGCTCGCAGTCAATGCCAGGTTAGAGGAAATAGCTGACACATTGCTTCTATAACGTCAGCAGCTGTATAGGTAAAAATAAAACGAACTTGGGTTTGAGTAGCGCAGAATGAAACAAATGTGTACTGACCGAGCCCAGAATGCTGCCGCAGGACTGAACTCGTGCCTTTAAACACTGCGGCTTTACCGCATAGGCCCTTGGAAAGAGGGGCGGTGAAGGAGACAAGACTCCTTGCTACCTCTGCCTGCCATTGCTCGAACAAATGTCAACTTCATGCTTTGCAATCCTTGCTTTATAATGACAGACATTTCGCATGGCCAAAGACCGATGCGGCCTGTCCTACCACAGCGTCGCCATCAACATTACATCATCACTAATACTAGGAGAGACCACTAGTCTCTAGTTAAAACTTATGTGTGATTGCTCCTTATTCATTTATTTATTTCACGCCTTATGTAATACCCTATTTAGAGGTCTTCAAGGAAATTACATGCCATCGTGGCGAGACTGAAGGTTTCCGAAATCTACAGGTCACGATGGTGAAGGAGGCGTGGCGGAGCCCCTATGACAGCGTGCTTCGGCTGACGAAGACATTTGTCGGCTCCCTGCCCTCGGTATGCCCAGCCCGGCCTTCGCGCACTGTCGGCGACGATGGCCACCAGCGGGTCACTGCCGCCCCTGCCTGGAAGTCGCCGGAACTGTTGGGCGCTGCGCCTCCGCCGAGCCATCCAACGGCGCCTCCATTGTCCACGACGCCAAGAGCGCTTCGCGGCGACTGCAGCCAGTTCGAGCATGAGCGCGGCGAGTCCCAGAGCGTAGCCGACCCCTAGAAGCCAGGTTGGGCCGACAAAGTCGCGCATAGTGAGGGTCACTGTTTTACGCGCTTTCTTGGTCGGGTCCACCCGGTAGTCCACCAGATACTCCGGCCGCAGGTGCTCGGGCAGGCTAACTCTCATCGTCTCATCCGTCCAGTGGCTCATGTGTCCGGTCTCGAACAGCGCTCGGCTCCTGCGGGTGAAGCGTGAGCGAGTGAGCGTGCAGCCACGAAATATTCTTTTGTCCAGGCGACCTTGCTCAAAGACCAGCATGTTCTTACGCCATTTTTCGGAATACGGAAGCCAAAAATTTTAAAGGCATTCATCCTTGTCTTAATATGAACTTCAGCGGCAGTAGGCATGCGGCGAAATGCTGATGTCCCTCACAGTCTAAGGTAGACAAGAGCACCGCACGGCGTGCCACACTGTCTCTCATGGTCGTTCACTCATAAATTTAAAACGGGCGTCCATCGTAACCGTTCAATAAAGGGGACGAGCGACGGGGAGAACTGGTCAGCATAGTCCGCTGCCACTGTTTTCGTCATATGCAAGACGTGCACTGCTTAGATTGACAATGATAGAGTTAAAAACAACAAGAAAAGTTAACAGCAATCTACCAACGGAGACTATTGCATTCCAGCAGAAAAAAGAAAACAAAAGCATATGACAAAAAACTTGATAAAAGATAAGAGGGGGAGAGAAGATAACAGGGAAACGAACTACACTGATAGCAAGAATGACAGAAGAAAAACTGAAGAAAAAATGAAAAGTCTTCATGCAAATGGAAATTTCACAGCTCTTAGATCATAAAAGGTGGTGGTGGCGAAAAACTTTCATTAAATTGAGGGTGACTGCGGTAGCGGTGCCCGTGCGCGGAGTCCTCATACTCTGTTTCATACTCACTATTCCCAGGGGTCAATCCTCGGGGACTTTTAATGGCGGCGCAATCTAAACGCGGCTAATAAAAGCTGTCGAATTAGTAGTCGGAAAACGGTTTCTTCTTTGCTTTTTTTCCTCTCAATTTATCTCTTGGACTGCTGGGTTTATGAATTTTTCATACTGCATCTGTTTTTCAATGATCTTTTTTCCAGGCGGTTGTGCGTTTATCAACAACCTCAAAGCTTGCAACTCTGCCGTCACGGCAATCCGTAATCCAGAGTTTTAGCTCAATCACATCACTGTTTCTTAATACATAGGCCCTATATACTGACCGTTTCGCTACTCTCAGGATCAAAAAGCTCTAGTTTCTCTCCGCTCATGACGTGTCTGCTCATAGCGTGTGGCATATGTTGCCACGCTCCCTTCTTTCCTTTTCTCACTTTTTGCTACAGTGCCGACAACGACGTCGCCGTGCAACAGAGGAACTGGCCTTAACTGCGGTCGATGTAAAAAGCCGAATTTCTTTACTTCCTAGAGGCTCAACCTGAATCTGAGGGGCGCAGTGTGACGGTAGGGTGTAGTGCGTCTAGCGTCCACACAGCTGTCGTGCACGTCACACCAAGGCGCCTCGATGGTGGTCTACTCACAAGTTTCCCACTGCACGTCGGGTAGTTTGGGAAAAGAGGGTGAAATAAGCGTGCAACCTTACATCAGTGGCTCGTCATCATGGCAGTCGCCAACGACTGGTGCAAGTGATTCATTCATACATTGGATGTACAGAGGTCGCTGTGGCCCCCATGTTGGGGACCAGCAACATAGTGGTTATCAGCTTGGTTATCGAATACACTCATAGCAACCTACACTGGCGTACGCTACGGATGCTACTCATGGAGCCGAGATTGGACACTTGGGGACTGAGATGATGGTTTTGTTGCATAACTATATACTACAACGTGCGAATTGTCTCTTAGTTTTTATAAAGAAAGCTGGGGTCATTTGCATTTGTCACCAACACTTGTGTGCATTCTTGTGCTAACGGAAAAAACTGTACTCTATATTTTAATGCATCTCGCACTGCATCCACTGAGTCTTGTTTCAAGAAGCAATAGGGTCTTCTTTCTATGCTATGCGCTGCATATGGGCGGCTCCATGGCAGGCGCCGCAGCTACCGTCAGAGAAGGTGGCCTAGGACGGCACACATCAGGAGCCCAACAAGATTTAGACTTTCAGTGCGATTCCTAAGTGCCTCAGCGCAGCACCCACTATGACACTTTTCATGCTGCACACACTACGCGAAATGAAGTTTTCGCATTCGGTTAATTGTTCGAGAGTTCTGCTTGCTCTACTGGCTTTGAGTCACCAAAAAATTGAAGCCACAACCTTATGAAACAGTTGACAGATCAACGAATGTTAGGGTCCTGCAGTGATGTCCTCCGAGGTACTCGAATTTGTAAGTCCAACTCGGAGCCCACTTTCGAACCACTCTTTATTAAGCAGCCACCTCCTAGCTGCATAGGTGCGCATTGTTTGCGGCAGAGTACAGCACCTGGCGCTGACGATTCGTCGCAGAGGGCAGCCCTTCTGGAAGACGAAGCCAAAGTACTCGACGCCCAGGTGGTCGCCGACGACACGCAAGCGCCGTGTCTCCGGCTCGCTCAGGAGTTCCATGCCGGTCACGAGGGACATCCTGGTCACAGCGAGCACATGATGAAATTGCGTACAAATTTTATAAAATCAGGTCCTTCTCTTTACAACTACTGCCACAGCGCACAAAAGAAGTGGCTCGGTCACCATCATCATTATCAGCCTGGCTACGCCCACTGCAGGGCAAAGGCCTCTCGAATTAACGGTGTCCTGTGCCTGATGCGGCCACCCTATCCCCGAAAACTTCTTAATCTCATCCGCCCACCTATCTTTCTGCCGCCCCCTGCTACGCTTGCCTTCTCTTGGAATCTACTCCGTTGTCCTTAACGACCATCGGTTAACTCTTCTCATTACAGGACCTGCCCAAGCCTATTTTTTTCGCTTGATTTCGACTGGGATGTTATTAGCCCGCGTTTGTCCCTTACTCGCTCTGCCCTATTTTTGTCTCAACGTTACGCCTATCGTTTTCATTTGCATAGGTCGCTGCGTTGTCCTTAATCCCTCTCCGTTAGCCTCCACATTTCTGCCTCACAGGTGAGCACCGGTAGGATACAGCTGTTGTATACAGCTGTTCTCTTCAGGGATATTGGTGAGCTACCATTCATGATCTGAGAGAACCTGCCATATGCGCTCCACTCCATTCTTATTCTTCTAGTTATTTCCCTCTCATGATCCGGATCTGCGGTCACTACCTACCCTAAATAGACATATTCTCTTACTACTTCCAGCACCTGGCTACCAACTGCGAGCTGCGGTTCCCTTGCTAGGCTGTTGAACATTACTTTGGTTTTCTGCATGTTAAATTTTAGCCCCACCTTCTGCTTTGCCTGTCTAATTCATTGATCATGCTTTGCAGTTCATGTCCTGAGTGACTTAGCAAGGCAATGTCATCAACGAATCGCAGATTACTTAGGTATTCTCCATTAACTCTTATCCCCAACTGTTCCCATTTTAGGCCCCGGAATACCTCCTGTAAACAGGCAGTGAATAGCATAGGCGAGATCGTGTCTCCCTGCCTGACACCTTTCCTTATTGGAATTTTATTGCTGACTTTATGGAGAACAATGGTAGCTGCGCAATCGTTACAGATATCTTCCAATATCTTCACATAACACTCTTCTACACCCTGATTCCGCAATGCCTGCATGACTGCTGAAGTTTCTACCGAGTCGAATGCTTTCGCGTAATCAATGAACGCTATATATATATAAAATCTGGTTATATTCTGCGCATTTCTCTACGACCTGATTGAATGCGTGAATATGGTCCATTGTAGAGTATCCTTCACGAAAGCCTGCCTGATCATTTGGTTGATCTTATCTTAGGTGAACACAAGTTTTTTGAGATCGAAGAAATTTTTTGGTGTGTAATGCTCTACCAGAGCGGTATGCATTCACTGTTATCAAAATGGTTTCCTTTCGAACAAATGACGCAGCACCAAGCAAAGTCACCTGTTTGTGAGAAGATTCCTATTTCTGCCCACCTAGTTACGACTGAGACTTCGAATGCAGCCTCGTAGTCCGGCATAATGTGGAGCACTGCGCTTTTATTATTTATTTATTTATTGTACTGCAATCCCAGGAAGAAATTTGCACAGGGTGGGCATAGAGAAAACAACGTACAAGTACAATATTCAGTAAAGAAAACAGAGGCGACAAATGAATATTACACAAAAAAACGATCAGCTGTAAAGAAAAAATGAAATCAGGGCAGAAAAAAATGGTAGTCATAAAAATTAAGAACACATCAAACCTTAGGCGAATAAATTAATATTGCCAGAAACAGTATGAAGTCTACGATGTTAAAAAACTGGGACCAAGGCAGGCGCCAGAAGCGCCTTACAACAAAATGTAGTAACACACAAGCTTCTATCGAATGATGTCAGAGGTTGCTGAAGAACTTTCTTGTTAGTAAAATGATTCCACTCCGTTAATGTTGCCAGAAAAGAAAAAAGATGAATTTTTAAAGAAGTTATTGCATTGGCAAAAAGAGGTCATTATTGGGTTGTGACATTATCTTGTAGTGTTACCTGACGAGAAAGATGTGAGCCCATCAAGGTTAATCCAAAAATGACATTTGAGTCATTTCTACAAGTATTTAAGCCTAGAAACCCGATTCAGTTTCCTTATAGATACTACAGCATCCCAATTTAACAGGTCACAGGCACCGGGAAACAAAGCTGCTCTGTTATCGCCGGCGGTGGATGGAATTTCGATCGGGTCCGAAGTTATTTTCTGCCGGATATCATTGCCATAACAACGATACCGCGCTCCAGTTGGCTTTCCTCCGGCCGCTGTGAGATGAATGGGCGCTGACGTCTGGATTGGCTGGGCAGTGGTGTATGTGGGAAGCTTCCTACCACTCACCGAACACTGAAGTATGCCAGAGTCAACAAAAAGATTACGGAGGGCTCTTAAGACTATCTTGAGGAAAAAGACAGCGCACTCCTCAGACAAGGACGAGGAAAGACAAGACTATACGGCACTGGCTTCAACTGATTATTTTATTGTGGAGCGACATATTGTAGACCGAAATAGGTCCGTTAGCCTTTTTTACCTTTTGGAGAAGGTTGTTTTCTGTCTTCTGCTTTTAATGCCCCTTTTGGTTCTTTTACCGCTTTTGAATTTCTTCCTATTTAATGGTCTTTTTGGCCTTTTAGTGCATTTTGTTCACTTATTGTCATCTCGTAGTGTTTTTTTGTCTCTTGTATTGCCTGTTCGCGTCATCCTTTTAAGCGTCATCCTTTTAATCGCCCCTCCACTTGTCTTTTTATACTGTTTAGCTTCCTTTCTTTCTTGCCTCCAAGGGTCACCCTTGCCATTATGTGTCTTTTCAATTTTAGTATGTTATCTTTCGGTCGGGTGCAAACTCAGCAGCTGTCACCCATGTCTTCCAGCCCACTTTTCGAACATATATATATGTCGCTCTACAATAAAAAAAAACCAGTTGAAGTCAGCGCTGTATCGTCTTGTCCTTCTTCGTCCTTTTCTTAGGAGTGCGCTGTGTTTTTCTCCCAAGATGAACTACCAACTAGCCCGCTGTACCGCCCTTGCAACTCAAGACTACTTACGTGCTTTTAATGCGAAAGAAATTTATTTCCTCGCTTTTAATATATCAACTTTTAATTTTTTTCTTTTTAACGATACACCTATTACATTAGCATACGGTCGTAAGGAAACGCGTATAATATCTTAGCTGAAATTTGTCAGCTAAGAAGTGCCACAGCTTTGTGGCCTGTAGGTTGCGTACTCGTCTAGCAATCTGAAAGTCCTTGGTTCCATTCCCCCACCTTCGGAAGAAATTTTATTTTTCTTTGACACCACAATGACGTCATCTGGAATTTTTCGCGACCACTTTTGCGGTCGACGAGGCTAGGTTTAATTGCCAATGAGCCATACAATGATTTCACATTGAAACAGCTTCAGAGGAATGATCACCGAAAGTGACATCTTGCTGCCGGTTGTTCAAGTATCCTGAAATCCAATTACTGATTTTGTTATTTTTTATTGAGCGGATAAGTTTGGAAAGCAACTTTTTGTCAGAAATCTTGTGAAATGCTTTTGCAAAATCAATAAAAAATGGCATCTGTGTGGCTTCCGTTTTTAACAGAGTTCGCAAAATCATGTACAGTCAGGACAAGCTGAGCTGGAATAGCTGGACGTAAGCATTGCGTGGCGTGTTTCGTGTGGCTCGTGAATAGCAGCTAATTGTGCAAGACTCACAATAGTGCCGTCACCTCAGCTTTGTTCCAATGGCTTTGATGACAGTTCAACACTAAGCGAAACAGGAGCGAATTAAAAAGAATTACTTCATGACAAATGAGTAACGTTTTCCTAGTCTAGAACGTGTGAAAGTTTTCTGTAGCCAAGAAGCTTTGTCTAACCGAATGTTTATTGTTGACTGAAATATTTAACTACATAGTTGGTTCACATCGGCCAATCTAAGTTCATAAGAATATGACAGCCATGATTCTATAGTGGAATTTGATTAGAACATGAGCTTTCAAGATCTCTTTATCGCTAGTGTAATTTCGAGCTTCCATGCACGAAAGGAGAGATCCGGACATTTCGGCTACTATTACAATCGCCTAAGAATGAGTGCTTAGACCATCTGCGTGTATATTGTGAGCCACTTTGTCTCAATCACTCTTCATACAGAAATTTTTCGGCAGCGTAAACACAGCGTAGACCACGGCGCAAAAATTGTGTAAGACCTGGCCACGAGACCAAATACTGTTATTCGAAGACTCGCCAAACAGCGACGGAAGGAAAACAGCGGTCATAGAGCAAGAGAGTGGCAATGCAATTGGCAGCAGGGCGCTAAATTAGAAGCACTTCAAGAATGCCAACCTGAACGGGAAACCGATTAAGGCTTATATCGACATGGGCAGCCAGTGCCTAACGATGCGAGAAAGCGAGGCGGAAAAGTTGCCCCTCTCCTATGAAGCGGCCGTCTATTCACTATAAGCGGGTTCGGATTGGGAAAAACAACCTCCTGGAACAATTTGAGACAACGCTTACTGTGCACAAGGCTGCGGCCGACTTTGAGGTTCGCGCCGTCCGCGACCACACGCAGGCCGTTCTATTGCTTGTCGGTCAACCCTTGACTGAACAGTGGTGCGTCTTAAGAACACTGTGCGCATTTTCGAGGAACATGACGGGTTGAGGATGTATACGGGACTCTTATCTACCTTGCTGTACGAGTCCTACCTCCACGATGAGCGAGCATGTGGGCGAAAGCGGCCGTTGTCATACCTCTGAATCACGTCGTCCTCATTGGGCTTGGTAGTCGCAACGTTAACCACAGTGACATCTTCGTTCACGGCAAGCTGCAGGAGACGCGCAGCCAATATGCACCAAGCTGCGCATTGAGAGAAAGCGAAGTAGGCGAGCTATGCCTGCCCGCAGCAAGCATCTCGGACTCTTCGTTGATTGTCACTCAAAGCCAGAAGATGGCGAGAGGAACGTTGTGCGTAGAAGATGAAAACTCCGAACTCTCCGTCCTCGCAAACAGCAACCAACGAAAGACGATAAAGGCGATCTCGAGGGATATTTAACAGTTCATCGCAATGATTAAAGAATACCGCGACTGCTTTTGCAACACACCTTTCGGAGATCGGGTGCACGGCCACAGCAGAAATGAAGATTGAGATGACCACGGGTGCCCCTGTAACATACCGCCTAGCATACTCTTAAAGGCAAGCTGTAAGAACAATTACCGACGAACTCAAGACAGCTGTACTAGTAACGGACCCTCACACCACCTACGCGAGCCTTATCCTACCTGTTTAGAGAAAGAACGACGAGAAGAGGCTTTGCGTAGACTTTTGAGCCCCCCCCAAAAAAAATTGGAGGCGACACTTCAGCTCCGCCTTAAGCATATGACGCGAAAGCGTTAATGAGTGAATGCCCATATATGCAGAATAGGCCATTCACAAATTTACAACAATATGTGCCTTGATGCCCTGATACGACTCCTTGCACAATGGTGCAGCGGTTGAGGGATGTGCCACGAAGTCCAGCGGACTCAGCGGTTCTACGGAGGATTCCTGGTGGCGGTCCGGGTGAAGCGCTTTGCAGAAGGGACCGCGGCCAGCGAGGATCAGTCGTCGGACACCAATGACACCAAAAGAAGACAAAGTGAAGGTGCAAAGTGATATGCGGCATCTGTTGTGGACTTTCTCAGCGACGGCCCCTATTAGAGTACGGCTCGTCAGGAAGGTCGGCCTGCAGTGGAACCGCAAAGGAGACTATGTGCAGTGGACTATAGGCAATCAGATCAGCAGCCTATGCGACTACCTCGCCGAAATTGGTCTCCACTCCTTATTTTAAACTTCTATATCCTACATTCCACTCCCCCTTGCTCAACACATGCCTCATGGCAGACTTTCCGAATAAAAAAAAAAGGACGGCCGATTGTTGCCGAGAGAGGCGCTCTGAATACCCCGGACACACAGCGCTCGCAAGCCGCGCTGGCCATTCAAGCTCCGAGGCCGTCTACATTTCCCAAACACTGCCGACCACTCTCACCTCTTTGACCAGCAACGGGGACTCGACAGGGAGACGCCGAGGGACATCGGGACGCTGCTCTTTGGTTACCTTGGCCCCCCTCGACATCCGGTCAGACAGTGTCGTTTGAACTCTTCTCCTAAAAGGGTACACGTACTGCGCTCTGTTCTCTAACTGTTCCTCGAAACCTTCGCCGGCTAATAAACTTGCCCCTTTATTTGTTTTCTTTTAAACTTCTGTATCCAATACACGTGTCTTTCGCCTGTCTGGACCTCAAAAGATTAAGAAACAAGTTTATTTCGTCAGTGTGCGAATCCACACCGAACGGGACCACGTTCGGCGGCCGCTGCTGCCGCTATGCTAATAAGTTTGCTGGACGGCTCCATCTATCGCACCACTACCGGTTGTCAGCGGAAGTTTCTTAGGCATCGCCTTGGCATCTGCACCATCCCGATTACACTGCTCATAAACGGCAGGATTCGCTTTGAGCTGATCGTATTCACTCCTCTCTATCGCGCTACACCGTTGTCGGCATTGTTTTTCTGAATATTGCCTACAAGGCAAGCTGGCGCACCGTCTACACGCACTTAATCCAGCGCGAGAATGCCGGGAAGACAAGTTTTCGTGTTTGGCTTGGATCGTGTTGGGCAGAAAACGTGGATTGTTCCTCGACATTGGTAGCTGCGCCGCGATGCTCTCCTTACTGGGAACATTAAGTTATGTCAATACTGCGTTTTTCACCTCTTCAATACATTAAAAGTTCGGTGATGGGATGGAATGGAAACTTTCACAGCATTTGTGCGAGGTTTGCGTCGAGAAGAGTCGTATTTATGCAGCTGAATCCACGTTTTATGCCCAGCAATAGACAAGTCAAGAGAAAAATGTAGTCTTCCGGGCATTCCTGCACCACTCCATGGTGGATGAAGTGTAGACAGCCAGCTTTCCTTAAGCTGGCTGTTATCAGGCCATCAAAGAGCGTCCGCCCATCGTTGCTGATTGCGGATAACAGGATGCGATGAAGCAGCATACGCGGCGAGGTTCGTAACTCTTAACTTTTCCGCAGTTTTAAGCCCAGAACGACGCACAAATTCAAAATTTCAGCTCTTATAAGATGCCCGATAAATCTGCGGCCGTGAAGGGACAACGGCGCAACCAAATCAAAATTGCACCAGCCGCAAGAGGCTGATGCCTTAAGCGAATTTAAATCTGCCATTGCGGTAACGTGTTTCGGGAGCCCAATAGCAGCGCGCGCTTTGCACAATTTTGTTCCTTTGTCTTCAGCTTCAAGGGATCCCTCACAGTCGCCAGAAGAATTGTCGAGACTCGAAAGAGCCTTAATCCCGAACTTTGAAACTAGTCCGAAATACTGCCAACGGAGCGCGTGTAGATCAAACTGCGGGCGATAAAAGCGAGAGCAACTGAACCTGAATTGCAAGGACAACGCGCGCGGATTCGTGATTTTGGAGTACCATTACACATGAATCAGGCGGCGTTTTTCAGCCCAAATTTGTAGATAATGACGGATACCCCTCAGGATGCGGGTCAAGGGCCGGGTCCTCCCCCTTATTAAGCTATTATATTAATCGGGCTTCTACTTGCCGCACTCGAGGCTTCTGTGTCTTCTTGGTCACTTTCCCACCAATAAGAAAAGGAACTGTTGAGATTGACAACTAACTCACCCCCCGCCGCGGTGGCTCAGTGGTTACGGCGCTCGGCTGCTGACCCGAAAGACGCTGGTTCGATCCCGGCCGCGGCGGTCGAATTTCTTTGGAGGAGAAATTCTAGAGGCCCGTGTACTGTGCGATGTCAGTGCACGTTAAAGAACCCCAGGTGGTCGAAATTTCCGGAGCCCTTCACTACGGCGTCTGTCATAGCCTCAGTCGCTTACGGACGTTAAACCCCAATAAACCAAACCAAACCAGACAACCAACTCACCAAAAAAATTAAGTCCGGAGGATGTAATTGACTAAAGTAACTGTTTGGGCTTGTTGGTCAGTGGTCATGGTTAAAGAATGCAGTGCGAAAAGACAAGTCCTGTGCACTTCTTCGTTTGTCCCGGTCTTTTCGCGCTGCATTCTTTAACCATGATATGCAATTGACGCCCGCGGAAATTAATAAATACACTTCCGAAAAAAAAAATGTATTTAAATCTTCAGGTTTGCGCTAGCCTCGTTTTCTTTGCCCGTGTGCGCAACATACGAAACAAGCTTGAGTCATCTCTTCATGTTGTCCGCCAGTAAGAAGCCGGTATGTTCTCTTTGCGGTGGCAAGAATAGCCACATGTAACGTAAAGGGATAGAGTTATCTCCTGACAAGATTTACTAGTTACGGAGCCGGGGCCTATGAAGTTCTCGTAAATCATAAGCGTTAGTAACAGCAAAATTTCAGGATCTTTTGGCACGCATCTTGTATGCTGTCTTTCGCTATGATGCCTCTGTTCGTTAACCCGTCAGTAAACTCAGTGTCCTCGTTTTAACTGAGTAGACACCGTGATGGAAGAACATGGACTCGAGAAAAGTACTCCACCTTGAGTCAACGTATATGAACCTCTTGTACAGCGTCCTCTCGAGGCCTGTCTTGCGGTCAGACACAAGCAGGGTGTCGCCCTTGCCACCTTCCAGCTGGTTCTTGCGCGCCTGATAGAGGACGCCACTGGTCGCCACCTGCAGTAGAGTGCGTCACCACTTGCATCATTTAATTCTGGGTAACTGTAATTCAAACCCATCGAAGAGAGCGTAAAGATCACTACCCACTCGTTTCTTGATGTTGCGAAGACTATTTTGTTCTTGAGTTTAGTGCTGCTGGCAGTAGTAGCTGAGAGCGTTATACGTACCTCTCACATGCAAGGAATCAGGTTGAGAGGATTGAAATAATTACCCAGTCGAAAAAACGAGTAACTATGATGCAAACCCCTCGAAGAGAGCGTAAAGATCACTGCCCACTTGTTTCTTGATGTCACGAAGGCTTTATTTTTTTCTTGGGTTTAGTGCTGCTGGTAGTAGTAGCCGACAGCGTCATACCTCTCACATGCAAGAAAACAGGTTGAGATGATTCAAATAATTACCCAGTCGAAAAAACGACAGGAGCCCGGCCCAAAAAAATAACAAACAAAATCCGACAAAATATTTGGTCGTTTTTCGTAACGAAAAATTTTTCTGTTTTATTGTTTCTTAATATTTCTCTGTATTTCGTTCATTACAACAAGGGACACCACAGTACTACAGAAAATTCTGTAGTTATAGCCACAATTTTTGTTGTTACTACAAATTCATGACCAAAATGCCAAAGTGCAGAAAAAACATGGTAATTCGTTCTTGTTTAAAACCTGGCTGTACCCTTTGATATTTCTTTTATTGTATTTATTTACTCATTCTGTAAGATTATGCCAA
Organism: Amblyomma mixtum; assembly: GCF_055824585.1. Classification (NCBI taxonomy): domain Eukaryota; kingdom Metazoa; phylum Arthropoda; class Arachnida; order Ixodida; family Ixodidae; genus Amblyomma; species Amblyomma mixtum. Next base: position 130,173,063 of record NC_143019.1, read on the forward strand.
GTCAGGAGTTGCTATTGTTGAACAATTATAAATCACAAGACAAAGCTACACTGTACAATGACACGTGGGACAATTTAGTGCATAGCATTTAGGGTAAAAAGCACAACATAACAGAAACTGATCAAAATTGGTTACCTTCAAACCATTCATAAACGAAAGCCACAAAAGTAGCGGAAATAAATAATCAAAAGCAAGATGCAATACAAGTGATCACCGCCTCAGGAGAAATACGAATAATACTTCAAGCAATTTGAAACAACACAGTGTCCCAAGCAGGCCAAAACAGCAGACAATAAATTGTAGGAAGGATTAAGACAAAATGCCATGTTATAAGGCTCAAAAACATACCGGTTCGAAACAGTTACAAATATTTAGCGAGGGCGGTTTCAAAAGCTTTCAAGTGAGAACACCGAGCAACCTCTTTTGGTAATTTATTCCATTCGTCAATAGTGCGAGCGAGAAAAAAAATTGCAAGAATCTGTTCTAAAATCCAGCGGTGTGATGTGTTTGGAATGTGCCGATAGTCAAATTCGACTCGGCGAAGGCTGACACTGATAACCGGCCCCTGGCTACCGGCGCATGCGTCGCGCCTTTTTCCTCCCCCCGTTTTATCTTTCTTCTTTCCAATGCCGAGAATAAACGCGTGTTCATTCGCCGGGCGACGCTGTCTGCGGTGGTCGTTTACTGAGCTGCGGCCGGTGGGCCGCACGAGTAAGAGAATGTTTCGTTCTGCTGCCAAAAGTACTCAGTGGCTTGATGTATCAGTCCATATTGACCCTATAGTCACCACTCAGCACGCGAAAAAAGAATATGAGCCTGTTAAACTGCATTTTCTGCTTCACAGTTGCCAGCCCGGCCCTGTTTCTAAGTTCAGACACTGATTGCGTTCGAGAGTAAGAGTTGAAGATAATTCTTAGAGCTTCGTTTTGTACCCGTTTATATTTTGAAATCGCCTAACCTTGAATGTAGCCAAAACTAAGTACGTTATTTTTCTTTCTAGGTACAAGGCAACCAACGACTCAATTACACTTACTCTAAGTAGCTCGTTTATTTATTTATTACCTCAAAGGCCCCGGTTGTGGGGCATCACATGAGGAATGGGTGGATTACATGCAGATTATATAAAGATTACAGAGTACATAAAGATTACAGGATACATTACTGATTACATAAGGATGGCCACAATCTTTTTCTTGAAGTCGATGCAGTTGACGATGAGTACGGCTTCCGGCGGCAGATCGTTCCAGTCCCGAGATGATATGACAAAAAAGAACGGAAATGAGATGTAGTTCTTGCAGCGGGTGGGTATACGGTATTGATGTGGTTGTTGCGGTTAGAAGGACGATGAGCTGTTGATATGATAGATGATCCTAAAGGTGAATGATAGAACTTGGGGAATAGGCATAGTCGAGATATTTTTATTCTAGTATCAAGGTTAGGCAAGGATGCTCTGGATTTTAAAGAGGACACGCTAGTATAGTAAGAGTAGTCACAATAAATAAAACGGATAGCGCGGTTTTGAACTTTTTCAAGGATTATAGAAAGGTTAGATTGATGAGGATCCCATACTGCTGATGCGAATTCTAGTTTAGGTCGGACCAATGTTTTATAAGCTAATAATTTGATAGAAGGGGTAGCAATACGAAGATTTCGACGTAGGAAGCCAAGGGTGCGGTTAGCGTCGTTAGCGATGTTCGTGATATGCGAAGATCATGTTAGGGTATGAGTTACGGTGATGCCAAGATACTTACAGGAAAGAACAAGATGATACTTCAGAATCGAAAAGAACATATTTTGAGGGAATATGGGATTGCCTGCGATGAAAAGAAATCATACATGTTTTAGTAATATTAAGGGACATCAGCCAATGCTTGCACCAAGTTTCGATTTGGGTTAGATCAGTTTGGAGGGTGTCAGAGTCAGTTCTGCTGGTAATAGGGCGGTAGATTATACAATCGTCGGCAAATAATCGGATGTTCGAGTTGACGAAGATCGGTAATGTAGATTAGAAAAAGCAAGGGTCCAAGCACTGTGCCTTGTGGTACACCTGAAGTAATGGGGGAAAGAGGTGACGATGATTTGTTAGCGTAGACAAATTGCTCTCTGTTGGTCAAAAAATTTTGTAGCCATTTTAACACCAAGTGGCTAAGGTTAAGACGGGAAAGTTTTAGTAGTAATCTTTTGTGGGGTACCTTATCGAAAGCTTTTTCAAAGTTAAGGAAGAGCGTGTCAACGGGAATGTTTAAGTCAAGATGAGAACTAAGATCATTAATAAAAGGGCTAGTTGGGTGTCACAGGAAAGTCCTTTTAGGAAGCCGTGTTGGTTAGGATGAGAAAACTTGACCGAAACTATAAATTTAGAGATGTGAGAATAAATAACATGTTCCATTAGTTTTGAACAGATGCTCGTAAGAGAAATAGGGCGATAGGTTTTAGATGAAAACGATGAACCTTTCTTGGGGACCGGAACGATCTTACCGATTTTCCAGTCTTGCGGAAGCACGCCTGATGATAATGACTGTTGAAAAAGATGGCACAAAATGACACTAACCACGTTTTTAGTATTTTTTAGCACTTTAGAGTTCAAGCCATCAATGCCAGATGACGATGACACTTTCAATGATTCAATTAGCTTCCTAATACCATTGCTATCGAACAAAATGTCTGGCATAGCTGGATGATCGAAGACAGGGAAGTGCGGTAATTCGCCGTCCGGTTCGTTAGTAAAAACTGAACAGAAAAAAGAATTTAGAACGCGACAGACATCATGTTCCGGAATGAGATTATGGTCCTCATCATGTAAAGTAATAGGTGTGTTGCGTGAAGGACTAATGGATTTCCAAAACTTGTTAGGATTAGTGCGAAGCATAGAAGGTAATACTGATGAAAAAGAGGAACGTTGAGTTTGGTTTACCAGAGATTGGAAGGTTTTTTCAGCACAATGGTACTTTTTCCATGAGCAGTTAGTGTTCACATGTCTGGCTGTACGGAAAAGCCTTTTCTTCTTGTTATTAAGGCGCTTCAGATCGTTGTTAAACCACAGTGACGATGACTTTTCTGTGATCGTGATAGTAGGGATGTGCGTATCTATTAGTTGATGCATTTTGTGTATGAAAAGAGACCAGTTAGTTTCTACTGACCGGCTTGAAAAGTCATGGACGAACCACGCCCCAAAATCGGCTAGTTCCGTGTTCATGGCAGCGTAGTTACCTTTGTCGTATAATGTAAGTGTTTTTTTGGTTTTCTTCAGGCTTGGGACTTGAAATGAAAATGTGCTTAGTATAATGGAGTGGTCACTAAGTCAGGATAAATGAAGTGGCGTAGAAACTTTATCAGGGCGGGAAGTGAGAATGAGATCGAGAATGTTGGAGGAATGATCAGTTTGCCTAGTAGGTTCAGATACGACTTGAGAGAAGCCAAAGGTTAGGCACGTGTTAACAAAGTCACTTACAATGTTATTTTTTGATGTAATGGTGGGATGATCGGACCAGGTAATGTCAGGAAAATTGAAGTCACCATAAAAAAGAATGGGAATGTGCTGATAGGACGTAGTTATCACGCGGAGTGCTTCGTGTAAGTGAGCAACAAAGGAATCAGTTAGATCAGGGGGTCGATAGCAAACACCAGTGATAACAGGAGGGAACGAGGCATGACACTTGCTATCGAACGATATCTTGCTATCGGGCGATAAAAAAAAGGAAGCAAGTACCAACTCCCCAGATAGTATATCGCAGTTTCAATCAAGAAAACTTAGCTAGGTTTAGATCCATGATGGAAAGCACTGCCTGGAGCGAAGTTTACAATGAGTTAAATCCTAGTATAGCGCACAATATCTTTCTTCAGTTAGTAAAAAGCAAATATGATACTGCATTTCCTTTGACAGTGGGAAAAACTCACAAAAAGTCTCGAAAGCCGTGGGTTACGAGAGAGTTATATCGACGAATTCAAACCCGTGACAGGCTTTTTGACAAATTCATCCAATCAAAAGATCCAGTCATACTTAAGGAATACAAAAAACTTAGAAATAAGTTAGGCTCTGATATTAAAAAAGCTAAGAAACAGTATTATCAGAATAAATTTTCAGCAGTCTACAATTGCCCTAAGAAAATATGGGATTGTTTGAGCGACCTCATGGGAAGGGCGACAACCCATATTCCCAGCACATTAACATTCAATGCTGTTGAATACAGTGGCGATGCTTTGGCAGACAAGTTTAATGCTCATTTCCTATCCTCTGGCGAATCATCTCAGAAGCAGGATAGAAATCATGAAATTGCTCAGTATATTGCCTCTCCAATTGGTAGTTCCATATTCTTGAATCCTTGCAGCGAAAATGAAGTATTCACATTCCTTAGAAGCCTAGACAAATCCACTGCGGCAGGCGCTGATGAAATTAAGGCCGAGCCTATTATTGCTGTTGCCGATCTAATTAGCTTGCCCTTGCAGCATATATGTAACAACGCGTTAGTTCAAGGTATATTTCCAGATGGTATGAAAATTGCCAGAGTGGTTGTTTTACACAAAGGTGGCCCTTATAACAATATAAACAACTACAGACCTATATCTGTACTCCCTTTGTTTTCTAAACTGCTGGAATATTTGATCAAAATCAGACTGTGTAAGTTCTTTGACGACAGACAAATTTTTGTTAACGAACAGTTCGGATTTCGTGAGAAGAAGTCAACAGAAATGGCATTGCTTAGTATAAAGGAAAAAATATTTTCTAATATGGATGACAAACAATTTACAGTTGGACTTTTTTTAGATTTCAGGAAGGCATTTGATTCAGTTAAACATGATATTTTATTTTATAAGCTACCGTTTTATGGCATTCGAGGAGTTGCCTTAAGTCTGATCCGTACTTATCTTTCCGGTCGCGTGCAGTATACATGTTTGAATGGTCATCAATCACAACCTGGTCAATTAATATACGGTGTTCCACAAGGGTCTATTTTGGGTCCAATATTTTTCATTCTTTATATCAATGATATAATAGCCATCCCTCGAACTCCCACAATAATTTTATATGCAGATGATACCAGTGTATTTTTTTCTGGCATGAATCTTAGTAATATTCAGGCTGAGGCAAATGCATGGTTACAAGAATTGTCTTTATGGTTGAATATAAATAAACTAGAGTTAAATGTTAATAAAACAAAGCTTATTGTATTTAAGACACGTAACAAGCCTGATAACAGTGAAATTAATCTTACATTCAAAAATAGCGTAATTGAGCGTGTTTCTTCCTACAAATTTTTAGGCATAATCTTTGAAGAACACTTGAGTTGGACCCTGCATATTAATAAGATTCATGCCAGCATATCAAGGTCATTATGTGTATTATATAAACTTCGAGACCTTGTTCCGAAATGGCTGAAGTGGCAGTTATATTATACCCTAATTAAATCACATCTTCATTATTGTTTACTTGTTTGGGGATCTACAACGAAAACTAACTTCACGAGGCTGATAACATTACAGAAAAAAGCAATACGATATGTCGAAAACCTTGCATACAATGATCATACAGGTTTGTACTTCTCTAAGCATTCTATTCTAAAAGTCAATGAATTATTTGAGTTGAAACTGTTTTCTTATGTGTTTAACGATTTCAAACATCATCCCACTAAATATGTTCAATTAAACTCTAGTAGTGACGCGCCTTATAAATTAAGACACGTCAGTTACAGAGTACCATTCGTAAGGACTAACTATGGAACCGAAATGCTTTCATATTTAATTCCCAGTCTTCTAAATAAACATACACAGGCCATAGAAATTATTCAGAAATCTGTTTCCCAAAAGTCCTTCAATAGAAATGCTAAAGCTTACCTCCTTTCTCGCCCGAATGATTAAAGGGTTGTTCACACAGAAATTCTTGATGTCCCTGTTTTTCCGTCAACTCTGTGAATTCTCGTGTTTTTCTTGTTGTGATGTGCCTTGTAAATATTTACTTTAATTATGTCATTGCAAAAGTATGCACCTTCCTCCTACTTTTACCTTGTATAATTATTTTTTGTTTTTGTAATGAGAGTGTATGAAGCTCTTGCTTCTTTTGCCGCTTGTCCTGAGCATTGTGTCGGGTGCTTGGGCCCCGTCAGGCAGAGTGCATCTGCCTTTTGCCCCTGTATCCGAGACCTTGTTGTCTAAATAAAGTTCTATCTATCTATCTATAATGAAAAGGAGTCCGAGAGGGGAATCAAGTTTAATCTCGGAACAAGGATATGAATGATGAACACCTATTAGTACAGCTCCTCCTCGCCTATTAATTCTGTCTCGTCTAAAGATATTGAAATCAGGAAACACGGAAGTTATTTCGGTGTCCCCTACTGTTGAATTTAGCCATGTTTCGGTTAGTACAATTATGTTGATCTCCGTAGTGCGTATAAGACTTTCTAGGGAGTCTATCTTCGGTACAAGGCTGCGAATATTAGTGTAAAGAATGGACAAAGGGCGGAGCTTAGGCTTTTAGGGAGGATTACGTAGTAGCTATGGGGTGCGGGGAACAACTTCATTTGAAATATGGTCATAAATGTAGGTAGTGCTGCCGATGATTAACTTATTGTAGCGGAGTTTGTATTTTTCACTTTGTGATTTACCAAATGCAAGTAGCTGTTTCCTGGCAGCGAGGGTAGTTTTCGAGTAATCTTCCGAAATACTGTAGGAACTGTTCTTTAGTTTGCTAGCAGAGGAAAGGATTTTCTCTTTTGTTTTGTAGTGAGCAAAGCTAACAATGATTAGTCTGTTTTTGTTGACATCAAATTTTCCTAATCTGTGAGCCCTTTCAATGTCTGTGGGGTTGATTGTTATATTTAGTTTTTCTTTGCATACCTTCGTGATCAAGCTTTCAGATTCAGCCCATGTTTCAGGGTTAGTGGCTTTTAATCCAAAAAATAATAAATTCGAGCTGCGCACCCTGTCTTCGTAATCCACCAGCTTAGACATAATGTTTGATATTTCGCCGGCATTGTGCTCCGCAAGTTCCCGAACATCGCTGATATCGGTTTCGCTGATATCGTTCATACAACTAGTCTCGTCTTTCAAATACATGGGAGTTATTTTTGATTGCCATTTACATTGGAAAGAACAAATTAACAACGTATGTAAAAATTAGCTTTCGGATGCCACATGCTCATTAAGGCAAAACATTATTTTCAGTACGATATATTACGCTCCCTATACTATTCCTTCTGCCATTCACATATCAGTTACTGTTGTGAATCTTGTGGCCAAACATATAAAACCTACTTGTCACCTTTATTTCGTCTCCAGAAACGGGCTCTGAACGCGATAAGATCTGATTCAGATCACTCTAGGAACAACATTTTTGATGCTAATCAAGTACTATCGTTCCCATCCATGCTTAACTATAGAATCTCGATCTTGATAAACAGCATAATAAACACTAGCTCTCCTCTTCCGTTAAGCCTTTTTGCCCTACCTTCCCGTAATACAAGACAAGCATGCAATTGTAAATTTAACCTTCCAAAATGTAGCAATGTATATGGTGAACGCCGGATAGAGTTCAATGGAGCAAAAATATGGAACGGATTGCCCATCGAGCTAAAAGTAGCCAGAAACTTTAAAATGACGTGTGCCGCCGTGGTGGCTCAGTGGTTATGGTGCTTGCTGCTGACCCGAAAGACGCGGGTTGGATCCCGGCCGCGGCGGTTGAATTTCTTTGGAGGAGAAATTCTAGAGGCCCGTGTACTGTGCGATGTCAGTGCACGTTAAAGAACCCCAGGTGGTCGAAATTTCCGGAGCTCTCCACGACGGCGTCTCTCATAGCCTTAGTCGCTTTGGGACGTTAAACCCCATAAACCAACCTACCAAAATGACTTGTAAACTGCATTTCAAGTCTAATCAAATTTTGCCTGAAACTTGTTTTGTGAATTCTTGACATCTCATTTTTCTTGGTGCTTGGTTTTGGTATGTTTTTTTTTCACTGTATTCTGTGTATTCTTTTCTTACTTTGTGTGTTTTTGAATCTTGTATTCTTTGTATTCTTCTCGCAGTCTCCTATCTTATTCTTGTTTTTTGCTGCGTGTTTTTGTAACCTGCACTATTGTGCTAATATGATTAACTTTTTAGTCTTCCGCGCTCTGTGGCTGAACTGCAAGTAATTTTTGTAATGGACCGGCCACTACCTTTGTACGAGAGGGTACCCAAAAGAAACTGGACTTATTTTTGTTTGAACTTATTTGTTCACATTTTAAGCACAAACCTTCAATCTCTTTCAAAATATTCCCCACTTGCAATGATACGCTTGTCTAATCTTTCATTCCATTTTTCAAAACATTGTTTAAATTCATATTTTGTGATGCTTGATAGTGCCTCCGTCGTTTTTTTCTTCACCTCAGCAACATCAGCGAAACGCTTTCCATTCACCTATTTTTTCATTCTAGGAAACAAAGAAAGTAGCACGGGGCAAGGTCGGGAGAGTATGAGGGTTGAGGAATAGGGGTCATGCCATTTTTGGTCCGAAATTGTCGTAGAGACAGGGCTGTGTGAGCAGGGGCATTGCCACGATGGAAAAACCAGTCACCCGACCGCCACAAATCTGGCCGCTTCCACCGCACACCGTTGCCCAATCTTTTCAAAACATCCAAGTAGAAAGCCTGGCTAACTATCTGACCCTGCGGAACAAATTCTCAATGGACGACTCCTCTCACGTCGAAAAAACAAATCAGCATTGTTTTGAGGTTTGGCTTCACCTGACGAGCTTTCTTGAGGCGAGGTGAATTTGAAGTTTTCCATTGGCATGATTGTTGCTTTGATTCAGGATTCGATTCAGGAACACTTGAGTTGTCCCCATAGCATCGTCCTTGTACGTCTTTCTTAATATTTCAAGAGTTTCCATTCAACTTTTTCAAAATCAGAATTTCACTGGCGCACGCTGTTCACGAAAATCAGACATTGCAAAAACGACATTCACACAAAACAGTCGTCACTCTAAAACTCTGCCTAAACTAGTCTTACCTCCTTCAACGACGGCACTCGGTTTACTGACTCTGGAATGTTAGTTCTATGCGCTCCTAGTGGCCAAACGCGGTACGACAGAAGCTTTGCCGACCAAAAAATTTCGTCCGGTTTCTTTTGGGTACCCCCTCGTAGCTATCGGTCCAAACAGTGTTTGTGTGTATCACCTGTTCTCGCAATAAAGTTTCTGTTATAAAAACAAAATGTTTTGTTCAGTGTACGGCTGCCAAACGGACTAGCATTAGACAGCACTGAAAGCACAGTCATCTTGTAAGCTATTAGTGTTGCCTCTGCAGTGGCATCATGCAGCTTTCGTCGCAATGACCACAGCTTTCGCATGGCCTTATTGCAAACGTAGTCAACGTGCGTTGTCCAGTTTAGGCCTCATTGGTTACTTGAGTTAATGCTGTACCATTGATACTGTGCGTGCAGATAAGGGGTCTTTTTGCGTGTAAAGCGCATAAAAAATGTTTTCGAGGCATTCAGTTCCATTTGCCACTCGTCGCACCAGAGACTAATTTTCTCCAATTGGTTGCTAAGTTCTTGCTGGTCAGAAGAGGGATATATTTTTGAATACACAATGGTGTCATCTGTATGATGTTATCTGATATATATATTGCCACCTAGCATTGCCAGGTGGCGCACAGCTGCTGACGACGAAGAAGTAGGGCTCGCGCCGTGTGGAGTCTGTCGCCGTGGCCTTGTCTGTCTTCGCACTTGTTATTAAAGCCCCCGTCGTCAACAAGTACGTTACAGTCTGGTGGAGTGTGCCGGGTACCCGTGAGCCCATGCAAGAGACCCCTCCAGGAAGCCGTCGCGCCAGCCCTGTACCACTTGACACCCCGGTACATCGCTACAGTCGGAGGATCTAGGGACTGCCTTCGGAGGTAGGACTAGTCGAGAGCGGCGCCATGGAGACAGCCACTCCTCTTCCTCTGCAAACTGCCGCTGCCGCGCCATCCCACTACACCTTGCAGACTCCGCGGATTCCCAAGACGTTCCGTGGGGAACTTTTTGAGGATGTGGAGGACTGGCTCCTTCATTTTGAGCGCGTAGCTGCGTTTAACCAATGGGACGACGCAGCCAAACTCCGGAACGTTTACTTCAGCCTCGAGGATGGCGCTCGCACCTGGTTTGAAAACCGAGAGGACGTTTTAATCACGTGGCATGAGTTCCGCCGTCGAGTTCTGGAGGCCTACACAAGCGTGGATCGTCGTGAACGAGCTGAGCGTGCGCTACAATCTCGCATCCAGCTGCCGAACGAAAGTGTCCAGATGTACGTCGAGGACATGACACGCCTCTTCAGAAGAGCTGACCCGGCCATGCCGGAGGAAAAGAAACTCCGGCATTTGATGCGTGGCGTCAAAGAGCAGCTTTTCGCAGGCCTCGTGCGCAGCCCACCATCAACCGTTGCTGCATTCCTTACAGAGGCCACAACGATGGAAAAGGTGCTGCAACAACGTTCTGCGACCTACGACCGGCCCGTGCATGCTGCTGCTGTCACCGCATCGTTTGCTACCTCCGGGAGCCACCCTGACGATCTGCGTGAACTGATTCGCACCATCGTGCGTGAAGAGGTCCTGAAATTTTGCAGCCCTTCGCAGCCAGCGCTAGGTTCGATTTCTGCTCTTGTTCGCGAGGAGGTGCAGCAGGCGTTCAGGGCTCCTGCTGTCGAAACACCTCCTCTACCAGGAGACTGCCACCGCCCCACCTATGCTGAAATTGCGAGGCGCCCGGCTGCGGTTTCGCCGCCACCATTTCCGGTAACGCCTCCTGAGCCGCGGTCCTCAGTTCCACCAGTGCAGTATTTCGACGATCGCCGAGCGCCCTTGCGGAAGGCCGATATCTGGCGCACACCTGATAACCGGCCACTCTGCTTTCACTGCGGAGAACCAGGACATCTCTACCGTAACTGCTCTTATCGGCGCCTCGGTCTGCAGGGCTTTCGAGCCGATTCGCCCAGACCCCGGTTTGGCCATCGGCCCCCTGCCATTGAAGTCTTCCTAGCGGAACAGCGAATTTCAGCCCGCACGCCGCATATCCGCGCTCATCGTCTCCGAGGCGCTCTTCCCCGAACCCCCACAGCCCCTCGCGAGCAGCACAGGGTCGCTCGCCCAGCCCTCGCCGGGAAAACTGAGACCAGCGACCTTCGGTGGCGAGGTCGCTGGGAGTCGCTGCGCTGAAGACCTCCCGTCGCCGCCGCTACGTTCCGACCGTGAACAGATGGCACCGTCATCCGACCTAGACAGCCCAGTTTCTTTGGACATACCTGTTCTTCTCGACGGTCACAGAGTCACACCGGGGCCGACTATTCAATTATGAGTGATAAATTGGCGACTCTTCTGAAAAAAGTGCTTACTCCATGTTCTGTGGTGCATCTTCGTACAGCCGGTGGTCATCTCGTTACCCCAAAGGGCATTTGCACGGCTCGCGTTCAGATTCACGGATCTACGTTCGTCATCAGTTGTGTAGTTCTGTGCAATTGCTCCCGCGATCTCATTATCGGCATTGACTTTCTGCGGGAGTATGGTGCTGTTATCGACCTCCGGCAACGAATCATCACCTTTTCGACCAGTCAAGCCACCCACCTCGCCGACTCTTGCCACCGCAGTGCCGCCCTTCGTGTTTCTGCTGACAGTGTCACGTTGCCGCCACGGATCAGTGTTTTGGTTGAAGTCACCTGCAACGACTTGCATGACGCAGAAGCAGTCGCCGAGGCTAACTGTTCACTCCTGCTTACTCAAGGCATCTGTGCCGCTCGCAGTCTACTGAAGCTTCGTGGTGGCCGGTCTGCGGTCCTGGTCACTAACTTTTGTAATGAATACCGACACCTTTTTCAAGGAACCGCTATTGCTTCTGCCGAACCTGTTGTCGATACTCCTGTTTGTTTTGCGTCCGCGGCAGCCGGCACTGACGAGCCCTCCCTTGGAAACGTCGACATAAACTGCCACCTGCCTCGGGAACAACGACTGGCTTTGGAGCAGCTGCTTAAGGAATACAAGCCGTGCTTCGCTTCTTGCTCGAAGGTTCGTCAAACACCCATCACGCAGCACCGCATCATCACCTATGACGACGCTTGCCCTATACGACAGCAGCCTTACCGTGTTTCTGCTAAAGAACGGGCCGTTATTCAAACCCAGGTTCAGGAAATGCTTGATGATGGCGTTGTTCAACCTTCCCAAAGCCCGTGGTCTTCGCCTGTCGTCCTCGTTAGGAAGAAGGACGGCACTCTCCGGTTTTGTGTCGACTATCGCAAACTGAACAGTGTGACCAAAAAGGACGTCTACCTGTTGCCGCGCATTGACGATTCGCTGGATATATTACGGCGCGCTAAGTACTTCTCATCTATTGACTTGAAGAGCGGCTATTGGCAAATTGAAGTAGATGAACGGGACCGCGAAAAAATCGCTTTTGTGACTCCAGATGGCCTCTATGAATTCAAAGTGCTTCCTTTCGGTTTGTGCTCCGCCCCGGCTACGTTTCAAAGGATGATGGACACCGTTCTCACAGACCTCAAGTGGCAAAGCTGTCTTGTCTACTTGGACGACGTCGTCGTTTTTTCGGAAACGTTTGATCAACATCTCCAGCGCCTGCGGGCTGTCCTCGACGCTCTCCGCTCGGCTGACCTTACCCTGAAGCCCCAGAAGTGTCATTTCGGTTACGAAGAGCTCAAATTTCTGGGCCACGTTGTGAGCGCTGAGGGAGTGAGGCCGGACCCCGAAAAGACTGCCGCTGTCGCGCGGTTTCCCGTTCCAACCGACAAGAAAGCTGTCCAGCGCTTCCTGGGTCTCTGTGCGTACTATCGGCGCTTTATTGCGGACTTTTCCACGATTGCCGAGCCGTTGACGCGTCTCACCAGGAATACCACCTCCTTTGTCTGGACCTCTGAGCAACAGACCGCTTTCTCTACGCTCCGCCAGCGGCTTCAAACACTTCCCGTTCTTGCGCACTTCGACGAAGATGCCGATACCGAGGTCCACACCGACGCCAGTAACATCGGTCTTGGCGCTGTCCTTGTTCAATACCAAGACGGCCTTGAGAGGGTTATCGCCTATGCTAGCCGTACTCTCTCCCGCGCCGAGAGCAATTACTCCACGTCTGAAAAAGAATGTCTTGCGGTCGTGTGGGCCACCATGAAGTTCCGCCCTTATCTATACGGCCGCCCATTCAAAGTCGTAACCGATCACCACTGCCTATGCTGGCTGGCAAATTTGCGAGACCCATCTGGACGCCTGGCACGCTGGAGCTTACGGCTCCAGGAATTTGACATCACTATTGTGTACAAGTCCGGCCGCAGACACGAAGACGCCGACACACTGTCGCGTGCACCAGTTGATATTGGCGACGCAGCGCCCGATGACGACAGCGGCTTCCTTGGTACGCTCACCGCCTCCGACCTACTGACCCGGCAGAGGGCGGACTCGGAACTTCGCCCTCTCATTGACGCCCTTGAAGGTACCGATACGGCTATACCTCGCCACTTCTCTCGACGTCTTGGCTCCTTCTGTTTGCGCCAAGGCCTCTTGTACAAGAAGAACTCGAGAGGCAACGATAGACCTTACCTTCTGGTCATTCCAGCTGATCTCCGAGCTGATGTTCTTTTCGCCTGCCACGATGAGCCCACATCTGGCCACTTGGGCTTTTCACGTACGCTCGCCAGAGTGCGGAACATGTACTACTGGCCTGGACTTCCTGCTGATGTCAAACGCTACGTTAAAAGCTGCCGAGAATGCCAGCGCCGGAAAACGCCACCACTTAAGCTGGCGGGTTTTCTCAAGCCCGTTACAGCCCCTCGCGCTCCGTTCGACCAGATCGGCATGGACCTCCTCGGCCCTTTCCCTTTGTCGCAGGCCGGCAATAAGTGGATCATAGTTGCTACCGACTATTTGACTCGCTACGCCGAGACCAAGGCGATCCCTCGTGGCACAGCTTCCGAAGTCGCGGAGTTTTTCATGCACAACATCGTCTTGCGACACGGCGCCCCATCGCACGTCATTACAGACAGAGGGACGGCGTTTACAGCGCAGCTAATCGACCACATCTTTCGGCTGAGCTGCACAACGCACCGCAAGAGCACGGCCTACCATCCGCAGAGCAATGGCTTGACCGAACGATTGAACAGGACCCTTTCGGACATGTTGTCCATGTACGTAGATGTCCAGCACAAAACTTGGGATGAGGTCCTGCCGTATGTCACCTTCGCCTATAACACCGCCCTGCAGGAAACTACGCGCTTTACACCGTTCCGCCTTGTGTACGGACGTGAAGTTCAGAGCATGCTTGATGCCATGCTCCCGTGCCCAGAGGATGACCAACTCGACCCAGACGCTGAACAATTTGCCCAACGTGCTGAAGAAGCCCGTCAGCTGGCCCGCGTGCACATCGGGCAACAGCAGAGCACCGATGCGCGCCGTTACAACCTTCGCCACCGACAGGTTGACTACAAACCCGGTGACCAAGTCTGGGTATGGACTCCTGTCCGTCGCCAAGGCTTGTGCGAGAAACTGCTCTGCCGCTATACAGAGTGATCCAGCGTGTGAGTGACGTAAACTATGAAGTGGTTCCGGACGGTGTTGCGCAACCCCGACGCCGACAGCCCAGCTCTGACATTGTGCACGTTGTACGGCTTAAACCGTCCTATACTCGGTGACGCAGACGTGTTGATGTCTTGGAACGCTTCAGTTGCGGAACTTTGCTCGTGTTTTGTTTATTTTTTGTTACGTCGAGAGCGCTCTATTTTTTTTTTCATAAGGGAAGAATAATGCCACCTAGCATTGCCAGGTGGCGCACAGCTGCTGACGACGAAGAAGTAGGGCTCGCGCCGTGTGGAGTCTGTCGCCGTGGCCTTGTCTGCCTTCGCACTTGTTATTAAAGCCCCCGTATCATACCGGTACTCACCTATGGGGCAGAAACGTGGAGGCTAACAAAGAGGGTTCAGCTTAAATTAAAAACAACGCAGCGAGCTATGGAAAGGAAAATGATAGGTGTAACGTTAAGAGATCGGAAGAGGGCGGAGTGGGTGAGGAAACAAACGCGGGTTAATGACATCTTAGTTGAAATCAAGAGGAAAAAATGGGCTTGGGCGGGGCATGTAATGCGAAGCAAGATAACCGCTGGTCCTTAAGGGTAACAGAGTGGATTCCAAGAGAAAGCAAACGTAGCAGGGGACGGCAGAAAGTTAGGTGGGCGGATGAGATTAACAAGTTTGCGGGGATACAGTGGCGGCAACTGACAAAGGACAGGGTTAATTGGAGAGACATGGGAGAGGCCTTTTCCCTGCAGTGGGCGTAGTCAGGCTGATGATATATATGCCTGTACATTTAAACGTTTTTATATCTCTAAGATTTTGTTTCGAAACTCCTGTTTCTTCTAGGCAAACGCGAAGCAGTTTAATTATTTTATTGCATGTGAGTAAGTAAAGTTGTGCCGGTGGTGTTGGTCCGGTGGTTTGAAGCAATTGGCTGCACCGCTCGAAGGGCTTCTCGATGAAGTGACTTCCAGGCGAATCGATTTAGGGAGAAACGAATAACTTTTATACAGGCTATTTACAGGTGTGTACAAGAATCAGTACGGCCAAACTATCCGCGGCCGGCCTAGCCGACCGCCTGCACAGAGGCGAGGGACACCACTTCCCAGCAGTCAAACTGGCGCGCCTTGCACCAGCTCTCAACGGCCGCTACCTCCGCGCTCGGCCCACGGTGTAAGAATGGCTCGGCCCGACCGAGCGCCTGCCAGCTAGGAGTAGCTAGAGACAAAAGCCCTCGGGTGCGGTTCTCTTCATGAGTTCACCCCGATCCCGCGCCCCTTTCCACACGCAAAATTGAACTGTGTTACCGCTTCCCGCCTGACATCAGTTTTAACGAATGGGAAAGCTCAGAACTGATGTCAGGGTTTCTCCCTCACCCCGAAATTCCTCCCTACGTGGTTGCGCAATCCTCCGCCAAGTGGACCGGATGCGCGCTAGACGTCTGGGGCCAACGGACACTTTCGGTTCCTAACCGTGCTGGCCTAGTATACCGCACGTCGCGTAACGCGACGAAACCGAGACCGTTCTCGCTTGTTTATGGCCGGCGGCTTCTCCCCCCGGGAGATAGGATTCCGGGAAGATGGGGGACAGGAGCCCAAGGTCGATGTCGGCAGAGAGCCCCGCCGTCTGGAGTGGCAAGGGAAAACGCATGAACGAACGGGGAGACCAACCGAAGAGCATGGGCGTTCGAGCCGCTCCTCCCCTTCCAACGGCACGCACTAAAACAAAACAAAACGAAACAAAACGGGACGCGCAGCCGAAGCCACTGCCCTCTCGCGGAATGTTCGTAACACATGTACAAAAAGAGGCGGCAGCGTGCCGAACCCTACAGAGTAATTATATAAGTATTGTCTATTTTAGAATCAATATTCCATTAGGTGTATGGCGAAACCAAATTGTCTTTATTTTTCTGAATAGTTTTCCTCTGGAAGAAGGCTACGAAACAGACATTTAGAGCTTACGGGCAGAATTAACATGATAAGTGGTTCTCTCTTCCAACCTCTATGTATACCCTGTAATATTAAAGACACTTGTACACTTAATCGTTTCAGGTCTCTAAAATTTTGTTTCGAAACTCATTTCTCTTTCTGCCTTGCAAATTCGAAGCCGTTTAATTATGTAAGTGAATGTACATATATACAGAATTTTCTTTGTGCCCTTTTTCTTTTTTGACATAACTGTTCAGTAAGTCTGATGGAGCAGCAAAATTTTCGTTTTTCGCTATACCTTCGTGAGGACGAATGAGAGAAAAGTGACAATTAGTACTTAAGTGCAGAAATAACATGATAATTCGTTCTAGTTTGCAAGTTGGCTATACCCTTTAATTAAAACCATACCTCTGCATTCAAACGTTCCTGATCTCTAACAGCTTGTTTCGAGAGTCCTGCTTGTTTCCTCCTGGCAAAGCCAAAGCCGCCTAATTGTGTAAGTCTGTCGTCACTCTGAAAGCGAATTTCCTGGTTTTCCCAGGTAACAGCTGTTGGAACGCAACCATCTCCTGCATCTTTGAAAACTGCCTGCTTGAAAACCTTGATAGACTAGTACTCACTCACTTGCTCTTTATGCTGTAGCATCCCGTTTGCCCAACTCCTCTGCCGAGCGCCTTAAATCAGCCAACACGGCGCTGCAGGTCGGTGAACCGGGCACCAACGCAGCCCGCCCGGTCCAAACCAATAGCTTGCATAAACATGACGACTGCTTCTATAGCTACCAGGCAGAGCTGTCTGACTCTACCGAACTCGCTTTAATGTAGCTGTAGAAGAAATGACCAAGACCTTAATTCTCTATAGCAGCACAGCGACAGACGCTTGTTCATACAGTGAACAGCTGTGGCGCTTTGCTAAGATCTGTGGCAGCAGTACCGCCTTTCGTGTTTACATCAACAGCTTTAGTAATACTCATAGTTGCCGTTAAGAGGCATCGTACACTGCAGCGCAGAGTCTGTGGACAGCTTTCAGTGCACACGCTATGGCTCTTCAGGTTGTTGTGCCCAGGTTGCGTGTATGGTGCCGTGCCAGGAACGAGATGGTAGGGGACGGAATAGAGTGTGCAGGAGAGCGCTGAAGAGACTGCAGTTTAGTTTGCATATTTACAGCTCCCAAAGAACCATACGAAAGCCTGCCATTGGGCTGGTTTTATACGGTCTGTGGTCCCTAGCTCCCTAGCTGGGGAATGCATTTGCTTGATCAGTGTCTATTTCGCTGGACGCACGTGATGTCTGGGTGGTGCGCACACAGCAGGAGGCGTCAGTGGGGCCCCCTAGCATAAATTCTGGTGGCGATGACGATAGACCACCGTGAGCAAGCACTTCAGGCCGCAACAGAGTTTCACCACCAGATAATGTCGGCCCCACCGACAGAGGGCGCTGACTACGGTCAACTTGAAGCATCCCTCTCAGAAAGGTCACCGGCTGCAAAGAGGTCGTCGGCTTCTGCTCGCAGCGGTAGTGGGAAAAGGTGGTTTCCTTCCCTCTGACAGCGCTGTTCTCAGTACAGGGAGGATTGGAGCCTTTGTTTCCCCTGCCGCCGTCCGACTGACGCCCTCTTGCGCTGTTGTGAGCGGCCCGTCGAAGTGGCTTGCAGGCGAAGTGGAGATGAATCCCTTCCTTGCCGAGACTAAAGACAGACAACGACGCTACCGCCGCTGGTTGTCGCTGCTGTTTCCGGCGCCTACTCGTCCCGAGGATTACGGCTTTGTTTACAGTTCATGATTCCCGCGTGCTTTGGCCTGCGACGCTATTGTAAGATTAAAACAAGGTCATTTTGAAAGTGTACGTGTTAGGCAACTTATTAACTCATCTCTGCGCATCCAAGCTAGAACTGCAAAAGAAACGGCAAGAATCGCCACCTTGGGAGTTCCCAGGAGCACAGGCCTGTGCTGCAGACAGAGCTTTTCGCACTGCATTCTCCAGATTCTGCTGCAGCCCTCGTAAGGTGCTAAAGAGGCACGTGAACACCCTCAAAAACAGCTACCTGTACAGCCTTTGTCAAAAGTAATCATGCTGCATGGTTTGCTTCTCATTCGTGTAACAGAGCCCTCACGGCTTCTATAAAGATAAAAAAGTTCTTTGCAGGTGAGAGCAGGGGTTCTTACCATACAGAGGTTGAGAGCTTGAGGGCTGGCATAATAACTTTAATATACGACTGAGAAGAAAAACGTGCAGCCTGGTTACTTTTGACAAAGACTTTACGTTGCCATTCTACACGCTTCACATCTGTGGGCCCGGGCCGCCGTGCATAGCTCTATGAGCAGGCATGAACAGTCCTACTGAGCCGCATTTGTGGTGCTGGGCGTTGAAATATCTTGGGCTGGGCGCTTACATAAAGTAGTGTCGTCTACAGGCCAAAAAATAGGCCATTGCAAGGTCGCTTAAATGTTTCTCTTTTTGCAGACAACCGAGAGTTGTCATTCCGTCTTACTCAAAGTCTGCACTACAGCGCCTGCGACGCGGCACACGCGATGAAACATTTAGCCTGTGTGTTCTCACCTGGTGAATAACCTACACTTG
This sequence comes from Amblyomma mixtum, assembly GCF_055824585.1. Classification (NCBI taxonomy): domain Eukaryota; kingdom Metazoa; phylum Arthropoda; class Arachnida; order Ixodida; family Ixodidae; genus Amblyomma; species Amblyomma mixtum. The sequence continues at coordinate 130,192,076 of NC_143019.1, forward strand.
AAAGGATTCTAAATTTGCTTCCAGTGGCTACCATCTCACCTTGGAGTCGCTGGAAACTCGGCGGCAGAACGTCTTGCTAAAGAAACCTGGTCTTGTCCATCTTTAGTGGCTGTGCCAAAGGACGAGAACTTCATTAGGCAGCTTGTGGTGGATCACGTTTCTGAACATCGGTCACTTTTGCACCTCCCTTGTGTTACCAGAGGCTTGTCATGCTGCAGAGCCACTCCCTTGTATCAAGTGCTCATAAACTCTGCCTATACGCCGGTGTGGTTGCACAAGATTCACCGCACCACTTCACCTATTTGTGTGATCTTTGATGTTCTGGGTGATGTGAACCATTTCGGTTTAGTGTGCCCGCGTTTTTGTGCCGAGCGTGAGACACTCCTGGAAACTTTTACGAGACTAAACGTTCCCATGGACAACATTTCATGCATCGGGTACACTGATGGCTCCCGAACTGAACGACGATTAGTGTCACGATCACTAAAGTTTTTAGGGGACACTGGCCTTATGGTTCAGTGGCCGGGACGCAATCTCTTAAATCAGTGACTCAGGCAGAGAAATCGCCGACAGGCCTCTGTAAGGCTAATTCCGCTTGTATATTTACAACACCGCCCAATATTCATAGAGAAATCAGTACTTTCTTGCGAGCGCGAGATCATATATACCTTGATGTACTCGATGAAGATGGTCTTTCGGTGCGTGCACAAAAGCAGCTCGCGGCGGGCCAACGCTTCTTCCAGGCGGCTCAGGTCGCTGAGCCATGGTTCGAACACGGCGACGCTCATAATGGCCACCAGGCGGGCGCTGTACAGCGTGGTGAGCACCAGCACGAACAGCCACCAGGGTCCCAGGAAGACGCGGTAGCCGGCGCTCGCGTGCTCCTCCTCCCACGGGTCTGGAGGGTAGAAGGATGGTTGTCATTACAAACACCGCAGAATACGATGCACTAGAGAATATGATGGTGTAGGGGGCACTGTGTGTTGCGGGGATTTACCGTCTGAAAGCTGCATATGTGTTACGAGAGGCTCCTTAGTGGTGCCCTTCGGAACAATTCCGATTGCATGGGTTCTTTACTGTGCACACTCTTCGCACAACACACGAACGCCCTTTCTCTTCACCTCCGCCAAATTCTGGACACCGTTACCGAGATCACATCCTGCGTTCTTCTCCCTAGCCGCCGAATTTAAGCCACTGCTCTAGGCCGCTATAGCACAATAGGAGCATTGGGCATGTTTAGTCTATCGCGCTCTGTGTTTTTCCCCGCAGTGTATTAAAGCCCTATGTGTATGTATGTGTATGTGGCCCTATGTCTGCCTCCATCGGGCAGGGAACAGCGCAGAAGGCCCGTGCATGGGGAAAGGAATAACAGGATAGGAGAGAGGAGGGGGGTCGTCGAGGGCGACGAAAGAAAAGGGGTTGAACTAGGGCACCAGATTCTCGAGCTGTTTCACAACAAGAAACGAAGATTAGCTCATGATGAAAAACTGTAGCGCTCGAGACGAGGACACAACGAAGACGACAACACATGCGCTATCGCATGTGTTGTCGTCTTCGTTGTGTCCTCGTCTCGAGCGCTACAGTTTTTCATCATGAGCAACCAACCCGCCCAAACATCCACCCTGAAGATTAGCTGCTTCTGCGAAGGTCAGCAGAAGTTTTAGCGCTTAGCAAAGACATTTGTCGGGGCTACGCAGGAACGTAATTTCCTTCAGAGAGGCGCTGTGAATCCTTAGTTTATTTTACTCTTCGAATAGGGCGCAGCGTTCACGGCATAGCACTAACAATTGCACATGTGTTGAAGTGTTTTAGTGAGTCCACCGCGCGAAGAACGTGTACGGCGCATTACGAAGGTGACATAACACATATCCGATGCGTGCGCGGAGGAGGAGGATGCAGAGAGAGGTGCCCGGAAGCCATGCGAGGGTGGGGATGGTAAAGCACAACGAGTTTACGCACGCACGTGTTTACGCAAGTATACAACAGCTGTATCTTACCGGTACTCACTTATGGGGCAGAAACGTGGAGGCTAACAAAGAGGGTTCAGCTTAAGTTAAGGACAACGCAGCGAGCTATGGAAAGAAAAGTGATAGGTGTAATGTTAAGAGATCGGAAGAGGGCGGAGTGGGGGAGGGAACAAACGCTCGTTAATGACATCCTAGTTGAAATCAATAGGAAGAAGTGGGCTTGGGCAGGGCATGTAATGCGAAGGCAAGGTAACCGCTGGTGCTTGACGGTACAGGAGTGGATTCCAAGAGAAGGCAAGCGTAGCACGGGGCGGCAGAAAGTTAGGAGGGCGGATGAGTTTGTAGCGACACGCGCGGCCGGCAGTCCCTTACAAAAATGGATTTTGAATATCTGATATCGTTATGATATAATCGTGGTGAGTCATCAGAAATTAATCACAAAGGCCGCATATGTTGTGTTTCCACATCAGCCCGACATCATAAATTGTTAATGAGTTTTTGCATTAACTTTCTGGACGAGATTGACATCATAAATGCTTGGTTAATTTTTGCCTTAACTTTTAGGGACCGAAGTGACAACATAAATTCTTGATGTGCTTTTGCGTGAACTTTCCTGATGAAAAAAAAGGTAGTTTTTCTGATGCGTGAAGACATCAGAGCAGTATCTTTTTCAAGCATCGCCCGGGGCTCTCTTTTAAATTTATCGTGGAGCAATGATGCACATCAACTAACAGAACTTTGTAGTTAAATCTCTTCATTTGTAACTGCCGGAAATTCGTATATGATGCCAATATTATCCTACAAAACTCAACTTATTGACAGCTCCTAACTAGCACTTCTTAGGGGGCGTTTTATTGGCACTATATAATCATCAGCCAGCGCTATGAAGTACAGAAAGGTGAGTGTACCGTACATTGCCTGAATTTTAATTAGACGAAGCCAGATTCGCAGACCGCCTGGCGGCTTGGGGCGTGGCCCCCTCCGACCGATGTCCGCAGTGTGGCCTTGTTGAAACCTTGCCGCACGCACTCTTTGAGTGTTCTGTCGCCAGGACATTTTGGGTTCTCATGTCTAGAATGTTTGGAGCGACCCTCGGCCCCAACTCCAGGTTTCGCGACCCTTTCGTACGCATGCTTCTTTGCGTCGGGGCATTCGTGCTGTGGCGCCAGAGAGGTGTGGCGGCTCTGCAGGGACGACCACGGAGAGCCATGTACCCTATGTTACAGCGGGTACGTGCGCGCATGTTCGCCCAGGCGTGTGTGGACCTCGTGTCGCTGGAGGTGCACCAGTTCCTTCGGCGCTGGTCCACCCGCTTCATCGTCGCGGGCAGGGGCCGTGTGTCGGTGCGGCTCCTGCCATATTAAGTACGTGGCGCGCCTGTGTGGTACGCGTGTTTCGTACACGATGTTCGCTCGTTATGTTCGTGCCCGAAGTTTGTGCGCGAGGTGTGTGTGCGTTGTTCGCGCGTTATATTTGTGCGCGGGTATTTGTGCGCGGTATTTCCATCCGGCGTGCTTCCCCCGCGCGTATGGACCCCTGAACTTTCTTGTACATCTCGTGGTTTTGGACTCTTTTTAAGTTCCCTGCGTGTGTGTGTGTGTGCACCGGGCGACATCAGTCGCCGCAATGTTTGTTTGTTTTTGTAGAGGTACCGATGTCCCTTTTTGGTCCTGGGTTCAATAAACTTCTCTTTAAAGCCAGATTCATGCTGGCTGACCACGAGTCGTATGTACATAGCGTTTAATGTGTTTTGTTGATTGTTTGTTTTGTCCAATTTTCTTTGCAAAAGCCAGGCAATAAATAAAAAAAAAGGTGAGTGTACCGGTGTGGAATGCACTTCCATAGTTTATAATGCCCTTTTCTCTTGATCTTGTTACTTGCTCCTTTCAAAGAGTTGGTGGAACCTGTTTGCAGCAATGATTGGCAAATTACGGTCCTGGGCTGTTCCACGTTTCGGCGAAAGTGGCACATAGGATGGTCTAGTGCATGTTTACATTACACGTACGACTGCTTCACCGTAGCGGATTCTGTGTGATGTTAAAGAGCCGGTAAAAAATTGAATTCGCAACTTTTTTCTTTTTTTTTTCGGTGGGGAAGGGGGGGTGGGGGGGCAGGACACTGGTTTCAATGCATCATAAACCAATCAGAAATGCATCATGAATTCAGCATGCCTGCAAAATAAATTCACGAGAATCTCAACAGATAAACACACATCACGTCTTAATCAGAAAATCGGTGGCCAGTTTTCATCACCATTGCATCAGAAACTCAACTCAGAAGTCATCAGAAATACCTGATGAGTATGATGTCTGAAATCATTGACTTTTTATCAGACACTCATCACAGATTTTTGTAAGGGGTGGCGGAATACCGAAAAGGACGGAGTGGCTGGCACGCGCTAGGAAGAACGCTTGTACCTCCGCCTCAACCGGACGCTGCCGCCGCTGCCCGGCCTTTCTTCTTTCAGGCAGCCCTCACATAAACGTAGAAGCGGTCGCCTCCTGGGCGACCTCCACATCGACCTCTGCAATATTAAGAAGTTTGCGGTGATACGGTGGCCGCCGCTGGAAAAGGACAGTGCTAACTACAGCGACATCATCATCAGCCTGACTACACCCACTCCAGGGCAAAGGCCTCTCCCATGTCTCTCCAATTAACCCTGTCCTTTGCTAGTTGCCGCCACTGTATCCCCGCAAACTTCTTAATCTCATCCGCCCACCTAACTTTCTGCCGTCCCCTGCTACGTTTGCTTTCTCTTGGAATCCACTCCGTTGCCCTTAAGGACCAGCGGTTATCTTGCCTTCGCATTACATGCCCTGCCCAAGCCCACTTCTTCCTCTTGATTTCAACTAGGATGTCATTAACCCGCGTTTGTTCCCTCACCCACTCCGCCCTCTTCCGATCTCTTAACGTTACACCTATCATTTTCCTTTCCATAGCTCGCTGCGTTGTTCTTAACTTAAGCTGAACCCTCTTTGTTAGCCTCCACGTTTCTGCCCCATAGGTGAGTACCGGTAGGATACAGCTGTTATATACTTTTCTCTTCATGGATATTGGTAAGCTACCATTCATGACCTGAGAGAACCTGCCATACGCGCTCCACCCCATTCTTATTCTTCTAGTTATTTCCCTCTCATGATCCGGATATGCGGTCACTACCTGCCCTAAGTAGACATATTCTCTTACTACTTCTAGCACCTCGCTACCAATTGCGAACTGCTGTTCCCTTGCAAGGCTCTTGAACATTACTTTGGTTTTCTGCATGTTAATTCTTAGCCCCACCGTTTTACTCTGCCTGTCTAGCTGATTGATCATGCTTTGCAGTTCTTGTCCTGAGTGGCTTAGCAAGGCAATGTCATCAGCGAATCGCAAATTACTCAGGTATTCTCCATTAACTCTTATCCCCAACTCTTCCCATTGCAGTCCCCGGAATACCTCCTGTAAGCAGGCAGTGAAGAGCATTGGCGAGATCGTGTCTCCCTGCCTGACACCTTTCCGTATTGGAATTTTATTTGTGACTTTATGGAGAACTATAGTAGTTGTGCAATCGTTATAAATATCTTCCAATATTTTCACATAGCACTCTTCCACACCCTGATTCCGCAATGCCTGCATGACAGCTGAGGTCTCCACTGAGTCGAATGCTTTCTCGTAATCAATGAAGGCTATATATAGGGGTTGGTTATATTCTGCGCATTTCTCTATCACCTGATTGATAGTGTGAATGTGGTCTATTGTCGAGTATCCTTTAAGAAAGCCTGCCTGATCATTTGGTTGACTAAAGTCCAAGGTTGTCCTGATTCTATTAGCGATTACCTTAGTAAATACCTTGTAGGCAACGGACAATAAGCTGATCGGTCTGTAATTCTTCAAGTCCTTGACGTCTCCTTTCTTATGAATTAAGATAATGTTAGCGTTCTTCCAAGCTTCTGGTACTCTCGAGGTCACAAGGCATTGCGTATACAGGGTGGCTAGTTTTTGTAGCACAATCTCTCCTCCGTCCTTCAGCAAATCTGCTGTTACCTGATCCCCACCAGCTGCTTTCCCTCTTTGCATTGCTCCCAAGGCTTTCTTTACTTCCTCCTTCGTTACTGGCGGGATGTCCCATTGCTGTGCTCGACTGCCTCCGTCAGTAACTTGATGATTACATTCGCTACTGTATAGATTTGTGTAGAACTCTTCGGCTAATTCAACTCTCTTATCCATATTGCTGATGACATTGCCCTGTTTGTCTTTTAGCGCATACGTCTGGTTTTTACCTATGCCCAGTTTTCTCCTCACTGATTTTAGGCTACCTCCATTCCTTAGAGCATGCTCGATTTTCTCCATGTTAAACTTTCTTATGTCGGCTACCTTGCGCTTATTTATTAACTTAGATAGCTCTGCTAGTTCTATCCTGTCTGTGGAGTTAGACGTCCACATGCTTTGACGTTTCTTAATCAGATCTTTAGTCTCCTGAGATAGCTTGTTGGTATCCTGTCGAACCATCCTACCACCTACTTCTGCGGCGCACTCTGTAACGATAGCTGTAAGATTATCATTCATTGTTTCAACACTACGGTCGTCTTCTTCAGTTAAAGCGGAAAATCTGTTTTGCAGCGACATTCTGAATTCCTCTACCTTCCCTTTTAATGCTAACTCGTTAATAGCCTTTCGATTCACCAGTTTCCTCCGTTCCCTCTTCAAATCTAAGCTAATACGAGACCTTACCATTCTGTGGTCGCTGCAACGGACCTTACCGAGGACATCCACATCCTCTACGATGCCAGGGTGTGCACACAGTATGAAGTCTATTTCATTTTTAGTCTCACCATTGGGGCTCTTCCACGTCCACTTCCTGTTTGCTCGTTTGCGGAAGAAGGTATTCGTAATCCGTAAATTATTTCTATCTGCGAACTCTACTAATAACTCTCCCCTACTGTTCCTAGAACCTATGCCATAGTCACCTACCGCCTTGTCTCCGCGCCTGCTTTTTACCTACCTTTGCATTAAAGTCGCCCATCAGTACAGTGTACTGTGATTTTACTTTGGTCATTGCCGATTCCACATCCTCATAGAAGCTTTCAACTATCTGGTCATCATGGCTTGATGTAGGCGCGTAGGCCTGCACCACCTTCAGCTTGTACCTCTTATTAAGCCTAATTACGATAGCTGCCACTCTCTCGTTAATACTGTAAAACTCCTCGGTGTTGCCAGCTATATCCTGATTTATGAGAAATCCCACACCTAGTTCTCGCCTATCTGCTAACCGACGATAGCACACTACATGCCCGCCCTTTAGTACTGTATACGCCTCATCTGTCCTCCTAACCTCACTAAGACCTATGACATCCCATTTAATACTAGCTAATTCCTCCAGCAGCACTGCTAAGCTAGCCTCACTTGATAAGGTTCTTGCGTTAAACGTTGCCAGGTTCAGTTTCCAATGGCGGCCTGTCCGGAGCCAGAGATTCTTAGCACCCTCCGCTGCGTCACAGATCTGACCGCCGCCTTGGTCAATTGCTCCGCAGCTGCTGGGGACTGAGGGCCGAGGGTTAATTGGTTTGCTCATAGAAGGTTGTGGCCAAGTACTACACCAGGGTGGCCAAATCCTGTTCTGATGAGGAAGTGCCTCTTTTTTTTCCTCTTTTGTAATTGGTTTTTCTTAAATTTTCTCTTGGGCGTTGGCCCCTTTTCTTTTATGTTTCATTGGATCGCCTGCGATAACCTCTGGTTGGGTGCGTGCTTCCTCTCCAATTTTTTTGTTTATTTTATTTTATTTCATGAGAGTTTACAATAAAAGGCTCTGGTCACCGAAATCAGGCCGCACTCCAAGCCTGGTTATGCAATTCCATCGACACGCGGAGTTTTTTTTTATATCCGGTGGAGAATTGCGTGGCACCGGGATTCGAACCCCGGTCCTCTTGTTCTCGCGTTCAGACAGCCCATAATTTCGTGCTGCTACCCGCCTGATTAGTGTTGTCTTTGCAAGAGCTGAAGGGTGGCGGTTGCGTCGAGTGTGTTGTATATGAGAAGGCCGAGAATCTTCACCTGAGGCACAATGGGCACTGGATTGCCGTACATATGAAGTTCAATCGGGGGGTCACTGGGGAGGGGTTTCAGCTGCAGGAGTTCCGATTTGTTTGGACGGCAACTCAGGCCTGTGTTTGCTAAAATGGTGGTGGTGATGTCTGTGGCATATTGCAGGATATCCTGGGCTGTTCCAAAGGATCCTTCCGTTGTCTAGGGGGTCGAACAGGTGTATATCTAGTAAATTGCTTTTTGAGGAAAGGAAATGGCGCAGTATTAGTACCACATATATCGGTGGGCGCCTGAACCACGCTGTAAGGGAAAGGAGGAATGTGGGAGGCAAAGAAGAGAGAAAGAGGTGCCGTAGTGGAGGTCTCCAGTATAATTTCGACAACCTGGGGAAGAGGGCTCACCAGCTACAAGGCAACTCAGATTTGAACTTTTTTGTCGATAGATGGCAGCCATTGAGTACCCCAAAAAGGAGGCAAGTTCTATTCCCGCTCCAGGTGTGTAAACTACACCGCGACACGAAAGTATTCGTTCTTCCGCGTACAAAAAAATGGCTGAGGCTTAACTTGGTTAAGCCTGGAGAATGCGAAGCATCATCGTGTGGCGTAATTTGGAGGCGCACAACCACAGCGACGGCGCGAGGTGGGCCCCCGTTTCTCCACTGTCATGACGTCATCGTGTCACGTGGTGTGACGTCATGTATCACGTGATACATGACGTCACACCATAGGAGAGCCCTTTTCACGGCAGGTGCGTAGTCAGTCTGATGATGATGATTATTTTCACGTATGATTATGTGTGCACCGTCATAGGCACACACCGCGGTGGTCACGAACAAATACTTCTTGCGCGCACTTAGCCAGGGCGTCTGCGAGCTCACTGCCGCATACTCCAGTGTAAGATAGCACGCACTGTAGGACGATGACATAGCTGCTACAGTCGAGTGCTCAGAGTTTGGCTTTAAGTTCGAGGACGGTGAGCGCGCCCAGTTCGGGGGTGGACAGGGTTTGAAGTTCAGCTCTTGAGTTTGCGACGATGGCAGCACGTGATTTTGCAGGCGCCGCGAAAAGGAGACCCGCCGCGAGATCAGGGCCTAAGGACGCTGTACTGAGCGCAGGGCTCACTTGCCGCAGCGAAGAGGTCTGTCCTGCGTCTGTGTTTTCGCTAGCTTTATGAAGTCGCTGTGGCTCGCCGACGCTCGTGGCTTTACAGTTTTACAGTCCGTGCCATTAACTGTGTTTCAGCGCCACCAGCTAAATTCGTCCTAGACAGAGGTCATGGCTGTTTATGGCGCCAGAATGGAGCCCGATATCAAAACTTAGGCCAGGTTCGGTTTTATGGGGGTTAACCTCTCAAAGTGATTCAGGCTATGAGGGATGCAGCAGTGAAGGACTCCGGATAATTTCGACCACCTGGGGTTCTGTAACGTGCACTGACATCGCACAGCACACGGGCTATCAGAATTCCGCCTACATCGAAATGCGACCGCCGCGGCCGAAATCGAACCCGCGTCTTTCGGGTCAGCAGCCGAGCACCACAACCACTGAGCCCCCCGCGGCGGCTACACACAAGTTTAAGGCGACGCATTTTTTCTCCTCATTGAAAATAAATATTGCGGCTCTTATATGTGATGGCAATGACGTGGTGGTAATCAACAGCGAAACACGCATTCATTCCAGATAAAACGATAAAACTGTGTGCAAGAATAAAATACCTTCCCACTACTCGCCTAACATTCATGACGTTAACACCGGGAAGTACTCCATATAATGCCACCGCTATTTGGTTGAGGAAATGGCCGGTGGTGATGATAAAAACACCCCGTTTTTTTTTCGTTCTATAGATATTTTCCACCTTACAAAAGCTTCGTTTTAAGGGAAAGTGGCGCCTCTGTCATTACAATGTGGTAATATATCAATACGGGCCAACATTAAGTTGTCATTCAAAGTGCGCCCTTAAAATGAAAATGGGCATGAAGGTGAAAACTCTCGCTTACTCTGGCGGCTCAGAGTGGAGAGGAGGAACCAGAAGTCTGGCCGGTCACTGCGTCCCCTGTCGACGGGGCTCCAACGCAGGCAGTAGAGGAACGCGGACGACACGACCAGCGCCAGTACCAAGCACGCCCACATCTGGGCAGATCAAGCACGATGTAAGCGGCCTTCATTTTTCACTAAAAAGGTTTAAGAAAATACTGAAGCGATTATTCTTAAAGGAAGACCAGTGATTCATGTTTTCATGTTTTTGTTCTTGTTTTCAATTTATGTTTTATGTGCTTCAAGTTCGATAGTGTACATGTATTTTATGTTTGGAAGGGTTTTGTAAACATGCATTGCTAGTAGAAGTTGTGCACGTATTCTTGTGTTCCGTTCCTATACATATTCTTGCACTGTAAAAAAATATAATAAGGGGGTGGAGGGATACAGTTTCATCTTAGATATTTCTCTGCAAAGACCTAACACTGTTCTAAACTCTGCATGAGTGTCAAACCGGTGCTTGCCACAGGGTGGCGTGAGCTCGTCAGTCACTTTTCTACCGTTTGTCACGTTCCCCAAGACATTAGTTTTGTATTGTCTTGATTGATTGATATAGCGGGCCTCAGAGGCCACTCTGCAAGACATACGCGACAGGAAGCAATATCGCAGCATGCGTAATAGGACTCAGTGCTTCCCTCCTTGTTTAGCGAGTGAGAGGCGGTCTGAACTCACCTGTTGGACGCGACCAAAGGTTCGCACACGGCACATCGCTTGAGCTTTCTACACCGTTTCTTGGGCGCACTGAGCCAACTCACTTGTTATTTCTGGCATGAGTGGCGGCGAAAGATGGGATAAGGTGGTTTTTAACCGGAAACTAATTCAAGGATAGGTACACAGAGTGCTCGGTTTGAAGCGCAGTTGCCGCATTGAGGCCATATAGTTTCGCACAAGAACGTACTCCAGGAGTGGAATTAGCCGGGCCATTTGGTTCACGACGCATATAAATAAACAGCCTGACTGACGGGACAATAAAGAAGAGACACGAAACAAGAGCGCTGCACGAAGCAGAGTGAGCCCGATGTAGAAGAAATTAGATCCAGGAATGGAATTAGCCGGGCAGTTTATATGTGCAAAGGAAATACTGTTTGTCTTATTTGGGCACATACGCAGAGGTATTGTAATGCCGAACAGTCTCTGCCGACTTTTTGTCTGACTTTGTGCTTCCCTTTTTATTTCTTTTTTTTTTTTTACGCAGCGAGCATTCTAACAGTACCTGCAAACACAAAGAAATGTCCTGTGTAAACGTCATAAATACCCTTTCCTACTTATTGGTCGCTTGTAATCTTAGAGACTTACCATCCTAACACATCTTAACGAGTTTTCAACGCCACCTTTTTCACGATCGATATTTTGAATCACAATGTTGATTACGAAATTTCATAATCTCTGCTCGTTTTCAGTTTTGAAGGCCTTCAATTTCGCAATTTAATCTTGAAGTCTATGACCGAAGATTCTAACTTTGATTTGTTAGTATTATTCAATTTTTCGCACTTTTACTACAGTATGTTACATCATTGTCGTCCGCCTTACTGTGCAGTCAGTGTACACAAACCCCATCGATCTATCTTCGACCGCTATCAAAATAAATCTCTGCATCGAATAATTTGAAATACTCCGCATAGAAACACCACTGCCGCAAGAGCAGATTCCCTTAATTTTCAGCCAACCATGGAGCCTATCGCTCAAGTCTGGTCACTTGCTTACTGTCAAAGCGGCCGGAATGCCGGAAATGATGATGATGAAAAACTTTATTGATCGCAGGGGTTCGTAACGCCTGGGCGGGCCGCAGCCCTCAGCCCAGGCTATTGGCTTCCCCAATTGCTCTCATCCGTTGGATCAGCCAATGCCCAGTCGTTGAACGATACAATGACGTCACCCTTACAGCGCCAAGCATCTGTAGCATCATTAGTTGAGTTACCATTATGTTACGTCTACTTTGCTCGTAGTGTTTTTCCTTCGAGCTTGTGACAGCAATCCCAAATTTCTGTTTCTGTGAAGGCTGTATATCTTTCCCTTGCAACCGTATGGCTGCGCTTGGGTGGATGCTAATGATTAATTTGCTGCCTTATTACGTTGAATTTATATATATGCGCCGAAGTCACTGCCATTTATTATTATCCTGACAAAGCACCGTTATTGCTTGCACACATGATTTTTCTTGCATTTCAACAAGCGTTTTGGTGCCTTCAGTGCCGCCAGTGCATTTATATAAAGCGTAAACGTTAGGTTACGTTCTGCGCTGCCATGCTCCAAATCATCATGACATCGAACACCTGTTGTAAATACGAATTGGGAGGCCTGAACTTTTGCCTTTTTGCTACAATCGGCGACACCCGATACAGATTGGTCTCGGCGTCGCTGAGCGTGCGTCTTCGGACCTACAAAAACAGAGCCTGACACGATTTGAAAGCGATCAGTTTAGGCCTAAGTACCTAGTACTAATGTGGCCTAACGCGTTTCATCTTTGTAAGAAGCCTTAATGAAGTACACGAGCTTGACTAGTCACTTGGTTCTTCTATCAAGCGCTGTCGTTTTTATTTGAGATTGCGTGATCAAAAAGTCGTAAAAAATTAATTGATCCCGCAAAGCAACGATACCTAAAACACCAAATCACGTTAGAAATGCGCTAGAAAGAGACGCCTCTTTGTTCTTCGCCTCCTTTTAGCCGGCCCTCTACACACCGACGTGCAATGAATGAACTGGCGTATTTGTGACAATAATATTCCTTTATATCACTTTATTTCTTCGGCTACGTTCGCCAGTGGTTAGGGCTACAAGTGAAAACAAGCTTCATGGTCGTGATACTCCACAGTTCGGTCATGCGTGCTCGCGAATTTATAAAGAAATTGTATTCCACGTGAACAAGAAGGCACCGGGCCATTCGCTTACGATTTCGCTCAGGGGTCTGATGATGGCCAGGGCGAAAGGGATGACCCTGGGTGCCCTGGTGATGTAGGCGAGCATGTCGTACAGCACCGGGTACAGGTACGAGATAACCTCGGTGCGCTGGTGGGTGAAGCTGATCTCGCTCAGCGCCATGTGGCTTTCCTGCACGGAAAGCGGCCAGCGATCGATGGGACGGAGCACTGCGACTAAAGACGTCCTGTGCACACCACCCTTGTTTGCAGCCCATGTTACACGAAGATTGAAGCAGAATTCAAAAACGCCATGTACTGAGCTTTTGGCGAACCAGTGATGATCCATACCGTAACCGACAATTCAGCAACTTCAGTGAATGAAATCCCTATTTTGGGCACTTTTTCATTGCCGCACTGCGGGAAATTCCCTCATTCTTAACTGCGCTATTTTAAGGTTTTTTTTTGTTAGTACTACTTGATGTTTATAGGGGTCAGTGAACGCCACAGTACAGGAAGTTACCGCATACTACTCCTTGGTTTTGTTCATGTTTTCTGCTCTGTGCTTCACCCCATATTCTAACCAGGAGGAGTGATCTCTGAGAAGAGTTGAGTCCTATCACCAGTACAGTTAAGTGTAAAAAGAGAAAGTTGTCAAGAATCCACTTTCAAGCTTTACCAGATTAGAATCCACTTCCTCATTATCATCAACATTCACCTGACTACGCCCACTGCAAGGCAAAGGCCTCTCCCATATCTCTCATATTAACCCTGTTCTTCGCCAGTTGCGGCCACCGTATTCCCACAAACTTCTTAATCTCATCCGCCCACCTAATTTTCTGCCGCCCCCTGCTACGCTTGCCTTCTCTTGGAATCCACTCCGTTACCCTTAAGGACCACCGGTTATCTGAGTAATACTTGTTGGGGGGCTAGTTGGTGCATGTTTCCAGACAAGGGATGTAGCGCCGAAACAGACAACACACAGCAAGATAGATTGCGCCTGTCCCGTCTATCTTGCTGTGTGTTGTCTGTTTCGGCGCTACATCCCTTGTCTGGAAACCAGCGGTTATCTTGCCTTCGCATTACATGCCCTGCCCAAGCCCATTTCTTCCTCTTGATTTCGACTAGGATGTCATTAACCCGCGTTTGTTCTCTCACCCACTCCGCCCGCTCCCGATCTCTTAACGTTACACCGATCATTTTTCTTTCCATAGCTCACTGCGTTGTCCTTAACTTAAGCTGAACCCTTTTCGTTAGCCTCCACATTTCTGCCCCGTAGGTGAGTGCCGGTAAGATACAGAAGCTGTGTGCTTTTCTCTTGAGGGAAATTGGTAAACTGCCATTTATGATGTGAGAGAACTTGCCATATTCGCTCCTCCCCATTCTTATTCTTATAGTTATTTCGCTCTCATGATCCCGAACAGCGGCCACTACCTGCCCTAAGTAGACGTATTGCCTGACCACTTCCAGCACCTCGCTACCAATTGTGAACTGCCGTTCCCTTGCGAGACTGTTGAACATTACTTTGGTTTTCTGAACATTAATTTTAAAACTTGTCGTTCTGCTCTGCCTCTCTACAACTTGCTGATCATGCTTTTTAGCCCATCTCCTGAGCTGAGCTGTGCTTGGGGCTATGCACAGAGCCAATTTTGGGCAAAACCTTTACACCGACCTACAAAATTTCCTTCAGGACCACACAGCCCTGTTCCGCCTGAACGACACACCAACCCCACCCATCCTACTGACCCGCGGCGCACACCAAGGGGCTGTGCTCTCCCCCACCCTGTTCAACAATGAGATGGCTTCACTTGCGCGAAAGCTTTTAGGAAGTCCCCCGTCTTTACACCTGTTCTACGCTGATTACACCACGCTCTGGTGTACCCCGTGGTGAGGTGGAGTTGACTCTGGAACGTGGCCTCTACCTCATCTCTTCCTTCTTCCGCCAGCACCGGACCTCAACCCGCTAACGAAAAGACTGAACTCATCCTTCTCTCCATACCCCCTACCAACGCTCAGTCGCTAATCTCTCCTTTCACCTAGAAAACACCCCCATCCCTCGCGTCTCAGCAAGCAAAATCCCTTCAAGAACGCTCCCATCAAAAAGCCGTGAACTCTGCCGCCACCGTATGCCAATCGATCAGCCGCCTAGTTCGGCGAGTGGTCAAGCGGCATGCGGGCCTACAAGAGAAGCAGGCATTACGACTCACATGCCTTGGCGCTCAGTCGAATACTCTGTTCCGCGCCCTACTTTCTGCTCACCCAGGCTCGATATACCATGCTTTTTTCCATCCTCCACACCCTCTACAAGGCTGCTCTTCATCTACCTGCGCATATATCCACCCAGAGTCTTTATGCCACGGGTCTGTTTCTTCTTCTTTCAGACCTCATCCAACTCCATAAGGATCTCCAGATTACCCACTCTCAGGCATGCACACGGGCCGTGGGCTCCTGCAGCGGGCTGGGATTCCTCACATCGACCTTAATAAATATATTCCAAGAAGTCCTCTCCCATCGAATCTCCATCTTGCCCTCACTCGAACAAGCATGTGCCCTATTCTTCGTGCGGGCAGCCGATAGGCGCCGCCCTACGTCATCCTGCTTCTCCGTTCTGCCACACCACTGCTTACGCAGACGTCACCCTGTCGTCAAGCGGCAACATCGGAACAGCCGCGTTTTGAATCTACGAACACCACTCCTCTTCTCCCATCACCCATACGGCGGGACCATACACTAACACTCGTACATCAACCACAGTCCTTGAGCTTCTATCCATTGCTCATACCATTGTCTCATTCACCCAACTTACCTCCTCATCCTTCTGCGCAAGATGCAATGACTCGATCCTCTCTAATCACATACGCTCTCCGAAGACCTCCGCAATGAACTCGCTGATACACAACCTCCAAGACCAGCCATAATAAGCGTTAGCTGGATAACGGCCCCACTGGGATTACAGGCAATGAGCTGATGCATCAGCTAGCCCGAGGCACTCTGCACCTGGCACCTGCAATCCCCTGGCAACGTCCACCCTCCTGTGACGAAGCCCTCTTCTACATGAAGAAAATCACACAACACCATTTTCATTTGCTTGGATCCCTGAAGACGTTTCCTTTCCCCCACCCGAATCTCTACTTTGCTCAGACCCAGCTCCCCCCAAAAATTCAGCTGAACACGCTCCTCTCTCCTTCCTGCATATTCCTCTTTCGGGCACGTTACGAACCCTCCTGTCCAAACTGCCCCCACCCATACGCCAGCCTAGGGCACTGCACCTTTCAATGCCCCATCGCACTGCAATCCTCCTACATTCCCCATCACCCACCCACAACAGGCGTGCCTGGCTTGAGTCGGGACAACTCACCGACCAACTACAGCCCTGCTGCAACAGGCCGAAGATGTGCTAGACCCTTAATTTGTCGCCATATAAAGCGCTTCTCTCTATGTCTCTCTCATGTCAACCCGGCTGAGGTCGATTCTTCTGGAGGAGCGCGCACAGTTCAGCCACTGGTGGTACAATGTACACCGCCATCGAAAGTATACGGCCCATGAGGTCTGCTTGGGAGGCCTGCTGCATGCCTAGTTATGCATCCTCAGCGACCGTAGCCTCTCGAAAGAGGAATGGCAGCATACCCTCAATCCTCCCAAGCGTTGTAGTGCTCCATGTTCTCGGGAATCTCGCTAAGCAGCTTAGAGCAAACCCCTTGGGCTGTATACTTTCGACGGAGGCTGTACCTTCGGTTGGAGCCAAAAGGTGGAAATACTGAAGTTCCCCACGTGAATAAGTCGGGTGTCCGTTAATTGGTCTGCCCACTCCGAAACACGCAGCAGTCTGCCGAAAAGTGCCTCACAACGTATTCGTTGCGCGGCAGAAATACCTGCCGCCTGGACGCTATCGCTG
Organism: Amblyomma mixtum; assembly: GCF_055824585.1. Taxonomy (NCBI): domain Eukaryota; kingdom Metazoa; phylum Arthropoda; class Arachnida; order Ixodida; family Ixodidae; genus Amblyomma; species Amblyomma mixtum. Next base: position 130,208,844 of record NC_143019.1, read on the forward strand.
CAGGCGTTTTGCCGGCGGTGGCGAGCCACGCGTGTCTTCCTGCTGGTGTGTCCCTCCTCACTCAAATGAGAGGAAGGTGTTGCTGTGCCGCTTTCTGTCTTTTGTTAAGAACACAGACCTAAAGACTTTGGTGCTGCCTAAGGTACCACAATGATCTCGACGCTCACACGGTCACGTGTCTAGCGCTGGTCACGTGAACGGTTGCTGAAGGTCTACGCTCCGCGTAACATCCGTCGCTGTAAATCTTGCTTTGCTTTCCCGAAGTTGATTGTCTTGTCTGGGTTTCATTTGACGCTGATGGTTGATGCAAGGCATCTTTTAAAATTGCCGGCTAGAGCGTTTCTACAACTCGTGCCTATTCAAGACTCGACTGTTCACTGTATGTCTGTTCGTGTCTGTGTGCTCTCAACGTAACATTCAGTGAGAGCACATCTCGCGAGACTGTTGAGGCTAAATCTTCAGAGTGCGACTACGGGCGTCTCGGCACGTTTGTGCCTGCACTCCAACCTACATTGCAGCGAGCGTCCGCGCTTCTGAGGAGGCGTCTGGCGTACTAGCTCTCTTCACAAACACAGCACGAACACAGCATTTTATTTTATTTTAGTTCTTCGCACTTTTTTTTCTTAAAGAACTTTTCATGCGGCTTATCCTTTGCGCTGCCTATAGACTTAGGTACGCGTGTAAGCTGGCCATTGTTGCCCGTAAGCCACATGAAGCGGTCTTGTTTTCTTGCCGCTGTGAGTCCAACTTTCCTTTAGTAATATTGGCTTTTGCGATGTCATATTATGATTACCGCTGCTGGACCCCCGTACCGTGCTGGCTTCGGATAGCGAAAACAACTTGCTTTGCAGCTCATGCTAAAGACCATATAAATTGTTCTCGCCACCAAAAAAGCGTGACCGCTAGACGTAACGCGCGCAGTGTCAGAGACTGGACGAGACTGAACAAGACGTTTGCTGAGGTTTGTTGTGTGTTGGAGCAGTTCTGAAGTTACAAGCATCAAAAGTGACAAATAAATGCACAGAAAATATGTACGGTGCGAGTTTGCACTGTAGAGCGCCTTTTTTGCGCTGTGGACATTAGAGTATGAAGAAGACCGTTCAACTCATGCGCTGTGGACATTAGAGTATGAAGAAGACCGTTCAACTCATGCGTAGTAGCTGTACGTGGTTATTTTGTTAGCTAAAAAACGAAACTAAAAAGATCTTGCTAGCCGCCGCATCTACCGTCGATTCCTGAAGCAGCCGAGCTGTGATTAGCGGAAATAAAAGGGACATGGAGAGGACACAGCGAGGCGGAAAGGAAGAGGGGAGCGACAATGAGGAAGGATAAGGGCAAGAGGTACATGTAAAACTCTACATATAAGAGGTATATAAGGCATGCGGCATATACGCGTAGCTATTAAAAGTCAAGTATATAGTCCCGGAAAATGCATGTAAACAATTAAGGAGTCCCACTTGTTAAAAAACTGGAATTTTTACAGAGAATGGATAAGTCCATAATTAAAATGCTCGTTGCCGTCACCTGCGGGGCAGTGAATTAACGCTGTGTTTTTTGAACGTGTATACAGCGGTAATTCAAATAAATTTTTACCTAATTTTTTTTTCCTTTTTTGTAAACAAAGATAGCCACATTCAGAAAATTTGTCGTTTCCCCTGAGAATTCTCCCCTTTTAGGTTGAACCCGGACATGCTTCTGAGCCAAAATCACCTTTTAAACTCCGCGTTCAAAATCAAATTTTTTTTCTCGTTTTCCTCGTTTTAAGCAAAAGTTACCAGCTCATAAAATCATTATCATTCCTCCAGGAGTGTGTGCTGTCTTGTAGCTTGCATTCAGATAAGCTTTGGAGACCAAATCGCTCTTCAAAAAGCTTTGGGACGAGCCCCGAGGCGAAACCGGAAGTTGGGCACTGTACCCTCGACACCATGGAAATACGTAGCATGCACACTAGCTTGCCCGACTGCACTGGATACGGTGCACCGAGGCGTCCTTGCCCACCCTGTACAAGACGTCTCCGATGAGCCCGGTCCATGTTCCGTTCTTCAAGGCTCCGTACTCGGCGTAGCGGTCGACGTTTAGCGAGTACCTGCAAATGGTGGTGTGTAGCGTTGAGGTGATGCACTGACTGGCAAGCCGTGCGCGCAAGCGCATGCCTTAGTAGAGGGAGCTGAAACAGTTCAACGCGGACACAACAACTGCGCAGTCTTCATCTAATTACTCATTACCAATTGGCCTATAGTAGCGACGCATTGTGTGCGCACGCTCGTGCATGCGTTCCCGTGAACGAGCCAAGAATTCCAAAAGCAGTTTATTTGTCACGGCTAGTTATCCGCTAACGAAATAAAACTTTTCGGCCATAGCTTAAGTACATCGTCGGTTCACTTATTTGATGTACGCCACAACGCTTGGTCTCACAACACGTAAAACTGCGCTGATTTTTATTCGGTCTTCGTATTATATGATCCGTTGGAGGTTCACTCTGCCAAAGGCATAAAAGGGAATGGCTAGAAAACTATTATATTATTGTAAAACAATACATTTTAACTGGGAAAGAACGCTTCACAGACCCAGATTCTCGTTCATACCCTGAATAAACAAGAATACATGGTCAGCTAGACTGGAGTGACACTGTTCAGAAAGCGGTATACGGTATCAACTCGGCAAACAACATTGCGTTAAAAATACTGATGTTGATCGGGCATTCAAGAGAAACTGACATTTGGAACGAACAATATTAAAAAGAGAATTTAACGTGCATTATTTTGGTTACCACATAGCTACTCGGTTTGGACCGCTCATCTACACGATAAGAATGGATACAGAAATTAGATGCTGACCAAAAGTGAGCCATCCGTGCTTTACTTACCTAGCATCTGATGCGATACGCAGCATTTTAATAACTTGCTGGGGTAAAATGTGCTGAGTATGGAATCATGTTATTTTTTTAGTTTCCGATCTACATTTTGGTCGTATGCTCTTGCGTGCCACTACGGTCTTTTGAAGTTGACAAAGATTTAACTTCGCGCTTATACCAACGACGCTCCTATGTATGACGCGCAGGTGCCTTCCATTTGCTTAACTCGAAATGTGTGCCAGTCCATTTCGAAAAGGAATGTTCTTAGCAGCCGAATTTATCGGTTGCCAATCAAATAATTTGTCGAAGCATGCCACTCATGCGTATTTTATAATCTATGGAGCAACATGATTTGGTGCCTCGAATGTCATTACTTTTCACAAGTTCTCTCCGCATTCGTGCCGCTTTTTAGAGCGACAGCTATACTCAATGCAGAACTCGAGTTTCAATCCGTATGCAGTCCATGTGCCCTTCGGACTAAGCAATCTCACGTTAACCGCGTTAAGTCAGATGCCGAAGCATACTTTAAAAATGGGCAATGCAATGGTGTCTCTAAACTAGACCTGGGTTTTTCCCAAATGTTGCCCATCCCAGCTCCCACATTTGGCCCACCCCACGACGGAAATTTGACTTTCCTCGATTTGGATCAAAATCGATGTCCTCGTTAATTTTTATGTGCTCGATACGACGGCACTGTCCAAGTTTGACCGGGCCCACTCCCATATTTGGCCCACCCTCAGAAATCTGTCATACTCCAAATTGGACCAAACTACGTGATGCGTAATTTGATCATAGTCATTCCTTTGGTAAGACCTTCGTTTGATTCTGAGTGGTCTTGAAATTCAAACGGAATCCAAAGCATGTCGTTTAATAACATTCGCATGGTAGAATAGCAAGAACAGCTATCGCTGGACCATTTGGTGTTGCATAGTTAAACTGCCCTAGTTTTTTCTTTTTCTTTTGAGCCCTTAAATTTTGAGCATTACTTTTTGTTCGAATTGCTGCGCTTATGTGAATGTCACGGTACTACTGTTTCAGTGTTTTCGCTCCTCGTGACCTGCCCTGCACTTTCATGAACTGCATACTACTTGGCCTCACCGCATAGGTTACCGCATCCTGACTTGCCAAATTTATTTAGTTAGGTCTAGACCTTAGAAAGCTACATTTTCCTCTTCATTTTCCGCAGCTTATTCTTATGCTCAGCTCTCCTCAAAGATTATTTAATATACTGTTTGAATGGATGAACCTCGCCTTGACAGATCCATGAAATCTGTACTGAACACGGATTCCGTGGAATGGTGTTGGCCGGTGGTGTTGAGGTGTGCGTTTCTGGAATCTATCTTATTGTACGAGCCCCATATGACCGGAAATACTTGCGAAAATCTCAATACTGAAGTGCTCAAAACCTTTGCTCCCTTAACTTTTCAGTTTCGTGATCATATCGGCTATTTGACGTGTTTCAGTAGTACACACTGAGGTGCTAGAAATATACTCTGGAAATAAAGTCGCATTAATTAAACGCCACTTTGAGTCCCAGAAAACGCCGCCAGCTCAGCCAGGCATTGGAGTGCAGAATCTGCTGGCGACTTACGTGAAGTTCAGATGGTGGCTGATGGCCTCAAGCAGCTTGAGCTCGACGCCTTCCTGGAACTTGTACTGGCCATCGGGACCGCACGAACCCAGAACGACGTACGGGGTGTTCTGCGTCGGATAGAACAACTGATACGGCAGTCTAGTTGTGACGATCTCTCAATCTGCTTGCCAGCGTTCATATCAGGCGGAAAGCCAGAATTACCCATCCTGGAGCCATGGTTGTAACAGCCCTTTGATTCTAGAGCTTTGACGGTGTAGGCGTTTACTTGGATGCAAAGCCATCTTTGGAAGCAACTATGATGCTGGAACTTAAAACACAAAACATGCAGCTTGCCCAGGGGAACTGCCATTCTGCTGTAAGATAGAGTTCTTTTTATTTGGTTCGCTTCCTTTCGTGGATTTATTACAGCTAACTGGCTAGCCCAGCCAATAGCCCGTCCCGTTTGATGAAGCTGCAAGCGGGCATAAAGTCTGATTAAAGTCGATTAACTTGAAGTACGACAGGGGTGTTGAAAACAGCAGCAAGTTTTAATGCGAATGCATTTCTTGGCTCATCAGTGGCATTCGTCCGGCGAGACAGATTTATAGTCAATCTAACACTAGCCACAATAACAATCCATACACTGGCTAAAGTGACTAAACAGTTCTTTCTTGGAAGGGAGGAAGGAAGGAAGGAAGGAAGGAAGCAAGGAAGGAAGGAAGGAAAGGGAAACTTTATTTCTACAAATGCTTTTCCTGCGGTTTGGGGGCATCTTCAGAGACGTCTTGGTTCTATCCCCAGGAGCCTTCTCTGTCGAAGTTGTCCGCCTCAGTCCAGGGTTCCGTTGGCCGCTGCCGCCCGTTGAGCTCGCTGTACCAGACCTTGTTGGTCTTCACAACGGTCGCTGGACAGCAGAGTCTCCCATTGCTCCGCACTCGGGTTTTGTATTTTGGGGACCACGTCTGTGTTTTGGCAGGCCCATGTGATGTGATATAGAGTAGGTTTTTCGTCGCACCAAGGACATTTCTCCGCGTATATCGTAGGGTGCATTTTGTATAGTATATGTAGGTTTGGGAAAGAGCCTGTTTGTAATTGTCTCCAAGTGACAGCTTCCTCTCTGCTGAAAGATTTGTGCGGTGAGGGATATCGCATTCTTCTGCCTCTATAGTTTTGTAGTATGGCCGAGTATTCCCTGGGTGCTGGCGCGAGTTCCGCGGTCTCGTCGGAAGCTCGGGAAGTAATGTATCCTCGAGCTACCCTGTCGGCCTCTTGGTTCCCTGCCACCCCCGTGTGCCCCGGTACCCACACAATTTTGTGTGGGATCTTGTTGTTTTGTTCTTCCTGGTTTTTAATTCTGTCGCTCGCTGCGAGGAGTATACAGAGCGCGTGACGACCTATCTTGCCATTCATGTAATTTCGGCAGGCTGTTTGAGAGTCCGTTAGTATTGTTAGCGACCGCCCGGTCCTATAGCCCTCAGCCACCGCTAGGCAACGGCTACTTCCTCAGACTCTGAAGCTGTGCAGCCTCGGAGAGACGCGCTGGTCATTTCGCGTAAAGACGAATCGACCACCGCCACCACAGCGATTTTAGTGTCTCCTTCTCTCCAAAACGCGTCTGCATACATGGTCGTGGCTTGAGGAGCGTATGTTTTCTTGATGAATTCGGCCCTCGCTTCTCTTCTGCCTCGATGGAGGTTGGGATCCATGTTTTTTGGTATTGGCGCTACCTTGAGGGTCTTGCGAAGCTCGTCGGGGATCGTTTCCGTTATTGTCATTTCTCGCATCTGCTCGCGGTATCCCAGCCTCTGCAGGATCCCTCTTCCAGTCGTTGTCTGCAACAGCCTGAGTTTTTGCGACTCAAGATGCGCCTCTCGTAGCTCCTCAAGGGTGTTAAGTAATCTCAGGGCCATGAGTTTTTCTATAGACGCGTTGCGCGGTAGTCGGGACGCTGTCTTATACGCTTTGCGTAGCAGGGCATCCGCTTGTTGTATTTAATTTTTGTGGAGGCACTGGTAGGGTAGGCTATACGTGATTCTTCTAACTACTAGGCTTCTGACTAGTTTTAGTGGGTCCTCTTCACGCATGCCATGTCGCCTGTTGGTGATGCGGGTGATCATGCGTGCGATTTGTAGCGTTGTTGCTTTGAGCAGGGTAAAAGTGTGAGTACTGCGCTGGTTGGATAGAACCCACATGCCCAAAATTCTTATTGTAGTCTTTTCCAGTATGGGCGTCCCTTCTAAGCAGACGTTGAGTTTTAAGTTCCCATTAGTTGGGACGGTCGGGTTTTGCTTGCCTCTCCAGACTCTCAGCAGTTCCGATTTCTCGGTCGAGCATGCGAGTCCTCTTTCTGCGAGGTATTGCTCTACACAAGAGGCCGCTTGCTGTAGCCTTTCTTCCTTCTCTCCGAGACAGCCCGTGTTTGTCCAGACTGTTATATCGTCAGCATACATGGCATGCCTGGTGCCTTCGATGTTCTCTAGTTTTCGAGCCAGGCCTATCATAGCTATGTTGAAGAGTAGGGGTGAGATAATTGACCCTTGGGGTGTTCCCTTCTTTGGAGTGCGAATTTTGTCCGATCGAAGGTCTCCTATGCCGATGGTGGCAGTTCTATCGGACAGGAAGGCTTTGACGAAGCCGTGGATTCTGCGTCCGCAATCCAGGTTGTCTAGACCCGTAAGGATCGCTTCGTGGCTGACGTTATCGAATGCCCCCTTGATGTCCAGGGCCATTATGACATTTTCTCCCGTCCGAGGTACGTTTCGCAGCACATCTTCTTGTATTTTTTGGAGGAGAACGTCCTGCGTCGAGAGCTTTCTTCTGAAGCCCAACATTGTATGTAGCACACAGTCGTTATCTTCCATGTAATTTTGCAGTCTTAAAGTTACCACCCGTTCGTAAAGCTTGCCAAGGCACGACGTGAGCGATATGGGCCTGAGGTTTTGAGCTTTTTATTAGGTTTAGGTATCATTACTACTTCGGCGTGTTTCCAATCTTCGGGAACCGTCTCCGCCTCCCAATGTTTGTTGAGGAAGCTGACGAGCTCTTGTATGAGGTTTTCGCTCAGGTTGCGGATTAGGGCGTTGTCGATTCTGCCCGCTCCGGCTGCCTTGTTTCTGGTGGTGTTTCTTATGGCCGCGTAAACCTCTTCCACAGTTATGGGGTGGTCGAGGTTCTTGTTTTCGGCTCTTCGATACGTTCCTTGGTGTCGCGGGGGGTTGTGATCACCGAAACATTTTTCTCGTGCCTTCTCCAGTAGGGCGATGTCTGATCCCTCGAAGGAGTGGATGAACCTGTGGATGGCTTTATTGTTTTCTGATTTTATTTTGGTCGGATCGATTAGTGCTCTTAAGAGATTCCAGGTTCTGACCGTGCCTAGAGTTCCCATAAGCGAGTCACTGAGTTGCTCCAAATTTTGTTTCGCGAGTTGCATCGCGTATTTTTTTGCCTTTGCCGTAATTTCTGCTATCTTTAGATTTAGTTTCCTGTTGTGCTCTTGCTTCCGCCATCTTTTGGTGAGACTGCGTCTCGCTTCCCATAGTCTGAGGAGGTGTGCGTCTACTTCGGGCGTTGCTGTCGTTCTCCTTACACTTTTTTGTGCATTGTTCTCGCGTTTCTCTCAGCATGCCGCTCCATTCCTCCAGTGATTGGATAGCGCCTTCAGGTTGGTTGCAAGCCCCGCGAAACGCGTTCCAGTCAGTGATTTTCGCCTGTCCAATCTGGCGTCTTATGGTGTCGGGTGCTATTCGCGTCCGGAGGATAAAGTGATCGCTGCCTAGATTTCCCAGCATGTTTTCCCACTGTGACTCCCTGCTCTTCCTTACGAAGGTGAGGTCCGGGCATGTGTCCGTGCTCACGCTATTCCCGATTCTGGTGGGGGTCGCAGGATCTGTGATTAGACTGCAGCCAAAGTATTCCGCTACTTCCACTAATGTCCTTCCCTTGATGTCTTGTTTCTGGTATCCCCAACTCCTGTCCATGGCGTTGAAACCTCCTACAATGATGAGTGCATTTTCTTTGGCCAGCTTGTTCGCTCCATAAAACAGTTCGAAGAGTTTGGCTTTTCTTTGTCTCGGCGGGCTGTACACGTTCAGTAAGAACGTGGTGCCTCCCTTTCGCTTTTTCGGAATAATTTCTACAAGCGCGTGCTCTATGTCGGTGTCGGCGATGGTATCGTGCCTGATGGCGGTGATGGCTTTGCTGACTAGGACGGCCGCTTTACCTTCGCTGAAATAAAAGAGAATGAAAAAAAGAAACAAAAATAAAAACTGAAATAGAAACAAAATTGGACAAAAAACAAAAACAGAAAGCCAACAACACAGATATTGAAAGAAACAAAAATAAAAATAAAAACAAAAATAAATAAAAATGCCTAATAGTAAAAACAAAAACAAAAATAATGACCAGAAAAAGCAAAACCTAAAGGGAAAAAGAGAGGACAGGGAAAGGCTTTTGCATTTACGCTCTTAAGCAGAAAAGTACAATCCTAATTTTTCTTTTTACTGCGGCAGCATACGTTTTGGCAAAACGAGGTATTCCACATATACAGATGGACGCCTGATCTCCGCTGAAAGTCCAGCTGTTGCTTTATTGAGCCAGATTAAAACACGTCAAGTGACAAGCACAACCAGCACGCATGTTCATACGCGATATGCAGTCAGAAGTAACACGAGCGATACTAGTTAATGTGTTTAAGAGAGGAGATACATGCTGCTTCACTTAGGTCATTGAGATGCGTGCTTCTTTGTATTTTGGTGTATTTCAGAAGTAACGTTTTTTTTTCATTGTTATACAGAACATATTTGGGTACGCCGAGGAGGTTTACCTTGGCACAGCTGGCAGCTGATGCTTCCATCCGTTTGAAGTGGTCAGCTTACACTTAGCGGCCATGTTCAATTTCTCGTGAAAAAATAATCGTAACTATGCTTCATCGGCGTTCTTTCTGGCCCATATTCACAAAGCCATTGGGGCGAACGCTCGCTTCGACATGGGCCGAGTCTCGTCGGCCGACCGATCACGAGATCCGACGGTTAGATGACATCGATGTCTCCGGTAATCAGCTTGTATGTACATGCGAAAAGCTTCGTCAAGCAAGCCGTCGCTGTCACTATTGCTGTGGTTGACGGGTAGCATTGTACATATCGCAATTTCAGGATTATATCGTGAGTGGAAATGATGACATTAATTTGGTAATATTGACTAAGAATGCATCTCAATGCATCCGTATTGTTACTTAGAGATTTAAAGAGCTAACTGCGCGAAGGGTTAGGACACCAGGGAGACACATTCACGACACTTAAAAGCGCTGACTGACAATTTTATTTTTCAGGAAAACGCAAGCCGTATTTAAGTTGTCAGTCCGTGCTTCTAAGCGTCGTGAATGTGTCTCCCTGGTATCCTAACATTTTCGCGCAGTTAACTCTTTATTTCAGACATGGACCAATAGCCCGGCAAATCCGTTTGAAGCTTAGAGATGCGTCAATCATTTCACATAAACAAAACTTACAGTCGCTTGAGTTAATTTTAAGCATACTCCCCAATTTCAGGCTGCAGTTTTTAAATGGTGTTTAGGATGTTAGATTTATTAAATAAAATCGATCTATTGTGTTTCACCCAATATGGTCTCCGTCGTCGCTGCGCTTAAACCACTGTACTACTACTGCTATCGCTATCGCTACTTTATGTACCATTTGCATAGTTCAGTGCGAACGCCTGCCTCCAGGCAGCGAATAAGCCACTCACGTTGACGGCGCTGACAAGCAGGTGGGCCCCGCTGAGCCCCGGCAGGTAGGCGACGTGGTCGTCCAGACGGTGCATGAACCCGCAGTAGGTGCAGGCCCGTGTGAAGCCCTCGGCCGCGTACAGCGTCAGCGTGACGCCGCCCGAGCGCTGCCGAAGGGCCTGTGGTAGGTAGTTCCCTCCGTCAGGTACTACCGGAAGGCCGCTCACTGTGGTATTATACATAGTAGCGCCTAGCAAGCGGTCTGCCAGTCGCCGCAAGATGCGCGTCACTAGCGTGGGTGCAATCTATTCTTAGTTGAGGGTTCGAGGAAAGCCCGTCTGGCGAGGGAAATTCAGCATATCAACAAACAAACACTCGCCATTGAGGCTGAAATCAAATTTTTTTTATTCGTCTGTATGCGTACACATTCATAAATTCTGATCTGCCTAAGCACATTTTGTTTGTTGGCTGATCAGGCAGCAGGTGGAGAAATACCTCCATATGCAGACATTACTTGTCTACATAGTATTACTTGTCTACTTGTCTACAACACTAATGCTAACATAGAGAAAAAAACAGAAACAAAAAAGAATTGATCACAAAACTGTACATACGAAAGAACTCAAGCTATACACAGGGAAATACATTTGCACATCAATTTCTCATGTCAGTCATCATCCTACGTTTGTTACTTGCAATACATAGATCATCGGGAATTTCATTAAATACAGCCGGTACATAATAACTGCCCATCTTTTTACCATAGTTTGTGTAAACCCTTAAAAAAACGTTCCGTTTTTCTCAAGGTGACATCTTTTTGTTACAGGAGTCTTATATTCATTTGAATAATAATACCGCGTTAACACAACAAAGTGAAATAGTTTACGAATTTGAAGGATGCCTAACTCATCGTATTTGTCTTTCATGTCAACCGAGTGTAGTTTTGTGCCGTACGATATAGTGTTCACTATTCTTTTTAGGATAACATTTAATGCTTCTTTCTTGTATTCGGAGCAGTTACCGTATAGAGTAATGCCCTTACTTTAAAACAGGTTCTACTACAGGTGAAAACAACATGGCCTACTGCTTAGGTAGGAAGATGTTACGTATCGTGCGGATGTATATCTCGGGTAGATTGACCTGTGTCCTGTTAATCGCTTGGCTTTTCATTTGTATGTGAAGGGATTCGTTCAGCAGGCGAGCAGATAATGATTTTTCTTTTTCGAATATGTGTGCGGCATCCTAATCAATCAAGTGGCCCGTGTTCAGCGAGAGTGTTAGAAGTCACTTTTCGCTCCTTACGTCGCGCTGGTGTCCTTTGAAACGTCTCTTGAAGTCCCCTGCTTCGCCTTTATAGGCTGCATCGCATCCTTTGCAAGGAACTTTGTAAACGACCTCAGGGTAGCTTGTCTCTTCAAACTCGTCCTTTACCCGTACCAGAAGGTTTCTTAGCTTGCTGGATGGGACATGGGCAACTTGGATGTCGTAGTCAGCCAATATCTGGCATAACGTCTCGCTGACACCAAGGGCATATGAGATGGCTGCACGCCATTATCATTATCTACTCGCCTGCTCAGGAAATCTCTTCACGTACAAATGACAAGCCAAGCGATTAACAGGACACAGGGCAATCTACCTGAGGTATACATCCGCACGATACGTAACGTCTTTCCTACACAAGCAGCAGGCCATCTCGTTTTCATCCATTTGTGAACAAGGCACCTGTAGTGGTGCCGAAACGTCAATGCTTTTATGTTTGTTTTTCTTATATGACTTTGGCGAGTGTTTGCTTGTTGATATGCAATCTGTTCTTCCTTCTAGACTACAGTAAACATAGCTGTTGTGATTCTTATACATGTACATCGCGTTATCGATATATCAACTATTTTGCGATCTTCTTCAAGTGTGGTATATCCGGGGTCGAATGTAGCATGAGAAGACCCGTAATGCGGACACCATTGATCAAAAGCGCTGTACTCACAACGTTTGAGCACCTGAAGACATGAACAACATGTGCTGTGGCCAAACAACAGTATGCTCGCGAATAACATATTTACTCGCTTAAGACGCGCCCTCGTGTAAGCCCCAGTCACAAACGTGAACTTTCAGACACAGAAATCGCGAAACAAAAAGTTGTCAGGGTTCACTTGGTTAAACCTGTTATAGAGCAAAACATTGGTTTTTGGCTTTATTCGATTTTGGAAATGACCCGGGTCAATTTTGGAGGTCACCATCGGGTTGGGAACGGCTAATTATGTCTGTACATAGATATTTGTCCAAATCGGGCAGGGTCTAATTTCAAGGGTGGGGGGCAAATTTAGGGGTATCTTTGTGTTTTATGCTTTTTTAACTTAACATGACATCACTGTTGCTAGGTGTCGGCACAAACAAGACCGGACAAGATCCTTGGTCGGTGTTGGTGAGCTTATGAGTGCTTTTGAATTAAGAAGAAACCCGAAACCGCCCGACCCAGTTCCTAAATGTGCCGCTGGATGGCGCTAGCTGCATTTCCGCCATCCATCATCAAGATTGCCACTGCAGCTCGGTCGCCTAATCACGTGACTTCGGTCTAAGAATTTCCATATTTCTTTTGTGTGCAAGAATGCACAGCGTGTGTTGTGACTATGGCGTGTGTTGTGACCACCGCCTTGTCTTCGTTGAATTAAGTCATGCTATCGCAGACCCGGTGCGGTCGGGAGCAAACCGTCTGAGGGAATTAGTAGCGTGATGTAGTTCACTGCGGTGTGCAAACATAAGGCGACCGCCTACGCTGATTAACACGGTGGTTGGGGGTGCGGGACTCAAGCATAAAATCGTCTAAAAGGGCATACGCTCTGTCTTGCAATCTTACAAGTTTCCAAGAATTAAAAAGCAGCTTGTCGATTGCTTTCGCGCTACCAGGAGTAACGACTGCGCGTTTAATCTGAGAGGGAACGTATAGAAACACTGGCTCTTTGTCGCCCACCACATGCCTTGTAAACCTTTCTGCGTACGTCAAGCGTTTTTCGGTGACAGTATTATGCCAGCGGACTTCAAGGCAAGCTCAGGATTTATGAACCGGCACCAACGGTACATGCGCCGTCGAACGGCGTTGTTTCAGAGGCTACCAGCCAAATATGAGGACAAGCTCTTCGAATTCCGTCATTTTGTCAACGGAGAGAACACGAATACAAAGTGCCACAGATTACACTTGCGGTTCAGACCCCTGTTGGTAAGTTCTATGTGCCACGACGTTTCATCGTGTACTTCAATGACTGTAAAAGCGTCACTCTGCGCACTATGCGGTAAATTGGTAAGGATTTACCGCAGTTAACGCGAGTAGACATGCGAAAACATGTGTTCGTACTTCAGGAGCACAGACCTTTGGGCTAGTTGGTTCATAGCAGACATGTACAAGCGCAAAAAAAAAAAAAACACGGACAGAGAAGAGACTTGGACAACACCAGCGCTTACTTTCAACTGAAGGTTTAATGATACACAAGCCATACTTCACGTATGGCTTCACGTATTGATACGCGTTCGTACTTCATTCGGTGGGGACACTTAACCTCCGCCTTGAGGGTAAAACGCTATGTTTAGTGGGTTAATTCCCATTTATGCAGACTTGGTCATTCTCTACGTAACATTCATAGATGGCAAGTAGTCCTCATATCACTTCCAGCGCATCCGCGCAGTGCTTAAGAGATGCGCCCCTGCACTGGCAGGCACCTGTTTCTATCACAACCGCCGCTAGGGATTGTGCGATCCATGTTGCTCATCCCGGGCAACCTCTCGCGCAGCTGGCGCGACGCTCCTCCGAACTTACCAGAGTTACTGGGGTAAGATCGGATATTAATGCCTCATCGGCCTTTAATGCCTCATCGTGGTCGACAGAAGGTTGTCAGCAGAGGTGTCACGCTTTTCGGTTGGTCGAATTGGTCATGACGTCAGAGTGCGCAGATTCGAAGTAATGAGGTCACCCACAGATGTCTGATGCCCCCCTTTGGAGCACACAGCAACTAATAAAATAGTTGTCGTCCGCTCCGACAGGTGGCGTAAGGCATCCGTGGGTGACCACATTACATACCTCATTACTGCTAACAGAGCCATGGATACAACCGAACTCATCGAAGCAGAGAGTAGTAAAATAAAGCACTAGTGCAGCACAAACAGTCTCGCAGTCAATGCCAAACAGTGCGCCAGGAAAGGCTTTCGCCTTGCAGCACTTTAGAGAGGCAAAGTACCCCCTATATTTTTGAACTCGGGTTGTTAAGAAAAGCTACAATATCAAAATAACGTATGTGCGTACGGTGACAAGAGTCTTGATCGGTGTTGGGGAGCGTGGTAGTGCGAAAGCACTAATAGTAGAGCGCTTTCGAATTGCGTAAACCCCATCCGCAAGGCGGCAACTGCACAAACGCCGCCTAACCACAACAAGGCGGGGTAAAGCACAGCGGCGTTGGTAACACATGGGTAAGGGCACCTACTACTCTGCAGGAAAACAGTGCTCCCCGCGTCAGCGGGTCGCGGTAGCATGCTGTGCTAAAACTCCCTAATACCTTATTGAAGCCGTGCAGTAAGTAAATGCATTTTATTTGGCATTAAAGGAGCACCAAACAGCGTAGCTAACCATTTCAAGGTAAACCGGCGGCTCAAAATGGCAGGTTGTATTTCGACTGGCCAGTAGAATTACTCTTTATATGTAATGAAAAATAGATTTGACTCTAACGTAATGAAGAAAATTCAATGGAAACGTCTCTTCTGGGAGTCCCTATCAAATTACATGTCCTGCATTGCGTCCACTGTGGCCCTTTTCGGTCGCAGTGGTGTTCAGCTCCTGACCGGACAGTAGACGTTGCTCTCACCACGAGATCCTCGGGCACGTCCTCGGCCGGACCGAGGCCGACGTTGAGCGCGCGGCAGCACTTGAGCGAGCGGAACGGCACCAGGGGCTGCTGGAACCTCAGCTCCGACATGTCCGGCAGCGCCAAATGGCACACGTCGCCCACCTGTGCTTTTAGGGGTGTCTGGGAAAAAAATTTAAGACCATACAATCAGTGTGGTGGTGACAAGTACACACAAACAGCGCTAAACAACAGGACCAGAAAGAGGAGTAGACAAACACGGCGCTGATGTTTGTCTACTCCTCTTTCTGGTCCAGTTGTTTAGCGCTGTTTGTATGTACTGGTCACCATGAAACACCGACTCGCCCATTCTGCCGTTCTGCTACAGTGTGGTGGGTTTCTAGTCAGCTGTTCACCGATAAGCCATTCTACAGCGTTTATATATTCTTCCTCTACTATAAAACTATCTATACAATGAAACCGCAATTTAAAGAAACAAGGAGGATTCATACCAGCCCGATTCGCGGCGAGCAGGTTGATAACGATTCAGTACGGGCTTTAGCGGGTCCGGTTTAGTTTTCATACAATTGAGTCGGACCTCTTCAGAGCTCTTCAAAGCGGGTTTCTTATCACTGCGAATCTATGAGTGACGAACAGGTTGCAAACCTGTTCAACGAACATTTTATTAACGTGGGTGTTTCCGCAAATGACTGCGCTGCGATACCATGCGAGGAATTCGTCAAAGCACATTGTGAAAATACTGTATTTATGTCCCCAACTGATGAATATGAAATACTGGACGTCATTTTGGGTTTAAAGAACCATTGCGCCTCTGGATCTGACGATATTAAACCCGGTCCACTAAAAGCCATGGCAGAAATAGTTAATAGTCCCCTTACACATATTCTGAACCTTATTCTTTCGACCGCAGTGTTCCCAGGCGCAATGAAGTTAGCTCGTGTGGCTGTTATACACAAGGGCGGTTCCACTAATTCCACTAATTACAGACCAATCTCTGTGCTCCCTATCTTTGCGAAGGTAGCGGAAAATATTATACATAAAAGACTAGTAAGCTTTCTGAGTGTAAATAATATAATATCAAGTGAACAATTCGGCTTTAGAAAAAATAAGTCATCCGAAATGGCCCTTCTGGAAGTAAAAGAACATATACTCGAAAACATTGAGAGGAAAATATTTACCCTCGGAATATTTCTGGATTTTAGAAAGGCTTTGGACTGTGTCCAACACGACGTGCTTTTAAGGAAGTTGCCATTGTATGGATTTCGTGGCAACGCATAGTCTTTAATAAAAAGCTACCTAACATCTAGAGCCTAGTTCACATGTATAAATGGCGCAAAATCCGACAGCAGACTTGTAAACAGGGCGTACCTCAAGGGTCATTACTTGCTCCGACATTATTTTTACTATATATTAACAACATTGTAAACATAATAAATAACACTAAGTTAATTTTATATGCGGATGACACGAATGTGTTTTTCTCGGGCGCTGACGTTGTGGACGTGTTTCATCAGGCCAACGAATGGTTAACTGGACTGAACCTATAGCTTCATTCGAACAGACTCCAATTAAACACAAGTAAAACTAAATACATACTGTTTAGACCGAGGGGAACCCATCCGCCCACGAACTTGCATTTAAAATTTCATAATATTACTATCGAACAATCGACTACATTTAGATTTTTGGGAGTAATATTCCAGGAGAACCTTTCATGGACGCCTCACGTTGACGCACTACGTAGGGACCTTGGGCGAGCCGTGGGAATTTTAAACAAGATAAGATACCATGTTCCGTCTGCTGTAAAAAAGCAAATCTACTATGCGCTTTTACATTCACGTTTCTGTTACTGTTTCCTAGTATGGGCTACAACGACTAAGACAAATTTAGATTGTCTTTTCTCTTTGCAAAAGCGAGCAGTGAGAGCAATAGGCAATTTAGATCTTTCGGAGGACACTGCACCTCATTTTAAAGGTAATAAAATAATGCCCATTCACAAATTCCATAAACACAAACTGGCCCTGGAAATTTCGCGTCTTCCAAACGAAATATCATGCGCAACCTGGTCCTTACTATCTACGACAAAATTTAATACCAAGGCTCCGTTCGCGTACAACATACGGCGATCAAAAACTAAGTTATTTGATTCCGGATTTCCTCAATGCGCATCCTGAATTAGCTGAGATACTGTTTACTGCCACCAAGGTGCAACGACTGAGAAGAACACTTAGAGACTTTTTCTTAAATGAAAACTAAAGACCATTCTGTGGTGATAACTTAGAGACTTTTTCTTAAATGAAAACTAAAGACCATTCTGTGGTGATAACTTCGTTCGCCTTCACTCCGGATCTTTACCTTTACTGTGATGATTGAAGACGTGCGCACATAGATCACTGTTTTTCATAACACCACACTACTGATCCAACTTATTGCTTTTATGTACCTGTATTTTTGTGTTTTTCATGCCCTTTCATATCATGCAGTATTGATGTTTCTTTTGCTTTGTAATTAATGTGCTTATGTTATGTTGTCTCCGCCGCAACCAAGGGGGGCGCGGCCCCGTCAGGCATGTCTATTGCCTTTTGTCGCGTCCCCCAAGGCATTTCTGTAACGGAATGTCTTGAATAAAGAAACAAAGAAAGAAAGAAAGGAAGGAAGAAAGAAAGAAAGAAAGAAAGAAAGAGAGAAAGAAAGAAAAAAAGAAAGCTTAAATAGGTTTCACCAGGTCCGGCGTAGCGCTCACACCACAGGTGCGTGACTGTGGCTTACTGCACACAATGAAAACATTTTCTTTTTTGTTTCAAGAATGGGCGTGAGCACATAACTTATATAGGAGCTTGATGGATATACCGGTGCCCATCCATATATCTGTGATCAACGAAAACTTGTTAATTGCACATACCTAGAAGTTCTGAACACGTGCATTTTTCAGCAAGAAATAGTTTATGAACACAATTTTTTTATATTCTAAGACATCGCTCTAACGATCACTATATCCGCAGATCTCCCCTCAGCACGTTTGAATTTTTTCCTGATAACGTTACTGCTGTCGTTAAAAACGTTACCTACTCGTTTTCTATGGCAGTCTTAACTACTAGATGCAAGGCATGGACAGTTTAAAAGAAAGATGTTGCAGTGCGTCGTAAGAATGGACAGTTTAAACCTTGAAGGCTTCCATAACGGTACTTTACAATATTCCACGATTCAGAATTGATGTTTAGGAATCCTGGATCTCAAGTGAAGGGAAGAATGGAGGTTTTCGTCAGCAGCATGAAAAATGTGATCGAGGACCCTGAAAACACAGCTTTGAATACTGAAATCTATACAGGTAATTTCATAGCAGTCGATGTAGTGTACGAAGTAGCTGCGGAGAATGCTATATTCTTTTTCTGGATCAGCCTAGGGGAGGCAGCAGTATGAAAGTAGTGAACTATGGAAAAAATTACGGATTGCACTTTGTTTTTTCTTTTACTTCCTTTATATTTTGATTTTATAACCATTTTATTTATTTACCTCTTAATTTCTAATGACACACCTACTTATCAGCGTATAGTCTGAAGGCAACGCGTATACTAGGTTCACCTTTGTTAACAAGGAGTATAATTTTGTGGTCAATAAGTTGCGTGGCGGCCTCGCAGTCTGAAAGACCTGGGATCAATTCGCCGCACCTTCGGAAGATGTATTTTTCATTGCCGGGTTACGGGGCCTTTGGGACGGCTTTTTTTCTGACATCGAGTTCCGTTGCCGGTGTGTCATAGAACTCGCTCGCAATAAAAGAACTGAAGAGCGAAGAATCAGCTGCGCAGTGTGGAAGAAAAATAAAAGGAGAACGCAAGCCTGTCTTTCGCTTCTGCTTACTGCATTCCCCACCTGTGTCTTGACCACCCCAAATTATTGTGTATGTGCCTTCTCTACTTGAGGCCAACAACTACGACTGTCTTTCGCGCTTTCATCCTTGTTATTTTTTTTTTCACTGTTGTGGTTCTCAATACGAACCAGCCGGGCTGTCATTCATTCAGCGCTCCCTATGTTTAAACCTAAAAATGCTTTTTCGTAAGGAAGTTATCGGCGTCGCTGCTCTGTTGGCCGCTTGTGGAGCTAAATTGCGCATTCTGCCAGGTATTCATGAGCCAGGTATCTCAGTGTGTCGCAATAATTAATAGGGTATACATATAAATACTAATAAATAAGGTATAAATAATTAGGTACACGCTCTTCACACAGTGCACTCACCAGCGGTTGGAGCAGACCGGCGACGGTGTGGTACGACGCGTTGGCCAGTAGAACCTTGTACTTGTATTGCGGGTCCCGTGTCCAGGAGAAGAAGCCTTCGCCCGAAGACGTGGCCCTTCCGTCACCGGACTCCACGACCACGTTGGCCGCGCACCCCACCGCGTGCAGCAGGCGGAGGAGGGCCGCTGCAGAGGTCGTGACAGTTGCGCAATCAGTGCAAGAATTAACAGCTGAGAACAGCCGTGCTGTTTACTCTTTTGTTTATTTATTATTTATTCAGAAGTACCCTTAAAGGCCGTCTTTTGAGGGTACGACATAATGAAGTTGCGCAGTAAAAAAATAAAAGTACTCACAAAATAAGACTGAAAAAAGCAAACAAAAACAAACAAGAAAATCTAAAGAAAAATAAACGCACAACATTCTATCCAATTTGGCGAAAAATTTTCAGGTTACAACCCGAATATTATTAAAAGAAGATGCAGTAATAAATAGAAGGGAATCGCTAAAACTAAACAAATGCATGGCAACAGAATGTTACGGTGCATGATGAATCATCAAAACAGGCACATCATCAGATCAGAAAAAAAAAGAATGAATACTGCAAGACGGCACGCAGCTTCCTCAGGCTGTCAGAGTTGAATACCATTATTATTTACAACATTTAGCCAGCCTGGACGTCAGCCCTCAGGCAGAAGTGGGGCGCACGTAATGGAGCAAATTACAGCATCAGATAGTACGCCCAAAAGGAAGGACCAATGACATTATGATCATAGGTACAACGGCGCACAAAATCCTCTCTACGCCTTTTTAAGTGAGCCCGTACTATCTACGCGTGGCGCTGTTTGTGTCATTTTCTCAGCATAGTGAGTTTCTACGCGTCACATTGCTCTCAGCGGTCCAGATTTAACTCCTTTTAAACGGAGGGAGGGGGGGGGGGGGTAAATCCAGATCCTAACTCCTTCATCTCTTGCGCTCTCGTTCGCAGTGACCTTCAAGCAGTTCTTTTTAGCGACTCATCTTTACTGCACCTGCAGCGTCCAAGTGAGTAGAGGCTCACGGGCGACGCGCTACGCATGCTGTGACCGTGCGACGTCAAAACGAATTGGACGCCAGGCATTGTGAAACCGGCTCACATTTCCTTACACAGCCAGAACGTCCCAGATGTACCCCGCACTTGGACGAATTTGCCTTCAGAGCAGGAATTTGATTGCACACTTGGCTTTCTCTTTTATCCATGCTTAAATATTCTGGCGGACTTGTGCCTACAGTGACTCTCTTTGAAATCTGCTCCTTTTCCTAGATATCTTAGCCCACACAAGAATGCAGCCACTTACGAGGCCAGTTATTGCATTGATAAGAAGGAGGCACGATGGAGTACTTTCGTATAACGTGGGCAGTGGCCGAGCACAGTACTGGATGGCTAAACGGGCGCGAGGAGCGCTGCCGACTTGCATACTGGGCGATCGCAAATGCCCCGTGTGACGAGGAGCTATCACCGCTCAAACGAACGAACTATGTAACAATCTGTATCACCGTAGCGCTTCCCTAGCGATTTGAGCATCCACCTTGAATGTGGGAGGTGAAGCGTTCGATCCCCAGGGCCGCCAGGTGCCCACCGGTTATACAATGGGGACAAGCTTTATCCTGCCTGGCGCTCGTCTCCTTTAGGGCGAAACGCATGGGAAATGGGTCATTGACCCCACCTTGAGCAGAAGCAAATACCTCGTACCATGGCGCTGTTTGGCCGCAGGTGCCTTTGCGCCGAAAAATGTTCGTCATGATTCATCACAATAATTTGTGAGGAAGTAGCAGAAGTCAGCTCCTCGACCAGTTTTCTTACTCGACCACCAAGGAAAGTTTCTTTTTATTACTTTTTCCCCGGAGAATATTTCAATCAAGATCTTAATTTGCAACACAAGGGATTAAGACTTGCCTTCAACCACGACATCAATGAATCATGGATCATGATTGCCTCGGCCGCGTTCGAGGACGCCACTGCGGTCTTTTATTCGCCATTTTGAGGAGCCTTGTGCTTTTTAGTCAATTGCTGCTGCACTAGACAAAAAAAAAGCATTTTCAGCAGCAAAATATGATTTCGCGCTTATGGAGAGGCTATGTCCTAAACACAAATTGCGAGGCGCAGACACCGAGGTTTCTCGGCTCAAAATTACCTTCCGTCGAAACCCGAAAATGCTCCAAGTGAGTTCATACAGTTGCTTCACGTTTACGTCAATTTCTGTAATAAAAATATCCTGTTCGGAGTGGACTCGATTCCTCCTGGCGCGCTGTATTCCTTCTTTAGCGTGCGTTATTTGGCTTCCGCGCTCAAATCGAAACCTGTGGACGCGACATGCAAACGTTACATTCCTCTCGAGGAAGCGGTTGCATTCAATTCGGGCCACCTTTTTCTTCGTTGACTATTCGTCTTATTCACCTTCTCCCGAACCTATTTGGATAACCATGTCGAACATTCTTGTCCAAAAAAATTGGAAATTAAAAAAACTGTAAGATACTGTTATGGAAATATTGAAGATAATGATCTATTCTTCTGATATGTAGCAAAATCTTTCTTTTAAAGTACTTCCATCGATCGCGTCGAACAGTTAACACTGCATAGAAAGCCAACGAGGAATTCTTTTGATGATAGCAAAAAAGTTAATAAAGAAAAAACGCAAGACTGCCGTCGGGTTGTCCGGGCATATATTAAATCTTACAGTGCAATCTTATATTACATGAAAAATTTGGGTTCCTGCTCGGTTTGCCGCTCAAAATGTATTTTGGCTAGAGTTGTTGGGTACGACTGTTGAACTAGAACTTCTAAATAGAAGCAACTGATTCATGATACGAACGCACATAAGAAGTAGATGTGCAAAATTAATGCCATAAATGGTGTTTTTGCGAGTATTAGTCCGACAGCTGTAAAGGCCCCGTTACGCAGGAAATCTGGAGTGTGCATTGTCGGCGTTTTCAGCAATTAATAGCCAGGTAGCCACCCCTCGGAGAAGCATCCTAGGTGGGCTACTTAGGTCACGTGACCTTGTGGCGGCATCACAACCGACCCAACGGATTACGAGCAAACTAATCACACTATAAGGTGGCTGTTGAATTAATAGTTGATGGCGAAAGATTGCTCGGGAAGAGCCACTTGGGTCACACAAGACCCACCTGTGGGAGCAGCTGCCGTTGCAGGAGTGTGGCGCATCCTTAACCACTACACCAGTAGTGGTATGAGGACTCCCAGGGACCTATGGACGTGAAGTTGAGAATGACGAACATGATGCTATCGCGTCATATTGCCACGTATCATTGCAGAGTTTGTTCGTTCACGCTCAGCTGCAGGAAAGGGTTGTTATCACTTTTGTTCGTGACGCGAGAAGCGACCACACTAATCTCTATTGATCGCAGCCATTAAAGGCTGCATCTAGGTTTTTCCAGACTACTGTAGATGATCTTGTCCTGTTATCTG
The DNA here is from genome assembly GCF_055824585.1 of Amblyomma mixtum. Taxonomy (NCBI): domain Eukaryota; kingdom Metazoa; phylum Arthropoda; class Arachnida; order Ixodida; family Ixodidae; genus Amblyomma; species Amblyomma mixtum. The sequence continues at coordinate 130,231,533 of NC_143019.1, forward strand.
GAAGTTTCCTTGCCGGCTTTAAATTGAGCGATGCCGCGAGCGGCGGACATTCGTAGTTAGACGACTGACGAGCACGTTTGTTGCTTACGCCGCCGCCGAGTGATTCAGTTCTTTTGCGGGCGCAAGTCAGCCCAAATAAAGAGCTTTGTTTCCAAGTCTTGTTGGTGTCCTACTGACCGCTGGACTGCCGTCACTACAACGTGACATCTGGTGGAGGTGCTGGGTAGTCTTCCAGGTACCGGACAACCCCCGCAAGTCGTGATGCCAGCCCTTTGAGTTATTCACCGGAGGACCTGACTCCAGTCTACCACGCAGCCTCTGGAGCCTCTGGAGACTCCAGCCATGACTTACGCCGCTGCAGTGCGCCGTTCTGTACCTCGACGACGGGACCCAAGCCCTTATCGCCCTTAGCCAGCTGCGCTGGAGCTCCGCCTTCTCGCCCCAACTCGCCCGTCCTACGAGCGTCGCACACGGCCGAGGAAATGTGACGAGTGGAGAACACCCGACCAGCGCCGCCCACTATGCTTCCACTGCGGCGAAGCCGGTCACATTTTCCGGTACTGTCCATACAGGAGAATGGGCGTCAGAGGGTTCTCTTACGACTCCCCACGACCCCGACCTGGCCAGCGACCAGCCGAAATCGAAGAGTTTTCTCGTCGGGAAGAATACTCATCACCGAGCCGCCCGTCACGTTCCCCGTCGCCATCGTCACCGCTCTTTGTATCTCCTAGCCGAGGCTACGCCGTGCGTGGGCGGTCCCCCAGCCCCGATGGTTAAACTCAATAAAGCAGCCTCTGGAGGTGAGGTTGCTTCTGAGCGCAAGAACTAAGATCCTACATCGACGAAAACGCAAAACCATGCATCAACCACGACGAGAACCACGACGAGAACCTCGACGAGAACCACGACGAGAACCACGACGAGAACCACGACGAGAACCACGACGAGAACCACGACGACAACCACGACGACAACCACGACGACAACCACGACGAGTACCACGACGAGTACCACGACGAGTACCACGACGAGTATCACGACGAGTACCACGACGACAACCACGACGACAACCACGACGACAACCACGGCGACAACTACGACGACACCGACGGTGACACGGCCAGATTTGAAGCTTTTACCGCTGCCCTTAAACCTTATTATGAACGCTAAATGACTCGAAGTTCGTATTCTCCGTGTTTATTTTCATTTTAAAGCATCGAGACTATGTTTCTGTAGGAGGGGGGTAATGCCACGTATCATTGCAGTGTTTGTTCGTTCACGCTCAAGGCTGCAGGAAAGGGTTGTTATCACTTTTGTTCGTGACGCGAGAAGCGACCACACTAATCTCTATTGATCGCAGCCGTGAAAGGCTGCATCTAGGTTTTTCCAGATTACTGTAGATGATCTTGTCCTGCTATCTGGAAGTTTCCTTGCCGGCTTTAAATTGAGCGATGCCGCGAGCGGCGGACATTCGTAGTTAGACGACTGACGAGCACGTTTGTTGCTTACGCCGCCGCCGAGTGATTCAGTTCTTTTGCGGGCGCAAGTCAGCCCAAATAAAGAGCTTCGTTTCCAAGTCTTGTTGGTGTCCTATTGACCGCTGGACTGCCGTCACTACAACGTGACAATATTCTTAAAGGAGTACAGACACCTAACTTCTGGACCGTATTTTTTTGTTTGTAATGATGCGTAAGGAATTCTTATACATGGATTACCACGTGATATTTTCCTAAGACCACCAAATAATTTAAAATTGAATTTATTTCTCGTGCTGTTTCAGTTTCATTTTCAACAGCCGATTGATGACTGTGACGTCAAAGAGAGGTTATAGGTCACGAGAGGCATGAAAAAGCTGCAATATCATCGCTGCTTCTACATTCGTTGTCATTTCGGCTTTTGAGCAAGGCATGCTTCAGTATTATAGTGAGTTATAATGATATAGCAGCGAATATATCGACGTTTTTCCATGCCTCACGTGACGTATAACCAGTCTTTGACGTCGCAGCCATCGTTTGGCTGTTGAAAGCGAAACCGAAAGAGCATGGCAGAAAAAATTGATTATAAATTATTTATCGGTCGTAGGCGAAACCACATGATGATTCATGCGGAGTACTGCCTTCATGTAGAGAATTAATCATGCCACCAAAATTAGGTGTCGATACTCCTTTAAAGCGGAGCTTAGGTGTCCGCTCCGATGCATCTTGTGCTAAGTAACTCTCAAGGTGCGTCTGGAATAATTTACATACTTAAAAGAGACTGCGGACAGCGATGTCGAATTTTCGTCCTTAGTATAATTCGATTAGATCCCTCATTCAGGCTACGTTGATACCTGTTCCGTAAAAAAAGCCGCATTTAAGACTCCGCACTCGATTTAAACTCGTGATGTCAAGCCTGACAGGAACGCCGTTTAGAAGTAATTGGCGGTGCCGTCTAGCCTCCAGGAACGAAAACCTTCTCGGATTCATTTATTCCATGTTAGTGATTTACACAACTGGAGTGAGCCACCTTCCCTCTCCAATTGCGACAGTTTCTGTTCATTGATTACTCCGTTCGGCTAGTTACTTTTGAGCAGTGTGGGATTAGATACACTTTAAACTGTCTTTCTTAGAGTGACATTGTCGCGGACTAGAAGACGATGAAGTGGACACTGGCACAGCATTGAGCGCTCGCGCCAGGCACGCGGTCACGTGAGTGTCTGCCATTCCACCAAATGCCAGGCATTAGTTCGAGGGGACGGACGCGGAGCTGGTGGCAAAATTAGTGGACACCTACACTGGCGACACGACAACCCTCCCGCAATAATAGGGCCATCCGAACGAGGCTCTCGATGCACCCATCACAAAGAGGGAGGTCAGGGCCGAAATTTTGAGCTTAAAGACGCGACCGGCCCGCGGCCCTGACGGGGTTACGAACAAAATATTAAGGAATCTGCACATGTCTGTAACGGCGCTCACTAAATACATGCAGGAGGTGTGGAACAGCGGCCGTCTCCCTCAGCAGTGGAAAGCTGCCAACGTGGTGCTAATCCCTAAACCGGCTAAACCGCCCAGATTAGAAAATCTCAGACCCATTTCCTTAACTTCGTGCATAGCAAGGCTTATGGAACGCCTGAATGATGCCAGCAGACCGACGCACTTCATGGAGCAGAACGACCTATGGCCGCACGAAATGTTTCCGGTCGGGCTCGCGGACGCAGGACGTGATGCTTTGTGGACAACACATTATAAATTCGAGCACCAAAGACGTGGAGGTTGAGACGTGGAGGTTGAGGTTGAAAGTCTAGGTTGAGATCTAACCAAAGCCTACCACAATGTTAGGCACGGGGCGATCCTTTCAAGGTTTAAAAAGATAGGAGTCGGTGAGAGGACGTATGGTTATACATAAAGAATTTTCTGTCAAACAGGACAATAAAACTAAATTTTCAGGACCTAGAATCCCTCACGGACCACCTGGGAAGTAAGGGTACACAGCAGGGCTCGGTGCTCTCCCCCTTTTTTTTCAACTTGGCAATCAACGGCCTTCCAGCCGCCCTCAGGGACATAGAAGGCCTAAAATTAAGCATGTACGTGGATGACATTAACATATGGATGAACAGTGGCCGTGACGGTAGCATAGAATAGCGCCTTCAGGCGGTGGCACACACTGTAGTGTCCTACGCGACCGAGGAGCCTTGCTTGTTCCTCGCAAAAATCGGAACTCATCTCATACAATCCGAAAGCGCTCCGGTGCAAGCACGACTGGAATTTATAAATGATAAGGTTGAGGACAAAACCGTGCCGAAAGTTAATCAAATCAGGATCCTCGGACTCTTTATCCAAGAGGATGGGTATAACGAAGAAACTATCAAGAAGCCCAGCAGCTACTCTGCGCTAGTAACAGGGAACTTCAGGACGGTCGTTCTCAACGGCAGAGGCCTCAAAGAAGTAGCCGCCTGAAATTGACGCAGGCGTATATCAGCATAATATGCTACGCCACGCCGATCCTCGATATTAGGGTGAACGAGAAAGACAGGATCGACGCACTTATTAGGCTTTGCGTCAAGTGGGCATCGAGGCTACCCATCTCCACCTCCACAGACCGCCTGTTGGAATTGGGGTGCATAATAGTTTGACTGAAATCGTCGAGACGGTACGAATCGCCCAGCTCGAAAGACTGAGTAGAACGAGTATGGTACGGACCATTTTAGAGTGGGACAGCCAAAAATTAGACAGGGGCATATGCGATAACGCCGCCATACCGCCACAATGTCGCGAGAATATCATAGTTCCCCCCCTTTCCGCAACATACACCCAGTACACCATAAAGAAAGGCGGAGAAGTGGGCGGAGGCGCTGGCTAAGAGGGCCGGGAAATTTAGGGCAGGAGAGGTAGCCTATGTGGACGCAGCGAGTGCCAGGTCAGCGGCGGCGGCAGCCTCCGTAGTCGACGGCCAAGGTGCACCAGTCGCTGCCTCCTCCATTAGAAGAAGAAACGGAGACACGGCTGAACAGGTCGCAATAGAGTCCGCTTGCGCCGGAACCAAGGCTGGTTTGATTCTTAGCAACATCAAAACTGCAATCTGGAACAACGAAAAGGACAGGGTCTCGCCTGAAACGGCTCACATCCTGTCCGCAGCCAAAATTGATCGCAAGGTCACCTTAATACGTGTCCCAGTGCACACATTCGTTCCCGGTAACTGGGTGGCCCACGCATTAGCTCGAGATCTCTACTTTCGCGTACCCGTAGAGTCGCCCGACTGCCAGAGGATTGACGAATGCTTGCAAACATACGCGGAATTTGTCGAGAACTATAGGTTACGAAGACGTCTCTTGCCGCCCCCGTATCCAAGCTTAAACAATAAAGAGGCCGTCGCCTGGAGACGATTACAGGTCGAAAGTTTCGCATACCCCGTCTGGGTGTTTCGCGTCCCGGTAGACGGTAGGAAAGACGATAAATCTAAGATCTGCGGAGCGAGGGGGGACCCTCGATCACATAATTTGGGAATGCCCCTGACCCCCGGGTGATGGGACAATACTGTAAGTAGAGAAGCCTGAGAGGCCCTGCAGCGGAGCCAGTCTTTAGTCGCGGAGGCCGCGGCCCCCGTTCCCTAGGCCTACGTGCCAGGGCGCGGGGAGTTAGCGGGCCTCCTACATTGTTGGAAAGAAAGTTTTAATGACCATTAACATCATCCATCCAGAGGACAACAACATAAACATGTCATTACCATCCGGCATGCAGTTCCGTTTTCATCGCCTTGCCGTCACGTAACATTTGGTGTGAGGTGCTGGGTATCCTCCTTATTCCTGTCCCAGAACTTCGGAGGCCGCCGAGGTCTTCTGTGCAGTGATCGTGGTTTGGCACCTCCCGGCAGATCCCAAGCCTGCCAAATATTGTTACGTGGCGGCCAGCCGAAGAACGAGGCGTGATGGAAGATGGATGGCCGCTGGCCTAGCGCGAGTGCTCCGTCCCGCGCCACTGCCAGCTTCGTCTTCTTCGTAACATTACCCGGGGCCACCGAGCGATCGTGCCGATCGTATCGTAAACTCAAGAAGACATGGACGAAGGGATGCGTGATTCAGGGAAGGCTTCTAGCGCAGAAAAGAAGTGGCAAGGTGATGAAGTTCTGGCCGCCACGGTGGATGAGATGATAGGCGGATGAGTCCCGGTACACGAAGCATCCGGGCCGTAGGGTGCCAGGAGATGACGGCCGAGGTCCTTGTACGCACCGAACGGCAGGGGCAGGGGGGCGGTGTCCTCATGTGTGGGCAGGGTCTTGGGTCGGTCGGGTCATTATGGTCGCCGCAACTTCGTCAGTTCGTCGTGTCTTGTGGTCCGGGCGGGGGACGGGGCTGGGATGAGCGGCAAGGTCGGTTCAGGTCGGGCGGGCTGGGGCACGGCTGTGCGGGTCGGACCAGGTACTCACGGCCGACGTCCACGGCAGGCGCAAGACGCCGAAGCTGCGTGACCAGGATGGCGATGAAGGGACCCCAGCACCTCACACCAAACGCTACGTGGCGGCGAGCCGAAGAATTAGGCGTGATGAAAGATGGATAAGAGATGATTTAATGGCCGCTGGTCTAGCGCGAGCACTCCGTCCCGGCCCACTGCCAGCTTTGTCTTCTTCATAACAATATGACGCGATGTCGCCGCTCTCCTCCGCCCCGCACCCAGCTCCGACCAGAAAACACAATGGCATGGCTACGACCACACTTGCCCGATACTTCAAAAGGGTTAAGTGTTGGGCTAGTTGGTGTTCAGACTTCACAGGCATATTTTAGCGCAAAAGACGGGACGACAGAAAGACAAGACGAACATGGGCGCTACTGACAGCTGCTTTATTCTAGCGAAAACGAGGCCTATAAATACGCTTCTGGCCAGCTCCAGCGCTACCTACCAAGGAACTTGGAATCAACATAGGAAATAATATAAGACGCGATAGGAAATTTATCTCCGCATTATACTGAACGATAGACGTGTCGCTAACGCAGCCCTGTCTCCCTTTCCTGATAAAGAAAGCTTCCAAGGTTTCACGGGCTGTTTTTTGAGCACTTCTCCCAAGGATTGAAACGCTAAGGAAACGCGGCTCACCATTGGAGCAAGCAATGCAGTGGTCAACCAGATTAGTACGTGCCTTATTGTAGATATCTTTTGCATGCTCCCGGAGTCGATCGTTTATGCAGCGCCCTGTCTGGCCGATATACTCTTTGCCACATGACAGGGGAATCTTGTACACGACGTTCATAGCGCACTGCACAAAATGTTTTTCATGGTTCTTTTGATATCCCCTCTTTCCATCTTCGACCGCCGCCACTGGCCTGAGATCCCACTCATCACGCGCCCACACATGAGAAGACAGTACCCCCGCCCTGTCGATTGGTGCGTCAATGAGCTCGGCGTTCGCTTCGAGCCGCCGGTGCCTCTTCTGTCTTCATGGACCCTGCTTCACCCGCTTGTCCTCTGCTCATCTCTTTCATTGTGACGGAAAGCGCTTCATCTTCTTCCTTTCTCTCTAGCTATTCTGTCACGCCCATCTTCACGTACTGCGTTTCATCATCAACAGAGCCATTCTTCTATAAGGACTGCAGATTGGGCTAGTTGGTGTAGATTCACAATGGCGGTTCAACAGCGCAAACACACACAGACCAAGAAGGAGTCAAGACACACACACCAGCGCTAGTGTGTGTGTCTTGTCTCCTTCTTGGTCTGTGTGTGTTTGCGCTGCTGAACCACCATTCTTCTAGTTCGCGCGATGGGGACGATTGCTCATTGGCGCCAGGTCGGCTCATGGACTAGAAGACGAAGTGGGCAATGACGCGGCACTGAGCGCCCGCGTCGTTCTGTTTTCATTGGCTTGCCGTCACGTAACAATCATTGGTGTGTGCTGTTGTTTTTCATTTGTTCAATATTCTCCATTTTCAATCACTGGCCTCTCTGGTTCCGTGCCTTGATTTGTAATAATATTGCCAAACTGCATTCGTCGTAAGAAATTTCGCAAAAATAGACAGTTTTAGCGTAGCTGCACAGCTGTCCGGTAAATACGCCAAAGCGTTGCTGTTGCTATCGCTTACAAGCTTGCCTAGCCACATATCTGTCGTACGGTAGCAGTTGCCGTGGTTGCCATGTTTACCGTACGGTTGGGCAAAAGCTCTCTAATAAGTGCCAACGTAGTGCATCACATCGATGTTTTTCTTCGTACGAAGTTGATAAAACACACCTGGCGACTGCAATCAAAAGCTTACCTGCTAACGCCACTCCCTGGTTGTCATAGACGAGAGCGGTCATAAAGGGACCCCGGCAGAAGTCGGCCACCACCTCGCCCAAGTCTGAGTAGCCACTCCTGGCCGCTGCATAAACAAAGCCACAGTTCTAAAAGTGGCTATAGGGCAACCGAAGAGGAAGTACAAAATTACAGATAAAGTTCAGTACGAGCAAGTCTGTCACTCTGTGGGTCGTATTCTTTTGTGGTTTCAATTTCATTGAGAATAATGCGCCAGCAAGCAATACCGGCTGCACTAAATACTGAATGCTAGGTCCAGCACTTCATAAAAAGGAAGGTTTGGTTTGGTTTATTGGGGTTTAACGTACCAAACCAACTCAGGCAATAAGGGACGCCGTAGTGAAGGGCTCCGGAAATTTCGACCACCTGGGGTTCTTTAACGTGCACTGACATCGCACAGTACACGGGCCTCTAGAATTTCGCCTTCATCAAAATTCGGCTGCCGCGGCCGGGGTCGAACCCGCGTCTTTCGGGTCAGCAGCCGAGCGCCGTAACCACTGAGCCACTGCGGCGGGGCATAAAAAGGAAGGATCAGTGCTATTTAACGGGCTTGAAACAAAGCAACAACAATGTCGACACAGCGGCCGCAATAGAATTAGCGTCGGGTTGGTTTTCAGGCTTGGACCAGTATAAAATTAGCTGCCGCGATTTCTAAACTATTAAGACGTCTGCCTGCTCTTCATACGTATGTTTTCGAATCCATTTTCTAGAAATGCTGAAATGTTTTGACGAAGCAGCAATTTTAAATAACACGAAACAGACATATTAACATGGTCCTTTGAAGAAGCTGCCTATTAAAAAGGTTTGTCTTTAATGCAAGTGCTTGCACCAAGACCGCGTACCCGTATCCATTGACGACATATTGATACAGCTTAGAAGTGGACGAAGAAGAAGTGCTCCGCCATCTCGCTTGTGACGAGGAAGAAGAAGTGCTTCGCCTGCTTGCTGGTGACCGCTCGGCAGACTGGAACAGTTCTTGCGTATCTAACGGTGTGCCGTGTAATATTCGTGACAAATCTGGTGGAGGTGCGGGGTACGCTTCCAGACCCGCGTAGGCTACCGACCAATACGGATCTCACCCCAGTTCACCAGCGCCGCGGCCGCCGCCTCCGTGGAGCGTCCCCTGAATTCGGACTCCTTCCGGCTGCAACTAGGGCGACGCAACCCCAGCCTTCGGAGGCACCAGCTGCCATGGCAACTGAGACCACGCTCCCGGCGCACATCCTCTGTCATCAGCCACGAACACCCCCGTCGTTTCATGGCGACGTGTTCGAGGACGCCGAGGATTGGCTCGAGATCTTCGAACGGGTTGTCCGCTACAACGGCTGGAGTGACAACCGTAAGCTCCACAATGTCTATTTTGCACTTGAAGAGTCGGCTCGGACATGGTTCGAAAACCATGAAGCTTCGTTTACGTCCTGGGAAGCTTTCTGCCGCAGTCTTAAAGCCACTTTTCCGAATGCAGACCGTCGAGAGCGAGCAGAAGCTGCGTTACACTCGCGCAACCAGCGAGCGCCGCAATGAGAGTGTACGCATGTACTACGAGGACATGACTCGCCTTTTTAAGCGCGCGGATCCCAACATGACAGAAGACAAGAAGCTTCGCCACCTCATGCGGGGTGTCAAGCAAGAGCTCTTCGCAGGACTCGTGCGCAGCCCACCAAGCACTGTGGCAGAGTTCCTCACCGAGGCGGCAACTATGGAGAAGACGCTGGAACAGCGAGCCCGCCAGTACAATCGCGACGTCAACAGCTTCGGGCCTGATCCCATCTCCATGCCTCCCGGTATCGACGCGGCCTTTCTACGCGAGCTGGTCCGATCTGTCGTCAGAGAGGAACTGCAGGCCTTCCGGACGCCGTCCGAGACGCCATCTTTCACGCCACTGAGCGAAGTCACCCGGGACGAGGTGCGCCTGGCAGCACAACAGCACCAGATTTCCGAGGTTCCTCGCCAGCCTGATGCAAGGCCCACGTATGCGTCCGTCCTGCGCCAGGCCCCTGGGTACGACGTCACTGCCGCGACTCCAGCAGTGCTCTCGTCGAGCTCCCCTCGTGGTGACGCTCCGCCAGCCTATCAGCGACCGCGAAAGAGTGAAGTGTGGCGTGCCCCGGATCGTCGGCCCCTCTGCTATCACTGTGGCGAGGCGGGTCACCTCTACCGGGCGTGCCCATACCGCCGCGTGGGCCTGCGTGGTTTCGCGCCGGACGACCCGTGCCCTCAGAACGGGGAACGACCGCAGAAGATAGCATTCTATCTGTCGTCGCGCCAGAACCACATCACGTCAGGCCACCAGGAGGCTCGATCACCGTCGCCGAGACGCTACCGTTCTCCAAGCCCCCGTCAAGCCGCAGGCTACTCCGGACGCCGTTCTCTCAGTCCACGCCGGGAAAACTGATGCCAGCGGCCTCTGGAGGCAAGGCCGCTGATGCCGGGACTTGTGAAGATCCTCCTGCGACACTACCACGCGACGATGTTTCTCCGGGAGCGAGTAGCGACAGCATCCGACGCGCTACCTCCGATTTGTGCGTCAAAATAGACGGAATCGACGTGACCGCTTTGCTGGATACTGGTGCCGACTATTCTGTCATGTGCCTGGCCCTTGCCTTACAACTGAAGAAAGTATTGACGGGGTGGTCGGGGCCTAGCATTCGCACTGCTGGGGGTCACCTGATTATCCCCGCCGGCAGGTGCACAGCTCGTGTCGATATCCGTGGTTTTGTGTACGTCGGCGAATTTGTAGTCCTCCGTGAGTGTTCGAGGGACTTGATCCTCGGTCTCGACTTTCTCCACACGAACGGTGCTGTCATTGACCTGCACGAAGCACGGGTCACGTTCTCGACTAAACGGGCCGTGGCGAGCACTGACACAGACGACTCACGCTTCACTGCTCTGCGACTTGTTGACGACGACGTAATGGTGCCACCCCGGTCCAGTGTGCTAGTTCTCGTAAGGAACGATTTATTCCACGACTACGAAGGTGTCGCTGATAGCCACGTACCCCTGCTGCTCGAGAAGGGAGTAGCCGTCGCTCGCGGGCTCGTCCAACTACAAGACGGTTGTGCTAGTGTGCTCCTTACAAACTTTGCCAACGAGTTGCAGCACCTCGCCAAGGGCACGGCTGTCGCCTTCCAGCATGACTTCGCCGTGGTGCCTCAAGTGTGCGCCCTGGAGACAAGCCCTCAATTCCAGGCTCCACAATGTCCTGTCCTTCCGTCCGTCAGAATCAATCCGGATTTGGCGCCTGAGCAGAAGGCTCTCCTCTCGGCGCTTATAACCAACTTCGCGGATTGTTTTTGCCACAAGCTCCAGGGTCGGTCGTACGCCTGTCGCAAAGCATCGCATCATCACCGACGAGACTACACCACCCGTATGCCAGCGCCCATACCGCGTTTCTTCGACGGAACGCGAAGCCATTAAAAGGCAAGTGGACGAAATGCTCGCCGACGATGTCATTCAACCGTCGACAAGCCCATGGGCATCACCGGTGGTCCTCGTGAAAAAGAAAGACAACACCTTGAGATTTTGTGTCGATTACCGCAAACTGAACAACGTGACCAAAAAGGACGTTTACGCGCTCCCCAGAATTGATGATGCACTCGACAGACTACGTGATGCCAGGTTCTTTTCCTCCTTAGATCTCAAAAGCGGCTACTGGCAGATAGAGGTGGACGAGCGAGACCGCGAGAAAACTGCTTTTGTGACGCCTGATGGCCTATACGAATTTAAGGTGTTCCCGTTTGGACTGTGCTCAGCGCCGGCCACTTTCCAGCGCATGATGGACACTGTCTTATCTGAGCTCAAGTGGCAGACGTGCTTCGTATACCTGGACGATGTCGTCATTTTCTCGCCCACCTTCGAGCAACACTTGGAGCGGCTGCGCACAGTGCTCCGGGCGCTCCAATGTGCGCAACTTACGATCAAGCCTGAGGAATGCTATTTCGGTTTTGAGGAGCTTCGTTTCCTCGGCCATGTTGTCAGCGCGCGCGGTGTTCTCCCAGATCCCGACAAGACCGCTGCTGTCTCCAGTTTCCCGCGTCCCACTGACAGAAAGACTCTTCGACGTTTTTTGGGACTGTGCTCTTACTATCGACGATTCGTCCAAGATTTTTCCAAAATAGCTGAGCCCTTAACAGCGCTGACCAGAGACGACACACCCTTCTTGTGGGGAAGCGACCAAGAGGATGCTTTCGTGGAGCTCCGCCACCGCCTGCAACGTCCACCGATACTCGCCCATTTCGATGACGCCGCAGCAACCGACATACACACTGATGCTAGCAACGTAGGCCTTAGGGCGGTCCTGGTACAGTGGCAGGATGGCGCCGAACGAGTCATCGCTTACGCAAGCCGTACACTTTCGCGCTCGGAATGCAACTATTCAACGACTGAGAAAGAATGTCTTGCGGTAGTCTGGGCCATCAGTAAGTTCCGCCCATACCTATACGGGAGATCCTTTCGCGTTGTCAGCGATCACCACTCGTTATGCTGGCTGGCCAGCCTAAAAGATTCATCTGGGCGGTTGGCGAGGTGGAGCCTCCGTTTGCAGGAGTACGACGTAACGGTCGTGTACAAGTCGGGGCGGAAGCACCAAGATGCGGATTGTTTATCACGCGCGCCAGTGGACCTGGCTTCCCCGGAAATCACTGAAGACTTCTCTTTCCTTGGTGCTGTTAGCGCAACCGATATGGCGCAGCTTCAAAGGGAGGACCAGAGTTAGCGCCGCTCATCGCGTACCTGGAAGGCTGCGATGGTCCCCGCGTTCCGGGTGTTTTTCTTCGTGGGCTCAAATCTTTCACTCTGCAGAACGGCGTCCTCTACAAGCGCAACTTTGAGAGCAACACCGCAACATTTCTGCTCGTAGTCCCGTCCCAGTTGCGACTTGATATCTTGAGCGCTTGCCACGACGAACCATCTGCCGGCCACCTGGGGGTCAGTCGTACCTTAGCGAGGATTCGGCAGAGGTACTACTGGCCCAGATTACTTCCATCAGTGCGGACATACGTCAAAACCTGTCGCGACTGCCAGCGCCGTAAGTCTCCTCCCTTAAAACCCGCGGGATTTCTTCATCCCATAGCGCCTCCGAAGACACCTTTCCAGCAAGTGGGAATGGACCTACTCGACCCTTTCCCGAAGTCATCCACTGGAAAACTTTGGATTGCTGTCGCGACAGATTATTTGACGCGGTACGCTGAGACAAAGGCGCTTGCAAACGGAACTGCTGTCGAAGTAGCTACGTTTTTTGTACACAACATCGTGCTGCGTCATGGGGCTCCGGCGGTTATCATTACTGACCGTGGAGCTGCTTTCACGGCCCGCTTGACTCAGGCAGTCCTAGATCTGACCCACACCAGCTATAGGCGTACAACAGCGTACCACCCACAGACAAATGGTTTGGTGGAGCGCCTTAACAGAACCCTGGCCGACATGCTCTCCATGTATGTGGATGTGGAGAATAAAACGTGGGACCAAATTCTCCCATACGTAACGTTCGCTTACAATACGGCTCTGCAGGAGACAACGCGGCACACGCCCTTCCAGCTTGTCTTCGGTCGTCCAGTTGTTACTTCTTTGGATGCCATGTTGCCCGTCGACCCTCAGTGTGACCTAGAGCCAGATCTTGACGTCGCCACTTTCGTTCAGCGGGCTGAAGAAGCACGTCAACTGGCCAGACAGCGAATACACCGTCAACAGCACGTCGACGCTGACCGCTACAATCTCGGACGGCGATTTGTTACGTACGAACCAGGCGACCATGTGTGGGTTTGGACACCAGTTCGTCGCCGTGGGTTGTCCGAAAAATTACTACGCCGATACTTCGGACCTTACCGAGTTCTCCGCCGCATTGGCGACGTGACGTACGAAGTTCACCGACAACCCCAGGCCGCCCATCGCGCAGACCACCGCATCCGGATGTTGTGCACGTCGTTCGTATGAAGCCGTACCACGACCGTCCTGCTGATTGTACTTGACGCTGAGTGCCACCGGTTCTGTGTCGTGATAGCTGTGTTTAACTTTCCGTGTCCAACCCATTTTCCCCTCTATGAAAGCGGGCCGCATCGAGGCGATGCTGCAGAGGAGGGAGCAATGATACAGCTTAGAAGTGGACGAAGAAGAAGTGCTCCTCCATCTCGCTTGTGACGAGGAAGAAGAAGGGCTTCGCCTTCTTGCTGGTGACCGCGCGGCAGACTGGAACAGTTCTTGTGTATCTAACGGTGTGCCGTGTAATATTCGTGACAATATCACCGGTGCCTAGGGTTACTCATTCGTGCACGCCGCTCCGACGTGAAAGGGAACAAAGTTTCAGAATTCAAATATTATGGCTCCACATTATGTGTGACAAGTCCACTTTCTCTACTTTTCTAACTTTCTTTCCTCCTGGCGTATAATAGCGCCGAATTTTAAACTGTCATAGAGACAGAACGGTAAAAGTGAAACCTGGTTGGTTGTTCAATATTATATTGCAGGGACCTCTACACCCCTTTTTTAGAGCACCTCTTTGAGACATATATGTCTAGCGTCCTACATCGAGGTCACCGCATTTTTGCGCAACAATTCTATTAGCTTACTGCGTAAAAACGTGCGCCAGCTAGCCTAGGTTCATGAAGCCTCTACACTGTTCATGTGCCAACGATGTGTTGTGTGCGTTGTGTGCATTCATAAAGATCCGCCATTCTTCTGTGGACGCCACTTTCAGATTCAACCACATAGACTGCATTGCGATTCTGCAATAAAAACAAATAATTTTTATGCACTATTGAAGAACGTGTGTGCATATTTTCAAATATGCACACACGTTCACAATTGGCCGCAGGCCGAACGATAAGAAAATAGCTTGAAAATGCTTGTGGCTTTTACAAAAACCAAAGGGAAAAACACATAAGATGCATTGGACACATGAAAAACATATACAAGGCAACCACTGTACTAGTGTGGCGAACTGGGCTTATTGGTGAAGGTTCAGACTTACTAAAGCGCGAAAGACTGGAGAAAAGAAGGAGGCAACATAAGGGCTTGACAACAACACAGCGCTTGCGTTGTCTCCTCCTTTTCACCCGTCTTTCTTGCTGTTTTAAGTAGTAACCACTGCTCGTGTTAAGAAATGTTCGAAGTTTTACATTACGCTGCAGAAGGCGAATTTGCCCATTATCCTACATTGCAGAACGTCTCAGAAGTCGGTGCTGAGAAAATATTTCCAGCAATAAAAGAATTATTCTTAGTTCTGAACTGAAATGAGCAAGAGGGATTTTAAGTTTCTCAAGTTTTTCAAGTTCCGCATATACAGGATAATGAGTCTGCCACTGCTGCTCGGTTGCACAAGATACCTTCCATTTTTTATATTTCGAGGCTGACCCCATTTATTCGATTTTCGACTTCCTTTCTCGATACAAACAAACATTTAGAGTAATTTAATTCATTAATGGGGCTTTTCCCCCGCCCAGGAGGACTTTTTACATTTGCTTTTAGCCAGCCGTTTTTTCTTAATTTCGGTATTTCCGCGTAATATAACGCAGCCTGCGGGTTTTACTTTGCTCAGCTGACATCACTGGGATCTTCGTGGGTTAGTGAGCAAGATAGGAAGAGCGGAAATTGGAGCGAATTAAATATTTCGTCTACCTCAAATTATTCTACAGACATCTTTCTTTTAAAAATCTACGTAAGACGTGTCAGTGCGATCCATCCAGGTTGATTTTATGACAAGGAGAGCATTATGTGCGTGATGCGTTCAATTAAAATAATATTGATATACTGCAATTAACTAATAAATGCATATTTTTCAGCGTGCCTGGTAAAGCGCAGTTGAAGGTCGGCAAATTGTTGGCGAACGAAACTTTCTAAAGTTTGGAATTGGTATTGTGCTTTGAGATGTACAACGTCAATAAGCTTCTTTTGGAAACTTAAGTTCGCTCTGCATTTTGTACATTCACCAAGTAGCAGCGCTCGGCGCTCTATCGTCGTCGACATCATCAACAACGTCAACATATTCCACGTTATGAAGCACATGAACTGCGCAAATGTTTCCTGCATTCAAATTCCGTCAAAGAGGTTCCAACAATGCGAATACTGGGGTTGCATTTACAAACAAATGGAAAGAATACTGACACACTCAATAAGCTAAAATGCACGGTAGAAGCGACGACGCGATTAATCCGCCGCGTAGCTAATCGAAGACACGGAATGAGAGAAAAAGATTTATGCCGACTAGTGCAGGCCCTTGCGCTAAGCAGGATACTCTATGCCACCCCTGATCTCAAACTTGCGGAAGCAGAAAAGGACAAATTGAATAGGTTTGGTTTGGTTTATGGAGTTTAACGTCTCAAACCGACTCAGGTTATGAGAGACGCCGTAGTGGAGGGCTCTGCAAATTTAGACCACCAGGGGTTCTTTAACGTGCACTGACATCGCACAGTACAAGGGCCTCTCGAATTTCTCCTCCAAAGAAATTCAACCGCCGCGGCCGGGATCGAACCCGCGTATCTCGAGTCAGCAGCCGAGCACCATAACCACTGAGCCACCGCGGCGGACAAATTGAATAGTATGATACGGCAAGCCTACAAAGTCGCCTTAAGACTCCCACTAAATGCGTCAACCGAAAGGCTTATTAGGTTAGGAATACACAACACATACAATGAAGTGAAAGAAGCCCATTGAATGGCTCAAACGGCGAGATTAGCCAATTCCAGAACTGGCAGGAGTATTCTAACCAGGCTTGGAACTAACTCTCAACCTACGAATCAAGACGCTAAAGTAGACTTGCCGTGCGACTATAGGGCAGTCCTACTAATCAAACCACTTCCAAAAACAAGCACCCCATACGCCATGAGGGCAGACGACAAGCACGAGCCAAAGCACTACAGAATAAATACGGACAGTGCGCTGGAACACTTTATGTGGATGCGGCAGAATACAAACATACGAATGCATTTGCAATTGTGGCTGTGAACGAGAACGGTGTCCGCATCGTCTCGGTAACCATCAAAACGAAATCCTCTGGAGCGGCAGATGACGAGCAATAGGCCTCGCCCTCCGCATACCCAAATGAGCATCATTCTCAGCTGTTCCAATATGGCTATCAATAATTTCGCAAAAGGGCGAATTACAAACACCGCTCTTAAAATCCTTAACGACACCAAATTGTCAACAAATTTTTCCGAACTGATATGGATCCCAGCCATTTTAAACTGGAGAGGAGAACTTTCTCCTTCCGGACAAAAGCCTGCTTAAAGAACAAGAGGTTAGGCGGCGGCGTCTACGGACGAGATCGATATGCACCCCATCACTCCACGCGCGCATTTATCCTGATCTATACGACCGAACTGCAAACACTGCGGCCAACGAGCCAACTACGATCACATCCTGTGGGACTGCAAAATAGAGCCACCTCCGGGTGGTCTAGTTACAGCTGCTTCTCTCGAGCGGTGGGAGACCGTGCTGGCTAGCTCTGACCCCAGAACGCACGTTCTGAATTTGCTCAGGACGAACTAAGGGGCTAGTTGGTTACACATAAACTAGTAATAAAAATGAAATTATTAGGCATTCCGGATCAAATCATAAATTGGGTCACATCATACTTATCAAAGCGAAAGCAGTTTGTCGACATCGATGGAGCCACCTCTCGATTCTTAGAGGTTTACTCAGGTGTGCCTCAGGGATCGGTTCTGGGTCCAGTACTATTCAATATCTATATAAACGATCTCCCAGAAGCTCTCGATCCCTCTGTGTCCGTAAAGCTGTTTGCGGATGATTGTATTATATTTAAGTCTATCAAATCTGTGTCTGACCAGCTTACTTTGAATGCAAATCTACAATATTTAGCTAAATGGTGTAATGAATGGGAAATGGTTATTAACTTTGACAAAACAGTTTCTCTTTGCATCTGTAAAAAGACCACGCAACATAATTTTTTATACAACATTAATAACATTGCAATCAGAGCTGTAAAAGAATATAAGTATCTAGGTGTCACAATAACGTCACGGCTCAAATGGACGAAACACATCGAAAATATATGCTCCTCCACCCGCAAAAAGCTAGGATTTCTGAAGCTTCGGATGAGCGGTTGCCCTAGTGCCCTAAGACTGAAGGCATATAAATCTATTCTAAGGCCCAGTCTCGAATATGCCTGCATTGTATGGGACCCCTACACGGTAGATGACATCCAAAAACTAGAAAGAATGCAACGTCTTGCGGCACGATTCATTTACAACCGTTACAGGCGCCTAGACTCTCCTTCCGCCATGTTGAAACTCGCAGACTTAGAACCACTGGCAGATAGAAGGAAGAAAACCCGTCTCAACTTCCTTCATTCATTATACTTTTCTCGACTTGGTATCCGACCTGAAAATTACATCGTTAATGATTCCACACGAGCCTCGCGCCATAAGCATGCCCTTAGCCTGAAACCTATTTTTGCACGCACAGATGCCTACAAGTTTTCTTTTTTTCCGAGAACAGTTTCTCAATGGAATGCTCTACCGGAGAACTCTCCGTTGTTTTGTAATCATTCTTGATTTTCACTGCTGGTTTAGTAGCTGTGCTGTAACCGCGTTCTCAATTGTACTTTTGCGTTGCTTGTTTTGTTGTATTTATATCGTTCGTTACTATCGCACCTGTTTTGCTTTTCCCTCCTGTATGTATTTCCCTCTCCTGCTTGGACATACAGCATGTCCGCAGTATTCAATAAATAAATATATAAAATAAATAAACATATCAAAATTCCGAGCGCACGAGAACGAAACGAAGACTGACAGAAAGGACACACACCACAAAGTGCCGTACTTCAACTGATTTATTTGCATGCGATGCGCCCACATTTATACAATGCATCACTACGTTCTGGCACGTTCTGGGAGTGGAGTGTGTTGACAAAGTCGTGGAGGGCTAGGTACTCACAGCCACTTAACGCGACCTCTTCGCACCAAGCTTTTTCCGACGAATAAAATGTACAATGAATGAAAACTTCCAACGATGCCATTTTATCAATATGCAGCGTGGGAAATTGAACTGAACGAGCTTTCAAAAGCGTCTTTTTCAGTTTAGTTATCTTAAACCGCAATCAGTGGTTTCATTTGGAGAGTTTTCCTTTTTTTGAGGAAACTTGAGGGGGGATTTACAAAAGAAGGCGGCGCGACAGAAGAATACAAAAGGAGGCACACAAAACGACAGGACCGGCGCCAGTAGCAATTGATTTTTATCTTGCATGAAACCCGCCTTTTTGTAGGCCAACCAAGCGCTATCACACTTTTAGGCACCCACATAACGCAGGCTCATGGAGTTAATGCGCTCTGTACACCAGATATACATATCATACAAGAAGTACGAGAACAAACTGTCGTAACCACTTTTTGTCATACCCATCCCGGAGGGAAAACCGCAAAAATTACAAGAAAAATAAAAAGAAACTAACTGCTCTACGCCAGCATAGTAAGCGAAGCAAGCACTACCAAGGGCAAATCATTAAACGAAAACAACAACAACAACTGCGTCAATAGTGATATCAGATAACCAACAAAGAACGTGGAAAGCGGTGAGAAATGAAATGTTACGGTCAAAGTCTGCGTCAAAGACATAGAAACCGAAAAGTTTGATTAAGGCAAAACCTTTAACAAAAGAAAACAGAACAGTAACTGCGTAAGTCTTGATATCAGATTACCAACGAGAAACGTGGAAAATAGTGCAAAAAGTAGTGTTAAGACGAACGTCCATCGAAAGCCTAAAAACTAAATGAAATCCGCACGAGCAACGCCACAGTGTCAAAAAAAGGATTGCTCCTGAACGCCAAAGGGAAGAACTAAAAACGATAGAACCAAGAACCACCTAAGACCTACAGAAATCCTAACGGAGTTCAAGATTCTTGGGCAATGGCCGCATCGATCATTGGCGGTGAGTGCCTGGCAGGCCCTGCTGCAGTTCTTATAAAGGCACATCTCCATGGAGCCATCCGAGGAGCGCGACCGCAGCGCCTACGCGCCCAGCGCCGCGCTACGACAAGCGTTGGAAAACATACGCAACACGGTGGCCTGTCGCCTCCTGTCCCTGGTACTCGCGCTCAGCTCAGCGAAGAAAACGGTGCGAAGGGCCGTACCGGATGCCGAGATAACTGCGTTCTCTGATTGGTTACACCGACCGCAATCCAGCGGGCCACTTCCGGAGCCAGCGCGTGCGCGGCGCGATTATCGGACATGGACAGATATTGAAGCGAAAAGCTTCAGTAGGCTCGTCAACACCGGGTATGGCGTGCGCCGTGATCAATTTTAGCCTCAGCGGCGCATGGGCGAAACCGAGTGACGTCACGCGGAGCGCAGGTGGCCGCTGCTGCCGCAGCCATCCTCGCCGCCGCGCGCTGACTCCGTCGTCTGAGCCTCGCCGCTTCTCTTCATCGCCACCGTTTTACCCTTCGCTGCTGCCCTGCGGTCGCCGCCGCCGTCCCAAGAGGAGCAGGTTCTTTCGCAAGGCGTTGCGAGAACGCGTGAGCCGCGGCGGAGGCCATAGAAGAGACAGCCATCCTCGCCACCATTTGACCTTTCGCCGCAGCCGTGCGCGGTGCACATTTGAAAGGAGGGGTATATAAGGCGCGCTTGCCCATAGAACAGACGCAGACACTCGCCATGGAAGGAGAAGAAGAAGCAACAGTCGGACTGCGCAGGAACACCGATCCAGAAGTGGTAGATTGGGAGTTGGCAGAAGAGCAGCGAGAGCTTTTCGCTTATCCAGGCTTAACCTTAGCTAAGCCACGGCCAATGTTTTGCCAAACGCCAGCGCCACCTAGCGTCTGCGCCTCGCGCATGCGCAGACCGGCTCCGGGTACGCTGGTACGCGTAGACGCTGCGCTCCTGCGCCTCGGATAGGCCCATGCAGATGCACCTAAAGAGTCGGGCCAGCACGACAGGCTGCAACTTTGCCGAAGGCTTTTCGCCTTCTGCTTTTTGTTTTGTCTCTCTTTTCTCCCTCACCTTTTTATTCCCTCATAACTTTCCCCCAGTGCAGGGTAGCAAAATGGTTTCATCTGCCGGTTAACCTCCCCGCCTTCCTCCTCCTCTTCCTCCTTCTAGAAAAGAGACCTCCACATTAAGTTTAATGGATGGCTTGCTACCGCATCTGCCTTGCAATCTTGTCCTTTTCTCTCATCAAGAAAACATTTTTCGAACACAGGACGACAATTTATGCATGCTTTGCAGTGGTCCACTAGGAAGCTAGCTTCATTATTGCGTAGATTTGGGTAGTGTTTACTACCGAACTCATTGAAGCAACGAGCATTCTGTCCAGTGTAAAAGAGCCCGATGCTCAGAGGAACCTGCTAAACAACACGAGTCCAACACAGGGTGAAAATTTCTGGTTTTTCATTGTACAAGCCGGTTGTTTTTCTCGGTTCTTTATGGTACAAAGTTTAGAAAGCTTGCAAGCAGCTGAGAATACGACCAGAACGTTATGTCTGCTAGCTAATCTCTCATTGCCGTGCGAAACCCTGGGCATCTACGGTATTACAGCCACATGATTGGGCGAAACCGGACCTCTGGTAAGAGAACTTATCCTAACTTCTGCAGCAAGGTTTCGGAAGCAGATGAAATCATACATGGTGGGTATCCTACTTCTTTTAGCCTCCAGCATGTCAGTTTCACCAAAGGGGTCCCAACTACTGGGGGACTCTAGTTTTTGTATATTAGGCTGTGGTTTCCTAAAGAAGGCCTGTGCTGGATGTATAATCCGCGTTCAAAGAAAGGATATACCTTAATCATACTTTTCGCTTTTTGTGTCTTGACGCAGACTTTGGTATTAACACTTCACTTCTCATCTTTTTGCAAGTTCTTTGTTGGTAATCTGATATCATTCCTTTGCCTTGATCCCACTTTTCGCCTTTCATGTTTTTTACGCGCAGACTTCGGTCTTAATACTTCATTTTTCACATTTTTACCACGTCCCTTGTTGTTTATATGATGTCACACTTAACGCGGTTGTTGTTGTTTTCGTTCATTTGTTTGTCCTTGGTCGTGCTTGTTTTTCTTACTATGCTGGTGTAGTGCAGTTTGTTTTTCGTTATTTCTTCTAGTAGTTGTTTTTTCAGGTTTCTTCCTCCCAGAGGACCATGACAAAAAGTGGTTACGATGATTTGTTCGCCTGCTTCTTGTGTGATATGTTCATCTGGTGTACTGCCCGCATTGGCTCCATGGGTGCTTGCAAGTGTGATACGCCTCGGTTGGCCTACAAAAAGGCGGGTTTCATGCAAGATAAAAATCAGTTGCTACTGGTGCCAGTCCTGCCGTTTTGTGCGCCTCCTTTTGTCTTCTTCTGTCGCGCCGTCTTCTTTTCTAATTCTCATACGCCAGGTAGACCATACAAGACTTCTACTTGAGGGGTGACATTGGGCGAAAAGGTAGTTTTTACGAGCTGCAGGAAACATTAAGCAACAAATTTTTCTCACTTTTTCTCAATTACGGAGATTCCTGTAGGGAAGGGGGCCTAAAATGCATGAAAGTGTCATGCATTTGTAACCAACTTGTTTTTGCAGTTTCTGCTTAGTACTCTTCAAGGGATCTTGCAATGTTTTACGTTATCTTTTGTCCATTTCTTCTTTTTTCTTTCTTTTTTCTTTATTTGGCATTTGCATACGTCTACAAGCCGACTCAGTCGTTGTTTGGCTGCTTTTGCTGTGTTGTAAAAGCGGGGCTGCGGACTTCTAAAGCCGCTTTTGGAAGCTTTGTGTGCAGCCCTTCCGTCCATGCACTTTTGAGGCAGAAATACATTTATTATTACCCATTTATTTTTATTAAATAGAGATTTTGCAGTCTAATAGACAGAATTTTCGGTTGCGGGATGAATCACCGACGACAACGCCCATTAGGAAATTTTATATCTCGGCTCCTCTTTGATTTCGATCGCCTTATTTCTTCAAAGTTATCTTGCGCTGTAAAATAAAAAAAGGAATAGCTAGCATTGCTAATTAACTGTACTTTAATTGCACTCTATCGTCTAAATACCGCTTGCCTTCTGCAGTAATCAACATGCACAGACGGCAACGGCGCATCTTTCATGGGTTTTAATTGAAAAATCTCTACTAGGTCCGCAATAGTCCCAATTGTAGGGTGATGTCAAACGGTAATTATTTTAAGCAGTTAGGCTGGCCTTCACTGCATGACTGTCACTTTTTTCGCTGATTGATTCTAGTGGTATCATTTGTACCCTCCATTAAACCAAAGCTTCCGAGTTTTGCAGACGTCTGTTGCTGTCTGCGTTACTGCTAAGTTCTAGTGAGCGGGCTTTTAACATTACTGAACAGTACGTTCTTCACACCATCTATTACTGCTCGCAACAAGGTTGCAGGTTCGATCCTGGGCGCAGTGACTGCATTTCAGCTGTAGCGCAATGCGTAGTCCCACGTGCACCTCGATAGCATTGATATGACCGCAGCCGAATACTTCTGTGAAGGAACATTATGCAGTATCTTGAGAGGTGAACGTAAGTCTTTCTGGTGCGGCGCTCAAACATGGAATGGTTCCGAACGAGTACTCGCTCAGTCACATTTCGATGAGCAGGCCTGGCACGCCAAGACGCGCATTGCACTTGTCCTCACACCCCGCAATCGCCTCACTGTCTCTTCTCCAACAATGTTCATTTTATTAAGGGCAGCTGCGCAGCTCTACCAACTAATCTTCGCACTACCTTCGATTTCCCCTAGCACGACACACTTGTTGTGCCTTATGCTAACTTGGCATCGTTTTCTAAAACACCTTTTTCGGTGACACCAGGCTGCCCGAAACACCAGGAGTGGATGTCATTTCTTCTGCGATTATGAGCGGCGGCAAGGGTCCAATGCGTTGCATTTTCCGCGTCTAAAGGCCCAGTGACATTTTTGCTCGTTGGCGGTAAACGAAACGCGACCAAGGAACAGACCAGCGGTGGTTTTCTTTGCGCATGAGTGGGCCACAGTAGAGAGGCAATCCGAAGCTGCGCCATTTACCCAGCGTGCCTAAATAAATACAAAAATATTCCACATACAATTTTTGTACTTAGAAAGGACACACATGTACACATGTACAGCCGGCCAAATCTTCAGCTGGCGTGCGTGACGGCCGCGTTTACCTGCAGCTTAAGGCGGAGAAAATTTGGGAAAATATCAAATCTAAGCACAGGCTCACTAAGTCCATGTTTAATATTGAGCTTTCCACAAGTTTGCTTCGTCTTAAAGCGCAGGAGCGCAGAAAAAGCAGCTGTCGCGCACGCCAGCTAAAGATTTGGGCGGCTGTACATGAAAAATTGCAGACGGTTTAGCGCAGTTAAGCGCGGAATATCGTCCAGTAGCACCTGTTACGGTGGGCACTTAATGTGCCCACTGTAAGTGCTAAAGGCATTTGACCTAAAAGCCCTTGCCATAAATGCCTTTGGCCTAAGGCCTTCTACCTGAACGTCTTTACCCGGAAGACAATTAGCATGAAGGTCTTCACCTAGAGACCTTTGAACTAAGTATATTTCACCTAAAGGACATTACCATAAAGGCCCTTATTCTGACGGAATTTACCTTGAAGCTCTCCATCGAGGTGAATTCCTGCCAGGCGCACGCACCTGGCAGGTTGACCACAACTGGGTGGGCAGGTGAACCGCCTGCTACAGAGCAGGTTTCAGACCAGTACTTATGCCCAAAATCGAAAAATGCGGCTAGTGGTGCTACCGTAATAAAAAAAAAAGACAATCATGCGACATCTTACCGCCTTGTAGTGTTAAATGGAGTCCATGTGCTGATGCAGCTTATCGCCTATCGTAAACAGGAACGGAGAAGAAAATTTTTGGCGTGCACTCACTCACCAAACAAATGATGCACGCTCACTGACGTACTGAAAGAGCAAGACGCCATGACCACCTCCGTACAGCAAAGCTGTGCACTTGCCGCTTACAACAACGCTAAGCACAAGTTTCTGCTGTTATCGGACCTCTGTAGCGGCGGCAATCACGTTTTGCTTTTTTTGTTTCAGGCGCTGGTCAAACAACGTGGCATCGCTTTCAGTTGTCAATGAGGCTGATCAGGTTAGTAGTGATTCGTGGTGGTGGTGAAAACATTTATTAAGAAGGGACAGGAGGTATGTTTGGATTAGCCCGTAAGGGAATGAACCTTACAAGCACTAGGTGGAGGTCCCTAGTATGGGACCCCAGTGGCGTGGCAGCGAAGTTACACTACGTGGCGCGTTCCTTGCCATGTATCTGTTGGGACACTTTTCGAGTGAAGTTTACAGAGGTTCACCATTGCGCGAAACGCGTCAAAACCAACTCGCGAGCTAACTCGCCACCTCAACGCTTAGGCAGCGCACCGCGCCTATCGCAGCCATATGTGACGCCGGAAAACTTCCCCCGGGGCGCGTCGCTGAGTGCTGACATTGTAAACGATGAGCCAGTTAATGACGCCTGCAGGCATTCCATAGATTCGTTACGCGAGACACTTCAGCAGCAAACAGAGTTCTAGAATAGCGTGTACACGCATGCGTACAGTAAATACAAGCAGTTTGGAGATCATTACACTGTATGCCATACCGTTAACGTGTGCAATGCAGCGACAACATCGCTGCTACTAGCGGTGCAATCTGGTTTTCGGAAAGTGAGCCATTTTTATCAACAAAACGATGTTTCTCGTTAGGTCTAGCAGCTGGAGATCATCAAATGACATTAAAACTAGGAAAAATTCATCGCCCATTCAGTTTGTTATTGGCAAGATATGACAAAGCGAAAGCCCTGTGCGCAGTCTATAGCCAGCTGACGTGCCGAAAAACGCAGTAACACGGACGAGCTCACAGCGAAGCGAGAGGGTTGCTATTTATGCCTCTGGGTTGGCTGTAGTCTCCTTGACGTCCTTGAGCAGGCGCTACAGGATCTAAGGTTATATTGCAGCGAACCTTTGTAGCTTTTTTTTGTAGCGTTTGTTTGTTCATGCTTAAAGGCTGCCGACACGTCGCTTTATCACTTCGTTTGTGACGCAAGACGCGCCTAGATTTATCTGGATTGATCGCACCCAGGCGGAGCCGCTTCTACATTGCGCCAGAATGTTCTAGTAACTTTCCAAGCTTTATCTCGAATGTTCGCTATCAGCTTTAAAAGAGCACGGCCGACAGCGGCGGGCGTTATGTTCGACGACCACCGAGCACGCTTGTTGCTTACGCCACCGCCGAGTGACTCAGTTCTTTGCGGGCGCAAGTCAGCCCAAATAAAGAGTTTCGTTTCGAAGACATTCTCGCTGTTTTCCTGGTCGCCCGACTGCAGTCACCACTACGTGACAATATGTGTGACGTCAGCGTCCATTATCTTCGACACTTACATATCGCTTATTCCAAGCCATCTCATTCGCTTCCCGCGTTGCGGCCAATTGGACGCCACAGAAAACGACCCCTTTGAAAACGATGCAAGTTGGAATACGGACCCTTGTCATAGCTTACGTGAATAATCATCGCTTTTGCAATATTCCCCTCTTTGGTATTTTTTTTTCAGAAAACAATTTAAGAAAAACCTTGAAAACTTGGAGCAGACACTTTAGCTCCGCCTTAAGGGTATCACGCGATAGCGTAATGTGTTAATTCCCATAATAATAATAATAATAATAATAATAATAATAATAATAATAATAATAATAATAATAATAATAATAATAATAATAATAATAATAATAATACTTTATTTCCACCAAATCAAATACAATTTGATGGAGGAGGGGAGAAAAAAAGCGGCTATCCGCTTGACGGGGTTCTCCTCTCCAGTTCAGACGGCAGTGACAGAAAACGAGGAGCTAAATTGAACATCAAGTCATCAAGTCATTAAGAATATAAAACGAGGAACTAAATTGAACATCAAGTCATAGATGAATAAAAACATCAATATAAGCAATGTCTGTAACCGAACAGAATACGCAGAAATCAAAAGGGGGTATCAGCAACGAAAAAGGGGTATCAGCACAGTAGACGACCAGTCATCAAATAACAAAAAAAAGGGTGGAGAGCAATGCATAAAACAGGAATTGATGTATTAGCACTTAACCAAATGAACAATCATACTACGCAGACAGGAGATGGTGATTTCACGGAGGTTAACGCCTGCTTCAATTAACTGGTTTTGTAAATACGGTAGTTGGTAATTAATTCTTTGACGACCGTAGCTAGTTCTTGTGAATGGTAAAACCCATTGTGGTTTGTGGCGATGCGGATATGGTGAATCGGGCTGATGCAAAGGAGCCATAGAGGAAATGGTGTCAACATGGCGCTTTTGCTCAACTGTATACACGCGCAGCAGTCTGTAAGCATAGAGGTTTAATATGGTAATAATGTTGAGGTTAGTTATCAAATCCTGAGTTGTGTGTCTAACGGGCAAGTCATAAACTATACGAAGGACTTTTTTCTGAAGTACTAATATCTTGTGTAAGTTAGTATGTGTTGTTGTTGCCCACACTAATGTGCAGTAGTTTAGGTGTGAACAGAATAGGGAATTATATAAGACAAGTTTGACTGTCTGTGGTAAAATATGTCTGTGGCGTGATTCAAAACCTATAACCTTAGATGTCTTCAACATGACATGACTGACATGGTCATCCCACAGCATATTTTCGTGAAAATAAACACCAAGTGATTTGAATGATTTTACTATTTCAATTTCTTGTGATTTATAAGAGAGAGCTAGTTCTGCACTACAAGTTTTATTCTTCGGACGGAAAACTACAGCTTTGGATTTTGAGACATTTATTGAAAGAAAATTTGAGTCTGACCATTCCTCTAGATTCTTTAATATGCGATTAGCATGCTTGTTTAGATCGTCACAGGTATCACCAGGTATAAGGATAGTAGTGCAATCGGCATAAATGATAAAGCGGGCGGAAGTGTCAATAGTTACAATGTCATTAATGTAGAGACTGAACAGCAGAGGGCCAAGGATGCTGCCCTGAGGGACACCGGTATTAACTGAGCGTTGTGATGATTTGAAGTTTCTAATCTGAACATATTGTTTTCGAGATGATAAATAAGATTTCAAGAGATGCAAAGCTTGTCCTCGTATCCCGTATAGTTCAAGCATTTCCAAAAGAATGCTGTGACTAATCCTGTCGAACGCCTCCGTGAAATCCACAAATATGCCTAGTACTAACATTTTGTTTTCAAAATGTTCTAATATATATTCCTTTTCGTGAAGAAGGGCAAGCTCTGTTGATTTATTCTGTCTGAATCCATATTGTGAACTAATAATTATGTTATGAGATAGCAGAAATATTTCCATTCGTATTAGCACGATTTTTTCTAGACCTTTAGAAAATACTGGAAGAATACTAATTGGTCTGTAATTACCAAAGTCATTCTTATTACCCTTTTTATACAGGACAGTCACCTTTGCTATTTGCATATCTGAGGGGAAGGTTGCGGTTTCTAGGCATAGGTTGTATATATAAGCAAGAGGAGTAGAGATGTATTCAATGATATATTTCACAGGGCGAATCTGGATGTTGTTGACGTCACAAGAAGTGGAGTGTGATAAATCATGGAATGTTTGTATAATTTCCCTTTCATCAACAGGTGCAAGGAAAAGAGTGGCAGGGCACCTAGAGATAGATCTATGTTGCAGTTCAGATGCAGGTTGAACATATTGTGTGAAATGAGTGTTAAATGCTTCGGCTAAGTTTTCTCCTTCATAATCTTTTCCGTCATGAGTCACCTTATCAATGACAGCGTTGACATACTTGGCATCAAGGGATCGCAGCTTTTTCCAAAGTATGTCAGGACGGTCGACTGAGCCAAAGTAATTCTCATAATAATGTCTCCTTGCATTGCGGATGTCATTGTTTAACTTATTTCTGTATTTCTTGAATTGTTCAAGAATAGAAATGTTTTTTGATGCAACAAAAGAACTGTACAGTTTGTTCTTCTGTTTTATACGCTCAAGTAGCTCTAGTGATATCCATGGTTTCCGTACGTTCCTACCTTTTCGTTTGTTTTTAAGAGGGAAATGCTTCTTATATATAGAGTTAAACTTTTCTGCAAAGGCTTGATAAGCGTCATTCGCGTTGGTTTTGTTATATACATCGTTCCAGTTTACACCGCACATCTCCGCACGAAAAGCGTCTGGGGATGCTGTTGTTATGACGTGGATTAAAAATGCATTCTGCTTTCTGAATTTGCGTTTCACAGTCTGACAGAATAAATAGATTCCCATGTGGTCACTCAAATCACAACAAGTTACCCCGGATATTATGGATGAAAGATTGATATTGGTGATAAATAGATCAAGAAGTGTTTCGGAACTCGAGGTTATACGGGTCGGCTCTTTGGTAGTAATCGCCAAACCGAAGCTGCGCAGAATTATACCGAAGTTGACACTATTTGCTGCGTTGGATAACATGTCTATGTTAAAATCACCGCTTATGACTAACTCATATTTATGTTCGCTTATAAAAGTAAGAAAGGACTCGATGTATTCAAAGAACAAAGAAATGTCACCGCTCGGTGGTCTATAAAACACAGAAAACACAGTATTATTGGTTATTAAAGAAACAACTTCCACATCTGAAGACATATAACATAGGTCTTCCACCATGTCACACTCAATTCGGTTGTTAGCAAGAATACACACTCCTCCACCTCGACGACAATCACGGTTCATAGAAAACGTTGAAAATGACGGCAAATGGAAGTTATTCGTATTTAGCCATGATTCTGAAATCATAACAAAGTCAAACGAAAAGCCAAAACTCTGGAGTAAAATTTGAAACTCATCTAGTTTGTTGTTTAAGGATCGCACATTGAGATGGAAGCATTTCAATACAGACGAACACAGCCACTGTGGGAGCAACGTGTGGCTTGTAGCACTGGGTAACAGATAACGTACGCTTGCAGCCATGATAGAAGTTGTGGTATGGCATTGCACTGAACAGGAAATTATCAGTTGACAAAGTTAGCTAGATCGCGTGCATTGGTGACCACCTGCACGTTGTCGCCTTCCTTCTTGCGGATGAGGACTTTGCCGTTTGAATGCCAAACAAATCGGTAGCTATTGCTTTTGGCCCATTCTTTAGTTGTTGAGAGAAGAAGCTTTGCTCGGCGTGTCAGGTTGTCACAGATGTACAGATTGCTGTCCTTCTC
Organism: Amblyomma mixtum; assembly: GCF_055824585.1. Classification (NCBI taxonomy): domain Eukaryota; kingdom Metazoa; phylum Arthropoda; class Arachnida; order Ixodida; family Ixodidae; genus Amblyomma; species Amblyomma mixtum. The sequence continues at coordinate 130,261,370 of NC_143019.1, forward strand.
TCGGAGCAAAGCTCGCTTTTTCATCCACTCATCTTTGAGTGTTTGCCTTTCAAACCGCACTAAAATAGCAGGCACTTTACTTGGCTTAGAAATATTATAGCGCAAACAAAGACACGGACAAAAAAAGAGAGGAAACACACACACAAGCCTAGCGCTTGTGTGTGTGTTTCCTCTCTTTTTTTGTCCGTGTCTTTGTTTGCGCTATAATATTTCTAATTCAATATGAACTACCAACTCGCCCAACAGGAAGTTTTAATGAAGTTTATTTCTTATACAGTGGGCCCATCTTTCTGTGTTTCTTCATCTTCTTCCATCTCTGACCTTCTACTGAGTCACATCGTGGACGCTACATGCCGGGCAAGACGCTAAGCCTTTTGCATTCGGAAGGGGCTTGTTCCTGATGACGTAAGTGCGATCTTCGGCCTAGTGAAACCATCGTGGGGGCATGTGAAAAGACTGTGCAGATTACTGCGCTCGGAGCATAGCGCTTGTGTGTGTGTTTCCTCTCTTTTTTTGTCCGTGTCTTTGTTTGCGCTATAATATTTCTAATTCAATATGAACTACCAACTCGCCCAACAGGAAGTTTTAATGAAGTTTATTTCTTATACAGTGGGCCCATCTTTCTGTGTTTCTTCATCTTCTTCCATCTCTGACCTTCTACTGAGTCACATCGTGGACGCTACATGCCGGGCAAGACGCTACGCCTTTTGCATTAGGAAGGGGCTTGTTCCTGATGACGTAAGTGCGATCTTCGGCCTAGTGAAACCATCGTGGGGGCATGTGAAAAGACTGTGCAGATTACTGCGCTCGGAGCATAGCGCTTGTGTGTGTGTTTCCTCTCTTTTTTTGTCCGTGTCTTTGTTTGCGCTATAATATTTCTAATTCAATATGAACTACCAACTCGCCCAACAGGAAGTTTTAATGAAGTTTATTTCTTATACAGTGGGCCCATCTTTCTGTGTTTCTTCATCTTCTTCCATCTCTGACCTTCTACTGAGTCACATCGTGGACGCTACATGCCGGGCAAGACGCTACGCCTTTTGCATTAGGAAGGGGCTTGTTCCTGATGACGTAAGTGCGATCTTCGGCCTAGTGAAACCATCGTGGGGGCATGTGAAAAGACTGTGCAGATTACTGCGCTCGGAGCATAGCGCTTGTGTGTGTGTTTCCTCTCTTTTTTTGTCCGTGTCTTTGTTTGCGCTATAATATTTCTAATTCAATATGAACTACCAACTCGCCCAACAGGAAGTTTTAATGAAGTTTACTTGGCTTAGATGGGAGCCTATGACAAGCCTCAACATCGCTTTCTTCGACCTCTGCTAAATCAGCTAGTTTAGCCACCTCATTGACTTTCTGGAGGATGTTTTCCTGGTCAGTTACCGGCACGCCATGTATCTCCAGATTCGTTTTTCTGCTCCTAAACTCAAGGTCATTTATATCAGCATGCAGCTGGCGTATTTCTTCAGCATTATTGGCGTTTTCTACATGTTCGAGCCTTTTCTTAATCTGTACGATCTCTTTATCCTGGTTGTCAAGACGATTTAGGATATCATCAGAATGATCAGACATAGTTTGAATTGAGTGTTCGATGTTGTCGACCTGCTCCTTAAGTGGCAAGAGGGCGTCGAGCTTGCGACTCAGTTCAGCAAACGCGGCCTAGTGGTTTGAGCGCCCGTCTCGGCTGCGGGAGGTGGGTGGTTCGAAACCCACCGCCGGGCACCCACCGGTCAAAAGGGTACAAACGTCCCCCGGCCTGGTGCTCGGCTCTTTTTAGGGGTGCAAGTTTGGGAGAAGCAAAAAAAGGCCACAAATTGGGCTTATGCCGCACGAGGCGGACTTATGGTTGCTTGGCGGGGGAACTTATCACTCATCCGTCAAGGCAACTGTTTGGTCTAAGACCCTTTTCCCAAGCATTTCACCCTAGAAGAGCCGAGCACCAGGCCAGGGGAAATCTTGTACCCATTAAAGAAACCGATGGGTACCCGGCGGCACTGGGGATCGAACCCAGAACCTGCCGAATGCGAGGCGGATGCTCTACCACAAGGCCACGCTTCGGTATATATGCATAAAGTCATTCGCTACCTTATATTCATAGATCCCTAGGAGTCCTCGTAGCCCTCCTGACACAGTGGTGCAGCGATGTCCAACTGCCTTATGATAGCAGGTCCTCCCAGCGGTGGGCCTTGTGCGGCCCTGGTTGCTATCCCCGAGCGACCAGTCATTGATTTAAATGCCACCTGCCACGATGGGTAGCTTCCTCATAATTCGGTGGGCAGGTTGTGATGAGGCGCAAAGCCACGTGACCTAAGTGGCCCACCTGCTTCCTAGGTTGCTCTCCAGGCACCACCTTCCATATTCATGCTCGGGATTTTTCGCGCGCAACACCGAAACCACCGACGCCGGATTTTCTGGGCAACCCGGTCGTTCACCCTATCGCGTTAAAATGTGCATAGTTTTCCCGGAAAAAGTATCCTTTTTTCTCTGTCGCTGCCACTGTCGTCTGGGTACACTCTACAATCTACACGCAAATACGTCTATATGGGATAAAAAAGGGGGGTAAGGTGTGATCTAGCGAACTGCGCTAGAGGTCAGTTTACTCCTTTTTACTGCTTTCTGTTCAGATTGTACCCTGCTTCGTCATGTAGCCACTGCAGAGGAGTCAGCAACACCCACACACATCGGCAGCCAAACTTCAGCCTCCCGTAAAGCCCACTCCCTCGTCCGTCCACTCTCACACTCTTTTGAAGCGAAAAGCTTCACTAGGCTCGTCAACACCGCGCTTCGCGTGAGCCGGAGGCCAGATTTGCCACTTCTGCGCATGCGCGAAACCGGTTGACGTCACGCGCAGCGCAGGTGGCCGGCGACTCCGCAATAAAAAAGAATAAAAATAAGGACAAAAACGAGAATAAAAAAAGTAATGGAAGAAATAAAATATCAGAAATTAAAAAAACAAACAAGAAAAACAGTGCGCCAGGAAAAACTCATATCTTGGTGGACACCCGAACCGTGCCGTAAGGGAAGGAAAACGAAAAGGAAATTGGTTTTAAGGAAAGGAAACGACGCCAGTCTCTCTCATATCTCGATGGATACCCGAACCGCGCCGTAAGGCCGTTGAGGAAAATGAAATCAAATGAAAATTGGTTTTAAGGAAATGAAATGCCTGTCTCTCACATCTTGGCATGCACCCGAAAGGAATGGACACCGCAGTACATGTCTCTAAAACAACCTTCTTAGTCAGCACCGTATTCACTACACGCGCGTCTCCTCCTCCGCCTCCGTACAGGCAGTGTGTGGACGGCCGAACGCCTCCACCGTTATCGCGGTGCTCCCAGTGCATTGTGCGCGAACTGCGACAGCCATGATGTCAAACCAAGCGTAACTGAACCTTTTCGCTTGTGTATCCATGCTTAACCACAGCTAAGCCAATGCCAATTTTTTCTGTGTACAACAGCCCTCTGGCTCCCTACCTGTGACTACGCCCTGCGACGAGGAAGCCAAGGAGGCGCCAAGCTGGAGAGAAGCCGTAAGCACCAGGACCCACGGCGCCGTCATCGCCATCGGCAGACAGTAGATGGACAACAAGCACGCTCAGGAGAGGCACGCTCTATCCGACTCCCGTTTCGTTCTTGTGGATGGTGCCGGCCTCAACAGAAGTCGCCGAGTGCATTCGGACGCATCTTTCCGGCGCAACGGTAGGCATCACAGCTATCGACAGCAGTGTCACGCGAGGGACCCGGATAGGGAGGGTGGTACTCTATTGTGCGCGACTGAAGTGTCGCGCTTTGTAACACGCCAACATGCAATTACGTGCATCATGCGTTGTGTCCACCGCGCGCCTCAGAGTCCGGGAGAAGCCGCTGCCAACTCTCGCCTAATGTTGGGGACGAGCGCCATCTTGCGTGATTCGGCTGACAGGGCGAAATTAAAGAAGCCTCCGTCGAATTCATTCAAGTGTGTCCTTGTGCGTGAGGTGCTTTGTTCGGATCGCTCCTTTCGTCGATATGCCGCTGTCGAAAATATTGATTGCCGAGCCTTTGTGCCCGCACGAGTCCTGTTCAATATTATTTCCTTTATTGTTACAGGTGCCGTCCATTGTTTTTCTTTATTTGTATCTTAAGGAGGAATAGTGAGAGTTCATCTTAGCACCCAAGTCAAGAATTTTTAGACAAAAATATCGGATACTCGAATATTGTAAGGTGCTAGTTAATTAAAAGACTAGCGCATAGAACTAGGACAAAGACAGAGAAGGAGACAGGACGAGCGCTAAACATCAACTAAAGGTTTACTACACCAAACATGTACTTAAAACACTTCAGTGGCACATGCGCACACTGAGTTACAAAAAACTAATCAAGAATTGGCAAACTGTTTCGCCAAACAGTTTGCCAATTCTTGATTAGTTTTTTGTAACTCAGTGTGCGCATGTGCCACTGAAGTGTTTTAAGTACATGTTTGGTGTAGTAAACCTTTAGTTGATGTTTAGCGCTCGTCCTGTCTCCTTCTCTGTCTTTGTCCTAGTTCTATGCGCTAGTCTTTTAATTAACTATGTCAAACCAACTAGCCCAGCTTTCCGCCTTGATTGTAAGGTGCTGTTCTGGAAATACTGAAGGTAATGGTGCATTCTTTCAATGCGCACCACAATCTTTTGCAGTTTTTCCATCGCGCGCATCGAGTAGGTAAGGCTGCCACAGAAAACCAATGGAGCACTTTTTTTGACCATAGCAAAAATGTCAATAGCAAGAAATGCAACCCTGCCAAGGGGATACCTGCTGATTTATTAATTTTTATAGCGAAATCTTACAATATATGAAAAACTCACGTTCATAAACTATTTCACGTTGGAAAATGCTTTCCTCTTGATTTACTCGTTATGTATTGCTCGTGTAGTCAGGCTCTTCCACTGTTATGTGCTATATGCGAACAAAGGGGGCGGAGGGGGGGGGGGGGGGGCTTTTTTTCGCTGTGTTGCAGGCTATTGTGTCCTTTATCGTTTTGTTATTTGTAAATGAAGTCCGCTGCGGAGCTCCGTGTTGGTGTTGGCGTTATCTGGAGACCGCACCTCCACCAGTAATGTAACGAGAAGAAACACATTTAGAGAAGAGAAATGAATATGTGTACAGGGAAAGGCACTCGAAGAGACGAACAACGAAGGGACGGGCAGAGCAGCACCACAACACGCATTATGTCCTCGTCGTCTTCCGCGCAGAGGTACAGCGCTTTGTTCTCGTCGTTGTCCGCGCCTAAGGCCATGACAATCATTAATTTATTGTACTGCTTTTCAGTGCGATTCGAAAACCATTTATTAGTGCTGCAGTGCTCGGGATATGCCTATAATTTTTTAAGAAATAGTATATAAATCTTTCACAAGAAAGCGATTCTTACATGAATAAAAATACTCCATTAACATCCCTGAGCAACTTCCAGCGTGCGAGGGCAAATATCTTAGAGTGTGGCTTGTTTTCAACCCGTTGTTTGTTAGGGTATCGCCAGATAGCATATATTTTCGAATCTAGGCCGGCCATGATTCGAAGGCGACACACGAAAGTTAATGCCGAACAAGAAAAAGGGGTAAGGTTTCAACGCAGTTCAACCGCGTAGACGTGCGAAACCATGTGTTTAGCCTGGTTGGCTCACGGTTTCGCTTTGATAAGCTCTAATTCAGGTTAAACTCTAATCGTGGTTAAGCTGATCTGGTCTGTTCGCGCCGTAGATGGACGTTGACGAAGACGACGATGCGCAATGCACAGCGCGAGAGCGTATTGCCACAGGTCTGTTTGTGACGCTGTTCAAAATTTCTTGCTGGAATCTCATCGACTGCCTTGCTAAAGCTTACAGTATTTTCTTTTTTATGCTTTATTATATTTCGAATTAATCTCTTGTTTTTTTTTTCTCTTTCCCTCTCTTTCTCTTCAATCCAAACTCGCACCTTTTTTCACTCCCCGCCCTCCTTGTGGTAGACTGTCCCGGTGTTGCTCTCCCGTGTGCTTTTATTTTGCCTTTGCTATGTACAGGTGAATAGCAACCGTTACCTACCGATTCTTGGCCGATCCCCCAGTGTGGGTATGTGCCATCTCTGTCAAAGGCTACAACAACAACCACAGCATTTTACCATCAGGCGTGATCAGCTACGGCGATAGAAGAGTGCTCTCGTGGCGTGTTCGAAACCCGGCCGCGGCAATATCGTTTCTGCACCCTCAAGGTCAAGGACGCCCGCAAGATTCTTGCTAGGGTTTGACCCCGTGAAGTAGTGCTTTCGCACTAAAGATCTTTCCACGAATGTAAGTCGACCGAAAAATCAATTCAGAACAATACGCAAACGACGTTTATTTCCATGAACCTGCTCCCGCTCACTCGTCCTTGTCATTCCTGACCTTCTTCTCGCCGTCCTCTTCGTACAGGGCACAATGTTCTGTGCCATCAAGCGCGTTGGAAATGCTGCACTTCTAGAACGAGCGCGCAACCAACCTTTCCGGAACGTCATCGCTGGCTGCCGCGATCCACCTACAACTGCTAGCGATGCGCGCTTGATCCGGCCTTTTGGAGTTAGCTCGCGCGTTTCACTGGTCGCGTGCAACGCCTCGTTCTCTTTCCAGCTCTCTCGCTTTGACCTGTGACGCAAAATATTTCACTTTTCAAGATAGCCCCGACATCTGCCGGAAACTAACAGAAGGCACTCTAAATAACAACAGACAACTAGCATTAGACACTGCAAGTGAATTCGGAAACACACTAACTAGACTTTATACATTCTCTTTAAATACTACTTTAAAGATGGTAATTTGTCTGACTAAAAGCTTGCGCTCCTGCATGTGATACATCTGTTTCATCTAGCAGCTGCGACAAAATTGATGACACCTTGGTGTATTTTGTCTGTTGCTTCTTCTTGCTTTACATTGCGCCTTTTCTTGCATCATTTGCTTGTTTGGTCCGTTCTTGACTGCGGCAGCACCACTATCTTGTATATCTTGTCTTGTAACCTCTCCGTAACGGCCTCCGGCAAATAGTATTTTTAAATAATAAATAAAAACTTTTCAAAAACACTGAGCACGAAGTGGCGAGCTATTCGATGTACAAGCAGCTTGTTGGATATGTGTAGTTCTGTACTAATACCAGAAACGTTGCACAAGAATTAATACCCGTTATTCTCCTCGCATCATCTTCTATGAAGGCCCAGCGTGAAGGCCCAGCGTGCCTTCACGCTGGGCCTTTCATGAAGGCTCATCGTTCAATAAATCACCTTCAAATTGTTACAGGCGCAGGACACACAAATGAAGGAATACATAGACAAACCGCGCTCTCACAACTGATCTCACTGTTCAAAAAAGAGACTATTGATACACGAACCTAGATAAGAAGCGAGGTACAAGGTGCAACACGAACAATAAACAGAACTCTACAAACAAAAATCAGTGTACTCCTTAACGCTGGTGATCAGCGGCTACTCCCGGGGACAAAGATGAAGCTAATCAAGCTGGCTGAAGACGACGCCGCTGTTGGTTTTGGTTGAGTACGCAGGGTGACCAGATCTTTGGGAGTCGCGGATTGAGTGCATTTGGCACGAAGCCAACGGAACGACACACACTGTCAAGCTGCCATTTTTTATTATTAACCCACACACAGAGCAAAGAAAAGGTGAAACAGCGACGCCGCACCAACGGATACATGGCGCCATCTGGTGACTAGCCATAACAATACTGACAGCTGCTGCCCAAGGGATAGCGGCAGTCGTTTAAGCGGGGAGCGGCTTCTGATCGCTCTTCTGTATCCGCTAGTAATAAAGTTTCACCATCACCGCTCCAGTCTCTATCTCTTTTTTTTATTCGTCTCATCCGACCTCTAACACCTTTATAGCCTGAGTCCCTTTCGGACGTTTGGGACAAGCCACAAAATTTTGAGGATGAAGGTAGCTCATTACGGAATTTACATCAGCGTTTTTGGCTCTGCGGGGAACCATATATTTTTAGTGTTGTGTGCAAGGCTCTAATTTGTGATGCCTGGAGTTGTGATCCAGCGAAGAAGAAGTTGATTCTTAGCGCTCGAGCACGGGGCACAGAAGAGGAGGTCAAGCTGCCCTCATAGCGTGAACCAACAACATCATGTGCTCATGTGTGCAGTAGGTAAGCGTCATTACCTTCTTGAAGGCGACAACAACAGCTCGTGCCACGCCACCGCAGTCCCCAGCAGCCGCCAGCTCAGACGCGTTTGCCTCAGCAGCCGCCATGTTCTCGGGAAACGGGCTGCTTCCCGGCGGCGACACGTCGGCGACCGCCGTCCTGCGCACGACGGACGGTGGCGAGTTCCGGGTGCATCGACCGTTCCTCCGAGCGACGAGCTCCTACTTCTCTGCCCTGTTCCACAAGGACAACGGGCCGCCGAGGAATGCACTCATCTCTGGGGTCAAGGGATCCACGCTCGAGACCTTACTCACCTTCCTGTACACTGGCCAGGTCAGTGCCAGCACGCTTCGCGGCTGTTGCAACGCAGAGGGCGCGCCTGCCGCCGTATTCTGCAGCTGATAAACGCAGCTGCAGAGGGCCCTCAAAGGAGTGCCGGCAGCTAATGGCGTTCATCTATTGTCCTTACGACGAGGTCAACCGACTTGTACTTGCTAAAGTGACATCGCAGATGGCTGGCAGGTGTAAGGCGATTGGCCGCGGCGTCCCGGTCGCAGGGGTCCCGACGATGAGTAGACGTCATTGCTTGCAGCGTCTCTTTTGAGGGGCGTTTGCCTCTGGGACTCTGTGTTTTTGAGTTGCACTTAACTATTGAGGGCATCATTATTTGCCACAGAGATGTCCCATATGAGCCAAAAGTTTCCATGGAAATTTCGTGCAGTGCCAGAGTTTCTCACCGGGCCCTTGCTGGAGAGTTCGCGTGGTAACTGCGGTGTTGCACTGCCCAAAAGGGCCGCTATAGGGTGCCTCCCTTTCTCGAAAGAAGCACACGTGCCATGAGAGCTCAGACAGAGCTCCACAAAAGGAACCACGGAAACTTCCGAGAGCTGGACACCTGGAATCTGGCGAGTTAGGCGATGTCATGAAGGCCAAATTCGATAAGGAAGGAAAATAAATTCCATTTATGTCGCAGATGCTCTTCGAGTGGAGGCTGCGCGTTAAAGAAACTGGAGATAGTCGCGCTTTGCCCCGCCTTGGAATGTCTGGCGTTCAATGATATAGGGAATAGACTTGTTATTGTGGTGTCACTAAGGAAATACCAATTTGAGTGGTAATTTCTTTCAGGATATAACTAATGTGGCTGTTGGTTTTATTTTCGACGGGCTGTCACGGAACCGCCCTCTATACGGCTCAAAGCACTTCATCCTCACGCCAGCGCTTCGATCAGAAAGCCTATATTCGTGGGTGCAGCAGTGATTTTCCTTGCCGTAACGCTAACTTTGTCGAGTTAGAATGAAAAGTCATGGTTTCGGGTCCGTTTTCCTGCAGCAGCTAGAAAACTCCGTCGATTTGAAAAACTCCATCAAAACTCTGTTTGCGCCAAACTTTACCTCTCATATTCCCCCCCAAAAAGGGAAAATTCGTCGAATGGAGCGTCATTGAGATGCTGTTGGCGTTACACTATTAGCAGTAAGCAAAATGTTTTATTTCTGCTCTACCTTGAGTTGCAATAGGAAAGAGACAATAGCGAGTTCTCCTCCATGTCTCTCAAACTGCACATCGCTACCTGCGCGCAGACAGGCTAAGGACTCAAGCAGATCCCCTCTTCGTGACGTCTCCAAATGAAGTTGTCTGGCCCCAGCTTGGCTACTCCTAGGATGTAATGGTCCTAAGACCAGATGCTTTTATCTGGAACGTTTATTGAAAATCCACGCGGCCTTAGCATGAGCCTGGGTTGGGATATGACCGCTGAATATAACTTACGAATTGGACGTCGCCATGTTTAACAGGAAGTTCATTGAACGAGTTTTTCGCTTGTGGTTTTCCAAGCCAGAGCACTTTATGAACACTGATTTGCCTGAGGAATGCTAAGGACGAGGCCCACCCTCCGAAGAAGAAGGGACGTTCCTGGGACTTTTTCAAGGAACAAACAAATGCTTATATGTATACCGGCCTTGAGAGTAATAAAATGAAATGAAATGAAATATGCAGATGTAACTGAGCGCCGAGGCGCGTCTGAACTTCAGCACGGAAGATCATGGACAGAGCCCACACATCGCACACCACACAATGATGAGTTCACCACGAGACCACTACGAGTCCACCTCGAGTCCACACTCCTGCGTCGGGCGCAGGTCTTATTATACCCATGAGTCACCCCAGTGTCCCTAGGTGTCTTTATGTAGCAGGCCTGACGTGCGCCCAATCTAGGATTGAAATTTCCATCGCGTGCCACGACAGGTGACCAAATGCTGCGACGTCACCGGACATGCGATGAAAGGCTCCACCGGCGAATGGCGTCTCATGGTGCGTGCAGGCCCAGTCATGACAACATGCATGCCGGCGTGTTGGGGCATAATTTACCCGGAGTTAGGTTTAAAGCATGATGTGTACATGTGAGAACGCGAGATACATTGCATAATTGTAACAATGTTGCAGGGCGGTAAATGTTTGTAGATAATCATACAGCCTTCATTAGGAAAATTTTAAAATTCAAGTATTTTCCCCCCAATGGATAAAAAATTCGTCAGTGAGGACGTCAGTGCAATGGGCAGTTTTCACCAGCTCAAAATTTGTCCGCTGAGGTGCCAGTACTCAAGCAAAACTTGTTGCTGGTCGAGTTGGTGCATATTCTTCGGCAAACGCTAGCGCAACATGAAACAAGCGCGTCGTCCTGTCTTCCTCGCACATGATTGTTTTATGTTGTGCCAAACTTTACCGTAGGTATCAGTAAAGCTCTCCCAGGAAGCGTACCAAAAAATGGCCCCGTAATGAAAGAGTTTGTTCAAAATGAGATGCGCGCAAAACTACTTTGTAGCTTTTCAAATGGTCGCAGGCAAAGTGTCCTTATTATCTGCTCAGCTCTGCGTACACCGAAGAGCCAGAAGTCTGCGATAGTTGTGCACCTTTGAATACTGGCCGTGCAGAGCGCCCATGTGGATTTTAACTTGTGATTCGACGTGATGAAGGCAACGAGCCACTGGAGCACACTGCAGGAGAGTTCTAAAACAAACTTCTCGTTAAAAAACGCGCCGAGCATATACCCTCATGGTAATAAGAATTTCAGTTAAATCTCGGCTAGCATGAAATGTTTGTTATCGGAGTCGCAGTTATTCTGATCAGGGGTGTGTAGTAGGTGCGTGGGGTGGCGTACATCACGCATTGTGTGTCCACCCACGTCCACGTGTTACGCACCATAAAGGACGGTGGCTAAACAATATACAGACCTCCACAGGAGCCTCGCAGCAACAGGTTATTCTGGCTGTTGAGAGTGCGGGAACTTAACCGTCAACTTTTCCCTGTTCTACTGTCACAACCCAACGCCCGATATGGTGGTGCCCTTCGACCTCTTTTTGAAAGGGCCCATAAAGGCATGCGACCGGCGTGACAGGTAGTATGACGCGTTACCGTGGCATTATGCAATGCCATCACCGCATTTTGATTAATTAGTGTGATCACGTTCAAGCTGCTTTCTTTGTATTCATTTCTTCAGTTTCTTGTTACATTCCTTCCTGCAACGCAAAACACCAACTCCGGAGTATCGGGAAACAAGCCCTGAACATATGCGACTGTAAAAATAAACGGTAGCTCTAAAAGGGTACCGTGCCTATACTGGCAGGTTCCTTGTAAAATATCAGTCCCTGAATACAGGGCACAAGACGGAGCACATCTGCAGATGCACTAGTCGAACCCAGTAGAGAGGTCGGCGATGTGTTTCACATGGTGTGAGCATGTACTCAGAATCCTCACCTTCCCCTTTCCCCCACCCCCACCCGAGAGGCATGGGAGACTGCCCTCCTCAACTGTTCCTCACTGGAGACCCAAAGGGCTCTGGTATAGCGGGCGCGAGGCGCGGCCTCTTCGTGCGGTGTCCCGGACTAAGGATAGCGACCATGTAGCGGGGTCTTCTGACCCCCGAACTCTCCGAGTATTAAAAAGTGTTTCATCACTACCGCCACCACTGCGAAACGCAGCAAGCGGTCGTTGAAAATTGGTTTTTGAGGAAAAGAAATCGCGTCGTATCTGTCTCACACCTCGGTGGAAATCTTAACTAAGCCATAAAGAAATAAATAAATGAGGGAGTGAAAGAACAAAGGAAGAAAGGGGTGCCGCAGTGTAGGACTTCGGACTAATTTCGACCACCTGGGTATATTCTAGGCACTATAGCCAGGGGTTCTTTAACGCACACTGACATCGTCACACAGCGCACGGGCTCCTTTTATGTTTCACCTCCATCGAAACGTGGCCGCCGCGGTCGGGGGTTCGAGCATGGGTACTCCGGCTCAGTAGAAGAGCGCCTTAACCACTGAGCCATTGCGGCACGTGCAAGTGGATTTTTTTTTCGGGGCGGCAACCGTGGCTATCGCCTTCGTCACCCGCCGCAGCTACGTCTGAACAGTGAGAACGTGCTGGACGTGTTGGAGGCTGCCGACATGCTGGTTATGCTCGAGGCCCGGGAGCAGTGCTTGCAAGAGCTTCCCAAGTTCCTGGTGCCCGAGAACTGCTTGAGCATGTTGCTACAGACTCGCCGCTACCGCTCCGAAAGTCTCAGCGAGGCCGTAATGGCCTACGTAAGAGCGCACTTCGACAAGGTGAGCAGCCGAAGGCATTCCATTACCCGGCCATGTAATCAGCACCGTAAGAATTGGTGCGACTGCTTCTCCTGCAAGGCAGAGGGTTCTGCTACTGGTCCCAAATTTCGCGTTACAATTGCTCGAATTCGAATTACAGAGCCTCTCGTCAAATGCAGACACTCCCTCCCCCATATTTCCTGACCTCTTCTTTCTTGTGGGATGCAACCTTGAACAATTTTACACAGACGGCATATCATCCATTCTAACAGGTTGCTGCCATACTGTTCGTTGGAACTCTTCGTGCGTGTAGGGGTATACCACTTCGCCCTTGCATGCACCCGATGCTCACAGCTGTCCAGCGAGGTATAGTCCTGCGCCCAGGTTGGAAAAGTTTAAGGAGACGAGAGGCGACGATGCTGTTCAGATCAACTCTATGCCATCCGTGTCGAAAGATTCAAGGTGGTCAACCCGCATGGCATTAAACTGACCGGTCCGGAACCATGCATATCCTTTTTCCACCCTGTCATGTATCTATAAGCATGAAATCCATTGTTACCTCAACGAGGTATCCCCAACCTCTTGTAGCCATTCATGTCCGGTCTAAGCGCCTATCATTTTCTTAATTTCAATCTTCTCAATAACCTGAGTTTCTTCTCTATCTACGCTACTCTTTATCTCAGTTTAAGTTTTCCAATCACGGTTTGGTTTAACGTCCCGAAGCTACTGAGGCTATACGGGAGGCCCTAATGAAGGGCTAAGGAAATTTCGACCACGTGGGGCTCTTTGACAAGCACTGACATCGCACAGTACACGGGCCTCCAGAATTTCGCCTCCGCTCAAATGCGACCGCCGCGGTTTTCCAATAATCGCTAGAACGCCTTGGCGGGCTAGTTGGTTAAGCATCCGGTGTTAAACAGCGCGAACACAGACCAGCACAAGAAACGAGGAAACAGACGAACACTGCGCTGACTATCATCTGAAGGTTTATGTTCGTGCCACTAAGTATATACATACATGGCACCGGTATAGAAACACAAACACGCAAAAAAGAAAAAAATAAAGCTTTTTAACACATTGGGTACTGCTTAAAAAGTTCAGTAACAAAATCTTCCTGCCAAGTACGGCACTCGAGCTTTCTACAAGTCAAAAAGCTGCTTTCTTCTGGTTATCCACTTGAGCTTCTGACGTCAATGGCCGAGTCGGTCCTAAAGAAGAGCATGTCAAGCTGAGCCACTCATGATGCCTAGAATCAGACACGAGTCGCAAACGTGTCGCTGTGATTCCATATCTGCATGGAATTTCATACTCCTGAAAAAGAAGTTGGGAAAAAAGTTGGTGTCTGTGTTCTCTTTTCTGCGCCTGATCATATGGCTTGCTTGTGCCGAGCTGTGAGTGACGAAAAGGGTAAGGTGGCTAAGTGCACAATGAAGAACCAGCAGCGCTTCGTGCCTTGCAATAGGGTGGCTGTTTATAACGTTCGTGTGCCCTGCAGTGGGCAGTACGTAGGGCAATCTGGATGCTGTATAAACTAAAGACTAAACGAATACTGCTATAAAATTTCAAAAGTAGTTTCTGAACACCTTAGAATTCATTGCAGGAATTGTGAATTGGCAAAAAAAAGAAAAAAAAACAGTTCGTGCCGCTGTATCGTGAAACAACAGTCATCGCAAAGACCCAGGACAAAATCGCAAGGGAAATAATCGAGGCATACAAGGTAATGAATCAGGAAAATGCATTTGTCAGCGGCGCTTTGTTTGCACTGCTGCAAAAAGAGCTGTCACTTCTGGGGTACTGATATTCTCTGTTGATTCACTGAGTTTTTTTTTTGTTGCTGTTGTCGCGTTTTTCTTTTTTCGCATTGTGTGTCTTTCCCGACCGGTGAGAAAGGGAGAAGCCCTTTAATGAAAAAGCACAGAATTTAGCAGGCATTTAAAAATTTCTAGCCTGCTACTCAGCGTGGGCAAGGAACTTTGGAAGATGAAGACGGGTGGACAGCGCTGCGGAAAAGGTAAAATAAAAGAAACATAAAGGGGAGAAAAAATGCGGCCATTATGTGCGTACTAAGGTACATCGGCAAGTAAGGGTTAACATAGGAAATGATCAAGTAGATAATCCGATAAATCGTCTAACAAAGCTTCCTGCGTGAAGAATGCATGAAGGTAACATGCAAGGCGAAATTGAAGTTTGCAAGACATCCAACGTAATTTATATATGCAAAGAAAAAGTTGGTTGCATGTCTCTGTTGCCTAAGGCAAGCTAAGAGACCTCAAACACTATCCATTGTTAGAGGCACTAAGGAGAGCTTCTCCATGTTATGTTCATAATGCGTACGCTCGTCAGCATAAGCAGGGCACTCAAGCACGATTTGTTCGACAGTTTTGTTCAAGCCGCAGTTGTCCCAAAGCGGGCAGTTTATTTGACGGAAACGGTATCGTAGGCCGTTTATACATGCAGCATTCAGGAAGTCGGTTATAAAGTAAGGTGTGAAGATGGGCTAGCTGGTTCTTGTTCAGTCAATTCATACCTTCGTGAAGACGTGTCTGCACTTCGTGTGGTGCAGTTTGTGACTCGTTTTGTTGTCCCGGCTTCGCGAAGTTTTAAAATGATCAGTCAAAGTGTTTCCAGATGGCGAGGAATTCTGTGTGGGAGTCTTGATCTTAGATGAGGGTCGACTGAGTAAAGTAACTTGTAGTGATGTGTCGGCAAGCTCCAGAGCCAATACATTTCTTCAGAAGCAAATCCGTTTCGGACGCATCAGATTTCGCCAAGAAATCAGAATGTATCTCCGATGTTGGTGGCCTTTACGCGCCACTTCATCTGCTTTTTCGTTGGCCAGAATGCCAGTCTGCTAATATCCACTGAAAAGTTATGCAGTAGCCTGCGACAATAGCTAAATGATGCAGATACCCGATGTCAATAGAAATGGGCTAATAATTGGTTTCCTTCACCAGTCTGGACAGGATCTGCAGATATGCATTGGAGTCGGTAAAGCAAACCCATCGGCCGGTGGTTTGGCGCGGGATATAGGAAACAGATTCTTTAGTGCCGTGAAGCTCAGCTGTCGTAGAGGATGTCTTCCGCTGCAACCAGTAATAAAGGACATGGCTTGTTGAGGGCACATAAAGGCCACAGGAAGAAGTTTCTTGAGCAGTTGAACCGTCGATGAAGATGTGGGCCTGCTCCGTATATTTCACGATTAAGTAGGCTCGAATAGCTTGCAGAAACGCTGCTCCAGGAGTCGAGGACGAAGAGCCGCTTTGCGATGGCGACATAGGTCACTTCATCGTAACGCAGAGACATGCGTCCGTTTGATTCTGCGATAGCTATATGGATACCTCAGTTGTGAAAGGCAGGTCTAACGCTGGCAATACCACTTGTGCGATGCCTGACTGACTATCTGCGGAGAGTGTCGAAGGCCCTGACCCCACACACAGCAAGCAGTCTATATTATTGTTCTCAGACTTCTTTCAAGGATTTTCGTTCATGCAGAGAGAGTGCAGCGGAGGGTTGAAGCTGTTGAAGTGGCGTATGCATACCTATAACGATCCGCCAATTATTGGTTAATGGTTGGAGCACATCCAGCGTAGAACCAGTCACGCCGCCTTTGCCGACTGAGTTTGTCCAGGTAGAGCCAAGTGTGGGAGTTTGTCCAGGTAGAGCCAAATGTGGCGTTGCGCCCGTCGGCAGGCACGCAGATCTTCGAGGTTTTTTGTCCGCATAGCTTTCCATCCAGCTCGGCTGCGGATAGCGCACAGCCTTCGAAATTCCTCATCATTTGAAAGTTGCCTATCATTTTTAGCTGTAATTCGTGTACTTTCTCTCAGTCAGTGAGCCATTGTAGATACTACTGATGTCATCTATGTATTTACGCGTAGTGGCACGGAAATAAACCTTCAGTTCATAGCGCTGTGCTCGTCTTGTTTCCTTGCCTCTGGTGCCTGTCTGTGTTCGAGTTGTTCGATACGGGATGCTTAATAGAGTGCGCCCGTACTAATGGCACTTGACTTGTTTCCGCTCGCCACTTCGGCAACAATGAGGGTTGGGCCTACAATCATCGAAATTTCCTGCCAAATCAAGCACAGTACGAATTTACTGAATATCGTTCAAGGGCCAGTTCCATCCGCAAGGTTTTAGTGACTGGTGTGGCTTTACGTGTCTTCAAAAATGTTCTACTTAAGTGGATGCTGCAGGCACACTTAAAATAAGAGCGGTTATACTATACTAGAAGCATTGCTCAAGTCTACTTGTAGCCTCCATCTAAGCGCGATTATTTCTGTAAGACACGGTACAGTCACACTAGTCACTAAAACCTTGTCCATAGAATTCGCACTTGAACGATATTCAGTATTCACAGCTGCGACAGAAAAGAGCGTTAAACGCATGTTCGGGAGGCGTCACAATGTCTGAAGCTGTCGCAGGATGTCATCCAAGGAAGGAGAGAGCGAGCGCGTGCTAGGAATAGAAAAGGGTATAGTTTGTCTCAGGGAAGCCCTATCTTATTCAGGAAAAGAAACGCAGTCGGGAATATTATGCATCTGGTGTTTCAAGAGAACCCCTAATCATTCATGCCACGAATCAAGCGTTGTAAACAATAACTAGCGGCTTCTAGACAACTGAATTGTCTGACAACTGGAATTCTAGACAACTGAATTCCGACCGCAATTGAAGAATGGAACCTTCTGCCGGACTCACTAACAAATGTGCACGATGCCGCAAGGTTTAAGGCGATGTTGTTAGATCACCTGGGTTGACATGGCTTTTTTTTCTTCGATTTGTGTTTATATGAAATCCTTTTTCCTGTATGGAGTTTTGCTGCCCTAACCTTTCTCCGACGTGTGTGGTGCTTGTTGCCTAAAGGCATTTTTTACCTGCACCGTTCTAACTATCGCGTTCTTTGCTTCTATTTATGTTCCTATATTGCATTGTTATATTTTTGTGACCTTTGTTTTCCACATCAACCTTGTATACGCTCCCCCCTTATGGAATACCCCGACAGGGGCCTTTAAGGGACAATAAATGTTGATGATGATGATGAACTGGGGCTCGAGTGCAGAAGATGGTTTCACTTTTTACGTGGAGAAGGCATAGGCACTGGGAGAGAAATGCTCTAAGTTCGCGCTTCTTGCGTTAGTCGCAAGAACTAACTACAGCTAATGCGACCATTGCAAATTGTCTAAAATATCTTTCCGTTACACCCATTCTTCCACAGTGCGGTTCAGGTGTTCACATTGTCAACACCCTGCAAGTCTGCTACCGCGTCTTTAATCACAAGTACTCATAACTCCCTAGAAGATGCGCCCTGCCTGTGACTTCTGTATGGCGGGGACGCGCGTGTCCGGAGCTGTGCTGTGAATCAAGAGTGAAGCGTCACCAGCACGTAGAGCTGACACTCTATCTCCGAGTGCCCCGCTGTAACGGGGGACGTAGCAGTAACAAGTACTACCTCTCACTATAAATGCCTGGTGTGTGTCTGGACCTGCTGCTCAACAGAAAACACGTATGACTACGGATCAAGAGATTCTAGGTTCGAATCCATGTAGGCTCGTTTACCCCTTACGGCTGCGTACAGGGAGTTATGATGTCATCGGGGACAGAGTGAAGCCACGTTGTACTGGGGACGTAGTACCAGCAACAATCCTCGCTGAAAAACATTAGTTGCCGTGTTTGCAAGCACGTCGTTACTTCTACCACGTTTGACTACTTCATTATTCGTGGCGCAGATCTGGCGACACAGCGAGGGCTTCAGGAAGATACCGGAGTGGCTGTTGTACGACCTGCTGGCATCGCCGGAGCTCAGCGTCCAGCGTGAAGTGGACGTGCTGGAGGCTATAGCGCGCTGGTGTTCTGCTAGGGCAGCGGACAGCGCCAGGCTGCCGGAGCTGCTGCTGTGCGTTCGTGTAGGCCGCTGCGAACCTCAGTGAGTGACCTGCCGCTCTGGGGCCACCGGAATCAAATGAAAGCAGTTTACTCAGCCTCATTCAGTACATGAGGTATTCTTGTTAAAAAAATGCACAGCGTGATTCTTGCTTGCCTAGGCCCCGAAGCGAATCTAATGAGCTGATAATAATTATCCTCAAATACAAAAGAGTAAGACGCACCAGTACGTTCGTAATTATGCGCATGATTTATAGAATTATGCACACATATCGAGCGCTCAGATAGAAAATCAAAAGCATGCAAACATGTTGTTTCTCATGGCTAATGAAGCGATCTACTTCCCAAGTGCCGATATTCGTAGGTAATAAGCAAGCACACTAACTTCAAAAACGCGTTATGATTGAACTCAGCTCTTTCGAAAGCTGAATTGTACCAGTATCTTAGAATCCATACCAACAGCAACCTCACGTAGTCCGAGCACATCGTGAAGCTTGCAGCTGAGACTTAGAAATCGCTCTGGTTAGGTAAAACTAGAACTCATTTCTAGCCTTACAACTACACTTTGGTGGATGTGAATGCTGAGAATCATTATGCGACAACTATAGACGTCTCTTACTGGAGCAAGCAGAACCTAGTCTGCCTGCCAGAACTTCAGCACGGCAGCACGCGCCAAAAATCATTCGTAGGGCAGGGTTTGTGGAATCGATTTCAGCAACGGCGATAATTATTTTTAACTGAAGACATAACTTCGCCTGAAACAAAACTATCAAGAGAAAAGCTGAAAAGGAGACGAATGTTGAAATAATTCGCAAAAACAGTATCAGCAACTCCAGCCGCACACTATGCTCGGGTTCCGGCGACACCTGTCCACGCAGGACGTCGTGCTCCAATTCAGAAATGAAATCCTAGGCACAGACCTCTCCCACCGGCCGAGAGCGATGCTTACACTAGACCTATCTAAAGCTTTTGATAATGGTAAGCACTCGGCAATACTCATGGGCCTCAGTAATCTGAACGTTGGGAAGGTGGCATACAATTACGTCAGCCTTCCTGAAGGACAGGACAGCACAAATACGATTCGGCTCCGCCAAATCCGACCCCTTCCATATGGGCGGAACAGGTACCCCACAAGGCGCGGTCCTCTCGCCGTTGCTTTTCAATGTGACCCTCCTTCAGTTCGCCCATGAGCTTCGAGAAATTCTCCACCCAGAACATTCTCTGTAGCGGACGATATTACCTGCTGGTCTGATACAGGAAATAATGGCCAAGTTGAGGAGACACTTCAAACCCCTACAGATGTCGCCCAGTCCCATGCCAGGAGCATTAGCGTAACCTGATCCCCGTGTAAATCGGAATTTTTGGTGTTTCGTGAAAAACCCTGGGACTCAAACCCCCCTAGGGTGATAACCGCCCTCAATGGTGCCCGCATAAACGAAGTCCAATCCGTCTGGGTACTAGGAATGCTCCTACAGAACAGTGGAAGAAATAATGCGATAATTGCCCAGCTCAAAGCAAGCGCCAGCAGTACGTCTCTCCTCATCCTCAGAATTACTAACAAACACAGAGGAATAAGGGAGGCGGTCACATGGCGACTAGTGCAAGACTTTGCCCTCAGCCGTATAACATGTGCTATCTCTTGCGTGCATCTATCCTGAAGTGAGAGAGTCGTTAGACATAATCATTCGCGCAGCATATAAAACCGCCTTCCACATACCCAAAAATACCTTCACCAAAAAACTGTTCAAGCTAGCGGTACATAACACAATCGATGAACTGGCTGAGGTGCACCTTGCAGCTCACTAGGAACGCCTCTCCCACACAACCGCAGGAAGGGCTTTCCTTAGAACACTTACAATTGGGTGCATCACCACAGCCACCCTCGGACTATCGCTCTTTAATCAAATTGCAAACCAATTCCTCTGCTCCCCAAAAACACGCACCCTGTGCATGAAAACGGCCGACGCGCCGCCAGCGCCAAAGCACTGCATAAACAGTACTCCCCCTTGCCGGAAACTGTTCACGTCGATATGGCGGAATATCCCGAGAAGAAAGCATTTCCACTCGCCGTCTTACACCCCCACGGACAACTCCTGGTGACGGACACCTCCCTCGACACCTGACTATCGATAGAGGCTGAGGAGGCGGCCATTGCAATCGCCATAGCCAGCATCAAGGCGGGATACATCCTCAGTGATTCAAAGGAAGCAATCAGGAACTTTGCTAAGAGAAGGCTTCATGCCCCAGCTCTCTCCATCCTGGCAAGAGCCAAATTATCCACAGAACAGTTCCGGCTGATATAGTTGCTAGCACATTCATCCCACCCTGGGAACACGGCAGCTCATGAATGTGTGCGAGGATTTATCAATCGGGCACAAAGTGACCAGTGCCCCTGGTTCAGGAGGTAGCGCCTGGTAACCTACCATGAAATCACCCTCCGCTAAAGAAACTATTGACTCAAATACCCACTCCCGCACAAATCCTTCTCCAAAGCAGATCACATTGCCTGGCGGCAACTTCACACGGGTACATTCCCGAATCCTTATATCTACTCTCTGATGTATCCCGCGGAATACTTTCAGCTGCACTTTCTGCAATCATTCTAAAGCAAACCTCAATCATATCCTATTCGAATGACCAGAGGACCAACCACCTCTGAGCTTCCAATTCTCAAACCAAAGTCAGTGGGAGACTGCGCTGCTCAGCCCTGACCTGGAGGCACAACACCGGGTGGTGGATTGGGTCCTGGAGGTCGCAATTTAGCGTGGATTTCAAGCCATCTAGCCCTGCCGAGAGGGCCCACGCGCTTTCTAAACCTTATTCCTAACCCCTGCTTTGTTTTTCATACGACAAATAAAAGTTTCTTCCTCCTCCGCACAAACTGCGCATGTTAACGCTATGACAAAAAACTCAGTGTTGTTACCATGCCCCAATTTTGAGAGTTAGCTCTGCTCTGAGCACAAATCATTTTTGTAGTGTTCTGATTTGAACTGCTAGGCTCTATTGTACACCGACACTTTGGCTGGTGAAGCAGGATGCAGCCAGACGGTGATGCGTATTGGCAGCCTGCTAAATTAGCCGAGAGAGCCACCGCCGTTGGCGCTGCCGTCAAAAAAAAACTTAAACATGCTGTGCTGTTGCTGATGCGTTGTAACTTTGTCCGTAGCCAAGGTTTGCATTTTGCGGATGGCGCCGACGCCGAAAGCGGGAAAGTGTAGGATAGAGCTAAGAAGAGCTAACGCTGAATAAGCGCCGCGTTCAAAGTGGCGGGATCGGCCCTGGCCTCAACGATTTCATTACGATAGAGCTGGAATGCAAAGCCCACCAAGTGCAGTGGTTTTCACAGCAGGCGGTAAAAATATATCCGGATACCTTCAGTAGAGTCGAACTTAGAGCCGAGAAGATTTTTTTAGCACGTCTAAACCAATCAATCAAGCACGAATGTGATGCAGCGCTAGTGTTCTTGCTCCAGGGTATTTCTAATCCATTTTAGTCTTTTATGATTACTTATTACAGCCGTCGTATTCGAATCTCACCGGCGGTTTGTCGTTTTTTTTTATGCTTTCTAACCAATTGTCTTTAAATAACTACGTAGTATTCTCCCACTTATTAACGCCATAAATAAAATAAAAAAATCCCCTTTGCTCTATGGTTTAAGGCTTATGGGGGTTTAACGTTCCAAAGCAACTCAGGCTATGAGGGTCGCCGTAGTGAAGGGCTCCGGAAAATTCGACCATCTGGGGTTCTTTAACGGGCACTGACATCGCGCAGTACACGGACCTCTATGGTTTCGGTGACTGTTGGTATCTTTCATGTATGTCAGAACGAGCCCCTCTTTTCCTTTCTCTTATCTCCTCCGTAGCTAACGAGGGCTTCGGTTCTGGCAGAACGTAGCGATCTCGCACAACTTGCACCCTCACCGCTCGATCATGTTCCTACGTGGCACTTGTGGTAATACAAGACATACGATGTGCCCTTCTATGGACGAGTGTGGCGCTGTAACGCTCATGGTTGGGTCACGCTACACGTAAATACCCCGAAAGCTAAAGATCGGACAGCGGTCTACGTAGCTCAGTTGGCAGTGCACGGGATGAGAAATTCGGAGGTTTTGGGTTCGGCTTCTACCGGTGGCATTTGGTTTTTTCTTCTGCATTTTAATCAATTATCTTAATATATTTTCTCTGGTATTCTCTCATTGATGAACACCACAAATTGAAAGAAAACCACACCCCGCGGAGGCTCAGTGGTTACGGCGCTCGGCTGCTGACCCGAAAGACGCGGGTTCGATCCCGGCCACGGGGGCTGAATTTGGATGGAGGCGAAATTCTAGAGGCCCGTGTACTGTGCGATGTCAGTGCACGTTAAAGAACCCCAGGTGGACGAAATTTTCGGAGCCCTCCACTACGGCGTCTGTCATAGCTTGAGTTGCTTTTGGACGTTAAACCCGAATCAATCAATCAATCAATCAATCAATCAATCAATCAATCAATCAATCAATCAATCAATCAATCAATCAATCAATCAATCAATCAATCAATCAATCAATCTAAAGAAAACCTTCAGTGATCTTGAGAAAAAACACAGCGCTTGCAGACAAAGGACCAGAACAAGAAGGACCCACAACTGCGCTGCTTGCAGACAAAGGACCAGAACAAGAAGGACACACAACTGCGCTGCTTGCAGACAAAGGACCAGAACAAGAAGGACACACAACTGCGCTTGTTCTGGTCCTTTGTCTGCAAGCGCTGTGTTTTTTCTCAAGATGTACCCCAACCAACTCAGCCCAGCAACACACCTTGCTTCAGTGATCCTTGGATTCGGTGGCTGTTGGCTGCCTTCATTTATATGCGACAACGAGAACAGACAACACGAACAGAGGAGTGTTGCTTTGGGACCTTTCATGCGTCTCTGGGCTGTTTATATTCACGCCGTTTTTTCTTCGGTCGGCCCGCAGGGACCTCAACGGGTTCCGGGAGCGCTGGCCAGCGCTGGCAGAGAGGGCCGACTACCAGGAGGCAATTACCGAAGCTCTCAAGCTTGGCCCATGTGAGTGCTCGCGCAACCCGCTGCTGCTCAAACTTCTCAAGCCCGATGAACCACCGCCGGAACCGCAACCAGTGCTCGAGAACGAGTGGCCACTTTTACCGGCAGCGGTCGCACCCGGGGGTCTTCTGGCGGCCCAAGCCTTAGCCGCGGCTCTAACTGCAGCACAAGCACCGCCGACGCAAGAACCTGAACCTCCGGGTCGTAAGTAGAGGGCATTGACTCGGCATTTGCTTCCCTTTCCGAGTGGTCTTAGCTTCACAGCGTTCTCTTTGCGGCAGCGAACACTAACCTCATGATTTATTTATTTATTTATTCATTTATTTATTTATTTACCCACAGCGCCAAGCGGCATTACAGTGGGGGAGGGTACACACAAAAAAAATTACCGACGATTACGTTACTTCCTAATGCGAAATTTGAGCGCAGCAAATAAGCTGTTTCACCTTTTCGATAGATTGAGGCAAAGAAATCGAGCAACACATGTATGCGCTATCACAGAATTTTTTTTTTATTTTTCACACGTATTCGCAATTTCGGCTCGGGCGGTGCACATATACAGATCCGCCGCCACCGATCTGGCTCTCTGATTGCCACCGCACAGGGGTTGCATTGGAGGAGGAGCGAAGAAAGGAATTAAGTTCGAGCCGGCGCTTTGACAACCGGAGACTCGCAGGAAGAGGGGGGAGGGGGGCGGCGTGTACACCCAGCGGCAAACGATGGGGGCAGAAGCGCGCGCAGCAAGCGGACAACACGATAAAGGGAGGAGGGAAGAGATAGCAGCGACTGACTGATGCCGCTGACGCCGATAGCGCTGGGGGGATGAAAGGGGGGCGGAGCTGGTTACGAGGCCGACGCCGACGCGAAACCCAGGAACGGACGCCAAAGAGCTGCGCTCTAAAACAAACATAACATAAGCAGTGTCAGCCATGGAAACGTACAAATTGCATCAAAACAAAGAAAAACAAAAACAAAAATTTCACAGAACCACGAAACTGAAATTGTTATTATAAGGTAGGAAAGAAAACATCATTAAAAATAATGCAAGCAATGTGTGAAGACAATTTGTTGCAGTTGCGTATTGTTCTGGAAAAAACAGACAATCGAAATACATCAGTTTTTGAGGCAATATCCCGTACCTTGAAACTGTGGACTATGCGGTCAGATATATAACGAGGTGCCAGTATATACTTCGTTCTTTCAATGCCAACAGAACAATGATAAATCGCGTGAAGAAACTTCAGTCGCAACTTACGTCGACGGATTTCCAAATGCTCCCATTGCAGTCTTGTCTTTCTCGCTTTCCCGAGGCCCCCGCTAAACCATTCCTTACATTGAAGCTCAAGGACACGCACTTAGTTATTCAGCAGTGGTGCGTTAGTGCGCCAGTTTTTTAGTGCATTAGTGCGTTTTTTTTTCTTCAAAGCTTTGGTGCACTGCACTGGCTTCTAGCGGCGTTTTGCGTTTGTGCTACATCTAGGGCACTCTCAAATACCAGATGTTTCAGGGAAGTCTTTAAGTACTCTTCAAAAATAGGCTTTTTGGGGTAAAAATATGGCCTTTTGCAGCATAGGATTAGCAGTGTTGGCGGACACCGGAACGCCAGTGAATTGTCTTAAGTAGTAAGCTGCAGAACTAATTTCTGATGAATAACTTTTTAGCTAACACAGCTAGGCAACTGGTTGCACTTAGGGACTTGTACTGGTCGTTAGTAATAGCCATATCAGTTTTTAGAATTTCGAAAACGTGACCGCCCTCGGCGCTGTAGCGCGACAAAATTCGGCTACATCGTGCCAAACACCTGCGCTTTCGAAAAGCATGCAGGCAAAGCGACCTTTCCAGTGCACGTAACTAGACAAAAAAGCCAAAATTTTGTCGAGCCACAGCACCAAGCGTAACTGCGTATTTTAAACTGATATAGCTACTCCTAACGGCCGGCTACAAATCTGATTGCAAATAGGCGCCTAACTCTAATAGCTAAAAAGTTCATGATTAAAAATTAGCTAAACAGCTTACTCCTAAAAACCATTCTCCGGTTTTCTGGTGTCCGCAAACACCGGCAATACTATGCTGAAAAACTATACTTTGATCTAAAAGAGCTATTTTTTAGAATTCCTTACTCTTCCCCAAAACACCTGGTATAAATTTTTAATGTCTACTCATACTCCACTTTTGGAGTATGGGTCGATAATCTGGAATCTTCATAAACAGTCCGATATCAGTAAGCTGGAATCCGTCCAAAGGAAAGCAGTACGGTTTATTTGCCGACGGTATGACAGAAGTTTTTCAGCTTCACGCACTCTTCCTGCCATAGGCCTTTCCCTCCTTTGTACCCGCCGCGACAATGAGTGTTTAAAATATTTTCATGGTATTGTTAATTGATCCCGCTTTGCTTCATTGTCTCAGTATTTGCAATTTTCAAAACCTTCATTTACAAGGAGCTACCAGCCGTTGAATGTAATACCCATTCACGCGCGGACTGACATGTTAAAATTTAGTTTTTTTCCATGTGTTATCGAAAGATAGAATTCTTTACCCAATGATGTACGCTCTCTGGAATCAAACTTACTTTTCAACGTTGTTCCAAATCTGTAATTAATCTGCTGAATTACTGCTCTGTATTTTATTGGCATTCACTTTTAAATATGTTGTCCTTCTCTTCCTTTTCTTTTTTTCTTCCTCCCACTCCTGCAATCGCCCCATCGAGGCTGCAGTATATGTAAATAAATAAATGAAATAAATATAAATATGCATATTTAAATTAATACCTATCAGATTTTCTAAGCCATTAAGCATCCGCAGGTATAGCGCACCTCAACATTCTTTGCTCTCGTCAGTCGGGAACATAAGTTTGGAGGGGGGGGGGACGTCATCTCTAACAGTCACCCATAAAAGCGCCTCTGGAATATGCGGCATACTCATTAAGAAATGGCAAGCGCAACAACAGTCGCTTCATATAAAGGCAGACGCGGTAACTGAGAATCTGCTGCTGCTGCCTGCGCTTCGCGGTTTCCTTAATGGAGGAAGAAAGTCAATGATTTTTCTAAATCCCAACTGTTTATAACTTAGAAAGGTGTAGCGCATCTTTGCTTTGTTGGCATATTGTAGGTTTTATCCTATCGTGGGCCTGTTAATATCACGGGCGTCGCACAAGAAGCAGCGCCGAGGTCTGCCCCGTGCAGCTTTGTCGTGCTCCAGAAGAGACTTTATCCGGGATGGCAACGCCGGTTCATACCGCTTTTGGCGTCCGCGAGCTGCTCTGACTGCATGGTTACAAAGTATACTGAAGGGCCAGTGACCATACACACCATTTCTGCGCTCCTCTCGAGCAATTGATGTTTTTTACGTTTCGGAAAGTTTAGCACGAAGAATCCCGTAACTTTGAATACTCTATAGCCAAACGGGCGAGTTGGTGGTACATATTAAATGCCAACAGCGCAAACGACGCCGACAAAGTAGAAGAAAACACAGCACACAGCGCTTGTCCTGTGTACGACTGCATATTAAAATCTGACTTTAGCCTAAGTATGGTTTTGCTATTGGCTGTGGGTGTTCCCCGACGCCAGACATGTCCCCTAAAGTGGATATTTACTGCAAGGGTGTTCCCGTTGGCTGTAGGACATGTGTAAAGCACTCTTGTAAATGACTATATAGCGAGGCAGCTTGCTAGGCATGCCAGTTAGACACGGCCACCAGCGTGTGTAATCAAACCATTCCTCATTTCTGGCAGCCCCCATCCCTCTGACGCAAGCCCGCTGCCACGACTGTGGGCGGGTAAACCCGGAGCGGTGGCTGCCCCGCCTGCCGACCGAGCTGATTTTCGTGGTCGGTGGCTGGAACAGAGGAGTCTCGCACTCCACCATACAGGCCTTCGACATCAACGCCAACCGCTGGTTCGAGTTCAAGACCGAAGCGTTTCGGCCAAGGCAAGTCACTGGGTTTACACTATACGCAAAAACTTTTTCTGGATGAAGAACTCGCCGTGGTGGCTAGGGGGTTTTGGCGGTCGGTTACTGATCCCAAGATCACGAGATCGAATCCCGCCCTTGCGGCCGCATTGAAATGCAGGCAAAATGCAAAAGATGCCATGTGCTGTGCGATGTTAGTGCACGCCAAAGAACCCATGGAGGTCGAAGTTTTTGCGAAGCGAATGGGCAGCCTGAAAGCCCATGGGCAAGCTGATGCAGACATTGACCGGTTTTCTCCCGACTATAACAGCGCCTCCAGACAATAAGCTACGCATTGTACAGCTGAGCCTCCGTTGCAGTTGCTTAAGCAAGGCGCTACTGGCAATGTGCGTGATAGCATGCTAACGCAGAGTTTGTTTGATTTTTTGATCCAATGGACATAACTTCAGCAACAGCACACCAGGGGTCGTATTCTGCAACAATCCATTTCATTTACTCTACACGCCATTTGGTCGTCTGCCATTAGTCGCTGCTCTCATTTCTGTAGGCCGTTAGAGCAGACGTCACGCTGCTTGTGACACAAAAATGCCCATGATGCCACCTTTCTTGCTTTGGTCACATTGACGCCATAGCCAAATGAAACGGAAAATGAAATACATTGTTGCAGACAATGACTCCTATTCTAATCAAAGCCTCTACTGCAGCCGCACTGGCCAAGAGAAACCATTCGATTTCTCCTGAATGCTTGACCAACTTTAGTCGGCGAGTCAGGGCCAGCGAATCGTTTACAAGAACGGCAGCGACTGTGCAATCCGGAACCAGAATTCATTTGGCATGCGGACCTTTCCAAGCTGGCGTAAAGCACTTTCGAGGTGTGGTGGATGTAGAACACATTTGCATGGGACCCATACTGCAACGTATTTAAAAGCAGTATGATTATGTTTTATGCGACTTCTGTTGCACCTCCAACCATAGTAGTCATTAGTGCATGGAAACCATTGAGCTATGATCAGTAGCTTGACTACACCCATAGCAAAAGAAAGGCCCCTCCCATATCTGGCCAGTTGGCCCGGTCCTGTGCCAGCTGCGGCCACCCTATCGCCGCAAACTTCTTAATCTCATCCGCCTGCCTCACTTTCAGGGGCTCCCTGCTAGGCTTTCATTCGCTTGGAATGCTGTGGACATAGTTGTCGGATACGTAAGCATGGAGAACTGCGTATGGGGGCGCAGTTCTACGCTGTCAAGCACCCGGGGCGCTGCCATCCAGCGGAGACATCATTTGTGCGAATTTTCAGCAACTTTGCTTGTAGAAGTTCTGTAGCGTCAGCAAGGAGGCTTAAAGCGCACGTCCTGGAAGGAGTTTGAAACCGGCGCGCTTGCATTCGTTGGAGCGCAGCCAGAAGCCGGCATTCAAAAAAAAAGGAAGTGTAACTAATCGAGGCATTCCGCTGTAGCTCCCAGTGCTGCCTCAGCGCTAAAATAAATGTAAAGGAAGTTAACATTTCTTTTTTCGTTTTCAACCGTCTAAACAAAAAACACCCTCAATATATAAGAAGAAAAATTCAATCCAAAGCACTCAAAACACAAAACTCAATACTCATCTAGCATATTCCAATCCACATTTTTATTCACCGGTTCCTTTTCTGCACTCAATGAAATGAAACACCATGTAGAGCGCAGACCTGACATTTTAAGCACGTATCAAGTGTTGAGGTTGGGATTTTTATCCCATGTCAGTTAATGAGAATCAACAACATTAAACCCTTAGTGTACTGGAGAAAGCTAGCAAGAATCAAATTCCTCTTTAAACTCTACCATTCCCAGTTCCGTCTTGTCCCCTCAATGTATATGTAACCTTCAACAACTAGAGTAACAAGGCATTACCATGTGCACAAATTGTCTCCTTTGTTTGCCCACACCAACAACTTTAAATATTCCTTCTTTCCTCGCACTATACAAGAATGGAACAACCTACCCCCTCACGTGCTTGTATCCGAAAATGTTCTTTCCGCGATTGAACAAGTGCCTGATCGTTAACCCTTGTCTGTTATTTGTTGCGACTTGTTTTATTTTCATTCTCTGTATACTACATCGCTTGCACTGAACCCTGCTGTTGGCGTTGTCTTCTGCTGGTCGTCGGAGTTCTCTGTTTGTTTTATCCCACTCCTGCTTAGGCCTTTATGGCCTGCATTATTGCATAAATAAAAAATAAATAAAATTAGGCTTCCGCCTCGTATGCAGGATGTCCGGCGTCCGATCCCCAGCGTCGCCAGTACGCACCGGTTTTCCAATGGGCACAGCTTTCCTCCCGCCTGCTGCCCTGTTTTTCAGGTTTCTTGGGAAAAAGGTGTTGACCGGCCCCGCCCATTGGTTAGTCATCATCATCATCATCATCAGCCTGACTACACCCACTGCAGGGCAAAGGCCTCTCCCATGTCTCTCCAATTAACCCTGTCCTTTGCCAGTTGCGGCCACTGTATCTCCGCAAACTTCTTAATCTCATGCGCCCACCTAACTTTCTGCCGCCCCCTGCTACGTTTGCTTTCTCTTGGAAGCCACTCCGTTACCCTTAAGGACCAGCGGTTATCCTGCCTTCGCATTACATGCCCTGCCCAAGCCCATTTCTTCCTCTTGATTTCAACTAGGATGTCATTAACCCGCGTTTGTTCCCTAACCCATTCCGCCCTCTTCCGATCTCTTAACGTTACACCTATCATTTTTCTTTCCATAGCTCGCTGCGCTGTCCTTAACTTAAGCTGAACCCTCTGTGTTAGCCTCCACGTTTCTGGCCCATAGGTGAGTACCAGTCAGATGAGTAAGGTGAGTACCGGTACCACGGCTAGCGTGCGGGGCAAATTGCGCTGCGTCGCGGGATGAGCAGGGGAGAGACGCGAGTTCCTAGCCCACTAATTAGAGAGTGCACCGTGCGCGCGCAGAGCCTACCACGCCGTGGTGCAGATGGGCCGGCGCCTCTACATCATCGGGGGCTACGACTGGCGCAACATCCTGCACTCGGTGCACAGCTTCAACCTGGACACGTGTGAGTGGCAGGCACTCTCGCCCATGTCCAGGCCGCGTGCCTACCTGGCTGGCGCTGTGCTGGGGGAGTACATCTACGCCATCGGAGGGCGCATCGGTGAGTATAACCGGAAGCCGTGGAAGGGAGAAAATGGGGAAGAGGAGGGCCTTACATCTGCGCCGCCTGAGGATATGTACGTGGCCGAAATTACGTGACTTGAGAGGCCGCCTTGTTCAGGCGCTCTTAGCAATCAGTTCCAAATGAGTTGTAGTTGCCAAGGTAAAACAGGCTTACGGGCGGCATATCCTAGGCACACACAAAAAAAATCGCCTGAGACTTAGCTTGGTTAAGCCCGGTAATTGCGAATGCAATTTCCCCTGGCTGCGCCTAGGTTGGCTGGTGGTGTGTCTTAGTGGTGCTCTTAGTGAGGGTTATGCTATCAAAGTTAGTTAATGACGCCTAAGCTTCGCCTTTAGGAGTGGATCGCGACAGCGTGTTGTAGCGCTGCCAGGCAGTCCACGGAAGCACAAGCCCATGGACTCCTGGACCAGTAAGGGACCACGCTGGAAGATTTTTTTTGTGTAATAAAGTTGTTTCCATCCATCCATCCACGGAACGCCACCACCCGTTCGGCGCGATGCCTTGCCCTTTGAACGCGACGCTTTTTGAGGAAAGGAAATGACACAGTAATTCTCTCTGCCATCTCGGTGGACACCCGAACCGCACCGCTCACTGCTGTTGGTAGCTACCGCCGCTCCACACTGACGGCGCGAGCTGGGGCCCTGGTTTTTCGCAGCTGGTGTGACGTCACAACAGAGGTGAAGCTAAAGGTCAATGGTAACTACCGCCTCGCCACGCTGAAGGCACAAACCGCTAGCCGTATTGCTTTCGCAATAAAAAGCCCTCTGAAGGAGTAGGGAGAGCTTTCCTGGCCGCTTTCACCACTCCATGCTCGCAAGAGGTGCGCGACCATCTCGTCCGGGGGGTTCTTAGCAACGCTGTGAATGGCGTGGTGGTTATTTCAGTATAGGTGCTCTTCCCGCTTATCGGAGAAATTAAGGAAGTGCCCTTCCTGTCCTTTTTTTCCTTCTGCCATAGCATGGGCTGCTGTTGCTGAAACATGCGCGTGCTAATCTCCACTGCTGACATCCCATCACCACCTTCATCAGCCTGTTTGAGGTGACGCGAGTTCACGAACATGGTGGGCGTCGATGATCGGGAATATGTTGGGAGCACAGCTTTGCACGGCTAGTGACGATTTAAGTTTGTAGTTTGTTAGTCCTCACAACAGTTTCTTCTTTTGCTTTTTATTAGTGTTTTTATACACCTGTTACACACAGTGTCAAGCTCCGCTGAACGGCAGTTGAGCTCTCCGACTCATGTTGAACAGAACTGCAGCCGCCTGCAGTTATGAAAGGCACGCTCCGCGAAAGCCCTTCATCCTCTTGGTCACGTGAGCGTGCCACGCGTAACATATATTTTAAAGATGCTTGTATTTTGGTATTCGTAACGTTCATCGTATAGTTTACTTCAATTAATTGCAATTTCTGAAAGTTTTTTGCTTTGCGTATGCGTATGCGGCAGTGGACCATCATATAATCAGGATAATCTAGTGGAGGCAATTTGCCGATGCTACGTTCGTTCACGTCTGAAAGTTTCTGCAGGAACTGAGTATCGCGTCTACTACTCAAGGGAAACATTTCAAATAAACTTGTCATAATCAAAATGGAACACTTTAGATCACAAATGTGTTGTCACAGCTTCTGCGAGATTGAAAGCACGGGCGGAACGCTATGCCTGTTTGCAACTTTTTTATTTATTTATTCATACTGTTAACCCACTGTTAACCCTCTTATTTAAGGCTGCGTGAGGATTTGTAGAGGTCGGTCGCGACGACAGTCCTCACCATTATATGCTGACATCCACGGATGTTTCTTCTGGTTGAATCTGTTTCTGAATCAAGATTTCTGCAACAGCAGTCACGACCGTGCAACGAAAACGTGCTGCCAAAAGTCACCATACCGTTGCGATGAAACTTATCATCACCAGCATTCTATCTACGACCACTGGAGGTCAGAGGCCTCTGCCATATCTCTCCAGTTAGCCGTCTGCTGCGCCAGCAGTGGCCACATCACCCCCGCAAGCGTATCCGCCCACCTTCATCGCTCTCGACCCCTGCCACTCTGTTACTCTAAGGGATCAGCGGGTATCTTGCCTTCGCGTTACATGCTCAGCCATGCCCATGTTTTCTTCTTGATTTCGACCAGGGTGTCATAGACTCACGTTTGTTTTCTGTTCCAATAGGCTCTTCCTGACTCTTAACGCTGCGGCGCGGGCTGGGCGCTTTGTTTTTATTTGTTTTTCTCCCCTAACCTATCTCTGTCTCACAACGCTACACCTTTAATTTTCCTTTTCATAGCTCGCTCCGCAGGCCTCATAAGTTCATCCCTTTTCGATAAGCTCCAAGTTTGTGCCCCATACTGCAGTAACCCTAAGATACAGCAGAATCTGCATTTAATGTGGACATCAAAGTCGAATGGACGTTACTCGTGTCTTTATTGGCTCAGTGAGTGTCAAGTTTAGCGGCAACTACTCTTTTCTTGCCCGTGGGCGATCCTCGTAACATATGTGTTCCACATTTATCATCTTGAGGCCTATGACGTGAAAATAGTTTTTTCTGTGCATTAAAAACTGACCGAATGCCATACTTTTTAAATACAGCAGTACAGGGGTAAGAGAATGTAATCAGTTTCTTTGAATACGCAGTAATCAGCGTGTCTAAAAGTCGTTGAAACCATTCCTGTCTTAAAATCCTGCTGGGACGTTTTTAATGACATAGGATGCAGCTCTTGCGTTAAGCACGGTACATGCGAACTTTGTTCTGCCAACCAAATATTTATTTGTGGAGAGAGTGCCGGCGTCTTTTTTTCAGAACTATGTTATTATGAGACATAACTTCACCAGCGAAAGAACGAGACACCAGCAGAAGAAGAACACAAGACAACGCTGGACTAACAACTGAAGTTTAATCAAGAAACAGCCAACCTCGGTCACCAGAAGACGCATGCGTATCAGACACACTGAACAAAACAAACAAATACATAAGTGGCAGATGACTGAGGAGTGGATGCACGCTCCAACACTGGCAAACAACAAAATACAGATAATAGGCGCCGCCGCGGTGGCTCAGCGGTTATGGTGTTCGGCTGCTGACCCGAAAGACGCGGGTTCGATCCCGGCCGCGGCGGCTGGAATTTCTTTGGAGGAGAAATTCTAGAGGCCCGTGTGCTGTGCGATGTCAGTGCACGTTAAAGATCCCCAGGTGGTCGAAATTTCCGGAGCCCTTCACTACGGCGTCTCTCATAGCCTCAGGCGCTTTGGGACGTTAAACCCCATAAACCAAACCTAACAGATAATAGGCCTATCAATCTTGCACGCGCACACTTCTGCTTAGGAAATTAACTTCCTTGCTAGTGAGGTGCAAGGACTGTGCACTGACGCATGTGTCACTGCCTTGCAACCTGATATGGTAGGCCTCAAGGATTTCCCTCTCCTCCGTGTTTTTCCCTTTTCCGATAACTGAAATGTTGTTAAAACCGGGAACACACTTTTTACAACTCCTGCAGTGACGTGGGAGAGTATTTTGATCTGACAAATTTTTCAGAGAATTATTATGTTCGCGTGCCCGGTCATTAACACATCTGCCAGTATGGCCCGTGTACACTCTACCACATGGCAGGGGTATCTTGTAAACGAGCCGAGTCCAACAAGCAATGAAATTGTTAGCATGCTTAACAGTGCAGCTCTTGGACTTCTTCCCCTCACTGGCCTTCACAATTCGTGAACACATACCAGACATCTTACAAGGTGCCGAGAACACTACCGTCACACCGTGCCGTTGTGCCACTTTCTTCAGGTTATGCGACACACCGTGAAGATAGGGCACCACTTCAACTTTCCTCCCATCCAGTCTAGCACTTCCGGACCCCCGTGCGTTCTGGTTTTTAATCTTCTGCAGCAACGACTCACCAACTGCAGTCAGCACGTCATCCGGATAACCCGCGTCGCTAAGCCGACGGACTTGCTGATGAAAGCTGTCATTCAATGCATGTGGGCAGGTCTTCTGCAAGGCATTCCCTAGGCAGAGGCTAGCTATGGCTCTTTTAATCACCTTGGAGTGCGATGAAACATAAGGCAAAAGCGCTTTCTCAGTTCTGGGTGAGTAGCTCCCGCAGATGTGGCCTTCGTTAAAGGTTAGCAATAAGTCTAGGAACCGAATGACATTGTCACTAGGCATTTCATGCGTAAAATTCAGTGCATTGGCACAGTCATGAAAAACACTCAGCACATTGCTGACGACGGTTGGGAGCGAGTCACCAGGTGCAAGCTTAAGAATTATTAAAAAATCGTCAACGTATCTGAACACACGAAGAACGTGGTCGTCATTTAGGCTGCGTCGAAGAGAGTTGACAAACCTAGACAAAAAAATTCCGCACAACACCGGAACTACACTGGCACCAATACAAATACCATTCTTTTGTACATACTTTTTGCCTTGAAATTCAACAATAGTGGACGACAGGTAAAACACCAAGAGCTCAATGAGAGTGTCCACATTCAGACCACTCGCATTCTGAAAGGCAATGGCACCTGACTGTTCGATGAGCTCGCGCACCGTACACAACAGTTCAGCATGGGGTATGGAATAGAATAAGCCTTCTATGTCGATTGAAAACGCAGAGTTGGCTCCAGGAAAGCCCTCCTTCAGTTCATCAACTACGCTGGCCGAGTTCCGAACGACATAAGGGTCATCCACTGGCAGCGTGTTCAACTGGCGCTGCAGAAATTTACCCGCCAGCTTCTGCCAGGATCCTTCCTCGGTTACGATGGCCCTGAACGGATAATCGAGCTTGTGAGTTTTGACGGAAAACAACACCTTAAGCCTATCTCGCTCCGCTTTGTTGACCGCCTTCTCCAACCAAGGGAGGTTGAAATCCTTCAGATACCGACGCTTGTCGTCTCAGGCGTGGAAGTCTTTCCTTCGTTGGGGCAAAGTTCTTGGACATGGCATCACCCGCTTTTTTTGCGAACGAACCTTTAGGCAGTACGACAAACCTACACACTTTGTCAGATAACAGTAGCCTAAGGTCATTGTCAACAAAATGTTTGACCACTTCGTCGATTTGTCGCTTCCCGCCCCTACCAGACACTGGCTCATACATTAGAAGGCAGTGAACCGCTTCAGAGAGGCACCTCGACCTTTCTTCGGTGGGAGCCTTATCCGCAATTCTTCGGGCACACGCCAGCAACTCTTGACTAGAAGCTCTAGGAGGTAAGCCAGACTTAGGGCCGTTCTGCAGAAACGCATCCACATCCGGCGGAACTTTGACACCGTCCATGTACGTAACGGTGTCGTTCCGCGAGGAGGCCCTCGTTGTTATCCTCTCCTTTCTTGGTAGCTGCCGTCTCAGAACATTCCAGTACCACTCGGTAAGCTGACCTACCATAC
The DNA here is from genome assembly GCF_055824585.1 of Amblyomma mixtum. Classification (NCBI taxonomy): domain Eukaryota; kingdom Metazoa; phylum Arthropoda; class Arachnida; order Ixodida; family Ixodidae; genus Amblyomma; species Amblyomma mixtum. The sequence goes on from NC_143019.1 coordinate 130,297,411, forward strand.
GACGGTGTTCCTGTAGACGTCGTGAATCCAACGAGCTCATCTGCTTATCAAGGCACAACACGCGTAGCCGGTCACCTAAAAAAATCGCACTTGCCTCCAGCACTCCTCCTTGAAGACTTTGCAAATCCGCTTCCAGTGGCCCGTGGAGGGGGCAAGAATCCCAACTGCTGCGGTGATGTCAGGCGGGCACAAGCCGTTCTTGATGCAGTAGGACAGGTAACGGCCTCGGAACGTCGTGAGCGCGATGAGGCTGACACACATGGAAATTTGGTAACCGGGAGACCCACGAGGTTGGCCGTTTCTCGATTAAACTTCAGTTGTTAGTCCAGCGTTGTCCTGTGTTCTTCTTCTCCTGGTGTCTCGTTCTTTCGCTGGTGAAATTATGTCTGATGTACACCAACTAGCCCACATGGGTACCTTGTTACGTTATTATGGCTTCGCCAGTGCTGTGCCTAATGGTGATATTAGCCCATTCTCACGAAATGGCTGCCTTCGGTCCCTTGGCAGCGCTGCTTAATTGGAGTTTGTTATTATGGGCCTTAGAGAGAACGGAATCATACTCATCGTTCCCACGATAGCATCTTAGAGCTCCAAGCCAGGTCCTTAGAAATTCTTCCTATATTGAAGACGGATTATTTGGCCTCAAACCTACAAAGTGGCGAGGATGTACCAACACCTCGGTGCGTGGTCGTGACGTGAAATGTGTTTCCTGATGCTCCTGGCAATTGCTCCGAAAGGGGTCCTGTTAACATGACATTGTATCACCTTCTGATCGCTACCGCAGACAAAGAACGGACGGGCATGGTGGAGCGTTATCATCCGGACACCAACCAATGGATCCTGATTCCTCCTATGTACAAGAAGCGCAGCGGCTGCGCTGCGTGGCCTTTAAAGGCCAGTGTCTATAGTTCTCGAGGGGTTTGACTGACGAGCGAACTGTTTCGCGTGCCTTCTGTGCAGAGCACTGTTTCTGGCGAGTACAGCTCCACCTGGAAGACAACCGCAGAGTTTTCTACTTCGTAAAAGGGCGCACTTGGGTGCAGCTTGACGTGTCACGTTCAACTCAAACAGTATAGCATCCTACTACATTGTTTCTGGCAGAAGAGAGTCGGAATGGTTGGAAAAACCCGTACGTTGGGATCACGGTCGCCGACAGCTTTTGGGAGTAACGATAAACAACAACATCCTACTTGCAAACTGCTACTAACGAACATCAACAGAAGGCGGCACGACGCTTAATTCGGAACACGAAGGGTCACCCGACCATGGATAGTCCAGTGGGACCACTGGACGGAGGTTGTGCTTGTGTTCTATGTCTGGCCTTTCAGTGAGCACTTTTTTCCTCGCCCACTTTGACTCCCCTCTTCATGGCATTCACTTTGCTAATACTGTTCCTGCCACCAAGCCACTTCCCTTTCCGTCACTGCTATTTCACAAGAGGAACGATCTGTCCGGTAATACTTTGCGTATCAACAAATGTAGTTCCAAATTTTAGTAGATGGTTCCTTAAAGCGATTGCCACCCGGCACTCAGGGTGGAGGCGACAGCACTGGCGGCGACCACGTGAGTGGCCGCGAAGAAAAATGGACGCAAAACTTAGAAATGGCCAGGGCAGTGTTAAAGAAAGAAATATTTCGGTCCTCCCAAACTGGGGGCCTCATTTGGTACACTCAGCGAATGGGAGAGGTGGGCGGTCATTTTGAAGAAAACCCTATTTTTGTGAAGGCCTGGACGGGCCTTTAAAATAAGTCCACAAGCTCTGTGACATGGACAGCTATTGAAGCGAGGACCTTGTGTTAACGATTTGGAGTATGTTTGCAGTAGGGATCACTTGACATGCAGGCTATATGATATATAGGGTACAGGCGCAAAGCTCAATAAAACCGTCAACCTTCAAGTGCACTGACACCTGAACTCGCATTACAACGACGCGTGCAAACCCGGAGGGCAGCCTTCCTCCGACATCGGACGTACTACTTGCTGAAGGTTTGATTGGTTCATGCTATAAATTTGAACCGTGCGATGTACACGAACACAGGAAATACTCTGGGCTCTTTTCTGTGCTCACCATTCATATATACGCCTGCCATCTCCTGCAAGAACCTCATCGTAGCTGCCACATGCTAGGATCTTCGCTTATTGCCTGGAGAATCTGATCATCTTACAAGAAGTTCAAAGCATTTTTGGCTGTTAGCAACCATCATGAGGCCGCACCTAAAGGATTTACAAGATTTTGAAATCAGAAAAGTGGAGACAAGTTTGTGGGCTATAAGTCTGGTTACTTGTCTTGGTGCTTGACTCCCGGAACCGTCAAAGCACTCAGGGGAAGTTTCTAGTATTCAAGAAGCTAGCGGTCAGCACAACAAGGCGCCCTTTCTATCCACGTTGTATTTCCTGTGTTTGTTAGGTCAGAAGGTTAGACGCCTGTCTGTGCTCACCATAAAACACGTAGCTAGAAGAGGCAGGAATAGAACGCACATAAGCATACACCGCGCTAATTTCCATCAAGGTTTAATTAAAGGTGGCAACCAATTCCTATACCACCCGTGTTATTAGCAGTCCCACCATCGCATGCAGCATCGTATGTTATCTGTAATAAAACTTCTGGACGGTCGCGCTTTGAGTGTAAAATCGTTTTGTACTCATCTTTGTACTACGCGTTTCATGTCCCGCCGCCTTTCCGCTCACTCTTCGCTCCAACGTCCCTACCCATACAACCCGCGCACCACCGGACTTAGGGGTGCTTTAAACAAGGTGGCAGCTGCTTGCTTGTGGTGCATCAATCAACGGCTCTCTCAAAGGCTCAAAGGCGGATCTGCAGTAGCTGTATCCAAGAAGTATGCCGAAGGGAAATAATAGTCACACAGGGATGCTCTGGAGGGAGCACCTGAGAAGGCCCCGCGTGGGCAAGGGCGGGAACGGACCATCACTTGTGACCACATCATCATCATCATCATCAGCCTCATTATGCCCACTGCAGGCCAAAGGCCTCTCCCATGTCTCTCCAATTAACCCTGTCCCTCGCCAGTTGCAGCCACTGTATCCCCACAAACTTCTTAATCTCATCCGCCGACCTAACTTTCTGGCGCCCCCTGCTACGCTTGCCTTCTCTTGGAATCCACTCCGTTACCCTTAAGGAACAGCTGTTATCTGCCCACATACTATATGCGAAAGAGTCCTCACTGCGGAAACGTCAGCTGCCAAAAGTACCCCGCACGATTCTTACCCTCCTGCCCACCACAGTTTTCTACAGTTTCACACCCCGCTCAAAGAGACACTATTTGCTGAATTGGTTTAACATACTGCCTCTTCTTATACGTTTTTTTTTCAGACTATTTTCCAGCTTCTCCAGACTCTGTGCGGGTGGAAAGTCCAGATTTCTATTTTAACAAGTTTTCGACCCCCCCCCCCCCCCCCCCCCCTTTTCACTTGAATGTTATGCGTACCAGTATCCTATTTAGCCCAACGTATTCTGCGGATAACATTGCTTGACAGCGTCAAACAATGACCGCGCCGCCATGCGCGGCCACGTCCCTCTGCGCAGACCGCCTCTACGTCAGCGGTGGGCACAACGGCAGGAAGGTTCTCGAGAGCATCGAGGAGTACTCGCCCTCCCTGAAGTGTTGGAGTCTGGTGCCGGGTCTGCCGGGCCCACGCTGCAGCCACCGCATGATAGAACACTGCGGAAGGATCTACGTCATCGGAGGCTACGACGGTGTCCGTCGGCTGAAAACGGGTGCGCGTACGTTCAGGGCTGCTACTGGCTTTGTTTCAGTCCATAAACGAAGTTTTAAGCTCCAGTTCAGCGGGAAAAACCGCCGTAATTGTTGGCGTTGGCATGTCGAGAAAATCCCGATTGGTCGAGAGGGTCGCCACGAATGACTGAAATGTGATTGACATGTAAGAATGTAAAGGAAATAATTACGCTGACAAGAAAACCGGGGTGATTAGTATGAAATCAAACCCATGACCCTTGGGCTGAGAGTCAGACAAGCTACCCAAAGACTATTGAGGCACGTCCGTTCGACTAGTTTAAAGGGTCAACTGTTGTGTCTTTGTGGTGTATCATGTGGCCTAGTATGCCTACTGATTTTTGGTGATTGTATATATAAAAGGATATCAATTAAGAAAGAAAGTAGCAATTAACCAATAACGTGCTGCTGCGTTATACAGTTCATTGAGTGTCCCCCTAATTTTTTTGCGTGTCGATGTTACGAAGTGACAGTTCCTATAGGCTTCCTTTCCAGTTTATGCGCTGTTGTTGGCGCTGTAAGACATCGTGGGTAACGCATCACATTGACGGGTCAGAATGAAGTGCCGTCTCGGATGACGTCATGGCAACGCGTACAACGCTGATTTGCCGGAATGCCAATCACTGAGTGGTTTGAAGGCGATCACGACACTTATAAAGTCATGAAACCCTCTTGAAAGGCTACAGTAATATGAAAGGCTACAGTAATATGATTCAGACTCCCACAAGGATAACCACAAAATCACCCACACTGATAGATCTATTCATAACAAACCTGCCTAAGCACGAAACAACAGCAGGTACAGTTTCGTCAAATATCAGCGACCACTTAGCAATAGTTTTACTCTGTAAAACAACACCTAAACGTACGATGTAAAAGAACACCTGAACGTACGAATACTGTATCACTTCCAAGCAGAAAAATTCAAAACATCAGTGAGTCTACAATATCCACTTTTCGTAGTAAACTTATACAGACAAGCTGGAGTGATGTTTATAGCACGAAATCAGCTGATGATGCATATAATAACTTTTTAAATAAATTATTAGATGCATATTCGCAGTCGTTTCCCTTCATTACTGCAAAAAATTCAAGAAATCACGTGAACCTTAGATTACCAAGGAGTCCCTAAAAATGATAAAAAAGAAAGACAAACTCTTTCATTGATTTCTAAGCACGCGCGATACAGAAGATTGGAAAGCCTTCAAAAAATATAGAAACAAAATAAATGCCATACTGCGGAAAGAAAAACAGCGGTATCTTTACCTATTCTTTGAGACGGGTCATAGCATAAAATCTGACGTTATGTGGAAGAAGTTAAATGAGCTACTTAATCGGAACCCTCATAGTCAGAACACGCATGAATTAATTATAAATGACAAAGTTATTTGTGGACAACAGCTAGCTGAAGAATTTAACAACCATCTAGTCAACCAGGTTACTAGTGCTCACTGTGTAGAAGCAACGGGAAATATTGCTAGAAATTTAGACAGCATCTTTTTTGTTCCCACAAGTGAAAGTGAAGTCCATGATGTATTTAGTTCTCTTCGTAACAGTTCGGCGCGGGACATAAACGATCTTCAGCTAAGGCCTATAAAAAGTGCACTCGACTTGCTTACACCACATCTCACTCATATCTACAATTTAGCTCTCTCCACAGGCGTTTTCCCAGCAAAGATGCAAATATCTAAAGTAATAACAATTTTCAAAGGCGGCGATCGCAACAATTTATCAAACTATCGCCCAATATCCTTTATACCTATCTTTTCAAAAGGACTTGAAAAAGTAATTCATATCCGCATCATCAATTTTTTCGAAAAGCACAATTTGTTAACACCGACACAATTCGGCTTTCGCAAAGGCAAATCCACAGAACTAGCATTGCTCACACAGAAAGAACTAATACTAAAAGCATTTGAAGAAAAAGAAGCAGTAGTTGGTATCTACATTGATTTTTCCAAAGCTTTTGATCGTCTTAATCACATAACATTACTAAAAAAACTAGAAATATATGGGGTAAGGGGAACAACACTAGCACTCATAACTTCATATCTAAAACATCGAAGGCAAAGCGTTTCAATAGATAACAACATGTCATCATACAGACCTGTAACCACCGGCATACCTCAAGGAAGCATACTTGGCCCCCTCCTATTTAACGTATACGTAAATGATATCACATCTGCTAGCCCTGTTCCACATTATATATCCTATGCAGATGACACTACCTTATTATTCCACGAGCGTAACTTTCAATCCTTAGAGGCTGGTATTAACACGATCCTTCAATATCTCTACCAATGGAGTAAAGCGAACTCCCTGGACATTAATACGAAAAAAACAAAGGCAGTCATGTTCACTCCCAGGCAATCGAAAGCACCACACTTCTTAAATATCACATTAGGATCGGAACCAATAGAATTTGTTGATTCAGTTAAAACACTTGGCGTATATCTGCACAAAAATATGCTATGGGACACTCACGTTAATTATGCTATAACAAAAATATCTAAATCTGTCGGAATACTAGCGAGGTTCCACTCTTTCTTACCACAAGCAATTAAACTGCACATATACAATGCCTTCATTATATCACATATAAGTTACTGCTTTCTTGTTTGGGGGACAACAACCGTCACAAATCTAAATCGTTTGCACGTACTCAAAAAAAATCTATTCGGCATATCGTAGGGGTAGACTCGCAAGCCCACACAGGTGAATATTTTATGCGGCTTAATGTAACAAGTGCACATAATCTATACCTAAATACATTGGCAAAAGATACAAACAACAACTTCGTAACAGCCAGCAAGAATTAAAATATACGGCACAGTTAACTCGATCAACACATGCACGTGATACACGCTTTTCAGAACCTTGGAAAGTTCCTTATTCGCGGACAAATTATGGTCAACAAATGCTACGTCATTCATTACCAACACTTTTAAACAATCTCGAACATAACGGAATTGACATTAACCACATTAGTATTTCAAAAATTAGGTCTTTCCTGTCGGAGCAAGCATCAGACAACGCATACTAATTAATGCAACTGAAATAATAACGTGCAATTCTGTTGCAAAACCGTTTTTCTTTATAAATATGTACCTGTATGCACTTTCCATTCTGTTTGTAAATTACTACAGTTTATTTTTTTTTGTCTTCGTACTTGCTGTACATATCAAAAATTGTTTAAGTTCCACAAGAGAGCTTTGCAAAACCACTCTATATTGTTTAACCTTGTGCGTTTTGTTTGCTTTCTTCCATATTTCCATACTCCACGAGTATATTTCATATCACATCCACCTGTGTGTCTCACTGCATGCCATGTAAAAGGGGCTTGAGCGCAATCAAGTGAACATGTTTCACTTTTTGCTCGAGCCGCCTCCGTTGACTTCTTTCTGACGGAAAATAAACTGCATTTGATTTGATTTGATTTGATTCTCTGTCTTGCCAGTTGTCATCTCGGTAACTACAGGCACACAAACAAGGGGTTAAAGGGTGCACAACAAGTTGAGACTGATCATTATTCGAAACAACACGTATTCTTACACCCTCTAAATTGCCACATCACAAAATATACACAGTCGAAAAATCTGCCCTCCCTATAATACGAATTAATTAGTAACAGACTCGCACAATCATCCCCTTTCTTTTTTATCGAAAACGCCTCAGTTAGCTCACATGGGACCTCGTCATGGCTCTTCCGGAAAGTTTAGTACTGTCTTGTCATTAAAGGCCGACAAGGCTTGTTGCTTGTAGCTTTTGTCATGCGCCCCAACATAGGGGCAAATTTGACTCCATTGTGTTCTTCATTGAAAGCTAGTGCTCCCTCAAGCGATCGCTCATACAATGGCCCGTATGGTCGACGTATATCTTCGCGCAGGTTGTGGGGATTTCATGAACCACAGCTGCACGCATCTGACGAAAGGAATAGACGATACGCGAAATTGCTTGGCGGTCTGGCAACACCGCGCCCACAACTTCCGGTTTCCATCTTAGTTCGGTCGAGCTCGTCGAGCTGGTGCATCGTTTGCTATGCCTAATTTCTTCTTGCGAGTGGAATTTCAACAGGCAAGCTTCAGCTGCTGCGTTGTTTTCACAGCTGATCTTTGACCAAATGTTGGTGCTTTCAATAAGCGCCAGCTTACTCCTACCGCGTCCTCGGCTTCGCTTGAAGTCTGGCGCTGATGATCGCAATAACCGGCACTCGAAAGTGGGTTGGAAAGTCGAACCGTGACCGTGTGCTGTTGTCGTTTTAATGCTCGCATTAAAGCACCAGTTCAAGCATCACGCATTATCATGGCTATTTTATTCCCAGGTGGACGCGAATTCATCTGATAGGGCAGCGAGCGGTTATTTTGCGCTGAATGCGCACGTATGTTGACAAACTTCTGTTACAGCGCGCCGACGCCAGGAGCTTCATGCATTGCAGTATAATCACACAAGACCCTCAACCAGCTGCGTAATTCGATTCCTTTACTGTAATGTGCAATGCGCATCCGCGGTTTTCAACGTCACCGTTTCAGAGCCCAGCGTCGGTTGATTTTCGCCACAATTCGTTTAAACCGCGTCCTGCTTAAGACGCAGTCAGTCAGTCGACATTAACAAGAGGAAAGTAGGCATGCACATATAATTAAAAATATTGTAAGCAAAGGCGCAGCTTTTTTTTTTCAGATAAGCATCGAGCCACCGCGGCGGCGTTGATTAGAGAAAGATGCTACAGCTGTAGGTGCATGCACGGACCCGATACGCTGCTCAAGCTGTGTGTGCAGGGGCGAAATTAGCATGTTCGGTTGCTTCCGAAACTTAATTAGCTTACTCCCAAACTTGGACAAATGGCTTTGTTGCGAAGCAAGCTGTTGGAGCTTGCCACAACGATAATAAAATCTGATGGCCTGAAGCGTTTTCAGAACACTGTTGCACGTACTTTCTAGCTTAGAAATGCGTCCCTCCTTCGTAATAAAGTAGCTATATTAATCGCTTTTTTTTTAGATTTTCGTCGCCGCAGATATCGAAGGTATAGGAATCGTCAAGAAATAAAGCATTCGCACCTCAGTTTTTATACGTAGGGTGTATTGCTTCACAAAGACTCCTTAACGCGCATAACATATGCGTATGGTCCAGAGAGTTTGCTCGCCCTTCTAAAACTAATTGAACACGGGAAAAACTTAACTGAACAAGTAGCAAACTAAGCAGTAATCGGCATATGGTTCTTCGAGTAAACCTAATTCGCCACGGCATGAGCGATTGGCCCGCTGAAAAAAATTACCGTCTCTATTACGTTGTTCAAGTATGCGTCTATATGTATTCACGCCCGACCGGAGAGTAGATAAATGCACGAAATCGGCTTCCAATTTTGATCAGAGACAACAAAGGCTGTGGTCTCTATCTTAATTTAAACGCAAATCACCTCGAGAGATTTGTCAACAATCAGCGCAGAAAGCGAAAGCTGCGCACTGATCCGCATGCTGACACATGATACCTCGCATGGGGTTTTGTGTTACTAAAACGTTGGGATGGAGTAAAAAAATAGAAAAGCGAAAAGCTGGAACGCACCTAGTTCTGGCACGCATCGTAGTGTCTTTTCACAGTGGAGAGGGTAGCGCAACACTGATCGGCATTTTACTTTTCAAACGAAGCGCAGCCGTTTCAACCCAACGCTGGGCAGCGGTTTCGTTTTCTGTACCGTACCAACATGGAGGACTTTGTTCTCGGAGCGCCGAGAGATGGCGCTGCGCATTTCGCATATCGTCTATTGCAGGACGCTCCAAGCACACCGGTGCTCTTTTCTCTTCGCACATGATGCGAGGGCACAATGAAGGCACCTTGCAGAGGACGCAGAATACAGCAGGTTCACTGTAGCGGTTCGCCACCCTCTTCAAATTGTGGGACACCCTTAGAAAGCAGGATAGCACCGATGGCCTCACTTCTTTTAGACGGCCACATTCCTGGCATGGCCTAGCCTACAATTTCCAGAGAAGCTGCGCCTTGAGGTAGAGCACCCACCTTGCATTCGGGAGGTACTGGGTTCGATCCCTGGTGTCGCCGGTTTTCTAATGGGTACAAGATTTCGCGCGGCGTGGTGCTCGGATCTTCTGGGGTGAGATACTTCGGAAAAGGGTCGTGGACCGAACCATTGCGTTGACGGGCCGGTGATTTGTTCCGCCGTTAAAACATCCCTAAATCCACCTCATGCGGTAAAAGCCAACTTATGGCCCTTTTCATCAAGGGTGTACGTGCAGCTAACATCTGTACACCTCTCCTAAGTTCCTCTGCGAACGCATTCGCATTCCTTGGGTTTCTGTCTGCACGAAGCAAGCTGAGTTGAGTTCCGACTGTGGGGTTCCACCACTTCCGAGTTGTTCCTTGGCCCCACGTTCGACGAGACTTTCGAGGCACAGGCTACCATTCCCATGCGGTGCACCCCTCGAAAGCCAAGCGCTATGGCCGGGGGACCGCCTGTTCCCATTGGTTTGACCGGCTGGATAGACCAGCGGCCGCGGGGATCGAACACCCGACCTCCAGAAGCCAAGGCGAGCGCTCACACAGCTTTCCTTTGTAAATTGTGTAGCTTTCCTTTGTAGACGCATGCCTGTGCTTGGGTGGATGTCACTCAGTAATTACTTCCTTATTAAAAATCTACTCCTCCTTTAGGGATTGCCCTAAACATCTGACCAACACTGTTTCCTCTACGAGTTACTGATCAGTTCGCTGTTGCCCTACCATGAACTTGCTGTCCCGGTTAGCTCACTTGGTTGAGCGACTGCTCCTGTAAAGCGGTGGTCTCGGGTTTCGAACCCCGGACCACTAGAAATATTCGCTACGAAGTTTCTGTGGAAGCTGTATATCGTTCATTTATAGCGGTATGACTGCGCTTGGGTTGATGCAAATAAAAAATTACTCCCTCATTATAATGCGCTGTCGCACCACGCACTATTCGCAGTCATACGCAGCGAGGACAGCCTACCTCTGCGCTGGCGCGAGTTGCCTAAAATGGCCACTTCGCGCAGCACCTTCACAGTGGCGCAGGTCGGCAATGACATCTACGTCATCGGCGGCTTCAACGGTGAGCGCAAGCCAGCCAATCACTGCACGCGTCATTCCTCGCACTATTCACCTTTCCCACGCAGCGTCTCCACGTATGCACGTCCCTCTTCTTCTGCCCTGCATCGACCACTAATCGAAGACAAACCAACAGCCTGTTTGAGCATGCGCAGTCCATGTTGGCGCCATCTACCCCGTCGCATGCGCAGTTGGCATTTTATGGCAGGCGATTGCGCCTGCAGTAACCACATGCGTCTTTTTTCCCGAGCACTTTTGTGTGTAGCAGACGAACTTTTACGCGGTACCTATAGAAAGCAAACATATTGTGACGTCATTAACAGTAAACACACTCTAAAAAGCTGTTGAAAGCGCTGTACGAAATCCCTTCACTATAATGCAACACTTCGGACATGCTTCGCAGTGCTGACCATGGGTCCTCCGTGGATAAAAGTCCAATATGCGCTTTAACAGGAAGCAACCGAAATACGAACGAGAAACCATGCGCGAATTTTGTGCTGCTTTTTGTAATCGCAAGATTAAACTGCTTTCGCCGACTACATTTTACAATGCCAACTGTTAAGGGCTTCTTGCACGGAAACCGGATAATTCGCGCAGAATGACAGCTTCATAAAGTGACTGTAATTGGTGATGCCATCATTGGTCACCCGTGTGACCGATTACAGTCTCATTAATAAGTTAGACCTCTTACATGTGATTGTGGCCTACTTAAACATAAGCGCCCTCTCAGTTATAATAATAATAATAATATTTTTTTTCTGATCACCATACTTTGATAGAGGGGATCGGAATAAAAGCGATTAACGCCTGACAAAGTTCCCACCCCTCTGTACAGCTAGTGAGGAGTTGTATGCGACGGCACTTCTGACATGATCGCAAATAGAAAGGCGTGGCTAAGCATAAGTGCGAAATAAGAAAACAAATACACAATCGCCAATGTAAGTAGACAAAGAAAAACTGGTGGAAGCAACAACAATTACAGCGACCAAACAAGAATGATTATAGAACAGCGAAATAAGAATAACAGTAATCAAAAATACACTTATAAAACAGTCATTCGACACTAAAATGAAGAGTTTGAGAAAGGGGGGCTTCAAGGAGAAAGTAGTCGAGGAGGCTAGAGTAGCTAATGCTTCCTATGTCAATATTTGCGTCAATTAATTCATTAAGCAGTAATTGAAGTTGAAATGCTACCATTTTGCTTCCCCAGTTTGTTCTCACTTTCAGTAGTGCCCAGTGTGGTTAGTGACTGCGTGAATATGTGTAGTGAGTGAACTGAATCAGGGCTAAGTCTGATACACTGCTTGTGCATCTTATTTATTGGCGGTAAAATTCGACTCATGTTATGTGAACGCCCCCCATGAATGCAGGCACGACCCTGGTCGCCGACGTGGAGTGCTACACGCCGGGTGACAAGCGCTGGCGCAAAGCCAGACCGCTCAGCGCTCCTTTCAGCGGCACGGGCGGCTGCACCGTCCAGGGCGTAGAAGTCTGCAGGAAGTTCTCTGCCCGCGGTGCAACCCTTCAACCGGTTGCTGCAAGTCAGTAGCGAAGCTAAGTTCTCGGTGCGCGGCCTGGCACCCTAGAGCTACGCGTAGCCCGCCTCGATCAACGGACACCTCAACCTTTATGGTTATAGCACGGATTTTCCTGGAGGGGAACAGACGGCACCACACCCAAGTGCTTCCTAACACGCCTAGGGTGCGGCGAACAGACCGTCCACGACCAAGCCTGAAGTCGAGCAAACGAGCCACTGCCGACCACTAAAATTCATACGTTTGCGATGGGCTGCCCCATATCTAAATGTATCAACGCAAAAAAAATTGTTTCCCTTGAAGTTCAGATTTACCTTAGATTGTGTATTATTTTCATAGCCCAAGATTAAAGGGATTAAAACATAGCGCCTTTCCCAAAAGTGTGCAGCCAAAGAGGCTTTGTTTCAGAGCCGCGATGTTTGTTTGCTGTAAACGCTATAGATGTCCTCACTTGTGATCGTGTGAGAGGAATAATTTCCTCACCTACGAGTGACTGGGAACTGTTACGAGGCAATACTACTACTTCTGTGTAGTCCAGAAGGAACTACAATAGACTGTATGTTTCTAGCAAAGCATTTAGGTATTATGGGAGTGCTAATAAGTGCGCCAGTCATTATTTGCAGCAAAGGCGACAGTATTACTGCATTTATTATCAAAACCGTTTTTGTTGCTCGGTTACTCGTGTTTCTGTACCTAGTTTAGGTATATGTGCTTAAAAAATGTATTTATGCTGCTATTTACGCGATATATCCTTGTCAAGTACACGCTCAGCTGTGCCGCGAAGCAACCACTTGAATAAAATGGTTTCGACGCTTTACCCTTCATCATCATCATCATCAGCCTGCCTGACTACATCAGCCTGCGCTGCCCTCTTCCCCCTCGGCCGGTCTCGACGCGCTCGCTCGTTCGCGCGTCGAGATCGGCCGTGCTTCCCCAAACTGGTCGCAAGCGCGCACCGCCAGGCGCCGCCGAGCGGTCGCTGATTGGCCGGAAGTGACAACGGGCAAGTGAACAGCTTGCCTCGCCAGCGAGAGCACGTCAGGTGAATACCTTCCATTTTAAGGCGAAAACCTTTAATGCCTCATACTGTCGTGACCAAGATTTGTCAGCAAATGTGTCCGCGTTTGGGATGCATGCCTCATATGGGCATATGCCAATCAACAGCCAATCGATACTTAATCGGGTGCAATCGAAAGACATCGGAACATGATATAAAGGGATTTCATCATTATATCATTTCACTTAATGACTAATCGGTAATTAGTAGTAGTTAAGAAGTGGCATGCGGCAGCCCGCGCGTACCGGCCCCCACCACCTCCATCGGAATCTCTGGAGCCCAGGTGCGCCTGGACCGGCAGCACGCGCCCACAAAGCGAATCTGCTCGGGCATCGGCTCGGTTCTCGGGCGAAGGCGTGCTCTTCGAAGTCTCGGATAGCGCCTTGGATCCGTACTCGTACGGGTTGAGGGCGACAGAGATAACACGGCCGGGGATCTTGTCAACCTCGCACCACCCGCCCGACAGAGATTCCCAAGCTCGGTCAAACGATCGCGAAGGGGTTACGCCCCTATACGGACAGCGTCACCGGGGGGAAATGACGGTTGGGAACGAGCTCACGGATGGCCGTGCGCGGCAGCAGCCTCCTCCATAGCTCCCCAATGCACAGAACTCTGTGCGGTGCTTCAACTGTGGCCAAGCTGGTCACATTACACATGCGTGCCCTAACGGCCAGGAAAACGAGACAGGCCGCCGGTAGTGGCGCCGGCGGCCGAGGCGGAACCGGGCGATGCAGCCGCAATCCGTTCATAGAGCTTGCAATCGCAGGATTTACGTTCAAAGCACTACTCGACACTGGCGCGAGCACGTCGCTCATCGCAGACGAGATCGTCTCTCATCTGGGATGGAACGACATTCGGCTGCGAAAGCGCAACCTGACCCTCAGCGCCTGTGGTGTTTTCTTCTTTGTCCCGGTCCTGTGTGCGCTGGAAATTTTCCAACAGACTGCCCCTCCAACTCGCGCGAGGAGAAGCGTGCTCCGGCGGTGATGCGCGCCTGGTCGTGCGCTGGAATCAGCGTAGACCACGACAGCGCTTCATTCACCTGCCTGGACTCACGGTCCCCGTCATCCTCGGACGAGATTTCTTGGCGAATTCGGGAATCGTGGTTGATATCGGCAACGGCGGCTACCGGGAAAGCCCGCTCACGCCGCTCAAGCCGTTCGCTACAGCACCTACCGGGAGTACTCGGATGTCAAAAACTGAAGTGGAGAGGAGAAATGCCTCTCGAGAGAACAACGCTCCCCCACAACCGCTGGAGTCAGTAGCTGGGGCCGGTCCCCGTCCCTGCGTGTTTTCTGCGGACAAGGACGCGGAATTACACGGTATCCTCGCAAACGCGGGTGACTTGACGGAGCGTGAGCGCGGCCGAATCTTCTCCTTGTTAAGCAACTTCGAGGAGATATTTACAGGCCGTCCCGGCCGCACAAAACTGGTGCAGCACCGCATCGAAACAGGGGACGCACAGCCTTGGAAATCCAATCCCAGACCGGTCAGCCCCACCAAACGGCAGGCGATTGACGCAGCACTGCAAGAACTGCTCGATGCGGGCATTGTTCACCGCTCAACGAGTCCGTGAGGATTCCCAGTCGTACTCGTCCCCAAAAAGGACGGTAGCTTGAGCTTGTGCGTGGACTACAGGCGGTTGAATGCAGTCACACAGGAGGATGCGTACCCGTTCCCAAGCATTGACAATATCGTCTCAAACCTTGGGGGAGCGAGGTATTTTTCTGCTCTGGACACTAGCAAAGGCTATTTTCAAGTAGAAATGCGACCAGGCGACGAGTGCAAAACGGCATTCACATGCCACAGGGGTCTCTACGATTTCGTTAGGATGCCCTTCGGTTTGTCCGGAAGTCCGAGCACCTTTCAGCGGCTGATTGACCGTGTATCCGGCGACGCCAAATGCCATCACACCGTCGCCTACCTGGACGACATTGTCATTTACGTAGATTCGAGGAACACGTCGATCATCTCGGGGACGTCCTGAGAAAGCTCGGAGTGGTAGCCCTCACACTCAACCCCGTCAAGACGCAGCTGTGCAGAGCGGAAGTCAGCCTACTTGGCTACCGCGTGCGACGCGGACAAGTGTCCCCGGACCCAGAGACGCTGCGCTCGATTCTGGAATTTCCAGCGCCGAACGATGTGAAGTCCGTGCGCCGCTTTCTCGGGATGGTCGGCTACTACCGCCAGTTAATTTCCAACTGGCTACGCCTGCAAGCACTCCTGACAAAGTTGTTATGGAAGGCAGCCCCGGGGGAATGGGGAGAGGAAGAGCAGATGAGTTTTCATCAGCTGGCCGAAGACATCGCCGACACCGCATCACTGAAACTGCCAGACCTAAACAGGACATTCGTGATCCAGACAGATGCCTGAGATTTCGGAGTGGGCGCAGTGTTACTGCAGATAGAGGACGAACAACTGCGACCCGTGGCATTTGCCAGCCGTGCGCTGACGCGGGCCGAGCGCAACTACTCAATGCTTGGCAATCATCTACGCACTACGAAAATTCGAGATGTACGTGGAAGGCATCACGTTCACGGTCGAAACCGACCACATGGCCTTGACATGGCTAGCCCGCCTCCGTGAGCAGAGCGGAAGGCTCGCGCGTTGGGCCCTGATGCTACAGCGCTTTGAATTCGAGCTCCGCTACTGAAAAGGGCCCAAAAACGTGGTTGCTGACGCGCTGTCGCGTGCGCCGATGAATGATCCCTCCCCAAACGACGGAGAGGAGGAGCCGGCGCGGCAAGTTCCCTACGCTTCGGGAGAGCGGAGCCGAGCGAAAAAAAGTCCCGCTCGATTGCCTGTGCATCTCGTTGGTGTGAGGGTTCCCATCGAGAGAGCATTCAGCAGAGAAGAGCGTATCAAGGCTCAGCAGGAAGACGTACTGTCGGAGGCTGGTCGCCGGTATTAGTGAAGAGACGGACCGCCCGGAGAATCTAGTCAAAGGACGCCCGGAAACCGCAGGTAACGCGCTGGCGCGAGCTTTAGTACAGCTTGCAGCACTACGAGTGAGCTGGAGAGTTTCCTGCTTGATGCCGACGGAGCATTGCTGAAATACGCGCCAGGTAATGAGGACTCAAACGAGTGCTTCAAAGCCGTCGTCCTGCATCAGTTCAGGCAAGCTGCGATGCAGCATTACCACGACGCGGACGGTCATGGGAGCGCGCCAAGGACATGGAAGAGACTATGTCGCTTCAGCACCTGCCTCGGAATGAAGGTTGTGTATGTAAATACGTACAAACCTGCCATGTCTGCCAAGAGCGAAAGCCGAGAGGGGGAAGGCCACCCGGCTTGCTTCAGCTGATCGTGAGCACAAAGCGATCAGAAATCGTGGCGTGCGACCTGATTGGACTGCTGCCGCGCAGCAAAAGAGGGCACAAATTTGTGCTAGTGGTCACTTGTCACTTCATCGGAATCGCTGAACTCCATCCACTGCGAAAAGCGACTACGAAGAAGATCCTTGCGAAAATCTCAGGATTATTCTGCCGTTTTGGATTCCCCGACCGCTTGATCACCAACAATGCATCGTACTTAATAAATGGCTTAAGTAAATGGCTTTTCGTGACATGTGCGCAGCAATGGGAATTATCATTATCATCATCAGCCTGACTACGCCCACTGCAGGGCAGAGGCCTCTCTCATGTCTCTACAATTAACCCTGTCGTTTGCCAGTTGCGGCCACCGTATCCCCGCAAACTTCTTAATCTCATCCGCCCACCTATCCTTCTGCCGCCCCCTGCTACGTCTGCCTTCTCTACGCCTCTAGAATTTCGCCTCCATCGAAATCCGGCAGCCACGCCGGGGATCAAACCTGCGTCTTTGGGGTCAGTAGCCGAGCGCCGTAACCACTGAGCCACCGCGGCGGGCATGTCCTGAATGAATTAGCAAGGTAATGTCATCAGCGAATCGCAAATTACTCAGGTATTCTCGATTAACTCTTATCCCCAAACCATTGCTCGGGGCATACGCCCCGACGCACAGCGACGGGGACGAGCACCTCGACGCCATCACCTTCCCACTGCGAACGAGCAAAAACCGCTCTACGGGCTTCACGCCGGCTTTCCTGTTGTTCAGGAGGGATTTTGAGACGCCAACGGGCGCTATCCTTGTCAAAAGAAGGGATGCTGCTTCAGCCGAAGTGGCAGTTTCCGACTACTCGCGGCGTGTGCGAGAACGCCTAGTAAAGGCAGTGAAGGAGGCCAGCCGCAATCGAGCGAGGGCCAGGGCGAGCCAAAAGGCGGCTTATGATCGAGCGCATCGGAAGCTGGAATTCCAAGTGGTAGATTTGCTTCTGAAGTACAACCACGCGCTCAGCGATGCGAGCACAGGATTTCCGGCAGGCCTCTCGCCGATATGGGTCGGCCCATTCACTGTTGCTGAGAAGCTCTCACAACTGAATTGCAAGCTGAGGAATCCGAATACAGCTCGACTCAGCGGGCCCATCCACGTGCGGGAGCTAAAAAGGTACTTCCAAAGGAGGTAGAAGTGCAGGGGGAAAATGGGACCACGCGAAATCGCGGGGCAAGGACACTGACCCCAACGCACTCCTACAATACCCGCAGCAAGCGAAAGCGCTGCTAAGGGGACGCACTGGGCGAAAGTTGCCCCGAGCCGCACCGGACGCGAATTCCCGGACGAAGGACGACGGAACCCGGGAGATTGCACCCACCGGCGCAACGGTCGACCAAGGACGCAAGGAAGTCAACGGACATCAAGGTTCTCAGAAAATTCGGGGACCACGTCACGACCTCGCCAACCCCTGCTCCTTGTACGAACCGCAACTTGACCAAATGGAAAGTTACGATTGGTGTAGAAGCAAAGGGAAGAGCCAATGGAGAGCGTGGATGCGTATTCCATAGGACACTGCGGGAGGACGGTCGTCAGCTCGCAGTGATTGCGGCCTTCATTTCCGGCTCCCACGAAACCATGGAAACATCCCCAGGTACGCCAACGGAGCCAGCAAGGGGGCCCATGCTAGACCTCCCGGTCGACCGCCGGCGGCAAAGGGATCGCGGGCACTGGCCAAGGAGACGAAAGAACCAGCCGGTGCCGCGGCCCCACGCAGGACCGCGGCAACACGGAGGCCGCGGGTCAGCGGGGCAGCACGCTGGCTGGCCACAACGGTCTAACCCCCGCCGCCAGCCTACGGGGGCCGCGCCCGCACTTCTCCCTCAGAATCCTGCGGCCAAGCGCCGAGTCCCAGCTCCGGCCGGGACAGCCGGGCCGGACCCTGTCGTCGGTCCGTCTCCACGTGGACACATCGGGACGGCGAGGCGCCACCTCGCTCCTATGTAACCGTGGCGCCGTGGGACCGGCAGCTGCAAGTGGAGGCGGGCTTGGCGCTGGCGCCCGCGATATTTCGCTGGTGCGCCCCTCAGGACTACCTGGCGGCGCACCTGGCCGGCGGAATGCTACCAGACCCGGCGGCCACGTACTGCCCGGAGTGCGGAGGCCCGGAGGTGACCTGGAGGGCCCACGTGGCTTCCTTCCACCATGCACCGGCAGCACCAGGAGGGAGGGAGGCAACCTAGACGCCGAAGTGGTGCAGGCACGGATGGCTCGGAACCCCGTGTTCACGGCCAGGGTGTTTCGCGTGGAGAGCGCCCCATCCGCCCCCGGAGCCTCGAGCGCTGGTCGCACAGCCGGGGAACGAGCCTCCACCCACGCCACCTTCCCCAGGAGCACTACCCCTAGAGGACGACGACATAGGGGCCATGGTGATCGACTTGGATCTCCTGAGAGACCTTTAAACGGCCAATAAAAAGGTGAAGACTTGAATGAGATCATTGCAGTCTATCGTCCGCTGAACTCAGGGGACGTTCGGTCTTTAAGGAGGAGGAGTGTGGCAATTTTGGAATGCCGTATCCTTCCCTGGCCGGCGAGGCGCGCCGTGGAGACAGGGAAAAGCGGACGCTTTCTCCCCTCCCCCCCCCTCCTCACGGGTGAGGAACCAGATGGTCCGCTCGAGAGCGTTGTGCTGCCCTCTTGCCCAAACTGGTCGCAAGCGCGCTCCGCCAGGCCCCGCCGAAGCGGTCGCTGATTGGCCGAAAGTGACAACGGGCAAGTGAACAGCGAGCCGCGACAGCGAGAGGACGTCAGGTGAATACCTTCCATTTTTCTCTCTTTGTTGTCGTCATCTTGCCCCGTCAGCCGCACGACCAAGCCAGACGGCAAGGGTCGAAGATCAAGCATCCAGCATCCAGCGATTGGGGAGAACCCAATAACCGTTTGGCTCCTGGCAAATAATCCTGTTCTGTGTCGTGTCCTCATTCGCATTTCCGTTGCGCCGCCGCCGTGAGAACGGCCGCGTGTGGTGTGCGATACCGGGGGCTCGGAGTTCACGGCCTTGACCTCAAAGGAGGCTCAACAGCCTAGTAATAACCCCCACAGAACATGTATTACCAGTTGGTGCGAAGAAAACATCAAAAAACGTTGGAGATCGTCAAGCAGCACAGATATTCTATCCTCGGTGCCGCAAAGCATTTTGGCGCTCCAAAAGGCGCACTTCACAGAAGAGTGACAAAGCTGAAGAAACGTGAAGGCCTAGAGCTGTACAAGCAATTTTTGGGGTCAAATCTGCGCACCCTTTCTCTCGACCAAGAACAGCTCCTTGTGCAGCATATTCCATCCATGCAAGAAGCACGTTTTTGGTTTAACTTACAATGATGTCCACCAGCTCGTCTGCAATTACTGCGAGTCCATTAATATCGCCCATCCTTTCAACAGAGAAAAGAAAATGGCTGGCTCAGACTGGTTGAGCGCGTTCATGAAGAGGAACAAAAAGGTAATTTCTCTCAGGAAGCTGGAACCGCTCTTCCTGTAGTGAGCGCAGTCGCTTTCGAAGCATCGCGTGAACCGATACGTCGAACACCTTGAAGAAATAATCTGCCGTGAGCTTCTCACGCCTTCCCGTATCTTCAACATGAATGATATTGGCGTGCAGACTGTCCACAAGCTTTGGAAAGTTGTTGCATCGACAGGAAAAATGGCTGTTTTGGCAATATTAAGCGCTGAAAGAGGAATAACGGTGACTGTAGTATGTTGCGCAAGTGCAGCCGGGTTTGTCCTTCCGCCTGTGATGGCGTTCGCACGAATGCAGGTTCGGCATTACCTGACAGCACAAGCTCCTCCTTGGACATTGCAGTGTGTCTCTGACAACGGCTGAAGGAAGGAAAAAATTCTCGTCCGCTTTTTAGAGCACTTTGTGGAACACGTCCGCTGCAGCCGTGAATAAAAGGTGATGCTAGCTTGGATGGACATTGCAGCTGCACAAAGAACTTGGATGCAACTTGGAACTTGGAGGCTTTCGACAGAGTACCTCACAACCGGTTATTAATGATACTAGCACTGCTTAATATTCACCCTCTTGTCATTGCATGGGCTAAAGATTTTGTACGCGTAATATTTATACATGCATTGCAGTTCTTTTCTACGAGCACATGCGTTTGCGCAGTGGTTGCGCTCCAGACCGAAAATTTTCGACCCATCTCGGTGCAAGGCGTGGAAATTGGTCGAGATTTCATGCTGTCGTAGACGTTTCTTTGGGATGGCCACAGACACCCACAAACACACGCTTGTGAGACACCACCCGGAACGCTGTGGGACAAACTGTGGTCGCATCACAACTGCGATGCGAATGCCTGGGAACGCATCAAATTTAATGTGCATAACACCAACCTGAACGATGCACGACAAACGGTTGCGTCACAATTTTGATAGGAATGTCGGGAAAACTGACGCTGCATAGAGATCCACCAGTATAGATTATATACAGCCGAACATGTACAGGATTGTCTGAAGTGGCGGAGCTGGGCTTGCTGTGAGCGTCATAGGACCTTTCATATCGCCCTGATTTACCAACCATAGTTGGGATTTTGTGTACATAATACGAGTACAAACGCAAGCAGAAGAGATCGCTAGAACAGAGCTTGGCAACTGGTCAGTGGCCAAGTTGTCCACCATTTGCACATTATTGGTGACCAATCTGGGCTTTCGCTTGAAAATTGTGATTAGCCTACAATTGCCGAAACATACTGCCGACAATCGACACACCTTGGACAATGAAGGTGGCCATGACTTTCACTCAATTAGCACTTTTTGTGTTTGGAGAAGCATTTTGTCCAATGTATGTTTTAGCACTTCCGCAGCATGCAAGGTAGTTTGTCCAGGGTTCCTTGTAGCACTTTTTCAACGTGCAAACAATATGTCCAAGGTTTGTACTAACCATCTGCAGCAAATGCAGAGTCCAAGGTTTCTCCTAGCACTTTTTCAACGTGCTAACAATATGTCCAAGGTTTGTACTAACCATCTGCAGCAAATGCAGAGTCCAAGGTTTCTTCTAGCACTTTTTCAACGTGCAAACAATATGTCCAAGGTTTGTACTAACCATCTGCAGCAAATGCAGAGTCCAAGGTTTCTTCTAGCACTTTTTCAACGTGCAAACAATATGTCCAAGGTTTGTACTAACCATCTGCAGCAAATGCAGAGTCCAAGGTTTCTTCTAGCAATTTTTCAACGTGCAAACAATTTGTCCGAGGTTTGTACTAACCATCTGCAGCAAATGCAGAGTCCAAGGTTTCTTCTAGCACTTTTTAAACGTGCAAACAATATGTCCAAGGTTTGTACTAACCATCTGCAGCAAATGCAGAGTCCAAGGTTTCTTCTAGCACTTTTTTCAGCTGGCAGTGTAGGCAGTTGCTGGCGTACGTTAGATTACAAATAATATTATAGACCGTGTGCCAATTTCTGCTCCGGTGGCTGCAATGGCACAATGGCACAATTAGTGTGAACAGAAAAAAATTACTCTTGCAAGAAAATATTATTCACTCCATCCAGCGAAAAGGAAAGTGACGCCAGAAATATCAAATCAGTCGGGACTAAAGTACGAAGCCTATTTTCACCAACATGTTCCAGTTCCTGTCGATAGCAATTCTCCTAATCCACGAGTTTCGAGCAACCTCCTTGTTGCACTTCAATTAAGAGATTGAAAAGCAACGTGTAGCAAAACTCATGCACATGAAATAACCGGAAACTCTAGATTCAAATTCGAATTGCTAAAAATGGACGAGGAAATTGGTTTCACTTTGCAAAAAGGGCGGTAGTTTAGCTAGTTATTAGGGGTTCATTATATTGTCGCACCACAGAATGACTTCTGTTATACCACGGCTGGCGTAGTGAAAAAATATGCGGAATAATACGCCTGTCATAGGAGTCTATTATGGTGGGGCCTATCATGTCATGCTCAAGTGACTGATTTATTTGTTGTTTGCTTTTGAAATATTGGGATTGTAGCGCCACCGCTTCGGCACGCGGAAGACGTTCGACGAAGCGGTGGGCACGCTCAGGAGAACGCCGGCTCGCGCAGGAGAGAACGCTCTGGACTTCGGCCTCGCCGGACGCTGCGGCCGCTGCTCTGTCGCTACCTCTTCTCAGGCAGCCTCAAATAAACGTGGCCGTGGTCGCCTCCTGGGCGACCTCAACAAATTGAGGTGTCCCTCAAGTCATCGTAAGGGTGTTCACCCGGCGGCGGAAGGTCAAGCTGGGAAAAGAGATCGGCGGGCAACTCCCTTTTCACGAGGAGGTACCGCCAGATCTGTGATCGGACGCCGTTCACGTGTAGCTGAGCGTCCACTTGCAGAAACCAAACGACAGGGCTGTGCGGGCGGAACGGCCACAGCTGCAGACGTGAAGGGTCGAGAAGCTCGGGTGGCTGCCACTCGTCTTGAGCCAGGTCCTTGGCGAGAGGGCAGGAATTCGAGGGTGCGGTCGGTGTTAAAGCAACCGGGCCGGAGACGCTGGACTGGGGTGGAAGAGTACTGGCCAGTGACGGTTGC
Organism: Amblyomma mixtum; assembly: GCF_055824585.1. NCBI lineage: Eukaryota > Metazoa > Arthropoda > Arachnida > Ixodida > Ixodidae > Amblyomma > Amblyomma mixtum. The sequence continues at coordinate 130,320,653 of NC_143019.1, forward strand.
GGCGTGCTGTTTCTCGAGGATGCAGCCGAAGACGAGTGCGATGCTGGTGCGGGCGCAGGCTCTGGCGGAGGCGAAAGCGAGTCCGCCTCATCATGGAGCGGCAGCGGGTAGTATGATGCGCCGTAGTAGACGAGGACGGCAGCGCGCAACTCGTCGTAGGGCCGGCATCCCGAGGCAGGGCAGGCGAGTCGGCAGAGGAGGTCAGGCGGGAGAATGTCGCAAAGGACTGCGTGTTTAAACGGCTGGATGGGAATGCCGTTCAAGTACATCGCAGCCTCCAGTTGGGCGAACCACCCACCGACGCCTGCAGGCCGGAACGCTGGGAGCGGGGGGTTGAAATCCAGGTCTTGCCAGCCTGCCATGCTGGGACGCCGCTGGGATAGAAGGCGCGGCTCTCCGGGTCACCACGATGTGGAGGCCAGTGTTGAGGTCGCCCAGGAGGCGACCACGGCCACGTTTATTTGAGGCTGCCTGAGAAGAGGTAGCGACAGAGCAGCGGCCGCAGCGTCCGGCGTTCTCTCCAGAGCGTTCTCCTGCGCGAGCCGGCGTTCTCCTGCGCCTGCCCACCGCTTCGTCGTCTTCCGCGTGCCGAAGCGGTGGCGCTACAGGCTAATGACACCTGAACTCGTGAAGACGAAAGCCCCAATCAAGAAGAAGAAGTGGGTGTTGTGCAAGTGTTCTGGAAGCGCACGTCTTGGTCTACGCCGCTGTTGACCCTCGGCCGCTTAACACTCACGTGACAGTATTAATGTAGGGTTTACATATAAAATAGCCGAAAACAGTCGGTCAATGGGGCACAGGAAAATTTATACAGCAATCTGCAATCCAAACAGCAATCCATGCATCAATCAGCAATGCAACATATATATAAGGTGGTCTTGGATTTGCCATTTCTATAAATTCTGAAGCAAAATTATACCAAAATTGCGCTGCCGAAAGTAAAGCTCACTGAAAAATAGGCCGAATACTCTTGGATAATCAAGTGATTAAGGCGCAGACGCTGCGTGAGAAAAAAAAAATGTAGCAGAGGGTAAATAAAGCGCTCAATTGAGCCAGGACAACAGCATATGAGCTCATGCTGTTTAGCTTCTAGATACTTTTCATCCCAGGCAGTTATAGCATAAAGCCCATGGACCTGCAACGAGTCGGTTGATACGACAGCATTTTTAAAGGAGTACAGACTCCTAATTTTCGGCGCCGTGTTGCCTTCCTAATTATGGCTGAGGCATTGCTATATATGGATCAACCCGTTGCATTCGCCCACGGTCGATATGTAATTTCTAAACAAGTTTCTCTCTTAGACTCCTTCCGTTTCAATGCCTGCGACGTCGAAGGTGCGTATAGATCACGTGCGGCATAAAAAACGTTGATATAATTACCGTTTTGTCCCTCTCTTCAGTAAAATGATAAAAACAGCCATCTTCAAGAGGCAGAATGACCACTCATGAACTTTTTTCTCAACTGACGAAGCTATATGGATGTGTACCTCTTTCCTGGTTTCAAGCACAAACAGCGTGATATGAAAATTCGGTTATAAATTATTTAGGAGTTGTAGGGAACACCACTTTTGACCCGTTTTTAGAAATGTCTTATGAATCATTGCACGGAAGACGACATGCAAGGAAATTTAGGCGTCAGTGTTTCTTTAAAAAACTGCAACTATCACACTTTGCACCACAAGTAATCTGCAACATTCTGTCAGGTGGCATGTAGGACTAACTGGCTTGAAACCAAAGACATGGCAAAGCTTCCAAGCCTAGCGGTGTATTAGAAAAGCTTTCTACCATGAAGGTACAACCATTATAGGGTTACCTGCATTGATCTTCCACTCTTTGGCACTTCAGGCCGAGGCCACTGCCCCATGTTTTTTCTAGCACTTTTTGGTTTTTTTTCCCTTTCTCTCACTGTTTCCTGTATTTTCCAAGCTGTACATCTCCCATGCTCTGACTACACCGAAGCGTACTATTGTTTATAAGAAGACGAAAGATTGCAAGGAAGCATTATAAGGCGGCAATTCCTCCTATTATTTGAGCTTCCCGCAATTCAGGCACTTCGGCCTAGGGCGCGCGCGACCTAGCCGTACCACACAGAGCGCATGTTGGCAGAGATTTCGGCTTAGTTGGCGGTTAGCCATGTTTGCAATGCCGCTAAGAAAGAGTGTATCGATGCGACTGCGTGCTCTCGACGAATTTGAAAACTGGTCTCGATGCCGCCGAATTCAAGCCTGTGGCACATGCGGTGCGCTTGCTGCTTTATACCCGGCAGCGCACAGTGCGGTCACGCCGCGACGCGAACAATATGCCCGAATGATCTAATCAAATCAAATCAAATCAAATCAAATCTTTATTTCCATCGGTGCTACAGATGGAGGGCTACGGAAAAAAAGCTGCCACTTGGCAACTTGACGAAAAACCTGTGCGTTGATTGACCTTCAACGATGACGCCGGGGATAATGGAGCACCTCAAACACAAGAACCTCCGATAAATGTAGACCAACAGAAGACACCAATACATCACAACTAACAGCAGATACTGCAGCACGTTATAAAGAACGCACCTGAAGTGATGCTGCGACTGCCTAGAAGCTTGTAAGTATTCTCCTATCCTCCAATCATCCGCTAACCACAAATGACACCAAGAACGCTACAGAATTCCTAAGCATTCTTAACGCGGAAGTTTTCTTCAGCGCTTTCCTCAATTACATTTCGTAATACAACATTCATGTCGAAGTACTTTGTCTCTAGCCACGGAGGCTGTTCAACGGCCCCTCTTAGCCAAGCTGTTTCCAGACCCGTGCCAAAAACATGGCCCATGGTCCGCCATTACGCTCGCTTATGGCATGGTGGCCAAGTTCTTTATCAGCAGTGTGCCCGCCGTCGCTTGAGTTCAGCTCTGTACACTGTACAAAAAGAAAGCTCTTGTGCTGTAGTTTTCCAGTGCCTATAACTCGCAACCTTGCACCAGCCCCAGAAGAGTATTTTATGCTTTCATAAATCTTTCAGGTGGGACGATTCGAGAAAACAAACGAAAACACGTGATCTTGAGTTCCTTGCTGCGTCACATGCCTTTACCGCTGAGCCATTCGCTTTTCAGTATTTCTTACACCCCTACACCCTTCAGGAAAAATGCATGCAAAGGGAAATAATTTGTTCCGCTTTTAGTATCTATAGTATTTTTGCATTTACCGATTATGATGCTACGCAATGTAATCTACCTGCACTACCGAAGCTCTTCATAGCAGCACACAGGTTTTCTGCCCATTCGAAAATATATATTGGGGTGCAGACTAGAATAGTGCAGTAATGTGGAAAATGTTTAGTATAAAAAACAAATCCATACACAAACTACAATAAGCACCACGAAAAAAATTGTAGAAGAACTGCAGACTGGGCTAGTTGGTGTAGATTCATAGTGATGGTTCAACAATGCAAACACACCGACCAAGAAGGAGACAAGACACACTGAGCGCTGTGTGTGTCTTGTCTCCTTCTTGGTCTGTGCGTGTTTGCGTTGTTGAGCCATCACTATGAAAAAAATTCTTTAGTCTCATCAAAAGAAGAGTACTGCAATAATTTTGAGTAACAATGCACCATACCTGCTTTTATCGGTAGTAGTAGTGGTAAAAACATTTATTGTTGCAAAAGGAAGAGTAAAGGAGTAGGGGGTGGGGGATAGATAGATGTGGAGCTTTAGTGGTCGGTCTTCCCTAGTCCAGGATCTTGTTGGCCTCCGCCGCTGCTTTGACCCTCGTCACCAGCATAAGCTGTGTGCTCGGGTCGGAGTCAACCAGGAGGGCCTCCCACTGCTCTAGACCAGGGCTATTTATGTTTGGTAATAAAGGGCTTTGTTCACAGCCTCAGGTGGCGTGGTACGTTGTGGCGTAGCCGCCACACCACACGCACTCTTTCGCTTATCTGTTCGGCCACATTTTATGACACATGGCTGTGCTTGGGTAGGTGTCTGTTTGTAGTCGTCTGAGCGTGGTGGCCTGCTCTCTGTTGAGGATATCCGCCGGAGCCGAGTATTTCTTGCGCACTCCCAACAACGCCTTCATTGCCTCACCCGTAAGATTCTGGCGTGCTGAACGGTTCGACCGGCAAACCCGCCCTCCGGTTCGTGAACCCTCGGACAACGGTGTCTGCCATGAAATTTCTCTCAACCCCATTGTCAGGGACCCAAATGATGGTGTGTTGAATGTTTGTGTTGTTTGATCCATGTCTGTGTTGTTTTTGTTCCAACAGGATCCTGGCGGCTTTGCGACCTATCCTTCCATCTCTGTATGCCATCGCTGCAGCCTGAGAATCCGTCGCTATCCAGTAACTCAGTCCCTGCCGTTTGGCTTCAGTCAGGGCTAGAGCTATGGCGATCTCTTCCGCTTCTTGTGTTGTCCTTATGTGCATTGATGCACCAGTAATTATCTTTCCTTTGGCGTTCACTTCTGCTACCGTCCTAGCGTTGTCCTCCGTTCTGTACTTGGACGCGTCAACATACAAAACTATGTTTCTTCTTTAGGAACCTGTCCAACTCGGATGATCTCGCCGCCCATCGTCCTTCGTAGTTCTTCGAGTTCATGTTTCTGGGCACTGGTTTAACCACGAAAGTGCTCCTAATTTGGCCTTCAATGTCTCCCTTGATTTCGTCCTCGTCTTCTGCCGGGCATCCTAGCTGGAAATCTGAGAATAGTTTCATTGTGCTCCTCATAGGTGTCGTACACCCCCATGTTCATCAACTTCTCTGTCGAGGTGCCGGACATGACGCCTAAGGCTTGTTTATACGCCTTTCTGATGCATGTTTCCATTTTGTTCTTTTCCCTTTTGTTAGGTTGTAGGTACAGAACAGCGTACCTAACCCTCGGTATGATGAGCGCAGAAGTGATCCTTAATGAATCTCGCTCCTTCACCCCTTTTCTCTTGTTCGTAATCCGGCTAAGCATCCTGCATATCCGTTTCTTTGAGTGTTCCAAGAGCTGGATGGTATGGACCCGTTTGCCTTTCTCCTGCAGCCACATTCCCAAGATTTTGTCCTTATTACGGGTTGTCCATCTATCTCTAATTCTATCGTTCCCCTGTCCTCTTTGTTTTTGTGAAGTCTAATAAATTCTGATTGTTCAGGGGAGCACTGCATCCCGCTAAATAAAGCAAATTGACCGATCGCATCCGCCGCTCTTTGCATTATTTCTTGTTTGTTTCCCGTCGATCCTTTTGTCGTCCACACTCTTATGTCGTCCGCATAAATTGAATGTTCTACATCTTTGATGTTCTTCAGTCGCCTAATTAATCCAGTCATTGCTATGTTAATGAGCAAAGGGGAGATGATGGGTCCTTGTGGTGCCTCTCTGTTTGGCGTCGTCTTCTTTACTGACCTAATGTTGTTGATGCCGATCGTTGCTGTTCTGTTAGACAGGAAGGAATTTACGGAATCGACGATCCTCTCTCCACAGTTTGTTGCCGAGAGTTCTGTGAAAATGGCGTTGTGGCCGATGTTGTCGAAGGCCCCCTTGAGGTCTACAGTCAAGATTACGCCTTCTCGAGCTCCCGATGTTTGTTTTAGTACCGTGTCTCTTAACTGGAGCATCACGTCTTGCGTCGAGAGCCCCGTTCTGAACCCGAACATGGTATCCAGAAACAGACCGTTGTCCTCCATGTAGTTGCTCGGTCGAGTCTTGACCGCTTTCTAGTATAGTTTACCAAGGCATGAAGTTAGTGATATCGGCCTAAGGTTCTCTAAATTGGGTGTTTTCCCTGGTTTAGGTATCACGATAATCTCAGCGTGTTTCCACTCCGCCGGTACCGTGCCCCTTTCCCAGAGCTCGTTGATTAGTCCAGTCAGGCTGTCGATGTGGTAATGACTGAGGTTTCTGATCATTGCATTTTTTACTTGATCTTTTCCCAGTGTTGTGTTCCTCGTGAATGACCTTGCAGCCGCGTATACCTCGTAGTCTTTTACCGGTTCATGCAGCTTCGAGTTCCTTGTCCCTGAATATACCATGGTGCAGGGTGGCACCTGCGTGCTTCCGACGTACCTGGACCAAAGAAAATCTCTAATCTGGGCGTCCGTTCCCTGAAAGTTCTGCGTGATACGTTCTATCGTTTTGCTGTTTTCTCTCTTCGATTTTGTCGTGTCTATGAGGTGCCTGAGCAGCGCCCATGTTTTAGTGCTACCCAAGTTGCCGTTTAGCTCTTTACAAATTTGGTGCCAATTTTCTCTAAGTACGTTTGCGGTGTGGCCTTCTATCTATTCTTTTATTGGTGTTATGGTACTGCCAGAGTAATATTTCATTCCGCTGACATCTACCTCCACTGACATCTACCGGTATGGGTTCGGTTGAGTTGCGGTCCCACGGTCGGCATCATTGGCGTCATTTACCGCCCTCCGGACATGAATTCTTCATTCGCAAGTGAGTTTTCTAATTTACTAAGCGATCTTACTTGTCGTTTCCCGAATTCAAGCTTACTTTTACTTGGTGACTTTAACTTTTCGGCTATTAACTGGTCGTCATTAACAGCTCTTGCCAATGATCCTGAAGCTCAGGCTTTTCTCCAGTCCTGTCTCGATTTCTCTTTGCAAGAACTTATTTCTGAACCTACGCGTCGTTCCGCCACTACAGCCAATATTCTCGATCTTATCTTGACAAGTGATCCCTTTGCTCCAACATTGCGCTCTTAGAAGGCCTTCCCGACCATTCCATAATCACGGGTAACCTGAATTTTGTGCGCCATAAAAAGGTAACTCGTACAAAACAAATAAGGTGCTACAACCGAGCAAACTTCGGTGAAATAAACGCTCAGTTGTCAGTCTTTGCTGATAAATTCCGTACACTTCTGAATCACATGATAAAGGATGCTAACATTGACATATCAGATATAACACCAAAAGAACTGCGTTTATTGTTTGTATAATGTTGTGATATGATTTTCTAGTTCTTCTTGCCTGTTTTATACTAACTTTTTCAACGATGTTGCCATATCCGACTGTGTTCTCTTGCCGCACGCTTCTGTCCTACCCCGTGTGTTGGGGGGTCAGGGCTTTTCAAGCTGTTCACACAGCTTTTCTCCTGTCCTCCTCGCAGCATCTTTTTGTTGTGGAATAAATTTCAATTCAATTTCAATCATTTTCTTCATGATTTTTCGTCACGCTCCGTAGAAACGAACTGGAATCTGTTCAGCGTGAAACTTGCTACTCTCATTGACAGATTCATACCCGTCATCAGTATCCCGTGCACTAACACAGCGCCTTGGTTTAATAGGCATCTACGTCGCCTTAATAACAAGAAAAAGCGCCTTTACAGACAAGCCGACAAGAACAGACACTCCGAATCTTGGCAACGGTACAAACTGTGTGATAAGGAATATCAGTCTGAGTTGATATCTGCACGTAGGCACTTCTTCACACACGATCTACCTGCAATGCTAACAAACAGTCCACGGGAGTTCTGGCGGATAATAAACCCCGCTAATCATCCTGACATTACTCTTACCAACGCGGAAGGCAGCAGTGTTCCAGTGGCCGAATGCGTCGAACTTTTCAACAACGCATTCACATCCGTTTTTACCCGTGAAGATCTCCCTCTACCTCCTATTTCTGTCAGCACTTCTAATACGTCTATGTCCGATATATATATCAGTGAGACCGGTATCTTATCGTTACTAGGGAAGCTTAAAACAACATCAGCATCAGATCACCCTTGCTTTAATAACAAGATAATCAAAAATTCATCTGATGGTATTCATCGCATCTTGTCCGCTATTTTTTCACAATCTCCATCATCAGGCGTGATTCCGCTGGACTAGCGCCTAGCTAAAGTTGTGCCAATTTTCAAGTCTGGCGATCGTTCCTCACCACTAAATTACCGACCCATTTCATTAACTAGCACTGTTTGCAAACTTCTTGAACACGTAATTCACTCGCAGGTAATTAACTATCTTGAAGAACATAACATTATCTTTAAATATCAACATGGGTTCCGTAAAGGCTACTCATGCGAAACGCAACTTGCCGGATTCATTCAAGAAATACATTCATCGATTGATGCTGGCATTCAAGTAGACTCCATATTTCTTGATTTTTCTAAAGCTTTGAACAGAGTGCCTCAGAACCGGTTATTAATGAAACTAGCACTGCTTAATATTCACCCTCTTGTCATTGCATGGGTTAAAGATTTTCTCTTTTCCAGGTCTCAATTTACAACTGTCAATAACCACAATTCGTCTTTCAGCCAAGTACACTCTGGCGTCCCACAAGGAAGTGTGCTTGGCCCCTTACTTTTCCTAATATTTATCAACGATTTACCGGATTCCATTTCTTCCCATATCAGACTTTTTGCTGATGATTGTGTAATTTATCGCAAAATTTATTCTAACACCGATTGCCAATCCCTTCAATGTGACCTGGATTCAGTAACAGCATGGTGCTCAACCTGGCTTATGCAACTTAATCATTCAGAAACTAAATTGATGTCTTTTACTAACCGAATGTCTCGAACAGCATACTCCTTAAATAATAGCTCACTCGAGCTAGTCACCACGTATAAGTACTTAGGACTTCACCTTCATTGAGACTTAGCATGGAAACACCATATTAACCTTATGCTTGCATCTGCTAATCGGTCATTAGGTCTCTTAAAACATAACCTAAAGCATGCTCCTCCTCACCTCCGTGCTCATGCCTATACCACTCTAATTCGACCTAAAATTGAATATGCCTCGGCTATTTGGGACCCTTCCTTACCAATCTTACCTAATAAATAACATTGAATCATTGCAGAACCGCGCCGTTCGTTTTATTTACTCCGATTATTCACGTAACACCAGCATCACAGCCTTAAAGAAACGCGCAGGTCTCCAGGATTTATGTATTCGCCGTAAAATTGCACGACTATCACTTTTTCATAAACATTATCATCATCCATCACTTCATAATGACTTTTTTTCTTTGCCTCCTTCGATTTTTGACCGCCGCGATCATCCCTTTAAAGTTAGACGTTTCACGTGCAGAACATTTATCTATGCGCATTCATTCTTACCATGCACAATATCTGACTGGAACACTTTGCCTTCACATATCGCAACCACCACTGATCCTGAAAAATATTTTAAACTTATATCTTCAATAACTACTGCTTAACTCTTCGCCTACATTGTTATTTTATTTGTTCATGGCTTCCTTTTTTGCAGGGTTTGTTACTAAAAAGATTCATTGTATTCGTGTTCTGTTTGTATAATTTTAATACTGCAGTAATGTTCGTTCTTTGCCGCGCTACCATTCTTTTGATTCTTTTGCTTACTTATGTCATCCAAAGTGTCTTATTTGTGCTTTTGTTGTTTGTTTTATATTTGTGGTTTTGTTTTATTCTGTTCAATTGCCTGTCCCCCCCCCCCTATGTAATACCCTCTCAAGGGCCTTTAGGGGTATTCTGTATAAATAAATAAATAAATAAATTGAATACGCGAGAAACATTGCAATAGTCATGCCGTCTCTGCGCCCCTACACAACGCACGAGTTGGAGCCCTTGGATGTCGCTTTTTTTCGGTCCGTTCAAGGCCGCATACAACGCCTGCCGTGAGTGGGTGGTTAGTCATCCACCAGTGCGGATTACGATGGAAAACATCCGGGAGTTGGTATACAAAGCATTGGAAAGGGCGACAAGAACTACCAACATCTTTGCCGGATTCCAGAAATGCGGCATCTGGCCATTCAGCCGCGAGATAGTTAAAGACCCAGAATTTGGCGATACAGAGACAGCGAAGAAGAGTGGAATTCAAAATGCTCGCGTACCCAATTTCCACGAAAAACGATAGAGTGGATCAATTTAGTTGTGGCGGCTTATGGAAGGAAGCCGCTCCAGTATCTGAGTGGATCCTGAGTTGTTCATGCGGGCAATGGGCTCACGAAGATTGTGTTAGTGCCCACAGACCGAACTATGTGTGCATTTGTTGCAAGTTAGTGGTTGTTATTTTTTTAATTTCTAAGATTGTGTCATTTTGCCCTCACGCCCTGTCGCATGTTGCCCGAGAGGTTGCGGCATAATGCGACATTTCGAATTTTTCAAAATATTAATACTTTGTAAACTTCCGCTTCGGCTTCGCTTTTCAATTTACTGCGCGGGAGGCTAGGAAGGTGCCAAATAATGCTACAATATTTGTTTCCGTGTACCTGTGACAAATTTTAGAAATCTGCAATTTGCAAATTTGTGTCACGTTTTGCCTCGCTCTCCCCTACATGTGCTACATGAAAGATTAGCACTGCTGCAAAATGGCCGACAAAGGCGTTCGATAGTGTGTCCCATTCATACTTTTTCTCTTTTAAATCACGTCAATTTTTATTCAATTCTTTCTGCTGAGGTACGTCTTTGTTACGAGAACTGTTGCACGCACTGGATTGTAAATGGCTCTCACAAGCAGTTCACATTCACTCCTCTGTGAAACAGGGTTGCCCATTGTCCCCGGTCCTGTGTGCTCTATACTTGGGGTTATCTTGCATAAGTGTTATAAGCAGCAGAAGCGCCAGTGGTTTCCATATATGAGTCACGAACTCAGGGGATTTGCTTACGCAGATAACCTCGTGTTTTTCTGAGCTGATAAACCAAGCATGGATGGGGTTATTCGCTTAAGGGAAAATTTCGGTTCAGTGTCAGCAGCTCGGATCAATCGGTCTAAGAGTTGTGGTCTTTTATTTGGTATGTGGCGGACGCACCTGCTTTTGCATTGAACACGTAGGCCACCCAATTGAGTACGGCTGCGTCTCTTATAGTGCCTATAAGAAAGTGCACATTGCTGGAAAGACCGCGTGACAACACTTCAGTGCTATGTTAAGACTTTTGTCCCCCATGGCTCTGGATTTTTGGCAACGTGAGCGCATGTATTCTGTTTCTAACCAGTAAATTTTATTACATACCCCAAATTATGAATTTCTCAAGACAGTACTTCTAGAGTTGTCATAGGGTTTTCGCTACTTTAGCGTGGGATTCGTCTTTCGAATCTATGAGGCGTGATAACCTTTTCCGACCTGTGAGCGCTGGCGACCTTAGCTTACTCGACTTGTATGTCCGACATAGAGGTGGACACACTCGTATGTGTGTCCACTCTTCCGGAACACTAGACACCTAATAGTGCGTGCATTCTTGCAATCAATTTATTCCATGTTTTCACCATCATCATCATCAGCATGACTACGCCCACTGCAGCGCAAAGGCCTCTCCCATCTCTCTCCAGTTCACCCTGTCCTTTGCCAGTTGCGGCCACCGTATCCCCGCAAACTTGTTAACCTCATCTACACAACTAACTTTCTGCCGCCCCTGCTACGTTCGCCTTCTCTTGGAATCCACTCCGTTACCCTTAAGGAGCAGCGATTATATCTTGCCTTTGCATTGGATGCCCTGCCCAAGCCCGTTTCTTCCTCTTGATTTCAACTAGGATATCATTAACCCGCGTTCGTTCCCTCACCCACTCCGCCCGCTTGCGATCTCTTAACGTTACACCTATCGTTTTTCTTTCCATAGCTCGCTGGGTTGTACTTAAGCTGAACCCTCTTTGTTAGCCTCCACGTCTCTGCCCCATAGGTGAGTACCGGTAAGATACAACTATGGTATACTTTTCTTTTGAGGGATATTTGTAAACTTGAGAGAACGTGCCATTTGCGCTCCACCCCAATCTTCTAGTTATTTCCCTCTCATGATCCGGATCAGCGGTCACTACCTGCCCTGAGTAGAAATATTCTCTTACTACTTCGAGCACCTTGCTACGAATTGCGAACTGCTGTTCCCTTGCTAGGTTGTCGAACATCACTTTGGTTTTCTGCATGTTAATTCTTAGCCCCACCATTCAGCTCTGCCCGTCTAAATCATTGATCATGTTTTGCAGTTCATATGCTGAATGATTTAGCAAGGAATTTCATCAGCGGCTCGCAAATTACTTAGGTATTCTCCATTAACTCTTATCCCCAACTGTTCCCATTTCAGGCCCCGGAATAGCTCCTGTAAACAGGCAGTGAATAGCATAGGCGAGATCGTGTCGGCCTGCTGGACCCCTTTCCTTATTGGAATTTTATTGCTGACCTTGTGGAGGACTGTGACAGCTGTGGAATGTTTTGGATCGTCTGAATTTATGGGGCGTAATGCATGAGTTGCGTTTCGCAGTTAGTTTCCTACTTGTTCAGTTTTCCCCTCAGTGCCTGATTTCAGTGTCCAGGAGACTGTTCTAGAAAGATTTAATTTGTATGGTATTCTCTACGGGCATGTAGCTCTCTGTGTATTTTGGTTTACCGGGACATGACGTCTTCGAAAGAGTACGTGAAATGCCGCTCTCGCCGTCTACAAACATTTTTCTATGAGCTAGACACCACGACATTACACGTTAAAACATTAAAGAAAATATTTATTTTTGTGCTTACGGTAAACTGCCGTTTTGTGATGCTTCTTTGACGATTGAGAATTTTTCTTTATTCATTGCAAAGATGCAATACTCCTCGGGAATATCATGCAACGGACATTGAAAAAAAAAGAGTTCATATGACACCGTATTCTGTACGATATCTCACTGCACTGCCATTTGTTGATGTACCTTTAGACATGTTCCTTCTAAGTGGAGCGGTACTTTCTAAAGGCGCTCCCGAGGTCGGCTCAGCGAAGAAAAAATCAGCTGAGATTTAGCTCTGGTTAAACCGGGCGAGTTAGGTAAGCAAGGAACAACTGTTCTGTCTGAGGCGAACGCACGTATTTATTCCCCGTTTCCCTCCCGCTTCCTCTCTCCTCTGTCCACATCCCGACACATGCGTCGAGAGCTGAGCGCGGCAGCGGCGGCGGCGCAGCGACGGTCCTGCCGCCTGATGGAGCGCGGCTGAAACGGTTGCTGTGGCAATGGCGCTCCATCTGTTTGACTTCGGCCATAGGAGGCTATGCTTCGGCCAACGCCGGGAGCTACACGACGGCTGGAAACCTGGCGCAGTATTGCTTACGCAATAAAAGCCGGACCCTTCTTCCTTGAAGTACTGCAGAAAAGCCTTCTAGAGCCGGAGTACGTCCTATGGAGGATCGATCCATTCCTGCAGGCTACACGGGAACGGTGGTGAGGGCGCATAGCATGAAGTCAATTGAAATTTTAGTCTCACCAGTGGGGCTCTTCCACGTCCACTTCCTGTTTTTTTTTCATTTCTGGAGGAAGGTATTCATGATCCGTAAATTATTTCCCTCTGCGTACTCTACTAATAACCCTCCACTGCTATTCCTGGAGCGTGGGGCATAGTCGCCTACCGCATGGTCTCCAGCCTACTTCTTGCCTACCTTCGCATTAAAGTCGACCATTAGTACAGTGTACTGTAATTTTACTTGGTTCATTGCGTATTCCACGTCTGTATGGAAGCTTTCAACGATATGGTCATCATAGCTTGATGCAGGCGCGCAGGCCTGCATCAAGCACCAGCTTCAGCTTGTACCTCTTATTAAGCATAATTTACACAGCTGCCACCCTCTCGTTAATACTCTAGAGCTCCTCTATGTTGCCAGCTATATCCTGATAAATGAGGAATGTCATACCTAGCTCTCGTCTGTCCGGTAATCCACGACGCCGGCCCCTTTGTACTGCATACGCCTAATCTGTCCTCCTAACCCTACTAAGCCCTATGATTTTCCATTCAATACCCGCTACTTACTCGAACAGCACTGCTAGACTTGTCTCACTGGGTACGGTTTTGGCGTTAAACGTTGCGAGGTTCAATTTTCAATGGAGGCCTGTCCCGAGCAAGACATTTTTAGCACCCTCCGCTGCGTCACAGGTGTGACCGCCGCCTTGGACAGTTGCACCGTAGCCGCTGGGGACAAAAGGCCACCGAGGGTTACTTCCTTTGTTCATAGAAGGCTGTGGCCAAGTGCTTCAGCAGGGTGACCAAATCCTGCTCTAGTGAGGGAGTGGATTCGAAATATCTAGCGTCCAAAATGCGCATTTGAAAGCTGCGAACGACGTGCCCTTTGTTTAGGATCAAAGTTCGCCATTCAGCCCCGCGTGCAAGACCGTGAGCTACCCTCCGTGTTGAAGTAAGATGCCAGGCAAGCACCTGCAAATGAACTTTACATTGTATGAGAAGGTGTGAACATTTTGCCCAGGTATAAGACTCCCTCCGCGAATTTGCCTGTGGCAGGTACCGCGTCGTATATAAAAGAACAAGATCTCACCCTCTTAATCACTGACATGGGCAGCGGTTTTGCAGTAATGACTAGCGCTGCATTCAGTTCAAAGGCTTGTGAAGCGATCAAGAAGGCTATGAAATCTCGAAATAAGCTCCACACCGCAAAGTCAAGCTGACCGCAAAAAAAAAAAAACTGCGTGCTGACATCAACTTGACAAAGTTGTCGCAGAGCATAGAAAAAGGCCAAGCAGGTAGCCTGGAGATGCTTTTCTCAGCAAAAACTCATAAGTCTGGCTGGATCCATCGGGTTATTGCGTCAGCAAAATACACGTTTCAGGGACTGGTTGCATCATTACTAAAGAAGATGCTCAAAATCCTGCACGTACGATAGCCGTCTTGAGTAAAAGGCTCTGACCAGGTTGTTCGTTGCTTGGGAAGTGTACGAGGTCTGTTAAAAAAGTATCCGACTTTATTTTTTTTTTGCGAACACCTGATGGATATGAAACAAGCGCGCTTACAGAAGCCGACCTTGAACCCTCGTGCGCATGCACGAATTTTTTCCCGCCTGCCGATAGCGTCAGTCGCTGGGAAGCAGCGTTTGAGTGAGGCAGTGCGCAGTGCCCTCGTCGGTTTTAGAGCGCAGCTCTTTGGCGTCCGTTCCTGGGTTTCGCGTCGTCGTCGGCGTTGTCGTCGGCCTCGTAACCAGCTCCGCCCCCCTTTCATCCCCCCAGCGCTATCGGCGTCAGCGGCATCAGTCAGTCGCTGCTATCTCTTCCCTCCTCCCTTTATCGTGTTGTCCGCTTGCTGCGCGCGCTTCTGCCCCCATCGTTTGCCGCTGGGTGTACACGCCGCCCCCCTCCCCCCTCTTCCTGCGAGTCTCCGGTTGTCAAAGCGCCGGCTCGAACTTAATTCCTTTCTTCGCTCCTCCTCCAATGCAACCCCTGTGCGGTGGCAATCAGAGAGCCAGATCGGTGGCGGCGGATCTGTATATGTGCACCGCCCGAGCCGAAATTGCCGCTGCCGTTCGCCACTGCGAAAAAATTACGAGGAACTTTAGCGGCTAAAGTGCTGAAAGGCGAAAGCCTGAGTGCTGCATTCTACTAGGTGATTGTTCACTGCACATTTTGTTGGTGCATTAATTAACTGCCAATTAATGACGCTTAAGCTTCGCCTTTAGAAGTGGAACGCGACAGCGTGTTGTAGCGCTGCCACGGAGTCCAAGGAACGCCACCACCCGTTCGGCGCGATGCGTTGCCCTTTGAACGCAACGCTTTTTGAGGAAAGGAAATGGGGCTGTAATTCTCTGTCATCTCGGTGGACACCTGAGCCGCACCGTACAGGAAGGGAGGAAGTGTGAGTGAAAGAAGAAAGAGGGGCCGTAATGAAGAAAATGAAAATTGTATTTGAGGAAAGGAAATTACGCACTAACTGTCTCACATATCGGAGTAGACACTAGTCGAAAATTGTATTTGAGGAAAGGAAGTTGCGCAGTAACTGTCTCACATATTTCGGTGGACACCCGTCAAAATTCGCGCGCGGTGACGTCACGACAATTCGGAACAATCTGAAACGCGGACAATTACGCCTTGCTCGTCGGTAAATTGGTTTCTGAGGAAAGGAAATCTGTCTCTCATATCTCAGTGGACACCTAAACCTCACCGTAACGGGAAGGGAGGAAGATGGGAGTGAACGAAGACACCGTATTCACTAGACGCACCTTTGTTCATTCCAAACCATCGTGCTGGCATGGCGGAAGGCAATAAAGACAAAAAAAAAAGTGCTGGCATGGCGGAGTGGAAGCGTGCTCGACTCGCACTCCGGAGACCGGGGTTCGATTCCCAAGCTCGGCAAATTTCTTACTTTCAATCTATCGAAAAGGTGAAACAGCTTATTTGCTGCGCTCAAATTTCGCATTACGAAGTAACGTAATCGTCGGTAATTTTTTTGTTGCAAGGAAAATGGCGGAGCGACAGGAGCAGCGCTACTACCTCAAATTTTGCCAGAAACTTGGCGATAGCCAAGTGGAAACCATTCGAAATGTTCAGACGGCTTTCGGTGATGATGCTATGAGCAGCACACAGATTAAGCAGTGGTGCAACTGGTTTAAAGACGGCCGCACATCCGCGGAGAGAGAGCCATGCTCCGGTCGGCCATCAACATGCCGAAATGACCAGGTAATTGCCGAAGTGAACGCTGTGGTGATGCGGGACTGTTGTGTGACTATCCGAGAAATTGCGGAAGAGGTGGACATCAGCAATATTTCTGCACATTCCATTATCACCGAAGATTTGGCCACGGAGAGAGTTGCGGCGAAATTCGTGCCGAAGCTGCTGACGGTGGAGAAAAAGCAGCTTCGTGTTGAAGTCTCACAGGAGATGCTGGATTCCACAAACAGTTACCCTGACTTCACCGACGCCGTAATCACTAGTGATGAGTCTTGGGTGTACGGGTACGACCCGGAAACCAAATCCCAGTCGTCACAGAGGACGCATTCCACGTCACCAAGACCAAAGAAGGCCCGCCAAGTGCGCAGCAATGTCAAAGTGATGCTGACTGCTTTTTTGACTCCCTCTGTGTGGCACACCACGAGTACGCATCCCACAGGGTCAAAGAATGACTAAAAAGTACAACAGGGATGTCCTCCATCGCCTACGTGGTGCTTTGCGACGCAAGAGACCGGAATTGAGGTCAACAAGAAATTGGCGCATCCCTCACGGCATTGCTCCTGCACATTCATCGCATTTGATTCAGACTTTTCTGGCGAAAAACCGGACTCCTGTAGTTCAACAGGCTCCTTACTCTCCTGATATGTCCCCCTACGACTTCTGGCTGTTTCCTAAAATCAATAGGCCATTGAAAGGAGCGCGATTTCAGAAAAGAAAGGACATTATGGCTGCAACGACAGCAGAGCTAAATTCCATTCCGAAAAGGGCCTTTTCGGAATACTTCCAGCAATGGCAGCACCGCTGGGAGATGTATGTGGAGTCCCAAAGAGACTACTTTGAAGGTTATTAGGTTTCTAACGCTCCAGTTATGCCAGTTTTTTTTCTTCGGCCAAAGGTCGGATACTTTTCTAACAGACCTCGTATATGGCAAGTGGCCTTCCGCAATATCCGTAGATATCATGGACCTGTTTCCCATCACGGTTTGGGTTTTAACGCGAGAGCGTAAAAGGTCCCGTTACCCACAAAATCCATCGTCGGCGTTGGCTTTGTCAGCGTTGTCAGCGAAAAATAGCGAGAATGGATCTGGGAGGTTTCGTTTCATTTCATTTTAATACCTTAAAGACCCACTGGGGGTATTACCTAAGGGGCGGGTACAAAACAGTCAACTGAACAAGCGTTATGTTGAAAAAAGGTTGGTAACAGCTTCGGCGAATGTGGATGGCCATGAGATGGTAGCGATGTCATTAGAGAGGTCGTTCCGGTCTACAGAAACACGGCAAAAAAAAGAAGCGGCACAGGTAACAGCACGGGCACGTGGGCGAAACACTTGGAAAGGATGACGAATGTGGTGGGATTAGAGATGTGAAGGCCTGAAAAAAACACTGCAATTTTGGAAAAAAACCGGTTTTTTTCGTTTTTTTCAGACGGGCAAAAATGGAAAGAAACATCGAAAATTTCACAATGCAATTTCAAGGCTTTATGAATGCTTGCTTTTAGTTTAGGTTTTTGTTTTTGCTTTGAAAACCATTACATCTTGCATCGTTGAGCGATTGGAGAGCAGTAGTCATCGCCGGTGCCCGGTAGTGCTGTTAAAACAATCGTTCTGCGAGTACGCGGGTTCAAGGCCAGGTCACATATCAGATCGAGGCTTGACTTAAAAATACTCTAGTACTTGAACTCACGGCTGAAGTAGAACAAAATGGCTACAAATTCTACAGCGCGACACACACGGCATAAATAACATAGGCTGCTGGGCACGTAAGCGGTTTTAGCCAAATACAAGCCTAGCTTCTTGCTTTCCAACGTAGCAGAGTACAGGACATCCGCAGGAATTTGGTCCAGGACAGGGGTCGTCAGCGAAGCACGTGGCCCCATCTACCTGGTGGCAAGGCCTTTGCACCAACCAGCCGCTAACTCGTCTGGCTTGCCGACTGCTGCAGATACCACCATCATCCGCCAGTTGCGAACGAAACTGGTCACGTTTCGGAAACGTCCGTACAAGAATTCGCAACAAGCTTTCAGGGGAACGCGTTCGAAAGCTTGTGTATGTGCAGTCGAACCTAGCTGTGGGCACAGCTTCAATCCATGCAGCTGCGCGTAGTGCCGCATCCAGCGACAGTGACTCTGAGTCCGATATGGAGTGACTTATAGATCAGTTTTCATGTTCCCTTTCTCGGTTCAATAGAACAAGAAGTTCGTTCCACAAATATGATATTTATATCTCTATATTCGCCTGAAGTGCAAATCATTATTTATCTTCTCGGTGCGATAGAACAAGAAGTTCGTTTCACAATATGGCATCTATAACTGCATATTCGACTGAACTTCGGAGCATTATTAATGATCGTTGTGCTGTGGCAAATAAATCGGTTTTTGTCACGTTTTACAAAATTTCCAATTTTTCATGAAAAAAACCTTGAAAAGAATGGTTTTTTAAAATTTCATGAAATTTTACATCTCTAGGTGGGATATGCCGGCCGGCGGGGCAATGTAGGGAGCGCAGCGCAGCGGGCTATGAAAAAAATTATGGTATAGGCAGAGGCTAGAAATACGACGACGAAGTGAAAGGGGCGCTGAACTGGAATCCGCTTTTAAAGATGTCACACTGATGTCGTACGAATAGCAGGAATGAATGAATCTGGCTGCTTTGTTTTGAAGTGACTCGAGCTCATTGATAAGATGAACTTGATGAGGGTTCCAAACCGGCTATGCATAATCTAAATTTGACCGGACAAGAGATTTATATGCTAGTAATTTTACCTGTTGTGTGGCGTGGCGAAGATGACGGCGTAAAAATCCGAGCGTTTTATTAGCCGAGGAAATAATGTTAGTAACGTGTGTAGCCTATGAAAAGTTGTTACACAGCGTGACGCCTACGTATTTGTATGATGAAACGGGCTGCAGATGAACGTTAGCGATTACATATGGGAAATCAAGCGGGTTCCGGCGGTGGTAGAAGGACAAGCGTTTACATTTATGAGGGTTCAGTTCCATTAGCCGACGGTCGCACCATTCCTGTATGTGGTTTAGGTCATCTTGAAGGTATGTCGGGTCGGAAGCGTCAGTAACTATGCGATAAACAACGCAGTCGTCAGCGAACATGCGAATATTAGAGTACTCATTGGTCGGTAAGTCATTAATATAAATTAGGAATAGAAGCGGGCCTAGTACAGAACCTTGAGGGACTCCTGATGTTACTGGTAGCGGATTGGAATTTTGATTGTTAACAACTGGAAACTGCAAGCGATTAGTCAGAAATTCTTCTATCCATTTTACTATGTCGGGGGGCAAGTTCAAACGGAAAAGTTTTAGGATTAAGCGTTTATGAGGTACCTTGTGATGGTGGTGCCCAGAGGGCTGCCTAGGAGGCAGGTGGGCTACCTGTCACGTGCTCCTGCGCTATCATAACCTTCCCTACAGGTAGTGAGCAAACTGCCCACCGTGGCAGCGTACTATATATCTTCGGTCACACGAAACTAAGGGCAAAGCGATGATGAACTAGACTTTTGCGACAGGCGGTGCACACTGTAAAAACATTTGCTCAAGTTTACGTAGAAAAGCACACATTTGGGCTAGTTGGTGTGATTTCATGGTGGAAAAAACAGCGCAAACTAAGACAGAAAACACAGAAAAGAGGGGAGACACTACAAGCGCTTGTAGTGTCTCCCCTCTTTTCTGTATTCTCTGTCTTAGTTTGCCGCTGTTTTTTCCACCATGAATTACGTAGAAACCTGGAGGCAATGCGTTGCCGAGCACTTTCCGCAATTCATAAACGGACACTTTAAGAAACACGGCCAGTCCTTAAGAAGGACTCAGTGCTCTTAATCACGGATATTACGCAGAGTTTAGTGCGTACACCAACCGTAAAAAATGGTTTACGTCTTCCTACGTTTAACCTCTTTCGGACCCTTCTTTGTGTACTCGTACGTAAACTGTGTACTCATACGTAAGCCAACCATATAAAAATTGTTTATGTATTCTTACGTTTAACCTCTCTTGGACCCTTTTCTGTGTACTCAAGTGATGCGGCTTGTCGCCAATGGCTTGAACAAAACTTTAAAGTAAGACGACCATACTGGCAAGCCCTCTGAAGTCATACTGACACTGCTGATGCATGGTGCGGCCAGAATGATGGCGTGGAGTGTGAAGTTGAATATAAGCTGTCAACCGCATCCAGATTCTTAATTTGTGTGACTGATCAACGTGTCTTGACTGACGTTCAATCATGTACAGTAGCAGTCCAGGTGCAGAAGAAATGAAGTACTATTACACACAAGCTCTTCCTTTGTGCATGTTGTGCATTGCGCACATACAAAGCATGTGGCTTAGAATGAAAGAAGAGTGTTTGGGTGAGTAAAGGCACATAAGTTTTATTTTCATGACAAATTGCATACAATGTACTTCTGCATATTGCTGTCAGATTCATCTGAAAAGCGTAAGAAAGACGTCACTTAGTAAACACAATCAAACTATTCACTATTGACCAACTGGCTATTGTAGGGTCTTTCAAAAATATTTAATGAGAACCAAACCATTACGTTTCATTGACCAAATTCATTTTTTCTTTACAGGAAAGAAAGTAAAATCCACAGGACCAGGAAAAAACACACAATGCGCTTACCTGGACAACACTGTGTGCATGAATACCCTGAGCTGCCGAAAAGACGGTAGCTCAGGATGGGTGCCAAAAACAATTCAATGCAGATACCTTCTTGCTGTTCATAGTACTCACTGCAAACCTTAGTGAGCAAGGAACAAGTGACAACATCTTAATATGGCCGAAAACTTGCCCACAAGCAATGTGCAAGTGCACTCCCCCAAATCTTATGCTCGCTCACAGCTTCAATTATCTCAGCACGGGCAAGAAAATGTACAGATCTCCGATTTCGAATGAAAATGCAGTCATAAATACCGGTCACTGCCCATTAAGGTATTCCAATAAGTGTGCAGTACGCCTTACAAGGAGCACATCCTCATGCTTTCAGAATGCGCTCTTTGCAGGAATCTAACCAAATGCCGTTGCCATGTGGACCTTATCAAAATGACCCAAAAGGATGAAGTGTCCTCATGTGTCTAGTGCAAAAAAGGGCTAAAACATGCGTCTTTCTGCTTCTTCATCAGCTGTGAAATGTTCTTTTTTCCTGCTGCTTCGCACAGCCTCACAGTCTCTTTTTTTGTCTTCTATATCAGCAAAACATCTCCCTCACAAACATTTCAGCACCCATGAAGAAGCAGAAATACCCACGTCATAGGTATTTTTTCACAAACTACATAAGGAAGGCTCGCCTTTCTGGGCCATTATTTCGAAAAGGTCCATGTGGCAACAAACTTTGGGACATTTTCTGCAAAGAGCACTAAGTTCTGAAGCCTGAGAATTCATTCCTCATGAGATGCCTGTTGATATGACAGGATACCTCAATGATCTGTTACTGGGGCCTGTGAGTGCACTGGCACTAAAATCAAGGATGTGTACCTTTCCTCGCCACGTGCTGCAACAATGTATGTTGTGAGCAAAAGCATTAAGGTATCGAAGGACTGTGCTTCCAGCTTGCTTGCAGAGGGAAGCGCAAGAGTCTGGCCATGCTCAGCTGTAACCTTTGCTGCTTGTTCATTGAGTTCTGCAGTGAGTACTAGGGACAGAAAGAAGGCACCTGCATCAGCTAGTCTTTGACACCCATCCTGCGTGACCTTCTTCTCGTGCAACATAGTAGGCAACTCCATAAGGTCCTTCATGCACATGGTGTCATTCGAGTCAGTGTGTTGCATCAGCTATTTCTTCCTGGTCGTGTGGTTCGTGCTATTTTCTAGAAATTCTTTAAGAAATTACTACCTCATCCTCCACTTCCTGAAGACAAAGTGCTAGACAGGGCTGTTCCACACGTTGTGCAGCAACCTGGCTATTTTCTCATACGTCAGAGGCACTCAGCTATCAAGCAATGCTTACTGTATTCAGCAGTGGAGTGTACATGTGAGATATCATTATTTTCAAGTTCTCGCAGTGGCATCTCATGCAAGAATATCGAAATTCTCCTCAATTTGTGCTGATATTTTCAAGGATACGCACTCTTATTAGGTGAAAAACAAAAGCTGGTCACATACGAAACAGCAGAAGCAGAGCACCAAGGTACTCACCAATTGCTTGAAGAGCTGTCTGCCAGTTCTCGTGCCATCCCAAATATGGGTACTTTTGAGTGCACTCCTGTCAATGTCTTCATCACGTCAAGCCACTCCAGCATTTCGGTCGAAAGATTTCCCTCTAAAAAAAAGGAGTTTGTTTTCTTAGACTGGTCATATTTAATTTTACTTTGCACTAGGTACATGGCATTTTACTGCCCTAGACTAAACAATACCAATGATGAATCACCTTTCGAATTTTGTCATATATGATCACAAATTTGGTGTATGTGATACACTCTTATAAATTCTGATCAAAATAAAGCTGACATATTTAAGTATCATTTCTAGAAATGTGGTATCGAGGAAGGAGGCTAAACAGATAACCTCCATGAATGTTTTTTAGATGGATGCAACAGTCGGCACTCTAGCATACAAAATGTAAAGGGTCATCCACTCTTACTGCGAACACATGGCTGCTCTTTTCAGACAGCCACTGCAAGTGACACAGCTGCTCATCGCAGCAGTGTGGCGCTGGAGAAGGAGCTGAATGTGGTGTTTCGCCTCATCTGCCAATTCGTTTCGATGGCCTTCCAATGAGCCTTTCAAAGAGCACAGCCATGCGCTCGCGTGTTCGCATAAGAGTGAACGACCCTGTACAATATGGCAGGTTTCATCTTCTAACATGTAACTTCATGCTCCAATCATGATCTAATTATGCAAAAAAATTTTCAACCTTCCATTCTGCATAAAGGAAAAATTTCTATGGGCTCTGTTCACCAGCCTCTGCAAGTACACGCAAACTGTGCATGTTTTACATTCAGTTTTGATAGCTTTGCTCTCTATATGACGTCTTGTAGTATAAAACAAAAAAAATGAAAATTTTCAGGTGGTCGAAATTTCTGGAGCCCTTCACTACGGCGTCTCTCATAGCCTCAGTCGCTTTGGCACGTTAAACCCCAACAAATCAAATCAAACAAAACAAATCAAATTAATTTTTCATATTGCCTAAGCTACTGAGGAGGTACAGAATATAAATGCAAAATGCCTTTTGTCCCTGCATAAAATTGTTAATACAGATACAGATGTGCTTAACTGAACTATTGTGCACAACTGGGCTATTTGGTATTAATTCGCTGAAGCCAGAAAATGTGTGTAAAATATGGGAAGTCCTAGTTCTCTCTCGTTCTTGTGTTCATTTTTTGCTACTCGTTTCAACAAACCAAGGCTGCAAAAGCATTAAAAGAGGGACATGCAAAATAGTATAAGTGCAGCAATTCATACGCCTTTATAATGTGGCCATATATCATTATGACATGTTATAGCCAGAGTATTCACCATGCCGGAGCACTTAAAAAAGGTGAAAGAAGTACTAAACGAAGGTTTGCTAATCCCTAAGCACGTCGCAGAAAAAATGAGGCTGGGTGTGATGTCTCACCTCTGTATAAATCCAAGTCATGACATTTGCTTCCCCCATGTTGAACGCTCAGCACATAATAAGGCGAAAGAAGGTTTACAATTTCCAAGAAAAGGTCATGGATCCATAAATAGTGCTTCCTGCTCATAAGACAGAGTGGCACTCATTGGACATTCTACCTGCAACGCAAAATGCAGTGTTTGAGTGGACGAAACTAGAAAAAAAAGCATAAAATATCTATGGCCAAATGTCTGAACTGAAAGAAATTGAGGGTATTGTATAGTGAATATGTTAATATATCGCATGCAATATATGCATGACATTAAACTCAGCTACCATTGGCTTCGCTACTATCTTGCACATTATTATCACAAAAATACTGATATAGTACTGTCAGCATTAGTAGTAGCAGTGAAGATTTCATGGAAATAAAGGAAGGGACATAGTGTTGGCTGTCATTTTCACAGCAGGCACCTGACCAATAGCCAGTGCAAAGGAAACGGGAGAAATGGCCGAAGAGAGGACCAGGAGGAAGGAAGATAGCATAGGAGGACATAGGATACAATAGGAAGGCAAGGCTTGCATAAAGCAAAATTAAGACATTAGTAAAGATGTACAAGACCAACCACATCACTGTACAGAGTGGAAGACTTTCATTTACCATATTTAACTCACAATGTGCTTTCATATATCCTTGTAGTAAAATTGGTGATTATTAATACCATAACTCAAGGAGTGAAACCAATACAGGGGTGAAGGGCAGTGAATTAGCCATGGGCGTGATGCTTTTGCCTTCCTAGCAGGAGACAGATTGACGATTCAGTTGAATATCAGGTCTCAGATACTAATAGTTCAATATTAGCAGCTGCGCATTGTTTCACGCACCCTTCTAAAGCATATGTGCAGTATTTTTCACAAGACAGTGCATGCTTCAGTTGGGGTACCTGCTGGGAGAGTAGTGTACAGTCAGGCTGGAATGAAATATGAGCCACGCGGATGAAGAAAAATTATTTTGCCTGTGCGCTTTCAACTGCAGTATACAGCTAGCCTAATTCATGTTTCAGGGTAAAGAATCTACCGAAGTACTAATTTACAAGCCTTTTCTAAATGAATATCTCGCTGTAAAGTAGAAAAGTATGACATATGTGTGTTTGCATTTCATTCCGCCTTGACTGTACATGCAGAACATGTCTGTAATAAGTATTATTATCAGTGATGGCTGTTACTTCCAACACTAAGCAAATAAGTGAAACCTCCAAGCCCTCCTTGAAGGAAAGAGTCTATGCAGACAAGATGCTAAACACGCTTTGAAGTATGCAGATTCGATATTCAGCACGGCAAATACTGCTACATTAATAGGGAGCACTTCAGGTCAATACACGGTGCCTTTGAAACTTCTTGCCTAAAATTTGCTAGCGAAAATGCAGAACACATGCAAAAGTGCAATCTGTAGGCACAACAAGTCATGCTGTGCAAGCAAGAAGAAAAAAAAATGAAGGCAATGCTGTGATACACTTTCAGTCATTCAGGAGTAAAAATGATAATGCATGCTGGCAGATGTTGCTACTTTAACAATAAAAAATAGCGGCTTCTGCTCACTTACAACAAACGCTTTCTTTGAACAAACAATGAAATAAGCAATGCCAGTCATGCAGTCTCTCGTCATTCCTTTTACGAAGACAGCCTTTATTGCTGGAATGCAAGCCTCCCCGCCAGTGCAGCGACACAAATACACGGAGGTTCGAATGCCAACGATATAAGAGTTAATTTACCACGTCGTCATTATAACGTAAACGATTCACACGCGCTCTGCACCAGGCCGCCAGTCAACGCCAACTCTTGGATCATGGTACATGATAGTTTGCACCGAGTGTGCGACGCTACCAAAAAACACGAGCAAGCAGTGTATCCAAGTGAGCGCAAAGCAGATGTAGCCAAGCACATGCAGCAGCCGATGAGCAACCTAGATTATGAAAACGGGCGCACTAAGGCGCGCGTGAAACGGAAAGGAGCGCGAAAGGCGCGAACGCCAAAGGTCCCTCCTGAAAACGATACCCCACGGCGATAATCGAGGCGACGATGGCTGAAGCAGGCAGAAGCTCGAGCTGGCACGCTAAGCACAGCACGGACAAAATCCGACGACGCAGAAGAGTGCGCTGAGAACATGTCGAGAAGAAAGAAGGACCGCGGCAGAGGCATGGGGAGGGAGGCGAGCGCTTCGAGAGACGTACCGCCATGGCCGACGTTGAATCGGGCAGCCGCACACCCGGCAGGAAGAAGGGCCACTCGGGCCACTACAGGAGCTGCGGTGAAACGTTGTCGGCGTAAGACGCGCGCAAAAGCAGTTGAGGGTTACTCTGGTTGCGGGTGGAACGACCAAAGTGGCGTAATGGCTGGTGTACGCCGGCGTGCACCACAACGCCCGAAAACAATCACCGTCCACCGCCAGCCAAACATATACAGTGCTTGGCTTAGCTTGGCTTGTTCAACGAACGCGACAGTCGACAATAGAGGAAGTCGCATGGTACGGTCAACCTTGGAATGCAGGGGAAGGTAGGAAAAAAAAAACAGACTGCGGACATTCACGCCGAGGTTGAGGGGGATGCCCTCTCCCGAACGGCACGGTCGGCGTGCTCTCTGGTTGGAAAGGTTCCTTTTCACAATGGGCGCATTCCTCCCTTCTCAACAGCCTCTACCCCTGCGAAAAAAACTTTACCCAAGGAGAAGCAGAAAGGAACTGGACGCACACCCTCCAAGTAGTTACCTGCTACTCACTTCGAGACGCCTCAAAGAGCAGTTGTAGTGAGCAATTCTCTGCGACTGCTTTCTTGTTTTTCAATGCGTTAATTAAATCAGTTTGTTAAAGTTTAGTCGTATTTATAATTGACCTAAAGCGAACCAAACATCTTTGCTTTACGAACAAAACGGGTCGTTTTTCGAAGATTGCTGGAAGCGGCTGCAAAATAAAGTTGTTTCTCTCCGGAAGCTGCTGCACTCTGCTCGGTGATCTACGCGACGCATTAGGGCATTACGTAGTCAGCACTAAATGAACGCGAGATTCTTGTGGGCTAGCGACGACGCTTTTGCATACCTGGGGCCTGGAATGTCGTTTACGCAGGAACACCGCGCTGTGCACGCTTGAGACAGCACCTGTCTTCGCAGCGAAAGGTGAAATACGACTCCGGCACGACAAATCGTTTGATGCAGAGCAGTGAAATTACACTTACCTTTCACACCTCGGTCTTCCGTGCGTCAAAGCGTACTTGCGCTACTGCGTCTACAAGAACGCAAATTGTAGTTGAAAAGCGAAGCAAAGTGGAGCCGCCACCACAGCAGCGCACTCAGTGGCGTAGGGGTATAAAGGTGACCCCAAGGCACCGACCGAGTTCAAAGCGAGTATCTCTAAAATTTCGGGGGAGGAGAGGGGAGTGGGATGAAGGGTGTATGAGCACCAGCACAACTTGCTTGGCTGCGCACATCCCCCTGGCCTCCCCCCTTTCGTTCCCAGAGATCGCAAGTGTAGCAGACATGCAATTTTTTTTCTGCACCAATTTTGCAAAGAAAGGGTGCTGCGTAAGCCCATTTTCACATCTGCTGTCAGACCGTAACGCTTGGCACCCCCTGGAAATGCGGCACCGTGCAAAAAAGGCGGTCAGTTAACAAAAATGCTTCAAGTTATAACTGTCGATTTCAGAGGCAATATTGCATTTGCAAAATAGAATTGAAATTTAATAGAATGTGTTGTAACCCAAACACCACTTCTCAAAAGTCTTAGTAGATGCTACGGCCTGGAGTATTTCGGCTCTGTGGGCAGCCCTGAACCGAAGCGAATATTAAAAAAGCGCGCCAGTGACTTCTCTCCGCTCATTTGCAGCGTTTGACAAATGCTCTAAAAAAAGAATTTAACAGCAATGTCATTAACGTTTGACCAAAACAAAAACGTAACGCTGCTGTGATGGTTCCCGTATTAGCTGGGACGGCTCAGGGGCCGACCGAAACAGTGAGACAGATATTGCCCCCTTTCCAATAACAAATTATTATTGATCATGCAGGCATGAAAGTAAGCAGCGGCGTCAAATCATGACAACCTTTGCTCTGTTTCTGTTGTCGTTAATTAAGTTATTAATGCGTTTGGCGGTAACACAATGCCGAAGGAGTCAACCGCTGTGTGGTGTTAAGCTTTGCTGCCTAACAGAATGTTCAAGTTTTCTTCCCTGCAACGCCTACGGGCGAATAATGACGATTCCTCCGTTATTGAAGTGAAGTACGGTCTCCTCCTCAGTGTTTTCTAAAATTGCAAATCGTCCTTTTTTCCACGTAGTAAGTCTCCGTAAAGTCACGGACTTTTTTTTACAGTGCAGTCGGTCCTGTTTTACTGTAGTGCCTCTGCAATGGCAACTGTACGGCTTATTCTGGTGTTTCTGTACTTTTAGGACAATGAACGGCCCGAAAAAAAAGGTAACCGGCATTCATTTTTCCCTCTCTCACAGTACGATTGATCACACTGTGTATGCATACACACACCATGCGCACTACCCCGCACGAATAACGTTTGCCATTCGAGGTCTTCATGATTAGATAAGCTGCTAAAAACATGTGAAGGAGATAACATGATAACAGAAAACATGAACTGGAGCTGAAAATGTAGAACCTAGACTTGGAAAATCCTGACATTCAAACAACAGCGGTGGTCGGTTCTCTGGGCCCCGAGACCGCGGGACAGCCTTCGACTTGCCGACGCTCGGATCCGCCAAATCACGCCCCATATACGCGGGAGCCACGGCCTTCGCACTGCAGCCTACCTCCACGTGGATTTCACTCTTTGCTGTCGTACTAGTTCATCGTTCTAATTTACTCTTGGCCAGATGGCGACGGACTACAACGTTGACTGGCGTGGCAATTCGGGCTTGCTGGTTTCTCACGACGGAAATATATGGAATACTAAATTGGCACGAGGATACAAGTACGTGTCCACAAATGCCACAAGTGCCTGCAACGTACCTGTCGTAAGCGTTCCTCCACCACGTTTTAAGCATGAAATGCTCTTAGCTCCCGTTGTCGGCAGTGTGGTGACGTCACGCCGAGACCGAGAACCAACATCCGGGCACTGAATTCCACACATCCGGGAGCTGGAACGAGAGCATCCGGGCACCGTACGAGATTTAACGAGACTCTCTAAGCCCTCCTACAGGACCGGCATACAAGCGCCGGTAGCTTTGCGCCGAACGGGCGGTGGCGTTTCTCTCTTCCTGTAAGGCGCAGTTCGGGTGTCCACCGAGATGACAGAGAATTACTGCGCCATTTCCTTTCCTCAAAAAGCGTTGCGTTCAAAGGGCAAGGCATCGCGCCGAACGGGTGGTGGCGTTCCTCCCTTCCTGCACGGTGAGGTTCGGGTGTCCACCGAGATGACAGAGAATTACTGAGTAATTTCCTTTCCTCAAAAAGCTTCGCGTTCAAAGGGCAAGGCATCGAGCCGAACGGGTGGTGGCGTTCCGTGGACTGCCTGGAAGGGCTACAACACGCTGCCGCGTTCCACTCCTAAAGGCGAAGCGTAAGCGTCATTAATTAGCAGCTAATTAGTATTTAGTCATTAGTCAGTAATGAATTTTTTTTTTCTTTTTTTCTTTCTTTGCTGCCATTACTTGTGTCTACCCAATGTGAATATTGTGTCAATATTGTATAATGTTCTTTCGTTTTCTCTTGTACCTGCTCATTATTGTATACTTGTTATCCCGCTTTGCAACTACCTTTTGTATTAAAAACCTTGCTGTCAAGCTGCTGCCAAGCGAAAGGGGGCTGCGGCTTAGTCAAGCTGTCTCCCAGCTTTTTCTGCGCCTCCGCTGTCTGTATCTTTACAAGGCAGAAATAAAGAATTTGAATTTGAATCACTAATAATAATTTGTCATTACTTCGTCATCAATTGTGTGTGACGTAATCCAGTGGTGACGTCACCAGTGTCACAGGCAAAGTGGTGCGGAAAACGCCTTCGCCTCTAAGCACTTTAGACAGTTTCGAACGCGCTGCGTATACATTCTTGTCAGGCCTGCGTCTCGTCGTGTCCGCGTACGCTTCGTGTTATGCCCGTAAATATTTCATGCTTACTCTACTCTCGGTTACGGGAGGGGCAGAGATTTTTCTACAGCCACGTCTGGGTGCTTCTCCTTCCATGGCGAAAGCGAGCGCCTATTCTCTGACAAGCGCATTTATAGGCCAATAGCGCGCGGCTGCATCGAAAGGTCAAACGGCGGCGAGGGGTAGCGCACGCAGCGGTAGCGGCGGCGCACATGCGCAGTAGCGCGCGGCTGCGGCGAAAGGTCGGGCGACGGAGTCGGCGGCGACGGCTGCGGCCAACTGCGCTGCGTGTGACGTCACTCGGTTTCGCGCATGCGCAGAACTGGCAAATCTGTGCCGGGCTCACGCGAAGCTCGCCTCCGACCCTCGTAGTGAAGCTTTTCGCTTGGAAAACTGTTCGGGAAGCTTCGGTTACGGGAGTTTCCATGGGTCGCACTCCTGTCCGGTACCCACAGGCGAGGGTGACACGCGCGCGCTCGTACGGCGGTGTTTTAAAGATACATCACCTTTTACATGACGTTTCATACTTCAACAACCTGTTCTGTAGGTTGCACTTGGCTTTCGTCCACCAGACGACGACATCATAGGTGCACCATAAAGTGGTTTATGGTTTATGAGGTTTAACGCCCCAAAGCAACTAAGGCTATGAGAGACGCCGTAGTGAAGGGCCCCGGAAATTTCGACCAACTGGGGTTCTTTAACGTGCACTGACATCGCACAGTACACGGACCTCTAGAACTTTGCCTCGATATTAATTCAACCGCCGCGGCCGGGATCGAACCCGCGTCTTTCGGGTCAGCAGCCGAGCTCCATAACCGCTGAGCCACCGCGGCGGCTGCACCATAAAGTAACGTACAAACAGTTCTGTATGTTACTCTAAGGATGCACTATGAAATCATAAAACTGCGTTGAAAACTGTTTCGACATGTAATCCTATGAGACGCTGACCCAGTCCGGACGCAAAACCCGCCACTGGTGAAGCTGAACGCAGCGTTGACAGTGGACGCACCTGGCCGGCGCTACTCAGGCCCGTAGTTTGTGTGTGGCGCTTGTGGAGGACAAGAAATCAGTTCGCTGTAGCGCTTTCGAGAGTCGCCTTCGTGAAAATCTAGACAACAATATGGCTATCATTAATGGTTGGGTGTATAAACCTCTAAGTAAACTGAGGAATCAAACCTTAATACTCTGGAAGTAACTATTGATGTCAGGTAACTAACACGCCTTAGCTGCTTGTCGACAGCCCCCCAGGACACTATTCCAAATATCATATCGTTTAGTTCAAGAGACCTATTTTTAAATATCATTGCTACTGCAGCCAGCATAAAACTCAAGGATGGCACCCGGTACCCGGGCTCGAACCCGACCGCGGCGGCCGCGTTTCAATAGAGGCGAAACGCAAGAGGCGCCCGTGTGCTCTGCGATGTCAGTGCACGTTAAAGATCCCCAGGTGGTCGAAATTATTCCGTAGAGCTCCACTACGGCACCTCTTTCTCGCTTCCTTTTTTCACTCCTCTACCTTCCTCCCTTCCCTTACGGCGCGGTTCAGTTGTTCGCCTATATATGTGAGACAGATACTGCGCCATTTCCTTTCCTAAAAAAACAATTTAAACCAACTCCGACCCGGGACGAGAAGTGACAGCAGATGGCGCCATTTGCTAAGAAGAAGACGAAGGCGCTGGAGGCTCTCGTGCGCTTTTGTGTTCCAATCTCACAAGCTGTTTGCAGCACTACGAAAGGTACAGCTCTCTCGTCGAATCAGGATGGCGCGCACTACATTAGTATGTTCCTACGCGCCTGTGGTTCGATCCACCTGATGTCCAGGTGGCTTCTTTCTACCTATAGCAGGTGGCGCTTGTCGTCTTTTTATTCTTTGTTTGGTTTGTTTTTGGACAGGCGGACGCCCGTTCCAAAGGGACTAGCCCCACTTTTTTTTTGTCGCAACCTGTTCTCATCAGTTCCTCTGTTGTAGCGTCGCAGTAAATTTCAGTAATTGTGTCATGTGCATATAAATTTATTTACTCCAGCGTGCCGAGGCAGCCGAGTGTCGATGGTGGCGAAATGCAAAACAAGCCCATGTGCTGCGCGAGAGGCAACGCGCGTTAAACGGCCCGCGTTCAACAACACTCGGCCCGCGTTCAACGTCTCCGTTGTCCACTTGTAAAGCGTTCGCTCGCTCACCTGCGTGAGTTTTGCCGTCCTCTTGATGAGCGCATTTGTACTCCAACTGCCCCCGCACTCGACGCGAAGCGCCTCAAGAACATTAAAGCCACCTGCTTCGCCTGCTTGGGGAAACAGCGCACTGTCGGTGTAGAGCACACAGGAGACACAACAGACTCGACCGACGCCATGTTGGAAAGTGGCGACGCATGACTACCTCGCAGCAGGCCTCCGCAGAGCTGTGTCCGTACGGGCTTTGTCTGGTAATTTCACCAGTGATTGAAACACTCCCTACCATTTAAATATACCTGTCCAAATCATGTTTTTAGTTGCAATGCTTATTGTTTTGATTAATAGTCATACACTCCTCAAATATTCGAGGGACTATTTTCTGCGTTTCTGCAGCCCTGATTGGACGAGAGAGCTCTACCTTCCGTAGTGCTGCAAACATCCTGTGAGACGAATATAGGCTTCGTTCCCTCGGCTGATTCTCAATTGCTGTGGCCTCGGAACACCCCCTCATGGTTGATCATGCAGTGTGCTACCAGGGGAATCGCCGCGTCCGCATCTGAAGATCTGGGCCAAAAGCAAGGACTCATGTTGCGAGAACGGCCTGGCAAGGTGCATGGGAGCGTGAGAACCACCGCTTCGTCCAAGCACAGGTTAGACCCCTGTAGTAGAAATATACCTGCTTCATTTGGTATTAAGCGGCACCGACGGAATGTTTGCCGGCGAGTTGAAACGGCGTTACTAGCATGGACGGTGCAAGTAACCACTGTCCTTGGCGTTGGCGACTAGAACGCTTCCTACGTGGCCTTCCCGGTGAACGCTCCTGCTCCGCGGGCGAGCTCAAAGAATGCTGGCTTATTAACAATATAGCCGCGTGGAACAAAGCCTTGCGGACGACGAGGCTCACTTTGACAGAGTTGGAACCGGGCAAGCTCTGCCTGCGCTCTTACGACGACCGAGATGACAAGCTGGTGAGGTACCAGGGTTCCGGCAATGAAAACGATGGCGCCTTCCTCATCGCCTTTCTTCGCAGACGACACCCCTGCGTCCGCGAAGTCCGTGTGTACGACCGAACTCACAGTGACTGGCTCTCGTTCATCTCGTCTGTCACTGTTGGACCGGCGAACAGCTTGCAAGAATTCGTGCTTCATGCCAGCCGTAGACTGCTGCCTGAGAGCAGATTTCTCCAAGCCTTCGGCCCTCTGAAATGCCTGCGTGAGCTTAACCTCACCAACGTCCACATCAGCGATGCCCTAGCACCCATGGTAGCCGATGTGCTAGGAGAAACAGGCAGACACCCACAGTGACTGGCTCTCGTTCATCTCGTCTGTCCCTGTTGGACCGGCGAACAGCTTGCAAGAATTCGTGCTTCATGCCAGCCGTAGACTGCTGCCTGAGAGCAGATTTCTCCAAGCCTTCGGCCCTCTGAAATGCCTGCGTGAGCTTGACCTCACCAACGTCCACATCAGCGATGTCCTAGCACCCATGGTAGCCGATGTGCTAGGAGAAACGGGCAGACACCCACAGTGACTGGCTCTCGTTCATCTCGTCTGTCACTGTTGGACCGGCGAACAGCTTGCAAGAATTCGTGCTTCATGCCAGCCGTAGACTGCTGCCTGAGAGCAGATTTCTCCAAGCCTTCGGCCCTCTGAAATGCCTGCGTGAGCTTGACCTCACCAACGTCCACATCAGCGATGCCCTAGCACCCATGGTAGCCAATGTGCTAGGAGAAACGGGCAGACACCCACAGTGACTGGCTCTCGTTCATCTCGTCTGTCACTGTTGGACCGGCGAACAGCTTGCAAGAATTCGTGCTTCATGCCAGCCGTAGACTGCTGCCTGAGAGCAGATTTCTCCAAGCCTTTGGCCCTCTGAAATGCCTGCGTGAGCTTGACCTCACCAACTTCCACATCAGCGACGCCCTAGCACCCATGGTAGCCGATGTGCTAGGAGAAACTGGCAGACACTCCTCACCCTCAAGCTTCTACAGGACGCTTGTTCAGCCCTGTAAATATAGACGCTGGCGGAAATAAACGGTCTGTGGCTTCCGGTCTTGAGAGAGTTCATTGCTGCGGCTTTGTCCGCTAGCATGGGTCAAGGCTAGGCCTTGCAGCCGGCCCAACTGTGCAACCGTGCCATCTCGGCAATCTCTGCATGGTGTCAGAAGTGGGATTGGATGTGGAAGAGATTCCCACATGATGTCAGAAGTGCTTGGATTCAGATGTTTTGCCCTGTCGCGGTGGCTCAGTGGTTACGGAGCTCGGCTGCTGACCCGAAAGACGCGGGTTCGATCCCGGCCTCGGCGGCTTAATTTCGATGAAGGCTATATTCTAAGAGGCCCGTGTGCTGTGCGATGTCAGTGCACGTTAATGAACCCCAGCTGGTCGAAATTTCCGGAGCCCTTCACTACGGCGTCTCTCATAGCCTCAGTCGCTTTGGGACGTTAAACCCCAATGAAGCAAACCATTTTTAAGGCGGAAGCCTTTAATGTCTCATCGTTGTAAGCAGCAGTTGTCGACAGAAAATGTCACGCTTTTCAATTGGTGGAAACGGTCGTGACGTCACAGTGCGCGAATTTCAAACGGGGCCAATTGCACTTTGGCTATACGTGCCACGCCTTAAACCTTAAATCTAGTAACCATACAACCAATTGAAGGGATCGTATAGTGATGCTCCAAGTAAGTGGGACTGAGCTTAGTTAGATGCTTAATTACCCAATTAGCCTAATTAGCTTTACTAGTCAGGCCATATAAATAAATAAAAGCAGATTAAGAAATTGGTCGAGCTCAGGAATCGAACCCCGGTCTTCGGCGTGACAGACGAGGACGCTATCCACTCCGCCATGCCAGCTCGATGGTTTGGAATGAACAAAGGCGCGTCTAGTGAATACGGTGTCTTCACATACTGCCATCCTCCTCCCTTCCCTTCCGGCGAGGTTTAGGTGTCCACCGAGATATGAGAGACAGATACATTTCCTTTCCTCAAAAACCAATTTACCGACGAGTGAGGCACAACCGAATGGGCGATGGCGTTCTATGGACTCCTTGGCAGCGTTACAAGACGCTGTCGCGTTCCACTCTTAGGGGCGAAGCATAACATCTTAACCACACATCACTGACCACACTTTTGGTCAAAAAAGCGCCCCCCTGAATTTTGACGGGTGTCCACCGAGATATGTGAGACAGTTACTGCGTAATTTCCTTTCCTCAAATAAAATTTTCATTTTCTTCATTACGGCTCCTCTTTATCTATCTTCTTTCACTCCCACCTCCCTTTCTCTACGGTGCGGTTCAGGTGTCCACCGAGATGACAGAGAATTACTGCGCCATTTCCTTTCCTCAAAAAGCGTTGCGTTCAAAGGGCAAGGCATCGCGCCGAACGGGTGGTGGCGTTCCGTGGACTCCCTGGCAGCGCTAGAACGCGCTGTCGCGTTCCACTCCTAAAGGCGAAGCTTAAGCGTCATTAATTAGCAGTTAATTAACATTTAGGCATTAATCAGTAATTAACAATTAATTAGTGATTTGCCATCACTTAGTAATTAGTACTCAAATATATGTGACGCCACCAGTGCCACAGAAATAGCGAAGGTGGTGCGGAAAACGCTTCCGCCTCTACCCACTTCAGACAGTCAAAGTGCCCCCTGAATTTTTTAAATAGTCAAGCTACCTGAAGACCATATGCAGCGCCATGGACGCCGAGGCTTCTGCAGTTGCTCCGTCGCCTTCGACTGAGACGCAACCTCGTTTCGCTGGTTTGTCTGGCCTAGCGCCGCCACCAGCGTTCAACTTCGATGACCCGGCCTCCTGGTAATCGTGGGTAGAGCAATTTCATGGTTTTGCTGTCACCATGGGTGCATCTTCAGCAACGGATGAAGTAAGAATTCGTACACATCTCTATTGTATGGGTGTTCAAGCGCGCCGTATCCTCTCTTCACTTGGGCTCACCGAGATGGAACGCGCGTCGTAAGCCGAAGTTAAAAATGCTTCACGACCCACTTCATTCATCCACTGAACGAAGTTCACGAAAGTTTTCGCTTCCAAAAGCGTGTGCAACAATCATCCGAGAGCGTGAAGGCGTTCTTTCCGCCGTGCGTTCGATGCTGAGGAAATGTAACTACGGCTCTTCCAACGTCGAAGACAGGCTGTTTCTTGACCGCTTCGTTGATGGCATGTTCGATACCAAGCTTTCTGAACAGCCTTGTCGAACGCCGGATTTGACTCTCGAGAAGGCGCTTTTACATTCCGGCTTGTATGAGGACGCGCAGAAGGAATGCAAGGAACAAGCGCACAACGGTACTTTGCCTGTGCATGTGAACGCCACCGCGCGTCGCAAATCCATTCCGAGAGACGCTCGTCGAAACGCTTCGGAGAAACCCTGCAGCTTCTGCGGACGCGAAGCTCATGCACGTGATGGCTGCCCTGCGCGGAACGCTGTATGCAGGTTCTGCATAAAGAAAGGTCATTTTGAGAGCGTTTGTGTCACCAAGGAACGCTTATCTGCAAGACACTCATACTCCGTTGTTTCTGTGCATCCTATCAAGAAGGAGAAGAGGACCAAGTTCGTGTGTGTCAAGGTCAACGGACTTCCTCTTGAATTTAAAATGGACTCTGGTGCAAAAGTGACTTGTTCCCGACACCTTTCCAGGCATTCCGTCGCGGCTGGACTCGCCGGAGAGTCGCCTCACCGGGCCAGACAACCGGCAGCTGAGGGCTTGTGGTCAATTTTCAGCTATTCTCGAATGGAAGGGTCGCACTTCGCAGCAGAGAACCTACGTTCTGCCATCGCAGTCGCCGCCACTTCTGGGTTACCCAGCCATCAAAGCTGTTGGAGTAGTTCATTTCGTTGATGCGCTGGCACGTTCGGAAGTAGTCAGGCTCCTACTTCTCATTCTCCTCGTCAGTTGCCGACGCAGGAAATTTTTGAAGGCTTAGGGACTTTGGTGTGGAGTACACTATACGGCTAAAACCGAATGCTGTACCTTTTGCTCTGAGTGTTCCACTTAATATTCCCCCGCCCCTCCATAACGTGGTTATGATGAGCTTGACTCGATTGAAAAACGGAGTTATTAGGCGTATTGATCGACAAGCCTACGACATGGTGTGCTGGCTTGGTGGTGGTTTTAAAGTTTCAGCTGGCTACCGCCTCTGTGTGGGTCTGACGAAACTTAACAAGGAGGTTCTCAGGGAAAGACACCTTTTAAGGCGAAAGCCTTTACTGCCTCATGCTGTCGTTAGCAGACGCGTCGGCAGCCGTGTCGACAGACGCGTCGGCAGATTCGTCCGCCTTTCGGCGTCATTGCTTAAAAGGCTCAAGGTTCCAGCATGATTAAAGGCGCATCTAGTGAGCTTCATAAATAAAAGGAGTAAAGTCAAGAAAAGGGAAATAAAAATAAAAATAAGAAAATAAAGAAAAATAAAACAAAATAAAAATAAGACGTGAAAATAAAAATAAAACAATAAAATTAAGAAAGGGTGCAAAAAATAAAGAAAAGGTGCAAAAAATAAACAAAATATGAGAAATAAAAAGTAAATAAAAACAAACAGTGCGCCAGGAAACGCTTTCGCCTTGCAGCACTTTAGAAAGCCAAAGTGCCCCCTGAATTTTTACCTGCGGTTGAATGGGTCCTAGGACAACTAGGTGATGCCAAAGTTTTCTCAAAGCTGGACGCCACTGCTGGATTTAATCAGATCCGTCTTTAGGAAGATTAGGGAGTTTTAGAATAGGGGGCCCCAAGCTTTTGGGACCCGAAGAGGTTTGGGGCGTCGAAGTGCGCATGCGCAGAACGCAAGCCCCGCCCTGCGTTTTGGGTTAACTTAGCGGCGAACGCTATTTCGCCAAAATAGCGTGCGCCCCAACGCTGCTCTACGATCAGGCAACATGGCGGAGCCCTTCGAAGCGGGGCCTCTCACTACACCACCCATTCGTTCTTGTGGCTGCGCTGTGGCATACGTCCACGGCAAACTAAATGCGCACGAAGCTATCGCTTTGTCTGAACTTGCCTCAACCACAAACTTTTAGCGATAAAACTCCCCAGATTTTCAGATTGCTTCTGAGTTTACAGTGCTGCTAGGCTTAGCGAGTATGCGTCGTTTGACGTCAAAGAGCGCGCGAGGTTCAAACAGGCGTGCGCCCCAACGCCTCTCTACGTACAGGCAACTTGGAGGTGCCCGTCGAAGCGGGGCCTTCCGCTTCACCACCGATTCGTTGTCGCCGCTACTCCGTGTATTAAGTTCATGGCAAACGAAAGGCGCATGAAGCTATCACTTTGTCTGATGATGCCCTCAGCACAAAATATTAGCAATGAAATGTACCATGTTTTCAGACTGCTTCTGTTTTACAAAGCTGCTAGGCTGAGCGAGTACGCATTGTTTGGTCGCCGTAGAGATGACTTGGTGGGACGTTCGAATGGCGTGTCCCGCCTCAGTAAAAACACTGAAAAATCCGGTATGAATTTTAAACCGAAACCGCATACCGGGTTTTCCGCATACAGGATTTGCGATACCGGATTACCGGAGTATCTTGTATAAAACAGGACAGTCCTGTAT
This sequence comes from Amblyomma mixtum, assembly GCF_055824585.1. Classification (NCBI taxonomy): domain Eukaryota; kingdom Metazoa; phylum Arthropoda; class Arachnida; order Ixodida; family Ixodidae; genus Amblyomma; species Amblyomma mixtum. Next base: position 130,359,250 of record NC_143019.1, read on the forward strand.
TATACAGGATCCTCCGGTATCGCAAATCCTGTACAATAACCCGGTATGCGGCTCCGGTTTAAAATTCATACCGGATTACAGGACAGTCCTGTATTGTACAGGCTAGCCCCGTATTATACAGGAGGGCCCTGTATTACAGGACAAAGGCAAGAATAAAATGCTTCAAATATATCCCACTTGGACTAAATCTGCACAAAAACTGAGGCAATTCTCCAAAAAGTGCCATAAGTGTACATGCCAAATGCTCCAATATACAGAGCCGCAGAAACTGGTAATCTGCGATTATCAGCGACTCGCATTGCAGTCGATGTGCAATTGTGTTATTTGCTCCCAGCTTTCACCAAGTATTGGTAGCTTGGTGAGTATTATAATGCATCAAAAAATCCAAAAGATGTTTATTTTTTTCGCATGTCTTGAACCAGCTCACTGAGGTAATAATTTAACTCTTTCCGACGATCTATCGGCGCTGGGGTCTCTACAGGGTGCTGGCCAATGAATCAGTCAAAAGCACTTGCAGAAAAGAAAATATTATTGCTAGTACATAATGCCCCAGCTGATCATTTAACTGGGCACTGACACACAACATAATGCATTGAGCACTGTGACATGCAACTTACGGCCAATGGCTTGTAGCTTTTCAGGGCTCATTGGCTTTCTGCCCACTGTGGAGGCTTCTGACTTCAGGTACCAATGGCAAGCTTGCCCTGTCACGCTCCTTTCCAGGAGTCGTCCAAAGGCTGCGAGTTGCGTCCTTGCAGAAACTCGAATCTTTGGGTGCCACCGTAACTGCTGCCCACTTTGCCGAAGGAATAAAAATTCCATTCCAGAGGTGGACCTGTATGCAGTAATTACAAATGCATACCCCAGTAGCACAAACGGGGCTCTGAATTGCGGGCCCTCGTGGGCACAGACAAGCCACTGACAAGCCAGGCGTCTCATGACGCCTGGCCCTGAGCATGCTTGCGTGGTAACCTCCATTATTTACGGCAGATACCGCAGCATCGATGCGATGCGTGATGTTTGTTCAAGGTGTTGAGCCGCTCCCCCTCAGGACGCTTATCGCTGATTGCTCTCGCACGTATACACCATATGACTCTGTAAAGAAAGAACAAAAACCATAAAACTAATTTCAGTCGTGTTATCGTGAAGGACAAGCAATTTCGGTATGTAGCTGAAAGAAAATTTTGCACTATTTCGTCCCTCTACGCTGTGCAATCCAGAAATTGCTAGTTAAAAAGACACTGGATAGTTAGAACGTTTCTGTTGACGCCGAGCATATAACCGAGACGCAGGTAGTACTTAAAAAACAGAGTGCTTTGAAATGCGTACTTACGTCCTAGCAGCGCGACGTCGCTGTAATAAAATCCGCCTTCACCGTCGTGGCTTCCACCGGTCAAATGCCAGTAAATGTCACTGTTCACCACTCACGTCTTTCGGAGCGAAGTCATTCATCACTGAGAGAAGGACCATAGGGTTCCACCATATTTGCACTCGACGTGCGCATGGAAGGCGATGTCATCTTTGATCATGAATTGATCAAGGCAACACGAGAAAAGGCTTAAAAAATTGTAAAACAAATTCAGCGTGAACGAAGGAGTGCCAGCGTCTTTTCGCAGCTTCCTTCATCGCCTCACACTCAACCAAGAAGAGAAGAAAAACCTGTTCCAAAGCAACGCAGGAAAGGCCGAGCAGCACTTCTGCGTGAAGTCACTGTGCAGTGACCGGGCACAGAGAACAGGCAGAATCGCAACCTGCTCGCCACTTCATGGAAGCGTCGCGGGGAGCGTGGTCGGGAGGGCGGCTTAAAATGTTCGGTCGTGGGTTGTAGAGTGAGGGCCTCCGCGCCGTATCGGGGAACGGGTCTGGGAGGGACAGGACAGACACAAAGGAGCCCAAGGGGAAGGACCAAAGGCCGACAGAAAAACCAGGGATGCGCAGGTTTTTTGTTGCGACCGGTCCCAGGAAAAGCAGAGAAGGCGGTGGTGAGAGAAAAGAAAAAAGCTTGAAAAAAAAAATTGCGCAAAGACGGGTTACACGTGTGAGGTTTCTACAGGTGGTTTTGGTTTTTATTTTGTTCTCTCGAGCGCTGTATCTTTTAGCTAGCACGAAGCGTCGCCCTTTAAGGAACACCCCAAGCTGCCGGCTTCGTTGTATTAACCTTTTCTTGTTCGTCAATAGAAATGTTCTGGGCGATTTGTGATTAGTATGCCTTCCTGATAGAGTGAAGGGTGGGGCCGCTCGCGATGGTGCTTGGACAAGTTGCGTTATCAATGGGCGATCACTTGACGAAGAAGTGCAAAGAATTCCTGCACGAAAACCAAGGATTTTCTTTCTTCATCGATGCGTCCCTACAGAGTGCTGCTAGCGAACATTAAGAAAGGTGCTGCAATGAACGCGACAGTAACAAACCTTTTGGAGCCTCTGGCGCAGTCGCCGGAGGCTCGCCATGTTTATCAACCAGTGGTGAAGTCCATGCGCCACATGTTGCATGGAGCGACGAAAGCGCTTGTAGTGCAGGCGTAATTGAAGTGCATTGAAAAAGCATGAAACCTTATGCTGTCAGCTTTCTCCGCGGCGACCGTAGCACACCAGAAAAAAAATGCAATGCGATAAACGCAAAAGACGCACGAACAAATCTCAGAACCGGGTTCGTTTTTTATTACGGCGTTCAAAGAGCAGCTCTTCATCAGAGTGAAACATGCAAGGTCTTGCTATTTGGGTACGCTTAATACCTCTGAAGTAGGATACGCAGGCAGGCTAAATGTGAGAATTTCGACTTTTCCCGTGTACAACTAATGTATGTGGGACTGTCGATAGGTGTTACCCGGCAACTCGCTAATGGCGCATGACGGTTCTGCACTGTGAAACGCAGGACTTACGAAGGCTGCTGGCGGATATATACTAGCCGTTTGCCCGCACACAGCCGCCCTGGCTTTGTCAGGGTGCGGCACGGGAAGCCAATATGGCGGTTGCCTGCAATTCACTTTCATGCAGCCCCCGTCTTTCATGCACAAACTGCATGTTTTGCGACTGCGCACTCACGCTTAGCCCTTTCAACAAAACCGTGTATGTGTTGATTATCGCACTTATGCACATGCTGCCCCCCCCCCCCTCTCTAAAAAATAGAGAGTTTTAGTATAGCGTACGCAGACATACGCAAAGGCATAGCGTACGCTATAAAATAGCGTCAGTCGTACTGCGCATGCGCCAAACGCTATTTCAAACCGATGTCTTACGTACGTTCGCGTTACGTACGCAATTTTTCGAATTTAGCGTACGAGCTCATGCGTACGCCAGGAAAAATAGCATTGTCAACATGGCGGCAGAGAAAATGTCATGTTATCGGGTGTTTAGGCATATTCATTGCCCTTAAATGGAACGTGTGATATTCGCTTTGCCTCCTCTCGCCGACAGCAGAACGAATGAGTGATAAACTTGCCCTATTTTCGATTCTGTGCAACGATTCCGCCGTTCCTAACCCTAACAAAACACCGCCGACTGTGGATTGGCTTGATTTGGATTTTTATGCCAAGGTAGTCTTAGCCTTGCCAAAAGCAGCCGTTTCGGCGGCCAGCTGGGCTAGTCGCAGTGCTCGTGTTGATGTTGTGCTCGTAGCACGTGTTGTACTGTCATCGTTCTCGTGCTCTGCGAAATGGCAGCCAGCGTGTTGACAGCGCTGAAAAATTCCGCTCCTCGCATGCGTTTTACATTCGCAGACGATTTAGCGTTACTTAGAGAAGTGAACGCACAAAATCCGTTCAAGGACCCCACACAGTGGCAAACTATTTCGAAAAATGTGCAATTCTCCAGCGGGAAACTATTCTCCGTCCGGGCCTTGCGAGAAAGGCTCAACCTTCTCCTCACCCAGTTCCTCGCAAATGACAGAGCGAACCTGCGCAAGTAAGTTGCCGATTTCATTGATGTAATGCTCTACCATCCTTGCAGTTCAGTAGGCGCAGCCAACCCCTGAAGCTCTCCAGTACGGCCACTTTTTCACTGCTTACTGCATTGCTTCAATAACGGCGTGATCAAAGTGCTCACTGTGAGATAGTTTACTGCCCGTTTCCGATTTTCGTAACCGACGTTTTTCGCCGAAAGAACTCTTGTGCATGGTTATAACCCTTTCAAGTGCTCTGTACATAACGCGGTTTTTTTTCGGTCTTCGGTGTACCCAGCACCGACTCTTGCGTCAGGAGAACTTAGCTCGCCTCACTTAGCAGACACGGTGCTCTTTAATGCTAGCGAACACGGCACATAATTCATCCGACGTTGGGTTTGGCAACTTGTCCTCTGCCATTTTCTTGCAGGCAGATTTCGTAACCAGTAATTTTTTTTATCTTGGTTACTTTTGTCTCCAGCATCTTTTGAAATTGGAAATAGATCCACCATACCCAAAGTGTTGATTGTATAAATTCTGTGATTTCTACTGTTTCTTAGTGTACGAACAGATCACAATCAGTTTTGTGTACGTGCCTAAGAAAGCTTCTTGGTTTTCTGCTAGAAAAGAACTAACTGTGCTTCATGGCGCCTGGGTACTCTTTTTGCAATGATAAACAGAATTGAGCGATCGCAAAACATGGCTCCTGAAAGCCTTGAATCGGATGTGAAGAGTGTATACATGGTGCTCAGCAAGTTTATTTTGTGCTGTAATATGGATCCTCACCGGTCAGGTACAGAAGAAGAATACGAAGAGAACGAGAGGCTCTTGCAGGAGATCTGTGACCTTGCAAGAGAATTTGGTCACAGGCTTAAACACCGCAAGGCAAAAGGAGCTGCAAAAACAAATTTGCAACAGGAGTGCGCGACAATGCCTGTGCCGCTGCTGCGGGAGTGTCACCACATCACAGTGACTCGTGTAAGAATGCATCAGTTTCCTTTTGTATTCGCTTGCTCAGCATTATTTTGCTTAGCATGATTTAAGCGAGAGCCATTTTGCTTCAGTGTGGTAGATAAACATTGTGCACTAGACTAAATGAACAACAAGGATATAAAAGTGACATACATAAATAAAAGAAAAATAGAACTGACTGGAAGTATTCAGCGTTTTCCATTTGGTGGTGCTATGTTTTAAAGGTGCGTATAAATCAAACCTATGCCAGCACTTGATCTGTAGCAAGCGGCAAGGGTCATGGCATATTTGTGATGAAATGCAGTGTATTTGAAAACACCCATTAAGTGGTGTAACAGAGGGGTCCATATTTTCACCTCTTTTCAGACCCAACACCATCTGGGACTGTCAGCACTCCTGAAACTGCATCACATTTGCTGGAACAAATGTGCGAGGGCAGCGAAGCCGCCGAAGCAGAAGACGAATATTTCAGAAGGGATTCTGAAAACTTTCAGAGCACACAGCCTTTTGCAAGTGCTGTGACACCACATGAACAGCAGCAAAGTGAGGAACATGAGCCTGCATCTACGGCTCAAATGAAGAGAAGTAAGGACACTTCTCAGTTGCGATTTATCATACCAGGTTGCATATTCAAACAATGTCATCAGTAGATCAGTTTGTGCTACTTGCATGTGCTAAATTCTTTTTCCAACTGGCAAGCATGGATCTGTCTTGCTCTCCTGCCTTGCTTTCATTCATTAGATGCTTCGTCACGCATTAATTTCATTTCGGGAACTATGCTTTTGCAGGAAAACGGAAGCCAAAAGCAGCAGACGATGACAACCATGAGTTTTTAGAAAAAAGATGGAGCCACGAAAGGGCGCTCAAAGAAAAGGACATTCAGCTTGAGATGGAACGCTCAGCTCTTCAAAAGATGCGCCTCGAACTCAAACAGAGACGCTGGGAGAAGAGGCAAAAAATGAAGGCGTTTAAAATGGAAAAGGAGTTCAAACTGCGCGAGCTGGAATTGGAGGCTCGTGGCACAGAACTGAGAGAACGAAACAAACAAAATGAGGTGAATAGTGCAAGTAAACAAGCACTAGTGAACTTGTTGAATGTTATTTCACAGAAATTATACAAAGAGTGACATCAAAAGAGAATAAAATCATTATTTGACGAAACGACACGCTCTTAGCTGCATCCATTAAAACTCACCTATACAAACTGAATTCAAGAAATGAACACGTCATTGCTCCTTCAAGTGCGACGAAATTGGTTCATATATGACACTGCAAGCTAACTGAGCACTTCCGGCAGCCAATACATGCCAAAGCTGCTTCTTGCATATTATGGCCCACTGCAGCTGCTCAGTGACTGATTCCTAAAATGCAAGCACTGTACTCTAACCTGTACTGTACAATGGGAGTACATATTAAAGAACCACAGGTAGTCTAAATTTACCTGGAGCCCTCCATGGACTTCAGCGTCTCTCATAGCTCAAGTGGCTTTGGGAAGTTGCACGCCACAAACAAGATGAAACACATTATTAATACTAAGACAGCTCGTTTAGTTAACATAAGAAAAACAAGGATTTAAAGTGAAGCAAGCAGTGTGCACAATACAAAAAAGACCATTTTTATCTATGACTGCTTTGGGTGGAGGTAATCAACGATGCATGGTGGCTCCAAGTCAAAGTAGCTAGAGACTTGGTTACCATACATGCAAGCATGGCAGTTGGTAAGAATGACGGCTACCCTGTACATCCTAGGCACAGCCTGCAAAGGCAGCCTTTGATTTTTTTTAAATCAAGAAAAGCAAACTGGGAAATTACTCTCCCGAATCCCCATTCTACGGCCTGCCTAACTTTACTCATGGCAGCATTGAAATTTTCTTGCGCAGGTGTGAGTCGTGCACCTCCATAAGGTTTCATCAGAAGCGGCCGCAGGGGATATGCAGGGTCCCCATTTATCAATGCATCATTTTTAGGGACTAGCTCCTCAAGTGTCTCATATAGTTTGCTTTCTCTCAAGATTCCTGAAATGAAAAAAAGAAAAAAACTAGTGCATACCATGTTCTATGACGTCACTACAGCAACGTGCACAGCAGCCCATCCGGTAAGCAGACTATTAATAGAACAGTTTATAATAATACTGACGAAGAAGACGAAGCTGGCAATGTGCGCTTGTGTGCTGTTCGCATGTGCCAAGCGGTCGATCCTCTGCCTAGCAGATTACCACTACTGCACATAGCCATTATATAACATTTGGTTATGTAATATAGAATACGAAGCTGGCAGTGGCACGGGACTGAGCGCTCGTGCAAGACCAGCGCCCATTAAATCATCTCACAGCCATCCGTCATCTTGTCTCATTCTTCTGCTGGCCGTCATATAATATTGCCACATTCCTGGGCACTCTCGTGGCGCCGTCTTCTGGCCGAACTGCCTTGACCGCTATTCTGGCTAGCCTTAGCCATGGTGGCGGGCAGTGTTTTCTTCTTCGTCGTCTCTTCTGTGTGGTGCCCTCGGGAGTCCGCTGCTGCCTGGTGCTTCACAGCAAAGGCGTGTGCTGGCCGTCCCGACTGTCTAGCCGTGGCATATTTGGTGGAGGTGCTGGGTAACGTCCCATGTACACTGACTCCGAAGACGCCTTTGAAGCCGGTTCTCAGGGCGTAGACACAACCCCCGTCCACAAAGCGAGCCGCCGCCTGCTAGGCCTACAGCCAGAGTTCAGCGGCTGGACAAAACTAAGGAAGATGACATCAACCACTGGTAGCCAGACCACTCAACGTTTTGGAGGTGACGCTCCGTTCATGCTCCACGCGCCCCGGTCACCGCCGACGTTCCACGGAGACAGGTTTGAAGACGTTCAAGATTGGTTGGCCAGTTTCGACCGTGTGGCAGCCTTCAACCAGTGGGACGGTGAGCGGAAGTTGAGGAATGTCTACTTCGCGCTAGAGGACTCGGAAAAGATCCGGTTCGAGAACCACGAGACCTCTTTTGCCACCTGGGAGGTTTTTCGGCGTGAGTTGCTGGCTACATTCGGCAACAGTGAAAGAAAAGAGAAGGCTGAAGTCGCTCTGCACTCCAGGTCGCAGCAGCCAAATGAAAGCGTTAAGCATGTTCGTTGAGGACATGATGCGTCTGTTCAATCGAGCCGACCCTGCTATGGCCGAGGCTAAGAAAGTGCGGCACCTAATGCGGGGTGTTAAGGAACAGCTTCATTAAAACTTCCTGTTGGGCGAGTTGGTAGTTCATATTGAATTAGAAATATTATAGCGCAAACAAAGGCACGGACAAAAAAGAGAGGAAACACACACACACAAGCGCTTGTGTGTGTGTTTCCTCTCTTTTTTGTCCGTGTCTTTGTTTGCGCTATAGTATTTCTAATTCAAGGAACAGCTCTTTGCTGGACTTGTCCGCGACCCTCCAAGGGCAGTGGACGATTTCACAAGGGAGGCAATGAGCATGGAGCTCTCCTTGCAGGAACGCGGCGCGCAGTACGGCCGGCAGGCTAGTATGGCAACCGCCCAAATCTGCACGCCTACGACGCTGCCCGCAGAGGATCTTCGAGAGCTCGTCAGGAGCATTGTTCGCGAAGAACTAGCGAAACTCCGCTTCGAAGCCTCACAGCCCAGCGTCGCTGCACTGTCGGACGTGGTGCGGGATGAAATACGGCGAGTGGTGCAGCCAGCACGAGTGGTTCCGGAGCCGCAGCCCTACATCATGACCTACAGCGAAGCACTTCGACGGCCTGCGGCAGTGGCACAAGGTTTTTCACCTGTGCCGGCTGTGCAGTACCCACGTCCAGCTGTGCCCACCACCGTGCCGCAGGAATTCCGGCCCGCCATGCGTAAGGCGGACGTGTGGCGTACGCCGAGGAACCGGCCACTCTGCTACCACTGCGGTGAGCCCGGTCATTTCCTGCGCCACTGCCCCTACCGTCGAATGGGTTTAAGGGGTTTTGCTTCGGACGCTCCTCGCCCACGCTACGGCGAGCGACCTCAGGAGATTGAACAGTACCTGACTTCCAACCTGCAGGCTCCGACCGTGCCGCAACGTCAGTCTCGATCCCCATCGCCACGGAGATTCTCTGCTCCCAGCCGTCCATCAACCTCTGGCGAATTCAGAGGCACGTCCTCACGGCGGGAAAACTGAAGACGGCGCCACGAGAGTGCCCAGGAATGTGGCATTCCATATTAAATAGGAGTAAAATTAATGTAAAGTTATACACACTCCATGCTTTCTTTATGTTTTCAATGCTATCAGGTGCCAAACAGAGAAAACAGAACAGAGAGGCAGGCAGGTTAAATAGATGACACCCAGTATGCCACCCGACACGCAGGAAGGGGAAACAAAAGAAACAAAGAGGAATAGGAAGTCATGACACGGCAGACATGTGCAAAACTGAGATACAACAAACATGCTGATAAGGATTTCTTTCTCACAATGAACCTTACCAGCATACTTGAAGGAATTGGTGAGCGCTAAAAAACCACGGAAAAAGGACGAACACACAGGACGAAGCGCTTTTCCGTGGTTTTTTAGCGCTTACCAATTCCTTCAAGTATGTATTTCCAACTAGCCCCAGCAGTAGCTCTTTTGACTTACCAGCATCGTGCCTGCTGCCTGGATATGGCCCGTCAAGCTGACAGATGGGCCCATTAGGGCACATGAGGGTTTGATATTTCAGTGCGTGGACTCTCTTGTGCCCAGAGGAGTACACTCTTTGACCTTCTGACGGGCGACATATGGGCCGTGCTGTTCCATCAATAAATGCCCAGCAGTTGTCCAGGGGGACCCCTTTTAAGTGAACCGCCTGAAATCAGAGACAGTGAGATGTAGTTTAGCTTATTTAGTTCTTTATGGACTTCAAGGAGTCTCATGTTAGTGCTTAAACCCTGGTAATTAATGTACAAAAAAAATTATGGTAAGTGATAGATTATGGAAAGAGAGACGGCAAGTACTGAGCAGTGACAGTTGAGCTAGTAAAGGGGCATGCAGTGATATCACACACAGCTTGGTGAGCGCTACTATCATTTGACAATTTTTCTTGCCTGCTCATCCACCATGTCACATGAGATGCAGCTGAGACATCAAAACTGCTAAAGTGTTGACACACCACATCCTCAGACCTTACATGGACAACAGTGCATATTGCGTGTTTTACATGACATATTTAGTTTTGGTTTTATGAGATTCAACTTCTCAAAGCGGCTCAAGCTACGAGAGGCGTCGTAGCGGAGGGCTCCGGATAATATCGAGCACCTTTAACATGCACTGACATTGCACAGTACACGGGCCTCTAATTTTGCAAGATGCAACGAAAATGGCACACGTAATAAGTTCCCGCAGGGCCACCTTTGAAGGAACAGTACAGAAATAAGGAAGACCTGAGCTGTTCTCGCCTGAGTCTATTTGTAACACAACAATCAAGCACTTTTCACAGTGAGGGATCTGACTTCTGCAACTCATCTATTATATGCTATGACTTCTGCTCACAGTTCCATGTAAATTCCTTTCTTTTTACTTCTACTGTTAACGGCATGCGATATGCAGAACAAAACAACAAAATGAAAAACTTACGTTGCTCATTTCTTTCAAATGAGACGGGGTCAGTCACTTGTGACACAGCAGGTTGTCAAGCAAGAATCCAAATCTCTGCTCAATGTGCAGCATTGCTTTGTTGGAAATGCTCGATATCACTGAATAGTGGCGGCCAAAAAATTCTTGCAGATCCCACAGTCTGTTCGGGTAGGCCAATCGCCGCAAACAGATGCACAAGGCTTCTTGACCAGACACTCGCACTCCCTGAGTGCTTGTTACGTATTCGGGCACTTCTAAAGCCTTTAAAAGCGCCCGAAAGTCAGCCTTCTCGAACCTAAAGTGCCTTCGGAACGTGTTGTCGGGCATGGCGTTCAGGTTCACGAGGCCGTGCCTGGATGCATACAGTCGGCACTGCTGGTAACGCTCGCGCATCATCACGGCTTCGATGTCGTCCCAGCTTAAAAACGGTAGGCAGTAGGGGTCCGAAAGAATGCCAGTACGCACCATGACGTTCTTAAAAACCTTGCTAGGTTCGGTTGCCTAAAAAAAATAAAAAAAACTAGGCCCTGCCTCGACAGCGGTGTGCGCGACTCACCCGGGACGCCATACAACTGGCTATCTACGTGATACGACATTGATCAGCTTGGCCAATGCCTTGGCTAACCGCGAAAAATACGACACAAATGATTTTACATCATAACACCAGATGGCTCCACTGCGGCCTTAGTTGGACAGTTGACAGCCGTGTTGTGCGGACGTGCGTTTTTTGGTGCTCTTCGGATCACGCGTGGAGACCGGAACCGGACAGACTGCGAGAGCGACTGCGTAAAATAGATGAGTACTTTCCTTTAATAGTTTTAAAAGTGCGTTTAGTTTTTTAGGCTGTTAGGGGAAGTGCAGGTTAAGGAATAGAATTTAGGTCAGTGACCTAATTTCGGCCGGGACTATTTGGCCGACAGTTTGTCTCAGTGTTTTTTTTTTGTGCGTTAACTTTTAGAGAGATAGCTATTTTTTTCCAAGTGATTGATCGGCATTTGCGGTAGCCAGACATTTATTTTAATTTTGCACGTGTTTTCAAATGTTTTCGTCTTGAGCGTGTAGATATCTGGGCATTTGGTGCAAGCAATAATCGAGTGTTGCTACGATGGTTAAGCTACTGAAGGTTAGATGTATCGAGTGTGAGGAATCGGTGAATTTAAAAGAAACGCGGTTCGATTCAGTGGAGGAGGCCGAAGGCGCAGATTTTATGTGCAAATTCTGCGTATTAGGTGCACGCCTGGACAGGGCTGAAGAGGCGAACAGCGAACTAGTGCTAAGGATGGATGCTCTAGAAACAGAGTTACAGATAGAGAGGGCAGAGAAGCGTAAGCTTCAAGTACAGCTATCTCAGATCGAGTCAAAAACGGCTGACACCGCCATTGGAAGCCACAATGGCGGGCATTCCAGCGCCAGCCACGTGGATGGGGCTTGCACTGGCATGGACAGCGAGGGGCCAGTAGGTCAGACATGTTCAGGCAGGAACAGCTATGCAGAGGTGGCAGCTGGGAATTCGAGAGGCGGTACTGAGAAGGGGTCCGAGCTATTTCCAGGAAATGAGGGCACAGTCGCTGATAAGAGCCAGCAAGATCCGGAAGTTAGGAGGGAGTGGCAGAGTACCCTAGTGCTTATCGCTGGTGACTCAAACATGGGGCGCTGCAAAAGAGCTATTCTGGACCGGGTGAAGGGTGATAGGCGGGTAGCAGTCGGGGTGTTTCCAGGAAAGACAATGGACGATGTCCTGAGAGCGACTAAAAGTGAACTTTCCGAGAAGGCTGCAAGGCGTAACTTGGTAGTGGTAGCGGCGGGGCTAAATGATGTCCTGAATGGTAACGCCGCACAAGTAGGGAAAACATTAGCTGAGGGAGTTGACGGTATAAGGGCGATAGCACAGCAAGCGCAGATCGTGGTGTGTACAGTGCCGGAGGTACAAGGAAGGAATGTAGAGGTTGCTAAAGACGTTGTGAATCTTAATCGCGAGATAAGGCAGTTAGGCCTCGAGAAAGGCTTTGAGGTGGTAGAAATAAACAAGGAAGTGCACAGGGCAGGTTCGGGCAGAGACTTTGGACGAGATGGCATCCATTTCAATGGAAGGGTAGGAGAAGAGATAGGCAGGCGCCTGGGAGGCCGAGCGGTAGCTTTTTTAGGGGGTCCACGGTGGCTCAGGGCGTAGGTGTAGGTAGAAGCGATGTAAATGTAACAGTGGCGGCTGATCCCAACAAAATGGCCACTAGGAGGCCCAGAAAGAAAACTACGAAAAAGAAATTTAACGCCAGGATCAGTTACATAAACATGCAAGGGGGTAGAAAGAGAGCGAAATGGCTAGAAATAGAACAGCAGTTAAAGGACGAAGCAGTAGGTGTGTACGCTCTATGCGAGACACATCTGAGGGATCTAGAAGATCCACCTTTCATCGATGGCTATGTCTGGGAAGGGTGCAACAGAACAACAACGGAGAAGAAGGGAGGAGGAGTAGGTATGCTGATACATCAAGGAACAAATTGGCAAAGAATAAAATCAACTTGCAAATAACATGTCTGGGTATCAGGTACAATTGCTGGCAAAAGGACATGTCTAGGGAAGAAAGGTAGATTGGGCGAGTTGGTGTTCCAAGGCGAAAGTACATATAAACAGCGCTAAACGACAGGACTAGAAGAGGAGTAGACAAACACGGCGCTGTTTGTCTACTCTTCTTCTAGTCCTGTCGTTTAGCGCTGTTTATATGTACTTTCGCCATGTCTAGGGGTAGTTTATGTAGGGACCGGGGACAAATGCAGGCAAGAAAACAAGGATCTAGTTAAGTGCCTCAATGACGATATAAAGCAGATTGGAGACGGTGTCGATATTATTTTTCTTGGAGACATGAACGGCCACATCGAGGATCTGGATGGATACACAGATTGTAACGGGAAGTTAATGCTAGACTTGTGTGAGCGGCACAACTTAGTTATTGTCAATAGAGAAACTAAATGTGAGGGACAAATCACGTGGGAATCCCGTAACAGGCAAACAACCATTGACTACTGTCTAATGTCGCAGGGCATCTATAGCAAGCTCGCAATAATGGAAATAGACGAAGAGGGGAAGGACAGCCTAGGAAGTGATCATAAACGTATTAGTCTACAGTTGGGAGCCCTAGTCAAAATAGAAATGCAACAAAGTCCAAAAGACAACGCAAAATTAAATGATGAACAAATAGCGCTAATATCAGCCGATATAGAAGAAGTAATTGAGAAACGCCACATGGAAAATTGGGATTATAATCAGTTGGAACTGCTCATCGCTACAAAAATGAAACAAGTGAAAGGAGTTAACCGCTGGAGAGGAAAGAGGAAGCCACGAAGCTGGTGGAATATGGAAATTAAGGAGGCCATCGAACAACGACGGGTGGCTTCAAGGGAACACCGAGAAGCAAAGAGGGCGCAGTTATCTGTAGAGGAAATAGGAAAAAAATGGGAATCTTATCGACAAAAGAAACAGCAAGTTCAGGTCCTAGTCCAGGCTAAAATAAAGCAGTCCTCTGATAAATGGCTGGCTGAAGTTCGCGAGGCAAATAAAGGGGGGCCAAGAAAATTCTGGAACCATATAAGCTGGTTGGGAAAAACAAATCAAAGAAAGCAGGAACAGATTATAGATGCTGAGGGAAAATGTTTAGAGGGAGACGATGCTGTGGACTACATTACGTCATTTATAGCTTCGTCTTTTAGCGACGCCAATGGGGTAATCTCCCCAAGTGAGGCGGCAACACAGGACAGCACAAAAGAGAACAGCTTAGAACTGACTAGTCTTAACTGGGAAAAGGCGGAAGCGAATATTCCTAAAACCACATCCGCAGGGATAGACGAAATTCCAATTAAGCTGATTAATGAACTTGGCCCAAGAAGGAAGGACGCGCTGATAAAAGCATTGCAGGGAGTCATAACAAATCAGCAAATTCTGCACAGCTGGAGACAGAGTAAAATGAATTTGATTTATAAAGGGAAAGGAGATAAGATGAACATAAAATCCTTCCGTCCGATTACGATAACATCTGTTATGTACAGGCTGGCAATGCAGGCGGTGAAATTAAAAATTAAAATTAAAGCAGAGATGTGGCATAAGGTTAGAATAGTAGGAAACCGTAGGCAAAGGTGATGGAGAATCTTAATGAGAATTGCCAACACAGTAAACAAAAAAAATAATAAATAAAGAAAAGCTGAGCATGGTGGCAATTGCCACCACCCCGTTTCAAAGGGGGCGCTCCTATCCATCCATCCATCCATCCATCCATCCATCCATCCATCCATCCATCCATCCATCCATCCATCCATCCATCCATCCATCCATCCATCCATCCATCCATCCATCCATCCATCCATCCATCCATCCACCCATCCACCCACCCACCCACCCACCCACCCACCCACCCACCCACCCACCCACCCACCCACCCATCCATCCATCCATCCATCCATCCATCCATCCATCCATCCATCCATCCATCCATCCATCCATCCATCCATCCATCCATCCATCCATCCATCCATCCATCCATCCATCCATCCATCCATCCGTCCATCCGTCCATCCATCCATCCATCCTATCGTTGCGTTCGGACGGTTGTACGGTAACCTAAAAGTGCCCTTGCGACTTCCACAGTAACCTCCCGCTAAATGCTTGCGTATAGCGTACGTAAGCGCTCATACGCTATACTAAAACTCTCTATAATATCTGCTGGCGTACAACAGTCAAGCTGCAGACCAAGCACCAAAACCACGCAGCACATATCGCTCTGAATACAGGCTGGTCTGTCTGGTTTGAGCTCCGTACCGGACTGGTCTGTCCGGTTTGGGATCAATACCGGACCGGTATGAACCGGTATAGCCATCCAACCGGACGGGTCTCGCCGGTATGAGAGTGATAACGGACCGGTATGAAACCGATATGTTCCGGTAAAATCCGGTTTGCCGCGATACCGGATTTTTCAATAGGGACACTTATAATTTTTACTCTTAAATCGCGTGTCTGCTATATTAACAGTTTCTGACGAAGAAATGAACGCATATTTTAAAATCTTTTTGGTTTGCCGTAGTGGCGCTGCAATCGATAAACGCATGCCTGGCTCCGCTGCGTAGGGGAGACCTCTATTCTATAACTCATCCGCGCACTCGTATCTAGCGCTGGGGCCCGCTATTTTCTTGGGGCCCCCAAGCCTTGGGGCACCCTATTCTAAAACTCTATAATATTCTCGACTTGTTCCCGTCCTTCCCGACCTTCAGTTCTGCGGACACGTCTTTATTTGCCACGACGCCGTGCGTCCGCTCTTACGGCCACCATACGATGGACCGTTCCAGGTTCTCCAGCGTGCTGCTAAGGGCCGTTGTACGATCGCTTTTGGGCGGATCCGCCAGGCAGGCGGACTGGCGGGCCGTCCGACCAGACAATAGGCATCCGCTCCGGCCGGCGGGCGGATGGAAAGTTGGTCAACTTCAACTTTCGGGAGGAATAGCGGATCCGCCTGGCGACCGGATTGCAGCGATTGGCTCCTTTTTACGTGACGTCTGCCTCCGATTCTGCAGGGGCAAAATGGCCGTCCGGCGACTGAAGAGGGGGTCGAGGCATAGGTCCTGACTCTAGTGGTGGCAGCTATGCCGTGAAGCATATTATATTGGCCACATGTTGATATTACGAGTGTTCAGAGCGACTGCGAACTTCTCCGCGTGCAGCCGCGGCGAGCGACAGTTTCCCGAGTTGAATTCTGTAATCATCGACGCTGATGGAGTTGACAGAGCGCCTCTTCAAACCGACGCAAGACCTACGCGTTGGCGGTGTCACGAAGTGTTTTGGAGCTGTTTGTGGTTATTGCAAGCGTTCCAAATTCCTGCGAGGATCATCACGCACAGCGGCGAGTAACAGCTGCTCACGGTGAACTTCTGTGCGTGCATGAGCTGCCTAGCACAGTGTCTAGTGTCCGCGTAGTGAAAGTGATTGCGATCGGAGCGAGTGCTTTTACATCAAGTCAGTGAAATGTGCAGCTGCGAGAGCCGACTACGCACGACGTGCTTTCCGAATGCTGAAATGAACGTGGCGTTGTGCAGCTAGTCGCATTCGTTGGGATGATTGCAGTGATCGCGACCGAAGCGTGCACATGACGTTGTTTCTGCTACGCACTCATTACCATTTTGATCGCGATTCCTGTTGGCACTGTGCTTGAGAATTTCCGTGTGTGCGACGTGACGCGAGCTTGGCTGCACGGCCGTCGGACTGTTTTGTGCGGCGACAACAGCGATGTCGCCATCCTTCTGAGCCTTGGTGCTCCATTCAATACATTTTGTGATGATGGGTGCTCGGGCTACGACTCGCCGGAGGAACTATGTAACCTGTGTGAAAACAGCGGTGCAGTGCAAATGTATCTTCGGGAGCGTCATTTTTTTAATTTCCTGCCGGCTGTGCGCACATTTGCCTGCAATAAATATATCGGCGTAATGAATGGGTGCCTGAACACTTCCTCTAGCCATTTCGGCTTAGGTTGTGACAACATGGTATTACGCGATTACAAACAAGAATCATTGCCGCTTTTAAATCACGGCTGGTTGAAAGTGTAAAAATCTCTAATATGTGCCAACTCATAAGCCTGTTTCTCATCAGCTTTTTATTTGATGTAGCGCAGGAACAAAAAAAGTGTGGCAACAGCTTATGTGATCAAAATTGTCCACATAGAAAGTTGGGCATAACGAGTCTTGATGGAAAACAAAAAAAAATATTGAAAAAACCTTCGCCATTGCTTTTTTTCTCTTTTTGCGTAACAGTGTTAAGTCAATATTGACAAATCCTTGGCAGTATTAAGTTGAAGTGGGATGTTGGTTTCCACTGCAATCAGAAAAACGCAGTGGTCTTGAAGCACCTCATGGGCAATGACAGCGTTTGTTGTTGATTTTGCTCACGGTCCTTCTCAATCTGGAGATCAGTGGTACGAAACTGGGTGTGTTCACAATGCTATTGTTGCAGAGCTGCTCGCAAAATCGGCTTTATTGATGTTAAGCAGTTGTTCAGCAGCGCATTCTAAGTCAGCCACAGAAGTTTGTTTAGCAAGACATTCTTGAAGCCTTGAGAAGATGTCGATGCACTAGCATATGTCTATCTGCTACCTTCATTTGCCTGTGACTGCTTGGTACAGACATGATTACTTGCAGACTGCAAAATGAGCCCTGTGGAGCTGGTAAAGTACGCTGGAAACAAAGATAATGGGAACAACACCAATGCACAGAGTAGCAATTCTTCTCTGTCGTCGTCCCTTAGCAGTTCCGGCATGCCAACTTGCCACCGGTTCACCCCACAGTACATTATGATTAAGTTCTGTGAAATTTATATTAAGCAACAATGTGAGAGGAAGCAGATTGTGTAGGCGTATCTAGTGCATGCTGTGCAGATAGCTTCCTGCCTCATCATAGCCTGGCCCCTCTGTGTCTCTTACCCTTCATCACACAGCACCTATGCCCCATTTTTGTGGCATTGCAATGTGCTGCAAATCACTAAACACATTTAATACTCTTTCCCCTGCTAGATTGTTTTGGCCCATTAAGTTTTTCCATACATATCGGCAAGCTTTTAGAAAACATTTATGCAATAGCCAACTTTCTCTTATTCTTCGCGGCATGCACCTTGAGTGCAACATCCCCCGATGATGCTTTTTTCTTTTGCTTTGAAAAAGCATACAATTCGCTTACTTATGTAAGGCTGGTTTTCTCGTGCTTTAAGTTGCATCCAGTAGCTCTAAACTTTGTCCAAGCTTAAACAGCCAGCCGTCGGCAGATTTCCCTTGCCAATTCTCATGCATCCTGCCTTTTCCTGCAATCACGGACGTCCCCAAAGGCACTCTCTTGGGCCTCAGCTTTTTATTACTTGCATTATTGCCTTCCCTTCAGTGTTTTGTCACATGCCTTCACTGACAGCTCTATGAGGTCTACCACCTTGCAATCAATACCAGCATTTCAGTTCTATAAACAACTTTTTACATGCTCTGGATTGGTCTGTTTGCTAATGTTACTAAGAATGCACTAATATTTTTTTTATTGTCAGCATTACATTTTGTCAACTTGTAAGGCCTTCCGATAAAGGTATATTCACTGTATGCCGGCTCAAATACTAACCTAATAACCCTCATACACCCACCCACAACCTATGATGTTTACACCACAACGTGTCCTTAGTATCGCCGTCTTCCAAGTTGCTTGCGTTCAAATCCCCTGTGTGGCATCAGCTTGGGTATTATAATGGCACATGCCACAAATATAACTTAACTAGAATCCTGGAACGAGTTCAGACCTGAGCCGCTTGTTTTATTCTCTCAGACTATTTTTGAAGCTCCAGTGTAACAGCACTAAAGATGAATCTTCAAATGTCTGCATGTCGTGCAGAAACTGCAGATTTTTTTAACTGTTTGTCGTCACATAACCAACTAATCTGTTCTGACTCATGGTTCTTTATGCACTAGTCGCAGAAGCAGTGTTGTGCCTCAGTTAGCTCATGCCACTGCATTTCAAGATTCATTTTTGTTTTTGCCACAAACGGCTGGAATGGCCTTCCAACTCACAGGGCTTTCTAAGCTCTTGTCTTGTGAGCTAGTCACTGGAAAAATCCATGGAATAAATGATGATGTTCATCCACTGAATTAGGTAAATCTCCCAAGGGGAAGACTTGTGATAAGGGAGTAATTACTCATTAGCATCAACTCAAGTGACGCCACAAGGCTACAATGAAAACCAACAAAGCTTTCCTTTGTAGTGGTATGGCTGTGCTTGGATGCTAATGGTTAATTCTTATTAGCAAATTACAAACTCATAAAGTTCCTACTTGACGCATCATGTTAGCTTACAACTCAAGTATTGTCATTTTTTACTGCTTAGGTATAATAAATGTTAAATAAATTCTTCTGGTGAAGTGCTTAGCCGCTTGCTCAGCTCAGCAAATCAATACAATGCTATCTAATGCGTAAGAACTTTCCTCACAATCTATTTCAAGTAATATCGGGGCAGATTTACACAATAATTTTGTCGGACGATATACAGTTGCATTTAGGCTAACTTGCACACTGGACAAGCTACGTCTAACCAGCTAAAGTCGTGCACCGAAAACCTAAGCATGCATTATGGTGCCTATCTGTGTCAGACATGCCATGGTGCTTTTCTCTTATTGTCTCTTCAGCTAAGCAAGACATCAATTTCATAAAATGGCTCAGTAAGAATGCTGCAAATGCATACTTATGCATGTGACTTTTATATATTCAGGATAGTGTTAACAGTACTGCTGGTTGATCTTAAACACAAAACCCGCCAACTTCAAGTTGCTGTATAGATATGCCAGAAACCACAAAAGCCATCACTGCTTTTCTGTTTTTCTAAGGCATTCTTCGGCCTAACTTCATATTGATCTCTTCCAAATTTCTGTTGCCTGTAAATGCCTTAGTTAATTTTTCTTTGAAAGCACACTGGCAGTGATATAGGTATATTTAGGTGAAGATGTAAATTGTCAAGAACTATTAGCACTCTAAAATTCAGCATATGTTAAGTGGTATGAAAATCAGTTAACAGTTAGCAATGTTCACTTTGCTTGCTACCTTGGGAACTGGTCATCGTTATATTAAGCCATTCTACATTTTACTGATCAGTGAAAATAACTTTAGACTTTGCTTTAAGGCGGCTGCGAAACACTGCTTGGGGGGATACCGGCTATACTTCAGGTGGGTTCTTTATGTCACACAGATGCTGACTTACAAAGAATTACAGGAATCGATGCACAGGAACGGGAGTTATTCAGTGAAGAAATTTGAAAATACGAGCAAACAAAACGCTGCCCTCAACTCGATTTTGGCGGGGCTTCCCACTCCTATTTCGCTCTCCCAATGACGGCACCTGGCGCAACCAATCAAAAAAGCCAGCTAGAGCACGTCGCGGAAATTTGTACTCCGTGGTTGCCTGCTCTCTGTAACTCGTTCTTGCTGAGACGGGCAGCGTCGTTTCCATGCCAGAGCGCCCCTGGTGGTGTATTTTTATTTTACTTGCTTTGCAAGGCTTTTATCTAAGACAAACAAGTTGTTTTTGATGATCTAATATAAAACGCAGACAGGTGACAAAATGTGTCTCTATTTATTCACACACTTTGCAGTATATTTACTGTTTGTCCGATCATCAAGCTCGCGTCAGGTGATGTCATAACCGCTGCTAAAAATCCGCCACTGTGTGACGACACCATGAGAGCCATGAAGTTGTTTTTGGAAGGACATTAAAATATTAAAAAACGGAGTATACGCGGCATTACCGACGCTAATAGCACCATTATAACTCACCGTATGCAATCAACAGGCAAAACAGTTAACTAAGATTGTGTTTCTGGGCCCCTTTAAGTCCTGCCTGCATTTGGTAGGACGCAGCTTTGACGTCCAGTTGCAGCGCCTTTCGAGCGCAGGCTGCCAGCCGGCCTTGCTGGCATCAACTGCCGAGATCCTGCTGAAGAAACCAGCCAGCATACCCGATCAAATTGACCGGAAGAAAGTGGCGGTTATTCCGTCACACACACACACACACACACACACACACACACACACACACACACACACACACACACACACACACACACACACACACACACACACACACACACACACACACACACACACACACACACACACGCACGCACGCACGCACGCACGCACGCGCGCACACACACACACACACACACACACACACACACACACACGCGCGCACGCACACGCACACGCACACGCCTTATATATAGAATAGGTAAGCACGTCTTTTGCAGTAACAGGTTAGGGAGCCAAGGAGAAGTCCGTTTACATATTACAGTGACTGCGCAAACTCCTTGGAAAAGGCTGAAAGTGCAGTTAATTTTTTTTCTCCGTCAGCAAAGCAAAAACAGTGCAGTGTGCTATTTTTAATAACTGACAAAAAATCTTAAGCATGTAATCCCAACTGTTTAAAAAAATGTGAGTATACCGATAGTAATTACGGCCGGTTATTGTTAGCAGCCTGTACTGCAGCCTGACTCGATCGAGAATTCACTGTAAAAATCGCATCGTCGTTGTGAAATCGTAGGGACAGCGTAACTTTCAGAGTAGGCAACATTCTGGTATTTTGGGGCTCAAATCACGGGCCGTTGTGAGGAGGTATCGTGGAACACGGACGCGATGTGACCTGTTTATCTGTCTCGGGTAGAAATGATCTAAACACTTATCGTTTCCGACGGCATCGCTTCAGATCAACAGACTAACCTTCGATCTTGTAAAGTTTTGCCGCGAATTGTTTCGCGGCCGTAGGGGTCGTCTGAACCGAGATTCGTGCTGTCCAATATCGAATCACAGCCGACCACGAGCCTACCTTCGACGAAAATTCGGCAGCAAAAGAAACGTTCATGCAACGGATAGTGTCTTGAATACGCCGCATTTAATAGGGGTAATTTCTACTACACGATATCTGTGTGTTTCGCTACAAACAAATGTCTGTACCGCCGCACGCGATTAGACGGACGGCACTGCCGGGAGAGCCAATCGGAACGTTCGAACCATCCGTCTCGTCCGCCAGCAGCAAGGTGATCGCACAACACTATTCCGCCCCGCGTACGGGCGGAGGCTGAAAGCGGGCGGTCCGCTCGCTGGCGGACTGCTCGCATTTTGCTAGGTGATAAGAGATTTCCTCCTTTCCAGGCGTGACGTCAGACAGGCTAGCCCAGCGCCACCTGTGACCGCTTAAACCGGGCTACTGACGCTTCGTCAATACGCGACGCTTTTCATGTTGTAGGCGGCCACCACGTGGTGATAACTGGTGATATGGTGTCCCTTGCACCATTAGTTCTGAGCGTGTTCGTGAATTCAACTACACATTATTCGCCAACCTACCCGTCCATCATATCAAGGCGATCTTTTACCACCCGATTTTCTAGGGTGTCATCGAAGGCTTTCATCGGCAATTGAAGACTTCGCATATGGAGCTGGTTTTCCCTTCACACTGGAATGAGCGCCTACCCTTGGGTCCTCCTTGGCCTACGCACTACACTTCGCAATGACTGTTCCACCTGTACAACGGAGCTCACGTTTGGTACTACTGCTCGCGTCCCTGGCAGATTCTTCGAGCACTCGCCAAGCACACCTGTCGACGTTTCCAACTACGCCTTCCGTCTACGCAGCGGTATGCGCATTGTCGCTCCACCACGTCAACGTTGACGGTCAAAAATAGAGTACAAGTGCCTTCCCTGACCAGAGCCCACCTCTACCTTGTGGACTGTGCACTTGGGGAGCTCTGCTAACTCCGATGCGTGGCAGTCCACACAAAAGGCTCGGTTCCCTTTGTATAACGTTCACAAGCGTAAATTAAAATAGAATAAAATCGTGGAGCTTTTTTTTTTCTGCTGCACTTGGTTTTCAGCGCTCTGTGTGGTTAGAGAAACAAGTGACTTTTTTTTTCAGCTTACCCCAAAGATTACCGCCCATGATTTTTAAGGTCTGTTGAGGACTAATTTGAGTTGCATATGATTTTGTCCTCTCTGTCGTGATAGCAGCATAAGATATACTGGTAGTCACACAGTGGCCCACGCCGTCAGAAGGTGTAGCCCCCAGTTCGGAAACTAATACAGCGCCAGCGCCAAGAGACGGTTTAGTACACTGCAGCTGAAGGTCCTGTAACAACATTAAATTTTCCTATCAGTGTGACTGACAGGCGGAACACGTTTTTTCTTCGCGCTTTTTGCCTCACATGTGTCTTCCTGGTACCGTTCATTTAGGCCATAGATGGACCGCGAAAGCAAAGTCTTCCGCATGCCCCGCACAGCCTTTTCCTCCTCGCAGTGGTTTTTCGAAACCCCTTCTTATAAATATCTTCTCGCATTCCCTGTTTCGTTGCTTCATTTTCAGTTTTCCCTTGTCTGCCTTGTGTATCTTTTATTTGTAATTGTCGAGAGCATTATTTAATATCTTCCTTTTTTTTTTTCTTTCCCCATTCATTGCCGAATGAATGACGGTGAAAAAAGAGCTTCACGGCATGACAAGGGTGCTTGTTCCCCATATGCGAAACATGCTGAGTGTGCCGCATGTAATTTCACAGGTCTGATTTTGGCAAAGCATATATGTTGGTAGCGATACTCAGGAATTACTCAGTGGGCACTGGAGGACTTCACCGAGCGTGTCATGTCAGTATAATGTAAACCTGCTATCAGATGTCGAAATTAAAGCTTGGCTTATGACTTTTTCTAACGTTTTGTAATAGTTGAACAGTTATTATATATTTTATCGCGGATGTCTTCGTCTTAGACGTACCGTTTTCTCGGCAACACATGGGGGGCGCTGCGAACCGTCAAGGATTGTGGAGGCGGTTCACGTCGGCTCCGCGAAACGGATGTCCTACTGCCAAACCATCGATCTGCATCGCTCAACACTAGTTGAGGTGTGTCCAGCAGGTTACCAGGCACCCGTAGACACCATTTTCATCCAGGTGGGCCTGCCTTTGGCGATTTTACGGATTTGTGTCTGTCGATCACATTGGCGCCGCTGCTAAGCCTAAGGCTTGGCGACGACGCCGGGCCGCTGACGCGGCACTAGGCGCGGCCACCATGAGTCTTGCACGGGGCTACGACCCGGAAAGCATGCAAGTAGTGGAGCTACAGGCTGCGAAGAAACCAGTCTTTGATGAAGCCACCGAATATGCTATTCGGAAGAAATTAGAAGAGCAAGAGCGAGCGTCCGCGAGGCGCGTGAGCTCGGAACGCCAGGAACGCATGCGCGGTGGAGACGCTGCGGACGGCCTCGACCCCACTTCGGCGCCAAGCAAACCGCTTCAACCGAGGCGTTGGAGACCCGAGGTGGTGCCCAAGTTCGGCACTGAGGACTCTGTTGTCGTCGTGAAACCCAAGGGAACGCTGAACTTGTCAAATTACAAGGGTACCCATCAGATAGGAGAAGCTATATATGCTGCGGCCGGCATCGAACGCAAATCACAAGCGCTTGCAATTTGGCCAGCGTGGGATCAAAACATAGTCACTGTTGGAATCCGAGACGCAGCGCTTATTCGGCAAGTCCTCGCGGTGGAGAGTCTACGGATTGGCGGCCAAATATGCAAGTCCTCGCGGTGGAGAGTCTACGGATTGGCGGCCAATTACAAACGGTACAGGTTTACCTCAAGATGCTCGAAAATACGTGCCGTGGAGTAATTCAAGTGGCTTCCAAAGTGCCCGAAGCAGATATTGCTCAAGCTATTTACTCGCCAGGCACTCCCGTGGTGGATGTGAGGAAATTAGGAGAGTCGAACGCGGCGGTCATTACATTCGAGGGCCGTAAAGTGCCGTTCAACGTGTTTTACTGGGGAGAGGCTGTGCCCGTCCGTCTCTACCGGAAGACCACACCAGCTTGCACCCGCTGCGGAACAGTGGGACATAGAGCGGACGCTTGCCCTAATCCACGAGATAAGCTCTTCCGGGCCTGTGGAACTATCATCCAAGAAGAGGGGCACGAGTGCCAGCCCCGATGCCTAGTCTGTGGAGGCGGACATCTCACGAACTCCGCGGACTGCACCTGGAAATACAGGAATGGTGCCGGAGCCGGACGGAAGCATGGCGGAAGAAAATCCGGCAACCAGCGTAAATCCAGAGAGGACCGAAAGAATTCAGGGCCTGGGCCGCAATCACAGAAGAAGCGGATGGGGACTCCGTCGCCGGGTCCCGCAGCGAGGACCGCAACGGGGGCGTTCCGGCAGGGGCCTGAAGGAAGCGGTCGTCCAGGTGACAAGAAATCGGGAAAAGCCGGATCGGAGGAGACCACGGGCAACAAGGTGAGCTGGGCACAAGTTGCCGCTTCCCCGCCTCCCACGTTGGCTGTTGAGAAACTTAAGGAGGAAAATAGCAGATTGAAAGAGGAACTAGCGAAGTATAAAAGTCAGGAACTGGGAACATCGGCAGTGGGGGAAAATATGCCAGAAACGCATGGGGTATCTGCAATGGAGGAGGATGCTTCCCTCCCACCTACTCAGCAGGCACTAACTTCTGTACCCCAGGGTGAGAAAAAGGAGGAGGGGGAGAGAAACAGTAACGTAGTGGCAACGGAGACCGATAAGGGGGCCGGTGTCAGAGAGAAAGAAGCCAGTATTGAGGCTATTGTGGAGCGATGTTTGCTGAACGACCTTCCGCGTTTGGAAGCTCGCATAACGCAAAATATACAGGCGAGCCTCGAAGGAACTCTACAAATTATTATTGAAAAAAACGTTCAGGCAGCTATTGAGAGGGGAATTCAGGCAGCGGTAGAGCGGGTCTTACAGGGCATCTTAGAGCCCCGTCTGATTAAGCTGCAAGCCTTTGAAATCAGAATCGATCGGAAACTTCAGGAGCTTGCGGAGTGTACGCGGACGAAGGTTCCAAAATTAACTGGCCGCGTGACTAATCGGCAGCTTGCAGCTGATGATTCGCCCAACACCGGGGCGGACGCACCAAGCGCGATTTCCTTTAGTGTTCAACATGGCCCGCCCTCCTAAATTGCAGATTTTGCAGTGGAACTGCCGGGGGTTTAGAAAGAAGAGGGATTCGCTGCAGCAATACGTAGATTCTTTGGATAAATTACCAGATGTTATTGCACTGCAGGACGTCAATACGGAAGCCAAACTCAGACCATACAGCACGCATCAAAACAGCTCATCCACTTGCATTCTGGTGCATAACGATTGCACGGCTGTGACAATTGAGCTGGAGTTAGTCACTGAGGTGGAACATACATTTATTCAGCTTTTACCGAACGTACGCACTAGCACAAGTGCGTATTTGTTGAACATATACGAGGTCTGTTAGAAAAGTATCCGACCTTTGGCCGTTGAAAAAAAACTTGCATAACTGGAGCGTTGCAAACCTAGTCATCTTTAAAGTAGTCTACTTGGGACTCCACACACTTCTCAAAGCGGTGCTGCCATTGTGGAAAGTATTCCGAAAAGGCCCTTTTCGGAATGGAGTTTAGCTCAGCTGTCGTTGCAGCCATAATGTTCTTCCTTGTCTGAAATCGCGCTACTTTCAATGGCCTTTTGATTTTGGGAACCAGCCAGAAATCACAGGGGCCATATCAGGACAGTAAGGAGTCTGTTGAACTACAGGAGTCTGGTTTTTCACCAAAAAATCTGATTCGACTGCGAGGAATGTGCAGGAGCATTGGCGCGATGGGTGCGCCAATTTCCTGTTGACCTCAGCTCCGGGTTCTTGCGCCGCACAGCATCACGTAGGCAACGGAGGACATCCCTGTAGTACTATTTGGTCATTGTTTGACCCTGTAGAGTGCGTACTTGTGGTCTGCCACACAGAGGGTGTCAAGGAAAGCAGTCAGCATCACTTTCACATTGCTGCGCAATTGGCGGGCCTTCTTAAGTCCTGGTGACGTGGAATGCTTCCACTCTGACGACTGGGATCTGTTTTCCGGGTCGTACCTGTACACCGAAGACTCGTCACTAGTGATTATGATGTTGATGAAGTCGGGGTCACTGTTTGCGGAATCCAGCATGTCCTGTGAGACTTCAACACGAAGCTGTTTTTGCTCCACCGTGAGCAGTTTCGGCACGAATTTCGCCGCAACTCTCTCCATGGCCAAATCTTCGGTGATAATGGAATGTGCGGAGAAATTGCTCATGTACACCTCTTCCTCAATTTCTCGGATAGTCACGCGACAGTCTCGCATCACCATAGCGTTCAGTTCGGCAATGACCTGGCCATTTTGGCATGTTGATGGCCGATTGGAACGTGGCTCGTTCTCCACCGATGTGCGGCCATCTTTAAAACAATTGCAACACTGCTTAAACTGTGTGCTGCTCATAGCATCTTCACCGAAAGCCGTCTGAATATTTCGAATGGTTTCCACTCGGCTGTCGCCAAGTTTATGGCAAAATTTGTTGCAGTAGCGCTGCTCCTTTCACTCCGCCATTTTCCTTGCAATAAAAAACCGACGAGAGCACTGCACACTGCCTCACTGAAACGCTGCTGCCCAGCGACTGACGCTATCGGCAGGCGGGAAAAACTTCATGCATGCGCATGAAGGTTCAAGGTCGCCTGATGCAAGCGCGCTTGTCTCATATCCATCAGGTGTTCGCAAAAAAAATAAAGTCGGATACTTTTCTAACAGACCTCCTATAGTCGACCGAAGAACAGGGGTGTGTCTTTCGATGAGATTTTCCAAAAGGCCGCGCAATTGGTAAAAAGTGCACCTCTCATCATTGTGGGGGATTTTAACGCGTACAGCTTCTTGTGGGGATATAGTAAGGAGGATATTAAGGGCAGGAGACTCGCTGCGGCCATATCGGACCTAGCACTGAGGATTCTTACTGACCCGCAGCATCCCACGAGGATTGGCAACAGTGTCTCAAGAGATACATGTCCAGATCTCTCGTTGGTTAAAGGAGCGAGAAACTATGATTGGCACAACGCGCAGGAGACCTTAGGGAGTGACCACTGCATTCTCAAGATCGGCCTCGACTACAGTAAGCATCGCAGACCGAGAGGGAATGCACGGCTCACGGACTGGTCGTGGGCTGAGTCGCTGCTGAGAGTCAGGGACCGCTTCACACGTACGCTTCAGACATCAGAAGAAGTCCCGGCTATTGACAACCACCTACTACATCTATGGGAGGCCAGAAGAAGTCTCACACGGCGGTGGAAAAGGCAAAAAATTAACCGCAAGCTCAAGATCAAGATCGCGAAATTAAGCTTGCAAGCAGAAGAGTATGCACGATATCCCTGGCCAAAAACAACTGGTTGGCCAAATGCGACTCCATGAAAGGCACCCTTAGCACCAAGGCGGCGTGGAGTCTTCTTAGATGTTTGATAGAGCCCTCCAAGTCTCGCGGGGATCAGCAACGTAATCTCAAGAGAGCCCTACACGGCTTCGCGGGCACGGACCAGCAGATAGTTGCAGCCCTCCTTAGCAATTAAGTACCTCTGTACAGTGAAAGACAACGAGCCAGTACGGGATTATGAGGGTATGGACAATCCGGACCTGGACAGAGAGTTCGAAGTCGAGGAAATACAGGCGGCGCTTATGGCCATGAGGCGGGGCACGGCGCCAGGGAACGACAGGGTGACGGTGGGATTGCTTGCCAATCTCAATCAGCAAGCGCTCGAACATCTCACGCAGTACATCAACAAATGCTGGAAAAGTGGAAAGTTACCCAGGGCATGGAAGACGGCTGATGTCAGCTTTATTCCCAAGGCTGGAAAGGAGGTGAACATCAATAACCTCAGGCCCATCTCGCTTACGTCGTGCGCCGGGAAACTGATGGAGAAGGCGGTACACATGCGACTTTCGACGTATATAGAAGACCACAATATTATACCTCGCACTATGTTTGGGTTTAGGGCACTTGTCAACCCAGGACGTGTTACTGCAGCTGAAGATGGAGGTTATCGATCCCCCGCGCAAACGAAACAGTAGGGCCATACTGGCATTAGATCTGAAGGGGGCTTTCGACAACGTGAAGCATTCCAAGATTCTGGACAATCTACAGGGTACTCACTGCGGAAAGCGTACCTTTAATTACATCAAGGCTTTCTTGCAAGATAGGCAAGCGCATATCAGGATTGGCGACACGAGGTCCGAGTCGATACCCATGGGCACCAGGGGGACGCCTCAGGGAGCAGTCCTTTCTCCACTGCTCTTCAACGTTGCCGTCATGCACCTGCCGGAACAACTTAATGCCATAAGGGGAATCCGCCACGCCCTATACGCGGATGACATAACCATATGGACAACGGAGGGAAACATGGGACAGATGGAGGAGGCCCTCCAAGAGGCTGCCAGTACGGTTCAAAAGTATGCAGAAGAATGCGGACTGCGCTGTTCCCCGGACAAGTCGGAGCTCCTAGTCCTGCGAGGGAAGGGGGATACTGCATCGCTGGAAATCTCGGTCCATGATACACCTATTCCCGAGGTGGAAACAATAGGATTTTGGGGCTGCTCATTAACAACAAGGGTGTGAACGCAGCAGCGATCACCAAGCTCCGAACGGTTTGCGAACAAGTCATCCGTATGATATCTTGGATCACAAGCAAGAAAAACGGCATGCAAGAACTGAATACACTTAGACTAATACAGGCCTTTGTCATCTGCAGGATAGTGTTCGTGGACCCGTACCTTCGTTTGAGGAAGACCGATCTAAACCACCTGGACGTTATCATTCGAACGGCTTATAAGAAGGCACTCGGCCTACCCATGAGAGCATCTACGGAGCGTCTACTAAAACTAGGGGTACACAACACGGCTGATGAATTGATTAGCGCCCATCTTACAAGCCAGGTAGTGCGACTGGCCACAACTACGACCGGCCGCAGGGTCTTAGAAGATTTAAACATTAGCTTTCCGCAGCAAGTGGCTGGGAGACAAGATATACCTAAAGAGTGGAAGACCAAATTCCTTACGCTTCCGCTTCCCAAAAACATGCACCCGGAGCATCATCTTGCTAGACGAGTGGCGAGGAGCAAGAAGATGAACGAGTGCTATTCAACAAAAGAAGGAGCCTGCTTCGTGGACGCTGCGGGTCCTGTAC
This sequence comes from Amblyomma mixtum, assembly GCF_055824585.1. Taxonomy (NCBI): domain Eukaryota; kingdom Metazoa; phylum Arthropoda; class Arachnida; order Ixodida; family Ixodidae; genus Amblyomma; species Amblyomma mixtum. Next base: position 130,389,203 of record NC_143019.1, read on the forward strand.
AAGGAATATCAACAATCTCAGTGGTGCACCAAATGCAAGTCGTGGACGGGCTTTCAGTTCGTAACGGGGATACACAGGCTATGGAGGAAGTAGCGATAGCCCTAGCCGCAACGCACTCCGCATCTAAATACATAGTTACAGATTCCCAGGCGGCTTATAGAAACTATATGCGTGGCAGAATCACGCCGCTAGCCTGCAAAATTCTCAGTCAATGTAGGACTTCAGCTGAACGGAAAGAATTAATATGAGTATCAGGTCACCAGGGAGTTGAAGGAAACGAGCGCGCACACGCTTCGGCCCGAGCTTTTCTCCTCCGGCATCCTTCTACGTCCTCCCTTCCTGATTCTGGCTCCCCCTCTCCGCTAACGACATATTCAGAAATATTGCAACATTTGCGCCTTGAAAGGCAGACACTCCCGAGGCCCGCTAAGGGTCTCAGTAAATCAGAGGAATGTCACCTTCGCAGGCTACAAACTATGTCTTTCAATAACCCAGCTACGCTTCACGCCATTGAGCCCGAGTCCTTTTCGGCACAGTGCAAATTTTGTGGCCAGAAGGCAAACTTGTACCACATGGTATGGGCTTGTCAGAAAAATGACAGCATTGAGATCATAAATCAGCCAACTCGGGAGGGCTGGGAGGCGGCCCTGTCCAGCTCGGACCTCGAGGAACAACGAGCCCTCGTCGCCAGAGCACGGGCAGCGGCTTTCACCAACGGCGCCCCGGACTAGGGACCCGATCAGCCTTCCCTTCAACTAAGGCATTGTGGCTTTAATAAACGTTTTCATCTTCATCATCGGCAATACATGTAATGAGGCTAAGGGCAAGCAAACACTACATGTTTTTTCTGTATTCCTATGGTAAATAGGCAATTATGCGAAATGTCTGCCATTAAGAAGAAAGTATTACAAAGCATGACGTTGAAATTTCTTTACGCAATTGCAGGCACAGAAAGTCTTGTCCCTTAACCGCCCCTCTTTCCAAGGGTATATGCGGTAAAGCCGTAGTGTATAATGGCACGAGTTCAGTCCTGCGGCAGCATTTTGTGCTCGGTCAGTACACATTTGTTTCATTCTGTGCTTCTCAAACCCAAGTTCGTTTTATTTTTACCTATACAGCTGCTGACGTTAGGAAGCAATGTGTCAGCTATCTCCTCCAACCTGGCACTCACTTCGAGCCGAGGCCTACCTAATGCGCCGCACACAGAAGTAGTGTGGCAGCGGGCAGAGCACCTCTCTTGGAGATAAAAGAAAGACAATAGATGATAAGGACCTTTTCATTATTTCCAAAAGTGAATATTGAGCGGAAGTTCGCACGTGGAGGAAAAAAATTAGCTGTGGCTTAGCTCTGGTTAAGCCTGAGTGATTGCGAAAGCAATAGCTCCCTGGCGGCGCTTGGCTCTGCTGGTTGTTTGGCATGGCTTCGCCTTTTGTGCAAATAAAGGATTTACTCAGGAAACAACATGGTTTCCACTGTTTCTTTATTCCAATGAACACGCTTTTGGCGGTCCGTAAAGTAGTGACTCTTAAGCGCGTTGCTTAGCCAACCACTCTTGCCTTTCTTCATCTGTCTCCTCGGCACGGCGCGGGCGTTTGCGCACAGCACGTCGCTCCAGCGACGCCTTGTACTACTCCTCAGACATGACTAAGCGGAGCGCGCCTGCAGCGCACCGTTTGTCCTCTCCTAGCGAGCGCCCTCACGCGGCGTACCGAGGAAGCCGTCATGTGGTAGCCGCTGCGCCGAGCGAAGGAACGACTACGGCCAAAGAGACGAGTTGGGGCCCCTGCTCTCCTCTGGTCGTGACGTCACGCTGTCACGTGGTCGTGCGCCGCAGCTGCGCCGGAGCGAAGGAACGACCTCCACCGACGGCAGAAAAGTGCTAGCAGTATTGCTTTCGCAATAAAAGAAACGCTGGCAATGTTCGAAGGATGCCATCGTGTTAAAGGTGCCATTCTGGCGATGACATGTACAAAATGTTTAGAAAATAAATACCACATTCTCACCACATAAATACCACAAACTAGACAAAGAAGTGTGGGGACACAACGCATTTGCCGCCGTATCTCTGCTTTAAAGGGAAACTGCATAGGTTTTAGAAATCAACGAGCTTAAGAGGGTCGAATGTATGAAGTCTTTTTGGGCTTGCGCTTGAAATAGTGAAGTAGTCGCCGATTAAAATCCGGACGCCCTTCAAGCTTCTCCGCAGCGCACAACCAAGTGGGGTGCGCATGATGACGTCATCAAAGGTATCGGTATGCAGTTCGAAGGCGCAGACTCCTGCTTTGAAGGAAAAAAGCAACACCACTGAAGGCGAACCCTGCCGAGAGTTGTTTGGCCACGTCTAACGAGTCAGGGTAGGGTGTGGCTAATGACAGCGGTAATTTGAAATCATACCTTCCGTGACGTCACGCTGAACTTACCTGCACACCCCCAGTGCATTGAGCAGAAGCGCGAAATTCAATCGTCGATTACGTCACTATTGCAAATGCTAGTGCAAAAACACTTGGCATGCTTCACCTCGAGCCAATTACAGATTTGAATCCTTGAATATCGCGAAATTCCCATAAAAGTGCTGCAGTTGCCCTTTAAGCGCTGTTTTTAGCCACAAGATCTGGCACTAACCAGCAACACTTTTTACCTTGTTAATCCACGTTCTTGCCCATTTTCCACGTCGTAAAATGGCTTTTCCGCCTTTCACTTGCAACGACAGACAAAAGTGTAAAAGAATGCACACAGGGCATTGATCCGTCCACCTTTCGTCTGCCCGATTGAAATGTCACCTCCGGCCTCGGCCACTCCGAGGCGTTTCAAATCTCAGTTGAAGGAAGCCCATTCGCAACCTTGCTCCGTGCCGAAGAGAAAATGCCTTTACGATTACACTTTCTCATTAGTGCTTTTGAACGTTACAAAACATAGCAGCCTCCACTATGTGTGGAGGCTGCTCACGTGTGCTGGTCTTTTGATCCAAGAGCCAACAAGCCCATCCTTCCTTACGATTCAGCTCACTCGAAACTGGTAAAAAGAAACATTGTAAGATCAACCTTCATAAGTTCTCTCCACGGGTGTGGGGTATGCTCGGACGTTTCCTCGTTGTGGTTGACGGCCAAGTCACGTTAACCGCGAGTTTCCCCAGCGCTATACGTAGACGCTCACACCAGGAGCTAGCCACTTAGAGTTCCGCTGTAAAACTTGCAAAGGGTTTCTGCTTACCATCTCTCTTTTAGCACGGCCAAAAATTATCAGCAAGTGATGGCCGCCTACCTACAGCGTGCTTAGGAGCTCGCTGGAGAACCTGGAATGGACCATCGCATGGTGGCCGTAAGAGTGGGCGCACGGCATCGTGGCAATAAAGACGTGTGCGCAGAACTGAAGGTCGGCAGAGACGGGAACAAGTCGAGAATATTGTCGTTGACGTGGTGAAGCGACAATGCGCATATCGCTGCTTACACGGCAGGCGTGTGCTGGAAACGTCGACAGGTGTGCTTGGCGAGTGCTCGAAAAATTCAGGGGGCACTTTGACTGTCTTAAGTGCGTAGAGGCGAAAGCGTTCTCCGCACCACTTTCGCTGCTTCTGTGCCACTGGTGGCGTCACATATAATTGAGTACTATTTCCTAAGTGATGGCAAATCACTAATTAATGGTTTATTACTGATTAATGCCTGAATACTAATTAACTGCTAATTAATGGCGCTTAAGCCTCGCCTTTATGAGTGGAACGCGACTGCGTGCTGTAGCGCTGCCAGGGAGTCCATGGAACGCCACCACCCGTTCGGCGCGATGCCTTGCCCTTTGAACGCAACGCTTTTTGAGGAAAGGAAATGGCGCAGTAATTCTCTGTCATCTCGGTGGACACCTGAACCGCACCGTAGAGGAAGGGAGGAATTGGGAGTGAAAGAAGACAAAGAGGGCTCGTAATGAAGAAAATGAAAATTGTATTTGAGGAAAGGAAATTACGCAGTAACTGTCTCGCATATCTCGGCGAACACCCGTCAAAATTCAGGGGGGCACTTTTTTGTCCTAAAGTGTGGTCACTGATGTGTGGTTAAGATGTTAAGCTGCGCCTCTAAGAGGGGAACGCGACAGCGTCTTGCAACGCTGCCAGGGAGTCCATAGAACGCAATCGCCCATTCGGTTCGACGCCTCGCTTGTCTGTAAATTGGTTTTTGAGGAAAGGAAATGTATCTGTCTCTCATATCTCGGTGGACACCTAAACCTCGCCGGAAGGGAGGAGGATGGGAGTGAGCGAAGACACCGCATTCACTAGACGCGCATTTGTTCATTCAAAATCTTCGAGCTGGCATGGCGGATTACAGGCGGTCGCGCTGCCAAAAACTGCAAATTATTCATTGCGCAAGACTTCCTATCCAGCGTTTTCACAGGGTTTTCGCTACTTTTGTGTGGGATTCTTCTTTTGAATTCATGAGGCGTGATAACCTTTTTCGGCCTGTAAGCGCTGGCGGCCTTGGTCTAGTTCACCTGTATGTCCGACAGATAGTGTCACGTTTCATGTTTTTCCGTGACACTACACACGCAATAGTACGTTCATATCTGCAAACAAATTTAGTTCATGTTTTACCCAACCTCATTGTGTCTTCCAATGTTTGTGACCGTCCGTGTTTGTGGGGCATAATGCAAGAGGTGTATTTGGCTGTCCGTTACCTACTTGTTCGTTTTTCTCCTGAGTTCCTTTTTAAGAACCCCAGGTGGTCGAAATTTCCGGAGCCCTCCACTACGGCGTCTCTCATAGCCTCAGTCGCTTTGGGACGTTAAACCCCATAAACCAAACCAACCACTTTTTTTAGTGTCGAGGAAAAAGTTGTATAAGGATTTGATTAGTAAGCTCTTCCTTCCGCCCATGTACCGCTCTCTGTATTTTGGTTTACCGGGGCATGGCTTACCCAAAGAGTACGTAAGATGCCAGTCTCGCCGTGTACAAAGACCTTTTTGTATAAGTTACACACCGGTACGTTGCCCGTTAGAACATGGTTAGAGAAAAAGCGCACTTTTGTGTCTACCGTCAATTGCCACCTTTGTGATGAACCACAAACAATTGAGCATTGTTTCATCAGTTGCAAAGATGCAGTACTCTTCTGGGATATCCTGCAACGCACATTTAAAAAAAGAATTCATCTGACTCCACATTCTGTTCGCTATCTCACTGCGAGATGAACGACCATCTCGAATGGTCGTTCATCTCAGAGACGAGTATGCCCAGACTGAGTACGAACCGGAGTGGCACTCACTATTAGTGACGTGCTCTGCATTGCCCATTTTCTAGTGCATGGTCCTTTCAATATGTATTGTTTAACACTGTTTTAATAATGGCTTGTATATAGTTCATGTACATAGAACATTACATCACTGTAATAAATACCATGTTGAAGAAAAAAAAAAGCTGGCATGGCCGAGTGGATACCATGCTCGTCTCGCACGCCGAAGACCGGTGTTCGATTCCCGAGCTCGACAAATTTCCTATTCGGTTTTATTATACGGCCTGACTGGAAAAGTTAATGAGGCTAATTGGGTAATTAATCAATTGACTGAGTTCAGTCCCACTTACTTGGAGCATCACTATACGATCCCTTCAATTGGTTGCATGGTTACTAGCGAAAATACAATTGGCCCCATTTGAAATTCGCGCACTTTGACGTCACGGCTGTTTGGACCAATTGAAAAGCGTGCCAGTTCTGTCCACAACTGCTGCTTACAACGATGAGACATTAAAGGCTTTCGCCTTAAAAATTTGCCAGGGACGCGAGCAGTAGTACCAAACGTGAGCTCTGCTGCACAGGTGGAACAGTCATTGCGAAGTGTAGTGCGTAGGCCAAGCAGGACTCAAGGGTAGGCGCTCAATCCAGTGTGAAGGGAAAACCAGCGCCATAAGCGAAGCCTTCAAATGCCGATGAAACTCTTCGATGACACCTTAGAAAATCGTGTGGTAAAAGATCATCTTGATGTGATGGACGGGTAGGTTGGCGAATAATGTGAAGTCGAATTGACGACCACGGCCAGAAGTAATGGTGGAACGGGCAGCACATCACCAGTTATCACCACGTGATGGCCGCCTACAACATGAAAAGCGTAGCGCATTGACGAAGCGTCAGTAAGCCGGTTTAAGCGGTCACGGTTGGCGCTGCGCCAGCGTATCTGACGTGACGCCTGGAAAGGAGGAAATCCCTTATCACCTAACAAAATGCTTTTATATGTCGATGATTAATCACCGCAGTCGTGACGTAGGCATTCTACTTCCGGCCACCGTTCGGTGCGGACGCAGAATCATGGGCTCCAAGGGAGCAGCGACAGCAGCCATTTCCGGCCGCGGTAACAGGATTGAACACGCTGAATATGAGAATCAGATTATTTGGCGACTTTGCCTACAGGACGTGTTGTTCTCAACACCGTTTTTTTGGACGCTGACCTGCGAATGCGACCGTAGAAGCTCGAAGATTTCAGGGATGTTCTCGCCAACGTTGGCGCGCTCCCCGACGTGGTAGCGTTGGGGGCGTTCCATCTGGCACGATAAGCAGATGGCTGTCGAGGGGGTGTGTGTCTTGTTGATGTTATCTTCGATCTTGTTCTTTGTTGCCTATCTGGACTTGTGTATATATGCTCCCGATTTTGGAATAAACCGTCTGTTGAAAGTTAGCGCTTGTCGATGTCTCCTCGCTTGTCCCGTCTTCTCTTCTGCGCTATTTATTTCGCTTAAGTATATCAACCACTTATGGGCGGTGACATTCGACTCTGCGGATGGTGCGAAGAAATTGGCTGCGCCGCAGGAGCTGAAGGTGAAAGAACGCCGGTGCCTGATCATCGACCCCGAGGACCAGCAGCTCAAGTTGCGGCTCCACTGGTTGCTGCACGGCGTACCCGATGAAGATGTGCGAACGGCTTTCGCGGCGTACGGACCGGTGACGGAGGTGACTCTGGAGCGTTGGCGCGTCGAAGGCGTCAAGGAGAAGGGCTCGACAACGAGGACTATTCTTCTGAAAATGAAACCAGATATGAAAGTGGACGACCTGCCTCATCAGGTGCGAGTCGGCGGCGAATTGGCCCTCGTCGTCGCTCCTGGACAGGGAATGCAATGCCTGCGTTGTCGCGGCACAGGACACGTCCGCCGGGAGTGCAAGTTGCCCCGGCGCTCGAAATGCCGGCGGTTCGGCCACAGTGACGTCGAGTGCGTCCGCACGTACGCTACAGCTACAGGGCCTGTACCAGCGGACGAGCCGGCTGATTTGACCATGGACATTGTTGAGGCAGAGGATGCGGCGAAAGGCACTGCGTCAGCCGAAAAGGGCCAGCCAGTGACGGCCTCTTCAATACCTGGCAGCGGTGACGCCAAGGGCAACGAAGCAACCAGAGAGGCGGAGGGCGCCGAGCCGTCAAGGAGCGCGGATAATCCAGACAAGGGCGGCGCACACACTGCTAGTGTCACCGCAGCAGCTAAGCGACCCCACGACCAGACTGGCGGCGATGGAGGCAAGGTGACAGCAACCAGCGTCGAGGAGCCGCCAGCGAAAACGGCCCAAGGGCGGCGGCCCAGTTTCAAGCCGCGGCCTAATGTCTCGGCGGAAAAGCGGTTTGACGACAAGGGGCCTGTGCAGCAGAGCCAGGCTCTTGCACCGGATGGTTCTGGTGGCGGCGACGGCGTCTAGCTGCGTGCTTGACGTGGGCGGTAAGCACCGATCTCTCAGTCTCTTCACTACCTATAAAAATGGCTACTGCGCTTACGCTCACGGTGGGTACGCTCAATGTGAGAGGTTTACCCGGTACAAAGAAGCAGAGCCAGGTTTACCGCCTCCTAACAGACCGTAGGATTGATGTTCTTACTATCCAAGAAACAAAAGTGGAAGGGGACGAAGAGACCGGGATTTTGGTGCAGCGTTTCACGGCCAGATATTACGCAGTCGTTAGCCATGCAAATGGCACATCGGCCGGATGTATTATTTTTTTTTAAAAAACTGCCGAGTCTTGAGGTGCAGGCGCATTTTTCATGTCCATCGGGTCGATGTGTAGTGGTGGACTTTCGTTTCGCGAGTGTTGAATGGCGATTCATTTGCATTTATGCGTCCAATGTACTGGAGGATCGAGTTGTGTTTTTTTAAAGTATCCAGCAATATCTAAGCACTGAAAAACAGGTAGTTCTACTGGGTGATTTTAACTGCGTTTTGAATGCTGCTGATAAAACCAGCACACGTTCGCACCGGGATGGATGCACCGAAGTTTTTTGTCGATTAACAGATCTTTTCGCCTTGGAGGACGTGGCTGAATGTGTGGAAGGTACGCGCAATGTTAGGTTCACGCATTTTCAACGCAGTAGTCATGCTCGTCTCGATAGAGTCTATGTATCTTTAGATCTGGTGCCAAAATGCCACAGTTATGATGTGCCCGTGATTTTCTCAGATCACTGCATGGTGCAGTGCAATATAGGATTTAAAAAACGATCTAGTGTATTTCAGTGGGACTTATGGACATTAAATAACCAGCTTTTACGGGACGAAACATTCACTGAGATGGTAAAAGAAGAAGTAAATAAAGTAACGCGCGACGGCATACACGTATGGGGGATGCAATGGGAAATTTGCAAACAACAAATTAAAATAAAACCCATCGACAGAGCTAGCTGTATAAAATACCAAGAAAAGTTACACGAAGCACAATTAAAGTCCCTGCTTGACAAGTTATTTGCTGAGGAGTGCAAATCACCGGGTATGTTCTTAGACGATATAAAAAAAAATCAAGCAAAAGATAGACGTGATCGAAGAAAACCGCTATCGAGGGGCGCTTATAAGCGCGAGAGCCGAAGAATTTGCTACTTGTGAGACGCCCACAAAACGAGCACTGGGAATAGAAAGAGCGCGCGCACGGCGAAATCATGTAGCAGAAATTGAGAGGGGAGGCCAAACGGTGAATGACAACGATGGTATCGCGCAAGCCTTTTTTTGATCATTATCAAATGCTTTTTGCCCAGCATCGAGTAGATGTGGCACGGTTCAAAGAAGCATTTTTGGAGGCTATGCCTCGTGTAGACGATGAAGACAAACAAAGATTGGAGCGGGCGATTAGTGAAGCCGAAGTAGAATTGGCCATAGATAAATTGAACGCGGGAAAGTCGCCGGGACCTGACGGGCTAAGCGCGCCGTTTTACAAAACGTTTAAGAACAATTTAGCACCAATACTAACCGCTGTGTTCAATGAAGCTTATGAATTAGATTCACTTCCCGCATCGTACGCGTCATCTCACACCGTACTTATTCCGAAAACTGAGCAGGTAGAAAAATTAAGACAGGTGTCCTCTTACAGGCCGATCGCGTTGACAAATGTGGATTATAAGATATACATGAAGGTTCTAGCAGCCAGGTTACAAACCGTATACGGGTATTAGTTCACTCACACCAAACATGCGGGATAAAAGGGCGTTCCATTGCTAATAACATCCACAATGCAAAGTGCGTGCTGGAGTGCTGTGATGCCACGCATGACCGTGTGGCAGTCCTCCAGCTAGACCTTGAGAAAGCGTTTGATTGTGTGTCCCATGAACTTTTGTTTTGTGTTCTAGACCATATTAATGTCGGGTCCGTAATTAGTGAGGGAGTTACCATGGCGTACCGTAACTGCAGTACAAGGTTAATTGTAAATAAGAAGCTGGGGGCCTCATAAGCGTACAACGTTCGGTGCGCCAAGGCTGCCCCCTCAGCCCCCTGTTGTTTTGAATATACATTGAAGCACTGTGTTTAAGGATTATTGAAAACGATTCATTTCATGGTTTCCGAGTGCAGGCCGCGGAAGTGAAGTTGCTTGCATAAGCAGACGACGTCGCTGTGTTTTGTTCCGATCAGAGGAGTATAACTCGTACGGTCGACGTTGCAAAACGCTTTAGTGCAGTTACTGGAAGCTTGGTGAACTGGCAGAAGTGTCTTGGATTCTGGCACGGAGATTGGCCATCAACCCCAGAAACTTTCGCCAATGTGTCATGGGTGACAGCACCCGTTAAGTACCTGGGCGTTCCGCTGGAATTTTATCAAGGTTCTGAGCCTTATTGGCGAGAGCAAGTGAAAGAAACGCGAGCGAAGGCAGCAACATGGAAAAGCGCCCATTTGTCTATATTTTCGAGAGCCACAGTTTGCAATCTTTTTCTGATAAGTAAGCTGTGGTACGTAGTGCTAGTGTTGCACTGTTCTCGGTTGAATGTGCAAAAGCTTCATCGTGTGTTCGCAGTTTTTATTTGGGCCTCAAGTTGGGAGAGGTGTAGTCGGACGAATCTCTTCCGGAGCGTCAAAGTAGGCGGACTTCGACTCGGGCATTTGTTTTTGCGCCAAGTTGTAAATAGGTTCTTTTTTTCCGGAATAATAAAGATCCCTTTCTTCGCACCATGTGCCAAGTAAGGCTCGGGTGCGCTTTGCCGGAGTTTGTTGTCTCAACACAACAAATGACTGGACGAACTTCAGGGTTTTTTAGAGAGATTGTCCTCAGTGTTCGATTTCTCACCGCCCGTTTTTATTAGAATTTTTAAGCAATGTTAAGAGGAAAACGTTGTGCAAGAGGCTATGTGAAACTGTTTTCGCAGAACCTATGTAAATAGCCTTATACACTGGAGGCCCAGGCAGCGATGTCCTTAAACGAGTTAAAAATATGCATTTGCCGTCAGGGATAAAACCTTTTTTTTTCAAGCTGCACACAGGCACTTTGAGTGTCAAATCATTTCAACAGGCTAAGGGGCTCTTTCTTCCATGGGGATCACTTTGTCTAATATGCAAGAAACCAGAAACCATAGATCACGTTTTTCTTCATTGTTGGGAGGGAGTTTATTTCTGGGACGTCCGGCAAAGGACCTTAAAGAAAGAATTACCGCTGCACCCTCAAGGAATCAGGTTTCCGCCTACAGAGAACGAAGGTGGCTTACCTGAAAATCTTATCATGCTTTTGGGTCTTCATAGTATATGGCGCTCTCGAACGACGGGGTACCACTGTGACCCGGACAAGAGGCCGGCTCGAATGTATTTCCGGGAAAACATCCACAAGTTTTGTGAGATACTGCAAACAAGATCATGTGTTCCTGAGTGGTTGTCAAAGTTGGAAGCTTTGACGCATCGCAGAGAATTTTAACCTGACAACGCCTAACCAAAGTGGGTTTTAGGCTACTATTGTGCCAGATTTTGTGATTGTTTTTGGTGAATGTTCTTTGTTTGACCTCTGTCGAAGTCCGGCAAAAAAAAAAAGCAATCGTGGCGTAGGGGCTAAAACGCCCGTCTCGGCTACGGGAGGTGGGGTGTTCGACTCCCACCGCCGGTCACTCGCTGGTTAAAAAGAGTACAGGTGCCTTCCCTGACCAGAGCCCAGCTCTACCTTGTGGACTGTGAACTAGGGAAGCTCCGCTGCATGGCAGTGCACACAAGAGGCTCGGTTGCAAAACTGAGCCTGTGTATAACTGTCAGAAGCCTAAATTAAAATAATATAGAATCTAGGAGCTTTCCTTTCTTTCTGCTGCTCTGTGTTTTCAACGCGCTGTGCGGTTAGAGAAACAAGTGTTTTTTTTTTTTGCAGCTTACCCCAAAGATTACCGCCATGATTTTTAATGCCTGTTGAGGACTAATTTCAGTTGCATATGATTTTGTCCTCTCTGTAGTGATAGCAGCATAAGATATACTGGTAGGGACACAGTGGCCCACGCCGTGAGAAGGTGTAGCCCCCAGTTCGGAAACTAATATAGCGCAAGCGCCAAGAGACGTTTTAGTACACTGCAGCTGAAGGTCCCGTAACAACATTAAATTTTGCTAGCAGTGCGACTGACAGGCGGAACACGTTTTTTTTTCGCGCTTTTTGCCTCACATGTGTCTTCCTGGTACTGTTCATATAGGCCATAGATGGACCGCGAAAGCAAGGTCGTCCGCATGCCCCGCACAGCCTTTTTCTCCTCGCAGTGGTTTGTCCAAACCTCTTCTTGTAACTATCTTCTCGCGTTCCCCGTTTCGGTGCTTCATTTTATTTTTCCCGTGTCTCCCTCGTGTTTCTCTTATTTGTAACTGTCGAAAGCGTTGTTTAATATTTTTCTTTTTTCCTTCCCCATTCATTGCCGAATGGATGACGGTGAATAAAGAGCTTCACGGCATGACAAGGGCGCTTGTTTCTCATATGCGGAGCATGCTGAGTGTGCCGCATGTAATTTCACAGGTCTGATTTTGGCAAAGCATATATGTTGGTAGCGATCGATACTCAGGTATTACTCAGTGGGCACTGCAGAACTTCACCGAGCGTGTCATGTCAGTATAACGTAACCCTGCCATCAAATGTCGAAATGAAAGCTTGGCTTATGACTTTTTCGAAAGTTTTGTAATAGTTGAACAGTTACTATATATGTTATCACGGAGGTCTCCGTCTTAGCCGTACCGTTTTCTCGGCAATACATGTAGTGAGACTAAGGGAAGGCGAACACTACATGTTTTGACTGTATTCCTATGGTAAATAGGCAATTATACTAAATGTCTGCCATTATGAAGAAAGGATTGCGAAGCATGAAGTTGAAATTTCTTGGCGCAATTGCAGACAGAGGAAGCAGGGAGTCTTGTCCCTTCACCGCCCCTCTTTCCAAGGGTCTATGCGGTAAAGCCGCAGTGTTTAAAGGCACCAGTTCAGTCCTGCGGCAGCATTTTGTGCTCGCTAAGAACACATTTGTTTCACTCTGTGCTTCTGAAACTTAAGTTCGTTTTATTTTTACCTATACAGCTTCTGACTTAACGAAGGAATGTGTCAGCTATTTCCTCTAACCTGTCACTGACTGCGAGCCGAGGCATACCTAATGCGCCGCTCAGGGAAGTAGTGTGGCAGCGGGAACAGCGCCTGTCTTGGAGAAAAAAGAAAGACAATAGATGATAGGGACCTTTTTTTTTGTTTCCAAAAGTTAATATTCAGCGGAAGTTCGCACGTGGAGGAAAAAAGAAACGTTGGCAAAGTTCGAAGGGACATCGTGTTATAGGTGCCATTCTGGCGATGACATGTACAAAAAGTTTCCAAAATAAACACCACATTTTTTTGACAAGAAAGCAGAGCTTAACCTAGACAAAGAAGTGTGGGGACACTACGCGTTTGCCGCCGTCTCTCTGCTTTAAAGGGAAACTGCATAGGTTTTAGAAATCAACGAGCTGAATAGGGTCGAAAGTGTGAAATTTACAGGTAAAGGATGCGAAGTCTCTTTGGGCTAGCGCTTGAAATAGTGAAGTAGTCACAGATTAAAATCCGGACGCCCTTCAAGCTTCTCCGCGGCGCAAAACGCCAAGTGGGGGGCGCTTGATTACGTCTTCGAAGGTATCGGTATACATTTCCATCGCGCAAACGCCTGCTTTGAAGAAAAAAAAGCAACGCCACCGGAGGCAAACCATGCCGAGAGTTGTTTGGCAGCTTCTAACGAGTCAGGGCTTGGTGTGGCTGACGACAGCGGTAATTTGAAATCATATCTTCCGTGACGTCACGCTGAATTTTCTTGCACACCTCCAGTGCATTGAGCAGAAGCGCAAAATTCAATCGTCGATTACGTCACTATTTCAAATGCTAGTGCAAAAACACTTGGCATGCTTTACCTATAGCCTACATAGATTTGAATCCTTCAATATCGCGAAGTTCTCAAAAAAGTGCTGCAGTTGCTCCTTAAGCACTGATTTTCGCCACAAGATCAGGCACTAAGCAGCAGCACTTTTTATCTTGTTAATCCACGTTCTTCCCTATGTTCAACGAGTCGTAAAATGGCTTTTCCGCCTTTCACTTGCGACGACAAGACAAAAATGTAAAAGAATGCACACAGGGCATTGATCCGTCGATCTTTCGTCTTCCCGCTTGAAATCTTACCTCCTGCCTCGGCCACTCCGAGGCGCTTCAAATCACAGTTGAAAGAAGCTCGATCGCTATCTTGCTCCGTGCCGAAGAGAAAATGCCTGTACGATTACGCTTTCTCATTACTGCTTTTGAACGTCACAAAACATAGCAGCCTCCACTAACACGGGCATGGGGTATGTTCGGACGTTTCCTCGTTTTGGGTGACGGCCATGTCACGTTAACCGTGAGTTTCCCCAGCGCTATACGTAGACGCTCACACCACGAGCTAGCCAGTTACAGTTCCGCTGTAAAACTTGTGAAGGCTTTCGGCTTACCGTATTTGTTTTCGCACGACCACGAGTTTTCACCACGTGATGGCCGCCTACAGCTTGCTTAGGAGCACGCTGGAGAACCTGGAATGGACCATCGTATGGTGGCCGTAAGATTTGGCCCACGGCGTCGTGGCAAATAATGACGTGTGCGCGGAGCTGACGGTCGGGAGGGACGGGAACTAGTCGAGAACATTGTCGTTGACGTGGTGGAGCGACAATGCGCATAGCGGTGCGTAGACGGAGGGCGTAGTTGGAAACGTCGACAGGTGTGCTTGGCGAGTACTCGAAGAATTTGCCAAGGAAGCGAGCAATAGTACCAAACGTGAGCTCTGCTGCACGGGTGGAACAGTAATTGCGAAGTGTAGTGCGTAGGCCAAGCAGGACCCAAGGGTAGGCGCTCAATCCAGTGTGAAGGGAAAACCAGCGCCATAAGCGAAGCCTTCAAATGCCGATGAAACTCTTCGATGACACCTTAGAAAATCGTGTGGTAAAAGATCATCTTTATGTTATGGACGCGTAGGTCGGCGAATAATGTGAAGTCGAATTGACGACCACGGCCAGAAGTAATGGTGGAATGGGCACCACATCACCAGTTATCACCACGTGATGGCCGCCTACAACATGAAAAGCGTAGCGCATTGACGAAGCGTCAGTAAGCCGGTTTAAGCGGTCACGGGTGGCGCTGCACCAGCGTATCTGACGTCACGCCTGGAAAGGAGGAAATCCCTTATCAACAAACAAAATGCTTTTATATGTCGATGATTAGTCACCGCGGTCGTGGCGTAGGGGCTAAGACGACCGTCTCGGCTACGGAAGGTGGGGAATTCGACTCCCACCGCCGGTCACTCGCTGGTTAAAAATAGAGTACAAGTAAGTGCCTTCCCTGACCAGAGCCCAGCTCTACCTTGTGGACTGTGCACTTGGGGAGCTCCGCTGCATGGCAGTGCACACAAGAGGCTCGGTTGCAAAACTGAGCCTGTGTATAACTGTCAGAAGCCTAAATTAAAAGAATATGGAACCGTGGAGCTTTCTTTTTTTTCTGCTGCACTGTGTTTTCAACCCGCTGTGTGGTTAGAGAAACAAGTGATTTTTTTTTTGCAGATTACCCCAAAGATTACCGCCCATGATATTTAAGGTCTGTTGAGAACTAATTTCAGTTGCATATGATTTTGTCCTCTCTGTCGTGATAGCAGCATAAGATATACTGGTAGGGACACAGTGGCCCACGCCGTGAGAAGGTTTAGCCCCCAGTTCGGAAACTAATATCGCGCCAGCGCCAAGAGACGTTTTAGTACACTGCAGCTGAACGTACTGTAACAACATTAAATTTTCCTATCAGTGTGACTGACAGGCGGAACACCTTTTTTTTTCGCGCTTTTTGCGTCACATGTGTCTTCCTGGTACTGTTCATTTAGGACATAGATGTACCGCGAAAGCAAGGCCTTCCGCATGCTCCGCACAGCCTTTTTCTCCTCGCAGTGGTTTGTCCAAACCTCTTCTTGTAACTATCTTCTCGCGTTCCCCGTTTCGGTGCTTCGTTTTATTTTTCCCGTGTCTCCGTCGTGTTTATCTTATTTGTAAATGTCGAAAGCGTTGTTTAATATTTTTCTCTTTTCCTTCCCCATTCATTGCCGAATGGATGACGGTGAATAAACAGCTTCACGGCATGACAAGGGCGCTTGTTTCTCATATGCGGAGCATGCTGAGTGTGCCGCATGTAATTTCACAGGTCTGATTTTGGCAAAGCATATATGTTGGTAGCGATACTCAGGTATTACTCAGTGGGCACTGCAGAACTTCACCGAGCGTGTCATGTCAGTATAACGTAACCCTGCCATCAAATGTCGAAATGAAAGCTTGGCTTATGACTTTTTCGAAAGTTTTGTAATAGTTGAACAGTTATTATATATGTTATCACGGAGGTCTCCGTCTTAGCCGTACCGTTTTCTCGGCAATACATGTAGTGAGACTAAGGGAAGGCGAACACTACATGTTTTGACTGTATTCCTATGGTAAATAGGCAATTATACTAAATGTCTGCCATTATGAAGAAAGGATTGCGAAGCATGAAGTTGAAATTTCTTGGCGCAATTGCAGACAGAGGAAGCAGGGAGTCTTGTCCCTTCACCGCCCCTCTTTCCAAGGGTCTATGCGGTAAAGCCGCAGTGTTTAAAGGCACCAGTTCAGTCCTGCGGCAGCATTTTGTGCTCGCTAAGAACACATTTGTTTCACTCTGTGCTTCTGAAACTTAAGTTCGTTTTATTTTTACCTATACAGCTTCTGACTTAACGAAGGAATGTGTCAGCTATTTCCTCTAACCTGTCACTGACTGCGAGCCGAGGCATACCTAATGCGCCGCTCAGGGAAGTAGTGTGGCAGCGGGAACAGCGCCTGTCTTGGAGAAAAAAGAAAGACAATAGATGATAGGGACCTTTTTTTTTGTTTCCAAAAGTTAATATTCAGAGGAAGTTCGCACGTGGAGGAAAAAAGAAACGTTGGCAAAGTTCGAAGGGACATCGTGTTATAGGTGCCATTCTGGCGATGACATGTACAAAAAGTTTCCAAAATAAACACCACATTTTTTTGACAAGAAAGCAGAGCTTAACCTAGACAAAGAAGTGTGGGGACACTACGCGTTTGCCGCCGTCTCTCTGCTTTAAAGGGAAACTGCATAGGTTTTAGAAATGAACGAGCTGAATAGGGTCGAAAGTGTGAAATTTACAGGTAAAGGATGCGAAGTCTCTTTGGGCTAGCGCTTGAAATAGTGAAGTAGTCACAGATTAAAATCCGGACGCCCTTCAAGCTTCTCCGCGGCGCAAAACGCCAAGTGGGGGGCGCTTGATTACGTCTTCGAAGGTATCGGTATACATTTCCATCGCGCAAACGCCTGCTTTGAAGAAAAAAAAGCAACGCCACCGGAGGCAAACCCTGCCGAGAGTTGTTTGGCAGCTTCTAACGAGTCAGGGCTTGGTGTGGCTGACGACAGCGGTAATTTGAAATCATATCTTCCGTGACGTCACGCTGAATTTTCTTGCACACCTCCAGTGCATTGAGGAGAAGCGCAAAATTCAATCGTCGATTACGTCACTATTTCAAATGCTAGTGCAAAAACACTTGGCATGCTTTACCTATAGCCTACATAGATTTGAATCCTTCAATATCGCGAAGTTCTCAAAAAAGTGCTGCAGTTGCTCCTTAAGCACTGTTTTTCGCCACAAGATCAAGCACTAAGCAGCAGCACTTTTTATCTTGTTAATCCACGTTCTTCCCTATGTTCAACGCGTCGTAAAATGGCTTTTCCGCCTTTCACTTGCGACGACAAGACAAAAATGTAAAAGAATGCACACAGGTCATTGATCCGTCCATCTTTCGTCTTCCCGCTTGAAATCTTACCTCCTGCCTCGGCCACTCCGAGGCGCTTCAAATCACAGTTGAAAGAAGCTCGATCGCTATCTTGCTCCGTGCCGAAGAGAAAATGCCTGTACGATTACGCTTTCTCATTACTGCTTTTGAACGTCACAAAACTTAGCAGCCTCCACTAACACGGGCATGGGGTATGTTCGGACGTTTCCTCGTTTTGGGTGACGGCCAAGTCACGTTAACCGTGAGTTTCCCCAGCGCTATACGTAGACGCTCACACCACGAGCTAGCCAGTTACAGTTCCGCTGTAAAACTTGTGAAGGCTTTCGGCTTACCATATTTGTTTTCGCACGACCACGAGTTTTCACCACGTGATGGCCGCCTACAGCGTGCTTAGGAGCACGCTGGAGAACCTGGAATGGACCATCGTATGGTGGCCGTAAGAGTTGGCGCACGGCGTCGTGGCAAATAATGACGTGTGCGCGGAGCTGACGGTCGGGAGGGACGGGAACTAGTCGAGAACATTGTCGTTGACGTGGTGGAGCGACAATGCGCATAGCGGTGCGTAGACGGAGGGCGTAGTTGGAAACGTCGACAGGTGTGCTTGGCGAGTACTCGAAGAATTTGCCAAGGAAGCGAGCAATAGTACCAAACGTGAGCTCTGCTGCACGGGTGGAACAGTAATTGCGAAGTGTAGTGCGTAGGCCAAGCAGGACCCAAGGGTAGGCGCTCAATCCAGTGTGAAGGGAAAACCAGCGCCATAAGCGAAGCCTTCAAATGCCGATGAAACTCTTCGATGACACCTTAGAAAATCGTGTGGTAAAAGATCATCTTTATGTTATGGACGCGTAGGTCGGCGAATAATGTGAAGTCGAATTGACGACCACGGCCAGAAGTAATGGTGGAATGGGCACCACATCACCAGTTATCACCACGTGATGGCCGCCTACAACATGAAAAGCGTAGCGCATTGACGAAGCGTCAGTAAGCCGGTTTAAGCGGTCACGGGTGGCGCTGCACCGGCGTATCTGACGTCACGCCTGGAAAGGAGGAAATCCCTTATCAACAAACAAAATGCTTTTATATGTCGGTGATTAGTCACCGCGGTCGTGGCGTAGGGGCTAAGACGACCGCCTCGGCTACGGAAGGTGGGGAATTCGACTCCCACCGCCGGTCACTCGCTGGTTAAAAATAGAGTACAAGTGCCTTCCCTGACCAGAGCCCAGCTCTACCTTGTGGACTGTGCACTTGGGGAGCTCCGCTGCACGGCAGTGCACACAAGAGGCTCGGTTGCAAAACTGAGCCTGTGTATAACTGTCAGAAGCCTAAATTAAAAGAATATGGAACCGTGGAGCTTTCTTTTTTTTCTGCTACACTGTGTTTTCAACCCGCTGTGTGGTTAGAGAAACAAGTGATTTTTTTTTTGCAGATTACCCCAAAGATTACCGCCCATGATATTTAAGGTCTGTTGAGAACTAATTTCAGTTGCATATGATTTTGTCCTCTCTGTCGTGATAGCAGCATAAGATATACTGGTAGGGACACAGTGGCCCACGCCGTGAGAAGGTGTAGCCCCCAGTTCGGAAACTAATATAGCGCCAGCGCCAAGAGACGTTTTAGTACACTGCAGCTGAAGGTCCTGTAACAACATTAAATTTTCCTATCAGTGTGACTGACAGGCGGAACACCTTTTTTTTTCGCGCTTTTTGCGTCACATGTGTCTTCCTGGTACTGTTCATTTAGGACATAGATGTACCGCGAAAGCAAGGTCTTCCGCATGCTCCGCACAGCCTTTTTCTCCTCGCAGTGGTTTGTCCAAACCTCTTCTTGTAACTATCTTCTCGCGTTCCCCGTTTCGGTGCTTCGTTTTATTTTTCCCGTGTCTCCGTCGTGTTTATCTTATTTGTAAATGTCGAAAGCGTTGTTTAATATTTTTTTCTTTTCCTTCCCCATTCATTGCCGAATGGATGACGGTGAATAAAGAGCTTCACGGCATGACAAGGGCGCTTGTTTCTCATATGCGGAGCATGCTGAGTGTGCCGCATGTAATTTCACAGGTCTGATTTTGGCAAAGCATATATGTTGGTAGCGATACTCAGGTATTACTCAGTGGGCACTGCAGAACTTCACCGAGCGTGTCATGTCAGTATAACGTAACCCTGCCATCAAATGTCGAAATGAAAGCTTGGCTTATGACTTTTTCGAAAGTTTTGTAATAGTTGAACAGTTATTATATATGTTATCACGGAGGTCTCCGTCTTAGCCGCACCGTTTTCTCGGCAATACATGTAGTGAGACTAAGGGAAGGCGAACACTACATGTTTTGACTGTATTCCTATGGTAAATAGGCAATTATACTAAATGTCTGCCATTATGAAGAAAGGATTGCGAAGCATGAAGTTGAAATTTCTTGGCGCAATTGCAGACAGAGGAAGCAGGGAGTCTTGTCCCTTCACCGCCCCTCTTTCCAAGGGTCTATGCGGTAAAGCCGCAGTGTTTAAAGGCACCAGTTCAGTCCTGCGGCAGCATTTTGTGCTCGCTAAGAACACATTTGTTTCACTCTGTGCTTCTGAAACTTAAGTTCGTTTTATTTTTACCGATACAGCTTCTGACTTAACGAAGGAATATGTCAGCTATTTCCTCTAACCTGTCACTGACTGCGAGCCGAGGCATACCTAATGCGCCGCTCAGGGAAGTAGTGTGGCAGCGGGAACAGCGCTTGTCTTGGAGAAAAAAGAAAGACAACAGATGATAAGGACCTTTCTTTATTTCCAAAAGTGAATATTCAGCGGAAGTTCGCACGTGGAGGAAAAAAGAAACGTTGGCAATGTTCGAAGGGGGACATCGTGTTATGGGTGCCATTCTGGTGTAGACATGTACAAAAAGTTTCGAAAATAAATACCACATTTTTGCGACAAGAAAGCAGAGCTTAAACTAGACAAGGAAGTGTGGGGACACTACGCGTTTGCCGCCGTCTCTCTGCTTTAAAGGGAAACTGCATAGGTTTTAGAAATCAACGAGCTTAAGAGGGTCGAATGTGTGAAACTTACAGGTAAAGCATGCGAAGTCTCTTTGGGCTAGCGCTTGAAATAGTGAAGTAGTCGCAGATTAAATCCGGACGCCCTTCAAGCTTCTCCGTGGCGCAAAACGCCAAGTGGGGGGCGCATGATTACGTCATCGAAGGTATCGGTATACATTTCCATCGCGCAAACGCCTGGTTTGAAGAAAAAAAGCAACGCCACCGGAGGCAAACCCTGCCGAGAGTTGTTTGGCAGCGTCCAACGAGTCAGGGCTTGGTGTGGCTGACGACAGCGGGAATTTGAAATCATATCTTCCGTGATGTCACGCTGAATTTTCTTGCACACCTCCAGTGCATTGAGCAGAAGCGCAAAATTCAATCGCCGATTACGTCACTATTTTAAATGCTAGTGTAAAAACACTTGGTATGCTTTACCTACAGCCTACATAGATTTGAATCCTTCAATATCGCGAAAATCTCAAAAAAGTGCTCCAGTTGCTCTTTAAGCACTATTTTTCGCCACAAGATCAGGCACTAACCAGCAAC
The DNA here is from genome assembly GCF_055824585.1 of Amblyomma mixtum. Lineage (NCBI taxonomy): Eukaryota > Metazoa > Arthropoda > Arachnida > Ixodida > Ixodidae > Amblyomma > Amblyomma mixtum. The sequence continues at coordinate 130,410,263 of NC_143019.1, forward strand.
ACTTTTTATCTTGTTAATCCACGTTCTTCCCCATGTTATCCGCATTCATATCTTCCTCAGGCGTGCTGAGCGGTCCGTAAAGCAGCCTCCCAGGAAGAATGAGTGGGATTGGGGAGGGGGGGTACTGCCTTTAGGGAAGGACATTCCCAAAGGTAGTGAACAAGTGTGGATCTGGGGACGCCAGAGGTGGTACAATGAGGAGGAAAGGTGGGATGAAAGCATGAGAGACGGTGGGGGGAAATAGAACAGCATGTCTGTAATTGTCGCCATGTGGCGCTGGATGAGGGCGACAAGGTACTGTGGTGTGGTGGCAGTGTCATGAGGCTGAGTTTGTAGAATGTTGTGATTTGATGATATGTAGAGATGACCAATGGGGCATCTTTCGCAGGGTTGGATGCCTGATCATCCAGGGTCCGGGAGGAGAGTTCTCGGGCCAGCGCATGAACGCGCTTATTACCGGGGATCGTGACATACCCAGGGACCCACGACAGAGTAACCGTTCGGTCGAGAGAGGTCACAGTGGCAAGAATACGACGTATTGCCGGCGTCGCCACGCCCTTTAGGTAGTGGCGGTAGGCGGCCTGGGAATCTGTGCAAATTTCGGTTACGTTTTTGTCAATGGTGGAGTGGGCCAGAGCAAATGCGATAGCGGCTCCTTCCGCTTCTGCAGGCGAATTAGTCCGGATAGTGGCGCCGGCCCCCACTTTTCCGTCTTTATAGGCTGCGACTGCCGTGAAATATCCTGGTTTCGAATTTTCTGCCGCGTCGGCATAAAGGATATCGGAGCGGTTGCTGTATGTTTTCGTGTGATAGCTCGCTCGTGCCTGCCGCCTACCCTGATGGAGACTAGCGCTCATATTGCGCGTTAGGGGCTTCTGATATATGTGATCCTGAGTACGCAGAGAAATCATGTAAGGTGTAGGACTTGGAGTGGGAATAGGTGGATTGAGACGTGGCTGTCGCAGTAGGCGTTGTCCTTTTTCGGTGCAACTCAGGCGGACTAATTGGTTGGTGCGTTGAGCCTCTATTAATTCGATCACTGTATTGTGGGTACCAGTGGCCAGGAGACGTTTAGTGCTAACCGTCCGTGGAAGACGTAGGGCGGAGGTGACAGCCGTGCGTATTAGGATGTCTGCCTGTTATGTTTGCCGCTGAGTGAGTATGTGGTATAGGAGGTGGTATATAATGCGGCTAATGATTAGTGCATTTGTCATATTGAGGGTCTCGCGTTCAGACAAGAGCTGAAGGGTGGCGGTTGCATCGAGTCTGTTGCTAATGATAAGGCCGAGAATCTTCACCTGAGGCACAATGGGCACTGGATTCCCGTACATGTGCAGTTCAATGTGGGGATCACTGGGGAGGGGCTTCAGCTGCAGGAGTTCGGATATATTTGGAAAGTAAAGGAGGCCTGTGTTTGCTAAATGAGTGGTGGTGATGTCTATGGCAAATTAGAGGATATCCTGGGCTGTTCCAAGGAATCCTCCCGTTGTCCAGAGGGTTATATAATCTGCGTATAAGGCTGTGTGGAGCCCTGGGATAGCATCAAGGGCATTTGCCAGTGGCGCTAGGGCAATGTTAAAAAGTAAGGGTGACAGAACCGCCCCTTGTGGGGTACCCCGGTTAGGCAGGGGGAAATGCTGGGAGGCAATACCCCCAAGGTGGAGTTCAGCCGTGCGTCCCTGAAGGAAGGCCCGAATATATTGCGATATGCGGGTGCCGCATCCCGTGGTGGCTAACGTTGTGAGGATATGGTCATGGCTTATTGTGTCGAAAGCCTTATGAATATCCAGAGCCAGTATGGCTCGCGTACTGGCTGTACGGCGCTTGGTGCAAAAGAGGGACTCTTCAAGGGCAAGAAGTACGTTTGCGCCGAGATGTTCTGGCGGAAGCCGAATTGAACGTTGGAGAGAAAGCCTGTTGTTTCTAGAAACGGTTGCAGGCGATTCAGAATGACATGCTCGAAGAGATTGCCGACACGGCACGTTAAGGAGATGGGGCGCAAATTTTGAAGGGTGAGGGGTTTGCCTGGTTTGGGTATAAATCGCATCCTGGCATGGGTCCAGGCTGATGGGAGCGTCCCAGCTTGCCAGTGGTTATTAAAGAGATTCGTGAGTTCCTGGAGGGAGACTTCGTCCACATTGAGTAGTGCCTTGTACGTCATGCCATCCGGCCCCGGCGCCGTAGAGCGACGAATACTGAAGAGTGCTCGGCGGACTTCGTTTAAGGTGATGTCGGCATCAAGTTCTGGGTTAGGTGGAAGTCGATTGGGTGGATCTGCTGACTGAAGGGGTGTGGATATATAAGTGTGCCGCAGTTGGCCAATTACGTCATTGCCTTTTTGGAGCTGTATTAGTATTAGTCTTTGTGTGTTTACTTGCGTCTGAGATTTAGTGGTTGTTGAATCTAAGAGAGCGCGTAGGAGGGACCACGTGCGTTTTGTGCTTAAAGTACCCTTGAGATCGTTACAAAAGGTTGCCCAGTTTGCGCGGGCTAGCTTGTTCGCGTATTCTTCTAACTCGCGAGGGAGAGCGGCTATGCAGAGTCTCAGTTTGCGATTGTGTCGCTAGTGACGCCAGTGCTTGAGAAGTCCCTGTCGGGCCTCCCATAGATGAACCAGATGCGGATCAACCTGCGGTGCTTTAGGGGTATTTTTAATGCTTTTGCTGTTCGCCTGGATGGCCTTCACCAGACGGTCTGTCCAGTCAGTGACAGTACGGGGTTCTGTAGAATCAGATGCCAAGTATGAGTGCAATTTGTCCCAGTCAGTGAGAAGCTGCGAACGAGGGTTGAAAATCTTGGAATCATAACTAATGATAGTGGAGACTGGAAAGTGGTCACTTCCAAGGCTGTCGTGGAGCACCGTGTGAGACTTAACGATTATGTTCGGTGTGGCCCATGTGAGATCGGATGTGGTGTCGCGGGTGGCACTTGTGCCAGTGCGAGTGGGTACGGTGGGGTTTGTGATCAGGCTAAGGTTGTAATCATCCATTGCGGTAGAAATGAGGTTAACTTTGGGGGTATCCGAGGTGTAACCCCAGTGCGTGTGACGTGCATTAAAATCACCCACCACAAGGAGCTTTGAGGAACGAAAGGAGCCCAGGATGCCCGGAATAACTCTGCCTTTATCTTTAGGATTGCTGTATATGTTAAGAACAGTAAAGCCATATGTGTGTCCCGGTGAGCTGAGCTCTATTGCGGTATATTGAGTGCCCTTGCTGCCGGGCGTGTTTGTCGGTGTGCGGTATAGCACCGGCATGGATGCGAGTGTCAGGATTGCCGTACGTGGTGCAACGGCTCCCGTGTGATAACCGCGGATATGAATGCGATTTGTTTCCGTCTCTTGCAGAGCAATGACATGGGGAGGATTTGGGGAGTTTGCGATGTATGCGGCTAGTTGTGTTTGTTTTCGGCGTATGCTGCGACAGTTCCATTGCCATATAAATGTTTTTGTTGGTGTAGTAGATTGGTGTCGCCGCCGACCTTTTCGAGTGCTATTGTTCTGTGCCATGTTGCTGATCTGGAGAGACTGGATGAGGACAGGCCTTGGCAGTTAATGCACCAACAGAATGTGAAGTGAACAATCGCGTAGCAGAATGCGGCACTCAGGCTTTCGCCTTTCACCACTTTAGCCGCTACATTTCCTCGTAATTTTTTTTGTAGGTTTCCCGAATCTTAGCACCTAAATTTCTCGCTCTCAGGTTACACTATTAAGAGACCGCCAATGAACAGCACCTGATGTCGAACGCCAATAGATATCCCTATAGCTTTAAACGGCCGTAAATTTAATCAAGGCCTCTTTGCTGCATCTTTCAATCATAAGTTACGCTTAGGGAAAGCTTATTCGCATAGATACGCTGGTGTGGCTCAATGCACCTAGCACAAACCGGTCTAGGTGGTCGTTGGCAAGTACGATCTTCCGGACTCGACGAGTGCGTATATTCTCTTTGCCTGGGCGCTAGCCAGTCTGTGAAGCCGTGGCCGTAGTGCGGCTTTTTTCGTGAAGGAAGTGGGAGGGCAGGGGGGAGGCCAAAGAGCGCGTGTGAGCGGTGAATGTTAGATCAGAACCACGCCTCGCAGATATGGCCTCGAAAAACCCACGGTGCGAAAGCAAAATTTTTTCCACGTCCTCGCTCTCGGGTGCCGTTGTCTTTAACCGACGGCGTTGAGTCACACGTAATCCACGGGGACCGGCTAGAATTCATTTGCACTGAGCTCGACGCGGTTGTGACAACATGCGCTCCATGGTCGTGATGAACCGCGTTTTTTCCTGTGTGTGTGTGCGTCTGTGTGTGCGTGCGCGCGTGTGCGTGTGCGTGCGCGTGAGTGTGTGCGTGTGTGCGCGTGCGCGCGCGCGCGTGTGTGTGCGTGCGTGTATGTGTGCGTGCGTGTGTGTGCGTGTATGTGCGTGTGTGCGTGTATGTATGTGTGTGTGTGTGCGTGTATGTGTGTGTGTATGTGTATGCGTGTGTGTGCGCGCCTGTATGTGTGTGTGCGTGCGTGTGTGTGCGTGTGTGCGTGTATGTGTGTGCGTGTGTGCGCGTGTATGTGTGTGCGTGTGTGCGCGTGTATATGTGTGTGTGTGCGTGTGCTTGTGTGTGTGCGCGCGTGCGTGTGTGCGTGCGTGTGTGTGCGTGTGCGTGCGTGTGTGTGTGTGCGTGTGTATCGCCCTGAGGGAGCCCCTCCTCTTAAAGAGAACTTATTTGTGTAGTAGATAGTAGATGTGTAGGAAGCCGGGAGTCAACTGAATCAAGGAGCGTAAGAGAATGTTGCTATTTGTTATTTAATTTGTCAGACTTGGTGTCATCGGCAGCATAAGAGGGTACTCGCATTGTTCTCGCGGATAACGTTCCACGAGACCCTCGAGGTAATGAAGGGCTTAATACGTCCGCCGCTATGGACGAGGGCGGCGCTGATGATCACTCTCAAGATTAGTTAAACTTAAATATTCCCGAAAGCGGATGCCAGGGCAGCCGCCACGGTAGCTCTGTTGGGAGAGCACTGGACGTGAAATGCGGAGGTGGTGGGTCCGGATTCCACCCCCGGCATTTAGTTTTTCTTGTGCTTTGTGATCAGTTAACCTTGGCTTATGGGGTTCAACGTCCCAAAGCGACTCAGGCTATAAGAAACGCCGTAGTGAAGGGCTCCGGAAATTTAGATCACCTGGGGTTCTTTAACTTGCACTGACATCGCACAGTACACGGTCCTCTAGAATTTCACCTCCGTGGAAATTGGACCCCCGCGGCCGGGATAGGTAATGAATTGATTAACTTTCAGTGGAAGTATATTTATACTAGTGATCTCTTTCTGACCAACAGCAGAAATTAAAAGATTCTTTTCAGCTCCTTTGTTTTTTTCTGTATGTTTCCTTCGTAAGTACAGGGCCGGTCAAAAGTTTCCACGCAGCAGGGTCTACTTGTGAGCAGTGTAGTCGGGCGGTTACGACTTCCCCGAAGCTCAAAATATCAGTAGAGGGCAGAAGAGGTATCGTTCTAGCCTTTTAGAACCTCGATAGCTTTATCAGCATCTTAAGCGGCGAGGTATACCTTTGAAAAGCAGACCCTTTGGCCTGGGAACTTTTGACCAACCCTATACGCCATAACGAGCCCTCATTTGCATTCCGTTATCTACTCATCTGTTTGTAGTTTAGTGCGCAAGTAATGTAAGCAATGGCCAGACGCTATCTCTAGAAGAGCTGTCCGTTCCTACGCTGCTGCAGGGATGTCGCTGTTTATTGGAGCCGTGACGACTACGGAAGATTTTGCCTGATGTTCCAGGATCGTGCCAAAGCACCCGCCGATGTCTGCTTGCCGCTGTTCGCGGTTTTCAAAAACAAGGAGCGACCGCCGAAACAGAAACATAAAGTGGACGGTGCCATCTGCGGGCGAACTTTAGCACTCACCCAGCATGTTTTTTCTTTTAATGTATATATGGGCATATTGTTCCGCTGCAACCAATATCGAGCAGTATGAACTACTTACTCTGTACTCCAGTGTAATGTTTTCATTGTGATCTCTAGGCTCTCATAACTGGGTTGGCCGAAATTTCTCGTGGATCATCACATATAATGATTTACAGAGAAAATTCTTCTATTACCGTTTTCATACCCGTATACTACACAGTAAAAAAATTGTACCCTTAAAGCTGTAACCCTAATTACTGCACTGTTTCCACTACATTATTGTTCTTGTTTTATTGAAAAACGGTTGCTCTGAGCACGTTAGCACTTTTAATTCACCCATGCACCCCTCAAAGGTGCACGGGTGCATGGGTGTTGGAGCTTCTTCAGGTGTAAGGGCGCACGAGAGTGTACGGCTGTTCTTTGACTTCGGCAAATCATTGCAGCAGATGGATCAAGCGTGCTTTTAAAATCATATGAGCTATTCGAGCTTTCCATTAAATGTCAGCTGCAGCCTTAATGCCAGCAGCTACGCCTGCGATTTGCACCCCCATAATATGAGCATTAGATTAATAATTTTAACTAAACTGGTAAGCTTATCACTGGCTTCAAATAGGGGCTCGCAGAAATGGCACATACAAACTTGGAGAAAGTATGCGTGTTATGGCAAATACGTATTGCGCTCAGCAGTGCTGTCTTTTGTGTTGAGCTCTGTGCCCTCAGTAGCTTTGTACGGCTCATTCCAGTTAAGCTTATATCTGTTTGTTCTTCGGCAAAAATTTGTGGCACATTAGAGCATCGTGTTACAGCGCGAGGGAATTTGCTGTAAGTTGGCCCCCTTTTAGAAAGCTCTTTTTTTAATGTAGTCTGCAAAAACCACACCGTGACCACCATGCAGACATTGCAAACATGACTTCCCTCCTAGGTGGTTCATAAACACCATCAAAGACACACCTGGATATAAGAATTATACTTAGAGAAGCCGTAACTGTAGTGCGAAGTTACACAGGTCATCCGCAGCTTTTCGTAAGAATTGGTTAGCTTCCCTTCTAGAGTGCTCCTCCCAAAAATTTATCAGCGTGACGTGATCGGAGCTGATGGAGGTTCATGATTAGAGGAGGAGGAGAGGGTGGGTTGATTGGCCTGGCGCAAACTAGGCGTCGGAGGTATGCAGCTTTGGCACACTCGCGTTGTTTAGCAAGGAGGAAGGGCCATGTGGGGTCGAGGGAGGGACGAGTGTTTACCTGGCAGTGAACGCACCAGGTAAACACCCACCCCTTCCTCGACCCCACTGGCAATGAACGCACCAGAGCGATGCAGCGATGGCGTAGAGGTAGAGCATCTGCCTCGTGTGCAAGAGGACCGGGGTTCGAATCCCGGTGGTACGCAATTCCCCACCGGATTAAAAAAAAAAAACTCCGCGTGTCGATGGAATTGCATAACCAGGCTTGGAGTGCGGCCTGATTTCGGTGACCGGAACCGACAACGCACTTCCTCACCAGAACAGTATTTGGCCACCCTGGTGTAGTACTTGGCCACAACCTTCTATGAACAAACCAATTAACCCACGGCCCTCAGTCCCCAGCGGCTGCGGAGAAACTGACCAAGGCGGCGGTCAGATCTGTGACGCAGCGGAGGATGCTAAGAATCTCTGGCTCCGGACAGGCCGCCATTGGACACTGAACCTGGCAACGTTTAACGCAAGAACCTTATCATGTGAGGCTAGGTTAGCAGGGCTGTTGGAGGAATTAGCCGGTATTAAATGGGATGTTATAGGGCTTAGTGTGGTTAGGAGGACAGATGAGGCGTATACAGTACTAAAGGGCGGGCATGTAGTGTGCTGTCGTGGATTAGCAGATAGGAGAGAACTAGGTGTGGGATTCCTCATAAATCAGGATATAGCTGGCAACATCGAGGAGTTTTACAGTATTAACGAGAGAGTGGCAGCTATCGTAATTAGGCTTAATAAGAGGTTCAAGCTGAACGTGGTGCAGGCCTACGCGCCTACATCAAGCCATGATGACCAGATAGTTGAAAGCTTCTATGAGGATGTGGAATCGGCAATGACCAAAGTAAAATCACAGTACATTGTAGTGATGGGCGAATTTAATGCAAAGGTAGGTAAAAAGCAGGCTGGAGACAACGCGGTAGGTGTCTATGGCATAGGTTCTAGGAACAGTAGGGGAGAGTTATTAGAAGAGTTCGCAGATAGAAATAATTTACGGATTATGAATACCTTCTTCCGCAAAACGAGCAAACAGGAAGTTGACGTGGAAGAGCCCCAATGGTGAGACTAAAAATGAAATAGACTTCATACTGTGTGCACACCCTGACATCGTAGAGGATGTGGAGGTCCTCGGCAAGGTCCGTTGTAGCGACCACAGAATGGTAAGGTCTCGTATTAGCTTACATTTGAAGAGGGAATGGAGGAAACTGATGGAGCGAAAGGCTATTAACGAGTTAGCATTAAGAGGGAAGGTAGAGGAATTCAGAATGTCGCTGCAAAACAGATTTTCCGCTTTAACTGAAGAAGACGACCGTAGTGTTGAAACCATGAATGATAATCTTACAGCTATCGTTACAGTGTGCGCCGCAGATGCAGGTGGTAGGATGGTTTTACAGGATACCAGCAAAGTATCTCAGGAGCCTAAAGATGTGATTAAGAAACGCCAAAGCATGAGGACGTCTAACTCCACAGACGGGATAGAACTAGCAGAACTATCGAAGTTAATAATAAGCGCAAGGTAGCTGACATAAGAAACTTTAACATGGAGAAAATCGAGCATGCTCTAAGGAACGGAGGTAGCCTAAAATCAGCGAGGAGAAAACTGGGCATAGGTAAAAACCAGATGTATGCGCTAAAAGACAAACAGGGCAATGTCATCAGCAATATGGAGGAGATAGTTGAATTAGCCGAATAGTTCTACACAAATCTAGACAGTAGCGAATGTAATCATCAAGTTACTAAGGGAGGCAGTTGAGCACAGCAATGGGACATCCCGCCAGTAAAGAAAGAGGAAGTAAAGAAAACCTTAGGAGCAATGCAGAGAGGGAAACCAGCTGGTGAGGATCAGGTAACAGCAGATTTTTTGAAGGACGGAGGAGAGATTGTGCTACAAAAACTAGCCACCCTGTATACACAATGCCTTGTGACCTCGAAAGTACCAGAAGCTTTGAAGAACGCTAACATTATCTTCTTTCACAAGAAAGGAAACATCAAGGACTTGAATAATTACAGACCAATCAGCTTATTGTCCGTTGCCTACAAGTTATTTACTAAGGTAATCGCTAGTAGAGTCAGGAAAACCTTGGACTTTAGTCAACCAAGTGATCAGGCAGGCTTACGTTAAAGGATACTCGACAATAGACCACATTCACACTATCAATCAGGTGATAGAGAAATGCGCAGAATATAATCAACCCCTATATATAGCCTTCAGTGATTACAAGAAAGCATTTGACTCTGTGGAAACCTCAGCTGTCATGCAGGCGTTGCGGAATAAGGGTGTAGAAGAGTGTTATGTGAAAATATTGGAAGATATTTATAACGATTGCACAGCTACTGTAGTTCTCCATAAAGTCAGCAATAAAATTCCAATACGGAAAGGTGTCAGGCAGGGAGACACAATCTTGTCAATGCTATTCACTGCCTGCTTAGAGGAGGTATTCCGGTGACTAGAATGGTAACAGTTGGGGATAAGAGTTAATGGAGAATACGTGAGTAATTTGAGATTCGCTGATGACATTGCCTTGCTAAGGCACTGAGGACAAGAACGGCAAAGCATGATTAATCAGTTAGACAGGCACAGCAGTACGATGGGGCTAAGAATTAACATGCAGAAAACCAAAGTAATGTTCAACAGCCTAGCAAGGGAACAGCAGTTCACAATTGGTAGCGAGGTGCTGTAAGTAGTAAGAGAATATGTCTACTTAGAGCAGGTAGTGACCACAGATCCGGATCATGCAAGGGAAATAACTAGAAGAATAAGAATAGGGTGGAGCGCATATGGCAGGTACTCTCAGATCATGAATGGTAGCTTACCAATATCCCTGAAGAGAAAAGTATACAACAGCTGTATACTACCGGTACTCACCCATGGGGCAGAAACTTGGAGGCTAATAAAGAGGGTTCAGCTTAAGTTAAGAACAACGCAGCGAGCTGTGGAAAGGAAAATGATAGGTGTAACGTTAAGAGATCGGAAGAGGGCGGAGTGGGTGAGGGAACAAACGCGGGTGAATGACATCTTAGTTGCCGCCGCGGTGGCTCAGTGGTTATGGTGCGCGGCTGCAGACCCGAAAGACGCGGGTTCGATCCTGGCCGCGGCGGTTGAATTTCTTTGGAGGAGAAATTCTAAAGGCCCGTGTACTGTGTGATGTCAGTGCACGTTAAAGAACCCCAGGTGGTCGAAATTTCCGGAGCCCTTCACTATGGCGTCTCTCATAGCCTTAGTCGCTTTGGGACGTTAAACCCTATAAACCAACCAACAAAACCGACATCTTAGTTGAAATCAAGAGGAAGAAATGGGCTTGGGCAGGTCATGTAATGCGAAGGCAAGATAACCGCTGGTCCTTAAGGGTAACGGAGTGGATTCCAAGAGAAAGCAAACGTAGCAGGGGACGGCAGAAAGTTAGGTGGGCGGATGAGATTAAGAAGTTTGCGGGGATACAGTGGCGGCAACTGACAAAGAACAGGGTTAATTGGAGAGACATGGGAGAGGCCTTTGCCTTGCAGTGGGTGTAGTCAGGCTGATGATGATGAACGCACCACGGCTGGGCACACACATGAGCGGAAGGGTCAGCGGGTAGAGGAGCAGCCCAGCGACGGCACTTGGCCGGAACGCTGTGCTGGGGGCATTGGTGGGCGCGGTGGCCTAGAGTGAGACAACGGGTGCAGGTGGGAGGCTTAGGTTTATGAGGACGGCACCGGAAGGCAGCGCGTTTGAAATATACAAAGTGGAGGATGACGGTACCACCGAAAGTTATGAGCACTGATTGAGAGGATCCCATCATGCGAGCAACGAGAATATCTGTTTCGAAAGATTCTAGATCTTGAATGAGCTCATCAGGAGTGAAGTGGCCACCGACGTTATCGATGACGCCGAGGCATGAGACGGGAGGATGGGGGGCATAAGTTTTGATGCTGACAGGCATACCGTGAAGGTGAAGGTGCGTGATAGAAAGTAGGTGGGCGGTGAGAGGAGAATGAGTTTTTGAAAACACAAGGCTAATGCATCTTTTGTTTAAATTCTTTTTTTGGCAGTTGGTTAACGTGTTGTGGCCAAAAATGGCCGAACATGTTGATGGCCAGCGTCCTGTGACTGCCCGGGTGCGTGCTTTTCAGGACGGCCAGAGAAAAGATTACACGTTGGACTAAAAGCACTAAGATCAGGAACTTGAGTCGAAAATTTCGTCGTCAGCTGTACTGAAAACACGCTTCTCACACGCAATTGCTCTTAGCCCGCCCAGAAGGCTTTCTGTGAATGTCTGGCTGAGGGTGCGTGTTGGGGCAGCCCTTGTATCAAATATTTTTGTCGATTAAAGCGCGTTGTCGGCTTTCTGTCTTGGCTTTATGGAGACGGGAACAACGTCGAGGTTTGGAGGAATGCTTGAAAATCATTGGGGGATGCCTTCTTTTGTATTCTATATGTTGCGCCAATCTTCCGCATGCGAGGTTCACTAAAGCATGTAGCCTTGCTCGTTATTTGGTCGCTTCACCTCTTTCGCGCCATTCGCCTGTTCACGCAGTTTTGTATAAGGTTGTGGGGAACCGCCCGTTGGTTCCTTGTGGTTTGCTTCCGCGCGATGCGTCTTTCTGGTAAGTTACCTTAACCAAGAAGGGAGGGCGCCGGCGTCGCAGTGCTACGAGCGCCACGGACGGCGTGATTGCTGCGCGCGCGCGCGCGCGAGGGAGACGACTTTCTCTGGCTGAAGAACTCGGTGGGCGCTGACGTTCCGGCGCGACGCTCCGCTCTTATAGCCAGTGGGGCGAAGCCGCGGAGGAGAACGTTCTCCCGCAATTTGTCCCCTCCGGCCATGGAGTATCTCCCTCGCCCGAACGTGGGCACATTCTCTCGTAACCGTGCCGGTGAGTCGGATGACCTCGATTCCTTAGCGCATTTTGTTGCTTGCTGGCGTTATTGTTGTAGCAAAAATGGCCTGTTTATGACAGCCAGAGTGTCGTTCCTTTCCCTCAGAGCAATGCCCCCCTTGGTCGGCGTACGCTCGGTAGCGTAGGCGATCATGAGGCGAGGCCCGTGGTCTCGAACGATGTCAGCCTTGGTTAAGCGGGGAAAACGTATTTATTCCCCCCTACCACAACCACGCATGGTTTATGTGACTGACGCATACTAGTACCTTAAATGTTTGAGCTCATAGTGCGCATGGGAGCGACAACCACTGCTCCGTGACAATGGGCGCCCAAGAAGCCCGCAACGAGCTTAATGATGTGTCAGATGGCGGCGCCAACTGAATCGATTTGTTTTTGTTTTTATGTTGCGCGATAATTAAAACATTGTTAGACAAGTACAAACGACCACTCATACCACTGCATATAACAGCATCTGTATGGACACATTACTTGCAATGCATAAAGTTGCACCCCTTTTCTGTGAAAAGTGCTCTATCGTTCTGTGTTTTATTTTCTGTTATCTGTATTTGTTTCCCATACTCCTGTAATTATTTGCAACCAAGAGTGTTTTTAATGTATTTCAATCCATTTGTGTTCGATTTTTACCTCCTTACTATGTGCCCATCCTGTAAAAATTCCGATCGGATTGACCGTATCTAAATTAAATAAGTAAGTAAATATGGAGCGAAATAAAACAATTTCACAAAGTATTTGTTGTCTTTTCTGGAATGCCACAGTCTGACAAAAGCTGAAGCGCAGGTGCTTTGATGGCCAGTCCTGAGTTCTCGTAAATTGATTTTTGAGGAAAGGAAATGTATCTGTCCCGCATACCTCGATGGTTACCTGAACCTCGCCGCAAGGGAAAGCAGGAAGTTGGGAGTGAACGAAGACCCCGTAATCATTAGACGCACGGCAGTCGCAGCCTATGAAGACGGCACAGTGGGGGCCGCCGCCACTATCCGGACTAATTCGCCTGCAGAAGCGGAAGGAGCCGCCATCGCACTTGCTCTGGCCCACGCCACAACTGAGAAAAACGTAACCGAAATTTGCACGATTCCCAGGCCGCATACCGCCACTACCTCAAGGGCGTGGCGACGCCGGCAACACATCGTATTTTTCCCACAGTCACCTCTCTCGACCGAACGGTTACTCTATCGTGGGTCCCTGGGCATGCCTCGATCCCCGGTAATGAGCGCGTTCATGGGCTGGCCCGATAACTCTCCTCCCGGACCCCGAATGACCAGGCACCCAACACTGCGAAAGAGGCCCCATCGGTCCTCTCTACATATCATCAAATCACCACATTCTACAAACTCAGCCGCATGACACTGCCACCACCCCACAGTGCATCGTCGCCCTCATCCATCGCCATATGGCGACAATTACAGACAGGCTGCTTTATTTCCCCCCACCGTCTCTCATGCTTTCGCCCCACCTCTCCTCCTGATTGTACCACCTGTAGCGTGCCCAGATCCAAGTCCCACTCATTCTGCCTGGGAGGCTGCTTTACGGACCGCTCAGCCCGCCGGGCAGAAATGGCTGGTGGATCGGGCTTTACGTGAAGCACAAGCGCGTGGACTCCTGGACCAGTAGGGGACCACCCTGGAAGATATTTTTTTCGGTGTGTGCGTGTAATAACGTTATTTCCATCCATCCATCTATCCACTAGACGCACATTTGTTCATTCCAAACCATCGAGCTGGCACTGCGGAGAAATTAAAAACAAAGTTATTCTGACGTACGACCTGAAGGCGATAAGTAAGTCAATATTACCGCATATTCTTTCGCTTCCGATTCGGCAGATGTACACGCCTTTCAGGATGAATTCTAAGTCTATTACCTCGACTGACCAGTGAAGACACTGACATCCTGTCTGCCATCTTATGAACAGCAATATTGGAATACGCTATCGATGAGCTCCACTTGGGGAAATCGCCAAGTCCTGACGGGATAACAGCGGAAACTTATAAGGCGTTCAAACGCGAAACTGCTCTCATTTTACAAAGCTTTTATGAAGAGTCATTTATAATTTGTTTTTTAAAACCGTTGTTCTCCCGTGCACATGTTTTCCTTATACCGAAAACTGACAATCCTGCTCAGCTTAAGCAAGTTACAGGTTTTCGGCCGATAACGCTAAGTAATGTTGATTATAAAATTTTTATGAAAGTATTAGCGAAACGTTTACAGTCAGCTATGGACATCTTGGTTGGCCCCCACCAGACGTGTGGAATTCAAGGGCGGACCATCTTCACGAATGTCCATGTCACTCGGAGTATATTGGATTGCGGTGACGCTGACTTTAAGCGAGTCGCAATGTTGCAAATAGATTTAGAGAAGGCCTTTTACCGTGTATGTCATGATATTCTTTTTAAAATCCTCGAGCATGTCTGACTTGGAGAAGTTATTTTAAGATTGGATAAAATGGCTTATAGTAACTGTACCACAAATATGGTTATTAACCGAGAGCTCACAAATAGAATTGCCGTTAGAGCATCCCTGCGGCAAGGCTGCCCATAGGCACCGCTAGTCCTCGCTCTGTACCTAGAGCCACTTTGTTGGAATGTAATAAATAACAACTGTATTCGCGCTTCTGAACTGGAAGCATGTGAAATTAAAGTATTGGCGTATGCCGATGATGTTTCATTTTTTTGTAGCGACCACAGCCGTATTGAACATGCGATGTCGGTTGTTCGCAGATTTTTGTTTGTAACCAATAGCGTTGTTAATCTGGACAAATGTGCGCGCCTTTGGCATGGGAACTGGGAATCAGTGCCTTTGTTTCACTCACGTGTAAAGTGGTTACATGTCCCTTACAAATACCGAGGTGTTCCTCTTGACACCTATCGAGATAACGATGGCTTTTGGAAGGAGGAAATTCAAGAACTCTCCACGCGTGCAGAGAAATGGTCGGGAAAGAAAATGTGTGTATTCGCGCTCGCAAACATATCAAATGTATACATGGCTTGAAGGTGTGCCATTTGTGGCAGGTCTTTTCATGCTCTCGACTTAGCATTCAAAACTTACATTGCCTCTTCGCAGTTTTTGTTTGGCAGTCCTCATGGTAGAGGACTAAACGCGATAATTTATTTCTGCGTTTGAGAAAAGGGGGTCTTTCCTTGCCACACTTGTACTTGGGGCAGGTGGTGCCAAGATTTATGTTTCCTCGAGATCAGCGCGACCCTTTCCTGCGGGCTTTTAGTCAAGTGAGGCTTTCTTCGGCTTTTCCAAACTTTGTTATTTCCACTGTAGACGGGATGAGGTACAGTGCAAGTAGATTTTTGAAAGAAGTGATCTTTGCTTTTCGGTTTCAGAATGCACGCTTCAGTTTTGAATACCTGCCAAATGTCACGCGTAAGAAATTGTTAAAAGATTTCGTTGACTGTGTCTTCCTCGAGCCAGTATAGCGATCTCTGTATTGTGGAGGCCAAGGAGGAAATGTTTTAAAAAGAGTACCGAAAATGGTGGTGACAGCGGGTGCGAAACCGTTTTTCTTCAAGTAGCACACTGGGACGTTTCCGGTTAAAACATGGATGGAGGAGAACGGATTGTTTTTACCATGGGGTGCTGATTGCTTGTTGTGTCACAAACGAGAGTCAATAGAACACGTCTTTACTGATTGCTGGGATGCGCTGTTGTTTCTGGGACGTGCTCCAGCGTGCAATAAATAAAGACTTACCCTTGCCGCCGTATGGGATACAATTCCTGGACGTTGAGCCGGATCTTTATAAATATGTTGTATTTACCTTCCTGGCCAGGGGTGGTATTCTGCCGGTGTCGCCTTTTGCGACATGTCGCATATGGGCGGGGCCTAAAAAAGTGCTTACAGATGCTCGAAGAAACGAAAAAAGCCGCCGGCACTTTCGTCTGCGGTGCATTCATTCACTCCGAGAAGCGACAATTTACCACTGCTGATTCACTAGCAGCAGTAGTTTCGTATCTTTTATAGCAAGAATATTTGTCATCACATGACGTCTAATGTTCAAAAAAACATTTGCAAATTTAATATAAACTCGATTTACTTCATTTAAGTCTATAAAACACCGCGAAAAAGCTCCAAATCTATTTTTTTTTCGTTCCGGACGGTTGTGCTAGGTTTCGGCTGCGTCTCGGGCAGTTGCAGACGGTAGCAGTGTAGCTGGAGGTCCCATTAGGCTTGCGCGCTCCAGAATCGAGAGCGTATCTAAAAAACTAGGCTGAATTGCAGCTTAAACTTTATCGTCGAAGCAAGGTAAGTCATAGCGAAAAGTAACAACACCAGTAGTTGCCGGTAAACATGCCGACCGGAATCGCAAGGACTGCTGAATTGGCTGAAGCGGGCGGCTCTCGCTTCAAAGGACGTCGCCATGTTTTCACGCCAAGGGCGCAAAAGCCGCAACTGCCGATTGCGTTCGTACGCTAACGGTAGCCCGTCGCCCGCGCGAATCGCTTCAGCGCATTCCGTTGTTCGACTAAGCGTAGAAAATTGGGGCGACGTCACGATGACGTAGCAGGAAGGCGGGTCCGTGTCGTCACGCCGCCGTCACCGCGGCTCGAGCCAATCAGCGAAGAGCGAATGCGACATGTCGCAAAAGGTAACACCGGGAGAATACCACCCCAGCGCAGTATTTGCCGAAAGAGGATGGCTTTACGACACTGTGATGAAGATACGCGGTCTGTCGGAGATTACTTCACAGAAAACATATTTAAGCTGCGTTAAGTGTACAAGGAGGTATGTTTTGGAGATGAAGTTATCGAGTGGATGGGAGAGTTGTGTTTCTTGAAACAGTTTTGATTTCCCCGCGTGAGTGAAACACATATCCGCTCTTGATGTTTGAGAGTGCAGTGCAGAACATGTGTTTGTGATCTGTTATAATCTGTTAAAACAGGCAATAAAGACAAAAAAGAAAATGAAAATCTTGCATGGCGGAGTGGTTAGCGTGCTCGTCTCGCACTTCAGAGACACTGGTTCTATTACCCAACTCGACCGATTTTCTACTCGGTTTTATTTATTTACTTTGCTTGGAGTACCACTATACCATCCCTTTAATTGGTTGCTTGGTTATTAGCCAAAGTACAATTGGCCCCGTTTGAAATTCGCGCACTGTGACGTCACGATCATTTAGACCAATTTAAAAGGGCGACATTTTTCTCGACAACTCCTGCTTACAACGATGAGGCATTAAAGGCTTCTGCCTTAAAATGTTTACTGACAGAAACAAAATGAAGGCACAAATAAGTGTGCGGACTGACAACCGGTGTTAATGGGTGTGAAGAGGTTTCCTTTATACAGAGGCACACAAGGGCAATCTGTGGTGCACAAGAAACAAGGGGCAAAAACTGAAATCCACAACCGTCACTAGCAACACCGGTGTCAAATGCCTGTCACTGTTCCACAGAACCGCTATCATATTCCACTGAAACAAAAAAGCACGACGGGGAATTGTGGAACTCTTCGAATAAAATCTGAACAAGCTGAGAAGTGCATCAGTAATATGTCGTTGCCGCTGTCAGAGAAAGAAGTGGAACTGATTAGGTTATCTACATCAGTTTCTACCAAGGTGTAGAACTGCTTGTGACAAATGTGGGCTGCAGTTTTCCCCTCCTTTTTTTTGTTTCACAGGTGGCACTTTTGTTCCCCCCCCCTCCCCCTCTGCTCCGCCCATTAGATATCAGTTGTCAGCCAGCGCTCTTGGTTGTGCCTTTGTTTTGTCTCTGTCAGTAAGAAGTACAGGCTTTCGGCAAAGTTTCGCACTGTGAATTAATTTCCAATTCACGTAAAGCAAAAAGTTGTGTCGCTATTCTCAAATAGTAGCATATCAAAATACTTGCGTTACGCAACGGCCTGTTCTAGCTTCGTTATTTTGCCTTGTGCTATTGACATTACCGATGTTGTCCAGCTAACCTGTGAAATTGAAGCTTTTCCTGGCGATTCTTTTAATTTAATCATGAGTAACCTAAGCTGACGACCCAATTCGTACATGCTCGATTTTTCATTCCTTCATATTTTGGCGTGAAGAAAGTGCTTGCAAATCAAGCCTACTAATAGATTTCAAGCTTGCTATTAACAAAAATTGTGCTGCCATTTTTCCTATAACTGCAGAAGTAACTATTTGATATTTTCAACTAATTAGGAGTCACAGGTACACGAAATGTACACTGGGATAAAAATATCGACTATATGTGCTCGACAGCTTCCAAAAACTGTACTTTTCAAGAAGAGATCAAAACAAGCAAAAAAAGATGCGCATTTCATGCCCACAAAACATTCATGCGTTCAATAATAGAGAACGCTTGTGGCATCTGAAGTCTCCATCATAATGTTTTTAATGACATATTTGAAAGAGATAAAAAATGGGTGGCAGTTTTATTTTTTGCGACCTGCAGGGAGGATCTTCATGCTGAGTGCCGCGCTCTCGCATACGTAATTTGCAGCAATGGCCTGAAATTTGGACGCACATCCAAAACGCAGGTGCTTTTCTAAAATTGTAGAAAATACAATGGTGTCAAATGCCAGTACCTCCAACTTTTCAATGTTAACATGCATGCGAACTTCAGCGAAATATTGCATTTAGTTACTGTTATAACCATAAGAATTGCCTTTTAATTAGCGCCACCTGACAGCATATTCAATGTACAAAAACAACTTTGGCGTAGTGCTCTTGTACTTCTTTTAAAAATTCTGAAAGTGACACTTTTGAACACCCTCTACGTAATCGTAAACGGACGAAAGCAAGCAGGCAGCTTTTCTCCAGACCAATGATAACCGTAGCGATAGCAGTCATAGGGAGCTCGTCTTTTCGACGACTAAGCAAATGTTCACGGGGTGCCAGAACTTTTAATAGCTCATCTAGGTTGGTTGGAAGAGAGTAGCGATGTGGAAATCAATGTTGACTACGAGGTAATCAATCCCGCACTCGTAAACATGGCCGATGATTACAGTTCTCCTTCCGCTCTCGCTGTGAGAACTACCGAAAATAAATGCAACACATCGAAAAACAGCATACCAGTAGTTTCTTATTCGGGCAAATGAATCCAATTTGTTCCGAGCAAATTTTTTCTTCCCTTTCATTTCATAAATATTTTACTTTATGTTGCAATATCAGCAGACCCTTCTCTAATAATAAATAGTAAAATAATTTATTCAATAATAAATTTTCTATTGAGGGTTTATAGTTAGGCTAGACGCACTTCATTAGAATCTGTCAAGTCAATAATTCGACGACTCATACTGAAAGCAAACACAGCATACACTGCATTAATACGCTCAAAATTCGAATGCGTCACTCTCATATGGAGTCCACATCAGACCTATTTAACTAATAAACTTGAATCTCTTCAAAACAAATCTGCCCGGTTCATCTTAAAGAACTACTCACGCACAGCAAGTGTATCTGAAATAAAAAGGTCTCTTAACTTATCTCTGCTCGAGAAACGCAGCTTGCTTCAACTCATGGTCTTCTTTCAGAAACTTTACCATAGTCGTTCACTTTTTCTGCGCTGCATGTAGTACCAGCTAATCAAATATTTCCGCGACTGGGTCACCAACACAAGGTACAGTCCATTTTCGTCCGCACAGATCTGTTTTTTCAGTCGCTGCTTCTTCTTGCCAATCGCAACTGGAATCAGCTCCCGGAAAACGTGGCGTCCATCACTGACCAAGTCACATTTGTCCACAGTCTGAAGTGCTTCCTGAGGCTGTGAATGTTGTATGAGCCCCATATAGCCCCATACCTGCACTGACGTATTTGCTTCGTGTTCGCTTTTTGTGTGGACTTGCCTGTATTTGTAGTTTCTCCGAGTTCTAAAGTTTTATTGTACCCCCCCCCCCCTATGTAATGCCCACACGGGCCTTTAGGGTAACTGAATAAGTAAATAAATAAAATAACGGCTCTGCCCAAACATAAGAAACAGCCCCACAAGCAATCGAAACCCATGGACACGGTGGACGGCCCATGGCTGGAATGGCTGCAAGCGGAGGTCAGTCGAAGAAGGTGCACTTCTTCACCGGGTTCATCTTGGAACCCGCGGGGCACTTGAAGGCTTCCGCGAAGGGGGCGAAGTTCATCATGGCCTTGTTGCAGTCGCCGCCAAAAAGGTTGTCCTCGGCTGACTTGGCACAACTGGCAAGGCACGCAGTTATGAAGAACACCTTCGCTTCGCTCAGCTCCTGCGACGCAATGCGCGCAGCAATCGGGAGGGGTTTGCACTTCGAACTCACGCTCGGTGGTAACCGAGCACAGCATTTGAAGTAGCGGCACCCCGAATGGGCAAGAAGTTAATGCCGCCTCCAGGCAAACCTTATGGAACCACATCGTGTGAGTCGTCTGTAGAGCCTGCATCATAATCGCATGCTGAGGTTTTCCAGAAGGGAATAATACTTCACCCATATTTATTAATCTAAGCATCACCGATGACGAATTCTCTAAAATTGTTAATGCCCTAAGAATTTACACTGTTCTCAAGCAGGTTTAAAGAAAAATGTGAGTAGTAATCTCAACTCATTTTCTGTTACTGTCGAGCCAAATAATGTGGATAATATCTCAACAAAGCATTATTTGCAATATTCCACCCAATAATTAAACATATGATGCCCATACATCTTTTCTACTAGGGAGCAAGGAATGAACGCCGCTTATGATCAAACTCACATATTTGTAATCTTGAACAAATTAACCAAGATGCAGGCTTTATGTATGTGCCCGAAAACTTCGCCCCACTGCGGCAAAAACATGGTTCAGTATAGCCCATTCTATTCTCAACTTATTCTGTGCGGTTTTCCTGAGGGACAGTAATAGCCCGTGATGATCTGGTTACTGTTTAAATACAACAAAATCTAGCATTTATAAATTTCTGCAATGAGCCTCATGACCTCCCTGTATGTCCACTTTTTGAGCCCATTCATTAATCACTAAAAAGCAGCTCGATTACTAGAAGTCCTTGAAGCGTTCAGCGAAGAATATAGTCATGCCAATGCCGACCCCAAACGAATTTATTAGTCGTCATTTTGCAGAAGACTCAGAGTACTTCCTTTCATGGAGTGAAACTACAGGCGATAGCAAAAAAAACTATTACAAAATATTATCCTTTGCAGTCGTAATACGGCTTTTCACCACGTATGCCCCAGATTTCCCATTAGAAGTTGTCTTCACGACTGTGTGACGCGCGTAGACGGACCTGAACTTTCAAAAGCTTTGCTTGAAGCCATTTTTTTCGTGATGGACGGAGCCGCACGAAAACATATCTTGGGGATACTCACTAACTTACAGAGTGCCATGTATATTATAAGGATGATTATCATTTTTTGTTTGATCCCCTACCTACTTAGTGTGCCCTCTTCAAAGACGATTGCCGCAGCTAACATTGCTCATGTTGCAGAGATGAAGCGAAGGACGTCCGCCCAAAGTGCAAACTTCTCCTGCCCCACTGGTTTTGATTCCTTTGGATGCACCCTGTGAAACCTTACTCAAGCCAAGTGTATCATTGAACCATACTAATAGAATGTCCGCAGCCGTCCAACAGGAGGCACTGCTGGTGAAACACCGAAAGTGTAGCTCGAGGGGAATCAGCTGTTTTAGGGCGACAGCACGCTCGTTCTCACCGAGCCGCAGAAATGCATCGGCTTACCGACGCAGGAACACGTTGAACAAACTCGTTCCATCATATTCACCACATCTGCATCCCGCATCAAAGTCCTGTCCCCTGAAACCTAAGCGATAATTAGCCGAAAACTTTAAAAACCCTCAGGCCCCACATGACGCGGAACAGTGCCAAACTTTTGCGTCCGAATGGACACGTTTTGCAACAGTAGGCTTCATGCCAGCGGTTTGGAACTCGGAGAATGGCGAGACCGTTTGCAGCGCGCAGTTCTTCCGTTTGAGACCAGATGGCACCGCTGATGCGCTCAGAGCACGGCGCCATTACGGGCCTCGTTAGTCGCTGGCGTGTACGCCTCGACGCAGCAGCGGAAATATCGTGACTAGCTGGCGAATGTGTTCTTCCTAAGAGGCTGTAAAAACGCAGAGAAAATACGCGCTCTGTTGTGGATTGCGGTACATTGACAAAGAGCTAAAGCTGTGAGATCTGATCGTTTGAGAGCTTCACGGAG
The DNA here is from genome assembly GCF_055824585.1 of Amblyomma mixtum. Classification (NCBI taxonomy): domain Eukaryota; kingdom Metazoa; phylum Arthropoda; class Arachnida; order Ixodida; family Ixodidae; genus Amblyomma; species Amblyomma mixtum. The sequence goes on from NC_143019.1 coordinate 130,432,370, forward strand.
CCAAACTGTTCGATGACGTACTGCCCCTGTTCGCTCCCGTTCGCCATGCACCCTTTCTGAACCGGCGAACGCAACAAACGCGTTCGCCAGCACTAGATAGCCAGTATAGAAAGACAAGTTTTGATCTCGGAAAATCTGCGAGGTCAAGTGCAAAATATCCGCATGTGCAAGACGTTCCGCCATCGAAACCGTCACTTCGTGCTTTCATTTGGCGTGCAGTGTGCTCAGACCCCATTGCTGGTAAGTTAAGTTGTGCAGCCATTCGTAAAAGGAGCGCCCGAGGCCGAATTAGGAACGAAACAGAAGACGACTTACACTCTTACATACTGCTACTGTATATTGTGCAGTGCACAGCCGTGCGAGCGGACAACGCTTACCGTCAGTCTGGGTATTGCACGCCGCCTTGGTGCTACTCTTGAACTTCGCTTCAAGTAGCGCGGTGTTCGTGGACCATAATCGGAATAAAGCATTTGCATTACGGCAGCTGTGCTGGGTGGTTGTCACTTCCTCGCGGTCCATGCGAGAGAGTCACTAAAAGTGACTCTGCCTGGCTCAGAGTGAAGCTGATTACTTAAACAAACGAGAGCTCGAGCACTTTTATGTCAACATACCGAGGATAGAGCACACCACAATTTTATATGTGAGGCTGGCATAATTCGAAACTCAGTGCATTATGAACGCGTTGCCATACGCGCGTTATAACAATTATATAGCGGAATGCTTGGAAAAGATTGCATGCCAGCTTGTGAAGGCTACTTGATGCATGGTACTACTTACATGATTAGTTAACATTTATGTGTCTATTTTTGTCGCCTTTCTGTGTTTTGCAAACCAGTGCAAAAAATTTTAGGTATCCTAAAGCACCGTTAACAAGTTGTAAACAAATGCGTACGATGTGCATGTGAGCGCTTTAGAGTGGAGTCTGCTTGAGTACGCAATACGACAACGAAGTGCGCTGCTGCAGGAGCATGACGGGCGGCGATGGCCACACGTGTGTTTCGTTATTTAGTCTTTTCTAGTCTATGAAAGCCCCGCTTTCGGGGAGAGTGGTCTCTTTCCGATTAGATGACAGTACTCAATCGAAATATGTAAACTGCCATTCCTCTTCAGCTCCCCCCCCCCCCCCCCCCCCCTTCAACTCGACCGACTGGTAAACGAAAGCGCACATACTGGAATCCAACGTATTAGAGAGAAAAAAAATTCTAAATTGTGCTATGGCTTCCCTGCAAAGTGTTGCGTCTTTGCATCTACTCTCGGCGACCATACAAAGTACATTTATTTTCTTGAGTACTTTGCGCTTGCAATCCAATGGTGCGCTTTCAATTTCTGTGGAAATCACACGTAAGCCACAAAACCTCGTGATGTCAAGATGTGAAACAAGACGCTGAATTTATACACTAAAAAGAAAAGACAGAACATCGACCACAGGCGCCACGTTTCACAAGTTTCGCATAGTAACTTTCACAGCTTAACATGAAGAACAGCCAAGACCGGCAACATACATAACTGAACCTTTTGAGTGAATGAAAAAGCATTTAATAAATCAAGACTGAGCGGCCCATTGCAATACAGAAAGTATCTTACCGTACTAAAACTGTAGCTTCGTGACGTTATTCTTAGTCACGGAACATTTTTTTTAAGATGGTAAAAGCTGCGACTAAAATCCGTAATAATCTTTAGCAGTGAATGCCAGTGACTCATATCGCTACTGTGGTTGCCAACGCTATTCTTTCTGTGGCCATAACTTCGACCATACAGTCTGCACCCCACTTCACCTGAGTTGTGCCCCCGGGTTCAAACAGGGGACGAATATTTTAGCCCTCGAAGTATAAAGACTATCAAAGCCGGCTTGAGTGTACGAGGCTTGGGCCCACCCAACGCCAGAGGGCGAAGAAGAGATCTGTAGAGCTTGAAAGAGACAACAAAAGCCGAGCGCTTATATTCTGTTTTGGACCCAATCTTCTCGCTTTTCACCTTGCTGCTCAAGAGGGCGAGACACCAAGTCGGCTTAGTTATTCTGGGAAAGAAACTTCATCTCAACTTACATCAGAGAGGTGGAGATCACTCTTGTTCGCGTGTTGCTGGAAGGCGGAGAACGCGACCTCAATCGCGGGCACCTCAGGGAACACGCTGGCGTTGTCGGGCAGGCAGCCTCGCTCGCGCTGCCGAAAGATTGGCCGCACCGCCTCGCTCAGCCAGGACGGTACGATGTTGCCCAGCGGGTCCACCTGGCGGGAAAATAAACCACGTCTTCCATATTTTTGCATCTTTCGCTGAAGAACATGGATAAGCCCATGAAACCCCTAATATTCCCTTCAGTTACGGCGTACACGTATATGCGACCAAGGTATATAATGTTCTTCGGATGGCTCATATCTCTAAGCCCTTGCAGCAAGTCGCATAGAGCCACATCGAGCTAGGCACACCAAGTGAAAAAACTGCAAATTTGGCTTTAAAATGGAGGCCTCCACTGTTCATGTGAGTGCCGCAATGGTTGCGGAAAGCAGTATCATTCATTCCTTTGTTCTGCACTCATCAGAGCATCAAAAGGCTAAAATAAATGAATCGCTTACAAAAACTATACACGACATGAGCATATGAGCATTCGAGAGAAAATGTTTTATTAATCATCACGGGCAATAGAATCTGTGCAGTCGGGCCATATTCCTTGCAGGAACCTCTGTGTCCTAAAATATGCGCCTTCAACCGTAAAATAATTGTGAGTGAACGGAGCATAAATATCGAATCCCTAGCTGAGAGAACGTCAGGAAGATGCTAGTTAAGTCAGAAAATAAGTGTTTATGCTGTAATTTTTTCAAAAATGCCACCGACGACGAGAACCCTGAAACTTCACTTAGGCTCAGTTTATCACAACGCAACAAGGTTACTTGATAGCAGGTCCAACATGCAATATGATATCGCCAAGGAATGCTGTTGGCGAAGCGGAGCAATCACCCCATAAGTGGGATCAAGTATTACGGCCGGCATGTTGTGATCGTCATCAAACTTTTCAAGCAGAACATAGTCGAATATTACACATAATTCATTACTGATCGTAGTCCTTCCTCTAGGTGATACAAGAGTGCTGAAAAATAGTTTTCGGGAGCATGAACGTGCCTTTTTCAAGTAGAAAGGAGCTAATGTCACAATCTGTGAAGAGGAGGAAGAGCAAGAAACGAATTATCAAGGCCAGCGTTAAGGGCCAGCGAAAAAACGTGCTTCCTGCACTAAGCACCATCGGTCGTCTGTCAAGCCCGAGTGACGCCAAGTACTTCAGGAAGGGGAGAGAGGGTAGGGAAAATAAGAAAAGGTAAAGGAAGTCGTACATCAGTAAAGAACGTGCTCAGTGTCTGCCCTCATTTCCGCGCAGTTGGGACTGTGAACTTCGTCACACCATCCGGAGCTGCAGAGCATTAGGAACAAGTGGGAAAGAATGTGCACTTTGAGTATGCGCTTCTAAAAAAATGGCTGTTGTTTACCTCTCATTAAACGTGGAGGGTTGCGAAAGCAACATCTGCGCGTCGATATATACGTTGCGTGAGCTACATTGTTACACAGTCTCGCAGTTTCACGTGCTCTTGCTAGACCATACTGCGCATGCGCGAGGAGCAAGTGACCTCACTGCGCATAGGTGGCGTGCCACGCCGCGCGCTCTCGCCTTCCTTTCCTAAAAACGATCGGAGTGCAAAACATTACAACTCCAACGCCAATGAACACAATGAACGCCGCCGACCTATGGCTTCAGCGCCGAGTTTCTGGAACCACGTTGTCAATGCCAGCACATGAAGCGCACATCTGTCACTATCGCCACTTAGCTTAAACCATGGTTGAGGTCTCCGCTGTTCCAGGGCAGTTAGGCGCTTCCAACTGGTTCAGGTGTTTACTGAGATGTGGACACCTCGCACTCACCTCACGCTATGTATATCCTGGCATAGCAGAGTTAAGCCATTGCCAATTTTATACACACCACAGACCACGCAGATGGCAATGCGCAGTCGCTACTGTGCATCAGAGAGGAACAGAGAGAGGCAGACTGTCGGCTACACGATGGAGAGCGCGCGGCTGCGGCGGCGGCTGCGGCTCCGGCGCGCCAGCTATGTACGTACCGTGTGACATCACCCGCTCCTCGCGCATGCGCAGCTTGGCCTTTCCAGAGCTCCGCGAAATGGCTCGGCGACAAGCGTAGTGTTGCTTTCGCAACAAAAGCAACTTAAAGTGATATAACGAAAGAAATAGTGGAACTAGCGAATGAGGATAAAGATAGGAGGCAAGAAGCTGCCACAAAATTGGTATACTTGCAAACGTTCATGAGCTGATAAATTTTTAGACAGCAGAAAAGAAGGCCACACTTTACAACGAATTTTTCTGATTTATTTTTGTCTCGAACCCTTACGTTACGTTTGGCAAGGGCAAATACTGAAGCAAATTTTTAGAAACAGATCTACAGATGCTGCTCCAGGGTGAGCTTCTAGCTGAGACCAGAAAAAAAAGCCATTGAGACAAAACCTCGAAACAGGCGAACTTTTCAATGGACAGATGTTAATGCTGCAACACCGGAGATGATGATGTAGGGCGTCTGCGGAGAGAGATGGAAAAAAAAAGAGAAGAAGGGGGAAGACAACTGAGTGTAGTGACGGTACTCAACTGAGCCTAATGTGTGTAGAAATGCAGAAAAGCAGCCGTGCCCCTACGTCACAATGCACGGTTAACATAAGTGACGGGATTGGACTCAAGTGCATACTGCAATGTACTGGCGTTAGTGCGTATTAAAATAAACCACTTCAGCAGCACTTTGTAGTATAAAATCCCCGAGAAGACACAGAAAACGGACCCGGTTGAAGCACAAGGTTCCACGGGAGTGTGAACGGGGAGGCAAAACCCGCCCAGACCAAGCCTTTCTCGGGGCCAATGACGACAGTATCCCGAAGTACCTCTCCTCAAAAACAAGCAGAAAAGATGTGCAGACACAGGCCAAGTAGTCATCATCATCACCACGGCACTAACTACACCCCCTGCAGGACAATGACCTTCCCTGTGTCCTTCAATGAACGAGGTCTTCCGCTAGCCACGGCCGCCTTCTCTCCGCGTTAGCTCCTAAGCTCATCCACCTTATACGCCCCTGCTACGTATATTCCACCTGCCTCCGCGATGATCTTTTAAATGGCTTAGAGTAAAGTGCACTATATCTCGCACTCTATATTATATTTTCACTATACGTTCAGTACCCGCTAACGGTATATGCTTACTTAGGATTTAATAGAGAGTTTTAGTTCTGCGTAGCGACCGTTACGCACGCAGAACGTACGTTCGTTGCGGAACGCTACGGCGTTTATCGGAGACGCTCCCCGGACAGGCTTTTAGAAGCGCGCAAATCTCCTGCGTACGCAAGACTACGCAAACCACCGCAGCGCCATCCATGGACATAATCATGAACCATTAGTTGTCTTTTGAAGTCGTACGAATCCAAGACACGCCGCGTCAATCCAGCGCCAAGTTCTGGTGTTTTGCGCGTGCTTACTCATGGGAATCGAGGCGAGAATCATTGAATGCGATCATTTCAGGAGTGTTTGGGGGTTTATTTGAACAAAAATACCTTTGAGTGAGTGTGGTGCAGGTTGCGTGTGTTCAGTGATTGTTCGTTGTGCTGATGTGTTGTGTTGCGAGTCAAGTGCGTACAGCGGGTTTGGCTGTTGACAGCGGTGTTTGCCCCGTGAATTCGCGACTGAACCATTTCGTCATGCCTCGCTCATCTGTGTTGTGGGACCCCTACTGCCTGTGTTATTTAGACTGGACGGACATCGAGGCACTGATCATGCGGCCGCGCCAACGTGAACCGTGCAGGAGGGTGTACGCCTCGCGAAATGGTACACTCAACATCGACAAGATTCCAGATGTGACGTTCCGGCGTCAATTCCGCTTTGAAAAGGCGGACTTCCCTGTTCTTCTAGATGCTCTCAGCATACCTGAGAGTGTCACAAGCGCCCAGGGAGTTTGCGTATCGGGGCAAGAGGCACTTTGCATGTGCTTACGTAGGCTAGCTTATCCAAACAGGCTGTGCGATTTGCAAGAGTATTTTGGCTGCCACTACAGTGTGATATCTAGCGTCGCGAACAAGATGATGCTCCACATCGAAAGAAACTTCGGGTATCTTCTGGACGACCTCACCAAGCACCAATGGCTGTCACTAACCGGCTTGGAAGAGATGAGCAAGGTTATATCTTCTATTCTCACTCACCACTGTGCCATTTAACTGGAAACGTTGCAGGGATGTTGCAAGCAAAAGTAGAACAGTGCTTTTGCATACTTCAATTAATAGATTATTGTGATGCAATAACTACATTTTGCATGCTGTAGCATTAGAGGAGTTGGAGTCTTCTTTTTATTTGTGCCTTGCCACTGTTTTGTAGCCTGTGGTAAGCTGGGCTTTTGTATGCTTTTTTTGTGGGTTGGTAATTGAATTGATGTTTTTAGAAGAATGTTTCTGAAAGCACATGTCAGGCAGTCTGAATTGCAGCAGTGGTAGACAGGGGGCAGAAAGCCTAGATTCTTGATAACACGAAATGAAGTTAACAAGGTTTGAGGGGCAACCTCAGTCCCTAGAAAACATTTTACCAAGAGAATTTGTTTTTGTCGGGCAAAACCAAGGCAAGTGCTCTTGTCGAAACATTGTCAAGCAGACTGTGGCTGTGCGTATACCCTTGTTAACTGTGTTTTGTGTTGTACTACACCAAGGAATTTTTTTTGTCCTATAGAATATTTGATATGTCAACAAGTGTTGAGACATCCGTACTACACTGCCTTTGTATTTTTTCTTTTCAATTGCCTTCTCAATGCTTCATTCGTACCATGGAGAGGAATGTCTTAGTCAGACATTGCATGATTCATGAACGCACTTCAAACAAGAATGAAAGGGGAAGACTGAGATGACACAGGTGCTGTCTTCCCCTTTTGTCCTTTGCTTGGAGCACTTTTGTGAATCATGAACATATACAAACTGGCCCAATTTTCTTCATTCCTACATTGCATTCTGTGGCCTCCTTCCTAGAGTGCATGTATGCACTTGAAAGAAAGTTGTTTATTTCTCATTTCTACATGTATTACCTACTTCTCAAATTTACTGTACCACGTATGTTAAGTTTCTGACACTGATTAAAGATTTATTATATAATTTATTCCAGGCAGTTCACGAGAAAGGTGCAGCCCTCACAAACTGTTGGGCATTTATTGATGGGACTGCCCGGCCGATATGCAGACCATCAACCAACCAGCGGCTGTACTTCTCGGGACACAAAAGGCTGCACGCTTTGAAGTACCAAGCGTTGATGTGCCCAAATGGCTTAATATGCGAGCTTGACGGGCCATACCCAGGAAGGATGCATGACTCTGGTGTGTTGCACGTCCAGTGCAGTTTCATTTTGAGCTAATATAAACATAGATACATCTGTGCTTACTTCAGAATCTCGCACAAAATTACTCATTTAAGAACACTTGTGGGGAGAGGAAGGCTTACATTAGAGAACTTAACTCGCAGGGCAGATTGATGTATTCAAAGCACTGCTACACATAAATGCTAGCTGCAATGTTTGCCATTGTGAGAGCTTTACTGTATAATTGACTGTAACCGAGATAGTTGTTTTTTGTTCACATGTACAGTCTAGTTAACCAGCATTTAATCTCCCCCTTTTATTCACATGTACTTTCAGGAATACTCCGTGAGAGCAAGCTTTACAACAAGCTGGAGAAGCTGGTACAAGGGCAGCAGTACGTAATCTACGGTGACCCTGCGTACCCTTTACGGCCACTATTAATGAAGCCATATGGAGGCGCATCTTTGACGAGGCCGCAAGAACTGTTCAACGCCTCCATGAGCACCGTCAGGCAATCTGTAGAGTGGGGATTTGGTAACATTATCTCGTCGTTCGCATTTCTGGACTTTAAGAAGAACAACAAAATACAACTGCAGGCAGTTCCAAGGATGTACCGAGTGGCCGTCCTGCTCAGCAACTGCCAAGCGTGCATGTACGGCAACCAGATCTCAGTATATTTTGGATTGGAACCACCATGCCTTTTTGATTATTTGAGATGTAATGTGCAATAAGTGACAACACACGCTGTATTTATTTTATTCATGTAGAGCCTTTCTAAAACACTGTGCCTTGCAAGTAACAAATATTCCGCACTAAGCTGCAACCTGAGCTTAGCAACAGTAACCTGAACCTACATAGAGCAATTTTTTTTTGCTTTTTTTTCTATCTCCTCTACCCGCTTATTTTTTCTGTGAGCGCCTTTAAAAGGCTCAACATTGCTTGGTTGGTCTGTGTGGAAAGTTGGCTCTGTTCGTGCCTATGCTCTTCTTCTTTTGCTTTTATTTCGAGCTCTAGTTGCCGGAGCTGGAATTCCTTTTCCATTTTTTGTTTCTTGAGCTCATGTTTTTGCTCCGAACGTCTCTGCTTTAGTTCTAGGCGCATCTTTTCAAGCTCGAGGCGGCTGTGTTCTAGTTCAGCGTCTTTGTCATGGATATCTTTCTCATGACGCCACCTTTTCTCCAGGAATTCGCGGTCGGCCGTGGTTTCAGCATCCTGGTTCCTCTTCCTTTCTGCGCAAGTAATCCAATATATGTGCTGTTCGTATGACATTGCACTGCAATGAGGGATTAAGCTTGCAAACAAGACACAAAGGGTGAAAATTCGGCACGCAAACAAGACACCTACAAGTGGGATGCTAAATTAGTTAACATACAACTCATTTGCATTATGTTCTCATTCATTCAGTTTTGTTGTGTTGTTCCTCATTTGAATTACATTGAATGCTCAGTAAAGCGTAATATTCTAATATTGTATTATGGTGACAGTGATACACCATCACAAGATATGCTAGGAAAATTAGCATGTGACGTGTTACAGTGTAAGGACTTACAAAATCTAGGCACACTTGTGTTAGACTATAGAAGTCATGCGTGCTGTAAGCTACAAATTTGATACTGCATACTTCGGGGGGTAGGTGCTACTGCTGTGGACGGCTGTGTTGGTTGGTGACTTGGCGCACTTGCATTGTTGAGTGGTGCGGCACTTGGGCTGGGTTCGTCCTGTGGTAAGGCTGCTGGGCTTGTTGAACCGCCTGCATTCTCCACTACACCAGCAGCAATTCCTTCCAATATTCCTGCAGCGGTCTCTGATGGATCGTTCTCGTTGGAAGAACTTTGCGCTGCATATAGCGAATGAGAAGACAAGGTTCTTATTTCACAAGCATAGCGATGCAAGAAAAAAAAGGCTCAAATGTATATTAGGTCTGCCTGCCCTCATGATCATGTGTGTTCTTGGCAAGTGCCAGTTTTCTTGCAATAAAGTGCATATTACTGGTGACTCAGACCTACTGCACTGTTCCACAGTGATCACTGACATTCAGTGATCCTTTGGTCCTTTTCAGCGGAGGCTGCCTAACTTGAATAATATAGAATGCTTGTTATAGACTGCCCCAGTATTTTGTTTTCTGTGTATCGAAGAACATCTGATACCAACACGAAAACGATCGCTAGCGTGATACTAAACGCTCAACGCCCTGAATTAACGTGCCAAAATGCACAGCTTTAAATTCCAGTCTACGTACAGGAGTCTTGGCAAGGTGCTAGTGTTGACGCTGCCGCGAACACTGCGGTAGCTTTGTCCCGGGTGGCAGCGGTAGCCGGCACAGCCGCCGGCCGGCGCCGCTTGATGGTGTAGCCATACACCCGCGCGAGGTCAACGATGTCTTGAAGTAATTTTTCTTTCTCATCGTACTCTTCCTCGGTGCCGGATCTAGAGAGTAAAGAACGCGTAAACTTTCCGAAACAAACAGTCTGCATAGAGCTCATCACTGTTGTTGTGCGCTCTTCTGGTAAAGGAGAGAAAAACGCTTCCCACAGTAACCGGGCACGTCCTTTACATGCATAACATTGAAGGCAAATCTATTACAGTAATTTAGCTTCAAGATATGAGAAACTTGGTACTTACTTCCTGAGGTTTGCGCGATCCTGGGCAACGAAGTACGCCAGCAACAAGTCGCAACGTTCGCGCAATGTGCGCACGGTGAAAACCTTGTGAGTCGCGTACTGCACATTAGTTGCGATTCGCGTCCACTGCGACGGATCGGCAAATGGGTTGCACGCGCAAACTTCTCGCAGCAACGCCAAATCGTCGGCAATCAAAAAGCGCGCGCGAGGCACGTTTGCGGCTCGGTTCGCTGCCATGTTGGAAAACGTGTCTCGCGCTCTCTCGTTTCCAACGAGAGCAACACGCAGACGTCTCAACGTTACAAACGTTACGTACGCAGAGGACGGGATCTCTACGTACGTACGCGGCGGATACGCAATACGTAAGGCTCGAGCTGCGTACGACGCATGCGCAGTGGAGGGCCCGCAACCCGGCTACGTACGTAAGGTTCTTGCGTATGGTTACGTACGCAGAACTAAAACTCTCTAATGTCCCAGAATTGACTCATGATGCACCAGACGCCGCACCGTGGGATTCCAGATAATTTCCACTACATAGGGTGTTTACGTGTACTGACATCGTACGGTTGATGGGATTCTAATATTTCGCTTAGATAAAATGCGAGTGCTAAGCCGAGATCAAACCCGCATCTTTCGGTCAGCTGCCAAGCACCTCAAACACTCAGCCGCAGCGCCGGCATCAGCACCAGTCAGATCGCTCTCTTTTAAAGCAGCGAAATTCTCGGCCAGCGCGGCGTTTTTCTGTAAGTTGGTAATCACGGTAAAGCTAATCTTATCCTATTTGAAAGACATAGTATGCCTGGGAACTTTAAGTTCTATTATTTAAATAAACAATGCTGACCATAGCTTTAGCCGGTGTTCATTAACTTCTCTCCTTGTAATACATGATCACTACGATGGTTTAATATTTCGGTAAAATTTGTCGCCACAAAAAATCCACTAGCTTGGATTAACCTTTGTGCCCAGGTTTCTGAACGCCACCACATCTTTATTCCTTGTGCTCAAAAAAGCTCCCTGTCACAACCTGTCTGCGAGGCTGGCCTTGGCTAGCGGGGAGCTAGAAAACAAGTCCATTGGCTCGGACAGTTTGTAGTGAACAATGTAACGGGATTTTCTTAAAAGCAGTGATAATGAACAATATATGTCCACGCAATTATACTAAAGTTTAGATTACACATCTCATCTTTCGTTCTTGTGATGCAGTTGTTTTTCATGTCTCTACAAATATTCACAAACGTATTTCGTCGAAGGATATTTGAATATTTTGAGGTGATAACTACATAGCAATCCTTCGAGTTCCTTCACTAGAGTACAAAAAAAAACATTTTTTACAATACCAAGTAGAAGAATTTGAAATCAACAAACATTTGGGAACCGAAACTGGGTTTCGACCAAACGTTGACGTCACGACGGACCATCGCCTGACGTCGCGGATACTGTCTCAAAACCTATCGTATGGGCGTCCATTGGTTAAAAGCTGCAACTATAGGTAAGAGCTGCGTTCATTATTTTTCTGAAATGACAGAAAACCGGGTTTCAATTTTTGCGATTCACGAAACACGGGGCGAATATTGGCGGCAGCCGTCTTGTGGCATCACAAACACAAGGTTGCCCACAAAAATGTGCCAGAATGAGGCCACGAAACGGAAAGCCTTAGTGAATCGCGCTTCATGAACACACTGCCGTGGTCCAAACTTGCCAGACAGGACCAGAAAACGGCAGAAACGTACTGTGGAAGCTTTAGTGAGAAAAACTTCGGTCGTTTACTTCTGTAAGCCATCCCTCATAGGTACGCTCCCTGAATGAAAGCGTGAACCAATCAATGAACCTGACTTATTTAAGTATGCAGTTTTATGCAGGAATAAAAGAAAGAAATTGCAAACTGAAACTTGCGTGGTACTAAACCTGTTCTATGGCAGCACCAACAATGCACATAAAAACAAAATAACCGCAATTGACAGAAGGGAAACTTACGTGACAAAAGAAAATGAAAAGTAAAAAACACCGAAATATTTATACATCTGAAATAATGTCACATTAAAGGGAAAAGTTAAAATGAACATCAACATCAGCCTGCTTTATAAGCGTTACGGACTACACGAACAAAACAGTTCGGATAACCTTTTTTTCGTTCTTATTCATAAGACAGCAATCTGCGATAATTAAAGACATGTTGTCCCTCGATTCATTTTTGGTCAAGCTTTGGCAACTGCATACTGTCTTCAGCAACACGTTAAGCTCATCATTAGGCTGTTTATCAATGAATGTTGCTTTGGTGGCTGCTTACATTGACACCCTCACTGTCCAACGCTCCGACCAGCTCCCTGGCGTAGAAGTAGCCGAGGCCGCCGTGCAGCATGGCTTTGGTGCCGTCCATGTAGAAGAGCGGCGGTGCCAGGGCGCCCAGCGACATCGACAGGGCGTTCAGCACGGGCACGTACTCGATGAACGGCAGGGCACTGCTCAGGCGCAGCCGCTCCTCCTGGACGCCTGCCTCGGAGCCGAACAGGCTGCGGATGTTGCGCCGGGTGTCGACCCAAAGTTGGGCGAACGAAGAGGCATTCTCGCTGAAGTTGGCGTGGGCCTGCTCTAGGGCTTCCTCGGTGAGATACTTTTCGGCAGGCCACAGTACGGTGGCAACATTCTTCAGCTTCTGGACGGCGATGGTGATAGTCTGGTTGTCCAGCCAAGAGGCAGCCGCTGTTTTGTTCATGGCCATCTGCAGTATAACAGAGATAGATGCGGGTCATGCTCCTGAGGGTTGCCCTACGCGGAACAGTCCAAACTTGGCTGAATTTGCAACAACTGGCCGTTTCACGGTAAGCACACGGCTATTGACGGGCCGTGCACTCACAAGCACGGAATTTTTGCTCGCCACCTTCGCTATTTTCTCGCTCAAGGATTCCCCAGAAAATTGTTTATCGCTTCTCCGTAGGCTAAAAGCGGGTGATTTGCACACTTGTAGAGTCCAGTAGCCTCAGAAAATAGTCTGACGCTGCGGACAATTCACGAGGAGCTGGAGAAACATGTGCACTCTGATCAGGTGGGTTTCTGACCCTGAACTAATTGCATCATCCATGTGCGTACATGCTCCGAAGGATGACGGACAGCAGCGTTCTTTCCTTTTATTACTGTATTCTTATTAAACCCGTTTACAGTTTATTAAACCCGTTTACACTTAACAGTGCGCCCTCTCCGCGCACTTATTTATCATTTGAGGTTGCAGGGAGAATCAGATGTCCGCATGTTCCGTGTCAAACCAGTGCAAATGTTTTGCAGCCCTGTGAGGAATAAAGTTGTACAACATGAACTGGTGGGCGAGTTGGTCTGACATATCAGTTGGTCTGACGAGTTAGTCAGCGCAGTGTCAAAGCCACCTAGACACTTGAGAATTCAAGATGGCGCTGGCTGTGTTCGTCCCTTTCTCTCCTTTGGCCCTCTGCCGTAGCGCTGCTTCACTAGATAGACCTGTGAGGAAGCTGTTGTAAGGAAAAAGGGGCACGAATGTGGATACCCAGCCACACCTGACAAAAATCCACATCCCTCGTTTTAGGCAAAAACAAGAGATGGGAAAAATTATGACAGAAATCGATTACATCCTTGATAATTTTCTATACTCTACGAGTCGAAATCAGAAACTTCAAACACTTCTAGACAATGACGTAGCTTGCGTTTCTCTGTGTACCTGCCGGAAAATAATTCCACTTTCAGTCGGATAAAGAACTGGCTCGTATCTCCTAGAATATAATGCGCAGCACAAGTTGTTGCATATCTTATAGGCTTCTGGGTGCATGATTTGTAAGAAAATATTGGGAAAGCAGGCGCATGAAGCACTAAAGAAAAATTGAAGGCAGCGAAAGATGTCAATTTGCTGACGACTGCCTGCCCTTCTGCCTACAAAAGAGCTCGTGAAGAAAACTCACGCTGTCCTCTAAACCGCTTCCGCTACAAAGCCACACCCTGTCCACCACCTCTCACACAACTACTCTTCTGCTGACATGCACAGGCCTGCATGATTGGTCATGACTGACCGCGACTCTGCAAACCAAGGGACGGCAAAGATTCGGCCAGCGGACAGAAAGTTTGATTATATCTACCATTTTTTTCAAGCTAGTAGTGTTGCGTTACAAGAAACAGCTGGCCTGTGGGCCCGCGAGCTCCGGAAACTTTGTGTCGCGAGCGTTCCGATCCATACTCGGCGTCGCAGAGTGCCGGCATCGTCGCGGACGCGGTTCTCATGTTCGGCGTTTGATAACGCGAACGTAAAAGCCGAGGGACGAGAACACGTGGACACGGCGTTCGAGAACACGACCGTCAGCGCCCAGGGACGCTTCCTCCACAAGAACGCGCTGCTTGGTCTCGTGGGCACAGCGTTCGAGGGAGCAGCAGTGAACGCACGGGAGCCAACGAGAGGAGTCCCTCCAGCAGCGCAAGAGAGCAGCTGCTCGGGGAGCCAGTTTGTACCTTCCAAGGGCCTTGGGCCCTCTCTTCTTCTGGATCAAATTCTTTTAATAAAGACCCATTTCCCAGCCTTCACCGAGTCCACAGCCCGTACCTCGCAACAGTAGTTGAATCTCGGTTAGTACTATTCAAGTGATCATGCCACATACGGCTAAGATGGCACGTGCGTTTTGGAAAGCCACCCATTTCGCGCCGCTCCAAGCTTCTGACGCGCACACAGAAAACCAGTTCGTGATCCCTGTTTGAAAGTGAGTGGTGGTGTATCCCTGCCTCTGGAATACGGGCCCAAGAAACTGTAAATTAACCGGAGACTGGTTGCACTATCGGCCAGTGATGGTGACACGTGCAGTTTTTATTTTAAATTTTAGTACCAGAATTCGCCGCAGTGGCTCAGTCGTTATGGCGCTCGGCGCTCTCCCGAAAGATGCGGGTTTGATACCGGCCGCGCTGGTCGAATTTCAATAAAGGCGAAATTCTAGGGGCCCGTGCACTGTGCGATGTCGGTGCATGGTAAAGTACCCCAGGTGGTCGATATTTCCGGAGACCCTCACAGCGGTGTCCGTGATAGCCTGAGTCGCCTTGGGACGTTAAACCCCGATAAACCAACCAATTTTAGCACAATAAAGCTCCATTCTCAGTGAAACTGGCGTCGGTGTCGATAAGATGGTGCCATAAATTCATACAGGATAACTTAAATCTTACTTTAGTGTAACTTTACGATTACCTGTGGCCATCATTATGACGAAAACAGTTTATAATAGGCCTCTCTCTTCTGTACAAATAAAATAGCTCATTGAACTCCTTAAGGACACGTCAAGAAAGAATTCAGTGTGACACGAGCAGTGATAGGAACTTAAACATATTTCTCGACCGAGAAATATTGAAAAAATGCGAGCAAAATTGCAAGATCATGAAATAAGTACAAATATACAGAGAGAAAGTCTTCCGAACGTTTCGTTTTACCTCTTAGTGAGGCTAACTTAATTAGTGGCAAGGCGGGGACAATCTTTCTTTAATTCTATTTCCTCGTCTTAAAACAGCATCATTCCCTCGTGCGTACATCCGACGGACAAAGAGTGGGGTAAATATTTTCCTTTGAATTACATATCCATCTGGCCGTGCTTATTCCTATCAAAGTGCATTTAGCATGGTTACTTAGATTAGTATTTTTGCGGAAAGAATAATTTCCGGGTAGTGATCAGGTGAATCACATAACCGGGGATACTACAACATTGACCACGCCTACATTGCTGCCATGGCTTCACTATTACTGGTCGAATTTCATCAGCTAACAATTTCATTGGTGGGACGCCGAATGACCGACTTCCGGTAAAAACCTGCAACGGTGTTAACTTCAGCTCCACGACAAAACGTCTATCCAGGTCAAGGCGGTAGCATTTCCATGAAGGCGAAAGGCTGGAGGCCCGTATACAGTGCTATGTGAGTGTACTTTAAAGAAGTGCAGGTAGTCGAAGTTATCCGGAGCCCTTCACTACGGCGTTTCTCGTACCCTGCGTCGCATCGGGACGTTAAATTCAATAAACCATAAAATAAACAAAACGCATCTAATATAACCAATCATGCGGGACGCAGAATGAAAAGGGAAAGGCGTGTGACCGAAATGATTCGACACAAGTTTCGTTTCCAGACCTCCTTTTCATTGCTAACTCGCACTACTGATCGCAATTTCTCAGTGACAACACTGCCTACCTCGTTGCGTCAATAATCACCGCATAGTAGGCATCCAGCTACGTGACACTGCTCTCCCCAGTCTTTTAGCATTATATAAAGAGAAACATATAGGACAGCATTACAAGGACCTGAAACGCTTGATTGATTGTGCGGTCCAGGGGGTGGAAGCAAGGGTATAAATACAGAGAAAAAGAACAACCTATCTTCAAAACGCTGTGCGCAGGAGCAGAATGCTGCGGAAAGTGCAGCGTGGTTCTCTAGTGTTTCGTTTATTGGTTTAGTTTATTGGGGTTTAACGTTGCACAACGACTCAGGCCATGAGGGGCGCCGTAGTGAATTTCTCCGGAAATTCCGACCACCTGAGGTTCTTTAACGTGCACTGACATCGCACAGTACACCAACGTGACTAGTTATTAACTTGAGTCACTTCATAAGCGTCACCCATAAGCTCTTGTAAGTTGGAGTATTGCGCCCACCTCCACGATTCCGGATAGGTGTTCGTTGATGAAGGTGCGCTTCTCGGTCGGGAAGTAGGCGGCTATGGCCAATGCGACCACAAGGAGCTTGTAGTTGGCCTCCACTTGCGCGGCGCAGTAGAGTGGTCGCGCTTGTTCCGCACGTTGCTTGTCCCCGTGCATGATGAGGAGGGCGGCTTCAGGGTTCGCCATGATGCCGTAGGTCCACACGAATAGCCATGCGATGTGACGGCGCACGTCACTGTCACCAAATTTCTCGAAGATTTCGCTGATGCTATTCAGCAAAGCCAGATCACTAAAGAGTACCAAGTCGTCTGGCGTTAAGGGCGGGTCGATCTTCAGCACAGAGTTTAAGGCATGTCGTATGTACTCCGAATCAGTGATCGGAGAATACTTTTCGAAATCGCGCAGCGGAATTTGACCAGGAACGCGAACCTTGGTCGTCCCGGACCTAATAAGGCGGTTGAACACGTATTCTAGCATGTTGTAGGTTTTCGTGATTACCTCCGGTTTCGGATCGCTATTCGTGTTGTTGGCAAAAAGATCAAAGAAGCCTCCGTAGGCTTGGTTGAACTTATGCCTCGGTATGTTCTTGAAGAGGGCTTTCGAGATGGTCATCTTGTCGTTATGCGAGAAGAATATGCGTCGCTTGGGATGCACTGGTGTGCTCGCGAGAACCGTCATCGTGAACCAGAGGCTCACTCTCCAGTTGAAAGCGAGGTCCAGCATGACTTCGATGGCAGGCCCGCTGTCCTGGGGATCCTCCGGCCACACTAGGCCCCGTGCTCTCATAAAGTCCTCTATGACGTGCACCTGGGAGCCCGTCTGCGTCATGCAGCGGTTGAACATGGCGGCCACTCTCCTCCCCGCGGGCAGCTGAGCCAAGCCGTCGTGCAGCATGGCGGGGAACCTCCTGAGCCACAGCATGGACATGTCCGCCAGTGCAGAGGTCGAGATGGCGGAGACCTTGCGCTCCCTCCAGTTGCCGCACACGTGGGCTCCGAAGTCGTGGCACGGATCCACGGACATATCTAGCTGATCTTCTATGAGATCCCTGCAGAAAGTGGAAGCAGTGTATTTGTTTTTTTTTTGCAAAATAATTACGTGGTGTGTCGGCTAGTGGGCACAGATTTGGAAACAACGGCGTTATCTATGAAGATCCAAATTTCTCACATTCCTATGCGGTCGCATTCGCCTTGACAGAATGTTTTTATTACTAAAATGTTTCTGTCACAAAGACAATATATTTCAACTTTCATCATTGCATATAGCGCAAAACGCGGCGTATATATTAGAACTGCCTGTTGAAGGATCTGAATTTCAGTTACTCGAGTTTAATCCACTACAGACACTGCTCCCTTATACACCACGCACAGTCGAAAAACCAGTTTTTGCACGAGCGGGCGAGCGCAAGCCCGTCCTGCCCCTGGCTGAAATAACTTGAGGATTCTACATACTCTAAACTATCCACCTATTTTAATAACTGGAGGATATATTTTGGAGCGCCCATCCATTGAAATGTGTACGACTTCAACAGGTTGAGCAGAGTTCGGTTTTGGGGCCTAAAATTGTAATTAAAACACTTTCCTCTAATGTACGAAGTCGATAAGAGGAGACACCTTCACTTCTCGGAGCAAGCAAAAGGAGGGAAGCTTGAAATATAAACAGGCGGGATAGCCCTGTGTGCTTGAAGCGACATTTGAAGCCAAGCGTCTTTAAGCATTAAAACAGCGCTGCCTTGTAATGACAATACCTACGATAAGCCTTTGCCAAGCCTCAACTTGTGACCTTTAGAAGTTAATACCAGGTTAATATATTCATCAAACTGATAATGCAATCTTCATGACGAGGTGTTAATGCTTAGAAAAACTTCTGTGCTAAAGACGGAGTGGGTGGAGGAAAAAGGGGGCATATTGTCGGCACGAGTGTTGCTCAGACACGCCGTGCAGCCTTTGTAAGTGGCTTGGCGGGTTCTCGAACGGTGCTTTAAGGCCAAGCGTACGTGCGGATGGTACAGATCATCGCGGCTATTTTTCGGTAAATACCGCCAACTGTGGTAGCTGCAGGAAAAATGGTTAGACGGGCCAGTTAAGAAGGCAAATAACTATAAGCTAATTTTTAACTTCCTGCCTTTTACAGTTAAGATCCTCATTTTTCTCTTTATTTATCACTCGGAATTGCTGATGTCCATACCAGTTTTTAGAGCAACATAAAACGATTCTAGATGAAGCAAACGAGCAGCAAAAACACGGGCTGTTGTGAAACGCGCCACCACAAGCAAGAAGCAGAAGAACCCATGCAATCATGTCATTAAGTGTGTGTCCCCGAGTGGCGAGCGTATCACGAGCACTTTTTTCCAGCACGCGATCGCCACCTGATTCTGTCCCGGCACGAAGCGTCAGCGAGGAGAATGAATGCGACAAGCTCACCGCTAGGCGCTGCGCGCAGGCTGGCGTGTCACAACATGAGGAAACTGCCCATATTCTTTACCTCTAGGACCGGCTAGATTGGCGCTTGCTAAAATCTTTACTATTGGGATGGATGTTGCAAAGGGCGATACAGAGATAGACTGAGATGGGTAAAACGACGCAATATACGTTAGCAAATAGCTTGGTAATTATTACGTCTTAGTTGCTTCCTGAAGTACATCCCCACTGGCAGTACAGTTTCGAAGAAGGAGGTGTTTTGACTGAGAAGTTACTTTTTAATTAATAATAATATCATTATGCGTATATTTATTTCAGTTTCCCGTAAAAGGCGACGTAGCGTAAACTCTTCAAAACGTGCCCTAAGACCAGTTCTGGCGCACAGCAGTGGACACGCAGAGCGCTGTTCTCTGAAGGCACCGCGTAAGCCGGACAACTGGGCTACAAACGCGGGGCGGGTCGAATGGTGGAGGAACACATCGGAAATGCTGCCCGTACATGAGTTGAGTGACACGATCCTCAAGTCCCTGGTCACACATTTCTCACATCACAAGGCACTCGTAGTAGTAGCCTTCGCAACCTCCAAAATGAATTCAGTTATCGTTTTATAATATATTTCGTCGCCATTCCTTAGCAGCGCCCTTCCAGTAAGCGGCTATGTATTTATTCTGTCTCCCTACGTGTGTTGAATACCGCTGTCACACGGGCAGCCTTAGTGCCCGTTGAGTGAATGACTATCAAAACTTTCGCAGCCAGTCAAGATGCACCGCTGCGGCACGGGCAATTTCAGTGATCACTAAGATAGGGGTGAGCATGTCATACGACAGATGGCTGTGGGGCTTGCAACACTGAGCAGAATACGAAACGGAGCTCAATAAAACAAGCCGAATGTTGGAGCAAGTGCTAGTTTTAACTGAAGCTTTGTTCAAAACAAGCAAATGTTTCACATTTCGGTAGAGTGTAGCGACAGCGATGGCGGGCGACGATTGCAACGACGCGCACTTCGTTTCAGGAGCATTCAGTTTTTGCCGGCGAAGCTGTCACAGATCAATGACCGTCTTTGTCGTGTTCATAGCTAGTATTTCCTCTTGAGAGAAATGATCCATGAGATATTCGAACAGTCGGCTTTACTTGAACTTTCAGTATCCTCAAAATGAACCGGGATGGTGACTAAATGCGCCTCGTGAATTATTTCTGAAACAATCTGCCTAGAGATCAGGCAACGTTATGGTCTCGTTATCGCACCGTATGGACTTCAGTGATTCTTCCCCTAAATCACTTCAGGCGAATACTTTAGACCCTAAAAGCCACTGGTTCACCTGTGGAACCGGCAAGACCTAGTTTCGCAGCGCGCCCGCAGCCTGCCGGGTATCCAGGGGTACAGGAGCAGGACTACCACAGTGACGCCGACCAGGATCGCCGACACAAGCGTAGTGGGGAACATTCTTGCCGCCAGGGACACCGAGCGGATCAACCGAGCAGGACCGGCGGTGACCTCCTGCGAGGACAGCAGGGACACCAATGAGGGGGGCTAACAGAACCATCATCATCATCAGCTTGACTACGCCCACTGCAGGGCAAAGGCCTCTACCATATGTTTCTCGAATTAACCCTGTCCTTTGCCTGCTTCGGCCACCGTATTGCCCGAAACTTCTTAATCCCATCCGCCCACCTAACCTTCCGCCACCCCCTGCTACATTTGCCTTTTCTTGGAATCCACTCCGTCATTCTTAAGGACCAGTGGTTATCTTGCCTTCAAATTAGATGCCCTGTCCAAGCCAATTTCTTCCTCTTGATTTCAACTAGCATCTCTTTAGCACGCGTTTGTACCCTCATCCAATCTGTCCACTTCCAGTGTCTTCAAGTTACACCTACTACATTTCTTTTCACAGCTCACTGCGTTTTCCTTAACCATTAGTTCCGGGCAAGTACAGTTAATTTTTTGTGATTCTAACAGCAAAGATTGAATGTTTCTTTTCAAGTAGAGCATGCCTTCTTCGCCAGGGAATCGGTCGACGCCCCTCAGCTATGAAGGCGTGGTTTCTCTGCTCAGAATGTCATATTTTTATGGTAAAACTTCAACATGTTTGTTTCCCACGAACTGCACCAGTAGTGAAAATGAAATGAACGCTGGCGCTACAAGGACACATGTTATAAGAAGAAAGGGACACCACAGAGTCCCTGTTGCGCACGCGTTCATTTCATCATGCACCAACTCGCCCGTCGGGCCATTATTCAGATGCACAAGTAGCCGCTGGCTTGTAATTTTCTCGCTGCAATGTTTATGTAAATATTATACTAGCTTCAAGCATAGAGCAGCACGCAAGACGGCAATAAGCAATGAATGCTTTGAATGTCCCGCAACTTTCGCTTTTTTTTCCACTATGGTGAATTACATGCTGCTGTACTTTCTATAGTACGCTGGGTCTTCCTGTCTGCACAACGGCGGCTATTCATTCAAGGTCATAGATCGTATGGTTCCTGGAATTTTTTGGAAACATCCACCTTGTCTGTTCAGGAACGCCTTAGAGACTGGTGCATTTTTTCTAGCTATCCAGAATATTACGGTGGTGTAATTTATATTGGCTATAATAAAGTCTTGGTTATAAGAACTGGATGTACTGCAGAGCAAACTGCTACGGTTATGAATTTTATACCTATTGTGAAAAGTCCTTCATTTCTGAAACCAAACTTTTGAAAGCACGCGTTGTCCTCTCGCCGCCTGTGGTGATTTCAAAGCTTAGAGATGATTTCATCTTTTTTGGAAAATTTTTTTACTAGTCAAGAATTTACTGCAACGCTCCATAGGGAGGAATTTCGGGCCACAGGTACCTTACACGAAAACAAGCTTACGAAGTTGGTTGGTTGGTTTGGTTGGTTTATGGGGCTTAACGTCCCAAAGCGGCTAAGGCTATGAGAGACGCCGTAGCGAAGGGCTCCGGAAATTTCGACGACCTGGGGTTCTTTAACGTGCACTGACATCGCACAGTACACGGGCCTCTAGAATTTCTCCTCCAAAGAAATTCGGCCGCCGCAGCCGGGATCGAACCCGCGTCTTTCGGGTCAGCAGCCGAGCACCATAACCACTGAGCCCCCGCGGCGGGTATCAATCGATGCGGTATATCAAATCTGCGCACTCAGTGGTGGCTCAGTGGTTACGGCGCTTAGGAAGTGTCCACTCGGCCCAAAGAAAGCAACGGAAAAGAAGTAGCCAGAAAAAATTGGTTCTTGCAAAAATAGTATGTTTCATGTTTTTATTGAAGTATAAGGCCAACAATGGGTTCACTATGGACTGAAACTGTAACAGCACAGAGCCTCTATTTTTTTTAAAGTGGTACTTGGCTACAGCGGATGAAAAACCGGTCTTTTGTAAGGCAAAACTTCTTTCTTTTTGCAACAATGGTATGGCAGGTGTCGACCTTTCAGATGAAGCCGCCAGCAGCTACTACCTCGGCATCAGAGACAATCAAGTGGGGGTGGCTGCTGATGCGAAGGCTCAACTTTGCAATTGTGAATGCCTGAACAATCTGCCAAACTGCTAGAGACGCATTTTTGCTTTGGTAAGAACGCTACTCGTGATTACCTAAGCCTCGACATGCAGCAACCAGCGGTTCGCAGAAATTGGTTCAATCGTGTCTGATGCGTTTTTGAAATGGAAAGAACTTCCTGGGCAAATAAGGATAACTGCGGGGCCTGCAAGAAGTGCTATATCACGCTTCATAAGAATTTGGGGTATATTAACAAATTTCACACCACCAAGCAGGAGTGGAGCGAAGTAGCCACATGGGCTATGGGGAGGATACCAGCATACCAAGTAGGAGTGGAGTGAAGTAGCACATTGGCTATGGGAGGACCCAGCATACCAAGTAGGAGTGGAGGAAGATAGCCACATGGGCTATGGGGAAGGCCCAGTGTACCAAGCAGGAGGGGAGCGAAGTAGCCACATGGACTATGGGGAGGACCCAGCGTACCAAATAGGAGTGGAGCGAAGTAACCACATTGGCTATGGGAGGACCCAGCATACCAAGTAGGAGTGGAGGAAAATAGCCACATGGGCTATGGGGAAGACGAAGTGTGCCAAGTAGGAGGGGAGCGAAGTAGCCACATGGGCTATGGGGAGGAACCAGCGTACCAAATAGGAGTGGAGCGAAGTAGCCACATTGGCTATGGGAGTACCTAGCATACCAAGTAGGAGTGGAGGAAAATAGCCACATGGGCTATGGGAAAGACCCAGTGTGCCAAGTAGGAGGGGAGCGAAGTAGCCACATGGGCTATGGGGAGGAACCAGCGTACCAAGTAGGAGTGGAGCGAAGTAGCCACATTGGCTATGGGAGGACCCAGCATACCAAGTAGGAGTGGAGGAAAATAGCCACATGGGCTATGGGGAAGACCCAGTGTGCCAAGTAGGAGGGGAGCGAAGTAGCCACATGGGCTATGGGGAGGACCCAGCGTACCAAGTAGGAGTGGAGCGAAGTAGCCACATTGGCTATGGGAGGACCCAGCATAATAAGTAGGAGTGGAGGAAAATAGCCACATGGGCTATGGGGAAGACCCAGTGTACCAAGTAGGAGGGGAGCGAAGTAGACACTTGGGCTATGGGAGGACCCAGCATACCAAGTAGGAGTGGGGGAAAATAGCCACATGGGCTATGGGAAAGACCCAGTGTCCCAAGCAGGAGGGGAGCGAAGTATCCACATGGGCTATGGGGAGGACCCAGCGTACCAAATAGGAGTGGAGCGAAGTAGCCACATGGGCTATGGGGAGGATACCAGCATACCAAGTAGGAGTGGAGTGAAGTAGCCACATTGGCTATGGGAGGGTCCAAATACCAAGTAGGAGTGGAGGAAAATAGCCACATGGGCTATGGGGAAGTCCCAGTGTACCAAGCAGGAGGGGAGCGAAGTAGCCACATGGGCTATGGGGAGGACCCAGCGTACCAAATAGGAGTGGAGCGAAGTGGCCACATTGGCTATGGGAGGTTCCCCAGCATACCAAGTAGGAGTGGAGGAAAATAGCCACATGGGCTATGGGAAAGACCCAGTGTGCCAAGTAGGAGGGGAGCGAAGTAGCCACATGGGCTATGGGGAGGACCCAGCGTACCAAGTAAGAGTGGAGCGAAGTAGCCACATTGGCTATGGAAGGACCCAGCATACCAAGTAGGAGTGGAGGAAAATAGCCACATGGGCTATGGGGAAGACGCAGTGTGCCAAGTAGGAGGGGAGCGAAGTAGCCACATGGGCTATGGGGAGGAACCAGCGTACCAAATAGGAGTAGAGCGAAGTAGCCACATTGGCTATGGGAGGACCCAGCATACCAAGTAGGAGTGGAGGAAAATAGCCACATGGGCTATGGGGAAGCCCCAGTGTACCAAGCAGGAGGGGAGCGAAGTAGCCACATGGGCTATGGGGAGGACCCAGCGTACCAAATAGGAGTGGAGCGAAGTAGACACATTGGCTATGGGAGGACCAGCATACCAAGTAGGAGTGGAGGAAAATAGCCACATGGGCTATGGGAAAGACCCAGTGTGCCATGTAGGAGGGGAGCGAAGTAGCCACATGGGCTATGGGGAGGAACCAGTGTACCAAGTAGGAGTGGAGCGAAGTAGCCACACTGGCTATGGGAGGACCCAGCATACCAAGTAGGAGTGGAGGAAAATAGCCACATGGGCTATGGGGAAGACCCAGTGTGCCAAGTAGGAGGGGAGCGAAGTAGCCACATGGGCTATGGGGAGGACCCAGCGTACCAAATAGGAGTGGAGCGAAGTAGCCACATTGGCTATGGAAGGACCCAGCATACCAAGTAGGAGTGGAGGAAAATAGCCACATGGGCTATGGGGAAGACGCAGTGTGCCATGTAGGAGGGGAGCGAAGTAGCCACATGGGCTATGGGGAGGACCCAGCGTACCAAGTAGGAGTGGAGCGAAGTAGCCTCATGGGATATGGGGAGGACCCAGCGTTCCAAGTAGGAATGGAGTGAAGTAGGCACATGGGCTATAGGTAGGACCCAGCGTACTTTAAAAAGTACAACTTTGCTACTTCACAACGAACGCAGCAATCGTGATGAAATTTCAGTAGTCTGTATTTCTTTATAATGGAGCATTATGTGCTAAAAAAAAGAAAATCTTTCCGTCGGATTTTTCATGCTCCCTAAAGAGTTAACTTAAGTTGAGCACTTTTCATTAGCCTCAACATTTCTGTTTCATGGGTGAGCAGCCGTATGATAGCGCCGTTCATGATCGGGGTGAGCGGTCAATGCCTCACACTCTCACGGAACACTCACTCTAAAGAAAGAAAAAAGAGTCTAAAAGGGGTTGAGAGGTTAGCTCTTCCGGGGACTGAGTGATTTGCCACAGCAGTCTGCCCTTTTCGGTAAAAACTGTAAAGAATGCAACAGTTGGCCCCTACGAAAGCTGTGCAGCAGTTAGTCCCCAAGAGCGGCGATTTAAGTGAAAAAATTTTAACCATGTCCGATGTTTTGCTGCGCAAATTAGAGCATTATAGTTCCAGACAGCACTTACCACACGTGATACTAGAAATAAAACAGAAATAAACACACCTGAAAATACCAGCATTCAAACCCACACTCTAGGATTGAGAGCCAAGTGCGTATACTGCCAGGGCGTCACAACTGACGGCTCGGAGCAGGAAATAAAAATTCAGCGACACTTTGACTGTCTTCTAAAGTCCGTAGATGCGAAAGCGCTTTCCGCACCACTTTGACTGCCTCTGTGGCACTGCTGACGTCACCACTGAAGGGCGTCACACATAATTAATGACTAATTACTAAGTAATAACAAGTTACTAATAATGGCTAACTACTGATTAATTACTAATAATAGTGCCACCTGGTGTTCTCAGGTGGCGCTGAAGTGTCCTCAAAGACGTTGAAGTTGAAGACGAAGTATCTCGCGCTGGCTGGCTGGCTGCCGTATTCTGCTGGTTAGCGACCTGTCGCCCTATCTTCCGTTACAAATTTTAGTGCAGGTGCGGGGTAAAGATCCCTGTGTATGTCTCGTACTCCTCCGCATACCCTGGGCTCCAGTCCTTCGCTAGTGGACACCCCTGGGCACCGTGCTAGCCGGAGAAACCAAGGCCTACCTCCCGAACACGGGCCTTTGGAGTCTGCCAGAGCACCCTCCCATCGACCTGTCATGCAAGCTGCACCCTACTACACCTTGCAGAATCCGCGACTGCCCAAACCATTCCACGGCAGTCAGCTCGAAGACGTAGAAGACTGGCTTCTCCTGTTTGAACGCGTGGCCTCATTCAACCAGTGGGACGACGCCGCCAAGCTTCGAAACGTCTTCTTTAGTCTCGAGGATTGTGCACGTACCTGGTACGAAAACCGAGAAGACGCTTTAACATCATGGCACGAGTTCCGCCGACGCCTGCTGGAGACCTAGACCAGCACGGATTGTCGAGAACGGGCTGAACGGGCTTTGCAGTCTCGCATTCAGATGCCGAATGAGACTGTAAGCATGTACGTGGAGGGTATGACACGGCTCTTCCGGCGAGCTGACCGGGCCATGCCCGAAGATAAAAAGGTGCGCCAACTCATGCGCGGCGTTAAGGAGCAACTTTTCGCTGGCCTCGTGCGCAGTCCACCAGGGACTGTTGCTGAGTTTCTCACGGAAGCGGTCACGATGGAGAAGATGCTCCTGCGGCGGTGTACCACCTACGACCGGCCGGTACTCGCCGCTTCACTTACAGAGCCGCTTCCTGCCTTCGGGGCTAACCCTGACCTTCTCCGCGACCTGATCCGCTCCGTTGTGCGCGAAGAGCTCCAGGCGCTTTTCGGTGCTCCCCTGCCGACGGCCGGCTCTCTCGCTAGCCTCGTCCGCGAAGAGGTTTAAGCCGTGAGACCTTCGTTCCCGTCCGTTGACCCGCCGGCTTTGCCCACGGAGTGCCGTCGGCCAACGTATGCTGACGCCTTGCGACGTCCTGCGCCCTCTTCGGCGCAGTTTTCTCCGTCCAGTCAACGCTCGCTGTTTTCCGCACACCCCGACACGTACTACATCGACAATCGACGATCGCCCCAACGGAAGACGGACCTGTGACGTGCTCCAGATCGGCGGCGTCTCTGCTTTCACTGCGGGGAACCCGGTCATCTGTATCGCCAGTGCCCGTATCGACAGCTTGGGCTGCAGGGGTTCCCTATCGACATGCCCCGTCCACCAAGAGGTCAACGACCCCGGGAGATCGAGGACTACGTGGCCCAGCAGCGCATGGCGACAATTCCCCAGTGGCAGTCTCTGTCTCCATCACAACGCCGATCTTCGCCACAGCCTCAAAGCTCCTCCTGGATGGCGCAGCGACGATCGCCAAGCCCCCGCCGGGAAAACTAAAGAGAGCGACCTCAGGGAGCGAGGCCGCTGGCAATCTATGCGAACAAGACCCCCCGACAACGCGAACAGCGACCGACCGCGATTTTAAGGCAACGACTGCAGTACCTGAACTCGGAGATCGATCCTCGTTGGATATACCCGTGCTTCTCGACGGCTATAAGGTTAGTGCTTTGGTGGACACTGGCGCTGATTTCTCAATTTTAAGCGGAAAGCTAGCGGCGTTTCTTAAAAAGGTAATGACGCCATGGTCAGGCACGCAGATTCGCACGGCTTGTCAGCTACCTAGTTCTACCTGACTGCTCCCGTGACTGTATCCTTGGCGTTGATTTTCTCCGGGAGTATGGAGCTATTATTGACCTCCGAAAGCGCACTGTCACATTTTCTACCCAGAAAGCTGATGTTTACTCCGAGGACTGTCAACGCCGCGCCGCCCTTCGAATATCCGCCGAGAGCGTTTGGATTCTCCCCGCGCCAGTGTTTTTGTGAGTGTTCACTGCGACGGACTACGTGAAGGCACAGCGGTCGCAGAAGGCAACCTGTCCCTTTTGCTCACTCACGGCATCTGCTCAGCGCGAAGTCTCATCCATCTCCGCGACGGCTGGTCTGAGCTTCTGGTGACTAACTTCTCTAAGGAGCCCCGGCACCTTTTTCGTGCTACTGCCATCGCATTCGCCGACCCCTTAGCGGAGGTTTCTGAATGTTTCGCGTTCGAAGCTGTTAGACCTGTGCGCCCAACCCTTGACGCTCTTGACATCAGCCAGGACGTTTCGGTGACTCAACAGCGAGAACTACGTGCCCTCCTACTCGAATACGCTACCTGTTTCGCTTCTTCGTCGAAAGTCCGGCAAACGGCTCTTCTGAAGCACCGCATCATTACGCCCGACGATGCCCGCCCTATCCATCAGCAGCCGTACCGTATCTCACCGAAGGAGCGTGAGGCGATCCAAACGCAGGTGAAGGAGATGGTTTCAGATGGAATCATTCAACCTTCCAGCAGCCCCTGGTCTTCACCTGTCGTGCTGGTGAAGAAAAAGGATGGGACACTCCGCTTCTGCGTGGATTATCGAAAACTGAACAACATTACTAAAAAAGACGTCTACCCGCTGCCTCGTATCGACGACTCGGTCGACAGACTTCGTCGCGCCCAGTACTTCTGCATTGGTTTAAAGAGTGGGTACTGGCAGATAGAGGTCGACGAGCGGGACCGCGAAAAAACGGCGTTCGTGACACCCGACGGACTGTACGAATTTAAAATGCTACCTTTTGGGTAATGTTCAGCGCCGGCAACTTTCCAGCGGATGATGGATACCGTTCTCGTTGGACTCAAATGGCAAACTTGTTTGGTTTATCTCGATGCTGTCCTCGTATTTTCCGAAACCTTTGCCGAACACCTTGAACGCCTGAGGACAGTATTAGATACCCTCCGATCAGCCGACATAACGCTAAAGCCCGAGAAGTGCCACTTTGGGTACAAAGAGTTGAAGTTTCTCGGTCACCTCGTGAGTGCCGATGGCGTTAAGCCCGACCCCAAGAAAACTGCTGCCGTCGCCTACTTTCCTGTTCCTACAACAAAGAAAAGTGTGCAACGTTATTTGGGTCTGTGCGCATATTACCGCCGCTTCATTGCCGACTTTTCAAAGATTGCCGCACCCCTGTACTACCTCACGCGCGATGATACACAGTTCGGGTGGGCCGCCGAGCAACAGGAGGCTTTTGCCGAGCTGCGCAGACGATTGCTAACAACCCCTGTTCTTGCGCACTTTGATGAAGAGGCTGAAGCCGAAGTCCGCACCGACGCGAGCAACGTCGGCCTTGGCGCCGTACTCGTGCAACACCAAGGTGGCGTGGAAAGTGTCATCGCGTATGCAAGACGCACGCTTTCTCGCGCTGAAACAAACTATTCGACCACAGAAAAAGATTGCCTTGCGGTTGTGTGGGCAACCATGAAATCTCGTCCTTACCTCTACGGCCGTCCCTTCAAAGTAGTAACCGAACCCCACTCTTTGTGCTGACTTGCCAATCTTCCCAATCCATCGGGGCGCCGAGCCCGATGGAGCCTCCGCCTCCAAGAATTCGACTACACCATTGTGCACAAATCTGGCCAGACGCACGAAGACGCTGACGCACTCTCACGCGCGCCCGTCGGGTCAGCAGATGATAGCACAGAGGACGACAGTGGTTTTATTGGAGTTCTGAGCGACTTAGACTTAATGACCCGACAGCGAGCTGACCCAGACCTGCGACCTATCATTGATTATCTGGAGGGCCGAGCTTCTGACGTACCCCGACAATTTTCTAGAATCCTGCCGGCCTTCTGCCTCCGGAACGGCATTTCGTTTAAGAAAAACTCCAGCACTGTTGACTGGGCACACCTCCTCGTCGTTCCGGCAGATCTACGCGGCGATATCCTTCTTGCTTGTCACGATGAGCCGACCTCCGGCCACTTGGGCTTTGCCCGCACACTTGCACGCGTGCGCCAGGCGTATTATTGGCCCAAACGTCCTCACGCCGCCCAACGTTACGTCAGAGGCTGCCGCGATTGCCAACGTCGTAAGGCGCCTCCTCTCAAGCCAGCGGGTTTGCTCCAACCTAATGAACCGCCTCGGACGCCGTTTGATCAAGTCGGCATCGATCTTCTTGGCCCATTCCCTGTGTCATCGGCCGGTCATAAATAGATCATAGTGCCACGTATCATTGTAGCGTCCGTTAGTTCGCGCAAAGCCGCAGAAAAGGGGTGTTATCATTTTTGTTCGTGACGCGACAAGCGACCGGTCTAATCTCGATTGTTCACAGCCATGAACAACTGCATGTACGTGTTTCCAGATTACTCTAGATGATCTCGACCTGTTATCTCGAAGTTTCCTTGCCGGCTTTAAATTGAACGATGCCGCTAGCAGCGGGAATTCGTAGTTCGACGATTGTCGAGCACGCTTGTGTACGCCGCCATCGAGTGATTCAGTTCTTTTGCGGGCGCAAGTCAGCCCAAATAAAGAAATTCGTTTCCAAGTCTTTCTGGTGTCTTCCTGACCGCTGGACTGCCGTCACTACAACGTGACATCTGGTGGAGGTGCTGGGTAGCTTTCTATGTTCCGGACACCCCTGCAAGCCGTGACGCCAGCCCTCTGAGTCATTTACAGCAGGACCTTAGTCCAGTCCACCACGCAAGCCCACGTCTGCAAGCCGACGCACCTGAGTTCGGGATTCTGCCGGACCCTACCCGGAAGCGAAAGCCAGTAGCAACGTCCACCATGAGCTTGCGCCAGAGGACGACTCCAATCATTTTTCACCAGCCCCGGGTGCCATTAACCATCCACGCTTCGGCTGGCGCCGACCCCGAAGAATGGCTGGAGCAGTTCGACCGTGTGGCTGTCTTTAACAACTGGGACGACGCCATGAAAATTAGGTACGTCTTCTTTGCCTTGGAGAGACCAGCAAGAATCTGGTTTGAGTATGTGGAAGCTAGCCTTACGGATTGGGGGACCTTCAAGGAGCAGCTTCTCAAGACTTTCACAAACGTCGTGAGAAAGGAGAGAGCCCAGCATCTGCTACAGTCTCGCATACAACACCCAAACGAGACCGTTGCAGTATACACTGAGGAGATGAATCGTCTCTTCCGGCGTGCCGACTCGAGCATGAAGGAAGAAGAAAAGGTCAAGCTGCTTACGCGAGGAGTTAAAGAGCAACTCTTTGCGGGCCTCGTACGGAACCCACCGAAAACCGTCGCGGAATTTGTAGAAGAGGCATCCACTATGGAAAAAACTCTTGATGCCCGAGCCCGCCAGTATGACCGCCAGCAGCGCATTTTCTCAGCAAACTGCCTGGACACCGCAAACAACGATAACCTGCGGGAGGTTATCCGTCAAGTTGTTCGAGAGGAGCTCCGACGATTGCTGCCAACGGGAACGCAGCCGCAGCTTTCATCGCTCACAGACGTCATCCGGGATGAAGTTCCACAGGCCTTGGGTGTGACGCCGACCACCACGCAGCCTATGGAGCCCCCAGCCACGACTTACGCCGCAGCTGTGCGCCGTCCTGCACTAAGACGACGAGACCCAAGCCCCTATCGCCCTCAGCCAGCTGCGTTGGACCGCCGCCCTCTCGCCCCAACCCACCCGTCCAACGAGCGTCGCACACAGCCGAGGAAGTGCGACGAGTGGAGAACTCCCGACCAGCGCCGCCCACTATGCTTCCACTGCGGCGAAGCCGGTCACGTCCTCCGGCACTGCCCATACAGAAGACTGGGCATCCGAGGCTTCTCTTACGACGCCCCACGACCCCGACCCGGCCAGCGACCAGCCGAAATCGAAGAGTTTTTGCGTCGGGAAGAAAGCTCATCGCCGAGCCGCCTATCACGTTCCCCGTCGCCATCGTCCCCGCGCTTTGTATCTCCTAGCCGAGGTTACGCCGTACGTGGACGCTCCCTCAGCCCCCGAAGGTTAAACTGAATAAAGCAGCCTCTGGAGGTGAGGTTGCTTCTAAGCTCAATGACAAAGATCCTCCACCGACGAAAACGCAGGACCATGCCTCAACTACGACGACAACACCGACGACGACGACGACGACGACGACGACTACGACGACGCGGCCATACTTGTAGCTTTTCCCGCTGCCCAGTGAAGTAACATCGGAGTACGCCCACCGCAGCCTCACTACTCGACGAAGCCGAGATCGGACACCGAAGGCAAAGTAGAATACGAGAACGCGAACAAGTGACCTTGAAGTTACTGTCGACGGTCACGCGGTTACTGCCTTGGTCGACACGGGAGCTGACTACTCTGTTATGAGCGGCCCACTCGCTGTCCGACTCAGGAAGGTAACAACAACTTGGGATGGCCCGCTGATCCGCACCGCAGGTGGTAACCTGATTACGCCGTCAGGACGCTGCACCGCGAGAGTTAGTGTAAACGGGAAAACCTATGCGACAACCTTCCTGATCCTACAGCAATGCTCGCGAGACGTGATTTTGGGAATGGACTTCCTGAATGAACATCGAGCGATCATCGACCTTCGATCTAAGTCTATCAAGCTTTCCACGGACAAAGCCATATCTGCCGCGACGACAGCGACTCATCACGTTGCCTTAAACGTCCTCGACGAAGTATTGAGCGTGCCGCCCCGATCAAGTTTGGTTTGGTTTAGGGGGGTTTAACGTCCCGAAGCAACTAAGGCTATGAGGGACGCCGTAGTGAAGGGCTCCGGAAATTTCGACCACCTGGGGTTCTTTAACGTGCACTGACATCGCACAGCACACGGGCCTCTAGAATTTCGCCTTCATCGAAATTCGGCCGCCGCAGCCGGGATCGAACCCGCTCTTTCGGGTCAGCAGCCGAGCACCGTAACTACTGAGCCACCGCGGCGGGGCACCCCCCCGATCAAGTGTCGTCGCCTGCATAGGTACTGGAGACATCGAAAGTGCCGAAGGCGCCATCGAGGGGAACACCCAGCTACTCCTGGATCGAGGACTGGCCGTCGCAAGGGGAGTCGTCCAAATCCGAAATGGCCAAGCCCAGGTGTTACTAACCAACTTCACCGAAGAATACCGGCATCTAAACAAAGGTACGACGATCGCTTTCCTCGACTAGCTGGTAGACATCAAAGACATATTTGCCCTACCCGACCAACCCGTAGAACCATCTGACCAACGCCATCAACCAACGTTTGATATCAACCCAGCATTACCACGGAGCAGACAAGACCAAATACGCAGTCTTCTTCAAAAGTACAGCGATTGCTTCTCATCAGCATCGAATGTGCGACGAACGAGGCTTGCCAAGCACCGCATTGTAACAGACGAACAGGCCCGACCACTGCGACAGAGCCCCTACCGCGTATCGCCGCTAGAACGCCAAGCTATGCGCAAGCAAGTTGAGGAAATGCTTCGTGACGACGTTATCCAGCCATCAAGGAGCCCTTGGGCAGCACCAGTCGTCCTAGTGAAAAAGAAAGACGGCACCCTTCGCTTTTGCGTCGATTACCACCGCTTGAACAGCATTACGAAGAAGGATGTCTACCCCCTCCCCCGCATAGACGATACATTGGACCTGCTGTGCAACCCTTAGTACTTCTCATCGATGGACCTGAAGAGCGGCTACTGGCAAATTGAAGTCGACGAAAGAGATCGCGAAAAGACTGCGTTCATCACGCCAGACGGACTCTTCCAGTTCAAGGTGATGCCATTCGGCCTCTGCTCTGCCCCAGCGACGTTCCAGCGAGTAATGGACACGGTGCTCGCAGGCTTGATGTGGCAGATTTGCCTAGTCTACTTAGATGACGTTGTTGTCTTCTCCTGAAGCTTTGAAGACCACCACAGAAGGCTTCGGATAGTGCTGGAAACGATCAAGTCTTCAGGCCTGACACTGAAACAAGAGAAGTGCCACTTCGCCTACGAGGAGCTGCTGTTCCTTGGTCACGTCGTAAGCAAGGATGGAGTTCGCCCAGACCCCCAGAATACGGCTGCGATCGCAGAGTTTCCACAGCCTAATGACAAGAAGGCTATACGCAGATTCCTTGGATTGTGCGCTTATTACCGGCGATTGGTCAAGAACGTTTCGCGCATCGCTGAACCTTTGACCCAACTTACCAGGGCTGACGTGCCTTTTAAATGGGAGAGGCCGCAAGAGGAAGCTTTCAACGAGCTGAAGCGCCGCTTAGTCTCCTCCTGTGCTCGGGCACTTCGATGAAAACGCCGAAACCGAAGTTCATACCGATGCAAGCAGTGTGGACTTAGGAGCGGTCCTCGTTCAGAAAAATGGCAGACTGGAGAAAGTTATCGCGTACGCTAGCCGTTCACTGCCGAGAGCCGAAGCCAACTATTCGAAGACAGAGAAAGAGTGTCTCGCCATTATTTGGGCCACGTCCATATTTCGGCCCTACCTATACGGACGACCATTCAAGGCTGTGAGCGATCACCATGCTCTGTGCTGGCTGGCCAATTTGAAAGATCCCTTCAGCCGCCTTGCTCGTTGGAGCCTGCGTCTTCAAGAATTCGACATAACTGTAGTCTACAAATCTGGTTGCAAGCATTCCGATGCAGACTGCATATCGCGAGCCCCCGTAGACGCAGCACCGGAAGAGGAAGACGACGACGCTTTCCTAGGACCGGTAAGCGCCAGAAGTTTCGCGCAGCAGCAGCGCTCGGATCCTGAGTTGCAAAGCCTAGTTGATTATTTGAAAGGCAAGACCCCATCGCCTCCCCGGGGGTTCAAGCGCCAACTGTCGTCCTTCGTCCTTCACAATAATGTCCTCCTGAAGAAGAACTTCGCGCCCAACAGGACAGTGCATCTTCTTGTCGTACCCAAAAATCTCAGGCAAGAACTTATGCAGGCATGTCATGATGAGCGACTGCAGGGCATCTCGGGATTGCTCGCACGTTGCACCGCATCCAGAAGAAGTACTATTGGCCGCGGCTAGCTACCGACGTTTCCCATCACGTGGAAACGTGCCGTGAGTGCCAGCGACGTAAAACGCCTCCGACTAGACGAGCCGGACTCCTGAACCCCATACCACCGCCAACTAAGTCCTTTCAGCAAATGGGTATGGACCTCCTCGGCTCCTTTCCGACTTCAGCATCAGGTAACAAGTGGATCATCGTGGCCACCGACTACATGACCCGCTACGCCGAAGCAAAAGCGTTGCCTAGTGGTACCGCAACAGAAGTTGCAAAATTTTTTCTCGAACAAATTCTCCTGCGACACGGCGCCCCTGAAGTGCTCATCACAGACAGAGGAACGGCATTTACAGCGGAGCTGACGCAAGCCATTTTAAACCACTGCCAGACAAGCCATCGGAGGGCAACTGCCTATCATCCACAAACCAACGGACTCAGAGCGTCTGAACAAGATCATCGCAGACATGCTCTCCATGTACGTCGACGCCGAACACAAGACGTGGGACTCCATTCTGTCCTACGTGATCTTCGCTTATAATACTGCCGTCCAGGAGACAACCAGGTTTACCCCATTCCAGCTGGTATACGGCAGGAAGCCCAAAACAACACTCGACGCAATGCTCCCGCACGTTTCCGACGAAGAGAACCTCGACGTCGCCGCCTACCTTCATCGCGCCGAGGAAGCCCGAAGACTTGCGAGGCTTCGCATTCAAGACCAGCCGCACACCGACGCCCGACGCTACATTCTGCGCCGACGAGACACGCATTACAAACCAGGTGATCGTGTTTGGATATGGACGCCAGTTCGCCGCCGTGTTTTGAGTGAAAAGTTGCTGCGACGCTACTTTGGCCCGTACAGAGCCCTCCGTCGCATCGGTTTCTTCGACTATGAAGTCATCCCCGACGGCACGACAGCATCTCAGCGACGCCGCACACGCCCGGAAGTCGTACATGTCGTACGCCTGAAGCCCTATTATGAACGCTAAAGGACTCAAAGTTTGCATTTTTCGTGTTTATTTTCACTTTAAAGCATCGAGACGATGCTTCTTTGGGAGGGGGGTAATGCCGCGTATCATTGTAGCGTCCGTTAGTTCGCGCAAAGCCGCAGAAAAGGGGTGTTATCATTTTTGTTCGTGACGCGAGAAGCGACCAGTTTAATCTCGATTGTTCACAGCCATGAACAGCTGCATATACGTGTTTCCAGATTACTCTAGAAGATCTCGACCTGTTATCTCGAAGTTTCCTTGCCGGCTTTAAATTGAACGATGCCGCTAGCAGCAGGCATTCGTAGTTCGGCGATTGACGAGCACGCTTGTTTACGCCGCCACCGAGTGATTCAGTTCTTTTGCGGGCGCAAGTCAGCCCAAATAAAGAGCTTCGTTTGCAAGTCTTTATGGTGTCTTCCTGACCGCTCGACTGCCGTCACAACAAGGTGACAATAGCCGCGACGGTCTATTTATCAAGGTATGCGGAAATTAAGGCGGTGCAGCGCGGCACGTCATCTGAGATCGCCCATTTTTTTATGCAACAAATCGTGCTGCGTCATGGCGCACCGTCCCACGTAATCACTGATCGAGGTGCGGTGTTTACGGCACAGCTCATGGGCGACGTGTTCGAGCTCAGTCACACGAACCATCGCAAAACCACTGCCTATCACCCACAGACGAACGGGCTCACAGAGAGACTCAACAGAACGATCGCCGACATGATCGCAATGTACATAGACTCGCAGCACGAAACTTGGGACGAGATTCCCCCGTACGTCACATACGCTTACAACACGGCCACCCAGGAGACGACCCGATTCCCCCGTACGTCACATACGCTTACAACACGGCCACCCAGGAGACGACCCGATTTACACCAGTTCGTCTGGTCTACGGATGTGACGTTCAGACGATGCTGGATGCAATGCTTCCATGATGCACTGATGACCACCCACTTACGCCAGACGCCGAGCAGTTCACTCAGCGCGCCGAGGAAGCACGTCAACTTGCCCGTATTCACATTCAGCGGCAGCAGAGCACGGATGCGCGCCGCTACAACCTCCGTCATCGGCACATCGAATACCATCCCGGTGACCAAGTTTGGGTGTGGACCCCGGTACGCCGCCCAGGCTTGTCTGAAAAACTGAAGTACCGTTACTTTGGACCAAGTTTTGCGCCGCGTCACAGGAGTGACCTACGAAGTTCGTCCTGACGGGACTGTGCAGCCTCAGCGTCGCCCACCCCGCTCTGAGGTTGGGCACGTTGTCCGCATGAAACAGTACTTCACGCGGTAATGGATAGTACGCTCAGTGTTCCGCTAGTTGTCGCGTTTGACACCTTCGCCCACCTCCCTTGTGCATCTTTGTGTGCTTGTGCTGTTTTGTTTTTTCCCTTCCACTGCCCGTACTGCAGCCCCGCTTTTATATTTTTCTTCTTTATTGGGAGAGGGAGTAATGCCACCTGGTGTTCTCAGGTGGCGCTGAAGTGTCCTCAAAGACGTTGAAGCTGAAGTGTCGCGCGCTGGCTGGCTGGCTGGTTAGCGACCTGTCGCCGTATCTTCCGTTACAATAGTATTCAACAGTCTAGCAAGACAACAGCAGTTCGCAATTGGTGGTGCGATGCTGGAAGTTGTAAGAGAATATGTATATTTAGGGCAGGTAGTGACAGATGATCCGGATCATGAGGGAAATAACTAGAAGAATAATAATGGGGTGGACCGCATATGGCAGGTTCTCTTAAATCATGAATGGCAGCTTACGAATATCCCTCAAAAGAAAAGTTTACAACAGCTGTATTTTACCGGTACTTTACTATGGGGCAGAAACGTAAAGGCTAACAAAGATGGTTCAGCTTAAGTTAAGGACAACGCAGTGAGCTACGGAAAGTAAACGTTAAGAGGTCGGAAGCGAGCGGAATGGGTGAGAGAACAAACGCGGGTTAATGACATCCTAGTTAAAATCAAGAGGAAGAAGCGGGCTTGGGCAGGGCATGTAATGCGAAGGCTAGATGACCGCTGGTCTTCAAGGATAACGGAGTGTATTCCAAGATAAGGCAGGCGTAGCAGGGGGCGGCAGGAAGTTAGGTGGGCGGATCAGATCAAGAAATTTGCGGGAACACGGTGGCCGCAACTGGCGAAGGAGACAGTTAATTGCAGAGACATGGAGAGGCCTTTGCCCTGCAGTGGGCGTAGTCAGGATGATGATGATGACTAATTAAGTCATTTGGCAGCGGAGGCAGTGGCCTGAGCGGAACCTAACGGCTACCTATTTCACAGTCGTTCAACGTACACCAGTGCTGCGTGCCGTCTTCTGTCCCGGGAAGTGCCCCTGCTTTCCTATCAACCACATCGAGATACCACGCCCTGGCTATCTCGACCCCGGACCACGTGACCTTTCACTGCAGCCTGAACTGGATTTAAAACAGCGCCGACCGTCATCACTTTCATTTGGCAGCGGAGGCAGTGGCCTGAGCGGAACCTAACAGCTACCTATTTCACAGGTTGGACCTGATTTGTATCATTTTTTCTTTTTTGTTTTTACTTCTGCCACCACTGCCTACTGCTGCCTACTGCTGATCTTTATGTTGTAAGGTGCTGCTTTCATTTGCTTTTTTTAAATACCTTTTTGCAATCAGTTTCTGATTTTGGGTATGGGGACCGAGATAGAAAGTTCAAGCGCGAACTTCGCGCTTTCAAGCGCGAACTTTCCTTGCCCCCCAGACCAAGCCTGACATCGCTTCCGTGACTGCTGACAGTGCATCCTTCCTGACGTCACGGACTGCGTGAACCTGTTGTCGCGCTCCTGGTGGCAGAGGCGCAATTTTGTCACACGGGCGGTGGCGGCGGCGGTGGAAGGACGCTCCCCTTATCTATATTTTTTTTCCTGCCTACCCAGACCAAGCCTGACATCGCTTCCGTGACTGCTGACAGTGCATCCTTCCTGACGTCACGGACTGCGTGAACCTGTTGTCGCGCTCCTGGTGGCAGAGGCGCAATTTTGTCACACGGGCGGTGGCGGCGGCGGTGAAAGGACGCTCCCCTTATCTATATTTTTTTTCCTGCCTACCCAGGTTGGTGAACTCGTTTTCAGTTTGTCCTTAGCGCTGGTTTTGCTACCGCCGTTGCCCCCGTGTGCGCGCTCTGCTGCTGTGTTGCGTGCTTGCCCTTGTATGAGCTGCTACTGTAGGACTCTAGGCGTGTACTCAAACTTGTTCCTTGGACCATGGCAATCACGTGCCAAGCCTGCAATGAGCTTCTGCCAGACGACGGGCGTTTCTTGACGTGCTGCGAATGTGAGTGCTCTTCCCATATTGGTGGTTGTTCAGGCTGGTCTGAATCAACGTATAAAGCCAAAGGCGAGAGCGGCCGCCGCACATGGCGGTGCGTGGCTTGTCGCCCATCAAAGGCCAAAGGTGATAGAGCGCCCCTAGAACCTGATATTGCTGTCTGTCTAGCAGACATAACTAAAAGACTTGATGCCCTGGTAGACCTACCTGTTCAGGTGGGTGAGATCAAAGCTTCAATTGAGCTGATGTCACTAAAGTACGATGAGATCCTCAGCCGACAGGTTCGACAGGAGAAGGATATTGGAAACCTGAACAGGCGTGTAACCCAGCTAGAGGCTACCTGTACTGCAGATGACATTGCAGAAATGAAATCAACTGTAAACGACCTCGAATGGCGTAGCCGAAAACTCAATCTTGAAATTCATGGCATCCCAGTAACGGAAAATGAAAACTTGATGTGTAAACTGAATGATCTAGGTCAGACCATCCACGTGCCAGAGCTCACAAAGAATGACATTGGCGCTGTTCATAGACTTCCATCAAAACCAAACAAAATACCTGGAATCATTGTCCGATTTGCTCAGCAATCTGTTCGTGACTTGTGGCTGGAAGCGCGTAAAGAACTTCGAAAGAGTTCGTCGAATGTCACGATCACCGAAAACATGACTAATCAGAACAGGGACCTGCTGCGCCGCACAAGGGATTGGGCAAAGAGCCATGATTACAAGTTTTCGTGGCATTGCAATGGCAAAGTACTAATCAGGAAAAAGGAAGGTGACAGTGCCGTTGTCATTCGCTGTGCCGCAGATCTTGACAGTCTGTGATAAACTTTGGCCTAGTACTCCTACCAGTTTTTTCTTTTCGACCCCCTATCTAGTAAAATGCTTCCTTCTTTTACATCTCAAGTGAACATATCAAGTCTTAAGAACATTCTCAATGCTGATGGCCGGCGAAGCCTCAATTGTATGCATTGTAACCTTAGATCAGGGAGAAATAAGCGAGATGAACTCGATCATCTTCTTACTGAAGCTCAAGTACGCTTTGATGTTGTTATGCTTACTGAGACTTGGTTTGCGTCGAAGGAGGATGTGTATACATATCAGACACATAAATCATATTACATGAACCGTAGTGACAAAAGAGGTGGTGGTGTTGCAATGTTAGTTTCAAATTTATTGGATTCTGAACTACTTACTGAATTTTCCTGTATTAACCCCTTTTATGAAACTCTTGTTATTAGATGTGGTACTACAGTATTTTGTGTATGCTACCGGCCTCCTTCTACCAATGTCCAGTTGTTTTTTACTTTTCTTGATTCATTTTTAGAATTTGTGAGTGCAAGTAAATATAAATTAATTCTTGGTGGTGACTTGAACATAAATATGCTCGTTGATAGCAATGTAAAACTAGAACTTGAATCCCTCTTAAACTCTCATTCCTGTCAGAACTTTATAACATCAGCAACACGAATCACTACACAATCAACGACACTTTTAGACCTTTTTTTAAGCAACTTCGATGCATCCCTCGTTAGAGCTTGTACATTGATTCATAGCATCAGCGACCACCTGCCGATAGTTATATCAGTGAATCAGTGCACTAATGCAGTAAAGACCCCACGTTCCGTATTCTCTTACCGAGTTATTAATCCTACAACGCTCTCTACATTTAAAGACCGTCTAACCACAGTCAGCTGGGACGATGTGTTCGCAGCAAATGACCCGAACGTAGCATATTTATTTATTTATTTTATTTATTTCGAATACCCTCAGGGCCCGGGTCGGGCGTTACAGAGGGGAGTGGAATACTCAACATAATTAAGATAAAAGCACAGGCACATTATATATATATATATATATATATATATATATATATATATATACACATATATATAGGGGTGTCAAAAACAGTGCAAAAATAGTAAGGAACACCAGAAGGTAACAATAAACATCCAAGAATTCAATACAAGTACTACAAGTAAGGAACACCAATATATAACTGTAGAACACAATACAAGTAGTAATACGGGGGTAAAAAATATATAAACAGTGCGTAACGATTAATCAGGAACACCAAAATGAGCTTTTAAGGCATTTTTGAACAATGTAACATCAGTAATAGACACAAGATCTTCGGGAAGGTGGTTCCACTCTGTTATTGAGCGCGGGAGAAATGAATTATGAAAGGTATTCGTGTGGCATGCGAAAGATCCAATTTTATGACGATGGTCCACGCGATGTGACACATAAGAGGGCCGGTGGAGTAAAAGATTGTGAAGTGTGTCGTGGTAGTATATTTTATGGAGCAAACAAAGTCGCTGTATCTGACGCCTCAAGGAGAGTGGAGGTAGGTGTAATGTGTTTTTCATGTTAGTTGTGCTGGCAGTACGATGATAATTACTGAGAATGTAGCGGGCAGACCGATTCTGAAGAGCTTCGATGGTTGTTACCAGATGATCAAGGCCGGGATCCCATACAGAAGCAGCATACTCAAGCTTTGGACGGATAAGTGTTTTATAAAATTGTAATTTAAGAGATGAAGAAATGTTCGCAAAATTACGTTTCAGATAGCCTAGAGGTCTGTTAGCGTTGCTAGTTATATAGTTGATGTGCTGTTCCCATGATAATTTGGATGAAAATAAGACGCCCAAGTATTTGTAAGATGTTACCTGTTCAAGCGGGGAATCGTGAAGAATATAAGAAGATACATTAGAGTTAATTCGAGATACATGCATTAAGTTACACTTGTTAGAGTTAAGAGTCATTAACCAATCCTGACACCATGCAGTTACTGCGTTAAGGTCTGATTGCAGAATCTTTTCGTCATTAGGATTGGTTATTTCACGATAAATTACACAGTCATCTGCGAAAAGGCCAGCGCGAGATTGAATTTTGGTGGGTAAGTCATTTATGTAAATTAGAAAGAGCAAGGGAGCAAGAACGGAGCCTTGTGGCACGCCGGAAACAACGGGGACATTATTGGAGTCGATTTCGTTAATCGTTACGTATTGGGAGCGATTAGTAAGAAAACTTCTCAACCATGCAAAAACGTTGGGATCCAGGTTAAGTTGGTGTAATTTAAAGAGGAGTAGAGTGTGTGATACCTTGTCAAAAGCCTTAGAAAAGTCTAAAAATATGCAGTTGACAACACCGCCGTGGTCGAGGACGCTGTGAAGAAAGTGAGTGAAAGATGCCAGCTGCGTTTCACATGAATAATATTTTCTGAAGCCATGTTGGGAACTATGAAAAAAAGATTGAGAATCAAGATGGGTAGCGATTTGGGATGATATGATATGCTCAAGAATGAATATGAAACATTTTTGCGTAAATTTTCCGAAGCATACTTTGAGTGTTTTCCAATGAAGAAGTGCAGAACCTGTAAACACAGTCGCAAACCCTGGATAACTAAAGAATCGTTAAAACTTTT
Source organism: Amblyomma mixtum (assembly GCF_055824585.1). NCBI lineage: Eukaryota > Metazoa > Arthropoda > Arachnida > Ixodida > Ixodidae > Amblyomma > Amblyomma mixtum. Next base: position 130,474,841 of record NC_143019.1, read on the forward strand.
AAAGAAACGAGATCAATTATATAGGACGTTCATAAGAACTAAATCTCCTGAAGCCCTTAAAATATTCAAATCATACAGGAATTTTGTCACGAAACACCTTCGGGCTGAAAAAAGACAATATTATATTCACCTCTTTAACTCGACTGAAGGGCGCACAGGCAATGTTTGGAAGGCACTTAAAGTGGCAACCGGGACCTCAGCAGAAGCAGTAAATAAAATAACAAAGGATGGAATAGAGCTACAGGGTGCTGAACTAGCCAATGCCTTTAATACTTTTTTTCTGTCACTTGGCGACGTTAGCGAACCCGCCGCTGACTTATCTCTTATGAATGGCCCAAATGAACAAACAATATTTTTAGAACCTGTCTCGGAAAGTGAAGTTGTAACTACATTTTTGGCAGTAAATAACAGCAAAGCAACTGATGCCTGTGGCTTTCAGATAGAGCCTATAAAGTCTGCAATAAGAGAAATAGCCCCTTGCGTTACCCACATTTTCAATATATGCTTGTTGACTGGAACTTTCCCGCATGCCATGCAAACAGCAAAGGTAACTGTTCTATTCAAGAAAGGTGACAGGAACGACATGTCAAATTATCGTCCAATATCGGTTTTACCTGTCTTTTCGAAAGGCCTGGAGAAAATAATTCTGAAGCGCCTATCCTCATTTACTGATCGTCATGACATTATATGTTCCGCCCAATATGGTTTTCGAAAGAATAAGTCGACAGAGCTGGCACTTTTGGCTCAAAAGGAGTTTATTTTGTCAAATTTCGAACGCAAAAATATGGTGCTTGGACTGTTTCTGGATTTTTCAAAAGCGTTTGATCTCATAAATCACAACATTCTCACTAAAAAACTGGAGCATTATGGCATTAGGGGGAAAGCACAAGAATTAATCACATCTTATTTGCAACATAGATCTCAGTTTGTAGTAATTGGAGGACAAAATTCTGCAGTACAATCAGTAAAATCAGGTGTCCCACAGGGCAGTATTCTGGGCCCGTTTCTGTTTATCCTCTATATAAACGAAATAGTACGCCTTGACGAAAATGCCCACTATATAATCTATGCAGATGACACTAGTTTATTTTTTTCAGACAACTCATGTGAGACCTTAGCTAATCAAGCCAATAGCGCCCTGTCTAAAATAAATACGTGGGCTCAAACAAACTGTTTAGCACTTAACCATCGCAAGACAAAAGCAGTATTATTTCACCCCCGCCACAAGAAAATCCAGTTGCCGCACATTGTGTTAAACAATACCAATATTGAAATAGTAAGAACTTTTAAATCACTAGGTGTATACTTTTCTGAAAATATGACATGGGATGAACACGTCGGCTATATAGGAAATAAGTTGTCGAAAACTATTGGCATCATACGCCGCCACTGTTATTATTTCCCTACCTCAGTTAACGTCCTTTTATATAACTGTTTATTTTCCTCCACATTAAGCTATGCCTTTTTAGTATGGTCCACAACAACAGCAACAAACATCAGCAAACTTTTAATATTGCAGAAACGGGTCTTACGTCTGGTCTGCAATGTTCCGTATCGCTCCCATACTGCAGACCTATTTAAAAAACACAATATCGTTCCTGTTACATCACTATACAATTACAAACTATCCCACCTTTATAAATAGGGAATACTAAAGAATAATGATGCATTAACTAACCTAGCCGGATTGCAGATAAACACCACCACCTATAACGTACGTTTTTTGGAACCCTGGAATGTCACCAAATGCCGGACTAACTACGGGAAACAAATGTTGAAATACTCATTGCCGACGGTTTTAAATTATCTTTTTACTGAAACAAATAATGACATTTCCGCGATTTCCTCACAGAAATTGCGTACCTTGTTTGTATAACCTGTTTATTCTTTTTTTTTTCTTTCCTCGCTTTGATGTTGACGTGTACGCCTTCGCCGCACGCTGCTGCGCTACTGTGTATGCTGGGAGGTCAGGACTCCTCAAGCTGTTTTTTTCAGCTTTTTACCTGCCCTCCTCGCAACATTCCATTTCTGTTGCGGAATAAATTTCAATTTCAATTTCAATTTCAATTTCAACTTCGGAAAGAAATTAGGGAGCTGAAAAATAGCCTGGAATTTATAAACGACGAGTTTGAAACCCTCAAGACCGAGGGTAGTGATGTGAAGAGGGAAAACTCTGAGTTACAAGCGTCTAACAAGTTACTGATGCAAGAAATTGAAGCTCTGAAAAAACAAGTGCAAGAAAATGCTTTGAAGATCACTGCTCAAGACCAGTATTCAAGAAACAGAAATATAGAAATCAAGGGAATACCACAAAAACAAAAATGAAAACTTGATTGATATAATTGGCAAAGTTGGCGACACTCTTGGTGAGCCAATAACACAGGAGGATGTTGAGGCATGCCATCGCGTACGTGCATGGAATCCATCTCAGGGCCAAAACATTGTTGTGGCTTTCAACCGCGGAGCAAAACGGGATGCGGTTGTCGAGAAGGCAAAAAAGACGAGGTTCACGACTGAAGACTCGGGATTTTCCCCCACCCAATCAGTGTTTGTAAATGAGCACCTGTGCCCGCAGCTGAAAAAAATGCTCGGAGAAACTATCAGAAAGAAAAAGGAAATTGGCTGGAAATTTGCCTGGTCGAAGGGCGGAAAGATTTTTGCGCGGGAAACAGAAACTTCCACTGTCGTCCCAATCACATGCGAAGCTGACTTAGCAAAGATATTTTGAAGTGCCACCCTCAAATGTGCTAGCTTATCTTACCGATTTTCGCGATGACCGCCACACGCGATGTCACACTCCCAAACAAAAATGGCCATCTTAGTTTTTTGCACTGCAATGCGCTGTCTGCAAAAAATAAGAATGACGAACTGACACCTTTCTTTAACAGCTTTAGTTTCAAATTTGACGTCATCATGGTAACAGAAACCTGGTACACTTCACAAGAAGACGTAATTAGCATGGATGGTTTCAACAGCTTCTAGTTAAACAGAAGCCGACGCCGAGGTGGCGGCGTACTGCAACTTGTCTCCAAACTGCTTTACTTGCAATATGCTCTCCGAATTCTCTGCCATGACAGCTGATTATGAAGTGTTAACACTACGAAGCCAAAACACTGTTTTTTCCGTTATATACCGCCCACCGGACGGTAAACCTGACCTCTTTTTCACGTTTTTAGATAAGTTATTAAGCTTTACATGTTCCAATCAATTGAATCTCATGATTGGTGGCGACTGTAACATAAATTTTCTTGAAGATACTTCCAGCTCCCATGAGTTTCAAATACTTCAAGATTCCTTTCACTGCAGTAACGTCATAACAGAACCCACACGCATCACCTCCTGTTCTGAAAGTCTTCTTGACTTGCTTATCTAAAACGAAACAACGGAGTGCGCCAAATCAGGTGTCGTTGCTGCACAGCTAAGTGATCATATGCCAATTTATCAATCTTTTTCGAATCTCAATCTTTTTCGAAGTCGGGTGGAATGCACAAACTGGACCTCTATATATGAATGCACAGATGGAAATCTAGCATATGACAAGTTTATGACTGTCCTTAAGAATGTTTACGATAGTTGTTTTCATGTGAAAAGAGTAAAGAGTTCAAAAAAAATTCGCAAGCCATGGCTCACAGATGAGTGCCTCGAAATGATACGCGAAAAAGATGAAATGTACTTTCATTTCGTGAAAACTAGAAATCCCGCACACTTTTCTGCTTTTAAAAAATACAGAAATAAAGTGACCAAGTTCTTGCGGAAATCTAAGAAAGATTACTACGAACATGTTTTTAATGAGGGATCTGGCCGCAGTGACCTCATATGGCGTGAAATAAATCATTTATTGAAACCAGGTACAAAACAGAATGATAGTCTTCAAATCACAATCAATGATCAGCAATTAACTGGTACACAATCAGCATATCATTTTAACGAATACTTCACAACTCTTGCAAATAGCAACTATAATGAAAATGCAAAACTCTTTTTAGGTGCACCTAATGCAAACTCTGCTTTTTTTGAACCTATTACACCACAGGAAACTCACTCAGTTTTCATGTCCTGCAAAAACAGCAAAGCACGAAATATAGACGGGCTGGAAATTAGGCCTATTAAGTTTTCAAGGAGAGGGCTGAGTCGGGCTGGTTGGTTCATGTTGAATGGTACGGCAAAACAGCGCTGACGGACGGGACGGAAGAAGATGAGACAAACACATGCGCTGAATGCACAAACTGGACCTCTGTATATGAATGCACAGATGGAAATCTAGCATATGACACGTTTATGACTGTCCTTAAGAATGTTTACGATAGTTGTTTTCATGTGAAAAGCTCATGTGAAAAAACTATGTGGCTAGCTTGCAATAATGCGTGTGAAACATTTACCACTATTCTTACCTCGGTTGTTAAGGCGCTGCAAACTGAGTGTCAAACCGTGGTTTAGAGCACTAGCGGTTTATTCATCCAAATGAACGGGCTCACCGAGCTCTTCGTGCTGTCTGTCAACATCACCTCTAGCAATTAAAATGTTTGATATCTGAGCATTTGTTAAAGCTGTAATGGGTACCAGCAGGTTCTGTACATTATTTCTCTCGTATTATCTGTAGCCTGCGTCTACGCTTGACATCATTCTGCCGTAGTGCCTTGATATATCAGAGAACGCCTCGATTCCATAAGCTGTAAAGCACGTAGAAAAATGCCGCCAACTGGAAGCAGTATCACCAGAAAAGCCGCAGGGCCAACAGTCAGTCGCCCGCACCACAGCTCTCTTCGGGGCACTCAAGTATGGCTATGGGTACCGTTGGCTCCGGCGACCCTTTTCTACAGTTACTGCGGCCATTATCGTGTGGTTCGAGTAAGCCTCCTCTGCCAATTACTTCGCTTAACCACTTGCCCATCGAGTGGTCTTCCCTGCAGAGTACGTAAGATCGTACATTTCGAAAGTCTGAAGCTGCAGTATGATGACGCCGCGTCGTTCGTATCATTGTGTGGCCAGTATGGATTCTCTTGTCCACCGGGCGCAAGATTCTTGCGAAGAAAGGGCGCCAACATCTAGGCGGACGAAGATCACAAGTGTTTCTTATGCGGTAGACTACGTGCTCGTTTTGGCCAAACCATGGCTTCGGTTTCCAAAAATCACCCTCGGCCATTGACCCTGTCTAACACAACCTATTTATACGGTCATAAGCCAGCGATAATACTAATCAGGTCGCTACCTTATGAGTAGCACGTACCTGCAACGATAGCAGGGCATTGCTCTGGACGTCTTCAAGCCACCGCATGAACGGTGCACAGTAGGTACGATATGTGTGTCCAATTAAATATTTTCATCTAAGCAGGAACACGTGCGTCATCTGTAAATTACTTGAATATCCCCGCGCTGGAGCTTTTTACTCCGCTGTGGCAGTGGCTCCCGAAAAGAACTTAATAGTGGGCATGATGGACCATCCTGTGTATTTCATTATGTTGGCTCCGTCTGCCATAAATTAGTTCGTATTGTACAGAATGTAGCCCGATTTTCTTTGCAACGGAAGCGTCTCTTGAGTCATTATTATCATGGCATAGATGCTTCTTGGTACATGCATGTAAGCAGTATTATGAATGAGAAAGGAAATGTTCGCTTCATATAAATTTTCCTCCATTGTGTGAAAAGTAGCGTGCTTTCGCAAGTGCGTTCATGCATCGTATAACGATGGAGCACTTATATTTGTGATACAAATAGATTCCGTCACACCTGGCAGCTAAGGAACGTCTAAGTACAGCTGCGATGCTTCCAGGCAGTGCGCATCATATGCAATACTACGCTGCGTGACGGAGCCGACAATATTATGTCTCAATTCTCTCCGACCCTTATGTTCGTCATATTGATTACATTCAGTGTCCATCGCCTACCTACGCCCGCTCATGTTGAGAAAAAATTTTAGGGCGTATACGGCACCGGAATCGTTAAAACGCTACAAATCCTCTGGTGATGTGCCAGAGGGTTTAGCGAAAATTTGAAATGTTGAAAGATCTATTAATTATATAGCATTAAACCATTGCGTGCCAGTGCGAATAGTATTGAGGTTCGCCCATCTTAAACAAAACTAATATTGTAAGCATCAACCATGGATGGTAAAAAACCAGCGATGCACGCAACGTTTACAAATATCCTTTTGCGGAGAGCGTTGTTTTAGATTGCCTCTTATAATCACCACAGGCATGGACGCGATAACCTTCAACAGTAATGGAATTTCGTGCATAATCGACAAAATTAACAATTCCTCGGCCTCCGGCATAGATGAAATCAATTCAAAGGTCCTGAAAAACACTAAATCAGTCTGTTGCAGCATTTTTTGTTCATTGTTCTCGCAATCACTTTCCGAAGGTACCATTCAAGACGACTGGGAAGTGGGGAAGGTCGTTCCCGTCCACAAATCAGGTAGTACTGACTCACCTCTTAATTATCGCCCCATTTCGTTAACGAGTGTACCGTGCAAAATCATGGAACATGTCATGTACTCTCAAATCATGCAATTTTTGGATTCAAATAATTTCTTCCATCCATCACAGCATGGATTTCGCAAGGGGTTCTCCTGCGAAACACAACTAGCCATTTTTCTACATGATATTCACGCCAACCTTGATACTAACCAACAAACTGACTCCATTTTCCTAGATTTCGCTAAGGCATTCGACAAAGTACCTCATCAACGCTTGCTTCTTAAACTCTCCCAGCTGAACCTACATCCGAACATAATTGCATGGATTAAAGCTTTCCTCACGCATCGCTCTCAGTCCGTCGTCATTAAGAACCAACTTTCCAACCCGCTTCCTGTAACCTCTGGCGTCCCACAGGGTTCTGTTCTCGGTCCTTTGTTATTCCTCATATACATTAATGATTTACCCTAGCATGTCTCTTGTCACATCCGCTTGTTCGCCGATGATTGCGTCATTTATCGCTCAGTGACTAACCATTCTGACCAAGAATCCCTTCAGGCAGACCTGCGCCATGTGAAAGACTGGTGCTCCCAGTGGATGATGATGCTCAACTCTAACAAATGCAAGTGCATGTCCTTTCACCGCCGTCGAAATCCTCTTGTTTTCAAATACACAGTCTGCAATAACCCAGTTGACCTCGTCCAGTCATATAAATACTTAGGAGTCACCATTTCTAATGATTTATCTTGGCGTTTGCACGTGACTAACCTGATATCATCTGCTAATAAAACACTAGGTTTCTTAAAACGTCACCTACGGGAAGCCCCACAACAGGTAAGACTACAAGCGTACATCTCATTCGTTAGAACTAAACTTGAATACGCATCACCCATCTGGAGCCCTTATCAAGAATATTTAACACACGCTATCGAAGCTGTTCAAAACAGGGCTATCAGATTCATTCACTCCTCATACTCGTACGACGTGAGCATATCATCCCTCAAATCTCAGTCAGGTCTAGCTAATCTTTCTAGTCGCCGTCGCATAGCCAGTCTTGTCCTGTTTCACAAGTTCTTTTATTCACCACTAAAACAAGAACCATACATTTGCGCACTTCCACAACGCAGGTCCCATCGCATCGGTCATTCTCTTCATGTTTTGCGTCCACGTGGCCGTACCACTGTTTTTGCCAACTCATTTTTTTCTCGTGCAGCAGCTGACTGGAACGGCCTTCCCCATAATATTGCTGCCATAACATGTTCATCATCATTTTCAAGCACTGTTGATTCCTGCATTTTGTAAACCCCACCCCTTATGTAACACCCTGGAAAAGGGTCTTTAAGGAAAATAAAGTGAAGTGAAGTGAAGTGAAGTTGTGCATGCACATGCAATACATCGCTGCCGCTCACCGAGAAAACCGAGTGTTCCGAGTGGGCCTTGAGCAGAGCGTTCATGGCCTTGATGGACTCCCGCTTTTGGCGGCCAGGGGATACCGTCAGCGGCGCTGTACCACCGTCGGGTTCTGGCGAGGGCCATGGTGCCTTAGGCAGTTTGGAGGCGCCTGGCTTGGGACGGGTTGCACTGGAGTCGGAGGCAGACCCGACTGATCGCGCATCCGCCAGTGTCAGGGGATCTTCAACTGTTCCCTTGTCCTGTAATGTCTGCAGCAGAGGATATGAGAGTACAGCAGCATCAAATACACATGTCTTTGAGCGTCACGGCGTTACTGCGGTTGAATTGATGCCGAGAGCCACACACAACTTAAGAAAGAAATGGCAATGCCCCCAAGAACAGGCCTTCCTGCCACAGGCATCCACCATTTGTCATAATGGCTACCAATGCAACAGAGGGGCTAGTTTGTCAGTGGGGCATGGTTTCCATAAAACTCTATAAAAGCACCGGTGATCCTCTTCCACATGCTATCCTGATATGGAAAGGGGCAGGAAGTGCAAGGGTTACTAACAAGCTGAACCGCACCGTCATGGCAACTGATCGGAACCCTTAGCTGGCGAGTATACTCTCAAAGAAACGTGCTAATTTGTTCTCCAGTTTTATTCGACTACAGCTAGCTTTCCTTGGTGGTGAAGAGGTGACGGCTGTCACTATGAAATAGTTTTAGCTGCAAGACGTAAGCGCAATGTGTACTTGTAACCCACCCTCGCATTTCCTTTTAGGCAATTCAAAGCTTATTTCAATCCTATATTCATAAGTGTGCAATAATGTCGCCGTTAACGTACTCAGGTTAAGCAGGAGAGGGGAGGCTTACAATATGTCAAGTGCCTGTATAGTTTTCGATTGCTCTGTCGCGAAAACTAGACCCATGTAGTTGTTAAGGGATGGGAGCTCTGCACGGTCGTACGGTGACTATTGAGTACAACGTTGAGCGCAATATCTTGTGTTCATGCACGTTAAAAGGCAGATTTTGTTCTATGCGAATGACGGAAATTTAGTTTGAGGTCAGTACCGTTGCCTGGCTTTGATGCATAATGTACGACTCAGGTGGCAGCTCTCTCTAAGGAAAGGCAAGCAACAGGAAAAAATAACAAGAGAAAAAAGGTGTACGACTGAGGGTCAATATTGTATTTAGAAAGCTACCAGAGGGACAGCTACAAAGCGCTGGCGATGAGTCCCTTCCCTTTTTCATAACGACAATTGTTTTCCTTTCTTTTACGAGGAAACGAGCTAACTTTACAGAAATATAAAATGGTGATGTTCCGAGAGCGCACTAGTGCAAATCGTCTTAACAGCAGCGCTCTCCGCACAACTCCTGCCACTGCGTACATAAAACGCTGCAAACTATTACACCTTGATTCGTCTGCACAAGTCTACTCAATACGCGCTGTTATACCATTTTAGCAAGCAGCACAGAAAAAGCAGATATATATATATATATATTAGAAGCAACGTTGAGTTCAACAAGCAGAACACGGTACAAAAGTTTAGTCTAATAAATGGCTTAACTATTGTCGAACTATGCATGCACAACATTCAAAGAGAAACGAAGCTTCTACACGACCGCCGGCTCCATGACAGCGTGGGGCAACAGCCGACTGGCAGTAGCAAATCACACGAGCTCGTAGTGCTCCAACCTCAGCGGGTTCTAACCGGTGTAGCACCCGCGTAGGCAATTTGGGCCAGAGTGCCTGCCACCTTCTTTTCCTCGATGGTGGAGGCTGTATCCGGCGGAAGCATAGAAGGAACGGTCGCGTCATTGGCCTTTTTGCACGGGTCCCCGCCCCGTTCCACTGTCATAGGCGAACGAGCGGATGGCGCAGTGGGCTCCAGTGCAGTCGTCGCCGACGTCCTAAGGCCTTGATCTGCGGCAGACTTTCGCTCGCCCTCGCTGAGTTCCTTGGCATGGCGTTTCTGCTTCCGACCACCACGCGAGCGTGATTTCTGAGATGTTGTCGGTTCAGACATGGACGGGGTCAGGACCTCCGAGACACGCTTAGTTGGACTGACAGCGGCCACAGGAGACGCGGCCTTGCTGCGCCGGGCAGACGCTGGATGCCCGCTGGGGGCAGCCCCGGTGCCCTTAGACTGATCGGCGTCCGGGAGCGGCATGAATTGGCGGCGTCTGATCTCTCAAGTTGACCGTGAGCCAAGATCTCGAGTCGAACAATGGCGTCCGGGCGAAAAAGCGCTTTCTTCTTGTTCTTCTTCTTGTTCTTCTGCGCGGGCTTGAATAGCGCGTGCTCTGGGATCCTGACTCGATGGAACGCCACCTAGAGCAGAGGAAAGTTAGTTTTATTTTTCTCGCGACATTCATTTTCAAGGATTGAAATGTAAAAATGCTGCGGTGTACATCTTTAATATGCAATTTAGACTTTAAGTTATTATATACCATCAGTTTAACACAAGCACAGCACCAAAAAACTAGGTGGGAGGTTGAAAGCGGAATTAAATGAAAACAGGCTTTTCGAGGAAGAAAAATGGCGCAGTACTTGAGACACCTCGGTGGACACCTGTGCTGCACCCTAAAGGAATGAATAAAGGAGGCAGTAAAAGAAGAGAGGAAGAAAGAGGTGCCGTAGCGGAGGGCTCCGGAGTAATTTCGAGAAAGTGGGGATCTTTAACGTTCCCTGGTACCGCGCAGCACACGGGCGCCTTATGCATTTAATCTTGGCCTTGACCTTTGGCCTTTCCTGCATGGACACTCTCTCCTCTAAAGGTGAAAAAGTTTGTTCCAGGCGTGAATGCAAAGAGCCGCATGCCACAGGCAGCGCTTCTGCAAGCTACTCTCTCCTACTTAACCGAGGAATATAAGCAGCACATCCATATCTTCACCGACGGTTCAATTACTAAAGAAACCTTTTCTTGTGGCCTTTATGTGCCCTCAACAGGCCATGCCCTTTCTTACCGGCTGCAGCGGAGGACATCCTCTACGACATCTGAGCTTCACGGCATTAAGGAAGCTGTTTCTTACATCCTGCGCCAAACCGCCGGCCGTTGGGTTATCTTCACCGATTCAAAAGCCTCTCTGCAGATCCTGGCCAACCTGCTGAAGAAAACGAATCACCAGCCAGTTTCCCTGGACATCGGGTATCTACATCATTTAGCTATTGCCGCAGGCCACTGCATAACATTTCAGTGGGTACCTGCTCACTGTGACATTCTGGCTAATGAAAAAGCAGATGAAGCCGCCCGTAAGGGCCATCAACATCGGAGATAAATTCGAAATTCTTTCGCAAAATCTGATGCGTCCCAAATGGCAGAGATTTGCTTCCGAAGAAACGTATCGGCTTTGGAGTTTTCCGACACATCAGTACCAATTTCTTCACTCAATCGACCCACATCTTAGATCCAGAATTCCTCGCCATGTGGAAACACTTTATCAGCGACTTCGTCTGAATGCTGCATATACAAACGGCTTGCGATACCGTTTTGGAAAATGAACAGACTGCATTGTGACAACTGTGCCTCGATAGAAACTGTGGAACATCTCCTGCTTGAGTGCCCTGCGTACGCTAACGAGAGTGCGTACTATGAACATTGCATGCAGAAGCTCTGCCCAGTGCCCCTAACAATGGACAAAGTTCTAGGTCCCATAGCCTGCCTTACTCAACAGAGACTTCCAATGAACTTTCTATTTACATATTTAAAAGGCATTGGACATCTCGATAAGCTCTAAATTCACTTGCACGTTACCTTCATGCATTCTTCATGCAGTGAACTTCGTCAGCCCATCTGTCGGAATATGCACTTCATCATTCCATAGGTTACATCAATACTTGCCGTTGCATCCTTAGTACCCATTTCATGGCTGCAATTTTTTTAAAATCTTTTCCACACTGCAGTCCTTCTGTCTTTACTCCCAAATTCCCCTCCCTACGCAGAGTAGCATGCCGGCGATTTTTGAACACCGGCTAAATTCTCTGTATTTCATTAATGAGTTTCTCTCTCTCTCGCCTGCATCGAAACACGGCCGTCACGTTTCGATCGAGGCGAAACGGAAAAGGCGCTGTTGTGCTGCGCGATGTCAGTGTGCATTAAGAAGTTGGCGGCGTTAGGTTGATTGCAGGTGGCAGAGAGGATCATTTGGAGAGGCTTGTCGGAACTATGAGTTGGGCTGGGCTCCCCCGCTTGCCTGGTGCATACTGGAATATAGCTGTCGATGCGAAGATACAACTCCACGCAACCTGATTTGGGCCCCCGGTCACCAGGGACTCCAGGGAAACGAAAAGGCCGATCAGGCCGCCCGCGCACTCTCTCCCCGGGCTATCTCCCTGTCCTTAGAAGAGTACTCCCAATCAGACAATCCGGCCCTTACATTCAAACAAATCACCGATTACTACAAGGAGGAGCACCGGCGCTACCCGGCCCCTTGTAAGGGTCTGGATCGCGCTAACGAGCGCCTCCTCATCAAAATTCTTACTAACACTGTACTGTGCCCGGCGGTGCTTAAACATTTCAATACATCCTTTGATGGCGCGTGCCAGTTCTGTGGTGAGGTGGCTGACACCTTCCACATGGTTTGGGCGTGTCAATCAAACCCATCTATTCCCTCCAACCCCAACTCCACCAGAGAGGACTGGAAGGCGGCCCTGCTCGGCTGTCAAGACCTAAAAAGCCAAAGAGCTTTGGTGCAACGGACGCGGGCGGCGTTGCTTGCCAATGGGGCACCGGAATAGGGGCTCCACCCAGTATTGTAAGGGGAAAGGGCCAATAGGGTCCTACCCCAATCACCTTTCTGTAAAAAAACTTAATTTCCCATGAATGTTTTTCACCACCACCTTACCACCGGTCATCCTCTCAGGTTTGCTTTCATTGAATCACTTTCTCCTCTCTGCAGTGATATGGGAGGGGTCTTTGCACTGCAATGAGCGTAGTCAGACTGATGGCGGTCATGAAAATAAAAGTTACAACAAATAGTTATGAGCGCCAGTGAGTTTTTACACCACACAGGTATTTTTAACATAAACAATAATCGGAAAGGAATAATTTCGATCACCTGGGGATCTTTAACGTGCACTGACATCGCAATGTACACGGGCGCCTGTGCGATGTCAGTGCACGATCTACAGGTGGTCGAAATAATTGCCGGAGATTTCAACTACGTCAGCCCTTTCTCGCTTTCTTTTTTCACTCCCACTTTCATCCCTTCCCTTACAGCGCGGTTGAGGTGTCCGCCAAGATTTGTATGACCACTTTACTAATTATTTAATTACATCGCTCAAGGACACACAGCAATCCACAGGATCCCGAAGCATGGCTTCGAAGGAAACCCAAGATCAGTAATAAATAATAAATTGGTTTTTTAGGAAAGGAAATGGCGCAGTACCTGTCTCACATATCTCGGTGGACACCTGAACCGCGCCGTAAGGGAAGGGAGGAAGGTGGGAGTGAAAGAAGAAAGAGCGAAAGAGGTGCTGTAGTGGAGGTCTCCGGAACAATTTCGACCACCTGGTGATCTTTAATGTGTACTGACATCGCACAGCACACGGGCGCCTCTTGCGTCTCGCCTCCATCGAAACGCGGCCGTTCTTCCTCCCCTTCACCGCCAAGCCAGTAGAGCCAGGTGGTGATGGAGTGAAGAGGCAATGGGCCAGGTCCACATAGATACATTGGATGACTGGTTTTTCGTCACTCTCACGTGCCCTGGCGTCCATACTAGTGTGTGCTGCATATTCCGGTTCCGAGAGCTTACTGTTGCGCCTTCTAGTACCTTTTGTGCTTGCATGGGCGCCCTACAATTGAAGCAGTTACGACGCGCCTGCTTTGAGTCCGTCAATATCTTAGTATGTTTCTCCGAGGTGGAATAAATAGCTGTGGCGCTGGCCCTAGCAGACTGAAAAATACTGACCCAGAGTACTCGTGTTCGTACGAGGCTGCGGAGGTCGCATTTGGATGGAGCAGAAATTCTACTGGCTCGTGCACTGTGCGGTGTTAGTGTGCGTTAAAGGACCCAAGGTGGTCGAAATTTTTTTTTAGCCTTTAACAGAAGCGTCCCTCATGGCTTGAGTCACTTTGGGTTGTTAAACATCATAAACTAAACCGTTCACTCCCACCTTAATGCGTGGGGCGGTTAAGGTGTCAATCGAGAACTAAGAGATAACTAAGAGAACTAAGAGAGAACTAAGTGCATCTTTCCGTTCCAAATAAACAATCAGTCTCATGCGTCCACTTAGAACAAGCACCGACCGTTAATCACGATACTGAGAATGAAATAACTAGAAGAATAATAGAACGGAGCGGTTATGGCAGATTCTTTCAGATCATGAGTGGCAGTTTACCAATATTCCTGAAAAGAAAAGCATACAACAGCTCTACCTTAGCGGTCCTAACCAATAGGGCAGAAACGTCGAGGCTAATGAGATGGGTTCAGCTTGTGTCAAGGACAACGCAGCGAGTTATGGAAAGAAAAATAATAGGTGTAACGTTAAGAAATCGGAAACGGGCGTAGTGTGACAGGGAACAAACGGAGGTTAATCACATCCTAGCCAAAATCAAGAGAAAAAGGGGCTTGGGCAGGTCATGTAATGGGAAGGTAAGACAACCGCTGGTCCTTAAGGGTAACCGAGTGTATTCCAAGAGAAGGCAAGTGTAGCAGGGGCGGCCGAAAGTTAGTTGGCGTATGAGATAAAGTTTTGCGGGGATACGACGGCTGCAGTTGGCAAAGCGGAGGGTTAAGTGGAGAGACATGGGAGAGGCCTCTGCCCTGCAGTGAGGATAATCAGCCTGATAAAGATGTTGATGGCTTGTACTGCGCAATTCCTGATACTTACTATTATTGCGGGAGTTAGCTCAGCAGCAGCCGCGACAAGGCGCCGTCAGAAGGCACACCAAAAATGGCCGACGATTGCGTTACTTCCTAATGCGAAATTTGAGTGCAGCTCATCAGCTGTTTCAGCTTCTCGATAGATTGAGGCAAAGAATTTGGGCAAGACACGTATGTAGAGAACTTGTTATTTTTAATATATATTCCGTCTTCAAGAAACACTCCACTAACTGTTCTTGATTGTAATGAAGGAAGCCTTGTGAAAAGAGAAATAAATGAATATATGCTTGACCTGCTGCACCAATGCCTCGTTCACAAAGACGAGGCCTGAGCAAGTATTTCGTGAGGTTGTCACAGCTGTGCGGGCCGTTACGAGCGAGAGGAACGGGATGGTCTCCCGCATAAGTGCTAAGAAATTCCCGCTTGTCTTTATATCTACATTAAAGTCTCCACCCACCGTGCCACCCTGGTGGGTGGTGGTGGTGAAAACATTTATTAGGAAGGGACAGGAGGTATGTTTGGATCAGCCCTTAAGGGACTGATCCTCACAAGCACTAGGTGGAGGTGCCTAGTAAGGTACCCCAGTGGCGGTGGCAGCCGCCCGGGCGCGCCCGATTAAGGCTTGTTGGGCCTGTAAGTCGTGGCAGCCGAGCAGGGTCGCCCCCAGTCCTCCTGGGTTGGGAAGGGGATGGGGGGAATAGCCGGGTTGGAGGGGCAGGCCCGCACCATGTGATAGGTGTCAGAAGACACTTCATTACGGTGTGGGCAGCTGCCGCTAAAGGAGGGGTCAAAATGTTTTAGTGCTGCCGGGCACATCAATGTATTGGTGAGAAGGCGGAGAAGGAGCCGCTCATCCGCCTTCTTCAGCCCTTTACATGGCCTAGGGCAAAGGCGATGACAATTTTCATAGTAGGTTGTAATATCTTTGAATGTATAGACCGGATTAAAATCGAGTTCCTGATCGGGTGGGGAGGAGAAAACAGCCCGGTGAGAGAGCGCGCGGGCGGCTGCGTCTGCTGCCTCGTTTCCTGCCAACCCCTGATGAGCAGGGGCCCATATAAGGTAACGGTGTTGGGGGGCCGTATCCCGTATGCAATTTTGGTAGATTCGATAGGCTAGGAAGGGAGTGCAGCCTTGTTCGACGTTCCGACATGCCCCTCGCGAGTCGGTGATTATGTATTTTGAATCGGAATGTGAGGCCGCGAGAGGAACCGCGACCTCTTCTGCTTGTGTTGCACTGCTGGCTCTGAAGGTGAAGCCGTTAACTGTGTTGCTGTTGCGAACCACCGCGATCGTGTACCATCCCCCGTGGTGAGGACCGGAGGCGTCCACGTAGTACAGACTTGTTTTGTTGCCATAATGTCGGGCTAGCGCTTCCGCTCGTGCCAGGCGCCGACCATTATGGTCTTCGTGTGACATGTTCGCTGTAGAGGCCGCACGTGGAGGACACATCTCCACAGTTCTGGGATGCGAAACCTGTCTTCCATTGGAGGGGTGTGTTGGATATGGAGTCGATCAAGAAGGCGGCGATCCGACTCCGTTAACGACAAGCGCGTGTACTGGTTTGCTAGGTGCGCCTCCCGGAGCTCCCGGAAAGTATTCACCACCCCAAGAACCATAAGCCGGCTGTTTGAAGTAGTGATGGGGAGGTCAAGGGCACGGTTAATAATTTTGCGAAGGATGACCTCAATTGCGCATCCTCCTCTTGTTTCCGTAGGTGGAGATAAGGAGTCGAATAGAGAATTCGACTGGTTACAAAGGAGTTTGCCAGCCGCAAGGCATCCTTACTCCGTAACCCCCCGCGTTTGTTGGAAACCCGGCGGATCATGCGGCCCATCTGGTCCCCCACCTTACGGAGTTTGGCCAATGTAGTGTCTGGCCGTCTGTGTTTGTGGATGTAGAGTCCTAGCACCCGTATCTCGTCACTTTCGCGTATGGGACCACTCTCAAGAGAAAGAGAGATTTTAGTTGTGCACTTCTGTGAAGGGCGGAGGTGCACAAATTGCGATTTTTAAAGGGAACATTGAAGACCGCAGCGGTGGGCGTAGCGGTTTACTATCGTCGCCGCTTTATACAGGCTGGTTTCAATGTCCCCTGTCTATGATGTCCCTGGCTACGATGTACCTGCCGGCACAGCTAGATGGTGTTGCCGGCGTGCAGCACACCCTGTACGCCGATGACATCACCCTGTGGACCACCCTGGCAGGTGGCAGCGTTTCTGGCACAACGTTGTCAATGCCAAAGCATGCAGCGCACATCTGTCACTACAGCCACGCAGCTTAAAACATTATTGAGTTTTCCATTGTTCCAAGAGGGCAGTTATGCGCCTTCCCTCTGGTTCATGTGTCCACTGAGACGTGTGGGACAGATACTGCGGATTTCTTTTCCTCAAAAACGAACTTACAAATTTTACTGTGCTTTCCAAGCCCCGGCTTGATTGGTTTCGCAGCTATGGCAGGCAGATACTGAGCATTCCTTTCCTAAAAAAAAAAAATGCGGACGATTAAGTTATTTCCTAATGCAAAATTTGAGCGCAGCAAAAATTTCACCTGTTTCACCTTTTCGATAGATTGAGGCAAATAATGCGAGCAAGACATGTATGTACCATCGGGGACAAAAGTGGTATACTCCACGCGGCGGGAGCCGGAGCAATGGATGAATGGATGGATAGGAGCGCCCCCTTTGAAACGGGGTGGTTGCAATTGCCACCATGCTGAGCTTTTCTTTCTTTATTATTTTTTGTTTACTGTGTTGGCAATTCTCATTAAGATTCGCCATCATCTTTACCTACGGTTTCCTACAATTCTAACCTTATGCCACATTTCTGCTTTTCAGCCACCAATCCTCCAATCGCTTTTTGCTAACTTCCACTGCAGATTTATTTACATGGAAACGCAAAACTGCATTGCAACGCCATCTACAGGCGTAATCTCGGACCCAGATAGCCAATCTGAGACCTTTATTAACAGCAGGCATGTCGCTTGGCTCGTTTCAATGTTTCAAAAATGCGCTGCTTCCACGACAAGTTAGCCACGCGCGCGCGGGCATTTGATCGTACCATGACGGTGCGAGCCCCGGCTCTCAAGCTATATCTCGAACGCGGGTTCAAAAAAAGAAGACACAAAATGAAATGACGGCCACCAGATTGCTACTGCTGCGGCGCCGCTGGGCATTTTGGCGAGCAAAAGCACGAAACATTGCAACGAGTCAAAAACATGCCTGCTCATAATAAAGTTCACAGATTGGCTGTCTGGGTCTGAGATGGCGCCTGCAGATGGCGTTGAAACGCAGTTTTGCGTTGCTCCGGCTCCGGTCGCGTGAAGTGTACCACTTTTGTCCCCGATAGTACATTTACAGACAGCTTTTTATTTTTCAGACATATTCCTTCTTCATGAAACACTCCACTAACAGTAAGGTTACAATTGAGAGAGATTACAATACAAAAGAGTTATTGCACTTAAAGTGCACTACCGCAAGAGAGAGAGGCAAACAAACAAAACAGAATTTGTTCACTGAAGCTTAAGCGGCGGCTCGGGCGGTCAACGCCCTTCTTATACTATAGGCTCGCTCCACGTCTGTCTGTACTTCGCGCCAAGGCAGGCGTGCACCTACACACAGTGTCCGCCGTGTAGTCTCCTTCTCACGCTGGGCGCGTGTCCTCGTTTGTCAAAGGCCGGGAGTGGCTTCGAGGAGCATCTAGATCTTTCTGTCGTGGCGCCGCCGCCGTCGCGCGAGTGAAGGGGTGGATGGCATTTCTTACCGCACGCAAGGCTACGCCCTCTACTTCAACATCGCGTAGAAACCATTCGGACAGTCATGAATAATCGACGGCAGTCCCCCCGTGCACCGCCTCGGCGAGCGGTGGGAGAGGGGGCAGCCACACACAAAAGGCTAGCCGCTCTCCACAGTTCCTTCTCTTCCGTTTTACGACGCGGGCCAACGAGAGCCGTCCGTGCGGCGCTGTTGTTTTCTTTAAGCATGAAATGCTTTTAGCTCCCCTTGTCGGCAGTGTGGTGACGTCACGCCGAGATCGAGAGCCAACATCCGGCCACTGAAATCCCTGAAGAGAATTTTATTGGACCCCATGGTTACACGATAAGGGACCACAGTCCCTCAAAAAATACAAGAGTACAGTTCGCGACTAGTGTCGCTCGATTACGGAAAAGCGATCACTCAAAACACGAAGGCGACTCCTGTCGCCCTGCAAAACAAAAGTCATTCACTGCACGCACTGAATAAAAGGAAAGTTTATTCAACAGTGCAAACAAACAAAACATTGGAAACACACTCATGACTGAGCGCAAAACAAATGTATACAAAGTGGATGGCCACCCAGAAACACCATGACCTTATTTTAACACACCGTACATATCACAAATTACAGCCTATAGTGCATAGAACAAACACTGGACAAAGAAGAATCAGCCTCCCGTAGCAACGACGCACGGGGGGGGGGGGGGGGGCAAGGATCTTTCTCAGGGTGATTGGCCCTTCAAAATTATACACCACCATCCTCGAACAAACCAGCATAGTCGGTAAAGAGAGGGGGGGGGGGGTCGGCCCGGCTAATACCGCAGCGCCGGCATAACCAGCCGACCTTCGTGCACGACAAAGAAGCGTGTGTGCCACCATCGCAGAAACCGCGCCTCCCCATCCGCTGCAAGCCTTTCAGACAGGTATTGCCAGATGAGGAGACGCAGGCTCTGCAACGCGGGGTACATAGCCGTCGCCGGTTGACGCCGGGCTTCGGCCAGACAGCGGCGACGCCACAAAACAAACATAGCGGACATAAACGCTAGTTTGCCAAAATAATCCCGTGGTTGCCGAATGCCTGGCCCGGCACGAACTGAAAACATCCGATACACCTGCCACCACATTATCCGGGCAACACGGCACTCAAAGAAAGTGTGTCGCGCTGTCTCTCGCGCTCCACATTGCGCGCACTGGGCGTTGGGCACAAGGCCCCATGATAAGAGGCGTTCGCGCGTGGGGAGGACTCTCCATCTCCTCCTCCACTAAAAGTCGCGAACCTGCGGAGGGAGACCACTTGTGCACCACGTGCGCCATTTGCGTACCGCGGTGCGCCGCTGGTCGTCGGCGCCAAGGCGCACGCACGCGATCATCTCGCTCAGCCGGGACGCGGGCGTCTCAGTCAGGTCGACTCCTGGCAAGTCAGTACAAACAGACTGCTTAAAACCAGCAGCCGTTCTATAGAAGCGCAGAGACCTCTCGGCCTGTGGACCTATATGGCGCTCAGTGGTGAAGAAGCGCCGCACTGTGCTCATCCAATAAAACATGAGCGAGCGCCCAAGGTATGCGTCGCTCTCCACCAGCGTGGTTACGAGCTTGGCGCTGAGCGCACGCACTGAAATCCATTCATACGAGAACATCCGGGCGCCGTACGAGATTGACCGAGTTTGATTGATTGCGACTGAGAGAAGAATGAAAAGGAAAAGTGCAAGGGCCTCCTAACTGGCTCCTGCCGAGCCACCACCGCTGTCACGTGCAGATAGAAGAGAGCTTAAACATAAGAGGACAGAGTAAACGAAAGAGTAAAGACGCGCGTCGCAACAACCGCGTCCTCCGGAACGGACGCTGGCTGAAAAATACAGATACACGGCCACAGCCCGAAGGCTACAAACCGGATGCCACAGATATCTCTGCGGAGTTTATTGTTGTTGTGACTGACAGAAGGATGAAAAGGAAATTGCACGGGCCTGCTACTGGCTCTAGCCAAGCCACCACCGCTGCCAACGTGCAGATAGAGGAGAGGTAAGACATCAGAGGAAAGAGAACAAAGCAAGAAAAGACGCGCGCCGCAGCAACAACTGCGTCCGCCGGAGCGGACGCTGCTGAAGAAGCGGCCGAAGCCGCGCTCGCCGCAGCTGGGTCCGCTACTCCCACAGAGATTGAACGACTCTCTCTCTAAGCCCTCCTACGGGACCGGCATACAAGCGCCGGTTGCTCTCCAAACGAGTCACAAATAATAACTGCTGCAAATGTCTTCTCAATGTTCATCAAGATATCACTCGAGCTGTGCATTTGATTGCACGGAATTATAATTTCCGATTTCTAAAAACGCGTGCGAAAAGCACATAAATGCCACGATACACTTCGTTGTCATACGTGATCTCTTAGGGGCTTCGCGCATCGAAGCAAAGCCGCGCAGGCGCACAGGGGCCCGGGGGAGGAGCTTCGTGTCGTCTGCTACCGCGCTGGCGCGCACCTCACTTGCACCTCGGTGCGCGCAGGCGCAGCGCTGTAGCAGACGACGCGAAGCTCCTGCCCCGGGCCCCTGTGCGCCTGCGCGGCTTTGCTTCGATGCGCGAACGCGCCGGATCCGCTGGCGCTCCGCGGAGCGCGGCCCCGCGGAGCTGTGTTCGCACTTAGAGTGGACCACCCTGTACATTCTTGTCAGGCCTGCGTCTCGTCGTGCCCGCGTACGCTTCTGCATCGTCCTGGATTTCAATGCCGCCACCGTCACAGCTGCTTAAGCCAAGCAATGGAGCCTGTGTTAGGCCCGTAAACATTTCATGCTTACTCTACTCTCGGTTACGGGAGAGGCGCAATTTTTTTTGCTTCTTGCTAAGGACAGGAGGAGGTTGCGCTTTTACCCTCTCCTGGTTACAACGGACAACGGCGACGCCGCGAAACGCTGAAACGGGCGCCTAAGAGCTGCGCTCTAAAGATACCAAATACACATTGAAAATTTTGAAGTGTGCTTGGCAGTCATGGCTTAGAGGCTTGGTCGTCCGCCTCGGCTGCGGGAGGTGGTTGGTTCGAAACCCACCGCCGGACACCCACCGGTAAAAATGGGTACAAGCCACCCCCGGCCCGGCGCCCGGCTTCTTCAGGGGTGTGCGCTTGGAAGAGGCTCCGCAAACCCCGCTGTGTCCTTTCGGGGGCAAAACCACTTTCGAGCACCATCAGCCTGCAAAGGTGGTTCGTGATTCAGACTTTACAGGTTCAACGGAGTTTGGAGAGTTCGATGAAGTTTAAACGAGTTTGCTCTAACGTGAGCTCAGTGGCACTGCGCCAACTTGAGAAATTGAAAAGCTGCGCCTTACAGAAGCCTTGTGGTCAATACACAGCCGCTTCCCCGAACCGCTTGGCGCGGAATCACTGGGCCGCTTCGGAGCCATGCATCTCACTCACTCGACTGGAACGTGACGTCTGGTGTAGGAGCGGCGGTGTAGCTGTCACCGTTGACGCGCGCGCAATCGTTCCACCGCTGCTGTGTGGCGTCACGGTTGCTATGCACAGCTGCCCCGCAATCGGCGTGCCTGTTGCTAAGGAGGGGAGGTGGTTGCGCTTTTACTTTCTCTTTTCCAAGCTCCCGTTCCATTGCCTTCGCAGCTTAAAGGGTGTCTACTGCTGGTCACAGTGTAGCGTGCCATCGTGGTCCGGCAGCCGAAGACGACGACTGTCCCAGTACGCCTGCCAAGCACGCGCAGACTGGATTTTCATGGCTGCTTAACTGCGCAGCGCTGTTCCATCCCAGCCTGGCTGAACGCGTCCAGCCGAATATATTTGTGGAGACCTGACGATGACTGGTGCCCACGATTCGTCTCCACAACAGCGAATAACGGCGACGGCGACGCCGCGAAACGCAGAGACGGGCACCCGAGAGCTGCGCCCTAAAACCAGGCCACCCATGCATTAGCGGCAGCGTGCCGATCGTCATCAACTGCACAGGGACAAAAGAGCGTCCTCTTCGCTTGCGACTGTGAACGGTAACACTGCCCTCCGCCACCCCCCGGAAGGAACGCCCCGGACGCCCCGGACAGCCCTTGGGCGTCATAAGATGGTGGGTTCGAATGGTAGGGCTTTAATACGGGTGGTAGAAGTCAGCCTACTGTTATCTGCCTACAGTTCAGGTAAGATTGGAAGGATGGGACGGCTGTTGCAGCTTCGGCAGGTCTTCGCAGGAGGATGTCGCTGTTCGGAACGCGGTCAAAGCGAGGAGCAATACGGCGATGTTTAGCATGCTGAAACGGCCGGCATACCAGAAGGAGGGCTCGCCCATTGAGCAATTTTTCCACAGGAGAAGGTTGAAAGCCCCATCAGCGATCCACTTTAGGATCCGGCCAACCTTGCCGGTCTCTGACATGTCGTTGTACACTTTACGGCAAAGAACGAGGACGTCCAGAACGTAGGAGAGGTATCGCTCGGTAGACGACTGAACTCGAGAAGCAAGGTCGTTTTTAGCGACCAGCTTGCGTCCAGTTGTCTTCCCAAATAAGTACCGGAGCTTTTTTTTACCGGTGTCCCAAGAGGTGAGGGCTTCTTCATGCGTCTCAAGACCACGACCTCCTCATATAGAGGGGGTCGTGCTGAAGACAAACGCGCGCTGTGCCCACCACGTGGAAGATCACGTTAGCAAGCATGAGGGTCACGTCCCAGCGGTTGTGCTTACACATGACAAGCCAGCCTTCGAAATCGACGTCATCCGTACCGCAAAAGATGCCTGTTACGTGAGGCTGCGCCACGACAACGGTCTGCGCTGGCGTTGACTCTGCGGCCTCAGGTGTGTCCAACGGCATAATGATGGCTCCAAGCTGATAACCGCTTCGGAAGTCCAGGGCGGGGTCCTTGTGTAATACCCAGCACGACCTCTACCATATACTTCACGGGTAATATTTACGGGGGTATAATACGGGTGTAATATTACAGGGGTATAATCAGCAGAAGGCGCTACTGTCCGCCGTCGGAAGACACAACAAAAACCAGGTCACCCCAAGCACTAGCGGCAGCGTCCTCGTCGTCGTCAGCTACACAGTGTTGTGCTGGCGCCCACATTCCGCTGGCCTCTGGAAACCAGCACCGTGCGCCCGTCGTCGCGCAAAGCAAGCCCAGACTCTCATCGGACATGTCGCGGCTTGCAGCGTGAATCATCCCGCCTCGCCGGCGCGGACCCTTCCTCCTCCTCCTCCTCACCGTCAGTTCGAACTCCTACGACGCTTTGCTGGCTGCCCTTTCCAGCTTGCAAGCCTTCAACGGCCGGGCCCCACTCGACCATTGGTCTAATTTGAACGGTGGCCAGTGCCGTGACCTGACTGGAGGGTTTGAACGGCTGGCTGCCGCAACCGACACCGGCGGCTATAAAAACGGAGCCGCGCTGCGCCCGAGCAGCATACGGGCAGCAGAAGAGCCATCACGCCGGAGCTACGCTCGCCTCCGGGCGCCGCCCTTCTTCTTTGAGCTAGCCCCTGGTGCTCTTGGCCCTTGTATCTACCATGTAAAAGCCCTTGTACATATTGTACATAAACGACCTTTGACTCACAGTCCCCTCGACCGTTTCTTGGCTCGGAGGCCCAGACCCAACAGTGGATGGCAGCTGCGGGATCGACCGGCGTCAGCTACCTCGGCAAAGTGAGGGCCTGTGTTTTCCCCTCAATTCGCCAAGCTGCTCTAGCACACGTGATTGTAGTTTAGAGTAGGGCTGTGTGTTGCATTGGAGAGAGTTTTGCTGTTTCGAGCCAAGTCGGAGTGCTTTGAAACGAAAGCTGGTGCAGAGGGAGTAAACAAGGCGGTTTCGGAAAGAATTACTTGCGCTTGTCATGCTAGTAGCTCTATAGCAGTGAACTGCAAGGGAATTCTAAAAGGGGAAGCTGCAAGATAATATTGTGCGCAATGAAGAACCTTCCAATGAAAGAACTCGTTGAAATTTGAGAAGAGCTAGGCCTTACCGTAGGCCGTGCGAAACGAAACCATGCAATTCTCGAGATCATGCGGAAGGAGGCCGTAACGGCTGAAGAAGCCAATGAGCCCTTGGCTGAGATCAATGAACGCCGTGCGCGCGAAGACGCAGAGCGAGAGCGACAAGAACGCCTTCAGCGGGAAGAGCGATAGGAATGCCTTCAGCGGGAAGTGTGACAGGAACGCCTTCAGCGGGAAGCGGTAGAGCGACAGGAACGCCGAGAGATTAGAAAAATAAAAGAGTTGGAGCGGCGGCAAAGCTTGCCGGCGCCTAGCGTAGCTTCAATGACAGTGCAGGCTAATGGCCAATGCACGCAATGGAAGCGACGCTGCTTCGGGAACAGCGGGAAGATAGCTTGATAAAAGCTTTGCTGGATAATGCTAAAGGAGGAACAAAGAAAAATAATGTTTCATTTCATCATAAGTCCGGCTTGTAGTACCGTAATTGCGCAGATGCCCGTGGTCGTAAGTACGAACAACTTTTGATCCCACAATAGTGTCGCCGTCAGCTATTGAACCTGGCGCACGAAAACGCGTGGGCAGGGCACCTCGGCTTGAGAAAGACCAAAGCTAGGCTCGCCCAAGAATATTACTGGCCTCATTGCTGGAAGGACATTGAAGGCTTTGTGTGCTCTTGCGACACTCGCCAGAGAGAATGCAAGTCCACCGACAAGTGGAAGGCGCCCATGAAACTGGTGCCAATCATAACTGAACCCTTCCGCCCGTTGGTAATTGACATTGTAGTGCCACTGCCCGAGTCAAAGAACGATTGTCGGTACATTCTGACTGCTTTGTGTGTCGCGACAAAGTTTCCTGAAGCGATACCTCTCAAGGAGCTCAATTCTCCTCAGGTCGTGGACGCCCTTCTCTCAATTTTCGCTCGTGTCGGATTTCCTTTTGAAATTAAATGTGACAATGGCAGTGTCTTTACCAGCTGCCTAACCTCTACCTTTTTCGAAAGGTGCGGTATCAAGGTCGTACACAGCTCGATCCATATTGCTTCTCCAATCTAATGGACCACGTGCTCTGTGATCTGCTCCAATGAGTGCGCGCTCCCGTATCTCGACGATGTCGCCATCTTTTCTAACACATGGGAAGAACACGTAGCTCACTTACTAGTTGTGCTGAGCAGGCTGAAAGATGCCGGCCTCACAGTCAAACCTGCTAAATGCCAGCTAGGTTGCGCCGAAGTGACTTACCTAGGGCATGTGGTGGGGCGTGGCCGGCATAGGCCGTCTGAAATCAAAGTAGCCGCTGTCGTAAACTACCCCCGGCCAACCACTAAGACCATGATAAGGGCCTTTTTAGGTTTAGCTGGATATTACGAGTATTATGTAAAAGATTACTCGACGCTTGCCAGTCCTCTCACAGAAGCGCTTTGAAAGTCGGAACCCGTGAAGGTGATACGGGACCCCCCAAAAAAAAGAGAACGCGTTTCAAATGCTGAAACAAGCCTTGAGCGAGGAACCAGTTCTAATGGCGCCTGATTTTTCAAAAGGCTTCATAATTCAGTGTGATGCCAGTGATCGGGGCATGGCAGCTGTGCTAAGCCAAGAGGATGATGAGGGCAAAGAAAGGCCAGTTTTGTACCGAAGCCATAAGTTGACTTGCCGTGAAGAGGCGTACAGCACTTCTGAAAAAGAATGCGCCTGCCTGGTATGGGCCGTTCCGAAGCTCGCCTGTTACGTCGCCGGTTCCAAGTTCGTAGTAGAAACCGACCACTGCCCACTAATTTGTTTAACTAATATGTCGTCTAAGAGCGGACGGTTGCTGAGGTGGACTATGACACTCCAGAAGCTCAATCTTTTCGTTCGTTATAAGAAAGCCAAGTTAAACGCGAACACAGATGCACTACGCCGTGCGCTCTGAGCAAGTCCACCTTCGACCTCCTCGTGATTTGCCTTTTTTCACTTCGCGAACAGCTGTCAAGTTCGCTCGTAAATCGGAGCAAAATTTACGTCCTCATTTCCGGCCTCACCCGACTGTTTTCCTGCCTGAGTGATCTCGAGGGACCCAAATTACATTCATTTCATTCCATGTGTTGCATGCCTTTGATATTTTGTTCGAGTTCTGATTTTAAGAGTTCTGGTATCCCACATGTGTCTCTTGCTGAAGAGGGAGCGAAAAGGGGACAGAACTATTGCTAGCGGAGTTTTTATGACCTTTAAGTCTGGCGTTTTGACGGGTGACGGAGCGCACTTGCTCGTGTTGGGTGTTGCCTTTTGTCGGTCGGTTTTTGGCAACATGCAGAACGAGCAAGCTCTTCCGAAGGACAGAGCGAAGCTGGTCCAGTCACCTGGGCGATAAGGCTGTGGAGCAGTGATCCTGTCCTGAGGAGCGGACAGCGGAAAGGAGCCTGAAGCTACCTGCGGCTGAACACCGGACGAGAACTTGGAGGAGCATGGCGTACGAGCGCGCCCCGCATCCGAGCCACGCGGAAGTAGCTCGGCTTCGTGGCGCATTGTCTGGCGGCGGTGGTGCTGTTGTGCTGGCGCCCACATTCCGCTGCCCTCTGGAAACCAGCACCGTGCGCCCGTCGTCGCGCAAAGCAAGCCCAGACCCTCATCGGACATGTCGCGGCTTGCAGCGTGAATCATCCCGCTTGCCGGCGCGGACTCTTCGTCCTACTCCTCCTCACCGTCGGTTCGAACTCCTACGACGCTTCGCTGGCTACCCTTTCCAGTCTGCAAGCCTTCAACGGCCGGGCCCCACACGACCATTCGTCTAATTTGAACGGTGGCCAGTGCCGTGACCTGATTGGAGGATTTGAACTGCTGGCTGCCGCAACGGACACCGGCGGCTATAAAATCGGAGCCGCGCTGCGCCCGTGCAGCCGACGGGCAGCAGAAGAGCCATCACGCCGGAGCTACGCTCGCCGCCGGGCGCCGCCCTTCTTCTTTGTTCTAGCCCCTGGTGCTCGTGGCCCTTGTATCTATCATGTAAAAGCCCTTGTACATATTGTACATAAACGAACTTTCACTCATCGTCGCCTCGACCGTTTCTTGGCCCGGAGGCCCAGACCCAACAACAGCGACAAAAGAACGTTCTGTTCGCCTCGCGACAGTGCACCGTAACAATGTCCGCCTCACAGACTGTGTCCAAATTCCTCATCGGTGTATCGAAGTGTTCGGTGGTATCACTACCGCTGATCCCGAACGATCGCCCACCTCTTTACCCGTGTCCAAGTTCGATGATGAGCATTTCAAAAATGGGCGCCTTTTGAAAAGTGAAAAGGTGTAAGACAGAGATGAAGAATGCATTTTGGCATACATATTACCACTTCAGAAATTGAGATCGCAGCCATTACTTCCTATTTGAAACGTATTCTGCAGGTGTAAAAAAGCGGATGGTGATTTAGCAACTCTTAGTGCGAACTGTGCGAAAGCAGGACTTTTGCAGTTGCGCAAACCACTACGCACCTGAAACCGTAATTGAGGGGCCACTGACCCAGGGAGCCAGTTATGCACCTTTTTTTTTCTGAAAATTAACGCAAGGCTCAGTGGTTATCTGTCACAGAAGTGGCGGCAGCCTGTAAATTACTTTTGTTTGTATAAAACTAATGCGTCCGCATTTCTTTGTATGTGTCTCGGGAAGAGCAAGAATGCATGCACGCTTTTTTTCAGTTATGTAGACAACCCCTCGCATTGCGAAAGCGGAGGCGGCTCAAAGACGGCCCCGATACTGCCGAAGTCTTGAGCTGACCATTAGCGGGAAAGAAGTTGCGGCCTACGTGACTGCCTTTTTTGTTGTGTTTTACTTTTTTACGTTTCCAAGGTCACCGAATCGAGAGTCGAAGCCTGGGGCTTCTTTTTAGTTGTGCGTTAATTTTTTCCTCCTCCAAGATGGCGGCCATGCAGAGTCAAAGCGTAGGTGCCTACGTGCTCTCGTCGCGCTTTTTGGTGTTTTGTTTTTTGTACGCCGACGCTGTGGCGCCGCGAGGGCTCGCTCGCTAGCGCCCGAGGGCTTTAAAAGGGGGCGGTATGGATACGAACTTCAGTCCGCTCGTCGGTGGAAGCGCTGCCGCCGCGAACTCCCGGGTCTCCGAGCCGCCGCACCGCATCCTCGAAACCGCAAGCTGCCCTGGACGGACGTCGCCTTCGGGGGCCGCACTGACTGCGTGTTTGGGATGGACTGCAGCCGCGCTTCCCGGTTGACTGTATGTTTGTCCACCTTCTGACTTTTGATCGACTGTATCTAATTGGCCTCTCACTTGTGTTCTGATCTGTGCAGAAATATTCAATGTATAACTTAATTCAGTGTGTTTACTGCTATGTGC
Source organism: Amblyomma mixtum (assembly GCF_055824585.1). Lineage (NCBI taxonomy): Eukaryota > Metazoa > Arthropoda > Arachnida > Ixodida > Ixodidae > Amblyomma > Amblyomma mixtum. Next base: position 130,503,447 of record NC_143019.1, read on the forward strand.
TTTCCGCAATTGTTTTGTAGAATGTAAATTATGTGTCTGTAAAAGCTGCCGCATTGTTCAATCGAAACTATAAACGTTGTTTTGTTGTTGTTACCTCTTAAACACACCTCGGTCTCAGTCACTGCGTTTGCTTACCGGCTACGCCGGGCATCAAACGGCCACCCCCTCATTATCCGGACTCGGTGATGATGTCGACTAGTCGCCGAACCCGTGACATTATCGCGCTCGGCTACGGAGCCGGAGTTGTCAGGTTCGAACCCTGCAGCGCCGGCTGTGTTTCAAAGGAGGTGAAACGCAAAAGCCGCCCGTGAGCTGTGCGATGTTAGTGCAGTTAAAGATCACCAGGTGATTGAAATTACTCTGCAGCCCTCCAATACGACACATCTTTCTTCCTTTCTTCTCTCAATCCCACCTTGGTCCCTTTCCTTGCAGCGTGGTTCAGGTGTCCACCGAGACCTGAGAGAGATACTGCGCCATTTACTTGCCTCCGACATGCTGCCGGCGGCGCCTCATATAGTACAGCGACCCTTATACGCACAGAAAAGAGAAAAAAAAACGTATATTGATCCTAAAATAAATGCACGTCTGTTGAAGGAAGGTGAGGAGATTGTGCCAAAAAGCTTGCCACCCTGCAGTGTATGGGCAATTCCTCATGTTCTCGAGTGTGCCGTAACATCGTACAGACGCCAATATTGTCTTAGTCCACGAGAAAGGGGAAGAGAACTGAAAAACTTAGACCAGTTGCTTTGCAGTCCTTTGCTTTGAGTGTATTAACTAAGCCGCCGCGGTGGCTCAGTGGTTATGGTGCTCGGCTGCTGACCCGAAAGACGCGGGTTCGATCCCGGCCGCGGCGGTTGAATTTCTTTGGAGGAGAAATTCTAGAGGCCCGTGTACTGTGCGATGTCAGTGCACGTTAAAGAACCCCTGGTGGTCGAAATTTCCGGAGCCCTCCAGTACGGCGTCTCTCATAGCCTTAGTCGCTTTGGGACGTTAAACCTCATGAACCAAACCAACCTAAGGTAATGCCTCATGGGTGTAGAACAACTATATACCGGTGTCAACCAAAGCACCAGGCCAGCTTTCGTAAAGGCTACTCGACAATAGATATGTTCACTGCACCAATTCGGTCGTTTAGAAGTGCGCGGACTATACTCAGCCCTTATATATTGCCTTCACATACGACGAGTAAGGAATCGGCAGAATGAAAACCTCAGCCGTCATGCAGGCGTTTTAAAAAGAGGTATATATGAGTGCTTTAAGAAGGCACTCGAAAATACCACTCCATGGCAACTATCACCATCAGCATCAGCCTGACTGTGCCTGCTGCAGGACGAAGTAATCTCCCAGTCTCTCCATGTTGGCACAGCATATGGCGCACAACATCTCCACGTTGTGCGCCACCCGCGGCCACATCATCTCCACAAGCTTTTTAAACTTTTTGCCATACACTGCTACGAATGCCTTGTGTTATAATCTCCACATTATGGAAACCAATAGTTACCAGCCACTGATCCCACTCGAACGGACTGGGGTATCTGTTACAACCGGCGTCGGCGTTCCGGCGGACGCGCTTGTTGCGGCGCGCGTCTGTTCTTTCAATCTTTCCTCACGCATCTTTAAAAACTCCTCTGTGACGTATTATCACACGTGCAAAACCAGCACGTAAATGTACCTCTTCCGCTAGCGCGAGGTTTTAATTATCCGATTTTAGAGTGGCAAGATAGTCCGCCTGTGTATACACGCCTCAGAAGTGAATGCAAGCACTTCATTAACCCTGCTAACACTGTTTCAACTGACACAGATGGTTCTGGCGCCAACACGCGCTGATGCAATCTTGGATTTAGTACTTACAACGCACCCAGAACGTGTTTGCACACAAGTCTTGGAGTGCATTAGTGACCATGGCGTATTGCACTGTTTGTTCAAATGTAGTATATTCAAGAAAGCCTTGCGTGCAATAGCTATTTGTGATTACGCTAATGCTGACTGTGGAAGTCAGAACAATGGGCTTGAAGTTTTCTGGAATTCGTTTTTGCAAACCTACCAGACATGCACTGTCTCTCAAAAGTGGACGGGTGTCCCTGATAAAATTAAAAGCTGCAGGAAAAAATATATATAAAGAAAAAGTGGCTTTACATAAGAGATGACCAGCATTGGTTTTCAAGACACATAAAGCATTGCCTAAATAAGAAGGAAGGACTCTACAGCAAAGCCTTACGTAGTCACTGTTACCGTGGTCTCAATATTTGAACTTTGCAAATGCGTCAAACAATAAGTAACACAAGCTTAAGATAATTTCTATAATGCTGATATGCCGAAACATGTAAACACCAACCGCCCAAAAATCTGAAGAAATATTTCTCCTCCGCCTTTGAAGGGACTGCTTCACCTCATCCATGAGTCTGGCATTGCTCTAGGGCCTCATAAAGTTTCATGCAAATTAAGTGATTATTTCCTTTATGGTTATCGGGATGAAAACCTTACTTGTGCACTACCAGTAAGTCTAAGTACTACAGCAGATAGAACTAGGTTTTTTTCATCATTCGTAGGGCTTTCTTGAAACGCCGAATAAAAAAAGACCACGTAGGAGAGACGTTGCTGCAAAAAAAGTGGATCGGTTCTTTCTTCACCTCCTCTGCAACTTAAGCAAAAGCACGTGACCGTAAAGTGAATAATAACAAATTTGCATAATTAATTTTAGCTAATGAACTAATTCGATCCCGGCCACGGCGGCTGGAATTTCTTTGGAGGAGAAATTCTAGAGGCCCGTGTACTGTGCGATGTCAGTGCACGTTAAAGAACCCCAGGTGGTCGAAATTTCCGGAGCCCTCCACTACGGCGTCTCTCATAGCCTTAGTCGCTTTGGGACGTTAAACCCCATAAACCAAACCTAATTAAACGGAATTTAAAAGATACTCTGAGGAGCGCCACACGGCAGGAAACAATATGTATTTTGTTTCGCCGAGCTCCAGTGAGCAACTTTTTAATCCTTGGTTCATGTTACGCGAAACATCCTGCATATATCGGGTAATAGGAGTGAGAAAACAATCTATAGCCCCATATCACTAACATCTATAGCGTGCAAATTAGTTTAGCACATCATATCGTCGCAAACCATGATCTTTCCCTCGAACGATAATATCCTTTTCGCTAATCAGCATAGATTTCATTGTGGCCGGTCATGCGAAACTTAGCTATTTGAATTGTCCACAGATATTCACTGCAGTCTACACAATTTAGAGCAGACTGACGCCATATTTATTGACCTTGAGAAAGCCGTTGACCATGTCGCACACAAACGACTAGTACTTAAAATGTGCCAAAATAACATTGACAGCACCGTGCTTGACTGAGTCGAGGAATGCTTAAATAACGAGGCGACCGCCCATTTAAATGCAGAATTCTCATTCTACATTTCACGCCATAAAATCTGGCGTTCCGCTGGGTTCTGTCTTGGGGTCTATATCATTTCTTCTTTACATCAAGGATGTCTCACTATTAATTCTTCACTAAGACCATTTGCCGCTCTCTGCGTGATATATCACTCTGTAAAAAATCTTAGTGGCTGCTCCAGACTCGATAATGGCCTACAGAGTCTCACTAAATAGTGCTCTCACTGGCAGATAACTATTAATTTGAAAGAAAACTAAACTTTTTCGTTTCACTATGCTGAATCAGGAGTTGCACTACACTTATAACATTAATGGTGGAGCCGTTGAGAGCTCACGCAGTCATAAATTCCTAGGACTGTAATTTACACCTCACATATCTTGGAAGGAAGGAGTACGTTGACTACATATTAGCCAACGCTTACACAACTTCAGGTTTCATATTGTCACGTAGTGGTGACTGCAGTACGACGAGCAGGAAAACAGCGAGAATGGTTTCGAAACGAAACTCTTTATTCGGGCTGACTTGCGCCCACAAAGAAATTAACGACTCGGCGGCGGCGTAGCAACAGCTGAGCTCGGTGGTCGTCGAACAGAATGCCGGCGCTCTCGCCCGTGCTGAATTTAAAGCTGATAGAAAACTTACGAGATAAAGCGTGCAAACTCACTAGAGCACTCCGGAACAGCGTAGAAGCGGCTCCGCCTGGATGCGATCAATCTAGATAAATTTAGTGGCTTCTTGGATCACAAAGAAAATGATAAAGCAGCGCTCCGACACCTCTGAACAATGAACAAACGCCACAAAAATTTGCAATAAGGCATCGGTCATTGCGTCATAGTAACAAAGAAACTAAACTACTTGTTCATAAAACTGTTATACGTCCAAAATTCGAATATGACAGGTATAATCGGGAACCCTCAGCCATCTTACGTGATATCCAAATTAGAATAGCTGCAAAACAAAGCTGCCCGCTTTACCTCACGAAAATTTCCATGTATCGCAACATTTCAATAATTAAGCGCGACTTAAATCTTCACCTGTTGGCAACTTGGCGGAAATTTCATCGTTTTATGTTTTTTCACGAACTTTACCGTAACTTTTCTGACTACACCACTGAGAAAATTAAACCTACCACTCGTATTTTTCCTCGTATCGACCATAATTATAAAGTGGAGCCACCATTTGCTGCAACAGATTTATTACGATTATCTTTTCGTCATCTTGCTATTAATGAATGGAACACCCTTCCCGAGGATACTGTCTACATCACGAGCAACAAAAAATTAGGAGACAGTTTCGTCACACATCTAAGTGATTAGGCAGAATTACTGACCCGAATATGAGCTATTTACCTCCGTTTCTTTATTGTTGTCGCCTTTTTTTCACCTACTTTTGCCCCCAAAATCTTATGCGTATATTACTTGCGCATATACATTTACACTATCTTATTCATAATAGCAGTGACATTGCCATCTTTGTCTCTGTACATTGGTTTTCATCTATGCCTACTTTTCTCTCATCACACACTTGCAAAGCGAAAATTCCTTTATGTCCATGAAAAGAACTTGAGCAATACTCAATGGCACTGTGGTATATACAGGTCACCCACTGAGAATTCCCCGGGGGTCTGTTACTGGATTTCTCCACCAACAGTTGCCTTTTGATCAGAGCCAGTGGAATGGTCAAGTTAGCTACCGAAAACACCAACACAAAAACATGCATTATTTGTATAAACATTTTAAGCCATGGCTGAACAAAAAAAAAAGTGAATTTGAGTTCTTTCCCCGAGAAGCGTCATATTGTCACGTAGTCACGTTGTCAAAGAACCCCAGGTGGTCGAAATTTCTGGAGCCCTTCACTACGGCGTCTCTCATAGCCTCAGTCGCTTTGGGACGTTAAACCCCAATAAACCAAACCAAACTAAACCATTCAAGAGAAGCTTCGTGGTTTTGAAACAAAATTCTAGCCGTTCTTACAGGATGAATAAACAGTGCCTCACTTTTGTCTCGTCATTCAAGGTGTTGCACGTGGCCACACATTCCGATTGCTCGAGCAATTCTTAGGATGTTCGCCAGAGGAGCCGTTGAACGTAGTCGGGGCTGTCGCAGAATAATTGACCCCAGTGTTGTAGCCAGTGTTGACGTTCAGTCTGAGGAGGCCTTTTGCACTCGCTTGCGGTTCGGTAGTAGTCGGAGTTCGGGTGGCTGACTTTGGAGTCGTAGTCTGCTGTGCAGTTGCACTTCGGTTGGGACGGCTGCAATGGTTTTCCCGGTGCCGGCTTGAGGGCGGCTCGTGCTTCATCGGCGCCTGCCAGGGCGTGAGGTAGACAGGGACATCCGATGCCCCGAACCTCCACCAGGTGTCACTTAGTGGCGACACAGTGAAGATGGTTTCCAAAGGAATTTTTTTATCCGGCTGAATCGGCATCAAAAACAATTGAATGACTCGGTGGCGGCGATAGGCAACAAAGCGTGCTCGACAGTCGTGGAAAAGAATGCCCGCCGCTCTCGGCAGTGCTCAGTTTAAAGCTGTCAATGAACTTTGGAGATGCGGCATGCAAAGTATGCACAGCTGCCTCGAACAGAGCAGAATGGGTTCCGCCTGTCTGCAGTCATTCGAGATAAATCTGGTCACGCGTTGCATCACAGACAGACAAAAGGAAAAAGCCGCGTTCCGGCGTCATTCAGCATGAACAAATGAACATCACAAAGCTTTGCGGCAACATATAAGCATCGAGGCTTGCCCTGTTATGCATAGGGTACCAGCGGACGCCTGGGCTGGAACGGCAGCCATCCTTCTTTACCCTCGACCACTGCCACATGGCCATATCTGCGCATACGCGCTAATAAATGTAGGAGCGTTTCCCTCACAACTTGGCCGAACACTATTTGCACTACAGTGAACTATTCCCAGATCCATGTTGATTCAGTATAGTCAGCAATCCTTTTATTTATTTCTTTACTTATTCAGTTATTTATTATTTATTCATTTCTTTATTTATTTACAACAATCACACAGGACTCAACAAGAGCTTTGTGTAAGGCCTGCAGAAAAGGATTGTGTCTAGAGAAAAGTTATAAATCAGTAGCATAATAATAGTGGCCCAAAATAGATAAAGAAACATGTGAGCTCAGAGAAGATATCGTTAATTCATATTTGAAACAGCGAAGTGGAAGACAACTATGCGCCAAAGAACAGAAATAGGGTAAATGGGCAAGTTATCAAACAAAACACAAAATAAATCATTTCAGGCATACCTGAGGAAACCGCATAAAAAGAACTAAAGAGCCAATAGTATCGCGTGGCTTAAAACAAAGTTATATGTATCATGAGAACAGGTCACATTCGCGCTCTTGTGCGTATGCTCCCAGGTACCCTTAGAGAGTGGCGGCAGGGGGGCAGTGGTTTCGTTCTCGAAGGAAATGCCCTCACCGCAGAGTGACGGTCTCAGCCAGAAACCAGCTAGCAAGTGGCAAGGGGGGGGGGATCGTTTGGTGTCCATATTTCACCGGTGGAAAGCCAGGGAATTCGTCGGAGCCAAAGGTTCACAAACAAAACAAATTTTATACAGCAGAGACCGGCATTGCAGCTTCGAGATTTTCGCGTTGCACTACTCGTACTAAGAGTCCTCTCCGGCACCTCCCCCTTTCCTTTGAACACATTCCATAGAGCCCCAACTAACAGCCGTTCAGCAGCACAGGGAAGATTTCTGGTTCCTACATCTCGCAATAACTATGGCCAGCGCCGCTTCGAGTATCAAGGGGTAAAAACTTGGAATAAAATCCCCTGTGCAGTCTTTGCAACGTCTAATCCTTATATTTCACTGAAGACCTTTTTTCTGTCACAAATAATTACCTGATTTACAATGCAAATCGCTTTGTGATTGTTTCTTATTATTCTCTGTAGTGTCTATGTTGTGTTTGCCATTTATATGTCATTGAATAATCACTTCTAAGGCAACTGCGTTTATTTTGTATAAAGAATGCTGTTCCTGCCTTCATGTTTTTTTGCACACTCTTCTATTTTTTTTTTGTAGTGAGCCCTCTTGTATTTCTGTAATTTGAACCCTCTTGCTTCTACGCTTTGCATTTTTCCACCATTCTTATGTGTATTATTTTGGCATGCATGTAGAAAGCATTTGTCCTCACTAATATCTTTGCTTTTATTGCATGGATCCATAACTAGCCTTTGGCTAAGGATCCAGACAGTGATGTTATGTACTGTGCTGAAGAAATGATAATAAAAAGAATTGAATTGAATTGAACTGAATTGATATCGAGGAATTTACAATGACTCGTAATAACACAGAGTCATCTACGATACTATGCATTATATGCAAAGTACCAGAAAAATAGAGACTACAAGAGAGATATTGCACCTAAATTGCACTAACACAGGAGAGAGACAATCAAAAATTCAGGGTGCACTTTGACTGTCTAAAGTGCGTAGAGGCGAAAGCGTTTTCCGCACCACGTTGACTGCTTCTGTGGCACTGGTGGGGTCACATCTAATTGAGTACTAACTAATAAGGAATGACAAATCACTAATTAATGGTTAATTACTGATTGATGCCTGAATACTAATTAACTGCTAATTGATGGCGCTTAAGCTTCGCCTTTAGGAGTGGAACGCGACAGCGTGTAGTAGTGCTGCCAGGGAGTCCACGGAACGCCACCACCCGTTCGGCGCGATGCCTTGCCGTTTGAACGCAACGGTTTTTGAGGAAAGGAAATGGCGCAGTAATTCTCTGTCATCGCGGTGGACACCTGAACCGCACCGCAGAGGAAGGGAGGAAGTGGGAGTGAAAGAATAAAGACAAAGATGGCCCGTAATGATGAAAATTAAAATTGTTTTTGAGGAAAGGAAATTATGCAGTAACTGTCTCACACATCTCGGTGGACACCCGTCAAAAATCAGGGGGGTGGGGTGCACTTTTTTGACCTAAAGTGAGGTCACTGATGTGTGGTTAAGATGTTAAGCTTCGCCTCTAAGAGTGGAACGCGACAGCGTCTTGCAACGCTGCCAGGGAGTCCATAGAGCGCCATCGCCCATTCGGTTCTACGCCTCGCTCGTCGGTAAATTGGTTTTTGAGGAAAGGAAATGTACAGCCTTTGTCAAAAGTTTGGAGCCCAGGGGGTTTGCTTCTGAAGCACACTGCTTGGTTCGTAATGCATCTCCAGCGCTCCAAATTTGCTGAAGGTAAAAAGATTTCTGGTACTGCCTCCTCCAATGGGTAGGACTACCACGAATATTACAGGAGTCCCACTGCGAGGCTTAGAAGCAAACCCCCTGGGCTCTAAACTTTTGACAAAGACTGTATCTGTCTGTCATATCTCAGTGGACACCTAAACCTCGCCGGAAGGGAAGGGAGGAGGATGGCAGTGAGCGAAGACACCGTATTCACTAGACGCGCCTTTGTTCATTCCAAACCATCGAGCTGGCATGGCGGAGTGGATAGCATGCTCGTCTCGCACTCCGAAGACCGGGCTTCGATTCCCAAGCTCGACCAATTTCCTACTCGGTTTTATTTATTTATATGGCCTGAGTAGAAAAGTTAATTAGGGTAATTGGGTAATTAAGCAATTAACTAAGCTCAGTCCCACTTGGAGCACCACTATATGATCCCTTGAATTGGTTGCATGGTTACTAGCCAAAGTACAATTGGCCCCGTTTGAAATTCGCGCACTGTGACGTCACGACCGTTTGGACCAACTGAAATGCGTGACATTTCTGTCGACAACTGCTGCTTACAACGATAAGACATTAAAGGCTTTCGCCTTAAAAGAGAACACTGGTTGTTTATGGGGGAGCACTGCGACTGTCCGAAGACCGGAGGATCGCGAGGAGTAGTCCCGAAGTCTTGCACATGCAGCCTGTCTGATCCGTGGCTTGGCGAGTGGTGCCGACCCGGGAGTCGAGCGGGAGCGTGTGTTCGAAGCTGAAACTGCGGCGGGCGCTGACAGACTTTTGTGACCAAAGGAAGAATGGAAAGGAAGTTGTACGGTCTTGTCCAGTGGCTCCAGTTGAGCCACAATCTCTGCCACGTGCAGAAAGAGGAGAGATGAAAGAGACGCGAGAGCGAGATAGAAAGAAGAGACGCGCGTCAGAAGACCTCGTTGACAGAAGTGATGACGTCGGCTTTAAGTACAGATGCTCCCAGATAGACAACGCTCAACGTTCTTTGCATCGCGCCGCGTCTGTTCGTTTCTTCGCTCAAGGCAGGTGCGCACATACGCGCAGTATTAACAATACAACTGCTCTGTCACCCTCTCGCTGGGCTCGCGTCGCCGCTGGTCAGGCGTAAAGCGGAGCTTACACAGAATTCGAGTTCCTTCGTCCAATTATGATCATACAGAAAGGAATCACTCAATACGCTCGAAGTTACGCGCTCTCCGTCGGCAGTGTCATAACTGATTTTCTCCAACGTTCCCGAAACTGCTACGGCGCGCGCTGGCGAGATTCTTCCTGCGCCGCGGGGGCTTTGCGAATGTGCACCGAATTTTGTGACAGAATAGAAACAGCGTCCTAAGTGTTATGAATAAAGTGTTTGTGTAGATGTTCGCTAAAGTAGCCGTTATTCCGCAGCAGGGAGATGCAGTCCAAAAGATCGTCACAAAGGCGAATGGCACGTGGCAGTGACGAGAAAATAAAATCATGTGTACTGCCACAAATGCAGCCGTAGCATTAGTTGATAACGTGAAAGCATTTGCAGGATATGTCGGCGGGATCATGTCACAAAAACGTGTCCCCAGCCGTTGTGGCGTTCTTAGAAGAGACAGCTTTAAACAAATAAATGGAGTGAAAAGAAGATGATGTGAGGATGCTGCGCAAAAAAATTATGTCGATAGGATGATTAGTTAATTAATTAGAGCCAAAAATGTCCAAAAACGTCGAAATATCACGGACGTCCATATAGTGAGCAGAAAGGGAAACAGCACGGCAAAATTGTGCAAAAATCGGCAAAGGAATAAAAATAACGTTTGAAATGAAATGTATTTGATGAGTTATAATAATCTTGCAAAAATTTTTATTGACACAGGTTAAATAATTATTTATTAGGAAAAACCATTGGTGTTGGTGGTGGTGAAAACTTTTAATTACTGAAATAGAGTTTGGGAGCCACAGAGTGGCCCCGCTACATGGTCGGCGTCCCTAGTCCGGGACACCGCATGACAATAGCCCGTCTCTAGCCCGTTTCACCATAGCCCTTTGGGACTCAAGCGAGGAGCAGTTGAGAAGGGCAGCCTCCCATGCCTCTCTGGAAGGGGTAGGGGAAGGGGGGAGGTGGGGATCTTGAGTACATGCCCACACCATGTGGAAGGTATCACAGGTCTCCCCACAGTGTGGGCATCGCCCATCCGTGTTAGGATCGTAATGCTTTAAGATTGCAGGACAGAGTAGAGTACCTGTCTGCAGGCGCCTTAAAGTTCGCTCCTCCGTCTTACTCAGCCCTTTCCATTGGAGGGTTGAATAGGCTGGGCGGGAATGCAACCACGGCGCCAAATTAGAAAAATCAAAATGGTTAATTGAGATAGAAGAAGGTAGAATCCGAGGAAATAAACCGATCTTTATTAAAGCATCAGATAATTGCGTTAATTCAGTAGATAAGTTATCGAAAAATAGAAAATGATGAAGAGAGGCAACGACTGCCGAGAATGCGTGAGTGCTTTAGCATTCTCCGAATGCGGGTTGCCACTTTAATTCTTACGCTGCACATGGGATAATTAAAAAGGACGTTGTATATGTGCTAGTGGGGAATAAGTGGCAAGAATGTATTTATGAAATCGAATTGAAACGGCAATGTTTCCACGAATTTTAACTTCTTGCTTTGGCTACGTTGCATTGGACTCGTAACTAAAATTTTGCGAAACGAAATGACAAGCTCTGTTTTGGATTGTTTCCAAATTGTCGCTTAATTATTTCGGATGAGATAACCGCATGGATTGCGCAGAACTGTTTCCGTTCACAGGACACATGCGATTTAAAGCTCTAGTTGAGTCTTGTGGAATGACATCTGCTGGAATATATTGTCACGTTGTAGTGACGGCAGTCCAGTGGTCAGGAAGACACCAGCCAGTCTTGGAAACGAAGCTCTTTATTTGGGCTGACTTGCGCCCGCAAAATAACTGAATCACTCGGCGGCGGCGTAAGCAACAAACGTGCTCGTCGATCGTCGAACTACGAATGTCCGCCGCTCGCGGCATCGCTCAATTTAAAAGCGGCAAGGAAACTTCCAGATAACAGGACAAGATCATCTACAGTAATCTAGAAAAACCTTGGAGCAGCCTTTCATGGCTGCGATCAATCGAGATTATTTATTTTTAGTCTGGTCGCTTCTCGCGTCACGAACAAAAGTTATAACAACACTTTCCTGCAGCCTTGAGCGTGAACGAACAAACACTATAATGGTACGTGGCATTACCCCCCTTCCAAAGAAGCATCGTCTCGATGCTTTAAAATGAAAATAAACACGGAGAATGAAAACTTCGAGTCCTTTAGCGTTCATAATATGGCTTCAGGCGTACGACATGTACGACTTCCGGGCGTGTGCGGCGTCGCTGAGATGCGGTCGTGCCGTCGGGGATGACTTCATAGTCGAGGTCACCGATGCGACGGACAACCCTGTACGGGCCAAAGTAGCGTCGCAGCAACTTTTCACTCAATCCACGGCGGCGAACTGGCGTACATATCCAAACACGATCACCTGGCTTGTAATGCGTGTCTCGTCGGCGCAGATTGTAGCGTCGGGCGTCGGTCTGCTGCTGGTCTTGAATGCGAAGCCGCGCAAGTCTACGGCCTTCCTCGGCGCGATGAAGGTAGGCGGCGACGTCGAGGTTGTCCTCGTCGGAAACGTGCGGGAGCGTTGCGCCGAGTGTTGTCGTGGGCTTCCTGCCGTATACCAGCTGGAATGGGGTAAACCTGGTTGTCTCCTGGACGGCAGTATTATAGGCGAAGATCACGTAGGGTAGAATGGAGTCCCACGTCTTGTGTTCGGCGTCGATGTACATGAAGAGCATGTTTGCGATGGTCTTGCTCAGACGCTCTATGAGTCCGTTGGTTTGTGGATGATAGGAAGGTGTCCTCCGATGGCTTGTATGGCTGTGGTTTAAAATGGCTTGCGTCAGCTCCGATGTAAATGCCGTTCCTCTGTCTGTAATGAGCACTTCGGGGGCGCCGTGTCGCAGGAGAATTTGTTCGACAAAAAATTTTGCGACTTCTGTTGCGGTACCACTAGGCAACGCTTTTGCTTCGGCGTAGCGGGTCATGTAGTCGGTGGCCACAATGATCCACTTGTTACCTGATCACGAAGTCGGAAAGGGGCCGAGGAGGTCCATCCCCATTTGCTGAAGGCGGTAGTTGGCGGTGGTATGGGATTCAGGAGTCCGGCTGGTCTAGTCGGAGGCGTTTTGCGTCACTGACGCTCACGGCACGTTTTCACGTAATGGGAAACGCCGGTAGCTAGCCGCGGCCAATAGTACTTCTCCTGGATGCGGTGCAACCTGCGAACAATACCGAGATGCCCCGCAGTCGGTTCATCATGACATGCCTGCATAATTTCTTGCCTGAGATTTTTGGGCACGACAAGAAGATGCACTGTCCTGTTGGGCGCGAAGTTCTTCTTCAGGAGGACATTATTGTGAAAGACGAAGGACGACAGTTGGCGCTTGAACCCACGGGGAGGCCATGCGGTCTTGCCTTGCAGGTAATCAACTAGGCTTTGCAACTCAGGATCCGAGCGCTGCTGCTGCGCGAAACTGCTGGCGCTTACCGGTCCTAAGAAAGCGTCGCCGTCTTCCTCTTCCGGTGCTGCGTCGACGGGGGCTCGCGACAAGCAGTCTGCGTCGGAATGCTTGCGGCCAGATTTGTAGACTACAGTTATATCGAATTCTTGAAGGCGCAGGCTCCAACGAGCAAGGCGGCCGGAGGGATCTTTCAAATTGGTTAGCCAGCACAGAGCATGGTGATCGCTCACAACCTTGAATGGTCATCCGTACAGGTAGGGGCGAAATGTCGACGTGGAACAAATAATGGCGAGACATTCCTTCTCGGTGGTCGAATAGTTGGCCACAGCTTTCGACAGTGAACGGCTAGCGTACGCGATAACTTTCTCCTGTCTTCCATTTTTCTGAACGAGGACCGCTCCTAAGCCCACACTGCTTGCATCGGTATGGATTTCAGTTTCGGCGTTTTCATCAAAGTGCCCGAGCACAGGAGGGGACTGTAAGCGGCGCTTCAGCTCTTGAAAGCTTCCTCTTGCGGCCTTTCCTATTTAAAAGGCACGTCAGCCTTGGTAAGTTGGGTCAATGGTTCAGCTGTGCGCGAAAAGTCCTCGACGAATCGCCGGTAATAAGCGCACAATCCAAGGAATCTGCGTATAGCTTTCTTGTCATTAGGCTGTGGAAACTCTGCGATTGCAGCCGTCTTCTGAGGGTCTGGGCGAACTCCATCCTTGCTTACGACGTGACCAAGGAACAGCAGCTCCTCGTAGGCAAAGTGGCACTTCTCTGGTTTCAGTGTTAGTCCTGAAGACTTGACTGCTTCCAGCACTATCTGAAGCCTTCTAAGATAGTCTTCAAAGCTTGAGGAGAAGACAACAACGTCATCTAAGTAGACTAGACAAATTTTCCACTTCAAGCCTGCGATCACCGTATCCATTACTCGCTGGAACGTCGCTGGGGCAGAGCAGAGGCCGAATGGCATCACCTTGAACTCGAAGAGTCCGTCTGGTGTGATGAACGCAGTCTTCTCGCGATCTGTTTCGTCGACTTCAATTTGCCAGTAGCCGCTCTTCAGGTCCATCGATGAGAAGTATTTAGCGTTGTATAGCCGATCCAATGTGTCGTCGATGCGGGGGAGGGGGTAGACATCCTTCTTCGTAATGCTGTTCAAGCTGCGGTAATCGACGCAGAAGCGAAGGGTGCCGTTCTTCTTTTTCACTAGGACAACTGGTGCTGCCCAGGGGCTTCTTGATGGCTGGATGACGTCGTCACGTAGCATTTCCTCTACTTGCTTGCGGGTAGCTTGACGTTCTATCGGCGACACGCGGTACGGGCTCTGCCGCAGTGGTCGGGCGTGTTCGTCTGTTCAATGCGGTGCTTGGCAAGCCGGGTTTGTCGCACATTCGATGCTGATGAAAAGCAATCGCTGTACCTTTGAAGAAGACTGCGTACTTGGTCTTGTCTGCTCCGGGGTAATTCCGGGTTGATGTTGAACGTGGGTTGATGGCAATGGTCAGATGGTTCTGCGGGTTGGTCGGGGAGGGCAAATATGTGTCTGATGTCTGGCAGCTCGTCGAGAAAGGCAATCGTCGTACCTTTGTTCAGATGCCGGTATTCTTCGGGGAAGTTGGTTAGCAGCACCTGGGCTTGGCCATTTCGGATTTCAGCGACTCCCCTTGCGACGCCCAATCCTCGATCCAGGAGTAACTGGGTGTTCCCCTCGATGGCGCCTTCGGCATTTTCGATGTATCCAGTACCTACGCGGGCAAGGACACTTGATCGGGGCGGCACGCTCAATGCTTCGTCGAGGACGTTTAACGCAACGTTATGATTCGCGCTCGTCGCAACAGGTATGGCTTTGTCCGTGGAAAGGTTGATCGACTTAGATCGAAGGTCGATGATCGCTCGATGTTCATTCAGGAAGTCCATTCCCAAAAGCACGTCTCGCGAGCATTGCTGTAGGATCAGGAAGGTTGTCGCATAGGTTCTCCCATTTACAGTAACTTTCGCGGTGCAGCGTCCTGACGGCGTAATCAGGTTACCACCTGCGGTGCGGATCAGCGGGCCATCCCAAGTTGTTGTTACCTTCCTGAGCCGGACAGCGAGTGGGCCACTCATGACAGAGTAGTCAGCTGCAGTGTCGACCAAGGCAGTAACCGCGTGACCGTCGACCGTAAATTCAAGGTCACTTGTTCGCGTTCTCGTATTGTACGTTGTCTTCAGTGTCCGATCTCGGCTTCTTCGAGTAGTGAGGCTGCTGTGGGCGTACTCAGACGTTACTTCACTGGGCAGCGGTAAAAGTTTCAAGTCTGGCCGCGTCGTCGTCGTTGTCGGTGCTGTCGTCGGTGTTGTCGGCGGTGTTGTCGTCGGTGTTGTCGTCGTAGTTCAGGCATGGACTTGGGTTTTCGTCGATGGAGGATCTTTGTACTTGCGCTCGGAAGCAACCTCACCTCCAGAGGCTGCTTTATTGAGTTTAACCTCCGGGGGCTGGGGGAGCGTCCGCGCACTGCGTAGCCTTGGCTGGGAGATAGAAAGCGCGGAGACGAAGGCGACGGGGAACGTGATAGGCGGCTGTGCGGTGAGCATTCTTCCCGACCCAAAAAACTCCTCGATTTCGGCTGGTCGCTGGCCGGGTCGGGGTCGTGGAGCGTCGTAAGAGAACCCTGGGATGCCCAGTATTCTGTATGGGCAGTGCCGGAGAATGTGACCGGCTTCGCCGCAGTGGAAGCATAGTGGGCGGCGCTGGTCGGGTGTTCTCCACTCGTCGTATTTCCACGGTCGTGTGCGACTCTCGTAGGACGGGCGGGCTGTGGCGAGTGGGCGGCGGTCCAGCGCAGCTGGCAGAGGGCGATAGGGGCTTGGGTCCCGTCGTCGAGGGGCAGAACGGCGCACAGCTGCGGCGTAAGTCATGGCTGGGGGCTGCAGAGGCTGCGTGGGTGTCGGCGTCACACCCAAGGCCTGTTGAACCTCGTCCCGGACGACGTCAGGGAGCGATGAAAGCTGCGGCTGCGTTCCCGTTGGCAGCAATCGTCGAAGCTCTTCTCGCACAACTTGACGGATAACCTCCCGCAGGTTATCGTTGTTAACGGTGTCCAGGCAGTTTGCTGAGAAGACGCGCTGCTGGCGATCATATTGGCGGGCTCTGGCGTCAAGAGCTTTTTCCATTGTGGATGCCTCTTCTACGAATTCCGCGACGGTTTTCGGTGGATTGCGGACGAGGCCGGCAAAGAGTTGCTCTTTAACTCCTCGCATAAGCAACTTCACCTTTTCTTCTTCCTTCATGCTCGCGTCGGCACACCGGAAGAGACGCTTCATTTCCTCAGTGTACACTGCAACGGTCTCGTTTGGGTGTTGTATGCGAGACTGTAGCAGCTGCTGAGCTCTCTCCTTTCTCACGACGTTTGTGAAAGATTTGAGAAGCCGCTCCTTGAAGGTTTCCCAGTTCGCGAGGCTGGCTTCTTCATTCTCGAACCAGACTCTTGCTGGTCCGTCCAGGGCGAAGAAGACGTACCTAAATTTCATGGCATCGTCCCAGTTGTTAAAGACAGCCACACGGTCGAACTGCTCCAGCCACTGTTCGGGGTCGGCGCCAGACGAAGCTTCGAAGGTTGGTGGCACTCGGGGCTGCTTAAGAATGATTGGAGTCGTCGCCTGGGGCAGGCTCATGGTGGACGTTGCTACTTGCTTTCGTTTCCGGGTAGGGTCCGGCAGAGTCCCGAACTCAGGTGAGTCGCCTAGCAGACTTCGGCTTGCGCGGTGGACTGTGGTCAGGTCCTCCGGTGAATGACTCAGAGGGCTGGCGTCACGACTTGCTGGGGGTGTCCGGTACATAGAAGGCTACCCAACACCTCCACCAGATGTCACGTTGTAGTGACGGCAGTCCAGTGGTCAGGAAGACACCAGCCAGTCTTGGAAACGAAGCTCTTTATTTGGGCTGATTTGCGCCCGCAAAATAACTGAATCACTCGGCGGCGGCGTAAGAAAAAATCGTGCTCGTCGGTCGTCGAACTACGAATGCCCGCCGCTCGCGGCATCGCTCAATTTAAAGGCGGCAAAGAAACTTCCAGATAACAGGACAAGATCATCTACAGTAATCTAGAAAAACCTAGATGCAGCCTTTCATGGCTGCGATCAATCGAGATTAGTCTGGTCGCTTCTCGCGTCACGAACAAAAGTGATAACAACACTTTCCTACAGCCTTGAGCGTGAACGAACAAACACTACAATGATACGTGGCAATATAATTGGTTGGCTCGTGGTTTCTGCTCGGAGGCAGTTGAATTGAGCGACATCTAACACCTGCAAATTTTAGAAGTGTAGCCTGATACATCATGCCTGCGAAAGGGTGAGTCCAAGAAGTGCGAGTACGATAGAGCACTCAGTATTCTGGGGAACGTGCGTCAGCAGTCATGTAGCCAAGGTAAGCACCAACACTGGGCGCATTTGTTTTTCAGTCCCGGACTGTCCGGGACTACTTGCGGACTCGAGTCCGGTATTTGTTTTTCTCGGGCAGCCCGAAAGCTCCGCCTACCTGCCTGCATCGCCATAGCAACGCGTTTGTTTTTAGCCTATGGCAGTCCGCGGGCTGCTTGGGGCTGCTGAGAAGTCAGCAGACGATAGCTGCGCGCCGCGCTGGCAGCCATATTGAGTTAGACTCCGTGTGCATTTTGAGTATTTTTCATGTTCCTGGATGTCGGTATCATGCGTTAAACCTTCACATGAGCTCCGTAGCTGCTCTGTGAGCCATCGCAATACTTTTTGTTCTTGCATCTTCGTTTATTTTCTTGAAATCCACCGCACACGGACGCGCGTTCGAAGCGGCGAGCGCGTATTGTTTGCTCGTGTCGTCAAGAGGTTCTCGTTCGCTTGTTTTGCGACATGCTGTCTGTACGCTTACCTGAAAGCATCGCAGGTGAACCACTCGTATACTGGAGCAGCTATAGAGCTTGTTGTCAACATTTTTGCGAAGGCTTTCGTCTATCTGCCTATCCGCAACAAGTTGGGCTACTTTTTGCGAACTTCGCCGCAAGCAGTATCGGCGAGCATACCTCCGAAGCTGAGTTCTGTAATGCACCTACACTAAGCTGACAGTACAGTCTTTAAATCGACTCAGTATCATGATCGAGCGCACGGCGTTGCTTCGGCGTTGCTTCGGCGTCGTGGTGGCCGTGGCTTGCATCGTCTGCTAGCAGATGACAGCGTCCTTGTACGGTAACCGAGGGGGTGCCCGGCTCTGGCGGCGAGTTCGAAAGCAGCCAATGGCAAGTAGGTCATGTGACCATGACGCTTTTCCTGTCCGAGCGGAAGCCGAGACCTGCCAGCAAGTAGTCCGGGACTGGAAAAACAAATGCGGCCACTGAGGAAAGGGACGCAGTGACGTCATAACAGATATCATGAAGTTCTAAGGAGCGCACGTCAGAAGTTCTGGCGTAGAGGTGAACATCAATAGTGGGTAGCGTGAACGGGCCGCTCTGATGTTATCACAGTTATCATATAAATCTAGGAAGTGCCAACAGCCATCGCGTAATTGAGATGATCGCTTTCACTGAGCGCAGTTAAAGGGAAGCAGTGATATCATTACAGTTATCCCAGTATTGTGGTGAAACGTGCATCAGCCTTTGGCTTCTTGAGGTGAGCATCGACTCTCAGCACATTGACGTCTTCATGGTTGTCACAAGGGTACTATCACAAGGATTTGATCCCCACTACCGACAGTACCAAGCGGTGAGACAATGGGTACACAGTTTCCTGTGTCGTCATGCTCTACTTCTTTGCGGTAAAATGCTTGAAAAGGGTCTACAAAACGTCACGCTGACTAAATGCAACAATCTTAGGTGATGGTGCTCTTTCCCGTAAGATGCCGAAGTGCAAGAAAATTCGACACTATCAAGAACTCATCACGCTGATAATGGCATATCCGCAGATAATTTCGCTAGAACAGGTGATGCACTGAACCTTGTTCTCTAGGAGGAAGTGTTTTTTTTTCTCACAATGCCGTGTAAGGCATTAGTTAGCATTGACGGTTAGCCACGTGTTATTCGCCTTTGAATTAACGGATGTTTTTTTTCTCTGATACAGTTTTTGTCTTCGTTTAAACAGCCAATAAACCGCTCTGACAATGTTCAGGATGAGTCACCTGGTGCATAAAATCTCCGATATCTTCGCTAGCTCTTCTTATGTTGTATATATACTTATCTAAAATGATTGCAGCCACGCGCAACTGCCTCCACATAGTTCCAGGCTGGTGTCGTTGCCTTATCTCTTCAATGATCGCGGCCCAGAGCCGCAGGCAGCTGCAGGCGAACAGCAAACAGCCAAAAGTACTATGCGGCCAAGGTCGTGATCCCTCATTATGGCAGACAGCTGTCTTCCCGGAGCCTTTGAAAATCATGCCCAGAAGTCTGAGAAATCATGGGGAGAATAGATGGCACCAATGTTGACGATGATGACGATACGATGGATTTTTGTGGCTCACGGGCATCTGTGGCCAAAGAGCGCCATGGCATAAGGATGGTTTGGTTTATGGGGTTTAACGTCCGAAAGCGACTAAGGCAATGAGAGACGCCAATCCAATGCACAAGGTTTTGTCTTCTACTCAAGGAGGGGCCAAAGACCCATTTCCCAACCATTTAACCCTAAAGAAGCCAAGCACCGGGCAGGGGAAAGCTTGTACCCATGGTATCACCGGTGGGTGCCCGGCGGCATTGGGGATCGAACCCCGCACCTACCATATGCGAGGCGCATGCTCAAACGATTAGTCCACCGCTGCGGCGGATAGCACCCATCTTCACAAGCAAGTTAATAATGTACCTCACATAGAAATGAAAGAGAAAAAGGAGACACGTTCCACAACCTTTATTACTGCTCACAGCGTATGTGTACGCTGCTTTAGATACATCCACTCTCTTGATTCGATAGCCCATAATGACGTGCGGTTGTAGAATTTGTTCGTGAGACAATATTCATAGTATTCTATGCAGCTCTCTATTGGCTCGGGTAAATCTAAGTACTGCCGCTTTGGCGACCTGTAGCGGTTCCGGTTCTCTTTTTCGGTAAGAAATTCAAATTTCCAGTCGTTGCAGTTCTCAATTCTTTCCACCGCGCTCCTGAAGAAATCGCGAAATCCAACACTTTCTTCCGACCTGCCGTCCAGTCGGGATGATCCTCATTGGGTAGCAGATCCTTGGCCTGGAGGATGTGATGATCTGTGCGGCGCCGCAATCTTTCACGGCGACAGGCTGCTGCTTCCTCTAGCAGCCACCGGAGTGCTTGCTTTGTAGTATCCTCCTGAAAAGTAACAGAAAAAACGGCAGTGCGGAGTTCTGGCTGATTGATCACGTATTAATCCTGGTGAATTTTAGAGCAACGGCTAGATACCGCACATTCGGTGACGTCATAACCAACTTGTCGGCGTCGCCCGCACCCTCCCTCATCGCTTCGGTCTTCTCTCGCTTCTCCTGTCACATCGCTTCTGGGCGGCCTATCGGGCGATGAAATGAACTTTCGGCACAATAGGCACAGCAAAGCAAACAGCCGACAGAAAGAGCGACAGTGCGTTCTACGTTTTTTCCTTAGGCACATATACCACCACACCTCATGACTGGCTATTTATCCGCGGTACTCCAACACTGCCAGAATAATGCAGTAACTGGTGCTTTGCCACAGTGCTGTTGTGGTTACAGCAGCGTAAACTGAGCAGACATTCCGCAGACCTACCGAGAATCGCTATGCCCTCTGATTTACATTAGCATATCCCACCGAGTCAGCTGCAGATGAAATTGAAGTTCCCGCAAGAGTTAACCTTTGCTACACTGCCACCTCGCTCAACTGGAAGCCTTATAGGGGAAGATGAACATAATTCCATGTCAGCCTGAGGCGCCTCTTTTGGACCCTCCCAGTGTTTTTAATCCCTTGTTCTGCAACAGTAGCATCGATTGGGTTCCGTATCAATGGGATAATTATGCCATTGGTTGCCTGCGTTGTTCTGAAGGAGAGGACAGCCCGCGTTTAGATCTACATATAAAAAAATCTGGCAAAAGGCGTGAAATTTGGAACCCATTAACCAACACCACTGAACACAAAGTCATCGCCGCAAAGAATTTTGTTTGCGCTGACAGCAGCCTGCACCTAGAGCTTCGTTTCTACTTGCAGCCCGCTGAGTGAAAATGGCGGGATAGAAACAAATGGCATTTAAAGAAAGTTCGCGAAGTATGAAAAGAAAAAGTGGTCATGCGCTCGCATATTTCAGCGCTCCCGACCGCATTTTCAACGAAAGAAACGTGCGCGTCGACCGCACCCTAGAGTGCAGCCCATGCTCAGTTCAGCGAGCTGCAAAATGATTTTAGAAAAGCAAAGGCTGCCTTGCAATACGTGACTACATTGCTTTTCCATGGTTTGTTGTCCCGTCTGTCTGATGCCTTGACAAAGTTCCGCAGGAATTCGCTCTCGATTGTGTGCCTGTCACTTATCGCAGATGCCGGTGCCCGCTTTATGTGTTAATGAAGAATGCACTAAAGCACTTTCAAGACTACGGTGAGAGCGGCGCCGGCCATTCCCTTCAAAGCGATGAGCACGCACGCTTTGTGCACTCAGGACGCGCTCGGAAGTGCTACAATAAGGCAGAGGAAGAGTGCAATGTGCAGTTTTTCTTTTCCTATTCCCGAGCTTTCTTTTTTTCCTGAAAAAAAAGGACCAAGTAGAATACACGCTGCTACAAAAAAAATTGCCTGGGGCTTAGCTAAAGTTTTAGCCTGGATATCTCGAAGCAAAACGCTGCGGTGATGCTGATGGTTAAGCTTATGGTTATGCTTTATGGTCACTTCTGTATCGGTAGTATCACTCCCTTCACCTTCCATGTTGATAAGCACGCCTATTCTCTGGCAAGCGGTTTAGAGCCGGCCTCAGCGATAAACACGCGCTTGGGCGAACGTCAAACGATGACGCATAGCGCGCGGCAGCGTGCGCTTGTTGTATGGGCAAGCGCGCCTTATATATTCCTGCTTTCAAATGAACACTGCGCACGGCTGCAGCGAAAGGTCAACGGTGGTGAGGAGGAGAAGCAGCGGCGCTCATGAGCAGTAGCCTGCGCCGTGCGTGACGTCGCTAGTGCTCCGACATACGCCGGCTCACGCGAAGCGCGGTGTTGACTAGCGTAGTGAAGCTTTTCGCTTCAAAAATGAATCGGATGTTTCGCAGCCCCTCTACAGCTTAACCAACCGGATGCTTTTCTAAACTGAATATTCAAAATATGTGCAAAATTAATCCAACCTAATTGAGTAATTAAGCTGAATTTACAAAAATACTCTGAGGAACACCCCATGACGTGAAGCAATATGCCATTGGTTTTACCCAGCCCCAGTACGAAACTTTTTTTGAATCCTTTTTTCAAGTTACTTGAAACACCTTGAAGACATATACGTTGGCTCGATAGAAGGTAACTAAATTAGCCTTCAGTACCACTGGGCACACCATCTATTAGAAAACTAGATTGGAAACAGACAGTTCATTATTATTAATTTTACGACTGCTGCCAAAAGTTGTTTATTTTTGCTTTTGGTTCCTATGTTAACCTTTTCATAAAGGCTCCTTTTTGACATTCGCGACATATTCCGGCCCTGTGTCCAATGAGCGCAGATCTCAAATTAAGCTGCGAAAACCAATGCAGCATTTCCAAAGCCGATGTGTGTTCCGAACTTTCCTAAGTGGCGCAATATGGCAGTCTTCACTCGCTCTGAGCGTGCGGTGGTAACGGCACCAGAGGAAGATATAGATCTCAAGCGTTATTCGGAGCCACTCTTGAATCTTCCCTGTGTGTATCCTAAATGTCACCCTGCTTCCAATAACGCTGTCCTGTTCGAGGGCCGCACGCCGTGCGCATCAGAGGAACTCAGCCTCAGGGTTCCTTCACATTCATGCTTGTCGTACCTAGCTGGCCCCCGCCTGTATTTAGCGCAGCCCATTATCGTTTAAAGCCACTCGAGATGGACGAGCACGCATCTTGACTCACCGAAACAGCCACGAACTCTAGTGCAGAAAACAGAATTGTTGAAAAATACTTCAGCTTGCTCATATTAGGGTACATAATCATTTGTTAACCACAGCTTCGTAACTCACCGTTTATGACGAAGTTAATTATGACGGCGACCAAGCTCGCCACTGCGAGAGCTATCGCGGCGGCAATAAGGATCCAAATGCATCTCTCTTTAGGTGGTGGTTTAGGTGTCGCACTGAAAGAGAATACCAGTGTTCCTTAAGAAACACGAGTCCGTAAATGCATAAGCGAAGATAACATTGGTCGGAGAATTATTCCCGCATTAATGACTGGATATCTTGCCCAAAGCTCACTGAGAACACGCTTCACGATACCTTTTGCCCTAATTGGGTGGCTGTTGCAGAAAAATAAGTGCTCTGGTTCTGGTCAGTTACCATAATGGCATTTATGTGCTTCAACAATCGTAATGTCAGTGACACATGCGCAGTAAAATGCACCTAATGTTTTCGGACAACTCGCGCTTTCAGTCCAGCCTTAAAATTTCATAAAAATGCATGCATGTAGAATATTGCCTGCGTCGAAACGTGGCACCCATGGCTGAATCTAACCTTCGTAACGCGTTCCGAGCAGCCTAATAGAACAAAGTGCCTGCAGTCACGAAACACAGTTTAGGCATCTCCTTCATAGAAGGATTTAGCAGTATTTTTTTCCGGCGTGACCTCTCAATATAACATGGACAGAAAAAGAATGTGGCAGAGGGTATCTAAAAGGCAGTTCTGGCTTTAGGGTGGACAAGACGGAGTTAGCATGCGAAATGGAATAAAGGAGGCGATTGCAAACAAGGGCTCATTATTACGGAAACTGCCTTGCTACGAATAATTAAAGAAAGGCCAGCTCCTACGGATGTGAACTAAAGGCATGGCATACAAACGTTTTGTCTATTGCCGTGCCTCAAAGTCGAAACTTGCAAGTATTGTTGGTGAATCTGTGCGCGGAGTGGTATACTTTGCTGGCAGTGCAGTCGCCTCGAAGGGGCATTGTGCGTCGAGGGTAAGAATAAAATACGGTTACTGCTCAGAAATTTTTATGTACACAAACACAGCCAACGGGAGAACTTCGCAGGCCTCGCTATGTGAGGAACATTTATGAAGCAAACGGAGCGGGTATTGCTTAAGTCCGAGCCGGAAGCAATCGTGCTTCAGGCTGCGCCATGAAACCGACAGAGTGTTACACAATTACACCATGTTATCAAGTGGGTGGTGTGTCGGCTGATGTCGAGATTGCGCCATTTTCGTTCCTGTAGATGTAACTAATGAATAAGGATAACGAAGCGAGAGCAGGGCTGCTTTCCATTTTCCACATTTCTTTACAATTTCATTGATGACTGGAATAGGGCTGAAGCTAATCATTGCTGCAGGATTTTAATTAGTGCTTTAGTGTTTCCTCAGTTTCCTTCCTTTTACAGCGGTGCAAAGTAAACTGTGAAAGTAGCAGACCTGACTGAAAACACAATTTCTGCCGGAAGAGCTTTTCTTCTTTTTAAAAGACATAGCCAAATTAGGGTTCAATAGGACTCCATGCTCGCTTCCATTTTTTTTTTCGCGATCCTGCTTTATTTTCGGTGGAGTGGTTTGGTGCTTCCGTCATACCCGGGCCATTTAAGTGAGTGACGAATGGCGTCCTCTGCAGGATGGCCTCAGCATAGCGTCAAACTGAACAATGTTGTTCAAAAATGTTCGATATGTAAAATAAAGTGCTTAGACTCATAAAAAACACCGCTGACAATCTTTCATCTCACGCACCTCGCGCTGTTTCCTATGGCTCTGCTCTTTTATTCAACTCTTTTACTTGATGGTAATAACTTACTTGCCGACTGTGACTGTGAGAGTTTCGCTTAGTCAACTCTTATCCATCACGGCGCCGTCAAAAATGAACGCAAAACTGCTATTCTCAAAAAGCATTTCCATAGGCAGCTTGCGGCTCGCGATATGAAGAGAGTTGTCGAGGGAATCTTCTTTAGTACGTCACTAACGGCATTTAATTCAAGATTGGCTGACGTGCGGAAAGCCAAGCCCCAAGAAAAGAAAACGAGTGTAAACGAACGGTAATCGGTATCATTCTATTAAAGCGAGAGCTTTACTACGGCATGTCTCCGCGAGTTTCGCCTACCGCGCGGCAACAGCCTTGAGCCGCTCCGCAGCTGCACCATGCCCTTCACATTCACCAGCGACTAACCCCGTGACTTCACCTGGGTAGTTCTACCGGCGCCCCGCGCCTCACCGACACAGCTGGCCGTGTGATCGCCGCTGCAGCTGTAGGCGCCGCTGCCAGACGGCGTGTGCTTTCACAAAAAGTTACTCGCGTAGGCAGTCCGCGCTTCGCCATGGAACAGAGCGATGCTGGGCCGTCTCAGAACGTAACTCAGAGGACTTTGCAACGGCCCAGGCAAGCGACACCAGACCACCCCGTGCATATTGCCCGGCGAGCGGCCTACTTGGAGAACATGGGGAATGCTGATAATGCTGAGCGTGCCAGGCTAGCGTTCGAGACCGAAGAAGAGCGGACCGAACAGCTCTCGAAACGATGACGCCAAGACCAGGAACGGCGACAGAAGAAGGCTCTTGGTTAAGCTGCGGTAACCTCAACGAAATTACACTTGGAAGTGGAGCCACCGTCAAATGAACGGTCGACCAACCACACCATCCGGTTAGCCCAGTGTGGATCAGCGACTAGCCTATTTCACGAAGACTTTACTGACAACCCGTAACCAAAGCGTTCACATTGTATAACTAGAGTTAGAAGAGTTAAACGCCAGCAATTTTTTAGAAACTAATTTTTGTGCTTCTTTTCTTGTTTTGCAAGAAAAGCTGCCGACAGCACTCAGAACAGCATACCACGCAATCATACAAATAAAATTTTAGAGTAGAGTGTTTTTTTGGAGCAAGCGTTAGAGAATATAATTTAGGGCATATAAATTTTTTACGGCAAAGAATTACAAGCAATGTCATCGCAAGTTCCCACAAAAACTAACAGCACCCGTATTTCTTCAGGAAACGAAACCTGGGGTCGTGTTCTCTAAGTTGTCCATTTGCATCCATTTCGTCCTCTGTCAGCGGTCACTCAGATTTACCCGCGGCTTTTAATAGTCTGTGCCACCCACCCATTGCGTGGTTAGCGACCGGGCATTGCACTGACTGAAATTTGATACAATATGCAATCTATATATTCGATCCATATATGCAATCCAATATGCAATATGCAATCCATATATTGAAATATATGGACTGTAACGTTCTGTCAACCGCAGGCGACAGGACCTGGCCACTGGCTTCCAATGGCTGCGCTATGCAGCCAGTGCTGAGGCCCGGTCGCTTGCCGCGGAGGCTTGAAAGCTGCAGGTATACCTGAGTGGCCATTTACAGAGGACGAATGGACGCGAAATGAACAACGGAAAATGTACAGCTGATAAGAATACGACCCCTGCACAATTTAGATGCTTCCTGCACGGTGCATCAGACTTTTTGTGCTCTATGTTGGTTTTCTCTGTTTTCTCTCCTCCTTTACGAAGATTTCTAACGGGCGAAGGCTGAACAGCCTCTTTTCTTTACACTTGAAAGACAGTTCCGCTCCCGCTTCCACTGTGCTGACGAAAGTCGCACACAACGCCTAGCGAGCGATATGGTGAAGCGCAGGGAAAGCTTATGGAAAGGTCTATGCTGCGTACCCGACCGAGTGAGATATAGACGGAAAGCTTTGTAATCTGTGTTTTTTTTTTCATTCCAGAATCCGCCACAAAACAGGTTTATTATTTTCTCACGCGAGACGCGACCAGGTTTCCTTGCAAAGGTTTAAGTCGTGCGCAACTAGTTCTTCGATGTTAGAGATTGTCATAGGTTCCTTCCGCGCTTTAGTTCGGAAGTTTGCCATCAGCTTTAAACTGAGCGCGGCTGAGAGCTGTATGGACCCTGCTCTTCGAGTGCCACCGAGCAGGCTTGTTGCTATTGCCTCTCTGAGCTGTTTAATTCCTCGTGGTCGCATGCCAAACCAATGACTTCGGTTTAGTGCTAAGTCAATGACCTTGTCTGATATCAACGGCCTTTTCACCACATGGCAATATGACTTTTAGATGCGAGCTGACCATGTGCCCCGGGTGGAGATTAGGCATATTTTGCAATTTAATTAGATGCTAGGAGGCATATAATCGTCGTCTAGTTTTATTGTATTTGTCGGAATTTGCCCGTGTATGCAGGTATTGCCACACCTGCAAGGTTTTTAATGGGCTGGAGAGCGCTGTTCTACACACTGATAAAGTAACAGTTGATTTTAAAACTTGCAGACCGAAAGCATGCGAAAGAGTACCGTTTAAAAATTGTACTAAATAAGCTGCAGGAAATAGTAGAGAATATAAACATTAAAGCACTCGACTGAAGACATTAATATTATAACAGTGCGCAATCTTTTAACGATTTTCTGCTTAAGTTTTCTTCATTCATATTTCTTTATTTTTGATTCCTCATGTCTTTCAGGCGTATTGTGATCCAAGGTATAATAGCGATCGACATTCATTCACATCGGTATTTTGTATTACTGTCGTCTATAGACCGCCGAACTTTGATTTAGCCGCGAGCAAGACGTTTTTCATGCCCATTTTGTTAAAGAGACAAGGACAAATCCAAATTGGCCTGTATCAATAGAGTGCCACGTTATAATCACAGAAAGACAAATAGCACTGAAAAGGGAGCTTTTATAGTTTCGAAATAACCGGAAACCAAGTATAGCTGTCTCCATCTGGGATTGGCATCGCAAAAAATTGTTTTCGTGTATACGGATTTTTTTTTGGCAAGATTTCCGGATATGGCAATTCCTATACGGTAATTAACTTCAAAACGGTAAACATGAAGTCCTTTGTGTGGACTTCCCGAAATTGAATCGCTAGCGGGAACATTTCTAAATGAAATTTTCTCGCTGATGAATGCTTCTTTTGCTGCCGTACACATGTCAACACAGCCAGAAAGAGGCAGATGGACGTTTTTACTGAGAGCAGTAAATTAATAGACTTCACCTCATTATACTTTAATATTTCTACAGGAAGTATTAGGGGCGAGATGTTTAGGAGAGGGGGCATCGTACGCTAATTGATAATCCTATCAGCTAGTCTTGTATCGACCGTTGAAACATTTTGCTCCAGTCGCGCCGTTTCGGTCACAGCGTTGTAGTCATCACATGCAGCGGCGAAAGGGGGCAAGCAGTTAGTAGCGCTACACAAAGTGCAGTACCAAGAACAGATGAACCGGCGAACACTGACGTGGGCGCGCCAGTTCTTTAGCCCCTTAACGCAGCTGCGCTATTATAACTTAAGTAGATTTTCAAAGGGCGAACATTATATGCAACGTACACAGGTGTCATATGTATGGTTTAAATTTATCATGGGCGTATGTTATAAATTTATCACTTTCCTGATTCCATGATGAACTTGCTTTGTGGGCATCGCTTATGTTTATGGAATGACGCAAACCCACAACTATGGCAGACACCTAATTCGCGTGACCGTTAATTTTTATCTTTCTTGAAATGACTGTAAACCTTGGTTATCGCTCACGCAGGTGGATAAATGCTATTTTGACCCGAAGGGCAGTCATGCAGCAGGGCGCATTTTCAGTTTCTTTCCTTCACTTTAATAACAGCTGCCTTGCATACAACAGTCCTCCACGCTCAGAACGTGTAAAGAGAATACGTCTGTCACTACGCCGCTTCTCTCTGGTTAATTATTACTCGAAGAAAGCAAAAGAGGAGTAATAAGACACCCTCGACCCCAATTGGCCGATTACCAAACCGAATGTCTTAGAAGCGTGCCTACGTACACAAGAAAACAGCTAAAAGGCGTAAATGTAGAAAAATATATAGGCTACCACAGGTGGTGAAAGGGACCTGCCGCCGTAAGCCGGCAGACCAAGGCTCAGCTTTTCAAATATCTGTGGCTTTCACTGCGCTCACAAAAGTTTGTTAATTTATTTATTATTTTAGCGCAGTCCATAGGAAGTTCTTCTTTCACTAGTTGCGATAAGTCAATAATTTGAATTTAGCTTTTCAACTCATTGCTTGTATCCCGTGGGCGTTGTTGTCTTGTCTCATGTTGCAGTGATTTCTATTTTTATACTACTCGTTGCCCGAAACCTTGGATCCTTGCATCATTTTTGTCAGCTACAGCAATAGGAAAAAATTCAAAATACTTACTGTACACCTTTACCTATAAAGAACGAGAAGCGACATAATATAGAAATTTGAATTTCACCTCCTCTTTTTCGTGTGCTGTTAAGATTATGAAGTGCGCACAAATATTATGAGAAATGCATTATGTAAGTCAGAAGAACGTTAAATACCCATTTTGTAAGTTCAAGCTTTTTAACTACTGTCGGCAACCACACGCCAATTACAGCAACAAGGAAGCAGCTTTTAAATGATCATAAAACCGATGGTCTCCAGCTCACTGTTGCGGTGAAGCTACAAACACTAGATAGGGAAGTGATAACAAATAATTTGCCGTTTGGGTAACTTATCGTAGATTATGCTCTGCGTACGGTTTCCCTCCCAACAGTAGTGCACGCGTGAGCAATAATGCTCTATAGAAGCGAAAAACTGGAAGCATTTCAAACACGGCAGTCTCTAGTGACATGTATCTAGCATTAAACGAAACGGTATACAGTATGGTACAGCAGTGATGCCTCCGGTGTGTCCTTGTCACCGTGGCCAAGAGGATTTTCCTTACGTGGGGAAGCCGGCTTTAGCAGTTCATCTGAAACAAATTAAGCCTCATTTCTAAACAATACCTTTTTATTAAAACTTTTACTCGGGCCTTTATATAAGAGACCCCGTACCAGGGGTGCTTGAAAAAGAAATTCACCGGACCTGCTTGTGTTATTTGGGTTCAAGCATGGCAGCTGAGAATATCAGCAGCGGCTAGTGCTTGCAGAAATTTACCGTACCACCTAGAGCTTAGCGGCGAAACCACCATATGTGTGGCTTAGTATAGTGGTTAGCAACATATGGCTCAAAACCTACTTCCATGTCGCTCATCTAGAATCGTACACTCTGTCAAACACGCACAAGTACGCCGTTAAGAAGCGGCTTTTATCGACTTATAAATATTGAATTATAAATTTGCAAACCATAAACATCACAAACAATTACACATAAACATTCACCTATGCTTCCTTTGGTTTCAGTGTTGTTTGCTGCCGTCATGTGTATATCATAATGATACCCTCATTTACATACGCTTGTATGATTTTTGATAAGGCAAACATTTTTAAATACTGATGCTTCCACGCACCCTACCGGCAGGAAAGTGTGCGAGGATATCTATATAAGAGGCATATATGCATCGTTTACACTATTTAGCACGTGATCGAAAGTGGGCTGTATTCCCTCTAGCTGTGGGCTTAGCTAGTTGTTATGTATGTAGTCAATGCTCAGGAGGGCGTACTGTTTGTAAAGCCACATGAAGCAGTTGTGTAAATACAAAGTGCCAGGACGCGTCTTCTGCCTATTGCTCAATCCCCTTAACGAGATCTCTGTCGAACAGAAAAATCATCGATAACAAGAAGCTTTGTTCAGGCAAACACATGTAACTATTTCCACATCGGCGCAGCCTACTTGTAAACAAGCATTCTGCAGTCACTCTTTTAATTTGTACGTTAAGTCTTTACCAAAAGTCACCAGGCTGCATGTATTGCGTTTGTTTCGTACAGTGGAGCCCTCACGTCTTGCCTAAAGATCGAAAAGCTCTTAGAAGATGAGGACAGGGGTTCTCCTTACCATACAGAGATTTAGAGCTTGTGGGCTGGCAGAATAGCTTTAATATACAACTGAGAAGCAAGCGTGCAGCATAAGTAAGCTTTGGCAAAGACTGCACGTATATGTAGCGACTGTCATCATCGCTGTACGGAGCTCCTCTCGCTGGCGAGTGCGAGGTCTGAACAGAGAGCTCTGGCGAAGAAAAGCATCGAACATGGCGACTTGTATTTCCCGAACAGCTGACGCATCGCAGCTCATCTGGTTAGGCAACACCGCGCCGGTGCCCGCTAACGAGTGCAATAATGTGGCCGCTGCCATGGTCACATTTGTGGTGATGGCGGATAGTCCTGGAGCACCTGAAACTGGCTCAGCGCAGCCCGCACTACCTTCCGCCCCTTGCCACTCGCACATTTCCTCACGTGTACCACGCCATGAGACTTGACCCAAACGGTGGCACTCGCCAGCCCATGCTAGTTCTTCGGCCATTCTTCAAACCGCATCCGGGGCCTAAATATGCACAGGGGCTATACGCCAATTCCTTTCTTGCCGGTCAAGAATCTCGTTTAAATAAGCAAGAAACAAAGAAGCGAACTCTTTTCCTCATGAACGAAATCGCTACGGCACAGTGCCTGCAATTACAGGCAAGTTCGCTAGATTCACGGAAGAACGAGTGCGTTGTAGACAGGGAGTCCGCGCCCACTCGCAGGTGGAATAAATTAATTACTGAATGAAACGAAGAATGTGGCAAGAATACGTTTTATCCGTACAATAAAAAGTAATTAAGGAGTCGATCGTTCTCTGGAGCTAAGAAAGCGATCCGTAGCAATCACCACATTGATATCAGAGTACGAATAGCCTGACAGCAGCTGCCAATACAGAATGCTACAAGAAGAAATAAGCCTTTATTATTAATACACCTTGTAGTGCACAGCTGATATAAATATGGACAGGGATCAAATAACTACAAAAATATTGTGATTTGTGGATTGTATGTAGTTCTCGTGCAAGGAAAGTCTTTTCCAGTTTTTACTTCAAGCTGAAAAACTTGCAACACTACAGCTTATGCAGCGGAGATCGCTGATATCCTGGTGTTTGAAATATAATACAATTCACAAAGAAAAGCTACTAGCGTGAAGTTAAGCACGCGTATAATAGGTTATGGGCTACATGACCGTAGCACTTCAAAGGACCCTGATGTCACCGCAGCGGTTGCCTAGTTGTTAGAGCATCCGCATCAAATGCGGGAGGTGCTGGATTCGATACCCACTTCTACCGGCTACCAAAAGGTGTTACAATTTTCGCAAGCGTTCTCTTTTCTCGGCTTATTTAGGGTTAAATGCTTGCAACTGGATCTATGACCCCACCTTGCGAAGGCGAAATCACCGTGTGACATGGCGCGCTTTGGCCACAGATGCCCTTCTCCCGACAAAAAAAATCATCATCATAGGACCCTGATCCTGTCGAAGTGTAGTACAGGGTATTTCAGGGCACTGTATTAGCGACAGTGCGATGCAGTAGGCTTCATGATTTTGATCTGGGCCCTAGTAAGAGAGCCACATTAACAACATTTGTGATTGTCGCAACCGCTTGTGACTTCCTGTTTCGTCCTCGGTAGATCTAGAAAAAAAAAAAACAGAGGGAACGGCATATACCCGTTCTCGGTGGAGCGAAGTTCTTTAGTACGCTCGGTAATATTTCGAGACGGTGATTAATGGACGTATTATAAAGCAGAGACTCAGTAAACACCAAATATGCGCCCTAGATGGAAGCTTCCTAAAATACAAAAATGAATTTTAGCATGTTTATCTAAAGGAGGCCGGCCGAGCTTTTGATTTTATAAATCAAGATGACGATGCTGACTTACCGGTGGCTGGTGCTTGCTGTGGCTCGCCTGAAATAATACAAAATCAGGAATTTTTTCTGGCTGCCTTTCTTTAGAATGGCGCAGCCAAGGAAACTACAATAGTCTTTCACAATACACCTCACACATAAAACATTAGCAGCCCACCTCCTGCATATTCATTTTTGTATCGAGAGCTACACAACGCGAACTGCTGCGCGAGGTCAGCGTGGCTGCGCGCTGAGCCGTGGCCCCACCAATTCGTCCAACGGGCAAGGCGTCGCGCCGAACGGGCTATAGTATTCCTTCATAAAATTGAAAATTGTTTTGTGAGGAAAGATAATACGAAGTAACTGTCTCACACATATCTCTATGAACACCCGAACCACCCCATATAGGAAGAAATAAACACTGCGATCAAAAAAATGGTTTATGGTTGATGAGGGTTTAACGTCACAACGCGACTGAGGCTATGAGGGACGCTGTTGAGAAGGGCTCCGTACCGAACGGAAGTTCGTACTCATCACAGGCGATTTCAGCAACAGAGACCCTACGTTTCTTCAAGCTGCCGAAGAACGATTTCAACTAGAGTTGGGCAAACTACAACCAACTACGACCACGCAATGGGGAAGCAGTCTAGACTTAATGCTTCAGCAAAACTCTGCTGATTCAAACCATGCTATCGACAAAGTGGAAAGAAAGTCTCATTACTTTACTGACCACCGGAGCGTCTTCACTGGAATAAACAATAAATTTCAAGCCGTTGCGTAAACTGTGTGTCTTACTTTCAAGCGAAACCTAAGCGTAGCCAGAGATATGTACCTCTCGCTACTCTACCAAGTTTAACCAGAGGTAAACCACAGCCAATTTTGTTTTAGTATTTAAAGAAATGGCACGAAATATAAGAAGAAAGTAACGTTGCTCTAATTTTGCAAATGCAGCAAAAGAAGCTTTTGGTCTCGCCAAGCCGAATTAACCACCAGATGCTACTGTTTGTTTCAACTTTATTGGAAAGCGCACTTTTCCGGCTCCTAGAAGTGAAAAGCGGGCCATCGAAAGCAAATTGCGAGGGAGTTGCTACATAGTGACCAAACATAGAAAACAAGGAAGAAAATTAGAGGAGGGGTTACTTTAGCTAGGGTATGACACGATTGCGGAATGGGTCAATTTCCATATAAGCATAAGGTCATTTTCTTCTTTACAGTCACAGTTCCCTGGGAGTCTTCGTACCCCTCCAGACACAGTGGCGCAACGGCTAAGCGATGCGGCACTGCTCTGCGACTGCAGCTGCTCCCATTGGTGGGCCTGGGTTGTGCGGACCAGGTTGTCCTTCACGAGCGACAAATCATTAACTGCCACCTACTACGGGGAGCAGATTACTCACTATCCGGTGAGAATTAAGGTTGTGAAGGCACCGCAGGGTCCCATGACCTAGGTGTCCCACCTGTCAGAGCCAGACACGTGATTTTTCGCTCACAACGCCGACAAAGTTGTCAAAGAATTTTCATATCATACAGGAAAAGTTAGGCAGGGTTATGATCCAGCCGAGGCGGGTGAATAATACCGTAACCTAGGCACTCACGATCGCCGCTGGCTCAGACGACACGTAGTCAGTCGACAGCACGCTCGGCCCTACACGACTACATTCTGGCGTCGATGTCCACAAAGCGTTTCATGACGTTCGCCAAGATTTTATCCTTGAAGAGCTAGCTAATCGCTATCCTAGCCAGTGTGGCCAGTATTAGATTTGGAATTTCGTAGTATCCCACCTGTTAATTTACATGGCATATCGCCTAGACAAGTACCTATTATTTGGATAGGGGAGCTATACGAATCTCTCAGCGCGAAAGCCAGGGACTTGAACGGGGACAAAACAAGCGCTGTCTGGCAGCTTAGGTTTATCGAAGCGGAGAGAGATTGTCTAGACAAGTTCATTTGTCTCCAGTCGCGTCCTTGTCTTTCGCGCTGCTAGATCCACTTTCGGGTAGTTCCGCACGGTTCCATATTGGTGTCAATGCTGTTTCCTCTAGCCATTTCCAGAGTAGCAGGGAACTTCCAACTTGACAAGGCGTCTCGATTTGAGATCTGTGCTGATTACATCAGTATTTGGGCGGATGCGACAGACTTCACTGAGATATAAAGCATGCAGGTAAAATTACAGGCAGTCTCCGCACTCTGGAGACCCCCCTTACTGAAAACTTTACTCCTCAGGAAACGAAACTTATCGGCATAGATGGTTAGCATCACAACAGTGCCGACACACGCATGTTGCTCCATAATGGGCCACACATCATACAATCCTATAACGGGCAGATCAGAGTGTTCAGTGTAGTTATCGGCAGCTGTAACAGCTTCCCAAAAGGGTGCTAAAAATACAACAGGCATGGCAGTCCATGCTTCACAGAGCACTTCGCCTCATTGAGAAGTTGGTAGGAGCAAGGCAACGTCACACCATAACAGTGGCTGTTGCCGTGGGAAAGATCTTATATGGCACGTCCATATCAGAGTCCTCTCTCATCGGCGTCAAGAACCTCGAACGCCTTTATAGTTCTACTCAGCAAACCATAACTGGGCTCTCTAAGCACCCAAATTACATACCTCATCTTGAATGCGCTGCAACTTTGGCACTACTGGAGGACATTATCTGCGAATATCCGACGTTACAATCACTTGGAGAGTATCCTCAACAATCAT
Source organism: Amblyomma mixtum (assembly GCF_055824585.1). Lineage (NCBI taxonomy): Eukaryota > Metazoa > Arthropoda > Arachnida > Ixodida > Ixodidae > Amblyomma > Amblyomma mixtum. The sequence continues at coordinate 130,538,875 of NC_143019.1, forward strand.
CATCAGCCAGAATACGCCCACTGCAGTTCAAATGCCTCTCTCATGTATTTCCATTAACCCTTTCCTTTGTAGTTGCGCCCACCCTATCACCGCAAACTTCTTAATCTCAATCGCCCACCTAACTTTATACGGCCCCTGCTACGCTTGCTTTCTCTTGGAATCCACTCCGCTACCCTTAAGGACCAGCAGTTATCTTGCCTTCGCATTACATGCCCTGCCCAAGACCACTTCTTCCTCTTGATATCGACTAGTACGTCATTAACTCGCGTTTGTTCCCCCACACACTCCGCGCGCTTCCGATCTCTTAACGTTACACCTACCATTTTTCTTTCCATAGCTGGCTGCGTTGTCTTTAACTTAAGCTGAACCCTTTTGTTAGCTTGCACGTTTGTGACCAATAGGTGAGTAACGCTGAGATACCGTTTTTATAAGGTTTTCTTTGAAGGATATCGGTAAACTGCCTATCAAGATAAGAGAGAACCTTTCATATGCGCCCCACCTCATTCTGATTCTTCTACTTATTTCCCTTTCTTTATCCGGGTCAACAGTCACTACCTGCCCTAAGTAGACATATTCCCTTAGTTCTTGCAGCACCTCTCTACCAATTGCGAACTGCTGTTCCCTTGCTAGACTGTTGAACATTACTTTGATATACTGCATGTTAATTTTTTAGACCCACCGTACTGCTCCGCCTGTATAACTAATAGATCATGCTTTGCAGTTCATGTCCTCAGTAACTTAGCTAGGCCATGTCATCAGCGAATCGCAGATTACTTAGGTATCCTCCATAAACTCTTATCCCCAACTGTTCCCAATTCAGGCCTCAGAAAACATCCTGTGAACCGGCCGTGAATAGCATGGGCCAGATAGTATCTGCCTGCCTGACATTCTACCTTCTTGGAATTTTTTAAGGCGAAAGCCTTCAATGCCTCATCGTTGTGGACAAAAGGTTGTCAGCAGAGGTGTCACGCTTTTTCTAGTCAGACCAGAAAAAAAATCTCTGCACGATGGTATTCGAACCAACATGATTCCGTTCCGCAGCCGAGCGTGCTAATGGCTACGCTACTTTCTCCTAACGCATGTGCAGTTCTCCTTATCTAGGACGGTGGAGAGTGTTTGCAGAAAGGTGTTGAATCAGACGGTGCCCAGCTTTTAATATTTACAGACAAATGCGTACCTAATTAACATCTTAACCACACATCTGTAACACAAGCAGCAACACCGCGCTAGAGGCTTTCGCCTCACCGCACTTTAGGTAAACAAAGTGCCCCCCTGAATTTTTTGGTGACTTTATAGAGTTCCATGGCAGCTGTGCAGTAGTGATAAATATGTCACCCTTCATGGCCGGCCCTCTCTATTTGGAATTTCAGGGACATGACGATGCTTCCACCCCCCCCCCATTCTGTGCCCACAACGATATAGTCCGACCACTGCTAGGCAGTTTTGTCGCCCTTTTGCTCTTGACAATGCTCCCCTCTGCCAGCTGCTTGCAATACGTCAGCTTGTGGACGCACACTGTGATACCCTCGAAATCTATACTGATGCCACTGTCTGGCGAGCAAATTAAAATTGCATGAGTTTGCATGCCGACCTCGTTACTCGTGGGTTTGCAGGTGCCAACCTTCTTCCAGTACCCCAATGCGCGCTGAGCTTCTCGCATTTCTGGAAGCCGTCACCACACGCCCAAACGCCGTTATGAAAAGTTTTCATTGATTCATGCGCGGCTAACTCAGAAATTCCTTTTCCTACCTCAAAGGACGCCAGGACCACAGTAATCTAACGCATTCTCCTCAGGCATGCACAGGCAGCTTATTTGATAGAAATCATTTTAATTCCTGGGCCTACGGGTGTTCCCGGGGCCAATATGCAGGTGGGAGGAATAGTTTTCATTATACCACCCCTCAGGAAAAACCCATATGAGTTTCGATGCTACACAACAACCTCAGTGTAGCTACCATGCACGACGCCCATGCGTCTGTCTGAGTTAAAGTCGTCCCGTATTTAAGAACGTACCCTGCCAGTGCTCTTTTCGTACACGACCCGCCTTACACGCTTCCAAGAGGTCGTCGTCAATAAGATTCATGCTGCCTCAGCATGTAATTTATATACATTGGAAAAATGTCAACGGCATGCCGTCACCGCGGTAACGTGCTAAATCTAGGCGCCCCACTATTGAGCGGATTATACTCATTTACTCTGGCAATCTGGTGCATTTCCCACCGGACGAATGGCCATACAGTCCCTCAGGCAGTCATGACCGTACCGTGCTCCTCACGGGTACCTACACACAGCTTCGATTGGCTGCTCATGGCAGCCTAACGGCTTTATAAGGGCGCTTTAGGGCTGCCGACGGAAGCCCTTCTGATTGAGTCCATTCACACCACAATAAACATTCGAGTGGCTTGGACACATCGACATGTGACTAAAGTTCTATTCCCATTGTCCCCAACCGCCACTTTGTGTCTTCGTCTTTAATAAAAATAACCCTGAATCAATCACTATGTTGCAGTGTAGGAAAAGAGCAAAATATTAAGATAGGCAGCGAGGTTAAATGTATGCTGAGAACATCAAGCAGGGGTAGCTGTGGCCGGGGATCCGGATACCCAGAAAGAATTTGCCACTGGAACGCAAACAAGGCCCGGAGCGCTTTTTGGAAATACAGGTACTCGACAGTTATGAGTATCAGATTAAGGGTATGCCTCAAAAGGTTGGTTGGTTTGGTTGGTTTATGGGGTTAACGTCCCAAAGCGACTAAGGCTATGAGAGACGCCTCAAAAGAATATGCACAACACCATATATGTCCCAGAGCTAACAAGGGGCCCGAGTTGCCAGCCGACAGAAAAATGTTAGGAAGCTCCTGAATCAATTGCGAGGTGCTCTATAGTGATATCCACATCTAAGGAGGATAATATATGTACGGATGCAACTGCGACAATAGTGAACACAAGGGAAGTTGTTAAAATCACAATCAGGAAGGGTAGCAGAAGAGATACACGATCCCTCCCCTTCTACACAATGCAGAAGGTATTCAGAGCTACAAAGGTGGAACTGAGGGAACTGCACTGAAAAGAGTTGAGGATAAAAACATTTTAGAATATGCCAGTATTTTTCGATATGATAATGACATTGCGATGGTAAATTAATAATGAGATAAATTGCAGAGCATGATCGACGACCTAGAGAGGAAAGGCGGAATCATGGCTCTCAAAATAAATTGAAGAATCCTAATGTTCAACAGTCACAAAAAAAGAACAACATTTGGCAATGAGCAACGTACCATAGTAATTTCAAAAAGAGTACAGTTCGAACTCGATTTAACGAAGCCTGATTTTACGAAACTCTCAATGTAACGAAAAAAGTTTCATTCCCCAGCAGGTACCCACAGAAATTTAATATTCTCACCAACCCCAGTTAACGAAACTAACTTGGCAACTTAACAAGATCTAACGAAGTTTTTCTCAGAAGAAATGAGTAGAACAAGATGGTATTTGTACTTATGTTGTGCACAATGTCTCGCAGCTTGTTGGTATCGTGCGAGCAAGGATTCCGGGGACTCTTAAGTTGCCATGAGAGTGTTATGCGGCAGCTTTATTCCTTAGCTGCCCACGCACACGAAAACACAACATAGGCTTCAGATGGCTAATGTATCCTCCAGCTTATTACCGATGGACAGCATATTACCGAGAACAAGTGGCTGATGCGCCAGACGCCTAAGCTCCTGTGCCCACTGCAAGCAAGGTGACGGACGCCATGGACGTTCTAGAGGTGGTTTGCTGGCGCTCACAAAGGCGCAATGAAAGCGCTTCTGGACTACAAGTGTGTACACTTATGCAGGTGAAGCGTACGCAGGCGCATATCGGGGATTTCTTCACGGCAAACTAAACACGCAATTGTCACCAGAACGCCGAGGTGTATAGGTTTTTTTCCATTTCACGCACATTGACTCGGGCCGCATTCGCGGGCGCGCAGGCGCGGGTTAGCGGCAAATACGATGTCGTGGTAGCTTTAGGTCGTCGTTGCGTAACAACTTTTGATTTCAAAGTGACGAAAAATGCTGTCCTCAATATACGAATTTCCCAATTTATTGCAATTCCAGCCTGCTGAGCAAAACGTTAAAACGCATATTAGCTGTAGATCTATCTAGGACCGGTAGTAACCGCAGATACGGGCTACGATAACCAAATATCTACAAGAATACGAACGACGGAAATGAGTTTGGCAGGTGCTCTTACATGAGAAATAGCAGCTTACTACAATGCTTGAAGACGAAAGTACGCAACAGGGAACTCTTGCCAATACTCACAAATAGCAGGGGTTGAGAGCGTAAGACAGCACAGCGAGCTGGGGAAAGAAACATGTTAGATCTGCCAATAGGTGACCGGAGGATACCAATTCATGTCAGGGCACAAACGTGATTAGTAGTATCCTAACGAGAACCCAGAAGTGGCTATGGGCACTGAACGCAGTGCAAACGCAACATAATCGATGTTCTCATAGGGCACCGGAATGGGTTCGAAGTGTAGTGAAGCGCACCAAGTGCCGACCGAATATCAGGAGGGCGTATGAGATTAGGATACTTGAAGGGGTAAATCAGTCACAACTGGCACAGGACTGGGTGAATGGAGGGATACGGGAGAGGCCATCGTCCCACAGTAGGCGTTTCAGGCTGTTTACATATGATGATGATTTTGAAAGATATTCGGTATACATTTTGCTCCGAAAGAGCAGAAAAGGCGCTGTATCTTTCGCACGAGCCGAAGCCTCCTTTCTGTAATAATAGTCCTCCACCCCGCAGCCAGTCAGAGTCGCGGGATGCCTGTTAGCATATGCGACTACGGCTTGGCTGCTTCTGGAGTAAGTTGCAGATCGTTCCCTCTTCCGACATTACTTCACTCCATGCCCCTTACTGCGTACAGAACAGTAGCCGTGGCGCAGATTGTGCCAGATGGTAGGCCTCTATCCCTCCTCGCCCAGGCGTTCACGAAGCCTGGGTCGAAAAGTTTTGTTCTTTGCCAAAATTAGCCATAACGCTTTTCATGCTAGACCGGTTATAATCCAGAGCATCCTTGCCTAACCTTGAAACTAGAAGAAAAATATCTCGACTATGCCTATTCCACAAGTTCTATCATTCACAGTAAAGTTTCACAGGTTCTTTACCTTCCTTGCACCGGAGGTGCCCCCGCCAGAGACGGTTGATAACTCGAAGACTGAAGCTTATTTCTTCGCACCAGGGGTGCCCCGTCAGAGACGGTCTCTCGATGAGTTCACACGCAGGGATGAAAAAGGCAATAACTGAAGATTTATATACAAATATACACAGAGTATACAAGTTAGATACAACGGCAAAAATATACAAAACAACAAACAGGGTGGAACTGGCTAATACTAGGGGAGGCCCCTACTCGGCGTTGCCGAAGATGCGTAGCATCTCACCTTAGCGCAGAACCTCGCTTCCGGCTCCGGGGCCCAGTTTTAAAGACTTAAAGGCCCGGCCCACATTTGGTGGCTTCCAATCATGTTACGATGTTCACATGATTGGTTTATCGAGAGCCTGGCCAGCCCTCCAGCTTCCGTAGGGCAAAACGCCCTTTCCACAAACCCAAACGCACGGTCGTGTCAAATGAAAATAAACACAAATATACATTCGTGCTCGGTACCGCGTGTCAGGTGGACACCCGTACTTCCCGGCGCGTTCGCGAGCGGCCGCCTTCCAAGAAAGGAGACGCTCCGCTTTGAGTGCCCCCAGCCGCGTTCCGATGACCCCCACGAACGCTACCGATACCTTACACGCCCTTCCCAAGATTCTACAAAGGGCTCAAATGGCACTTTTAGAATTACAAACAAAAGGGATCGGTGTCTGACACGAAACTACCCTTCGGGTGACATAACATAAACAAAACGTACACATTCAAATGAGCGTTTCACACCTGTAAAACCAGCACATTCACCGAAGTCCAAGCTGTCGCGCTGCGACCAGTTGCACCAACAAAACCAAAAACAACACTGTACACGGGCACCAACACAACATTACTCAAAATGCACACTTAAATACACCCAGTGGCATGCCTGCCGTGCGCCGTAACACAGCGTCCAAGTTGGTGGGTTGCACCCAGTTCACCACCACCAAGTAGACACCCTCGTCCTGCTCGCGAACGAGCACACGCACACACACAGACACTCGCAACTTGAGCGTTCAGTAGCACTCGCACGACGTCCGTAAGTGGCCACGTGAGCCTCCTTAGTCGCACCGAGCGTCCTTGTGTGCGTTCGAGCCACTACGCGTCTCAACACAATTAACGCCTAACTGCCACTCGGCTCATTAGGCTGATGCCACAGCAGGGCAAGAATTCAAAAATTGCTGCCCTCCAGGTTCGAAAACAACATCCTGATCCTCGATGGGTCCAAATCTCTGACCACACGACGCACCTGAGGGCCTGCTCTCTCTGGCGCGCCGGTACCAACTGCGTGCTGCGTAAGGAGCATAGCCCTTGCCCCGTCTAACCATACCAATGCGGCCAGTCCCGCTACGCTTGATTTGGCGACCTGCACCGCGGAACGCAATGTTCCACGTACCGACTTTCAACATGAAAGCCGCGCACCTGCCTCCTGGCACTTCGCCTCGCTTAAAGCCATTTGCCTCGTTCCTGCTCGGGCAAACACTGATGTTGCCGTTCCCTGCTTGATAGGCATTTGCCGGCTTCGTGGCATCGTCTAACTCCGAGGCTCCATGAGCTCCCTGACAGTCACTTGACCCGAGCTTGCCTTGCGGCAAGTCGCCACTCATTTCCGGGTCCTCGACTGACCTGGCCGGGCACACACCGGGTGCGTTCGACAACTGCGCGGCGCTCTGCCCGGTCGGCCCAGCGGGCCCACCTCCGCTCTCTGCCTCGGATGTAGGGCTGTTGTCACCAGGAACGCTACGGGGCACTTCATGCCCTATGGCCGACACAGTGTGTGTTTGCAGCAATGCCAGATTTTCACCGGTTACTAGCTCCGTGTCGGAGGTCACAATCTTAGTCATAGAGCCTGCAGGAATTAGAGCACTCTCTTTGCTTGGTTTCGGACAATTTGGTCTCGACTGGCCCTAGGCCATCAGAATTGGGCTGCTCTTTTTCTGTGCTAGCCGCCCGCAGTGGCGAAGCTGTGATCCCTTCAGAAATCTCGTTTTCGCTCTCTGCGGCATTTCCCAACAAAGAGGCGTCCGCGCATATCGGCTGATTACCTACAGCGACCTGGCTGCTCTTTCCTCCACCTGTGCTTGAGCAGCATAAGTCTTTGTCTTCCAGCACAGGCGGCCTCATCTCTCGGGACTCGGAGCAGTTCTCCGTGGCTGATTGACTGGCTCTTCTACTCTCCTTGATCAGAGAGATCTCGAGCTCTACCTGCTGGCGTCTTGCTTCTATAACCTTCAAGACATACTTAACATCCTGAGGTTCTTCCTCGCGAAGCACCGCCTTTCCGCCATTCACTTTCGCGAGTTGAGCCTGAAGGTCCGCTAAGCGCGCCTTCGCTAACTCAACCTGGTACTTCACTTCAAGTGAGGGCCGGCATGGATAGCCCTCCATACCGCCGTCTGTACTCCTGAACTGTCCTACCGGCTCGAACACAGGGACGTGAACAATGCGACCAAGGAAACTCACGGTTTCGATGCGTCGATCCGCATTGCCCGCTCCTTGGCGTCGGAGTCCACCGCTACTTTCCCCGGACGCTGCGATGAGCTGTCGCACGCCGCTGGTCCGCCGCCGGTGACCGTCAAGTTATCGACGCGCTGCTTTTCTGGACCGTATGCAGTCCCGCGTCGCTGGACTACTGCCGTGGTCCTTGCATCCTTGCCGCCGTCTCTCCGCAGGTCCTTTCTCGAACACTGCTGTTGCCTGATCGTCGCCTTTCTCCCTGCCGTCAGCCTTCTTCCTGCGCCGTCTTCCGATGGCCGCAGGATCCTGTCGACTGCGCCAGTAAAGTTTCACAGGTTCTTTACCTTCCTTGCACCAGAGGTGCCCCGTCGGAGACGGTTGATAACTCGAAGACAAGCTTATTTCTTCGCACCAGGGGTGCCCCGTCAGAGAAGGTCTCTCGGTGATTCGAGATGCAGGGATGAAAAAGGGAATAACTGAAGCTTTATATACAAATATTTACAGAATATACAAGTTAAGGCACACTAGAGACATATTAAGCGGCAAAAGGACAAACAACAAAAAGGTGGATCTGGCTAATACTAGGGGAGGCCCCTACTCGGCGTTGCCGAAGATGCGTACCATCTCACCTTAGCGCAGAACCTCGCTTCCGGCTCCGGGGCCCAGTTTTAAAGACTTAAAGGCCCGGCCCACATTTGGTGGCTTCCAATCATGTTACGATGTTCACATGATTGGTTTATCGAGAGCCTGGCCAGCCCTCCAGCTTCCGTAGGGCAAAACGCCCTTTCCACAAACCCAAACGCACGGTCGTGTCAAATGAAAATAAACACAAATATACATTCGTGCTCGGTACCGCGTGTCAGGTGGACACCCGTACTTCCCGGCGCGTTCGCGAGCGGCCGCCTTCCAGGAAAGGAGACGCTCCGCTTTGAGTGCCCCCAGCCGCGTTCCGATGACCCCCGCGAACGCTACCGATACCTCACATTCACCTTTAGGATCATCTATCATATCAACAGCTCATCGTCCTTCTAGCCGCAACAACCACATCAAGACCGTATATCCACCCGCTGCAAGAACTACGTCTCATTTCAGTTCTTTTTTTGTCATATCATCTCGGGACTGGAACGATCTGCCGCCGGAAGCCGTACTCGTCGTCAACTGCATCGACTTCAAGAAAAAGATTGAGGCCATCCTTATGTAATCAGTAATCTTTAGGTATCCTGTAATCTTTATGTATCCTGATCTTTATGTACTCTGTAATCTTTATATAATCTGCATGTAATCCGCCCATCCCTCATGTAATGCCCCACAACCGGGTCCTTTGAGGTAATAAATAAATAAATAAATAAATAAATCCAGAGGAGGACAGCGGTGGCACATGCCCAGGGCACGCACGTTATGCTCACAAGTGATGAGGGCCGGTGGCCTGACTTACGCCACCCGCCGTTGTCAGGGCAGTGCAGTTGTTCTGGCAAGGATGTTGCGTGCCCATTCTAAAGAAAAACTACTACCAGCAAACGTTTTGCAATGCGATTCAACAGAACTTTTGAATTGTAAAAGTAGCAAATGTTTTGCTCAATCAGTTACGTTGACTTACCACGCCCAGATCACCTGGTAGAGGTATCCAGTTTCCCAGAGACATTGACCTGATAATACTAGCATATGACAGCACCAGATCTAATTAGAGAATACCCCTCTAACGACCTGCGCGCATAAACACCACAGCGTCCTGTAATTTTGCGAAATTAAAGTTCCTTCCGGTGGGTTTTGAAACGAGACTTAAGGAAACCATCCAGTTGTCAGTGATCATGGGCCTTTCTGCCTCTGCTCTTTATGCGACTTTGCAGTGATCCGGACGCGGTTCCAAATCGCAGGGAATAGAACGAGATTATGTTTTTCATGAGAAAGCCGAAGCCCTTGAAATCGTGCACACACACGCAATAAAAAACCAAACACGACAGTAAGACAGAGATGAACATAGGCTTAAGTTCGACCCGCTCCTGCATTGCGTTCCGTCTTTTTGCGCTCTTTCAAGCTGCTGAGCATTATACTCGGATATAGCTTAAGTCTGCAGTGAAGCTCCGCCCACATTCAACCTCCGCGCAGAGAATTTCTCCACGACGAAAAAGTAGTCCGCTGCTTAAAACGTTTCTTGTAACCTAAAGAAGCAGCTTATCAAAAGGAAAAAATAATGAGCTGTAGATTTTTGATACGTGGATTGTTTGATATAGTCAAACAAAAAAAAACTGATTTCGCTTATTGTTGCGTTTGGGCAGCGGAGTAATACAAGACGCACCGGACCACGGCCTAGTATTAGCAACTGCTGTTCTTTTTTTTTAGTTGTATCCTACTATAAACGCGTGAATTGGCTTCGAACTCGGAGGTGCCGTGTACGCGCCGCTTGCACGACGTTAGGTATCGCATGAACTGTACCCTCCTATCAGCGTGCCTGACTGTCCTCAGCGACACGCGAAGTTGCATTTCTAGCTTTCAGTTTCCATTAAATAGACACGACGTTTTGTAAGCCAGGTAATAAAAACTTTGAACAACTTCAGAACCAATGGTCACCTCAGCATCGCTGCCTTGCGCTGGCAAGGCTGTAGAGCCTTGCCAGTGCAAGCACTAATAAACTGGGTAAAAATGATGCTCTAGCTCCAGTACGTGAACTTGCCTTCCATATATAAATATGGACAAATATGGCGGCCAATATGAGGCTCCAACAAACATTCGTCCCGCCGCGGTGGCTGAGTGGTTACGGCGCTCGGCTGCTGGCCCAAAAGACGCGGATACGATCCCGGCAACGCCGGCCGAATTTGGATGGAGGCGAAATTCGAAAGGCCCGAGCACTGTGCGATGTCAGCGGACGTTAAAGAAGCCCAAGTGGTCGAAATTTCCGCAGCCCTTCACGGCGGCGCCCCTAATAGCCTGAGTCGCTTCGGGACGTTAAACCCCAATAAACCAATAAACCAAACCAACAATCATTCTACACACCACTACACTTGCTTTGCTGTGAAGGTAGACGCGCCAGATGTTGTCGTGTAACAGGAACAGAGTAGATGCGAGTAAAATAAAATACACAGCGTTATGCTTAATTATCTAGCTGAAGACATCGTGGTCGCAGTGTACAGCGATTACGAAAATAGAAAACCCTAGATAATCAGTGTCAGTTTGAGTGAATTTGCCTGTAACTAAATGCGGTTAAGAAAAGCACCTTACTGGAATGTCTCCGGAGAAATCTATGCGGTAGTTTCAGCGTGCCAGTACTAATTTATAATGACAAAATTACGCAGGCCAACGAAGAGGCCGCAGAGTGAAATAAGAAAAGCGTACCGAGCATAGGCGACTAAAATGATAAGTTTTCGGAAGATACATAAAAACTAATGCACAATGCGTTATTTAGGAACGAACTTAAGAGAATAAAATGCCGTTTAATATTGATAGGAGGCGGTGGAGTGCGGCGAGGCATGCAAGTCAAAGAATATACAGGGTATTTCACATAATTAAATATGGACTTCTTTAGTTGAAAAATGCTTTTTACACATAGCATTATCAATGGTGTAGTACATAAAATTACAGCTAAGGTGGGCTAACTAGCAGGCTATTTAACTTACATTGTTAGGCTTCTTAACTATTGACAGATGCGTAGCTCACTGTAAGCAATACAATATCAGTTTTTAGAATTTGGAAAACGCGGTTAACCATGGCGCTTTGGCCCAGCAAATTATGGCTGCATCGCGCCAAAATTACATGCATTTTAGAGAAGCTTGCAGCCAATGCATCCTCTCCAGTGCACGTAACTCGTTGAAATAGCCAAAATTTGTTGGGCCACAGCGTGTAGGTTAACCGCATTTTTCAAATTCGGAAAACTGATCTCGATAATTTTTACGGCGGGATACCTGCCTCTAAATAAATAAGGAGCCTAAAACTGATAGTTAAATAGTTAGTGCTATTCTACATTGGTTAACCAGCCTGATAATTAGCACGTCCCAGCTGTATTCTTATGTACACCTCTGACAATGTTACGCCGAAAATAACGCTTTTTCTAACGTCTTAGGCGAAACACCCTGCATAAACGACACTATGTGAGAGTACTGCAATGGATTTTAAGGAGAGCGAAACGCAACCGGTTTGGGAGAAAACCAAGTGACCAGATACGGTTAATATATTTCCCACAATCAAGTTACCGTGGCTTAGACAGAGTGCGGTTCACCGAAGACAAGCACGAGTGAGGCGAGCCCCGTAAATATTGTCCCTCTAACCCTTAAGTGGCATGTACTAATTCCTTGCTTTATTTGCTAAATACCGGTAGGTTACTGGAATAAAATATTCGTTTACAAGCGCACTAATGTTGCATGCGGTGGTTAGCAGTGAGTGAGGTCTGATAAAATGGGGTACCAAGCAGTGCAGGGGACCCTGCGAGGTGAACCTGCATAGAGGTGGGGTTTTCTCTTCAGCCTTCACACTGTGGGCAGGAGCCGAAGCGACGAGCATGAATGCTACGGGCGCGTTTCTGGCGTCCTGGCCACTGGAGACACAAGTGCCACGCTATTTCAGGTGAGCCTGTTTCTACCTTCGGCTTTCTGGATACAATAATGAAAGAAATCGCACGGAGCCGCATGATGCTGCCTACTCACCCATTCTTAAAGTCTTCTTCTTCTCCTTCGATGCTATCCAGTGAAGCAGAAGAAGATTGCAAGAATGGGTGAATAGAGAGCATCATGCGAGACTGTGGGATGCCAATGATTATTTTATCCAGGAATGCATAATTAGAGAGAGGTTCATGGTTGTCATGGTTGGCCTCTAGTGGAATGCCACATACCCCATTGGGGGATTGGCCAGGGTGCCTTACACATTCAAACACAACCAACACATCGACACATTTAAGATTGACGCGGGTGAAATTTTGTGGCAGAAGAAAAAAACAAAACTGCAATACCCTATTACTGCTCCTTTTCCTCTAAAACTGCTAATCTTTCCAACAGTTCCCCGCCTGTATCTTGGTCACTCCCCCGTAGTGGGTATGTGCCATTTTACTTGAGGCCAACCAACCAACCTCCATGACGCAGTGATGTAGTTATTAAGATAGTCGCACACTGGTTTAAGGACATATCTCTTGGCGCTTTCCGCAAATAAGAGAAGAACCAAATAGAGAGTGGAAGCACTGATTGAGCGAGAGGAATCACCAGATAAAATCTTCGCAGAGATGCAGACCGCCTATATGAGATGAGGAAGTAATTAGGTGATTCGATTTCGCCATATGATTCACAAACCGTCGAGCAAGCGAACCACGATCGGCAGAAATAAAGATTTAAACGTAGTATTCTGTGCCGCAAGTGGGTCATGGAAACCTCGCATTGCCTTGAGCTCCATAAGAGGACACTCCGAAGGAGTGCGAAATTCTGAAAAATTCAGGGGGCACTTTGACTGTCTAAAGCGGGTAGAGGCGGAAGCGTTTTCCGCACCACCTTCGCTGTTTCTGTGGCACCGGTGGCGTCACATGTCATTGAGTACTCATTACTAAGTGATGACAAATCACTAATTAATGGTTAATTACTGATTAATGCCTGAATACTAATTAACTGCTAATTAATGACGCTTAAGCTTCGCCTTTAGGACTGGAACGCGACAGCGCGTTGTAGCGCTGCCAGGGAGTCCACGGAACGCCACCACCCGTTCGGCGCGATGCCTTGCCCTTTGAACGCAACGCTTTTTGAGGAAAGGAAGTGGCGCAGTAATTCTCTGTCATCTCGGTGGACACCTGAACCGCACCGTAGAGGAAGGGAGGAAGTAGGAGTGAAGGAAGATAGATGAAGAGGAGCCGTAATGAAGAAAATGAAAATTGTATTTGAGGAAAGGAAATTACGCAGTAACTGTGTCACAAAATTCAGGGGGGCACTTTTTTTACCTAAATTGTGGTCACTGATGTGTGGTTAAGATGTTAAGCTTCGCCCCTAAGAGTGGAACGCGACAGCGTCTTGCAACGCTGCCAAGGAGTCCATAGAACGCCATCGCCCATTCGGTTCTACGCCTCGCTCGTCGGTAAATTGGTTTTTGAGGAAAGGAAATGTATCTGTCTCTCACTTGTCGGTGGACACCTAAACCTCGCCGGAAGGGAATGGAGGAGGATGAGAGTGAGCGAAGACACCGTATTCACTAGACGCGCCTTTGTTCATTCCAAACCATCGAGCTGGCATGGCGGAGTGGATAGCATGCTCGTCTCTCACGCCGAAGACCGGGGTTCGATTCCTGAGCTCGATCAATTTCTTAATCGGTTTTATTTATTTATATAGCCTGACTAGTAAAGCTAATTAGGCTAATTGGGTAATTAAACAATTAACTAAGCTCAGTCCCACTTACTTGGAGCATCACTATACGATCCCTTCAATTGGTTGCATGGTTACTAGCCAAAGTACAATTGGCCCCGTTTGAAATTCGCGCACTGTGACGTCACGGCCGTTTCCACCAATTGAAAAGCGTGACATTTTCTGTCGACAACTGCTGCTTACAACGATGAGACATTAAAGGCTTCCGCCTTAATATCCGCTCCAGCCAGGTGATGCTCATGACTCAAGGAGTGCTGTTGCAGAAAACGTTGGAGGAGAGACCGACATAACGATGAATTCCAATGACTCTATTTTTTGTTTTCCGCGCCGGCAATGCCATGGCTGTGTCGCGTGTGCTCAGTATGCGATACGAAGGACTCTGTCGAAAAGCCTTTCAGAGGTCGAGACTTGCTGATCGAGGAAGCGGTAAATGATAGGGGTTCACCTTAAATGAAATGAAGAATAAAAAGTGTTAACGTTGAAACCTAGCTGAACCGAGTATAGGAGCGGAGGCATGTGTTTAGCCTGATTGGCTCATGGTTTTGATTTGCTAGGCCGTCGGCACGTTGGCGACGATATTGGACTCAAGTTAAGCTCTGATCGAGGTTAAGCTGATCTGATATGTTCGCGCCGCAGACGGCAGTTAAATGAAGACGACGATGTGATATGCGCAGAGCGATGTGGGTTTCATTTGTCACCAGCTGGGTCTGCCGGTGTCCACTGCGGTTGTTCTTTCCTTTGGCGCTTCTTCGCTTGGACGAAGCAACAGGAGCCCAAGGAGAGGGCTGAGTCGGGCCAGTTCGTTCATGTTGAATGGTACGACTAAACAGCGCTGACGGACGGCACCGAAGAAGACGAGGCAGACAGATGCGCTGACTAACAATGAAATGTCTTATTGCGAAAGAGGGGGGGCAATATGAAGCATAGAAGGGGAGAAAATGCGGGACGAACATGGCATATATACGGGAAATCATCACTGATCAAAGAAGGCGATCTCCTGTGAGAATAGAGCCACCGATGGTTGGCTTACACATGAGTTGCCTAATGCGAGAATGTGAAAAGCCTCTGATATCAGGCGCGTGGTGTGATCTCTATACTTGGTGATGATAGTAGTTTTGTTTAGAAACGCCTCGCATTCATTGCAATCTGCGGTAAGAATGACTATGTTATTTCGGCGTGACTGGTTATCAGTGTGTTTCGCGTGTTCCCATAGCCGTTGGTCGACGCACCGTGCTGTCTCCCCGACGTAAAAACGGCCGCATGACAGTGGGACCTTGTAATCAACACCACAGCAACAGTTTACAAATTTGTTTCGGTGTTTCTTCTGACAAACTTTCTTTCTACTTTCCTGGTTCACTCTCTTGCACAGGCCTCCCAGCTTGTTCCTGGGAGAGAAAAGGAGCTTCGCGCTGGCTTTTTTGGCGATCTTTTCCAGGTTGTGCGATAGTTGGTCAACATACGGGAAACACGTCTTGTGCCTATTTTCCAGTTTGCGCATCATCTTCTGAATTCTGCATTCTTTCAGTATCGACTGTGCTACGCTGGATGAGGTCTTCGTCGGGTAGCCTGCAGCGACAAGTCTAGTAACCTGCGCGTCAAAGCTGGCTTGGGTTTTATGTGCACATGACCTAAACAGAGCGGCTTTCATGCATGTTTGTGTTATCCCGTGCTTAACTATATTAAAGTGGGCCCACCGGAAGGGGAGAAGGCTCTTCTGGGATTGCGTGGAATACATCCAACAGCCATGGTCACACGATAGCACAAGTTCCAGATCTAAAAACCTTAGTTTATTGTTAGTAGGTAGCTCTGTGGTCATCGCGGAGACCGGACGGTGCGTCAACGAAAGGTTACGCGAACACGTGAAAGACATTGATAACCAATCACGCCGAAATAGCATGGTCATTCATTCTCCAGATTGCAGTGAATGTGAGGCCGTTCTGAAGCAAACCACCATCATACACCAAGTATAGAGATCACACCTCGCACCTGATATCGGAGGCTATTCCCATTCCCGCATTAGGCAACTCATGGGTAGGCCAACCATCAGTGGCGCTATTCCCACAGGAGATGGTCTTTCTTGATCAGTGGTGATTCCCCGAATGTATGTCATGTCATGTTCGTCCCGCATTTTCTTCCCTTCTGTGCTTTATATTGCCTTCGCTTTCGCAATAAACCATTTTGTTGTTAGTCAGCGCATGTGTCTGTCTCGTCTGCTTTCGTCCCGTCCGTCAGCGCTGTTTAGTCGTACCATTCAGCAACAGGAGAGCGCTCGGTGCTGTACACAATTTTATCCTGGAGACACAGTGACTCCCATGCTAATTTTAATTTAGTATCATTTTTTTGTATTCATTTTTATTTTTCTGATTTTCAAAACATTAGTTGAATATTTTTTTCTCTATTTCAGTCTGCGCAAAAGTGAACCATTAGATGCGTTGCATTCGAATTTGCACACAAAGCCATCGTCCGTCTTCGACCTACCATCTAACAGATCCCCTGTCGTTGAGTCGTCAATTCTGTGAGCGAATACTCTATCCATGCTTGGTTATAGGCGGGAAAAAGACAGACCGCAAGGCAGAAAGTCGAGACCAAGCGCCACTCACAACTCAAATATTCGAAGGCAACATGCATAAATGTATACCGTCTTACATGCTAGGAATACTATTATCTTCAAAGTTGATATGATAGCGAACGGGTGAAAAAAATGTTCTCAGTCTTGTACAAGGATATGGATGTGTCGCTGATGTACATGCTTCCTTTTATAGTAGTTACAAAAGCTTTGATTAGTTCACTAGTTTTTGTATCTTTGCTTTTTGACAGAATTCGTACACTGAAAAAACATGGCTCACAAGAGCGTGACGGGCAGGACCTTATATGCTTAGGAATATTTGGACCTTCTTTATTTTTCTTAATGTTTCTTTCCTGTTCCCTGATCCGCTCGTTAACGCAGCGCCCGGTTTTCCCTTTATAGGAGCGGCCGCACGAGAGAGGAATCTCATACACAACACCTTCAGCGCACTTCATCAACGATCGCCCATAATTTCGTGCCACTCCCTCCCTCTTCTTTTCGCCCTCTTTCAATACGAGAGAAAGGCTTCCGAGCTTTTCAGGGGCTGAAAAATAAGCGGCACACCATGCCTGCTCCCGACTTCTTTCAAGTTAGCGGCTAACTTGTGCACGTAGGGCACCACCACAGGTCGCACCACCTCTTCTCGAGAGACATCTTCCCCAGCTCTCACAGCCCTTCTCTTCATCTTCTGTAGCAAGCTTTCAGCGACAGCCGTTACGAGCGAACCAGGGAGCCCAGCTGAAAATGGCCTGGGCAATTCGTTTTGAGAACTTGGATGCATCTTGTGCGCGCATGATTTTCCTAGGGCGGATTCAAAGCAAACTGAAGCAATCCCCCTTTTTATTAGCTTGGAATGAGCAGAGTCTTATGACAGAAGCCCTTTTTTGCCCGGGAAGCTTACGCCCTACAAATCTATTCTTCACTGAACTCAATACTAAGATATACAAACTGTAAAACACTTCCTTCAGGTATTTCACATGTAAAACTTAAGCCATTTTCATTTTTTTGAAATAAGGTAGAACATCTTGCACACTTTCTTAGAAGTTCAAACTTCCTTCATTAGAAAAATGATTAAAAAATTGTCCACATTCATTCATTCATTCATTCATTCATTCATTCATTCATTCATTCATTCATTCATTCATTCATTCATTCATTCATTCATTCATTCATTCATTCATTCATTCATTCATTTTTATTTGTTCTTCACAACATGACGTACACATTGTGAAAGGGGCCAAGAAGAAAAGCCGTTCCTTTACGGCATGAAAAAAATCTTGGTCCCCCTGGCACTGACGGCAACGAAGCAACACAATCCAGACACAAATATACAGAACAAAATGTACAGAAATATACAGAAACAAACAAAATTATAATTTGATATTTTTATGAATGATATGCCGACAAGCTCATGTCACGGTCGGGGAATAAAGACAGTTATAATGGAACAGTGGCGAAAAATCTCTACAAGGTGTTTTGTTTATTAAATGCGTGGTGTGTACGCATTGGGACATGCAAATTAATAAAACAACGCCTTCAGGTTCCGGAAATTTAGTTCGAAAATATCTCTTTCTGCTTTAATATGTTCATGTAGTAATCGAGGCAGGTTATTCCTAAGACTCTGAAACCCATAGTTCGTACGGCATTTTGGCACCTTCCAACGGTCTGTTGTCCTTGTATTATACGCCGCGTTGCCTATTAATTCTAACTTCGATATGTCCAAAAACAGCCTTTGATTTTCCTTGATACTGAGTTTACATTCGCGTAGGAGTTTATATCTCCACAATTTAAAAACGTTGCTAGCCGGTAAAATCTGGTGCAAAACTTGATCCATTTGTGAAAGGAAAATATTACACAAAACGAGTGCAACATAAGATTCTATACATATGCCAGCTTTCTGCAGAAAACAATGCTCGTCAAATGTTACAAAGGTGGATTGTAAGTAAAACTTTAAAAGGGTTAAAAAATACTCGATGGATACACCCGCAGTATTTTGAAAAGAAACAGGGTCTTTACTCTCAAATACACTCTCTGACTGCAGTGAACAAGGCTTCATGCAGAACAGAATAAAATAAATCCACAACATCCACCGAAGAGGAGCGTCCAACATCACGAGGCGATTTTAACAAGCCACAAACCTCATCAGATTTTTTTATGAGGAAGGGGACTTTTACATCAGACTTACCCATATTTTCCAACACAACCGGCTAAGCGGCCTCTGCCAGGACCCCATTTCAGTAATAGTTCTAAAGGGCATTCCTTCCTTGTGCGTTTTAACCGAAAAGAACACTTTAAATGCATTATTCTTGCATTTGGCAAACTGTTTACCAGGACGGACTAAACCTCGCTGCTCACACATTGCAACAGCTCTGTTCTTAACTTTCGTAGCCTTCAATTTGATAGGCGAAAATTATTTTAAATTGCCCGGGCTGCTCTTTCTGAGAAATTATCTTCAGATAAAACTACAAATCAACCTTCCTTATCTGCTTGTAAAAGCCTCAGGTTGTTTTTCTCAAAAGAAAGCCATAATGGCTCGGGTTTAAGTTGAGTGGACAACGAAGAAGACAGTGCTGGGCTCGTGCACGGAGCGCGAAGAGGACGAAGCGTGATCTGTGCGCCGTTGGCCGGCCGAGGTTCGACTGAGCTGCAGTCAGCATCCCTCTGTGAGTACTCGTTGTGTGCGTACATTTACGTAACAATATCAACTTTGAAGATGATATCATTCCTTATATCTAAGACGATATACCTTTATGCATGTTGCCTTTGAATAAATCATTTGTGAGCGGCGCTTCGTCCCTTCTTTCTGCCTTGTGTTCTGTCTTTTTTCGCGCCTGTAACCAAAGATGTACAGTTACCAACTTGGCCAGCAAGGCGTTCTTTTATACCCTATTACTACTGCTTTTCCTCCTCTAAAAGCACACCTCTCTCCAGCAGTTCAGCGCATGTGTCTTGGCCAATCCCCCGTAGTGGGCATGTGCCATTTGATTTGAGGCCAACCGACCGACCGACCGACCGACCGACCGACCGACCGACCGACCGACCGACCGACCGACCGACCGACCGACCGACCGACCGACCGACCGACCGACCGACCGACCGACCGACCAACCAACCAACCAACCAATGAACAAGAGGCGTGATCGGCTGCGTCGATGTCATAGTGCTCTTGAGCAGTGGCAAGGGAAGCTGATCTGTCTCCGCCGCCGCGGGTTCCAGTCCTTGTCGCGGCACTATTCATTATATTGTCAATTGATTTATTATATTGTCAATAGTGTACTCCTTGTGTGCGTACATTTACGTAACCATATTTTTATATTCAAGGTCAAGGCCCAGGCTTCGGCGATGAGTCAGTGTTTGCAGCTTTTGTCATGGGGTAAAGCTTTCGCTCTAAAATCGACGCACCTGCCTGGCAGCATTTCAGCCTTTATGGGATCAAACTTCTGTTAGCGTTTACAGATGAGCGGTAAATTATACCCGCTTGAAGTTTTCCCCTATTATACTTAATGTGGTAGCGAAAAAGGTGACCATGTGTGACGCCGGCCAATTCGGCTCCACCGCGTTATACGAGTCGTTCACTGTGATTCCAGTGCGTACTTGTTGTGGCGGGCAATGCACAGCCTTCATCCTTCAATATGAGAACTTTCGAAGATTCCAACACATTTTACAGTCAATAACGGACATCTCCAAATATTAGATGCATCGTATTTGTTGGAAAAAGTACTATCAATGAAAAGAATCAACGTGGTGTTTCCTTTATTTGATGCACGTATTGGAGTGACGAAGCGTTTTACCTGTGAGAAGTTATCGGCGATTGCACCATCTCTGTTTCAATGGCCGTCTGACACCTTCGCTTAAGGAAAAAAAAATTTCATCACTTCAGAAAAAAAACAAGCTCCTCCGTTTCAAAAGATTGTAGGCCGTCTAGTGCAGCTCCTATAGGCGCCTCAAAGAACCCATTATCTTGTGGGTGACGGCAACTGGGCTACACACCCGTTTAAAGTGTTGAAAGTCGATGACTTGAAAGTTTACATACTTGAAGCTAAGCATAACGTTAGATTTTAGTGTTGTACCATAGCGACGCAACGTACTGGTGTCATACGACAGTGAATAATGGTGCGTATTTTTTTCCGGTAATACTATTCCCAAAAAATGTTAGCCCCGCTGATGAGAAAAAGTCCATTGACACAATCATGAAGACAGTGCAGGGGATGTACTCTAGCATACTCGTCCAAGACACAAATGAGATTTTATTCATTTGTTAAGCTTTTGTGTAAGGAAGCAATAATTTTATTCAATGCGCTTTTAAGAGATGTATTCTGGGGACTAGATGACGACCTAAGTACAAATGTTACAAATTTCACAACTGTTATAAATAGTACAAATTTCTGTGCTGAGTTATCCAGGGGACAAATTTCCTTCACTGGACTGACGACTGCCGCATCCAGTTTTATTATAGTGATGAAATGTTACGAAAAAGCACAGAGAAAAATGTAATACTTTCAGTAGAAAACAAAATTTTATGCGTTTTTTGGTTACAAATTTTTGTTGGACCCATTGTTCTGTCTGACCGCGAATTTTGCGTTGTCATGTGTCCAGGGGCGATGTGCCCCGTAAGTGAAAAAAAAAATAAAATAACTGCTGCCCTGTCCTTGATCCCCGATCTTAGCTTCAAACCGCGATAGTGTTGATCGAAAAAGAGAGGCGCGTAAGTTACTTTTAACAGTCTTCTGGGTGCGAGGAGAAAACGCCAAACGCAAAAGATCAATTTTTAACAAAAAATCAAAAGTGAAATACAGAATAACGTTTGCAGTCCGCTGGTTGTCGATAGTAGGCGTAACCAAGAGTGAAAAAAGGGGTAACACATCATAGGAACCCTCATAGATGTCGGCAGCCGCACTTTTGGTGTCAGCCAGGTCTGTCTATTATCACGGGTTGTGCAGCCACCGACATAATCCGCCCATAGACATACTGAGCAGCGCAGTCGCTTCTTGTTCTCTATTTGCCACCACGTTCAGCCGCTTACCCTTTTGACGCAAGGCAGAGCAATCAAAGACCCTGGCCGCATTTACCGCCTGTCTCGCTGAGACACCGGGCTGCTCTCCGCTTGCAGTAACGATACATTGGTCTGTCCAGGCACCCTTGCCACCTTCGTGCGCTGATACATTAAACTTCAACGGCAAGATTGGCGAGTCTTTCTTGGTCTCAGCTGAAGCAGCTGCATTTCATGTCCACGGGGGCAGCACGTCGGCCATAGGGCGTTTCTAAGAGCAGAATTAAGTTAAACATTACGAGTGAGACAACGAGTTCCAAATGTTGCGCTGGAGGCCGCCAGTTAGAACACCAAGCACGAGAGACTGCGCTGATGTCGCAGATTGGTCTAAGCCATCGGGACCGGGAGGTGCATTTTTGCGACAGCGTTGTTTAGAATTCTGCTCAGGGCTGAGGTTGTTTTTTAATTTTTTTTGCGGCAGCTCAAGCTGAGCTCATCTGCAGCATCCCCAGGAAATCGTGTCTCCTCTCACAGGTACCCTGTGGCCTTAACTACGGGACCACGCTCCGTTTCACAGCGCCCGCGAAGGACGGTGTTCGCGTCACTCGCAGCGAAATAGCGCGGCCTGGCGGCGGTAGGTTCGCGGGTGTTTTCCGAATACGTTGTGCTAACCTGAAAGATTCTAATTTCTCCTGTCCTTGTGCCATTTAATCCCTGTTGTATCCACCGTGGCGACCTGGCTAGCCTCGGGCGAGCTGTCGAACCCTGGCGGTGGTGGTGGTGAAAACATTTATTAAGAAGGGACAGGAGGTGAGATTGGATCAGCCCGTAAGGGACCGATCATTACAAGTACTAGGTGGAGGTCCCTCGTATGGGACCACAGTGGTCATGGCCGCCGCCCAGGCGCGCCCGACTAAGGCTTGTTGGGCCTGTAAGTCATGGCAGCCGAGCAGGGTCGCTTCCAGGCCTCCCGGGTTGGGTTGGGAACGGGGGGAATAGCGAGGTTGGAGGGGCAGGCCCACACCACGTGATAGGTGTCAGAAGACACCGCACTGCAGTGCGGGCAACTGCCATTAAAGGAAGGGTCAAAATGTTTTAGTTGTGCCGGGCGCAGCAATGTATTGGCGAGAAGACGGAGAAGCCACTCATCCGCCTTCTTCTGGCCTTTACATGGGCTAAGGCAAAGGCGATGACTATTTTGACAGTAGGTGGCAATATCCTTGAATGTATAGAACTCTGGCGCAGCATATCCTCGGGCCGAATCCACAAAACAGTTCGCTTTGGAACCGGTTTGCTTTCTCGTTACGGGGAGTGACTCTTGCATGAGGACAAGAGGGGACACCACAGCCAAGCGGCGAACACGCGGCCTTTATTTTGCGTTCGCGAGAGGGCCCCACTCATTTAGAATTTGCGCTGGAAGCATATGGTATGGAAGAAGTCCCGTTGTTGCCGTTTCCGTGCCATTCTAAAACAGTGCCGGCACACAGAGGCTCCCGTCTGGGTTTGGAAACTCGCTGGGCCAGCGTGACCTGCCGATTGAGTTCATGGGCAATATAGTTGAGGTTGGGCTAGTTGGTGAACATGCATTGCAGAAAAAACGGTGCTCGTAAACTGACGCAGGGCGAAGACACGCGTGGACTAAATATCAATATGATTAAGACAGATTATTTACGCTTCAATTAGTCAAAAAAGAAAACAGACGACCAGGAGACAGCTCCCAAAGGAACGCGCGATAGAGTTCACGTCGCATCCACGAATCGCACCTCGCTGTCTGTGTATACTCACTAAGGGAGTTGCGGTGGCACGGGGCCTTGGATCCTTTAATGAGAGTTGTACAGAGGTCTTGTCACCAACTTCTGCAAAGAGCATCGACATCTGTTTCATGGCACAGCCATCGCTTACGTTGGCCATGTTCAGGAAGTGGCCCAATGCTTTGCTTGCGAGGAGGGCACACCTGGAGCTGACGCCGAAGCGGTCACCAACGTAGACATCAATCCAGGCCTTCCACCCGCTGAAAAGAGGCAACTCCAGGACCTCTTGCGGGAGTTTGGTGCGTGTTTCACGTCGTCGTTTAAAGTGCGACAAACGTCGATAGTTAAACACGGCATTATCAGGCATGAAGGAGCCCGGCCCATCCATCAGCAGCCCTATCGTGTGTCCCTTCGTGAGCGAGATGCTATTCAAACACAGGTCGAAGAGATGCTCACAGACGGCGTCATCCAACCGCCAAGCAGTCCGTGGTCGTCTCCTGTTGTCCTCGTGAATAAAGACGGGACACTACGATTTTGTGTCGACTACAGGAAGCTTAACAGTGTGACCAACAAAGACGTGTATCCGCTCCCGTGTATCGACGACTCCCTCGACGGACTTCGTCAAGCCAAGTACTTCTCTTCGGTCGACCTCAGAAGTGGTTATTGGCAGATAGAAGTTTATGAGAGAGACCGTGAGAAAACCGCCTTCATCACACCGGACGGGCTGTATGAATTTCGCGTCCTCCCATTCGGGCTGTGCTGTGCTCCTGCCACGTTCCAAAGAATGATGGACACCGTTCTCACAGGTTTGAAGTGGCAGACCTGACTTGTTTATCTTGATGATGTCATCATTTTTTCCGCAACCGCCTCAGGACTGTCCTCCAAGCTGTTCGATCCGCCAACCTCTCCTTCAAACCAGAAAAATGCCACTTTGGGTTCACCGAATCGAAGTTCCTCGGGCACGTAATTAGTGCTGACAGAATCCGAGCTGACCCAGAGAAGCTTGCTGCCGTTGCTGCCTTTCCGGTCTCCGCCCATAAAAAGCAGTCCGACGTTTTCTGGGCCTGTGCTCCTATTATCGCCGCTTCATTAGAAACTTCGCCCAGCTCGCCAGCCCTCTGGCGCTCCTAACCCGTGATGACACGTCATTTTCCTGGGGCAACAAACAGCAGACTGCCTTCGACGAGCTACGACGCCGACTCCAATCGCCGCCCATCCTGGCACATTTCGACGAAGATGCCGACACGGAGGTGCGCACGGATGCGAGCAACGTCGGTCTTGGCGCCGTTCTGGTTCAGTGGCAAAACAGTGTCGACAAAGTATTTGCCTACGCCAGGCGCGCACTGTCGCGCGCTGAGTTGAACTGCTCTACCACAGAAAAAGAATGTTTAGCGGTAGTCTGGGCCGCCGCTAAGTTCCGCCCATACCTGTATGGCAGACCATTTTGTATCGTCACCGACCACCACTCGCTGTGCTGGCTGAAAAATTTAAAGGACCCTTGCGGCCGCCTAGCACGTTGGGCATAACGCCTGAAGGAATTCGATTTCACCGTCACCTACAAGCCAGGCCGGAAGCACACCGATGCTGATAGCATGTCACGCGCTCCCGTCGAACCTCCTCCACAAGACACCACCGATGATGATAGCCTCCTTGGAGCGGTCAGCACGTATGAGCTTGCTTCTAGACAGCGTGCCGACGCCGAGCTGCGTCTGCTCATCGAACATCTCGAAGGTGGGTGCCCCGAAGTTCCTCGATACCTAGCTCGTGGACTATCATCGTTCTGCCTGCGGAGAAGGGTGATTTATAAAAAGAAATCTACTTCAAGTCTGACAAGTTACCTGCTAGTCATACCGTCTGATCTACGGGATGAAGCCCTCCTTGCCTGCCATGATGAACCGACTTCCGGCCACCTTGGAATTACACGCACCTTATCCCGAATCCTGCAGAACTATTACTGGTCCAACCTAGCTTCATGTGTCAAGCGTTATGTCCGGACACGCCGGCAATGCTAGCGGCGGAAAAAACCCAAGCCTCCTGGTCTGCTTCAGTGCATCGAGCCGCCACAAATACCACTCGACAAAGACGGCATGGACCTTCTGGGGCCATTTCATCTCAAGTAGACCGGCCACAAGTGGATCGTAGTCGCCACAGACTACTTGACCCACTAAGCTGAAACGAAGGCCCTTGCGCGAGGTACTGCCGCCGAAGTTGTCCACTTCCTTAAGCACGACATCGTGCTTAGACACGGCGCCCCATCAGCCATCATTACAGACCGAGGCTAGGCGTTTACAGCCCTACTCCTACGTGACATCTTAGCACTTAGCCATACTGCTCATCGACCAACAACAGCGTTTCATCCCCAAACCAATGGTCTAACGTAACAGCTCAACAAAACATTAGCGGAAATGATCTCGATGTACGTGGACGTCGAACACAAAACCTGGGTTGAGGTCTTGCCGTACGTCACCTTCACATATAATACCGCGACGCAGGAAACCACCCAGTTCACCCCGTTCTGTCTCGTGTATGGCAGAGAGGTCCGCATGATGCTAGACGCCATGCTGCCGTACGGCGACGCAGAGCTCCCCCCTGAAGCAGGCCACTTCGTGGAACAAGCAGAGCAGGCCCGTCAGTTGGCCCGCTTGCACATCAAGGACCAGCAATCCGCCGATGCCCGACACTATAACCTTCGGCACAGGGACGTGCACTACGAGCCGGGCGACCACGTGTGGGTGTGGACACCCGTGCGCCGCAAGGGATTGTGCGAAAAGCTTATAAATAGGTATTTTGGCCCGTACGCAGTCCTGCGCCGCCTAAACAGAGTCAACTACGAAATTGTCCCCCATGAAACTGTGATCGTCGGCCCTCAGCGTCAACGGCCTGAAATCGGGCATGTAGTGCGCTTAAAGCCGTACTTTTCGCCTGACTGAGCGCTCTGTTCACTCTGTGTTTCTTACATTTTTTCCCCTTACCGCACGTGTGAACGTGACTCTCCCCGCATGTCATCTAGCGCGCGCATTTTATGGTTCACCTCACCCCTATTTTTCTTTCTTTTTTTTCTCTCCTCCTCCTCTCACTGTCCATACCCCAGCCCACATCGAGACGATTTTTGCTTTCGCGGGGGGGGGGGGGGGGGGGGAATAATGCCATGCGCTGTCGAAGACGACGATGAAGCGACTGTGGGCTCTCGAGGCGCGCTGTTCTGTTCTGTGACTTGGAACCTGGTTCTATAATTAAAAGAAGGCTCTCAGTCTTGAGTTATTCCCGACGCGTACCTATACGGCTCCTTTGGTCGTGACAATATAATCGATTCTTTCAAAATATTACATCATTTATCGTTTATTAGAAAAAAATTGATGTATAAAAGTTTTTTTTTTAATGCGTTTCTGAAGTCGGCGTTTCCGAAACTGCATCTATTTACCTCTGTGTTCAAATGTTCTACTGGGCACTGTCAGGAGACAAAACGTCGTCTCCTGAGGGGAACAATTTATCTGCAAGGTTTTTAAACAGGAGGAGTTTTAATCGGGAGGCAATTTACAAATGGGGTGCCACTTCTTGTGCAGATTGCAGTTGAGAAAATCTTCACAAGAAATAAACGGGAGCAGTTGACTTCGGTTTCCGGACAGTAGATTGTCCAGCACGAAGCACAAACCAAATCGCAGTCTCTTCCATTCTGAAGCAGCGGTGGAGGCCACGTAGGATGCACTGCCTTGTGTTGACTGAACGTACTTCCACAGGTGGAGCGTCTGAACTCCAGGCACTTTCTTTGCGAGTTTCTATTCTTCCTTCTCCATTTCACTAAAGTCTGCAAGCTTCTTCGGTGGGAGCTCCAGAATGGTGGTGTCCTTTAGCGTTCCTTGAATTGCGTCTACGAAGCCTCTGGCTGCGTGTATGGCCTCACTTGCAGGCATCCGCAAGTTGTGGTTGGACCGCGCAATGTTTCACTAGCCCATCAACGCCATCGCAAGCATTTTTGCAGTGTGCAGTGGCCGACAACATCCATTTCCTCTCTTGACATTCACTGCTTTGCAGCTCATGAAACTGATATTTATTCCTGAAGTGAGCGGGAGCCCTGTCGCTCACATATATTATCTTGGTGAAAAGTGGCACGTTGTATTCGAGGTGTGTTTTGATTTTCGACAGAACCAAGCATGCATGAGCTGAATCATTAGACATATCGTCGGAAAAAATTCAGGGGGCACTTTGACTGTCTAAAGTGCGTAGAGGCGAAAGCGTTTTCCGCACTACTTTCGCTGCTTCTGTGGCACTGGTGGCGTCAGATCTAATTGAGTACTAATTGCTAAGTGATGACAAATCACTTATTAATGGTTAATTACTGATTAATGCCTGAATAATAATTAACTAGTAATTAATGACGCCTTAGCTTCGCCTTTAGGAGTGGAACGCGACAGCGTGTTGTAGCGCTGCCAGGGAGTCCACGGAACGCCACCACCCGTTCGGCGCGATGCCTTGCCCTTTGAACGCAACGCTTTTTGAGGAAAGGAACTGGCGCTGTAATTCTCTGTCATCTCAGTGGACCCGCACCGTAGAGGAAGGGAGGAAGTGGGAGTAAAAGAAGACAAAGAGGGCCCGTAATGAAGAAAATGAAAATTGTATTTTAGGAAAGGAAATTACGCAGTAACTGTCTCACATATCTCGGTGGACACCCGTCAAAATTCAGGGGGGCACTTTTTTACCTAAAGTGTGGTCACTGATGTGTGATTAAGATGTTAAGCTTCGCCTCTAAGAGTGGAATGCGACAGCGTCTTGCAACGCTGCCAGGGAGTCCATAGAACGCCATCGCCCATTCGGTTCTACGCCTCGCTCGTCGGTAAATTGGTTTTTGATGAAAGGAAATGTATCTGTATTTCATATCTCTGTGGACACGTAAACCTCGCCGGAAAGGAAGGGAGGAGGATGGGAGTGAGCGAAGACACCGTATTCACTAGACGCGCCTTTGTTCATTCCAAACCGTCGAGCTGGCATGGTGGAGTGGATAGCATGCTCGTCTCGCACTCCGAAGACCGGGGTTCGATTCCCGAGCTCGACCAAATTCCTACTCGGTTTTATTTATTTATATGGCCTGACTAGAAAAGTTAATTAGGCTAATTGGGTAATTAATCAATTAACTAAGCTCAGTCCCACTTGGAGCATCACTATATGATTCCTTCAATTGGTTGCATGGTTACTAGGAGGAGGAGGAGGCAAACTTTATTAAAGAAGAGGTCCTAGGCGCGGATTGGGGTCATGTTCCCCTCCCCGCGGTGGGCTCCTCTTCTAGGCCGGACGCCAGGTGGCCGACCGACGATGTCGTTCGGCGACCTCTTCGGCTCGCTCTGTGGCTCGGAGTTGAACCTCCGGGTCCGAGCTGAGCAGCGCGGCCTCCCACTGAGATTGGGTAGAGAGCTGCAGACTGTGCGATGGCTTGTCTTGAGTACATGAGTATAGGATGTGCGGTGTGTCTGCCTTTTGGTGCCCACAGAGAGAACAGACGGGGCTGTACTGCTCCGGGAACCATATGGAGTACATGTATGGATTAAAGAAAGTGTCTGTTTGGAGCTGCCGCCAACTGACTTGTTGTGTTTTACTGAGGGATTTGTGCGGTTCTGGGAAGATCTGTCTTTCTTTCTTGAAGTGGGTAGTAATTTCTTTGTAGGTTGTCATTCGCTCCTTGGCCGACCTGAGCTCGGGGTAGCGCACCTCCCGGCTAACCACGAATCCTCGGGCAAATTGGTGCGCCGCCTCGTTTCCAGGATGGTCCGAATGGGCGGGGACCCAGATCAATGTTATCTGGCGGGTACTGGAGATTTTTTGTAAGATTTTGATGGCTGCTGAGTGGGCCCTTCCTTTTGCAAAATTTCGAATTGCTGTTTTGGAGTCACTTATGATGTATTTGGCAGTGGTGGAGGTAATGGCTAAAGCTATGGCAGCTTCTTCGGCCTCCTCCGGAAATTTTGTTTTATCTATTGTCGCCGATGCAAGGGGAGAACCTCGATGATCGACAACTGCCAGAGAAAAGGCGTCTCTGTCCGCATGTTCTGCCACGTCCACGTGCGCCGTGTCTTTCTGAACTGAAAATCTTTCGTGAAGTTTTTGTGCCCTAGCCTTTCTTCTGTCCGTATCGTAGTGTGGATGCATGTTTTTGGGCAGAAGAGGGACTGTTAAGTGTTCGTGCACGTGTCTTGGAATTGGCAAGGTGTGTGTACGGATTCCTTCATATTGTATTCCTGCTTTCTTTAGGATGAAACGTCCCGTTTCAGTGCCTGATAGTCTTTCATATTGTGCAATGAGGTGTGCTTCTATCATTTCCGCTAAGGTGTTATGAATTCCTAACTGTAATAGTTTTTCATTTGGAGTATGACGTGGGAGGTTGAGCGCAATTTTGTAGGACTGTCTAATTAGAGAATCCAGGTCGTCTCTTTCTCTTACTGTGAGGGTGACGTATGGTGTAGTGTAGTTGACTCTGCTAAGAACGAAGGCTTGTATTAGTCTCCTGGTCTCGGCTTCTTTAACTCCTCCTCGCCTATTCGCGATGCGTCTGATGAGGAAGGAGATTTGGTTGACAGTGTTTCTCAGTTTCTTAATTAACGTGTCGTTTTTTTGGTTTGACTGTATCAGCATTCCTAATATTCTTAGTGTTTCCACTTCTGGGATGGCTGCCCCTTCCGCGTAGATTTTGATCTCAGGCGCTTTATTTTTCCTTTGACGCTTTGGGTGTAGGATGAGGACTTCAGATTTTTGGGGGGAACACGCGAGTCCCGCGGCTTGTGCCTCCTCTACTACTACATCTGTCGCTTGTTGTAGTGTATCTTGTATTGTGGCAATACTCCCCTTGGTGGTCCAAAGAGTGATATCGTCCGCGTACAAAGAGTGTTCTAGGTCTGGGATTTTTGCGAGTGCGTGTGCCATTTTGATGAGGGTTATATTGAATAAGAAGGGGGAGAGGACCGATCCTTGCGGCGTTCCTCTGTCTCCTAAGCTGAAGGTGTCGGATTTAATTGCGCCAATTTGAATTTTAGCCGTTCTATCGGAGAGAAAGTCCTTGATGTAGTTAAACGCTCTTTCGCCCACATTCAACGGTGAAAGAGATTCTAGGATTGCTTTGTGTTTGACGTTATCAAAAGCTTTTGTTAAATCTAGAGCTAGGATTGCCCTGGTGCTCCTTTCTTGCTCCTGAGATAGGACTTCGTTTGCTAGTCTGAGCATCGTGTCCTGTGTTGATAAATGTGGTCTAAAGCCAATCATAGTGTGTGGATATAAATTGTCTTTGTGCATGTGAGACTGCAGTCTGTCTAGTATGACGTGCTCTATCAGTTTTCCTATGCAAGATGTAAGCGAAATAGGTCTGAGGTTTTCGAGCGCGAGCTTTTTGCCCGGTTTTGGGATGAATTTAACGATGGCATGTTTCCAAGCCGCTGGGAGTTTTCCCTCCCTCCAACACTCGTTCGCAAAATCCGTGAGGGCTGTGATGGAAGCGTCGTCTAGGTTTCTGAGTGTCTTATTGTTAATGCCATCTTCTCCCGGGGCGGATGTCGTGCGTATCTTATGGAGGGCTGCTCTTATTTCCGCTATTGTTATGTCAGCGTCCAGGAGGGTGTTAGGTTGTCCTTTATAATCTGGTAGTGACTGCGTCTCTCGGGTTGTGCAGAAGTATTTCTGCTGTAGCGTGTTGATAATGTCTTGATCCGTGCCTGGGTCCATATTTAAAATTTTGGTGATTTCCCTTTGAGTCGTAGCTTTATTTGATTCCGGATCAAGGAGATGCCGCAGAAGATTCCACGTCTCTCTCGTGCCTAGATTGCCATTTACATTTTCGCAGATATGGTCCCATTGCTGCCTTGCGATTTCTGCGGAGTGGTGTTGAATTTCTTTTGTGAGTGTGAGTATCTTGTTTCTAAGCTTTTTGTTGTATTTTTGTTTAAGCCATCTTTTTTCTAGGCTTTGCCTTGCCTCCCACATGTGTGTAAGTCTGCTGTCAATCGCATTTACGTCTAGGTCATGTGCTAGTTCTTTAGTGGCCTTTCCCACATCTGATAGGAGGGTTTGTGTCCACTGTTCTAGGTCTGTGATCGGTTCCTGATTTTGGTCGCGGATCGTCCTAAGTTTGTCCCAGTCGGTGATCTTGTTTTTTCTGGGTTGGGGTTTGAGTTTGGCAATGGTGATTTTAGATGCTATGATATAATGGTCACTTCCCAGATTTTGTCTGGTGTTGCTCCAGCTTAAGTCTGGGAGATTTTTGCCTATCGTGAGGTCCGGGCACGTGTCCCTGCTCACGCTGTTACCTATCCTGGTAGGTTGCATGGGATCCGTGTATTGGGTTAGCCCTCTTTGCTGGATAAAATCAATTAGGGCCATGCCTTTCTTAGATATAGTTGCGTGTCCCCATTGCACGTGTTGAGCGTTGAAGTCGCCCACAATTAGGGTTGGGTTTTGGCCTGCAATTTGTAGGGCTTTCAGTATAGCGGCTTTCGCTGGTCCAGCCTGCGCCCTGGGGTGGCTGTATGCGTTCAGTATGAACAGAGAAGAGGAGTTTCTTTTGCTGGGTAAAATTTCGATTAATATACAGTCGAGCTCTACGTTTTCAATTTCGTGGTTAACCACGGTAAGGTTTCTATGTACCATCGTAGTGGTTAAAGGTTGTTGTGTGATGTGACATGGCAGAACTGCCCGGTACCCTGGCAGTTTTAGTCGAGATATTCTGGGTTCTTGGATCGCTATTACGTCAGGTTTTTCGGATTGCGATTGAATATGTAACTGCAGATCTGCTTTTTTGTTGCGCATAGATCTGCAGTTCCACTGCCAAATTGTTATGCTTTTAGGATTGGCCATTTTGCTGGGATAGATCGATTGGCGCCCCTTGAGCTGATGGGGGAAGCCGACGTAAAATTTCCTGTAAAATGGTGTCGATTACCCCGAACTTGTGATTTACATCCTGTATGTGTTGTTCGAGTCTTTGTGATAAATTGTCAACTGTTTGTGTTACGTTATCGAGTTTCTGACTGTGCTCTTCCACTTTTTGTTCGAGTTTTGGGACTCTATCCTCCAATGAGGGATTTCTAACATCAGCTACTGCTCGTTTTTTGCGAGGTGTTTCCTCCTTGCTTACTTCGCTTACTGGGTTTTCGACTGTTGCGGACACAGTAGTTTCCATTTCTGTAACTTCCTGCATGGCAAGTGGTTTTGGAGGAGGGTCCTTAGATTTGGCGGGTGCTTTTAGTTTACTGTTTTCCTGTTCTAAGTGTTTGATGCGGTCCGTAAGTATTTGAATGTGGTGGAGTGCCTGATCGAGTTTAGACTGTAATAACTGCAGCTCCGTCCCCTTTCCGTGAGAGGCCACTCCCGCCCAGCTCACCTGTTTCGGTCCGGGGCTCTGAGTCCGGCTGCCGGTGCCGCTGTCACCTCCACTGCGGCTGCTGCTGCGTCCGCTGCGGCTGCTGCTGCGTCCACTGCGGCTGCTGCTGCGTCCACTGCGGCTGCTGCTGCGTCCGCTGTCCAAGGGCGGGAAGGAGCTCGAGCGGTCCTTTCTTTGGGTGGATGTTGAGTCGTCGCTGGTCCGGGATTTTGATCTTGGTTGGTGCTCCGACGTTTTAGTGTGGGGTCGTAGAAATCTTTTTTTGCAGCTGCTATCGCCTGTGCGGTGCCCTTCTCCACAGACAATGCAGACTGGGTCGCAGATTTCTTCTTTGAGGTGCTGGTTTCCGCAGTACGGGCACCGTTGTTGCGGTGGCTCTGGACATACGTCTTTTCTGTGTCCGACTCTTCTGCAGTTCGTGCACGCCTCTACTTTTGGAATGAAGGGGTAGACCGGATACAGGACGCCGAAGTATATGATGCTATCTGGCAATTCGTCCGCGTTGAAGTGGAGCAGGAGGGACTTTGATGTTCTTCCCATGGTTCGTGCATGGACGATTTCAGGGTTTCTTTTGCGAAGTTCTTTCATCATTTCTTCCTGCGTTTCGCCATCGTAAGCCCTGTAGATGATGCCCTGCAAGGCCTTGTCCGGAGGAGCGATGTACGACGTCATGATGATGTCTTTGCCTTCCAGCTTGATTTGTTTGACTGCGACGTAACGTAGTGCGTTTGCCTGCACCGGCGTCGATATGGTGAACACATTCTTTGTACAGTTCGTTCTGGATTGGTCTTTGTCAGCCTCGGTCGCGGTAATGCCGCTAGCTGATGCAATAGCTTGCCTGATAGATTTCTCGGTGTAGCGCGTGATGTCTACGCCACCCGTTGGTCTGTAGATTATCTTATAGTCTTCCTCCGGTAGTCGTGGAAGCGGTTTCTTAGGATGGAGTGGAGGGAGAGGTTGCGCCTTCGACTTTTCGGTCTGCTTATTTGGCTTCTGAGCTGTTAATGATACAACTTTGGGGTCCTGATTCCGGTAAGACACAATCGTTTTCCAATCGGGCGTCTCGAATTCGTCTGGGGAGGCGTTCGTCCCAGCTACGGCGTACTCCATGACTGCCGCCGTGGCGTTCGCGCCGTGGCGTTCGCGCCGCGCCAGGCCTGGCGTTCGGGTAAGCTAGGGCGCCGGAGCGACGCTGGCTTTAGACAGTCGGAGCTCGGTCGCCCGAGCTCCAATTTGCTCAAAGGAGGTCTTGAAAGGACTCACGCTTCTTGTCCGTGTGTCGGAGTCGAAGTATCCTGGCTTTTTTCCTTGCAGAAGGTGTTCGAAAGCGGAGCCCATACGAAGCACATGCGCCTCAGTTGGCCCTCTAGCGGGAAAAAAACCATGGTTACTAGTCAAAGTACAATTGGCCCCGTTTGAAATTCGTGCACTGTGACGTCACGACCGTTTCGACCAACTGAAAAGCGTGACACTTCTGTCGACAACTGCTGCTTACAACGATGAGACATTAAAGGCTT
Source organism: Amblyomma mixtum (assembly GCF_055824585.1). Lineage (NCBI taxonomy): Eukaryota > Metazoa > Arthropoda > Arachnida > Ixodida > Ixodidae > Amblyomma > Amblyomma mixtum. The sequence continues at coordinate 130,573,008 of NC_143019.1, forward strand.
TCGCCTTAATAACAGCGTAGTTCGGAGTCGATTTTCTTGACGTGACAACGCAGGTAAACACGCTTACCTGCTTTTTCTGCCAATGATACGCTTGTGCTGCATTAGAAGCACAACTGTCCAGTTTTCGGCGAAATCAAAATGCAAAGCGATTGCAGCCCTCTTGCAGCTCTGTTTTTCTTCATATCTTGCTCTTGCATGCACAAATCTAATATAGTTCTGGGGAATCCATTTCATGGCCATTTTTAGAAATTTACTGATAAACGATGAAGCCGTCAGAGTTTTTTTAACTAGCTAACCGTATTCCCATGTAGCAATCAACATCTCGTCCTCGCTGCTCATTTCAAATTTTTCCAAAGTGAGAATGCCATCATGTGGACAGTGTCACAATTCGTGAGGAAACATGACGCAGCATCACACCATTGAACATCAGAACACAAAAATTTTTGAAAGCCTGCAAGTGAGGCCATACATACAGCCAGAGGCTTCATATGCGCAGTTCAAACTCTAAAGAACATCACCATTCTGGAGCTCCCACAGTGGGAGCTTGCAGACTTTCGCGAAATGAAGAAGGAAGAATTGAAACTGGCAAAGAAAGTGCCGGGAGTTCAGACGCTCCATGTGTGTAATACGCTCAGTCAAAAGAAAGCAGCGCATCCTACGTGGCCTCCACCGCTACTTCGGAATGGAAGAGACTGTGATTGGGTTTCTGCTTCGGAATGGAAAATATACTGTGTGGAAACCAAAATCAACTGCTGCCGTTTATTTTTTTTTTACTATTTTCTGAATTTCAATCTCCACATGAAGCGGCATCACAATTGTAAAATGCCTCCCTCCTCATTAAAAACCTTGCAGATAAATTGTTCCCCTCAGGAAACGGCGTTTTGTCTCCTGACAGTGCTCTGTAGAACCATTCAACACGGTAAATAGATGGAGGTTCAGAAGCGCCTGCTTCAGAAACGCATTAATAACTTTTATATATAAAATTTTTTCTAGTAACCCAGAATTGGTCTATTATTTTTGAAGAATCGATTATATATACCAATGGACCGTACGATGAATAAATTAGAGAACACAAAAAACATCTGACCGCCACTAGCCAGTTCTTGAGACATCAGGCGTAATCGCGAATTTATTCCCATTTTGATGCGTTAAGAGCGCCGCTAACAAGCGAATAGAAGCTCTACAAGCATTGAGAATGGTTCGGATATTGTGGTAAATAATATGTAACCACGTTCAGTGAGTGCTAAATCAAATTTCTGACAGTTACTGTTTCTAAGAGGCAGTAATAAGCCATTCTAGATTGCAAGTGCATGAACTCTGTTTTGCGATTATTATTGTAATTTAAAACAATATAATGCAACACTTTTCTAGTGCTTTAAAATTATCAAGCATTGAGATTTATTCACGCAAACTTCAACAAAATTCGATGTTTTTTTTTAAAATCCAAGTGAACGTAATCACGTTTTTGAACTTCGGCGAATTTTCAGGCAATATTGAAAAATATATGTCAAGTCTAGAGCTACAGAACTTGCCTGAGGTGAGCAAAAGTAGCTGGAAAATGCTGAGAAAAATATCCAGTGGTGAGATGTTTAGGCATCCTGCCCTAAGGCTGCCCTGAAAAGGGCCTTTTTTGCGCCGCATGGCTCCAGAAGCAAAGTTTTCAGTTTTTTACTCGGAAGGTTGAAACCGCAAGAAAATATTTTTGTATTGTCTCTTATTGAAAAAGTTGCAAACAGTTTCTCAAAAAATGCTGATGTGTCGAAAAACTTTATTGCGCATGCAATGAGGCTTCAAACTTCCAACTTTGCGAAGTGCTAAAAGCGACATTCTCCACACCTTGCGACATGCGATTTTTTTTCCGAGAAGACTGCGATGCTTTTTGAAAAACTAAGGTTGATTACTTTGTGAGGACACATTTTCCCATCATATACAAAGATATACAAACGATCAGGCAGGCTTTCGTAAAGGATACTCGACAATAGACCACATTCACACTATCAATCAGGTGATAGAGAAATGCGCAGAATATAACTAACCGCTATATATAGCTTTCATTGATTACGAGAAAGCAATCGACTCAGTGGAAACCTCAGCTGTCATGCAGGCATTGCGGAATCAGGGTGTGTAAGAGTGCTATGTGAAATTATTGGAAGATATTTATAACGATTGCACAGCTACTATAGTTCTCCATAAAGTCAGCAATAAAATTCCAATACGGAAAGGTGTCAGGCAGGGAGACACGATCTCGCCAATGCTGTTCACTACCTGCTTACAGGAGGTATTCGGGGGACTGTAATGGGAAGAGTTGGGGATAAGAGTTAATGGAGAATACCTGAGTAATTTGCGATTCGCTGATGACATTGCCTTGCTAAGCCACTCGGGACAAGAACTGCAAAGCATGATCAATCAGCTAGACAGGCAGAGTAGAACGGTGGGGCTAAGAATTAACATGCAGAAAACCAAAGTAATGTTCAATAGCCTTGCAAGGGAACAGCAGTTCGCAATTGGTAGCGACGTGCTGGAAGTCGTAAGAGAATATGTCTACTTAGGGCAGGTAGTGACCGCAGATCCGGATCATGAGAGGGAAATAACTAGAAGAATAAGAATGGGGTGGAGCGCGTATGGCAGGTTCTCTCAGGTCATGAATGGTAGCTTACCAATATCCCTGAAGAGAAAAGTATATAACAGCTATATACTACCGGTACTCACCTATGGGGCAGAAACGTGGAGGCTAACAAAGAGGGTTCAGCTTAAGTTAAGAACAACGACGCAGCGAGCTATGGAAAGGAAAATGATAGGTGTAACGTTAAGAGATCGGAGGAGGGCGGAGTGGGTGAGGGAACAAACGCGGGTTAATGACATCCTAGTTGAAATCAAGAGGAAGAAGTGGGCTTGGGCAGGGCATGTAATGCGAAGGCAAGATAACCGCTGGTCCTTAAAGGGGTCGTGAAACGTTTTGCGAAAATTTTGAACGACGTGTGTATTTGCAATTCTGACCCTTCATTTTATAGTATACTTTGGTTCGTTTCATCGTCTGGGTTGATTGAATAGCGAAAAAAACTAAATTTCGGTTTCCCAGCGCGCGTCCCCCTCAACTCACAGAAAACGTCATTTTAAGAAGCCAATCAGAGGCTTCTGCCGTCAACACAACATGGCGGCTTAGCGAGGCCTGTTTAGCCATAGTTGACCGAGGTTACAGCACGCATATTGATTCGAATGTGGCACCGTCGTCTGCTCAGCATGGGTCTGCTAGCTGTCAAGCTGACACATGTGCGAAAACTTGGACAGCGCGCCGCACCAGTCGCCGCTTGCAAACTGCCGCCTACAGCAAGCAGGGACACGGAGCGGAAAGCATCTTTGCGCCATGCCCGGCCCACATCCGGTGTAACACTTTGCCACCGCACACCAGCGCCTGCGCGCTGCTTGGCTACTGAAATTCGCACCAGAAAAGACAAAATAGCGATGTTATCAGAAAGTCTGCCGGCTGCACTCGGGCGGCCACAAAGCACGCCTGCCCACGTAGCGCGCTTTCGGCAACGGCGCTGGACGCGGGCGCGCCCGGCGACGAACTGCACTGCTCTCTGGCTGCCCTGGTCGTCGCTAGGCCTGTTCGCATCGAAGCCGCGGTGGACAGCGCTTTGGAAGTAGCCTGGGTTATAATAAAATGCCTGCTTTTGGCATCGCTTTACTGTCAACGGCATCGTCTCACAACAAAACATATGGTCATTGTTGCGGTGCGCTCGGCAGCGGAGCTATATAGCGGACGCCAGGCGCGCAAGCCGGACCGCAACGGGCAGCGGCAGCTGAGCGGCGGTTGTGGCAAGAAATTTGCTCGTATTACAGTTGCTGCTTCTACCAGCAACTCGGCATTGTACAACGATCCTCAAAAATGGTCTATTTTCCACACTTCTTGCTCCCAAACTTTATTATTTACGTGAAGGAAAATATTTAGCTCATTTTTATGACGCCAGCAGACGGGATCCAGGTTTGCCGGCCGGCCTGCAGACTCGCTGTATTTCACATTCGCACCAGAAAAGACAAAACAGCGCCATGCTATCAGAAAGGCTGCCTATTCGAGCAGTGGCAGCATGCCGAGCTTTCGGCAACGACGCCGCCTGCGGACGCGCCGGGCGATGAAGCTGCGATCGAGGCTTGCCGGCGGCCCTGGTCGTCGCTAAGCCTACCTGGTTTTGCATCGATACTATCGATACGGCAGCTGAGGGAGCTTCGGAACTGTACTCTCGTCACCCCTTTAACTGTGAACCTGTCCCATAATAAAATAAAGATATGCTCGATTTCCGCGATGCCAGCGGAGCTAGCAAATGCCAGCTATGCGAGCGGCGACCAGGCAGTAAATAAAGCGGTCATTGGATGAAATTTGCTTGTATCGCCGAATTAAATACTGCCAGCAACTCGGCATCAGCCAACGATCCTCAAAAATGATTCATTTTTGGCATTCATCTATTCCAGTGCTTGCGTGAACAAATAATACTAGCGTGTTTTTCTGACGCCGGCGGCCGGCATCCAGGCTGACAGGCCGGCCGCGAGAAACGCGCCCCCACGTCATTACGACGCTGGCGCTCTGCGCGCTCGCATTCTGCCCCTTGTCAGTGCGACGCGCCGCGTGCGGCCTGTCATTGACATCGGTTGGGCGCAGGCGGCGAGCTGCTGTCAGTCGTTGTTACGCCGCTCGCAACGGCACGTCGCGCGCCCGGCAAGTAGCAGTCATGCCGAGAGACCGCGACACCTCTACCTGCGGGAGCCCCGACCGTGAACGTCCGAACCCGGTCGTGGACTCGAGTCTTCATCTCTATCGCAAGGGGTGGGTTGACTCGCAGCCCCATCTGCAAATTATGCCTAACCCTCTTCACGCTTCTGGAATATATTTTTCTGCAGCAAAGAACAGAAGCGCGGAGCCGATGCGCGCCGCGATAGCTGACTCGTTCGTATCGAGTTCATGTAAACAGAGAGTCGTCAAGATGGGCTGGCCTTGCTCAGCTCGATTCTCTGACTCAAACCACCGCTGTCAAGGAACACCACCTAGATAGGTTCACGTAAGCAAGGCTATGTCGAGCCGCTGATACTGAAGCCAAGGAGGATGGAGAAGCAGAACCGAAACCGAAACTGGTCCCAGGTCAGTGATTGATCTATGACCACGCGCTGCAGTTTAACAGAGTGCAATTACGCGTGCAAATAATTGGAAAACCTTGTTTCACTTTCTGAATTTCTCATAAAGCTATTATTTTAGGGCAAACGAAAGTTGAAGATATCTCTACGTTTCTGAAGATCTTAAAATGACGTAGTCGAGTAGTGCGTGTGCCAGCCGACGGCGGCGCATGGTCGTTTCATGAGCTCAAAAAGGCAGCGATTTCGAACGGGATTTATTAAATGCAGACTCAAAATTGAGTCGAAATATTTCGGAATTAGCATGTCTAATGTTTATGGAAGCAGTAAAAATTAAAATCGGGCAGCTTCATTTTCTTTTCACAACCCCTTTAAGGGTAACGGAGTGGATTCCAAGAGAAAGCAAACGTAGCAGGGGACGGCAGAAAGTTAGGTGGGCGGATGAGATTAAGAAGTTTGCGGGGATACAGTGGCGGCAACTAGCAAAGGACAGGGTTAATTGGAGAGACATGGGAGAGGTCTTTGCCCTGCAGTGGGTGTAGTCAGGTTGATGATGATGATGACGATGATACAAAGATTTCATTGAAAACAAAAAATGGTCATGGGGCCTCGATTGCCGTTATCTGAACATGTCCATCTATATATGTTTAAAAATTGAGCAGGATTTAATTCACGACGTTTGGGTTGAAGGGCCAGCTGCTTCCAAGTGTACTACATTTGAAGCACACAGCTTTTGTTTCGAATGCTGTAGTACACTCGAAAAAGGCTGTCCTCCAGCCGAAATGTCGTGAATTAAACCTTTTATGTTTTCAATTTCTGTGTCTCAATGATTGTTACTAAGTGGGAACTAAGGGAAACTGTGCCTAAGGCAATTTTCTATTCCTTTGCTGTTTTCTGTAAATTTTTTTATGTGTCATGGACGTCTTGTAGTGCTTAACTATGCTTGTGCGCAATAAATGGATGTAATAATTTGTATTTTGCTTCTAATATTCTTTAAGCAGTCTAGGATACAGTGTTCACAAAATGGTTTTGAAATGATGAAACAATGTTGATAAAAGTCATACAGTGCAGCTAACGCACACTTTTCCAAATGTTGATAAGTTGATGTAGCTATTATACTTTCTTCGTACTTGAGCCTTTGAATAACGGTGGCCAATTATCGGAAGACTTTTGGTAGGGTGTTGGTAGACACTGTTGGTATGTGGTTGATAGAAAGTGTAAAGACTTTCTATGTACTTGAGTCTTTTGGATAATGGTGGCCAATTGTCGGAAGACCGTCGATAGCGTGTTGGTAGAGACTGTCGGTAAGGGGGTGATAGGAATTGCATAGAAACAGTCGATAAGGGGATCATAGGAAGTCTGAAGACTTTCTATGTCTTTTGGATTAAGGTGGCCTATTGTCGGAAGACGGTTGATAGTTTGTTACTACAGAGTATAAACACATTCAAAAGACTTTCTGTTCAATGTTGATAGGTTCTATTAACATTTGAGTGAAGAATTTCTAATGAATGGTACTAAAAATTTTTGTAAGGGCAGAACGCACTCACAAGGGCTGCCCCGCTGCGGGGGCTCAATGGTTAGGGCACTCGGCTGCTGACCCGAAAGACGCGGGTTTGATCTTGGCCGCGGCGGCCGAATTTTGGTGGAGGTGAAATTTTAGAGGCCGGTGTACTGTGCGTTGTCAGTGCACTTTAAAGAGCCCCAGGTGGTCGAAATTTCCGGAGCCCTGGTCTACGGCGTTCGCCATAGCCTGGGTCGCTTTGGGGCGTTAAATTATAATAAGCCAAACCAAACCAGCATTCACAAGGTACACTTTTATTCTGTTCACGACAGTCAGCCTTCGTAGCGTGTTCAACTTCGTAAGCAACTCTGAAGACTTCCAACAAGACAGGCTCCAAGCAAAGCTGAATAATTCACAATAAATACAAGCGCACAGATTCCCCAACATTGCTTGCAGCTTCATCCGGTCTCCAAACACTATCCGCAAGAGCAAAACAAGCGCGCTTAAAATTTTTGTTTCAATTATTACACGAGCAGTGCAGGATAGATGTGAAAAAATACGTGACGTACTCACAATCGCCACCTTCACGGCACAAACATACGAACACACTAACCGAGTATGTGTGCCATAATGATACGTTTAAGCATTCCTTTTTCCCTCTCTCCATTAGTGAATGGAATCGCTTGGATCGTAACATCACCTGCACTCAATCCTTATCATCATTCGTGTCACAGATAGAGCATTTGTCGTAATGCACAGTGGCGATGCAGCAACCGTAACCGAAAATGTAGGCAAGAAGACAACCCCTTCTAACTTGTCATGTATGCGATTTTGAGTGCATTCTGAAATTGTGCCTACCATTGTCGAAGATCTGTTTTGTATATCCTTTTGCTATGGCCAATTCACTTTTCCCTACCTTTGCTTTTATGCCATGTTTGCTGCCTTTGAATAATATGTTTATATTTGTTTTCTTTTTTTCACTGTACTAATTGCCCCTGCTATGGTCTTGCAATAAGACCAGCAGGATTGTAAATAAATAAAATGAAAAATATTTGCGAGAATTTGCAAGTGAAGCCATGCGGGCAAAGAGGCTTCTGCCTGGGCAGAGCGGAAATAGCCTTTTTCTAATTTCTAATTTTGGCCTTTTAGCCCAAACTTTTTATGGTGGTCATACTGTATTCATTCCGAAAACCCCACAGAAGAGCCGCTTGAGGACTGTCGAAGGGTACTGTCCAATTTTAATTCGTAATGAAGACTACAAAAATTAGCAAAAATCTATTCTTCCGGCTTACAGCTTCTGGCCCTGGATTTAATTGGCTCGCATCAAGCATGCAGGATTGGAGGCCGCAGCATCCAAACTCATATGCATATTGAACGTTCGGCGTTGGAGTCGATAAGAGATGAGGCCGGTCAGGTTGCCCTAATTCAGGTTGATCCTGCGAAGATTTTGATAAGATGCATCATGAGTTCTTGCTTGCAATCTTAGAACATGCAAACATTGGATATTGTCGAGTCTGGTCGCTGTATTGAATGCAGCGAAAGACGTACACAGTACTTTAAGACTCTTTATTTTTAACTCATGAGTGGGCGACCAGCGCCGACCGAGGCGGGAACCGCACTGGCCGCCGGAAGAAAGGAGGGAGCGGAGAAGCGTCCACGGGAGGGAGTGGCGTCCTGAAACAAGAGGAGGGTGCGGGGGCGCAGGTGGGGGCATCTGGCGGCAGCGCGCGAAGAGGGGAAAGTGGCCGTTAGGCAGCAACACTGCACTGGTGACACACACAGAAAAGGAAAGAGGGGGAAACAGCAGGGCTGTATTGCTGCGTTGGAGGGCCAGCCGTTTTCAGGCGTACTACAGCATTCGAAGCACACAGCTTTTATTTCGAATGCTGTACTATACTCGAAAGGGCTGGTCCTCTAGCTGAAACATCGTGAATTAAAACCTGTTATGTTTTTCAATTTCTGTGTGTCAGTCATTTTTACTAAGAGGGAACTGAGGGGAACTGTGCCGAAGGCAATATTCTGTTCCTCTATTGTTCTCCATAAAATAATTTGATGCATCATGCATGTCTTGTAGCGCGTATGTACACTTGTGCGCAATAAATGTAATAATTTGCATTTTGCTTCTGTTATTCTTTAAGCACTCCAGGATACGCTGTTCACAAAATAATTTTGAAGTGATAAAACTATGTTGGTAAAAGTGTTGTGCTGTGTAAATAACACACACTTTTCCAAACGTTGATGTAGGAATTATACATTCTTCGTACTTGAGTCTTTTGAATAACGGTGGCAAATTGTCGGAAGACCGCTGATAGGGTGCTGGTAGACATTGTCAGTATGTGGTTGATAAGAAGTGTAAAGACTTTCTATGTACTTGAGTCTTTTGGAGAACGGTGGCCAATTGTCGGAAGACTGTTGATAGGGTGTTGGTAGACATTGTCGGTAAGGGGTCAATAGGAAGTGTATAGAAACTGTCGATAAAGGGATCATAGGAAGTATAAAGACTTTCTATGTACTTGAGTCTCTTGGATATCGGTGGCCAATTGGAAGACCGTTGATAGGTTGTTACTGCAATGTATAAAGACGTTTAAAAACTTTCTGTTCAATGTTGATAGGTTCTATTAACAATTGTCTGAAGACTTTCTAAAGAATGTTGCTAAAATTTTTTGTAAGGACGATCGGAATAATGGTTTTATTGGGAGGCACAAATTATCTATATGAGCGCCAAACAAAGGCACAGATGGGTCGGGAGCTCTTAATTTTTCCTCGGGAACAAGTTTGCAATGTTTTCTTGATTTCAGAGATTGTGTATGCATTGCAAGTGATGCATTGTGCAAGGAATAAGGTAGAAACACTGCACAGACTATTCGCTACGTTTTTTTTGGCGCTATCAATGAGAGCCTATGCGTCGAGGCAATTTCTTTCTCTCAAGTCTGGAGGAGTTGCCCTTGTTTACTGTTCTGTTCACCAGCTTGTTTCACGGTTTTTATTCTTAAAAGCTGCCACTCCTTTCTGCAAGCGGTGATTAGAAGCCTAGTGAGTGTTCGCCTGCCTGATCTGTTTGCTTCGACTTGTCAAGGCCGTGAAGGAGCTTTGTGGGGTTTCCTGAAGGAGGTTGCTGATACCTTTCAATTCCTGACTGTTCACTGCTCTGCGATATTTATTGGACGTGTAAAAGCGGCGGATGAGAGCGGTACTAGTAGAATCTCTATTCTCTGTGTCCGTGTATCGGCGGCCTTATCTTATTTTCATGGAATTGAGCGTATTGAAGCGAGTTTAGAGAATGTGTATTAAACTTGCGGCAAAATCCTTCCTTTTGAAACTCTACACTTCTACCCTTCAAGGCCTGGCCTCGAGCCAAGAGGACTTTTGTGCCATGGTCAGTGAAGTGTCACCTATGCGGCCAACCAGATACGATTGATAATTTTTTCGTGGCGCCATGATGCACTGGTTTTCTGAGCCATACTTCAGAGGATAATCAAAAAGAATATTGGTAGCTTGTTTTGGTTTCCTCGGGTTTACCATGCGAAAGCCATGCACACTATGAGGGACGACGTAGTGAAGGGCTCCATAAATTTCGGCCACCTGGGGTTCCTTAACGTTTACCGACATCTCAAAGGGCCTCTAGAATTTCGCCTCCGTGGATATTCGACCGCCGTGCTCGGGATCGAAGCCTGGTCGTACGGGTGAGCAGTGGAGCGCCATCTCCGCTAAGCCACCACGGCGGCTAAAAAATCCAGAGACCCCGGGATTCCCTGCGACCCGTGAATGCTGATTGAAGCTTTTAGCCCGTGGAGGAGGTGTATGATGGATAGATAAGCAGAACCACTTCATTCATCTAAGTGTCTTTAGTGAGAGGTGCGCCTCGGTGCGGGGTCTTGACCGGCCGCGTGAATGGTTGCCGATGTGGACACATATGTATGTCTCCCGCCGTTTTGAAGTGCAGGTGTAGTGTAGTTCACGAAGACATGGCAGTGTGTATCTTCACCACGGAATAGTATGTGTACGTAAAGCATTTGGTAGCTCAGTGGAATTAATTTCCATGCAATAAATAAAAAAATTCAGGGCGGCACTTTGTTGACACAAAGTGCTGTGAGGCGAAGCCCTTAAGCGCGGTGTTGTTGCTTGTGTCACTGATGTGCGGTTAAGATGTCGAGCTTGGCCTCTAAGAGTGGAACGCGACAGCGTCTTGCAATGCTGCCAGGGAGTCCACAGAACACCATCGCTCATTCGGCTCTAGGCCTTGCTCGATGGTAAATTCGTTTTTGACGAAACGGATTCTACCTCTCTCATATTTCTCGGTGGACACCTGAACCTCACCAAAGGGAAGCTAGGAAGATAGGAGTGAACTAAGAGGCCGTATTAGCTAGACGAGCCGTTGTTCATTCTAAACCATCGAGCTGGCATGGCGGAGTGGTTAGCATGCTCGTCTCGCACTCGAGAGACCCTGGTTTGATTCCGCAACTCGACCAATTTTCTACTCGGTTTTATTTATTTATGTGGTCTGACTATAAAGGTTAATTAGGCTAATTGGTCTTTACCATTGTTCTAGAGCCATTCATCAGGTCTTGTCACTCACCTTTCAAGTGATGGAACTCTCTAGAGTGTTCGATACAATGTCTATGAAACGTCTATTAAAGATGGTTAATGATAGTTAAGCATGGTTTGCATATTTCGCGATACTAGTCAATGTATGATTATTGATAGTTAGCATGGCCTTAACTAGTTTACTCATTAATTAGTGTTAAGGTACAGGCGCAGTGCATAGTCCCACATGCCACTTTTTAACTACTACTAATTACCAATTAGTCGTTTGGTCTTTCAGTACAATGATATAATATTTAAATCCATTTACATTATGCTCTGATGTCTTTCGATTGCACCCGATCAAGTATCGATTGGCTATTTATTGGCATATGCCCCTATTAGGTATGCATCTGAAACGCGGACCCATTTTAAATCATTTTTTGGTCGCGACAGCATGAGGCATTAAAGGCTTTCGCCTTAAAAAGTGCAGCTATGGCCCAGTGCTCTGGTGCAGTGGCCAGAGAAGGTGCTCAGTTCGCAGCGCACTGCTTTCAAATCCTAGTCGAGGCGATGAGTCTTTTTCTTTATTTATTCATGTTTTCGCTCGGTTACATCGATGGCGGCGACGGGTGCCTAAGAGGGTGCTTAAGAGCTGTGCTCTAAAACATTCGGTGAGCTTAATCACGTATACTAAAAAAAGCAAAGCACAAAAGCGCATTCATACAAAGCCAATTTGTCATATTCTGCACCTTAAGCTCAGACATTCCGTGTGCGTATAAATGCAGCGTGTATATTTCCCGGTCGGGGAGCGATCATCAAACACACGGTGAAAAAAGGCGATACCTTGTTAATACATATAATTTGTCTAGAAAAGATATCGTCCACTAAGATGCTGGCTTAGTTTCTTTCGGGTGCTTAAAGGTGCACTGAAGAGGATTCTGAACTTGTCTTTTTGCCGCGGGAACTCGATCTACACGTTCCTAGCATTCTTAGAAACTGCAACTTATTGCCCTGTATGGCCGATTTCCCTAATTAAATCGAATTAACGTCCGGCTCCCGCCCTTTTTTTTGAATTCTGCCTCGTACGATGGGCGGAGTCGACCAACGCGTGAAGTTCCTTTCAGCCAGCTCCGTGGAGGCTTTGGTTTCGCTTTATTTTGTTTTTTAGGTTTCCATGAATAAATAGTTTCACTCGCAGATAATATAGCCGCAAAATAAGCCCGCAGAAATAAAAATACGCGCGGACTATTTGCTACTACGGACTACTACGTATCACTCCGCCGATGGCAGAGCGGCAAGCCGCCACGGGACTGGGTGAAAGGCACTCCACGCGTTGGTCGACTCCGCCCACCGTACGAGGCAGAATTCAAAAAAAATGGCGGGAGCCGGCCGTTAATTCGATTTAATTTGGGAAATCGGCCACACAGGGCAATAAGTCGCAGTTTCTAAGAATGCTAGGAACGTGTAGATCGAGTTCCCGCGGCAAAAAGATAAGTTCAGATTCCTCTTCAGTGCACCTTTAAGCCCCGGATATCTTTATCACCTTAGGGATTTTTTGGAAACACTGCTTCCACAAAATTTCGATGAAAAGCGTTAATAATGCTAAGGCGCAACCAGCAGCATACACAGCGAAGTACACTGGGATGGTGCTCGGACCTTCAATGAGGTCATGGCTTGGAGGGCTTGGAGGAGACGACAGTTTCCGGTGGCGAACTGCGAGGCGGGCTTCAGATACGGTGCGCAACATTCGGCGGTGCTGGAGCCTGTAACGAGTTAGCAGCATCGGGTCTTTAAAAAAACACGAAATCTACAAAAAATATTGAACGGCATAAATGAAGCTAGCGACGGGCAAAGAAGTTTTTGACGCATCGCATAGAAAGCCATAAAGCCGAAGAAATGTGAGCAGTAATTTTTGCACCGCGCGAAGATAAGTTTACCTGAACAACCTGTTTAGTGAACTGAGAAGCAACTAAACATGTCAAAATTGTCTCTTAAATGAGTGATTAAAGTTAGTTTTTACAGCGCTCAGAGCTGTGTGTTACAGGCAGCAAATACGGAATCGCTACTGGAGTTTCTGCATCTCGTAAACTGTCACGCATACATAGCCGCCGAGGTGCCATAGCGGCTATGGCGCTCATCAATTGACAATAAAGACTACGGCGTCCCCCGTAGGCTGAGTCGCTTTGGGACGCTAAACCGCCATAGACCACATTTCTATCATGCGCAGGCTTGATAACAATAGGGTTCGATTTTTGAGCACGAGTATGGCAGCCGTCGTCTACCTTTATGGTTCAGAGGCAGACAAAGGCCCCATAAATTTTATGCAATGCTAAACGTGTGTGGGCAGCCTTTTACCGCAGCGGGTGGCCTAATTGTTTCGGCATCCGGCCCCTAGACGGAGGTGCGGGATTCGATACCTAGTGCCGCTGGGTACCCAGCCTTGATACAATGGGCGCAAGCTTTCTTCTGGGCTGGTGCTCGGCATTTTTCCAGTGAAGTGTTTGAGTTTTTGAACCCACCTATCGTAGACGAAGAAAATTGGGTGGCGGCGCAGGCTTGAGACAAACATCGCCTCTTTCATGATTGGTAGTTAGGTAGTGATTTCGCAATAGAAATAGCGCGCGATGGGGCTATTTGGCCTTAGATACCCTTGCACCATGAAAAAAAAACATACTCGTTGCCGGGACATCCATTCGAACCACATCTCCGCAGAGTTTGTAATCACCTTTTCAAGAATTACTGTAAGCTGTTTTGTAATTATGAATCTACATCCTGCCACCTGCCTACGTAATAAAAACACGAAAACGAAACTTTATCCTATGGTTTTGCTGTTATCACTTCCAATTTCGTGCCCTCATAGACAATTTCCACTACTGCACTACCGCGACTGTAGGGGGGCACTCGCCATAATAAGCACAGAAAAATACACAACTTGTATTCAGGAAAATGGGTGCTAGCTAGCATGCCACAATGATTATGCACGGAAAGGTGCAGCCCGTGGAGAGTCGCTGACTAGCTCAGTCCTCACACCTTCGGTTACGCATAAGGCGCACAAAAATCAGGAAGAATCTAGAAATGAACATGAATATGTGTCCCTACCGTGAAGGGTGATTCTTCAGCATATAAGACGGCCGATGGACCAATCCGCAATTGTCTCCGGGCAGGAGATTCCATTTAGAGGCGGCGAGAGTTTCCTCCTCGCTGCATATGGACAGCGCCACGCGTCCTTCGTCTCGGGCTCTTTCGTAGCACCGAGACATCGACGTAAAACTCATGCAATCGCCAAGACAGCGAGCCACAGATTCCATAAGGAAGCTGTCGCTGGCCTTCTTACCATTAAGTATGTAAAGATGCCACTCTGCTAACCAGTACATCGTGATGCAAGGCCTAACTGAATTTGTCGCCAAGTCAAGCTTGAGTTTTTCCATGCTTGTCGCACTACTCGACAGAACGGGGACGCTGTCAATCGCTGTGATCGTGGTCTGGACATAGTTCCCGAGGAAAAACATCGCCACTGTCCAGACGGCCAACATGACGCTTCGATAGGGCGCAGCGTTTCCGACGGTGTCGGGAGGGCATCGCCCAAGCAGTGAGCAGACTAGGAAGAGTAGGAGACGAGAAAGCGAGAAGTGGAGTCGAGGGAACAAGAGCGTACTGCGAAGCCAGAGGAGGGAAACAATGCAGGCCGCTAATAAAGATGTGATGAGTGCAAACCACAGCGCTGAGATCCACGAATCGATAAACGATATAAGAACGGTTACTTCACGTCGACTGAATATGCACATCTCTGCAGGAGAGTAGTAGGCGTCTATCGAAAAGTGCCACAATTCCAAATGACTGCCCGGGGTGGGAGAGAGTTCAAAGTCAGCGAGCTTATGGGGCAGGATTTCGAAAGTGCTACCACCCGTGATAATATCAACTGTGTTATTTTTCGTCCTGTAAGCGTCTAATACGGCCATGCTTTCCGGTTGTTCAGTGAGCTTGACACCCGGCAGTGTGAGAGCTGCCACGTAATATTTTCCTGTTGGAAAATCTTTTTCAAGCGATGTTTCTAGGAAGACCTCCGAAGCTGATGCGTAGTACTTCCTAATGTCGCACTTCTTGAAGTCATTGGCGGGAACACTGAAACCGTGTGGAGTCACGCTGGTTACCCGACAGAGGCCGTCTCTAAAGAATCCATTAAGCGTTTGCTCGTGTGACTCGCCAAAGACAAACAGGCGCAGTGTAACAAAAACACTCGCTAGGTTTTGTAGTGTTTCTCTCGCGGCTTCAGTGAGATTGCAGTACCAAGGGACAAAGACGAGCCTGTCCGCAGAGATATTTTCGTAGAAATCGGGTTTCATGGAGTTAGGTACAAACTCTGTCGTTAGTCGTAGCGGGGTCCCGCTAAGGTATCTAAAAGGAAGAGGTAAACGCTTTGATAGGGTGTGAAGTTGCGCTGGCATCATTGGCGAATAGATTATGATGCGCTGCGCTTTGGATTCCGAGGAGGCCTGAAGTGCTGCTTGCATCTTGGGATGTATGTGAGCAACATCTGGGGGTGCTGGAAGATGTTTGTGAGGTATTGCTGTCGAGAGGACGGCAAAAAATGTGGCGATGCCAGAGAAACTGCAACGCATTGCAAAGCACGCCGGTGATAAGTACGCTAAACCTTGAAAAACTTCCTTGATTTTGCCTCACCTTATAACATTATAGAGGCTCAGAAAGCTCCAGCAAGAGGCCGCAACACCCTCACATGAGTAAGTGGTGTATTACTGAAAAACCATGCCAGCCCATCGCCGGCGAAGGTTGCCAAATATATTCAAAGTGTACGCGATGGAGAATGCAGTGCTTTCGAGACAGCAAGTAAGAATCCCTTCTGTTTTTTTACTATACGTGAGCAGCTTGCAAACCAACGAAGTTACCCTTCCTTGTTCCGCGAAAGCTCCATTTATGCGGAGAGGCGCAGTGAAGATTTGATGAGATGTCGTATGGCAGTAATGTCTAGTTGAGGAGGCGCAGCTGTGACCTTTCCGTAGTGCTCTACATTTTAGAGCATGCAGCCAAACGAAGAAACGAGCCTATTCGGCAGCAGTGTCTGGCGTTGCGCTCGTCGGGTAGATATCGGTGTCACTGCGAGGTAATGCGTAACCGCCGCTGCGGTGATAGTTGGAGTGCATGCGCAGAAAGGAAGAAGTGCTGTTCGAGATCTCATTTCTTCTAGAAACACAGCGACTCCCATGCTAATGTAATTTTTATTATTATTATTATTATTATTTATTTCTTTTCTATTTGTTTTCATTTTTCTGATTATCAAACAGTTCATTTATTATTATTATTTTATTTTATTTTATTTCATTTCATTTTTTTTCTGTCTCTCTTTCAGTCAATACAAAAATGATCCATTCCATATGATGGATTCAAATTTTGCCCATAAAGCCGTCGTCCCATCTTCGATCTCCCAGCTAACAGGACCCCTTTCGTTGCGTCGTCCAATCTGTCAGCCTATACCCTATTAATTCTCCTTTTCCTCTAAAGCTCCTAATCCTTCCAACAGTTCACCGCCTGTGTCTTGGCCACTCCCCCGTAGTGGGTATGTGCCATTCTACTTGAGGCCAACCAACCAACCAAATGCGCTACTGCCTCTTCATAGACGAAGACGCGTGAGTGCTCTTCAGACGACAAAGGTAGACTACTCACTAACAGCAGATCCGATGAACATTGCAGCGTGTAAATATCGAGTGGACCTCCGGTTAATATTGCTTCTAACACTGTAGGAGAGTTTTCGTGCCAAAATGATAAAGCATTCGCCTGTGTACAGACAAGCGCCGTCGCAACGCAGCCACCGATTGTTTAATTTTTCCTGCTTTAAAGTTCATGAGCTCAGCGAAAGTTTTCTGACACGGTCCATTAAGAGGGCGATAGAGAACGGATTTGCATATTGAAGCTTGCGTGACGTGGTCTATAGAAGACAAAGCAGAAGCAGTGAACTAAAAGCGGACTCAGTGGTCATTAGAGCGTGTAAATATCGAGTGGACCACTCGCTAATATTGCTTCTAACGCTGTCGGAGAGTTTTCGTGTCAAAATGACAAAGCATTCGCTTGTGTACAGACAAGCGCCGTCGCAACGCAGCCACCGATTATTTAATTTTTCCTACTTTTCAGTTCATGAGCTCAGTGAAGGTTTACTGATAGTCCATTAACAGCGCGATAGAGAACGGATTCGTATATTGAAGCTTGCGTGACGTGGTCTATAGAAGACAAAGGAGAAGCAGTCAACTAAAAGCGGACTCAGTGGTCATTAGAGCGTGTAAATATCGAGTGGACCACTCGCTAATATTGCTTCTAACGCTGTCGGAGAGTTTTCGTGCCAAAATGACAAAGCATTCGCCTGTGTACAGACAAGCGCCGTCGCAACGCAGCCACCGATTATTTAATTTTTCCTACTTTTCAGTTCATGAGCTCAGTGAAGGTTTACTGATAGTCCATTAACAGCGCGATAGAGAACGGATTCGCATATTGAAGCTTGCGTGACGTGGTCTATAGAAGACAAAGGAGAAGCAGTCAACTAAAAGCGGACTCAGTGGTCATTAGAGCGTGTAAATATCGAGTGGACCACTCGCTAATATTGCTTCTCACGCTGTCGGAGAGTTTTCGTGTCAAAATGACAAAGCATTCGCTTGTGTACAGACAAACGCCGTCGCAACGCAGCCACCGATTATTTAATTTTTCCTACTTTTCAGTTCATGAGCTCAGTGAAGGTTTACTGATACAGTCCATTAAGAGGGCGATAGAGAACGGATTCGCATATTGAAGCTTGCGTGACGTGGTCTATAGAAGACAAAGGAGAAGCAGTCAACTAAAAGCGGACTCAGAGGTCATTAGAGCGTGTAAATATCGAGTGGTCCACTCGCTAATATTGCTTCTAACGCTGTCGGAGAGTTTTCGTGCCAAAATGACAAAGCATTCGCTTGTGTACAGACAAGCGCCGTCGCAACGCAGCCACCGATTATTTAATTTTTTCTACTTTTCAGTTCATGAGCTCAGTGAAGGTTTACTGATACAGTCCATTAACAGCGCGATAGAGAAGGGATTCGCATATTGAAGCTTGCGTGACGGGGTCTATAGAAGACAAAGCAGAAGCAGTGAACTAAAAGCGGACGCAGTGGTCATTAGAGCGTGTAAATATCGAGTGGACCACTCGCTAATATTGCTTCTAACGCTGTCGCAGAGTTTTCGTGTCAAAATGACAAAGCATTCGCTTGTGTACAGACAAGCGCCGTCGCAACGCAGCCACCGATTATTTAATTTTTCCTACTTTTCAGTTCATGAGCTCAGTGAAGGTTTACTGATACAGTCCATTAACAGCGCGATAGAGAACGGATTCGTATGTTGAAGCTTGCGTGGCGGGGTCTATAGAAGACAAAGCAGAAGCAGTGAACTAAAAGCGGACTCAGTGGTCATTAGAGCGTGTAAATATCGAGTGGACCACTCGCTAATATTGCTTCTAACGCTGTCGGAGAGTTTTCGTGCCAAAATGACAAAGCATTCGCTTGTGTATAGACAAGCGCCGTCGCAACGCAGCCACCGATTATTTAATTTTTCCTACTTTTCAGTTCAGTGAAGGTTTACTGATACAGTCCATTAAGAGGGCGATAGAGAACCGATTCGCGTATTGAAGCTTGCGTGGCGGGGTCTATAGAAGACAAAGGAGAAGCAGTCAACTAAAAGCGGACTTAGTGGTCATTAGAGCGTGTAAATATCGAATGGTCCACTCGCTAACATTGCTTCTAACGCTGTCAGAGAGTTTTCGTGTCAAAATGACAAAGCATTCGCTTATGTACAGACAAGCGCCGTCGCAACGCAGCCACCGATTATTTAATTTTTCCTACTTTTCTGTTCATGATCTCAGTGAAGGTTTGCTGATACAGTCCATTAACAGCGCAATAGAGAACGGATTCGCATATTGAAGCTTGCGTCACGTGGTCTATAGAAGACAAAGGAGAAGCAGTCAACTAAAAGCGGACTCAGTGGTCATTAGAGCGTGTAAATATCGAGTGGTCCACTCGCTAATATAGCTTCTAACGCTGTCGGAGAGATTTCGTGCCAAAATGACAAAGCATTCGCTTGTGTACAGACAAGCGCCGTCGCAACGCAGCCACCGATTATTTAATTTTTCCTACTTTTCAGTTCATGATCTCAGTGAAGGTTTGCTGATACAGTCCATTAACAGCGCAATAGAGAACGGATTCGCATATTGAAGCTTGCGTGACGTGGTCTATAGAAGACAAAGGAGAAGCAGTCAACTAAAGGCGGACTCAGTGGTCATTAGAGCGTGTAAATATCGAGTGGTCCACTCGCTAATATTGCTTCTAACGCTGTCGGAGAGTTTTCGTGCCAAAATGACAAAGCATTCGCGTGTGTACAGACAAGCGCCGTCGCAACGCAGCCACCGATTATTTATTTTTCCTACTTTTCAGTTCTTGTGCTCAGTGAAGGTTTACTGATACAGTCCATTAACAGGGCGATAGAGAACGGATTCGCATATTGAAGCTTGCGTGACGTGGTCTATAGAAGACAAACGAGAAGCAGTCAATTAAAGGCGGACTCAGTGGTCATTAGAGCGTGCAAATATCGAGTGGTCCACTCGCTAATATTGCTTCTAACGCTGTCGGAGAGTTTTCGTGCCAAAATGACAAAGCATTCGCTTGTGTACAGACAGGCGCCGTCGCAACGCAGCCACCGATTATTTAATTTTTCCTACTTTTCAGTTCATGAGCTCCGTGAAGGTTTACTGATACAGTCCATAAACAGGGCGATAGAGAACGGATTCGCATATTGAAGCTTGCGTGACGTGGTCTATAGAAGACAAAGGAGAAGCAGTCAACTAAAAGCGGACTCAGTGGTCATTAGAGCGTGTAAATATCGAGTGGTCCACTCGCTAATATTGCTTCTAACCCTGTCGGAGAGTTTTCGTGCCAAAATGACAAAGCATTCGCTTGTGTACAGACAAGTGCCGTCGCAACGCAGCCACCGATTATTTAATTTTTCCTACTTTTCAGTTCATGAGCTCAGTGAAGGTTTACTGATACAGTCCATTAACAGGGCGATAGAGAACGGATTCGCATATTGAAGCTTGCGTGACGTGTTCTATAGAAGACAGAGCAGAAGCAGTGAACTAAAAGCGGACTCAGTGGTCATTAGAGCGTGTAAATATCGAGTGGTCCACTCGCTAATATTGCTTCTAACGCTGTCGGAGAGTTTTCGTGTCAAAATGACAAAGCATTCGCTTGTGTACAGACAAGCGCCGTCGCAACGCAGCCACCGATTATTTAATTTTTCCTACTTTTCAGTTCATGAGCTTCGTGAAGGTTTACTGATACACTCCATTAACAGGGCGATAGAGAACGGATTCGCATCTTGAAGCTTGCGTGACGTGTTCTATAGAAGACAAAGCAGAAGCAGTGAACTAAAAGCGGACTCAGTGGTCATTAGAGCGTGTAAATATCGAGTGGTCCACTCGCTAATATTGCTTGTAACGCTGTCGGAGAGTTTTCGTGTCAAAATGACAAAGCATTCGCTTGTGTACAGACAAGCGCCGTCGCAACGCAGCCACCGATTATTTAATTTTTTCCACTTTTCAGTTCATGAGCTCAGTGAAGGTTTACTGATACAGTCCATTAACAGGGCCATAGAGAACGGATTCGCATATTGAAGCTTGCGTGACGTGTTCTATAGAAGACAAAGGAGAAGCAGTCAACTAAAGGCGGACTCAGTGGTCATTAGAGCGTGTAAATATCGAGTGGTCCACTCGCTAATATTGCTTCTAACGCTGTCGGAGAGTTTTCGCGTCAAAATGACAAAGCATTCGCTTGTGTACAGACAAGCGCCGTCGCAACGCAGCCACCGATTATTTAATTTTTCCTACTTTTCAGTTCATGAGCTCCGTGAAGGTTTACTGATACAGTCCATTAACAGGGCGATAGAGAACGGATTCGCATATTGAAGCTTGCGTGACGTGTTCTATAGAAGACAAAGCAGAAGCAGTGAACTAAAAGCGGACTCAGTGGTCATTAGAGCGTGTAAATATCGAGTGGTCCACTCGCTAATATTGCTTGTAACGCTGTCGGAGAGTTTTCGTGTCAAAATGACAAAGCATTCGCTTATGTACAGACAAGCGCCGTCGCAACGCAGCCACCGATTATTTAATTTTTCCTACTTTTCCGTTCATGAGCTCAGTGAAGGTTTACTGATACAGTCCATTAAGAGGGCGATAGAGAACCGATTCGCATATTGAAGCTTGCGTCACGTGGTCTATAGAAGACAAAGGAGAAGCAGTCAACTAAAAGCGGACTCAGTGGTCATTAGAGCGTGTAAATATCGAGTGGTCCACTCGCTAATATAGCTTCTAACGCTGTCGGAGAGATTTCGTGCCAAAATGACAAAGCATTCGCTTGTGTACAGACAAGCGCCGTCGCAACGCAGCCACCGATTATTTAATTTTTCCTACTTTTCAGTTCATGATATCAGTGAAGGTTTGCTGATACAGTCCATTAACAGCGCAATAGAGAACGGATTCGCATATTGAAGCTTGCGTGACGTGGTCTATAGAAGACAAAGGAGAAGCAGTCAACTAAAGGCGGACTCAGTGGTCATTAGAGCGTGTAAATATCGAGTGGTCCACTCGCTAATATAGCTTCTAACGCTGTCGGAGAGATTTCGTGCCAAAATGACAAAGCATTCGCTTGTGTACAGACAAGCGCCGTCGCAACGCAGCCACCGATTATTTAATTTTTCCTACTTTTCAGTTCATGATCTCAGTGAAGGTTTACTGATACAGTCCATTAAGAGGGCGATAGAGAACGGATTCGCATATTGAAGCTTGCGTGACGTGGTCTATAGAAGACAAAGGAGAAGCAGTCAACTAAAGGCGGACTCAGTGGTCATTAGAGCGTGTAAATATCGAGTGGTCCACTCGCTAATATTGCTTCTAACGCTGTCGGAGAGTTTTCGTGCCAAAATGACAAAGCATTCGCGTGTGTACAGACAAGCGCCGTCGCAACGCAGCCACCGATTATTTATTTTTCCTACTTTTCAGTTCTTGTGCTCAGTGAAGGTTTACTGATACAGTCCATTAACAGGGCGATAGAGAACGGATTCGCATATTGAAGCTTGCGTGACGTGGTCTATAGAAGACAAAGGAGAAGCAGTCAATTAAAGGCGGACTCAGTGGTCATTAGAGCGTGTAAATATCGAGTGGTCCACTCGCTAATATTGCTTCTAACGCTGTCGGAGAGTTTTCGTGCCAAAATGACAAAGCATTCGCTTGTGTACAGACAGGCGCCGTCGCAACGCAGCCACCGATTATTTAATTTTCCCTACTTTTCAGTTCATGAGCTCCGTGAAGGTTTACTGATACAGTCCATAAACAGGGCGATAGAGAACGGATTCGCATATTGAAGCTTGCGTGACGTGGTCTATAGAAGACAAAGGAGAAGCAGTCAACTAAAAGCGGACTCAGTGGTCATTAGAGCGTGTAAATATCGAGTGGTCCACTCGCTAATATTGCTTCTAACGCTGTCGGAGAGTTTTCGTGTCAAAATGACAAAGCATTCGCTTGTGTACAGACAAGCGCCGTAGCAACGCAGCCACCGATTATTTAATTTTTCCTACTTTTCAGTTCATGAGCTCAGTGAAGGTTTACTGATACAGTCCATTAACAGGGCGATAGAGAACGGATTCGCATATTGAAGCTTGCGTGACGTGGTCTATAGAAGACAAAGGAGAAGCAGTCAACTAAAAGCGGACTCAGTGGTCATTAGAGCGTGTAAATATCGAGTGGTCCACTCGCTAATATTGCTTCTAACGCTGTCGGCGAGTTTTCGTGCCAAAATGACAAAGCATTCGCTTGTGTACAGACAAGCGCCGTCGCAACGCAGCCACCGATTATTTAATTTTTCCTACTTTTCAGTTGATGAGCTCAATGAAGGTTTACTGATACAGTCCATTAACAGGGCGATAGAGAACGGATTCGCATATTGAAGCTTGCGTGACGTGGTCTATAGAAGACAAAGGAGAAGCAGTCAATTAAAGGCGGACTCAGTGGTCATTAGAGCGTGTAAATATTGAGTGGTCCACTCGCTAATATTGCTTCTAACGCTGTCGGAGAGTTTTCGTGTCAAAATGACAAAGCATTCGCTTATGTACAGACAAGCGCCGTCGCAACGCAGCCACCGATTATTTAATTTTTCCTACTTTTCCGTTCATGAGCTCAGTGAAGGTTTACTGATACAGTCCATTAAGAGGGCGATAGAGAACCGATTCGCATATTGAAGCTTGCGTCACGTGGTCTATAGAAGACAAAGGAGAAGCAGTCAACTAAAAGCGGACTCAGTGGTCATTAGAGCATGTAAATATCGAGTGGTCCACTCGCTAATATAGCTTCTAACGCTGTCGCAGAGATTTCGTGCCAAAATGACAAAGCATTCGCTTGTGTACAGACAAGCGCCGTCGCAACGCAGCCACCGATTATTTAATTTTTCCTACTTTTCAGTTGATGAGCTCAATGAAGGTTTACTGATACAGTCCATTAACAGGGCGATAGAGAACGGATTCGCATATTGAAGCTTGCGTGACGTGGTCTATAGAAGACAAAGGAGAAGCAGTCAATTAAAGGCGGACTCAGTGGTCATTAGAGCGTGTAAATATCGAGTGGTCCACTCGCTAATATTGCTTCTAACGCTGTCGGAGAGTTTTCGTGTCAAAATGACAAAGCATTCGCTTATGTACAGACAAGCGCCGTCGCAACGCAGCCACCGATTATTTAATTTTTCCTACTTTTCCGTTCATGAGCTCAGTGAAGGTTTACTGATACAGTCCATTAAGAGGGCGATAGAGAACCGATTCGCATATTGAAGCTTGCGTCACGTGGTCTATAGAAGACAAAGGAGAAGCAGTCAACTAAAAGCGGACTCAGTGGTCATTAGAGCGTGTAAATATCGAGTGGTCCACTCGCTAACATAGCTTCTAACGCTGTCGGAGAGATTTCGTGCCAAAATGACAAAGCATTCGCTTGTGTACAGACAAGCGCCGTCGCAACGCAGCCACCGATTATTTAATTTTTCCTACTTTTCAGTTCATGATCTCAGTGAAGGTTTGCTGATACAGTCCATTAACAGCGCAATAGAGAACGGATTCGCATATTGAAGCTTGCGTGACGTGGTCTATAGAAGACAAAGGAGAAGCAGTCAACTAAAGGCGGACTCAGTGGTCATTAGAGCGTGTAAATATCGAGTGGTCCACTCGCTAATATTGCTTCTAACGCTGTCAGAGAGTTTTCGTGTCAAAATGACAAAGCATTCGCTTATGTACAGACAAGCGCCGTCGCAACGCAGCCACCGATTATTTAATTTTTCCTACTTTTCCGTTCATGAGCTCAGTGAAGGTTTACTGATACAGTCCATTAAGAGGGCGATAGAGAACCGATTCGCATATTGAAGCTTGCGTCACGTGGTCTATAGAAGACAAAGGAGAAGCAGTCAACTAAAAGCGGACTCAGTGGTCATTAGAGCGTGTAAATATCGAGTGGTCCACTCGCTAATATAGCTTCTAACGCTGTCGGAGAGATTTCGTGCCAAAATGACAAAGCATTCGCTTGTGTACAGACAAGCGCCGTCGCAACGCAGCCACCGATTATTTAATTTTTCCTACTTTTCAGTTGATGAGCTCAATGAAGGTTTACTGATACAGTCCATTAACAGGGCGATAGAGAACGGATTCGCATATTGAAGCTTGCGTGACGTGGTCTATAGAAGACAAAGGAGAAGCAGTCAATTAAAGGCGGACTGAGTGGTCATTAGAGCGTGTAAATATCGAGTGGTCCACTCGCTAATATTGCTTCTAACGCTGTCGGAGAGTTTTCGTGTCAAAATGACAAAGCATTCGCTTATGTACAGACAAGCGCCGTCGCAACGCAGCCACCGATTATTTAATTTTTCCTACTTTTCCGTTCATGAGCTCAGTGAAGGTTTACTGATACAGTCCATTAAGAGGGCGATAGAGAACCGATTCGCATATTGAAGCTTGCGTCACGTGGTCTATAGAAGACAAAGGAGAAGCAGTCAACTAAAAGCGGACTCAGTGGTCATTAGAGCGTGTAAATATCGAGTGGTCCACTCGCTAATATTGCTTCTAACGCTGTCGGAGAGTTTTCGTGTCAAAATGACAAAGCATTCGCTTGTGTACAGACAAGCGCCGTCGCAACGCAGCCACCGATTATTTAATTTTTCCTACTTTTCAGTTCATGAGCTTCGTGAAGGTTTACTGATACACTCCATTAACAGGGCGATAGAGAACGGATTCGCATCTTGAAGCTTGCGTGACGTGTTCTATAGAAGACAAAGCAGAAGCAGTGAACTAAAAGCGGACGCAGTGGTCATTAGAGCGTGTAAATATCGAGTGGTCCACTCGCTAATATTGCTTGTAACGCTGTCGGAGAGTTTTCGTGTCAAAATGACAAAGCATTCGCTTGTGTACAGACAAGCGCCGTCGCAACGCAGCCACCGATTGTGTATTTTTTCCGACTTTTCAGTTCATGATCTCCGTGAAGGTTTACTGATACAGTCCATTAACAGGGCGATAGAGAACGGATTCGCATATTGAAGCTTGCGTGACGTGTTCTATAGAAGACAAAGGAGAAGCAGTCAACTAAAGGCGGACTCAATGGTCATTAGAGCGTGTAAATATCGAGTGGTCCACTCGCTAATATTGCTTCTAACGCTGTCGGAGAGTTTTCGCGTCAAAATGACAAAGCATTCGCTTGTGTACAGACAAGCGCCGTCGCAACGCAGCCACCGATTATTTAATTTTTCCTACTTTTCAGTTCATGAGCTCCGTGAAGGTTTACTGATACAGTCCATTAACAGGGCGATAGAGAACGGATTCGCATATTGAAGCTTGCGTGACGTGTTCTATAGAAGACAAAGCAGAAGCAGTGAACTAAAAGCGGACTCAGTGGTCATTAGAGCGTGTAAATATCGAGTGGTCCACTCGCTAATATTGCTTGTAACGCTGTCGGAGAGTTTTCGTGTCAAAATGACAAAGCATTCGCTTATGTACAGACAAGCGCCGTCGCAACGCAGCCACCGATTATTTAATTTTTCCTACTTTTCCGTTCATGAGCTCAGTGAAGGTTTACTGATACAGTCCATTAAGAGGGCGAGAGAGAACCGATTCGCATATTGAAGCTTGCGTCACGTGGTCTATAGAAGACAAAGGAGAAGCAGTCAACTAAAAGCGGACTCAGTGGTCATTAGAGCGTGAAAATATCGAGTGGTCCACTCGCTAATATAGCTTCTAACGCTGTCGGAGAGATTTCGTGCCAAAATGACAAAGCATTCGGTTGTGTACAGACAAGCGCCGTCGCAACGCAGCCACCGATTATTTAATTTTTCCTACTTTTCAGTTCATGATCTCAGTGAAGGTTTGCTGATACAGTCCATTAACAGCGCAATAGAGAACGGATTCGCATATTGAAGCTTGCGTGACGTGGTCTATAGAAGACAAAGGAGAAGCAGTCAACTAAAGGCGGACTCAGTGGTCATTAGAGCGTGTAAATATCGAGTGGTCCACTCGCTAATATAGCTTCTAACGCTGTCGGAGAGTTTTCGTGTCAAAATGACAAAGCATTCGCTTGTGTACAGACAAGCGCCGTCGCAACGCAGCCACCGATTATTTAATTTTTCCTACTTTTCAGTTCATGAGCTTCGTGAAGGTTTACTGATACACTCCATTAACAGGGCGATAGAGAACGGATTCGCATCTTGAAGCTTGCGTGACGTGTTCTATAGAAGACAAAGCAGAAGCAGTGAACTAAAAGCGGACTCAGTGGTCATTAGAGCGTGTAAATATCGAGTGGTCCACTCGCTAATATTGCTTGTAACGCTGTCGGAGAGTTTTCGTGTCAAAATGACAAAGCATTCGCATGTGTACAGACAAGCGCCGTCGCAACGCAGCCACCGATTGTTTAATTTTTCCGACTTTTCAGTTCATGATCTCCGTGAAGGTTTACTGATACAGTCCATTAACAGGGCGATAGAGAACGGATTCGCATATTGAAGCTTGCGTGACGTGTTCTATAGAAGACAAAGGAGAAGCAGTCAACTAAAGGCGGACTCAGTGGTCATTAGAGCGTGTAAATATCGAGTGGTCCACTCGCTAATATTGCTTCTAACGCTGTCGGAGAGTTTTCGCGTCAAAATGACAAAGCATTCGCTTGTGTACAGACAAGCGCCGTCGCAACGCAGCCACCGATTATTTAATTTTTCCTACTTTTCAGTTCATGAGCTCCGTGAAGGTTTACTGATACAGTCCATTAACAGGGCGATAGAGAACGGATTCGCATATTGAAGCTTGCGTGACGTGTTCTATAGAAGACAAAGCAGAAGCAGTGAACTAAAAGCGGACTGAGTGGTCATTAGAGCGTGTAAATATCGAGTGGTCCACTCGCTAATATTGCTTGTAACGCTGTCGGAGAGTTTTCGTGTCAAAATGACAAAGCATTCGCTTATGTACAGACAAGCGCCGTCGCAACGCAGCCACCGATTATTTAATTTTTCCTACTTTTCCGTTCATGAGCTCAGTGAAGGTTTACTGATACAGTCCATTAAGAGGGCAATAGAGAACGGATTCGCATATTGAAGCTTGCGTGACGTGGTCTATAGAAGACAAAGGAGAAGCAGTCAACTAAAGGCGGACTCAGTGGTCATTAGAGCGTGTAAATATCGAGTGGTCCACTCGCTAATATTGCTTCTAACGCTGTCAGAGAGTTTTCGTGTCAAAATGACAAAGCATTCGCTTATGTACAGACAAGCGCCGTCGCAACGCAGCCACCGATTATTTAATTTTTCCTACTTTTCCGTTCATGAGCTCAGTGAAGGTTTACTGATACAGTCCATTAAGAGGGCGATAGAGAACCGATTCGCATATTGAAGCTTGCGTCACGTGGTCTATAGAAGACAAAGGAGAAGCAGTCAACTAAAAGCGGACTCAGTGGTCATTAGAGCGTGTAAATATCGAGTGGTCCACTCGCTAATATAGCTTCTAACGCTGTCGGAGAGATTTCGTGCCAAAATGACAAAGCATTCGCGTGTGTACAGACAAGCGCCGTCGCAACGCAGCCACCGATTATTTATTTTTCCTACTTTTCAGTTCTTGTGCTCAGTGAAGGTTTACTGATACAGTCCATTAACAGGGCGATAGAGAACGGATTCGCATATTGAAGCTTGCGTGACGTGGTCTATAGAAGACAAAGGAGAAGCAGTCAATTAAAGGCGGACTCAGTGGTCATTAGAGCGTGTAAATATCGAGTGGTCCACTCGCTAATATTGCTTCTAACGCTGTCGGAGAGTTTTCGTGCCAAAATGACAAAGCATTCGCTTGTGTACAGACAGGCGCCGTCGCAACGCAGCCACCGATTATTTAATTTTTCCTACTTTTCAGTTCATGAGCTCCGTGAAGGTTTACTGATACAGTCCATAAACAGGGCGATAGAGAACGGATTCGCATATTGAAGCTTGCGTGACGTGGTCTATAGAAGACAAAGGAGAAGCAGTCAACTAAAAGCGGACTCAGTGGTCATTAGAGCGTGTAAATATCGAGTGGTCCACTCGCTAATATTGCTTCTAACGCTGTCGGAGAGTTTTCGCGTCAAAATGACAAAGCATTCGCTTGTGTACAGACAAGCGCCGTCGCAACGCAGCCACCGATTATTTAATTTTTCCTACTTTTCAGTTCATGAGCTCCGTGAAGGTTTACTGATACAGTCCATTAACAGGGCGATAGAGAACGGATTCGCATATTGAAGCTTGCGTGACGTGTTCTATAGAAGACAAAGCAGAAGCAGTGAACTAAAAGCGGACTCAGTGGTCATTAGAGCGTGTAAATATCGAGTGGTCCACTCGCTAATATTGCTTGTAACGCTGTCGGAGAGTTTTCGTGTCAAAATGACAAAGCATTCGCTTATGTACAGACAAGCGCCGTCGCAACGCAGCCACCGATTATTTAATTTTTCCTACTTTTCCGTTCATGAGCTCAGTGAAGGTTTACTGATACAGTCCATTAAGAGGGCGATAGAGAACCGATTCGCATATTGAAGCTTGCGTCACGTGGTCTATAGAAGACAAAGGAGAAGCAGTCAACTAAAAGCGGACTGAGTGGTCATTAGAGCGTGTAAATATCGAGTGGTCCACTCGCTAATATAGCTTCTAACGCTGTCGGAGAGATTTCGTGCCAAAATGACAAAGCATTCGCTTGTGTACAGACAAGCGCCGTCGCAACGCAGCCACCGATTATTTAATTTTTCCTACTTTTCAGTTCATGATCTCAGTGAAGGTTTGCTGATACAGTCCATTAACAGCGCAATAGAGAACGGATTCGCATATTGAAGCTTGCGTGACGTGGTCTATAGAAGACAAAGGAGAAGCAGTCAACTAAAGGCGGACTCAGTGGTCATTAGAGCGTGTAAATATCGAGTGGTCCACTCGCTAATATTGCTTCTAACGCTGTCAGAGAGTTTTCGTGTCAAAATGACAAAGCATTCGCTTATGTACAGACAAGCGCCGTCGCAACGCAGCCACCGATTATTTAATTTTTCCTACTTTTCCGTTCATGAGCTCAGTGAAGGTTTACTGATACAGTCCATTAAGAGGGCGATAGAGAACCGATTCGCATATTGAAGCTTGCGTCACGTGGTCTATAGAAGACAAAGGAGAAGCAGTCAACTGAAAGCGGACTCAGTGGTCATTAGAGCGTGTAAATATCGAGTGGTCCACTCGCTAATATAGCTTCTAACGCTGTCGGAGAGATTTCGTGCCAAAATGACAAAGCATTCGCTTGTGTACAGACAAGCGCCGTCGCAACGCAGCCACCGATTATTTAATTTTTCCTACTTTTCAGTTCATGATCTCAGTGAAGGTTTACTGATACAGTCCATTAAGAGGGCGATAGAGAACGGATTCGCATATTGAAGCTTGCGTGACGTGGTCTATAGAAGACAAAGGAGAAGCAGTCAACTAAAGGCGGACTCAGTGGTCATTAGAGCGTGTAAATATCGAGTGGTCCACTCGCTAATATTGCTTCTAACGCTGTCGGAGAGTTTTCGTGCCAAAATGACAAAGCATTCGCGTGTGTACAGACAAGCGCCGTCGCAACGCAGCCACCGATTATATATTTTTCCTACTTTTCAGTTCTTGTGCTCAGTGAAGGTTTACTGATACAGTCCATTAACAGGGCGATAGAGAACGGATTCGCATATTGAAGCTTGCGTGACGTGGTCTATAGAAGACAAAGGAGAAGCAGTCAACTAAAGGCGGACTCAGTGGTCATTAGAGCGTGTAAATATCGAGTGGTCCACTCGCTAATATTGCTTCTAACGCTGTCGGAGAGTTTTCGTGCCAAAATGACAAAGCATTCGCGTGTGTACAGACAAGCGCCGTCGCAACGCAGCCACCGATTATTTATTTTTCCTACTTTTCAGTTCTTGTGCTCAGTGAAGGTTTACTGATACAGTCCATTAACAGGGCGATAGAGAACGGATTCGCATATTGAAGCTTGCGTGACGTGGTCTATAGAAGACAAAGGAGAAGCAGTCAATTAAAGGCGGACTCAGTGGTCATTAGAGCGTGTAAATATCGAGTGGTCCACTCGCTAATATTGCTTCTAACGCTGTCGGAGAGTTTTCGTGCCAAAATGACAAAGCATTCGCTTGTGTACAGACAGGCGCCGTCGCAACGCAGCCACCGATTATTTAATTTTTCCTACTTTTCAGTTCATGAGCTCCGTGAAGGTTTACTGATACAGTCCATAAACAGGGCGATAGAGAACGGATTCGCATATTGAAGCTTGCGTGACGTGGTCTATAGAAGACAAAGGAGAAGCAGTCAACTAAAAGCGGACTCAGTGGTCATTAGAGCGTGTAAATATCGAGTGGTCCACTCGCTAATATTGCTTCTAACGCTGTCGGAGAGTTTTCGCGTCAAAATGACAAAGCATTCGCTTGTGTACAGACAAGCGCCGTCGCAACGCAGCCACCGATTATTTAATTTTTCCTACTTTTCAGTTCATGAGCTCCGTGAAGGTTTACTGATACAGTCCATTAACAGGGCGATAGAGAACGGATTCGCATATTGAAGCTTGCGTGACGTGTTCTATAGAAGACAAAGCAGAAGCAGTGAACTAAAAGCGGACTCAGTGGTCATTAGAGCGTGTAAATATCGAGTGGTCCACTCGCTAATATTGCTTGTAACGCTGTCGGAGAGTTTTCGTGTCAAAATGACAAAGCATTCGCTTATGTACAGACAAGCGCCGTCGCAACGCAGCCACCGATTATTTAATTTTTCCTACTTTTCCGTTCATGAGCTCAGTGAAGGTTTACTGATACAGTCCATTAAGAGGGCGATAGAGAACCGATTCGCATATTGAAGCTTGCGTCACGTGGTCTATAGAAGACAAAGGAGAAGCAGTCAACTAAAAGCGGACTGAGTGGTCATTAGAGCGTGTAAATATCGAGTGGTCCACTCGCTAATATAGCTTCTAACGCTGTCGGAGAGATTTCGTGCCAAAATGACAAAGCATTCGCTTGTGTACAGACAAGCGCCGTCGCAACGCAGCCACCGATTATTTAATTTTTCCTACTTTTCAGTTCATGATCTCAGTGAAGGTTTACTGATACAGTCCATTAAGAGGGCGATAGAGAACGGATTCGCATATTGAAGCTTGCGTGACGTGGTCTATAGAAGACAAAGGAGAAGCAGTCAACTAAAGGCGGACTCAGTGGTCATTAGAGCGTGTAAATATCGAGTGGTCCACTCGCTAATATTGCTTCTAACGCTGTCGGAGAGTTTTCGTGCCAAAATGACAAAGCATTCGCGTGTGTACAGACAAGCGCCGTCGCAACGCAGCCACCGATTATTTATTTTTCCTACTTTTCAGTTCTTGTGCTCAGTGAAGGTTTACTGATACAGTCCATTAACAGGGCGATAGAGAACGGATTCGCATATTGAAGCTTGCGTGACGTGGTCTATAGAAGACAAAGGAGAAGCAGTCAACTAAAGGCGGACTCAGTGGTCATTAGAGCGTGTAAATATCGAGTGGTCCACTCGCTAATATTGCTTCTAACGCTGTCGGAGAGTTTTCGTGCCAAAATGACAAAGCATTCGCGTGTGTACAGACAAGCGCCGTCGCAACGCAGCCACCGATTATTTATTTTTCCTACTTTTCAGTTCTTGTGCTCAGTGAAGGTTTACTGATACAGTCCATTAACAGGGCGATAGAGAACGGATTCGCATATTGAAGCTTGCGTGACGTGGTCTATAGAAGACAAAGGAGAAGCAGTCAATTAAAGGCGGACTCAGTGGTCATTAGAGCGTGTAAATATCGAGTGGTCCACTCGCTAATATTGCTTCTAACGCTGTCGGAGAGTTTTCGTGCCAAAATGACAAAGCATTCGCTTGTGTACAGACAGGCGCCGTCGCAACGCAGCCACCGATTATTTAATTTTTCCTACTTTTCAGTTCATGAGCTCCGTGAAGGTTTACTGATACAGTCCATAAACAGGGCGATAGAGAACGGATTCGCATATTGAAGCTTGCGTGACGTGGTCTATAGAAGACAAAGGAGAAGCAGTCAACTAAAAGCGGACTCAGTGGTCATTAGAGCGTGTAAATATCGAGTGGTCCACTCGCTAATATTGCTTCTAACGCTGTCGGAGAGTTTTCGCGTCAAAATGACAAAGCATTCGCTTGTGTACAGACAAGCGCCGTCGCAACGCAGCCACCGATTATTTAATTTTTCCTACTTTTCAGTTCATGAGCTCCGTGAAGGTTTACTGATACAGTCCATTAACAGGGCGATAGAGAACGGATTCGCATATTGAAGCTTGCGTGACGTGTTCTATAGAAGACAAAGCAGAAGCAGTGAACTAAAAGCGGACTCAGTGGTCATTAGAGCGTGTAAATATCGAGTGGTCCACTCGCTAATATTGCTTGTAACGCTGTCGGAGAGTTTTCGTGTCAAAATGACAAAGCATTCGCTTATGTACAGACAAGCGCCGTCGCAACGCAGCCACCGATTATTTAATTTTTCCTACTTTTCCGTTCATGAGCTCAGTGAAGGTTTACTGATACAGTCCATTAAGAGGGCGATAGAGAACCGATTCGCATATTGAAGCTTGCGTCACGTGGTCTATAGAAGACAAAGGAGAAGCAGTCAACTAAAAGCGGACTGAGTGGTCATTAGAGCGTGTAAATATCGAGTGGTCCACTCGCTAATATAGCTTCTAACGCTGTCGGAGAGATTTCGTGCCAAAATGACAAAGCATTCGCTTGTGTACAGACAAGCGCCGTCGCAACGCAGCCACCGATTATTTAATTTTTCCTACTTTTCAGTTCATGATCTCAGTGAAGGTTTGCTGATACAGTCCATTAACAGCGCAATAGAGAACGGATTCGCATATTGAAGCTTGCGTGACGTGGTCTATAGAAGACAAAGGAGAAGCAGTCAACTAAAGGCGGACTCAGTGGTCATTAGAGCGTGTAAATATCGAGTGGTCCACTCGCTAATATTGCTTCTAACGCTGTCAGAGAGTTTTCGTGTCAAAATGACAAAGCATTCGCTTATGTACAGACAAGCGCCGTCGCAACGCAGCCACCGATTATTTAATTTTTCCTACTTTTCCGTTCATGAGCTCAGTGAAGGTTTACTGATACAGTCCATTAAGAGGGCGATAGAGAACCGATTCGCATATTGAAGCTTGCGTCACGTGGTCTATAGAAGACAAAGGAGAAGCAGTCAACTGAAAGCGGACTCAGTGGTCATTAGAGCGTGTAAATATCGAGTGGTCCACTCGCTAATATAGCTTCTAACGCTGTCGGAGAGATTTCGTGCCAAAATGACAAAGCATTCGCTTGTGTACAGACAAGCGCCGTCGCAACGCAGCCACTGATTATTTAATTTTTCCTACTTTTCAGTTCATGATCTCAGTGAAGGTTTACTGATACAGTCCATTAAGAGGGCGATAGAGAACGGATTCGCATATTGAAGCTTGCGTGACGTGGTCTATAGAAGACAAAGGAGAAGCAGTCAACTAAAGGCGGACTCAGTGGTCATTAGAGCGTGTAAATATCGAGTGGTCCACTCGCTAATATTGCTTCTAACGCTGTCGGAGAGTTTTCGTGCCAAAATGACAAAGCATTCGCGTGTGTACAGACAAGCGCCGTCGCAACGCAGCCACCGATTATTTATTTTTCCTACTTTTCAGTTCTTGTGCTCAGTGAAGGTTTACTGATACAGTCCATTAACAGGGCGATAGAGAACGGATTCGCATATTGAAGCTTGCGTGACGTGGTCTATAGAAGACAAAGGAGAAGCAGTCAATTAAAGGCGGACTCAGTGGTCATTAGAGCGTGTAAATATCGAGTGGTCCACTCGCTAATATTGCTTCTAACGCTGTCGGAGAGTTTTCATGCCAAAATGACAAAGCATTCGCTTGTGTACAGACAGGCGCCGTCGCAACGCAGCCACCGATTATTTAATTTTTCCTACTTTTCAGTTCATGAGCTCCGTGAAGGTTTACTGATACAGTCCATAAACAGGGCGATAGAGAACGGATTCGCATATTGAAGCTTGCGTGACGTGGTCTATAGAAGACAAAGGAGAAGCAGTCAACTAAAAGCGGACTCAGTGGTCATTAGAGCGTGTAAATATCGAGTGGTCCACTCGCTAATATTGCTTCTAACGCTGTCGGAGAGTTTTCGTGTCAAAATGACAAAGCATTCGCTTGTGTACAGACAAGCGCCGTAGCAACGCAGCCACCGATTATTTAATTTTTCCTACTTTTCAGTTCATGAGCTCAGTGAAGGTTTACTGATACAGTCCATTAACAGGGCGATAGAGAACGGATTCGCATATTGAAGCTTGCGTGACGTGGTCTATAGAAGACAAAGGAGAAGCAGTCAACTAAAAGCGGACTCAGTGGTCATTAGAGCGTGTAAATATCGAGTGGTCCACTCGCTAATATTGCTTCTAACGCTGTCGGCGAGTTTTCGTGCCAAAATGACAAAGCATTCGCTTGTGTACAGACAAGCGCCGTCGCAACGCAGCCACCCATTATTTAATTTTTCCTACTTTTCAGTTCATGTGCTCAGTGAAGGTTTACTGAT
This sequence comes from Amblyomma mixtum, assembly GCF_055824585.1. Classification (NCBI taxonomy): domain Eukaryota; kingdom Metazoa; phylum Arthropoda; class Arachnida; order Ixodida; family Ixodidae; genus Amblyomma; species Amblyomma mixtum. Next base: position 130,608,351 of record NC_143019.1, read on the forward strand.
ACAGTCCATTAACAGGGCGATAGAGAACGGATTCGCATATTGAAGCTTGCGTGACGTGGTGTGTAGAAGACAAAGGAGAAGCAGTCAACTAAAAGCGGACTCAGTGGTCATTAGAGCGTGTAAATATCGAGTGGTCCACTCGCTAATATTGCTTCTAACGCTGTCGGAGAGTTTTCGTGCCAAAATGACAAAGCATTCGCTTGTGTACAGACAAGCGCTGTCGCAACGCAGCCACCGATTATTTAATTTTTCCTACTTTTCAGTTCATGAGCTCAGTGAAGGTTTACTGATACAGTCCATTAACAGGGCGATAGAGAACGGATTCGCATATTGAAGCTTGCGTGACGTGTTCTATAGAAGACAGAGCAGAAGCAGTGAACTAAAAGCGGACTCAGTGGTCATTAGAGCGTGTAAATATCGAGTGGTCCACTCGCTAATATTGCTTCTAACGCTGTCGGAGAGTTTTCGTGTCAAAATGACAAAGCATTCTCTTGTGTACAGACAAGCGCCGTCGCAACGCAGCCACCGATTATTTAATTTTTCCTACTTTTCAGTTCATGAGCTTCGTGAAGGTTTACTGATACAGTCCATTAACAGGGCGATAGAGAACGGATTCGCATCTTGAAGCTTGCGTGACGTGTTCTATAGAAGACAAAGCAGAAGCAGTGAACTAAAAGCGGACTCAGTGGTCATTAGAGCGTGTAAATATCGAGTGGTCCACTCGCTAATATTGCTTGCAACGCTGTCGGAGAGTTTTCGTGTCAAAATGACAAAGCATTCCCTTGTGTACAGACAAGCGCCGTCGCAACGCAGCCACCGATTGTTTAATTTTTCCGACTTATCAGTTCATGATCTCCGTGAAGGTTTACTGATACAGTCCATTAACAGGGCGATAGAGAACGGATTCGCATATTGAAGCTTGCGTGACGTGTTCTATAGAAGACAAAGCCGAAGCAGTGAACTAAAAGCGGACTCAGTGGTCATTAGAGCGTGTAAATATCGAGTGGTCCACTCGCTAATATTGCTTCTAACGCTGTCGGAGAGTTTTCGCGTCAAAATGACAAAGCATTCGCTTGTGTACAGACAAGCGCCGTCGCAACGCAGCCACCGATTGTTTAATTTTTCCGACTTTTGAGTTCATGATCTCCGTGAAGGTTTACTGATACAGTCCATTAACAGGGCGATAGAGAACGGATTCGCATATTGAAGCTTGCGTGACGTGTTCTATAGAAGACAAAGCAGAAGCAGTGAACTAAAAGCGGACTCAGTGGTCATTAGAGCGTGTAAATATCGAGTGGTCCACTCGCTAATATTGCTTGTAACGCTGTCGGAGAGTTTTCGTGTCAAAATGACAAAGCATTCGCTTATGTACAGACAAGCGCCGTCGCAACGCAGCCACCGATTATTTAATTTTTCCTACTTTTCCGTTCATGAGCTCAGTGAAGGTTTACTGATACAGTCCATTAAGAGGGCGATAGAGAACCGATTCGCATATTGAAGCTTGCGTCACGTGGTCTATAGAAGACAAAGGAGAAGCAGTCAACTAAAAGCGGACTGAGTGGTCATTAGAGCGTGTAAATATCGAGTGGTCCACTCGCTAATATAGCTTCTAACGCTGTCGGAGAGATTTCGTGCCAAAATGACAAAGCATTCGCTTGTGTACAGACAAGCGCCGTCGCAACGCAGCCACCGATTATTTAATTTTTCCTACTTTTCAGTTCATGATCTCAGTGAAGGTTTGCTGATACAGTCCATTAACAGCGCAATAGAGAACGGATTCGCATATTGAAGCTTGCGTGACGTGGTCTATAGAAGACAAAGGAGAAGCAGTCATCTAAAGGCGGACTCAGTGGTCATTAGAGCGTGTAAATATCGAGTGGTCCACTCGCTAATATTGCTTCTAACGCTGTCAGAGAGTTTTCGTGTCAAAATGACAAAGCATTCGCTTATGTACAGACAAGCGCCGTCGCAACGCAGCCACCGATTATTTAATTTTTCCTACTTTTCCGTTCATGAGCTCAGTGAAGGTTTACTGATACAGTCCATTAACAGGGCGATAGAGAACGGATTCGCATATTGAAGCTTGCGTGACGTGTTCTATAGAAGACAAAGCCGAAGCAGTGAACTAAAAGCGGACTCAGTGGTCATTAGAGCGTGTAAATATCGAGTGGTCCACTCGCTAATATTGCTTCTAACGCTGTCGGAGAGTTTTCGCGTCAAAATGACAAAGCATTCGCTTGTGTACAGACAAGCGCCGTCGCAACGCAGCCACCGATTGTTTAATTTTTCCGACTTTTGAGTTCATGATCTCCGTGAAGGTTTACTGATACAGTCCATTAACAGGGCGATAGAGAACGGATTCGCATATTGAAGCTTGCGTGACGTGTTCTATAGAAGACAAAGCAGAAGCAGTGAACTAAAAGCGGACTCAGTGGTCATTAGAGCGTGTAAATATCGAGTGGTCCACTCGCTAATATTGCTTGTAACGCTGTCGGAGAGTTTTCGTGTCAAAATGACAAAGCATTCGCTTATGTACAGACAAGCGCCGTCGCAACGCAGCCACCGATTATTTAATTTTTCCTACTTTTCCGTTCATGAGCTCAGTGAAGGTTTACTGATACAGTCCATTAAGAGGGCGATAGAGAACCGATTCGCATATTGAAGCTTGCGTCACGTGGTCTATAGAAGACAAAGGAGAAGCAGTCAACTAAAAGCGGACTGAGTGGTCATTAGAGCGTGTAAATATCGAGTGGTCCACTCGCTAATATAGCTTCTAACGCTGTCGGAGAGATTTCGTGCCAAAATGACAAAGCATTCGCTTGTGTACAGACAAGCGCCGTCGCAACGCAGCCACCGATTATTTAATTTTTCCTACTTTTCAGTTCATGATCTCAGTGAAGGTTTGCTGATACAGTCCATTAACAGCGCAATAGAGAACGGATTCGCATATTGAAGCTTGCGTGACGTGGTCTATAGAAGACAAAGGAGAAGCAGTCAACTAAAGGCGGACTCAGTGGTCATTAGAGCGTGTAAATATCGAGTGGTCCACTCGCTAATATTGCTTCTAACGCTGTCAGAGAGTTTTCGTGTCAAAATGACAAAGCATTCGCTTATGTACAGACAAGCGCCGTCGCAACGCAGCCACCGATTATTTAATTTTTCCTACTTTTCCGTTCATGAGCTCAGTGAAGGTTTACTGATACAGTCCATTAAGAGGGCGATAGAGAACCGATTCGCATATTGAAGCTTGCGTCACGTGGTCTATAGAAGACAAAGGAGAAGCAGTCAACTAAAAGCGGACTCAGTGGTCATTAGAGCGTGTAAATATCGAGTGGTCCACTCGCTAATATAGCTTCTAACGCTGTCGGAGAGATTTCGTGCCAAAATGACAAAGCATTCGCTTGTGTACAGACAAGCGCCGTCGCAACGCAGCCACCGATTATTTAATTTTTCCTACTTTTCAGTTCATGATCTCAGTGAAGGTTTACTGATACAGTCCATTAAGAGGGCGATAGAGAACGGATTCGCATATTGAAGCTTGCGTGACGTGGTCTATAGAAGACAAAGGAGAAGCAGTCAACTAAAGGCGGACACAGTGGTCATTAGAGCGTGTAAATATCGAGTGGTCCACTCGCTAATATTGCTTCTAACGCTGTCGGAGAGTTTTCGTGCCAAAATGACAAAGCATTCGCGTGTGTACAGACAAGCGCCGTCGCAACGCAGCCACCGATTATTTATTTTTCCTACTTTTCAGTTCTTGTGCTCAGTGAAGGTTTACTGATACAGTCCATTAACAGGGCGATAGAGAACGGATTCGCATATTGAAGCTTGCGTGACGTGGTCTATAGAAGACAAAGGAGAAGCAGTCAATTAAAGGCGGACTCAGTGGTCATTAGAGCGTGTAAATATCGAGTGGTCCACTCGCTAATATTGCTTCTAACGCTGTCGGAGAGTTTTCGTGCCAAAATGACAAAGCATTCGCTTGTGTACAGACAGGCGCCGTCGCAACGCAGCCACCGATTATTTAATTTTTCCTACTTTTCAGTTCATGAGCTCCGTGAAGGTTTACTGATACAGTCCATAAACAGGGCGATAGAGAACGGATTCGCATATTGAAGCTTGCGTGACGTGGTCTATAGAAGACAAAGGAGAAGCAGTCAACTAAAAGCGGACTCAGTGGTCATTAGAGCGTGTAAATATCGAGTGGTCCACTCGCTAATATTGCTTCTAACGCTGTCGGCGAGTTTTCGTGCCAAAATGACAAAGCATTCGCTTGTGTACAGACAAGCGCCGTCGCAACGCAGCCACCCATTATTTAATTTTTCCTACTTTTCAGTTCATGTGCTCAGTGAAGGTTTACTGATACAGTCCATTAACAGGGCGATAGAGAACGGATTCGCATATTGAAGCTTGCGTGACGTGGTGTGTAGAAGACAAAGGAGAAGCAGTCAACTAAAAGCGGACTCAGTGGTCATTAGAGCGTGTAAATATCGAGTGGTCCACTCGCTAATATTGCTTCTAACGCTGTCGGAGAGTTTTCGTGCCAAAATGACAAAGCATTCGCTTGTGTACAGACAAGCGCCGTCGCAACGCAGCCACCGATTATTTAATTTTTCCTACTTTTCAGTTCATGAGCTCAGTGAAGGTTTACTGATACAGTCCATTAACAGGGCGATAGAGAACGGATTCGCATATTGAAGCTTGCGTGACGTGTTCTATAGAAGACAGAGCAGAAGCAGTGAACTAAAAGCGGACTCAGTGGTCATTAGAGCGTGTAAATATCGAGTGGTCCACTCGCTAATATTGCTTCTAACGCTGTCGGAGAGTTTTCGCGTCAAAATGACAAAGCATTCGCTTGTGTACAGACAAGCGCCGTCGCAACGCAGCCACTGATTATTTAATTTTTCCTACTTTTCAGTTCATGAGCTCCGTGAAGGTTTACTGATACAGTCCATTAACAGGGCGATAGAGAACGGATTCGCATATTGAAGCTTGCGTGACGTGTTCTATAGAAGACAAAGCAGAAGCAGTGAACTAAAAGCGGACTCAGTGGTCATTAGAGCGTGTAAATATCGAGTGGTCCACTCGCTAATATTGCTTGTAACGCTGTCGGAGAGTTTTCGTGTCAAAATGACAAAGCATTCGCTTATGTACAGACAAGCGCCGTCGCAACGCAGCCACCGATTATTTAATTTTTCCTACTTTTCCGTTCATGAGCTCAGTGAAGGTTTACTGATACAGTCCATTAAGAGGGCGATAGAGAACCAATTCGCATATTGAAGCTTGCGTCACGTGGTCTATAGAAGACAAAGGAGAAGCAGTCAACTAAAAGCGGACTCAGTGGTCATTAGAGCGTGTAAATATCGAGTGGTCCACTCGCTAATATAGCTTCTAACGCTGTCGGAGAGATTTCGTGCCAAAATGACAAAGCATTCGCTTGTGTACAGACAAGCGCCGTCGCAACGCAGCCACCGATTATTTAATTTTTCCTACTTTTCAGTTCATGATCTCAGTGAAGGTTTGCTGATACAGTCCATTAACAGCGCAATAGAGAACGGATTCGCATATTGAAGCTTGCGTGACGTGGTCTATAGAAGACAAAGGAGAAGCAGTCAACTAAAGGCGGACTCAGTGGTCATTAGAGCGTGTAAATATCGAGTGGTCCACTCGCTAATATTGCTTCTAACGCTGTCGGAGAGTTTTCGTGCCAAAATGACAAAGCATTCGCGTGTGTACAGACAAGCGCCGTCGCAACGCAGCCACCGATTATTTATTTTTCCTACTTTTCAGTTCTTGTGCTCAGTGAAGGTTTAATGATACAGTCCATTAACAGGGCGATAGAGAACGGATTCGCATATTGAAGCTTGCGTGACGTGGCCTATAGAAGACAAAGGAGACGCAGTCAATTAAAGGCGGACTCAGTGGTCATTAGAGCGTGTAAATATCGAGTGGTCCACTCGCTAATATTGCTTCTAACGCTGTCGGAGAGTTTTCGTGCCAAAATGACAAAGCATTCGCTTGTGTACAGACAGGCGCCGTCGCAACGCAGCCACCGATTATTTAATTTTTCCTACTTTTCAGTTCATGAGCTCCGTGAAGGTTTACTGATACAGTCCATAAACAGGGCGATAGAGAACGGATTCGCATATTGAAGCTTGCGTGACGTGGTCTATAGAAGACAAAGGAGAAGCAGTCAACTAAAAGCGGACTCTGTGGTCATTAGAGCGTGTAAATATCGAGTGGTCCACTCGCTAATATTGCTTCTAACGCTTTCGGAGAGTTTTCGTGTCAAAATGACAAAGCATTCGCTTGTGTACAGACAAGCGCCATAGCAACGCAGCCACCGATTATTTAATTTTTCCTACTTTTCAGTTCATGAGCTCAGTGAAGGTTTACTGATACAGTCCATTAACAGGGCGATAGAGAACGGATTCGCATATTGAAGCTTGCGTGACGTGGTCTATAGAAGACAAAGGAGAAGCAGTCAACTAAAAGCGGACTCAGTGGTCATTAGAGCGTGTAAATATCGAGTGGTCCACTCGCTAATATTGCTTCTAACGCTGTCGGCGAGTTTTCGTGCCAAAATGACAAAGCATTCGCTTGTGTACAGACAAGAGCCGTCGCAACGCAGCCACCCATTATTTAATTTTTCCTACTTTTCAGTTCATGTGCTCAGTGAAGGTTTACTGATACAGTCCATTAACAGGGCGATAGAGAACGGATTCGCATATTGAAGCTTGCGTGACGTGGTGTGTAGAAGACAAAGGAGAAGCAGTCAACTAAAAGCGGACTCAGTGGTCATTAGAGCGTGTAAATATCGAGTGGTCCACTCGCTAATATTGCTTCTAACGCTGTCGGAGAGTTTTCGTGCCAAAATGACAAAGCATTCGCTTGTGTACAGACAAGCGCCGTCGCAACGCAGCCACCGATTATTTAATTTTTCCTACTTTTCAGTTCATGAGCTCAGTGAAGGTTTACTGATACAGTCCATTAACAGGGCGATAGAGAACGGATTCGCATATTGAAGCTTGCGTGACGTGTTCTATAGAAGACAGAGCAGAAGCAGTGAACTAAAAGCGGACTCAGTGGTCATTAGAGCGTGTAAATATCGAGTGGTCCACTCGCTAATATTGCTTCTAACGCTGTCGGAGAGTTTTCGTGTCAAAATGACAAAGCATTCGCTTGTGTACAGACAAGCGCCGTCGCAACGCAGCCACCGATTATTTAATTTTTCCTACTTTTCAGTTCATGAGCTTCGTGAAGGTTTACTGATACAGTCCATTAACAGGGCGATAGAGAACGGATTCGCATCTTGAAGCTTGCGTGACGTGTTCTAAGAAGACAAAGCAGAAACAGTGAACTAAAAGCGGACTCAATGGTCATTAGAGCGTGTAAATATCGAGTGGTCCACTCGCTAATATTGCTTGTAACGCTGTCGGAGAGTTTTCGTGTCAAAATGACAAAGCATTCGCTTGTGTACAGACAAGCGCCGTCGAAACGCAGCCACCGATTGTTTAATTTTTCCGACTTTTCAGTTCATGATCTCCGTGAAGGTTTACTCATACAGTCCATTAACAGGGCGATAGAGAACGGATTCGCATATTGAAGCTTGCGTGACGTGTTCTATAGAAGACAAAGCCGAAGCAGTGAACTAAAAGCGGACTCAGTGGTCATTAGAGCGTGTAAATATCGGGTGGTCCACTCGCTAATATTGCTTCTAACGCTATCGGAGAGTTTCGCGTCAAAATGACAAAGCATTCGCTTGTGTACAGACAAGCGCCGTCGCAACGCAGCCACCGATTATTTAATTTTTCCTACTTTTCAGTTCATGAGCTCCGTGAAGGTTTACTGATACAGTCCATTAACAGGGCGATAGAGAACGGATTCGCATATTGAAGCTTGCGTGACGTGTTCTATAGAAGACAAAGCAGAAGCAGTGAACTAAAAGCGGACTCAGTGGTCATTAGAGCGTGTAAATATCGAGTGGTCCACTCGCTAATATTGCTTGTAACGCTGTCGGAGAGTTTTCGTGTCAAAATGACAAAGCACTCGCTTGTGTACAGACAAGCGCCGTCGCAACGTAGCCACCGATTGTTTAATTTTTCCGACTTTTCAGTTCATGATCTCCGTGAAGGTTTACTGATAGTCCATTAACAGGGCGATAGAGAACGGATTCGCATATTGAAGCTTGCGTGACGTGTTCTATAGAAGACAAAGGAGAAGCAGTGAACTAAAAGCGGACTCAGTGGTCATTAGAGCGTGTAAATATCGAGTGGTCCACTCGCTAATATTGCTTCTAACGCTGTCGGAGAGTTTTCGTGTCAAAATGACAAAGCATTCGCTTGTGTACAGACAAGCGCCGTCGCAACGCAGCCACCGATTATTTAATTTTTCCTACTTTTCAGTTCATGAGCTCCGTGAAGGTTTACTGATACAGTCCATTAACAGGGCGATAGAGAACGGATTCGCATATTGAAGCTTGCGTGACGTGTTCTATAGAAGACAAAGCAGAAGCAGTGAACTAAAAGCGGACTCAGTGGTCATTAGAGCGTGTAAATATCGAGTGGTCCACTTGCTAATATTGCTTCTAACGCTGTCGGAGAGTTTTCGTGTCAAAATGAGAAAGCATTCGCGTGTGTACAGACAAGCGCCGTCGCAACGCAGCCACCGATTATTTAATTTTTCCTACTTTTCAGTTCATGATCTCAGTGAAGGTTTGCTGATACAGTCCATTAACAGCGCAATAGAGAACGGATTCGCATATTGAAGCTTGCGTGACGTGGTCTATAGAAGACAAAGGAGAAGCAGTCAACTAAAGGCGGACTTAGTGGTCATTAGAGCGTGTAAATATCGAGTGGTCCACTCGCTAATATTGCTTCTAACGCTGTCGAAGAGTTTTGGTGCCAAAATGACAAAGCATTCGCTTGTGTACAGACAAGCGCCGTCGCAACGCAGCCACCGATTATTTAATTGTTCCTACTATTCAGTTCATGAGCTCAGTGAAGGTTCACTGATACAGTCCATGAACAGGGCGATAGAGAACAGATTCGCATATTGAAGCTTGTTTGCCGTGGTCTATAGAAGACAAAGGAGAAGCAGTCAACTAAAAGCGGACTCAGTGGTCATTAGAGCGTGTAAATATCGAGTGGACCACTCGCTGATATTGCTTCTAACGCAGTCGGAGAGTTTTTGTGCCAAAATGACAAAGCATTCGCTTGTGTACAGACAAGCGCCGTCGCAACGCAGCCATCGATTGTTTACTTTTTCCTACTTTTCAGTTCATGAGCTCAGTGAAGGTTTACTGATACAGTCCATGAACATGGCGATAAAGAACGGATTCGCATATTGAAGCTTGCGTGACGTGGTCTATAGAAGACAAAGCAGAAGCAGTGAACTAAAAGCGGACTCAGTGGTCATTAGAGCGTGTAAATATCGAGTGGTCCACTCGCTAATATTGCTTCTAACGCTGTCGGAGAGTTTTCGTGTCAAAATGACAAAGCATTCGCTTGTGTACAGACAAGCGCCGTCGCAACGCAGCCACCGATTATTTAATTTTTCCTACTTTTCAGTTCATGAGCTTCGTGAAGGTTTACTGATACAGTCCATTAACAGGGCGATAGAGAACGGATTCGCATCTTGAAGCTTGCGTGACGTGTTCTATAGAAGACAAAGCAGAAGCAGTGAACTAAAAGCGGACTCAGTGGTCATTAGAGCGTGTAAATAATCGAGTGGTCCACTCGCTAATATTGCTTGTAACGCTGTCGGAGAGTTTTCGTGTCAAAATGACAAAGCATTCGCTTGTGTACAGACAAGCGCCGTCGCAACGCAGCCACCGATTGTTTAATTTTTCCGACTTTTCAGTTCATGATCTCCGTGAAGGTTTACTGATACAGTCCATTAACAGGGCGATAGAGAACGGATTCGCATATTGAAGCTTGCGTGACGTGTTCTATAGAAGACAAAGCCGAAGCAGTGAACTAAAAGCGGACTCAGTGGTCATTAGAGCAAGGTGTGTTGCTGGGCGAGTTGGTTGGGATTCATCTTGAGAAAAAACAGCGCTTGCAACAACAAGCGGTTATTAGAGCATAAAGCTAATGCTGAGGATAAAAGGTCCGGTAATTTGGCCATCCACTGCCGTGATTGCAGTCCTTGCCGACGCATCTCCCCCACTTTCAAGGAAACAGATATTCTGGCAAAAAACTTAAATCAACTGACCCGAGAAATCATTGAAGCAGCCACTATTAGCAAGCTAAAAGATGAGTGCGTTAGCACACCATCAGTTGCGCTGTTAGACAAAGAGTGTTCATTCCTCTCTGCTTCGATTTGATTCAGTGCATTCTTTTGGTTTCATTCCGTGGTGTTTTGTTGGCGCCCACTTTTTGCGATGTTTTCCATCTTAAACTTTTCTGTAAAAACTTCTCTGTTATTTCACCTTAGGTTTTATCGCCCACACGTTTTTTACGATTCATTGCTTGTTTTTAGAGATCTGTTGTCTGTTCAATTTCATGTTTTAGTGACCACCTTTCCTGCTTGTTTTTATTCTCATCGGCTTCTCAGGTTTTTGCTTGTATCTGTTTTAACGCTTTTAATTCCGTCATCTTTTAGCTGTGCCGCTTTTTTACATATTCCGCAGGCTTTTCCTGCACTTTTTATGCTTGTCTTTTCATCTTTGTCACCTTTCATCGTCATTCGTTTAGCAGTGTTGGTTGTTGGCTTCTTCGGGATCTTTTTAGAACTTTTTGGAATTGTTTCTTTACGCTCACTGCCTTTGTTTCCCCCGTTGTTTCTATCTCTTTTTTCTTTTTTCTTTTCTCGCTTGTTTTGGCTGCGTTGTTGGTTATCAGTGACGATAAGAATAGTTGGTCTGTGTATTGGCTCTTTCCGTGCTCCCACTTTGCTGATCTGTGCGCGTGCGCATCATTCCCTCTAGTTTGTATAAAAGGCGCGGATCGGCCCCCTTCCGAAATAAAAGTTGTTAGTCAGCGCAGTTGTGTGTCCTTCTTGTTCTGGTCCTTTGTCTGCAAGCGCTGTTTTTTCTCAAGGTCATTAGAGCGTGTAAATATCGAGTGGTCCACTCGCTAATATTGCTTCTAACGCTGTCGGAGAGTTTTCGCGTCAAAATGACAAAGCATTCGCTTGTGTACAGACAAGCGCCGTCGCAACGCAGCCACCGATTATTTAATTTTTCCTACTTTTCAGTTCATGAGCTCCGTGAAGGTTTACTGATACAGTCCATTAACAGGGCGATAGAGAACGGATTCGCATATTGAAGCTTGCGTGACGTGTTCTATAGAAGACAAAGCAGAAGCAGTGAACTAAAAGCGGACTCAGTGGTCATTAGAGCGTGTAAATATCGAGTGGTCAACTCGCTAATATTGCTTGTAACGCTGTCGGAGAGTTTTCGTGTCAAAATGACAAAGCACTCGCTTGTGTACAGACAAGCGCCGTCGCAACGTAGCCACCGATTGTTTAATTTTTCCGACTTTTCAGTTCATGATCTCCGTGAAGGTTTACTGATAGTCCATTAACAGGGCGATAGAGAACGGATTCGCATATTGAAGCTTGCGTGACGTGTTCTATAGAAGACAAAGGAGAAGCAGTGAACTAAAAGCGGACTCAGTGGTCATTAGAGCGTGTAAATATCGAGTGGTCCACTCGCTAATATTGCTTCTAACGCTGTCGGAGAGTTTTCGTGTCAAAATGACAAAGCATTCGCTTGTGTACAGACAAGCGCCGTCGCAACGCAGCCACCGATTATTTAATTTTTCCTACTTTTCAGTTCATGAGCTCCGTGAAGGTTTACTGATACAGTCCATTAACAGGGCGATAGATAACCGATTCGCATATTGAAGCTTGCGTGACGTGGTCTATAGAAGACAAAGGAGAAGCAGTCAACTAAAAGCGGACTCAGTGGTCATTAGAGCGTGTAAATATCGAGTGGTCAACTCGCTAATAATGCTTCTAACGCTGTCGGCGAGTTTTCGTGCCAAAATGACAAAGCATTCGCTTGTGTACAGACAAGCGCCGTCGCAACGCAGCCACCGATTATTTAATTTTTCCTACTTTTCAGTTCATGTGCTCAGTGAAGGTTTACTGATACAGTCCATTAACAGGGCGATAGAGAACCGATTCGCATATTGAAGCTTACGTGACGTGGTCTATAGAAGACAAAGGAGAAGCAGTCAACTAAAAGCGGACTTAGTGGTCATTAGAGCGTGTAAATATCGAGTGGTCCACTCGCTAATATTGCTTCTAACGCTGTCGGAGAGTTTCGTGCCAAAATGACAAAGCATTCGCTTGTGTACAGACAAGCGCCGTCGCAACGCAGCCACCGATTATTTAATTTTTCCTTCTTTTTAGTTCATGTGCTCAGTGAAGGTTTACTGATACAGTCCATTAACAGGGGAATAGAGAACGGATTCGCATATTGAAGCTTGCGTGACGTGGTCTATAGAAGACAGAGGAGGAGCTGTGAACTAAAAGCGGACTTAGTGGTCATTAGAGCGTGTAAATATCGAGTGGTCCACTCGCTAATATTGCTTCTAACGCTGTCGGAGAGTTTTCGTGCCAAAATGACAAAGCATTCGCTTGTGTACAGACAAGCGCCGTCGCAACGCAGCCACCGATTATTTAATTTTTCCTACTTTTCAGTTCATGTGCTCAGTGAAGATTTACTGATACAGTCCATTAACAGGGCGATAGAGAACCGATTCGCATATTGAAGCTTGCGTGACGTGGTCTATAGAAGACAAAGGAGAAGCAGTCAACTAAAAGCGGACTCAGTGGTCATTAGAGCGTGTAAATATCGAGTGGTCCACTCGCTAATATTGCTTCTAACGCTGTCGGAGAGATTTCGTGCCAAAATGACAAAGCATTCTCTTGTGTACAGACAAGTTCGTCGCAACGCAGCCACCGATTATTTAATTTTTCCTACTTTTCAGTTCATGATCTCAGTGAAGGTTTGCTGATACAGTCCATTAACAGGGCAATAGAGAACGGATTCGCATATTGAAGCTTGCGTGACGTCGTCTATAGAAGACAAAGGAGAAGCAGTCAACTAAAGGCGGACTCAGTGGTCATTAGAGCGTGTAAATATCGAGTGGTCCACTCGCTAATATTGCTTCTAACGTTGTCGGAGAGTTTTCGTGCCAAAATGACAAAGCATTCGCGTGTGTACAGACAAGCGCCGTCGCAACGCAGCCACCGATTATTTAATTTTTCCTACTTTTCAGTTCATGTGCTCAGTGAAGGTTTACTGATACAGTCCATTAACAGGGCGATAGAGAACGGATTCGCATATTGAAGCTTGCGTGACGTGGTCTATAGAAGACAAAGGAGAAGCAGTCAATTAAAGGCGGACTCAGTGGTCATTAGAGCGTGTAAATATCGAGTGGTCCACTCGCTAATATTGCTTCTAACGCTGTCGGAGAGTTTTCGTGCCAAAATGACAAAGCATTCGCTTGTGTACAGACAAGCGCCGTCGCAACGCAGCCACCGATTATTTAATTTTTCCTACTTTTCAGTTGATGAGCTCAATGAAGGTTTACTGATACAGTCCATTAACAGGGCGATAGAGAACGGATTCGCATATTGAAGCTTGCGTGACGTGGTCTATAGAAGACAAAGGAGAAGCAGTCAATTAAAGGCGGACTCAGTGGTCATTAGAGCGTGTAAATATCGAGTGGTCCACTCGCTAATATTGCTTCTAACGCTGTCGGAGAGTTTTCGTGCCAAAATGACAAAGCATTCGCTTGTGTACAGACAAGCGCCGTCGCAACGCAGCCACCGATTATTTAATTTTTCCGACTTTTGAGTTCATGAGCTCATTGAAGGTTTACTGATACAGTCCATTAACAGGGCGATAGAGAACGGATTCGCATATTGAAGCTTGCGTGACGTGTTCTATAGAAGACAAAGCAGAAGCAGTGAACTAAAAGCGGACTCAGTGGTCATTAGAGCGTGTAAATATCGAGTGGTCCACTCGCTAATATTGCTTCTAACGCTGTCGGAGAGTTTTCGTGTCAAAATGACAAAGCATTCGCTTGTGTACAGACAAGCGCCGTCGCAACGCAGCCACCGATTATTTAATTTTTCCTACTTTTCAGTTCATGAGCTCCGTGAAGGTTTACTGATAGAGTCCATTAACAGGGCGATAGAGAACGGATTCGCATATTGAAGCTTGCGTGACGTGTTCTATAGAAGACAAAGCAGAAGCAGTGAACTAAAAGCGGACTCAGTGGTCATTAGAGCGTGTAAATATCGAGTGGTCAACTCGCTAATATTGCTTCTAACGCTGTCGGCGAGTTTTCGTGCCAAAATGACAAAGCATTCGCTTGTGTAGAGACAAGCGCCGTCGCAACGCAGCCACCGATTATTTAATTTTTCCTACTTTTCAGTTCATGTGCTCAGTGAAGGTTTACTGATACAGTCCATTAACAGGGCAATAGAGAACGGATTCGCATATTGAAGCTTGCGTGACGTGGTCTATAGAAGACAGAGGAGGAGCTGTGAACAAAAAGCGGACTCAGTGGTCATCAGAGCGTGTAAATATCGAGTGGTCCACTCGCTAATATTGCTTCTAACGCTGTCGGAGAGTTTCGTGCCAAAATGACAAAGCATTCGCTTGTGTACAGACAAGCGCCGTCGCAACGCAGCCACCGATTATTTAATTTTTCCTTCTTTTCAGTTCATGTGCTCAGTGAAGGTTTACTGATACAGTCCATTAACAGGGCGATAGAGAACGGATTCGCATATTGAAGCTTGCGTGACGTGTTCTATAGAAGACAAAGCAGAAGCAGTGAACTAAAAGCGGACTCAGTGGTCATTAGAGCAAGGTGTGTTGCTGGGCGAGTTGGTTGGGATTCATCTTGAGAAAAAACAGCGCTTGCAACAACAAGCGGTTATTAGAGCATAAAGCTAATGCTGAGGATAAAAGGTCCGGTAATTTGGCCATCCACTGCCGTGATTGCAGTCCTTGCCGACGCATCTCCCCCACTTTCAAGGAAACAGATATTCTGGCAAAAAACTTAAATCAACTGACCCGAGAAATCATTGAAGCAGCCACTATTAGCAAGCTAAAAGATGAGTGCTTTAGCACACCATCAGTTGCGCTGTTAGACAAAGAGTGTTCATTCCTCTCTGCTTCGATTTGATTCAGTGCATTCTTTTGGTTTCATTCCGTGGTGTTTTGTTGGCGCCCACTTTTTGCGATGTTTTCCATCTTAAACTTTTCTGTAAAAACTTCTCTGTTATTTCACCTTAGGTTTTATCGCCCACACGTTTTTTACGATTCATTGCTTGTTTTTAGAGATCTGTTGTCTGTTCAATTTCATGTTTTAGTGACCACCTTTCCTGCTTGTTTTTATTCTCATCGGCTTCTCAGGTTTTTGCTTGTATCTGTTTTAACGCTTTTAATTCCGTCATCTTTTAGCTGTGCCGCTTTTTTACATATTCCGCAGGCTTTTCCTGCACTTTTTATGCTTGTCTTTTCATCTTTGTCACCTTTCATCGTCATTCGTTTAGCAGTGTTGGTTGTTGGCTTCTTCGGGATCTTTTTAGAACTTTTTGGAATTGTTTCTTTACGCTCACTGCCTTTGTATCCCCCGTTGTTTCTATCTCTTTTTTCTTTTTTCTTTTCTCGCTTGTTTTGGCTGCGTTGTTGGTTATCAGTGACGATAAGAATAGTTGGTCTGTGTATTGGCTCTTTCCGTGCTCCCACTTTGCTGATCTGTGCGCGTGCGCATCATTCCCTCTAGTTTGTATAAAAGGCGCGGATCGGCCCCCTTCCGAAATAAAAGTTGTTAGTCAGCGCAGTTGTGTGTCCTTCTTGTTCTGGTCCTTTGTCTGCAAGCGCTGTTTTTTCTCAAGGTCATTAGAGCGTGTAAATATCGAGTGGTCCACTCGCTAATATTGCTTCTAACGCTGTCGGAGAGTTTTCGCGTCAAAATGACAAAGCATTCGCTTGTGTACAGACAAGCGCCGTCGCAACGCAGCCACCGATTATTTAATTTTTCCTACTTTTCAGTTCATGAGCTCCGTGAAGGTTTACTGATACAGTCCATTAACAGGGCGATAGAGAACGGATTCGCATATTGAAGCTTGCGTGACGTGTTCTATAGAAGACAAAGCAGAAGCAGTGAACTAAAAGCGGACTCAGTGGTCATTAGAGCGTGTAAATATCGAGTGGTCAACTCGCTAATATTGCTTGTAACGCTGTCGGAGAGTTTTCGTGTCAAAATGACAAAGCACTCGCTTGTGTACAGACAAGCGCCGTCGCAACGTAGCCACCGATTGTTTAATTTTTCCGACTTTTCAGTTCATGATCTCCGTGAAGGTTTACTGATAGTCCATTAACAGGGCGATAGAGAACGGATTCGCATATTGAAGCTTGCGTGACGTGTTCTATAGAAGACAAAGGAGAAGCAGTGAACTAAAAGCGGACTCAGTGGTCATTAGAGCGTGTAAATATCGAGTGGTCCACTCGCTAATATTGCTTCTAACGCTGTCGGAGAGTTTTCGTGTCAAAATGACAAAGCATTCGCTTGTGTACAGACAAGCGCCGTCGCAACGCAGCCACCGATTATTTAATTTTTCCTACTTTTCAGTTCATGAGCTCCGTGAAGGTTTACTGATACAGTCCATTAACAGGGCGATAGATAACCGATTCGCATATTGAAGCTTGCGTGACGTGGTCTATAGAAGACAAAGGAGAAGCAGTCAACTAAAAGCGGACTCAGTGGTCATTAGAGCGTGTAAATATCGAGTGGTCAACTCGCTAATAATGCTTCTAACGCTGTCGGCGAGTTTTCGTGCCAAAATGACAAAGCATTCGCTTGTGTACAGACAAGCGCCGTCGCAACGCAGCCACCGATTATTTAATTTTTCCTACTTTTCAGTTCATGTGCTCAGTGAAGGTTTACTGATACAGTCCATTAACAGGGCGATAGAGAACCGATTCGCATATTGAAGCTTGCGTGACGTGGTCTATAGAAGACAAAGGAGAAGCAGTCAACTAAAAGCGGACTTAGTGGTCATTAGAGCGTGTAAATATCGAGTGGTCCACTCGCTAATATTGCTTCTAACGCTGTCGGAGAGTTTCGTGCCAAAATGACAAAGCATTCGCTTGTGTACAGACAAGCGCCGTCGCAACGCAGCCACCGATTATTTAATTTTTCCTTCTTTTTAGTTCATGTGCTCAGTGAAGGTTTACTGATACAGTCCATTAACAGGGGAATAGAGAACGGATTCGCATATTGAAGCTTGCGTGACGTGGTCTATAGAAGACAGAGGAGGAGCTGTGAACTAAAAGCGGACTTAGCGGTCATTAGAGCGTGTAAATATCGAGTGGTCCACTCGCTAATATTGCTTCTAACGCTGTCGGAGAGTTTTCGTGCCAAAATGACAAAGCATTCGCTTGTGTACAGACAAGCGCCGTCGCAACGCAGCCACCGATTATTTATTTTTCCTACTTTTCAGTTCATGTGCTCAGTGAAGATTTACTGATACAGTCCATTAACAGGGCTATAGAGAACCGATTCGCATATTGAAGCTTGCGTGACGTGGTCTATAGAAGACAAAGGAGAAGCAGTCAACTAAAAGCGGACTCAGTGGTCATTAGAGCGTGTAAATATCGAGTGGTCCACTCGCTAATATTGCTTCTAACGCTGTCGGAGAGATTTCGTGCCAAAATGACAAAGCATTCTCTTGTGTACAGACAAGCGCCGTCGCAACGCAGCCACCGATTATTTAATTTTTCGTACTTTTCAGTTCATGATCTCAGTGAAGGTTTGCTGATACAGTCCATTAACAGGGCAATAGAGAACGGATTCGCATATTGAAGCTTGCGTGACGTCGTCTATAGAAGACAAAGGAGAAGCAGTCAACTAAAGGCGGACTCAGTGGTCATTAGAGCGTGTAAATATCGAGTGGTCCACTCGCTAATATTGCTTCTAACGTTGTCGGAGAGTTTTCGTGCCAAAATGACAAAGCATTCGCGTGTGTACAGACAAGCGCCGTCGCAACGCAGCCACCGATTATTTAATTTTTCCTACTTTTCAGTTCATGTGCTCAGTGAAGGTTTACTGATACAGTCCATTAACAGGGCGATAGAGAACGGATTCGCATATTGAAGCTTGCGTGACGTGGTCTATAGAAGACAAAGGAGAAGCAGTCAATTAAAGGCGGACTCAGTGGTCATTAGAGCGTGTAAATATCGAGTGGTCCACTCGCTAATATTGCTTCTAACGCTGTCGGAGAGTTTTCGTGCCAAAATGACAAAGCATTCGCTTGTGTACAGACAAGCGCCGTCGCAACGCAGCCACCGATTATTTAATTTTTCCTACTTTTCAGTTGATGAGCTCAATGAAGGTTTACTGATACAGTCCATTAACAGGGCGATAGAGAACGGATTCGCATATTGAAGCTTGCGTGACGTGGTCTATAGAAGACAAAGGAGAAGCAGTCAATTAAAGGCGGACTCAGTGGTCAGTAGAGCGTGTAAATATCGAGTGGTCCACTCGCTAATATTGCTTCTAACGCTGTCGGAGAGTTTTCGTGCCAAAATGACAAAGCATTCGCTTGTGTACAGACAAGCGCCGTCGCAACGCAGCCACCGATTATTTAATTTTTCCGACTTTTGAGTTCATGAGCTCATTGAAGGTTTACTGATACAGTCCATTAACAGGGCGATAGAGAACGGATTCGCATATTGAAGCTTGCGTGACGTGTTCTATAGAAGACAAAGCAGAAGCAGTGAACTAAAAGCGGACTCAGTGGTCATTAGAGCGTGTAAATATCGAGTGGTCCACTCGCTAATATTGCTTCTAACGCTGTCGGAGAGTTTTCGTGTCAAAATGACAAAGCATTCGCTTGTGTACAGACAAGCGCCGTCGCAACGCAGCCACCGATTATTTAATTTTTCCTACTTTTCAGTTCATGAGCTCCGTGAAGGTTTACTGATAGAGTCCATTAACAGGGCGATAGAGAACGGATTCGCATATTGAAGCTTGCGTGACGTGTTCTATAGAAGACAAAGCAGAAGCAGTGAACTAAAAGCGGACTCAGTGGTCATTAGAGCGTGTAAATATCGAGTGGTCAACTCGCTAATATTGCTTCTAACGCTGTCGGCGAGTTTTCGTGCCAAAATGACAAAGCATTCGCTTGTGTAGAGACAAGCGCCGTCGCAACGCAGCCACCGATTATTTAATTTTTCCTACCTTTCAGTTCATGTGCTCAGTGAAGGTTTACTGATACAGTCCATTAACAGGGCAATAGAGAACGGATTCGCATATTGAAGCTTGCGTGACGTGGTCTATAGAAGACAGAGGAGGAGCTGTGAACAAAAAGCGGACTCAGTGGTCATCAGAGCGTGTAAATATCGAGTGGTCCACTCGCTAATATTGCTTCTAACGCTGTCGGAGAGTTTCGTGCCAAAATGACAAAGCATTCGCTTGTGTACAGACAAGCGCCGTCGCAACGCAGCCACCGATTATTTAATTTTTCCTTCTTTTCAGTTCATGTGCTCAGTTTAGGTTTACTGATACAGTCCATTAACAGGGCGATAGAGAACGGATTCGCATATTGAAGCTTGCGTGACGTGTTCTATAGAAGACAAAGCAGAAGCAGTGAACTAAAAGCGGACTCAGTGGTCATTAGAGCGTGTAAATAATCGAATGGTCCACTCGCTAATATTGCTTGTAACGCTGTCGGAGAGTTTTCGTGTCAAAATGACAAAGCATTCGCTTGTGTACAGACAAGCGCCGTCGCAACGCAGCCACCGATTGTTTAATTTTTCCGACTTTTCAGTTCATGATCTCCGTGAAGGTTTACTGATACAGTCCATTAACAGGGCGATAGAGAACGGATTCGCATATTGAAGCTTGCGTGACGTGTTCTATAGAAGACAAAGCCGAAGCAGTGAACTAAAAGCGGACTCAGTGGTCATTAGAGCAAGGTGTGTTGCTGGGCGAGTTGGTTGGGATTCATCTTGAGAAAAAACAGCGCTTGCAACAACAAGCGGTTATTAGAGCATAAAGCTAATGCTGAGGATAAAAGGTCCGGTAATTTGGCCATCCACTGCCGTGATTGCAGTCCTTGCCGACGCATCTCCCCCACTTTCAAGGAAACAGATATTCTGGCAAAAAACTTAAATCAACTGACCCGAGAAATCATTGAAGCAGCCACTATTAGCAAGCTAAAAGATGAGTGCGTTAGCACACCATCAGTTGCGCTGTTAGACAAAGAGTGTTCATTCCTCTCTGCTTCGATTTGATTCAGTGCATTCTTTTGGTTTCATTCCGTGGTGTTTTGTTGGCGCCCACTTTTTGCGATGTTTTCCATCTTAAACTTTTCTGTAAAAACTTCTCTGTTATTTCACCTTAGGTTTTATCGCCCACACGTTTTTTACGATTCATTGCTTGTTTTTAGAGATCTGTTGTCTGTTCAATTTCATGTTTTAGTGACCACCTTTCCTGCTTGTTTTTATTCTCATCGGCTTCTCAGGTTTTTGCTTGTATCTGTTTTAACGCTTTTAATTCCGTCATCTTTTAGCTGTGCCGCTTTTTTACATATTCCGCAGGATTTTCCTGCACTTTTTATGCTTGTCTTTTCATCTTTGTCACCTTTCATCGTCATTCGTTTAGCAGTGTTGGTTGTTGGCTTCTTCGGGATCTTTTTAGAACTTTTTGGAATTGTTTCTTTACGCTCACTGCCTTTGTTTCCCCCGTTGTTTCTATCTCTTTTTTCTTTTTTCTTTTCTCGCTTGTTTTGGCTGCGTTGTTGGTTATCAGTGACGATAAGAATAGTTGGTCTGTGTATTGGCTCTTTCCGTGCTCCCACTTTGCTGATCTGTGCGCGTGCGCATCATTCCCTCTAGTTTGTATAAAAGGCGCGGATCGGCCCCCTTCCGAAATAAAAGTTGTTAGTCAGCGCAGTTGTGTGTCCTTCTTGTTCTGGTCCTTTGTCTGCAAGCGCTGTTTTTTCTCAAGGTCATTAGAGCGTGTAAATATCGAGTGGTCCACTCGCTAATATTGCTTCTAACGCTGTCGGAGAGTTTTCGCGTCAAAATGACAAAGCATTCGCTTGTGTACAGACAAGCGCCGTCGCAACGCAGCCACCGATTATTTAATTTTTCCTACTTTTCAGTTCATGAGCTCCGTGAAGGTTTACTGATACAGTCCATTAACAGGGCGATAGAGAACGGATTCGCATATTGAAGCTTGCGTGACGTGTTCTATAGAAGACAAAGCAGAAGCAGTGAACTAAAAGCGGACTCAGTGGTCATTAGAGCGTGTAAATATCGAGTGGTCAACTCGCTAATATTGCTTGTAACGCTGTCGGAGAGTTTTCGTGTCAAAATGACAAAGCACTCGCTTGTGTACAGACAAGCGCCGTCGCAACGTAGCCACCGATTGTTTAATTTTTCCGACTTTTCAGTTCATGATCTCCGTGAAGGTTTACTGATAGTCCATTAACAGGGCGATAGAGAACGGATTCGCATATTGAAGCTTGCGTGACGTGTTCTATAGAAGACAAAGGAGAAGCAGTGAACTAAAAGCGGACTCAGTGGTCATTAGAGCGTGTAAATATCGAGTGGTCCACTCGCTAATATTGCTTCTAACGCTGTCGGAGAGTTTTCGTGTCAAAATGACAAAGCATTCGCTTGTGTACAGACAAGCGCCGTCGCAACGCAGCCACCGATTATTTAATTTTTCCTACTTTTCAGTTCATGAGCTCCGTGAAGGTTTACTGATACAGTCCATTAACAGGGCGATAGATAACCGATTCGCATATTGAAGCTTGCGTGACGTGGTCTATAGAAGACAAAGGAGAAGCAGTCAACTAAAAGCGGACTCAGTGGTCATTAGAGCGTGTAAATATCGAGTGGTCAACTCGCTAATAATGCTTCTAACGCTGTCGGCGAGTTTTCGTGCCAAAATGACAAAGCATTCGCTTGTGTACAGACAAGCGCCGTCGCAACGCAGCCACCGATTATTTAATTTTTCCTACTTTTCAGTTCATGTGCTCAGTGAAGGTTTACTGATACAGTCCATTAACAGGGCGATAGAGAACCGATTCGCATATTGAAGCTTGCGTGACGTGGTCTATAGAAGACAAAGGAGAAGCAGTCAACTAAAAGCGGACTTAGTGGTCATTAGAGCGTGTAAATATCGAGTGGTCCACTCGCTAATATTGCTTCTAACGCTGTCGGAGAGTTTCGTGCCAAAATGACAAAGCATTCGCTTGTGTACAGACAAGCGCCGTCGCAACGCAGCCACCGATTATTTAATTTTTCCTTCTTTTTAGTTCATGTGCTCAGTGAAGGTTTACTGATACAGTCCATTAACAGGGGAATAGAGAACGGATTCGCATATTGAAGCTTGCGTGACGTGGTCTATAGAAGACAGAGGAGGAGCTGTGAACTAAAAGCGGACTTAGTGGTCATTAGAGCGTGTAAATATCGAGTGGTCCACTCGCTAATATTGCTTCTAACGCTGTCGGAGAGTTTTCGTGCCAAAATGACAAAGCATTCGCTTGTGTACAGACAAGCGCCGTCGCAACGCAGCCACCGATTATTTAATTTTTCCTACTTTTCAGTTCATGTGCTCAGTGAAGATTTACTGATACAGTCCATTAACAGGGCGATAGAGAACCGATTCGCATATTGAAGCTTGCGTGACGTGGTCTATAGAAGACAAAGGAGAAGCAGTCAACTAAAAGCGGACTCAGTGGTCATTAGAGCGTGTAAATATCGAGTGGTCCACTCGCTAATATTGCTTCTAACGCTGTCGGAGAGATTTCGTGCCAAAATGACGAAGCATTCTCTTGTGTACAGACAAGCGCCGTCGCAACGCAGCCACCGATTATTTAATTTTTCCTACTTTTCAGTTCATGATCTCAGTGAAGGTTTGCTGATACAGTCCATTAACAGGGCAATAGAGAACGGATTCGCATATTGAAGCTTGCGTGACGTCGTCTATAGAAGACAAAGGAGAAGCAGTCAACTAAAGGCGGACTCAGTGGTCATTAGAGCGTGTAAATATCGAGTGGTCCACTCGCTAATATTGCTTCTAACGTTGTCGGAGAGTTTTCGTGCCAAAATGACAAAGCATTCGCGTGTGTACAGACAAGCGCCGTCGCAACGCAGCCACCGATTATTTAATTTTTCCTACTTTTCAGTTCATGTGCTCAGTGAAGGTTTACTGATACAGTCCATTAACAGGGCGATAGAGAACGGATTCGCATATTGAAGCTTGCGTGACGTGGTCTATAGAAGACAAAGGAGAAGCAGTCAATTAAAGGCGGACTCAGTGGTCATTAGAGCGTGTAAATATCGAGTGGTCCACTCGCTAATATTGCTTCTAACGCTGTCGGAGAGTTTTCGTGCCAAAATGACAAAGCATTCGCTTGTGTACAGACAAGCGCCGTCGCAACGCAGCCACCGATTATTTAATTTTTCCTACTTTTCAGTTGATGAGCTCAATGAAGGTTTACTGATACAGTCCATTAACAGGGCGATAGAGAACGGATTCGCATATTGAAGCTTGCGTGACGTGGTCTATAGAAGACAAAGGAGAAGCAGTCAATTAAAGGCGGACTCAGTGGTCATTAGAGCGTGTAAATATCGAGTGGTCCACTCGCTAATATTGCTTCTAACGCTGTCGGAGAGTTTTCGTGCCAAAATGACAAAGCATTCGCTTGTGTACAGACAAGCGCCGTCGCAACGCAGCCACCGATTATTTAATTTTTCCGACTTTTGAGTTCATGAGCTCATTGAAGGTTTACTGATACAGTCCATTAACAGGGCGATAGAGAACGGATTCGCATATTGAAGCTTGCGTGACGTGTTCTATAGAAGACAAAGCAGAAGCAGTGAACTAAAAGCGGACTCAGTGGTCATTAGAGCGTGTAAATATCGAGTGGTCCACTCGCTAATATTGCTTCTAACGCTGTCGGAGAGTTTTCGTGTCAAAATGACAAAGCATTCGCTTGTGTACAGACAAGCGCCGTCGCAACGCAGCCACCGATTATTTAATTTTTCCTACTTTTCAGTTCATGAGCTCCGTGAAGGTTTACTGATAGAGTCCATTAACAGGGCGATAGAGAACGGATTCGCATATTGAAGCTTGCGTGACGTGTTCTATAGAAGACAAAGCAGAAGCAGTGAACTAAAAGCGGACTCAGTGGTCATTAGAGCGTGTAAATATCGAGTGGTCAACTCGCTAATATTGCTTCTAACGCTGTCGGCGAGTTTTCGTGCCAAAATGACAAAGCATTCGCTTGTGTAGAGACAAGCGCCGTCGCAACGCAGCCACCGATTATTTAATTTTTCCTACTTTTCAGTTCATGTGCTCAGTGAAGGTTTACTGATACAGTCCATTAACAGGGCAATAGAGAACGGATTCGCATATTGAAGCTTGCGTGACGTGGTCTATAGAAGACAGAGGAGGAGCTGTGAACAAAAAGCGGACTCAGTGGTCATCAGAGCGCGTAAATATCGAGTGGTCCACTCGCTAATATTGCTTCTAACGCTGTCGGAGAGTTTCGTGCCAAAATGACAAAGCATTCGCTTGTGTACAGACAAGCGCCGTCGCAACGCAGCCACCGATTATTTAATTTTTCCTTCTTTTCAGTTCATGTGCTCAGTGAAGGTTTACTGATACAGTCCATTAACAGGGCAATAGAGAACGGATTCGCATATTGAAGCTTGCGTGACGTGGTCTATAGAAGACAGAGGAGGAGCTGTGAACTAAAAGCGGACTCAGTGGTCATTAGAGCGTGTAAATATCGAGTGGTCCACTCGCTAATATTGCTTCTAACGCTGTCGGAGAGTTTTCGTGCCAAAATGACAAAGCATTCGCTTGTGTACAGACAAGCGCCGTCGCAACGCAGCCACCGATTATTTAATTTTTCCTACTTTTCAGTTCATGTGCTCAGTGAAGATTTACTGATACAGTCCATTAACAGGGCGATAGAGAACCGATTCGCATATTGAAGCTTGCGTGACGTGGTCTATAGAAGACAAAGGAGAAGCAGTCAACTAAAAGCGGACTCAGTGGTCATTAGAGCGTGTAAATATCGAGTGGTCCACTCGCTATTATTGCTTCTAACGCTGTCGGATTGTTTTCGTGCCAAAATGACAAAGCATTCGCTTGTGTACAGACAAGCGCCGTCGCAACGCAGCCACCGATTATTTAATTTTTCCTACTTTTCAGTTCATATTAACAGGGCGATAGAGAACGGATTCGCATATTGAAGCTTGCGTGACGTGGTCTATAGAAGACAGAGGAGGAGCTGTGAACAAAAAGCGGACTCAGTGGTCATCAGAGCGTGTAAATATCGAGTGGTCCACTCGCTAATATTGCTTCTAACGCTGTCGGAGAGTTTCGTGCCAAAATGACAAAGCATTCGCTTGTGTACAGACAAGCGCCGTCGCAACGCAGCCACCGATTATTTAATTTTTCCTTCTTTTCAGTTCATGTGCTCAGTGAAGGTTTACTGATACAGTCCATTAACAGGGCAATAGAGAACGGATTCGCATATTGAAGCTTGCGTGACGTGGTCTATAGAAGACAGAGGAGGAGCTGTGAACTAAAAGCGGACTCAGTGGTCATTAGAGCGTGTAAATATCGAGTGGTCCACTCGCTAATATTGCTTCTAACGCTGTCGGAGAGTTTTCGTGCCAAAATGACAAAGCATTCGCTTGTGTACAGACAAGCGCCGTCGCAACGCAGCCACCGATTATTTAATTTTTCCTACTTTTCAGTTCATGTGCTCAGTGAAGATTTACTGATACAGTCCATTAACAGGGCGATAGAGAACCGATTCGCATATTGAAGCTTGCGTGACGTGGTCTATAGAAGACAAAGGAGAAGCAGTCAACTAAAAGCGGACTCAGTGGTCATTAGAGCGTGTAAATATCGAGTGGTCCACTCGCTATTATTGCTTCTAACGCTGTCGGATTGTTTTCGTGCCAAAATGACAAAGCATTCGCTTGTGTACAGACAAGCGCCGTCGCAACGCAGCCACCGATTATTTAATTTTTCCTACTTTTCAGTTCATATTAACAGGGCGATAGAGAACGGATTCGCATATTGAAGCTTGCGTGACGTGGTCTATAGAAGACAGAGGAGGAGCTGTGAACAAAAAGCGGACTCAGTGGTCATCAGAGCGTGTAAATATCGAGTGGTCCACTCGCTAATATTGCTTCTAACGCTGTCGGAGAGTTTCGTGCCAAAATGACAAAGCATTCGCTTGTGTACAGACAAGCGCCGTCGCAACGCAGCCACCGATTATTTAATTTTTCCTTCTTTTCAGTTCATGTGCTCAGTGAAGGTTTACTGATACAGTCCATTAACAGGGCAATAGAGAACGGATTCGCATATTGAAGCTTGCGTGACGTGGTCTATAGAAGACAGAGGAGGAGCTGTGAACTAAAAGCGGACTCAGTGGTCATTAGAGCGTGTAAATATCGAGTGGTCCACTCGCTAATATTGCTTCTAACGCTGTCGGAGAGTTTTCGTGCCAAAATGACAAAGCATTCGCTTGTGTACAGACAAGCGCCGTCGCAACGCAGCCACCGATTATTTAATTTTTCCTACTTTTCAGTTCATGTGCTCAGTGAAGATTTACTGATACAGTCCATTAACAGGGCGATAGAGAACCGATTCGCATATTGAAGCTTGCGTGACGTGGTCTATAGAAGACAAAGGAGAAGCAGTCAACTAAAAGCGGACTCAGTGGTCATTAGAGCGTGTAAATATCGAGTGGTCCACTCGCTATTATTGCTTCTAACGCTGTCGGATTGTTTTCGTGCCAAAATGACAAAGCATTCGCTTGTGTACAGACAAGCGCCGTCGCAACGCAGCCACCGATTATTTAATTTTTCCTACTTTTCAGTTCATATTAACAGGGCGATAGAGAACGGATTCGCATATTGAAGCTTGCGTGACGTGGTCTATAGAAGACAAAGGAGAAGCAGTCAACTAAAGGCGGACTCAGTGGTCATTAGAGTGTGTAAATATCGATTGGTCCACTCGCTAATATTGCTTCTAACGCTGTCGGAGAGTTTTCGAGCCAAAATGACAAAGCATTCGCTTGTGTACAGACAAGCGCCGTCGCAACGCAGCCACCGATTATTTAATTTTTCCTACTATTCAGTTCATGAGCTCAGTGAAGGTTTACTGATACAGTCCATTAAGAGGGCGATAGAGAACGGATTCGCATATTGAAGCTTGCGTGACCTGGTCTATAGAAGACAAAGGAGAAGCAGTCAACTAAAAGCGGACTCAGTGGTCATTAGAGCGTGTAAATATCGAGTGGTCCACTCGCTAATATTGCTTCTAACGCTGTCGGAGAGCGTTCGTGCCAAAATGACAAAGCATTCGCTTGTGTACAGACAAGCGCCGTCGCAACGCAGCCACCGATTATTTAATTTTTTCCACTTTTCAGTTCATGAGCTCAGTGAAGGTTTACTGATACAGTCCATTAACAGCGCGATAGAGAACCGATTCGCATATTGAAGCTTGCGTGACGTGGTCTATAGAAGACAAAGGAGAAGCAGTCAACTAAAAGCGGACTCAGTGGTCATTAGAGCGTGTAAATATCGAGTGGTCCACTCGCTAATATTGCTTCTAACGCTGTCGGAGAGATTTCGTGCCAAAATGACAAAGCATTCTCTTGTGTACAGACAAGCGCCGTCGCAACGCAGCCACCGATTATTTAATTTTTCCTACTTTTCAGTTCATGATCTCAGTGAAGGTTTTCTGATACAGTCCATTAACAGGGCAATAGAGAACGGATTCGCATATTGAAGCTTGCGTGACGTCGTCTATAGAAGACAAAGGAGAAGCAGTCAACTAAAGGCGGACTCAGTGGTCATTAGAGCGTGTAAATATCGAGTGGTCCACTCGCTAATATTGCTTCTAACGTTGTCGGAGAGTTTTCGTGCCAAAATGACAAAGCATTCGCGTGTGTACAGACAAGCGCCGTCGCAACGCAGCCACCGATTATTTAATTTTTCCTACTTTTCAGTTCATGTGCTCAGTGAAGGTTTACTGATACAGTCCATTAACAGGGCGATAGAGAACGGATTCGCATATTGAAGCTTGCGTGACGTGGTCTATAGAAGACAAAGGAGAAGCAGTCAATTAAAGGCGGACTCAGTGGTCATTAGAGCGTGTAAATATCGAGTGGTCCACTCGCTAATATTGCTTCTAACGCTGTCGGAGAGTTTTCGTGCCAAAATGACAAAGCATTCGCTTGTGTACAGACAAGCGCCGTCACAACGCAGCCACCGATTATTTAATTTTTCCTACTTTTCAGTTGATGAGCTCAATGAAGCTTTACTGATACAGTCCATTAACAGGGCGATAGAGAACGGATTCGCATATTGAAGCTTGCGTGACGTGGTCTATAGAAGACAAAGGAGAAGCAGTCAATTAAAGGCGGACTCAGTGGTCATTAGAGCGTGTAAATATCGAGTGGTCCACTCGCTAATATTGCTTCTAACGCTGTCGGAGAGTTTTCGTGCCAAAATGACAAAGCATTCGCTTGTGTACAGACAAGCGCCGTCGCAACGCAGCCACCGATTATTTAATTTTTCCTACTTTTCAGTTCATGAGCTCCGTGAAGGTTTACTGATAGAGTCCATTAACAGGGCGATAGAGAACGGATTCGCATATTGAAGCTTGCGTGACGTGTTCTATAGAAGACAAAGCAGAAGCAGTGAACTAAAAGCGGACTCAGTGGTCATTAGAGCGTGTAAATATCGAGTGGTCAACTCGCTAATATTGCTTCTAACGCTGTCGGCGAGTTTTCGTGCCAAAATGACAAAGCATTCGCTTGTGTACAGACAAGCGCCGTCGCAACGCCGCCACCGATTATTTAATTTTTCCTACTTTTCAGTTCATGTGCTCAGTGAAGGTTTACTGATACAGTCCATTAACAGGGCAATAGAGAACGGATTCGCATATTGAAGCTTGCGTGACGTGGTCTATAGAAGACAGAGGAGGAGCTGTGAACAAAAAGCGGACTCAGTGGTCATCAGAGCGTGTAAATATCGAGTGGTCCACTCGCTAATATTGCTTCTAACGCTGTCGGAGAGTTTCGTGCCAAAATGACAAAGCATTCGCTTGTGTACAGACAAGCGCCGTCGCAACGCAGCCACCGATTATTTAATTTTTCCTTCTTTTCAGTTCATGTGCTCAGTGAAGGTTTACTGATACAGTCCATTAACAGGGCAATAGAGAACGGATTCGCATATTGAAGCTTGCGTGACGTGGTCTATAGAAGACAGAGGAGGAGCTGTGAACTAAAAGCGGACTCAGTGGTCATTAGAGCGTGTAAATATCGAGTGGTCCACTCGCTAATATTGCTTCTAACGCTGTCGGAGAGTTTTCGTGCCAAAATGACAAAGCATTCGCTTGTGTACAGACAAGCGCCGTCGCAACGCAGCCACCGATTATTTAATTTTTCCTACTTTTCAATTCATGTGCTCAGTGAAGATTTACTGATACAGTCCATTAACAGGGCGATAGAGAACCGATTCGCATATTGAAGCTTGCGTGACGTGGTCTATAGAAGACAAAGGAGAAGCAGTCAACTAAAAGCGGACTCAGTGGTCATTAGAGCGTGTAAATATCGAGTGGTCCACTCGCTAATATTGCTTCTAACGCTGTCGGAGAGTTTTCGAGCCAAAATGACAAAGCATTGGCTTGTGTACAGACAATCGCCGTCGCAACGCAGCCACCGATTATTTAATTTTTCCTACTTTTCAGTTCATGAGCTCAGTGAAGGTTTACTGATACAGTCCATTAACAGGGCGATAGAGAACGGATTCGCATATTGAAGCTTGCGTGACGTGGTCTATAGAAGACAAAGGAGAAGCAGTCAACTAAAGGCGGACTCAGTGGTCATTAGAGTGTGTAAATATCGATTGGTCCACTCGCTAATATTGCTTCTAACGCTGTCGGAGAGTTTTCGAGCCAAAATGACAAAGCATTGGCTTGTGTACAGACAATCGCCGTCGCAACGCAGCCACCGATTATTTAATTTTTCCTACTTTTCAGTTCATGAGCTCAGTGAAGGTTTACTGATACAGTCCATTAACAGGGCGATAGAGAACGGATTCGCATATTGAAGCTTGCGTGACGTGGTCTATAGAAGACAAAGGAGAAGCAGTCAACTAAAAGCGGACTCAGTGGTCATTAGAGCGTGTAAATATCGAGTGGTCCACTCGCTAATATTGCTTCTAACGCTGTCGAAGAGTTTTTGTGCCAAAATGACAAAGCATTCGCTTGTGTACAGACAAGCGCCGTCGCAACGCAGCCACCGATTATTTAATTTTTCCTACTATTCAGTTCATGAGCTCAGTGAAGGTTTACTGATACAGTCCATTAAGAGGGCGATAGAGAACGGATTCGCATATTGAAGCTTGCGTGACCTGGTCTATAGAAGACAAAGGAGAAGCAGTCAACTAAAAGCGGACTCAGTGGTCATTAGAGCGTGTAAATATCGAGTGGTCCACTCGCTAATATTGCTTCTAACGCTGTCGGAGAGCGTTCGTGCCAAAATGACAAAGCATTCGCTTGTGTACAGACAAGCGCCGTCGCAACGCAGCCACCGATTATTTAATTTTTTCCACTTTTCAGTTCATGAGCTCAGTGAAGGTTTACTGATACAGTCCATTAACAGCGCGATAGAGAACCGATTCGCATATTGAAGCTTGCGTGACGTGGTCTATAGAAGACAAAGGAGAAGCAGTCAACTAAAAGCGGACTCAGTGGTCATTAGAGCGTGTAAATATCGAGTGGTCCACTCGCTAATATTGCTTCTAACGCTGTCGGAGAGATTTCGTGCCAAAATGACAAAGCATTCTCTTGTGTACAGACAAGCGCCGTCGCAACGCAGCCACCGATTATTTAATTTTTCCTACTTTTCAGTTCTTGATCTCAGTGAAGGTTTTCTGATACAGTCCATTAACAGGGCAATAGAGAACGGATTCGCATATTGAAGCTTGCGTGACGTCGTCTATAGAAGACAAAGGAGAAGCAGTCAACTAAAGGCGGACTCAGTGGTCATTAGAGAGTGTAAATATCGAGTGGTCCACTCGCTAATATTGCTTCTAACGTTGTCGGAGAGTTTTCGTGCCAAAATGACAAAGCATTCGCGTGTGTACAGACAAGCGCCGTCGCAACGCAGCCACCGATTATTTAATTTTTCCTACTTTTCAGTTCATGTGCTCAGTGAAGGTTTACTGATACAGTCCATTAACAGGGCGATAGAGAACGGATTCGCATATTGAAGCTTGCGTGACGTGGTCTATAGAAGACAAAGGAGAAGCAGTCAATTAAAGGCGGACTCAGTGGTCATTAGAGCGTGTAAATATCGAGTGGTCCACTCGCTAATATTGCTTCTAACGCTGTCGGAGAGTTTTCGTGCCAAAATGACAAAGCATTCGCTTGTGTACAGACAAGCGCCGTCGCAACGCAGCCACCGATTATTTAATTTTTCCTACTTTTCAGTTCATGAGCTCCGTGAAGGTTTACTGATACAGTCCATTAACAGGGCGATAGAGAACGGATTCGCATATTGAAGCTTGCGTGACGTGTTCTATAGAAGACAAAGCAGAAGCAGTGAACTAAAAGCGGACTCAGTGGTCATTAGAGCGTGTAAATATCGAGTGGTCAACTCGCTAATATTGCTTCTAACGCTGTCGGCGAGTTTTCGTGCCAAAATGACAAAGCATTCGCTTGTGTACAGACAAGCGCCGTCGCAACGCAGCCACCGATTATTTAATTTTTCCTACTTTTCAGTTCATGTGCTCAGTGAAGGTTTACTGATACAGTCCATTAACAGGGCAATAGAGAACGGATTCGCATATTGAAGCTTGCGTGACGTGGTCTATAGAAGACAGAGGAGGAGCTGTGAACAAAAAGCGGACTCAATGGTCATTAGAGCGTGTAAATATCGAGTGGTCCACTCGCTAATATTGCTTCTAACGCTGTCGGAGAGATTTCGTGCCAAAATGACAAAGCATTCTCTTGTGTACAGACAAGCGCCGTCGCAACGCAGCCACCGATTATTTAATTTTTCCTACTTTTCAGTTCATGATCTCAGTGAAGGTTTGCTGATACAGTCCATTAACAGGGCAATAGAGAACGGATTCGCATATTGAAGCTTGCGTGACGTCGTCTATAGAAGACAAAGGAGAAGCAGTCAACTAAAGGCGGACTCAGTGGTCATTAGAGCGTGTAAATATCGAGTGGTCCACTCGCTAATATTGCTTCTAACGTTGTCGGAGAGTTTTCGTGCCAAAATGACAAAGCATTCGCGTGTGTACAGACAAGCGCCGTCGCAACGCAGCCACCGATTATTTAATTTTTCCTACTTTTCAGTTCATGTGCTCAGTGAAGGTTTACTGATACAGTCCATTAACAGGGCGATAGAGAACGGATTCGCATATTGAAGCTTGCGTGACGTGGTCTATAGAAGACAAAGGAGAAGCAGTCAATTAAAGGCGGACTCAGTGGTCATTAGAGCGTGTAAATATCGAGTGGTCCACTCGCTAATATTGCTTCTAACGCTGTCGGAGAGTTTTCGTGCCAAAATGACAAAGCATTCGCTTGTGTACAGACAAGCGCCGTCGCAACGCAGCCACCGATTATTTAATTTTTCCTACTTTTCAGTTGATGAGCTCAATGAAGGTTTACTGATACAGTCCATTAACAGGGCGATAGAGAACGGATTCGCATATTGAAGCTTGCGTGACGTGGTCTATAGAAGACAAAGGAGAAGCAGTCAATTAAAGGCGGACTCAGTGGTCATTAGAGCGTGTAAATATCGAGTGGTCCACTCGCTAATATTGCTTCTAACGCTGTCGGAGAGTTTTCGTGCCAAAATGACAAAGCATTCGCTTGTGTACAGACAAGCGCCGTCGCAACGCAGCCACCGATTATTTAATTTTTCCGACTTTTGAGTTCATGAGCTCATTGAAGGTTTACTGATACAGTCCATTAACAGGGCGATAGAGAACGGATTCGCATATTGAAGCTTGCGTGACGTGTTCTATAGAAGACAAAGCAGAAGCAGTGAACTAAAAGCGGACTCAGTGGTCATTAGAGCGTGTAAATATCGAGTGGTCAACTCGCTAATATTGCTTCTAACGCTGTCGGCGAGTTTTCGTGCCAAAATGACAAAGCATTCGCTTGTGTACAGACAAGCGCCGTCGCAACGCAGCCGCCGATTATTTAATTTTTCCTACTTTTCAGTTCATGTGCTCAGTGAAGGTTTACTGATACAGTCCATTAACAGGGCAATAGAGAACGGATTCGCATATTGAAGCTTGCGTGACGTGGTCTATAGAAGACAGAGGAGGAGCTGTGAACAAAAAGCGGACTCAGTGGTCATCAGAGCGTGTAAATATCGAGTGGTCCACTCGCTAATATTGCTTCTAACGCTGTCGGAGAGTTTCGTGCCAAAATGACAAAGCATTCGCTTGTGTACAGACAAGCGCCGTCGCAACGCAGCCACCGATTATTTCATTTTTCCTTCTTTTCAGTTCATGTGCTCAGTGAAGGTTTACTGATACAGTCCATTAACAGGGCAATAGAGAACGGATTCGCATATTGAAGCTTGCGTGACGTGGTCTATAGAAGACAGAGGAGGAGCTGTGAACTAAAAGCGGACTCAGTGGTCATTAGAGCGTGTAAATATCGAGTGGTCCACTCGCTAATATTGCTTCTAACGCTGTCGGAGAGTTTTCGTGCCAAAATGACAAAGCATTCGCTTGTGTACAGACAAGCGCCGTCGCAACGCAGCCACCGATTATTTAATTTTTCCTACTTTTCAGTTCATGTGCTCAGTGAAGATTTACTGATACAGTCCATTAACAGGGCGATAGAGAACCGATTCGCATATTGAAGCTTGCGTGACGTGGTCTATAGAAGACAAAGGAGAAGCAGTCAACTAAAAGCGGACTCAGTGGTCATTAGAGCGTGTAAATATCGAGTGGTCCACTCGCTATTATTGCTTCTAACGCTGTCGGATTGTTTTCGTGCCAAAATGACAAAGCATTCGCTTGTGTACAGACAAGCGCCGTCGCAACGCAGCCACCGATTATTTAATTTTTCCTACTTTTCAGTTCATATTAACAGGGCGATAGAGAACGGATTCGCATATTGAAGCTTGCGTGACGTGGTCTGTAGAAGACAAAGGAGAAGCAGTCAACTAAAGGCGGACTCAGTGGTCATTAGAGTGTGTAAATATCGATTGGTCCACTCGCTAATATTGCTTCTAACGCTGTCGGAGAGTTTTCGAGCCAAAATGACAAAGCATTGGCTTGTGTACAGACAATCGCCGTCGCAACGCAGCCACCGATTATTTAATTTTTCCTACTTTTCAGTTCATGAGCTCAGTGAAGGTTTACTGATACAGTCCATTAACAGGGCGATAGAGAACGGATTCGCATATTGAAGCTTGCGTGACGTGGTCTATAGAAGACAAAGGAGAAGCAGTCAACTAAAAGCGGACTCAGTGGTCATTAGAGCGTGTAAATATCGAGTGGTCCACTCGCTAATATTGCTTCTAACGCTGTCGAAGAGTTTTTGTGCCAAAATGACAAAGCATTCGCTTGTGTACAGACAAGCGCCGTCGCAACGCAGCCACCGATTATTTAATTTTTCCTACTATTCAGTTCATGAGCTCAGTGAAGGTTTACTGATACAGTCCATTAAGAGGGCGATAGAGAACGGATTCGCATATTGAAGCTTGCGTGACCTGGTCTATAGAAGACAAAGGAGAAGCAGTCAACTAAAAGCGGACTCAATGGTCATTAGAGCGTGTAAATATCGAGTGGTCCACTCGCTAATATTGCTTCTAACGCTGTCGGAGAGCGTTCGTGCCAAAATGACAAAGCATTCGCTTGTGTACAGACAAGCGCCGTCGCAACGCAGCCACCGATTATTTAATTTTTTCCACTTTTCAGTTCATGAGCTCAGTGAAGGTTTACTGATACAGTCCATTAACAGCGCGATAGAGAACCGATTCGCATATTGAAGCTTGCGTGACGTGGTCTATAGAAGACAAAGGAGAAGCAGTCAACTAAAAGCGGACTCAGTGGTCATTAGAGCGTGTAAATATCGAGTGGTCCACTCGCTAATATTGCTTCTAACGCTGTCGGAGAGATTTCGTGCCAAAATGACAAAGCATTCTCTTGTGTACAGACAAGCGCCGTCGCAACGCAGCCACCGATTATTTAATTTTTCCTACTTTTCAGTTCATGATCTCAGTGAAGGTTTTCTGATACAGTCCATTAACAGGGCAATAGAGAACGGATTCGCATATTGAAGCTTGCGTGACGTCGTCTATAGAAGACAAAGGAGAAGCAGTCAACTAAAGGCGGACTCAGTGGTCATTAGAGCGTGTAAATATCGAGTGGTCCACTCGCTAATATTGCTTCTAACGTTGTCGGAGAGTTTTCGTGCCAAAATGACAAAGCATTCGCGTGTGTACAGACAAGCGCCGTCGCAACGCAGCCACCGATTATTTAATTTTTCCTACTTTTCAGTTCATGTGCTCAGTGAAGGTTTACTGATACAGTCCATTAACAGGGCGATAGAGAACGGATTCGCATATTGAAGCTTGCGTGACGTGGTCTATAGAAGACAAAGGAGAAGCAGTCAATTAAAGGCGGACTCAGTGGTCATTAGAGCGTGTAAATATCGAGTGGTCCACTCGCTAATATTGCTTCTAACGCTGTCGGAGAGTTTTCGTGCCAAAATGACAAAGCATTCGCTTGTGTACAGACAAGCGCCGTCACAACGCAGCCACCGATTATTTAATTTTTCCTACTTTTCAGTTGATGAGCTCAATGAAGGTTTACTGATACAGTCCATTAACAGGGCGATAGAGAACGGATTCGCATATTGAAGCTTGCGTGACGTGGTCTATAGAAGACAAAGGAGAAGCAGTCAATTAAAGGCGGACTCAGTGGTCATTAGAGCGTGTAAATATCGAGTGGTCCACTCGCTAATATTGCTTCTAACGCTGTCGGAGAGTTTTCGTGCCAAAATGACAAAGCATTCGCTTGTGTACAGACAAGCGCCGTCGCAACGCAGCCACCGATTATTTAATTTTTCCTACTTTTCAGTTCATGAGCTCCGTGAAGGTTTACTGATAGAGTCCATTAACAGGGCGATAGAGAACAGATTCGCATATTGAAGCTTGCGTGACGTGTTCTATAGAAGACAAAGCAGAAGCAGTGAACTAAAAGCGGACTCAGTGGTCATTAGAGCGTGTAAATATCGAGTGGTCAACTCGCTAATATTGCTTCTAACGCTGTCGGCGAGTTTTCGTGCCAAAATGACAAAGCATTCGCTTGTGTACAGACAAAGGCCGTCGCAACGCAGCCACCGATTATTTAATTTTTCCTACTTTTCAGTTCATGTGCTCAGTGAAGGTTTACTGATACAGTCCATTAACAGGGCAATAGAGAACGGATTCGCATATTGAAGCTTGCGTGACGTGGTCTATAGAAGACAGAGGAGGAGCTGTGAACAAAAAGCGGACTCAGTGGTCATCAGAGCGTGTAAATATCGAGTGGTCCACTCGCTAATATTGCTTCTAACGCTGTCGGAGAGTTTCGTGCCAAAATGACAAAGCATTCGCTTGTGTACAGACAAGCGCCGTCGCAACGCAGCCACCGATTATTTAATTTTTCCTTCTTTTCAGTTCATGTGCTCAGTGAAGGTTTACTGATACAGTCCATTAACAGGGCAATAGAGAACGGATTCGCATATTGAAGCTTGCGTGACGTGGTCTATAGAAGACAGAGGAGGAGCTGTGAACTAAAAGCGGACTCAGTGGTCATTAGAGCGTGTAAATATCGAGTGGTCCACTCGCTAATATTGCTTCTAACGCTGTCGGAGAGTTTTCGTGCCAAAATGACAAAGCATTCGCTTGTGTACAGACAAGCGCCGTCGCAACGCAGCCACCGATTATTTAATTTTTCCTACTTTTCAGTTCATGTGCTCAGTGAAGATTTACTGATACAGTCCATTAACAGGGCGATAGAGAACCGATTCGCATATTGAAGCTTGCGTGACGTGGTCTATAGAAGACAAAGGAGAAGCAGTCAACTAAAAGCGGACTCAGTGGTCATTAGAGCGTGTAAATATCGAGTGGTCCACTCGCTATTATTGCTTCTAACGCTGTCGGATTGTTTTCGTGCCAAAATGACAAAGCATTCGCTTGTGTACAGACAAGCGCCGTCGCACGCAGCCACCGATTATTTAATTTTTCCTACTTTTCAGTTCATATTAACAGGGCGATAGAGAACGGATTCGCATATTGAAGCTTGCGTGACGTGGTCTATAGAAGACAAAGGAGAAGCAGTCAACTAAAGGCGGACTCAGTGGTCATTAGAGTGTGTAAATATCGATTGGTCCACTCGCTAATATTGCTTCTAACGCTGTCGGAGAGTTTTCGAG
Source organism: Amblyomma mixtum (assembly GCF_055824585.1). Taxonomy (NCBI): domain Eukaryota; kingdom Metazoa; phylum Arthropoda; class Arachnida; order Ixodida; family Ixodidae; genus Amblyomma; species Amblyomma mixtum. Next base: position 130,645,835 of record NC_143019.1, read on the forward strand.
CCAAAATGACAAAGCATTGGCTTGTGTACAGACAATCGCCGTCGCAACGCAGCCACCGATTATTTAATTTTTCCTACTTTTCAGTTCATGAGCTCAGTGAAGGTTTACTGATACAGTCCATTAACAGGGCGATAGAGAACGGATTCGCATATTGAAGCTTGCGTGACGTGGTCTATAGAAGACAAAGGAGAAGCAGTCAACTAAAAGCGGACTCAGTGGTCATTAGAGCGTGTAAATATCGAGTGGTCCACTCGCTAATATTGCTTCTAACGCTGTCGGAGAGCGTTCGTGCCAAAATGACAAAGCATTCGCTTGTGTACAGACAAGCGCCGTCGCAACGCAGCCACCGATTATTTAATTTTTTCCACTTTTCAGTTCATGAGCTCAGTGAAGGTTTACTGATACAGTCCATTAACAGCGCGATAGAGAACCGATTCGCATATTGAAGCTTGCGTGACGTGGTCTATAGAAGACAAAGGAGAAGCAGTCAACTAAAAGCGGACTCAGTGGTCATTAGAGCGTGTAAATATCGAGTGGTCCACTCGCTAATATTGCTTCTAACGCTGTCGGAGAGATTTCGTGCCAAAATGACAAAGCATTCTCTTGTGTACAGACAAGCGCCGTCGCAACGCAGCCACCGATTATTTAATTTTTCCTACTTTTCAGTTCATGATCTCAGTGAAGGTTTTCTGATACAGTCCATTAACAGGGCAATAGAGAACGGATTCGCATATTGAAGCTTGCGTGACGTCGTCTATAGAAGACAAAGGAGAAGCAGTCAACTAAAGGCGGACTCAGTGGTCATTAGAGCGTGTAAATATCGAGTGGTCCACTCGCTAATATTGCTTCTAACGTTGTCGGAGAGTTTTCGTGCCAAAATGACAAAGCATTCGCGTGTGTACAGACAAGCGCCGTCGCAACGCAGCCACCGATTATTTAATTTTTCCTACTTTTCAGTTCATGTGCTCAGTGAAGGTTTACTGATACAGTCCATTAACAGGGCGATAGAGAACGGATTCGCATATTGAAGCTTGCGTGACGTGGTCTATAGAAGACAAAGGAGAAGCAGTCAATTAAAGGCGGACTCAGTGGTCATTAGAGCGTGTAAATATCGAGTGGTCCACTCGCTAATATTGCTTCTAACGCTGTCGGAGAGTTTTCGTGCCAAAATGACAAAGCATTCGCTTGTGTACAGACAAGCGCCGTCACAACGCAGCCACCGATTATTTAATTTTTCCTACTTTTCAGTTGATGAGCTCAATGAAGGTTTACTGATACAGTCCATTAACAGGGCGATAGAGAACGGATTCGCATATTGAAGCTTGCGTGACGTGGTCTATAGAAGACAAAGGAGAAGCAGTCAATTAAAGGCGGACTCAGTGGTCATTAGAGCGTGTAAATATCGAGTGGTCCACTCGCTAATATTGCTTCTAACGCTGTCGGAGAGTTTTCGTGCCAAAATGACAAAGCATTCGCTTGTGTACAGACAAGCGCCGTCGCAACGCAGCCACCGATTATTTAATTTTTCCTACTTTTCAGTTCATGAGCTCCGTGAAGGTTTACTGATAGAGTCCATTAACAGGGCGATAGAGAACGGATTCGCATATTGAAGCTTGCGTGACGTGTTCTATAGAAGACAAAGCAGAAGCAGTGAACTAAAAGCGGACTCAGTGGTCATTAGAGCGTGTAAATATCGAGTGGTCAACTCGCTAATATTGCTTCTAACGCTGTCGGCGAGTTTTCGTGCCAAAATGACAAAGCATTCGCTTGTGTACAGACAAGCGCCGTCGCAACGCAGCCACCGATTATTTAATTTTTCCTACTTTTCAGTTCATGTGCTCAGTGAAGGTTTACTGATACAGTCCATTAACAGGGCAATAGAGAACGGATTCGCATATTGAAGCTTGCGTGACGTGGTCTATAGAAGACAGAGGAGGAGCTGTGAACAAAAAGCGGACTCAGTGGTCATCAGAGCGTGTAAATATCGAGTGGTCCACTCGCTAATATTGCTTCTAACGCTGTCGGAGAGTTTCGTGCCAAAATGACAAAGCATTCGCTTGTGTACAGACAAGCGCCGTCGCAACGCAGCCACCGATTATTTAATTTTTCCTTCTTTTCAGTTCATGTGCTCAGTGAAGGTTTACTGATACAGTCCATTAACAGGGCAATAGAGAACGGATTCGCATATTGAAGCTTGCGTGACGTGGTCTATAGAAGACAGAGGAGGAGCTGTGAACTAAAAGCGGACTCAGTGGTCATTAGAGCGTGTAAATATCGAGTGGTCCACTCGCTAATATTGCTTCTAACGCTGTCGGAGAGTTTTCGTGCCAAAATGACAAAGCATTCGCTTGTGTACAGACAAGCGCCGTCGCAACGCAGCCACCGATTATTTAATTTTTCCTACTTTTCAGTTCATGTGCTCAGTGAAGATTTACTGATACAGTCCATTAACAGGGCGATAGAGAACCGATTCGCATATTGAAGCTTGCGTGACGTGGTCTATAGAAGACAAAGGAGAAGCAGTCAACTAAAAGCGGACTCAGTGGTCATTAGAGCGTGTAAATATCGAGTGGTCCACTCGCTATTATTGCTTCTAACGCTGTCGGATTGTTTTCGTGCCAAAATGACAAAGCATTCGCTTGTGTACAGACAAGCGCCGTCGCAACGCAGCCACCGATTATTTAATTTTTCCTACTTTTCAGTTCATATTAACAGGGCGATAGAGAACGGATTCGCATATTGAAGCTTGCGTGACGTGGTCTATAGAAGACAAAGGAGAAGCAGTCAACTAAAGGCGGACTCAGTGGTCATTAGAGTGTGTAAATATCGATTGGTCCACTCGCTAATATTGCTTCTAACGCTGTCGGAGAGTTTTCGAGCCAAAATGACAAAGCATTGGCTTGTGTACAGACAATCGCCGTCGCAACGCAGCCACCGATTATTTAATTTTTCCTACTTTTCAGTTCATGAGCTCAGTGAAGGTTTACTGATACAGTCCATTAACAGGGCGATAGAGAACGGTTTCGCATATTGAAGCTTGCGTGACGTGGTCTATAGAAGACAAAGGAGAAGCAGTCAACTAAAAGCGGACTCAGTGGTCATTAGAGCGTGTAAATATCGAGTGGTCCACTCGCTAATATTGCTTCTAACGCTGTCGAAGAGTTTTTGTGCCAAAATGACAAAGCATTCGCTTGTGTACAGACAAGCGCCGTCGCAACGCAGCCACCGATTATTTAATTTTTCCTACTATTCAGTTCATGAGCTCAGTGAAGGTTTACTGATACAGTCCATTAAGAGGGCGATAGAGAACGGATTCGCATATTGAAGCTTGAGTGACCTGGTCTATAGAAGACAAAGGAGAAGCAGTCAACTAAAAGCGGACTCAGTGGTCATTAGAGCGTGTAAATATCGAGTGGTCCACTCGCTAATATTGCTTCTAACGCTGTCGGAGAGCGTTCGTGCCAAAATGACAAAGCATTCGCTTGTGTACAGACAAGCGCCGTCGCAACGCAGCCACCGATTATTTAATTTTTTCCACTTTTCAGTTCATGAGCTCAGTGAAGGTTTACTGATACAGTCCATTAACAGCGCGATAGAGAACCGATTCGCATATTGAAGCTTGCGTGACGTGGTCTATAGAAGACAAAGGAGAAGCAGTCAACTAAAAGCGGACTCAGTGGTCATTAGAGCGTGTAAATATCGAGTGGTCCACTCGCTAATATTGCTTCTAACGCTGTCGGAGAGATTTCGTGCCAAAATGACAAAGCATTCTCTTGTGTACAGACAAGCGCCGTCGCAACGCAGCCACCGATTATTTAATTTTTCCTACTTTTCAGTTCATGATCTCAGTGAAGGTTTTCTGATACAGTCCATTAACAGGGCAATAGAGAACGGATTCGCATATTGAAGCTTGCGTGACGTCGTCTATAGAAGACAAAGGAGAAGCAGTCAACTAAAGGCGGACTCAGTGGTCATTAGAGCGTGTAAATATCGAGTGGTCCACTCGCTAATATTGCTTCTAACGTTGTCGGAGAGTTTTCGTGCCAAAATGACAAAGCATTCGCGTGTGTACAGACAAGCGCCGTCGCAACGCAGCCACCGATTATTTAATTTTTCCTACTTTTCAGTTCATGTGCTCAGTGAAGGTTTACTGATACAGTCCATTAACAGGGCGATAGAGAACGGATTCGCATATTGAAGCTTGCGTGACGTGGTCTATAGAAGACAAAGGAGAAGCAGTCAATTAAAGGCGGACTCAGTGGTCATTAGAGCGTGTAAATATCGAGTGGTCCACTCGCTAATATTGCTTCTAACGCTGTCGGAGAGTTTTCGTGCCAAAATGACAAAGCATTCGCTTGTGTACAGACAAGCGCCGTCACAACGCAGCCACCGATTATTTAATTTTTCCTACTTTTCAGTTGATGAGCTCAATGAAGGTTTACTGATACAGTCCATTAACAGGGCGATAGAGAACGGATTCGCATATTGAAGCTTGCGTGACGTGGTCTATAGAAGACAAAGGAGAAGCAGTCAATTAAAGGCGGACTCAGTGGTCATTAGAGCGTGTAAATATCGAGTGGTCCACTCGCTAATATTGCTTCTAACGCTGTCGGAGAGTTTTCGTGCCAAAATGACAAAGCATTCGCTTGTGTACAGACAAGCGCCGTCGCAACGCAGCCACCGATTATTTAATTTTTCCTACTTTTCAGTTCATGAGCTCCGTGAAGGTTTACTGATACAGTCCATTAACAGGGCGATAGAGAACGGATTCGCATATTGAAGCTTGCGTGACGTGTTCTATAGAAGACAAAGCAGAAGCAGTGAACTAAAAGCAGACTCAGTGGTCATTAGAGCGTGTAAATATCGAGTGGTCAACTCGCTAATATTGCTTCTAACGCTGTCGGCGAGTTTTCGTGCCAAAATGACAAAGCATTCGCTTGTGTACAGACAAGCGCCGTCGCAACGCAGCCACCGATTATTTAATTTTTCCTACTTTTCAGTTCATGTGCTCAGTGAAGGTTTACTGATACAGTCCATTAACAGGGCAATAGAGAACGGATTCGCATATTGAAGCTTGCGTGACGTGGTCTATAGAAGACAGAGGAGGAGCTGTGAACAAAAAGCGGACTCAATGGTCATTAGAGCGTGTAAATATCGAGTGGTCCACTCGCTAATATTGCTTCTAACGCTGTCGGAGAGTTTTCGTGCCAAAATGACAAAGCATTCGCTTGTGTACAGACAAGCGCCGTCGCAACGCAGCCACCGATTATTTAATTTTTCCTACTTTTCAGTTCATGTGCTCAGTGAAGATTTACTGATACAGTCCATTAACAGGGCGATAGAGAACCGATTCGCATATTGAAGCTTGCGTGACGTGGTCTATAGAAGACAAAGGAGAAGCAGTCAACTAAAAGCGGACTCAGTGGTCATTAGAGCGTGTAAATATCGAGTGGTCCACTCGCTAATATTGCTTCTAACGCTGTCGGAGAGTTTTCGAGCCAAAATGACAAAGCATTCGCTTGTCTACAGACAATCGCCGTCGCAACGCAGCCACCGATTATTTAATTTTTCCTACTTTTCAGTTCATGAGCTCAGTGAAGGTTTACTGATACAGTTCATTAACAGGGCGATAGAGAAAGGATTCGCATATTGAAGCTTGCATGACGTGGTCTATAGAAGACAAAGGAGAAGCAGTCAACTAAAAGCGGACTCAGTGGTCATTAGAGCGTGTAAATATCGAGTGGTCCACTCGCTAATATTGCTTCTAACGCTGTCGAAGAGTTTTGGTGCCAAAATGACAAAGCATTCGCTTGTGTACAGACAAGCGCCGTCGCAACGCAGCCACCGGTTATTTAATTGTTCCTACTATTCAGTTCATGAGCTCAGTTAAGGTTCACTGATACAGTCCATGAACAGGGCGATAGAGAACAGATTCGCATATTGAAGCTTGTTTGCCGTGGTCTATAGAAGACAAAGGAGAAGCAGTCAACTAAAAGCGGACTCAGTGGTCATTAGAGCGTGTAAATATCGAGTGGTCCACACGCTAACATTGCTTCTAACGCAGTCGGAGAGTTTTTGTGCCAAAATGACAAAGCATTCGCTTGTGTACAGACAAGCGCCGTCGCAACGCAGCCACCGATTATTTAATTTTTCCTACTTTTCAGTTCATGACCTCAGTGAAGATTTACTGATACAGTCCATTAACAGGGCGATAGAGAACGGATTCGCATATTGAAGCTTGCGTGACGTGGTCTATAGAAGACAAAGGAGAAGCAGTCAACTAAAGGCGGACTCAGTGGTCATTAGAGCGTGTAAATATCGAGTGGCCCACTCGCTAATATTGCTTCTAACGCTGTCGAAGAGTTTTTGTGCCAAAATGACAAAGCATTCGCTTGTGTACAGACAAGCGCCGTCGCAACGCAGCCACCGATTATTTAATTTTTCCTACTTTTCACTTCATGAGCTCAGTGAAGGTTTACTGATACAGTCCATTAACAGGGCGATAGAGAAAGGATTCGCATATTGAAGCTTGCGTGACGTGGTCTATAGAAGACAAAGCAGAAGCAGTGAACTAAAAGCGGACTCAGTAGTCCTTAGAGCGTGTAAATATCGAGTGGACCACTCGCTGATATTGCTTCTAACGCAGTCGGAGAGTTTTTGTGCCAAAATGACAAAGCATTCGCTTGTGTACAGACAAGCGCCGTCGCAACGCAGCCATCGATTGTTTACTTTTTCCTACTTTTCAGTTCATGAGCTCAGTGAAGGTTTACTGATACAGTCCATGGACATGGCGATAAAGAACGGATTCGCATATTGAAGCTTGCGTGACGTGGTCTATAGACGACAAAGCAGAAGCAGTGAACTAAAAGCGGACTCAGTGGTCCTTAGAGCGTGTAAATATCGAGTGGACCACTCGCTGAGATTGCTTCTAACGCAGTCGGAGAGTTTTTGTGCCAAAATGACAAAGCATTCGCTTGTGTACAGACAAGCGCGGTTGCAACGCAGCCATCGATTGTTTACTTTTTCCTACTATTCAGTTCATGAGCTCAGTGAAGGTTTACTGATACAGTCCATGAACAGGGCGATAAAGAACGGATTCGCATATTAAAGCTTGCGTGACGTGGTCTATAGAAGACAAAGCAGAAGCAGTGAACTAAAAGCGGACTCAGTGGTCCTTAGAGCGTGTAAATATCGAGTGGACCACTCGCTGATATTGCTTCTAACGCAGTCGGAGAGTTTTTGTGCCAAAATGACAAAGCATTCGCTTGTGTACAGACAAGCGCCGTCGCAACGCAGCCACCGATTATTTAATTTTTCCTACTTTTCAGTTCATGAGCTCCGTGAAGGTTTACTGATACAGTCCATTAACAGGGCGATAGAGAACGGATTCGAATATTGAAGCTTGCGTGACGTGTTCTATAGAAGACAAAGCAGAAGCAGTGAACTAAAAGCGGACTCAGTGGTCATTAGAGCGTGTAAATATCGAGTGGTCAACTCGCTAATATTGCTTCTAACGCTGTCGGCGAGTTTTCGTGCCAAAATGACAAAGCATTCGCTTGTGTACAGACAAGCGCCATCGCAACGCAGCCACCGATTATTTAATTTTTCCTAGTTTTCAGTTCATGTGCTCAGTGAAGGTTTACTGATACAGTCCATTAACAGGGCAATAGAGAACGGATTCGCATATTGAAGCTTGCGTGACGTGGTCTATAGAAGACAGAGGAGGAGCTGTGAACAAAAAGCGGACTCAGTGGTCATTAGAGCGTGTAAATATCGAGTGGTCCACTCGCTAATATTGCTTCTAACGCTGTCGGAGAGTTTTCGTGCCAAAATGACAAAGCATTCGCTTGTGTACAGACAAGCGCCGTCGCAACGCAGCCACCGATTATTTAATTTTTCCTACTTTTCAGTTCATGTGCTCAGTGAAGATTTACTGATACAGTCCATTAACAGGGCGATAGAGAAAGGATTCGCATATTGAAGCTTGCGTGACGTGGTCTATAGAAGACAAAGGAGAAGCAGTCAACTAAAAGCGGACTCAGTGGTCATTAGAGCGTGTAAATATCGAGTGGTCCACTCGCTAATATTGCTTCTAACGCTGTCGAAGAGTTTTGGTGCCAAAATGACAAAGCATTCGCTTGTGTACAGACAAGCGCCGTCGCAACGCAGCCACCGATTATTTAATTGTTCCTACTATTCAGTTCATGAGCTCAGTGAAGGTTCACTGATACAGTCCATGAACAGGGCGATAGAGAATAGATTCGCATATTGAAGCTTGTTTGCCGTGGTCTATAGAAGACAAAGGAGAAGCAGTCAACTAAAAGCGGACTCAGTGGTCATTAGAGCGTGTAAATATCGAGTGGTCCACACGCTAACATTGCTTCTAACGCAGTCGGAGAGTTTTTGTGCCAAAATGACAAAGCATTCGCTTGTGTACAGACAAGCGCCGTCGCAACGCAGCCATCGATTGTTTAATTTTTCCTACTTTTCAGTTCATGATCTCGGCGAAAGTTTACTGACACAGTCCATTAACAGGGCGATAGAGAACGGATTCGCATATTTGAAGCTTCCGTGACGTGGTCTATAGAAGACAAAGGAGAAGCAGTCAACTAAAGGCGGACTCAGTGGTCATTAGAGCGTGTAAATATCGAGTGGTCCACTCGCTAATATTGCTTCTAACGCTGTCGGAGAGTTTTCGTGCCAAAATGACAAAGCATTCGCTTGTGTACAGACAAGCGCCGTCGGAACGCAGCCACCGATTATTTAATTTTTCCTACTTTTCAGTTCATGACCTCAGTGAAGGTTTACTGATACAGTCCATTAACAGGGCGATAGAGAACGGATTCGCATATTGAAGCTTGCGTGACGTGGTCTATAGAAGACAAAGGAGAAGCAGTCAACTAAAGGCGGACTCAGTGGTCATTAGAGCGTGTAAATATCGAGTGGCCCACTCGCTAATATTGCTTCTAACGCTGTCGAAGAGTTTTTGTGCCAAAATGACAAAGCATTCGCTTGTGTACAGACAAGCGCCGTCGCAACGCAGCCACCGATTATTTAATTTTTCCTACTTTTCACTTCATGAGCTCAGTGAAGGTTTACTGATACAGTCCATTAACAGGGCGATAGAGAAAGGATTCGCATATTGAAGCTTGCGTGACGTGGTCTATAGAAGACAAAGCAGAAGCAGTGAACTAAAAGCGGACTCAGTGGTCCTTAGAGCGTGTAAATATCGAGTGGACCACTCGCTGATATTGCTTCTAACGCAGTCGGAGAGTTTTTGTGCCAAAATGACAAAGCATTCGCTTGTGTACAGACAAGCGCCGTCGCAACGCAGCCATCGATTGTTTACTTTTTCCTACTTTTCAGTTCATGAGCTCAGTGAAGGTTTACTGATACAGTCCATGAACATGGCGATAAAGAACGGATTCGCATATTGAAGCTTGCGTGACGTGGTCTATAGAAGACAAAGCAGAAGCAGTGAACTAAAAGCGGACTCAGTGGTCCTTAGAGCGTGTAAATATCGAGTGGACCACTCGCTGAGATTGCTTCTAACGCAGTCGGAGAGCTTTTGTGCCAAAATGACAAAGCATTCGCTTGTGTACAGACAAGCGCGGTTGCAACGCAGCCATCGATTGTTTACTTTTTCCTACTATTCAGTTCATGAGCTCAGTGAAGGTTTACTGATACAGTCCATGAACAGGGCGATAAAGAACGGATTCGCATATTGAAGCTTGCGTGACGTGGTCTATAGAAGACAAAGCAGAAGCAGTGAACTAAAAGCGGACTCAGTGGTCCTTAGAGCGTGTAAATATCGAGTGGACCACTCGCTGATATTGCTTCTAACGCAGTCGGAGAGTTTTTGTGCCAAAATGACAAAGCATTCGCTTGTGTACAGGCAAGCGCGGTTGCAACGCAGCCATCGATTGTTTACTTTTTCCTACTATTCAGTTCATGAGCTCAGTGAAGGTTTACTGATACAGTCCATGAACAGGGCGATAAAGAACGGATTCGCATATTGAAGCTTGCGTGACGTGGTCTATAGAAGAAAAAGGAGAAGCAGTCAACTAAAAGCGGACTCAGTGGTCATTAGAGCGTGTAAATATCGAGTGGTCCACTCGCTAATATTGCTTCTAACGCTGTCGAAGAGTTTTTGTGCCAAAATGACAAAGCATTCGCTTGTGTACAGACAAGCGCCGTCGCAACGCAGCCACCGATTATTTAATTTTTCCTACTTTTCAGTTCATGACCTCAGTGAAGGTTTACTGATACAGTCCATTAACAGGGCGATAGAGAACGGATTCGCATATTGAAGCTTGCGTGACGTGGTCTATAGAAGACAAAGGAGAAGCAGTCAACTAAAGGCGGACTCAGTGGTCATTAGAGCGTGTAAATATCGAGTGGCCCACTCGCTAATATTGCTTCTAACGCTGTCGAAGAGTTTTTGTGCCAAAATGACAAAGCATTCGCTTGTGTACAGACAAGCGCCGTCGCAACGCAGCCACCGATTATTTAATTTTTCCTACTTTTCACTTCATGAGCTCAGTGAAGGTTTACTGATACAGTCCATTAACAGGGCGATAGAGAAAGGATTCGCATATTGAAGCTTGCGTGACGTGGTCTATAGAAGACAAAGCAGAAGCAGTGAACTAAAAGCGGACCCAGTGGTCCTTAGAGCGTGTAAATATCGAGTGGACCACTCGCTGATATTGCTTCTAACGCAGTCGGAGAGTTTTTGTGCCAAAATGACAAAGCATTCGCTTGTGTACAGACAAGCGCCGTCGCAACGCAGCCATCGATTGTTTACTTTTTCCTACTTTTCAGTTCATGAGCTCAGTGAAGGTTTACTGATACAGTCCATGAACATGGCGATAAAGAACGGATTCGCATATTGAAGCTTGCGTGACGTGGTCTATAGAAGACAAAGCAGAAGCAGTGAACTAAAAGCGGACTCAGTGGTCCTTAGAGCGTGTAAATATCGAGTGGACCACTCGCTGAGATTGCTTCTAACGCAGTCGGAGAGTTTTTGTGCCAAAATGACAAAGCATTCGCTTGTGTACAGACAAGCGCGGTTGCAACGCAGCCATCGATTGTTTACTTTTTCCTACTATTCAGTTCATGAGCTCAGTGAAGGTTTACTGATACAGTCCATGAACAGGACGATAAAGAACGGATTCGCATATTGAAGCTTGCGTGACGTGGTCTATAGAAGACAAAGCAGAAGCAGTGAACTAAAAGCGGACTCAGTGGTCCTTAGAGCGTGTAAATATCGAGTGGACCACTCGCTGATATTGCTTCTAACGCAGTCGGAGAGTTTTTGTGCCAAAATGACAAAGCATTCGCTTTTGTACAGGCAAGCGCGGTTGCAACGCAGCCATCGATTGTTTACTTTTTCCTACTATTCAGTTCATGAGCTCAGTGAAGGTTTACTGATACAGTCCATGAACAGGGCGATAAAGAACGGATTCGCATATTGAAGCTTGCATGACGTGGTCTATAGAAGACAAAGCAGAAGCAGTGAACTAAAAGCGGACTCAGTGGTCCTTAGAGCGTGTAAATATCGAGTGGCCCACTCGCTGATATTGCTTCTAACGCAGTCGGAGAGTTTTTGTGCCAAAATGACAAAGCATTCGCTTGTGTACAGACAAGCGCCGTCGCAACGCAGCCATCGATTGTTTACTTTTTCCTACTTTTCAGTTCATGAGCTCAGTGAAGGTTTACTGATACAGTCCATGAACAGGGCGATAGAGAACGGATTCGCATATTGAAGCTTGCGTGACGTGGTCTATAGAAGACAAAGCAGAAGCAGTGAACTAAGTGCGGACTCAGTGGTCCTTAGAGCGTGTAAATATCGAGTGGACCACTCGCTAACATTGCTTCTAACGCAGTCGGAGAGTTTTTGTGCCAAAATTACAAAGCATTCGATTGTGTACAGACAAGCGCTGTCGCAACGCAGCCATCGATTGTTTACTTTTTCCTACTTTTCAGTTCATGAGCTCAGTGAAGGTTTACTGATACAGTCCATGAACAGGGCGATAGAGAACGGATTCGCATATTGAAGCTTGCGTGACGTGGTCTATAGAAGACAAAGCAGAAGCAGTGAACTAAAAGCGGACTCAGTGGTCCTTAGAGCGTGTAAATATCGAGTGGACCACTCGCTAATATTGCTTCTAACGCTGTCGAAGAGTTTTTGTGCCAAAATGACAAAGCATTCGCTTGTGTACAGACAAGCGCCGTCGCAACGCAGCCATCGATTGTTTAATTTTTCCTACTTTTCACGTGGTGTCACGTGGTGTGTCGTCACTGTACCACGTGGTCTGCACGTCGTGCAACCACAGCGACGGCGCGAGGTGGACCCTCATCTTCCTCAGTCGTGACGTCAGGTGTCAAGTGGTATGTTACGTGGTGTGACGTCACTGTACCACGTGGTGTGCACGGCGTGTAACCACGGCGAAGGGCTGTAGTGTACCTCCGTCTTCCTCTGTCATGACGTCATGTGTCACGTGGTATGTCACGTGGTGTGACGTCACTGTACCACCTGGTGTGCACGGCGTATAACCACGGCGAAGGGCTGTAGTGTACCTCCGTCTTCCTGTGTCGTGACGTCATGTGTCACGTGGTATGTCACGTGGTGTGACGTCACTGTACCACGTGGTGTGCACGGCGCGTAACCACGGCGAAGGGCTGTAGTAGGGTGGCTAGAACTTTTTTAGGTGTGTGAAGCGGCCACCGGAAGCTGCCCCCAAAACGCACCGATGCCCCGCGGGGGCGCTGAAGACAGCGGCGCCGTCATAGCGAGCAGACGGAATTGCTTGGCAAGCCGGAGCGGACAGCAAAACGGCTTCGCTCGCGCTGATTTTCTGCCGCGTTAGGGTGGCTAGAACTTTAGCCGCGTGCTTTGAGAATGCCGCCAACAGCAAAAAAAAGACCCAGCGCTGGTGTTTCGTGCCTGGATGCAATTCAGGGTACAGACCTTCTACAGAAAAAGTGTCCCTCTTTCGAGCTCCAGCATGTAAACAACTATTCACCAAATGGTCCAACGCCATCCCCAGGGCTGATAAGGAATTGCAAGAGAATTCTGCTGTGTGCGAGAAGCATTTTGACGCAAAGTACGTGCCTAACTATTTTATTCCACCGCACGCTTTTGTCGCCATTCTTAGATGCTCGCCTAATGTCCGCTTTCGTGCTCTCCAGGCGTGAATGGTGTTCTCGCATGCAAACGTGAGCTCATGCATGATTTTGTTTGTTGTTTCTTTGATAGGTTTATTGTGCGAAACTTCAAGCACAATATAAACGGGAAGGAGGTCATAGTGCCCCGAGATATTCCTGGCCTAACCGAAGATGCGATACCAACGATCTTTCCTAACTTACCTAAATACTTAAGCAAGACCCTGCCAAAGGAGAGGAAGCGAAGAAACGTAAATGAAACTGCTGCTTCATTCAAAAAGAGTCGCACAGACGTTGAGATCATGGAAACAGGATCAGTGGCAGAGGACGGTGCGAATGTGTCGCAAGAGACCGTATGTCCAGTTGCATCCTTAAGCAGCGAGCTCATACGCCCAAATGAGCTCTGGTCTTTGCAAAAATTTAAAAACCAAAATGTTCTGTGCTATCAGACAGCAGAGTTCATTAGGAACGCAAATCCTCCTGTGGTGCTGAACAAGATAGTTGTGTTCGAAGTGGAAGACAGCGCAGGACCTTATCAGTGCAGCATATTTCTGAATGGACTTCTTCACAAGAAGAAAGAGATTCTTACATTGCAAGAAGCTCAGGACATGTTGGCTTATGCTGACAAACTTTTATTGTGCCATGGAGTTGGAAAATTGGACGAATTCCAGCTTTTAAATGTGGTAGAGGTAGCAAAAGTGGCCCAAAAACACATGTTCTCCATGACTTGCAATGGATCCTCATCTTCATCACAAGGTATGGAATCATTTCGTAGAATGTGTGTCTAGGAGGGAAAATTGATGCCCTCACCGCAGATGAATGTGCAGGAACTGCTGTGTTTGTTAAAAAACGCATTTTTGTTTTGTGTCCAACAGATGTCTCTACTGAAAGGTGCTCCGCATGTAGAGCATGCAGAAAAAGACTTATGGCTCGCCTTTTGCGCCTTAAGAAAAGAGTACGACACCCACTCCCAAGAAAGGCTCCACTCGCCTCTCTAGCTGCGCAGCGACTGAAACAGGCAGTGCGTACTTTGAAGCGGAAGGCCAAGAAAATCCAGTCTCTGAAAGATAACCTGACAGAGCTCCGAGAAAAGAACTGCAAAATCGAGAAGTCCGCCTTTGAAGAGAAGGTGTGCTACAATGCTTTAATTATATTGCATGTGCTTATATGCGTATATATGATATTCCCTTTTTCTTTCAGCTGAAAAAGCTTCCAAAGAAGCAGCAAGCTGCTGTTCGTGCGTGTTTCGAAGCCTGTAACCGAAAGTCTCAGCGTGCATACCGATATGACAAGGAATGGCTTCTTGAGTGCATAATTCTAAGAATGAAAAGCCCACGGCTCTACGAGCACCTCAGAAGCCACAAGATTCTGGTTGTTCCCAGTCGTGTTTGCCTACAAAGGTACATTAAGGTATGTGACTGGACGCGTTATGAAAGTCCGAGTGGTGACATTATTGCATTTTTAGGGTTTCAGAGCTTCTTATGGATTTAATGCCAAACTTCTGTCATGCGTGAAATCAAAAGCCCAGGACATAGACGAAATGAAAAGGCATGGTGGTCTAGTAGTGGATGAAATGAAGCTTTCAACCCACCTTGACATGACACCGTCCAAGCACATAGAAGGCTTTGTGGACCTGGGAAAGTACACTGAAGAATGTGACAAAAGAAAAAAAGCTGACCACGGCCTGGTGGTGATGTTTCAGCCATTTGTGGGCAAATGGACACAGATTATAGGTAAATAAAATTTGATTACTATTTCTAAATTTTTTTAGCAGATCACACGATATCGCATACAATGTTCTTTTCTGCCTTAGGTGTGTTTGCCTCCAATGGAAATGTGAAAGCAAGACTGCTGGCAAAAATTATTCTAGAAGCAACGATTTTGACCGAACAAGCTGGCCTCCGTGTCGATTATATTTGTTCTGATGGTGCCCCGTGGAATCGATCTATGTGGAACATCCTAGGCATACGTGGAAACTTCAATGATATAAGGTGCAGGGTCGTCCATCCCTGTGAAAAAGGCAGATTTCTGCATTTTATATCTGACTTTCCACACCTTGTCAAATGTGTGCGCAACATGATGAAAAAAGAAGGTTTCAACACGCACAATGGACGGGTATGCTTGCTAAGAAACATTGTGTGAAATGTTGGCACATATTCATAAATGTTTGTTCATTATTGTCAGTGTTTCCAATGCGAAATGATTAATTTTACAGGCCCACTGGGAACACGTGTCGACAATGTGGAAGGTGGACAGCGCTTGCGTCACCTTGAAGGTGGCACCAAAACTTACGAGGTCCCACATATTTCCCAATGGGTTCGAGAAGATGAGGGTAGACCTTGCTTTTCAGGTCTTCAGCGCCCAAGTTAGGAATGCTTTGGCCTTCTACAAAGAGAAAATTGAGAGCAAATACCCGAACAGCGACCCAACAAGAATTGTCATTGGGCTCATGGCTAATCGATTGCGGCCATGACGTCCTGATTCCCAGCAGAAGCCTTAAGGTAAGTTCAAATTTATTGCCACATCTATCTCAGTTGTCAACAATACATTTATGTGCATTCTGTAATGGTGTTTCAGACCCGGCAGCAAGAATGAGAAAACATTGGACGAAATGCTGCACTTTCTAGACCTCTGGGAGGGTCATGCTAAGGGCATTGGATTTTTAAGCGGAAGCACAGCAGTGGGCTTGCGTGTGACCCTCACTGCAACAAAGAGCCTACTTGACTACCTAACAAAGAAAGTTGGTTTTAAGTACCTCATGACTGCGCACCTCAGCCAAGATTGCCTTGAGCGGTGTTTCGGAATTGTGAGGCAGGCAGGTGGGGCCAATGACCATCCGACTCCGGCCCAGTTCATTGTCATCATGAGGTATCGCCAATCTTGCTGGTTATACACTGTGCAATTTAACTGGTTTACACTTGGCTCTGATTAAGAGTTACTACTCTATGCTTACTTGCAGGTGCCTCAGTTTCTATAGTCTTGCCAGGAGTCCCAAGGGAGGTAACGTGCCTGATGGTGTAGTTGAGTCGTTGCTATCTGTGGAGAAACTGCTTAGCGAGACAGACAGCGAAGAGCAAGAGGCAGAAAGCCGACCGCTCCGATCCGATGCAGCCGAAGTGTCTGTTGACCATGCTTCTTACATATCGGAAAAAAGTGATGCACGCCTTATTTATTATATCGCCGGCTACGTGGCACGAAAACGCGTGCTGTCCATCGACTGTGAGGATTGCAAGGCTGCTTGCCTAATGAAGAAAGAAGACGTGCCCAGCTCTGATTTACCCACGGAAGCATCAATGCAGTGGGACCTTGGTGGGCTTTTGTTCCCAACGCTCTCCCTCTACAACCTTATTATGACACTAGAGAACAAAGTCACTAGTTTCTTCAGCAGAACTACCCTTCATGCTAAGTCGGTGACTGACATGTGGAAAATAATTGGGGAAACGACAAAAATAGGCTGCCCCCAGCACTCAGTGACATTGACGAGTTCGGTAGTGAAGTTCTACTGCTTAACACGGGTGCACTTTTTTTTGAAAGGAGTTAATCAAAAGGAAGACGAAAGGAAATGCAAAAGGGTGAAGCCATGCGTGCTTTAATGGGCTTATCATGCTGTTGTGTATGTGGATGAACAACTGAAAATAAATGTGTTCTTCCAGAAACACGTCTTTTTCATACTGTGCATATGTTTTGCTGGGTAGGTGCCCTCGCCACACTTGTGTGCTTCATGAGCTGCCACACCTTGGGAGTGTTTCTTTGAAAAGGGAAATCTCGTTTGCTGCGGTTGCAACGCATGTAATAACTGCATGCGGCGGAAAATTAATTCGGATCCACCCACTACATTTTTACTATTGCTTTTCGACCTCTGTACGTAAAAACCAACTAATTCTTTCACGGTACGAACTTGTATGCGACACAGTGTAGTCTTGCCGTATAATCGTCTAAGGAGCAAAACAAAAGCACGCAACGCTTTTCGAAACGAACAGCCGATCGCGTGCAGAAAGGCGTGCGGACGTCTGCGGAAGCAACTTTCATGCCAGCACATAAATCGAACCTGAGTTCCCTTTAAATCAACGAAAAGATGCCTGCAACTGCTTGTCGTCTGCTGTGGAAAGAAAGCAGTTCTGCTTGGTGAATAATTCTTGACGACCCGGAGCTCATCATTGCATCACGTGGACAAAATACCATCGCGGAGCCATTTTTCACCATCAGTAGCATCTTAAAAACAAATCACAGCGCGCAAATCACGGAATTAAACGCGGTCCTCGCGCATTCCACCATGCACGATCAGCGACGGCGCCTCTAGCATCAGCGCCCCGCCCCTGGCGGCATCGGTGAGCAGCGGTGCCACTTCCGGCAAGAGAAACGCGCCGCGCTTTTCACACATAAAAAAGTTCTAGCCACCCTAGCTGTAGTGTACCTCTAGTAATATGCTTCGCATAAAAGCATTCGCTTGTGTACAGACAAGCGCCGTCGCAACGCATCCACCGATTGTTAAATTTTTCCTACTTTTCAGTTCATGAGCTCAGCCAAAGTTTACTGACACAGTCCTTTAAGAAGGCGATAGAGAACGGAATCGTATATTGAAGCTTGCGTGACGTGGTCTATAGAGGACAAAGGAGAAGCAGTCAACTAAAAGCGGACTCAGTGGTCATTAGAGCGTGTAAATATCGAGTGGACCACTCGTCAATATTGCTTCTAACGCTGTAGGAGAGTTTTCGTGCCACAATGAAAAAATGGCTGAGGCTTAAGTTGGTTAACCCTGGTCAGATGCGAAGCATATTGATGGCTACGCTTGGTAATACATGGCTTTCCTTGGTTGAATACTTGGTAATTTTAATACAACCACTAGAAGCCTTCGTCGTGAGGGAAGACAACGGCATGGCTACAGCGGAACGCCGACTAACCCCGAGACGCGCGTTGGGTGGGCGCCTGGATTGCCACGGAAGCCGCGTCCGCCTGCCCTGTGCAGCGAGCGTTTCACCTACACCGAGTGTGAACGCGTGTTGGAAATGTGCGGGAATGCCGCTCGAGGACATTCCGGTGTCTGTGCGATGGCATCGCTCTCCCTCTCCCAGCGCGTGACGGCGTTCTGTCGTGACGTCATGTGCCACGTGATATGTCACGTGGTGTGTCGTCACTGTACCATGTGGTCTGCACGTCGTGCAACCACAGCGACGGCGCGAAGTGGACCCTCATCTTCCTCTGTCGTGACGTCATGTGTCATGTGGTATGTCACGTGGTGTGAAGTCACTGTACCACGTGGTGTGCACGGCGTGTAACCTCGGCGAAGGGCTGTAGTGTACCTCCGTCTTCTTCTGTCGTGAAGTCATGTGTCAGGTGGTATGTCACGTGGTGTGACGTCACTGTACCACGTGGTGTGCACGGCGCGTAACCACGGCGAAGGGCTGTAGTGTACCTCTAGTAATATGCTTCGCATAAATGCATTCGCTTGTGTACAGACAAGCGCCGTCGCAACGCATCCACCTGTTGTTTAATTTTTTCTACCTTTCAGTTCATGAGCTCAGCGAAAGTTTACTGACACAGTCCTTTAAGAGGGCGATAGAGAACGGATTGTTATTATTGAAGCTTGCGTGGCGTGGTCAATAGAGGACAAAGGAGAAGCAGTCAAATAAAAGCGGACTCAGTGGTCATTAGAGCATGTAAATATCGAGTGGACCACTCGCTAATATTGCTTCTAACGCTGTAGGAGAGTTTTCGTGCCAAAATGAAAAAGCATTCGCTTGTGTACCGACAAGCGCCGTCGCAACGCATCCACCGATTGCTTAATTTTTCCTACTTTTCAGTTCATGAGCTCAGCGAAAGTTTACTGACACAGTCCTTTAAGAGGGCGATAGAGAACGGATTGTTATTATTGAAGCTTGCGTGGCGTGGTCTATAGAGGACAAAGGAGAAGCAGTCAACTAAAAGCGGACTCAGTGGTCATTAGAGGATGTAAATATCCAGTGGACCACTCGCTAATATTGCGTCTAGCGCTGTAGGAGAGTTTTCGTGCCAAAATGAAAGAGCATTCGCTTGTGTACAGACAAGCGCCGTCGCAACGCATCCACTGATTGCTTAATTTTTCCTACTTTTCAGTTCATGAGCTCAGCGAAAGTTTACTGACACAGTCCATTAAGAGGGCGCTAGAGAACGGATTCGTATATTGAAGCTTGCGTGGCGTGGTCTATAGAGGACAAAGGAGAAGCAGTCAATTAAAAGGGGACTCAGTGGTCATTAGAGCATGTAAATATCGAGTGGACCACTCGCTAATATTGCGTCTAGCGCTGTAGGAGAGTTTTCGTGCCAAAATGAAAGACCATTCGCTTGTGTACAGACAAGCGCCGTCGCAACGCATCCACCGATTGCTTAATTTTTCCTACTTTTCAGTTCATGAGCTCAGCCAAAGTTTACTGACACAGTCCATTAAGAGGGCGATAGAGAACGGATTCGTATATTGAAGCTTGCGTGACGTGGTCTATAGAAGACAAAGCAGAAGCAGTGAACTAAAAGCGGACTCAGTGGTCCTTAGAGCGTGTAAATATCGAGTGGACCACTCGCTGATATTGCTTCTAACGCAGTCGGAGAGTTTTTGTGCCAAAATGACAAAGCATTCGCTTGTGTACAGACAAGCGCCGTTGCAACGCAGCCATCGATTGTTTACTTTTTCCTACTATTCAGTTCATGAGCTCAGTGAAGGTTTACTGATACAGTCCATGAACAGGGCGATAGAGAACGGATTCGCATATTGAAGCTTGCGTGCCGTGGTCTATAGAAGATAAAGCAGAAGCAGTGAACTAAGTGCGGACTCAGTGGTCCTTAGAGCGTGTAAATATCGAGTGGACCACTCGCTAACATTGCTTCTAACGCAGTCGGAGAGTTTTTGTGCCAAAATTACAAAGCATTCGCTTGTGTACAGACAAGCGCCGTCGCAACGCAGCCATCGATTGTTTACTTTTTCCTACTTTTCAGTTCATGAGCTCAGTGAAGGTTTACTGATAAAGTCCATGAACAGGGCGATAGAGAACGGATTCGCATATTGAAGCTTGCGTGACGTGGTCTATAGAAGACAAAGAAGAAGCAGTGAACTAAAAGCGGACTCAGTGGTCCTTAGAGCGTGTAAATATCGAGTGGACCACTCGCTAATATTGCTTCTAACGCTGTCGAAGAGTTTTTGTGCCAAAATGACGAAGCATTCGCTTGTGTACAGACAAGCGCCGTCGCAACGCAGCCATCGATTGTTTAATTTTTCCTACTTTTCACTTGGTGTCACGTGGTGTGTCGTCACTGTACCACGTGGTCTGCACGTCGTGCAACCACAGCGACGGCGCGAGGTGGACCCTCATCTTCCTCAGTCGTGACGTCAGGTGTCAAGTGGTATGTTACGTGGTGTGACGTCACTGTACCACGTGGTGTGCAGGGCGTGTAACCACGGCGAAGGGCTGTAGTGTACCTCCGTCTTCCTCTGTCGTGACGTCATGTGTCACGTGGTATGTCACGTGGTGTGACGTCACTGTACCACGTGGTGTGCACGGCGAATAACCACGGCGAAGGGCTGTAGTGTACCTCCGTCTTCCTGTGTCGTGACGTCATGTGTCACGTGGTATGTCACGTGGTGTGACGTCACTGTACCACGTGGTGTGCACGGCGCGTAACCACGGCGAAGGGCTGTAGTAGGGTGGCTAGAACTTTTTTAGGTGTGTGAAGCGGCCACCGGAAGCTGCCCCCAAAACGCACCGATGCCCCGCGGGGGCGCTGAAGACAGCGGCGCCGTCATAGCGAGCAGACGGAATTGCTTGGCAAGCCGGAGCGGACAGCAAAACGGCTTCGCTCGCGCTGATTTTCTGCCGCGTTAGGGTGGCTAGAACTTTAGCCGCGTGCTTTGAGAATGCCGCCAACAGCAAAAAAAAGACCCAGCGCTGGTGTTTCGTGCCTGGATGCAATTCAGGGTACAGACCTTCTACAGAAAAAGTGTCCCTCTTTCGAGCTCCAGCATGTAAACAACTATTCACCAAATGGTCCAACGCCATCCCCAGGGCTGATAAGGAATTGCAAGAGAATTCTGCTGTGTGCGAGAAGCATTTTGACGCAAAGTACGTGCCTAACTATTTTATTCCACCGCACGCTTTTGTCGCCATTCTTAGATGCTCGCCTAATGTCCGCTTTCGTGCTCTCCAGGCGTGAATGGTGTTCTCGCATGCAAACGTGAGCTCATGCATGATTTTGTTTGTTGTTTCTTTGATAGGTTTATTGTGCGAAACTTCAAGCACAATATAAACGGGAAGGAGGTCATAGTGCCCCGAGATATTCCTGGCCTAACCGAAGATGCGATACCAACGATCTTTCCTAACTTACCTAAATACTTAAGCAAGACCCTGCCAAAGGAGAGGAAGCGAAGAAACGTAAATGAAACTGCTGCTTCATTCAAAAAGAGTCGCACAGACGTTGAGATCATGGAAACAGGATCAGTGGCAGAGGACGGTGCGAATGTGTCGCAAGAGACCGTATGTCCAGTTGCATCCTTAAGCAGCGAGCTCATACGCCCAAATGAGCTCTGGTCTTTGCAAAAATTTAAAAACCAAAATGTTCTGTGCTATCAGACAGCAGAGTTCATTAGGAACGCAAATCCTCCTGTGGTGCTGAACAAGATAGTTGTGTTCGAAGTGGAAGACAGCGCAGGACCTTATCAGTGCAGCATATTTCTGAATGGACTTCTTCACAAGAAGAAAGAGATTCTTACATTGCAAGAAGCTCAGGACATGTTGGCTTATGCTGACAAACTTTTATTGTGCCATGGAGTTGGAAAATTGGACGAATTCCAGCTTTTAAATGTGGTAGAGGTAGCAAAAGTGGCCCAAAAACACATGTTCTCCATGACTTGCAATGGATCCTCATCTTCATCACAAGGTATGGAATCATTTCGTAGAATGTGTGTCTAGGAGGGAAAATTGATGCCCTCACCGCAGATGAATGTGCAGGAACTGCTGTGTTTGTTAAAAAACGCATTTTTGTTTTGTGTCCAACAGATGTCTCTACTGAAAGGTGCTCCGCATGTAGAGCATGCAGAAAAAGACTTATGGCTCGCCTTTTGCGCCTTAAGAAAAAGAGTACGACACCCACTCCCAAGAAAGGCTCCACTCGCCTCTCTAGCTGCGCAGCGACTGAAACAGGCAGTGCGTACTTTGAAGCGGAAGGGCAAGAAAATCCAGTCTCTGAAAGATAACCTGACAGAGCTCCGAGAAAAGAACTGCAAAATCGAGAAGTCCGCCTTTGAAGAGAAGGTGTGCTACAATGCTTTAATTATATTGCATGTGCTTATATGCGTATATATGATATTCCCTTTTTCTTTCAGCTGAAAAAGCTTCCAAAGAAGCAGCAAGCTGCTGTTCGTGCGTGTTTCGAAGCCTGTAACCGAAAGTCTCAGCGTGCATACCGATATGACAAGGAATGGCTTCTTGAGTGCATAATTCTAAGAATGAAAAGCCCACGGCTCTACGAGCACCTCAGAAGCCACAAGATTCTGGTTGTTCCCAGTCGTGTTTGCCTACAAAGGTACATTAAGGTATGTGACTGGACGCGTTATGAAAGTCCGAGTGGTGACATTATTGCATTTTTAGGGTTTCAGAGCTTCTTATGGATTTAATGCCAAACTTCTGTCATGCGTGAAATCAAAAGCCCAGGACATAGACGAAATGAAAAGGCATGGTGGTCTAGTAGTGGATGAAATGAAGCTTTCAACCCACCTTGACATGACACCGTCCAAGCACATAGAAGGCTTTGTGGACCTGGGAAAGTACACTGAAGAATGTGACAAAAGAAAAAAAGCTGACCACGGCCTGGTGGTGATGTTTCAGCCATTTGTGGGCAAATGGACACAGATTATAGGTAAATAAAATTTGATTACTATTTCTAAATTTTTTTAGCAGATCACACGATATCGCATACAATGTTCTTTTCTGCCTTAGGTGTGTTTGCCTCCAATGGAAATGTGAAAGCAAGACTGCTGGCAAAAATTATTCTAGAAGCAACGATTTTGACCGAACAAGCTGGCCTCCGTGTCGATTATATTTGTTCTGATGGTGCCCCGTGGAATCGATCTATGTGGAACATCCTAGGCATACGTGGAAACTTCAATGATATAAGGTGCAGGGTCGTCCATCCCTGTGAAAAAGGCAGATTTCTGCATTTTATATCTGACTTTCCACACCTTGTCAAATGTGTGCGCAACATGATGAAAAAACAAGGTTTCAACACGCACAATGGACGGGTATGCTTGCTAAGAAACATTGTGTGAAATGTTGGCACATATTCATAAATGTTTGTTCATTATTGTCAGTGTTTCCAATGCGAAATGATTAATTTTACAGGCCCACTGGGAACACGTGTCGACAATGTGGAAGGTGGACAGCGCTTGCGTCACCTTGAAGGTGGCACCAAAACTTACGAGGTCCCACATATTTCCCAATGGGTTCGAGAAGATGAGGGTAGACCTTGCCTTTCAGGTCTTTAGCGCCCAAGTTAGGAATGCTTTGGCCTTCTACAAAGAGAAAATTGAGAGCAAATACCCGAACAGCGACCCAACAAGAATTGTCATTGGGCTCATGGCTAATCGATTGCGGCCATGACGTCCTGATTCCCAGCAGAAGCCTTAAGGTAAGTTCAAATTTATTGCCACATTTATCTCAGTTGTCAACAATACATTTATGTGCATTCTGTAATGGTGTTTCAGACCCGGCAGCAAGAATGAGAAAACATTGGACGAAATGCTGCACTTTCTAGACCTCTGGGAGGGTCATGCTAAGGGCATTGGATTTTTAAGCGGAAGCACAGCAGTGGGCTTGCGTGTGACCCTCACTGCAACAAAGAGCCTACTTGACTACCTAACAAAGAAAGTTGGTTTTAAGTACCTCATGACTGCGCACCTCAGCCAAGATTGCCTTGAGCGGTGTTTCGGAATTGTGAGGCAGGCAGGTGGGGCCAA
Organism: Amblyomma mixtum; assembly: GCF_055824585.1. Lineage (NCBI taxonomy): Eukaryota > Metazoa > Arthropoda > Arachnida > Ixodida > Ixodidae > Amblyomma > Amblyomma mixtum. Next base: position 130,669,974 of record NC_143019.1, read on the forward strand.
TGACCATCCGACTCCGGCCCAGTTCATTGTCATCATGAGGTATCGCTAATCTTGCTGGTTATACACTGTGCAATTTAACTGGTTTACACTTGGCTCTGATTAAGAGTTACTACTCTATGCTTACTTGCAGGTGCCTCAGTTTCTATAGTCTTGCCAGGAGTCCCAAGGGAGGTAACGTGCCTGATGGTGTAGTTGAGTCGTTGCTATCTGTGGAGAAACTGCTTAGCGAGACAGACAGCGAAGAGCAAGAGGCAGAAAGCCGACCGCTCCGATCCGATGCAGCCGAAGTGTCTGTTGACCATGCTTCTTACATATCGGAAAAAAGTGATGCACGCCTTATTTATTATATCGCCGGCTACGTGGCACGAAAACGCGTGCTGTCCATCGACTGTGAGGATTGCAAGGCTGCTTGCCTAATGAAGAAAGAAGACGTGCCCAGCTCTGATTTACCCACGGAAGCATCAATGCAGTGGGACCTTGGTGGGCTTTTGTTCCCAACGCTCTCCCTCTACAACCTTATTATGACACTAGAGAACAAAGTCACTAGTTTCTTCAGCAGAACTACCCTTCATGCTAAGTCGGTGACTGACATGTGGAAAATAATTGGGGAAACGACAAAAATAGGCTGCCCCCAGCACTCAGTGACATTGACGAGTTCGGTAGTGAAGTTCTACTGCTTAACACGGGTGCACTTTTTTTTGAAAGGAGTTAATCAAAAGGAAGACGAAAGGAAATGCAAAAGGGTGAAGCCATGCGTGCTTTAATGGGCTTATCATGCTGTTGTGTATGTGGATGAACAACTGAAAATAAATGTGTTCTTCCAGAAACACGTCTTTTTCATACTGTGCATATGTTTTGCTGGGTAGGTGCCCTCGCCACACTTGTGTGCTTCATGAGCTGCCACACCTTGGGAGTGTTTCTTTGAAAAGGGAAATCTCGTTTGCTGCGGTTGCAACGCATGTAATAACTGCATGCGGCGGAAAATTAATTCGGATCCACCCACTACATTTTTACTATTGCTTTTCGACCTCTGTACGTAAAAACCAACTAATTCTTTCACGGTACGAACTTGTATGCGACACAGTGTAGTCTTGCCGTATAATCGTCTAAGGAGCAAAACAAAAGCACGCAACGCTTTTCGAAACGAACAGCCGAGCGCGTGCAGAAAGGCGTGCGGACGTCTGCGGAAGCAACTTTCATGCCAGCACATAAATCGAACCTGAGTTCCCTTTAAATCAACGAAAAGATGCCTGCAACTGCTTGTCGTCTGCTGTGGAAAGAAAGCAGTTCTGCTTGGTGAATAATTCTTGACGACCCGGAGCTCATCATTGCATCACGTGGACAAAATACCATCGCGGAGCCATTTTTCACCATCAGCAGCATCTTAAAAACAAATCACAGCGCGCAAATCACGGAATTAAACGCGGTCCACGCGCATTCCACCATGCACGATCAGCGACGGCGCCTCTAGCATCAGCGCCCCTGGCGGCATCGGTGAGCAGCGGTGCCACTTCCGGCAAGGGAAACGCGCCGCCCTTTCACACATAAAAAAGTTCTAGCCACCCTAGCTGTAGTGTACCTCTAGTAATATGCTTCGCATAAAAGCATTCGCTTGTGTACAGACAAGCGCCGTCGCAACGCATCCACCGATTGTTAAATTTTTCCTACTTTTCAGTTCATGAGCTCAGCCAAAGTTTACTGACACAGTCCTTTAAGAAGGCGATAGAGAACGGATTCGTATATTGAAGCTTGCGTGACGTGGTCTATAGAGGACAAAGGAGAAGCAGTCAACTAAAAGCGGACTCAGTGGTCATTAGAGCGTGTAAATATCGAGTGGACCACTCGTCAATATTGCTTCTAACGCTGTAGGAGAGTTTTCGTGCCACAATGAAAAAATGGCTGAGGCTTAAGTTGGTTAACCCTGGTCAGATGCGAAGCATATTGATGGCTACGCTTGGTAATACATGGCTTTCCTTGGTTGAATACTTGGTAATTTTAATACAACCACTAGAAGCCTTCGTCGTGAGGGAAGACAACGGGATGGCTACAGCGGAACGCCGACTAACCCCGAGACGCGCGTTGGGTGGGCGCCTGGATTGCCACGGAAGCCGCGTCCGCCTGCCCTGTGGAGCGAGCGTTTCACCTACACCGAGTGTAAACGCGTGTTCGAAATGCGCGGGAATGCCGCTCGAGGACATTCCGGTGTATGTGCAATGGCATCGCTCTCCCTCTCCCAGCGCGTGACGGCGTTCTGTCGTGACGTCATGTGCCACGTGATATGTCACGTGGTGTGTCGTCACTGTACCATGTGGTCTGCACGTCGTGCAACCACAGTGACGGCGCGAAGTGGGCCCTCATCTTCCTCTGTCGTGACGTCATGTGTCACGTGGTATGTCACGTGGTGTGAAGTCACTGTACCACGTGGTGTGCACGGCGTGTAACCTCGCCGAAGGGCTGTAGTGTACCTCCGTCTTCTTCTGTCGTGAAGTCATGTGTCAGGTGGTATGTCACGTGGTGTGACGTCACTGTACCACGTGGTGTGCACGGCGCGTAACCACGGCGAAGGGCTGTAGTGTACCTCTAGTAATATGCTTCGCATAAATGCATTCGCTTGTGTACAGACAAGCGCCGTCGCAACGCATCCACCTGTTGTTTAATTTTTTCTACCTTTCAGTTCATGAGCTCAGCGAAAGTTTACTGACACAGTCCTTTAAGAGGGCGATAGAGAACGGATTGTTATTATTGAAGCTTGCGTGGCGTGGTCTATAGAGGACAAAGGAGAAGCAGTCAACTAAAAGCGGACTCAGTGGTCATTAGAGCATGTAAATATCGAGTGGACCACTCGCTAATATTGCTTCTAACGCTGTAGGAGAGTTTTCGTGCCAAAATGAAAAAGCATTCGCTTGTGTACAGACAAGCGCCGTCGCAACGCATCCACCGATTGCTTAATTTTTCCTACTTTTCAGTTCATGAGCTCAGCGAAAGTTTACTGACACAGTCCTTTAAGAGGGCGATATAGAACGGATTGTTATTATTGAAGCTTGCGTGGCGTGGTCTATAGAGGACAAAGGAGAAGCAGTCAACTAAAAGCGGACTCAGTGGTCATTAGAGCATGTAAATATCGAGTGGACCACTCGCTAATATTGCTTCTAACGCTGTAGGAGAGTTTTCGTGCCAAAATGAAAAAGCATTCGCTTGTGTACAGACAAGCGCCGTCGCAACGCATCCACCGATTGCTTAATTTTTCCTACTTTTCAGTTCATGAGCTCAGCGAAAGTTTACTGACACAGTCCTTTAAGAGGGCGATAGAGAACGGATTGTTATTATTGAAGCTTGCGTGGCGTGGTCTATAGAGGACAAAGGAGGAGCAGTCAACTAAAAGCGGACTCAGTGGTCATTAGAGCGTGTAAATATCGAGTGGACCACTCGTCAATATTGCTTCTAACGCTGTAGGAGAGTTTTCGTGCCAAAATGAAAAAATGGCTGAGGCTTAACTTGGTTAACCCTGGTCAGATGCGAAGCATATTGATGGCTACGCTTGGTAATACATGGCTTTCCTTGGTTGAATACTTGGTCATTTTAATACAACCACTAGAAGCCTTCATCGTGGGGGAAGACAACGGCATGGCTACAGCGGACGCCGACTAACCCCGAGACGCACGTTGGGTGGGCGCCTGGATTGCCACGGAAGCCGCGTCCGCCTGCCCGGTGGAGCGAGCGTTTCAGCTACACCTACACCGGGTGTGAACGCGCGTTCGAAATGCGCGGGAATGCCGCTCGAGGACATTCCGGTGTCTGTGCGATGGCATCGCTCTCCCTCCCCCAGGGTGTGACGGCGATCTGTCGTGACGTCATGTGCCGCGTGATATGTCACGTGGTGTGTCGTCACTGTACCACGTGGTGTGCACGGCGTGTAACCTCGGCGAAGCGCAGTAGTGTACCTCTGGCGTGACGTCATGTGTCACGTGGTATATCACGAGGTGTGACGTCACTCTACCTCGTGGTGTGCACGGCGTGTAACCACGGCGAAGGGCTGTAGTGTACCTCTGTCTTCCTCTGTCGTGACGTCATGTGTCACGTGGTGTGACGTCACTGTAACACGTGGTGTGCACGGCGCATAACCACGGCGAAGGGCTGTAGTGTACCTCCGTCTTCCTCTGTCGTGACGTCATGCGTCACCTGGTGTGTCACGTGGTGTGACGTCACTGTACCACGTGGTGTGCACGGCGCAAAACCACGGCGAAAGGCTGTAGTATACCTCCGTCTTCCTCTGTCGTGACGTCATGTGTCACGTGGTGTGACGTCACTGTACCACGTGGTGCGCACGGCGCGTAGCCATGGCGAAGGGCTGTAGTGTACCTCTAGTAATATGCTTCGCATAAATGCATTCGCTTGTGTACAGACAAGCGCCGTCGCAACGCATCCACCTGTTGTTTAATTTTTTCTACCTTTCAGTTCATGAGCTCACCGAAGGTTTACTGACACAGTCCATTAACAGGGCGATAGAGAACGGATTCTTATATTGAAGCTTGCGTGGCGTGGTCTATAGAGGACAAAGGAGAAGCAGTCAACTAAAAGCGGACTCTGTGGTCATTACAGCGTGTAAATATCGAGTGGACCACTCGCTAATATTGCATCCAGCGCTGTAGGAGTGTTTTCGTGCCAGAATGATAAAGCATTCGCCTCTGTACAAACAAGTGCCGTCGCAACGCAGCCACCGACTGCTTAATTTTTTTTACTTTTCAGCTCATGAGCTGAGTGAAAGTTTACTGACACGGTCCATTAACAGGGCGATAGAGAACGGATTCGCATACTGAAGCTTGCGTGACGTGGTCTATAGAGGACAAAGGAGAAGCAGTCAACTAAAAGCGGACTCAGTGGTCATTAGAATGTGTAAATATTGAGTGGACCACTCGCTAATATTGCTGCTAATGCTGTAGGAGAGTTTTCGTGCCAAAATTATAAAGCATTCGCCTGTGTACAGACAAGCGCCGTCACAACGCAGCCACCGACTGCTTACTTTTTCCTACTTTTCAGTTCATGAGCTGAGGGAAAGTTTACTAACATGGTCCATTAACAGGGCGATAGAGAACGGATTGTTTTTTTAAGACTCGCGTGACGTGGTCTGTAGAGGACCAAGGAGGCCGAGTCAGCTAAAAGCTGTTTAAGCGGGCGGTCTACACAGGGGACTATCGAGCGGACTACACAGTACTCTTGCTGCGAATGGTTTAGCAGGATCTCTCGTGCCACATACCAAATTATTAGCGTGTGCACAGAGAAACGCTGTCACAACACAGTCACCGATTCCTTAATTTTTCAAAGTTCTAAATTCATGCGATCATTAGAAGCTTACTGACATAGCCCTTTTAGCAAAGAGATAGAGAAGCGGCTTCGTAGTTGAAGACTCGCGCGATGTGGTCTGTAGAGGACCAAGAAGGGCCAGTCACCTAAAATCGGTTTAAGTGGGCGGCTTTGCAGCACCTCCATGTCGAGCGGACCACAGAGTACTTTTGCTGCGAACGCTTTAGGAGAGTTTCCGTGTCAAATACTAAAACTTTCGCCTGTGCGCACAGAATTGATGTCAAAATGCCGTCACTGATTGCTTAATGTTTCCTACTTTTAAATTCATGCTCTCATTCAAAAATTATTCACAAGGTTCGTTACCCCGCAGCAGCGTCTGTAACGTGCAGGTGTAGATGAGTTGGTACACCACGCGTTCCTGAGCATCCACAGGGACATCCCCGCAGGAGGATGATGGTGAGCAGTGCGTCACCACGGACAGGAGCACCCACGCTTATCCGTGCCGCCGTGTCCTGAGAAAAAGGGATCGTGCTGGTTTAACCAATGCCTAGCGTTTGGACCTTTAAAGCCCCTCGGCGGAGGGAATACACCACTTTGGCCCTTGTTTCTCATGAACGACCCCTTTGGCCTCTCCCAATGGGGGATATCGGCAGTCACCTTTTCCTGTCCTCCCCGTCATCTCTCACTTGCCTATATTCTTTCTTGCTACTATCCTGTCTCGTGCTTCCTTGTTTTGCAGGCGGCTAGGGTTAATCTTAGGCAAAGAACTGCGCCGAGTTTCGTCATATTGGGTTCTAGTTGGCTGTCGGCTGGCGTGGGCAAGACTTTCGAGTTCTTGTCCCGTGCCCTTGTTGGGCTCCGTGGTGGGCTACTGACACCATGGCCTAACATTACACATAATTCATAGCTGCCGCTTTCTAACAAAGCCATCGCCCTCCAAAAAGAATGCGGACAGGTCTGGCAGTCCATTACCTCCAGGAATCCAAGCAATCTTGCATAAATTTCATGATCTGCACCCTGAATAGAGAGAAAAACTGCGTGAATGATATGCCACTCTTGGTTGCAAAAAACCTGACCGGTGCCTTGGCCACGGGTCACAAGCTAAAAAGTAATCTCTAGGCGTGAACGTCAACTGGAGCTTAAAGACAACGCACGGAATTCAAGACTATCCACCATAACGTCAATTGTTGTCACAAAAAAGCGTGCCTACGATGTTGAATGGTAAGCGGGCTGTGTGCGCTGAAGCCTATAGAGGGGAGAAAAGACCTCGAAGAAGAAACTGAAGACGCCACACCTTTTACATGGCTGAACAACAAACAAAACAGCGCACTACACATGTGCCTATATAACGCTACTGATAACACCGCAGTCCTACCGCATTAATGGTCCTATTGTGTAAACCACAGAGTCACACTCATACAAACTTTGTACTAAACGCGGGTGTTTGGCAGGCTACCTCGGACGTGGAGTACGGACAAAAACTGAGGTTGCACCTTGTTTTCTAGAGACGCCGTTGTTCCGCGAGAGGACTTTTTCAGGTGAAAGGAGTCGGTGCGTCCATGTCGCCTTAGCTGTATGTCGGAGTTGGAGTGTCCTCCTACCGGTGACGAGGTTTGGGTGCTGACAACAGCCGCTGGGGGAGTCGGCGTTCCAGAGGTGTTGACACTGGGCACGCGTTCCGAAGACGTGGTCAGCGTCGTGATCCACGCGACTGTGGAATCAGCCGGTGGGGACCAGTCCTGGTCAGTAGGCCTCACGATCGAACAGCAGCTTACGGGCATGCGCTAGCATCCGCACCTACAACGTTCCTCTTTCTGTTTTCTTGTTGCGACTGCAGGAAGCAAGAAAGGGAAAGTGCACCGGCCTGCACACTGGCTCAGACTGAGCCACACTCGCTGCCACTTGCAGACAGAGGAGAGTTGAAAGATTTTAAGGATAGATTGAAAGAAAAGACACCCCCCCTTCCTTTTATACGCCCACTTCATTTTCTTTTTCCACCTCAGGTCCGGTGTTTTACTCATTTCTTTCTTTTTCGCCAAGTCTCAATAAGCGTACATAGATATCTAAATACCGTCCGGGGTGTAATCTCTTAAGCGACTTCCTCCAACTCACTGAACAAGAAACGCTGGACGGTTTAAAAGGCGAAATGTCATCAATGTCAACCGCATCGCATTCCAGAAAGAAAGCAAATAGCAAAAAAGCATCTTGTCCTCACTTTCAACTCAAGTGCCTGCCGCGGAGCAATAGTAGTTCGCTATCTGAAAATAAATGCCCGCCACTACATCCCAAGCCCGCGTCGGTGTTACAACTGCCAGCGATACGGTCGTGGCTCACAAGTTGCCGTGGGCGCAAAACATGCGCGAAATTCGCCTCACATGTGCGCGTTTCATAAAGCTGTGAAGCTGCACCATGCTGCGCCAACTGCGAAAGAGATCACGCCGCTTATTTAATCAGGAAATAATGGCTCTAAACACAAAGGAAAACATTTCATTCACAGGAGGAGGCGTACGACTCTCATATACCACGTGGTGCTACGGGGCGGGGCGTCACACCGAGCTTGGGAACCTGCACTGACCACACGCAGAGACCCTTTAGTAGGGCCATCTGCCTCCCCGGAAGACGCAGCCAAGGCCGCCCCGCTATCTCTACCCAAAAGACTTTCTCCCGTCGGGAGAGGTCTGCATCTTGTACACCCACGGCTTGTTGGCGGCACTCCAGCGCCGCCATTCAGGCAATGGCCACAGTGCCGAGGACTCTTAAATAAGTACAGTCATGTAAAGGACCTCTTGAACTCATTTCATCCAGTGGCATTATGATTACAGGAAGCACACCTAGGACTTCAACATAAGAACATTGTGTAGAAATATAAAGCCTTCCACTGTGATACAGACCACTCAAGTAGGCTGTGTGGAGCTGTCGCTATTATAGTACGGAGTGGTGTAGCAACTCGCGAAGTGAAGCTTAAAACTACATATGAAGCAGCTGCAGTCACTGTCCTAGATTTCTAAGCAATTGCACTGTGTTCTCGAGCTACGCTTAACAGTAACAGTCCCTGGTCAAACAGCTCCAAGAGCCATATCTGCTCGTTGGAGACTTTAATGACCGCTCTCATTTTTGGCGAAGTGTACATACCGACTCCAGAGGTCGTATTACAGCAGTTACAGACCCGTAGCCCTTACGAGCCGTCTCGCTGAATAGTTTGAGATCGTTGTGCACAGTAGACTGATGTTTCTTCTTGGATCTCATAAAATTCTTGATGTCCACCAGCGCGCTTTTAAAAAAATCTTGTTCAACAACTGACCAGCTAACACCTTCAAAATACTGTTAGAAAGGAATTCACGCATAAACAGCCCTGCCTAGCAGTTTTCTTTGGTATGGAGAAGGCTTACGATACCACCTGCAGTTTTGGAGGTCTCGGCGACCTAGCTGACCTAGGTATCCGCGGAAGGATGCTGAATTGGTTAAAAGATTTTCTCTCTAACCGCTCTTTTCATGCACGCATGGGTTCCACCCTTCACTAAAATTTCGTTCAGGAGAATGGGATACCGCTGGGTGTATTTTAAATACCACTCTGTTTGCGTGAATACTAATTTCATAAAGTATATTCTATACGGGATGAGCTTCCAATAGAAGGCATATCCTCCGTCCTGTCAGCCTGTGAGTGACAGATACAAGTGACATTAAAAAGACTTGCAATTTGGGCAGCGAATAATGGGTTTCAGTTCTCCCCACTAAAAGCAGCTCCTGTTATTTTCTCGCTCAAATTTGGCTTGCAAATTGATCACTCCTTGCACTTAAATGAAATATTTATACTGCCAGTAAACCGAAAACTGAAATTTTGGGCATAATATTTCACAGAAATATCACCTCGCTGCCAGTGGTAAACATAGTCGAAACGAAAGCTTCTCAATCCCTCAATATGCTGAAAACACTGCAACAAAATTGCTTGGGATCTGATAGAACACGTCTTATACAAATCTGCCCGTCACAACTACACTCTCCCCTCGACTATGGATACGTTGTGTATGAGCTTACGAGGCCGTCATATCAAACGACTGGACCCAGTGCATAACCTTATTTTACGTGACTCTACTGGAATATACAGAACATCCCCCATAAATGACTGTATGTCGAAATCAATGAACGCTTCATTGCAGATAGTAGAATTGTGCTCACATGCACAGATTTCCTGAAAATCCGATCATTGCTGACAGACCTGAGCTATCCCATAGTTACAAAGTGCACCTCCGGAACACTATTCAACAGCAAAGGTCTCGAACTTCTGGACACCCTCCGCTCCCAATATTTCGGCGCTCGACGGCCACTTACCTCAACTGCCACTTAGACCAGCCACACCAACCCGAAACTCGACGTGCTCATCGCTTATGAAGAAGTCTTCGCAGCTTCCAGCATTTGAAGCCTCTTTAGTGGCCCAGGAGGTCACAAAATCACTAAGGCAATGCTACGCAACCTTTTCAAAGATTCGCTTCAAGCCCTCACCCATCACACCAATGATGAACTCTAGAACCAAGGCAAAATACCTCCTCAAAAGAAACATGCAGAAGTAATAGTCATCCTCTAACCCAACAAGCCACCTTCCCTCTCTGCTCTCAGGCCCTTATTGCTCAACTCCTGCGCAGGCTAGCTACACGAGCGAATCAACCAAACCCGCCTGCGAAACTATACTGAAGATCATAAGCTCTTTCCTCCTTTGATGCTCGGTTTTTGCAAGCTGTTTCCACGCAGGACGACTTTCTTCTGCTCAAACACGATGGCCTGAGGTGAGGCGGCGTCAACCCGGCGGAGAGCACCTTCTTCTAGCGCTTGCCGTTATGGGCACCTTTGACAGCAACTCTGTAACCCAACGAGGTATAAATCAGATAGACTGCGGATGTCGCATGTTCTAGTTTATCTCGGCCTTCCTTGCTGCCCGTAGATAGGCATCGGATCTACTAGACTGCCTCTCTACCAAATACCTGACAAGGGCCCTCCAAAAGGTGATGTCCTCTCACCACTGCTATTCAGTACAGCCATTGCTCCTCTAGCCCACAAGTTCTCACTCTTTCGGACATCCGATATACCATCTTTGCGGATGAAATCGCCATCTGGCCCAACCGAGGATCTCTCGCCGCAAAAGAGCAAGCCCTACAAGGAGCCATTCCTACGGTCGAGAAATTTGTTCAGACCAGCGATATGCAATATGCACCATGAAAATTGGAAATCATCCGCATTCATCGTCCCCGCTCTTGTCTCCCCGGCGCAATGATAATCCTAATTCGCAACCACCCAATAGAAGGCAAATCACTCATACGAGTGCTTCGCCTCTGGGTCCAGGATGACACGGAGCCCACCCACACCATTGCCACTGTACGCACGTCCGTGCTCAATATATCCCGTATGGTAGCAGATATCACTGGACACGACATGCACGAGGACGATACTATCCGCCTTGTCACGGCCCTGGCCATGAGTCGAATCCAATATGGTCTGTGAACCACAATGTTGATCGAACCATAGACAGTAGGATCAATACCGCGAGCCGTACCATCTTTAAAACAGCTCTGGGCCTCCCCATGTCTGCATCCACCACTAGACTGCTTGCATTCTGGGTTCAGAACGCTTTTGCGAAAATCCAGGAGGGTTTACTGAACTTCCAACAGGCTCGTATGCTCATTACCTCTGCGAGAAGGGCCATCCTTGCTATAATAAGTGACCCTCAAGCCACCAGGAGTAGGCCCTTACCGGAAGTTTTTCAAATGTTAACCGCTCTTGCCTTTACATGGAACCAGTGCCTTCCCACATGAACCACGAGTCACATTCTTCCGCCGTCAGATCCCTCTTCGGAACCTATTGAGGCTATAAGACCAGAACGCCTCGGCTATGCGTGTGGACGTGCCTTGCTGTGCGCAGCACAACATATTAGCCTGCGCTGCTGTCAATCACGCCAGCAGCGCTTATCTTGGAGTGTCCTTAACGCACGGGATCCAGCGGCCGCAGAAGCCATTGCAATAGCCATCACCATAAAGATATGCGGCACCCAACACAACGGAACCCACATTTTACAGACTCTCAAGCCCCCTGCAGAGCCCATACGAGTGGACATGTCCCGCGCATGGTTCGCAGCGTTCTGGGCGGCCATCTCCATTACGATCATATCATCACCTGGGTCCCAGGACATGCAGGCCTCGATGGCAATATTAGGGCAGATACCCTAGCTCGCGATTATACAAACCGAGTAGGGCATACGGACTCTACTTTCTACCAGCTATCAACCAATTTTTCAACCCGCCTAGGGATACTGCGCCTACAACGGCGTGTCTACCCCGTGCCACATAAACTTTCCCCGGCGGACTCCTACCACGTAAGACGCATCCAAACACTCACTTTCCCCAATCTGCACAACATATACCGTATTCACCCAACACTATTCGTATATAAATGTCCTTTCTGCGGCTATATTCGCATTACATGGACGTGCTCAGCTACACTGAAAAACTTAAAACCGGCCAATGCGGCGTTGGATCAGAGGGAGGTGACGCTTGCCAGCTGCACCTTGGCAGACCAGCAGGCGCTAGTCGCCATCGCCAAAGTGTCGACGGAAGCCACTTGAGTCTTGGACTGAAGACCCCTCCCACAATACGCTCCGGTCTCGTTTTTACAAATAAATGTTTATTCTCTCTCTCAAGAGCAAACCTTGGTCCATGCAATGTGGTGCCCGTCCTAAAGAAGGGTGACCCGCTTTCTTTAACTAACTACCGCCCCATATCTATATTATGTTCTTCTTGTAAGTTCATGAAGCACATTGTGTCTAACCTCATTTCAAAATTTCTTCAAGAAAATAACATTCTGTCGCAACACCAGCACGGCTTCAGGAAAGGGTTTTCAGCGTCTACTCAGTTAGTCACCATATTTCACTTCCTTGCTTCCGTCGTGGATAGGGCTGGCCAGGTAGACTTAATTTTCTTAGATTTCAGCAAGGCTTTCGACCTAGTACCCCATAATAAATTAATTGAGAAACTTGAACGGATAGGGCTGCCAGATTTTATTATTGCTTGGGTATCGAGGTACTTAATACAACGCAAACAGTACGTAACTATTAATGGAGATGATTCTTGAGCTCTTCCGGTCACATCTGGTGTCCCTCAGGGCAGTGTGCTTGTGCCGCTGTTGTTTTTGATATATTGTAACGATATTGTAGATGTGGTTGATGAACCTGTACAGATTCGCATGTACGCTAATGACTGTATTATTTTCAATGAGATCCGATCAGCTGACGATCAGGCAATACTAAACACGTCCCTTAATAGTATCCACGCATGGTGCAATCGATGGGGCATGAAACTTAACTTCGAAAAGACTGTCCTACTACGTGTTACAAGAAAACTTAATCCATTTAAACGCTCCTTTTTTCTGGGTTCAGGATAAATTAGCGAAGTAACTGAATATAAATATCTTGGTGTTACATTAGCAAACAACTTAAGTTGGAACACTCACATTTCTAACACTTACTCGTCTGCCTTACGAAAACTTTGCTTGTTGCGCCATAAACTAAAAGATTCACCTCTTCAAGTTAAGAGACTAGCATATGAAACCTTTATAAGGACTAAATTGGAATATGCGTGCATTGTATGGGACCCGTATACTCTCACTAACATAAAAGCACTTGAGCGGATCCAAAGGAAAGCTGTGCGATTCATGTTTTCGCAATACAGTAGAACTGCTTCTGTCTCTGCATTAATGCATTCGAATTCCATACCAACCCTTCAGTCCCGGCGCAAGTTTCTTCGGTTGAAATTCTTATTTTTGTTATTTAACCATAAACTTGGAATATATTTTTCGCCGTATCTTAATCTACAGAACACCAGACAAACCCGACACTCCCACCCCCTTTCTCTGACCCCGTACTTTGGAAAGACTAACTTATTTCAGCACTCTTTCTTTCCGCAAACCATCAGTGACTGGAACAGCTTACCAGCTTCGTGTGTGCGGTCTCTTGATTTGATAAGTAACGATTGTTAGTTTGTTTTTAGTTTGTTTTATTAGTTTCTTTTTCTTTTCCATGTCATTTCGCGCTGCTCGTTTTCTGTTTGCACTTTGGTATTATTGCTCAATTTGTGTTCTGTTCTGTATCCACTCCTGCTTAGGCCTCACGGCCTGCAGTATGCCATAAATAAATAAATAAATAAATAAATAAATAATACCTCGGCTTCTCCACTTCGAAGAAATTTCCTCAAACATGGAAATACTGGATACTCCTTCTGATGTTGCCTCAGAGCACTATACACTACCCCATGGGAAAGGCTTCTCAATTTATGTGAGTTTACATTAACATGCTTTCGAAAAAAATACCTCACAAACACATATTACAGGAATACTTCGCACTACAAGAAAAATATGCGAACCACACAAAAATTTACACTGACAGCTCAAGAACAGTAGATTATGTCAAAAGCGCGGCAAAAGAAGGAAACTGGAAAAAATAGTAAGGCTGCTAAAGTGTGCACCTATTTTTAATGCCGAATGTTGTGCTGCATCTGTAGATGTAGCAGGACAATAAACAACTGTATTGAAAACAGCGGAATAGACAGCTTCCCTTTTCATGGTCATGGTAAGACACTCAAAAAATTCATTCCAACCGTCAGTAGAAAAGATAATACGTAACGCAGGAAAAGTCAAAACACTGGGGCATATGATAAAATTATCCTGGGAGCCTAGCCACTACGGAATAGATGGAAATGAAGGAGCCGACCAGTGTACTCTAGAAGATCGCAGCCATGCAATCAAGTAAGTGCGCTTTCCCTATAGAGCCTGCATGAAAGTAATAAATACTAATCTGAAGTTTAAATAGCAGACAACTTAGAATATATAATTAAAGAATAGGTTGGATTCTGTGAAGCCTGTTCTCGGGGAATGGAGCATCTGTAGGCACCGGGAACGTTTCATAGATGTAATTCTACGCTGTGTCTGCATAGGACACACACACCTGCTACATAACTTGTTTATGAAGAATCAAGGTAAACCTCCTTGTGAAAGACGCGGAGACGAGCTCACACCATATGATATTTTACTGTCATGCTAAAAACATATCATGAAAAGTACTTTTCATGATGTGCGTCTCTCAGGGCGTAGGGCGTCTCTCATAGCCTTAGTCGCTTTGGGACGTTAAACCCCATAAACCAAACCAAACCAAACCGAAAAGTACTTTACACAGTATTATAACGAACACATCTCTTTTCATGCATTGGCCCTCTTAGCAGATACTGCAATTGTTGACATGCCTTATGTTAGTTTTTTACAGGGGCTGGCTGGTTTTCTTGATAAACTGTAAATTACAGCCCAGCGCTTAGCTTGTCTTTGATACTCCTCAGCCAGTTCCTCTTTCCTAAGAAAAGGGCGGAGTTGTCTATTTCACTTTTTGTGAGCCTCGATATCCTTGCCCAGGAAAAGATGGCCGCTGAAGTTACCTGACCTTCTTTAAAGCTTTTACTTTAGGACACTTTAAAAATTCTTGTCCTTTACTGGGTGGTGCGATATAAATATTTTGGTCATTTACATCACCATTGCCGCGGACAGGCATCTGCAGCGTGCAGGTATTCGTGAGTTGCGACACCGCGGCTTCCTAACCATCGGCAGGGGCATCCCTTTAGGAAGATGATAGGAGTGCGCCACCGCGGACCCGAGCACGCGCGCTTAGCAGTGCGTGACTCAGCCGTGTCCAGGGAAAAGGGGATCCTGGGGGTGGAGATGATGCAGATTATTTGAACCTTTAAGGCCCGTCGGTAGATGCAACACTCCACTTTGGCAGCTGAACAAAACATACATTTTATAGCTTCCACTCTCCTACAAAATAATCGTCCTCACAGAAGCAGCGTGACGTATGTAACTGCGGAGTTCTTTGCCAAAACAGAATTATTTCCAATGTACCACGTACTTTATAGTTAGAAAACATAAAAAAACCACAAGAACGATGACCCCATTCCTAGTGTCCAAATGTCTGAGCGATGCCTTGAGTCCGGGCCATAAACTTTCAAAAATGCCGAACGGTGACCGGTCTTTAGGGCTCAGATATTGCACAATATTCAAAAGTTTCCGGCCTAGTGTCAATCGGGAACAGCCCCGTGTCAATTTCAGCACGTAAACCTCTAAAGACCGTTGGTGATGTGATTACTGAGTCAGATTTCGTGGCCCTCACCGAGGAGATGCTAGAAGGTCTAAGAGACCTGAATGCAATAAATGTACATCGCATAAAAATAAGGAACACAGCGAGATACCCACAAAGCATCTGGTCCTCACTTTCAACTCGAGCACACTGTCCGAGTCCACAGAAGGAGGTTACCTTAAAATAAAAGCCAGGCATTGCATTCCAAATCCGCGAAGATGCTTACAATGCCAAAAGTACGGTTGTAGATCTCAAAGCTGCCGTGGCCGCGAAACTTGCGTTAAATGCGCCTCAAAAGAACATGCTTCCGAAAACTCTGAAGGAACAGCAATTCGCTTCGCAAACTGCGAAGGTGACCACCCTGCATATCTAAGGTTGTCGCTCATGGAAAAGCGAGAAAGAGATTACTACAATGAAGAGAAAGCAAAGTATCACTTTCGGAAATGTTTCTGGAGGCTAGTCGGTGCATACTGAAAGGGATTTACAGAGTAGCCAGACAAGCACAGCAACAAACGAGGTGGCGGAACAGAGCATCGACTAACAACTCTTGCATTTTATTGATCGACGAGACGCTTATATACAGCATTTTCTCGTATCAGCAAAACAGAATGGCAGGATAACGTAGAAATAAATCAGCGCAACTGCCCGTCATCGCACAAAGTGATGGCATGCAACTAGTTCTCTTGCAGAGCGAGATATCTCCGTTCTTTTTTTGATATCAAAATTGAGGGTTTGCTGACAAACGACCTACGTCATGGATCTGCGGAGCTTCACTGTATTATATAGCCTAGAAGCCCAATTACTGCAATTTTTCGTGTCACTTCGTTTCTTTCTGTGCTTGAAAGGCGGCGCTGTAAACCCCGTTAAAAATATCATATTTAAGGATACGCGGCGGCTCCTCTACGCAAATAACAGTTTCAACTTTTCTGCAAAAGCAAACTTTGGTGATGTGGTGCGGAGGGGCGGTGCGCCACGTAGCACTCCAGCATCTGCACAGGCCACTTCCACCGAGTCTATGGCAGGGCCCCCCACGCCCCAGACAGCGACAACGAATGCTGCTCTGCCATCTCCAAAGCAGGGAGCGCCGGCCAATCCCTTAGCGAAAAAGAGGATGTGCTAAAAATGCATTTCAAACGTATTGTATTAATTTCATATTTATTTCGCATTTTTTTGTCCCTATGCTTAAACTGCAATACGAATGCTTTCTAAGTATACTAGGAATAATATTTTAAACGTTCTTAAAAATACGTGAAAAGTACATTTTTGCCCGCTTAGCATATTTATAATGCATTAAAAATATAATAAAAATATACATTAGAAATATACTAAAAATATACATTTAATACATTAAAAATGTGTTTACTCGGGCTTAAATAAAGTACTGGGCGGCTCCATGGAATGACACGGGTTAATTCATCTACTGGAGAACAAATCATACACGGGTATTTATCATTAATCAACAGGAGTCAGATATTATAAGGTCACGTGATTGAATGGGAACGGCAGATACCTACATACAGCATACCAAGACGACAGCGACACAGCAAACAACAAATCCTACAACAAGCGCTATACTTGGCTTGCCGTATATATACCCAGCGAAAGCGATGCACTATTTTGCACGGTGATGCCTTTTTTTGCGCAAATACTGTGGGCTTCCAAATTATCGCAGAAGTACCCTACTGGTCGCGTTCGAATCTGGGATTAATTGAGAACGGAATTGCTAGTTTAAACTTGCGTCAGGCACAGGTCAGGAGTCGAACTGTCAACCAACAGATACATGGGCTGGGCATGTAAGGGAGCCGGTCTGCCCTGCCACACGGGGTCCTTTCCGCTGGCTTATTCGGACCCAGAAGTACCCAAGGCGCTTTTGCTGGTATAATGCTATCACGTTCTCGCACGGAAATGTTCGAATGACATTGAGTGGAATGGCATTCGAGAATAGGAATGACATTCGGACTCGATGGACTGCCGCGGTGCTGCACGACACTTTCGAAACGCATTCGAAAGCCTCAGCTCGTTTTCAGTGTACAGCGACGACGACGACGGCGGTCACACTAGTCCGACAACGACAGTATATATCACGCTGAACAACAGCATGTAATTATAGTGAAATATCTAGTTTACTATAATATGATTCTAGAGGGACACGTTTTTCAGGCCAACGACACCGACGAATCCGGTCGGCGGACGGTCAGCCTTGTCGGCGGCTGAGCGAGAGCACGGTGATGAGGCGGCGGTGTGTGTATGCTCGCGCTTCTAAATGAGCGAAACGAACGGCTATATTTCACGTGTGCATACCTGAACACTCACCAGCGATAAGCGCTTGCCAAATCAGTTTCAATCGACGACGGCTCTGTTCCCTTCCGCGATGACTAGGCCCAGCGAGTTCGCAGGGTTGGATCTGTGATTTCGGCGGTTGTGAAGAGCGAATCACAAGCTTTAGCGAATGCAAATGGTCACCAGGTGTAGTTTTGGCAACAGTGACCTGAAATCAACTATTGCTTACATCGGAGGGCACGCGTACGATGAACGTGAATCGCCGGTGTGACCCAGACTGCCGAGCCGTGCTTTACGGCCAGCAGCAGTCGTCGCCATCGCTAGCTTGTGGATAACAAGTTAGGCCGTTTCAGTTAAAGCGAACAGTCGCCATACATACTTCTGGATAAAGTAGTTTAAAAAAAAGTACTGGTCACGTCGGAGAAAGCCGGGACAACAAGCGAGAAGCGCCAGTCCTGCGCGATGCCAACAACCCGGCTTTCTCAGGCGTGCGATCGCATCATCGCTTCCCACACGTTGTAGCACTGCGTAAACAATCACGAGTACAACCAGTAAAAAAGAAAACAGATTGTTTATTAGAACCAAAGCGCAGATTGCGTTTTATGTTATGTAAACAAGCGATGTAAACAACAGTATGAGTGCAGTCGTCCTCATCGGCGCACTCCCGGTGAAATTTCACGCTGACGCGGTTAATATTCATTGGCGTAATATTATCTTCAAGCACTCCCTTAGACAGAACACGTGTAGCATCGTTAGATGACATTCGGCTTGAAGGCATTCGAAGCGACCGTGTAGCAGGGGTATAAGTGGTGATCACCTTCCTGCTAGAAGTTACCATAAACGAAAGGATGACAAGAAAGGGAAAGTTTTCACTCTTCGCTGAAACGTCATTTCGAGCCCTAGATTGTTCCACGGTAGCTTGAAGTGTAATGCAAATATGTTTACGCGGACAACCCATTTGTTAGAATTTAAGTATACTTCAGACGGATTAATTGCGTATTTACGAAAGTACACTTTAAATAGATGGCCAGCACCAAAATGCGATGTCCCGAAACTCGATTTTGAGCATTAGATTGTTCAACGACAGCTTGTAGTGCGCTGCAAATATGCTAATGCGGACTGCCAATTTGCTAGAATTTCAGTATTCTTTGGACGAATTAATTACGTATTTACGGAAGTACACTTCAAATACATTGACGACACGCAAATGCCGTTTCCCGAAACACGATTTCGAGCACTCGACTGTTCATGGCAGCTAGAAGTGTGCAAAGACGTTTAAAAGGACTGCCCGTTTGTTAGGATTGAAATATATTTCGGATGAATTAATTTCATATTTACGAAAGTTCACTTTTAATACATTGACAAGATGCTAAAACTGCATACATATACGTTTACAAGGGCTGCCCGTTTTCTAGAATTGAAGTATACTTTCGGTGAATTAATTTCATATTTCCGAAAATACACTTTTAATACACTGACAAGATGCTAAAACTGCATGAATATTTTTTCATGTATTTGAAAAGTGCTCGAAGTATGCTTTAAGTGAGGTATTTTTGGCACATTTTAAAAATATATTTCGAATACCAAGCATGAAATTTCAGAAACGTATTTCCTACATATTTTTAGTGCATTCATGAATACAAAATATGTTTAAAATACATTTTGAATAGACCTCCGTATATTCCAAACGTATTAGTTTTTGCTAAGGGATGGGTCGGCACCCCGCAGCACTTCCCGCTCCAGGGGGGGGGGGGGGGGGGGGGGGGCTTACAGCAAAAGACCCGCGGCTTCTCCGCGGTCCCCCTGTGCCTCTGGTGAGGTAATGGGTGTAACTCCCAGTCTGCCAGCTTTGCAGCTGCGGACAAGCTCTCTTGAACGACGAAAAGGCAGAAACCTGATAACCGGTTCAGAAATGAAGTAAAACCCTTCAATCTCTACACAAAACACATAAATATTGGAACTGTAGTGGAAGTGTGGAACTGTACTGGAACTGCAATGGACCTGTAGGGGGCTGCTCAGGAATTAGAATCACATAACAAATATGTTATGGTCAATGTTGATTATAGCTTTCTGCCTTCAGAAAACCAACCTTGATCCACAACATGTGAATATCCTAAGACATTATAAAACATTGCGACGCGATCGCGAACATGAAAATAGACTCTCAGGAGGCGCCGCAGTTGTGACTGAAAGCGGTGTTTCTGCTCAAGAAATCAGTTAAAACAAAACTAGAGGCAGTTGCGGTCAGCATCGTAAGCTTCAAAACGATACCATGATGTTCTGCGTATATTCCCCTGGTCTGGTGCTCGGCTTGGTTAGGGTGCAATGCTTGAGAAATGGGTCTTTGAATCCCCTTGAGTACAAGCAAATACCTTGTGCTATGGCGCTCTTTGGCCACAGATGCCCTTGCTCCGTAAAAAATTCATCATCATCGTCATCATATTCCTGCACATCTCGCAGTAGCAGTCCAAAATCTAGAAGACTTAACTGATAAACTGCTAGAGCCATATCTGGTACTTGGGGATTTTGATGCTCATTCTTCTTTTTGTTGAAGCGAAAGTTGTCACTCTAGGGGCCAAATAATCGAAGATTTTGCTCTTGCGAATATCTGTCTTTTAAACACAGAAAATGCCAGATATTGTTGCCGAAGCTCGGGACAAAATGAGTTTCCTCGATCTAGCTTTCGCATCGCAATCCGTTTTTAACGATTTCAAAAGGGATATGTTAAACGACCCTCGGGGAACTGATCACCTACCTACTGTTAACAGTCTATCATCGTCTACTACAATAATTCCCCCGTGGCCGCGGCCTTGCGAGCTTCACCTCACCGACTGGTTATCTTTTAGAACAAATGCCACTCTGGAAAAGGTATCTTCTGAAGACCTCACCATACACGAAATTAATCAAATGTTTACTACATGCATAGTATCGGATGCAGCACTAGCCATCGCACAATCCGCTGGACTAGCACAGAAGAAACACAAAGTGGGGTTTAGACAAGAAAGCACATTGGCAAAAAAAACAGCAAAACAAAACCTGGGGCGCTCTCCGTCGGTATCCCATTGCAGCGAACTTGCTTACCTTTAAGAGGGCTGAAGCCAGAGCTTAATACGTTCCAACGAATACGGAAAAAACCTCCTCGCTGAAATATGTTTCCTCAATAAACAGTTGAATATCACACAAAAAATGTCTGAAAAGGCTTGTAGATTAACTGGTGACCATACCCCTTTCATACTTCCCCTGCTTACAGCATCCGGTGCAGAAACACCATTAGAACAGCAGGTCAACATTTTGGGCGAGCATTTAGCTGAAGTCTCCCGTTCGTCCAACTACACAAACACGTTCCAGAAGCACAAAGCAATAGCAGAAAAACAAAAATTTCTATCTCGAGCCGGCATGCACCAAATCCAGCCAGACTGTCACAGTGCAAGAATTAAATAGGGTATTGTCTTGCGGGGAAAAAACAGCACCAGGGCCAGAAAACGTTCATTACACTTTGTTTTCCCATATTTGTGAGGACGACGTAGCTGCACTGTTGAAGTTCGTTAAGAAAATATAGATAACTGGGAAAATGCCTGAGGAGTGGAAGAGAGCTCACGTATTAGCTTCTCTGAAACCCGGAAAACTACCAACCACGCTTAGCAGTTACAAACCAATAGCCCTCACCAGCTGGATTGCTTTCTTTCGACATTGTTGTAAACATTAGATTGACCTTTGTAGCTAAACCTTGGCAACTTTCAGGCATAAGTCAATGTTGATTTAAAAATTCATGTTCAATCACTGATTACGTGGTCAGCCCACCTAGAAAATACCAACCTCGAGGTGCTCATAACAAGCAGCACTGTATCGGGGACCTCTTCTACCTGGAGAAGGCGTAGGATACCGCGTAGAAGTTCGGAATCCTCTGTGACCTAGCAGAGCTAGGTATCCGTGACGGGATGGTGAACTGGTTGAACCACTTCCTGGCTAACCGCACGTTCCAAGTCCCTCTAGGAGGAACTCTCTCCGTGACTTTCACCCGAAACAACGGCGTACCCCAGGAGTGTATTCTAAGCAGAACACTCTTCCTAGTAACAATGAACTCCTCAGCTAAAGTAATACCGAAGTCAATAATTTAATCGGTTTATGTAGATCACCTGCAGATAACATTCATTTTCTCCTGCATATGAAGCGGTGAGAGGCAAATACAAATCACAGCAAATTGGCTGCTTGGGCAGGGAGAAATGGATATAAGTGTTCTCCTGAAACAAACAGTAGCTGTTCTGTTCTCATTGCGATGAGGCCTACAGGTAAATCCCAGTGTATACCTGAACCAAACTGCACAACCAATCAAGTGAGAACACAAATATTTTTACGCCACCTTTGACAAGAAACCCACATTTATACCACACATTTATTACCCTTTGTGGGACAGCGGGACTCATACGTCCCACTTTTTTCATAGTAATGTTTTGATTTTTGAGCTGAAAACCAATGAATTAATTTCGCTCAAATTTCCGCTGCAACCTCCTGGATGTCCAAGGAAGCTGTTTTAATAACAATGTTGTATTGAGCGGCGCACTTACCACACAGGCGTGCGTCTCAAGTGAACTGTTCTACTTGCGCGCGGTGCATGCTGTTTTCAGCAGATTTTGGCACTCTGTCCAGCCGGTTGACTATGAACGACAAGTTTCAAAAGTTTTCTTTTTACTGACTAGTTCTTAAATGTGCTTTATACATCATTTTCGTTTGTCCTGTGTGTACTGTTTGCAAAAAAAATTTTGCATAGTCAAATTCAGCATTCCTCATCCATATATTTCGGGAAGCATATCCAGTCTAAAGCTCTTTTGCCGCTCATCGGTTGATGGGAGTTTCATTCTCTTTCATGCACGGAAGTCTCTGTCCACGCAGGAAGTAGTTGAGCTGGTGTTTAGACTCCTGGACGACTTACGAGGTAATGAAATACATGCCGACAGGGCGGAGAATCAGGATGATGCAAATCCATAGTTAGCGACTCATATGTCCCACTTTTTTCGTGGTTACACTGACTTTTGTGGTTAAAACCGCTCGAATCAATTTCGTTTTTGCTTTTACTGCCATCTCCTGGATGTTCAAAGAAGCTGTTTTGACGGCACAAGAGCGCCGAGCGGCGGCAGCACACCTGTGCCTCAAGCGAACCGATCCCCTTGCGTGCGTTGCGTGCGGTCACGGTGTAAGAAATATTTCAGGTGTAGTAACAGCGCCTCCGCGGCCGCGGAAATCTCGTACCAACTTCGACGCTTCGCCGTGAGATGGCGCTACTGTACAGTAGGCTTTCCAATGTGCGCCGTGACGCGTGCCCCGGTGTGAAATAT
Source organism: Amblyomma mixtum (assembly GCF_055824585.1). Classification (NCBI taxonomy): domain Eukaryota; kingdom Metazoa; phylum Arthropoda; class Arachnida; order Ixodida; family Ixodidae; genus Amblyomma; species Amblyomma mixtum. The sequence goes on from NC_143019.1 coordinate 130,693,047, forward strand.
TGACGCGTTCTATCAACAATTCTAGCGTTTTCGGTGATGCGTCACCTGTGCGAAATGAACTTACTTGATTTGAATGGTACTTTTCAGCGAAACTGGTCAGCTAGACTTCCGGGTTATGACCTGATGTTACTGACTGATGGAAGATGCGATGGCATCTGAAACCGCGATAATTTTTGGTGTGTGGTCTGCTTTTCCTCAGGCAACGAATGCCTAACATGGCCTGTTATTGTGTAGATAAAAAAGCACAATCGAGCTGCAACAATTATATCACTGCTAGCCATGTCTACCAACGTCCGCTATTTCGATCGCCACTTTTGCTTTTCTTGTGTGTGTGTAGAACAGCTAGACACTGATGAATATAACTCGGTAACAGGTCTTCATTCTTACGGAATTTAGAACCAGAGGTATTGGATGTGATACTGCCGCCCACAAAAGTACTGACAAGTAGCATGTGTGTATATTTTTTCTCGTAGCACACAAACGGCTTTTCACTGCAGGTAGGTGTTTGTAGAGCTCGGGTTAAAAAGAAGGAAGAAGCTGCAAGAATTTAAAAGGCATATAGAACGCAGTTCAATTTATTCTCTGAAAACACAAGCAATGAAATGCACCGATTCATTACGCAGTTATGACAACAAACAGGCCCTGCGGGCTTTACTTCACTCTGTGACAATGCAACGAAAAGAGAGTACTTCAGAATTTCAACGAGAATGAAACAGTTTTAAACTAGCTTCGATAGCTTGGGCAGCTTTTGTGTTTTGTTTTCAGCATTACTTTTCAGCTGCTTGCAATACTGACGCATGCGTAGTGCTACGTACGTAATAACGCACGACTTGTGTCATTATGTCGACTTTATGCTCACGGCATGGAAATAACATCTTATGATTGTCTAGAATGTAGTCGACAGTTATGTCGTAGACATTCTTATCATGCTTCTGAAACTGTTTTTCTATTTCGTTTAAGAGAGAAAATATGGCAACATTTGCATGTAGCAGCCCGCCTCGTGTTTTCTGCAACGCTAAGGCTGCTTCAGGCCTGGTCACGTTTGCAGAAGCCGTTAGCCCAGTTCTGCACGCTGAGCAATCGGTGCATTTCAGCAGTTTCCTGCATAGAAACCCGGTCACATAATAAATTATACAATCGGCTACACTAGCTGAGTCAGGTTCGTTGTGAATAAAGTCCTCACATTCACAAGACCATCAAGTTTGGCCTTCAGCTCATTGATACAAGGCTCGTAAGGTTCTTTGAAAGCTAGAATCATGTCGGAGAGGCTTATCAGACGCGAGTCTTCATTGTCATGTACTGGCTTTGTGAAAAGTAACCAGGCTTCATGGTTTGCTTCTAGCTTGTATAGTTGAGCCCTTACGGCTTTCCCAAAAGACCAAAAGTTGTTGGAAGGTAAGAAGACCCCTAGTCCTTCCCTTTAACTGCCATTTGAGCTTCAGGGAAGCTGTAAGGGTTCCACTGTACGAGCTAGAAGCAAACCATGCAGCCTGGTTAATTTTGACAAAGACGGTACCTGGCAGTTACCATATCTTGGAGCTTTCAACAAGCTCTACACAGAAAGCATACTGTACCGCTGCAAGGAAGTTGATAGACACGGGTGCTCATTTTGCCCACCTGCTTGGCGGATAATACTGAATAATTTTTCGAGCATATCTTGGTTAAGCTTCGCAGTTAAAACATACTTGAAATTGCATTTCTCCAACAGGCACTTGGAAAGTTGCATGCTTGAGAGAATAGTCACTCTTAAGCCCTCGGCAGTTGAGTTTTACAGAAAATCTCTGTGGTCAGTACGTCCTGCCTTCACGTTTTTTTTTCCATTCATTGAGCCAATTCAGAAAAGATTCCAGAACAACAAAATCTTGACTGTGCAGTTTTAACCCTTCCTTTGATTTTTCCGATTCAATGCATCGAACAAATTGTTCATTTTCACAATAAAATCAACAGTGCCTTTGACATTATCTAGACCTGGCGTACCTCTTTTGGAATAGAACTCTAGCCCATTGGCAACGCTGACACTGAACAGCTGTGTTGCTAGTTTCACCCGCATCTTTTCGGTATTTGTTCGGTTTAGATGTGAGTATGAGAGTTTAGGACAAACCCTCAATTTGCCTTCATGCCTAGAGTCTGCAACGTATAGCTTTTCATAGTGTGACCAAAAAACACGGGTACTGTTAACACAAAGCACTTTTTCCCCATTTGTATTGCCTTCAAAGAGACGACTTGACTACACGCATGACGAAGATAATCCTTGGCAACCAAAACACCACCCCACAAGTGAAATCATCACGAACAAAGCAAGACACAAACGTGAAAAGCAAGAGCAAAAGCAGCACGCTACGAACACAGCGTAAGGCGCCAAGCCCCCTCGGCCCTAATGCCATCTGGTGGCGTGGTCGGGAAATGGGTACTGATTTTCCTCTCCGGCCGCCGTGTGGACGGCGCGGTGAGCTGTATCACCTGAAATATTTCTTACACCGTGCGTGCGGTTTTCAGTAGATTTTGGCGCGCTTTTCAGCCGGTATTCGTCATGAAGGGTAAGTTTCAACCTTTCTTTTTACTGACGAAATCTTCAAATAATGCCGTTTTGTGCTATCCTGTGCTATGCCCTTTTGGCTATGTTCATTCTCTGAAAGTGACTGAGTGCTGGACATAGATCGATATTTTTTAGATTTTTTATCATAGAAAGTAGGCTTTTGTATTCTCCATCCTTTGTTGTTGGTATGTGCACCCTTCTATACAAAATAAAATTACTTTTTTTCTTGAGCGACTGTGCTTCAGAGGTCAGCGGGACACATATGTCCCACTTTCTCAAACGCACTCATGGTGCAGTGGGACTCCTGTGTCCCACTTTTATCTCGAAAACCGCTAACTCTAGAGAACTCAAAATTTGCATATTTCATAAAAAGCTGATAAGAACAAGAATCCCGCCCTGAACAGCCGGTGTGCATTGCTCACAACTTCATGTCTCATAAAGGGTTAACATTCTTAAAAAAGGAAGCTTCTCAAGCCCTCCATATCTTAAAATTACTCACACGAAAATGAGGGGGGTGCGATAGAAAATGCATTTTACAAATATATCGTTCTTTGTTCCGTTCCAAGCTGGACTACAGGTGCATAGTATATGGGTCAACATTAGCATCCTACTTAAAAAAATTATACGCAGTTCATAATCTTGGTCTGAGCCTGTCATCTGAAGCATGCAGAACGTCGGCGGCACCCAGGCTTTGCGTTGACACTAATGACCGCGCTTTAGAGGATCGAGGAATCGCACATACATGCACATACGCCCTGAAAAGCCGTTCTCTTCAAAAGCATTTCTGCCATCCGTTTGTCCCCAAGCGCCCAAGTGAAAGATTATTCAATAACAGTCAGCACTTCATCAGGCCACTGATAATATGCTTTAAAGAGAAATGCGAATAGTTAGCTGTAACCTAAGAGACAACACCATTTGCCACCATGGTACAGCCTCCCCGAAGTATGTGACTTCCCAGTGACACACCTAGACAAAAAGCGAACGCCAATAGAGCACACACTACAGGAATTCTTCCCAGTGCAAGAAATATATGACACCTGCACAGTATTTTGCACTAATGGCTCCAAAAGGGAAAGGCTTGTTGGAGGCCCAGTAATTTAAGGCAAACTGGAAAAACTTGGTAGGAAGACAGCGCAAAAAGCGCTTCTGAAGTCGTGTCCGCATGAAATGGGCGATAGCTTTGACTATCGGTTATGCAGGCTCTTATCTGCTGGTTTCCCTCGCTCATTCTTAACGGCTGTGGCTGAAACACTCCTCAAGAAACATGGTGCCCGTCAAAAGGCGGCTGCTTCTAAACGCGCGAAAGCCAAACCAGAGGTCATGCCTTATATTCATAAGGTGTCACATAACCTGAAAAAAGTGGCCAGCAGGCGCAATGTTCCGCTTATTTTCTGTGCGCCAAACAAGTTCGCTAAGCTGTGCCCCCGCATATGCGCTGAGGCCGAGCGCGGTTGCAAAAAGCAACATGATGAATAATTTGTTAGATGTGTTATAGGAGTGGTTTACTTGATCCCCTTGTCGTGCGCAAAATGCTATAGCGGGCAGACAGGGCGTAGCCTTAATTACCGCTTAATGGAGCATTCTCTATATATGATAAAACAAGATAAGCTCGCCAACTTAGTGAAGCATGTTTTGGCATGCAAATGCGTACCCGACTTCAAAGGGGCGAAGATTCTGGGCAGGAGTTTATCCACAAAAGCAAGACATTTGCTGGAACCTTTCCATATTGACAAGAAGGCGGACCACTGCGTTAGCGATCCGTCTATGAGCCTGTACTCAGCGGAGCGCGGTTTTGGAAGAATTTTTATACCAATCTTTGTAGCAGTTTTCTTACTTGCCTGGTCTTATGTCATGCGCGGTTCTTTCATTTTCTTTTCCCTTTTTGCAATCTGTATCTGACTATAGCTACTTTTACATCTGGAGAGGTGATAACACCTTTCATATCTGTTAGTCCAAGATAGCTGGCACCGCAAAATGTGACATGTGATGTGACTGTCTGGTTATATAAATGTGACTTGATGACAGATAAATCATTTGATGGTAGCGTTCTTTTGTGTCTTGTCCTCCCTTATGGTTCTCGGTTTTTGCGCTGTCTTCCTACCAAGTATGAATCACCAACTAGCCCAGCACCATGCTCTATTGAAACTGGAAAAATGATACCAAATCCACAGTGAGGATAGGTTTTCACTGCCGAGTGTTAAGCCATCGTAGCTGCCGATCAAATGAAGAGAACATAAAAACATCATCATCTACACTGATTTCCTGTATATGCTCAAAATACTGCACTCTGGAAATGCTGATGAATCCATAATAGGAAACACCATACATAACATAGTTATAACCACAAAAAACATAAATTATATTTTCTTGGGTCTCTAGACATGTTGGAATTGTTAGTAATGAGAAAACAGATGCATGCGTCGCACAAGCCTGAAATGGTCAAACAAAACAAGTGAACATACCACACAGAGATTTTTGAAGCTATTCTGCAATAAACTGAAAACCCCATTTCAGGAGTAAAGCCCATTTGAGGATAATAGAAATCATGTAGGCTTGGTTTTGTTTGGTTTAAGGGGGTTTAACGACCCAAAGCGGCTCAGGCTATGAGGGACACGTAGTGAAGGGCACTGGATAATTTAGACCACTTGGAGTTCTTTAACGTGCATTGACATCGCACTGTACACGGGCCTCTAGAATTTCGCCTCCATCGAAAGTAAGCCGCCGCACCGGGATCGAACCCCCGTCATTCCGGCCAGCAGCCGAGCGCCATAACCACTGAGCCACAGCGGCGGGGCAGAAATCTTATAGGCACGAGAAATGTTTTACAGAAGTTATCTTATGTCGACTGCGCATCAGAAACACACACCTTACATAAAACTTCCTACTGACAAAGCAAGACAAACCTCTCTGCGAAATGTTTGATGACAAACTCACAGTCAACCACATTTTAATTTCATGTACAAAGCATGAACCAAGAAAAAATTAATGTATAAAATTCTACAATGAATACAATTCAATTCAATTCACCTTTACATTCAACATTTCACAATGTTGAGGGTCTGCCAGGCAAAAAGATACCTACAGCTTGTTTGGAATACAGCGTGGAATACATCCCATTACATCCCATAGTGCTTTTTGGTAATGAAGGATTTCTTTATCTTTGAAGTATTTTCAAGTTTCATAAAGAATCGAGTTTTTCAAACAAGCTGTAGGTATCTGCTTAATAACAAGATATTTTAACTCGGTATTTGGCGCATCCTACGTAGCCTATGTTGATTTTGTGCCATCAAACACGGTATACCTAAGTCGTTAATTTATTTTGAAATTGCATGCCATAAAACCTTGCGCCACCCTTGCTTTATATTTTTTTATACAATCCTGGCAGAACAGCAATCACAAGGTATTGAAAACCTTGTGATTAGCGCAAGATAGCATTAGGTGTGTTGTGTATTCTTTTTTTTTTCTTGAGGAATTCAGAGTGCGTCTTCCACAAAGGCATCGTTCACTCGCGCCTGTGTTTCTCGTCGCCCGTGTGCCCTACTTTACGTCTGTGTGTGTGTGTTTCCTACACAAGTGTGCGCGACGGGGGGCCAAAGGGGACCGGAACAGTGCGGGGACACTCCCGGCTTTGAGCGCTGGAGTCTGGCCAGAGATCGGGATTCGTCGGCGGCGCCTGCGAGGCAAGTTTGGGCGCGAAACGGCCTGGTCACGGAAATACAGCGGCGATTAATATGAAGGTGATCGCTCGAGCGGTGACCGAGGCAAGGAGTAGCGCCACGTTACGTCACCTTCCGTGACGAAGGGAGCATCAGAGTAGCTTCCCTCTCTCTTTCCACTATTCCTTGAGGTGCTGCCACTCCCTTCTAGCAAGACCGAAATTTAGTTGCTTTTTTTGCGCGTCAGCAGACAGATACCCACGTGTCGTAATCTTGTGTACACTGTTAGCCCGGACGCAATCAATTGGAAGTTTATCATGCGAGTGTCAACCTATGCTAGAAAAAGCAGCCTTCCTTCCGCGGACTTTTTTTTTCTTTCAGGATTGAAATTACGCTAGCTTCCGTTGCACTCAGGCTCTTCCACAAAGAGCGGGCAGTCTTCTTCGTAACGATAGTGTCAGGTTTCACTTTTTTCTTGAATTCCTCCTTTCCACAGCACACTGCCGCATCTATTAGCTCCGCGAGGGCAGCACATTTTGAAGCTCCGAACTGATCGAAATTATTTACGCAAAAGTGATGCATGAGTTATTGGCAGGCGAAAGCGGCGGACGTGGCAGCTTCCAGAAAAAAAACACCGAAAACCGTCCGAGGTAGTCGGCCATAGGAATGGAAAGGTGCTTTCCCTAGCCCATGGCTTACGTGGGCTCGGATACTTCGCTATAAGGAACAACTGCACACCTGAATTTCGGTTACCAATAGTATGAATGGAGGAAAATCAAGAAAGTGACGGTATGATCTATGTCATTATTGGGGGGGGGGGGGGGGGGTGTTAATTGAATACTCATCATTGGGATTATTTAAGTCAGCCGATTAAAGATCGGATACTGATCTATGACTTCTCGAATCAGCACTTTCACACTAACAGCACGAAAGTAGTCTCAAGTGCCCCCTTATCGTTCCGGTGCCCTCCACTACGCAATTTCTCCGTCCTTTTCTTCACTCCCTTCTCTACCAGGGGTGACATCTACGGCGCCTTACTTTTCCTGTAACTACAGTATCATAGTACTATCAACTGTTTCGGTGTTAAACACTGCCGTTCGTTTCTGCTCTTTGCCTGCAGCCACAAAAGTTAGTATTAAAGAGTCAAAAACATTAAGGCATAACTGATCAATATTTTACTGACTGCAAAAAAAAAGATAATTTTCAGCACGCTGCACTCATCCATAACATGCCACATAAACTCTTTCGATAATGCCCGCTTCAGAAATGCATTGATTTTCTATGAATACTTGATAGGGCGCCCTCTTTTCCTTTCGAGGTCTTCAATTCTCCTGGGCAAAGATGCATAGAGTGACTTTGCTGTGGCCGGGTCTCCTCTAAAGCGATTCCATTCGCCTTCTACCGCTTGCCACAATGTTCCTGGACTCTCAGTGTCAGGATGCAAGAAAGCCAGGTTAGCTTTTATAATCCCCCAAATGTTTTCACTTATGTTGAGGTCCGGACTCCGCGGTGGCCACTCCAGCTGTGCGAAGCCACTGCTGTTCAGGTACTCCTGCACTACAGATGCAGTGTGTACAGGGCACCCGTCCTGTTGAAAATAAAAGGAGCCGTCCGGAAATGGTCCATTAATAGCATATGGGAGAAGAATGCTGTTACAAATTTCTATGTATGCTTCTGCTGTCAGCCTCTCCTGAATGCGGTACAGCGGGCCAAGACCTGCGCAGCTGATGGCACCCCACACGTTCACGGGGACACGTCCGTTGGCAGCAAAGTTCTTGACGTTGCCCTCATCGTACCTGCCGGAAAAGTGAGACAAAATCAATTTTTAAATACGCAAAAAAGCATGCGCATTCCTACTTCCTATTTTACCGGTAACCGCAGACCCTCCAGACGCGGAGGCGCTGATTCCAGCAAGTGGAGAATGTGGACTCGTCGCTGATATAACTTGGTGCTATTGGTTCGACGTCCAGTTTGTTTGACGGTTGGCAAATTCTACCCCGTTTCTGAAAGTGAGTTTCTGTAAGCAGCGGCTTTCTTGCGGCTGCGTGACTCTTCAGTCCTGCCTCATGAAAGGTGCCTTCGAACAGTGGCAAGACTAACATCAACGTCGAGCTGATCGGCATTTTTTTTTTGCTGTTCTGAAGGGGTCTTGGACAGCTGCAGCTACCTGGAGGTGGTCTTAATCTTCAGTCATTTTCCTGGGCCTGCGAAGGTGAGGGGCAACCGCTAGACGGTTCTCTCTGAAATAGGCATTGAGGATACAGTTTACAGTTTTCTTTGGACGGCCTAGTATGCCAGCAATTTTTCTCTCACAGATAGATGTCTTCCCTAGACAAATTATTTAACTCCTTTCCTCCGCAGTTAACCGCCGTCGCATATTGGGAGCGACTAAAGGCGGGAATCAAAGAAGCGGCATTTATGTGTCGCGAAGAGGCTCTGATAAGTCTGAAATGCTCGCCGGAAGCTGCACACTGAGGACGCCCGGTGACTTTTCAAATTTTTTTTCTATGCATTACCAGTCCGGCCGTAGAAACAGTGGCAGTGTTATGAAAGCCTTTGACGGCAGACAAATCCACCCCTGCTATACCGGCAAAAATGAAAAAGAAGTGATATACTATACGGATAAAGTGAAGCTCAGACAATATTGTCGGTAACAGTGTCACGTTGTACTGACGGCAGTCCAGCGATCAGGAAGACACCAACAAGAATTGGAAACGACACTCTTTATTTGGGCTGACCTGCGCCCGCAAAAGAACTGAATCACTCGGTGGCGGCGTAAGCAACAAACGGGCTCGTCAGTCGTCGAACTACGAATGCCCGCCGCTCGCGGCATCACTCAGTTTAAAGCCGTCAAGGACACTTCGAGGTAACAGGTCAAGATCATCTACAGTAATGTATAAACACGTAGATGCAGCTCTACATGGCTGTGATCAATCGAGATTAGTTAGGTCGCTTCTCGCTTCAGGAACAAAAATGATAACACCCTTTTCCTGCGGCTTTGAGCGCGAACGAACGGCCACGACAGTGATACGTGCCATTACCCCCCTTCCCAAAGAAGCGTCGCCTCGATGCTTCAAAAATGAAAATAAACGCGGACAATGCGAACTTCGAGTCCTTTAGCGCTCATACTATGGCTTCAGGCGTACGACATGTACGACTTCTCGGCGTGTTCGTCGTCGCTGAAATGCTGTCACGCCGTCGGGGATGACTTCATAGTCGAGGTCGCCGATGCGACGGAGTACCCTATACGGGCCAAAGTAGCGTCGCAGCAACTTTTCACTCAATCCACGGCCGGGAATTGGCGTCCAAATCCAAACACGATCACCTGGCTTGTAATGCGTGTCTTGTCAGCGCAGATTGCAGCGTCGGGCTTCGGTGCGCTGATGGTGTTTAATGCGAAGCCGCGCAAGTCTTCGGGCTTCCTCGGCGCGATGAAGGTAGGCGGTGACGTCGAGGTTGTCTTCGTCTGAAACATGTGGGAGCATTGCCTCGAGTTTTGTCGTGGTCTTCCTGTGTATACAATCTGGAATGGGGTATGTCTCCTGGACGGCAGTCTTATAGACGAAGATCACGTAATGCAGAATGGCGTCCCACGTCTTGTGTTTGGCGTAGATGTACACGGAGAGCATGTCTTCGATGATTTTGTTCAGACGCTCGGTTAGTCCGTTGGTTTGCGGACGATACGCAGTTGTCCGCCGATGGCGTGTCTGACTGTAATCTAAGATGGTTTGCGCCACGTCCGCTGTAAACGCCGTTCCTCTGTCTTTGATGAACACTTCGGAGGCGCCGTGTCGCAGGAGAATTTGTACGAGGAAACATTTTGCGACTTCTGTTGCGGTATCACTATGCAACGCTTCTGCTTCGGCGTAGCGGGTCATGTATTCGGTGGCCAAGATGATCCCCTTGTTACCTGATGATGAAGTCGGAAAGGGGCCGAGAAGGTCCATCCCTATTTGCTGAAAGGGCTTAATTGGAGTAGCACGTTAAGTGGGAGGTGGTATGGGGTTCAGGAGTCCGGCCGGTCTAGTCAGAGGCGTTTTGCGTCGCTGACACTCACGGTATGTTTTCACGAATCGAGAGACGTCGGCAGCTAGCCGCGGCGGCCAATAGTACTTCTCCTGGAGGCGGTGCAAAGTGCGAGCAATCCCTAGATGAACTGCGGGCGGATCATCATGGCGTGCATGCAGAATTCAATGCCTGAGATTTGTGGGCACTACAAGAAGATTCAGAGTTCTTTTGGGCGCGAAGTTCTTCTTCAGGAGGACATTATTCTGAAAGACGAATGACTAGAGTTGGCGCTTGCGCTTGAACCCTCAGGGAGGCGATGCGGTCTTGCCTTTCAGATAATCAACTAGGCTTTGTAACTCAGGATTCGAGCGCTGCTGCTGCGCGAAACTGCCGGCGCTTACCAGTCCTAAGAAAGCACCGTCGTCTTCCTCTTCCGGTGCCGCGTCTACGGGGGCTCGCGACAAGCAGTCTGTCCAGCACTGTCCGAAGCCTTCTGAGATGGTCTTCAAAGGTTCAGGAGAAGACAACAACGTGATCTAAGTAGTCTAGACAAATTTGCCACTTCAAGCCTGCGAGCACCGTATCCATTACTCGCTGGAGCGTCGCTGGGGCAGAACAGAGGCCGAATGGCATCACCTTGAACTCGAAGAGTCCGTCTGGCGTGATGAACGCCGTCTCGCGATCTCTTTCGTCGACTTCAATTTGCCAGTAGCCGCTCTTCAGGTTCATCGATGAGAAGTACTTAGCGTTGCATGGCCGATCCAATGTATCGTCGATGTGTGGGAGGGGGTAGACATCCTTCTTCGTAATGCTCTTAAGGCGGCGGTAATCGACGCAAAAGCGAAGAGTGCCGTCTTTCTTTTTCACTAAGACGACTGGTGCTACCCAGGGGCTCCTCAATGGCTGGATGACGTCGTCACGAAGCATTTCCTCAACTTGCTTGCGGATAGCTAGGCGTTCTAGCCGTGATACGCGGTAGGGGCTCTGTCGCAGTGCTCGAGCATGTTCGTCTGTGACAATGTGGTGCTTGGAAAGCCCGGTTCGTCGCTCATTCGATGCTGATGAGAAGCAGTAACCGTATCTTTGAAGAAGACTGCGTATTTGGTCTTGTCTGCTCCGGGTTAATGGTGGGTTGATATCAAACGTGGGTTGATGGCCTTGGTCGGATGGTTCTACGGGTTGGTCGGGTAGGGCAAATATGTTTCTGATGTGTGCCAGCTTGTCGAGAAAAACAATCGTCGTACCTTTGTTTGGGTGCCGGTATTTTTCGGTGAAGTTGGTTAGCAGCACCTGAGCTTGGCCATTTCGGATTTCGGCGAATCCCCTTGTGACGCTCCGTCCTCGATCCAGGAGTAACTGGGTGTTCCTCTCGACGACGCCTTCGGCATTTCCGATGTCTCCAACACCTGTGCCGGCGAGGACGAATGCTTCGTCGAGGACGTTTGAAGCAACGTGACGAGTCGCACTCGTCGCGACAGGTATGGCTTTGTCCGTGGAAAGCTTGATCGTCTCAAATCGAAGGTCGATGATCGCCCGATGTTCATTCAGGAAGTCCATTCCCAAATTCACGTCTCACGAGCATTGCTGTAGGGTCATGAAGGTTGTAGCATAGGTTCTCCCGTTTGCAGTAACTCTAGCGGTGGAGCGTCCTGACGGCGTAATAAGGTTACCACCTGAGATGCGGACCAGCGGGCCATCCCAAGTTGTTGTTACTTTCCTGGGTCGGAGAGCGAGTGGCCCACTCATGACGGAGTAGTCAGCTCCGGTGTCAATCAAGACAGTAACCGCGTGACCATCGACCGTAACTTCAAGGTCACTTGTTCGCGTTTTCGTATTACAGGTTGTCTTCGGTGTAGGATCTCGGCTTCGTCGAGCAGTGAGGCTGCGGTGGGCGTACTCGGACGTTACCTCTCTGGGCAGAGGTAAAAGCTTAAAGACTGGCCGTGTAGTCGTCGTCGTCGGTGTTGTCGTCGTACTAGAGGCATGGTCTTGCGTTTTCGTCGATGGAAGATTATTGTTCTTGCGCTCAGAAGCAACCTTACCTCCAGAGGCTGCTTTATTTAGTTTAACCTTCGGGGGCTGGGGGAGTTTCCACGCACTGCGTAGCCTCGGCTAGGAGATACATAACGCGATTACGTTGGGGACGAGGATCGTGACAGGCGGTTCGGCGAAGAATATTCTTCCCGACGCAAAAATCCTTGATTTCGACAGGTCGCTGGCCGGGTCGGGGTCGTGGGGCGTCGTAAGAAACTCCTCGGATGTCCATTCTCCTGTATGGGCAGAACCGGAGAATGTGACCGGCTTCGCCACAGTAGAAGCATAGTGGGCGGCGCTGGTCGGGAGTTCTCCACTCGTCGCATTTCCTCGGCTGTTTGCGACGCTCGAAGGACGGGCGGGTTGGGGCGAGAGCGCGGCGGTCCAACGCAGCTGGCTGAGGGCGATAGGGGCTTGGGTCCCATCGTCGAGGTGCAGGACGGCGCACTGCTGCGGCGTAAGTCATGGCTGGGGGCTGGAGAGACTGCGTGTTGTCGGCGTCACACCCAATGCCTGTTGAAATCGCCCCGAATTACGTCAGTGAGTGATGTAAGCTGCGACTGTCCTCCCGTTGGCAGCAATCGTCGGAGCTCTTCTCGCACAACTTGACGTATAACCTCCCGCAGGTTATCGTTGTTAGCGGTGTGCAGAAGGTTTGCTGAGAAAACGTGCTGCTGGGGGTCATACTGGTGGGCTCTAGCATCAAGAGTTTTTTTCCATGATGGGTGTTTCTTCTACGAATTTTGCGACGGTTTTTGCTGGGTTTCGGACGAGGCCGGCGAAGTGTTCCTCTGTAACTCCTCCCATGAGCAGTTTTACCTTTTCTTCTTCCTTCATGTTTGCGTCGGCACGTCGGAAGAGACGCTTCATCTCCTCAGTGTACATTACAACGGTCTCGTTTCAGTGTTGTATGCCAGATTGAACGACCTGCTGGGCTCTCTCCATTCGCACGACGTTTCTGAAGGTAATCAGAAGCTGCTTCTTGAAGGTTTCGCCGTTCGTGAGGCTAGCTTCCTCATTCTCAAACAAGATTCTTGCTGGTCCCTCCAAGGCGAAGAAGACGTACCTAAGTTTCGTGGCATCGTCCCATTTGTTGAAGACAGCCACACGGTCGAAGTGCTACAGCCAGTCTTCGGGGTCGGCACCAGGCGAAGTGTCGCAGGTTGGTGCTACCCGGGGCTGCTGCAGAATGATTGGAGTGGACGTCTGGGGCAAGCTCATGGTGGATATTGCTGCTTGCTTTCACTTCCGGGTAGGCTCCCACAGAATCCCGAACTCAGGTGCGTCCCCTAGCTGACATCGGCTTGCGCGGTGGACTGGACACAGGACCTGCGGTGATTGACTCAGAGGGCTACCGTCATGACTTTTAGGGGGTGTCCGGAATATGGAAGGCTACCCAGCACCTCCACCAGATGTCACGCTGTAGTGACGGCAGTCCAGCGGTCAGGAATCCCCAAACAAGACTTGGAAACGAAGCTCTTTATTTGTGCTGACTTCCGCCCGCAAAAGAACTGAATCACTCGGCGGCGGCGTAAGCATCAAACGTGCTCGTCAGTCGTCGAACTACGAATGTCAGCCGCTCGCGGCCTCGCTCAATTTAAACCGGCAAGGAAACTTCGAGCTAACAGGTCAAGATCATCTACAGTAATCTGGAAAAACGTAGATGCAGCTCTACATGGCTGTGATCAATCGAGAATAGTCAGGTCGCTTCTCGCGTCACGAACAAAAGTGATAACACCCCTTTCCTGCGGCTTTGAGCGCGAGCGAACGGCCACTAAAGTGATACGTGGCAATAGAAAAGCATTGCTTCATTGAACAGCCAAAGGACGAGGGAAGATAACATAATCCTGCATTTTTGTGGTAAAAATGTGCCACGCGAAGACGCTGTCTTAAGGATTCGTCACCCTTCGTGAGATCACCTTCAAATTCATTCCGATCATGTTATCGGCTACGATATGAGGCACTGACGCAGACGCATGGTTTCCATGAAAGAGAACAAATAGAAAAAAGGTGGCGAGGTACTCCCAGGGGCGACGGTCGTAGCCCCGAAGAGCCTACGAGGGAAAAAAGGCAACGCAATCTTATCGTCGCAGTTCCGATATCGGCCACTATGCAGCTTTAAAGGCCCGCCGGTCGATGCTCGCGCGATCACCTTCAAATTGGTCGCGACTGTGCCCTTAAATCTTGCGTAAATATGGATGCAGGTACGCGCACGCCTTCTCTTCTTCCGCTTATGTCGACGATCCATCCTTCCCCCTTTACACCTCGTAACGTCATGGAACAATCACTCCCGCATTGAATGTTGACTCGGTGTAGCTCTAGCCCATTGCACAATGCGGTCACGTGACACAAGAATAATCAGACGAATTACGCGACACCTACGTGTGCGGAATCCCTGCATTCACGTAGGAGTGATAAGGGACTGAGCTACTCACAATCTTTTAGTGTGGACACTTGAAGCAGCTGTCAACAAATATGGAGTCGCAGCATCCCACTGTACGTGCAGCCGGAGCGTACGCCCCACGATGTATAAGTCAGCAACCAGCAGCAAAGCCTCCGTAAGTCACGGACTGAGACTCTCGCTGTTGATTAGCGTAATCCTAAAACTGCAGTGTAGCTATTAATGTTTCAAAAACATCGAAACACACTATAAGATTCATTCAATGGGCAGATTTGTACAAGTCGAAGTAAACGCACCCTGAGTGGCTCCGACCTGCCTGAAAAGTTAATTGAAACAGTTAACGGTAATCGATTGAATGACGACTCCATAAGTACTTGTTCATTTAAATACGAAGTCATGAAAGCTTTGTTTTTTTTTCAAGCACGCGAAGTACAACCACGCGTGCCAGGATGCGCCGCCATTATACTCCTTAATTGCTTGCAGCGTCTACACTGCGTACCGGTGCCCCATCAACACCACTGCGGTGCTCTCCCGTAAACCCTTCTCTACGCAGCCTACAACTGTGCCCTGCAAACACGGTCTATTCAGCAGTATGCATGGGTTCAGGGAGTTGTTGCGTTGTTTCATCCATTTTATTGCTATGCGCAGTTCCATTTGATCGATAGCTGACGAAAAAAGTATTTTCTCATTTATATTGAGTGTTTACCGTTGACTGCAGTCATTTAAAATTGCCTCTGGGCGTGCCGGTTCACTATCGCATTGCTAATCGACTCGTGTGAGTAAACTTTCAATGAGCGCATGAACTGAAACGTAGGAAAATTAAGCGACCGGTGAATGCGTTGTGCAAGCGCTTCTCTGCACACAGGCGAAAGTTCTCCAAAAGCTTTGGAAGCAATAGAGCTGCGTGCTCCTCTCTATACAGAAGCGCCGCGATGTCTACTCAATCCGCTTTTAGCTGATTGGTCCTCTTTGGTTCTCTGCAGAGCTCATCACGCGAGCTTTGCACTAGGAAACCGTAGTAGTGCAATACATTGGTTCTCAAAGAGCAAACCTTCCTCTACGCTCAAGTCCTCCCACTCTCTTTGCAGAGGCCTTTAGACGATACCGCGCAGCAACAGCTATACGTACGAAATGAGCGGAACGCCACTCACTGCTCTCGCATCGGCTCGTTTTTTTTTTTGTTTGGCAGCATACTCCCAATGGAGCACTACAGAAAAGCCACAGTTGCGCCTCTTCAAGTTAACATCACTGCCATAAAACGCGTCATCAAATTCTTTTATGCACCTCTCAGGATAAATAGAGCTTCTCAATGCAACAAAGGATAAGCTTTGTTGGTTAGTGAGTTGCTCAAGTATAGTCTAACAAGCAGAACGCAATCTCACTTGCTTTCTCGCAAATCACTTAAGTCTGCACATGTTTACTTTCAGTATATCTGGAGGCCTCCACCAGCGATGCAGTGGTATGGACTTTCATTAATATTTTACTCATTCCTGTAAGGGTCTTCTGGCTTCTTGCTGCATCTTTCTGCGCCTCTATATTATAACATAGTGATGCAAAATCAATGCAAGTTCACAAGTATTAGCCTACTTATCCCCGGCACACTTTGCCATGCGGCGTAGTTTCTCTGGCACACTCAGGATTTTTGCCCTCCTCTCCACAACGATGGGAGACCAACATCTTCCAGCGCCCTCGGATGTTTGTTACCTACATCCTATTATGGTCGAAGCAGTATAAGCCTCCTCGCTATCCAAAGCACAACGCATCACAATCCATTCGCCAGTTACGGCAACGCAACATTACATGTTATCAAACCATTTACCGCTTCCTGTTAGATACCTTAGCGGGACCTAGCTACGGCTACTCAGGGAGTTCCTGCCGGCACCTGGCTAGCGACCACGCGATTGGTACGAAGAGTTTTCTACGAACCGGCTCCTGTTTGTCCCGTTGTACTGGAATCTTACCAAAGCCACGAGAGAAAGACTGCAAAACCAAGAGAGCGTTGTTCATACACTGCGCCTGTTCGTCTTTGGAGACTCACACGAGCAAACGCTTCATGAGTTCGATAAAGAAGGCCTCTGTCGAGTTGCCAGCGTGACTCCGCAAAGCTTCAGCGTTCCCGCCAATGACTTCACGAGGTCCGCAATTAGGAAGTACTACACATCAGCTTCGGAGCTGTTCGGCGCAGCAGTGCTTGAAAAAGATCTACCAGCCGGAAAATATTACGTTGCGACAATCGGAATGCCCGATGCCCAACTCACTGAACACCCAGAAAGCATGGCCGTATTAGAGGCATACAGGACGAGAAATAACACAGTTGTTATTATCGCGGGTGGTAACAATTACCTTACCTGGGCGAAAAGCGAGCGGACTTTGAACTCTCTCCCCTGCCGGCCAGGATTTCCGAACAATGGCGCTTTTCAATAGACGCTTACTACTGACCCGCAGAAATGTGCATATTCACTCAATGCGAAGTCACCATTCGCATATCGTTTATCGATTCCTGGATGTCGGCGCTTTGGTTTGCAGTAAACCTCATATTACTAAGCAGCTCCATTGTTGTTGTCATCTGGCTTCGCAGTCTGCTCTTGTTCCCTCTCCCCCACTTCTCGCCGTCTCGTCTCCTACCTTTCCTAGTCTGCTCACTGCTTGGGAGATGCCCTCCCGACACCGTTGGAAACGCTGCGCCCTATCGAAGTGCCGTCGTGGACGTCTGGACCGTGGCGATGTTTTTCCTCGGAAACTATGTCCAGACAACAGTCATCGCTATAGAGAGCGTCCCCGCCCTGTCAAGCGGCCCGACAAGCATGGAAAAACTGAAGCTTCACTTGGCCACGGGGTCAGTTAGACCTTGCCTCACGATCTACTGGTTTGGAGAGTGAGAGCTTTACTTTGTTAACGGCCAGCGGACCCGCGACAGCTTTCTCATCGAATCCATGGCTCGCTGCCGCGGCAATTGCGTCAGTCATTTTACGGTGTCTGCGTGCTACCTAAAGGGCCCGGGAGGAAAAAAAAGGGGGGCATTGTCCATCTGCAGCGAGGTGGAAATCTTGGCCGCCTCAAGATAGAATCTGCTGCCCGGAGACAATTTCGGATTTCTCCATCGGCCGTCTTATAAGCTCAAGTCTCACTCTTTACGGTAGGCAAACATGTTCATGCCCATTTCTTGACTTGTGCAGATTTTTTATAGATTTTTGCGTGACCGAAAGTGCGAGGGCTGAGTTTGTCAGGGTACTTACGATGTGCACCATTCTGTGCGTAATCATTATCACATGCTAGCTAGCACGGATTTTCCTTATTAGCAGTTGTGTATTTTTTCTGTGCCTATTGTCGCGAGCGCTACAGAAGAGTCGTGGCAGTGCGATGACAGAAATCTTCCACGAGGGTGTGGAATTCGAAGTTAGTACAGCAAAACCATAACACAGAGTGTTTTTTGGTACTTTACTAGGTAGGCAAGGGGTAGGAAGTAGATTCCTAATTAAGAAAGAGCTTACAAAACCTCAAGGAAAAGTGATTGCAGTACTGCGATTGCATACTTCCAGGCGAAGGCGAAGTTTTTAGTTTTGTAATGGTGCGAGGGCAGCTCTGGAATAATAGCGCCGTCGCACAAGGTTTCTAATGCGAAGTCCTTGCTTCACTAGCACCTGCCGCGGTGGCTCAGTGCTTAAGGCGCTCGGCTGCTGACCCTAAAGACGCGGGTTCTATCCCGGCCGCAGCGGCCGAATTTCGATGGAGGCGAAATTCTAGAGGCCCGTGTACTGTGCGATGTCAGTGCACGTTAAGAACCCCAGATGGTCGAAATTTCCAGAGCCCTTCAATACGGCGTCCCTCATAGCCTCAGTCGCTTTGAGACTTTATATCCCAATAAACCAATAAACCAATCTTTACTTCGCTAGCAATCCTGAAAAAGGCCCTGTTTGTCAGAAGATTATAACGCTAGCCAATTTTATTTGCCTACGCGAGGTGTGGTCGAAAATCCACTTCCCAAACATTTCACTGGGAGAACGCCGAGCACTAGTGCATAGAAAAATCTTGTGCCCATTGTGTCATGGATGGGTACCAGCGGGACTGAGGATCGAACCACGTACCTCCCGCATGAAAGGCGGATGCCGATACAACTAGGCCACCCGCTGCAGCAAGCGGCTTCCCCAATACGCATTAACTGAACATAAATTATAGGGGCTACTGTCCTCCCTTTGAGCCAAAAACATAGATGGCGGTTATCATAAGCCGTGCTCAGGAATCGAACACTACAGCTGTGAAGGCCGCGCAGTACGCTTGGCGATATCCGACCAGATTATCATTACTCTCATTGCAAAAACAATTCACGTATCTGTAAGACATTGTGGCAGGTTACAGCGTAGGGGGTTTAACGTGCCAAATCGACTCAGGCTATAAGGGACGCCGCAGTGGTGGACATGCACAGTGCACGGGCCTCTAAAACTTTACCTCCATCGAAATTCCACCGCCGCGGCCGGAATCGAACTCTCGTATTTAGGGTCCGCTGCCGAGAGCCACAACCACTCAGTCATCGCGGCGGCTTTGTGCGTGACAGTTTGCATGGTGCACAAACTGCAGTAGCGATGCCGGTATTTGCTGCTTGTAACACATTCCTATGGGCGCTGCAGAAACGATGTCATTTAAGAGACCATTGGGACATTTTAGTTAGCTCTGGATTCACTAAAATGGTTGTCCCGGCAAACCAACTAGGCGCTTATAAAAATTACAGCCCATTTTCCTTCGGCTGCGTTCCTTTCTATACGAAGCGGCGAAAACTTCTTTGCCCGTCGCAAGTTTTTTTTTATTCGGGTAAACATTCTTTGTGGATTTTATGTATTTTAATCGGCCTGCTGTTGTTCGCCTAATGTTGCGCACCGTACATGAAGCCCGGCTCGCAGTTCGGCACCGGAAACTGTCGTCTCCTCCAAGTCCTCCTAGTCATGACGTCATTGAAGGTCGGAGCACCGTCCCACTCTACTTCGCTTTGTATGCTGTTGGCTGCGCCCTATCATTATCGTCACTTTTCGTCGAAGTTCTGTGGAAGCAAAGTTCCAAACAAATCATTAAGGTGACCAAGATATCCGCTAAGCGCCGAAAATAAACCTATCCAGATCCCAATGGACCCATATCCGTTCTTCACAATGCCGTTTACAAAGAAGGTATCGTAATGTGTTTTCTGTAACTGTTTCGTGCACACTGCATTTATTCAAACAACATGGCTCCAGCTTAACGTGGACCGAATGCAAAACCGACTTTGGTATGAATGCGTTTATGTAATGTGCTTTAGTTATTTGTGATTAAGGTCACTGCTTGTTTCAGAACGCAGCTCTTAAGCGCCCGTTCTTCGGTTGAGCCGCAGCCGGCACTAGTGCAACAATGCCACTCCATAAATAAATAAACTGTATAAAAACGAACACTGCCGCGAAAGGGATTCGAACTCGTGATGCCACGAAATGGTCAGCTTGGCTGGGCACTGCACTGCAGCACTAGGCCATCGCCGCCGTTTTTTTATTGCATGGAAATCAATCCGGCTGAGCTACCAATTTTTTTACGTGCACGCACACTATTCCGCAATGCAGACACACATTCTCATGTCTTCGGAAACTACACTCTACCTGAAAATCAAAATTATGGAAGAAATACTGCAGGATACACCGGAATCTGATAAATAAAGACGATAAATGTAAGACCTGCGGAGCTAGAGACCGTCGATCACATAATTTGGGAATGCCCCGGACCCCTGAATACGTATTGTTTGAAAAACGACGTCACAAGCACGCTTGCGGAAAGACTTGCTCGGTGATTCGTTGCATGCTTCTATCCGCTGTCAGAATAAAGTCAACAAACCCACAAACATCTTACCGTTTTGCAGCGAACGTCAAAAACGACGGCATTTCGTCGCGGTGAAAATACGACCACTCTGTGTTTTCAGTTTAATATTTTATTTCTTCATTAGTTAACTAGATCCTGCGCAGGAACCCCCTTAAGCAGCTTGACATGAGTTTAGAACACATATATGTGACGGGAACAGCAGCCTATATTTGTAACAAATATTGCACCAATGAAAATATAATGATGTCGGTCGTATTAAAGACGTGACAATTTAAAAAAAAAATTCAAACACTGAACAACAGGTCGTTTCCATTACGCTTCTCTAAAAATAATAATTAAAAAAGAAGGCCTGTAACAACGGTACAAAAATTATTAGAGTAATCTACATCATTCTAAGCGATTTGTGCAGAGCGAGTTCTTTGTGCCTCTAATATATGGAAGTGTTAAAACATCGAAAAAATGCAATGGACAAAGCTCATGAAAAACTAATTTAAGTTTATTTCCTGAGGCCTCTCTTCAGAAGCCCTGCTTCTCGCATCACAGGCAGACAGGGCGGCAATGTATTTTGTCCAAACGCCAACTTCAAGGAAGTGTCTACAGCTGGTTTTCGAGATTACGCCTAGTAAAGCAATAAATGCTTCGAGAGTCATTTATTTTGTTTCACTGACATAAAATCAGTACCAATTACGGTAAGTAGTGAATTCTTTTCGGAGGTATCCAATAGCAATGCGTTACCCAATGAAATCATCTTCACACACCTTATGTTCATCAATTATGGAAGAGTTATTGTGCTACTACATTCATTGACATAGGGGCTATTTATTCTTTTATTACCTTTTCGCCAATTTTACACTTTCATTGCGAATTTATGCCCTTTGTCGATTATTTACTTAAGGATTACGCTACCGCTGCGGCGCAGTGGTTAGAGTGCTGGGCTATTGACCAGAAAGACACGGATTCAACCTGGCCGTGGTAGTCGCAATCCGATGGAGGCAAAATGCTGAAGGCCTGTGTACTCCTCGGTATTAGTGCACGTTACAAAACCCCAGGTTGTTACACAACCCCGGAGCCCATCACTACGCCTGCCTCATAGCCTGATCCACCTTGGGGCGGTAAACCGCATCAACCAACCAAATTACCAGTTACTATGTCGCTTTCTCTTTCCGTCATTCTGGGCGTATGCTAGTGACCTATTTGTAATTATTATTTGTATCGCTTTTGATGATTCATTACGTACGTGTTGTTAATTAATTTAGTTATAAGCTCGTTGCACTTTCTACTTCTACGATTAAGATCTTTTTGTGCACTTCATTCAATTTGCTGCCCCATTTTTCGGAGTACTGATTCACTTACGAGCAGCAGGTCCCCTTAACAGTTGATGCCTTTGGACCTCTTCCTGTAACAATTATCTCAAATTCTTTACACGTACCGGATATATGAAATAAGTAAATCAAGCGTCTCAAAAGCCCTCAGCACATCACATCATAGCCCCGCCGCGGTGGCTCAGTGGCTACGGCACTCGGCTGCTGGCCCGAAAGACGCGGGTTCGATCCCGGCCGCAGCGGTTGAATTTCGATGAAGGCGAAATTCTAGAGGCCCGTGTGCTGTGCGATGTCAGTGCACGTTAAAGAACCCCAGGTGGTCGAAATTTCCGGAGCCCTTCGCTACGGCGTCCCTCATAGCCTCAGTTGTTTTGGGACGTTAAACCCCAATAAACCAATAAACCAAACATCACATCATAGACAGAACGCCTATGCGTTCTACCAAAATGCCAACCTCAAGGAAGTGCCTTGATAAGGCTGT
Source organism: Amblyomma mixtum (assembly GCF_055824585.1). Lineage (NCBI taxonomy): Eukaryota > Metazoa > Arthropoda > Arachnida > Ixodida > Ixodidae > Amblyomma > Amblyomma mixtum. The sequence continues at coordinate 130,715,314 of NC_143019.1, forward strand.
GGAGACTGTGTCTCAGATTTCTTTACTTCAGAATCGTTTACATCGATACTTGGGGCGGTAGACTCAAACAAGACTCAGACAGTTCGGCAGCGGTGCACTCACAGCACGGATCTGATCACCGCCCATTCTTTGCCTTCGCAGCCCGCCAAATCGCACCGGATTATCAAAGCGCATCTTCTAGGACTGCCACGCGTTCATCGGATGGTGCGCCTGCGCTGGAGCCCTGGTCCCGTCACTACCTCGACAGCAGCGTCCCTAAGACAGCGCACGCTATAAAAGAGGCCACACAGACTGCATTGCACAGTTCGGCAGCGGTGCACTCACAGCACGGATCTGATCACCGCCCATTCTTTGCCTTCGCAGGTGAGGAATTTTGTGCTACAGATTGTGTAAATCTTTGTAGTGCACTGCTGCCGAACAGTCCACTACTGTTACCTGTGTTGTATTCTGCATGTACAGCCGCAACGGAAAAAGATTAGCACAAGTGACTCATGACCGGAGCGGAAAAATTGCGAGACGCGGCGCTATTGTAGCCGTATGCCCAGATAGCGAGAGTGCCTGGCACATTCCACTTTCCAAAGTGGGGGTGGCCGGCAGAAAGCAGCCCATCCGAAAGCTTCCATTTTAAATTATAGCTTGTGCGCTGCTTATCGGTAGAATCAAGCGCCAACGTTGTGGCGCACATGACTCCATTTCTTTATTTTTTTTTTAGCTGGCGTTCGTAGCGGTATTTTCTTTATCGAAGTTTGCCCTCAAAGTTATGGTTTGCTGGACAATAGACTGTCAATGGCTGTCAGCGCTAGCGAAGATAAATGGCATGATACATGAACTTGCGCATTCCAGACGCGAGTTTACTTTTTGGCAACAAATGAACGCAGCAGTTTAAACTCCCAATTTTCTCTTTATTGTCAAATTTCCTTGACATTTTAGCACAATATGTGAAATAAAAAGGTGTGAAATGAATTGACAACTGTCAAATTATAAGAAGCTCTTCCAAGCTAGTGGATTAGTGACGGGCGAACGCTCCACCAGCCTCCACGACATTGCGTGCCCGTGCAGGTAGTGAGGCATAGAGGGTGCTCGCGATACCAGGCACGCCTTTTAGTCGTGTCCATTCTTCTTGGACAGCCTCCCAAAGCAGATCTGGTGACGCTCCGTGTAGTTGCCGTCTTGCCAGCTGCTGCTTCATGAGGCCCCACACATTTTCTATAATGTTAAAGTCAGCTCCTTTTGGAGGCCATGGGAGCTCCTGAATGCAGAGCTCCTCAATCTTCTGCCGTACTATCCTTAAAAAAAAAAGAAAAGAACGTTTTAAAATCATGAACATTGGAAAGCTTTTCGGGTAGCACGAACAAAGGAACAGAACAAGTGAGTTATGAGGACGCAATAAAAGAAAGCTAAAGCTATATGTGTAAGCATCGCGTTGTATTACTTTCTTATATATCGAACGAAAGCAATCGTTTGGTAAAAAAACTGCCTTTGGGTGTGAAAGTTAATAAAAAAAGCAAGAAATGATAATGGCAACTTTTTTCAACGCTCAGCTAGGAAAGAACCTTGTAAGTGGGTGAAAGTAAAAAAAAAAAAAGTTAAATGACAAAAAATCAGATGTTCATTAGCCGCGAAAAGCATCGGCAGCACCCCAACAGCATCCAAACGTCCATTCAGATTATTATTTTAAAAAAAACTTTGTCCTCGATATCAAATCACTCTTATCAATCCATGCCATTCATTTACAAACTGTCAGAAAAAAGTTATAGTTCTTTTGTGCGAAGTGCATCTACGTTAAATGTAATTATACCTGCTTGTGTGGATGGGGCTCCTGTCATGCTGAAAAATGAAGCATCCATCTGGGAACGGGCCATCCAGGATGAAAGGAATTAAGGTTCTTTCAAGTATGTCCACATATACCGATGATGTCAGGGCCCCATCTATCCGGATGAGTGGGCCAAGCCCCTGGTGTGTGATAACCCCCCACACATTGACAGACCGCCGGCCGCTAGCGGCGACGTGTTGCGTATATTCGGGTTCATACCTGTAACAAAAAAAGTGAAAGATTTGCTTGTTACTCCGCAGCTCAACAGTTCTTTTCGGACATTCGCATAGCAGGATTCAAAGGAAACGTAGACTTCTTAGCTGCAGGTTTTAGAATTTGCCAAGCGTGTAGAAATGAAATGAAATGAAATGAAATGAAAAGACCACCGCAGAAGCTGCCATACACAGGCGACAATTATGCTCCGGACGTATTCGAGAAAAGAGGACACTTAGAAATTGCTGCATTCCTGTCCTTTTAGATACAGAAGCACATGACCTACCGGGTGCAATCCGGCCGCCAAACACGGCGCTGTTGGTCCCACTTGCTGCTAAAGGTAGATTCGTTCGTGAACACTACAGACATCCATTCTTCGGTTGTCCACAAAAGATGCCTAGTGGCAAACTCCAACCTGAGCTCCTTGTTTTTCCGTGTCAAAAGTGGCCTCTGACAAGACATCCTACTGCGGAGCCCGACTGAACGAAGGCGTTCTCTTATGGCAGTGAGGGATATCTGTAGGCCAAGTTCATGTCGTATCTCCTCGGCTGTTATGAAAGGGTCACAACAGGCGGCGGCCACAATCAACCTGTCTTCTTCTTCGGTGGTTCGTCTTGGCCGCCCATCTCGAGCCGCGTCTCCAATCCTTGCCTCTTGGAGAAAAGCCCGAACAATGCGCGTAACGCTTCCAAGCGAGCACCCAACTTCCGCAGCAACGCTCCTTCTTGTCCGACCTTCTTGGACAAGGGTTAAGATTTGGACTCTTGTCGCCTCGTCGATTCGCGGCATCCTTACGTCGTTGTTGCAAATTTCATGCGAACTACACCTGCTTTTAAACTTTTGCTATCGTGTGACGTAGGCACTGCCACACCTTACTTTTGACAGTTCATCTCCAGCACATTTTAAAAGGAAAACGGTGGTAAAAAAAAAACAAAAAAGCGCAAAAAGAAAACGAGATTATGTGCTTAGCCACCTTGGAACATGGTTTGGCTGATAAGAAATTTACAGGCGTTCGTTTAGGATGTCGTTTTTCTGATAGGCGAATGTCTAGGTGGGCTGCTTTCTGCCGGCCACCCCCGCTTTAGGAAATGGAATGTTCCTGGCACTCTCGCTATCGGCGCACTCGGGAACAATAGCGCCGCGTCTCGCAATTTTACCGCTCCGGTCATGAGTCACTTGTGCTAATCTTTTTCCGTTGCGGCTGTACTTTCATGTCTAATGGCGGGAAAAGATGCTGGAAAGAACACTGCTAAGGGTGGCGGCGTACCTTCGGAACAGGACACCACAAATATAAAAGACTTGCGTGAGATGACAAAGGCTCTTGAAAATTTGAGGCGTGACTTCAGGGAAGAAATGCGGGAGCTTAAGAAAGGAGTATCCTACTGCACCGATATTTGCAATGATGTCAAAGATACTACTGCCGAGATCAAAAACTTGAGGCTTGAAATGCAGGAATTGCTGAAGCAAAATACAGAACTGAAAGGCGAAAACGCCCGGCTATCACAAAGATGTGAAGAGCTCGAGCAATACCAACGCCTAAACAACCTCGAGATTAAGGGCGTCCCGGATGGAAAGGACCCGCTTGAAATGATAAGCAAGATAGGCGAGAGTGTAGGGGTAACCATTGACACCATGGTTGACATTGACACGTGTCACTATGTGCGCACATTTAACGCGGATGTCAAGAACATAGTTGTTCGCTTTGTGAGACGCAATCAGCGGAATGATCTGCTCTCAAAGTGCAGAAAAAAGAAGATAGACAGCTCAATGCTTGGTCTTGAAGGAACGACACCGGTTTTTGTGAACGAGCACTTGACGCAAAGAAACAAGGCACTGCTTTCGGATGCTATTAAAAGGAAAAAGGCCGCCAAATGGAAATTTGCCTGGACGACTGGAGGCAAGGTGCTTGTACGCAAAGATGAAAGCTCGGACATAATTCACATTGCTCGTGAAGGAGACTTGGATAAAATCAGCTGTTAAAGACTAAGTTGAATATGCATTTAATTGCATTTCCTTCTCATGATGATGTACCCAGTGGATAACTGCAGATACTACACAGTTGACGCTTTTAATCGTGAGTTTTCATGTGGCAAGGTTTTTTCTGCATTACATGCAAACTGTAGAAGTATTCGACCAAAAGCAGACGACATTTCTGTCTTTTTGCATTCGCTATCAGTTGACTTCGATATTCTAACCTTTACAGAAACATGGCTTTCAGACAATGACACAAAACCTAACTTCCCAGGTTATCGGTCTCAACATCTCTGTCGTAAGCAAAAGAAGGGTGGAGGTTTGGCTGTCTACTTTAAAAATACCTTTTCTTATGAACTGTTTGACGACTTCTCGGTAATGACTGCCGATTTTGAATGTTTGTGCATGCGTATCGATAAAATAGTGGTGGCCACTCTTTACCGTCCTCCGCTAGGGCATAAAGGTCGCTTCGTAGAGTTCGTGGACTTACTGTTGGCTTCCCCTGTCTTTTCAAACGCATCCTGCATCATTATGGGGGACATCAATATTGACTTAAGTTCTAGTGATCCATACGCAGAAAATTTTGAGACACTGTTATCCACATATGGCTTCGCAAATTATATAAGTAAACCAACAAGACTTACACAGCAGACGGCCACTGTTTTGGATGTTTGCATAACAAACTTGTCTTCGCAAGAAATTAGTAGCGGAATATTTTCGTGTAATCTTAGCGATCATCTGCCAGTCTTTCTGCTTTTTTCAACTGCAAACCGCCATGACAAGGACGACAATAAAAGAGCAGGTCGGCGAGCCATAAACCTTGAAACGCAAAAAGAATTTATCCACTTGGTCGGTCTGATTGACTGGAGTCAGGTATACAATGAGAAAGATGCTGACAGCGCTTACGAGAAATTCTTTTCTTTACTACGCGCTTCACACAATGCCGCATTTCCTGTATTACGGCCATCTGGTCGTAATAGAAGAAAACACAAGAAACCTTGGGTTAATTCTGAGCTTTATCACCGTACCAAAGTAAAAAACAAGTTATATCATGATTTTATTCGTACACGAGTTCCAAATACATTTGCAGAGTTCAAGAAGTACCGAAACGCTTTAACGGCCGATTTAAGAAAAGCAAAACAGTGCTACTACCAGAATCTTTTTGAGAGCATATATAATAATCAGCGACGAGTATGGGAGGTTGTAAACTCGCTCACTTCAAGAAAAAAAACAATGGATAGCATTACGCAGCTCATAGTCGATGGTGAAGCACTCAGTGGTGAACGACTAGCTGATGCAATGAACACACATTTTGTGGATGCTGGCTCCTACAGTATCACGAATGCAGCTGCCTGCGACGACCGCATGCCAGTGGACACAATACTGAGTCACTCTCTTTTCTTGAGGCCTACTGATCCAAGTGAAGTTTCAAGTATAATCGGCAAGCTTAAAAATAATATATCTCCAAGGGTGGATGAACTTCGTCCAAATGAAATAAAATTAATATCGCCTTTCATATGTGAAGTTCTTAGCTACATAATTAACCTCACTCTGACAACAGGTGTATTTCCTAAAGAATTAAAAATCGCCAAAGTCACTGCAATATTCAAAGGAGGTGATACAAATACTTTATCAAACTACCGACCTATTTCAGTCCTTCCTGCAATATCTAAAATATTTGAAAGCGTCATTCATGAGAGACTAGTTTCATTTTTTGAAAAGCATCAGGTAATAACTCAATGTCAGTATGGCTTTCGCAAGCATCGATCGACTGAACATGCTCTCGTACACATCAAAGACAGGATAATTGAAAACATGGAATGTAGAAAATATACACTAGGTTTGTTTTTAGACATTCAGAAAGCTTTTGATTCCACACAGTTCGACTTATTACTCAACAAATTATCAAGGTACGGTGTCCGAGGTATTGCACTAGATCTTCTAAACAGCTATTTGAATGATCGTTATCAGCTGGTGAAAATTAATGATGCAGTATCAACACTTGCGAAGCTAAAACAAGGAGTACCACAGGGATCAATATTGGGCCCATTACTATTTCTAGTCTATATTAATGACATTGTCGAAATAGATAGTTCTGCTCAAGCTATAATGTATGCAGATGATACCAATGTCTTCTTATCTTCACATAACCTAATGACATTAGAATTTTCTGTAAATGACTACCTTGTACAACTTTCAAACTGGTTAAGGAGGAATAAGTTAAGATTAAATGCCTCAAAAACAACATATGTCATATTTCGTCCCGCCAACAAACTTCTTTACCACAACCTTAACGTGAAATTTGAGAACACCTTGATAAGACAAGTTCAGGCACAAAAATTTCTCGGGGTTTGGTTTCAGGAAGACTTGAGCTGGTCTGTACACGTAAGAAACCTAAGTGTAGAACTTGCCCGCACAGTTGGATGTCTTTACAGAATATCTGCGCTCATACCTCTCTGGCTGAAAAAGAATGTTTATTACTCACTTTTTTATTCCAAACTAACCTACGGCTTAATGGTTTGGGGCACTACTACACAATACAATTATACTAAGCTAATTACTTTACAGAAGAAAATCCTACGCTGCTTCGAATCTTATCGTGGCATTCCACAGGACTTAAGAACCGCTCCTCTATTTAAAAAACACAACATCCTAAAGGCAGACCAGTTGTATTATTTCAAAGTACTGCAAGTAATACACCAGGAGAAACTGTACGGAATTATTGCCTCCGAAAACGATGAATACCTTTTGAGGCACCGAAAACACCGTACACCAAAAATACGAACAAATTATGGAAGACAGACAATGGCGTATCAAATACCTACCATCTTAAACAAATTTGAAGGCAAGCTAAACTTTGAATGCAAATTAAAAGCATTTAAATGCGAACTTAGGGAGCTATTGTTATGTTGTCAAATTAAATATAGTCATAATTGAACAGTGTTTTTCATGTTTTACTGTCGTCTCATAAAAGAAACACAAAACTCTGTATAACTTAAAATGACTTTCAGTTGCTTGTGTCTTGCTTTTGTGTCTCTTCAAACAGTATTATGAAGTTTTCACTGAAAATTTAAAAAGTGCATTATGTATTTATGTATTATTTTGTACAGCAGTTATTTGTGCTAATTTGTTCAAGTTATTTGTGTAACGTCCGATTATGTGTGATTTGTTGTTTGTGTGTGCACCTGTATATGCAATACGTTTATGTACAGGTGTCAAATGTTGCGTTTTTTATCTTTTGTGACTACCGCTGGGAGGCACGATTTATTATTTTGGTTCTAAGATGCTTGTTGTATCTGTACCGCCGTGAGCTGTGTAGGGTCAGAGGCCTCGTCAGGCACCATTAGCCTTTAGCTTCTGTCCCTGCATCAGTCTGTGTTTCGTCTGATGCTGAAATAAAGTCTGAAATCTGAAAAACACAATGCCACACAAACACAAATCCGCACAAAACTGCTTACGAAGCCCAGGGCCCCTTGCCATAGGCTGACACATCAGGAAATCTTATATAGTGCAGGAATTTACACACACTGCCAATATGTAAGCAGGAAAATAAAAGTGTAACTAAAAAGAAGGAAAAACAGAAACTCGCAAAGAGAGATCAGCTTACACAATACGATTTAAATTATTGGAAAGCAGGAAACGAAGCATTTGCTTTCTGTAGTTAGTGCGAGTGCGCGGACACCAATACATGGTTTCTAATGCTTTCGCTCCCTGTCATCATCGATTTAATAATGCGAAAGCATTACTAGGCTTTGTCGGCGAGGTCGTGTCCGCAAAACGTGTGCGCAGTAGTTGTGTCCTTCTCAAAAGAGGCAGGGTCAAACGAATGATAGTAGTCGATAGGGGACAATGTGAGGATGATGCGCACAAAATCTGGATGTGCAGGCAATGATTATTTAGTTGATGACAGCCAAAAAACATCGAAACGCTGTCGAAATAGCGCACTTCCATATAATGAGAGGACGGGGAAACAGCCGTGGACGGTAACATAGTGCAAAAATAGGCAAAGGTGCGGAAATAAACTTTGAAATGTATTGAAGTGTGTTTGATGAATGATAATCGAACAAAAAGTTTGATTCACATAAATTAGTTAATTAGTTACAAGAACAAGTCGTTGGACAGTCGAATAGGCTGGACCGGGATATATAGTACTTGAACGGGAAAGCAGCAATGGTGGAAAATTTGAAGAACCAAAATGCGTGATTGAGGGGAAAATTGGTGTAATGAGAGTAAATGGTATTTATTAAGGTGATTAACAAAAATGTAAAGCAACCTGCATAAAATTGATGCCCGTAATCAATGAAGATGATTAATTGACAGCAATTAATAATAAAAATAGCTACTAATGTGCTAGTGAAGGCCAATGCGACGTTAATTGAGAGCAAATAGGGGCAAAGAGTATTAAATAGAGGCAAAGATAGACAACGAGTGCCAGGGAGGCGTCAATGCTTACGCATTCTCACAGTGCGGGTTGCCGAAGTGATTTCCAACGTTTTGAGTCATATGAACCCCTTCGAGGGCATTTTCATCTTCTCGCCAGCGCTACCGGACACTCATCGGGCAGCAGCTTTTGCAAGGCTAAATTAGGCAAAGCATCGAATATAATGTAATGTTTTTCTCTGCAACTTTATCCCATCAACTACCGTTGGTGATGCTCAACATTCGGTAAGCTTGTACGTTCGTAGTAACTAAAAAATCGATGCTGACCAGAAGCTGGACTGAAGCAACTTACTCTGGCGTACATCTGGTCACAACGTAGTAAGAAACGGGCGGCATTACACAGACAGATGCACGATGGGAACGTCATTGACACCAACTGTCGCTCTACCCGCTGACCGGAAGAATTGCCACCGCGTTTAGACCACAATAAGGAATCAACTGCTACTCTGCTTGTGGCGGAAATCCATTCTTCGAGTCTGTGGAGAGTGCCGTCTAGCGTTCTGCGTAATTTATTATTCAAAACCTGCGCTGGTAATTCTGCAATGCTTCTTACGGCACGGTTCCCACCAGTATTTAGAACTCAGCATCACTGGGCTGCATCCGTCAGCAACAGTGAATGTACATCGTATTGTGTTTTAGTGAATACCAAGGCATGAAAACGAGATAGCTGTCTCAGAAACAGAGAACGCTATCAGTAATGGCACGCAAACACTGGTGCTATGGCTCAAGCAGAAGGGGGTTCTGCAAAAAATTAAAATTCAAGGAATATAGGACAGAATATGCCGATGCAGCCTTCGGAAATCTAGTAACGAGAAAAAAAGATTGCTATTTTACGGTGTCTTCCGATTTAGAGTCACCTGCGCAAAAAAAACTCTACTGAATTCCTCTTCGCGTCAAAGTTGGCTCTCATCAATGGTCATGATGCATCGCGTTCTCTTTGTGCATGCTAGTATCACAGGACTACGCTCATCTATATTAGCATATCCACAATTACAGTTGTCAGAAACATGCATCCCGACTTTCTTTAGTCATCTCTTCGAAGGTTATAACATCAGGCCAAATACATGTCTAGAACGATCGAACTGCACGAGCCGCAGTTCCCAAAGCCGCGGCAACCAGACAGGCAGAAACGGATGATCAAATCTTATGGCATTGGTGCATATGCTCACATCCAGACCATTTTTAACCAAATGTTATCTCTAGATATCGCGTGTTCCGCCCGAAATACGCCCAGAGCGTGCACTAGACAAGCGTATTGCCCTCTGTGCAAAATGTACAGACTACTTTAACAGGCTTATCGCAATGGTCAGCCTCATCATTAAAGAAAGAAGAAAAAGTAGGTGAGTTAACTAGTGTACAGAGCCCTTTAGTTGCATGTTTTTCTTGACAAATACTCTTTTCAACAAATAATTGGCTTTATTTATATTTAAAACACATAACGTTTGAACAGCACAACCATCCACATTGTTCCCCAAATGGCCAGGTATAATTTACTGCTGACGAATAACGCTTTCGTTGTTATTCGACGTTTGTATAAGTAATATTTACATAGGCTGAGGGAAGGAAGCATATTACATGCTCTAGCAATTATATGATATAGGGTAATTCAAAGCCAACTGACCCAGACTTTGCGATCTACTGTCTTCTATTTCTTCTACAAAACTCATTGTGCATGGTATTACAGTCAGAAAATCTCGCTGCTCGTTTTCCCCGCCCCCTCAAAAAATTTGTTTTGTGATCTACATCTTAAATTCGCAAATAATGGCAAAACTTAGTAGAGCAAAAATACTTTAAAAAACATTTCACGAATGAATAAAATTTTTATTCTTGAAGCCTTGCTGCATATATACAATGCAGAAAAAAAATTCGAGAATCAGTTCTCACACCTCTCTCTTCGTACCCTCAACTTTGTCTCCCAAAATGCTCTTTCCTTTGATAACAGCGATAAGGATGTGGAGCTCACACATACATCTTTACAATCAAAGACTGTATATCACTGTGTTTAAACAACAACGTTCACACTTCAAGTCCAGTCATTTAATGACGGGGTTCCCAACCTTTCCATTTTTTTATGTTATTATTGTGCTAACTCAGCCGATCTTCAAACATCGCCGGTTTGACCCACTTAAGTTGTCCCGTAGGTCAGCGGAATGCGGTGCACAACTTCTGCTCATGTGACCATGCAGCCTTCGGCTTGTTTTCCGGAAAACGTTCTCATTTTGCAAAATTCAAAAAACAATATGCTCGTCAGAATTAATTATGCAGTAATTAGTAAATAATGCTTAAACTGTTCACTTTTTTACTTCTCCCCAGTATACTCGACATTGTTGTGCGGATTATTTTTCCGGGACTTCACCTTGGAAAGCGCACCGACTCGCAGCGAAGCGAGGGGATTGGCCTCTAGTCGACACCAGTTCAACTCGAAGGACGTAGCGACCCCTGGTCACATGATACGCGTCATCAAATGGAGGAAGACGACAGTCATGCGACGGGGTTGGTGGTACTGAAGCGGGCTTGTGCACGGCTGCCTACGCAGGGTATCCATCCAGTTCTGAGGCGCACACCGACCTTTAGTGATCCCTCAGAATGCAAAAACAAAACCACTGAGAGGGCGCTTAAGACCTAGATGCAGGTTGCGCAATGAGAAATGAACTGAAGACGTTCCCCCGAACGCTGATTCCACGAACGCTCAATCTACTAATTCCGAGTACAGCACTCGAAGACTCGGTTCGAATGCCTGCCGCGAGCTAGCCTCAAACTGGACTAGCAGATGTATGCTATGTGCAACGAGAACTTGTACGCCAGTACGCGGAACACTGTACGAGGCACGGTTGAATCACAATTTTGGTACGAACGCAGTCGGCAAAATTGGCGCCGCATTTAGGTTGGCAGGTGGGGGTACACATTGTTACGGTGTGGTTTGGACAAGAAGGCAGTGAAACCCGGTTCTCCGGCCAACCGCCAACCACCGCCCTCCCAAAAGAAACATACATAAGTGTGTTTCTCTATGGCCCTCCTGCTGCTTGTTCTCTCGAACACGTGCTCCAACCCGCGCTTTGTCCTGGTGCCTCTCCTGCGGCGGCACGGCCCCTTCCTCTTTTTCAGTTACAGTTTCCCACCGACGGGCAGAGGGGGGGGGGGGGGGGGGGGCGCGTGAAAGGGGAGGGTCAAGAAACGTGCCAAATGTGCCCAAACACAGAAACAAAAACACAGACTGCACACGGAATGGTGGTACAAAAATCATAGTCCGGGAAAGCCGTTCCACGGCCATCAGGTCCCGGAGCGATATAATCCCACGGGAGGCGGGTCTCAATCCTGTGGGACGGGAGCGACCTCCTACTGTGGGCGCTCTTCAAGCCGTTGGCCAAGGGCGACGGGTAGGTTTCTCTTCAGTGGGAAGTGGACACGTGCTCCAGAGGCACGATGTCGCCGCACGTGAGGGGTGCGCCCCGCAAGCAGGTACTGTCTGTCGGGCGCTGACCACGCAGTGGCTGTTGGTTCCGTTCCGATCCTGCTGGCCGCCGCCCTCCGAGCAGCGACCCTCGTGCGAGAGCAGGCACACGTCAAGAACGTCGGGAGTTCAGGCACAGCCTACAACGCATGCACATTGCGCGGTCCCCGTTATGGGGCGGTAGGCTGTGACGAAGGAGCCAGGAGTCGGCGTCCGCAACAGACGAGAGGGGCCAGGCAGCCAAGTCGGTGTTATTGCGGGCGCCGGAGACATTGCGCTTCACGAGCCACACATGCTCCGGAAAAATGCGGTGCACACCGTGTGGGTGATGCTCGGGCAGACCTTGGAGACGGTATGTCACAGGTCCGAGCCGGACAACGACACGAGAAGGGCCAGGGTACCGGGGAAAAGCTTCCCGGCGCGGCCAGTAGCGCGGATGGTGCGGCGAACCAGGGCCAAGTAGCCGGGGGGAAATAGGGAAGTGGTGAAGCGGCCTCATTGACCGCTTGTGCACGCGCAAGAGCCGTCAGAATGTTGCGCTGGGCGTCGAGGCGGGCGCAACGAAGCCGCTGGGCGGAGTCTGGTAGGGATGCAGTAGGGTGGGAAAGTCCCAATTGTGCTTCGAGGGGGATGGAGGGCGTTCTCTCGTAGACGATAGAGAACGGCGCCACACGCCCTTTCGTAGCACCAAGACACCGACATAAGACTCAATCAACCACCGCGGCAGCGGGCCATGAATTCCATAAGGAAGTCGTCGCTGATCCGTTGTCGGTTAAGCGAAGCAAAGCTCCCACTCTCCCCACCAGTATATCGTGAGGCAAGGCTTTACCGAACCCGTCGCCACGTTAGCCTTGAGCTTTTCCATGCTTGTCGGGCCGCTCGACAGGGCAGGAACGCTTTCTATTGCAATGACGGTAGTCTGCACACAGTTTCCGAGGAAAAACATCGCCACAGTCCCGACAGCCAGGACGGCGCATCGATAGGGCGCAGCGTTTCCAACGGTGTCGGGAGGGCATCGCCCAAGCAGTGAGCAGACTATGAAGAGTAGGAGACGCGCCGGCGAGAAATGGTGACGAGGGAACAAGAGCAGACTGCGAAGCCAGAAAACGGAAACAACGGAGGTGCCTAGTAATATGAGGTTGACTGCAAACCAAAGCGCCGACATCCAGGAATCTATGAGCGATATCAGAACGGTCACTTCGCGTCGACTGAAAATGCACATCTCTGCAGGAGCGTAGTACGCATCTATTGAAAAGCGCCAAAGTTCGGAATTCTTGGCCGGCAGGGGGGAGAGTTCAAAGTCCGCCGGCTTATCATGCAGGATAAGGTAATTGTTACCACCAGTGACAATATCAACTGTGTTATTTAGTGCCCTGTATGCGTCCAATACGGCCATACTTTCCGCGTGGTCACTGAATTGGGCGCCGGTCATTCCGATAGTCGCCACGTAATTATTACCGCAGGGAAAGTCGCTTTCAAGAACTGTTGCCCCGAAGAGCTCCGACGCTGATGCGTAGTACTTCTTAATGTCGCACCTCATGAAGTCATTGGCGGGAACGCTGAAACCTTGCGGAGTCACGCTGGTTACGCGACAGAGGCCTTCATTGTCGAATTCACTTAGCGTTTGCTCGTGTGAGTCGCCAAACACGAACAGGCGCAATGTAAAATATCCGTGGGCTTGGCTTTGCAGTGTTTGTGTCGTGGCTTCGGTGAGATCCTAGTACCATGAGACAAACAAGAGCCGGTCCGTAGAAAACTGTTCGTACCAATCGCGTGGACTGGAGTCAGGCGCAGGCACGAACTCCCTGAGAAGTTGTAGCGGGGTCCCATTTAGGTACCTGAAAGGAACAGGTAAATGGTTTGATAACATGTGAAGTTGCGTTGGCATAATTGGCGAATGTATTATGATGCGGTGTGCTTTGGATCTCAAGGAGGCTTGGAGTGCTGCCATGATATTAAGATGTAGGTGACCAACAACCGAGGACACTGGAAGAGGTTGGTCAGCTATCACTTTGCAGAGGACAGCGAAAATAGCAGTGGACAAAGAAAAAGTGCGCCGCATGCTAAATGCGGCGCATTTTGCCAAGCCACTCAGGGAACAACAAGTATAGAAGTTATTTCAATCATTATGCAATCTCATAGGCGAGCACGATGAGCTGGTCGAGGCCGGTCCTTGTGTGACTTGGTACTATATGACTGACAAATAATATGAGCGTATCGGCGGTGGAGGTCCGGAGAGATACGCAAAAAGTGCACTATACACCGAATGGTGCCCTGCTGGAAAGCATGTGCGATTACTGTATGGTTCTGTGGTCCCAAATTCCCCTCCCTACGCTGAGTAGCATGCCAGCGAAATTGAAACGCCGGCTAAATTCTCTGTATTTCATTAAAGAGTCTCTCTCTCCAATGACGCCGATCCTTTGTTGCCCTGCGAAATGTCTGTTCCCGCAGAGAGGCCAAGCGGAGAGTATGACCATAAAGTTGACAATAGTCAACTTTATGGTCGTACTCTCCGCTGTGTGATGTTCACTTGAAGCGGCCCAGGTGTGGCCTTTCTGTATTTCCGTACATGTTGAATATTTGCTTCCAAGTAAGGAAACCTGCAGATTGAGCCACTGGCGTTGCGCTTGTTTTTTACCAACCGTTGTCGCTGCGTGGTAATGCCTTGGAGCCGCTGCAGAGAAAGTTGGAATAACTGCACAGAGAAGAAGGGGTAGTGTTCGAGTGTCTATGTAATGCGCGACTCCTGTCGCCTATTCATCGCGTGACGCGCTTTGTAGGCAACCTACAAAAACATATCCAAGTAAAATACATTTAGTGGATATTCAATGGCCTAAATATGATGCACACCAATAGATTTATTTGCAGCTATCGCTTTAATGGTGTGTTCCTGCCAAAATGCCAGAACTGCGGTTTCTGTGCTGAGAAGCGTGGCCACAACGCCGTCACCGATTGCTTAATTGCTTATACTTTACAATTCACGGATTCAGTGAAAGTGTAATCACAAGGGCCCTTTTAGAGTACGATAGAGAGGCAACACGCACCGAGACATACTTACGAGAGTGGCACTCAGAGAAGTCAATGAAGCCAAATAAGCACTTCTGTTCGCGAGTTATCGATCAAGTCAAAGTGCACACATACTCTCTAAGATCTTGTAGCCTACTGGAAAGAGTGGAAAATGTATTGAGCAATTGTGATGGGACAGAAGGGTTTGGGGAAGTCAAGGTTAATGGCGTTTCTTGGTCACTGAGGCTCAGCGTAGGGGCTGCTAACAAGGTGTCTTGTTCGCGGAAGTGTGCTGGCATTCCTTGTAGGTCGGCGTGTGTAAAGAAATGAATCTTTCTTTAGGCGCAATTCAGTCCATTAGCGTCTGCTATATTAATGTACTTCTTCGGTAGGCCGCAGCCTCCTAAGGGCTGTTCACTCCAACCTCTACAAGAAGAGCCCTTCAATGCGGCATATGTTCAACTTCATAGTTTTTTTCAAAACGACATTCCAGGTATTCAAGGCCGCCTCCACTCCCCCAGCCCATGATCCCATAATGTACTTAAAGTACTCTCCCGAAAACACTGCTGTTCTGATAGTACACGCCTTTTAAAAATTTAACGTTCTGTAGTGATCTCATCACTGCATTTTGGATGTATAGTATATGGGTCAGCGAGACCACCGTACCTGAAACGACTAGACCCATTACATAATTTAGGTTTGCGTCTTTCCAACAGTGCATACAGGAGTTCGCCCATCAATAGTCTATGTAGAAACTAACGAACCATCACTAACAGACAGTAGAACGATGCTCACGTGTCCATATTGTTTAAAAACCCGTTCACTACCTAAACACATCTGTCACCAAATATTCACGAAGTGCTCATCAAGAACATTGTTTAACAACATACCGCTAGATATCAGGCCACTGCTCCTGCGTTTTGAAAAGATATGCCAAAACCTCGGCGAACTAGATGCATTACCCTTCATTCCTCAAAGACAAGATCCACTGACTCTATGGTACAATTTTCCTGCAATCTGTGGTTTCACCCTGTAAGGTATCTGTGGTGCACGCGGGGTCATTAGTACCGGTAATTCTTTCGCAGCACCCCGCCGCGGCTGTTTGCATTAGATCCCCCCTCCCCCCTGGTGGGAGGGGGCGGCAGGGTGCTCTCGAAGCGAAATGTCATCTTTCTTCGAAAGATGCGCGCGCGCGAAGGCGCCGGGCCGCGTGGGTGTCCATCGCCATTTGGGACCGATTCGCGCCGCCTATCCAGGCAGCGGTGAGAGCCGCCACACGCCGATCGCTCCTGCCGTCTTGACGGACATCAGATGCGACACAAACTCACGACGAATGTCTGGTTACGAAGGCCTGCATACTTTGCGAAGTTTAAGCACTGCCAGACGCAACGGTGTAAGGCCGCTGTCGACGATGGGGGCAATAAAAAAAATTGGCAGTGGTTTAGCTGTGGTTAACCCGAGTAAATTGCATTAGCAATAGTGCGCGCGTTCTTCTGGTGATTCTTCAGCGCCTTGCCTTCGCCTGGTAGCACTGCGGCGTTCCTGAGCAGTCAGGTGTTAAGATCCATCGGTGCCCGATGACGTGGAACCGCTCTGCGAGGTAGAACGTTGTCGCCGAGCTGCATCCTTAGCACGACGCTTTGAAACACGTTCTTCACGCTGTTCTGGCATCTCTTGTGCACGTTTTCGCTTTCTCGCTTCTTCGTCTTGCTGCCACTTCCCCTTAGAGGACTGCATAGCATTCAGGCCATGGCAAGCGCGCATTTATAGACGTTTTACAGCGCGGGAGCATAGGCGCCGCCATATTTGGTCACGTGACCATTCCGCCACGCTGCCAGGGAGTCCAGAGAACGTCATTGCCTGTTCGGCTGTACGCCTTGCTCGTTGGTAAATTGGTTTTTGAGGAAAAGAAATGTACCTGTCTAGCATATCTCGGTGGACACCTGAACATCGCCGTAACGGGAAGGGAGGAAGACTGGAGTGAACGAAGACACCGTATTCACTAGACGCGCCTTTGTTCATTCTAAACTATCGAGCTCGATTTTGCCGCGTCGTCAGCACTGCTCGCTGCCTCCTCCGCTTCGACGACGACCATGAGTTCTGCGGAGTCGCTCGCCGCTACGCACCCGGTAGCCGACGCGTAGGTGCGAACGCAGCCTCTGAGTGTCCATAGCGTCGGTACTTCGAGCACCTGGGCACCTTGCAATCGCGGCGAGCATGCCCCGTGCCGCTGCAACGCAGACACTGCATCGGCCGGCCGGGTACCACCACGAAAGCCAACTCACCAGCAACTCGAACCTGGTGGGGCAGGCGTCCACCTTCATGCCTGGCTTCATCTTTAGGAGCACGGTGCTCGTGGTGCACCCCTTCTCTTTCATACCGGCGACGCGCCAAGGCTCCCGGGTAACCTCGGTAACGTTGCCGAACGCCGCGAATGCCGTACGAATGTCCTCCTCCGCGACGGCATGTAGCACCCAGTGCAGGCGCAACTTCACCTGGTGCTCTTCCCGGTCGTAGACGATGCAGCGGCGTGCCTTCTCTTTGAGCTCCTTCAAGGCGGCCAGTGGGTTTGCGGCATCCGCGCTACTGAACGTAACCGCCCACACGTGGTTTATCTGGTATGCTCCCAACGCCACAACACCGGGGAGAGCACCAACGTTGGCGAGGGCGTCTCGTAAGTCCTCGACCCTGTAGGGCATCACATGCACGTCATCGTGCAGAAACACCGTGTTTAAAACGACACCACCAGTGGGCAGGGTAGCCTGAACGATCTTGTATTCCTTATCTTCGTCGCTTGTAAACCTGTTTCCGCGGCCCGCAACGGCCGCTATCGCCGCTCCGTGGGAGCCCATGATCCTCTAACCGTCTGTTATAGCGTCAGGAAGTAGAATGACCTTCAGCCCGAACTTACTTCCGGGAAATCATGGACTGGTTTCTTGCCATCCAGGGAACCCCTGCGGAACCTCCGGAGTGGCTCTTGACACTAGAGCCGCTGTGCAATTTGCGTGAATTTTAATGTGACGAAGCCATAATCATGCTGGCTGACCACGACAGTGGCATGTGTATGTACAGTCGCCACCAAAAGTAAATGGAAGGCGACTTTGTCAAAACACGTAATTTATTTAAATCTAAAGCATAACGGTCCATGTTTGTTGGTGCACAGTGCAATTCGCACAATCACAAATAGTCTGCACAGATGTATTCAAGGATGCATGAATGGAGCAGGCAATGATTAAATTTTTTCGTTAATATTGCCTTCCATTCACTTTTGACGGTACCTGTACATAGCGTTCAGTGTGCTTTGTTCATTGTTTGTTTTGTTGAATGTATGTGTCAAAGCCAGGCAATAAAGAAAAAAGAGCTGGCGTGGAGGTGCGGTTAGCGTGCTTGTCGCGCACTCTGGAGACCATAGTTCGATTCCCGAACTCGACGAATTTCCTACTCGGCGTTATTTTTTTTTTATGTGGTCTGACTAGAAATTAGGCTAATTGCTTAACAGATAACATTCGAATGCCATCGATGTAAGGCGAAAGTGCTTCCTGGTGCGCTGTTTTTTATTGTTGATATTTTACTTTGTTTTCACTGTATTTTTGATATTGTTTGTTTTAGTTTTTGTAACTTTTTGCTTTTCCTTTCCTTTTTGTTATTTTTTTATTTCTTTCATTATATTTATGAGACCCATGCATTCACTAGATGAGCCTTTATTCCTGCCTAAACCCTGAGCCTTCGTGGCGGACTGGTAGCGTCTGCGCTTCAAATACCAAAGGCCCTGGTTCGATTCCAAGCCTCGACACAGTTTTCTTTAATAGAGCAAAATGCTCGGCGCCGCTGCGTCGCGGCGGGCCGACGGCGCTGCCATCTGGCGGAGCTTGGCTGAAGCAACGTTCTTCAAGGTAAAACGTAGCCACCACCGACCGTGAGCTACGCGACGGGCTGAAACCTGGCGTAGTATTGCTTTCTCAATAAAAAGTGCAAGAACCTTATAAGTAAATTACAACGCATACGTAATGAGTTATTAAAAGCGATAAAAGAAATATTTACAAACACAGGGCGGTGGCGCGTCGCCATGCGCGTCGCGCCTGCCGCGCCGGTGGTAAGGGAAATTTTTCGACAGCGGTGTCGAGTATACGGCGCCTTCATGTTCGCTCTAACAGAGTTGTGCGGCCGGGGTTGTTCGTCATATCTGAGACGCAGCGCCATTGCCGTAATACATATTTTGACGGCAGCTCCACCCTCGTTAGCAGTAACCGAGAGTTCGTTACAACTGCGTTATAAGTGGCCTCGCCTGTACATCACTAGAATAAGCCCGGAATAACGGAAATAGAAAGCAAAATAGGAACAGTAAACGTTGCTTGCTTGATGCGGTTTACCGTCGAAAAGCGGCTCAGGCTATCAGGGAAGCGCTCTGAAGGGTTCTGGAAATTTTTACAACCTGAGGTTTTTTTAACATGCACTGACATCGCACAGTACACAGGATTTTAGCATTCTCACTGCATTGGAATGCGACCGCCACGCCTGGGTTTAAACACACGTCGTTCGTGGTCAGTAGCCGAGCACTGAAACCACTGAGCCACAGCGGAGGTGCAATCCGAAAAAGAAAGTAATCCGTGAAAAGTAAATAAAAAATAAATAGTCCTATGACAATGCATGCAGTCAGAAAACATATCATGCGCGATCGATGAGTATGAGGTGTGGGATAACTTGATGTCACTGGGTAACAAAATCCCTATTGGATATCGCTGAAAAGAGTTCACTACTTAAAATATTTAGTACAGACAATATGTCAGTAAAACAAAATAAAGGACTCCTAAAGCATTTATTGTTTTACTAGGCGTAATCTCCATAACTAGCTGTAGACACTTATTTGATTTTGGCGCTTGGACAAAATACACGCTGTCGTGTCTCTCTGATGAGAGAAGCAGCGCTTTTGAACACAGGCCTCAGGAAACAAATCAGCTTTCAGTAGCCGTGGCCATTGAATTTCTTCGACGCTGTAGCACTTCAATGGCTTTGGGGCACAAAGATCTCGCACTGCATGATGCAGATTACCTTAATAATTTTTGTGCCATTGTTACAGGCCTTCTTTTATTTAATATTTTTGGATCAGCATGATACAAATGTCTTGTGCAGTTTTGGATTAATTTAGTTATTTCATCATCAATCACGTTTCAGTACGACTGAATCAATTAAATTTTTTCTTGCTGCATTATTTCTTCCAAGTATAGACCTACTCCTTGTTTGCAAACAAGCGAGGTGGCGCTGCAGTCGCTAGCGGGGTCGCGGTAGGCAAGAGGCCAGGGAGTGGCGTCGAGTTGAGGTGGTGCAGCGCCAGTTTTCAAGGCTTGAAGGCGCGTTTTGAGTTTCTGAGAATCATAACAATGGTTGATGCTTTTAACTTAGTATTCCTCGAAGTACACGGGCTCGAGTTGGCCGCTCGCGTAGGGCGTATTTCGCCACAGTGTATTGTATTATGGCCAGAAAGCGTTACTGCCATTGTTTTCTACCCTAGGCATTCAATAAAGCAATGTTTTTGACGCTGTGCACTAGCAAGAATGATTTTACCTCGGGACAGTGGTGAGGGAAGTACTGGCGCTTTTTCGGCAGAGCCGACGTGCGCTCACCGTCTGTTGACACACGTGTAGCGCAGTGCGAAAAGTGGGGACAGCGTCGATCGTGTCGCGATCTCATCTGTCTCGCGTAACCGCTGTTTTTAGTCGTCAGATCAGGCACCAGCCAGGGCGACTTCTCCTGTTCTTAACCTGTCGATTTGGATAGGGTGAAAAGTTTGATTCCTGATATTATGCTCTTTCCTAGCCCTGGGTCTTCTCTTTGGTTACGAAAATTATAGCAATATATTAAGTAGAAATTCATAAAATTATGGTTTTTAGATCTGTGGTCGTCGAAAATTGTAAGGTAATGGGTTTTCTGATGGCCCTGGCACGTTGCGAATTCTGCGGGTTTCCGATGACGGAGCACCCCAATGGTAGTATCACTACGAAGAACAGGGATCTGAAGTTTCGTTGATTGCACTGCCGCATTTGTTTGACCAAAGCGAAAGCAAAGAGGCCATAAACGAGGGAATACACTTAAAGGTTCGTTTTATGATCGACCACATTTTCTGATTGGCATCACTCACCCCTTCGTAAATTTATAATGAATGGATATAGAATGATTCTATTCGTCGCGAACGACTCCAGAGACGTTGAGGAGTGCAATAAATCTCTCGATTTATTTCCTACAGAAGTAGTAGTATGCTAGTTATATTTATAAGAAAGGTACTGAGAATCTGAGAAAAAGAAATGATACCGCCATCATAGAGAATAGGGCTTTGGGAACATGCTGGCATAAAAAAATTCCGCACTTTCTACTTAAGTATCAAGACCCGGGGCGACTTGACGCGGGTGTTAATTATAATTATCCAAGAAATTTACCAGGTGTAGCTGAATATAAAACGCATTACTGTAATTAGCCCAGCAATTTCATATTTGCACCAAACTTAGTTACATATCTCATGCATCAATAACGAAAACACTTTTCATTGCCTCATCCCCTGTCAATCTCGCTACGTGCCTCTGTTGGTAGCCCGCCTGCGGTTGCTTCTTTCCAAAGAAGCTTCGCGATAATGTACTACTTCATGAAGCAGCTTATGGCACATGCATGATGCAATGAAAATCATATGGCTTTTATCACACTTAAAGTGACCGCGCAAGATTGTAGCAGCTTACCAGAATTCTTTCTACTAGAATCAGATAATTATGTCTGTCATGTTAAGAAATTAAGCAAACAAGGGAAGGGGAATGAGGGCCTCGTTATCAATATGACAGAAGCCTACTGCCAGTGAAACCAAGGGGCACAGGGGATTTTTTTAGTTTTTTTAATGTATTTATTTAATTTGTGGTGTTTATCAATTTAGAAATTGATCAACACCACAAATTAAATAAATACATTACAAAAAATAATAAAAAAATCCCCTGTGCCCCTTGGTTTCACTGGCAGTTGGCTTCTGTCATGTTAAGAAATAGACTGAAGTATGTAATAAATGCCCTAAAACGCACCATAATACGTTCGTATAACTTCTACACGCGTTAAAACGTGCTGTGCTATCAACAAAATAACGCACTCCTTGGCGCCCGTGCACACCAGCTCAAGGTGATAAAATACGTGCGCAGCTACATACACGCATTTTCTTTTCCTTGCGCAATTTTAAGCGTACCATGCTGTTGTTCAGGTGAATGAACGCGGCAATTTCCCTGCTATGAAGTATGTTGACTGGCAGCGCCGGTCGACACCCAGACTTTGCGCTTTTACTACCGCGGCCCATTTCCTAATGCGGTATTTATTTGCGAGAAACCTGTTAAGGCTATTCTAACTTTCCGTTTTATGATACTACGTGGATCCAACAGCGACGCAGCTGGTCAGTACATGCTGCTTCTGCAGTGCGCAGCCACGATGCAGCCGCCGGTAGCTGCGGCAGCTGCGGTAGGCACGGGCAGGCGGAACCTGTTTTGCCTACCACGCGAAAGTCGCTACTGCCATCAGCGCCACCGCATCTCCGTGACGTCGCGGAATGAAGGAGGTCTGTATGTTGCAGTTAACTGTTTATGTCATAGAGCCGTGTTCTGAATTCATGTCAAGCTCATTGAGCGGGTCTTAGTCCAGTGTCTAATTACTTACTGATAAAATAAAATGAATAATATTGAATACAGAGACTGGTCTGATTTTCATCGAGGCGAAAGGCCGCCGTTTGTTGACGTTCGCTTTAAAACGGGAAAATGTGTGTGTGGTTTGTTTAATTTATCGCCACAGCGTGTAGAAGCTTGAAAAAAAAATCACGAAGATAGTTTTTCCCCAAGCGCTCTTGTGAGGTCGTTTCTCAAACAATACGTCTCCAGGGGTCATCTCGGCTATCCGCGAGTCGAAGACTTCCGGAAAATTCCTCTTCCTTGAGAACTTTCAAAGCATTGCCAGGAAAATTTGTCACAATGCCATCGATGCCTTTTCTGCAAAAGAAAGCAAAAAATATTTGATGACACTTGACCGGTCCTTAAGCGTACTCTGCGACAACATTAAAGATACTTCCTTTTGTTCCTTTTATTCCTTTTCAAATGCCTCTCAATACTTCAAACCTGCAGAAGGTAAGGCATGCTCCATGAAAACGTTTCCTGTTGCCTTAGTGGATGTGTGCATGCAGCTGCTCTTTAAAATGGACAGTTATGAGTGGCAGAATGTTTTGGGAAGAATGATAAGTGCAGGTTACAGGAGATGCCTGCGCTGAGTAGTGGAGCATTTTAAGCATGAAATGATTTCAGCTCTCACTCTCGCCAAATTGAGGCAAACATTAACCTTAGACAGAGGTGAAAACAACGCCGGAAATTAAATGGGCTCTGAAATACCTAACATACATAAATACCTAGGACATAAACTGGCTCAGTCAATGCATTTTCTAGTCGCTACACGCAGCACAGAATGCACAATCACGCCCGAAAGTTGGCGAGTCCTTTCCGGCGACATTTTCATGCTCACGTCCTGCTCCGTCACACGTTGCTGCGTATTTCTGTTCAGAGAATGAGATTGGTTAAATTCTTTCAGGTGTCACGCAGCTGCCATTGACGCGACCAGTCAGGAGCGTCACTCCGGCGGGTCAGAAAACTCTGCCTTTCGGGGATTACCCGCAAGCGCTGAACTTTGAGCGTGAAACACTGACGAGGGCAGAGGCAAAGGCGCTAGGACGCTGAAATTCAAATTTTGACTTCAGATAACTCAGCTTCTACAAAAAGCATTAAAAAAATTCTTGGTTGGGGTCAAACGTGAAGCGGCGTTCTTTAGCATCCCAGGAGCATAGCTTCTTGTTGCAGAGCCCCTTTCAGAACCGCTTTAGCGCAAAAATTACCAGAATATCGGTTAAAACCAAGCAGCTTCTGTCTCCGGCGTGGCTAGCGACTTAGTTATCGCGGCAGTGTCTTCCGCTACAAGTTGCAACGGGCGCAGCACTTTCGAAAAAGTAAATTGCCGGCGTCGTGATTGTTTGCCCCTAAGTTCAAAGGTTCCGGAGGCAGGGCTTGCTCTTGAAGGCTCGGCTCTGTCGCTAATTGCAGCTTTAAGGGAAGCTGCACGCCAAGCTATAAGCGGCTGAATGAGTCGCTGAGGCAGAATAAAAGTGTGTGAATGATGCGTTGCGTTAATTTTAGAAACGCGCGAAGGACGCTGACAACGCTGCCAAACATGAAGAAGGAACTGCCTGTGCCCGCTTGCACGTAAACTTCGAAAAGCGCCGACGAACGGCGAGTGCGTTGGCTAGCTGTAACAGAAGCGGCTGATGCTGGCGACTTCTCGTGGCGCGAGGCAGACATGAAAACCATGCACAATGCTGAGTGTGAAGGACAGAAGCGGGCGAAGCCGCGGGCTGGTGAAATAGCTGCAGGATCTCGCCTACAGCACGAAGCCTTAAAAATCTATATGCCGTACTGTATGTGCTACGCTTTTCCTGGAATACACTGTGCGCTCACACGTACTCACAACGACAAACGTAGACGGCACATTTATGGTGCCCTCAGCAGGAGTGTTTGCAGGCAGCTTTTGCATTGCAGTCTGCAGCTTCACTGACATATATTTTTACTGTAAAATGTTTTCTTTTGGCGTCAGGTTAAGGAATAACAACTTAACCGTTAGTTTAACCGATGAAGCCCAGCCTACGGAAGCTTAGAACTTAGAGACGACAGCACTTTGCTTCAAGAAAGGGCGGAACTTTAGTAATAACATGATTCACTGAAGCAGCGACCGAATAAAAGCTTAACATATTCAGTACGACATTTAGGACTTTTATGACGAGGTTCATTGAGCGAGTTCCTGTGGCAAGTCGATACAGAGAGCTGTAGTGAGCCTTCTGATGACGGAACTAATGCTCGAGGAACAAACACGCGGTTTCTAAAGATGAGATAATTGACCTTTGTTGAGGCGCCCGGAAGGTGAGGAGGGCGAGAATAGTGAATCGCTTTAAGAACATAGGAAGCTGATCGCCAGACAAGTAAAGCACGCGGCTAGGTGCTAGAATACGCGCACGGGTTTCACCACGATTACAGTGTTCGACGCGATGCCCTCTTGGACAGCGCTTGCTTTACAGCGAAGTGGATGAAATGAAAAATAGCTCTGGAAAATAGCCGTAAAAATGGCACGAGCGCGTCTTGAAGCTCCCTTCTTTTGATAAGATACCAAATTCTATTCAGAGAGACTACTTTCACTAAAAGCGCAGGGCTTTGAGCAAAATCTACCCGGACATTAAGCCGGAGTGCAAATGGTGTCAGGAATTGGCAATCTATGACCACATAGTATGGAGCTGCAGCATAGCACCGCCACCGGCGGACATTATGCGTGATCCTTCCCTCGAGCAGTGGGAGGCCGTGTTGGCCAACTCAGACCCGGTCGTCCAGACCAGGGCCGTGGAGTGGGCCACCCAGGTCGCCGTCAGCCATGGGTTGATGGCCATCTTGCACGGAATCGTCCACACATGCTCACTGACGAAAATAAAGTTTTTCGATCCATATGCGCTAAATAAAAAGTAAAAGTCAAGCTCGTGGTATGGCTCGAAGTGACGGCTTTCAAAAACAAATTGTGATGGTTTCAAGGCGTGTTTCGTTTTTGGCTGTCAAGCTTAGTGGCACGGCCACATGGTGCGTTCTACAAGACAGTGAATTCCAGGTCCTTTCCACTATTTGATCACTAGACTGAATTGAGAGATCGGAAAGAAGTGTTCTGTTCTGATGGCCTACCATTAAAAAAAAAAAAAAGATATGTCCTATACGGCCGAGCAAACAAAACGACGAAATATTGCTTTTTTTGTTGTTGGGGGCAATATAACAGAAACAAATATACGCAAGATCTATGTGCTTAAAAAAAAAGCTATCTTACATAGCCAGTGTTGATTACCATTCCCCTTCCGATCACCAATTTTTACACTACCAGATTATACCAGTCATAGGTTGCACGAATATTACTAGCCAACGAGGTACTAAAAATCTCTGCAATATGAAAATGGAAAGTTTCTAGACTTCACTTGCGGTACGGGAACATACCATCTTATATATCCTCTCCGAAATAGCGGAACACGATTTATTCCTTTTTTTTTGTCGCACTGACTACGTAAAGCTCAAGCTGAGTTTGAAGATGTGTTGTTTCGTAATCGTTTACATACTATGAATATTGATGTTTGAAAAAAAAGAGTTTGTGAGAATTTCCTGCTCCGGATTTAACTGGTTAAGGTGAATGAATTTGAAATGATGTGCTAGCATATCAGTACTTGTTTAGCTTTGTTTAGCTCTTAATAGCCTTTTTTTGTGTGTGTGTGAGGGGGGGGGGGCTTTTTGGAACTTGGCAGTGTGCGTTAATACGGCAAAAACAGGCAGTGCAGGGGTTAATAAATTAAGTTGGAAATATTTTAGGCCGCAAACTAAATTCAATAACTGAATTCCTCTTAAACGTGCCGCTTGCGAGATCCCTGTTGAGAATATGCACTTAGAATGCCTTTGAGAACTACGACACAAGTAATCATTTGCTGCAGATGTTTAAGCGACTGCTCTAGTACACACGGGCAGAATAAGAAAGGCCACTGCCAATATGAAATATATCTTTCAGGCCCTAATTCTGCGTGTTGCACAGGGAAAGGTGGCGCAAAGGTGTGCTAATTATTTTGCCACATATCTGTACTTGCTACCAGCCAGTATTTATCAGCAAGGTCAATTTTTATATATTTTGTTCGCTTTCGAAGGAACACGACTTCTAGTAAAGGTCCCTCATCTCGTGTTCAGCAGAGGGCAGCCTCGTAGTGGCCTTAAAGCCGCTTACGTACATCGAAATCGAATGGTAGGCAAGAATTCTCACCTGAAAAATCGCCGAATCGTGTAGGCGCTGTCGGCCGTCCAGACGTACGCCTTGTCCACGTAATTGTGAGCCGAAGTGTCGCGCGACCGCCGAGCCGTGACAAAGGACATCCGGAACGTCGGGTAGATGTCAATGAAGCGGTTGTTGGTGCCGTCCCCTTGCCAGCGGTGGCGAGTCACTCCGAGTTCCTCGTATATCTTCGCAATGGTGGACAGGAAGCTGTTTCCGCTGACGTCGAACCCTGTGGTAGTGAATTGCACGGGGTCGTATACTGTGTAGGAGACATTTGCTTTAAAGGGTCATGTATTTTCCGCTTAACCAAGTACAGTGCATCAGCGGATATGTAGCCAGCCCACCACATTCAAGCTCTTTCACTGTAAAGTCAGCCTCCGAATGAACCAAGGATTACTAAGCTGTGTGAGGCGAAGAAGTGATGCGTGCTTTAAAATGTGCGCGCATTACCTCCAGCAGTGCCCTTTTCAGAGAGCACTTAAGTTGGCTAAAGTCGACGCAGCAACAAGTAAAAAAGTGAGCGCGTGGCAGTTACTAGGCTAGGGTGCACTACTATGCGCAAAATGTGTTGAAATCCATATTTTTGTGCTTTTAACTCGCAAAGTCTGTACTGCAGAGAACATCTACGGCCCTTCAGTGGGAGCAATATCAAGCATATGAAAAGAGATCTCACCACAACAAGTTATCAGATCTTCATCAGAAAAATGTAAGTGGAAGCTAGAGCTTGCTGAGAGAACAAACGCACACCAACGGCACCGTCGCTCCCTAAATGCGTCGAGCATAACAGATCGATCGCAGAAACAGCCGAAGGAGAGTTAGATGCCTCATTGCTGTCTTAATCAATGTTTTTGTTTAGTAACACTAAACGCCTTATACCATACAACGTATTTTCGTACTTCCCCGTTCACCTAACGCCTAAAATCTGCCTGACCAGTTGGTCCTCCTACGAAACGCTATTCGGCTTTTGGTCAGTGGGAGCCCCGCGCTGAAGTTTTCTTTTTAATTTACAGTGTGAAGCCCTGGTCAACATGTCAACACGCGATAACTTCCTGATTGTGGTATCTTTCTCTATTTCTCGGTGTCCTTCTGTTGAAGATGGAGAAAAGAATCAGTTGTGCAATGAGGCAGAAAAACTAGTCTTACCCACGTGGTCGAGAAAGTCAGAGTGGTTATCATGCGTCAACAGCACATCGAGTGCCCCTCTGAAGACGTCCTTGTCATCCGCGTTGAAGAGTGACAATAAAACGTTCACCATGCGACTTGGGGGAACTGAAAATGAAAACCAAGGTCGCCTGAAGTCGTCTGATAAAACGAACATGTAGAAGACCGCCAAGTAAATTTAATTTCAGTGTAAACACTAACTACAAGTCACCTTATGTCAGCTACCTATTACAGAATTTTTTTTTTCAGAGTTAATATATCGGTGAGACAGATAATCCATCATCAAGAACCAAAGTGATCAGCGCTTTGACACAGTAAAACACCTCTCCAGCGCAAATTTAGAACATTTTAGTTAAGCCGATCATATCTTTGATTATCTAATTTTTGTGGAATTGGACTTTAAATGTCGAACAGACAGAAAATACTGTCAGGACTTCAATACACAAATTTAGCACATTAGAACCTGCAGTGGAAAATTTTAAAAGCAAACTTGGAACCTCGGAAATGCATGCCGTCACGGTCGTGATCCTGGAACAGTGAGTGTATGCACTCTTCGATCCCCGCTCGTTAGTTAAAGGGAGCGGTGACTACATTCGTCCATCGCTTACCGCAGTCTGCGGCGGTTGCATGAACCATGGTGAGCGCCATTTCGCAAGAGCACTCCCTCCTATCTTCGCTTGACTTCTTTACCCCCTCGCCGCGGCGGGCCCTGACTTCGCCCATGGCCCATTGCTGCTTAGTTAATTAAACAGCTACAGGGCACCTTTTTTTCAGCGGCTATTATTTTATCATTTCTCCTTGATTTTTCGACCACATTTTCCTCGAGCTTCATGCTTTACCACATGGCACGTTATTCTGTCCCGTTCCACTGTCTTGGGTTGTGGCTTTTAAAGCTTGGGTCGCATCCGGTGCTGCAGTTGCTGCTTTTCCACTATGCTTTTCTCAGTTCAACCCTGCTTCGTGTCTTCGCAACCAGCTGTCGCAGCGAACATGCGTGGACGAAAGCTTCTGCAAGATCATTCTCACTACCTTACCACCATCCTGCTGTAGGGTCTGACTCCTCTCCAATCTCGACCCTCATCCTCGTATTTAAGGACCTACACCGCACTTGCCGATTCACAGATAACTCCTCTCGTCAAAACATTGGCCTGCAGACTCAGGCTTCTCTGCAAATCTCATTCATCTTTTATTTTCTAGTAAGGAGATTTTTCCCATTGTCCTTGAACCATTGAACCATGGTTCTCCACGTAAGGTATTTCTTGTTTGGTCATTGTGACTGTTTCTCCGTGTACATTACTATGCTTGCAGAGTGCCGAGATGTGCATCTAGCGTTTCTTGTTTCCCTTAAATTCTACTAAGTGTTGTCTAATTCCGTATTTATATGTTCACTTTTATATGTTGAAATATTTATATGTTCAAATGTGTTTTTGTAATGGAGAACTGTTTCCCTGTCTATCTTTTCTTTTTATTAAGTGTGCACTGAAATGCCGAATTGTGTTACCTGGGGCAGGAGCCTCTGTCAGGCTATGAGCCTTTAGCTCCTGCTCCTTTTTTCTCTGTTGTGAGAAAAAAAATGAAAGAAAGAAAGAAAGAAAGAAAGAAAGGAAAGAAAGAAAGAAAGAAAGAAAGAAAGAAAGAAAGAAAGAAAGAAAGAAAGAAAGAAAGAAAGAAAGAAAGAAAGCGCTTGCATGCTTCTACCTAGCTTCTACCGCACCTAGGCAAGTGCGAACATTCTTAATCGCGGCAGCCATTTACAACAACCAATACCTTTGGAAGAGGATAGCGTTACGAGGGTATTTGACTTATGCAATAATGCCAGTAAAGGCACGAAGGGATAAAACAAAATCATATACGAGCCATTGCAAATGTGTCGCCCAATGATTGCCCTAGTCCTTTGTTTCGTGCCTGTGTTCTTGCTTCTCCCTTCAAAATTTTGAAGTTGTCTATTTATTAAACCATGCCAGAATAAAACGCTACAATGGCCGGATAAAGTCAATATCAGCTAACTTACATGGCCGTTATACAAATAAGTACATGAGATGATCTAGTTTCTTTACAAAACCTTCACCTTTTTACAGAGAACAACTGTTTATTTATTTAATTATTTATGTTACCTTTTACCCACAGTGCCATTTGACATTGCAGGGGGGGGGGGGGGTAATAAAATAACATAGCGCATAAATGCAGGTAAATACAACACAAGTATACTACACTAAAAATTGAGGTCGTGATGCAGGAATTGGGAGAACAGGTTTTACCCGAAAACACAGCGTCCTATACTTATACCGCGTGGTTTCAGCCCACACTCCCATAAACTTCACTATACAAGGGGTTCGTCACCCTCTCAGTGATGGCGGCCGTTACATAGTGAATAGATTGTTTTGATTATATAGCTGATTATCAAATGGTGATACCCTTGGGACCATCTCCGAGTGCGATGAAGATTTTGTAAACGAGCATCAAGTGCGTCAAACAGGTAGCGGAAGGGCTTCGGCCACCTGAGACTGAGAGTGGTTGGCTTGCCTTGACTCCACAAGTGCTGCACGAGGTTCGCAGCGAGACTGGTGCCGGCGTCGTATTTCGCTTCTCTTCCGCGGAGGTTTCCCGTTTTGATGTCAACGTAAAAGAGGAGCATTTTGTCGCTGTGCTTTCCTCCTTCTGTGGAAAAAATAAACACACGAAAGAAGGATGAACGTGTGGATCGACTGGAAGAAGTTCGCCTTTAGTGAACGGTAGCTGGACTGGCACAGTAAAAGTAATTGAGAGCGCTATTATCTCTAAACGTTAGGAGAAATCAAAGTGAGACGAGGTGGCATAACTCCGTCTTTCTATTGTGCTGAGCAGAAGGAACAAAAAGACTAAATAAAGGAACACGACGTAAGAAGGCGTTGGTTCGCAGCGAAATCTACTAGAAAAGACGTGCATACATAGGGGACAGCACACGTTTCTTTAAAGGGCCCAGCAACGCTTTTTTCCATACGCTTTAGATGATTTCTTCATGACACGCAGATAACGAATCAAAAAGAATTACTGGAATCGGTGCACTAGAACGGGAGTTATTAAGGAATGAATTTTCAAAATACAAGCAAACAAAAAGTTGCCCTCAACTCAAATTTTCCCGGTCTTCGCTTTACCGTTTCCCTCACCCAATGACGACACACGGCGGGACCAATCGAAACAGCGTACACGAGCACGTGGCCACAACATCTCGGAAGATAACTTCTCATGGTTTCCTGGTCGCTGTAACACGTTTTCGCTGACGCTGACGGCGTCGTTTCCATGGTTACAAGCACGTGGGCGCTCGACTCGTGTCAACAAACAGCAGCAACACAGAAGTTGTGGAACGCTGAAGAATGGCCTTCCCCGATTTGTCAGAGTTGGAGCGTGAAATACTGAAGCGGGGCGAAGGAGCCGAAAGCTCCACTGTAGTACAAGCATGCTGTCGTTGCTGGAATCTAGAAAACATCCTGCCAGGTAGCATGGCTGTTTTTTGTATTTTCTTGTGCGAATGTGAAGTAAGCCGAGCCTGCCGGCCGGCCAGCCTGGACGCCGGCAGACGGGAGCTAAGGAGTGTTCTTGAAGTAAATAATAAAGCCTGGGATAGGAAAATAAGAAATATATCATTTGTCTGGGTAACTAGGCAATACCGAGTTGCTGGTAGAAGGGATAACTGTGGCACGAGCGAATTTGTTGCGAGAACCGCCTCGCAGCTGCCGCTGGCCCGACGGGGTCTGGCTCGACTGGCGCCCGCTAGCTCCGCTACTGCGTAGCGGAAATTGACCACACCATTATTTTATTGTGAGCGCCGCCCCCTGCGACTTCGATGCGAAACAGGCTATAGGTCTAGCGGCGACCACGGCAGACAGGCAGCAGCAGAGCTCGTCGCCCGGAGCGCCCGCGAGCGGTGCCGTTGCCGAAAGCTCGCAAC
The DNA here is from genome assembly GCF_055824585.1 of Amblyomma mixtum. Taxonomy (NCBI): domain Eukaryota; kingdom Metazoa; phylum Arthropoda; class Arachnida; order Ixodida; family Ixodidae; genus Amblyomma; species Amblyomma mixtum. Next base: position 130,747,183 of record NC_143019.1, read on the forward strand.
ATAAGCAGGCATGCTTTCTCGATGCTTGAGTATAGATGGCAGTCTTTCTGATAACAAGGCGATCTTGTCTTTTCTTGCAATATTTGTATACCAAGCCAAGCAGCACGGCGGCGAAGTGCGACACCGGTTGTGGGCGGAGCTTGGGTAGAGCGGCGCAGCAGTGCTTGCCGCTCCGTGTGTCACTGCTTGAAGTTGGGCGGCAGTTCGCAAGCGACGATCGGTGCGGCGCGTCGGCAAGATGCGCGCGCTCGTCGGTAACAAGGCGGAAAAGAAAAAGAAAACGAGCGTAAATGCATCGGAAGCAAGCTCAACATATGTGTAGAGGGTAACAATACACTCAGGAGGTCGCGAGGTTCTTTGATGCAAAAGTAATAGCCAGCGCCTCTGCTGGCGCTTTTTTTCCAACAAGCTTTGAAATGCTTTTGCGTAAGAAGAGATACTAGTTTTTTTTTTCAATTTAATATAAAAGGACACAACACAACATAACATATTTTTGCTAACAAACACAATTAGCTTGTTATTAGGTTATCCAATCATAATCGCCCGGCACCTAAAGTCATATCCGCTGCAAAAGACCACCGCTGTGTGCCGACACCGTCAGTGCCATGATTTTGGTTCTCGAGCAAATTAAAAAAAATGGCTGAGGCTTAGCTTAGATGCGAAGCATATTGTCGCCGAGTTGCATATCGAGCACGCCGCTTGGCTAGACGTTCTTCACGCTCTTCATCAGTCTCTGTAGCACGCCGCAACTTTTGCTTCTCATTCCAACGAGCAGCCCTGTCTCCAGGAGAGAAAAACTTTATCGTCTCCAGGAGGCATCTCTATCCCGTGTACGCCTAGCAGAGGCAGGCGCACCCCCTTGTATACCGCCGCTCCAGCATCACATGTTCACTACAGCGCACCTAGCGGCAGAAGCAGGAAACACATTGGTCGCGACACCTCGCGCGACGGCGCGAGCTGGGGCCCCGTTTCTCCTATGTCGTTACGTCACGCATCACGTGGTCCTCCTTGGTCGCGACGCCTCGCGCGACGGCGCGAGCTGGGCCCCCGTTTCTCATCTGCTGTGACGTCACGCACCACGTGGTCATCCTTGGTCACGACGCCTCGCGCGACGGCGCGAGTTGGGCCCCCGTTTTTCATCTGCTGTGACGTCACACATCACGTGGTATGACATGGAGGTCACGAAAGGTCAATGGTAACGACACCGCCGCGCTCGAGGAGCTAGGTTGGGCTATTTTAGTATGCTTCGCATAATATTAAATACAGAAATACGCGTATTATGACCGGTGGTAATAGCGTCGCCATAACTCAACAATTACAACAAGGAAGCAAAACAATGCACTCAGATTATGTTGCAGGGCCCCTTTAAGGGGCTGCGAAACACTGCATGGGGGGATACCGGCTATACTTCAGATGGATCCTTAATGTCACACAGATGCTGACTTAAAAAGAATTACAGGAATGGATACACAGGAACGGGAGTTATTCAATGAAGAAATTTCAAATTACAAGCAAACAAAACGCTGCCCTCAACTAGATTTTGGCGGGGCTTTCCACTCCTATTTCGCTCTCCCAATGACGGCCCCTGGCGCAACCAATCAACACAGCTTGCCAGAGCACGTCGCGGAAGTTTGCACTCCACAGTTGCCTGCTCTCTAACTCGTTCTTGCCGAGACTGGCAGCGTCATTTCCATGCCAGAGCCCCTGGTGGTGTATCTTTTTTTTACTTGCGTTGCAGGGCTTTTATCTCGACTCCACAGCAGCACTACTGCTCTCCGCGTCGTACACAGCGGCTGCTTTGAGTGTGCAGGCGTATGCTACGCTGCACAGCGCATCAGTAAATGATGTCTCACAGGATGATCACTTGGCTGAACGCTAATTGCAGGTCCATAAGCAAGCGCACCTGAGGTGTGTGTGTGTGTGTTGGGGGGGGGGGGGGGTTGCAGCGGCACGAAATCGCTCTTCTTGGAACTGCGGCACCTTGCTCGTGGCCCGCGCCGGCTCTGTATTCTGCAGACAGGCGCCGTGTGAAAAAGAAAAAATACGACTAAAACCGAGAGCTCGGCCTGCTAGCCTCGTTCATCAGCGCACCCTGTAGCATTCAGGGAACAAGTGCTGTGTCCAAATGCCATCGGGGCCCTGATACCGTGATCTTGGAACTGGCGATAGCCGGCATCGCACATGCAGCCGTTGGTGTGTCCTAATCATGGCGGCGAACCATATCTTTTGGCATGTCCCCTGAGTACTGCAATCAGGGGCACAATGAAGGGTCCATATCATGGTTCCCCGTTTGGCTAGGCCGAGATTATCGAGGATTCGCGACTTTTAATTGTTTCTGGTAATCTCCAAAGTGGAGGCGTCGCTATAGTTTTCGTTTTTTTTTCTGTTTATTTTTCATTCTATTTATGACCTTCACTAGTTATGGCGCAAGAACCACGTTTTCTCCTGTGCCTCCGTATGGCCGGTAATTTAGTTTTTTTTCCCCAAAAAACCCCCATACGCGCACTGGGTATTCTACCACTAAGAACTATTTACTAGAGCGCAGCCGGAGTGCCAACAAGATTCTCAATCACGATGAAACGCAGTGCAAGTGAATTAGGAGCTATTTGACAAATGCTAAATGTGTGAGTTAATGTGCTGGTACTGAGAGGCGACAGCGAAATTCGTAGGCACGATTCCTTAACAGCAGTTGGCTTTCGCATACGTCTGCGTAGAGGCCTGCTGGTTTGCTGCGACGCAAGTGTTGATGTCCCACTTAGTAGGCGACCTGGAAAGCAAGTAGGCCACTGACGGGTGGCAGGCACAGCTGGAAATAAGTAGATGAAGATTCTTTACGATGGTAATAAAGAAAATATGAAATGTGCGCTACTGCATGTAACTACAACCGTGTCCCAACTTTCCAAGTACACATCAAAAATTGTCACAAAATACCCCCTGAGGTCATGACACAAACCCAGCACAATATAATAATGTCTCACAAAATGATCACTTGGCTGAACGCTAATTACAGTTCCATGCACATTGCGAATTGCATCTCTTGTTCCAAAGGTTTGGTTTATGGGGTGTAACGTCCGAAAGCAACTGAGGCTATGAGGGACGCCGTAGTGAAGGACTCCGGAAATTTCGACCACCTGGTGTTCTTTAACGTGCACTGGCATCGCACAGTACACGGGCCTCTAGAATTTCGCCTCCATCGAAATTACACCGCCGAAGCTGGGATCGAACCCACGCCTTGCGGGCCAGCAGCCGAGTGCCATAACCATAGAGCCGCCGCGGCGGCCTTTACTGCAAAAGGATTCTTGAAATTTTTAATGCGAAATTACAGCAGTAATCGGGAGATGTGCAGCTTTTTCTGTAGACGGAGAAGAAAGACGATAAAGGAAAGAATTCGGTGAAAAGAGCCGGATCTAGGTCAACAATGATGGTGAGGCTTGAGCGTTTATTTTTTGTTATGCCTTACAGCCCTAACAAGTCCTATTTAAATATGTTAGTTAAAATATATACGTTCAGAAATTAAGTACTAGTATTACCACTGTTTCAGAGATATAATTTCGTGTTGACTAAGTACGTCTTTCGTACGATGTAGGTTCAATGAAAAGGTTGTTAGCATTGCAACTGTCCTATATCTCCGAGAGTTGGTACAGTATTTACTTTTTTTCTAGCAGTTACTTAAGATACAGATGTCCAGTGCCTTGGGCGATGTCTGCAAAGAGAGTAAAAGAGGGCGAAGTGTCTCCCGTACCTGCGCTGACTGCGTCCTTGACATAGGAGAGGTACTCATCTAAGCGTGTCTCGCGCTCACAGTCTCGGCCGTAGTCGCAGCCAGGGCCATGGTAGAACTTGAGTGCCGTGCCGTTGGGGGCGAAAGTCACGTCCACTTCTATGGCATTCGCTCCCTGCGCCAAGAAGTCGTCGAACTCCTCAAGGCTGTTGGCCATGTGTCCGAACACGTACACGGGCCGACCGTAGTCGTCCGCGGCATGTGCCTGGAAGAGCAGTCAAAGCCAGGTTGAACTTTTTATTGTAAAGCCTGTTTCTTCCTTGAGACAGTAGTATACTGCAGCGCAACCACGTCCTGCCCTGCCCACAGACATATGTATGTTCACATAAAAATGTTTCAGAGCGAAAGAAAAAAAAAGGTGTGTTCCAGAGCAGGCTATATGTTTGTCAGCAAAAATTATATCGCGCTGGTCGGGCAAGACATCAAAATGAGGTGAGGTGTGGACAAACACTTGAAGTTTCACCGAATGGCGTTCAAGATCCTTTGTTCGTTTCAATAAGTGTGACAGCCTCTATTTGACGACGCGTTTGAAACTGGCCTACATTTTTTCATTTCAAAGTTTCCTCTATTTAGATCCTTCTTCGATCTATTCTTAGTGACACTTTCAACAATAAACGCCCGACACAAATTTAATTGTACGCGATGTCTAGCACTTAGGCATTTATTTCATAATTTTTTCATACATGAATATGCCTGAAGGACCTCACTAACCAATCATCGCAGAAACGAATTTAACTTGCCAGTTAGTGCGTCTGACACGGCCAATTAGAGGGAAGAGGCGACACCTGCGCTCTGTATGTTCTTGTTTTTGTTTGTTTATCGGCCTCAGGGCAAGCCACCTGCTTCACCTGCTTCGCGTATACTGTCTCGTGTCACACAGGGCTGAATTGTAGCATTTGCTGTCTGTAAGACATAATACACGCGACCAGCGCAGGATATCGCAAATACATACCAAATACATCGATAAGGGGACTTCAATAGTGTGCTCGCTGGGTCCGGAGGCTAAACAGCCCACAGAGACTGCTGAGAGTGCGCATATAGAAGAGGGGTGATACAGTGTCAGATATCTTTATGAACAACTTAGTGAACGTTTCAGATAGTTCGTAAGTTTGCGTAAGCTGCCAGCGATGGAGCGTCCTGTTAGGCAGTGTTGGTGACATTACTAGGTAAGAAGCAAAAGGGCTTGATATCGGTGGCCCGCATACTGGAGGACGTGGCGTCATGTGCATTAGTGCACATGACGCCTCCGTCAACTGGCACCGCCGCTCAAACTACCATTACAGTACGAGGAATCTGAGCAGCTCTTCCGTCCAACAATGCGTTACAAGGGCTACGGGTGCCGCGTAGCAGGCGATCTCAGCTATCACATCTCTTCTCACCAGAAGACGGGAGGGAGGCAAGAACAGGACACATTACAATGTGTTCGAATGTGTACAAACTATACACGTTGTGTACAGCACGAGCATTTTCTTTTGCCAAATTTTGTCTTGATTTTTTACAACTCATCTAGCCTTGCCGTCTGCCTTCAATTCTTATGTCTGTGCAGTGAAGTGACCTTTTTAGTCGTTACAAAACTGCCCTGCTGTAGCGGAGGCGAGACTTGTCAAGCGGTCGTAACGATTGCTTTTTACTTGCCGCCCTCAGTTTTGGTAAAGAAAACTGGAATAAACTGAAAGAATCTGAACTGTTTGATGCGCTCCGTTTGGCTGATAACATACTTTGCCTAGGTGCACTCGATGTGATACTTTGAACTAACTCACGCAACGTGTGGCTTCCTCCTTGAAGCTCCTGCTTATAAGCGCTGGAAGATGAAGTGGAAGGCCGCGACTGGTTGAAAGCTCTTAATAACCTAAATGTAGCGCCATCTAGTACAAATAGCTCAACTAGCACTCTCCGCAGTGATCGCGCTACGTATTGCATTGGTCACTGCATGCGCCTCTAGGTTGCTGGGCACTATGGGGAAGGAAACAAACAAGGAGAAAAAAGCGCTCCGAAAACATATTGCATTCTGCCAATGGGAATGTCGACCTTCAACAGAATGCACAAGGAAAGTGGGCGGAATTCCTGAAAGGATGGCGTTACATTTAGTTAATCGAGTGAATTCACTGCGGGTGCGTCCACAAATACCTGCTGCTCTCGCTAGGGCGTGTGGTATTGCCGTGAGATTGTTGTTAGATCGCACATGCCTATTGGCGATTTTGAGGTTATTATAAGCAGGCCGCCTTAACTGATCCATGATTACGAAGGACCGCACTTCAGGTTGGCCTAGGTGTATTAATGTTTACTTTCAAATTTCGAAATAAAGTCACACTTATTTCTCAATACGGACAAACTTATGCGGGCCAGTCACTTTTTTCGAGGGTGCTAAAGAAAAAGCGTGACATGATGAAATCAGTGGCTGTCTGCTGCGCAATCTCAGACCCACTTTGCAGATAATTTAAGGCAATAACATATACGATGGAGGGTCATGTACAGCTCGGCAATTGTTAAAACAAGATGATCACGTAAGCAAGTCCCAGAGAATGTCAATTTCTCATGCTGCTTCTTTAAAAAGTTGATAAATTTGCAGTTTTTCTTGCATCAGTAATTATAATTGACAAAGCGGTGCCCTTTGGTGTTCTTTTATACTTGTTAATTTTTTCGCTGAGGTGCTGTTTAAATATATGAACATGACTTTTTAATCGGGCGCACAGTTAGACGAGAACAATGAGAACTTTTTCCTCACACTTCGGAGAAAATTGCCGCTACTTTTACTCTGAGCTTGTTCCCAAGCAGAGGATTCAAAGGCCGCCGCGGTGGCTCAGTTTCAAGTGACAGAGCAAAAAAGCACAGACGGGATACATAGAACAAGAACACGCAACAAGCGCTGCGGTGTGTTCTTGTTCTGTGTGTACCGTCTGTGTTTTTTGCGCTGTTACTTGAAGATGAGTAACCAACAAGCCCAAGCTGCTGTGGGGGCTCAGTGGTTATGGCGCTCGGCTGCTCTCCCGAAAAACGCGGGTTCGATCCCGGCCGCGGCAGTGGAATTTGGATGGAGGCAAAATTTGAGAGGCCCGTGTACTAATCGATGCCAGTGCACGTTAAGGAACCCAATGGGGCCGAAATTTCCGAAGCCCTGCACTACGGCGTCACTCATAGCCTGAGTCGCTTTGGGACGTTAAACCCCCATTAGCTAAACCAGGGGGTGGAAAGCCGGTAATGAACATAAAGCCGCGAAAATAGAATTATTTTCTTCACATTATATTTGATTCCTGCCATCCGGCTGCCAGTCTGATCTGATCTAGCAATAGCAATCGCATGGGTAATCGAGAAAAAAAATCACAATCGAATGAGACCGAAAGATGTCGTTGTGTCGCCTACTCCCCCCCCCCCCCCCCCCCCCCTTCCCTAGTCTCCCGTTCCTTTTTCTCTGCGCGGATAACAGTGCACTGTATCGCAATGCTGGCATGCCGCAAAAAGGGCCTGCAATTACTAAGCTATGCACGAAGCTCTTCGCGCTTGAAATGTTCCCTTTAGCCATGTGGTAAATCACTTTTTGTTTTTAAAATAGGCTCAGTGCCTTAAAAGAACTGCGCAGCCATGGCCTTTGGAGCGTTCCGTTACAGTTTGAAAAAATTCCCTTTCCCACACTTTCTCTGCGTTGCTGGCACCAGATAATACACACAGCGAGACTCCTCGACCTTTCTGTCTCGCTAAACCAGAAAACATTATGTAGCACGTGTTCCTAGAACATATTTCCGCAGCAAAACTGTGGTAACCACGTCGGAATGTGCTAGCGAAGCAGTCAGGCAAAGCAGTAGAGAACATGGTTTCACGCGCCTCGATCCTTTTCGGACTAGTCTGCGATTTCAATCTTGAGTTTGCGATCTGCGATATCGCGAGAGGCGCCAATAGCTCGCTAAAATATTCTGCTTGATGTGCATCACGCTGGCTCTGATGTCACGCATTGGAAGCACGATTCTGTCACTAGGAAATTCACTCTTGGCAGAGCGGCTCTCGGACGACCTACTGAATACAGAAGGAAGTTTGCTCCAAGACTTCCGCCCGTGTGCAGAACAAATATGCGTGACCATAGCCTCGCACGTCATCGTAATAATTCTCGACTTACCAGATCGATGGCGGCAGCAAGAATGAGTAGTGAAGTCCACAGCATTGTTGCACGTGGAACTGGATTCCACAACGGTGGAGCACCACCACGGCTTCAATCACCGTCCGGAAAAATTGCTAAAAATTCACTCGGCTGCAGCAGACGTTCTGCGTGGCGCCTGGCAGTCTGAGAAAAGAAACGAAACGAAATGAAGCCGCACCGACCGATGGAACCAAGTCGCGCGCAAATATTCGGGGTTCTTGCCTCTAAAGCCACGCTTGCAAAAGCGTAATCACTGATGGCCACTGCAGCGCAAGATAACAGCACCACGCTTTTCAGAGCAGGGTTGTGTCAAGGCTGTTGCATGGGTCAACGTTTATATACAGAGCGCTTATCTTCCGTTGTTAAGATAAAACTTTTCTCGAGTAAAAGGAATAGGCGAGCTGCTTGGTAACTCCAGACGGCTAGAAACATTGCGGGACTCGGCACTGTAACCGTCTTGGAATTGGAAGTGCTGCGGATTTTGCAGGTTAGTTATTTAAAGTGCTCTTCATGGATGAGCAGCAGCGATTATTGCCTATTTGCGATGTCGTGTCCTGGATATTGTTTTGGTGCACTGATGCATGTACTGTGTTTGCAATCTAGAGTTAATTGTTTTATTATGCCATATTACTCTCAGTGTCGCGTGATGCTGAAAGCAATCTTTGTCCTTTGAATTCATCTGAAGTGGACTAACTATAGATTTCAAGCTGGCCAAGCTACACCTATTAAAAAAATAAAAAGTTGACGTTGAGTGTGACAGCCCTAGAAAAAACATCATCATTTAATAGACCTGATTCTTTTGTAGTTATTAATGGCGAGACATTTATTCCCAGCTTCCTTCCATTTACTCAAGATATGGTGATGGTGAAATAGATTGCGTCAAAATAACTGTCTTTTCTTTGGCATCGGCAATGTACAGTTCATCGATGTACAAATAAAAAAAAGTTATTGAGTTTTGGTCAGAGTCCTTAGGCTTTTCTATTGCTAATAAGGGAGTAATTACTCATTGACGCCCACCTTAGCGCAGCCATACGGCTACAAAGGAAAGCTATACAGCTTTCCCATGAACTTCGCAGTTAAAGAAAATTCATCCTGGTCCGGGGTTCGAACCCGGGATCAGCGCTTCTAATTCTAATTTCCTAATTTCCTACTTCCTAATTTTAAAAGGTTCATAGACAAGGCAAACTGATATCTGATAGGCACAGATCAACCATGCAGCAGGTGACATTCTTTAAACACAAAGAGAACATCATTTTAAATGGGCGCCAATTTAAAGATTTTAGTGTTCAATTAGCGACGATTTTTTCGCTACCACTCGTGAAAACCTAGAAGGCACTAACCCAGTTTGCAAAGTCAGAACTAAGGTCCAGAGAAGTGGCGTTTCGTAAACATCGATTGGACAAACGACCATACACGTATGACCGCGCCCTGAGTCGATCAATTTAGTCTCAATATACCTATGCAATGCACACTCCTACTTCTGCTATCCAACGCTCTCCCTTTCATTTTCTGATGTCTGGAGCTCGATGCTTAAACGCGATCACCTCTATTCCTTTCCTCAGTATAGTGAATACTGTAACTGAGACTTCCTTGTACGCCGGTATCAAAGGCAATGAAATCTTTCCAGATATGCATGATTACAATGTCAACAGGCATGATCATGCCGACAAAAGATCGACTGGAGTGCTTCAGCTAAGTCGAGGAAGAACCGGCACCGAGTGCGTTTAGTGTCGAGCTGTTTTAGAGCTCAGCTATTTGGTGTCCATTTCTGTGTTGCGCGGCGTCGCTGTCGCCGTTGTCTCTTATAACCAGCAGTGGACACCTCAGTCGCATTTTAAGCTGCGAAAGCAATGGAGTGGGAGCTTGGAAAGCGGAGTTAAGGCGTATATACTGCCCTCTTGGAGCAGTGGACGCTTCAATCATGCTTTAAAATTCGTGGCGGTGGTGAAAAATGTGCGCTGCATGCGTTGGCATTGACACCGTTGTGCCAGAAACGCGGCGCTGAGGCCATAGACCTTCGGCGTTCATTGCGTTCATTGGCGTTGGCGTTGACAATGTTATAGACTCCGATCATTTTAAGTAAAGTACGTGCGCATAACTGGCTCCCTGGGTCAGTGGACGCCTGAATCGGACTTATAGGCACGTGGGATGATGAGAGAGAGATGTTGGCTGCATGCGTTAGCGCTGACAACGGTGAGCGAACTCTCGTGATCAACCCTTACCTGGCACCTGCCAGGGTGGCACGATGTGTGGTGACTTCAATATGCATATAAAGACAAACCGGAATTTTCTACCACCTACAGGGGAGAACATCCCGTTCCTCTCGCTCGTAACGCCGCCCATGGCTGTGACAACCTTGCAAAATACTTGCATATACCTCGTCTTTGACAGCCGGCCATTTGTGCGGCAGGTCAAGCATATATCCATCTATTTCTCCGACCACAAAGCTTCCTTCATGAGTCAAGAACTGTTAGAGGAGTGTTTCTTGAAGAATGAATATGTGTGAAAAACAAGTTGCCTGTAATTGTCGACAAATGTCTTGCTCGAATTCTTTGCCTCACTCTATCGAAAAGTTGAAACAGCTGATTAGCTGCGCTCAAATTTCGCATTAGGGAGTTACGTAATCGTCGGATATTTTTGTACCAAAGCTACATTGGTCACGAACTTGCGATTTCGCTGTGGCGATGCTCGAAGCAGGCACAGAGACCAACCTTGAGACGTTGCCTAGCAATTGCCGCAGGTAACGGACGCCGCGCGCTCGCCGCACCATCCGGCTTGACTTCACACCGCGCGCCTCCAATATGCATACGAATGTCCGTGGTGTCACGGTAAACCTACACTAGAACATATCACATGGACCTGCCCTAAGGCAGACTTAGAGCCAAGAATAAACAACCCGAGTGTGATGCAGTGGGAGCACTTGCTGGCCAGCGAGGACGAGGAAGCGCAACGATTCCTTGAGCGCCGAGCCACGATGGCAGCAGTCAAGTGCGGCATCCTGGACCAAGGATCGACCACGGCGCCCAGTGACCCGTAAGGGTCACGAACATCAATTTATTTACAATAAAGTTCTTTCCATCCATCCATCGCCGCAGAGCCGCCGCTGCCCTTTGTATGACGCCACACCGCTTGCCTCGTTGTTGCGCTCGCCTCCGCTCGCTTCGCTAGCTGTGTCGCATGCCTGGTAACATGTCGGAGGATTGAAAACGAGACCTCGCGTGCGCCTCAGCCGCAGTTTAGGTGGCAGTATGGACGGCGACAAGTCTGCTGAGCAGAAGGAGGCCTGGATTCGACATCGGAACGAGATGAAGAGGAAACAAACCGCCCAGGAAACAGAGGAACAGCGCGCATACGTATATCCTGGCATAGCCGATCTAAGCCACTGCCAATTTTTTTATTGCGCTGCTCCTGCTGCGGCGGCCTAACGCCAACCTCTTTTTCCTTTTCCGGCGCTGGGCCGTTGCCTGCGACCAGAGCGCGGCATGAGGGGCGCTACAGAGCCCCCCCCCCCCCCCCCCCCCCCCCCGTAGAGCGGACGCCACAGGATGTGCGCAGCGGACATGTTAAAAGGAATGCGCAAAGAATGGTTGCGCAGTCGAGGCGAGAGTGACTAAAGGGACCACGGGTGGAGGAGCGGCAGTGTAGGCTGGTTTTAGTATGTCAGCCCACACGATGTCCTCAAGACCGTTACTGTCGAGCGTAAAGGTCTTTGTGGCACGATGGAGCGCGCGGAACAATTCATTCTAGGCCAGCGTTAGGGGTGGACGGACGAGGTCACGGCGGACGAAGACATGGCTTTACACGAACACGAACTGAGGGTGAGGGGCAGCAGGCATGAGAGGAGTAATGTGTCGAAATGCGTTGCGCAAGTCATGGGGGGAGATAGAAACACACCGAATGCACGGAGAGGACGCAGGAGAGAATTCCCTAGGGAGGCACAGGGGAACACCGTAGACTAGCTTCAGCATAATAGCAGCCTAGGTAAGCCTTCAGTACTGAGCGAGTGCCTAGGGGGACGAGGGGAAGATGGTCGGACCAGTGTTCCCTTGGCTGATGAGTGATAAAGGTGGCCTTCAGTTGGCGATGAAGGCGTTCCACCATGCCATCAGCCGAACGACGGTAGGCGGTCGTATGGATGTGGCGGTCGCCCAGTACGCTGGCAAGGGCGATGAACAGGGCCGATTGAAACTGGCGGCAGCGGTTGGTGGTGACGACAAACGGGCAACCGAAATGAGATACCCAGCCGGCCATGAAGGCCGAAACAAATGTCTCTGCCGTAGTGTCAGCAATGGGCTATTCCTCGGGCTAGCGGGTGAAACGGTCCACACATGTGAGCAGATAAGAGGCCCCACGTGATGACGGGAGGAGTTCGACAAGGTCTATGTGGACGCGGGAAAATCTCACGTCGGAAGACCGAAAAGGAGAGGCAGCCTTGATGGTATGCCGGTGAACGCGCTGGCAATTAAGGCAGGTTTGTGCTCAGCCAGGGACGTCGGCATTGCAGCTTGGCCAAAGAAAGCGAGATGCAACCAGTTTCTACGTCACACGAGCACCAAGGGGCTAATGTGGTGCAGTTTTTCAAAAAGGCGCGACGGAAAGCCAAAGGTACGCATGGGCGCGAGGCACCAGTGGATGTCTCACAGGTAGTGAAGCTAGAGGAAAACGGCAGCGGATGTTCAGCGAAGGACAGGGACGTGTATAAGGATCGAAGGATGCAGCTGTAAGTCGCTGCGCAAGTGCAGCCGCTAGCCCCTCCATGTACAGTCGCGGACAAAAGTCTCCGTACCACGTGTTCCTCTAACGAAGTCGATAGCTTTGTTAATAGTAGGCGCCTGGAGACTACACTTCTGAAGGTAAAAGTTAATTTTTTGTTCTTTCATCTCCACAAGTGCGGTCTCCAGCTGCTGACTGATAGTGGAGCTATAATCTGCGTTTGAGGAACACGTGGTCCGGACACTTTTGTCGCCGACTGTACACTGGTGATGCGGACGCCATGACACCGACACGGGAAAGTGTATTTGCAGCAACATTCTGCGGCCCATGAACGTGAAGGAGATACATTGCAAACTCGGAGATAAGACAGTTGGCGGATCCCGCGTGCAGTGTAGACGCTGTGATTGCGTTGTAAGGCAAACGCCAAGGGCTTATGGCCTGTGACGACGTCAAGGTCCCGGCCCTTCAGGTAGTGGCCAAATTGCTTCGTGGCGAAGTACACCGCGACGAGTTCTCGACCGAAGGTACTGTATTTAACCTCAGGTAGGTTCAGTTCCTGCGAGGAAAAAAACCTACAGGCTGCCAACTAGAGACGTGGTGCTCGAGAACTGCGCCGACTGCAATTCTGGATGCATCGGCGGCCTAGCGACAACCTCTTCTTCCTTGTCCGGCGCGGTGCCGTGGCCTGCGACCAGACCCTGGCGCGAGGGGCGCGACACTATTAAAACAACCATTACTATCCAACGCTGTCACCTCAACTTTGACTTAGAAATTGTAGGGGCTGCCTACAAAACTATATCCTCGAGTTTACTTATTGGGGTGTGCTACCGTACACCTGACTCAGGGATTTCTTGAATGCATAATCTCCTTTCAGTGATTTCTGCCGCTGTTGACCACTGTTCACCTGGTAACATTAACTTGCTCGGTGATTTTAATTTTCCTCAAACAGATTGCGCTAATTTGTCTGCATCTATCCACGCTGCAACAAAATGCATCAAAGTAACGCTAGATTTCAACCCGTTTATATACATTAGCTAGGATACAGAGTCGACGCTGATGATGTTGAGTCGTTGAAAATGACTGTAAACGACCTTGAGTGGCGAAACAGAAAGCTGAACCTAGAGGTGCACGGGATACCGGTGACAAATGATGAGAATTTGATGGAAAAGGTAAATGACGTAGCAAAATCTGTGAATTTGCCAGAGCTCACTTTGAATGATGTCGATGTTGTGCACAGACTTCCTTCAAAGCCAGGAAAGGTGCCCGGGATCATTGTACGGTTCTCAAAGCTCTCAACTCGTGACATGTGGTTTCAGAAGCGGACAGTTTTAAGAGATGTTCAGTCAGATGTTTCAGTCAGCGAAAACATGACGCGTCAAAGCCGTGAGCTCTTGCGCTATGCAAAGGCTTGGGCAGGTGAAAATGATTACCAGTACGCTTGGCACCGGAATGGGAAAGTGTTCGTTAGAAGGAAACAACATGATCCCGCGATTGTCATCCATTGTGCAGCAGATTTGGACCAGCTATAAAGCCAGTAATTTGCGGTAACACGCGGCACTCTTTTTTTCAATGTCTCTTTATACTAATCTTGTTGATCTTTCTGACCTCAGTAGTTCCATTAAGCCTGATAATCCTCATTGTTGCTCTTGTATTCATGTTAATCTCAGATGTGGTCGAAATAAGCAAGAAGAACTTGACTGTTTTTTCAGCGAAGTGGAAGCTCGTTTCAATGTTGTTATGTTTTCAGAAACGTGGTTTACTTGTGAAGGTGACGTCTATGTTATTCCGACGTACAAGTGTTTCTATTTGAACCGATCTATAAGAAGGGGAGGTGGTGTTTCAATGTTAGTTTCAAATGTTATGGAATCAGAAATGCTGCCTGAATTTTGTTGTATTACACCCCATTACGAAGTCCTGGCAGTCAAGTCTGGCACAAGGATATTTTGTGTCTGCTATCGTCCACCGCGTAGCAGTTCTGCTGAGCTCTTTTTATTTCTTGATTCATTCCTAGAATTTGTTAACATCAACCAATATCAGTTAATTTTAGGTGGCGATTTTAACATTGACATGCTGGCCAACAATAACACAACAACCGAGTTCAATACTTCACTTAACGTTCACTCCTGTGAAAACGTCATCTTGTCACCTACACGGATTACGACAGAATCAGAAACACTTTTAGATCTGTTCATAACAAACTTCAAAACAGAAAGCTTGAAATCTGGCACCATCGCTTATGCTCTAAGTGATCACATGCCAATATTCATATCTGTCAATCTCACTCTGAATTCTCAACGACAACCAGACCAAACATCCTTTTATCGAGTTATAAATGATCACACGTTATGCCAGTTTAAGGAACGCTTATCTATTGTTAACTGGGAACATGTTCTTGAGGAAAGCGACCCTGATGAAGCTTACGAAAAATTTTTAGAGACATTTACTGACATTTATAATGCTTCCTTTCCACTGAAGAAATTCTCCCAATCAAAGAAAAGTAAGAAAACATGGGTCGACAAGGACATGTTGCAGTTGATAAAAAAACGAGATAAACTTTATAGACTGTTTTTGCAAAGTAGGTGCCCTGAAGAGCTGAAAAAGTTCAAAAAGTTTAGGAACATCGTCACAAAGCAACTTCGCGTCGCTAAAAAGCAATATCTTTATAACCGCTTTAATTCAACTGCTGGACAACCTGAAAAAGTTTGGAAGGTTTTAAAATCTATCCTCGCTAATTCTTCCGAACCGACCACAAAAATTATTCATGAAGGGATTGAACTAAAAGGTGCTGATCTAACAGATGCCTTTAATGACTACTTTCTTTCCTTTGCTGACACATCAAGCGGTGACGTAAATCTGTCCTATATGAGTGCCCGAAATGGTAAAACAATATTTCTAACACCGGTTACAGTAAATGAAGTAATTACAGAATTTTTATCGCTTAATAATAGTAAAGCTACAGACGCGTCAGGTTTCCAGATACAGCCCATAAAATTTACCATCGACATTCTTGCACCTTGCCTCGCCCATATCTTCAACCTCTCCTTGGTTTCCGGAGTTTTTCCGCGTCTTATGCAAAGGGCAAAAGTGACAGTAGTGCATAAAAAAGGAAACAAAAATGAAATGGCAAACTATCGCCCGATATCAATCTTACCTGTATTTTCTAAAGGCCTCGAAAAAGTTATTCTTAAACGACTATCCTGCTTCACTGAAAGATATAACATTATCACTAACGCTCAATATGGCTTTCGTAAAAACAGATCGACTGAGTTAGCTCTCATTGCTCAGAAAGAATTCATACTAAAACATTTTGAGTCAAAAAACATGGTACTTGGATTATTTTTAGATTTTTCAAAGGCGTTTGACCTTGTTAATCACTCTGTGCTGCTTAAAAAATTAGATCACTACGGTATTAGAGGCATAGCCCATATGCTGATTTCCTCATACTTGCGACATAGGTCTCAGTTTGTCAGTATTGCTGGTGAATGCTCCCATTTGAAAGCGGTAGCTTCTGGCGTTCCGCAAGGAAGCATTTTGGGTCCGTTTCTTTTTGTTCTTTACGTCAATGATATTGTCCGCATTGATAGAACTGCTAAGTATATAATTTACGCAGATGACACTAGTCTGTTTTTTTCGGGTACTTCAACTGCTGATCTTGCAAATGGAGCTAATAAAACCTTAAAAGCAATAAATACTTGGACGGTTGATAATCTCTTAAGAATTAACGTTAGTAAAACGGCAGCAGTCATGTTTCACCCACGTCACAAACACTTTGAACTACCTCTAATTGAATTAAACAATACCAGAATAGAGTTTGTGCAGTCTGTTAAAACTCTGGGCGTTTACTTTGCAGCAGATATGTCATGGAATGACCATATTAATTACGTAGTTCAGAAACTTTCCAGAACAGTTGGTATCATGCGCCGCAATTGCTTTAATTTTCCTATGTCAGTCAACATGTTACTTTACCACTCTTTGTTCTCTTCTATAGCCAACTACGGATGTATGGTGTGGGCAACAACAACAGCTGAAAATATTAACAAACTCACAGTGTTACAAAAACGAATTATACGCATTGCATGTAAAGTGCCATATTTCTTCCACACTGCGAGCCTTTTCCATCGACACAACGTCATACCAATTAAGTCCATGTATAACTATAGGCTGTGCTATAAATATAAACTCGCCATAATGAAAAATGATGACTCCTTACTTACACTGGCTGGGCTAGAGCAAAGCAGAACTGTGTATGATACCTGCGCAGCAGAACCTTGGAATGTTAAGAAATGCCGCACAAACTATGGCAAACAAATGTTGCAGCATACCTTACCGACACTTCTGAACCAGTTGTACTGCCACAAGAATCTTGATCTATCCAATATTTCTCTGAAAGAATTGCCCCAAATGTTCATGTAGTTTTTTTTTCTTCCTATTACCACTTTGAGTGCACCTGTCAATTTTGCTGTCATTTACTTTCTCCTCCCTGTGTTTGCCTTTATAGTCTCTTTGATCTAATGTAGTTCTTCTTTCTTTTATAAGCACAATGTACTGCGTATTGAACGTACATGTCTCATTCTCTGTACCGAACATACTTTACTTACATTTTGTTTGATGTCGTACTCCGGCACCGTCAATGCTGCACTGTAAGAGGAAGCCAGGACCTCTCAAGCTGTCTATACAGCTTTTTCCCTGGCTGTCCTCGCAACACCCAGTTGCGGAAATAAACCTTCAAACCTTCAAACCTTTCTAAAATACTAGATCTAGCTCTATCAACTGCTCCCGAAACCATAGGGCAGGTTCTGTATTTTGACGAATTTAACGGTCATAAGATGTTGCAATTTTCTATCATTGTTTCCAATTATTATAGATTACAGTAAAGAAAGATATGGGGAGATTAACACAGAACTTACGAAACTTTCAAAGAGGGACTTTTCCGCTAAGAAACCAACGGTCTGCCATAACAAAACTGGCTTCTCTTCGGACTCGAAGAAGCATGCTCCTCTTAGTAGAATGGCTAATGGCAAAACCAATCGATGCCTCAACATGCCCCTCCGCCGATTATGAAATAAAAGGAAGCGCCTGCAAAGAAAAGCTAAATCTCCTCCCTCTCCGCCCTCATTGAATAATTATAAACGGTGTCCGAATACGTACAGTTTTGCTGCTACCATTTCCAAAAGCAAGTAATTTACTGGCTATCTCCCGTCGCCATTGCAGGCTAATTGTAGAAGTTTTTTGAAACTGTATCACCCAAATATAAGCATGACTTCATACAGACACGCAATATTAATGGGTTACCAGTAGCTGACACTCATGGTCCTGCCGCGTTTCACAGATTTTTTGCATCAGGCACATGATTGCTGCATGCCAGCTTTTCCTGATTCTGACTACTATTAAGGAAGCCCACCAGCATTAGGGCTCTAAAAGAATTGAGCGAGTTCCAAATGGCCGGCTGTTTATTAACTTATCAGCCCTTCGTCTTGATTCTCTCACAATATGTTGACCTCCTAGCTTTCTCTCATTACGTGAACAATTTACAGTTCTTATTGGCTCTTCGTCACTACTATGTGACCTAAACTCAGGCGTCCGACAGGGAAGCTTACTCGGACCCTTACTGTTTCTAGTTTACAATAACCACCTTCCTAATCACCTTTCATCCCGTTTACGTCTTTTCGTAGTTGGCAGTGTTTTCTCCCGTAAGATGACTTCAGAGACTGACTACCTGACCCCTTAAAGAGATCGCAACACTCTTGTTCATTGGTTGAAAAATTGGAACATCTACCTAAACGCTACTAAATGTAAGTCTATGAGTTTTGGCCGTAAACATGATATTGGTAATTTCAATTACTCTATAAACATTACGTTCCTATTTATAGTAGTACAAATATCTAGGAATTCAGTTGATACCAAATACTTGATGGTCTTGTCACATTTGAAAAGTCTGCAAGGAAACATTGGGGAAATTAGGCTTCACACGCCGAAACCTGCAAAACTCTCCTGTCTTCGTTCGCAAATCCCGCATATCTAACATTTGTTGGTCCACGGTTAAAATTCCTCTCATCTATATGATGTCCGGATGAAAAATATATAATTCAAATCGCCGAGTCCATTCAAAGCCGAGTGGCCGGGTTCATATTTAGCAGTGTCTCCCAGCTACAATCCTTAGAGATATAGAGATACTTCAAATTCTTGGTTCAATTTCAATTTCTGTTTCTTTCGTAAATATGTTTACACCTGTCGTTCCTGCCTCCCTCTGGAATCACCGCACCGTTCTTCATGGCGCTTACATAATCATCTCAGCTTCAACCGCATATCTGGAGCGACTCTGTAATTTAGTTCATGCAGGTTTACGAGGGCAATCAAGCTCTGGAATGATGTTCCTGATAACATGTTCTCTTTTTCTCACCCTGCATAGCTTAAACAGCACCTATGTATGCATAGTATTGCTCTGAATTCTTCACTACAATTTGTTTTGGTCCAAATTTTTTCTGATGTACCAGTGCTTCATTGCACTTGGTGCTCACTTTTTCGCACATTTGCGTTTCGTTTTTGTTTGTATTATCAATTGCCGTCAATTATCAATTTTCAAAGCTCTACTTTGGCCCAAATGACTTCTCTTGTGAAGTAATTGATGGGCTCTCAGACCATAAAGGCGTGTTAGTTTCACTCTCTTGTCCAGTCTCCAAATCACACTATTTGTTTACTACTTTTCCTGACTTCACTCGTGCTGACGATAATTACATTATTAGCCGCCGCGGTGGCTCAGCGGCTATGGTGCTCGGCTGCTGACCCAAAAGACGCGGGTTCGATCCCGTCCGCGGGGGCTAGAATTTCTTTGGAGGAGAAATTCTAGATGCCCGTGTACTGTGCGATGTCAGTGCACGTTAAAGAACCCCAGGTGGTCGAAATTTCCGGAGCCCTCCACTACGGCGTCTCTCATAGCCTTAGTCGCTTTGGGACGTTAAACCCCATAAACCAAACCAAACCAAACCAAACCAATTCCATTATTGACGTTTTAGCTGATCGCTTTGATACACTCTCTGCTTTCTGAGCAAGCCACGACGTAAATTTTCTTGCTAATTACTTTCAATGTCTTGTCAAGGATTGCGTCCAACGCTTTGCTCCTATTAAAACTAAGAAAAGAAATACTAATGCTCCTTGGATGACTCGAGACATTTTGCATTTATCGCGTCGCTTTCGTAGGCTAAGGCGTTCTAGAAGAAGCAGCGATCCCATAACCTTAGGCAGATTTCACAAGGCAAAAAAAGAACTTAATCTTAAGTTGCGCATGGCCAAGGATTTCTTTTTTCGTGTCCAACTGCGTGATCTGTTAAGAACTAACCCCCGAAAATTTTGGTCACCCATCTTATCTCGTGATACTTCATCCACTTCGTTCAGATTAGATAATGACGTTATCAGTGAGCCGGCTGTAATATCGGATGCTTTAAACAAATATTTTCACTGGGTGTTCGTTCCAGATAACAACGTCATTCCGCCACTCACTAATATAATTTCTTCTCCAGCAATCAGTGATGTTTTCGTAAACACTGATGGCATCCTAAATCTTGTATTAAACCTCGACGTTAAGAAATGTACCGGCCCAGATGGAATACACAATGCGTTCCTGGTTCGTTACTCCATGTGGTCTTCGAAATATTTGACCATCATATTCAACAAGTCCTTGTCATCTGCTACCGTTCCTTCTTCTTTGAAATTAGCCAAAGTGCTCCCTCTTTTTAAATCCGGTGATAGACAGTGCTTGTCGAACTACAGACCGATTTCATTGACATCAGAGTCATGCAAAATGTAGGAACACGTCATTCATAAACACATCATGCTTTTTCTTGAATCCAATAATTTGCTATCTAACATTCAGCATGGGTTTAGGCGCGGTTTTAGTACTGTAACACAATTAACTGAATTCGCTCATGATATATTACATAACCTCGATGTCGCTAACCAAGTTGATGCCATTTTTATAGACTTCTCGAAAGCGTTCGATACTGTTCTACATTCCAAGCTTCTTGCTAAACTAAATGCTGTACTAAACAATCGTCATTTGGTTGATTGCATTTCTAGCTTTCTCTCATCTCGTTCCCAGTTCGTATCTTATAATTCTTCTCATTCTGCTGCTGTTGATGTAACGTCAGGAGTGCCTCAAGGCTCTGTCCTTGGACCACTACTCTTTTTAATATATATAAATGACTTGCCACATATTTCTTCTAACATTCGTCTTTACGCTGATGACTGCGTTTTATACGAAGTAATTAATGACCCTAATGATCATCGTCACCTCCAAGAGTCATTTGCTATATTTTGTAGTTGGTGTAGTACCTGGCAAATGAGAATCAATTTAGACAAAACCGTCCTCATGTCTTTTTGTAACAAATCTTCCGTTTCCCATTTTAGTTACTCTTTCAATGACCGTGTGGTAGATAGGGTCTCAGTACAAATATCTTGGTGTCATATTCACGCATAACATGTCTTGGTCTAAACACATTGATTACGTATGTAATAAAGCACTAAAAAAACTAGGTTATCTATGACGCACACTACCCAATTCACCAAAAGGCACAAAGCTACTGTTGTATAAATCTCTAATGCGCCCTGTTCTTGATTACGCAGCTGTAGTACGGAACACGTACAAGCAATTCGAAATTATCATGTTAGCAGCAGTCCAGAAGAAAGCTGTGCGTTTTATATGTCATCGTTATGATTGCGATTTCTCACCCTCTTCTGCACTTCTCTTATTGAATTTAACCACGCTGTCTACCCGTCGCCACACTGAATCATTAAAATTCTTACATTGTATCGTCAATTCCTCAATAAGGCTCTAAGCTAACCACTACATTAACTTTGCAGCATTATCATCTACAAGAAGTCATCACGAGCTTATTTGCTACCGTATTTTGTGCATGGTAATTTGTTCAAATTCAGTTTATTTCCCCGTTCAATAGAAGCCTGTAATTCTCTACCTGGGTCCATTCGTTGTCCATTTCAAAACTTTGTAACTGCCGTTGAAGACGCATAATAGCGGTGTATTCTTACCCTGTCGTTAACAGTTCCTTTTTTGTTTGATATTTCGTGTGTGATTTTAACTTTTTGTAGTGCTCACTTTGTACATTTTGCTGCATTTTGTTACCTTGCATTTTGTATTTTTCCCACTCCTGCCATAGCGCATATAATTGCGCTGCAGTATGTATAAATAAATAAATAAATAAATAAATAAATAAATGATAATTTGGATCAATTTATGTTTCTTTTGTGTTTTTGCCTTGCACGGAGGCCGTTGTTTAACTATGATGGTTTATTATTTTTGTATATTCTTTCACTTTAATATGCCTCCTCAACCAAGGCCCTTCAGGGCCTTTGAGGTACAAATAAATAAATCGTTAAAATAATAGAGGGCGACAAGAGGCTGTAGCGTAGCGAAGAAGCTTTTTGCGAGTAAGACCAAGATTTTTCATATTTTAGTGGTGCAAATGCTGTGATATAATGACTCCTACCTGACGCTTGTCAAGGTGTGGCAAAGCTAGCAGGAAGTATGTCGGCATTCGCTATCGCAGTGCAGAACCAATGCGAGCATGGCACAGTTCAATTGTTTTTTTTTCAACTTTAAATGATTACACATGTTTGCACATCGTTTCGCCGTGCCCAGTGAACGCTTTGCTGCTACAATGGTTAGAAGAGCACTACAAACTGTGGGCAATATAGTGTGAGATTATGTTAGAAGGTGCGCTCATCACCACCTTGCTATATTCTTTTCGCTGTACGTTCAGTTGCACTAGTGGCTTCCAAAATCGTAAGGAAAAACAGGCTGCCAAGTGCCACATAT
Source organism: Amblyomma mixtum (assembly GCF_055824585.1). Taxonomy (NCBI): domain Eukaryota; kingdom Metazoa; phylum Arthropoda; class Arachnida; order Ixodida; family Ixodidae; genus Amblyomma; species Amblyomma mixtum. The sequence continues at coordinate 130,769,635 of NC_143019.1, forward strand.
TTTCACTTTCTGGACTTTCCTTACTTTGTGGCTGCGCAATAAAAAAAAAGCACATCAGTGCACTCACTTTATGCTGTGAAGTGGAGACTGAATCTGCATCTTGCAACAAATTCTGCTTTAATGACAATTTTTTTCAGTCCCACAGCAATTTTCTTCGCTTCAAACATCTTCTCTTATTTTTCCCGAATCTTTCAAAGAGATAGCAGGAGTATTTATTGTCCAACAATGTGTGAATGACTGCACAAAAGTTCAGTGTAGTGCCCAAAGCCACTGATTTCTATCAGAGCAATACGATGCTCAGTGTCTTTTAAACACATATTTCTGCTTTTTTGTCGAGCACGACACTTATGTGAGAACAGCGTCGCCCAGAGTTTAAATCGAGGCTACGATTGAAGATGAAACAGGAAAAAAGACGTACCTTTGTTTTCATCCAAGTCCTTGGATTGAGGTGCGCTCTCGCTGGTGAGCAGTTCGCCAGCATACTTCAAACACACTGCGCGGGTCGGGAGCCCAGGCTCATCGCGAGTCTTTCGGAATACCCCAGCATCGTGAACAATTTGAGTCAAGCTCAGACAGATATATGGACTGTGACGCCATCTGTCCCTTCAGAGCAGAAACCTTGGCAGCCTTGCTCGGGCTACTGGGGAACGAAAAAGCCTAAAAGGGCCCAGGAAGGGGTCGCCACAGTTTTTAAGCACGACTAAAGAGCCGCACGTGTTTGCATTCAGCGGGCTTTCACGACGAGTCACACAGATTAAAACATCCGGTAATTCCGGCACGCCGACGCTGGTGCCAAGTGTGCCTGGCTGCGCGATATATCAGACAGATTAATTGGCCCACCCAAGACGACCGAGGCGGGGGGTGTTTGTAGAGTGATGGCTGGAAGAACAAGATGCGTTATGCGATTGTTGATGCTTTTCTTAATGACAGCGGCGACCAGAATGCAGGCTGCATAATAATCACTTCATTGGCCTTGGCGCTCAACAGAAAGCGCCCCCCCCCCCCTCCCCCCTTCGAGCTCAACATCAGATAAAGTAGCTCTGAACCACACTTGTGCATAAAACTTGGTCGACGGCGGGCTTGTGATTTTAGACTTAAAGGCTAGAGTTTGATTTTAATTTTTTTTTTTATGTAGAAAGAATACCTATTTTTTTTCTTGGCAATGCTACATACACTAGATAGGAAAGGGAAAAGAATGATCAAGCAACCCCGACCCCTGCAGCATTGGGAGTTGGTTGATCACGGTTCGGCTCCATAGCTTCCGCTCTTTCACCCCTCCGCTCGCTTAGCCCAACAATGAGCAGCTCACCACAGACGGCATGGGGACAGAAGCCCGCCTCCTTTCCTTTCCTGCCTAGTCCCAGCAGCACTGCCGAAAAAAGTTGCTTCCGATTAAAGTTTTGAGACGTGTTTTCCCACATTGACGTAGGAGTGCAACAGCAACTAGCGCCGTCGATATTACTTTTTGGTTTCCTTCAGCAAATGCTCCGCTGCATGGTCTCCTCGAGGCCAGCGCTTAAACTCATTGGTGTTCTAGGTTTTATGTTCTGCGTCTAATTCTTGTTCTGCACTCGATTACCGCAGCAGGCTATTGCGCTTACCGTCGCTTCTCCCACCTATTGCCGTGTGGCAGCAAGGCTTGGGCGCCACGAAGAGAAAAGAACGACTGAGACCGAATAAGACTAGAACTGAACTTCCATGCCATGGTGTCGCATCAAGGCACGGCATGCCAAATAAATGACGAAAGAACCCGTAGCATAAGTTCACCAGAGTCACATAACCACCAAAGTTACAACACCTGGCTGGTTTTTCGCTCTTCATTCCGGAACTAGGCATTCAGCGTGCAATGAAACCGGAAGTGCAACCAGAAAAAGCACGGAATTGAATTATGAATATCTAAAGACCTATTGTGCTCTGCAAGTTCTATAAATTGCATTTGTGTCGAACCAATGCAGGCGTCAAGGTTGCGGTTGTAACATGCAGCGTATAGTGAATATTTGACTGTTTCACGAATCTCGGCTAGTTATTCGCAGAATCACGGCTGCCATCTCATTATCTTTTGCCACCCGAGCCCAAGGCACTCTCCGTGAAAGCAGCATCTACGTGACCATCAGCTTCATTAATTCTATAAAGGTGTAAAAATTAGAAAAAACTTACCACGTATATTGGGCGCTACAGCAAAATAAAAATTGCCCTAATTATTATTGAATATACATGACGTGCAAAGTTAGAATCTCTGGATCTCTAAAGGCAATATCTATAGCCGTACACAAAAGTTGTTTCTTTAAATTTGGCAAGCTGCCAGGCGCACGCACACTGTGGCAATAATTGTCGTCGTAACGTCAGTAATTAACTAGATTAGATAACTTTTTATGTACGACAGCTAGCATGCATGTTGGTATTGAAAACTTAGGGGCTGTGCTATTTGATTACTACTCTATTTTGTGCAATATTAGTGACATGCCTATCTCCCGAGACATGCACGTCGAAAATTTCAGCCCAGTCCGTGTAATTACGCATGCGATAGCGCAGCACTCAGCATGAAGCTCCTGGCTGGTGTTATGCAGCTGTTGAATATGGCACTCCGTCTGACTAGTATCTAGATCGACAGGCGACTGTGCTTACTTTTCGTTCTTGGCCAGCGCAATCGAGGAACGACCGTTCGGGTGACGTGAGGTGAGCTCCGTTTCTTTAAGAGATTGATACTGGAAAGGGTTATAAGACATGGTGCTGCTTCAGACTTCGCATGCAGTCAAGCGCAGCGATACCGCACTGCTGGCTAAGAGCGAAAAGTAACGATCGTCATTTGTCAATCTACAGCTGCATCATAACAGGGAGGGGCTTCATGACGAGTTATGCGGTCTCATATGTGCAATTAGATGGATTGGACTAAAATTTAGGCGTTCATGTCAAAGGTCACTAAGCGCGTTAGTAACATCGCAGATAATAGAATAGCCACCAAATGCCACTATCTGAAACTTTTCATTATAAACATGCAAGCTATTGCGGTCAATAAAAAGTTAAATATTACCTTTAGTTCGTTACATATGTTACAATGACAATTAATTGTCACAGTGCACGTCTGCCTGGTCGCATATCTCTTATACAAAAACAACCTTTCTTTAGTGCTTTTTGCATTAAAAAAAAACACAGAAAATCTAACCTGGAAGACCCTTCAAAAACGAGAGTGTGAAATTTCGCTTACCAGCTGAGTTGCTTATTTTTCTGCTCGAAGCTTATGTAAACAACCAACACATAACCAGTCGAGTTACGCGAAGGCAGTACACCAATGATGAGACACGCTGCGAGCTGTCCTGTGAATTTTTTTCATTAAAAAAAGTCGCCGTGGGTGGGCGTGATTTCTGGTAGCAGAGATTTACTCTTGTCGTGCTCTTTCGACCCAGCGGGGAGTGTGTGAGAACCTGCTACTCAACAGCGCCTGGTTTTCATACACCATCCATGCTTGCGGGAGAACGTTTATAGGCCGTTGCCGTAGCGCGCCTTAATTCGTTTCAGCCGTTGCAGATGTTCCAGCCGTTCCAGGTGTCGTGCGCAAGCGGCAGAACTCAAACCGCTACGGGAGTTGCGCGAACGTGGGCTCTAGAGCGAAATAGGAGCGCACTACTGAAACCCGGCAACGCTGCCTTTTTCAAAACCTTGCTGTTCTGTATTTTTGTTAATTTAATCCAACATGAATGTTCCCAGGCGTCTCATTACTTACCACACCATTCGCCGATAATCGACGCTGGCAGAGACAGAAATACTTCCTGGTGTACTACAGGCGTCCTCAAAGAATGCAACTGCAGGGCGAGCTCTGCGATAGGAACTATCATATCTTGAAGCTTTTGTTTGTGTTACATAAAAGAGGATTGCACTTCGAACATCGCGGCATTACGGGCACATTGCGTCAGCGGCTGTGGTAGTCGTACAAGCGTTCTAGGGGCACTTGTGATAAACCCGTGCCACAGTTTCTCACCAGATGCGCCATTTAGCTGTTACCACAAGAGTTTTTCCATGGACTCCGTTTGTTTGTTTTTAGATTTAGTGAACCTTACTCCACGAATTTTCATTCTTGTATATTTAACTGCGCCTATCTTACCGGTTATTTCTACACTAAGGGTTGCCGCGGTGAAACAGTGGCTATGGGGCCTGGCTACTGAGCTAGGACGAAATGCCGGCCTTGGGGGCCGTACATCGATGGAGGCAAGATGAATAAACACGCGTGTATTGTGCAGTGTAGAGATAGATAGGTACAGAGAGGAAGGAAAGGGAGGGATGTTAACCTGAAATGTTTCTTGTTGGCTACCCTGCACTGGGGAAGAGAATGAGGGGACTATAGAGGGAAGAGAGAAGGAACGAAAAATGCAGTCACAGTTTGTCAATCAAGGAAGTCTCTCGCAAAACACAAAACAGTGCCTTGTAAGCCTTGACGGCAGTCGACTATTCTGACCACGGACCAAGTATCTTGGCCTCTGTGAAAGAACGAGGATCAAGGAGGTCCAGAGCACAACGCAGCTTACGTCTTTCGTTCACAAAGACAGGGCACTCACACAAGAGATGATTGATTGTCTCTTCACAGGCACAGTTTACACAAGAAGTTCTGCCGGCCATCGCGATCCAGAAAGCATATTGATTTTTTAATGCAACGCCGAGAAATAGGCGGCGCAGTAATGTTGCTTCGTGATGCGCTATATCACATGGAAGACAGAGGCGCACTTAAGGGCACAATGCCCTGAGGCGACGGTTGCAGAACTCTCCCGTGTTCCGCGCTGAAAGTGTGAGCTCCAGCCTCAAAGAACGAATCCCACACGCTGCGTTAGCTCTCGTTACAGGGATATTGACAGGGATTCCGTAATTGTGAGCAGAACGGGCAGCTGCTTCTGCCTGGTGATTTCCATTAATACCGCAGTTGCCTGGAAGCCACTGCAAAATTATGTCATGCCCTTTCATTTTGGCGTCTTGGTAAAGGTTGCGGATTTCGCACTCTGGTGTCTGATCGATGAATTTCCTTGACCATAGACGAGAGTATGATCGGCTTATCATGGTACGTAATATTGGGGAAAAACATATTTGTATAACGGCCCCCATTTCATTCACTATACTCAGTTTCATACATAGCAGTCAACGCTGGCAAAGGTACGAAAGTAGTCCGATGCAAAAAAAAGGAAAATGTATCCGTCCGCCTTGAGTCGTAGCTAAGTGGTACGAAGCACGATCCTGTCTGTTCAGTTTATAAGGGGTCAATGTTTGACTCCCGGCTTGGCTGTTTTTTTTTCATTTATTTTTTATTTTTCTTAAATGAATCATTAGGTAGAAAGTCGAAACTGTCAAACTGTGACACCTACTTCAAAAAACACAGCTCTAGTCACTTGTTTCGAAGGGAAAAGGCAGTGTAGCGTATTGGCGACGGACGTGATCGCGAAGTGCTGTTCTCGGGCATTCAGTTGCTTTTTTGCATGCGGCACACAATGGATCATTAATTGTGTGATGATAGAATTCAGTGCGGCGTCGATTATTCGGAGCAGCATTGGCTAGCGGCAACCCGACATTGATCGGTGTACTCAGCGGTTTTAAAGTGAGGAGCGTGTGATTCGCGAGGTCTCCTCTTTGAGCTGTTGTCACAAGGAAAATTCTTTGAAGTGTTTCCGTTCGTTGTAATGTTTTGTATTAGATGTCGGATTCGGTGTGTTATGGGTGTGAGCTAGTGCGGCGAGATGGGGATTGTTGAAAGCTGTGCATTTGGGCCCTGAGCAGAGATTCCGCTGCGCAGGCCATCGAACAAAACAAGTGATGTTGTATATTAGCGCACTTGCCGCGCTGCAGTTGGCATTGTTGTCTATTGTGAGAAGGCGACGACGAGGTTCCATGGTTCATGAAGAGGGCGCACGAAGAGCTTGACGAAAGCGGACATGACCGGCCGGCCTAGCAGCGAAAACCTGACGCAGGAGGGGCCGGAAAAAAGCCCAAAAAACTAAGGAACTCTGTTTTGAAGAACATAAAAGAAAAAGCAATCTTTTTGCATCCGGTTTCTAAATACGACGTACTTCGATACTTCGTTACATCCAATATGGTCGTTTTGTCTGGTTTCAGGTTACGACATACAGCGACACCTTATTATATATTGTATTGCAAGTCATCCTATGTCACGTTACAGTTCGTTTTATGCGGTTTCTATTGTGATATATTTAAATACATCGTTATGTTCCTGATGGTCAAAATTTCCGGAGCCCTTCACTACGGCGTCCTTTATGGCTTGAGTCGTAAACATAAGCCTCTTTATGTTCAATATGTTCAATATATACGGTATTTATTAACTATCATTACGACAAACTACATCGGAATTAATTTCATAACCTTTGCCCTACTTTCTGCAAAAATTGACATCACACGACTTCCGGTGCAGTGGTCTTCGGACAACTTCCGATGATAGATTCTGCGCACAACTTTTCGTCTTGCGAGCAATATATTGCTTTCGTATTACTAAATAAAAGCCCATAAAACCGGCATTTCCCTCCGGACACAGTGACCCAACATCGAGTGGTAGACCACTGCTTGGAACATGCGCACATCCTGCTGGAAGTTTGAAAGTTCGGCGCGTGAAGTTACAAACGAGAAAGAAGCCTTCACTCGGTACGCAGTGGAATCTCATAACAAATAATGTGCATACTTGTTGGCTGACTATTCGCTTTCGGCTCGTGGGTTAGTCACAGGAAAGCGTGCCCTCATAATCAAGGAAATAATTTGTGAAGAAGCGCTAAAGACATATAGACGAATACCGTTTAATCTTCTTATGCTTCCGGGACACCACAGTATTTGATAAAGTAGAATGTCCATAAGGTCAGATCGACATGCAGATGGCAGTGCGCGCTTTTCAAAGTATTACGTCTGTCAGAGGACGTACTGGGCGTACATGAACTACCTGGCTGAATGACTCTCCTTGAAGATGTAGTATGTTTTAAAATGCTTATTAACGTTTGACTACAAACAGTGCCGCGTTCATGGACGAAGAACGAAGGGGAAGCGCTACCTACAACTGAAAGTTTATTGGAAAAGACGTGGATAACGTACACACCATCTACGACCAAGAGCGGATGGGCTTCCCCAACAAGATACAGAATGCGTTGTTGATGAAGTCCAGATACATAGTTTCACACTCAGAGATATAAGAACAGAAGTGCGCACGCACATGTTGCTACTCTTGTGTATATGATATGCCTCACATGTTTCTCGTAACTGATCTTTATAGCGATACAGAATTAGGACAAAAAATGGGCTAATGGGAAAAGTTTTTTACGCAGAACTTCAGATTATTGAAAAGATGAGTGCTTCCTTTTTTATTCGAGGAAATTGAATTGTTAAAGCGACCCCGAAATGAGCTTGATGGGCAAATTTTAGTACAACAGATCTGTAGAGGTACTACTCTTCGTAGAAATTCGAGTGGAATTTGAAAGCTCTGCCTAGATTCTATAATTTATGAATAATTTTTAAAAAATTCGTTGTGGCTTAACTTGCTTAAGCCCGGTAATTGCGAAAGCAATATCCGTACCTACGCCATGGTACAGCTGGTAGTGTAGCTGGTTGTGGTGCTTGTGGTTAGACTTGTGGTGATGCATCGGTTATACAATCCAAACCAATCCAATCCAATTCAATCAAATCCATTACAATCCAATTCAATCCACTCCAATCCAATTCAAACCAATCCAATGTAATCTACTCTAATCTAATATAATCTAATCCAATCCAGTCCAATCCAGTCCAATCCAGTCCAATCCAATCTAATCTAATCCAATCTAATGCAATCAAGGTCAAATGAAGTTCAATGGTGGTCACCGCCGCGGCACGGCAAAGGCGTGAAAGTGCAAGTAGTATTGCTTTCGCAATAATATGCCTGCTCGCAGTAGCTCACAACCAATTGGATGGAGGCAACCGATGGATGTTGCCTAAGCAAACAGAGCAAGGGAATAAAATAGGTGATACCGTTCACTATGTTCGCGATGAGCAATCATGGGTGTTATAAATTAGATGCATGCCCTACCAATCTCGCCAAAAGGAAGGAAGACATGCCGTTGGTCAAATTCGCTTCAAGATTGGAAACCTTGACATTAGACCACGAAGGCAGGTCCCGGAAAAGCACTACTGCCGAGGCATGGTGGGCAGTAGGGGCCTTAAGCCGATGCGTGTGCGCTTTTCTAGAAGAGGGAAGGATTGAGAAGCGGAGAGTGGCGGACATCCGAGAGCCCTCACTGAGGAGCAAGACTGGCTCATCGCAGCCCCACATTACCGCCGCGAAGATACAGGAGGCATTGGGCCTCCTGGGAGTCTCTTTGCGGACGCTTAGAAAACGTCTTCGGCCAGCCGTATAGTCGCGTCGCTTGTTGGAGGCCACTTCTCACAGCACATCACAAATGACTCCGTCTCGACTTTGCCGCAAGCCACCTCGGTTTGGCGGCACAAGATTGGAGGGTAGTCGTATTTTCCGATGAATTGACTTCCTCCCTGAAGTAGGACCAGCAGCGGCGCGTCTGAACGCCGGTTGGTGCTAGACAAGTGCATGACAAGAAAATTTCCAAATTTCATTTCGACATACTTTTTTTTATCTGCTGTCACTCGAGGACAAGCAGTTTATCTGGCCAGTGACTATGGCCTGTGTCCCTTTTCCAGTAAAATGCATTATATGCTCCAGTTATTTTCATACCGCTTGGTTAGGAACAGTTTATCTGGGTGCATTTATGTGCAGCAGTGTAATATTAAACACCAAGATTTACGAATGAAAATGATGAAGGTGCTTGGATGGGATTAAGAAGTTTATGGGGATACGATTTCCGCAGCTGGCAAAAGACAGGTCTAATTGGTGAGACATGGACATCATTTTTTTATTATTTTTATTTTTTTATTTATTTATTTATTCGAAACTGTCAACCCATCAGGGATCATCGTCACACAGATGATGATGATGCTTAAGGTAATGGAAATTGCACTTTTTTATTTGAATCTAACAATGCGTGGTATTTGGAAATAGAAGTGCAACTTGTCACCTGAATTGCATATTTTTATTTATATTATTTTTTCACAAGGTATGAACCACACTTCATGCAGGCCGTCGCATCCATCGGACGTCGCTCTGTTAGCGTGTGGGGTTGTATTACACAAAAGGGGTTCGGGCCACTGATGACGGTAGAGGAAACGTTGACTGCTGTTTCCTACGCAGTTGTTATGCCGACCTTCCTTCTCCCTTTCGTTTTCGATCGTATGTTTCCGGACGTGTGGTTCCTTTTTCAGCACGACTGAAGTCCTATCCACACATGCATGCATCACAACGATTTAACTCAGGTTATGTCACGTCGAGATAGTGTCTGCAAAACGATATACATTTCCATCATGACTGCGAACTAAATCTGCGTAGTGTGAAGAGCCAACTAATGCTACGCTGAAAAGCAGCTCATATCTAGCAGCAACGCACATAGAGCAAGTTAGGGAAGACTTGGAAAAAATTGTGTTGTATGAGAACCAGGCAGATATCATTGCCCGGTGTCCACAAATATACATATTTTTAGGCCCACTTCGCCAGGCGGAAAACCAGATTATGTGCCGCATCCCTTCTGCCCGCGCGCACGCGTTAGTTGTCGTTCCTCTTCCTCTCTTTCGGTCGGACCACCGTAGCAATCGCGTGGTAGGCCACTACAAGATGAACAGCAAAAGAGAACACACCGCCAGCATATTAGCCCTCATTTCAATTTTTCTGAAGTAATAACCGTTTGTTGTTCCTATATGAACCTTTCCCTATAATTTGACAATGCGCTAAAAGCAATAAAAGTCACGTTTTCGAAGGGCCAATGGTTTTGATGCGATTTTATTTTACAAAAGCATTCAAACTGAGAGAATCATTCTTCACGTTTTATTAATTTTCTGCAGCGCATTATTCATTTTTATTACCTTCATGCAAACACGAATCCTTGCTTGCAGCGTGTAATAGTAGTTTTTTTTTTCAGGCCTAGGCTGCAGCTGCTCGAAGAGCTCTGAATCCAGGCGCTGTCATGTGCTCCTAAAGGAGGAGAGATTTTCACATCAATGATAATATCTCGAGGATCATTAAGCGGCTAACTAAAAGGCAACTGCCCGGACTACCGCCGGATGTCTTTTCGACGGGTGGTTCAAGAGGAATGGAGCAGGCTCCGGGCGCTTACTGACACAGCAAGCACCGTGCTTGACTCCTTGTCTGAGCGCTTTGAAAACGTCGTGAGAGTCGATGGGGCCTATGCACGCCATTATTGTAATGACGTGCTTGCAGTCGATAACAGAGTGACGGCTTGAACTGATTTTTTTTATAGTGGGTCTGCTATCGCACTGATTTCTTTTCTCTAAATGACGGGACTGCGTTTCTGTTAATTTTCTTACTGCACCTTCCTAACAAAGTGACTTGTGTGAATTAGTTACGTTGAAATAATAAGCTCTGTGTGTTTGTCGAGGTTGTTTAGTAGGCCACCGCGTTGGCCCAGTGGTTACGGTGCTCGGCTGCTGATAAGAAAGACACGGGTTCGATGCCGGTCGCGGCGCTCGCATTTCGATGGAGGCGAAAGGCTAGAGGCTAGTCTACTGCGCGATGTCAGTCCACCCAAAAGAATCCCAGGTGTTCGAAATTTCCGGAGCCTCCTCCACTACGGCGTTCCTCATGACCTGAGTCGCTTTGGGCCGTTAAACCTTATGAACAAAACCAAGCTTGTTTAGTATTGTCTAAAAGCAGCGTTGCCATCTATTGTTCCGTCGAGTTTTTTTCTGACAAGCCATCACGGAAATAAAAAAAACATTAATAAAAGAAAGTTCTTCATCAAAGAAGCTCAACATGGACGTTAAGCCGGCCCTTCGACGCTGAAGCGGTGACACGCTTCATTAAGGTTACTTCCTGTCGTCCCCCCTGTCCTGCAAGCATGCGAACGGCCCCATAGGCAGGTCGGCGAACTGCAGGGCCGCGTGGTCAGACAACACAGCTCCGGTCGCCAGACATTTGTGCCAGTATTTTTTACTCGCCACTGTGCACGAAGGTAGTTGCCATGAAAGCATTCCTTCAAAGAAGATTTTTGTGCTGTGCATACATTTTAACTTTGCAACTGTCCAGAACCGTAGGGCATGAATGCCGTATGGATTGATACACACGAAGACAAACTGACAAGCTGGTACGTCAGCAGCAGAAACATCTCGGCTTTTGGAATTGTTTATCGCAATTTTAAGGGTTTTTAACCGTCCCTCGTTTTGTGTTTCGCTGTAAGTAGCTTTTCAGCCATAGCAAAAGCTGGTATAGTACTCACTGGTATAGTACTGGTATAGTAGTTCGTATCACTACGCGCCTCGAACCGAATTAACAACGGTGCGTAATTTTGAAAAAACTGACAATGCTAGCATTCTCACCTATCTCGAACATGAATTTCGCTCTTTTTCCGCGCTTTCATACAATACTGATAAAGATAATAATGCTCTCTGGCTTATGTTCAAGAACAGTGTACACTGTAAAAAATATTTATTGAAAAAAACAAATTTTCTGGCAGCTGGCCTGCCAGAAATTTTCTGTTATGCTATGTTTTCGGTTTTTTACTTTTTCTGCCATTTTACAGATCTTTTCTGTTTTCGACTAACAGAGAATTTCTGTTAAGACGATAGAAATTTTCTGTTATTGTATGTTTTCTGTTTTAATTTTTCGGTCATTTCACAGGGTTTCTTGTTGGCAATTAACAGAAAATGTCTGTGAGGATGACAGAAATTATCTGTTTTTACTTTTTTCTGCCATTTCGCAGGTTTTTTCGATTTGCTGCTAACAGAAAAATTCTGTGATGTTCCATTTTCTCTTACCATATTTTCTGTCATTTAACAGCTTTTTTTTCATGACTCAGAAATTTTCTGTGAAGCTCCATGTTCTGTCATTTCACACACTTTATTTCTTTTACATCATCTTTTAATGACTGACATAAAAACAGATACAGAACATTAGGACTGCTACCACATTTCAATAGAATAAAATATTTCACCGCTTTTAAACAATCAAAAGATAAGGCAAGTGAGTATTCAAGAATATTGGAAAATATGCAGTGTTAAACAATGCAATCATGGCTGATATTTTACTATATAGTAATATCTTTCAGCATCACTGAATTAAGTTAAACGGTAGGAGGGCGGCCGAAGAAAAAAAGAAACTTACGTTGCCCTGCCTGCACTACAGGCATACAGTAAAAGCATGCAAAATATGCAGTAATGGCAAGTAGAGTAGAAACGAAACCTCTGCCTTTCTGTCATACAGAATGGCATGATTCACTCTAAAATAGTAATACAATACAATGAATACGACACGAAGTAATAATACCTGAACAATGAACACAACCAGTCACTAAACTAATGGCAAGAATACGCAAAAGGAGATTATTGGAAAAATATGCTTTGCTCATGACTAGTGCTGCATTAAGCAGCAAGATGAAAGCAACAGGACATAACGGATGCTGTGGGCTGTTTGCCTTATCACAGTTTAACTGCAAAACATTTTTTCACTCCAGTTAGTACGTCTTATCTTGAGACTAGAATAACTTTAAAATGAAAAAAGTAACACAGACAAGATAGAAAGTAGTGCTACAATTCATACAACCAGCCACTGAAGTGTAACAGCAAGTATATGCATAAATAAGGCATGTTAAGCAAATTGTGCCTTGCCTGACACTAGTACGAAATGAAGTGAGATAGAAGCAAAAGGACATAAAGCATGCCATAAGCTAATTGACTTATCAGTGTAAACATATAACATTGATTCTCTATACATAGTACATCCACTCTTGTGACTACTGCATGATAAGTCATGCCACAGGCTGTTTGGTTTATCACAGCGTACACAAAATATTGATTTAAAAAGTTGTCAAATTTCAGAACAGTTAAAAGTCAAAGTCTTGCATGATGAGGGAAGGAACTTTTGAAGAGGGGCAGTGTTGGTTCTTCTTCGAGTGCTCTGCCTTCGTTCCCCGGACAGGATTCACAGCTGCAATGGTCCTGAAACAAGGACAGAACATTGTTACTCCTCGGACAGTGAGCATATCTATACTGTCTTCAAAGAAATAATAAGCATTGCAAGAAGACTGCACCCCTCCACCTACCCCAAAATTTAATTCCTTTGTAGCCCACATTTTAGTTTCATTGTGTGCACTAGTGAATATATCCAGTAATCTTTAGTACTCAGTACAAAACCAGACTTCAAGCCAAAATAAACCTTTCCTAAATGTTCACTTTAATAAGGTTTTTAACAACCATAGTGTTTTGTTACTTGCGTGAAAGCTGCTCACTGAACTCCAACACTAGTTTTTAAAGGGATGCAAAAACAACTCCATGAAACCTGTTGTTCTTGGGAAAAATTCATTCTGTCTGCATTTTCCCAATTTGTTGCACGCCGCGGTGGCTCAGTGGTTATGGTGCTCGGCTGCTGGCCCGAAAGACGTGGGTTTGATACCGGCCGCGGCAGCCGAATTTCGATGAATGCGAAATTCTAGAGGCCCGTGTGCTGTGCGAATTCAGTGCACGTTAAAGAACCCCAGGTGGTCGAAATTTCCGCAGCCCTTCACTACGGCGTCCTTCATGGCGTAAGTGGCTTTGGGACGTTAACCCCCAATAAACCGAATCAAACCATTTTGTTGACGTCAGTGTGGCAGCGAAAAAATGCATTTATTGCTGAGAAAACTACATTTAGAAATTTGCCGGTCACTAAATTCAAATTCTGATGTATACGCCGAAAAGGATTTCATGACCACATTTTGAAGGTAGTTGCGGGGCTGCTTAGGGCCTTGTTATCTGCACCCAGAAATCTGACGTGTCAGTAGATTGCAGTCTACTTAGAAAATGAGGCAATGATGACAACACCTGCACTTCGTTTCTTCATTTTATGTAGCTTGTAAAAGCACCATTTCAGTCTCCTTGCAATCAGACAGTAGCCTCTCGACAAAGGCCAACTTCAGTTTCCATTCAATGTTCCTTCAAAGCGCTCTCTGACACCAGAGTAGCAATGTCTATGTATACACAGGCCGAATCATCAGCATGCCTATTCTGTGTCACCCGAAAGTACAGCTGTAAGCAAAAATCTTTTGACAGGTAATAAGTAAGTTTGCAGCACATATTGACGTGCTTTGTCTTTACAGAGATTCAGATGCATGACGAGGGATATGCACATTTTAGTGAAGATAGAATTAACAGAACTGAGCAGAGGCTTGTTTGTATTACTAATGCCCAACTAGTGATACGCAAGTCTAAAATGAGGTCTAGTGCTGCAGAGCAAGCTGTTACGTGAATGTGATGTTACCCTCTTAAATCTGCACTCAGCTTCCACTGTCCAAGAATAGTGCAAAGTGCCTGCTGCCCTGAGTAAAAAACTTTTCTGACCACAACCTCAAGCAATAACCCAGCTAAAGACAAATGCAGAATGCACACAAAATATTCTCTGTAGGCAGAATCAAAACAAAATTAAGCAATAGCTTCGCATAAAACTTTTCGTTGAGCATTGGAAGTCGCACATATTCAGTGCTGTAGCATTTTCCCCATACGCCGCTAGTACGGCTCACATGCAGGCCTCAACAATGCAAGTACTAACAGCCTTTTTCAGTATCCTGGCTTATGCTCAGTTTGAACTGGGCTGCAAGGAAAAGGTACTTTCACTATCGCGCATAGCAGTCCTCGAAGCTAGTCAACACAGCTGAGCGTGTCTGTACAGCATCCTGGGCTCCTCACTCCTTCCACATATAAATTCCCCCCTACAGATGCACTTTGGAAGAAATATGTGCGGCTTACAGCGCACCCATCAAGAAAGCTTCATGTCAAATGCAGCAATAACAATGCTGTATCTCTCATCAGCAATCCTCACGTAATTGACTGAGGAGCCAGTTTATTGAGGCACACATAGCGAGGTATATGCCACAACAATATGCAATGCTGTATGCATGGGTTATCTTGCATAGTATAAAATTCAAGACTGTAGGCTCAAATACCGCAAAAAGGAAGTCTTCCAGTCGACGGCACCAACCAACCATTACGATGTTGTGGTTATTTTGGCTAATTTGTGGTTTATCCTTTCCCTTTGCCAGCTGGTGTGATGGATTAGCAAGTGCATGGGAAATAACAATGAAGTCGTCAGAATCATTCAACACCATAGGGGCATTTGCTGCTGCATTCTTCAGTTGTATCCAGCTATAGTCACAATATGAAGCATTGCCTAACAGTTCACGCTCAAATGAATGCAAATCAAAATACAAAAGAGAAAAAACCCAAACTTCCCATTAGCAGTGAACCTGTCTCTGACAAGTGGGAGCAATGCCAGCCTTAGGGGAGGGTGACCGGTGCAATCGCACAAGACGTCACCAAAATGGGGATGCTGAGTTGCCCTGTGGGTGTTATGCTACATCCTCCCATCCTCTACCCGCCTTCCCTCTGTCCCTTGACCTTCAAAAGAGACATTTCCAGAGCTCTTCAGAATGAGGGAGACAATATGTATGCCTGAAGCATGCCAAAATGAGTGCATAACTCGCTACTGTAGAGGGTTGCAAAGGGTGCATGCACCTTACAGACGCGGTATAGTTTCAGGTGTCGTTTGTTGCTGGCAGGACCATCTAAATGACATTCTTTCCACCTGTAAGCTCTGCTGCGGCAGAAGGGAAACGGGTAGGGGAGTACAGTTGTGCTTAGAGAGCTTTTTCAGTTCACTGCTTAGCCCTTGTCCCGTCTCAGTTGTGCAGATTCTTTCTATCTTTGAACTTAATACTACCTTCAGCACGCCCTGTGCATTATCTAAATCGGAACACATCTGACTGTGTCAAGTTGTATTGCATTTAATGGTGGTAGGAAATAATGTGTGCACCATTTCTCTCCCTTTTGCATGTTCTGCTCTGTGAGAATTTCCTTATAGCTAGTTCTTCTTTTAGGCACCCAGTGCTGCAGAGCAGCACTGCTTGATTTTAGGCGTTAATTACAGACCTAAATGTAGACTGGGCTTTTTGCTAATCATCATCTTTGAGACTCACAGGATTTTGCACTATGAGCCCATAGTTACTGTGAGCCCATAGTTCTACATATCCAACTGAAAAAAGGTTTCAATTTTCCTGTCACCCAATTTAACGCTATCAAAATTTTGTTATGCTGGCTTTTTTGTAGTCACTATTAAAAGCGGAGCAGGCAACACTAAAACATCAGCTTCATGAGCTAAATAATGGTTTCAAAAGAAGCGGAAATGCCCTGGGAAGGCCAGTATCGTGAAACACAGCGACCCAGAGAAGAGAGATTGCATGAAAAGTGGGACAGGTGGAGTGTGCTCATGGTTCTAGGAAACTAACGCACAACTTAAAAATCTGGATACCGCTTCTCTGCTGCTTCACGGATATGTACACCAACGTAACACATGTTGACTACGATAACACCAAAGTAAATCCGGCCGGTCCCGTCCATGACCGAATATTACAACCATTCAAGACATTTTAGTGGTTATTGAAGGGGCAGATTCATAGGTGCAACTGGAAGGGGGGGGGGATTTGAAGGAGGGGGGTGGGGTACATTAGAACCATGTATTCCTTGAACATTTTTCATCTAAGAAATGAGGTTCAACATGGCTGTTATTTAATATTTTCCAGTGGGAATCCTTTCCTTTTAATCAATTTCTCCTAGGTGAGCATTACCATATATCCTAAACAAGGTTTCTCAGACACCTCAAAAACAACAGTCTTCAGTGGACGCTGGATATTTACCTTTTTAAGACAGAGTATTCTGTTTCTGCTGCAAGCTCTTTGACAGGGATCCCATGTAATCACCAGCGGCAACTGGATAAAGTGACTGCAGGCACATGGCACAGATTCTTAGAAGCCTCGAATATTTGACAAATCACTTCGCACCATATCACGCTTGCACAGAGGCAAGTCTAAGAATGAAGCACAGCAAATGCACTGACAAGGAGCATGAACTCATCATGGCACAAGCGAAGAAACTCTTCAAGAATGTCTTAGAGCACCTCATCAAGATAAAAAGCATATACGATATTTCATGGCTGTTCAGACTGGCTTTTTGCAATCTGTGAGGAACCAGGGCAAAAAAAAAATGACAACAGACTACACAGAAGGAGGACCACATGGACTGAAGCACTGAATGATCAACTTTTGTACAGTTTCCTGTCAGCACACATGGCAAAAAAAGGTGAAACCATATGAGGAGATACCCCGACACAATGTGACAAGTGGTTTTTTTAGTCTGAAAAAACAGAGGGAATACGCAAGTAAGCATCTGCACAGCTGTTTCTAGGACACAGCAGAAAATCAAAGTTAGTGAAGAATGGCCAACAAGGAACATAGAAGAAACCAGGGTGGAAACAAGTGCACAAGACATGGTCTTGAAAGCTAAAACCAATAAAAGTGATAAAAACGTCACAGGCCAATGAAGAACAGGGCAAAAGGCTAAAAAGATTAAAGTCGCAAAAGTGACAATAAGGTCAAAGACCAAATGCAAAAACCAGAAGTGGTGAAGGCAAAAAATAAAAAATACGACTGAAGGCCGAGAGTGCACATGGTGAGACAAGTGTTGCATATATAAAAACTGGTATTGCATGACAAAGAGGCTGGTACTTTTTCAAATAATGAAACTGAAGGTTTCCTTATGCACTGGTCCTTCATTGCCAGTACCTTGCCTGCTTTTATGATTTCACAAGCCAGTGAGTTTTTGTTCTTCGCTATGAATTCCATTCTTTGAAATTCGGATAAACGTCCTGTTTCCAAAATTTTACAGTTCCGACAGTGAATGCCAAGATGGCAGCATTACTCATTATCAGAAAAAGAACTAGCCTACCTGCCATCCAATGCCTGGTTTTAGCTACACAACACTTGTCTCATCATGTGTATCCTGGGCCTTCAGCAGTATTTTTTAAATTTTTTGCCTTCACCATTTGCTCCTGGTTTTACACTTCGTCTTTTCCCTCATTGTCAAATTTTATCACTTTTAACTTTTTAGCTTTTTGGCCTGTTACTTGCTCCCCTCTGAGCTCTTTATCTCTTCTATCACTTGTAACCTTCAAGAGCAAGTCTTATTTTTTCACTTGTTTTCATCGTGGTTTTTGGCATGTTTCTTGTTGGCCATTCTTCGCAACCTTTGGATTTTTGCTGCTTCATAGATACAGCTGCGCAAATTCTTGCTGGCCCATTCCCTGTCTTTTCCGCCTTAAAAAATCTCCTTGTCGAATGTTTTTGTCTTATTTTGGTGTTCCGTGATACAAGCTTTCATATCAAATGGACCTTGCATAGCTTTTTTCGTCGTGTATCTGACAGCTAGGAAGGTGTACAAATAGCTGTCCCCGTTTCTTCTGATATAAAAGTTGGCAGTTCAGCATCCACGTTGCCGCCTTCTGTGCAGCTCTTTGCCCAACAGAAAGTGTTGCTCTAGCTTTTCACTGTAAACAATGAAAACTTTCTGCGATTACCTGAGCTTCTTGGTTAATACGACAAAGTCATAAAAGAGCACTTAGGTGTGTGCCAGATGTGGTAGATCACTACTGCAGCAAAACAAATTAGAATAAAATATTTCACGTGATGGTGAAGAATGTGATCAAGCATTTCACAGAAAATGAAATGACTGAAGTGAGTGCTTTTTTGCCTCTGATGCCTCCCTTCTGGCTAGCAATTTCATGAGTACTGGAAAAGGAATGTGTACTATGGTGGCAAAGATACCTTGGTGAAAAGTGCATCATGCTGCGCCATCTAATAAGTACTGTTTTTTTTTTCCCGTAACGCAAATGCAAGTGCTTCTGGGGCACTGCAACAGCAACAACTGGCTCTCTTGGATAAGTCGGGAGCTCACTCTATGCGACTGTTTCTTACCAAATAAGCACTTTATCAGTCCCTTCATTACTGGGATCTTGTTGCTGCCACTTCTCTTTGAATAACTATACTACTTGTGTCACTTTGATGCCCATTCTATTTATGTCCCTTGGACTGGTTGATTTATTAGAGAAATTTTAATCAGACATATAATATCTATGCTTTGCTTATGCATACACTTTTAGAAGAGGAGCTGAAGGTGTCAGCATTTTCAGTTCATGTAACTAAACTCATCTTTCAGTGGCAAGCCTCTTTGCTTTTCTATATTTTAAACCGTACTATCTGCTTGCAAAGTCGGTGGTCCGTGACCTTCGGTGGCATTGTGGTGGCGACTTCCGGGTGCCGCTATTGGTTTGCAGTATCCCTTCAGGCTGCAGCCATCTAAGGGCACAGCTTGCGGTAATGTACTGTAAAGCTCTATTTTGTTTTACAATTAGGCTTCCCTCTGAAAAATACCGAAAAAAATTTGCAATGTAAAAAGGTAATATAAACAAAAGGAAATAATGAGAGGCTTTGCAAGTATGGGCCTCAGCAAGGGCTCACACAAGGTGCGGTAAGGTCGTCCCTGAGGCAACGTGATACTGCCAAAATTACCTGGCAATGTCGCAATGTTGCAGGGGTTACACTTACTGAGAGGCTGGGACACATCTTAAGGTGGTACTTGTGAATCACTGTGTATTTTGAGGGACTGTTCTGCTACCGTATACGCCTGTGCACACAGACAGGGAAGCTACTGGCAAAGCGCTGTTTGGTAACTGTTATCACTGATTACTTAGTTAAATATGGGGTCCTTCACTCCATGCAAGGAAACTGGCATGAAAGCTACAAACTGCTGGAAATGAAAAGTTGCATGTCATTCAGAGATCTGCCCTCGGCCATTGTTTATGAGACATTGGACGCATACCAAGCACACTTCCCTCTTTTCCGCATCTCTGGAGGCATCTGCATATATCATATAGTGTAAAAAGAATTGTTTCCATCTTTTTCTTCTTTCCTCCTTCCCGCAGCACAATGTATCCAACACAAGCCTAGCTAAACTCTCCGCTTTTCTAATTTCCGCTTTTCTTTCGCTGCAGTGTCTAAAGATACACCTCAAAGACTGTTCATTCTCACTGAGCGCATGGAGGATGTAGCTGCCGGCCCATGGCTAAATCTCATCCAACATGATAGTGGATGCTGCCAGCCAGTGCACTACTGCTGCGTGCAACACTCTTCTCTGCGAACCATTTGCAAGTTGCATGCCACATATTGTGACTTGTGAGGAGTTTCAAATGGAAGTTTTCCCATTCTTATATCGCCGGCTGTCATTCAGATGAAGTAAAACAAGCCCAGCTCTCCCAAAAATTCCCCGATATATGTCTTCACACCCGGTTGCACGTGCATATATATAGCACTACCATCGCTCGCACCAGTTCACATATATAAGCAGCAAGCTACGCGGCGTGCACCAGCAGCTTGGTGCTTTCGCACTGGTCTTGTAATCTGTCAGCTCTGCCCATAATTTAAGCAAGTTATCACCAGCACTGAAGCACAGCAGAATGTTTGCTAGATCGAGCGCCTATGCTCTGCACAGCACGCATATTCCTAGATGCACCTATCCGTATTACATAAGAAACATAATGCTAGCTCTTTTTTATCACCAGATATAATATTGGTTAGTTGGGTTGGTTCATGGGGTTTAACGTCCCAAAGCGACTAAGGCTATGAGAGACACCGCAGTGGAGGGCTCCGGAAATTTCGACCACCTGGGGTTCTTTAACGTGCACTGACATCGCACAGTACACGGGCCTCTAGAATTTCTCCTCCAAAGAAATTCCAGCCACCGCGGCCGGGATCGAATCCGCGTCTTTTGGGTCAGCAGCCGAGCACCATAACCACTGAGCCACCGCGGCGCCCTGATATAATATTCATCTTTAAAATATTTATATTATGCCTCACAGCCATGCAAAAGCAATAGTATGGGGAATTTATTTACAGCGTTGACCTAGGTGACTCGAAGATATACTCCACCACAATACACAAGAACATTGTGGAGGAGCAACCACAAAGCAGGAAGCATGTACAGACCACTTCCGGGCCAACATTGACATTTTTGAGGGGAATACAAGGAAAGTGCCTAGCTCGCTGCTTGGTCTTTCAGGCGGAAATTTGCACATATTGAGTGGTTCGAGCTTAGCATGAGCCAATGAGCCCCTCTCAGCCAATGCCACACACCACACGTGTATTTGGAGCACTGATCCTGCACACGCACTCAGCTTCGACTGAGGGACAGCGGATCGTCGCAAGTAAACAAACCTTCAAGTTCACATAGCGACTTCAGCGCACAACAGAAAAGCACACATGTGCACCAAACTGCATGGAAATAGCCAGGAATAATTTTGCAGTTCACACACCCTAATCAAACGACATGTGGTGAACGGTGCAACCGGAGAACATGGTGTTTGTCATGCGATCAAGCAGTTCATTGCATGGAGCTCTCAGATTATGTGCGCCAAACACCAATTGGCGCATTCCGGGCAGTGAGTAAACATTCTTGAGCCCAAGGTATGACTAATCCTCATAGAATTCAAAGGAGAACTATGAGAGTAAATCGAGCAGACTGCCAGGCAAGAATCAAATGGCCGGACTTTGAAAAAGTCCGATTTGTCCGATGTATTTGGAAAAAAAATGCTCCGGGTCTACCCAACGTACTAAGGGGAGGAAATGCACCGGGTCCATCCGGCGTACCTTTAGCCACAGCCTCCTCTCGCAGTCAGTAGTGAGAGCACACCATACAAAAATTTCACTGCTCTATTTAATAGCCCCATTGTGAGTTATATAAACAAAAGACTTAGCAGATGGATGCAATTCCAAAAAATGCTGGAGCTAAAGAAGATTATTTTTTGACAGAACTCACAAAATGACTGCTAACGTGAACAAGGAAGCCTCATTGACTTCGTGTGCTCATAACATTGGCTGCAAAAATGAAGCACTGTGGTTGCAAAGGCTTGTACACTTACACCATGATTCCAGATATGTTGACTGACATGATAAGTACAAACACCATGCATGGCCCGCCACTAAACCAGGGTGTCAAGCAAGCTACTTTCTTCCAGTTCCCTGACTTTTCCATGGTTTCCCCGACTATTTAAGTCAAAATCCTCTGAATACTGAACAGACGGGAAAACACAGTGGCCAATGGTAATGTACAGTATACGTGATCTATTCACAGCAAAAAACTATATACTGAAACTTCAAAAGCTGCAATCAAAATAGATTTGCTCTTATTTGGGGCAGCTGATTTCTTCTTGAAGAAAGTCCAGCTTCAATGCGACTTATGAAGCTATCTTTGCTTTTTCTGTTCCATTTCTCTAACACAAATGGTTAACATAACCTTTATTCTTCTGAGCGTAAGTTGTCTCCACTATAAGTGTGTTCATATTTCAAATTTTTATTTTAAAGTGCAGAGTATTAAAAATTGGCTTAGATTACAAGACAAGTGTGTTTCCACATAATACAGCAATGAAAAGCACCAGACATTGGACAAATATTTAAATCCTCATCAATTATCCTATCCGAACACCGATTAAGCACCACAAAATACAAAAACAAAATGCAAAATATAGCATACCCTCCAAATAACGCCAGAACCACATCAGCTGCCAGAGCTCAAGATCAAAGAAGCTCCAGCAGCCGTAGTGTAAATGCGATCAAACCATCACAAAGTTCATCGCAGTTACATGAACACAAGTCCTCGTACTTACTAATAGCGAAAGAATGCTGACAATTTCTGCGAAGTACCATCTACGACGTCAAATCCATCAAATCTGCATGGCGACACATTCAAATCTATCCATAAACAATGGATGGTTACATGGCCACAAAAGGGTTACTGGCATTGCATGCACATATGCACTCTTCAGCAAATCCTCTCTCCCAGGTGATGTGCTCCTCTGGGCTAGTATCTATGACCCCTATGAGCAAGCAACGTGTATGACTTCCACCAAAATAGCCATATACTGCTACATAATCTCAGAAGCAATATAGTACCATGTACCCCTTCCAACCCTTACATATTAGTGACTGGGCGCCATGCAATGCAGGTAGTATAGCCATAATCTGTGAGGAAGTGGTTGAAGATCAACTCCACAAAAAATAGTTTTATCTGTCTTTCCTTTCCACAGATTTTTTCAGAGCGCTATTTTACCAGCTGCATTAACCAAGCAGCAGCAGCAGCAAAATTTCATTCCATAGCTGATTCGTTGCCTGGGTTCAGCAAACATTTTCTTACTTTTTAAAAATTGCTTTTGCACTTTGTTAGCATTTTCATAAAAAGGTCTTATGATAAAATGGTATGTACCTATAACTTTTATTATCACTGCGTATTTGAGAAGTGGCAAAACCAAAACAAGAAAGGTTATCACAACTCAGTTAACAAGCGAGATAGGTACTTACTGCTGTGTGAACTCCAGGCAGAGGCTTGTTTCCTTGGGGTACACAACATTTAAAGCAAAGTGCACCAAAAACATGAGCTTGAAAGCCTGGCATGGGTTGGCTGCGTGCATCACTGGCAGGGTGTCGATGCATATGGTGAAGCGCCTCGCAGTAAGGAAACTGCCTCCTGCACAAACAAGTTCTAAATCAGGAATGCTCGCCTGAGTGCGGTACCACAGAGTTATACCTTTTGCAATGATGAAAGGAGAACATGGCATGTCCCCGATGTCGTCATCACTGGCAGATCCCTGGCATAAGAGGGAGTTAAATGCGTATAAGAATTGTCTGCTAAAGTAGCACCATGTGAAAGCTGCAACTTTAAACCAGTTACAAATAAGCATAAGCATGCAGCAGAGTATAAGCATAAATAAGTCATTTCTGCGCTTGCTCAGGCTCTTATTTTTCCCAACAATGCGTGGTGAAATGCTTTGGAGTGTATACAAATAAGCGTTAACCACATATAAAGGCCCTAAAAATCAGCATAGGCATTTACAAGTGCTGGATTATCTACAATACATAAACATTGCACCGTTTTAGTCAAATGCAGCCCAAGAACACAGTGTAAATGCCTCTCAAGAGCAAAAGAGGCCCTCCATCGAGTGGTGTTGAGACTTTCCTAGCATGGCAGTTGACCCGGCAGACCGGTAGTGAATAACCTTGCACCTGCCAGCCCCCTCAGATGTCACACTACTAGGTCACAGGGGAATTATTTAACATAAGTAGAGCGCAGCTTGCGTTTTATCTCAAGCAACCGAGCAAACTGTTTGTAAATGACTACGTTTTAAGTAGCATAGTACGAGGTACTAAGGTGCGCAGTCGTCGTGATCGGCGCAGTGCTGCGGAAAGTTCGAGCTCGCGTAGTGAATGCTGAATGGTGTACTGTTATCTCGAAGCGCCCATTTAGCGAGTACACGAACTATTTTCTAAAGAAGCACCAGAAAAACTCAAGCAGCAGATATCGTATTCAACAGCCACAGAGCCCAAGCAGACACGCGCGGCACGGTTGTGGGCGGTCGGATGTATGGATGGTAGTGGCTTAACCCTTCGTATCGGGCGGTGGCTCGCGCCTCCAGCCTAGGATTCCACCCCCCCCCCCCTTTTTAATTTGTATTTTAATATGCATAATTTGGCCATCTTTCATAAAGTTACTCCTCCCTTGACCTATTCCACGGGCTGGCCGAAGCGATGCGATTGACATTGGAGGATACAGACTGAGCTCGCGTGTCGAAGGCGCTCAAAAATCTCGAATGTCGGCTCCAATGACATCAGTGCCATTGAAAAACTTCCCTGTGACAGCGCAAGTACGGCATTTGAAACGCCTGTGTAGAAACTTTTCAGCCTGCGTTGACCCGTACAACGCTATTTCGGCCCAAAGATAAGATCAGTTAAATCTTACAAAATGAACACAATTACTGCATTACTTGTACCGGCATGAATAAACGTAAATAAAAATAAAAAGACACAACGTACACTTAAGATCCTTTCTTAGACGAGAAACGAATTTGAAAATCCCGCGCTCTTTGACGTCTTCCTCCGCTAACCAATCGCGTACTTCCCTGGCCTAAAATTTCCCGCGCTTACTCACTCGGTTCTTTTAGGAGTGCATATCTCCAGACAAAGCAAAAATTTGTGCATTTTCCCGCAAACTATCGCACTCTTCCGTGTTTCTCGCTTGTGTTCCTCTCTCTTCCGCGCGCTGTGCACCTTTTGTGAGAGACAGTAAAGCAGCAGTG
Organism: Amblyomma mixtum; assembly: GCF_055824585.1. Classification (NCBI taxonomy): domain Eukaryota; kingdom Metazoa; phylum Arthropoda; class Arachnida; order Ixodida; family Ixodidae; genus Amblyomma; species Amblyomma mixtum. The sequence goes on from NC_143019.1 coordinate 130,794,698, forward strand.
ACGCATCGGCGGTGAAGCGGCTGTGGTGGGCACGCTCAATGTCCGCCGGCGATTTATCTTCACTGCCCTGTTCAACAGCAGTACAAGCCCGCAACAATACTCCAAAAAGACGACAAAAAGCGTATCATTCATGCCGGTAAAAATGCGCACCACTCACCTTGTGTGCGAACGGTCTGATCGGTGAAAATCACGGACACAGCACGCCGGTATTATCCTAGCTCCCGGCTCACGTCCATGCCGTCCTCCATGATGCCGTCAATCGATGAATGCAGGATCGCAGCAAATAGTACGGCTTCTCATTCTGCGCGCTAATATTGCGCGTAGAAACTTTTTGACGCTTAAAATATGTAACGTGATTGATGAAAAGTAGCAAAGGTTTTTCGGATCTCTTTTTTGTGTAACGGCGGTGCTTACGTCACCAACTTTCGGTGAAATGGGCGTGTTGCGGCCCCAAAAACAGAAAATTACTTTCTTTTGCGTGAACGTGTTTTTGTTAAGGGCGCAAAACAGATATTCTCTGTATGACAACAGAAAATTTCCGTAAAAATGCCTGTCATTTCACACACATTTCTTACAGTGTAGCTCACTGTATAACTCATTTCGTGCCACTGTTAACAAAACGCCCTCGAACGAAAAATCCTTGGATTACACGTGAGGTTATTCATGCAAAACGACGAGTTAAACGGCTCAGGCAGCACAAGAAATCCAAAGGAGTTACCACACTTGAAACACGTAGACTGGCGCATGCTATTTCAGACTTTAAACTAAAAGCAAAAAAGGCGAAACAACAGTACTTTCTGGTTACACTTCCTAATTTCCTCACAAATAATCCGCGACGGTTCTGGAAACATTTTAGCACCAACAAAAATAATACCTCTCAGTTGCCAGTTGAAGAAAAGATTAAAAAAGCAAACTTTTATAATTGGTCAAATGTTTAGGGGAATCCCCCAAGGTGGAGTAGATTTGTAATAAGGGAGTAATTACTCATTGGCATCCACCCTAGCGCAGCCATACGGCTACAAAGGAAAGCTATACAGCTTTCTCAGAAACTTCGTAGTTAAAGAAAAATTCGTCCTGGTCCGGGGTTCGAACCCAGGACCACCGCTACACCGGAGCAGTCGCTCTACCAATTGAGCTAACCAGGACGGCAAGCTTATGGTAGGACGAAAGCGAATTGATTAATAACTCGAAGTGGGAACTGTGTTGGTCAGATGTTTAGGGGAATCCCCCAAGGTGGAGTAGATTAGTAATAAGGGAGTAATTACTCATTGGCATCCACCCGAGCGCAGCCATACGGCTACAAATTCGTCCTGGTCCGGGGTGAAGCGGTGGTCCTGGGTTCGAACCCCGGACCAGGACGAATTTTTCTTTAACTACGAAGTTTCTGAGTAAGCTGTATAGCTTTCTTTTGTAGCCGTATGGCTGCGCTAGGGTGGATGCCAATGAGTAATTACTCCCTTATTACAAATCTACTCCACCTTGGGGGATTCCCCTAAACAGTTGACCAACACAGTTCCCACTTCGAGTTACTGATCAATTCGCTCTCCCCCTACCATAAGCTTGCTGTCCTGGTTAGCTCAATTGGTAGAGCGACTGCTCCGGTGAAGCGGTGGTCCTGCGTTCGAGCCCCGGACCAGGACGAATTTTTCTTTAACTACGAAGTTTCTGAGAAAGCTGTATAGCTTTCCTTTGTAGCCGTATGGCTGCGCTCGGGTGGATGCCAATGAGTAATTACTCCCTTATTACAAACGCTTATAATGATTACTTTCGTTCAGTTTTTACAGTAGATAACTGTGTAATACCCAGAACGAAAATATGGAGTGGTTCGGAAATTGGTCCCTTTAACATTACCGACGCTGGTGTTCTTAATCTTCTGCTTGCTCTGGACAGTGAAAAAGTAAGTGGCCCAGATGAAATTCCAAACGCTTTTCTAAAACGATATTCTGAACCCTGCAGCAGGTACCTAGGTCTAATCTATCGTAAATGTCTTGCAACCTCCAGACTACCAGAGGACTGGAAAGTCGCCAAGGTATTACCGATCCATAAATCAGGCAATACTTCTTCGGTTTCTAACTTCAGGCCTATATCACTCACTAGTACCGCATGTAAACTACTAGAACATATAGTTTCAAAGCACCTAACAGAGTTTCTAGAGCACAACAACTTATTATTGCCTCATCAGTATGGATTTCGCCGCGGCTTATCAACAGTTACTCAATTAACTGAAGTTGTGCATGACCTAGCTTTAGGTATTGACAATAACAGCCAAACTGACATCATATTACTCGACTTTGCTAAAGCCTTCGACTGCGTATGCCATTCCAAACTAATCGTAAAACTACCGGGTTACATCGGTGATGGGGAACTTTTGGCTTGGATTGAAGATTTCTTGCAGCAACGATCCCAACTCGTTTTGTATCACAACATACAATCTGAAACGGTACCAGTTACATCCGGAGTTCCTCAAGGCTCTGTCCTTGGGCCACTGTTGTTTCTTATATTTATTAACGACATTATCTGTAACATCAAACTCTTCGCAGAGAATTGTATAATTTACAGAGAAATCACAAGCCATGAAGATCAAGCCATACTTAACAGATCGCTGCAAAAACTTTCGGACTGGTGTAATGACTGGCAAATGTCAATTAAGAAGGTGAAATCTGTAGCAATTACAGTAACTAGAAAAAAAAACAACCATCAATTTTCTTGTATGACATCAATGGTACTCCACTGTCCTTCGTCAACGAACACAAATACTTAGGAGTTACATTAACTAACGATCTTAGGTGGGGCAAACACATCGACAACATCACTTCAACTGCATTACGAAAGCTGTTCTTTCTTAAAAGTTGTCTTCGTCTTGCGCCAACTAAGACTAAAATTTTAGCTTATAAAACGTTTGTCAGACCTGCTCTAGAATATGCTAACACTGTCTGGATTCCTCAGTCTGTAACCAATATTTCACGACTTGAAAAAATTCAACGTAAACCAGTGAGATTTATTCACAACAAGTACAAAAAAACTGACTCACCAACACAACTTGCTGTAATCTCCGCGCTCGAAACTTTATCAACAAGGGCAAAGCGCGCGCGAGTAAAATTCCTTTATCAGCTTCTTAACAACACTTTTCAGATCGATTCATCAAAGTATATTTCACTGTCACAAAAACGTGCATTAGGAAACCACCACGCGTATACGCTAACCGAATATCCTTATCACAGTAACACTTTCAATGATTCTTTCTTCCCGCTAACAACAAGGGAATGGAACCGTATAGATGCATCTATAACTAACGCTGATTCATTTTCAAATTTTTGTTCTGAACTAGAAGGCGCGTTTTAAAACTAGAGTTGTAGTTAGAAAGCTTTTTTTTTCAACTTCAAGGAGTATACGATGTGTTATGCCCATGTTTATATTATGTTTATGTTTCTGAACTAGCATGCTTTTTTCTTTGGATTGCTTGTGGAAATCTGTCAAACTTCTTTTCAGGTTTTCTGAGCTATGAATTGTCTACATTATTGTTGTCCTTTGCACAGCCGCTTTTTGAAATGTTTATCCTTTACCATGTATTATACATGTAATGCCCACCTGCTAAGGTCTCTACCAGAGACTGGCAGTATTTCAAATAAATAAATAAATAAAATAAATAAATGGATGACTAGCGCCGTTCACATAGACGCCCACATACCGTAAGGTTCGCAAAAAGTGTGGCGGTTGCAGGAGAATAAGAATTGTACGGGATGAATTAGAGAATGAATGCAGTGGTAGGTGCGAAACAGTACAGGTGGAGTTGAGACAAGGATTGCTAAGGTTTGAGAAAGAATGCAGAGTGACAGAGCCGAGGGTAACATTTCGGAGAAACAGCGCCACGTGGTGGGAGATGAGGGACCGCGGCACTACGCTAGAGTGCGTGGCACTGGCGGCGCGATATCAAGTACGATATCAAGTATCAAGTTCGTTATGTACCACAAAGCTACAGCTACAGCTACGTTTTCGCATCAAACAGAAAAGCGCAACCATTTGTCACTTTTTCAAACACCGGTTTATTCATTCCAGAATCAAATCGTCGTAGGGTAGCCTGTTCCCAAAGAGCAGATAATAGTTTGAAGAATTCCAGGAAAAGTCATTATAGCTTTCGTCATTTCAAACTATTGATTTGCATTCGAGGCTACTCAATTCCCAGCTATCGCTCATGAGCTCTTCATAGATTGGTTTGGTTTGGTTTGGTTTATTGGGGTTTAACGTCCCAAAGCAGCTGAGGCTATGAGAGACGCCGTAGTGGAGGGCTCCGGAAATTTCGACCACCTGGGGTTCTTTAACGTGCACTGACAGATTATCGCAGTGCAAATTTGTTGGGGCTGAAAAAGAGAAAAATTACAAGTCCTGGGTCACACATGGAATATAAATTCGCCCTTCACAGATGCGTCACTTAATGTTTTTACCCCGATCTGACCAAAACGTAGAAAACTAATTTCGTTTGCCCCTGACGGGAAAAAAATGTCATGCTACAGCAAAGACCCTTCACCGAAGCAAATACTCGGCACCGTGCAGAAAGCTCCTGGTTGGCTTACGGGCAGTAACATAATCAGTGCCACTACGGGAGCGGAAAAATCCAGTTGCCTGGAAGGGTGAGACGTCACCAGAAGGGCAGTGGCGTAACCAGCCCAGTTAATGCCCACTGTCTAGAGGGAAGTAACGCCACCAAACAATGTGCGTTTGTGAAAAGCCTCCTGCCAAGCATGTGGCATTCCAGAAAAGTGACCTGAATCTCCCAAGCCCCACCAGTCGATGCCATTCAAGGCTTCACTATTCTAATGCTTTTTCATTGCCAACATACTAGTAATTAGTTTGTGTTTGATCCCGCCAGCGGCGGTCGAATTTAGATTAAAGGCGCAATTCTAGAGGCACGCGTACTTTGCGACTTCAGTGCACGTTAAAGAACCCCAAGTGGTCGAAATTATCGGAGCTCTTCACTAAGGCGTCCCTCATAGCGTGAGCAGCTATGGGACGTGAAACACCTATAAACCAAACCGAACCTTATGCTTTGTTTTGAGATCTCACGTTCATTATGGGGTTTTCTTCGTGTTGGCATTCACTAAGCGTCGGGTAAGATGAAAAGAGAGCGACTGCCTCGCAACTGCGGTCAATCAGGCAGCACCGCAGATCGAGCTTTACTTATACTGGAGCAGACAGCTTCGGCAAACGTCTACTCCAGGCGTTTCTCCAATGATTCTACCCAGTGTAGCAATGAGTGATCTTTGCATAGAACTATGACATCGCTGATATCTCGAGGAGATTACCGTTGTAGGGATAAAACAGAAAGCATAATTCTCGCAAAAATCAACTTTCGAAAACGAATGAGTGCATGGAAGTGCCATACTGTTGTCATTGCTTAACATGAAACAGCGGCTGGAAACTCGCATCTCTAGGCCTGAAGTCTTTGTGAAGCTCATGGAAAGCGCATTTTGGTAACACAGGAAGGATGCCTACGAATCAATAGTCCCAAAAAAGGCAAAAATTATGCTAACAAAAGCCCCAAGAAATTTACTCATCTTTGCCTCCATTATGCTAAATTTTCTAGCTCCTAAATTGATATGTTAATGTACAGAACACAAGTAGAAAGAATAATGGAAGCGTTTTGAAACTTCAAAGCTTTCAAATTTTCTTTCGCCGTGCAGTGGGCGTAATTAGCCTGATAATTATTATCAAGAGTGCTAAGCAGGGGTTGGGATATGTGCGGATAAAGATACATAGTATGTACGCATTGATGACAAAACTCTTGCGGTCGATTTTTTTGGAGGCGCAATTCCAGAGGGAAGTATATGGCGATGGCAGTGCATATTAAAGAACACCAAGTGGTCGAGATTTCCAGAGCCCTTTACTACGGTGTCCTGTATAGCCCGTGTCATTTTGCACCTTAAACCCCCACAAACCAAAGCATTTGCTAAGACAAATTGGCTCATGATTTTGCTATTGTGAGCCCTCGACATATTTGGCGACGATATTAGACGCAGGTTGAGGTTAAGCTCATCTCACCTTTTCGCGCCGCATATGCATTTGATGAAGACGAAGAAGTGCAACCCATAGTGCGAAAAAGTGCTGCAGTTCAGCGCTACCTCCCGATTCTTGGCTGATCCACCAGTGTGGGTATGTGCCATTCTGTCAAAGGCTACAACAACAACAACAACTACAGTTTAGCGCTGGCGTGATCGGTTGCGGCAATAGCACAGCTCTCGTGCTTCGTTGCTTATGTGTGTTGATGTGCCACTGTCTCCTTAGTGTCTGTAGACGGCTCATGTACATAAAACATCGCATCATTGTAATAAATACCATGTTAAAGAGAAAAAAAGGGACAATAGCATAGTGCTCTCGTGCAGTGGCCAGCGAGGCTGATCTATTCGCACCGGCAAGGTTTCTAATCTCAGGCAGCAGCAATATTCATTTATTTATTTTTTCAAGAAGAAGACGCACACTTATGGCAAAGACGAAACTGGCCCTGCTCTTCAGCCGTATTGCTATCGCTACGTATATCCGTGCTCAATCAGGCTGACCCCAGGCTGTTTTCGCCGCTGCTTCCGTCTTCCATGTCCCAGTCCCTTTCAATGAACTCCGTCTTAAATTTGGTTGACTTGCCACCTAACAGCCCTGGAACTCCGCAGCCGTACTGTCCCGCCACCTGCGATGCCTCACGACGTTCAACATCAAGCCGTGCAAGTGGGCCCACTGTTATTTGCTCCGGCTCCCATCGGAAACGGGAACGGGCCATTTTCAGCGGGACCGATGAGCAGGATGTCGGAGACTGGCTCACGTCTTACGAGCGCGTGAGCCTTTACATCAAATCGGACGATGCGACAAAACTAAACAACGTATCGGAACCATAAGGTGGGCATCCTAAATTGGTCTGCCTTCAAGACGGCCTGCTCCGAAGTGTTCGGTCGTCCTGCTGTCCAGAAACTATGAGCCTAGACACGCTTGCGCGAACGGTCACAGCAGGTTGACGAAAGCTTTACAAGCTACATCGACGAAGTTCTTGACCTATGCAAACGTATCAACCTCACCATGTCGGAACTTGACAAGCGTAAACCATTCTTGAAGGGTAATGACGACGACGACTTTCAGATGGTGTTAGGCGCGACTTGGTCACCGTTTCTGAAGTCGTCAGCCTCTGCCAAAACTTCGAGAAACTGCGCAAGCAGAGGCTCCTGACTCGTCAGCACCCCTGGCAGGTTGAGTTGTTTGATGATCTGACGCCAAATGCTACACCTCGTCGTTGCGGCAACAGATCAAAGACTGTTCGTGATGGAGTGGCGCGTCAGCTTTCTCTTCAAGCGAGATCCATATTTGGCTCCGAATCTTCGACGTGTTATCCAAGAGCAGATTGCCGAGGCTCATCCGCCCGCCCATCCGCCAACCTCTGTTCTCGCTCCGCTGTCATACGCCGACGTCGCCGCCCAACCGCCGCCCCGTGTCGCCGCTCCCTTTACTTACCAGGATGTCGTCGCCAGCCCTAGACCGCCTGCCTATCCTTTGCATTCAGTATCTGCACGGGATTGGGGCTCCTCCTCTTCGACGGGCTCCGTGAATCAGCGTGCCCTGGCGCAACATCGACAACTGGCCTATTTGCAACACTTGCGGCTTGCCTGGTTATGTGGCACGACTTTGCCGTCTGCGTCTCCCAGTCTACGTGCCGCCTTCTCAAGCTCCCGCGTACTGGCCTTCCAAGAGTCAGTACACCGTGCCCGCTCAGACGCCGTCCAATCATCATTTTTGTCCTGATCGTTCGGCCCTTTCAAGACACCGTTCACCGCCGCCGAGGGGCCGCTCCGTCTCTTCTAAGCAACGTCACCCCAATACACCTCAGGAAGAAAACTAGGTGCCGCAGTCCCTGAGCCGAGAACTGTGTCCCCGTCGAACTTTACAAGGCTTCACGTATCACCTGCTAATCTGATCGAAGTTTCTGTCGAGAGCATGTCTGTCATGGCACTTGTGGGCACCGGTGCTGCGATTTATGTTATGGACAAAAAGTTTTGTCGCTCGTTAAAGAAGGTAACGACCCCGATTGCTGCCCTCTCACTGCGCACGCCAAGCGCTGAGCGCCTCATGCCGTGCGCTGCGTGCACCGCTCGAGTTGTGATTCAGGATTCCTTCTACCCGATAGAATTCGTCGTGCTACCTTCCTGTTTGCATGCTGTTATTTTGGGCGGCGATATCCTTCCCTCCATCAAGCTATCATCCACTGTGCTTGAGCGGAAGTCGGGTTCCCTTTTCTGCCCAATCCTTTTGCTGGACGCTACTCCTCCCGTTGCCTGTCTTGAAGTCCTCGTCGCCGCAGAAATCGACATTCCCCCATGCTCTTCCGTTCTTGTTCCCCTCTCTTGTGACGCCCTCAGCGCCGACACTGCCGTCTTTACTCAAGGCCACACATTTCTGCACCGCAAGCGGTCTCGGGATGCTTTCGGTCTCTAACCCGTTTTCTTACCCTAACGCTCTGCGCCTTGGTGAATGACTCTGCAGTGTGCAGCCCATCGCATCTCTGCCCATACGCGTGGAGACCGACGACACACCGCACCTCGCCATGGACGAGCTCAGCTCACCTGCCTGTGCGCCGATCCCTCTTCTACCAAATTGTTCTTACGGTTCATCGACGCCCACCTTCTCCCGCCGCACAGAACCTAGTTTCTCAATCTCCTTCATCAGTCCCACTCTTCATTCGAGGCTTATCATACTTAATTGGGCCGAGCATCCACTGTAACCCTTCGCATCGACACTGGTGCTCACGCGCCACTATGGCATCGCCCCTATCGAGCATCTGCAACAGAGAGCCAGACTATTGAGGAGCAGGCCCCCCAGATGCTTCGAAACGGCGTCATTTAGCCCTCAAGTAGCCCTTAGGCATCGCTTGTTGCCCTCGTTAAAAAGAAAAATGGCTCCATACGATTCTATGTCGATAACCGCCGTCTTAATAAGATTACGCGCAAGACGTCTATCCGCTCCCACCCATAGTCGACGCTCTGGACTGTTTGCAACGGGCAGAGCACTTTTCCCGTCTCGAGTTACGTTCTAGGTTTTGGCAGGTTTTCACGGACACAGCCGATCGCCCCAAAACGGCTTTTGTGACCCCCGACGGATTGTATGAATTTACCGCGATGCCATTCGGCCTTTGTAATGCCCCTGCAACCTTCGAAAGGATGACGGACACCATTTGTTTTTTGCTTAAAGTGGAGGATGTCCCTATGTTACCTCGACAACATTATCGTCTTTTCCCCCGATTGTGGCACCCATCTAATCCGCCTGAAGCACGTTTTGACCTGCCTCTCTAACGCCGGCCTGCAGCGCAACTTGAAGAAATGACGTGTTGCTGCGCATCAGCTAATTTTCTTTAGCCACGTTGTCTCCAAGGAAGGCGTTTCTTCCGACGCCGCTAAACGTCGTGCAGTCGCTGCATTCACAAAACCTATTTCCATGAGACACCTGCGCCGCTTCCTAGGTCTGTGCTCTTACTTTCGGCGGTTTCGCGACCATGCCTTGATTGCTGGCCATTCAGCACACTCTCCGAAGTTCCGATGTATCGCTGTGGTTTTCGGCGCGCGATTATGCCTATTACATCTTGCGCTGCCGCCTCACAGCGCCACCTATATTGCGGCAATTTGACTCGACCGCTCCTACGGAGGTTCACACGGAGGCCAGTGGTGTTGGCCTCGGCACCGCACTCATCCAGTGCATCTCTGGTTACGATGAATACGTCGTTGGCTATGGTAGCCGCTCACTTACGAAGGCAGAATCTATTTACCTCGTCACTGAAAAAGAGTGCTTGGTCATCGTATGGGCCCTTGCCAAACTGCGCCCTTACCGCTACGGCCGCTCTTTTGACATTGTGGCGGACCATCATTCGCTTTGCTGGGTTTCCTCCTTGAAAGACCCATCCAGCCGCCTTACCCGGAGGGCTCTTCGTCTGCAGGAATACAACATCCGCTTTGTCTATCGTTCCGGCCGTAACAATCATGCCGCTGGTGCCCTCTCCCGCTGCCAAATTCCAGCCGACATCGCTAGCCTTTCCACCACTAACGCCTCCCTTCCGCCGCTTCACATAAACGATATGCCCGTAGTGCAACGTACCGACCCCTGGATCGCTTCTATTTGATTTTTTTCTTTTACTGCACGGTAGATCCTCCATCACGTTCTATTTGCCGCCATGCTTCCCAATTCGCGGTGCGTGAAAATCGCTTATATCGCCGGAACTGCGGCTCAGACAGCCGCTATCGTTTCTCGTTATTGCTCGACACTTGCGAGCGCCAATATGCGCTGATTTCCACGCCGACCCACAGTTCCGTAACGCTGCAGTTTTCAAGACATACACCCGCTACTTCTGGCACGGCATGTACACATTCGTACTTAAATACCTAGACTCCTGCTTCTCCTGTCAACGTCGCAAGGCACCTCATTGCTCTTTTGAGAGTTGCAGCCGCTCATTTGCCCACCACCCCTTGCGACCACATCGGCAATGATTTCTGCGGCACACTTCCGTACACTGCGGCCGCAGCCGTTGTGCTGTCGTTGCGGTAGATGATCTGACGAAGTATGCCGAAAGCGTCGCACTTCCGTCTACCGCAGCGACAGACGTCGCCTCCTCTATTTTACAGTGGATCGTCCTTCATTACGGTGCACCTCGTGAAATGCTTAGCGTGTGCGGACTGTCTAATGTCGTCAAATCGCTGCTCTGTCAATGAAACATATCTCATCGAACCTCCTCCGCCTGTCATCCGCAGAAGAATGGCCTCACCGAACGATTTAACCTCACCCACGTGGACATGCTCTCTATATACGTCGCATTCCACCACTCAAATTGGGATCTCGTCCTTCATTATGTGACTTATGCATATAATACTGCTCAGGAGTCCACTACGGGCTCCTCTCCTGTCTTTCTTCTTTACGGCCGCCATCCGTCTGCTACAATAGATACAATTCTGCCATACCAATCTGATGGCTCCAAATATACCTCTGCTTCCGAACCCGCGCATCACACAGAAGACTGTTGCCAAATTCCCCGCTCACTCTCGACTGACAGCCCGTCTTTCCAGAAAAGGCTCGCATCACTTCGCCCTTCTTTCGTGGCATCTTTTTGTGGCTGTGGATAGCGACCAGTACTCCTGGCCTGTCCTCAAAATTTCTCGCCGCCCAGAATCCCGGCCCCTACCGCGTCTTGGAGAGCACATGTCCTGTTAATTATGTCGACGATCCCTTCATGCCGTCTTCCGATCTGCGCCGCCGCGGCCGTGAGAAAGTTCATGTCCAGCACCTCAAGCCTTACTACAACCCCGCCATCTTACCGTCGCCGTAAGTCGCCAGGATGTCTCCTCTTCCCCTCGGGGGGTGATTGTAAAAATGAAGATGCACACTCATGGCAAAGACGAAGCTGGCTCGGCTCTTCAGCCGTATTGCTATCGCAACGTATGTCCAGGCTGAACCAGGCTGACCTCAGACTGTTTTCCCCGCTGCTTACGTCTTCCTAGTCCCTTTAAACAAAGCCCCATATTAAAGTTTATTTATTTACCTATTTATTTATGCAAGGTGAAGAAAGAGCCTTAAGTAATGGCCTGGTTCTTGAGCTTTTGTAAGGAAGTAGTAGCTTTGCTCTAAAAACCTCACACATCACAGCGGTCGGCATCAATGTGCTACACATATCATCTTAAGAAGAGAGCTTAAAGAGGACCTAATTATAAAATAAACAAAATAAAAATTGCCAATAAGTGGTTAACATCGTTGGAAGTCCAGAAAATATTCGTACTTCATCGTATTGCAAAATATTTCTCGCTCTGCTATCCGCGTAATCATGGACAACTGCGGTGTTATAGTTACGCTTCTTTCGCAAGCGAGCTGTGATTTTTGCCTTATTGTTGTAATCGATATTCGCGTTGAAATCCCTGGCACGGTTTTCGTCAAGTTGCCTAGTATCATCAGAATTTGGTAAGCCAAAAGTACTGCTGCACGTAATGAGTAGCTGGCACGGAAGCAGCATTTGGAACACCATGGCTCATGCAGCGCATCTTTACCCTTCACAGACGATCTTCGCGTTCTTGGTACTGCTGTGTCCGCCCCCGCCCCCAGCATACTCGGCGGATGACATTTCCACACCGCTGCTACAATCAAGCGATGACGCATTATACCAGCAGCCCTTCAACTATCTTCACCTGGATCCACTACAGTTAATGCGCCCGGCTTTCTACGTACCTTCATCGTCGACTCTGACGTCACATTGCACTGGCAATTTAAGCGGCTGTCTGAGCGACAGTCCGTTTAGTTGGCACGGAAGCAGCATTTGGAACACCATGGCTCACGCAGCGCATCTTTACCCTTCGCAGACGATCTTCGCGTTCTTGGTACACCTGTGTCCGCCCCCGACCCCAGCATACTCGGCGGATGACATTTCCACACCGCTGCTACAATCAAGCGATGACGCATTATACCAGCAGCCCTTCAACTATCTTCACCTGGATCCACTACAGTTAATGCGCCCGGCTTTCTACGTACCTTCATCGTCGACTCTGACGTCACATTGCACTGGCAATTTAAGCGGCTGTCTGAGCGACAGTCCGTTTAGTTGGCACGGAAGCAGCATTTGGAACGCCATGGCTCACGCAGCGCATCTTTACCCTTCGCAGACGATCTTCGCGTTCTTGGTACACCTGTGTCGGCCCCCGACCCCAGCATACTCGGCGGATGACATTTCCACACCGCTCCTACAATCAAGCGATGACGCATTCTACCAGCAGCCCTTCAACTATCTTCACCTGGATCCACTACAGTTAATGCGCCCGGCTTTCTACGTACCTTCATCGTCGACTCTGACGTCACATCGCACTGGCAATTTATGCGGCTGTCTGAGCGACAGTCCGTTTAGTTGGCACGGAAGCAGCATTTGGAACACCATGGCTCATGCAGCGCATCTTTACCCTTTCGCAGGTGTGTAAAAACGTTTCGCTTTATGGTAAGAAAAGTGACGACCCGTTCTTGCTATTGCTCCCGTGCCAACAAGTTCTTTATAAAATTGTCTGCGATTGTTTCTCAATGGCGATGCTCATACTGCGCTCCGGTGATGTAGAGACTAATCCGGGGCCCACCACGCGTAATACTGAAGCATTACTTGAATTGCAACATTTGCCCGCCAATCCTTCGGAGCAGATGGAAGTTCTTTTTCGGCTATTAAAGGACCTCCAGGCACGATCTTTAGAATCCGCTAAGGGCCAGGCCGAGTTGGTTAGCGACGTTAAGGCAATTAAGGTTGGTCAAAAGAACATCGAGACCAAAATTGAGGCAATCCAGACGAGGTTAGACAATCTTGAAGAAAAAACAAAGGTATTAGACCGTCTCGATGATGACATTGCTGGAATTCAAGTGTCAGCACAAGTCCAGACAAATCGGCTCGACTCTTTAAAACTGCGTGTTGACGAACTTGAGGATAGATCTCGACGCAATAATCTAATTTTTCATGGAATCCCTGATTCTCGCGAATCATGGGAACAGTCAGAGTCGAACGTAACGGCAGCACTAGCCGAAGCAATCGACAGCCTACCCGACACAGCAATAGAACGCGCCCATCGCATAGGTCGCTGCACGCCCGATAAGTGTCGCCCAATTGTTGTCAAGTTCGCCAGCACGAAAACAAAAGACAAAGTACTTTCCGCGCGAGCAAAGCTAAAAGAAAATGATGTTTCTATTTCCGAAGATTTTTCGCCCGCCACACGCCATTCCCGAAAAAAACTCATTGAGTGCGCTAAAAGCCAGCCCCAACCATGTCCTTTCCAGTTAAGATACACTAAACTAATCATGAATAAAAAACAGTTCGTCTATGACCCGGCAACAGACACCATCAACGAAAATGCCGCGTACGAACCACGAGATAGCGGCGAGCATGTTGAGTGTGAACACGTCCCAAGTTAGGAAAGCGCGAGGGGAAGTGGACAAGACGCGTCCCACGTATCAGTTTTTTTTACTAATATTCGTAGCATCATGAATAAACGCGCTTCCTTAACTTCTGTCTTAGATACTTGCAATACCGATATTTTAGTGCTTACAGAAACGTGGCTGCATTCACAGGTTCAAGATCATGAACTTTTTCAGACCGCTCATCGTTTTTCACTCTATCGTTGTGACCGAACAATGCGACAGGGAGGCGGCGTGCTCTTAGCCATTTCGAAAGATTTTGCATCCCAGTGTATTCATGTATCTACTGACTTAGAAATGGTTTGGACCATCGTTGAACTAAACCACCAGAAGATAATCATTGGTGTTTGTTACCGCCCCCCAAACCATTCATCTAACTTCGTAAATGAGGTACATGATATCATTAACATCGTTACATGCCGTTATCCCATGTTACCTTTATTTCTGCTTGGCGATTTTAACCTACCAAATTTAGTATGGAACACTGGATCTCCAACCTTACAGCCTTTTTCTTCATTAGCCAATGAGTTCTAAGAAATGTGCTCTGTTTTTTCGTTTTCACAACTTGTTACGCAGCCTACAAGAATTATGGAATCTGTCGCAAACACACTGCACCTTGTATTAACAGCGCAACCTGGTCTTGTTTCCGACATCACGTACTTACCCGGCTTGAGCGACCATTCGGCCCTTTCATTCAACTTGAATATCTTGCGACGAAAAACCGTTAAAAAATTCAAACCGTTTTGAAATTATGCAAAAGCTAATTTTGAAGCCATTAATACTGAATTATCAGTCTTCCTTGACGTCTTTCTACAAGACTTTGACTGCCGTAGTGTTCAGTCTAACTGGACTATGTTTTCTTCCAAAATTGCTGAATTAACAAATACATCCCACTTCGCACCCTTGTCTGTAACCATAACGCTCCATGTACAGCACCTGTCTCAAGCGCTTGTCTAATAAAAAAAAGCGTCTCTACAAATCTGCGAAAGGTTCTGTTAGCATAACACGGTGGACTAAATACAAACTGGCAGCCCATGAGTATTTAACCGCGCTTAAACAAGCAAAGAATAACTTTCTTCATAATACCTTGCCATCAATGCTTAAAACCGGCATAAAAAAATTCTGGCGTGTGATTAACCCCAAAGCAGATGACATGATAACCTTGATTGACAGCTCTTCCAATGTTATTCCAGCTAACGAATGCGCGTCTGTACTTAACGAAGTTTTCCTGCGCAACTTTTCTTCAACTACAAATATTACGCTCCAATCTACGCACAACAATGTTTCCCATAACCATTGAAGCAGAAGGCGTCGAATCAATAATTTCATCTCTAAAACCATCTTCCGCTCCTGGGCACGATTTAATCAACGCGAAATTTCTGAAAAACACGAGCTGTTATTCTTCCATTTTTCTAACAAAGATATTCCAGCAGTCGCTTGAAAAAAGTTCTTCGCCGGCTAAATGGAAGGTAGGGAAGGTGATCCCACTCCATAAATCAGGGGACAAGCATTGTCCTTTTAACTACCGGCCTATCTCGCTCACTTGCATCCCATGTAAAATCCTAGAACATGTCCTTGCCTCAAATCTACCTAGCTTTCTCGAATCTAATTCATTTTTCTCATCATCGCAACATGGCTTCCGCAAGACTTATTCATGTGAAACACAACTAGTATCATTCACGCATCAGCTAAACGTCATCCTTGACCGCTGTTCACTTGCCGACTGTATATTTTTAGACTTCTCGAAAGCATTTGATAAAGTATGCCATAACCTTCTAATGTTTAAGTTACATCAACTTAACATTGATCCCAAACTGCTTGCTTGGATCGAATGCTTTCTTTTTAACCGCTCGCAATTTGTTTCTGCTAATGACTCAACCTCGCAGCCAAGTAAAGTACAGTCCGGCGTACCTCAAGGGTCGGTACTTGGTCCTCTACTTTTTTCAATTTACATTAATGATCTACCCTCTTGTGTTTCCTCTAACATTCATTTATTCGCAGATGATTACGTCATCTACAGGGAAATAATTTGCGACGATGATATATCTTCTCTTCAAGCAGACCTTAACGCTATCTGTATTTGGTGCCAATCATGGTCAATGGAATTAAACATCAAAAAATGTAAATTTCAGCGTGTGTCAAGAACTTCCGGCCAGCTACCTTCCTATCACCTTAATAATGTCCCTCTAGATCCTGTTTCTTCTTACAAATATCTTGGTATCCATATTACCAGCAACCTCACTTGGTCCATTCACACTTCTTACGTAATTAATAATGCTAATCGCATGCTGGGATATCTAAAACGTAATTTCTCTAAAGCACCTTCTTCCCTAAAACTACTTCTATATAAGACACTGGTCCGCTCAAAGCTAGAGTATGCTGCAGCAGTGTGGGATCCCTTTCAACAAAACCTAATTCACTCATTAGAAATGGTCCAGAATAATTCTGCTCGTTTTATTGTATGTAATTATAACCGAACTGCCAGCATCTCTGCAATGAAATTAAATCTCGGCCTGCCATCTTTAGCATCTCGCCGTAAAGCCCTTAGACTCTCACTTTTTCACAAGATATTTTATCATCCTTCACTTCGCCATGAACTGATCTCCCCTCCCCAGTACATTTCATCAAGGCTAGATCACAATAACAAAGTCGGAATTCCATTTTGCAATACCAATGCCATGTTTCAGTCATTTCTTCCGCGCACAGCTGCTGAGTGGAATCACCTTCCTGCATCTACCGCTACCATTACTGATAACCCACGCTTCAAAACAGCATTAGAAAACTTTGTATAAGTAGGAGCATCATCTTTTTTTTTTAATTCTATATTCTTGTTGTTTTTTGTACGAGCGTTTTGTTTGTTTGTTTTTCACTGTATTGCTGCGCTTTATTTTGTGTATTATATACTATTAATCAGCACACCAAGAACCCAACAGCTAATAATGTATAACTGGGAGCAATCATTTTTGTATTACTAATTAGTTTGCTGCACTGTACATTTTTTTTCTGAAATTTTTGTAACCACTCCCCTCTATAATGCCTCAGGCCCTGAGGGTACACGAAATAAATAAATAAATAAACTGGCGACGGGGTCAGTTGAGGAGGAACGGCTTTCACTTTGACTGACTTCAGCTCTTTAAACTCTCTCATTTCTACGTCTGCGTGTATCTTCTCTTCCTTTTTTTTTCAAGCGACTATTTTCACCTCGCATAGATCTTTCGCCTCTCAAGTGTGAATGCCGCTTTATTCACCGCTCAAATTAATATTTAGTGCAAAATCCGGCACCTTAATATTGTTGTAATCTATATTCGCGTTGAAATCCCTGGCACGCTTTTCGTCAAGTTGCCTAGTATCATCAGAATTTGGTAAGCCAAAAATACTGCTGCACGTAATGAGTAGCTCAACTGGCGACGGGGTCAGTGGAAGAGGAACGGCGACAGACATATTAGGTGATATAAACTAAAAGCGAACGTTCAAAATTAGCCGTATTTTGTGAATTTGGCGTACACATAATCACGGTGATTGCTGGAAAGTGGCAAATATGTCAAGGAACAATGTCACTGGGAAATTTGAAGGCTTCAATGAGGCTTTACAAACTTTCGGTGTGCTTAGCGATAACTTACTTTTTCAGTTACCACCCGACATTTAGAAGAAGTGTAAGAATCAGTACAGTCAGTCAAAGCTGTTTCGAAGGTCACCTCGTAGTTAGTTCCCGCAACAGGCTGGAGAAAAAAAAAAGAAACGACCTGGTGGCGTTGACCACGCCATACTGATGGGCGAGCACACAGCTTGCCACCAAGTCGATATAAAAAGGTCGCGTGACGGCACAAGCTGCTGTGGTCGCTCATCTCTCAGGCGGAGTCGATGCTGGCTGGAATCAGACGGTGGAAGCGTAGCGCAACTAAAAGAGAAGCTGCTCGGCATCCATTTGGAACTTAACTGTCCGTGCCCGTGAGTAAAGTTTCGCCCTTCCTTCTACCAGAAGCGAATAGGTTCTTTTCCTCTTCTTTCTTCCTTTGCACCAGGGGTGCCCCGTCGGAGACGGCTTGTGAAAATGACTTGAAGGCTGAAGGTCTAGCTGGAGACGATACTTGCAAACCACAGAGAACTTGCAGGGGGTATAAATTGAAGCTTTATATACAATAGTTTACATATATATACAAGTTGAGCAGTGAGCACAACAACAACATGGAACTGGCTAACATTTAGGGGAGGCCCCTAAATCGGCATAGCCGAAGATGCGTTACATCTCCGTAGCCCAGAACCCCTTTTCCGGACTCCGGGACCCAGTTTTAAAGACACATGGGCCCGACCCACATTCATCAGCATCCAATCGTGTCAAACCCTTAACACGATTTGGTTATTAGGCGTGTGGCCCGCCCTCCAACTTCCGTAGGGCACATAGCCCTCTCTCAAATGTACATATTTTAAAAAGGGCATCATTTTCACCTAAAACATAGTACATTCCGAGAATTCACACACATACGGATTGGCCCCCTGGGTTACGCGCCCCGCCCCACACTTCCACCGTACTAAACAAACTCTCTCCCCTATGGAAAGAAAAGCACAATACTTACAAACAACATAGCAAAACACTCCCAATATATCAGACCAACTCTCTCCCCTAAGGAAGAAGAAGCAAAACACACAAAACAAAATAGCAAGACACTTCCGCGGGTGCGTCTGTCTCCCCAGTACCCGTGACCTTGACGCTTCCCGGCACTAGGGCAATTCTCGGCCCCAAACCAGCTGCGACTGTCGCAAACAACACCCGAGAGCGCAGATCCACTTTCCGATAAGAGTCGGATCACAATAGAGTGCCGACCACCCTGCCGTCCTCCAGGGTACGGGCGGCGACATAAGTCAAGTGGCCGCCACTGTCCCCAATTAAGCAGGTGGCTGTGCTCGTTCTGTGCGGCGGCGTCTTCTGCGCGCGCCCGTTTCTTGAGCCCGCGTTGTCGAGCCCCGGGGCCATACCGGACGCCAGCCAGCTGCACCGCCGCCCACAGCTCCCATTCATCCGGACGCACCGGACCCCGCTTTGTTCGAAGCTTAATTGGGCCGCAAGTGGTGTTTGTGAAGCCGCGGTGAGCTATCAGCGTACGATGAAACAGCGGCGTTGACATTTTTATGGCTCTTGGCTCTTTGTGCACTGGCACAAAGCGGCCCCGGCGAGAAACACGCGTCCTCCCCCAAAAGGGGACAATGGGAGGCTTGGGTGAGCCGGCCGCTCCCTCTCTGGCTGCTGCCCGCTTTGCGCTCTCCTCGCAGCCCCCCCGCCGGGGGCTCTCCGGGTTCCGCAGCGGCGACACCAAAGGCGACAGAAAGATGGGCGCTCCTAATGAGACCGCGCGCATCCACGGACCTCCTTGGGGCCCGCTCAACGACAAAGCCCCCCTTCCTTAGCCGCGAAGAAAGGAGGGGGGAGGGGGAATAAACACACATGGCGCATGCTATCCCTCTACACCGTGTTTACGGACAAAGAACGCGCCGCTCATTTTGATTTTTCTCGTCTTCACAGCCGGCTGAAAGGCTCCGGCTATGAGCGGCTACGCGCAGTGGTGTTAGTGTGCGCTAGACGCTATGGCGGCGCTGCTTTTTGATTGACTTATTCGCCAAATATTCCAGGTGAAAGGTGTGCTTTTCGCCTGCTTTATATGTTATGACTCCTTCCTTGAAAGCACCTGGCCACGCCCTTCCGCGGGTCTCATCTTGATTTTTTTGGACACCACAATGGCCGCCATAGCATCCTTCCGCTTCCAGCCAAAGTTAATGTCCTTCATGAATTTCCGCAGTCCACTTCATTCCGATAGCTACGAGAGTTACTCGGACTGGTCAACTTCTATTGGCATTTTGTTACCTCTCCGCTATGCTGATTCGTCTATTCACTGATCTGCTGCAGGGTAAATAATTTAAAACTACCAAACTCCTCGCAGACGTCACCCTTCTTTCCCACCTAAAAGCACACGCTCCACTCTGCCTCATGACGTACGCGCCTTAAGTGGCCGTTGCAGCCGCCGTACAGCAGAGCGTTGAGGCATCTTGGTAGCAAATGGCTTTATTTTTGCAAAAGCTCTCCAACCGAAAGCATTTATAGCACATTCGACCATGAAATTTTTTGTGCAAGCATGGCTGTGCGTCTTTTCTGCAAATTCTTTGAGGCTGGATGCTTTTTCATTGCCACGCACCACAAGACTTTCACAGTCAACATCAAATCCGCCAGAAGAAAGTTTTTTCTTGTGAAAGCCGTCTCCTTGCTTACATTGCGAAATACACAACTTATATCCACCTTCTACGAGGAGCTGCGAACGCTGCCGCTGATGCACTCTCTCTGCTAACATTGTTCTAATTGTGCGCCGCATCAGCAGCACCTGTAGATTTCAACGCCTTAGCTGCAGCAGAAGCTCAAGACGCAGAAGACTCCAAGCTTCGCATGTCGCCTGGAAACGTCGAATTTCATTAAATTGCCCTTCCATCCTGCACCGTTCCTGTTCTGTGCAACATTTGCACTAGCAACCCCCGACCTCATGACCCGATTTGTTTCCACTGCTCTGTCTTCTACTCCCATCCTGGCATCCGCACCACACAGCACCTTATCATACGGCGCTTCGTCTGGCCAGGCATAAACAAGGACGTTCGTGCGTGGATGCGTAGTTCAAGAAGAACAGCGCGAAAAAGACAAGGACTTAAGGGTTCACTGAAGAGGAATCTGTAGTCGTCTTTCTACCGCGGGAACTCTGTCTACACGTTCTGAGCATTCTTAGAAACATCGATTTATTGACCTGTGTGGCCGATTTCCCTAATTAAATTGAATTAATGTCCGCCTCCCGCCTTTTGTTTTTTAATTCTCCCTCGTAAGGTGGGCGTAGTCGGCCATCGCGCGGAGTGCCTTTCACCCAGTCCCGTGGCGGCTTGCCGCTCTGCCATCGGCGGAGTAATACGTAGTAATCCGCAGAAGCAAATAGTCCGCGCGTATTTTTATTTCTGCGGGCTTATTGTGCGGCTATATTATCTCCGAATGAAAGTATTTATTCAGGGAAACCTGAAAAACAACACAAAGCGAAAGCAAAGCCTCCACGGAGCTGGCTGAAAGGCACTTCACGCGTTGGTCGACTCCGCCCACTCTACGAGGGAGAATTCAAAAATAAAGGCGGGAGCCGGACGTTAATTCGATTTAATTAGAGAAATCGGCCACACAGGGCAGTAAGTCGCAGTTTCTAAGAATGCTCGGAACGTGTAGATCGAGTTCCCGCGGCAAAAAGGCGAGTTCAGATTCCTCTTCAGTGCACCTTTAAGGAAGATATACGCAATCCTTTAGTCCTTGTCTTTTTCGCTCTGTTCTTCTTGAACATGGCATACTATCTCGCCCAAGCATCAGTCCTAAAGAGATCCGTACTTGTTTTCCTTGTCAGTAGTCCAAGATACAACCCACTCCTTGCCACCTTACGGGTCTTTCACGCTCCCTTCGAAACATTTCGACAAGGTTTGTATTGACATTCTTGGACGGTGGCCTCCATCAGACTGAAACGTCTACCTGCTCACGTGCACTAACCAGTTTACTCGATGACCAGATGCATTTTCCCTCCCAGACGTGGGGAGTGAAACCATCACTAAAGCTTTTCTTTTCGGCGGGGTGTCACGTTTCTGCGTCTCTTCTACAGCCATCACCAATCCCGGTCGACAGTTCGACTGTTTCATTTTCCAGAACCTCATGGCCTTGCTTGGAAGTGCGGGATTAGCACCACAGCCTATCAACCTATCGCAAATGCCATGGTCAAATAGTTTCATCGGAACCTCAGTGAATTCCTTGAAGGTGCAACCCGATACGGTCAGCAAGGCAATTTCTATACCTCTTGTTCTGCTTAGCGTTAGGACTACCTTAAAGTAGAGCATACAGTACATCTCTCGACATTGTCTATGCTTTACGTTAGTCTGCCATCCAGGATGAATGATCGGCTCTACACCAACCATAGACTTACTTTTTAAGTACTAGAGAGTAATTACAGCCCACTTCGCTTGCCCTCACCTCTCCGAGTATATGGTCTCCTGTGGCCGCCTACCATTTCTCCCTATGTTTCTGTCTCCTACCTTCTCTCCTTCTTTTATAGGGCAGAGAGGTATCTCTGTTCACTGTGACAGATGGCAGCGCTGCAGGTGCTGACTTTGACGACGACGGCGCAAAATAAGGAACGAGCTTGTGGGGACTAACGGTCTGATATGGAGCTGATGAAAAAGGTTCCGCCGCAGTGGCTCAGTGATTAGAGCGCTCGCCTATTGAGCCGGACATCCAGAGTCCGAACCCGTCCCCAGCGGCTGGGTTTCAATAGAGGCGAAAATCAAAATGCGCCCGTGTGCTGTGAGATGCTAGTGCCTGCTAACGATCCCCAGGTGGTTCCAAGTATTCCGTGAACCCCCCCCCCCTCCCTACGGCATCATTTCTTCCTGAGAGAGAGAGAGAAAC
The DNA here is from genome assembly GCF_055824585.1 of Amblyomma mixtum. Lineage (NCBI taxonomy): Eukaryota > Metazoa > Arthropoda > Arachnida > Ixodida > Ixodidae > Amblyomma > Amblyomma mixtum. Next base: position 130,817,097 of record NC_143019.1, read on the forward strand.
TCTTTAAAGAAAAACAGAGAATTTAGCCGGCGTTTAAAAATCGCTGGCATGCTACTCTGCGTAGGGAGGGGAATTTGGGAGATAAAAGACAGAAGGAGAGCGGTGTGTAAGAGGTAAAAAAAGAAAAAAAAACGAAGATAAAATGCGGCCATGAAATGGGTACTAAGGATGCAACGCCGAGTATTGCTGTAACCTATGAAATGATGGAGTGCATAGTCCGACAAATGGGCTGACGAAGTTCACTGCATGAAGAATGCATGAAGGTAACGTGCAAGTGAATTTAAAGCTTATCGAGATGTCCAATGTCTTTTAAATACGTAAGTAGAAAGTTCATTGCAAGTCTCTGTTGCCTAAGGCAGGCTAAGGGACCTAAAACTTTGTCCATTGTTAGGGGCACTGGGCAGAGCAATGTTCATAGTATGCACGCTCGTTAGCATATGCAGGACACTCAAGCAGGGTATGTTCAACAGTTTCTATCGAGGCACAGTTGTCACAATGCGGTCTGTTCATTTGTCCAAAACGGTATCGCAAGCCGTTTGTATATGCAGCATTCAGACGAAGTCGGTGATAAAGTGTTTCCAGATGGCGAGGAATTCTCGGTGAGTGTCTTGATCTATGATGTGGGTCGATTGAATGAAGAAATCGGTACTGATGTGTCGGCAAACTCCAAATCCGATACGTTTCTTCGGAAGCAAAACTTTTAGCGATTTGGGACGCATCAGATTTCGTGAAGAAAGTTCGAATGTATCTCCGATGTTGATGGCCCTTACGGGCCGCTTCATCTGCTTTTTCATTAGCCAGAATGCCACAGTGAGCAGGTACCCACTGAAATGTTATGCAGTGGCCTGCGGTAATATCTAAATGATGTAAATACCCGACATCTAGGCAAACTGGCTGGTGATTTGTTTTCTTCAGTGGGTTGGCCAGGATCTGCAAAGATGCTTTTGAATCGGTGAAAGCCCAACGGCCGGCGGTTCAGCGCATGATGTAAGAAACAGCTTCCTTAATACCGTGAAGCTCAGCTGTCGTACAGGATGTCGTCCGCTGCAGCCGGTAAAAAAGGGCATGGTGTTGAGGGCAGATAAAGGCCACAAGAAGAGGTTTCTTTAGTAGTTGAACCATCGGTGAAGATATGGGTGTGCTACGTATATTCCTCAGTTAAGTAGGCGAGAGTAGCTTGCAGAAGCGCTGCCTGTTGCATGCGGCTCTTTGCATTCACGCCTGGCACAAACTTCTTCACCTTTAGAGGAGAGAGTGCCTATGGAGGAAAGGCCAGAGGTAGTACTTTCTGTGGCTGATTAAGAGTAGGGAGGGGCAGGAGCTGTACTTTCTGTCCAAAGCTAGAGTTGCGGCGAGTTAGGTGGACAAGGTGTAGGAAGTGCTTATTCCCTTGCAGGACATGGCGGAGATGGGTACGCATAGTTTCCTGGGCGGCAATCATCTCTAGTGGGAGACATCCTGCCTCCGCTACTGTTCCTGATGCAGAGGAACCCTTTGGGAGGCCAAGGCATATTCGCAGGCAGTTGTTCCGTGCGGCAACAAGAGTCTTATTGCTTGATGTAGATAATCTTTTAAGCACTGGTAGACAGTAGCGCAAGGTTCCTTCAACGTAGGCTTTTTCAAGCAAAAGCATTGATCGGCGGTTCCTACCCCACCTTATTCCCGCCATGAACCTGAACACTTGCGACGCTGCTGTGATCCTCCCGCGGAGTTTTTTTTTATCTGAGGTGACCATGCGAGATTATAGTCGATTACAACACCCAGGAATCGCTGAGATCGTACATATGGTAGCGATCGTCCGCCTAGGAGCAGCGGATATCGAGTCATCATTTGTCTTGTAAACGCCATAGCAACACTTTTTCTGGCGAGAGACGAAGATATCTGGAAGCCAGGTACACCGAAATGTTCAATAGCGCTCTCTGAACACGTTGCTGGGTAATATAGCGCGAACTTGATGCGGTCCAGATGCAGATATCATCAGCATAAATTGTTATGCGTTCCCCTCGCGGAAGGTTTCTTCTGATGTGTATAAGGACAATATTAAACAGGAGAGCGCTGAGCACCGCTCCCTGTGGTACACCCCTCTCCACTGCGTGAAAGCGTGTTGGACTGTTTGGAGTAGTCATAAATATTTGCCGTTGTTTTAAATAATGCCCAATCCACTTGTATAACTTTCCTCCAAGGCCAAGACTGGCAAAGGCTGCGAGCATTGCATGGTGAAAGACAGAGTCAAAGGCAGCCTTGATGTCTAGAAAACGGCTGTCGGGATGTACCCAGCATGAAGTTACTCCTCAAGTGATGAGACGAGGGCGAAGATATTGTCAGTCGCAGACGTGTTTTGACGGAACCCGTTAATTTCTTGGGGGAACTCATTTCGGCTTTCTAGGAAACAAGTTATGCGTTTGCAGATGATGCGCTCCATGAGCTTACCTACGCAGCTCAGCAGGGCAATGGGCCGGAATGATGTGTAGCTTGTTGGCTGCTTACAGGATTTCAAAACGGGCACAATTTTCTCCAGCGTCCATTCCGTGGGGACCTCACCAGCCATCCAGGAAGAATTGTAGTACTCTTGGAGGTGTGGGGTAGCTTTGCAATTGCGTCATAGGTCACCTCATCATGACCCGGAGACGTGTGTCTGTTTGTCTCCGCGATAGCTGTGGATAGCTCTCCCATTGTGAAAGGCAGGTCTAACGCTAGCACTGCCGCCTTTGGGATGCCTGTTTGACCATCTGCGGAGAGTGTCGAATGCCCTTACCCTGCCGACAGTAGCCTGCAGTATTCTTCTTAGCGTTCGATAACGTTCTACATAAAAATATCCTGCAAAGCCTCGCCGATACCAACTGTGGCGCAAGAACCTACAACTATATCAAAAACTTCTTATCAGCCAGGCAAGCCACTATAAACTTCGGTGGAATAAAATCAGATCCCATCACTCTAGGCCCGAGGGGAACTCCGCAAGGGGCGGTACTGTCACCCCTCTTGTTCAACTTGGCTATGAAAGATCTACCAGGCCTTCTTTCCGAAATTCCCGGCATCAAACACACATTGTATGCGGATGATATCACTGTCTGGTGCAACTCGGGGAGTGACGCCGAGATCGAGGAGCGTCTTCAAGCAGCCGCGGACACGGTGGCCCGGTACGCCAGAGAGAGAGGCCTCCAGTGTGCGCCGGAAAAGTCCGAGTTGCTAATTCTGAAGAACCCGAGGACACCCCTAGCGCAGAACATCTCGGTGTATATAGAGAGCCACCCAGTACAGAAACCCACGGAGATCAAGATCCTAGGGCAGTATATCCCGCAGGGGCGACAGAACACCACCACAATGAAGAAGCTTACAACATCCACCGAGCAAATCCTCCGGATGATACATCGTATCAGAAATAAACACCATGGCATGAAGGAAAGGGACACCATCCGCTTAGTGCAAGCTTTCGTGATCTCGCGGATAATGTACGGGACGGCATTCCTTAACCTCTCCAGGTCGGAAATTGAAAAGTTGGAGACACTCATCAGGAAAGCCTACAAGACGGCACTGGGGCTACCGAACTCCACGCCAACGGCCAAGCTCATGGCTCTAGGAATACATAATACCCTCAAAGAGATGTGGGAAGCACAATGGCTCTCACAACTCAATAGGCTCGCACTCACAACACCCGGCAGAGAACTGCTCGAGAAGATCCATGTTAATCAGCCCTATACAATTGACCAAAGGGAAGAGGTCCCACGCGATGTAAGAAGACGCATCAACGTGCACCCCATTCCGCGGAATATGCATCCCGCATATAACATCGAGAGGAGGAAGGCAAGAGGGGAAGCCCTGCAGAAGAAATGGGACAAGCAGACTAACACCCTTTACGTGGACGCAGCAGGACCACAGAATGGAGTCATGACTATTGTAGTCTCAACGCCTTCAGGGTCGATGGTTAACTGCGCCTCGGTGAAAACATCTAACCCCACTCACGCAGAGGAGGCAGCTATTGCATTAGCTGTAGCATATAACCCCAACGCCGTTGTGCTCACTGATTCCCAGAACGCCTGTCGCAACTACAATTCCGGATTAATTCATAAGTCAGGGTTGTCATTGCTGACTAAGCATCCACCCAACCAAGCCTCAATCATCTGGTTTCCCGGTCACCTGGAACTACCAGGAGGAAACGAAGCCGCTCACAGGCATGCCCGAGCTCTTCTATACCGGGCGTCTCCCCCTGATGACCATGAAGGGTGCCGTGACCTGATAGGTTTAGCAGTGTATACTGACAATCTCGCGCCGTACAGAACAGCCAGAAAGGAGTACCCAACACCACACAAATCCCTCAATAAGTTAGAAGAGAACACCCTTAGGAGACTACAAACCAACACATACCCAACGCCAGCTAAATTACACCTGTGGTACCCTACACTATACTCTCCGCAGTGCCCACACTGTGGAGAGGTAGCTAACCTCTACCATATGGTGTGGGCATGCCAATTTAATCCCTTACTTGACCCCATTCCCAACCCCTCGGAGGAGCAGTGGGAGGCTATTCTGCTCAGCGATGATCCTGACCGTGAGCACTGGCTGGTGGGGAGGGCCACCGCAGCAGCAGCAGCCAATGGACTACCGGACTAGGCGGCCCACCCACATGTTCTGAAAATACTGAATAAATAAAGATGTTTTCAATCAATCAATCAATCAAGCTTAGACTTCTTTTATAGATTTTTGTTCGTGAAGGGAGAGTGCAGCGAAGGGGTGCAGTTGTTGAAGTGGCGTTCGCATACCTTTAACTATCCACCAAATATTGGTTACTGGTTGGCGCGCATCCAGCGTAGAGTAAATGTCACGCCACTTTTGCTGACTGAGTTTATCCATGTAGCGTCGAATGTGGCGTCATGCCCGTCGGCATGCACGTAGGTCATCGAGGGTTTTGGTGCGCAGAGCTTTCCTTTCAGCTCGCCAGCGTAGAGCGCAAAGCCTTTGAAATGTGTCATCATTTGAAGGTAGGCTATCATTTTAGCTGTAATTTGTGTACTCGCTCTCAGGCAGCACGGCATTGTCGATGCTAATTCCTCATTGCGAGTTGCCGCAGTAACTCCTCTGCTTACAGCGTCCTTGTATGCGTCCCAGTCTAGATTTTATAAGGAATTTCTTTCGGTTCCTCTGCGTACGGAAAGCTGATATGAGGATTGGGCAATGGTAGCTTCCGCGTGTCTCCAAATCAGTGCACCAGCCAAAGTTGCGGGCGAATGAACTTCTGACAAATGTCACGTCGACGCTGCTGGTAGTCGTCGGGATTCGCCGGTAGGTTATGCTGCCGTAATTTAATGGCTGAACTGAATGTTTGGAGAGACGTTTTGCAAGCTTGGCACCTCGGGAACATATATGTGAGCTGCCCCAAATTTCATTATGGGCATTGAAGTCTCCGCAAATATTATGCGGAGAGGGCGTCCTTGCTAACAAGTTTTCAAGTCTCTAAGCATCAATTGGCGTGCCTGGCTCAATATATACTCCAATCAGAGTGTACTGTTGTCCGGCAATAACTGTGACAGCGCACACGTATTCAATGTCGCTGTGAGGCGGGACATCAACCGATGAGGCCGGGATATCCTTGCGAAAGCCTATCAGCAATCTGCTGACGTTATCTGGTCGTTGTGAATGATGGAAATAGTATCCATGGAGTCGGAAAGTTTCCTCGACGCGTGATTCACAGATGACTACGAAGGGGAGGTGGTACGCTCGCACGAGCTGTCGGAAATCCGAGAGTTTAGAGCGTAGCCCGCGAGCGTTCCACTGGAAAATGATGCATGTACGAAAGATGTTGTGGATTGAAAGCTGTGGTGAAGTTCTCGCTGTTGAAGCCATGATTACTGAAGTGTGGTATTACGCCCCTGCGGAGCGTAGGAGACCGACACCAACGGCTCCATTGCAAGGACAGCTTCTACTTCTCGGAGTCCTCCTGAGGAGAGGTTTGCACGGATAAGAGCCTTGATGGCTGCAAACAGCGTCGGAATCTGTAGGCATGTGATATCTCGTTCAGAGCTTCCGGTTAGCTGCCTGTCGCTGACCTTCCTGTCATGTTGTGGCGCCTTAGGCTCAGAGCGACTGACGCTGTTTGTCGGGTTTTGTGCAGTGAGTTGCAGCAGCTTTGATGAAGGAGAAGAGCCAACGGACTTCCTACGCTTATTTTTTACCGCACCTGCGTAGGTCTTATCAGCTGCTTTGCCACGATGTGTTGACTGTTTCTCGGAAAGAGCTGTCCTAGTCGCGAAAACCACGTCGGGGTTAGGTGGTGGTTTATGGCGCTTAGGGGGCTTCCCTTGTGTTTGCTCTGCAGTGCGAGCAACTGTAGTTGCTTTCTTTTTATAACACCCTCCATAGGAAGCAGGGTGTGGGCCAGCGCAGTTAGCGCATTTAGGTTGCGCTCTCGAAGTGCATTTTTTGTGCGAGTGGAGGCCAGCACACACCTTGCAGCGCACGGGGCCATTACAGTGTCTTGATATGTGGCCATGCCTCTGACATTTATAGCACTGAGGTGCTGCTCCGACATATTCAGTTACAGGATAACTAAGGAACCGAAGCGTTACTCGTTTTGGTAGCGGCGGATCTTTTGCGAATTCCAATATAATTTTGCGATGGCGTACGTCTTTGATCTTTCCACCATCCTCAGGAGTGTAGGCGGTTAGTCCCCTTGCTGAAAGGACGCCTTGGTCGCGTAGATATTCCTGCAGATCTTCGTCTGAGTAGGTGACAGGTACATCTTGTATTTTGACATAACTTGCCGTGTAAGAGTATGGGACTCGGGCCTCTACAGCCACTCCAGCCAGTTTAGTTACCGTGAGCAGACGGTCGGGGGCCGGCAGCGTCGATACTGTAACCATTAAGCTCCCGTCCTTGTGAATGCGATGGCTGAGGCCTTTTTCTTGAGCCGATGCTACAACCGCCGAAGCCACAATGTTAGGGTTGGCTTTCCATAGGCTTCCTCCTACCTCGGTGGGCCTGAAGACTACAGGAACACCGGTAGCTCTCTTTTTCTTGTACCGGGCAACTATAAACGATGCTTGGTCCATGTCGTCTGGATGGTCGGTCAGAGGCTCGTGGCTGGCTTCGTCGTCGCGCAGTCTTTTGATTGCCGGGCCCTGGTCTGCAGCCGCAACTACAGGGGCTGCTGACTCGCCGCTGCCGCTGCTGCCATCACTGCAGCATGGAGTTCAGCTGGTGATGTTCTGTGTCGGCGTGGATACGGCACACAGCGACGAGGAGGTCGCTTGACGTGCTTTGCCGGCGGCCAGGGACCCCCAGGTCGTCGCGGGTCGAGGACACACGCCAAAAAATTCAGGGGGCACTTTGACTGTCTAAAGTGGGTAGAGGCGGAAGCGTTTTCCGCACCACCTTCGCTGTTTCTGTGGCACTGGTGGCGTCACATATAATTGAGTACTAATTACTAAGTGATGACAAATCACTAATTAATGGTTAATTATTGATTAATACCCAAATACTAATTAACTGCTAATTAATGACGCTTAAGCTTCGCCTTTAGGAGTGGAACGCGACAGCGCGTTGTAGCGCTGCCAGGGAGTCCACGGAACGCCACCACCCGTTCGGAGCGATGCCTTGCCCTTTGAACGCAACGCTTTATGAGGAAAGGAAATGGCGCAGTAATTCTCTGTCATCTCGGTGGACACCTGAACCGCACCTTACAGGAAGGGAGAAAGTTGGAGTGAAAGAAGATAGATAAAGAGGAGCCGTAATGAAGAAAATGAAAATTGTATTTGAGGAAAGGAAATTACGCAGTAACTGTCTCACAAAATTCAGGGGGGCACTTTTTTGACCTAAAGTGTGGTCACTAATGTGTGGTTAAGATGTTAAGCTTCGCCGCTAAGAGTGGAACGCGACAGCGTCTTGCAACGCTGCCAAGGAGTCCATAGAACGCCATCGCCCATTCGGTTCTACGCCTCGCTCGTCGGTAAATTGGTTTTTGAGGAAAGGAAGTGTATCTATCTCTCATTTGTCGGTGGACACCTAAACCTCGCCGGAAGGGACTGGAGGAGGATGACAGTGAGCGAAGACACCGTATTCACTAGACGCGCCTTTGTTCATTCCAAACCATCGAGCTGGCATGGCGGAGTGGATAGCATGCTTGTCTCTCAACCCGAAGACCGGGGTTCGAATCCTGAGCTCGACCAATTTCTTAATCGGTTTTATTTATTTATATGACCTGACTAGTAAAGCTAATTAGGTAATTAAGCAATTAACTAAGCTCAGTCCCACTTGGGGCATCACTATACGATCCCTTCAATTGGTTGCATGGTTACTAGCCAAAGTACAATTGTCCCCGTTTGAAATTCGCGCACTGTGACGTCACGACCGTTTCCACCAATTGAAAAGCGTGACATTTTCTGTCGACAACTGCTGCTTACAACGATGAGACATTAAAGGCTTCCGCTTAAAAAACTGAAAAACGTCTGAAGTGAGAAAATAAAACCGAAAATTACGGACCGGTGTCAGACAGCCGGCCCACTAATCATCGTCTTCTTCTTCTATCGCCCCCGCCTTTATACCTTCCCTTACGGTGTTGTTCAGGTGTCCACCGAGATGTGAGACATATTCTGCGCCATTTTCTTTCGTAAAAAACAAAACAAAACCAAGGGTCCGGAACCAAAAACTGCAATACAATGATAGGTGCTCCACCAGGAGAAACAATGGAAGTTGTGTTTTCTTTAAGGATACTTTATCGGGTGCCCTATTTGTTCCTTAGGGCGAGATACGAAGGATGAGCATTTTTACACGACAACGCGTACTTTTTCATAAATTTTCCAAAATAAAGAAAATGCCTTCAACCGTAAGCCTTCAGTGCCAAAAATATCAGCACGCTGGTCGAAATAATGTAAAATGTTTTTTTTCGCACGCGAAATGTAAACTGACTGGGGTTGATTGAAACTTTCTATATTCCTGAAGGTTTTGCCATTAATACCTAGAAGACAGCAACTGGTCTCCAAAACTGTGATTTATTATTTGGAGAACAAAAAAATACGTTTCAATCGAAGAAAACTGGCTCGACAGCTAACACTCGGGATGCTGCTTTAAGATTCTCCTTTAGTTTTGTCGCTGTCATGAATATCGTACGGTAACAATTTGCCGAGATACATATGCATTGCTACTTTCCCTGGGGTGTACCCTTCCGGAATATTTATTTTTTAGAAAATATTTATAGGCTAAATTTAATGTCAAAAACAAATAATGCATGGCATGTTACTCGCGAAATTGGATGCCTAGGATATGTAGACGTTAAGAACACACAAGCTGTCGATGGCCAAAGTTCATTTCCTGTGGCGTACACGTGATAATTACGGTGAACGAGTAGCAGTGTCTGCTTTTCAGGCGTCCAGAGCGTGCAGTTTACAGCCTCTGTGTTCCCATCAGCTATTTCCTTGATGTCTCCAGGAGGTGAACTTAATGTGCGGAAATATTTAGCTTCTAGTGAGCTAAGATACTTCCTGGCGCCCATTTTCCTCGTCGAAAAGATTTCGGCGCCACCGTGTAGTTCGGTAAATTTCCCTGCTTAACGTATGATTCGTTTAACTTCATCTGGTTATCATGAGGTGGCCGTGTATTCCTGTGTGGCCACGCAGCGCAGGTGCCGCCCACACGTTTCTTAAAACGCGCGGCGTTTTTTTAAAGGGGTATAGGCTTCAGTTCACTCCGCTGTCAGATGCTATTACAGGAGTCAGTACCATCCCTGCTGTTATGAGACGAACTATTCGTACTGACTCTTGGTAACGAACTGTAAGAGATAAACATGTAGCCACTAGTGACCAGCAAATGTAACCTCCGAGTAATGCAATAAACATTAGTTATAAGGCTCAATGTCCAGCGTATCTGAGTCCTCATTCCACAGCTGATAGAATTAAAATCCCCTGAAACCTGTCCCTTATTAACCAAATGTGCCTCCAGGAATCAGAAGATGCCTTTGTTGAAATACAGACCCTACTGAAAAATCCGGTATGAATTTTAAACCGGAACCACATACCGGGTTATTGTACAGGATTTGCGATACCGGATTACCGGAATATCCTGTATAAAACAGGACAGTCCTGTTTAATACAGGACTCCCCTGTTTTGTACAGGATACTATGGTAATCCGGTATCGCAAATCCTGTACAATAACCCGGTATGCGGTTCCGGTTTAAAATTCATACCGGCATACAGGACAGTCCTGTATTCTACAGGCTAGGCCCGTATTATACAGGAGGGCCCTGTATCACACGACAAAGACAGGAATAAAATGCTTCAAATATATCCCACTTGGACTAAATCTGCCCAAAAACTGGGGCCATAAGTGTACATGCCTAATGCTGCAATATACAGAGCCTCAGAAATTGGTAATCTGCGATTATCAGCGACTCGTATTGCAGTCGATGTGCAATTGTGTTATTTGCTCCCAGCTTTTACCAAGTATTGGTAGCTTGGTGAGTATTATAATGCATCAAAAAGTCCAAAAGATGTTTATTTTTTTCGCATGTCTTGAACCAGCTCACTGAGGTAATAATTTAACTCTTTGCGACCATCTACCGGCGCTGGGGTCTCTACAGGGTGCTGGCCAATGAAGTAGTCAAAAGCACCTGCTGAGAAGTAAATATGATTGGTAGTACATAATGCCCCCAGCTTATCATTTAATTGGGCACTGACACACAACATAATGCATTGAGCACTGTGACATGCTACTTACGGCCATTATTACTTTATTCATTGCGCAAATGCATAGAATCGCTTCAATTACCTAAATATACTGAGCATTCTTTAGCCAAAACACTACGCACACTAAATATAGTCGAAACGTTGAATCAAGATGCAAGAATATATCTCGTTAGTGTATGTATGCTCAATGCAAAATTCGATGATATTCATAGGCATATTTATTTAACCATGACATGAACGCCCGCCCTGAACTTGAAAATTTGTATCTTTCAACCACACAAGAACACTGCCTGGTACATAAGAGAAAAAGATATATTTACAGATACCAGCAGTCTAGGGCAAACATCGCGTCCCATGAATTTTAGAACCGCACCTTGTCCATATTTTAGCACCGTGATAAATTATTAGACTTCAACGATTGCTTCGATGCGCAGACACAACGTACAGTACCTTAGAATCTCGCACAGTCCGTATGTCGACGTCGTCGCGGCGAACAGCACGCTCCCACGTAATCCTACGTGAGTCTTTTGGGAACTAAAACACAAGCACTTTTGGTCCGTTGTCATAGTTTCCTCTACAGTTGGGCACGCAGCAGCGACCTATTGCTTCAACAGCAGGTCACGACGCGCAAAGATTTAGGTATCACGATGACAAGCAATTTCCTAGCCAGCACTCACGAACGCAACAGCAATAAAACGCAGCAGCGCACGCTGACATGTCCGGCTACACGACTACGGAAGGGTGCAGAACTGGTTGAGGGAAGAAAGGAGACGTCTCAGTGTCGGAGGAATGCGGAGGGGTCAGCGGTCAAAGTGGCTGACATCAGAGCGGGGGGAAAGGAAAGCGCGCATGCCTTGAGAATTCTCAGACCCAGGAAAAGCAGAGAAGGTAGTGATGAGAGAAAAAAAAGCTTAAAAAAAATTGCGAAGAGACGGGTTACTCGTGTAAGGTTTCTACAGGCGGTTTTTGTTTTTATTTTGTTCTCTCGAGCGCTGTATTTTTTAGCTAGCACGAAGCGTCGCCCTTAAGGGAACACCCAAGCTGCCGGCTCCGTTGAATTAACCTTTTCTTCGTCGATAGAAATATTCTGGGCGATTTGTGATTAGTATGTCTTCCTGATGGAGTGAAGGGTGGGGCCGCTCGCGATGGCGCTTGGACAAGTTGCGTTATCAATGGACTATCACTTGATGAAGAAGAAGTGCAAAGAATTCCTGCACGAAAACCAAGAATTTTATTTCACCGATGCGTCGCTACAGACTGCCGCTAGCGAACATTAAGAAAGCTGCTGCAATGAACGCGACAGTAACAAACCTTTTGGAGCCTCTGGCGCAGTCACCGGAGGCTCGCCATGTTTATCAGCCAGTCGTGAAGTTCTGCACTGTGAAACCCAGAGTAATCTGCGCAGGACTTACGAAGACTGCTGGCGGATGTATACTAGCCGTTTGCCCGCACACAGCAGCCCTGGCTTTGTCAGGGTGCTGCACGGGAAGCCAATATGGCGGTTGCGCGCCATTCGCCTTCATGCAGCCCCCGCCTTGCATACACAAACTGCATGTTTTGCCACGCTTAGCCATTTTCTTTTACTAACCCTTTCAACAAAACCGTGTATGTGTTGATTATCGCTAGGGGTGTGCGAATATCAAATTTTTCGAATACGAATCGAATACGAATACTTAGTTCCGAATATCGAATCGAATATCGAATAATCAAGGATAGACGCATTTAATCACTACAAAACATTTATTTGGGCACCCAAGAACATCACAGTTCAACTATCGATTATTAAATGAACACAAAAGGTGTGTGTGGCTGCTCAAAAAGTATCAAAGTCTGGAACATTATTCTTAGAAGAGTGGAAATATCAGAGAAGATGGCTAGTACACAGCATTGATTAAGGCTAGATTGCCATCAGCACAAAAGCGCGTTGCTGGGATGACGTAAAAGGTTGTCGTGAAGGAAAACCAGCTGCACCACATGGTCAGACAAAAGTAGTTCCCTTCTAACTGAAACGACTCCTCCAGCCACAGAAAATGCCCTCTCACTTGGCACTGACCTGGCACGTATTGCGAGGTTCTTCTCACTTGTCACTGACCTGGCACGTATTGCGAGGTACTTCGTGCACAGCTCTGACTATACCAGCTTCGCAGTTATAACCACAAAAAAGCTCACCAGCGCAGTCAGCAACGGCATGGCCCTTGGAGGAAGAAAGAATTTTCCTTCCGTGTAGGCGCCGCCATGTTGTTATATATCTGTCGATAGGTCTTGTGGACCGAAATGCACGCCGGTACTCACAATGAATATTCGGCTAGATACGAATATTCGCGTCGGGTCGAATATTCGAAACAACACGAATACTTGGATTTCGAATCGAATTCGAATACTAAAAATATAATATTCGAAATATATTCGAAAATTTCGAATATTCGCACACCCCTAATTATCGCACTTATGCGCACGCTTACCCCCCCCCCCCCCCCCCTTCCCCTTAAAAATATCTGCTGGCGTACAACAGTCAATCTGCAGACCAAGCACCAAAACCGCAGCACATATAGCTCTGAATACAGGCAGGTATGTCCGGTTTGAGCTCCGTACCGGACTAGTCTGTCCGGTTTGAGCTCCGTACCGGACTGGTCTGTCCGGTTTGAGCTTCGAACCGGGAATGGACTGTCCGGTATGAGCTCCGTACCGGAGCGGTCTGTCCGGTTTGGGATCGATACCGGACCGGTATGAACCGGTATAGCGATCAAACCGGACGGGTCTCGCCGGTATGAGAGTGATACTGGACCGGTATGAAACCGATATGTTCCGGTAAAATCCGGTTTGCCGCGGTACCGGATTTTTCAATAGGGGAAGAACAACGTATGTCTCTTGGCCGTATATTAGAGCACTTGTAGCAGTACTTAATTATTTAAGGTGACAGGAACCATAGTATTACTTTTCTACACTTGTTGGTATTTAGCAGTCCTAAGTGCGTTTTTAAGCACTAGGATTCAAATCCCATTCCGTGGTCACCTTTCGCAAAAATAGTACGAGGATTTTGCTTCTTTGGAAACGCAATATTTGTACCTCAATTGAAACAGGCTACAAAAACTGGCGCTCTATATGAGCGGAATATATGTTGTTTGAACCTCGCATTGCATACATCAGTAGGCATATTACAGCATGCCTCAAAGAAAAAGACGCAAGATCTCACTTAACTCAGTCGAACGCTCATATCTCAGGGACATCGGGGTAGCATATCTGACTGAAAGCCCTAGGGATGATCATTCCCTACTAATTACCTTAATTTTTATGCATAGTTAATTTACATCCTTAAATGACATAAGGGCATTTGAGTCGTTCCACGTAATCACAGTTCTTGCTCGCCTTCTCTATGCGAAACTCATTCGAAATGAGTGCCAAAACACAGGACAGTTCAGCCTGGTTATGGGAGTGATGAGCATACATGATTGCCTCCGATCTTAAACAAATTTCCTACTGTTGAACTCTATTAAAACCTGCAAGCAATCGGAGCTCACCAGGCGCTTTGCGCTAGTGCCTAGCTCTTCGTAGTGGCTTTCTTTTGTAAAAATAAATTATTTAATTTTTATTTAGCTCCCCTTACCCGAGCTCTTTTTCTGCTATGGTCGGAATTATGGTACCTAGTTGCACCTGTTAGCATTAACACTGAAAGATGTTAAACGTATGCAGCACTCTAGACTGCTTTCTGGTAATATTATAATTGCTGAAAACAACGCAGTGCAAATAGCATGCGAGGATAATGTACGTGCATACGAGATTTATCGCCATTTACCTTTCTCAGGTAGGCACTGCTTGTGCAAACTGAAAGAGAAATAAAAAGATCGCAGAGAGCTTCACGATCGTGATAAGTCACTGGACAAGGCAGTAGAGGAAAAAACGAGAGAATACTGAGGTAGAATACTGACGTGGAAGAATGACGTGGTATACAGACCTCTACTGCCGGCTATAAACGCAGAAACTGTTAGGATCTTCAGTTTGCGAGGTAAAGGAACATCGTCACGGGTTTGTACTAAATTTCCCTTTTTAAATAATGTTCTTTACGAGTAAAATGAAGAACGCTTCATCCCCTGGTTAGTGCTAATAAAGCGTCTCCGCATGAGCTCTGCATAGAAATCTCGCTATGCTCAGGCAATTAAACTTTACAAATTATGTGCTTAAATATTTCATTAACTGTAATAAAAAGATAGTATTCTTGCGCTGATTCGAAGGCAATGCGGCCGTATTAACGTTTTCTTTTTGAGATAAATTCGACGCAACATATTTTACTGCGAATTGGTGTCAGCACAATTAGGATGCATGCCAAGGAATCTGAAATATTCTTGATCACTATGTTTATGCTATTTGGGCCAACATCAGCTTCTGCCATGAAATTTCCTAGAGCCAAGCAAAACTGCCGTTTCTGTGGCTAATATTTCAGTGCACCCTGCAGGTACTTCTCAGAAAGCAGCATTGGGAGCGCCGATTTATCGCAAACTAGCGTTCATTTTAATCTACGCGTAAACCAACCATCGACAGTCTGGAAGATCCCTGTATATTCTATGCTATGTTTCGATAAAATTTTGCATTTGTTTAAGGTATTGGTTCGGAAAAACGAAAATATCGGAGCATCAGTATCAAAGATATATTTGTGGAGCACTGTTTATTTCAACGATGCTCGATACTTAAAAAATACCGTAAACCGTAAAGAGAACCTATCGAATGCTGGAATCTAAAGGACTTTTACTCAGGAGTTAAAAAGAATGGGAGAGCTGGAGACGAGGGCCTTTTTCGTTCATCGTGGAACTCCTGGGCCCCAGGAAGATTTTTTTGTCTGTTTAATCTAGACCTGAGCGAAGTCACGCCGACGCTTTCTTCCGCGGCTCCTGAGTGGGAGTGGGGCGTCAACTTCTTGTAGGGCGCCCGGGTGCCACTGTCCTTTTTTGTGCCCCCTTTTTTAGTCCACTTGGAGCAGGAGGCGCCTTCTTTTAGAAGCGAGATGGTGCAGCCTAGCTTCTTCTGCCGAAAATGTTCTTCCAGCTGGAACAAACCTCAATTTTACACATCCTGGCTTCTCTAACTGAGACGCCAATCGACCTATTTATTGCCACGTATCATTGTAGTGTCCGTTCGTTCGCACTCAAGGCCGCAGGAAAGGCCGCAGGTGTACGGCGTCGGATTTCGGGTACGCCGCCTTCATACGGTGTGCTCGATGGATGGTCTTCGTAGTTTTCTTCGCTGGTGAGTAATCTGATCTCCAGAGGTTGCCGCCTTTAGTTTCCGCTAAGAGGGATGGGGGCCTTCCGCGAAGAGCCGCTGCGTAGCTGCGGGGTGGCGGCGAAAAGCGGGAGCTGACGGCGTTGGTGAGCAAGGAAGGTAATTATGCACATTCTCCTCTCGACGCAGGTAGTCGTCGATTTCTTGCCGGCGTTGGCCGAAGCGTGGTCGGGTGCGTCAATGGCAAAACCACGAGGACCGATAAGTCACAAATAATGTGGCCGGCTTCGCCGCAATGTAAGCGCAGCGGGCGGTGGGGACAAGTCCTGCAGGCATCGCAATTCCTGGGGCTGGATCGTCGTTCTTAGGCTGGGTCTGGGGGCGGCGTGCGAGAACAGTAGAAGTGGCCTTTTCGATCGTCCACGTTTAGCGGCAAGCTCATAAACTGTCCCAGGGGAGTTCTGCACAAGCTCGGCTCAAAGGTGGTCTTTGGCACCTCTCATGAGTGAGTTGACCTCATCACCATAGGCCATGGCGGTGTCGGTTCCGTTGATAAGGACCACTCGTTCTTCTACGTACATCTTCACAGCCTCTTTGGTGTGTTGAGTACAGGACTGAAGCCAGAGCTGTGCTTTTTTTTTGCAGGACGCGTCTACACATTCCTGGTAGATCGCTCTTAAAACGCTCCCACGTAGTCGAGAAAATGCCGTGTTTTTCAACCATGTTCTTGATGAGCCATCCAGTGCGATTAAGACGTTCCGGAATTTGGCGTCGTTCTTCCAAGTGTACAGCGCATGGAAGACATCCAACAATTCTTCTACATCCACATGGGGCTGGCTATCGAATATCACCGGCTCACGAGGCTGGCCAAACACAAAGGTCGCTGCTTAGCATCATGGTTCATCTTGACGGCGGAGGGGGGGAGGGAGTGGATAGCAGAACTGCAAGTTAGGGCCACCACCGCATGTCACAAAGTGGCGACGGAATTTTTGAGATATGGCGTGCAAAGTAACCACATCAGTCTGGAACACCGTAGAATCGGCTCTGCCTGGGTGCGATCATTCGAGAACAATTTGGTCGCGTATTGCAACACAAGCAAAGCTATAAAGCCGCGTGCCGCCAGCTTTGAAGAATGAACAAACGACGACTAGAAAGCTCTGCGTCAACATGACCAATTCATGTTGTTAATCTAATCCTGATTGCGCGCAGCCTGTGAACCTGTGCTTGTGTCATTTATTCCAGCGTGGTGACGTCCGGACTAAAATTTCATGCTGCGCTAGTTTTTCATACTACGGTCTCATCAATATGGTTTTATGTTCTCACTCATCGCAGCAATCTCTTGCATATGCATGTACGTTCGTTTTCCTTATTCCTTGATTGGTCTCCCTATGGTGAAATAGCCCGCTCTGCACGTTTGCGTAGGTGGCCGTAGACTAGAATTTCCAGCGATTTACCTGGTTAAACTAAAATGCTTTACAACTCAGTAAAACTTCCTAACCAGCTTATAAAAATTCGCTTATTTACAGGCGATTTCTAGCTTTTTACCGAAATGAACTGAAGTGGCAATCGACTTACTAAGTTTTTTTAACTACACAAATAAGCGGAGTAAAAAAGCAAACTTCGACAAGTCAGGCATCCTTAGAGTTATTCAAAAAAAATGCTGTCAATACTCGCAGTCTGAGATGGGCGATTTTCCCTCTGACTTCAGGTTCTGGGGTTGATAACATGCGGATTACAATGAAAAGCCCATATCGGTTATTATTGCTAAAAGGTGACACAAAGATAGACGGCAGATGGAGAAGACACGAGACGCACACGCAGGTGCACTAGCAGCTGATAGTTTATGCCGTGAACTCGGCCAAGTGATCAACACCAACAAAATCAGCGCCATCATGCATAGCGCGTAACAAAACACAATACAGAACCATTTTTTTCGTTACAACTACACCCAAGGTATGCGAGCTCTTTCGCCGACAAACACAATGAGGAAACGCCTAGACAGGATTCACCATTCTTTTTGATCTCAAGAGCTTCCAGTATTTCACTAGTTAATTATCTTCAGCCCTGTGTAGAACACATGTATTATCGAAAGTCCGGTACGAATGTGAGAGCCTTATAATGAACTTACGTCGCCCGAAAGCCGACTTTCAGTCTCGTACCGATGCTCATACAATCCGTGTTTCAAAAAAGTTGCTTGTTTTCGCGTTTTTCTGCGTTCGCCTTTGAACACATCACCTGGCGGCTGAGGCCGTGAAACTAGAATGCATCTTCACCAGACCTTATTTTGCGAGACTCCTGAGTAGGACAGCAGCTTGGGCATGTTGGTTATTCATTTGTGACGAAACAGCCCAAAGCACCGGGACAAGAGACAAGCGCTGTACAGCGCTTGTCCCTTGTCCCGGTGTTTTGCGCTGTTCCGTCACTCCTGAGTAGGGCTCCCTTAGGCCTGCGTGCCGGAGGGTCCAAAAGGAGTTTGAATTCGATGGAAATAAAAGTTTGATGGTGAGGAGCGGAAATACCACCATCATTCCCGCCAGTTCGTCCAGTGTTTTCAAACTGTGGGATATGGAATATATAGAATGGCGGCAAACCTTGTGCAAGAACTGCCTGCTTGACACTTCTCTACGTTGTTCGGTTTCTTGAGCTTTCTGAAGGTTTTTTTTCTGCGACAGATATGATGACCTGTTGAAGACAACGCGCCTCATTGAGGCGACTGACCTGATTATGGACTCTCCTTTGCAGGCGACGCATGAACGAATCAATTTCTAAAACATTAAGCAATTATTGGCCGGAAGTTTTTGAGTCAGGATCACTGCAGACAAGGCTGTTTTAAACACAGGAAACACTAATGACAACTGGTTTACACATTCTGGATTGGTCACAATCTACAATCACCAAAACCGATCGACAAATCTGCAGACCTGAATTCATTTGTCTCTGCTGAGCACTGTTTCAACAGGTTGCTTCTTGAGCCTAACAAGATTTCGCCTAAAACTAGGGATATCCGTGAACCTGTACACACACTAACTCCGTAAGATGACACCATTTCTTGTGGTCTGCTCCAATTTCACCAAACAACTCGCCCCCAATACGTGTTTAGCACATCAGTTATGTTTCTTCATCCGCTGTCCGTAAACGGTTTATTACGTCATAGCTTAATAAATAGTGCGCAAATATAACACCTAACACGTATTCATTTAACACGCCATAAACTGTAGTTATGCTGAGATTAACTTAAGCCCCTTCAGCAGAAACAACATTGACACAGTAGAGAAAATCGGAGCCGGGCCTATGGCGCTTATAGCGCTATCAGAGTGGGCTCGCACTGATAACATATCAGCTGTTACATCTAATGAAATTCAAGTCCTATGATCCAGATTCAAGTTCCTACACGTACCGTTTCTTATAAAGCCATGAACTATCATTTGGCGGGGACCCATGATTAAGAGCGCTCGCAAGACAGAAGCTGTACACGCATTCACTTCTTTTAGTATTTAATTCGCAGGATTTAGTTTGACATTTCTTTATCGAACAAAAATATTAGGACGGAAGTTATCTCATGAGCCCACTCGATCGTCAAGTATGAAGGAAGAAATAAATACGAATAAATAGCAGAATTGACAGGCTGGTCAGTTTGTATAATTACTGTACTTTTAGTTGTTACATTTCCTGCTGAAAAAAATAATAATGAATTTTCATTGAATATGCTGTTCACTGCCGTAATTGGTTGAGTACCGAGGGCCTTTCAATCAGCGCTGAAAAAGCACGTTCAAAATCATTACACAAAATGTGCCCGCTTATCCGTCTCGTTGACAACATATGCCGGCCACTTGGCCTGCTCTTGTGCACCACAATTTTGACGTTCAGATGCGCGGCGCGCGTAAATGCATTGTGCGGTCGGCCCACGGTCAGTAACCGCAGTAGAATGCTTCGAAGGTTATAGTGTGCAAACATTGCGATTAGTTTTTTTAAACGTAAACTGACAATACATGCCGCGTTAACATGAACACTTGGGGCAGGTATTATAAGGCTCGGATTTTCAGTCCATGGTTGCAGTCCGGCGCACAATGCGCCCAGTAATAAACGGTGGCTCAACTTGAGCTGAAATAACACAAAACTTTTATCTACATGGCTGGAAAGGAGACGACGAGTAACTGGAGTAAAGAAATCAGTGTTATATGCGCTGCAGTTCTGCTACCTAAAAATGCAAAAAATGGTACACGTGCTGAAGGTAAAAAAATAATCGCCTTTCTCTAGCACCTACAACAAAATACTAATATTCTGTGAGTCATAGCAGAGGTCATTCGCACTTTGCCTACATAGCTACTTACGGTGCCTCTCACTGAATGCTTTCAGCGAACTTCCGCTGATTAGGCAGTTCCTTTCGCAGCAATGCCACCTTTAAATGTACCGATGGAACAGAAATGAACGCGACGAAGTTGTCTCTGCACGTTCACCAGTGACAACAGAAATGTTTCAGCAATGAGAAGCTAAAAACTGGGTGATTAATGAAGGATCGTATATTAGACAGCCCATTCCTTAGTTCAAAGTGGCGTCTTTTCATGCTGCGTCACTCAATTTATCGCAAACTGGACTATTTGCACTCTTCTAGCAGAACGTTGTCCCAGTCAATGTAACATAAGGAACACCACCTGTGAAGCCGGCGAAAAGGCTGTCGTAATACTTCACTCGCACTAGTATACGTTACATCAGTTTAACTCGAGAAAATGTAATATTTTATGCCCTACTGCTTTGCTGCAAGATACGGCCTAAAACTAGCCTCCAATCGCAGCACATTTTGAGTCGTCAAGAAGATCACAATAAAAAATTTCACAAATTCCTTACATAAGGCACGAATGAGAATGTTCACATATAGCAGAAGATGCGGCACCAATAAGAGGGCATCGTGAATGGAAACCGGAAGAGCAAACGGCGGAAGCCAACTGGTCATTCGAAGAAGGGGCACTTTTTGGTAGGGTTCATGTCTGAGCCCGCGGGGCACCGGAAGGTTTTGGCGAAGGGAGCAAAGTTGGCCATCGCCTTGTTGCAGTCCCCGCCGTAGAGGTCATCAGCGTCCGTCTTTGCGCAGCTGAAGAGGCAGGCGGTGATGAAGAACACCTTCTCCTCGGTCAGCTCCTGCGACACAAGAGGGAACCCGCAAAACTTTGCGAATACATTCTGCTTCAAGAGACTGTCTGGGAGGACCTCCGAGGCTATTGAGACAAAAACCAAATTAATGGCCGGGGATGTTTACAACATTCGATTCACTGCGAAAGCACGGGAAAAGACTGTTCTACTGATATTACATGCATGAATGATTGAACTGAGGCACACACATGATAACTGGTTCAATCTCGTGTCTTTTTTAAGCGGACATGCAAAAGATGATTTTCCTCGGGCCAGACCCTCCGGAAGAGCGCAAAGTAGAACACGAGGATGAGCGCGCAGTGCCACAGGACGGAATGATCACGGTGGGCACGTACAAGCTAGAGACGATTTTTTTCTATGCTTTGGACGTCCGGATGAGCGCTTTCGGGTGCATAAGACAAAGGACCGAAGCAGTGGGCTACAGAGGGAGGTTGTATACTGCGTTGTCTTCTGCTGCTTTGTCTACTGCTTTTTTTGTTGGTTTCATATCTTATGATCTGACCTATGTATACCCTCTTAAGCTAGCTGAAGGCTGAATATTCAATTGCGGGAAAGTTTCGCATTTTCCTGTTTTTTTTGTTTCGTGCGGCGCTTACCTCATATTTGATCAGGAGTGCAAAGTGCTGGACTAGTTGGTTCATATTGCATAGAAACGGAACCAGCGAAAACAGACGCAAGACAAGAACAAAGAAGGCACACACCACAACGCTGGACTTACAACTGATTTATTACGATGAAGAATTGCTCAGTTTAAAAGAATTTCCTGCCTGCGCACACACCCTACAGACAATACGCTTCGCGCACCACATGGTGAAATGGCTACTATAATGATAAAAACTTGCACTCCTTTTCGTTGATAATCGCGGGCGGCTTACTGACGCATTTCTGCTTATTCTTTCTGATCATGAATGCCTCCAATAGGTCACGCTCACGTTTAGATTTCCCTCGCTCATGTTTAGATTTAGGAATCTGTATTGGCTTCTTTCTTGCGCCTGTGCTGTGCAACATTTTTTTAGCAAAATTTGACTCGATGCTACAAGCCTCTCTAAACGACACACGTGTTGTAAGGGTTTTTAGATATGTTGACGATTTTTTAGTAATTTTGAACTTACCCGAAACTGACCAGCTTACCCTTGTGGCAGACCAGATTTTAAATATTTTTAGCACCTGTTCTAAAAACTTGGTTTTTACGTATGAGATTCCTTCTGACAAGACCATTAGGTTCCTGGATTTAGAATTGGCTTTTTCACCCAATCAACACGTGTGCTGGAAATATGCGCCAGGGTCTAAGAAGGCACTGTTGCCGTATGATTCGGCCCATTCTAAGTTAGTGAAGCGCAGCATTGCTAACTTGTGTTTTTTGTATGCCTTAAAGAAGAGTTGCCCTCATGTGATGCAACAAAGTCTGGCGGAGTAGGTTGAACGGCTACAGTGTTCTGGGTTTCCTCCCTCGGTTTTGCTGGCGGTGGCGGAATCCTTGGGGAAAAAACTGAAGTTATCTTCAAAGGCTGCCAGGCCAGTAGAAGTGCAAGCAAGAAAGTTGGAAGTCAAGCCTTACTTCCACAAGACTTCACATGGTCTGAAAAAAGTGGCTCAGAAGTTTGGTGTCACTATCGCATTTTCTGCTCCTTGCAAACTGTCTGGTTTG
Organism: Amblyomma mixtum; assembly: GCF_055824585.1. Classification (NCBI taxonomy): domain Eukaryota; kingdom Metazoa; phylum Arthropoda; class Arachnida; order Ixodida; family Ixodidae; genus Amblyomma; species Amblyomma mixtum. Next base: position 130,839,778 of record NC_143019.1, read on the forward strand.
TGCGCCCAAACCTCTGCAGACCTGCGCAGAACTGGTGTTTGCAAGACGAAACAGAAGTCTATGTTCACCACATGCGCAGTGGGCGTGGTGTATTCAATCCCATTGTAATGCGGGAAAATCTACATAGGCCAAACCGGAGCATGCTTGAATGAGCGCCTGAGGCAACATCGTACAACTTTGGGCACTGGCAAAGGCAGCAATCTAGCCTTGCATGTCAAGGACTGCAAATGTTCTTCTAGTTTTCACACTGCCAGCATTATCGGTCGGGGGAAATCTAAACGTGAGCGTGAGCTATGGAGGCATTCATGATCAGAAAGAATAAGCAGAAATGCGTCAGTGAGCCGTCCGTGATTATCACCGAAAAGGAGTGCAAGTATTTATCATTATAGTAGCCATTTCACCATGTGGTGCGCGAAGCGTATTGTCTGTAGGGTGTGTGCGCAGGCAGGAAATTCTTTTAAAATGAGCAATTCTTCATGGAAATAAATCAGTTGTAAGTCCAGCGTTGTGGTGTGTGCCTTCTTTGTTCTTGTCTTGCGTCTGTTTTCGCTGGTTCCCTTTCTATACCTCATATTTGGAACACACGGTTCAAATTGTTCAGATCTCTAAGCCTTCAGCGCCAGTTTTTGCGAATGTGAATAAGTCGGTAGCTTAAGAGCGTGGTCACAACAATTGCGAAGCTGAAGTGCGGACAGCCTGCTATTGACCAGCTATTCCGCCACTTTAGAATAATTACAGCTATCTCGCCACTTTACAATAATTATTTCCAGGAAATAGGAAGGATGTGCAAACAAGAGTTGAACGTACTATTATAAGCCACACATACACAGTCAGCAGAACTGATGAGATGGCTTGGGGGTGCGGGGCTGTTGGGATACACATACGAAGGAAGCCAAGAGTCGCTGAAAGCAAGGGCAGCATGTTTTCTTCTTCACTTCAAGCCCAAACGTACTTACACAAGTTATTTCTTACCGACAAGCCCGAAAGACAAATAAAGTAAAGCGATACTATCTTAATTTCTCTTGTTTCGTTCCATACACACTCAAAAAAAACTACAGAGAATGTTTAGTCCACTCACATCGGAGCGAAAGCATGCATTTGTGCTACGTAGAAGACGACAGTGAGCAGGCACTGCCGTGGGACGACGCAGATGAAAGTTGATGAAGACAACGCTCTCCAATGCACAGCGCGAGAGTGTGGTGCAGTTCAACACAAGTGTTCGCTGCGGCGATAGCCTAGTGGTCTCGCTCAGCGGCCCTTAAGGATCTGTTCACGCAGCCACGCGTTCGACTCACAGTCATGGATATTTATTCAATTTCTTTTTCTCTTTTTCATGGTTTGACCCCTAGCTCAGCTGAAGGTCAAAACTAGGCACCCGACGACCGAAGCACGAGGTCCCGTAGTGAATCTTTCGCTTAAAAAAAAAAACTATTACGTCGTTGAGAGCAGATGTAAGCGTGAAATGCACAGAACAGAAATCGTACCGCCAACTAAGACAGCTCATAGATACCGATAGCCGCACACAAGTCTTTGGGAGCGTCGCTCACCAGTCACTTCTTCCTTGAGCTACTCTTTAAGAACCACAGCACGCCGTGCTTTCTCTGTCGCGTTTTGTGTAAGGCGACCCGCGCGACCGTCGCGCGCCGTGTGCTAAAGAAGAGGGGCTGGCACGAGCACGGGCTACACAGAACGCAGGGATATTCGTTGCGGCTCACGCCGCAGGCACCGCCTCCGCCGACCACCGCGTCGAAGAACAAAAAATTAGAACTGGTTAGAGGCTGGGCCGATAGATCAAGCCATGGCACCTGTGCTTTAGGGTTTGCGTGCGAGTTAGGGTTTGCAATCTAGGTGACGTGGAGCTACTGTAGCGGAGCTGTCACCTAGCTTATCGAGTACCACCAGGACTGCGCTTTCGCCTCTCAGGCTGCACTCAGGCTGTAACTCACCGCCGCAGGAGGTGAGTTACAGAGTGGCAGGTGGTGACAGCGCGGTGGAGGGCTTGCCCATTCTTAGCCGCATGCAAAGGGAAGCCAAGAACTTTGCACTGTGTGACGACAGGAATGGGAGAGCCAGAAAGGTGGAGAGAGACGAAGTGGTTGTGTGAGCGCTGGTAGGAGGAATGGTTGAGAAGGAGAAGCTCGGATTTCTCAGGAGCAGGAGAGAGGCCAGCGGTGGTGAGAAAGGAGTCGATGAGATCTAGGCCACGTTGCAGGGTGTCCTGTACGTGACCGGGAGAGCCAGATGAACATTAGAGAGTGATGTCATCGGCGTAAAATATATGACGCAGGTCGGGAATTTCAGCTAGCTGGGAGGCGAGAGGGGCCATAGCGAGATTGAAAAGGGTAGGAGAGAGAACAGCACCTTGAGGAGTGCCACGGGTGAGGTGGTGTGGGTTAGACAAGTGGGTATCTATTCGAAAGCGAGCCACACGTTTAAAGAGGAATGAGCGGATATAGGAGTATTTGCGGGAGCCACAATCCAAAGAGGCGAGTTGAGAAAGGATGTGATCGTGGCAAACACCGTCAAAGGCCTTGCGAACATCGACGGTCACAAGTGCGTAAATTTGAGTAGGTGTAGGGGACAGGAACGTTTGCTGGAGAATCAGAAACATGTCCTGTGCACAGACGCGGCGTCGGAAGCCAATAAGAGAATGGGTGAAGAACTCCCGTGCCTCAAGAAAATCACAGAGACGAGTCAGAGGCATTCGCTCAAGGGTCTTACCAACGCACAACGTCAGGGAGATTGGGCGGAGGTTAGAGAGAGAGGGAGGTTTGCCCGGTTTTGGAATCATAGAAATAAGGGAGGATGTCCAGGAGCTCGGCAAGCAGCCGCTCTCCCAGGCCTCATTGTAGGTTTGAAGGAGGAATTCTTTGGCGCAGTCAGGAAGGTTGCGAAGTGTGGTGTATGTAATGGCATCCTCACCGGGATCCGAGTGTGTAGAATTAGCAGCCAGAGCAGATTCGAGCTCCCGGAGAGTGAAGCATTGGTCCAGATCGGGGTTAGGACCACCCGAGTACACCGGGTAGGAGGGTGCCAGAGGGGGCGGGAGGTAGAGAGAGGCGAGTTGATCAAAAACTTCGGAGGGAGTCCCCTGAGTGAGGGCTTTAGCTAGAGTGGGAGCAAGGGCAGGCTTAGTGCCAAGGAGGGATTTAAAGAGAGACCATTGCGGATCGCGAGTGCAATGCAGAATCAAGGCCATCACAAAGAGCACTCCAACGAGAGTGCTCGAGGGAGGCGCAGTGGGCGACGATCTCGGCCCGCAAAGCAGTGATCCAGGAGGAAAGTTGGGCATTGTGTAGTTGGGAGCGAAAGGAGCGTTGAAGACGTTTACGGCGACGCCATAAACGGAGAAGGTGAGGATCTGGGTCTTGGATTGGGGTAACGAGAGCGAACGCGATGGCTACTGAACGTGAGCGCTGAGAAGATGCGCGACGTCCAGTCGTCGTAGGATTGAAATGAGTCGGAGGCGAGATTAGTGCGAAAAGCATGCCAGTCAGTGTGAATAATCGGATGACAGCGAGGGATGTGGGAGAGAGAGGTGGTGATATGGATGAGAAAGTGGTCACTTAGAAGAGTTTCGGCTGTCACCTGCCAGTGAAAGGAAAGTGAACCCCGAGAGAAAGTGAGGTCGGGTGTCGTAGGGCGTTGTGAGGCAGTGCCCACTCGAGTAGGAGAGCCAGGACTATTAAGAAGGGTGAGGTGGCGTTCCTGGGCCAGACAATGGAGGAGGCGGCCGGGTTTGAGGGTTTGTGGGTAGCCCCAGAGTGTGTGAGGGGCATTGAAGTCACCACCAAAGAGGAGATGGGAGGTAGAAGAAAGAGAGTGAAGGAATTTGCCCAGAGCAGAGAATAAAGAGGACGTGACAGGGGGGTTGTAAAAAGACAAAAGGACGAGTGAGATGCGGGAAGAAGGGTGGTAATAAACCACACCAACTAAATATTTAAGGAGGGTGGAGGGGATGTCTATTTGCTCTACGGGCACGTCACTGCGTACATAAATAGACGCAAGTGGTGTGGCCGTAGTGGCATGGTAGGCGCGGTAGCCTGGAACATTGCGGGCCGTCCGGGTCTCCTGGAGAAGGAGAAAATGAGGTAGGGAGGGGCGGGTGAGTAGATACTGGTGGAGGGGGGTCTTATTGTGGCAAATATTTCGGCAGTTCCACTGCACAATCTCGAGGTCCTCGCCAAACGCCATTATGATAGTGGAGAGGAACGCGATGGTACGCGTTCCTTCTTTTTTGCCGGGGCAGTGACTCATGGACGGATTGGAGCATAGATGCGAAGGATTCCAATTGCTTTGATTGTGCTTGGAGGGTGGTAAGGATCTGGAGAACCGAAGTTTCCAGCTGAACCAAGCGAGTGTGATGTGCCTGTGTGGTGGTTTCTACAAGGTCAGCCAAAGGGGCGACCTGGGCGCTGGAGGCAGGAGTGGTGAACGTGGCAAGGTGCTCATTTAGCTTGCTAAGCTGGGAGGTAAGAAAGGAGGTGGTTGTCTGGAGGGTTTGAGTCAAGGCATATATCTGCTGTTGCAGATCGTGGGAAATGCGCTGCTGCTCTCGCTGCTGGCGTTCCAGCATTGCGAGCCGGAGGTCGAAGGAGCGGCTCTCGTCAGTCAAGGATGAAGAGGGTGGTGTAGTGGAAGAGAGGGACGCTGGCACCAAGGATCCTTTAACTGTGGCGGCGTAGGAGCCTGGTGGTGACGTGATCGGAGATGATGGAGATTCATGATTAGAGGAGGAGGAGGAGGAGGCGGATGAGGAGGAAGGGGTGGTGGGTTGAGCGGCCCGGCGCAAAGCTAGGCGTCGGAGGTATGCAGCTTTAGCACACTCGCGTTGCTTAGCAAGGATGAAGGGGCAAGTGGGGTCGAGGGAGGGGTGGGTGTTCACCTGGCAATGAACGCACAAGGGCTGGGCACACACATGAGCGGAAGGGTCAGCGGGTAGAGGAGCAGCAAAGCGACGGCACTTGGCCGGAACGCTGTGCTGGGGGCATTGGTGGGCGCGATGGCCTAGAGTGAGACAACGGGTGCAGGTGGGAGGCTTAGGTTTATGAGGACGGCACCGGAAGGCAACGCGTTTGAAATAAACAAAGTGGGGGATGACGGTACCAGCGAACGTTATGAGCACTGATTGAGTGGATCCCATCATGCGAGCAGCGAGAATGTCTGTTTTGAAAGATTCCAGGTCATGCATGAGGTCATCAGGAGTGAAGTGGCCCCCGACGTTATGGATGACGCCGAGGCATGAGATGGGAGGATGGGGGGTGTAAGTTTTGATGGTGACAGGCTTACCATGAAGCTGAAGATGCGTGACAGAGAGTAGGAGGTGGGCGGTGAGAGGAGAATGAGTCTTTAGAAACACAAGGCTTTGGGCTGGCCTGGCCTGAAGGGTGATGTCGGCACTGATCTTCGAGGAAAGTTGTGCAGCGGAGGCGACTGCGGCGAGTACGTCGTAGAGAGGTAGCTTGGGGGTGAGGGTTCCAAGGGGAAGCTGGATGGAAACTGCGATGAGCTCGGCGCGGGGTCGGGCTGCGGTGGCAGGCTTACGGTTGGCACCGATGGTGGTCCAAACGATTTTCTGGGAAGGAGTGTCGTCTGCCGGGGACGTCGTAAGGTCTATGTCTGAGTCCTCAGCCGGAGTCTCAGTGTGCGACGCGGGTGCCGGGCTGGAGGTCTTGGTGTCAGTGGGACCTTTGGCTGGAGTAGGTGCAGCGGCTCCAGCACTATTGAATACTATTAACTATTGAATAGTTAACTATTGAATAGTTAACTTTTAAAGTATTACTGTTAGGCTCGTAATTACTAAAACGCGTGAAGCCCTCAATAAGCGATAGCCGCCGCGGTGGCTCAGCGGCTATGGTGCTCGGCTGCTGTCCCGAAAGACGCGGGTTTGATCCCGGCAGCGGCGGCTGGAATTTCTTTGGAGGAGAAATTCTAGAGGCCCGTGTACTGTGCGATGTCAGTGCACGTTAAAGAACCCAAGGTGGTCGAAATTTCCGGAGCCCTCCACTACGGCGTCTCTCATAGCCCTAGTCGCTTTGGGACGTTAAACCCCATAAACCAAACCAAACCAATCAATAAGCGATATCCATATCAGTCTTTCGAATCTCGAAAACGCGGTTGCCCTCGGCGCTGCGCCTTAACAAATTTTGGCTACCTCGCGCCAAAATACATGCGCTTTCAAGAAAGTTGCGGCGAAGCAATCTTTCCAGTGCATAGAAATTGTCGAAATAGCAAAAATTTGTTGGGCCATAGCGCCCAGCGTAACCGAATTTTCGAAATTCTAAAAACTGATATTGATATCACTTACGGCAGATTAGACGCCTAAAGGTAATAGTTAAAAGTTAACTATTCAGCATTAGTTAACCAGCCTGCTAGTTAGCACATCTTACCTGTATTCTGATGCACAACACCGTTCACAGTAGTATGCCGGAAAAAGCGCGCTCCTAACTCAAAACGCCTAATTTCAAAAATTGTGTAGTCTTAGGTACATGGGTGATGAAGAAGAAGCTGCGAGCACCGGAGGGCGGAGTGCTCGCGCTAGGCCAGCGGCCAATAAATCATCTAAAAAAACTAAATACCTGATATTCCATTCAAGAAGAAAGGCAATCGACCCAACTGATGTCAGAATCCTTGTAAATAATGCACTAATAGAACACACGTTTTCATTTAAATATCTAGATGTCACATTTGACAGCCACTTACACTGGCAAGACCAAACTGAGATAGTCTGCGGGAAGTTGGCATCTGAATGCCATGCTCTTCATCAGGTTAAGGAATTATTTGATATCTCTACATTACGAATGCTTTATTTTGCCTTCATCGAAAGCCATCTATCATACTGTGTCGAAGCATGGGGTGGAACTTACCATACGTCTTTAAATCCTATTATCCGTCTTCAAAAACGTGCATTAAGAATAATAAACAAGTCTAACCGTTATGAGCACAGCAAACCGTTATTCCGCAAGTCAATGATCCTTCCATTTGATTCATTGTACTGATTAAAAATCTCTGTATGTATTCACAACATAGTAAGACACAACCACCCTTTTCATGCATCAATACTTCATCTCCCGCTTCGGTCCACTAGAAACCTCTCTTTCGGCAATTTCAACCTCCCTCCCATCCGCAATGTATATGGTGAGCGTTTAGTGCAGTCTGCTGGGGTAAAAATTTGTAACGCGATACCCATTTCTCTTAAAAACTCATACAATATTGCTGGTATGTTTAAAAAACACTTAACTGAAATAATTGATTTAACCTGAAATTCTTTTTTCGTCACAGTTTTCTGTTATTATGTACTTTGTATGTAACACGATAGTTTTTACTAACACTTGATGTCCGAAAGTTCTTATTGCCTGTCATGTTTTCGAAGCTATTTTCTTTGTTTTGCCGCGCGTAATGTTATCTACCAGTGTTATTTAGACTGCTTTGCTTTTAATCTTGTACTACGCTTACGCTTTTCTGTATATGTCCACCGTTTTTGAATTTGCTTTTACGTATTTCGTGTACTTGGATCCGAACTAGCCGCTGGCTATGGGTCCAGAAAGTGCTTGTATTTCCTGTAAAAGAAATTCCAAAATAAATTGAAATTGAAATTGAAATTCAAAACGTTTGTTTATCGCTCATCACGCCTCACTCTTCGGCTGGCTGCCACGTAACATTTCGTGCAGCTTCCGAGGTACCACGCAACTCTCATCCTCCTTGTAATCGTTCTCTGGAGCACTGTGTCCGCTTCGTTGCGTCGGCTGCCGGTTCCTCGTCAGCGTCGTCCGGCTGTGCCCCAGCCTGCTAGACCCGAACCGACCTAGCCGTTTCTCCCTCGCCCCGTCCCCGCCCCAGCCACCCCACACGAATAAGTGGAACTGACGCCATGACCCGACTTACCGACCTGAGACCCCGCTCACATATGAAGACACCGTCCCCCTGCGCGTCCAAGGGCCTAGGCCGTCCGCTCCTGGCGACCAGAAGCTCGGAAGCTACGTGAACACGGACTCATTCGCTCATCTCTTCCACCTCGGCGGCCAGTGCTGCACCACCTGGACATCTCAGTTGTACTGTCATCCCAAGCCTATCACCATTCCGACGCCACAATACACATCTATCGTGCGCAACAGAGAGCAAGTGCACAAAGGCGCGGGATGCAGCTTTGGCACATCGCCTCGGTTCCTTTCTCCTCCCCTCATCACGCCTTTGGCCAGACATACACATACCTGTAGTAAAGATGTGAAGAACACCATTTCTAAGTAAAGTTAGGGCTCCCTCGCCAGACATAATCGTCAGGGCTTTGCCTTACTCCAGGCTCGAAGATCGGTATCCCCCTTATTATTAGCTATAGCTCGGCCCGGAAAAGTAGACCGTCATCAATATTCCTGGCTCCGAATGTCCGTCTGACACGTGTCCTTCCTTCAGTAAAATCAACTGTGTGTGTGTGTGTGTGTGTGTGTGTGTGTGTGTGTGTGTGTGTGTGTGTGTGTGCGTGTGCGTGTGCGTGTGCTGTGCTGCGCCGTTCTGTGCTGTTCTGTTCTGTTCTGTGCTGTTCTGTGCTGTTCTGTTCTGTTCTGTGCTGTGCTGCGCTGTTCTGTTCTATTCTGTTCTGTGCTGTGCTGTGCTGTGCTGTGCTGTGTTGTGTTTAATGGCGCATAAGCGGCTAAGGCTATCATGCGCCAAGAACAAGGTATGGAAAAATTGGCTTGAGAAGAGTTTGAAAACAAAGTGCATAAAAACTGTGGCGTAAAGGGCCTAAAAGTTATTTTTACTACCTAGCTGATGAAAGCTAAGAATTGTAAAAATGTATGATAGTAGAAACTTTTAAAGGTTGGGTAACCTCCGCGAACATCCTTGACTCGGCAAGGGTTTCGGGGCTCCCAACAACTCAGATAACGACCTCAGCCTCCTTCTCATGATTGAGATATTGGCTGAGATGTAATTGTATGTAGTGAAGCACATGGTGAGTAGATTAGAGTTTATGAAGAATACTGGCTTCCTTTAAAAAGCTAAAAACACAGGGTATACTGACAAGCGTATCTTCAACTAAAATCACTGCTGGATGGAAACGAATGTGTTCTTTGTAAAATGTAGTAAAGTGTTATTTCCTTAGTGATTCAAGTTTCGTACATGAGAGTAATAAGTGGTTTACGGTAAGTTCATGTCCGCATTGCTTGCAAGCAGGTTTCTCTTCTTTTGTGAGTAGGAAGTTTGTGTGTGAGATGTGTGTGTCAAATGCGGAGACCGCATAAAATAACTTCGATGAATCGTTTTTGGTGTGAGCATGATTTCCATTCGCCTAGGATGGGTTTTACTTAATGTAGCTTATTATTTATTTCAATATTCCATTGCGACTGCCATTTATTTCTTAGCTTACACTGTACCAACTTTATACCACTTTGTAGGCAATGTTCACTTTCTTTATTTCTTTGTTCCGAGCTTTTCCAGCACATTCATCCGCTTTCTCGTTGCCAGTTATTCCAATGTGGCTGGGAAACCTGCAAAATTTTATGTCTTGTCCCTGTATTGTGGCGCTTGTTATGTTTTGCATGATATTGTCACGTTGTAGTGACGGCAGTCCAGCGTTCAGGAAGACAGCAACAAAGACTTTCAAACGAAGCTCTTTATTTGGGCTGACTTGCGCCCACAAAAGAACTGAATCACTCGGCGGCGGCGTAAGCAACAGGCGTGCTCGGCAGTCGTCGAACTACGAATGCCCGCTGCTCGCGGCATCGCTCAATTTAAAGCCGGCAAGGAAACTTCGAGATAACAGGTCGAGATCATCTAGAGTAATCTGGAAAAACGTAGATGCAGTTGTTCGTGGCTGTGAACAATCGAGACTAGTCCGGCCGCTTCTCGCGTCACGAACAAAATGATAACACCCCTTTTCTGCGGGCTTGCGCGAACGAACGGACGCTACAATGATACGTGGCAATATCACCGACTATTGGTGTGACTGCGTTTCTATGGTGAAGTGAGGTTAGTATGCTAAGAGAATCAGTGTAAATGATACTGTTCTGAATGTTCTCATTTATTATTTTTTCTACCGCCACCAAGACTGCGTAACACTCAGCGGTGAAAATGGATGCACACTGGGGTAGCCGTACTGTTTTTTCCCAATTATTCCGAACCACAGCACTTCCGACGTAGTGTGCTGATTTTGATCCATCAGTATAAAAAGCTTCGTATTTTCCGTATTTTTCATGTAGTGCTAAATATTCTTGTAATATCTGATCATGCGGTGTGTGTTTTTTCCGAAGTTGTGTTAATGTGAAGTCGCACACAGATGGTAGGCAGTACCAAGGCGGAAGTGAATCAGGTTTGCGGGCAATATTAGGCAATGTGTCCATTGGGTCTAGTTCATGGCATTTCTCTTCAAAGCGGAGAAGAAGTGGCCTGATTGCGAGAGGTTTGTTGGTAAATAGTGTTCGAGACGGGCACTTTGTAACGAGTGGGTAACAGATGTGTTTAGGCTGGGAACGGATCTTTAAAACGTAGGAGCATGTGAGCATTGTTCTTCTGTCTGCAAGAGGTAGTTCTTTGGTTTCTACGTACAGGCTTTTTATTGGTGATGTCCTGTAAGCACCAGTTGAAAGACGCAAATCCAAATTGTGCGTAAGGTCCAGTCGCTTCAAGTACGACGGCATTGCTGACCCATACACTATGCAACCATAATCTAAAACTGAACGTACTACAGAGCGATAAATGTGTCGAAGTCATACCCGATCAGAACCACAGTGTTTGCGTGAAAGGACTTTCAGTATGTTCAGTGATAGCGACGCTTTCTTTTTCAGTGCGTTTATGTGAGGCAGGAAAGTAAGTTTTTTGTCGAAGGTGATGCCTAGAAATTTGTGCTCTTTTTTTAACGGCAGTTCGGTTTGGTTTAGGTGTAATGTGGGATCTCTGTGCAAGCCTCGTTTGAGTGAAAAAAGTGAGGCCACTGTCTTCTGTGGTGAGAACTGGAAACCATTCTTGTCTGCCCATGTTGCCAGTTTGTTGATTGTCAGCTGTACTTGTCTTTCGCATGTAGATATATTGGAAGATGTGCATGCTCTCTGAAGATCGTCAACATAGACTGAATACATAATGGACCTTGGGATTATTTTCTTAATAGAATTCATTTTTACAACGAAGAGAGTTGTGCTTAAAATGCACCCTTGAGGCACTCCATTTTCTGAATAAAATTCCTCGAAACGGTTGAACCTAGGCGAACATTAAATGAACTGTTAGACAAAAAGTCTTTAATGAAGTTCAGCATTCTGCCACGGATGCCGAGCTCAGCTATGTCTCGAAGAATCCCTAACCTCCAGGTAGTATCATATTCTTTCTCTAAATCAAAAAAGACGGTAGAGAGTGTTGCTTGTGTATAAAAGCTTCTCTGACAGTATTTTCAAGGCGGACATCCCTTTTTCAATCCACACTGATGGATATCAAGAAGTTCACAGGATTGAAGAACAAAAGATAATCTTATATTAAGGACACTTTCAAAGGATTTGGCAAGACAACTGGTTAAGGCTATGGGTCTATAACTGCTAGGAGAGGTTGGGGGTTTACTAGGTTTAAGAAATGGTAGAATAATAGCTTTCTGCCAGGCTTCTGGTATTTTCCCAGATATCCAAACTGTGTTAAAAAATCTTAAAAGTGCGTCGACGGCTGGCTCGGAAAGATGGGCAAGGATTTCATAATGTATGTCGTCGGGTCCTGGAGCAGTTTTTTTGCCGGCAGATAGTACTCTATTGATTTCTTGGAGGGTAATTAGACTATTGTATTTTTCGTTTGCACCTCCACTTGCTGGGAGGCTCTGTTTTTCAGCTATGTTTTTCTATTTTAAAAAGGACTGCGTGTAGTGTGATGAACTTGAAACTTTAGTAAAATGTTCCCCCAATATATCTGCCTGTTCCTCTATGCTTGTTTGTGTGCCAGGTGTTCTTATCAAAGGAATTGTGGATGGTGAAAAGTTGCCGTTTAATTTTCGAACTTGCTCCCACATTTTTTTAGATGGGATCTGACTGTTGATAGATGAAAGATAATTTTGCCATGAAGCTTTCTCGGCACTGTGACGGACGTACCGAGCTTTAGCTTCTGCCTTTTTAAAATTTAAGAGATTGTCACGTGTCGGATACCTGCGGAATTTAGCCCAAGCTCTACTTTGCTGTTCTTTTGCTTCTTTACAGTCCTTCGTCCAACATAATTTATGGTTTTGTCGCGCCACTCCTGACGACTGAGGAATAGCTGTGAGTGCGGCAGTTATGATACAATTAGTGAACTTTTCATTGATCTGATCGATGTTAAGATTTTCTAAAACTATGTTTTCTAAAGTTCCTTTGGCTCTAAAGATGGACCAGTCAGCGAGGTGAAGCTTCCAGGGCCGTGGCCTTGTGGGGATTATTTCCGGTGGGGATGTTAAAGTGATTAGTATAGTTAGGTGATCGCTGCCATATGGGTTGTCAATGACGTCCCAGTTAAAATCGTTAAAAACAAAAGGTGAACTAAACGCCAAATCTAAACAGGTCATTTTCCCCGAGGCAGGGGAGCAGTATGTGTCTTTTTCTGTGTTTAAAAGGCACAGACTATTTGTGAGGATAAAATCTTCGATTATTTGACCCCTAGAGTCAAAGCGCTCACTTCCCCAAAAAGGGGAGTGAGCGTTAAAATCCCCGACTACTAGATATGGTTCTGGAAGTTCATCAATGAGGCCTTGTAGATCGTGGACTGTTAGTGTGAGATGTGGAGGAATATATACAGAACAGATAGAAATTGTTTTATAGCTGACGACACTGACCGCAACGGCTTCAAGTTTTGTTATGAGTTTGATTTCTCGAGCAGGAACGCCGCTTTGTACGATAATCGCGACGCCTCCAGAAAGTCTATTTGCCTGCTCACGATCGCGTCTAAAAGTTTTATATTGCTTCAGGATGTTCATATGTTGTGGACCTAAATTGGTTTCCTGGAGACATAATTCTACGGATGACATTGACAATAAAATATTTTTTATGTCATCGTAATTTCTCAATATTCCTCTACCCTTCCACTGAACTAGAAAAGCCATGTTTATAATTTGGGGTAGGAACGACGAGTGGTTTACTTATGTTCTGGGGCCGTTATGGTGTCCCTGGCTTTTTTCCGCTCAAGAGAGCTGTTCCGCCGCTGTAAAGCAGGCGGGCTAAGTGTTTGGTCCACCACCTCGCAAGAGGTGCTGGACGACCGCGGAGAAACCGCGGGTGTGTAGGTGTCAGGCCTCCCCCGACGGGGGAAGTCCAGCGGGATGCTGACCCTAGGGCCGGCACTCCCTGGCTTGGAGTTGGCAGAGCAGCCTTCGCTGTCTCTGCCTGGGGCGCGGATGGCCCAGCCACAGGCACGGTTGAAGTGGCCGTGGCAGGTGCCGGAGTGTTGTGTTGTGCTACGCCCTTGCGCACCACATCAGCGAAGTTTGGTTTCGCTGTGAAGGAGAATGTATTTGTAAGTGCAAAACGCCTTCTGGCTTCTTTAAATGAAATGTTTTCTTTGGTCTTTATGTTGATGATTTCTTTCTCCTTTTTTCCAGGACGGACACGTCCTGGAGTATGCAGCGTGGTCTCCTTCACAGTTCGCGCCGCGTAGGGCTGCGTCACATTCCTCAGAAGGGTGGTCCTTCGAAGCGCATTTCGATCAGGTTTTGCGGCCGCGGCAACTCTGTGAGCCGTGGCCAAACTTCTGACAATTAAAAAATCCGCGGGGATTGGGCATGTAGTGTCTGACGGTGACTTTCAAGTATCCAACATCGGTCCTTTCGGGCAAACTGCTGTTGTTAAATGTGAGGACCATGTGTTTGGTGTCTATTTCTTTGTTGTCCTTGCGGATTTTGATCCTGTGCACCTCAATTACATTTTGATCAGAGAGTCCTTGAAGCATTTCGGTTTCTGTTAGATGGATGCAGTCAGCCTCTGAGATAACGCCTTTAACTGTGTTAAGAGATCGGTGGGGAGCCACGGAGACAGAGATGTCCCCTGTGGTAGCAATTTTTGAGAGTTTCGAGAACTGGATGCTCTCGCGCAGTCCAAGGAGTAGGTCACCGCTGGCCATTTTTGATACCTTATAGCCAGGCCCTAAGGTATCTGTTAAACATTTGGTTACAAGAAATGGGGATATTATTCGGGCTTGCTTTTCGTTACTGTTGCTATGTATCACATGAAAGTTTGTGAATGTAGGTTTCTTTTTCGAAAAAAAGTCTTCTGCCTCGTTCCACCCTCTTTTAAGAGAGCGATCTGGTTTGGAAAAAGGGTGTGTGTGTGTGTGCGTGTGCGTGCGTGTGCGCGTGCGCGTGCGCGTGCGCGTGCGTGTGTGTGTGCGTGTGCGTGCGTGTGTGTGCGTGTGTGTGCGTGTGCGTGTGCGCGTGTGCGTGTGCGCGTGCGTGTGTGTGTGTGCGTGTGTGTGTGTGTGTGTGTTCCGGCGTTTAGTGCTATGCCCGAAGTACGGCCACTGGACACCCTTGTGGGGTATGATTATCCAGCGCCAAGCGTGCATTTGCCATTCTTGTGAAGCTTCTTTTTCTCCCTCTTTCTTTAATCTGTTTTTTTTTATTGGGGGGGGGGGGTCAAGTCAAGCGCATCTTGTAGCCTTTTTCCATAAAGTGATTGACACTTTGGATGTTGCAACTCAATGTTCAAGAAGCACTTCAGTGCCGTCTCTACCAGTATGGCTTCCAACAACCTGCTTGTTTTTTTTACTGCAAACGGGAAAATTTGTCAGCAAAGCACATCACTTGTTCATTTCGCTTATCCCCGGCACACTAGCATCCCCCGCAAATGTCGTGTACCGTTCGAATGGCCTCTAGTTTATCTAAGTAGGACACTAGTGAATGTCACGTCCCCGTGAGTCTTCATACCTCCGATAGCTGGGTGTCGCTCTTGTTGCGGGCTCGGTTGAAAGCGGCGAACGCCACCTCCATCGCTGGTATCTCGGGGAACACGCTGGCCTCGGCGCTGGGCAGGCAGCCGAGCACGCGCACGGCGAAGAGGGGCTTCACCGTCTCGCTCAGCCACGACGGCACGATGTTTCCGTGCGGGTCAACCTGCCAACGAAAAACAGTTTTTGTTTTTGTCCAAAAGGCGCGCTTTGTCCAAGAGGTGCCCTCGGGGTGTCTATTGCCAACGGTTACCCTCGGTCATCATGGCCGTCAAAGCGTGCTCGAACTTTGCTCCCGATACCCGTATGTTATCTCTTTCGCGGCTACCTTCAACGCGACTCTTGAGAACAGGGTTTGTCTAGAAATTTTCGTTACGATCGCCATTCGGCGCTCATTTCGGACTGTTTTTTTTTCTTCATACTTGTAAAGCTGCTGTGACGCTCCAACGATGTCATCATTTAGCTCACCATATGCCGTGAATATCAGAAATATCCCCAGTAGCACAAGGTGGCGGGCCCATGCGGGTCCGACATGGGCAATGAGGGCTGGTGGCTGCCCGCAATAAACCCACATGGGTCCCCCGTGGGTGCAGTGCTGGCACAAAACGCTGGGGCTGCCCACTTCGTGCCCGAATGGGACCCTCCTCGGCTAGGCATAGGCTTAAACAGACTGGGCAGCCCACCTAGGTCCCACCGCAGATACATGCGGGCTAGGATGCGGGCTCTATTATGGTGAAGCGCGGGCAACCCCAAAAGGAGCTGCCCGTACACCACCATGAGGGAGCCGCAGTGTTTTTGTGTGGGCAAAGAGCTAGTATTCCCGCCTTCAGCCGACATGGGTCCAGCGTAGGAAATACAGGGGCTAAACTATGGGCTTCACAGTGGCGAAGCGTTTCAGGCATGCAGTTTGGGCTGTCCTAGCAACACCGGCGAAGGTCCCGCGTGGGCTGGGCATGGGCACATTTGCCATTCTGACGTCTTCACCGCCTCTATTCTAAATCGGGTATGAAAGGGGCAAGCATGGGCTGCGTGCAGTTCATGTGCATAAAAGATGGGGCTACATGACTGTGAAGTGCGGGCACACCCAACAGGGGCTGCCCGTGCAGCGCCCTAACGGAACCAATTGGGCTGTAGGTGGGCTAACACCAGTATTCCCGCCTGTAGCCTAAATTGGTCCTGCATGGAAAATATATGGGCTAGGCATGGGCACAATTGCGATTCCAACATCTTCCCCGCCTGTATCGTACATATCTGGTAGAAAAGGCCTAAGCGTGAGCTGCGCAGTAGCAAGACATACAGTGTGTGCGGGCAAACGGCTAGAATTATATCCGCCAGCAGCCTTCGTAAATCCTGCGCAGATTACTCTGGGCTTCACAGTGCAGAAACATCATGCACCATTAGCGAGTTGCCGAGCAAAACCTATCGACAGTCACACGTACACTAGTTGTACACGGGAAGAGTTGACATTCTTGCATTCAGTCTGCCTGCATATCCTACATCAGAGCTAAAAGGGTTAAGCGTGACCAAATAGCAAGACCTTGCACGTTTCACTCTGACGAACAGCTGCTCTTTGAACGTCGTAATAACAAAAGAACCAGCTTCTGAGATTTGTTGGTGCTTCTTTTGCATTTATCGCATTGTATTTTTTTCTGGTGTGCTGCGGTCGCCGCGGAGAAAGCTGCCAGGATAAGGTTTCTTGCTTGTTTCAATGCACTTCAATTACGCCAGCACTTCAAGCGCTTTCGTCGTCTCCATGCAACATGTGGCGCATGGAATTCATGACTAGTTGACGAACATAGCGAGCCTCCGGCGACTGCGCCAGAGGCTGCAAAACGTTTGTTACTGTCGCGTTAATTGCAGCAGCTCTCTTAATGTCCGCTAGCAGCACTCTGTAGCGACGCATCGATCAAGACACAAAATTCTTGGTTTTTGTGCAGGCATTCTTTGCGCGTCTTCTTAGTCTAGTGATCGCACATTGATAACGCAACTTGGCCAAGCGCCATCGCGAGCTGCCCCACCCTTCACCCTATCAGGAAGAGATACTAATCACAAATCGCCGAGAACATTTCTATCGACGAACAAGAAAAGGTTAGCTAGCGAAAAGGTACAGTGCTAGAGAGAACAAAATAAAAAGAAACTCCTGTAGAAACGTCACACGAGTAACCTGTCTTTGCGCACTTTTTTTTCAAGTTATTTTCTCCTCTCACCACCGCCTTCCCTGCTTTTCCTGGGTCCACTCTCAAAAAAAAAAAAAAACCTGCTCAACTCTGGTTTTCCTGTCTGCCTTTGTTCCTTCCCCGAGGGCTCCTCTGTGTTTGTCGTGTCCCTCCCAGCCCCCTTCCCCGAAATGGCGTGGAGGCACTCACTCTACAGCCCAATACGGAACATTTTAAGCCGCCCTCCCGACCACACTCCACGCGACGCTCCATGAAGTGGAGAGGGGGCGCCGATTCTACTTGTTCATTGTGTCCGGTCGCTGCACCCCCGCCTTTCCTGCGTTTGTTTGGAACAGGCTTTTCTTTCCTGCGGTTGGGTTGAGTGTCAAGGGATGAAGGTAGCTGTGAAAACACGCTGGCACTCACTAGTCCTCGTTTAATTTGTGTTATACAGTTTTTTGTGCCTTTCCTCGTGTTGCTTGATCAATCCACGATCGAAGATGACATCGCCTTCCATGCGTACGTCTAGTGCAAGTATGGTGGAACCCTGTCGTCTTTGTCTCAGTGTTGAATAACTTCGCTCCGAAAGACGTGAGTGGTGAACAGTGACATTTACTGACATTTGAGCGGTGGAGGCCACGGCGGAGAAGGCGGATTTTATGACGGTGACGTCGTGCTCCTAGGACGTAAGTACGCATTTGAAATCACTCTGTTGTCTGAGTACTGCCGCCGTCTCAGTTATATGCTCGGCGTCAACAGAAACTTTCTAGTTGTTCAGTGTCTTTTTTGAACCAGCCAGTTCTAGATTGCACAGCGTAGAGAGACAAAATACCGAAAAAGTTTCTCTGTTACATACCGAAATTTCTTGTCCTTCATGGTAACAAGACTAAAATTGGTTTTGTGGTGTGTATTCATTCTTTACACAGGCATATGGTGCATACGTGCGCGCGCAATCAGCGATGAGCGTCCTGAGGGGGAGCGGCTCAAGGCCCTGAACAAACATCATGCACTGCATCGATGCTGCGGAATGTGCCGTAAATAAAGGAGGATGACCAAGCAAGCATTGGAATCGTCCGAGCAACCTGTTTACACACGAACAATGTTACGACACACATTTGAAACACAATATTGATTCAAATACGAAAGGCGTGAGGTGCATTCACGATACTGCGCATTGCCAATCGTCAGGGCCAGGCGTCATGAGACGCCTGGCTTGTCCGTGCCTTCTCTTTCGTCCTGTCTTCTTTTGCACGCATTATCTCTATTTAAGTAATGTGACGTACACCTTCCGCTGCGCGAGATTCTCGGTAGCATCTTTTCGTCTTTTTTCTTTTTCTTATTTCTCAGCGATTACCAATCCACAATCACTTTACCGATAACGATCGTCGATTACAATCCCAATTATTGATTACCTATGATCAATCCTTATCTAGCTTACATAGCACGGCATACTACGCCACTTTTACACATACACACCATTTGTTCCAGTACACTGAAGTACCATAACACCTCTTTTCATTCCGTCTAATTTCTGACGCGTAATTTGCATATTAATATTTGTCTGGCTCCGCAGTGGCTCAATGGCTACGGCTCTTTGCTGCTGACCCGAAAGACGCGGGTGCGATCCCGGCCGCGGCGGCCGAATTTCGATGAAAGCGAAATTCTAGAGGCCCGTGTACTGTGCGATGTCTTTGCACGTTAAAGAACCCCAGGTGGTCGAAATTTCCGAAGCCCTTCACTACATCGTCCCTCATAGCCTGAGTCGCTTTTGGACGTTAAGCCCCCATACACGACACCAATATTTTTTTCACTACTGTCAGACCAGAACACATCCCAAACACAGGTTACAAAGCCATACACCCAACCACGTGTTCAATGGGTGTCACTCAAACACGCCTGAAGCAATTACCCTTCGTGGCCTACGGGAATAAAGAACAAACAAAACCCTTCGTGGCATACGCGTTACTTGCCCACCTGGCGCCGTGGGGCTATTTTCTTTTTCTATTTACAGGAATTTGGGGTTTTTTCCGACGGGCGGAGCCGGGATTTCACCTGAACGAGCTCCTTACGCTGTCGCTTAATACCTGCGACTGTCCAATACTAGACCTTTCGCGGAATGCATCACAGCTCGCGTTTCATGTTCAATGGGAAAAAGATAGCGCGCACAGAGGTGTCTCTAACAAGGAGAAGAAATTGGGAAGGGGAGCCATCACCCAAGGAAAATCGGTTGAGAAGCAAAAGTGGACTGTTTTGCCTGCGGATGAGGTCCAGATTGGGCTAATTAGTGTATATTCATAATGATGGTTGAACAGCGCGAACACACCAAGTCCAAGAAAGAGAGAGAACACACACACCAGCGCTGATTTCAGCGCTGGTGTGTGTCCTGTCTCTTTCTTGGTCTATGTGTGTTTGGCTGTGGGCCGAACTTGGGCTAGCCCACGTGGGCCGGACTTGGGATAGCCCACGTTGGCCGGACTTGGGCTTGCCCATGTGGGCCGGACTTGGGCTAGCCCGTGCGGGTCCCCGCTACACTACCGCCTAAGCCCCCCTGGAGGTCCCCTCTAAGAAGCCCATTACTGCCCCTATGGGTCCCACAAAGGACCGAGGAAAGCCCCCTGTATCGTTTTTATGCATGCAGACCATAGGGGTCCCCTGCTGGTCCTATGTAGCAAGCCCACTGGGCTGCCCCTGTGGGTCCCGCGCGATGCCGAGTCGCAAATCCCGCACATATCCCACATCGGTCCCCCATGGGCTGCCCGTGTGGGGCCCACGAGGGCCCGCAATTCCGAGCCCCGTTTGTGCTACTGGGGATGCTTTATACCTCACAAAGCTATAAGCTTTGTTAGGTATAAAGCTTTAGCTCTCACTTATATGCTTTATAGAGGACGTGTGTCCAATACACAATCTATGCAGCTATAAGGATAAACTCGGTTTCAGGAATTAGTGCAAAATGTCGTTTGGGCTATTGTCAGAAAATCCTCTTTTGAACTTGGTTCACCTTTCCTTGAGGAATATCCTGCATGTCCGAAAATGCGCACGATCAATTAAATCTACTCCCTTCTTCTCTCAGCAGCTATCGGCGTCCAGAGCACGCCGATATTCCGTTAACTTATGACAACATGAGATAAGGAATGTTCAAGATTTTTTGTCGTTCAACTTGTACTTGCCGTAGCTTCCCGTAGCTTGCCTTCCACAAGCTGCGAGTATTTTTGAGCACTTGCTTCCTTTCCTGTTTTTTTCGACAGAAAATCATTCCGCGGGTTATAAAGGTCACCCTTAGAAAAACAGCACCTGAGACTGTAGAGATTTTTTCTTTACCGCGAGCATTTACGATGTTAACATAAATGCTTTCCGACTCGCTCAGCCCAGCATTGTTCTCCGTCGAGAGCCTTTACTAAGCCACGTTCATGCGGCTAACTGCCATTGCTTTCATGTCGTCCTTCGAATAGATGTCTTTCAAGGATACATTGCCTTCATTATGCATGGGCAGGCTTTCAACCAGCCAATCGATGCGCGCACCGAACTTACCTGCACGCCCTCCGTATCCAAAGCTCGGAGCAACTCTTTGGCGTAGAAATACCCCAGGCCGCCGTACAGCATTGCCTTGGTACCGTCCTTGTAGTAAACAGGCGGCGCCAGGGCTCCCAGGGAGAGCGACAGATAGTTGGTCACATGCAAGTACTCGATGTACGGCTGCTCGTCGCTGCCGCGGATTCGCAGCTCTTGAAGGCCCGCGTCGGAACCAACAAGACCTCGCAGGGAGCGCCGAGTGGCGATCCAGTAATGGGCGAACGAGGAGGCATTGTCGGTGAAATCGGCGTACACCTCTTCCAGTCGCTGCTTCGTGATGAACTCCTTGTCCGGCCACAGCACCCTGCGCATCTTCTTCAGCTTATCGGCGGCCATCTGCCGGGTCTGATTGTCCAGCCACGACGCAGCCAGACTCTTCTCCATGGCCATCTGCGAAAAGCCGGTGGTTGTTGCCGTCTATGTTTCCGTCCCAAACACAGCGCATTGGAAACAACCAGTCACTAGAGCACGCTTCGGTTACCACTTGCGGTATGGCACGAAATGCGTAGCCGCGCTTTCTTCACGTATATGCGTACACAATGCTCACAAACCTTTGTAGTTTCAGCTCAGTACAGCGGAAATCTGTAACACCGGAAAACTCGATACGCGCCCTTTTCCCTTCGGCGTCCATTGTGCCGCAGTACGACGGCGCCTTCTACACAAAGGTAACGTTCTTCGGTATTCCCTCTCCAACATCAACATTCCATCGAGTAGCGGCAGAAGCGTGAAATGGTAAAGCACGACATGCAGAATAGCGCAGCAGCCCACACGGAAAAAAAATTGAACCGACTCTGAGGCAGCGATCGAGTACCGAGCAATAGCTCCGAGTTTTTCCATTGGTACATAAAACGTTTAGCGATTGTAATAACGAATTTGTGTATGAATTCTTTAGTCACGACACAACGCGGCCCCTTATGTACATCCGTTAAGGCAACCCATACGTAGCACCGCCTATCGATCGCATATTGCATCGTGATCACGTGGCCTGTATCCGTCTTTGTTACATCAGATACAAATTCGTTATATCGACATTTTATATTACAACCGACATTCTTCTAAATACATAACAAGACGACAAGTCATTTGAGACCACCCCAAATGTTCTTCGTCGAATGGTTCGGCCGCAGTGCCCGTTTGAATGTTCACGGAAATTGTCTGGGACATCAAAGTTTGTCGGTACGAAATCTTAACGCATACTAGGCTATCGCTCAAGTAGCAGTTTTGTTCTTCATAAAATGCCGGGTCGTTTGATACCACTCCGAACCTTCTGCGTCAACTAAGTGGTCCACAATCTATATACGAATCGTGGTGCTAAGAGACCCTACTTCGATATTCCAAACTGGAGTATGTACAGCAAAATGAAAGTACGCAATTCTATTGCGTACTTTCATTTCGCTGTTTGCGGCACCCGAGTGCATCTGATGGGTATACGTTGCAACCGACGTAGTTGTACGGTAAGCTACGCTGGTGGCCACCACCTTAGTTTTATAGTATGGCGGCCGTCTTAGTAACGTGGTATGTGTATACATTGTTGTTATCTGATGGTTAGCGTAGCTTCCGCTATTTTGAAAAACGACCTTCGATTTCAGAATAACGCGAACTTGAGGAACGCCAGTAGTAGAGCTAAAGCTCTAAAATTCAGGAGGCACTTAGGCTCTCTAAACTGGTGCAAGGCGAACGCGTTTCCTGGTGCACTGTTTTTTATTTTTGTTTCTTTTCTTATTTTTATGTTTGATTTTTTTGTTATCTTTATTTTTGTTTTTTTCTTGTCTTTATTTTATTTTTGTTCGTTTTGTTATTTTCATTTTATTTCTTTTTGTTTTTCTTTTTTATTTTTATTCATTCATTTCTTTTATTATATTAATAACACCCAAGCATTCACTACATGAGCCTTTATTCATGCTCAAACCCTGCGCCTTTGTGGCGGAGTGGTGGCGTCTCCGCTTCAAATGCCGAAGGCCCTGGTTCGATTCCCGTCCTCAACACAGTTCTTTTTTAAAGTAGTGACGCCGAAATGCGAGAAAATCTGCCGACACGGCTGCCGACACGGCTGCTAACGACAGTATCAGGCATTAAAGGCTTTCGCCCTAAAAACACACAGGAGTTGCTAGAAATCCATCGTTCGTTCGAGTTCGTTCTCGTCCGGGTCTCCTCTTGCGCTTCAATGTATGTAATCTGCAACCAACAAGCCAAAACTGCCGCTTGGCAAAACGTTTTCTCTACTTACCTGACGCTGGCATCATTCCTTTTAGTCTCTATCGTCTAAAGGCTTTCAAGGCACATCAATTCATATTCTTTTCCTTATACATCACGCGACCCCACTAGGCACTTTTGAGTGTCAATATTTCAATTCTCTAGCGAAGGGGCTCGGTTGCTGCGTTACGGTTGCTCATGCATCAAATGAAAATAATGCACTTCCTTTGTGACCTATAGAGCTAGATGTAGAGGGTAGGCCCATTCTGCATTTATTTCCTTGTCCTGTTTATTATCACGAATGGCAATTTGAAAGCGTTGTGATTCCTATCAACAAGTGCCCCTTCTGATGGGGTTGTGATCCTTATGAACAAATTGCCTTACAAATACACTGCGTGTCATGACCTGCAAGCCGGAGTACGATAAAAAAAATTCGAGGAGGAACTTAAGCTCCGCCTTAAGGGCATTACGCGATAGCTTTGGTGGATTTACGCACATACATACGTAACTGGCGATTCTCGACTTTACATTCCAAGATACATGGGAATCCTCATTCTCCTCCTGCCGAAATGGTGCAGTTGTCAAGCGATGGTTCAGCGATGGCAGGTGGTACTATCGGTGGGGCTTGTGCGACCCAGGTTGCTCCTCGTGGACAACCTCTCATAACCAGTCATTAATTTAACTACCAACTACCACGGTGGTCAGTCTAATCACAAACACGGGGGCAGGTTGTGATGACGCCACATGGTGACGTGACCTGGATGCCCGCGTAGCTTGCTTCTCAGGGAATTTTTCGCTGATAACGCATGGACGCCGAATTTTACGCACAGCGCGATTACTAACACCGTCGCGGTAAAACTCTTTTGCTCAGACCTTTCTTCATCTAGCCAAGCGCGCTCCAATTAAATATTTTTTCGGTCACCAGGAGGTTGACTTCGCAAGAGCCTCATGCCTACTGTGTCACGAAGGCTGTTTCTGCACTGCCTCTACAGCGTTAGGCAATTCGTCTCACCCGTCACAGGCTGACTCGCTTAGTGACCAATTCCTGTAAGCAGTAATGGTTATCTATTCCAGGCAAGCTTCAACATACCTTCAGCATGCCTGCCAGGTGACCGTCGATGCGGCGACGCTCCTCCTCCGAAAAGTGCGCAACCACGGCGGCGGAGGACACCAGCAGCTTGTAGCTGGCCTCGACCTGGGCGGCGCAGAAGCGGAGCCGCTCTTCTCTCGCTCGCATGGTGCTGCCGTGGAGGATGAGCAGGACGGCGCCAGGGTTGGCGACGGCTGCGTATGCGAACAGGAACAGCCACGCCAGGTGGCGCAGCACGGTAATGTCTGTGGTGTTCTCGAAAATCTTTAGCACACCGTCCAGCAGGGCCACGTCGCTG
The DNA here is from genome assembly GCF_055824585.1 of Amblyomma mixtum. Taxonomy (NCBI): domain Eukaryota; kingdom Metazoa; phylum Arthropoda; class Arachnida; order Ixodida; family Ixodidae; genus Amblyomma; species Amblyomma mixtum. The sequence continues at coordinate 130,863,953 of NC_143019.1, forward strand.
AAAAGCATCAATTCGTCCATCGTGAACGGCGGATCGATAGCCAGCATGGTGTCAATAGTATCTTTAATGTGTGCCGCCTTAGCCAGCTTCGAGTGGCTTTCCAATTCGCGCAGCGGGAACACAGCTGGAACGCCGGCCTCCTACGTCGAGGACTGGACGAGGGTGTGGAATACGTACTGGATGATCTTGTAGTCCTCCTCGATCCTCCCAGAAGGCGGCAGTCCGTTTGTGGCATTAGCAAAAAGTTTAAAAATGTCAGTGTAAACTTTATTAAAGTGTTTTTTCGGTATTTGTCCGAAGAGAGCTCTCCAGAATGGCATCACGCCGCTGGGAGTAAACAAGATGCGCCGCTTCTGGTGGCCCTCCTCTGCTGTCGGGAGCAGCTTCAGCGAAAACCAAAGATTTACATTCCAATTGAAGGCAAGGTCGAACAGTACCTTGAAAGGAGCCAACATGTGTTCGGGATCTTCGGGCCATGCGAGGCCATGCTCGCGCATAAATTCTTTGACGACACTGACTTGCGAGTCCGTCTCCTCTAAGCAGCTGTTGAACATGGCTGCCGCCTTCCTCAGCACCGGCAGCTGGTCGGCACTCTTTTCCAGTGTATCGGGCAGCTTGCTTAGCCACGACATTTGCATGTCAGTGAGCGCGGAGCGGGACAGCTCAGCGAACTCCTTGCGGGGCATCCATCGGCCGCAGACGTGGGCAGCAAAGTCGAGGCAGGGGTCCACGCTAGTGTCCAGCTGGCTCTCAATGAGACTCCTGCCGTAAGAGTTGTAGAAATTGGCCTTATCTGCAGGAACTCGAAGTCCCCAGATAAGCGGCAAACACTGCTATTAAGTGTGGTAAGTTTTTGAAACAGCATGCGCCAAAACAGCGTACAGAAAAGAGCTAAGGGAAAAAATGGTAGAATGACAAAAGAGCAAAGCGAAAGAAAAGCCACACCAAAACAGCAGAGCGGCAAAATAGCACAGCGAAAAAACAGCACCATGACTGGACAGAGCAAGGAAAAAACAGCACGACGTCAGAACAGCATAGCGGAGTACGATGGAGCACTGCTGAATGGCTGAATTATCAGAGCCATAACCGCAAACGGTGAATCAACACATACGGCTACGATCTTTGAAGTTCGCGACTGCTCGTTTCACAGGCTCAGTAAGCAACAGGGTAGGGTAATATTCGCGATTTCAAATTTTCACTTTTTTCTGGCGGGTAATGAAGCTGAAGGTTTTCCGAAAGCATGGATTCTGCGGGTTTACCATCATGGTGCTGAATTCTGGCAAATGCATCCGACGTAGGTCTCTGGGTGTACCACAATTTCGCTTGTTTCATTGCCCAATTGGGATTGAAGTTTGGGAGGGTCCAGCAAAAACATAATTAACACGCTGAACGATATGGTAATACACTAAGTTTCACTTGGCTAAAAACAGCAGGAAAAGCCGGTCATAATTGGTTTATTTGGTGATCGTTTCAATGGAAGGAAGTTCGGCTCGATATCCGAATTCTATGGCATGAAACTAAAATTAGATGTATATTATCCGTTACAGCCCCGCCGCGGTGGCTCAGTGGTTACGGCGCTCGGCTACTGACCCGAAAGACGCGGGTTCGATCCCGGCCGCGGCGGCTGAATTTCTTGAAGGCGAAATTCTAAAGGCCCGTGTGCTGTGCGATGTTAGTGCACGTTAAAGAACCCCAGGTGGTCGAAATTTCCAGAGCCCTTCTCTGCGGCGTCTCTCATAGCCTCGGTCGCTTTGGGACGTTAAACCCCAATAAACCAATAAACCAATCCTTTACACACTTTCGTTTGTCTATTTCGTTTGTTGCAGTTGTCAGGTGCCATTTCGATCCTTCCGAACTTGAAAACTATGCGCCAGAACGGTACGAAGCAGAAAAAAAATGATAATACATCACTGTGAATTCTAACCAGAGACGCGCTACGCTTCCCGATGCCTTGGAGCACTGGCTATCGCAGAAAGCCTCTCGCTCTCCCTCTTCTAACAGCTAGCCTCTCTAGCTATCCTTTACAAGTCGTCATTACCGCTTTATGCTAGTTATGGCCGCTGAAGGACGGGCGAGGACTATGACACGCCAAAAAATTGGCTGATGGTTTAGCATGATTAAACCTGGCAATAAGCGATAGCTTCATCTTCGGTCTCTTCTGTACATCGCCGCCGCATGGTTTCAACCTGCCGCGGTGGCTCGGTGGTAAGGCGCTCGTCTACCGAGCCGGAGTACCCGGGTTCGAACCCGACCGCGGCGGCCGCGTTTCGATGGAGGCGAAACGCAAGAGGCGCCCGTGTGCTGTGCGATGTCAGTGCACGTTAAAGATCCCCAGGTGGTCGAAATCATTATCCGGAGACCTCCACTACGGCACCTCTCTCTCTTTCTTCTTTCACTCCTCCTACCTTCCTTCCTTCCCTTACGGCGCGGTTCAAGTGTCCGCCGAGATATGTGTGACAATTACTGCGCCATTTCCTTTCCTCAAAAACCAATTTACCAATTTTTCCCAATGGCGGTCTCTGGCTTCCGTCAGCCGAGCCCACTCGTCCATCTCTAGTTCGGGCTGCACCGCCAGACGCCTCTTTTATACAACCCCCACGCCTGCTCTCGATACTTAATCGGGTGCAATCGAAAGACATCAGAACATGATATAAAGGGATTACATGAATATATCATTATATTTAATGACTAAATAACTAATTGGTAATTAGTAGTAGTTAACAAGTGGCATGTGGGACTGTGCACTGCACCTGTACCTTAAGTAGCCCTAATTAATAAGTGCACTAGTTGAGGTCACGTTAACTATCACGAACCATACATTGACTAGTACCACAAAATGTGCACTCATGCTTCACTATCATTAACTATCATTAATAGGTAGACGTTTCTAGACGTTTTATAGATATTGTGTCGAACATTCTAGATAGTTCCATCACTTGACAGGTGAGTGACAGGACATGATGGATGGCATTAGAACAATGGTAAAGACCAATTAGCCTAATAAACCTTTCTATACTCCGTTTCATACATCATGTGCAACGCTGTCAAGGCTACGGAAGTAGTCCGCAAGAAAAAATAATGAAATTGTATCCCTCCGCGCTCGTTTCGTGGCCGAGTTGTCTAAGGCGTCGCTTTGGGACGACTAGGTACTTCGGCGGCGTCGGTTCGAATCCACCTCTATACTTGTTTTTTTTTTTTGCAGCATTTCACCTACGTAGGATGCAATCCATCTCGCGACATTTTTTTTAATTAGGAATTTGTAGTTGACGCCAACTGATATCATGTTTTTCTCACAATACCTTCAATACCAAGCTGAAACGACGATGAAAAATGGTTTTTCGTTCAGGATTCAGGCCATCTGTAATATTCGTTTTGCTGTAACCCACGGCACTGCTCGCTCCTCTGTCTCTGTCGAGGTATCGGGCATGTCATGAACTAATCCGTGCATCCAGCAGAGCAGGGGATCGAGTTTTTAAGACGGTCCGCGACTGACGGCCACTCCGTTGCGGAATAGCGCGATGCACATCATGTGAGCAGTTTGTTTTTTAGATTCCTTATTCTCAGGGTATACTGATGTCACAGTTTTCACGAGAATTTTTGTGCGAGTTTTCTTCCTGGCAAAAAAAAGCAATATCTGTTGCAGAACAATAGCGCGATGCGTATCATGTGAACCGTTTGTTTTTCATTCCTTATTCAGGGTACACTGTTCTCATAATTTGTGTAAGTCGATTTTTGTGCGAGTTTTCTGGCAAAAAAAATAACAATATCCGTTGCGGAACAGCGAGATGCATATCATGTGAGCAGTTTGTTTTTTATTCCTTTTTGTCAGGGTATACTGATATCGTAACTTTTATGAGTTGATTTTTGTGCGAGTTTTCTTTGTGGCAAAAAAAAGCAATATTCTGCTTCTAGTCATAAAGGTAAGCTCTTTTAGGTGCACTGTTACGTGCAGAGCAAGATGCTGAAATTTCTGGCTGAGGAAAGAAATTTCTTTATGCCACGCTCAAATGGTTTTTTCCCGCCTAAGGAAATGTAAATTTCAAAGCCTTTATTCAAAATTTTGGCGTCTTGCATACTGGGGAAAGAGAAACATCAATACTCCAATGTAGCAATGAACATCTACCTTTGCTGTAGTTGTTAAAAACATTTATTAGAAAAAAGGTTTCAGGGAAAAGGATAGGTAGTGGGGCCCTCAGTCCCGGACTTCGTTGGCGAAGGCTGCTCGACGAGTCTCGAGCAAGATAGAACTGCCCCCCACGTCTGTTGTTTGTAGTGCACGAGACTATTAATTGACAGTACCAATAAGCGGTTTAGTGCACTGACAATAGTTTGTGACGGGCGCCGTAAGAGGTTTCCACGCAAGGAACCGCACTCGGACAGCCAGCTGTCCTTGGAGAGGGTCGATACACAGTCCTCTGCTTGCTGTGTGACCTCGGCAATTTTGAGCTTGCGTTTGTAATTATTCTGCTGACGACACCACCACCAGCTGATACGTCCTGCTTCCCAGGGGTGGTTTTCAGGAGTGCCCATTGCAGGGTGGGCTTCTGTTTGCAGAGTCTGAGACTACTGATCCACAGTTCCGATCAGGAATTCAGCCCACTGCTAAGAGCTTGTGATGAGGGCAGTAAACCCCCAACCACTACCCCCCAAAGAAACAAACAAACAAGCTATCTCTTCACAAAAGTGACACAAATTCATCAACAGCACTGAAATCTTCATCGCTGAATTCAACAATCGAATCATCTGACGAGGAATTGCATGAGTCACAGACACTGAAAACAAGAGGGTCTATTTCGGTGTCCACAATCATGTCCCTTTCCCAAGCCTCTGCCTCAATTTGCTGGACAGGGGCACAACAGTTTTCCCAGTTTTGTTGGGATACACCCGCCAACGCCACGGGTAGGAGGTTTTCAACTTCTGCCAAAGTGAAACCTTTGTTCCTGCTTGCTATAAAACCCTTCACTTGGCTCCAAACAACTTCAATAGGGTTGAACTTACAGTGGTAGGGCGGTATACGGAGAACATCGTGGCCATGGGCAGCCGCCAAGGTGTCAATTGTGTAGATAATGCTTGGAGTGTTGACTTTTTGTGTGAGCTCAAGTAGCTCTGCCCTCACCATGTCGGCAGTCCAGGGGACCCCCTTCTTTGTCAGCCAAAGCTGAATATCTGCTTTTCGGGTTGATGATGTAGGGGCTTTTTCAAGCGCCACACTTTGGTATGGCGCATTGTTCATTACAATAACGCTGTTGCCTGGAATATTAGGCAGAAGCTTCTCTGTGAACCACTTCTCGAAGTATTTTCCATCCATTTCGGAGTGGTGATCAGCCTTGTTGCCCTTCTTGGCTCGGAAGAAGTCAGCAGCTCCTTGCACAAAGCCTGTTGCAGAGCTCCCGGCATGCACAAGGATCAAACGGGCCCCCTTTCCTGAGGCCGCAGGCAGTCCTGTTGTCAGGCCTTTAAGGAACGCATCATGCGAGGACTTCACGCTTCTGTCCTGCCAGACAGTTTCCTTCGTATGCCCGCTGTTCACCCAGGTTTCGTCCAGGCAAATGATGGATCTGCACAAAGCAAAACAAAATAATGGATGAGGTAATTACATCATTAAACAAACCTACGATTATGCCATAGCAACAATACGAGTCTTGCCATATCACTGACAACACAGAGCGGAATATGGGCCAAAAACTGAGGAGGACATGTTACTTCATGATTTATCTTCATTCTTTGCCTGCGAAATGATATGCACGCGAGCACCAGGAGCCCCAAGTTGCGTCCATCTGAAGAACGAGTACTACGATTCATTCCTGCATGTCATTTCTGCCATGACGGCGGGATGATACGCATACTGGGGCCTCAACCAGTGGAGACCTGTTTTTGGCTTGTCGTAGCAGACAGTTGGAATTAAACTGATTACTTCTGAACAACTCAGGTAGTTCCTCACCCAAATATAGCATAAAACATCACCGGCCACCAAATGCCACCTCTGAGCAAAATTCATCAACAAAGGCGCGTCTGGTAAATACGGTCTTTTCGTTCACTCCCATCTTCTTCCCTTCCCGTTACGGCGAGGTTAAGGTGACCACCGAGATATGCGAGACAGATACATTTCCTTCCCTCAGAAACCAATTTACGGACGAGCAAGGCGTAGGGCCGAACGGGCGATGGCGTTCTGTGGACTCCCTGGCAGCGTTGCAAGACGCTGTCGCGTTCCACTCTTAGAGGCGACACTTCGATCTTAGCCAAAATGCCGAGAAGCGATGCCGCCGCGGTGGCTCAGTGGTTATGGTGCTATGGTGGTTATGGTGGTTATGTACGGTGCGGTTCAGGTGTCCACCGAGATGACAGAGAATTACAGCGCCATTTCCTTTCCTCAAAAAGCGTTGCGTTCAAAGGCCAACGTACCGTGGACTGCCTGCGCTACAACACGCTGTCGCGTTCCACTCCTAAAGACAAAGATTAAGCGTCATTAATTGGCAGTTAATTAATGCATCAACAGAATGTGAAGTGAACAGTCGCAGAGCAGAATGCAGCACTCAGGCTTTCACCTTTCACCACTTTAGCCGTTAAAGTTCCTCGTAATTTTTTCACTTTTTTTCTGATGAAGCAACATTCATTGCCAGTTCTGCAAGAAATCCGTATTAATGTTATTAAATTGTAAACGTTAACATCACGCGTTATGGGACAATCCAAACGTGCTGTGTGAGAAAAGATGCAAAGCATTATTCTTACCTGCCCTGTCTTCGGAATTCCTTAATCACCCGCAGGAACCGCCGGCGCCAGGCAATGATGTCACTGCGCTCGATGAAAGCAAGATTCCTTTTTCTTTTCTGAAAAACGAAGCCAATGTCCTTCAACAACCTCCACAAGGTGGTTTTCTTGAAGTTCGGCAGGTCCTCGTCTTCGTTGACAGCCTTCCGAACACTCTCCAGCGTGGGTACCTGTCGCTTCCTGTACATCTCATGTACCTTCAGTCGGACGGCATGCACCGTGAAGCTGTCATGCTTCACCGTTCGTGAACCTGCGATTCTCATATGACGAGGCCTTTTCTTCGGAGACATGAATGGTGCGCAAAGGCGCTCCGCCTTGTATTTTGAGACGGTACGCGGAGACACTCCGGTATCCTCGCTAACAACATTCACAATATCCCGGACGGATTTCTGCGGGAAACGGGCTCTATTCCGAGCATACACGTTTTAAATGACTTGCTTCGCTTGTCTGACATCTTCGAAGTGCGAATCTTCGAAAAAAGCCGCTCCGGAGAGGTGGTCGAGGTCAATGCGTTCGACGCCATTTTCTGAAAACAATATGCGCAGCACCGAGAGCACAGCAGGCAGGGTTGCGGGTAGGCGAAAACGCGACACGAACAAAAACGACAAACGAAACATATAAATCTACTGATTCCGATCTTTTCCCTCTAAAAAAAGCTGTTCTTTACCAAATTGATGTCAAGTGTAATATATATTAAGCTTGCAGACAAAGCCATTATTACTCCCGCTCGCCACGAGCATGCACTATTTTTTATCGCGGATGCAGGGAGCGTAAACAAGAGCTGTAGCTTTGACAGCGCTGCACCTGATGTATGAAACGGAGTATAGTCAGATCACATAAATAAAACCGTGTACGAAACTGGTCGAGTTGAGGAATCGAACCAGGGTCTCCGGAGTGAGAGACCAGCATGCTAACCACTCCGCCATGCCGGGTCGACGGTTTGGAATGAACAAAGGCGCGTCTGGCTAATACGGCGTCTTTGTTCATTCCCATCTCGAATGGCAGTTGGCAGTCAGCGGCGAGCCGTTGCGTGGTGCTGAACATTATTAAGGCGAAAGCCTTTAATGTCTCATCGTTGTAAGCAGCAGTTGTCGACAGAAATGTTACGCTTTTCAGTTGGTCGAAACGGTCATGACGTCACAGTGCGCCAATTTCAAATGGGGCCAATTGTACTTTGGCTAGTAACCAATTGAAGGGATCATATAGTGATGCTCCGAGTAAGTGGGACTGAGCTTAGTTAATTGATTAATTACCCAATTAGCATAAATAACTTTCCTAGTCAGGCCATATAAATAAATAAAACCGAGTAGGAAATTGGTCGAGCTCGGGAATCGAACCCCGGTCTTCGGAGTGCGAGACGAGCATGCTATCCACTCCGCCATGCCAGCTCGATGATTTGGAATGAACAAAGGCGCGTCTAGTGAATACGGTGTCTTCGCTCACTGCCACCCTCCTCTTTCCTTCCGGCGAGGTTTAGGTGTCCACCGAGATATGAGAGACAGATACATTTCCTTTCCTCAAAAACCAATTTACCGTCGAGCGATGCGTAAAACCGAATGGGCGATGGCGTTCTATGGACTCCCTGGCAGCGTTGCAAGACGCTGTCGCGTTCCACTCTTAGAGGCGAAGCTTAACATCTTAACCACACATCAGTGACCGCACTTTAGGTAAAAAAAAGTGCACCCCCCCCCTCCCCTGAATTTTGACGGGTGTCCACCGAGATATGTTAGACAGTTACTGCGTAATTTCCTTTCCTCAAATACAATTTTCATTTCCTTCATTACGGGCCATCTTTGTCTTTCTTCTTTCACTCCCACTTCCTCCTTTCCTCTACGGTGCGGTTCAGGTGTCCACCGAGATGACAGAGAATTACTGCGCCATTTCCTTTCCTCAAGAACCGTTGCGTTCAAACGGCAAGGCATCGCACCAAACGGGTGGTGGCGTTCCTGGACTCCCTCGCAGCGGTACAACACGCTGTCGCGTACCACTCCTAAAGGCGAAGATTAAGCGTCAGTAATTAGCAGTTATTCAGTAATCAGGCATTAATCTGTAATTAACCATTAATTAGTGATTTCTCATCACTTAGTAATTTGCCGCCGCGGTGGCTCAGTGGCTATGGTGCTCGGCTGCTGGCCCGAAAGACGCGGGTTCGATCCCGGCCGTGGCGGCTGAATTTCTTTGGAGGAGAAATTCGAGGCCTGTGTACTGTGCGATGTCAGTGCACGTTAAAGAACCCCAGATGGTCGAAATTTCCGGAGCCCTCCACTACGGCGTCTCTCATAGCCTTAGTCGCTTTGGGACGTTAAACCCCATAAACCAACCAACCAACCAACTTAGTAATTAGTACTCAATTACATGTGACGCCACCAGTGCCACAGAAGCAGTCAAAGTGGTGCGTAAAACGCTTTCGCCTCTACGCACTTTAGACAGTCAAAGTGCCCCCTGATTTTTTTTTTTAACACGGCAAGCTCCCAAGTTGGCAGACATCATCGACTTGTTTCGCTGCCGCTGGATCAACGGAAACCGCCCATCGCTCCAGAAATCAGGGGATCTTCGTGGCGCATGCGGCCTCTTGCCTGGCTTGGTGTGGATTGCGGCAGATTGCGATCCTCGACATCTCGAACATCTTGGCCTGTCGTCGACCCCACGTGATGCAGATGGCCTGTACTTAAAGCCTGTGCCTACCAAGCCTCATCGCAGTCAGCGGCGAGCCGGTGCGTGGTGCTGAACATTATTTTTTAACTCGGCGGGTGGGTGTTGACCAATACGTTATATCAATAAGTGAATTTGGCCGCTGACTGCACCGCTATGGCCGATACGTGCAATGTTTGCTCAGAGCAGCTGCCTCAGGATGGGAAATTTTTTAGTGTTCAGAGTGTGAAGAATATTTTCATGTTGGCAAAAATGCTCGAATGTTAAGGTTAGCACTTATGATAAGATGCCGGCTGCGAAACGAAAAAAGTTGATTTGTAAATCATGTACAGCTTACTTAGTAGAAGCCATGTCTTCCTCGAAAGACGACGCTTTTTTGCAACAACTCTCCGATGTTAGCAAAAAACTGGACGCATTGACAGGAACGGTTGCAGTTCTTACGTCAAAAGTTGAAGAGATGCTTACTTTCAAAGCAACAGCGGAAAAGCTTGCTGAGTCAGTTGAGTTCCTTTCCGACAAATATGACGCAGTATACACCACTGTGACTTCCAACCAAGAAGAGACACTGCGTGGTGAAGTGGAGTCTCTCTCATCATGCCTGGTTGACCAGAATTCACTTGTTGAGAAGATAAGGGGTGATTTGAATGCGTTGGAACAATACAGTCGGAAGTGCAATTTTGAAATCCACGGAAATCTTCTTAAGCCTAGTGAAAACTTGATGTCTTTTCTTCACGAGTTATCAGTCAAACTAGAGCTCTCAGATTTTCATGCTTCAGAAATTGCTGCTCTTCATCGTCTGCCAGCCAAGGCTAACACTATTCCGCCCATCCTTGTACAAACGACCAGCCTCGCCTCGAAACAGAAATGGATTGGAGCCAAAAAGGGGCTTGAGGCTTTAGCTCAAGATAGCACTTTTCCAAAGTTATTTTTCAATGACAATTTGACCGAGACAAATCGTGAGCTGTTCTACCTTGCCCGTGTGAAGGTAAAACAGCAAGGTTTCAAGTATGTTTGGACGCGAGATGGAAATATTTTCGCCAAATCTGAGGGTGCTTCCGTTGTTCGAGTGGTATGTGTGGCAGATCTTGAAAACATCGTGTAATGATGGATAATTCCATTCCATCGTTTTGTACTGACTTTTCGCAAGTTCACAGACTTTTCACAGTCAACAACAGCGCTATCCGCATTTTGCACGTCAATATCCGCAGCATTCCCAAACATTGGGATCACTTTTGTGCAATAACACTGCCCTTGCAATCGCTCTTTGATGTTTTAGTACTAACAGAAATTAACATTACATCAGATGGCCTCTTGTGCTTTTCCATACCGGGTTTTCATATGTATGCACACACACGCCACGCACAACAGGTAAAGGTGGGGTGTGGCTGTATTTGTAAAAGATGCCTGGTCAGTGTAAGAAATAAATGTTCATTTCTGCCAGGCTGAGGTGGTAGCCTTGCGCCTTTCAATATCAAACTTTTCTTTGGTTATTTTAGCGGTCTGTTCTCCCCCGTGTAACAATGGCCGTCTCTTCCTTGAAGAGCTGGATTCTGCAGTCTCAGCTTTGCCATTGGAAGAACACTTATGTTTGATCGGTGATATCAACATTGACACCCACCTTACCACTACACGTTTAACATGTTTAACATGTGAATATCTAGATGTGCTCTCGAAATGGGGTATCCGGAATACTATCCACGAAGTCACGCGTGAAGAGATGTTATCTAACCGTCTAGTTGTCTCGTGTATTGACCATATCAATGTTCGTGCTCACAATCTTGCAACGCGTTCAGTTGTTGTCCGTCAAAAACTTGCTGATCACTACTTCATCTGCTGCGACTTCGCCCCACCGTCTTGCCTGGCGTCTACTATGAATTGCAGAAAAGAAATTACTATCACAGACCCTAAAATATTGGACGAGTGAATAGCACAATACGACTGCTACAATTTCTTAAAAATCGTGCCTCCTGGTGAGATGTATGAAGAATTCGTTAAAATGTTCAAAAAAATTAAACAGGCCGCCACGCTCTGTCTCCATATTAAGCAGCGTAGTGTTGATAGCCGGTGGATCACAGCGGAAATATTGGCAGAAATTAAAAAAAGAGTTACTGTGGACGCAAGTAAGGCGTGCGCCTTCTTGCGACGAGTTGCGACTCCAGTTTAAGATATGCAGAAACAGTCAATGCGATGGTTAGGCTTTCCGAGCGGATACACTGCCGGAAAAAATTTTTCGATGCACGTACAAAACTATAGAGACAGAAGAATGCGATATCCCCCACTGCACAAATCTCTCAGCAGAGAGGAAGCTGTCACTTGGAGACAATTACAAACAAGCTCTTTCCCAAACCTACATATACTAAACAAAATGCACCCTACGATATACACGCACAAATGTCCCTGGTGCGACGAAAAACCTACTCTATATCACATCACATGGGCCTGCCAAAACATACACGTGGTCCCCAAAATACAAAACCCGAGTGCGGACCGCTGTCCAGCGACCACTGTGAAGACCAACAAGGTCTGGTGCAGCGAGCTCAACGGGCGGCAGTGGCCAGCGGAGCCCTGGACTGAGGGCAGCCGACCACTGATTAGAGGCGGACGACTTCGACAGAGAAGGCTCCTGGGGGTAGTAGAACCAAGACGTCTCTGAAGATGCCCCCAAACCGCAGGAAAAACCATTAGTGTAAATAAAGTTTTCCCTTCCTTCCTTCGATGCACGTTCTGATAGCAGACGAGCGTGGAGCCTTGTCAACGACTTACAAGGTGAGAACTCTGCCATGTGCAAGGACAGGTCTATTCTGGGAAATTTTTCGAGCGACGTTGAAATGGTTGTGCAAGAATTTAACAGTTACTTTTCTCGTGTAGTTGGCGTAGCAAGGCCACATCCGAACACATGTTCCTTGAAGCACTCTTTGGCAGAATCCGCCTACCTACCTCTTATTTCCGAACATGACCTTCAATGTCTGCTTGTAAGCCTAAAACCCAATAAATCTCTTGGCATCGATGGAATCTTAACTGCTGATTCATGCAGAAATTTTCATGACCTTAAATGTGTGTTACTGACAATACTGAATCATATTATTTCAACAGCCGAAATACCAGTCCTAATGAAAACCGCCATTATCATTCCACGTTTCAAAAATGGAGCTCGCAATAGGGTAGAAAATTATCGACCGATCTCAATTTTGCCAACTATATCCAAAATACTTGAAAAACACTTGCTTCAGAGTATGCAGGGTTTCTTGGACAGACATGGTGTCATTTCTTTTGCCCAGTAAGGATTTGTGCAGGGCAAAGGCACCCAGATTCTTCTTGAAGATTTCGCTGATACTTTGAATTTGGCTTTCGAGTCTAACCAGGTTGCATGTGCATTGTTTCTAGATGTCAGTAAAGTTTTTGACAGTGTTTGTCATAGCCTGCTTTTAAATAAACTTCATATGTTAGGATTAGAGGCTTGTTTTTGTTATTGCTAATTTCTTGCAGAACAGACGGCAGCTAGTCTCAGTCGCCAATTTTCGCAGTAGTTGTATTGATATCAACACGGGTGTCCCCCAAGGGTCCATTCTGAGCCCGTTCCTATTTAATATCTTTGTTAATGACCTTGTTGACACAGTTCCCGGTCGTTTGTTTCAATATGCTGATGATACCGTTATCATTTCCTGTGCAAAGAATTTTTCTGATGCTATCAATGATCTTCAAAGTACTTGAACAAAAGTTATGGACTTGTTCGCCTACAATCTTATCAACGTTAACGTATCCAAAACAAATCTGATATGCTTCTGTAAACCTTTAAAGAAGTTAACGCTTGACCGGTCTTTACTTTTACATACTTCTGATTGTGCCCCGTGCTCCTGTACACCTCTGGTTTATGCTTCCCGTGTAAAATATCTGGGTTTGCTGTTTGATATTGACTTATCTTGGAATTCTCACCTTCACTATGTGTGTCAGAAATTACGGGCTCTTTCTTGCCTGCTGCTCATTATTAGATACTACATGCTTTTTTCCGTTAGAAAAGCAATAATTCATGCCTCAGGTTACAGTGTTTTAATTTATGGCATAACAGTTTATGGGCATTGTGCGCTTCGTTGGCAAAACAGACAGAACTCCATATTGAGCTCAATTTTAAAAAACAGAGTTTACGATTTACACCTTCCACAGGAATGTGATGTTTTTAGTTTTCTAAGGCTCCCAAACTTTAATGCTGTCTTATTTGAAACGGTTGTGCTCAAACATTTTTGGGAAAGTGCGTATAAAGTTGAGTATGTTCCGAGTAGATCTCTCAGACCAAAAGAGTGATGTAGTATTCCCCGCTGCTCCACTCGCTATGGTATAAGAACTCGTGCATTCTATGTTCCTTCGTCACTAAATGTGTTGCCGTCAAGCGCATTTTCTGTGAGTACAAATTATAAACTAAAAAAACTATTGCGTTCATTTGTTTTCATCGGACCTTTAACTTCGTTTTTTGTTATAATTTATCGCCTGGTTTGTCTCGTCGTTCATTTCATGGCCATATTCCTGGACTTTCATCGCCTACATTGCCTGATAAACATTTTTTGTTCATGTAGTTTAGTGGATTCAGCGTTTTTTCCAGTTAACTGTGAAGTGTGATGTGTTTCAGCGTTTTTTTTGCTGTTCCTATTTTTCTGTAGCTTTCTGCTGAGCTTAGTTGGTAAAGCGCCGCACGCGACTTGCCGCTACCTGCCAGGCGCTGCCATACAAGCCCAATGAGGCTTCGGCGGGCCTGAATCTGTAAAATGTCTTTGCAGTGCAGAATAAACTGATTTATTTATTTATTTTATTTATACAGAATACCCCTAAAGGCCCTCGAGAGGGTATTACATAGGGGGGGGGGGCACAGGCAATTGAACAGAATAAAAGAAAACCACAAATATAAAACAAACAACAAAAGCAGAATTAAGACACTTTGGATGACATAAGTAAGGAAAAGAATCAATCAAAAGCACAAATAAGACACTTTGCATGACATAAGTAAGCAAAAGAATCAAAAGAATGGCAGCGCGGCAAAGAACGAAGATTACTGCAGTATTAAAATACAAACAGAACACTAATACAATGAATCTCTTTAGTAACAAACCCTGATTGATTGATTGATCTTTCTCCCTTCCCTTACGGCGAGGTTCAGGTGTCCACCGAGATATGCGAGAGAGATACATTTCCTTTCCTCAAAAACCAATTTACCGTCGAGCAAGGCGTAGCGCCGAATGGGCGATGGCATTCTGTGGACTTCCTGGCAGCACTGCACGCTGTCGCGTTCCACTCTTATAGGCGAAGCTTAACATCTTAACCACACATCAGTGACACAAGCAGCAACACCGCACTTAAGGCTTTCGCCCCTCCGCACTCTAGGTCTACAAAGTGCCCGCCTGGATTTTTGCCTCTCTCTCTTGTGGTAGTGCACTTTAAGTGCAATAATTCTTTTGTATTGTAATCTCTCTCAAGTGTAACATTACAGTTCACTAGTGGAGTGTTTCTTGAAGTAAGAATATGTCTGAAAAATAAAAAGCTGTCTTTAATTGTACGAGTACATACATATCTTGCTCGGGTTCTTTGTCTCAATCTATCGAAAAGTCGGAACAGCTGATGAGCTGCGCTCAAATTTTGCATTAGGAAATATCGTAATCATCGGCAATTTTTATCGCGCTGTTTTGACGCATGCTGCTTTGTTGTCATGCTATTTTGTCGTGTGCTGTTCTTTCGTGTCCCCGTTTTCAACATGATGTTCCAGCACGACGCTCCACAATGTACGGGCAAAGGAAGACGACAACGGGCGCTGAACAGGTATTGCTCTTGCCTCACCCATTGCGTAATACCCCTGTCACAGGGACAATCTAAATGCCAGCTGAGTAAACGGCCATCTCAGTTTTCGATGGGCATGCAGGTGCAGCACTACCACACTGCCAATTTAAATGACCTATGAGTAGTGAGCATGCGATGGGACAGATGGCGCTAAAGGTGGCAACTAGATCAATAAGCGAGATGAATACTGCACTTAAGAGACAGCGATGGCGGGGCGGCGATGGGGAATGATGCGACTGGTTGAAACTTTCGTTTCAGAACCGTCTATTTTTCGCCGGCGAAGCTCAATCATTATTATATTCGGGCCCATTTACATACACAGATCGCCACTGGTCACTAACCGTCTTTTTCGGCCATAAATATTGTTTGAGAACCTGTGGCAACCTCCTCTCTCTCCGTCTCTGTGGCCGCAAAGCGCACTATGGGTGCAAACGAGCGAAACAAAGCGGCTCTCAGCGCAACATGAGCAGGGTCGGTTTGTTTGTTCTGACCAACGGACTGCCTGCGGAGTTGTCATTGTCATTTTGGCTCGAGTAAATATTTATTTAGAAGCTGGCTAATATAATTCAAAAATGAATACTTCACCTAAAAAGGTATTTTTCTTTGTTTTAAGTATCCACGTCATGTTTTTCATTTTTCAAAAGTTTCAAAAATTCAAAATTCAAAATTTCAATTTCAAGAATTTTTGTCGCGCCTAGTGTGATAAGACTGATGCATGGTGTATCTGGGTGCCTAGTACGCGTGCGCATGCGCTTGGAGGTCTATATATTTCTTACGCTGTCGCTTGATTAAACAGTGGGAGTAAGCGCCCGTGTTGTCTTTCTTGTGTTGCGTCCCCGTTGCGGTGAAAATCCTTTATTATGTTTTTCAACGTATGGAGAGTGCGAGGCTGTTCTCAGTGGCGATGCCAACGGCCATTCGCGAACTCGAACTGAATCGATGGCCATCAAGTTCAATGGTCATTCAAAACATCCTTGCGATCCCTGCATTCACTCCTTCGGCGTTAAAACTGTCCGTGTGGCAGCGATTTGCGGTCCATCTCGAACGTTATGCGGAATGACCATCTACTCCCCAAATTCCCTGTCCTGAAAGCTTCCGCTGTAGAAAGAGAAATGGTGCCGAAGGTCGGACGCTAATAAAGGATGGAACAACGCAAGAGCCTCATTCGAATCGAATGGTTCTCGCAGGAGGTGAACGTGGTTGCCACGCGCTGGCGAAAACTGGTGAGGAGAGTTAGGGTTAAACATTTGTCGTTTCCACGAACAACATCACTATAGGGTGCTCATCCAGGTTTCTTATAAATTGAATTCCTCGCCGTCCCATGACTAGCGAAGCTGTTGCGACAGCTGGGCGTGCTCGAAGTGCGGAATTAAGGCGGCTAAGGTGACGTAGCCGGTTGGAAGAGCAAAACATCCGAACCAAGTGGATCCAGCGGTCAAAGCAGAGGCGAAGTGGCAACAACCCAGTGATCCAGTGGTGCGAGCAGCCAAATGGACCTGTGCGGCGAACTTAAGATGCCTGCACGAAGCTACTAGAGCGTTTCCCAACAGGGTAGAGGAGCGTATTTCAGAATGTATGAGTATAGAGCCCGATTACGTATTTTAGAGCTCTACAAGTGAGGTCTTTTTGCTTGTGCCACTTTACGAAAGCATTCCTGAGTATTTTCGTTAAGAAAGTATCACTACACAAGCATCACAACTTCCTATGATGTTGCGACGTGACATCCCAGCTTGCTTTTGGCGCGCTCGGACCCCAACTCTGGTTAGCCTCGTTTATTATTGCCAATACCAAAGCCCACCCAACAGTACGAAGTTGGAGGCACCGATAATCTGCATCGAAGAGTCAGATCGATTTTTCTGTGGAATCTGAACTCATTTGCAGTTTCTCACAGATATTCTGCACGAGCATGAAATTTCCAACCAGATCAGCCAGTGCTTCTAAGAGGCCACAGTAAACAACTCGAAATAGACGCTTGCTGAGCATTTTCGGCCCCAGTTGAATCTTCATCACACACGACAACGATCGCATTCACTACCTGCACGGCACATTTCGTGTCGTGCCAGTTTCGTGGGTTCATCCCAGCAGACAGAGACATTAAGATAGGGGACTACACAGGGCTCCCTTTTAGTCGAGCAATTTCCGTCGGGTCACCCTGACGGAGAGGCACGAAGGTAGTTGACAACACATGGCTCCCTTTGTGTCGTGACCTTTTTGTAAAGCACCCCAGCATACTGAAAGTTTGCAGATATGGGACTACACAGGGCTCCCTTTGTGCAGTAACCTTTTAGTGGGCTGGGCCCAGCACACAGAGGGATAAAGATAGGGGACTACACATGGCTCCCTTTGTGTCGTGCCCTTTTCGTGAGGTCATTCCAGCAGACTGAAAAGGAGCGAAGGCAAGGGGAATACAGAGCCACCTTTGTGTCGTGCCCTTTTAGTGGGGTCACACTAATGGACAGAAAGGTCCGAAGATAGGGAAATACAGGCCTCCCTATGGGTCGTTTCATTTTCTTGGGATCACCCCAGCAGACTGAAAAGCCCGAAGACTGGAGAAAACAAAGCCCCTTTGTGTCGTGCCCTTTTAGTGGGGTCACACTAACGGACAGAAAGGTCCGAAGATAGGGAAATACAGGCCTTCCTTTGTGTCGTTTAATTTTCTTGGGACCACCCCAGCAGACTGAAAAGCCCGAATCCTGGAGAAAACAAAGCCCCTTTGTGTCGTGCCCTTTTAGTGGGGTCACACTAACGGACAGAAAGGTCCGAAGATAGGGAAATACAGGCCTCCCTTTGTGTCGTTTCATTTTCTTGGGACCACCCCAGCAGACTGAAAAGACCGAAGCCTGGAGAAAACGAAGCCCCTTTGTCGTGCCCTTTTAGTGGGGTCACACTAACGGACAGAAAGGTCTGAAGATAGGGAAATACAGGCCTCCCTTTGTGTCGTTTCATTTTCTTAGGACTACCCCAGCAGACTGAAAAGCCCGAAGCCTGGAGAAAACAAAGCCCCTTTGTGTCGTGCCCTTTTAGTGGGGTCACACTAACGGACAGAAAGGTCCGAAGATAGGGAAAAACAGGCCTCCCTTTGTGTCGTTTCATTTTCTTGGGACCACCCCAGCAGACTGAAAAGGCCGAAGCCTGGAGAAAACAAAGCCCCTTTGTGTCGTGCCCTTTTAGTGGGGTCACACTAACGGACAGAAAGGTCCGAAGATAGGGAAAAACAGGCCTCCCTTTGTGTCGTTTCATTTTCTTGGGACCACCCCAGCAGACTGAAAAGGCCGAAGCCTGGAGAAAACAAATCCCCTTTGTGTCGTGCCCTTTAGTGGGGTCACACTAACGGACAGAAAGGTCCGAAGATAGGGAAATACAGGCCTCCCTTTGTGTCGTTTCATTTTCTTGGGATCACCCCAGAAGACTGAAAAGCCCGAAGACTGGAGAAAACAAAGCCCCTTTGTGTCGTGCCCTTTTAGTGGGGTCACACTAACGGACAGAAAGGTCCGAAGATAGGGAAATACAGGCCTTCCTTTGTGTCGTTTAATTTTCTTGGGACCACCCCAGCAGACTGAAAAGCCCGAATCCTGGAGAAAACAAAGCCCCTTTGTGTCGTGCCCTTTTAGTGGGGTCACACTAACGGACAGAAAGGTCAGAAGATAGGGAAATACAGGCCTCCCTTTGTGTCGTTTCATTTTCTTGGGACCACCCCAGCAGACTGAAAAGACCGAAGCCTGGAGAAAACGAAGCCCCTTTGTCGTACCCTTTTAGTGGGGTCACACTAACGGACAGAAAGGTCTGAAGATAGGGAAATACAGGCCTCCCTTTGTGTCGTTTCATTTTCTTGGGACCACCCCAGCAGACTGAAAAGCCCGAAGCCTGGAGAAAACAAAGCCCCTTTGTATCGTGCCCTTTTAGTGGGGTCACACTAACGGACAGAAAGGTCCGAAGATAGGGAAATACAGGCCTCCCTTTGTGTCGTTTCATTTTCTTGGGACCACCCCAGCAGACTGAAAAGCCCGAAGACTGGAGAAAACAAAGCCCCTTTGTGTCGTGCCCTTTTAGTGGGGTCACACTAACGGACAGAAAGGTCCGAAGATAGGGAAATACAGGCCTCCCTTTGTGTCGTTTCATTTTCTTGGGACCACCCCAGCAGACTGAAAAGCCCGAAGCCTGGAGAAAACAAAGCCCCTTTGTGTCGTGCCCTTTTAGTGGGGTCACACTAACGGACAGAAAGGTCCGAAGATAGGGAAATACAGGCCTTCCTTTGTGTCGTTTAATTTTCTTGGGACCACCCCAGCAGACTGAAAAGCCCGAATCCTGGAGAAAACAAAGCCCCTTTGTGTCGTGCCCTTTTAGTGGGGTCACACTAACGGACAGAAAGGTCCGAAGATAGGGAAATACAGGCCTCCCTTTGTGTCGTTTCATTTTCTTGGGACCACCCCAGCAGACTGAAAAGACCGAAGCCTGGAGAAAACGAAGCCCCTTTGTCGTGCCCTTTTAGTGCGGTCACACTAACGGACAGAAAGGTCTGAAGATAGGGAAATACAGGCCTCCCTTTGTGTCGTTTCATTTTCTTGGGACCACCCCAGCAGACTGAAAAGGCCGAAGCCTGGAGAAAACAAAGCCCCTTTGTGTCGTGCCCTTTTAGTGGGGTCACACTAACGGACAGAAAGGTCCGAAGATAGGGAAATACAGGCCTCCCTTTGTGTCGTTTCATTTTCTTGGGATCACCCCAGCAGACTGAAAAGCCCGAAGCCTGGAGAAAACAAAGCCCCTTTGTGTCGCGCCCTTTTTGTGGTGGGGTCACTCTAACGGACAGAAAGGTCCGAAGATAGGGAAATACAGGCCTCCCTTTGTTTCGTTTCATTTTCTTGGGACCACCCCAGCAGACTGAAAAGCCCGAAGACTGGAGAAAACAAAGCCCCTTTGTGTCGTGCCCTTTTAGTTCGGTCACGCTACCGGACAGATAGGCCTGAAGAAAGGGAAGTACAGGCCTCTCTTTGTGCCGTTCCCGTTTCTTCGGGTCATCCCAGCTGAGATACATAAACAAGGGTGAACACCGCGCTACCTTCGTGTCGTGCTGTTTTAGTCAGCCTGTCATTTTGTTGGGTTTTTTCCACCAGATTATGCACTCATTAACAATCCCCCTGTTTCGTGTATATTTTTGTGCACTTGTCTATCGCTTCAGCCAGCGACAGAGGACTTTTCGCCACCCATTTTTTTAGAGCGTTTGCTCTACCACTCACATTGCTCAAGGTTATGTTTGTCTGCAACCCAAGGTCATTGCAAACTATGTTTCAAAATTGCGGATGAACTGCTAACCATCGCATAGCAACAATGTATACATACCAAGTGACCGAGATGGCCGCCATACTATGTAAGCAGCGTGGCACCCCACCGTGATACCGGGTGGTACCACAGCATGGTAGCATACCATATAACTATGTCGGTTGCATAGCAACAAAGTATACCACTGATCTCCACTAGAAGTCTGGGTGGCACATCGGGCGCCCGAAAGTGAAGCCATCGGAAGTAAGCATTCTTGTCCCAGAAGCCAGCTTTTATCAGTGCAGGAAATGGGGCACCAGCACAGTTTCTCAGTTTCAGTTTTCTCCTTGGTATTTCGTCGGTCTCGATAAAGCCTACCTGTTGCGCCATCGCCTGCATGAGAAGACCAGCAAAATCTTCGGGAAAGGCGTTTCAAAAAGAAGGGTCTTTAGCATTGGCATGCGACGATACTAGAACATGACAGGACGTCGCTATACACAGCACGTGCTTACGGAGCCTCGTCTGCTCAGCTCTGTGTCGTCTTTTTGCTCTAGCGTTGCCAACTCTGCTCTTTACTGTTATGCACGTTCCCGGGCTCTAATCTCAACTTATACCATCAATGCGGGGTAAATTTAAGAAAGAATAGGTGTAAACTTGCACCAGGTAGTAGACGTTGCAGTGACCACTTTACCGAATTGTGTTTCTATCGGTCTGGAGCGAAGGCGAGGTCACTATCTGATGATGTGCAGTGTTCTGCTGGTTTACGTGAGCGCCTGCGAAAGGTATAGTACAGCTTTTTAAGCGTACTGTATCAAGTAATGTCTAGAATTGTACTAAATTATGCCTAAATGGGCTTTTATTCGTCTTGAGAAAAACAGCGCTTGCAAACAAAGGACTAGAATGAGAAGGACACACAACTGCGCTGTAACAACTTTTGTTTCGGAAGAGAGCCGATCCGCACCTTTTATACAGAACAGGAAGGAATGATGCTCACGCGCAAAGATCAGCAAAGTGGGAGCACGGAAATAGCCAACACATAGACCAACTATTCTTATTGTCAATGATAACCAATAACGCAGCCAAAACAAGCGAGAAAAAAAGGAGGGGGGGGGAGGCTGGAATGAAAAAAAAACACACAAAAACAAAGGCAGGGAGCGGAAAGAAACAATTCCAAAAAATTCTAAACAGATCCCGAAGAAGCCAACAACCAACACGGCTGAACGAATGACGATGAAAGGTGACAAATATAAAGGCACTAAAAGCTGTACAGACTGAAGCATAAAAGGTGCAGGAAAAGCCTGCGGAAGATGTGAAAAATCGGCACGGCTGAAAGATGACGGAATTAAAAGCGTTAAAACAGATAAAAGCAAAAACCTGAGAAGCCGATGAGAATAAAAACAAGCAGGAAAGGTGGTCACTAAAAAAATGAAATTGAACACACAACAGATCTCTAAAAACAAGCAATGAATCGTAAAAACGTGTGGGCGATAAAACGTAAGGTGAGATAACAGAAGTTTTTACACAAAAGTTTAAGATTGGAAACATCGTAAAAAGTGCAGTTGTGTGTCTTTCTAGTTCTGGTCGTTTGAGTGCAAGCGCTGTTTTTCTTAAGATGTATCCCAACCAACTCGTCCAGCAACACACCTTTTATTCGTGATGCTTGGCGCTGTTGACTTCTAATAGCGCTTGCCCTCCGTTCTTCTTTCTTGTCCACAATTTGCCTTGCGCTATCACATGGAAAAGGCGTGCGCTGCAGCATTCGTCCTTGTCGTGATTCGCTCTCGAGCTGTGCATCTTTAGATACATAGGCTAATGACAAGCTCAAAAATTGTTTTACGTGCTTCTTGTAGCTGCAGCTGTACAAACATGGCCGTACTATGTAGTTAGGTAGACAGCACGTCTGGTAAGTATTACAGGTCCTAAACCGATAAACATAACCCTCATCTATGAGACGAAAAATCGGCTGCCTGCAACTCGAAATTGAAACTGGCACTTCGAGGGGCGAGTGTCAGGATTTCCGTCATCGTTCGCCTTTTCTCTGCTACGCGAAAATCCGGTTTAAATATGACCTTAGCCTCATCGTGTTTGTACTTCTGCCCCTTTACGCTCGAATGACAAGAACCAGAAATATGGCGCCTTCCCCGCGGGAGGTTGAAACCTGCGTGCATGCTTTCCTATGTGTGTCAAATCACGAGGTTCTGCAAAAGATACATTTCTCGTATTCAGCTTGCTTATTCCTTTGATATAAGAGCAGACATCACGCGAGAACAAATAAAAAAACTACGACCGAAAAGATGAAAAACACGACTTTTTGCATTGATAAACAGAGCAGACACCCGACTTCCAGAACAAGCCGGTCAACTTCCGGTGGCTTAACTTGCGCTCGTTTCGGAAAGCGGAAATTCACCATCCGGCCACATAATACAGATCGATGACGTATACCTCAGCGTTACTAGAACAAACCCGTTTCGCACCTGCACTAAAAATGTGGCTCCAGTGTCGATCACGCGAACTAACAGCGTTCCAGTCGAGTATTGCTTCCGATCCCGCGTATCGTCTGGTACACGCGGAGCGCAAACGCTGTGCGCATACATCTGCTTTATATACCATCTTCGGTACGAACTGTTATTTGGAACTAAGCAGACAAGTCACAACTGCTTGTTCATCTCGTGTGACATGATAGTAATGTGCCGAGATTAACACAAGTGCCGCAAAAATCCTACGGTGTCCTCTCAATGTGTGCATTCTCTTTCAAACAACTTCAAGGTGATCGCTTTCGTGACGTCTGATGAGAACCGATATTTTTGTATGTGTGTGGAATGGCAATCACCTATTCTCCTTAAAAAGGTGAGCTGAAGGATAGAAGGATGAAAGAGCGAAATAATCTAATGTTTCTCGTTTGGTCGTTTTCCAAATATGAACTGTTGCAGAACACTTCATTCGAGTAGGCTCACCCTAACCTGGCTTCCTTCATTGATTTGGACTGCATATATCGTTGCGGAGCTTGTGAGCGTTTGCATGACATTTTATTCATTGCGAATACCTTCGCTAGAGGAGGAGTCCGTGGACATGGGATTTAGTTGGACGCACTGCAGCCACACAAATGGCTTTAAGGTGTGCTGGCTATCATGCACTGCTTACTGGCATAGCGCGCGGTAACAAATTAAGGTATCCGATACCCGCTGAGTCCCTCCGCTGTTTCGCTGAGGTACGGTAGAGGTGCGAAGAGCGAATTTTGGTGAGAAATCCGTAGATATACATACGGTCATTGTTGGCTTACCAGAAACGATTCAAGTTCCTCTCCAGAGCACTATCGCTTGTAATTAACAAAGGAAAGCAATTTACGGTGAAAGTTGTAGAAGTTGGAACATCACTAAATGTAGCATGCTATTCCGTTTGAAGTGCAATTATGCCTTACCTATTCAAAATGAAGAAACATTAACGATCATGCATATGCCATAGCTGGCAATTGCAGTTTGGAACTCGCGAAAAGGGTTCAAAGGCATGCTCCGTTTACATTTCTTCAAACCTCCTAGTGCTGTATTAATAAAACATTTTTTTTTCGATAGTGCTACTCAATGCACGTTCACTAGTAAAGCCAGCGTCTATAGCTTCGTATGGGAGCGTTGAGTCTTGCATGAGAAAATATAAGTGCTTAATGACGTGTCTCGGCGCTTCGCACCCAACGACTGCCGTTATCACCTGTCGTAAGTTGATTTTCGCCAACAAAAATGGAAGGAAGTCCTGGCAGAGAAGACAAAACTGGATGTTTATAGTTGTTTATTTAGCAGTTTCGGTTCGTGAGATCACTAATTTCGGGACTGACGTTTAGCAGGAACGGAAGTGGCCGATTAAAGCATTATTAAAGGAAGAGCAGTGTCAACGCCGTACTACAGCAGGGAGCGAGTGACGGCGGCTGCTTCTTCCGATTTTGTTATTGTTAAGCACAATAACAGCTTTCTGCCTTCACCTCTTGAAAATGTTGAAATCGCTATCCGATGTCTAGGTGAGAGGAGAAAAAAATATGTAGAGGAAATGTTAGATCGTTTACGTGTGCAATTTTCAGAAAATTATTACAGTTGATTTAACGCACTTACAGAAACGGAATTAAGATATCAGAACTGCTTTTGTCTTGTGCCGGTATGGTTGCAAAGTGTGCGCGCGGAAGTAGATGGTGGGAATGGGTCCTAGATTACGCAGGCAGAAGATACAATCAGGCGCGCAGCGTCCCATGGGCCGCTCACCTGGCACCGGCTGATTTTGGGAACGGAAACATCGAAAAGAAATTCCACTATTGCCCATTTGCTTGTTCAAACAAATTACCGAAGTTATATCGGCAACATACGACCACCATTACACTCCTGCCATTTTCCCGTTGCTTTCTGACAAAGTTGGCACCTTTGCACAAAGCTAATCCGTTACGTGTTCTGCAAAGAAGCATTAGTCGTACAGTTTTGTCAGAATTTAACAAAGAACTATACCCTTTAAAACGCTTTAAATCCTCTACTGCGGTAGTTCTCTCGTGCAGACGTTCCACTTACACGAACGGCAGCGCTAAGCATCTTTCAGCGCGCACTAGCGGGTGGAATGGAGGAACAGGTTGGCGCTAGTTAGGGCTCAGTCAGCTCCTCCGTACACTCGTTTTGGGGTTGATCTCAGCAGTTCCACCGTATATATCCGCAATTCATAATAGCATACCTGGTACGCACCAACGTTCGACAACCGCAGGTTTTTGCACCAGTTTCAAACAGCTAAAGGAAGACGTTTTGACCCTGAACGGTAGGCAATGAAAACGGACATTGTGCCGACAGCCAGAGCTGAGAACAAATACTTAATTTAAAAATTTCGCATCACTGTCGAATAGACGTAAGCTAAATGAAAACCTAGGACATAAGACGCCCCGCGAGCATGGTTACTCCGCCTCTGGTTCCTGTGTTTTGGTATGGCAGTAGCAGACGACAGCGCTCGACCAGAAGCAAGACTCGACTGCAGTGCTGTTAGTTCTTGTGGCCTCCACAGAGGCCACCTTCCGCCGCTGCCCGGTGACCTGGCAGGCCGGGCAGTACCTTATTTAGGGGGTTCATGGTGACTCTGGGCGTAGGGGTAGGCAGAAGTGGAGCAGGAAGTGTAACAATGGCGGCTGAGCCCGACAAAATGGCCACTAGGAGGTCCAGGAAGAAAACTACTCAAAAGAATTTTAACACCAGGATCACAGACATGAACATGGAAGGCGGTAGAAAGATAACGAAATAGTTAGGAACAGAACAGCAGTTAAAGGACGAAGAGGTAGGTGTATACGCGCTATGCGAGACACATCTCAGGGATCTAGAAGATCCACCGTTAACCGATGCCTATGTTTGGAAAGGGAACAAGAAGGGGGGAAGGTTAGGTATGCTGATACATCAAGGAAGAAATTGGCAAAGAAAAAAACTTGCAATGAACATGTCTCGGCATCGGGTACAACTAACGTAAACGAACATGGCTAGGCAAGCGATAGTTTATTTAGGGACAGGGGACAAATGCAGGCAAGAAAACAAGGACCTAGTTAAGTGTCTCAATGACGATACAAAACAGTTTGGAGACGATGCCGATATTATTCTGCAGGGTGATATGAATGGCCACATCGAGGATCGGGGTGGATACGCAGATTTTAACGGGAAGCTACTGCTAGACCTCTGTGAGCGGAATAACCTAGTTATTGTAAATAGAGAAACTAAATGTGAGGGACAAAGCACGTGGGAATTCAATAACAGGCAGACAACCACTGACTACTGTCTAATGTCGCAGGGCACCTATAACGAGCTCGCAATAATAGAAATAGAGTAAAAGCGGAAGTAAAGCCTGGGAAGTCATCATAAACGTATTAGTCTACAGTTGGGAGCCCTGATATAAAGAGAAATGCAGAGATGTAAAAAGATAACGTGAAATTAAACGACGAACAAATAGTGCTAATAGCAGCGGACAGAGAGAAAGCAACAGAGAAAGGTCCCATAGAAAGAGTAAGCTTACAATCAGAAGTACTCCTGAGTACCAAATCGAAGCAAGTAAATGCAGTAAACACTTGGAGGTGAAAGAGGAAGCCACGAAGCTGGTGGAATATAGAAATTGAGGAGGCTGTAGCAGCGCTGAGTCACTCTAACGGCACGCTGATAGCGGCCTAGCATCGTGACCTATTACGTCACCCTCCTGTCTCTATATAAACCCGTTTCCTATCGGCAATAAAAACGTTTTTGTTCACTGTCTGCCGGCCTGCTCACATGGTGGCAGCGGTCCCTAGTCGGCATGTCGACGCCAGCGTCCCTACTTCCGCCACCGAAGCCCTTGGACACATCAGGCAACGCTTGGCTAGGATGGCAAACGTGGAGAAGTGAGTTCAAGTTGTTTTCTACCGCTACCCAGCTGAACAAGCAGAGCAAAGAGGTGCAGGCAGCCACACTGCTAGTGACGGTTGGTGACAAAGCTAGAAATGCGTACAGCACGTTCAAGTTTGAAGAAGGAGAAAACAAAAACGACATCGAAGTCCTGCTAAAAAAGTTTGAGGATTTCTATAAGCCCGAAACCAACCTAACATTTCACGAATTCCGATTCAGCTCAAGAAACCAGAAGGAAGGTGAAAGCTTCAGTGAATGGCTGACAGAATTACGAATACTGGCAAAAAACTGCGAATATGGAGAGCTAGAAGACCGTGTGCTGCGCAGCCGCATTATTTTGGGCATTCGCGACAGAAACGTACAGCAAAGGTTGATCGCTGAGAACCCGTCCTATCAGAAGACTGTCGAATTCTGCCGCGCCCTAGAACAAGGGAAATAACAGTTCCGCGAGATAAGCGAAGCGGCAGGAACCACCCATGACGAGAGTTCATGCAGTAGCGGCTAAAAACGACGTCTGCAATAGATGCGGTTATCAGACCCCTTAGCGAAAAAGAGGATGTGCTAAAAATGCATTTCAAACGTATTGTATTAATTTCATATTTATTTCGCATTTTTTTGTCCCTATGCTTAAACTTCAATACGAATGCATTCTAAGTATACTAGGAATAATATTTTAAACGTTCTTAAAAATACGTGAAAAGTACATTTTTGCCCGCTTAGCATATTTATAATGCATTAAAAATATAATAAAAATATACATTAGAAATATACTAAAAATATACATTTAATACACTAAAAATGTGTTTACTCGGGCTTAAAAAAAGTCTACTGGGCGGCTCCATGGAATGACACGGGTTAATTCATCAACTGGAGAACAAATCGTACACGGGTATTTATCATTAATCAACAGGAGTCTGATATTATAAGGTCACGGGATTGAATCGGAACGGCAGATACCTACATACAGCATACCAAGACGATAGCGACACAGCAAACAACAAATCCTACGACAAACTCTATACTTGGCTTGCCGTATATATACCCAGCGAAAGCGACGCACTATTTTGCACGGTGATGCCTTTTTTGCGCAAATACTGTGGGCTTCCAAATTATCGCAGAAGTACCCTACTGGTCGCGTTCGAATCTGGGATTAATTGAGAACGGAATTGCTAGCTGAAACTTGCGTCAGGCACAGGTCAGGAGTCGAACTGTCAACCAACAGATACATGGGCGTGTAAGGGAGCCGGTCTGCCCTGCCACACGGGGTCCTTTCCGCTGGCTTATTCGGACCCAGAAGTACCCAAGGCGCTTTTGTTGGTATAATGCTATCACGTTCTCACACGGAAATGTTCGAATGACATTGAGTGGAATGGCACTCGAGAATAGGAATGACATTCGGACTCGATGGACTGCCGCGGTGCTGCACGACACTTTCGAAACGCATTCGAAAGCCTCAGCTCGTTTTCAGTGTACAGCGACGACGACGATGGCGGTCACACTAGTCCGACAACGACAGTATATATCACGCTGAACAACAGCATGTAATTATAGTGAAATATCTAGTTTACTATAATATTATTCTAGAGGGACACGTTTTTCAGGCCAACGATACCGACGAATCCGGTCGGCGGACGGTCAGCCTTGTCGGCGGCTGAGCGAGAGCACGGTGATGAGGCGGCGGTGTGTGTATGCTCGCGCTTCTAAATGAGCGAAACGAACGGCTATATTTCACGTGTGCATACCTGAACACTCACCAGCGATAAGCGCTTGCCAAATCAGTTTCAATCGACGACGGCTCGGTTCCCTTCCGCGACGACTAGGCCCAGCGAATTCGCAGGGTTGGATCTGTGATTTCGGCGGTTGTGAAGAGCGAATCACAAGCTTTAGCGAATGCAAATGGTCACCAGGTGTAGTTTTGGCAACAGTGACCTGAAATCAACTATTGCTTACATCGCAGGGCACGCGTACGATGAGCCGGAATCGCCGGTGTGACCCAGACTGCCGAGCCGTGCTTTACGGCCAGCAGCAGTCGTCGCCGTCGCTAGCTTGTGGATAACAAGTTAGGCCGTTTCAGTTAAAGCGAACAGTCGCCATACATACTTCTGGATAAAGTAGTTTAAGAAAAAGTACTGGTCACGTCGGAGAAAGCCGGGACAAGAAGCGAGAAGCGCCAGTCCTGCGCGATGCCAACAACCCGGCTTTCTCAGGCGTGCGATCGCATCATCGCTTCCCACACATTGTAGCACTGCGTAAACAATCACGAGTACAACCAGTAAAAAAGAAAACAGGTTCTTTATTAGAACTAAAGCGCAGATTGCGTTTTATGTTATGTAAACAAGCGATGTAAACAACAGTATGAGTGCAGTCGTCCTCATCGGCGCACTCCCGGGGAAATTTCATGCTGACGCGGTTAATATTCATTGGCGTAATATTATCTTCAAGCACTCCCTTAGACAGAACACGTGTAGCATCGTTAGATGACATTCGTCTGGAAGGCATTCGAAGCGCCCGTGTAGCAGGGGTATAAGTGGTGATCACCTTCCTGCTAGAAGTTACCATAAACGAAAGGATGACAAGAAAGGGAAAGTTTTCACTCTTCGCTGAAACGTCATTTCGAGCCATAGATTGTTCCACGGTAGCTTGAAGTGTAATGCAAATATGTTTACGCGGACAACCCATTTGTTAGAATTGAAATATACTTCAGACGAATTAATTGCGTATTTACGAAAGTACACTTTAAATAGATGGCCAGCACCAAAATGCGATGTCCCGAAACTCGATTTTGAGCATTAGATTGTTCAACGACAGCTTGTAGTGCGCTGCAAATATGCTAATGCGGACTGCCAATTTGCTAGAATTTCAGTGTTCTTTGGACGAATTAATTACGTATTTACGGAAGTACACTTCAAATACATTGACGACACGCAAATGCCATTTCCCGAAACACGATTTCGAGCCCTCGACTGTTCATGGCAGCTAGAAGTGTGCAAAGACGTTTAAAAGGACTGCCCGTTTGTTAGGATTGAAATATATTTTGAATGAATTAATTTCATATTTACGGAAGTTCACTTTTAATACATTGACAAGATGCTAAAACTGCATACATATACGTTTACAAGGGCTGCCCGTTTTCTAGAATTGAAGTATACTTTCGATGAATTAATTTCATATTTCCGAAAATACACTTTTAATACACTGACAAGATGCTAAAACTGCATGCATATTTTTTCATGTATTTGAAAAGTGCTCGAAGTATGCTTTAAGTGAGGTATTTTTGGCACATTTTAAAAATATATTTCGAATACCAAGCATGAAATTTCAGAAACGTATTTCCTACATATTTCTAGTGCATTCATGAATACAAAATATGTTTAAAATACATTTTAAATAGACCTCCGTATATTCCAAACGTATAAGTTTTTGCTAAGGGACGCACCGTAGCGGAATATGCCCCGCGAACGGTAAAACTTCCAAGAAATGCGGCAGGCGGAACCACTTCGCACATGTCGATGCCGCATTCACGAGTTGCGATTCGGCGAAGAAATGATTTGCGGGAGCTGCAGGTTGCAGAAGACGAGGATTACTTCTTGGAAACCATGACAGTGCACACACTGACGGCAGTCAACTGGAGTGCGATTGTGAACATTGAAGGCACAGCAATGAAGTGCAAATTAGACACGGGGGCAAACTGCTGTGTTATTTCAAGAAACGACATTAGAAAACTGCCAGATAAGCCACAACAGACCTGCCTGGTAACGCTTACGGCATTTTTTGGCCGCAAAACCACTTCCCATGCCAAAGTACGGCTGTTGCTTTCTGCAAACGACCAAGCTCACGAAGAAACATTTTTCATTGTGGACCAGGACGTGCCGGTAACACTTAGTGATACAGCAGCCCAACGTTTGGGGTTTATCAGCCGCTTGCAGAGCATTCAGCATGACCAACTCTACCCGCCAGTGCAGCCTTTTGCAGAAGTCTTCAAAGGGCTCGGCCAGCTAAAAGACTTCGAGTACAACATGAAGCTGAAGCCTGGTGCCGCGGGTGTCGTCGTGCCAGCTAGAAGAGTTCCGGTGGCCCTTCAAGATAAGGTGAAGGCGGAACTACAGCGCATGGAAGAGCAAGGCGTCATAACAAAGCTAACCGAGCCTACTGACTGGTCTACTCCCATGATCACAGTAGTGAAAAAGGACAAAGTACGCATTTGTCTCGATCCAACAGAGCTAAACAAGTCGCTTTTGCGAGAAAACTATCCTTTGCCTACAATAGAGGACGTAGTTCCGCGACTTTCCGGTGCTGTGTTCTTCGCTGCTTTAGATGCCGCATCAGAATTTTGGCAGATTAAATTGAACGAGGCAAGTTCAAAACTTTGCACCATGAGCACGCTGTACGGCCGCTACCGGTTTCTTCGCATCGCCTCTGCTCCGGAGATCTTCCAAGCAGCAATGCACCGCTTGTTAGAAGGGTTACCATGCGTGGCGGCACTTATGGACGACATATTGATCTGGGGAAGAACTAAAGAGGAACATGACTACTACTTGACACTCCTGTTGACACGCTGTCAAGAGAACAATCTTAGGCTGAACCTCAAGAAATGCTCGTTTTTGCAGCCCCAAGTGCGTTAGCTGGGCCACATCTTCTCTCCAAAAGGCCTGCGAGTAGACCCATAACGAATCCAAGATGTACAGCAAATGCCAGCGGCAAAGAACTGTAAGGAGCTCCAAGTATTTCTTGGCATGATTAATTTTGTGCAGCGGTTCATTCCCAGCATGTCTGATGTGACTGCTCCGCTCAGAACATTGCTGCGCAAAGACATTGCGTGGGTTTGGACCGAAGAGCAGGAAAGAAGTTTTCAGAAGTTGCGGCAGTCCTTGGTAGAAGCAGTCCTGGGAAGTGATCATAAACGTATTAGTCTACAGTTGGGAGCCCTGATATAAAGAGAAATGCAGAGATGTAAAAAGATAACGTGAAATTAAACGACGAACAGATCGTGCTAATAGCAGCCGACAGAGAGAAAGCAATAGAGAAAGGTCCCATAGAAAGAGTAGGCTTACAATCGGAAGTCCTCCCGAGTACAAAATCGAAGCAAGTAAATGCAGTAAACACTTGGAGGTGAAAGAGGAAGCCACGAAGCTGGTGGAATATAGAAATTGAGGAGGCCATCGAACAACGACGGGTGGCTTCAACGGAACACAGAAAATAAAAAAGGGCGCAGTTATCTGAAGAGAAAATATGTGAAAAATTGGAATCTTATCGTCAAAAGAACAGCAACTGCAGGTACTCGTCCAGGCTAAATTAAAGCAGTCCACTGTTCGTTGGCTGGATGAACTTCGCGTTGAAACTAAAAGGAGGGGGGGAGGGGCAAGAAATTTCTGGCACCGTATCAGCTGGCAGGGTAAAACGAATCAAAGAAAGCAGGAACAGATTCAAGATGCTGAGGGAAATTGTTTAGATGGAGACGACAGCTGACGATTTAGGAACGATGATAGCGTAATCTCCCCATATGAGGCAGACACAGGACAGCACAATAGATAACAGCTTAGAACTGATTAGTATTTACTGGAAAAAGGCGGAAGCAAGTATAGAGACAGTCATAACTAATAGGCAAATTCCTCACAGCTCGAGACAAAGTAAAATGAAATTTGGTTTTTGAAGGTAAAGAAGATAAGATAAACATAAAATCCTTGAGACCAATTGCGATAAAAGCCGTTATATACAGGCTGGCAATCTAGGCGGTGATTTTGAAAATGCAGTCATGTGTAGAAAGTAACAAGATAGTTGGAGAACTTCAGAACGGGTTCAGAAGGAGTAGACGCTGATACGATATCCTGTTCGTACCTACCCAATGCATAGAAATTGCCAAGGCGGAAAACAGACCTCTGTATTTAGCCTTCCCGGACATAAGCGGTGCATACGACATTGTGAAGGATGAAATGTTGCGGAACATATTAAAAGATGAATGTACAGGGTCTGTTCTGAAAGTAATAGGAATGGTTTTTTCCTGGACGAACAAGCGGACGAGAGGTGGTCTACGCGTGCAGGATCGTTGAAGGGTGATATTGGGAATGCTGGGGGAAATCGGCAGTCGGCTCTCGGCCGTTGAAAAGAGGAGGTCGCTTGTACTGTTAACCCCTGTCGAAACGTGTCGTCACGCAAAATCGTCGAGCGTTTACTGGATCAGCGATACGCGATCAAATTTTGAGTAAATCTTGGTAAAACTGGCAAAGAGACTCACAAAACGATTAAGGAGGCCTACGGTGACGCTTCCATGGGTAGATCAGGTGTTTTTTGAGTGGCACAAGCTTTTCCGAGACGGTATACGGAAAGAGTAGAGGAAGACGACCGCTCCAGACTCCCTTCGACCAGCAAGACCAACGAAAATGTGTAGCGAGTGAAACATTTACTTACCAGTGATCGTAGAATGAGTATCAGAATGATTGCGGATGACTTCAGCACTCCTCAAACCCAAGTTTTTGAGATCGTTACAGAAAACTTATCCATGAGGAAAGCGTGCACGAAGTTGGTGCCGGGAGCGTTGACAGAGGAGGAAAAGGCCAACCGTAGGATCTTCATCACGTGAATGAGGACCCCGATTTTTTGCCCAGCACAAGGCGGCAACGCTGCCTCAACCCCCCTACAGCCTCGACTTGGCCCCGCCAGATTTTCTCCTATTCCCGAGAATAAAATCGACGCTCGAGGGGAAACATCATGGATCGGTAGAGGTGGTTCAACAGGCCGTGACGAGGGAGCTAAACAGCATTCCGGTCCAGGCGGTCCTGGAGGCGCACGAAAACTGTGAAACTCATTGGCAGCAGCGTGTAGGTGTGGAAGGGTGCTACATTGAAAAATTGTAATCGTTTGTACTATTCTGTTGAATAAATTTTGTTTTAAAAAATGAGTCCTACTACTTTCAGAACAGACCATGTATCGGTCATGAGGCAATTGATTTTCCGCAGCAAAAATACAGAGATAATAAAGCGGAAATTACATGGGAAGGGATAAAAAGTACCACTACTGCGGGGGTACACCAAAGATTAAGGTAAGGTTGTCCTCTATCACCGCTGCTGTTCATGCTTTAAACGATATTGAAAGAAGGCTACAAGAAATTAATCTAGGTTATAATCTTTCGTACATATTAGGAGGAAAGGTTGTTGAGCAGCGACTCCCGTGTTTAATATATGCTGACGATAATGAACTGTTAGCAGATAGCCAGGAAGATTTGCAAACTGTGGCTAATTTTTGTGGAGACGAAAGAGGCGCTCTAGGTTTTTGTTTTAGCGCAACTAAGTGAGGTGAGATCATTTTCAAGGTGCTTACAATACAAGAATATGAAATACCCACAGTAGCCGAAAACAAATATCTCGGGATATGGGTAAGCGAAAGGCAGATGTACACGGAAAAGCACGAACAGCCTCTTAAGGCGAAAGGGCGAAGAGATGTCGGAATAATGAAACATAGGTCATTATGGGGGTACAAAAAATATGCTGTACTGAGTAGTACTTGGAAAGGAATAGTAGGGCCGGGGTTTCCTTTCGGGAATGCGGTTCTGTGCTGAAAAGCAGAAGTTCAGTCGTGATTAGAAGTAAATCAGAGAGCTGTTGGAAGATTAACACTAGGTGCCCATGGCAAAACCATAAACGAGGCAGTACAAGGGGATATGGGCTGGGCATCGTTCGGAGCACAGAAACCTCAGAGTAAAATGCTATATGAAGAACGTCTGAGGAAACTGGACGATATAGGTGGGCAGCTAACGTATTTAGGTAAATACTTATAGACAGAAGCGTTGATTAACAGTTGCGGAAAGGAACTAGGAAAGTAATCAGTAAGTAGGCCTGACACGCGGGCGGAGCAAGAATGAGCAGTAAAGGGCAGGTTAAAAATGCGAAGGTAAAAACTTGGTCAATTCAATGAAAAGAAGCCTTTAAATCTCTCTGGTTTATTAGACGCAAGCTTTCAAAAGCCCCCATGCACGTGAAATTAGCAGCCTATAAAGCGTTGGTTAGGCCATGTCTGGAGTATGCCTCGTGTCTATGGGACCCTTATACAAAGAAAAATATTTCCAAATTAGAAAGGGTTCAAAGAACCGCGGCCAGATTCATTTGCAATAAATATAAACGCACTGACAGCGTGACAGATATGATTATCTTGGTCTCGAGACACTACGAGCGAGGCGTTCAGAATGCAGAATAAAATACTTGTAATTAATATATAACAATATAATAGACACCAACAATCATAATTTCATTGCCCATCACACACTACGCACAAGCTCGCGTTTTGATAACGGGAAAATGATTCGTGAATATAGCCCCCTAAACTATACCTTTAAGTATTGATTTTTTCCGAGAACCATACGCGCTTGGAATAAATTACCCAGGAATATTGTCGACAGTCCCAGTGCGCAAGAGTTCGTTAAAAACCTGAAAATGCTGGGGTGAAGTTGTACTTGTATTCTTGTATTGTTTCTTGTATTCGTGTATTCTTGTATTCTTGTATTCTTGATTCTTGTATTTATTTTTTTTGTGTCCACTCCTGCTTGGAGTCAGCCGACTCTGCAGTATTCCCAAATAAATAAATAAATATATAAAAGACAGTGTAGAATTATATCGATACTGGAAAAGGCAGATCAGGAAGCAAACGCTCTATGATGACTCAAAAGGCAGTGCCCTACTCTTTGAAGCTAGGTGCGGGTGTCTTAGAACGCGAAGCTACAAAAAGAAATTTAACGAAGATGACACATGTGCTGTGTGTGGTAGATCTCTAAAAACAATTGAGCACCCGATGCTCAAATGTGATGGCATCATTCGGATGTCGATGCAGGCACAGTCACTCTTCCTACGGCCCTAGGGTATAGAGATAACAATGGTTATGTAAATAAATTTGCGGTGCAAGTTAGCAAAAAGCGGTTGGAAGATTGGCGGCAAAATAGCAGAGGATACGTAAGGTTAGAAGTGTAGGAAACCGCATTGAAAAAAAATGGCGATTTTTAATAACAATTTACAATACAGTGAAAGAAACAAAAAGCTGGGCATGGTGGCAACTGCCACGACCCATTTCAAAGAGGATGCTCCTACATTCCGTCCATGGGGATGGGAAGCTGCGGAACTCAGCGGCACTCGGTTGCCCCAACGGACGATAACTTTCATTCGTATACAGATTGTGCACCACACATTTCATTTGGGTTTGGATGGTGCTGTACATTACCGAATGTTATGGAGCACAAAAGTACTAGTTGGGTGAAAGTTAGTATGCGATAGAGATTCGCCACAACGACCTTTGACGTCCCAAACCGCAATTCCCGTGAACTTTCAATCGTCCACTTCGGCCGAACCATTCGACGTAGAACGTTCGGGTTGGTGTCAAACGCTTTGTTTTTTCGTGCTGTATACGTTGGTAGCAAAATGTGGACGTAGAATATTGGGGTAGTGTCGAAAGATTTGTTTTCTTGTGTTGTATTACGTTGGTACCAAAATTTGGACGTAGATTGTTAAGGGTTGGTGTCAAACGATTTCTTTTCGTGCGCTGTATTACGTTGGTAGCAATACTTGGTTTGTTATGTAAAATCAGGACATAACCAATTTTGTATCGGATATAACGAAGACAAATACCCGCCAGGTGATCATGATGTAACACCCGATCGATAGGCGGCGCTACGCATGGGTCGCCTTGCCGGAGGTATAAAAGGGATCGCGCTGGGGAGTTGTTAAAGAACGCATACACAAAATCGTTATAAAAATGGCTAAACGCTTTATGAAGCAATTGAAAAACCAAGAGCTAATGCTTGATTCTCGATAGCTGCCTCGGCGTCGGTTCAAATTTTTTTATGCAACGTTTATGCCCCAGGCGCCTTGAATAAACAGCGCGAACGAATAAGACGAGCACAAAAGACAAGAAAACGAACGACACAGCGCTGTGTCGTTCCTTACGTAGCACAGTGCACGGGCGTCTAGAATTTTATCTCCAACGAAACCCAGCCGCCACGGCAGAGATCGAACCCACGTCTTTGAACCCACGCTGTGTACGTTTTCTTGTCTTTTGTGCTCGTCTTATTCGTTCGCGCTGTTTATTCAAGATGCTTAACCAACTAGCCCGCCAAAACGTGTTAACCCAGGCGCCTGCCTTTGGCTGATCATGAAAACAGCGTTGACTTTGAGAGTTGATAACAGCCTATATTGCTGACGCATCTAGAAACCCATTGAAAATAGATTGCATGATGTGTATGTTAGGGGGTCATAAATGCGTGAAAAACGGAATGCATATCCCTACGCACAGAATAAGAGAATAAACCTCACAATGATTGTCGCAAAGGACCATCGGTTCAAAGTAAGGCTTGTATACATGGTGGCACCTGAAAGAGCTAGGCATGGACACAAGCGAGAAATGTGCTTTCTCCCAGATTCTTCGCTCATGCACAGCAGCAGTTCGCGAGCGAAACTCTCCGAACGAACCACGCTTCAAAAAGAGTTTCACACACACTCGCTCAATTTCGACGAAATTGTGAAAAACACTATGCTCTGGCACCTTGAACATAGCGCTGCATCACATGTCATTTAACGGGATTGTTGTGGTAACTCTGCCAAGAGGTGCTTCACCTGTGGTACGTGCAGGACTTAGTCAAGCAATGCACCGCTCTCTGGTGACGTCGCACAGGGAACAGGAAGAAGGTGAAGACCAGGAGAGCACCGCCCAGCAGCATGGCGGCCAGTACCTGTGCCTCCAGCGGCCATCTCCGTTTGGGCCGAGCCGAGGCCCTGGGTGTGGGCGACAGCTGTGACAGTGACAAGGCATCCTCAGAGAATGGAACCTCCCCTACAAGTTATCCTCCTATTTCGTCCACTAGTACTTGCTGCAAACTGGTTTGGTTTTGGTTTATGGTGTTTAACGTCCCAAACCGACTCAGGCTATGAGTGACGCCGTAGTGAAGGGCTACGGATATTTCGGCCACCTGGGGTGCTTTAACGTGCAGTGACGTAGCACAGTATACGGGCGTCTAGAATTTTACCTCCAACGAAACCCGGCCGCCACGGCAGAGATCGAACCCACGTCTTTTGGTTCAGCAGCCTAGCGACGTAACCACTGAGCCACCGCGGCCGGGAGGAATACTGGCGTATTTAATTTACCTGACAGCAATTTATCTCTTCGAGGGCAAGAAGCACCCCGTAGGTCACTAGTGATGGCCGCTTAAATTAAGTATGATCGCAAAAATAAATTACGTCCAGCCTGTTTAAACCAACGCCTTTTTCTGCTCTCATTTCCTGCACGCTCTTGTCAACCTATGTATCTCAACGCGTCTGAATGGGCTCTATCACGGATAGAAGACTGCAGGACGCTCGTCTGGAGTGGCCCGTAAGCGCGATGTCAACCAATAGAAGTGGCCTGGTTTCTGTAGCGCACATGAGAGAACTGGAGTCGAACTTCAAAGTTCCAGAAGTTTTGAGCTACTCAGAGGTTACGTCGCTCGGCTGCTGACCCGAAAGACACGGGTTCGATCCCTGCTACGGCAGCCGAATTACAATGGAGGCGAAATTTTAGAGGTCGTGTGCTGTGCGATATCAGTGCACGTTAAAGAACCCCAGGTGGCCGAAATTCCGTAGCTCTTCACTACGGCGGGCGTGTCTCATAGCCTGGATCGCTTTGGATTCCATTTGGGTGTTCTAGGGAGTGCTGCCCCCGGTAGTAGGCTTTCTCTGATGTGTGAAATTTGCGTATACAGAGAGGATTCACAGCGCCATAATGCCCGCATAGGCTGATTGATACAGGTACTGCTCGTTGAAGCACTCCATACTGCTTACTAACTGAGGGGTATTGGTGGCACCCTATGGCCGAAGGCACTACTATGTGACAAAGATATGTCCGGCATTGATTATTTATCTCAATGACCCTCTCTGCAAAGCTTCGTGAAGGTGAGGCCGCCATAGCTTCACAGCGAGCATAGTGAGCATAAATGTTTAAGAGCACTTAAGCTGGGCCACTTTTCGATCAGTGGCATTCTGCATAGACATGACGGCTATGCTGCCAATTAGGGACGGAGTGGAAAAGAAATGGCCTGTGTCGAACATCCTCGCGGCACTCAGCGCGCGGAACGCTCTTCCCCTAGCCCGACTCCCCGACCGAATAAATGTCAGCTCACCTTTGAAGACGTTGTTTGCTGGCCGACGTCTAGCAGCAGGTCGCTCAGTGCCTTTATGGATTCCCGCCCGCTTTTCGGGTTGGCGGGCTGAGACGACTGAATGCGAGGCGGCGGTGAACATGAAGCGCTGGCTGGGGGGTCGTCTGATTGCCGAGTTGGCAGGACGGGAGCGCAGCTAGGTACGTCCCTGTTAACGTGCTCCTGGGCGGGTTGCTTGTCATCTCGCGCCTGCGTGGAAACAAAGACGTGGTGGGTACGCGCTGTTCATTGTGAGAGCGATAGGGCGTACAGGGGGGACCTCATCGCATCTATGCATAAAAAGCGACAGCAGTTATGACCGGTGGCTTGCACGCGAGGAAGTAACATAACCAGAGCTTTTTAGGAGTGAAATGCAGCGTAGCCTGGAGTTTATTGGTATTGTAGGATAGTCAGCTTGTGTTTGATGCCCCAGCGGCCAGCTCCAACGAAGCTGACGATAACGTCATGATCTAACTAATGGATATTCGTAACGGGCTGGATGAGTTGGACATGTCAGACGCCACTATTCTTTTATTAGGTTATTTACTTACGGTTAGGCTTAACATGGCAGCCATGTCGTCAGCACTCCGCAGCTCACAATTTCTTACTTCATGGCGACAGGGAACGTAGTGCCTTGAGGTAAGGAAATACGGCCCTCCAATGAGTCGGATATCTTTTTCGGTCCAAATTGGTCGCAACAAATTGGCAGCGGCTTAGCTCAGCTATGCCAGGATATACGTAGCGAGAGGTAAAGGCAAAGGAATTGTTCCTAAAGGCCACCTCCAGCGTCGGAGCCGCACTCGCACTTTCACTCAGTCTAAGCAAGTGATCGGTTACACGGCGGGCGACGTCGCCCTCCCACGGCGCATCGCGTTCCAGCAAGGCCAGGGCACGCCGCTCCGCCAGGCGCTCCTCTCTTTGCTCCGGCGTCTAAGCCTCTCGCTTGGCCTTGCGCCGTTCGTCGATCTTCCTGTGCTCAGCGGCCAGCCGCCAGGTCGCAACTTCAAAGTCGGACGAGATGAGATTCTCCAGTCTCCAGAGCCGCTCGGCAGCGGTCCGACTCTCCTTTTCCATGGCAAGCAGATATACCCCGTGGCTGTATCACTCTGTATTTATACGGCAACGCAGCCTCCTCGCGCATCCGGTGTAGTGCGCGCCGTGCATGCGCACAATTGGCGAGGTGGTGGCGAGCGTAGTGACGTCATTCGGCTGCGGCAGGGTGTAACTGACGACAGCGGTAATTTAAAATCCTACCTTCCGTGATGTCACACTCAACTTCTTCGCATTTTTTGGTGCATCGAGGAGACGCGCGAAGTTCAATCGTCGATTTCGTCACTATTATAAATGCTAGTGAAAACCCTCGCCATGCTTTACCTACAGCCTGTATCGATTTGTATCCTTGAATATCGCGAAATTCTCAAAAAGTGGTGCAGTTGCCTGTTAAGAAAAATCCCTATGGCTTTTTCCGGTGAGGATCCGGTGAAACAATGGTGAAACCGCATTGCAACTACAGAGCAGGAGCCGGCTTTGCATCGTATATTGCCGCGATTGTTTGTAGTGGGTGTTTGTTCATTCATCAGAGCGGCCGGTGCGTCGCTTTATCGCTTTGTGATGCAAGACGCGCCAAGATTTATCTCTAGTGATCACATCCAGGCGGCGCCGATTCTACGTTGTTCCAGATTGTTTTAGTAGCTTTTCATTTTTTGTCTCGAAAGTTCGCTATCAGCTTTAAAAAGAGCATGGCCGAGAGCAGCCGGGATTCTGTTCGACGATCGCTGAGAACGATTGTTGCTACGCTGCCGCCAAGTGATTCAGTTCTTTGCGGGCGCAAGTCAGCCCAAATAAACAGTTTCGTTTAGGAGCCATTCTCGCTGTTTTCCTGTTCGCCGGACTACAGTCACCACAACATGACATGTGTTGGAGGTGCTGACCTGCAATCCAGCTATGCCCCTCACGATGGAACCGGGTGCGCAGCCAACGCCGGTCGTGCTTTGCCAGCATCGTGAGCCATCGACTTTTCGTGGAGAACCACACCAATATGTAAAGACTGGCTGGACACGTACGACTATGTGGCAGCGCTGAATGCCTGGAACGACAGCACTAAGCTTCGAAACGTTTATTTTGCATTGGACGGCCCTGCCAGAACATGGTTTGAAAACCACGCACATTCCCTCACGAACTGGACGACCTTCAAGAAGCAGCTACTGGGTACGTTTACTAGCGTCGTACGTAAGGAAAGAGCGGAGGTCCTGCTGCAGTCAAGATTTCAATGCCCAAACGAGACCGTGACTGCGTACGTTGAAGATATTAAACGCCTTTTCAGGCGCCCCAACCCTGACATGAATGAAGAAGCTCTCCTACCTGATGCGTGGCGCGTAGGAGCAACTCTTCGCCGGCCTGATCCGAGATCCTCCAAAAACCGTCGACGACTTTGTAGCTGAAGCTTCAACCATCGAAAAGACCCTTGACGCCCGGACCCGTCACTACAACCGACCACTTCAAGTGCTGTCGGCAGCGACGGCGGCTCGAGCAACACGTCGATAACGCTGGCCTTCTGCGCATTGCAGGTTGATCCGTGCTTGCTCTGAAACACCTGCGGCTGCCGTACGACCTGTGTCTGCAAGCCTTTAACGCCAAGAACTGGATAGTGAAGCCATTGATCTGTTTTCCTTTTCAATGTTTGGGATCATTTGGCAAGAAACTGGCGACCTCTTCTGGCAACATTCGGCCGTTGGCAGCGGCGGTGGGGAATCCGGCTGCTCGTCGAGCGTCTAATGGGCCTCCAGCCTCTTCATAGGCTCAGCCATCACCACGTGACGACGCACATCTCACAGAAACACGCACTGGCGAGGAGGAAGCTTGGCGCCTTGCAGTCGCGGACTGCGGTTTCCAGCGGGCCGACCGGACCCGAAGTACCCAAAGCGTCGTTGGCTGCTAAGCGGCGAATCTGCCGTGTGAAACATGAGACCAGACGGCTCATACTGGTGAACGCTTCAGGAGGGAAGGACAAATTAGCCGTACCCACCCACGCTTGGCCGGGCTGCTATGGCACAAGCGGGCGATGGATTGCAGCCGCCGTCGCCGCCGGTGCTCGGTGTCTCCTCAGTCGATCCATGGGACAGCGCCGTGCGGGAGGAGCGCCGCATTCAGCATCACATGCGAAGGGGGTTAGCTGCCTTTGTTCAGGGCATCGCCGTGGCCAGAAACCGCACAAACGCCACCGGCTCTTGCGTCTTCGCCGAAAAACAGCGTATTTGGTCACGGTAGCTCGATGCCACCTGCTTGTGGCATCCCAACAACGGATGGTGGACAACATCTTCCGCGGGCTGAAATGGCACACTTGCCTCTGTTAGGTGGACGATGTTTCCATCTTCTCGCAGGGCTTTCAATCGCATCTGATACGTCTAGAGTGTTCTTCAATGTCTCACTGACACTGGCCTGCAGCTCAACTTGAAAAAGTGTCTCTTTGGAGCCCGACAGCTGACCAACTTTGGCCTCGCCGTGTCCAAGAACGGTGTCCTCCGGGACCCTGCCAAGCTCTGGCCAATGACTGATTTCCGGAAGCTCCCATCCCTGAAAGAAGTCAGAAGCATTACTGGACATTGCTCGCATTTTCGCCGCTTCATCCGGAATTTTGCTGCCATTATTGCCCCATTGACACAACTTCTCGAAGGCAGCCACGGCTCGTCGACCTGGTATCCTGCGTGCGACGAAGCTTTTGCAACGCTGCGCGATTTTCTAACCTCCCCTACGATCTTGCGCCATTTGGATCCTTCCGCCCCTACACAACTCCACGCGGTCGCTACCGCCATTGGTCTGGGTGCCGTTCTTGCTCAGCGGAAACATGAATTCAATGAGTATGTAGCTCCTTACGTCAGTTGTATGCTCACAAAAGCGGAGCAGCGCAGCGCAAAGTTCCTGAGCAGCGCAAAGTTCCTTAGATCTCTTCTGTGCTGGATTTCATAGCCAACCGCCAGTCGATACTTCGCGCCTGTGTTGTGTTCTCGCTCCGTCCTGTGTTAGCGCTGTTCCCAACATGATTAGCCGAACTTTCAGTGCACCCCCCTCCAAGAGCGCTCCGTCGTCAAGCCCATCACTTTGCCGTTCGTGAGCAGCTGCTGTATCGTTGGAACTACCTACCAGGTAGTCGCAAATGTCTGCTCGCGATTTCCCAGCATCTCCATTCCGCCATTTTCGTCAGTTATCTCGTCGACCCGCAATGCGCCCAAGCCGGTCTGCTGAGAACTTTTAGTCGTCTGCGTCTTCGGTATCACTGACAGGGCATGCGTGCGTCCCGCGAGTACGTCCGCTCTTGCCTGGAATGTCAGCGTCGCAAGAACCCACCACTGCACTCATCTGCGCCTCTGCAGCCTTTACCGACTCCAGCCCGGCCATTCGACCGTGTTGGAATCGACCTTTATCGCCCTCTTCTCAGTACTTCCGTCGGGCACGGTTAGATCATTGCCGTCATTGATCATCTCACTCGCTTTGCGCAAACTATTCCGTTATAAGCTGCCACAGCCTCTGACGTCGCCAGTTTCATACTTCAGAACATCAGTCTTCGTCACGATGAGCCTCAGGAATTGCTCAGCGATCGGGGTCGCGTCTTGTCCGGCATCGTGGAATCCCTTCTTCGGGCGTGTCATATCGTTCACCGCACAACGCCTTCGTACCATCCGCAGATGAACGGCATGACCGAGCGCTTTAACCGGACCCTCGGCGACATGATGGCGAAGTATATTTCTTCCAATGACTCAAACACGGACCGTGTTCTATCCTTCGTTACCTGCCCTTGCAACCCTGCAACGCAAGCAACTACTGGTTTTTCCCCATATTTTCTTCTCTACGTGCAAGATGCCGGGCTAGTTGGTAATCCATGATGAAATAACAGCGCAAGGAACGGGACGAAAACACGAAGGAAGAAGACACAGACACGGGCGCTGTCTACGGCCGGGAGCCTTCCTCCCTCATAGATGCCATATACACTCCCTTACCCCCAAGATAATGCCGATTTTACAGCTTTCGCTCAGCAGCAACGAATGCCGAACAGTGCCGTCAACTCATCCGTTCCCTGACATCTCACGACCAGTTACTTCAGAAAAGCACACGTGCCGCTTCTACCCGTCTACCGCCTTCTTATCGCCCCGAATCCTTGGTTTGGCTTTGGGTGCCCTCTTCCAGCCAGTCTACGAAACTGCTTATCAAATACATAGGATCCTGT
Source organism: Amblyomma mixtum (assembly GCF_055824585.1). Taxonomy (NCBI): domain Eukaryota; kingdom Metazoa; phylum Arthropoda; class Arachnida; order Ixodida; family Ixodidae; genus Amblyomma; species Amblyomma mixtum. Next base: position 130,908,186 of record NC_143019.1, read on the forward strand.
CGCGTTGTTCAGAAAACGTCCCCAGTCAATTATCTCGTCGAGCCCCTCAGGCCTGCGCCTGATCGTCACCGCGGCGGTGAAATGGTACACTTAGACCACCTGAAGCTCTATACTCCGTTTCATACATCAGGTGCAACGCTGCCAAAGCTAGCGCTCCTTTTTGCGCAACCTGCATCCGTGACACAAAATAGTGCGTTGCTTGTGGTGAGCGGAAAATAAGAAATGCTTTGCTGGCAGGCTTCGTGAATAATATTTTTGTCATCAGCGTGACAAAAACGCTGCTATTGCGAGCGAATGGATCGAGATCTGTGATTTTGTATTTTGCGCTTGTCGTATTTTCCCATTTTCCCACGGCAACCCTGGCCGTGTTTACTCTTTCCGCCCGGCTCCCTTTCACTTTTGAGAAAATGGCGTCCTGCTCAGCGGCCGCAGCCACCTCTCCTGTACGCATTTTCGCGAAGGTTCGTGCATACAAGCTGTCAAGGCACTCCCGTACCAGGATCCGTTTTCCGGAGAAGTCTGTTCGGGAAGTACTGAGTGCTGTGAGCGAGGTCACCGGAGTACCTCCCGTAGCGTTGCCAAAATCAAGACGGAGCTTCTTTTCGGGCCTGTGGCGTCTCCGAAGAAAATACCTCGTGACGTGAAGATTTCAAGCTCGCGAACAGTCAAGAATGAAAGCTTCACAGTCCATGCCATCCGTCTGAAATAGAGATGTGAAGGCCTGAAAAAAACACTGCAATTTTGGAAAAAAACCGGTTTTTTTCGTTTTTTTCAGACGAGGGAAAATGGAAAAAAACATTGAAAATTTCACAATGCAATTTCAAGGTTTTACGATTGCTTGCTTTTAGTTTAGGTTTTTGTTTTTGCGTTGAAAACAATTACAGCGTGCATCTTTGAACGATTCGACGGCAGTCGTCATCGCCGGTGCCAGGTAGTGCTTTTTAAAACGTTTGTGCTACGAGTACGCGGGTTGAAGGCCAGGTCACATATAAGATCCAGGCTTGACTTAAAAACACACTAATACTTGAACTCACGGCTGAAGTAGAACAAAACGGCTGCAAATTCTACAGCGCTACACACACGGCATAAATAACATAGGCTGCTGTGCATGTAAGCGGTTTTAGCTAAATACAAGCCTAGCTTCTTGATTTCCAACATAGCAGAGTACAGAACATTCGCAGGAATTTGGTATAGGACAGGGGTCTTCAGCGAAGCACGTGACCCTATCTACCTGGTGGCAAGGCCTTTACCCCAACCAGTCGCTAACTCGTCGGGCTTGCCGACTGCTGCAGATACCACTATCATCCGCCAGCTGCGAACAAACTGGTCACGTTTCGGGAATGTCCATACAAGGATTCGCAACAGGATTTCAGGGGAACGCGTTCGAAAGCTTGTGTATGTGCAGTCGAACCTAGCTGTGGACGCAGCTTCAATCCATGCTGCTACGCGTAGTGCCACATCCAGCGACAGTGATTCTGAGTCCCATATGGAGTGACTTATAGATTAGTTTTCATGCTCCCTTTCTCGGTGCAATAGAACAAGAAGTTCGTTCCACAAATATGATATTTATACCTCCATATTCACATGAAGTGCAAATCATTATTTATCTTCTCGGTGCAATAGAACCAGAAGTTCGTTTCACAATATGACGTCTATAACTGCATATTCGACTGAACTTCGGAGCATTATTATTGATTGTTGTGCTATTGCAAATCGATCTGTTTTTGTCATGTTTTGCAAAATTTCCAGTTTTTCATGAAAAAAACCCTGAAAAAAACGGTTTTTTTCACTCCATTCAAATTTTCCTGAAATTTTACATCTCTAGTCTGAAAGCGGACAGTATGTACGCGAAGAGGGAAGTCCCAACACTGGACAGTGTGCTAAAGGCTGTCAATGAGGACGACGACCTGCCGAACTTCAAGAAAACGACGTTGTGGAGGCTGATGAAGGACATCGGATTCACATTCGAAAAAAAGAAAACGGAACCTTGCGCTAATCGAGTGAAGTTACATCACTGCCTGGCGTTACAGGTACTTACCTGCGGGTGATCAAGGATTTCCGAGGACAGGGCAGGTTCGAGTCGTTCCTTGCTTGTTTTCTTACGCAGCACGTTTAGACTGGCTTCATATAGAGCTTGATGTTAGCGTTGCAACCTCGTAGTCGTAACAGTGATTGCTGCTTGAGAATGACACATTTAAAGGAAATCGTCTTAACCACGTTGCTGCTGCGGACCTTTTGCGCAGAGGTGACGTTACACGGCCAGTTTTGCGCTACGTTTGGGTGGGGCACGTGTCTGCATGGGTCAGATTTAATCGCTAAATCCGAATTGGTGCGGCAAGCAAAAGCAGCAAAACTGCCAAAAAATGTCGTAGCACCGCAATGGGTAGTGCCATCTCGTGGTCACCGTTAGGAACGAATAAACACCCACCGTACACTGCCCGCTGCTCCAGTGGTGCGAGTTACCGGCGCTACTGATTCGAACGTTGGGAATTTTTGGTTTGCAGTCGCCACAAGTGAAGAGATTTCAAATGTTACCGAATTAGTCAAGTAACCCATGCAATGAACATACAGTGAATATAAACTGGCTACCAAATGCCGCCTGGGCGCGAAATATAATCGCGAACAAGGGAGCAATAAAGCCGAGATAATTCTTTTTCTCGATTGTCTTTGAGCGGCTATTTGTGAAACAGTGGTCAGCAGTGTGTTTGTTGCAGTGCGTTGCCTGCTTACATGCTGCAGTATGCTTGTTTACTTAATAGCATTTACCCCGCCGCGATGGCTCAGTGGTTACGGCGCTCGGTTGCTGACCCGAAAGACGCGGGTTCGATCCCGGCCGCGGCGGCTGAATTTCGATGAAGGCGAAATTATAGAGGCGCGTATACTGTGCGATGTCAGTGGACGTTAAAGAACACCAGGTGGTCGAAATTTTCTGAGCCCTTCACTACGGCGTCTCTCATAGCCTGAGTTGATTTGGGACGTTAAACCCCAATAAACCTAAACACAACTTAATAGCATTAACTCGTGCACTCGGTTCTTTCGCATTTACAGGTGCATCATCTACCTAGATGAAACCTGGGTCAACGCAGGGCACACAAAAGAATGCGTCTGGCAGGACAAGACTGTGAAGTCATTTCAGGATGCTTTCCTGAAAGGTTTAACAACGGGATTGGCTGCGCCTTCGGGCAAGGGGGCCACTGGCTGTTTCCAGAATAAACCATTTCTCGCTAACACTCTTGGGTCAACATTCTTCATTGTCCTGTCTCATTTATAGAATATTTTTTCCTTGCGTTGTACAAATTTCTCTGCATTCTTACTTGACGCTCCCACAGCTTGGAACTCTCTTTACACGGCTGCATGAAAATCCTGCCTGAGCAGCTTGTGCTCTTCTAGATGAGCAGGGAAAGAGAGACAAGCTGACTCGCCTCTGTATTGCCTTCATATACATTTGTGCACCACAACAAATCTAACTCTTGAGGCAGTACTATTTTCTGTCACTTTGTGAATCAACACGTTCTAAATTTAGCACAACACAGGAAACAGGCCATATCCAAGTGGTGTGTGTAAAAATATTTTGACCCATATGTTTAAATATACTGCTCTTTTTCCGCATATAATAGCCAAGTTACAGAGCTATCCTCAATGACAAAGTAAAACGCGGTTTGATTAGTAGTAGTAGTAGTAAAGACTTTTAATCGACCATAATTTACAGGCCGAGCATTTCGACCGCCTGGGCGACCAGAAGCCGCTGTTCTTCTTCCCCTTCAGCGCCAAGCCAGTCGAGCCAGGTGGTGATGGATAGAGAGGGTGGGGGGAAGGAACCCGACTGCTGAGCAGCCGGGCAATAGAAGAGGCAATGGGCCAGGTCCGCATAGATACAGGGGCAGTTGGGACAGGAAGGGTCCGATCGATAGCGATAGAGGAAGAGGCGGGACGGGGTGATAACTGCATTCATCTGAATGTGCCGAAGAAGGCGAGACTCCGGCACCGTGAGTGATGGATGAGGGGGAGGGTAAAGGCGTTTGTCGAGGCGGAGCTCAAGGTAGACCTCTTTTATGGTGCGGCGAAGGGTGAGTCTCCCACCGTCCTCCGAGGGCTTGGGCCAGGGGATCAACGGTGCCCGGAAAAGTGTGTCGCGGGCGAGCTGATGGGCCAGCTCATTGCCGTCAATCCCTGAATGCCCAGGGACCCAGCGGAGGAAAACGATGGAAGGCTGCAGTGCGGAGACCGCTCGTTCGACCTCCTGTTGGAGAGAAGGGGTCAGGGTGCGTTTCTGTATGTGGTGTATAGCGGCTTGTGAGTCCGAATAGACTGTGTACTCTTGGAGAGAGGGAAGGAGGGAACATGACTGGAGGGCATGCGCAATGGCGAGGACCTCGAGGGACAATGCGTCTGGAGGGTGTAGATACGGCCCGCTGGTGTGGGTTTCAGGAGCAGGGAGGTGTGGATGGTACAGGGCGTAGCCGCAGGAACCTCGAGGAGCCACGCAGGAGGCATCCGTGTAAGCTACACCCTGGGTATCAAAGAGAGGGGAATGGTGCTGTGCGGCCGCATGGCGACGTCCGGCGTGCAGGACGGGGGACATGTTGGTCGGGATGGGAAGGATACGAAGATTGGGGGCGGGGGTGGGAATAGGAGAGGTAAACGGGGAGATTGGAATGGGCGAGATACCCGCTTGAGTCAATAACCACTGACCCTGACGGGTAAGGGAAAGCCGGGCAAGCTGCGAGTCACGATGGAGACTGAGAAGAGAACGAAGAGGATGGAAGAGGCCTGTGGCAAAGAGCTTAGTGGTAGAGGTAGTGATAGGGAGGTTGAGAGCTGCCTTGTAGAGGCCCACAAGGGCAGTCTCGAGAGCGTTAAGTTGAGTCTGAGTGAAGGAAGCGTAGGGTGCAAAGTACAAGACCTTGTTGAGGGCCAGCGCGTGGGCAACTCGGCACGCGTGAGCCTCGTGGAGACCTGAGCGTCGAGTGACCACGCGCCGCAGGAGGTGAGTTACAGAGTGGCAGGTGGTGACAGCGCGGTGAAGGGACTGCACATTCTTAGCCGCATGCAAAGGGAAGCCAAGAACTTTGCACTGTGTGACGACAGGAATGGGAGAGCCAGAAAGGTGGAGAGAGACGAAGTGGTTGTGTGAGCGTTGGTAGGAGGAATGGTTGAGAAGGAGAAGCTCGGATTTCTCAGGAGCAGGAGAGAGGCCAGCGGTGGTGAGAAAGGAGTAGATGAGATCTAGGCCACGTTGCAGGGTGTCCTGTACGTGACCGGGAGAGCCAGATGAACACCAGAGAGTGATGTCATCGGCGTAATATATATGATGCAGGTCGGGAATTTCAGCTAGCTGGGAGGCGAGAGGGGTCATAGCGAGATTGAAAAGGGTAGGAGAGAGAACAGCACCTTGAGGAGTGCCACGGGTGAGGTGGTGTGCGTTACACAAGTGGGTATCTACTCGAAAGCGAGCCACACGTTTAGAGAGGAATGAGCGGATATAGGAGTACATGCGGGAGCCACAATTCAAAGAGGCGAGTTGAGAAAGGATGTGATCGTGGCAGACACCGTCAAAGGCCTTGCGAACATCGACGGTCACAAGTGCGTAAATTTGAGTAGGTGTAGGGGACAGGAACGTTTGCTGGAGAATCAGAAACATGTCCTCTGCGCAGACGCGGCGTCCGAAGCCAATGAGAGAATGGGGGAAGAACTCCCGTGCCTCAAGAAAATCAGAGAGGCGAGTCAGAGCCATTCGCTCAAGGGTCTTACCAACGCACGACGTCAGGGAGATTGGGCGGAGGTTAGAGAGAGAGGGAGGTTTGCCCGGTTTTGGAATCATAGAAATAAGGGAGGATGTCCAGGAGCTCGGCAAGCAGCCGCTCTCCCAGGCATCATTGTAGGTTTGAAGGAGGAATTCTTTGGCGCAGTCAGGAAGGTTGCGAAGTGTGGTGTATGTAATGGCATCCTCACCGGGAGCCGAGCGTGTAGAATTAGCAGCCAGAGCAGATTCGAGCTCCCGGAGAGTGAAGCATTGGTCCAGATCGGGGTTAGGTCCACCCGAGTACACCGGGTAGGAGGGTGCCAGAGGGGGCGGGAGGTAGAGAGAGGCGAGTTGATCAAAAACTTCGGGGGGAGTCCCCTGAGTGAGGGCTTTAGCTAGAGTGGGAGCAAGGCCAGGCTTAGTGCCAAGGAGGGATTTAAAGAGAGACCATGCGGATGGCGAGTGCAATGCAGAATCAAGGCCATCACAAAGAGCACTCCAACGGGAGTGCTCGAGGGAGGCGCAGTGGGCGACGATCTCGGCCCGCAAAGCAGTGATCCGGGAGCAAAGTTGGGCATTGTGTGGTTGGGAGCGAAAGGAGCGTTGAAGACGTTTACGGCGACGCCATAAACGGAGAAGGTGAGGATCTGGGTCTTGGATTGGGTAACGAGAGCGAACGCGACGGCTACTGGACGTGAGCGCTGCAGAGATGCGCGACGTCCAGTCGTCGTAGGATTGAAAGAAGTCGGAGGCGAGATTAGTGCGAAAAGCATGCCAGTCAGTGTGAATAATCGGATGACAGCGAGGGATGTGGGAGAGAGAGGTGGTGATATGGATTAGAAAGTGGTCACTTAGAAGAGTTTTGGCTGTCACCTGCCAGTGAAAGGAAAGTGAACCCCGAGAGAAAGTGAGGTCGGGTGTCGTAGGGCGTTGTGAGGCAGTGCCCGCTCGAGTAGGAGAGCCAGGAGTATTAAGAAGGGTGAGGTGGCGTTCCTGGGCCAGACAGTGGAGGAGGCGGCCGGGTTTGAGGGTTTGTGGGTAGCCCCAGAGTGTGTGAGGGGCATTAAAGTCACCACCAAAGAGGAGATGGGAGGTAGAAGAAAGAGAGTGAAGGAATTTGCACAGAGCAGAGAATAAAGAGGAAGTGACAGGGGGGTTGTAAAAAGACAAAAGGACGAGTGAGATGCGGGAAGAAGGGTGGTAATAAACCACACCAACTAAATATTTAAGGAGGGTGGAGGGGATGTCAATTTGCTCTACGAGCACGTCACTGCGTACATAAATAGACGCAAGTGGTGTGGCCGTAGTGGCATGGTAGGCGCGGTAGCCTGGGACATTGCGGGCCGTCCGGGTCTCCTGGAGAAGGAGAAAATGAGGTAGGGAGGGGCGGGTGAGTAGATACTGGTGGAGGGGGGTCTTATTGTGGCAAAGATTTCGGCAGTTCCACTGCACAATCTCGAGGTCCTCGCCAAACGCCATTATGATAGTGGAGAGGAACGCGATGGTACGCGTTCCTTCTTTTTTGCCGGGGGCAGTGACTCATGGACGGATTGGAGCATGGATGCGAAGGATTCCAATTGCTTTGATTGTGCTTGGAGGGTGGTGAGGATCTGGAGAACCGAAGTTTCCAGCTGAACCAAGCGAGTGTGATGTGCCTGTGTGGTGGTTTCTACAAGGTCACCCAAAGGGGCGACCTGGGCGCTGGAGGAAGGAGTGGTGAACGTGGCAAGGTGCTCATTTAGCTTGCTAAGCTGGGAGGTAAGAGAGGAGGTGGTTGTCTGGAGGGTTTGAGTCATAGAGTTTCTTACTACTACCTAGAGGGAAAGCTGGCGGCGCTGCACTTCAGCCAACATGGACGCTCAAAGCATCATGGGGCGGTGAGCTACTTGTTGCGGCACAGTCGTAGTTTTTCGGGAACACAGAGTGGCAGTACTAAGGCGTTTCATTCCGAAAACGTAGTTCGTGTGTGCGCAGACGACTTTCGCGCGAACGCAGTGTGCAAAAACCATAGTAGTGAAGACGCGACGACACACGACGCCAATAAAAGGTTTTACTCTTCCGAAATGCCATTAAAAAACCTGTTAAAGTATCTAAACAACAACATTTTTTTTGTAAACATATTTACTTTTAAAAGTGCGCCTGTTAATTACGAAATATTAGTTTTTTTAGTGTTCATCACTTGGCCAATAGGAAAGCTAGTCATGTCTTATTTTAGGCAAACTTTGCACTTAAATGCTTTTCTGCTCGTTTGTTGCAATCATTAGACAAGATATTGAATGTTAGGACGTTTGTAGCTATCAAACAGCTTTATTTTTTTATTATTTTTTGGCCAAAAGTTACAGTTCCGCAACAAGTAGCTCACCGCCCCATGATGCTTTGAGCGCCCATGGTGGCTGAGGTGGTCACGTGGGGTCTCCATGCAAACTCCCATAGACGGCTTGCCAGCTTTCCCTCTAGGTAATAGTAAGAAACTCTATGGTTTGAGTCAAGGCATGTATCTGCTGCTGTAGATCGTGGGAAATGCGCTGCTGCTCTCGCTGCTGGCGTTCCAGCATTGAGAGCCGGAGGTCGAAGGAGCGGTTCTCGTCAGTCAAGGATGGAGAGGGTGGTGTAGTGGAAGAGAGGGACGCTGGCACCGAGGATCCCTTAACTATGGCGGCGTAGGAGCCTGGTGGTGACGTGATCGGAGATGATGGAGATTCATGATTAGAGGAGGAGAAGGAGGCGGGGGAGGAGGAAGGGGTGGTGGGTTGAGTGGCCCGGCGCAAAGCTAGGCGTCGGAGGTATGCAGCTTTAGTACACTGGCGTAGCTTAGCAAGGATGAAGGGGCAAGTGGGGTCGAGGGAGGGGTGGGTGTTCTCCTGGCAATGAACGCACCAGGGCTGGGCACACACATGAGCGGAAGGGTCAGCGGATAGAGGAGCAGCACAGCGACGGCACTTGGCCGGAACGCTGTGCTGGGGGCATTGGTGGGCGCGATGGCCTACAGTGAGACAACGGGTGCAGGTGGGAGGCTTAGGTTTATGAGGACGGCACCGGAAGGCAACGCGTTTGAAATAAACAAAGTGGGGGATGATGGTACCAGCGAACGTTATGAGCACTGAGTGGATCCCATCATGCGAGCAGCGAGAATATCTGTTTTGAAAGATTCCAGGTCATGCATGAGGTCATCAGGAGTGAAGTGGCCCCCGACGTTATGGATGACGCCGAGGCATGAGATGGGAGGATGGGGGGTGTAAGTTTTGATGGTGACAGGCTTACCATGAAGCTGAAGATGCGTGACAGAGAGTAGGAGGTGGGCGGTGAGAGGAGGATGAGTCTTTAGAAACACAAGGCTTTGGGCTGGCCTGGCCTGAAGAGTGATGTCGGCACTGGTCTTCGAGGAAAGTTGTGCAGCGGAGGCGACTGCGGCGAGTACGTCGTAGAGAGGTAGCTGGGGGGTGAGGGTTCCAGGGGGAAGCTGGATGGCAACTGTGATGAACTCGGCGCGGAGTCTTGCTGCGGTGGCAGGCTTACGGTTGGCACCGATGGTGGTCCAGCCGATTTCCTGGGAAGGAGTGTCGTCTGCCGGGGACGTCGTAAGGTCCATGTTTGAGTCCTCAGCCGGAGTCTCAATGTGCGACGCGGTTGCCGGGCTGGAAGTCTTGGTGTCAGTGGGACCTTTGGCTGGAGTAGGTGCAGCGGCTCCAGTGGCGGCGACGAACGCAGCCGGCTGCGACGCGTCTGTGGCCCCGAAGCTCTTGGCGTCCCTTAGAGCGTGGAGTTGGCTAGGTGTGGACGCTGCGCCGACGACGAACGCTGCCGGCTGCGCCGCGGCCGTCGATCCGGTGCTCCCAGCGTCGCTCAAGGCGTGCAGTGCGGCAGGAATGTGCTCGGTTGCGTGGGCGGCGTTGAACGTACCCGTTTGAGAGACGGCTGTCGACGTGGGTGGAACAGGCCCCACGGTGGCGGCATCGGTGGGTCTGGGCTGCAGGGGCTTGGTCAGACGCCGCATTGCGGCGGTGGAGGCGCGGCGCGTTAGGTTTAGCGAGGCGCCGCGCCGCTTCACAGTTTTGGAGACGCTTGGAGGGCCAGTTCGGCAGCGGGCCGTGATGCCGATGGTTTCCACGTGCTTCGGGAGCCTTCCTGAAGCGATGGAGTGTAAATCCAGGGGCGGGCGAGGCCCTGGACCAGGCCAGGGGCAGGTTAAAGCAGAGCGCGGTAGGCAGCCAGCTAACCAGGGCGGCGCCACCTAGCGGATCCCGGTTTGATTAAAAACGAAAGAATACCTTAACAACAACAAAAGAATTGCAGATATGCAGAAGAGAGAGAGAGAGAAAAGTTTATTACAAAAGGAATTCTGGGCACGCCCCAGGGTCCCCGCACGACCCCACTCCACTCAAGTGTTTATGTTCCTGAGGTCCATAACACTGGCAGCCCGGCCGGTGGCGATAGTCTGAACGGCCGGGTCCTCCGAGCGCAGCAGGGTCTCCCAGTCCTCCGTGGTCTTGAGGTTCTCTAGGTCCCGCGGGGGAGGGTCCGCCGGGCAGAGGGAAAGGATGTGGAGGGAAGAAGCGAAGGGTTCTGGACATAGGGCGCATGCCGGAGTAGGGAAGGAGGGATGATATTGTTTAGGGTAAGGGGCGAGGGGAGAGTGTGTCTGTAATCTGCGCCAGAGTGTTGCGTGTCTGTTATCTAGGGAGGGGTGGGGCGGAGGGTAGAGCTGGCGTGAGGCTCTGTATACCTGGGTCAGCTCACTGAATGAGTGCATGCGCTCCTTCGTGAATCCCGCATCCGAGGCCACCTGAGCCTGGTTTAAAGAACGTCGGGCTAAAAGGTTGGCGGCCTCGTTTCCGGGATTCCCGGAGTGCGCAGGCACCCATATCAGCTCCACTTGGCGGGGCGGGGGTGCATCGCGCGAGTCCAGTATGCCAAAAGCAGGGACATGGATTCGGCCTCGAGCAAAATTTAGAATCGCAGTTTTTGAATCACTGAAAATGTACCGGACTTCCGCGCGGGTGATTGCGAGTGCAATGGCGGCTCTCTCTGCAGCCTCTGGGGAGGTGTCGGGAGGGAGAGGTAGTGTGATGAGGGCAGGTAAAGAGGAGTCCACCACAGCTGCTGTCGCTTCATCACCCGTGCAGGCAGGGTCCACCCATACGGCGTCCGGCTCGGAGACGTACGCTCGATGGAGTGCCTTCGCACGGGCTCTGCGGCGCTGCTCATGGTTGGACGGGTGCATGTTCCTCGGGAGCGGCCTGATGAGGAGCTCCCGGTGAAGGGATCGTGGGATGGCGAGGAAGGTTGGGTCGTTGGCAGGTATTCTGATTCCGAGGGAGTCCAGGATATACCGACCTGAGGAGGTTTTTGTGAGCCTGATGTATTGGGCCTGTCGGTGGGCCTCCACCAGTTCCCCGATCGTGTTGTGGAGGCCCAAGCCTAGTAATCTGTCTGTGGGTGTGTTGAGAGGAAGATGAAGTGCTACTTTGAATGCCTTGCGAATCAAAGCATCCAAAGCGTTTATGTCATGTTTGGATAGCTTTAAGTTTGTATTCTAAATTCTAAACCAGCATTCTAAATTAACAGACATCTTGCTTCTCAACTTTGCTATCAGTAAAAAAAAAATTCAGGGGGAACTTTGACTGTCTCAAGTGCGTAAAGGCGAAAGCGTTTTCCGCACCACTTTGACTGCTTCTGTGGCACTGGTGGCGTCACATGTAATGAGTACTAATTACTAAGTAATGAGAAATCACTATTTAATAGTTAATTACTGATTAATGCCTGAATACTGAATAACTGCTAATTAATGACGCTTAATCTTCGTCTTTAGGAGTGGTACGCGACAGCGTGTTGTAGCGCTGCGAGGGAGTCCACGGAACGCCACCACCCGTTCGGTGCGATGCCTGGCCGTTTGAAAGCAAAGGTTTTTGAGGAAAGGAAATGGCGCAGTAATTCTCTGTCATCTCGGTGGACACCTGAACCGCACCGTAGAGGAAGGGAGGAAGCGGGAGTGAAAGAAGAAAGACAAAGACGGCCCGTAATGAAGGAAATGAAAATTGTATTTGAGGAAAGGAAATTACGCAGTAACTGTCTCACATATCTCGGTGGACACCCGTCAAAATTCAGTGGGGGGGTGCACTTTTTTTGACCTAAAGTGCGGTCACTGATGTGTGGTTAAGATGTTAAGCTTCGCCTCTAAGAGTGGAACGTGACAGCGTCTTACAACGCTGCCAGGGAGTCCATAGAACGCCATCGCCCATTCGGTTCTACGCCTCGCTCGACGGTAAATTGGTTTTTGAGGAAAGGAAATGTATCTCTCGCATATCTCGGTGGACACCTAATCCTCGCCGGAAGGGAAGAGAGGAGGATGGCAGTGAGCGAAGACACCGTATTCACTAGACGCGCCTTTGTTCATTCCAAACCATCGAGCTGGCATGGCGGAGTGGATAGCATGCTCGTCTCGCACTCCGAAGACCGGGGTTCGATTCCCGAGCTCGACCAATTTCCTACTCGGTTTTATTTATTTATATGGCCTGACTTGAAAAGTTGATTAGGCTAATTGAGCAATTAAGCAATTAACTAAGCTCAGTCCCACTTACTTGGAGCATCACTATATGATCCCTTCAATTGGTTACTAGCCAAAGTACAATTGGTCCCGTTTGAAATTGGCGCGCTGTGACGTCACGACCGTTTCGACCAACTGAAACGCGTGACATTTCTGTCGTAAACTGCTGCTTACAACGATGCGACATTAAAGGCTTTCGCCTTAATAACTGCTCTCGCCAAGTCCTTCGGGCTACTCTAAAGCACAGTGCCACAGTCGGTCCCAGACTCTTGGCGAAGACTGGATCAGCCGCTAACCGGTTGCTCAGAACAATTCATAACATGCCAGATAACTTAAGAGAGGCCCACAAAAGAGTGGGTCCCTCGGCAACAGCGAAATCGAAAGTTGCAGACGGCCACTTGTTAATCGGGCCACGGCGGAGCACTGACCACTGTGCTGATTAATTAAACCCGACGAATGGACGTCATCTTTCGCTCAGATCTCTAGCTTGCATCTAAAATGTATAGTCACAATGCTGCACAATCGGGAAGAAAACCGCCACTGCTGACCAAAAGCCGGTGCGAGCTCACTGACAACGAATTTCAGACAGTTCACATTAACGCGGTATGCATCAAATGAACAGATGCATACAGTTTTTTTGAGAACATGGCATAATATTCAAGCGATTGTGAACAGAACAAGATTTCTCTGTCAAGTCACGCGAAATGAAACTTGCGATGAAAAAAAAATGAAAAAAAAAAATGTGCGAGAAAAAAAAATGGCTGAGGCTTAACTTGGTTAAGCCTGGAGAATGCGAAGCATCATCATGTCGCGTAATTTGGAGGCGCACAACCACAGCGACGGCGCGAGGTGGGCCCCCGTTTCTCCACTGTCGTGACGTCATCGTGTCACGTGGTGTGACGTCATGTATCACGTGGTGTGGCATCATCGTGTCACGTAATTTGGAGGCGCACAACCACAGCGACGGCGCGAGGTGGGCCCCCGTTTCTCCACTGTTGTGACGTCATCGTGTCACGTGGTGTGACGTCATGTATCACGTGATTTGGAGGCGCACAACCACAGCGACGGCGCGCGATGGGCCCCCGTTTCTCTACTGTCGTGACGTCATCGTGTCACGTGGTGTGACGTCATGTATCACGTGATTTGGAGGCGCATAACCACGGTGAAGGGCTGAAGTGGTAGCTAAAGTAGTATGCTTCGCATAAAAAGTTTCACCACGCGGGATTAGAACCCATGCACCCCCCATTGCTGCCTGTTGACACTCCGGGGCGACGCGTTAGACCACACGGCCACAGAACAGCGCGGAGTGATACATCTCTCTTTATTTTGTTTTGCGGACTACTTCCGTAGCCTTGACAGCGTTGCACATGATGTATGGAACGGAGTACAGGTTCTGTGTTGGAACGGAATAATAGAGCTTCAAAATTCTCTGGACGCTCAGAAATTGAACACCGCTGAGGATTTGGCGAACGTAAAATGTTGCACTTACCGAAGTGGGTCCAGCGACAGACAAATCCAGCGAGGCACGTGAAGACGCATATGCCGATGGCTTCTTTCCAGTGGACTTGACCTCCTGAGGCGTCGACAAGGCCTTGCCTGCTGTGGACGACGCGGCGGCAGAAGGTGCCTGCGTTGACGTCGGCGACGGGCACTGCTCCACGGCCGGCGTCCTCTTGGTTTTGCCAGAGGCAGGGCGAAGGCCTCGCTGTGTCCGATCCCTTTGCGTATTTGTTTTCTGCCCTGCCGCAGGCCGAGGCGTGGAGGGAGACAGCGTAGGATCCTGGCTGGTGAGAGCCACGGACGCGGCGCCCCCATCACGTCCCGCAGCCACAGCGACGCCAGAGGAGGTCCGCTGGAGGCCTATGGGAGTCTTGGCTTCCGGCAACGACATGGGAAATAGGTGGACCCAAAAACGGCAGCTTCTGAACAAACATGTACGACACAAAGACGATTTCTTCTTCTTCGACTGCGCGTGGTGCTTGTGGACACGCGATGAGATTCAAGTAGTGGCAGTGGCCGAAAGGCTATGCACCCTGGCCAATCCGCCGCCGTGGGTATTTGCCATTAAGCCTGAGTACATCATCATGATCATCAAAACGGCAGTTGCAGCTCACATCCGGAACTGGTTCAACATCAACCGGGCAAGCACGGTGGCAAAAGCCAACGCGCTCGTGGAATGAGGGCCCACCCAAGTAACTGCGATTTATTGTATTCTATAAGCGTTTTTCTCGCTCACTGCACCAAAGATGAAGCGCTTCAAAACTGTGGCTGTAAAGAAAAGCCACATTTATTTTGCTTTTTTAGGGAAGCAAGTAAATGCATGTCACAAGGCGCGCCAACACATTTCTTACCAGACAGGCAACTAGAAAAAAGCAATAATGTTTTCTATCAAAGTTTATTACTCGCAATATATTCCTGCGTTAATTAAAAAACTACACACAAGTACGCGGACGAGGCAACTTTGATTGCTTAAGCGGGCTGGAAATGGGTCTGTAAAATACCAATGAATAAAGCATTATAATTAATATAGGCAAGAATTTTCAAGATTATTGCCTAGGTTTTTTACACACAATGGTTAGCATCCAACGTTCGCGACTCGTTCTTCGCGCAGAGGGGGTGAGATTTCTGTCTATGCCCGCGACACGTTTACTATTCCAGAATTGATATATATATTTTGCCCACGCTCGTGGTGTTCGTCTCTCGTCTCTTGTGTCCTCGTCTTTTGCTGCGCTACAGTATATTGGAACAGATGCATAGCATTGGAACTTGGCTCCAATGAGATATTGCTGGAGTTTTATGGAAATTTGCCAGACACCACCATCCAGCGCCAGCCGTTTCTTGCAAAAATTGGAAATTATCTTGCAGCCAAATTGTAAAATTGATCCATTTTGCATAGTAGGTGACAAAACTACAGATACATTATGTCCCGCAAAAACATTGGTGGCCTATTCTAGCGTTTTTTTCAGATAGCGGGCGTTAAAAATATTATCAACGAACAGTCTCGGCAGGAAGTGCTGGGTGATAGATTCGTCCAGTCTTGTCTAGATTATATACACATACAAGCTCCAAACTGCAACCTTTTCTCAGTTGTCATTACGGAGCATATTGGCGATCATTATTTGACAGAGTGCCAATTTTTTGACCCGCACTACCTTTAAGAACCAAGGGCTGCCAGCTTCTAACACTGCTCAAAATAACTTGCACTTAACTATAATGAGTCAGTCCAAAATAGATAATCTAATTAGTAACTTCAACTGGCAGGCATTAGGTCTAATCCTCCTGATTCTTTGTTCTGCCAATTATTAAGGATGTTTGAACAAGCTTTTATGAAGGTAATCCGCAAAAAACAAAGAAATAATCTTTTCTGGTTTAATTCAGCTGTTTTGCATGCAATTATGCACAGGGATTGCCTGTGGAAGCGATGTAAACGCTCCCCTAAAAATCTTGAACTGCGCACCGAATACAGAGCCGCAAGAAACAGAATGGTTGTTCTTATTCGTTCGGCTAAACGGCAATACTACCGTGAGCAGTTTAGACAAGCTGCCAGAAGCCCCGCCAAAACTTGGTCACTGATTAATAATTTGAGAGGTGTTCACGGGATTGAGTCTTCTCAACATATGTTTAGGTATGATCCTCAGCAACCAGCTGTATTGTTCAATAAGCACTTCGTACGTGTGTCTTAGTCTTGTTCATCCTTGCCGAAAGATAGATATTCACTGACACGTGCCTTATCTGCATTATCCTTTTTACCGAAACTGTCGGCAGGTAACCTAGCGCGCATACTTCAGATTCAAACGTAATAAATCACCTGCTCTTGATGGTACTGCAGTGTCTCTGCTTCAGAGAAATTATGAAGTTCTGAACAACATCCTCCCGTCTATCTTTAACGGATTCTTAGAGACTGTTACAATACTAAGTATGCTAAAAACGGCGATTGTGAGACCAGTATACAAGGGTGGCAAGAGAGAGAATTTTTTTAGCTGTACGTCCATATCCGTTTTGCCAATACTTTCTCAGATTTTACAAAATTTTATGCTAGAGTGCATGACATCATTTTTGATAAACTTTTCTGTCTGACCGAGAGTTCGGCTTCAATGAAGGCCGGGGAACTATTTCACTTCCAGAAAAATTCAGATGAATTTTATACAGCTTTTGATATCAATCTGAAAGCCTGCTGCCTGAGTATATATTTCGCGAAAGCTTCTGACGCGGTGAAGCACAGAATATTACTGGAAAATTATACCTGTTTGTATTTCGAGGTTCATTTCATGAACTTTTAAAAGTTTTGTATAACATCGCTCCCAAATTGCAGCCCCTGGTAGCGCCACAGCCGTTGGCAGCCGTCAATGTTGATGGATGGTGTTCCGCAGGGATCCGTTCTCTAACCTTTACTTTTCACTCTGTTTATAAATAAGTTCGCCGCATCATGAACAAACTCCCTGGTCTTTCAAAACAACGGTGATATGCCTATACTAAAAATGCAAATTTCCTCAAAAACTCCGGTTGCTTTACTACAAGAAAATATCTGTAATGCAATGAACTGGCATACTTTGATGATCTTTTGATAAACCAGCAAAAAACAAAATTTGTACGTTTTAGAAACTACTTGAAGACAACTAGACTGACTGAATCTGTTTTTTCGCACTTCCATAACGATGAAGGTTGAAGCTCCACTCCAATTGAAAGTATCCATTGTACAGAATATCTGGGGTTTTCTTTGATAGTGATCTCTCGTGGCATACTCGAATGACATATACTTGTAGCAGATTACATAGCACTACATGGTTATTGTTCAGAATTAAATCTTTTTCTTCTGTGTCGGTAAAAAACACAAGCACGCATCCACTTGTATACAGTGTTATAATGTATGGCGTCACAGTTTTTGCGCACTGTTCGCAAAGGTGGCGTGATCGTACAGATGCCCTTTTAAAAAGCATGTCGAAAGCATAGCCTATGAACATCCATTTCCCTCTCAAGTAAGTTTGTTTAATTTTCTTGCTCTTGCGTTCTTTCAAAGTTTATATAAACAAACATTTATTCTGAAGTAAAACTCTAGTTTGGGAGAGTTGGGTCTTGTTGAAAGAAAAAAAAACTGGTAATGACGCAAGAAACGAGGACACGGAAGGTACACAAAACACAGGACTGACGCCAACTTGGAAGTGGGGTTTATTGCACCAAGCCTACCTTTTTGTACTACAACTAAGCCGTTTCAACAAATTAATCAACGTTGTACATATCATGAAAGCATGCATGCATGAAATTGCGATTGATATGTACAACGTTGATGCATTTATTGATACGGCTTGGTTGTAGTACAAAAAGGCAGCCTTGGCGCAATAAGCCCGAGTTGCAAGTTCGCGTCATTCCTGTTTTTCTGTGTCTTCCGTGTCCTCGTTTCTTGCGCCATTACCACTTTTTTTTTTCTTGAAACATTTATTCTGCGACGCCTTTGGAATCCTGCCTTCAGATCTAAATCACTTGCTGCCAGAAAGGTCAGCGCTACACTGCTCTTAAATGCTCAACCAGGTACGACGAAGCAAGATGAGGTGTATATGTCCCTATAATACGTATTCAGTTGTCTTCCCCATCCCAGTGTTGTCCGGTACGTCTAAAACGAAATTAAAACGGATGTTGGAATCTGTGATGTTTTTGGGCACAATGATCAAGGGAACATGTGATTTCTGCAGTGTTTTCAATTTTATTGTATGTATTTTATTTAGTATCTGTATTTCAGTGTATGTACATTTATCATATGTTTATTGTTTTGAATTCTCGCTTGCCGATGTTGCCGCGCCTAGTCCAGCAAGCCTCCTCTTGGCTTTGACAGACCCGAGTCTGTATGTATCACAAGAAGCTGTGACAATAAAAGTAATATTATTACTGTCATTATTAGACATTGTAAACAATTTATTACGATTATTATTACACATCTTTATGATAATTGACTGCTTAATTTCCTATGGTTCGTGAAAAAATATGCCTTTAAATATACTATATAGATATTTATTTCGCCCGTTTTTCATCAGTGATATCGCCAATGGCCAGAAAAAAACAAAGTGAATTTCATTATCCAACCCCACTTAGCCGAAACAAATTACGCTGTTTGTGGAACGCCGTCGCCAAGACATGGCTAAAGTTTTCCTGCTGCAGCTGCCCAGTTCTTGGGGGCGGCTGACAGGAGTTCGTCAGCGTCTCCCATGTCCATCTACGTTCCTCACCTCCTGGTGCTGTACCACCGCTTCCCTGGACGCAACGCCAGCGACGCATCGCAAATCGACAACCCGCGTCTGCGCTCCCTGCAAGGCATTCCTGCTCCACCTGGGACGCATTGTACCCGGTGAACTCTCTCCATTTTATCCGTAGTGTTGTACGCGTGTCTAGTGTGTGTTTTCCTTGGTGTTTCCGTTTCTTTTATTGGCTCCTTTCATTTAAAATATAAGCACGGCTTCGTTTTGTTTTGTTTGATTCGTTTGTTCTTTTCATCGAACCTGCACGCGAAAGCATTCCCCTCCAGGTGTCGGGGACGCGTCACCCCGATTCGCAACAATTTGGCGTCCGCGCGACAGGACGAAGTCGTGTTTTTATTTTTCCCTTTCGGGAGTCTGTAAAGAGAGATTGTTATTGTAAAACATTTTATTCGCCGGGAAGAGCTTGGAAAGAGGTCGCGTTAAGTTGTCGAGAGTACATAGCCCTCGACGACTATGTCTGCCCACTCCACCGCCAAAACTTGCGTTCTGGGGTCAGAACTAGCCAGCACGGTCTCCCACCGCTCGAGAGAAGGAGCTGTAACTAGATCACCCGGAGGTGGCTCTATTTTGCAGTCCCACAGGATGTGATCGTAGGTAGCACGTTGGCCACAGTGTTTGCAGTTTGGGTTGTAAAGATCTGGATAAATGTGCGCGAGGAGTGATGGGGTGCGTATCGATCTCGTCTGTAGACGACGCCACGTAACCTCTTGTTCTTTAGTAAGTCTTTTGTCTGGAGGGGGGAAAATTCTCCTCTCTAGTTTAAAATGATTGGTGAGATCATGATATGTGATCATGGAGTCCTTCGTGAAATTCAGGGAGCCAGACTCATCCACTGCCCGGTCGACGAAACCTCGGGCTTTATTGTGGGCTGCCTCGTTCCCCGGATTCCCCGAATGGGCTGGGACCCATATCAATTCGGAATAATTTGGTGAGAATTTGGTTGCGTTAAGGATTCTAAGGGAGGTGTTTGTAATTCGCCCTTTAGCGAAATTATTGATACCCATTTTGGAATCGCTGAAGATGATGCTCCCTTGGGTATGCGCTAGGGCGAGGGCTATAGCCGCCTCTTCTGCCGTTTCAGAGGATTTCGATTTGATTGTCGCCGAGACGATGTGGTCACCATTCTCGTTCACAACCACAATTGCAAAGGCATTAGTATTTTTGTATTCTGCCGCATCTACATAAAGTGTTCCAGCGCACTGTCTGTATTTCTTATGTAAGGCTTTGGCTCTTGCTTGTCTTCTACCCTCATGGTGTAAGGGGTGCATGTTTTTGGGGAGTGGTTTGATTAGTAGGGCCGTCCTATAGACGCGGGGTAAGTCTACTTTAGCATCATTATTCGTAGGTTGAAAGTTAATTCCGAGCCTGGTAAGAATACTCCTGCCAGTTCTGGAATTGGCTAATCGCGCTGTTTGAGCCATTAAATGGGCTTCTTTCAGTTCATTGTAGGTGTTATGTATTCCTAACCTCATAAGCCTTTCGGTTGAGGCATTTAGTGGGAGTCCTAACGCAGCCTTATAGGCCTGCCGTATCATACTATCCAATTTGTCCTTTTCTGCTTTCGAAAATTTGAGATAAGGGGTGGCATAGAGTATCCTGCTTAGCGCAAAGGCCTGCACTAGTCGGCATAAATCTCTTTCCCTCACCCCTTGTCTGCGGTTAGCTATGCGGCGGATTAATCGCGCCGTCGCTTCTACCGTGCGTTTTAGCTTAGTTAGTGTGTCAGTATTCTTTCCATTTGTTTGTAAATACAACCCCAGTATTCTCATGGTCTGTACCTCTTTGACAGATCGTCCATTAACATAGACGTTTATTTGCGGGGGGGATGTCGTAGTACGCCTACCTCTTTGTTTACGACGGATCACGAAGAGTTCAGATTTTTGCTCAGAACAAGTGAGGCCGGATTCCCATGCGCATGCCTCAATGATGTCCACTGCTGCTTGGAGTGTGTCTTCTATGTAGCCTTCGCATCCTTTGGTTACCCAAAGTGTGATGTCATCTGCATAGAACGTGTGATGTAGGTCTGGTATTTGTGCCAGTTTGGGGGGAATTTTGATAAGGGAGAGGTTAAAAAGGAAAGGGGACAGGACGGAGCCCTGTGGCGTTCCTTTACTTCCTAGTGTGATTGGGGCAGACTCTATTGTTCCGACCGTTATCACTGCTGTTCTATTAGTGAGGAAGGATCGGATGTAGTTGTACGTCCTTTCTCCGGGGTTGATTTCTGACAAGTTTGTCAAAATGGCTTTGTGGGTGACGTTGTCGAAAGCTTTAACAAGGTGTAAACCCAATATTGCTTTCGTTCCTGTTCCCTCGTCAGCTTCAATTATGTCCATGTTTAGCTGCAAGAGTATGTCCTGGGTAGATAGTTGGGCCCTGAATCCTAACATTGTTTCAGGCAGGAGGTTCATGTCCTCCGCATAGTTTTGGAGCCTATTGAGGATGACATGCTCCATGAGTTTGCCTAGGCATGATGTTAATGAAATTGGGCGTAGATTCTCAGTGCTGAGTTTCTTACCCGCTTTAGGAATAAAAGTGATTTTCGCATGTTTCCACTCTGGTGGTATGTTGCCTGCATGCCAGTATTTGTTCATAAGGTCTGTAACCGCCGCGATCGACGTTGCGTCTAAGTTCCTGAGAGTCTTATTTGTTACTTTGTCTGGTCCTGCCGCAGATGTTGTCCGCAGTTTTCCAATTGCGTACCAGACCTCTGCGTCTGTGATGTCTGCGTCTAAATTTGGATTAGGAGTCCCCCGATAGTCTGGTTGAGTGGTACCATCATCCGTATTTAGATAACGTTCTGCTAGCTCTCTGATTAGGTCGTCAGTTGTACCCTCATATTTATGTATGAGTCTGTACAGTTGACTTTGTTGCACGGGACGTGTTTGTTCTGGGTCGAGCAGGTGTCTTAGAAGATGCCATGTCTTCTTATTTCCGAGCTGCCCATTGACGCTTTCACATATTTGGTTCCATTGTTGTTTTTGGAGAGTAAGTGTATGTTCCTCGATTCGCCTCTCGATTTCAGCGATCTTTTTGCGTAGTCGCTTGTTGTGTTTTTGCTTCTTCCAGCGTTTTTGGAGGCCTTTTTGTGCCTGCCACAGGTGTAACAGTTTTGAGTCTGCAATCTGCTCCTCCTCCTCAACTGGCACCACAACGCTAGTGGAGCTGACATCTTCATTCAGGGAGATAACCCAGTCGCTAAGGTTAGAGATCTCCTTTGGAGCTGTTTTGTCGCGAAGTTGCCTGAACTTGTCCCAATCCGTGGTTCGTAGACGGCAACGCTAAAGAAGTTGGTTGAATTAGGCGAAAAATGGGGTTGAGGGATGCGAGCTGCGTTCGTGGGTTTCCGCCGAGTAGGAGAAGGAACGCGCTGCACGTGCAGCAGAACGCGAGCATGCCAAGGCTCAAGCAGAAGCCGAACGCGAGCACGAAAAGGCCGAGCAAAAGCCCAACGCGCTGCACGCGAAGCCGAACGCGAGCATGCAAAGTCGCTAGCAGAGGCTGAAGAGCGGAGATTGCAGCTCCAATCAAGGCTCGCAGAAGCTGGTGGGGGTAATCGAGAACCTGCACCGGGGCCCTCAGAAGCGGTTGGCCCACACAAATTGATCCCGCCTTTCGACGATCGCAGGGATGACTTAGATGCTTACCTCAAACGTCTTGAGCGTATCGCAGTGGGGCAAAGCTGGCCTGAGTAAAAATGGACAACAGCACTAAGTATGTTTTTGACTGGGGAGGCTCTCCGTGTGTTCGGTCGACTATCTCCAGCAGATTCAATGGATTACGATAAGGCAAAGCTAGCCCTGCTCCAACATTTTCGTTTCACAGCAGAGGGTTATCGCGAAAGGTTTCGTGAAAGTAAGCCGCTTGATGAAGAAACAGGCAAGCAATACGCAGTGCGCTTGCTCAGTCGTTTCTATCGATGGGTCGAGATATCGGGAACGGCCACAACGTACAATGATTTACGTGACTTGGTGGTGGCCGAACAGCTCATGAGGAACTGCCATAGTCGTCTGGTGATTTTCCTTCGGGAAAGAGAATGCAAGACGCTGGACAAAATGGCTGAGGCAGCAGACAACTTTCTAGAGGCCCAGCGACAAAGAAACTTGTCTGTGTTCAAAGATCTGTTCGAGGTGGGCATTTCGAAACAGAAGGATGCTACATCAAATAGGCAGTCAGTAAGGTGCCTAATTTGTAATCGTTTAGGCCGTAAGGCTGCCGACTCTCGCTCAAAGCCATAACAGCTTTATTGCGTTAATGGCCGGAAAACAAAGCATGAAGTAAGTTCTTGCTCAAGAAAGCAGGAAAATAAAAAGCAGTCGTTCTGTTGTGTTAAGCCAGCGAGTGTTGCGCCTGAAGCGATGTACACAACATCAGATATGCTTGAATCAGCTAAGGATAAAGTGGTGGTCGGACTTGTCCGGAAAAATCCTGCAGATGCGCAACACATGCCTGTCCTAGACGGAGAGCTCCGTGGCCTACCCGAACGTGTTTTACGGGATATGGGTAGTAATACGGTGGTTGTGCGGAGGGCCCTATTTCCTGACTCAGCTCTCACCGGTTCGAGATCTACGGCATTCCTTGTTGATGGCAGTAGTCTGCAAGTTCCCGTAGCAGAAGTCTAAATGGCTTCCCCTTATTTCACTGGAACGGCCCTGGTGAAGTGCATGGAGACCCCATTGTACGATGTCATAATTGGAAATATACGACAGGCCCGTGAGCCGTCAAATTCAGATATTAATTGGAAGAAATCAAGGCACGTAGCTAAATTACGTCCTTCTATAGTCAATGACGACGTTGCCTGCGAAAACGGTGAGGGCGAGGGCCCAAAAGTGGTCCTGGCTGGAATGGAAGCTTCTGGAAAAAGTAGGGTAAATACTGCTTTAATCGTCGGTCCCATGCAGTTCACCAACGAGGAGTTAGAAAAAGAGCAATGAGAGGATGGTTCATTGAAGTCGTGTTGGCTGAAAATAGGAAACGTATTCCATGGTAAGCACAGCAGTTCGCACTCGTATTCTGTCGAAAAGGGTTTGCTGTACCGCCTGTATCATCTCGCCTCTGGCAGAGAGGTTCGACAGGTAGTACTCCCAAAGTCTTGCAGATCGCAGGTGCTAAGGCTTGCCCACGATAGCCAGTTGGCGGGTCATCAGGGCATTAGGAAGACTATAGACCGAGTTCTGGAAGAATTCTACTGGCCAGAAGTGCAGGAAGAGATTAAAATATATGTTAGGTCGTGCGACACCTGTCAAAGGACGTGTCCGAAGCCCAAAGTAGGGAAGGCCCCGCTGGGACGCGTGCCTCTTATCGACACTCATTTTCATAGGGTCCCTGTCGGTATTATCAGTCCGCTGTCGCCCACATCGGTGAAAGGGAATAGGTATATCCTTACGCTCGTCCATTTCGCCACGCGGTATGCCGACGCCGTGGCTCTGCCATAAGTAGATTCAGCAACCGTGGCAGAAGGTTTGGTGGAGATGTTTTCAAGAATAGGTTTTCAGAGAGAGATACTCTGTGACCAGGGCTCCTGTTTCTCTTCGGAAATGATGAGAGAGCTCAATGATCTCTTGGCGGTGAAACATCTTTCCATGACCCCTTACCATCCAATGTGCTATGGGATCGTGGAGAAATTTAATGGCACACTCAAGCAGATGGTGCGGAAGCTCAGTCAAGAGCGGCGCAAAACATGGATCACTATTTCGCTCGACTTCTGTTTGCATACCGAGAGGTGCCGCAAGCAAGTCTAGGGTTTTCTCCTTTTGAGTTGATATTCGGACGACTAGTGCGAGGACCGCTCGGAGTCCTCACAGAGCTCTGGAAAAGGGAAGAGCTGGAAGAAGACATGTAGACATATTGGTACGTTATTTCTCTAAGAGAACGCCTCGAGCAAACTGTGAGTGCGGCACATCAAAATTTGTTGTGCGCCCAAAAATCACAGAAGAGATATTGTGACAGGAAAGGCAAGAAATGGTATCAAAAGTTGGAGATCGCGCCCTCATTCTTTTGCCGACTAGCCACAATAAACTTCTGATGCAATGGAAAGGTCCATTTATGGTTTCTGGCAAAAAGAATGATGTGGATTATTGGATTGATTTGGGCCGCACTAAGAAGCTATTCCACGCCAATATGCTCAAACGGTACGAAGAGCGTTCGTCCGAAGAGTCTGGTGTGTAAGATATCAGTTGTAAATTGCCATAGGGTGATGCCCAATGTACACACAGTGCTACTATCCGGTGCTTGTAATCTGTGCAAATGCACTGTAGTAGAGCTTATGGTTTGTTTTTCTTCTTCCTTCGTTCTCCGGTTGTGGATTGTTCGGTGTGTACATATTCACCTGTATGGTATAGATGTGTTTAAAGTTGATGCTTGATGTTTTTTATGGTTTTGTATTTTGCATTTTGAAAGATGTATAATGTTTGACCTCATGTTTCCTTTGTGCGCGTTTCCAAGTGCCTCCATGTGTGACTATGTACAGTGCCCTCGTGGACTTCAGCCAAATCTAACCTGTATGTTAACCACATGAACACAAGTGTTGTGTGCACCAACGGCAGTTTTTTCTGTGAAAACACTTTTCCGAAGGGGAAGGGGGGCATATGTGAAGTGCAAACCAATCTGTCGAGGGATTTTTGGAACGCGGCGTGTCGGCAGTGGTGCGTCGGACAACGGAGCGCCGTGCGTGCCAGCCGCGCGTTGCGCGTGTGCGCCTGCAAATGGTGTGCGCGAGGCATGCACGAGGAGCGGAGAGCTTACGTGTCAGCAAACCGAGGTGTAGAGGAAGACACCGGAGTGCAGGTATTGCCATTCAAGCGTGGAAGTGGCAGCTGTCGGACGTTGGGTCCGAGCTTCCAGTGATTTCCCTTGAATCATCGACGCAAGACCATTGAGCCCCATTCAAGCGTGGAAGTGGCAGCTGTCGGACGTCGCGTCCCAGCTGCCAGTGACTTCCCTTGGATCATCAACGCAAGACCATTGAGCCCCATTCAAGCGTCGAGGTGGCAGCCGTCAGACTTCGGGTCTGTGCCGCCGCGCACTTCCCTTGAATCAACGACGCAGGCCTATTGCGTCCCTTTCGAGGTCGGAAGAGGCAGCAGAAGGATTGCGGGTCCTTGATGTCAAGGCTTCCTGGGGTAGGCTGCACAAGCCTACGGTGTTTGTGGAACGCCGTCGCCAAGACCTGGCTACAGTTCTCCTGCTGCAGCTGCCCAGTTCGTGGGGGCGGCTGACAGGAGTTCGTCAGCGTCTCCCGTGTCCATCTCCGTTCCTCACCTCGTGGTGCTGTACCACCGCTTCCCTGGACGCAACGCCAGCAACGCATCGCAAGTCTACAACCCGCGTCTGCGCTGCCTGCAAGGCATTCCTGCTCCACCTGGGCCGCTTTGTACCTGGTGAACTCTCTCCTTTTTATCCGTAGTGTTGTACGCGTGTCTAGTGTGTGTTTTCCTTGGTGTTTCAGTTTCTTTTATTGGCTCCTTTCCTTTAAAATATAAACACGGCTTCGTTTTGTTTAGTTTGATTCGTTTGTTCTTTTCATCGAACCTGCACGGGAAAGCGTTTCCCTCAAGGTGTCGGGTACGCGTCACCCCGATTCGCGGCAATGATGTTGCACTCACGCTGAAGAGCTTTGATGACGTCAGATAGGAAGGCGCGGCCTCCGTCGCTGAGGAATTCAGGAGGGTCACCGTGTCGAAGGATGAATCGACGCAGAAGAAAGGATGCCACATCCTGTGCCGTGGCAGCAGAGAGCGTGGCGGTTTCAGCATACCTCGTGAGGAGATCGACGGCAACAATGACCCATCGTTTGCCAGAAGCAGTATACGGGAGGGGCCATATAAATCAATGCCAACGTGGTCGAAAGGGCGAGGCGGACAAGATAGCGGCTGCAACTCGCCAGCAATACGGTTGGTGGGTTGCTTGCGGCGTTGCCAGTAGAGGCAGGAGCGTACGTATTTCAAAACGAAATTATACATGCTACGCCATTAGTTGTGGAGGCGGAGGCGCGTATAAGTCTTGAAAAGGCCCGAGTGACAGCATTGCAAGTCAGCGTGAAAACATGAACAGATATAGGACCGGAGGCGGCGAGGTATGACGAGGAGCCATTTTCGTCTATCAGAATGATAATTACAGCGATAAAGCAGGTTATCTCTGATCAAAATGGGAAGCTTGGTGGCGCAGGGTACGGGATGGTGCAACCGCCGATGGGTCGGAGAGAAAGTCGAGAAGAGGACGAATCCAGAGATCCTTGCGCTGCTCAGAAGCCAGGTCACTGATGGTAGGAGACGGAAGAGGGGCGTCGATTTCGCAGCACACCCTTGGTAAGTGTACGGCTATCATAGGAAACGTCATATCCATCGAAGCCAGATTTGCGCTAGGCGAGCACTGCACCAAGACCAATATCACTGGCATCCGTGCAGACTTCACTGGGGGCCTCCAGGTCTAAATGGCGCAAGATGGGCGGTGCCGTGAGGAAACGACGCAAGTTGTTGTAGGCGTCGTCGCATGCAGGTGACCAAGCCGAAAAATCAACATTGGTCCCGAGCAGCTGAGTCAAAGGGGCAGCAATTGAGGCAAAGGTGCGAATGAAACGCCTAAAATAAGAGCAGAGCCCTAGGAAGCTGCGAAGTTCTCTAGTGGTGGAAGGTTTGGGAAACTCAATCACGGCTCGAAGTTTCGCAGCGTCAGGGCGTACACCATCTTTCGACAAAGCGTGACCTAAAATTGTCAGTTCGCGGGTAGCAAAGGTGCATTTTTTTAAGTTCAGCTGCAGGCTTGCGTTTCTGAGGCATGTCAAGGCGTGCTTCAGGCGACATAGATGCGTTTGAAAGTCGGGCGAAAAGATAAGTATATCGTCCAGGCAGCACAAACATGTCTTCCCCTTGAGCCCACGCAAAACGGTATCCATCATTCGCTCTAAAGGAGCAGAAGCTTTACAGAGGTCGAAAGGCATGACGCTAAACTCGTAGAGGCCGTCAGGGGTCACAAACGCGGTTTTGGCACGATCTGCAGCTGCCATTGAGACCTACCAATAACCAGAGCGCAAATCAAGGGAAGAAAAGAGCTCGGCGTCTTGTAGACAGTCCAGAGCGTCATCAATACGGGGAAAAGGGTAGACGTCTTTGCGTGTGATCTTATTAATGCGGCGGTAATCGACGCAAAATCGAACAGAGCCATCCTTCTTCTTGACGAGGACAACCAGTGAGACCCAGGGGCTGGTGGAAGGCTGAATAACGCCGCTCTCAAGCATGGTGTCTACCTGTTATACAATAACTTGTCGTTCAGTGGCGGAAACATGATATGGGCTTTGTCGCAGAGGGGCATGGGTGACGGTGTGAATGCGGTACTCGACAGTCGTCGTGCGCCCCAAATCACGTTGGTGGCAATTGAAGGAGAAGCGCAAGAAGCTGGGTTTGCTGAGTTGACGGAAGAGTGGCGTCAATAGAGCGAAAGAACAAGTCGGTCGACAACGTGGCAGGCGCAGGGGTAGGTGTGCTGAGGGCGTCCATGGAGACCGGCGGTGATTCTGCGGCAGCGTCGGGGTGGTTGAAAACAGAACCGAATAGCTGTACGGTTCCGACGCATTCCCCGCGGCGCAGTGCGAAGGGGCTGGAAAATTGGTTTAAGATTCACAGTGCGTTGAGGCCGGCGGATAAAGTGAGCAGGGCATAAGGCAGCGGCAGACAATGGCGGCGTAGAAAAGTAGCAGATGGCATGAAGATGACACTGGCATCGCGAACACAGTCACATGAGAGAGGAACAATCACGGAAGAGCACGCAGGAATATCGGTACTGTCGGCGACAAAAGCTTTGGAAGAAACAGGGGCACCACAAATTTCAGTCTCTGGCACGGGATTCGGCAGCGTAGAGAGCGCTACTTGAGCCCGAGCACAGTCGAAGACCGTGTCGTGCCATAGGAAGTCCCAGCCCAAGATGATCGAATGCGAATATGACGGCAGAACGATGAACTCGACCAAATATAAAGTGTCTTCTATGAATACTCGAGCAGTACACGCTGCTAACAGCTGGATGAGGTGCGCACTTGCAGTTCGTAACGACAGGCCAGAACGGGGCGTCTTCACTTTCCTCAAAGAGCGGCATAGCGCTGCATCCATGACAGAAACCGCAGCACCGGTGTCGAGAAGCGCCATCACAGATACGCCCTGTGCAAAAACTTCAATTAAATTAGCGGCAGACACACCAGGCCTTTCAAATTTCAATGACTGCGCAGTTCTCGCCTCAGTAACTGCGGCACCAAGTTTGCCTCTTGAGTGGTCGAGGGACGCCGTGGCATCGGAGAGATGGAGCGCTGACGTGGAGAAGACGAATGGCGTCCAGAGAAGGCGGTGCGCTCAGGAGACAGAAAACAGCTTATGGGCGGCTCAGCAGAAGGCGAATACTGTCGCTGGGACCAGTAACCGGAAACTTCAGGAGGTGGCCGTGAGGCATTCATGCGTCGACGGGAAAGCAGCGCCACATCACCTGGCAAGCCACAGAAGTAGGAGATCGGGCGGTTGTCAGGCGTGCGCCAGGAGTTGCCCAGTTGAGCTGGCGGTCGAATGTTATCAGGCGTGCCCCAGGAGGTTCGCAGAGGAGCAGGCGGTGGAATAAAAGTAGCGGGCTCTCGAACAGGACCAGGATGTGGAGTATAGGTAGGTGGTCGAGGTCGCGCAACAACCTCCGCATATGTCAGCGGGGCCGCGAGAGGTGTGGGCTGAGGGGCTTGCGGGAGAGCCCCAGCGACCTGTTTTTGAATGATGTGCCTCAGATTCGGAGTTATGTGTGGTGATGGCTCTTGATGGCTTGAACTAAGCGAGAGCTGGCGAGCAAGTTCTTCACGGGTGAAGCCCTTGATTTGCGGCAGGAGCGATAACTGGTGTCTTGCGTCGTTCAGGCCAGCAAGCGAGTCGACGCTCGTGGTGTGTTCGCGTGTCAGAGCCCTCTGTTTGCGTAGTTCGTCGAAGCTCTGACATAGGGTGACGACTTCGGCGACGGTGCGCAGGTCTCGCGCCAACATCTGAAAGGCATCGTCATCAATTCCCTTGAGAATATGCCTGATCTTGTCGGCTTCGGACATCTGTGCGTTCAATCTCTTGCACAGGTCCATGACATCCTCGATGTAACTCGTGAAGTTCTCTCCTACCTGCTGCGGCCGCCCACGCAAGCGCTGGTCGGCACGGAGTTTTCTGACAGCCGTGCGGCCGAATAGCTCTCAGAAGTTTGTTTTGTAAACGAACCATGATGTAATGTCCGCCTCGTGGTTCCGATACCACAGATTTGCCGCGCCCGTCACATAGAAAATCACATTGTTCAGCTTGGTTTCCGCGTCCCACTTATTGTATGCGCTCACTCGCTCACACGATGTGAGCCTATCCTCAACATCATGGTCGTCCGTGCCGCTGTAGATAGCGGGCTCCAGCTGGCGGGAAGAACCAGCACAGGCGACGGCGACTGGGCTCACTTGTACTGCTTGGTGGTTTGAAGGCATCGCGGTAGGGGGTAGCAGAAGGGTAGCGTTTGGGTGCGGAGTTCCAAGGCGAGAGGTTAAACCCCGCACCTCCACCACATGTAAGGTGGGATTTCTTCGGCGAAGCTTCTCAACGAGAGCAGGGCTAAAAGCAGTCCGAGGTCAGGCAGTCGAGCCAGGAACGTGCACCAGGCGATGGCAATGCGGCTCGAGCATGTGCCCGTCGTCTTCCTTACATAAGGAAGACATGTGTCATTGCCCCCCTTGTTTGTAGCATCGCCTCGATGCGGCCGACTAGGAGCATACTGGTGGGCTATGGGCTGACAGATAGTGTGCTAGGTTGGTAGAGGAGGAGCACAACACAAAACGGAGCACCATCAGTCTGGAGAGCAATCAACAGAGCGGCCGTGGTAGGGTTTCATTCGGACGGCGTGTACAACGTCGGTGAGCTTGCATCGTCCGCGGCTTGAGGGGTGTTGGATGGCGGATTTAACTTCGTAAGTAACGCCACTGTCACGAATTGGGGTTGCTCGTCCCCGACCGCTGAAGGCGAACGGTTTCGCGTGCAGGTTCGAAGAAGAAAAACGAATCAAACAAAACAAAACGAAGCCGTGTTTATATTTTAAAGGAAAGGAGCCAATAAAAGAAACGAAAACACCTAGGAAAACACACACTAGACACGCGTACAACACTACAGATAAAAAGGAGAGAGTTCACCGGATACAAAGCGTCCCAGGTGGAGCGGGAATGCCTTGCAGGCAGCACAGACGCGGGTTGTTCACTTGTGATGCGTCGCTGGCGTTGCGTCCAGGGAAGTGGTAGTAGAGCACCAGGAGGTGAGGAACGGAGATGGGCACGGTAGACGCTGAAGAACTCCTGTCAGTTGCCCCAAGAACGGGGCAGCTGCAGCAGGAAAACCGTAGCCAGGCCCCGTCGACGGCGCCCCGATACACCGTAGGCCTATGCAGCCCATCCAAGGAAGCCGGGGCAGCAAAGTGGCGATCGCAGTAGGCCTGCGTCGTTGATTCAAGGCAAGTCTAGGGCAGCACAGACCCAATGTCTGACGGCTGCCACCTCCACGCTTGAAGGAGGCTCAATGGCCTTGCGTCGATGATCCAAGGGAAGTCACTGGCAGCTCGAACCCAACGTCCGACAACATCCGCTTCCGCGCTTGAATGACCAGACTTGCGGTGCGGGGTTTTCCTCAACAACTCGGTTTGCTGACATGTAGCTCTACGCTCCTCGTGCCTGCCTCGCGCTCACGCGCAACGCGGGGCTGGCACGCACGGCGCTCCGCTTTCCGAGGCACCACTGCCGACAGGCCGCGTTCCAAAAATCCCTCGACAGTGTGGTGTGCACATCACAGTCACTGATGCGGCGGAGGACACGGTATGGTCCGAAGTACCGGCGCAGTAACAAATGCGGCCACTGGCCGCATTTGTTTTTCCAGTCCCGGACTACTTGCTGACAGGTCTCGGCTTCCGCTCTGACAGGAAATAGCGTCATGGTCACATGACCTACTTGCCATAGGCTGCTCGCCGCCGGAGCCGGGCTCCCCCTCGGTTACCGTACCGAGAAGCTGTCATCTGCTAGCAGACGACGCAAGCCACGGCCACCACGACGCCGAAGCAACGCCGTGCGCTCGATCATGATACTGAGTCGATTTGAAGACCTTAATGTCAGTTTGGCGTAGGTACAGGGTCGTCCACTCTTAGTTAGAATGCGCTAGAGCATGGCCGTGCTCTTGGGAGGGTCACTGCGTCCGAAACGGCTGCGCATCGAAGCGAAGTGGCAGATGACGCGAAGCAAGAGTGCGGCTATGCGCTAGCGCATTCTAACTAAGAGTGGACGACCCTGTACATTACAGAACTCAGCTTCGGAGGCATGCTCGCCGCTACTGCTTGCGGCGAAGTTCGCACAAAGTAGCCCAACTCGTTGCGGATAGGCAGAGACGAAAGCCTTCGCAAAAATGTTGACAACAAGCGCTATAGCTGCTCCAGTATACGAGTGATTCACCTTCGATGCTTTCAGGTAAGCGTACAGACAGCATGTCGCAAAACAAGCGAAGAAGAACCTCTTGACGACACGAGCAAACAATACGTGTTCGCAGCTCCGCACGCGCGTCCGTGTGCGGTGGATTTCAAGAAAATAAATGAAGATGCAAGAACAAAAAGTCTTACGATGGCTCAGAGAGCAGCTACGGAGCTCATGTGAAGGTTTAACGCACGATATCGTTCTCCAGGAACACGAAAAGTACGCAAAATGTACACGGAGTCTAACTTAATATGGCTGCCAGCGCGGCGCGCAGCTGTCGTCTGCTGCCTTCCCCGCAGCCCGCGGACTGCCATTGGCGAAAAACGAACGCGTTGCTATGGCGATGCACGCAGGTGGGCGGAGCTTTCGGGCTGTCCGAGAAAAACAAATACCGGACTCGAGTCCGCAAGTAGTCCCGGACAGTCCGGGACTGAAAAACAAATGCGCCCACTGTGTTCAAGGCGAATGTTCACGTGGTCAAGGCATGACGACACAAATTTCCTATCGAACATTTCAACGCGCGTGGGCAGGCTGATTGTGGCATCAATGTCGGCATCGGCAAGAGCGTTTCAGTAATCGACAACCAAATGTTTTTTTAGTTTTTAGATAGTCGATATTCATGTTACCAATCATGCAAATACGACCGTGTCGAAAGTGGGAAATTAATCTTTCTCAGCTCTTCAATAAAAGAGGCAACACTTTGCATCAGAGCACGATAAATAGCAACTACAGTTATGTCAAAAAGTCCCTTGTGAAAGCAGACAGCTAATGATTCCGCAGTGGTTTAAGACATAGCAGGGCCCGTATTACGGAACTGTCAAATCAAAAACTTGTCAAAAAGTTATCAAAAAGCCCCGCCGTAGCCCTCCACGTATTGGTCGGCCTTGGCCGGCGGCCATGTTGCTCTCTTGCGTCATGGGACTGTCGTTTACGTCACGGACATAACAGAAGTGGTGACGTTGCACAACTAATCATGCAGGCGCAATTTGCCGGGTTTTTTTTTTGACCGCTTCGAGACGGTGAAAGTTCGACCTTTGAGTTTTTGACAGAAAATGGCGGCAGCGGCGGCGTATGTGGCTGTAAGGCTGAGGCGGCTGCGTCGACGCGAGCAACAGCGAAGGAGGGCGCACGAAGACGCGTTTGACTTGCCGGACGAGCTGTTGCGACGTCTTTTTCGACTGGAGAAGCAGACTGCGGTGTGGCTGTGCGAAGAACTCGCCGATGAACTGGGAGGTGTGCGTGTGAGTGCGTTGTCGGTGCGGCGGCAGGTGCTGTGTGCACTTCGGTTCTTTGCCACCGGCGACTTTCAAGCTGCCGTTGGTAACGAGGCGCACGTCGGCACCGCACAACCGACTGTGAGCAAGTGCGTGCGGCGGGTGGCGGCGGCGATATGCAAAGTTGGCGCGCAGAAGGGCTGGGTTCAGTTCCCCGTGAGCCCTGAGAAGGCGGCGGCTAAGGAGGGCTACCTTCGCAACAGCAGCATCCCCGGTGTCGTCGGGTGCGTGGATGGCACACTCGTTGCCATCAAGGCGCCGTGGGGCAATGCTGCCGACAGGGCAGCCTTCTGGAGCCGGAAGGGACACTATGCCCTGATCACACAGATCGTGAGCAGACTTCGGCCTCTGCTTGCCCACATGTGTTCGGCTACAAGTCCGGGCATCGGGAGTGGAAGTTCACGACTGAATTTTTACTGTATGCTCCAGATCTGCGACGCCAACATGCGTATCCTGGCCATCGACCCCCGCTTCCCGGGATCTTGCCACAATGCTTTCGTGTGGCGGTATTCGTGGATCCGCCGGGAGATGGAGGGATGGCTACTAGCCGAGGGAGAGTTTCTGCTCGGTAAGCAGAAGAAAGCCCTGTGAAACATCGGGCCATCTCGCTTACCCATAGCGCTGTGCAGTAAATCGCATGCATTGAAGCTGAAAGAATCAGTCTCGTAAGTTTAGTGTTTTGACGACGGGGTATAGTACGATATCCGCGCCTTGTCCGAGGAGT
This sequence comes from Amblyomma mixtum, assembly GCF_055824585.1. Taxonomy (NCBI): domain Eukaryota; kingdom Metazoa; phylum Arthropoda; class Arachnida; order Ixodida; family Ixodidae; genus Amblyomma; species Amblyomma mixtum. The sequence goes on from NC_143019.1 coordinate 130,942,202, forward strand.
CTGTATGTCACTATTACCACGCCGAACACAAGACATATGAAGCGTTGCTGGAGTGTACTCTATTATCGGGGCAATTTAAATCAAGGCAGAGGGTGTCTGTGGTGTGTAGCAAAACGTAGCACACCATCATAAACTACAAGGCTGCTCTTGCAGCAGCAGTTGCTTAAAAATCTCAAATATGCATTGTATTCGTGTCGATGAATATCATACATTTCAAAACGTGGCACTCAGCTACGCGATGTAAATCTTGCATTGTACTGTAGAGCTTGCTTCGATGGTGTTGAACTCAGCGCCGACAAAGGGCATGTTTAACTGTGTTTCATTGTTGGTTACAGAGGCGACAGTGGCTATCCGCTGGAGCCATGGCTATTAACCCCGGTGCCAGGCTACCCAAGCGCTGCGTCTCCACAGGGGCTGTACAACACGGCACAGGCCTCCATGCGATCGGTCCTTGAGCGCGCCATCGGCGTGCTAAAGAGCTGCTTCCGGTGCCTGCAACGGTACCAGACGCTCCATTACGAGCCGGAGCGAGCGGCTTGCATGATCGCAGCGTGAACCGCGCTGCACAACCTCTGTTTGGGTGCCCCCCTTCCAGCAGACGAGGAGGATGCCACTGGCCCGGACTAGAAAGGACCGCCTCTGCCAGACGGCTACCTGCATGGCAAAGGAACTCGCGTGACGTACCTGCGGGGTACAGCCATGAGGAGCAGTGTTGTAGACCTGTTCCGAAGAACCCGCCGCCAGAGGCTGGACTATCTCCGCATGGTACGTCGGCGGTTTTGGAGGCAGTCCCAGCCAGCGCAGTAGCAGTGATCAACGACTGCCTGGAAGCCTCCGGTGCCAAAGACAGAAGTGCTCACACTAGCTGCCGCTTCACGGACAGTGCACTTGCCAGTATACCTCCAATTCCATCAGCAGTATGTCACACAGTCACTTGCTCACCGTCAGTTATGTGATGACGACGTGTACCTCGTTACCAACAGCAGCTTGAAAGCCGCCGGTGGCAAAGCACCGAAGTGCACACAGCACCTGCCACCGCACTGACAACGCACTCGCACGCAACCTCCCAGTTCATCGGCGAGTTCGTTGCACATCCACACCAAAGTATGCTTCTCCAGTCGAAAAAGAAGTCGGAACAGCTCGCCTGGCAAGTCAAACGCGTCTTCGTGCACCCTCCTTCATTGTTGCTAACGTCAACCCAGCTGCCTCTTTGCTGACGTCACTTTGCAGCATGGAACAGTTGCTTGTGTTCACCACCTATGCGTGTATTCATGTGTGTAACCACCTACCTCTTTACTGACATCACTTTGCAGCACGAAACAGTTGCTTGTGTTCACCACTGCGTGCATTAATGTGTGTGGCACTGCATAAATGACGTGTTTTGGGTGAACAAGGGAACAAATGCTCTTGGTAGTTTTTGGAAGAGGAAGACCACACACACACTGTTTTGCGTCGCATGTATTCAGCGTGCACATTTCACCAGTTAGGCACAGCATGGCACCCATTTCGACCTTGAAGCAGTGCGTGTACTGCACACAATACAATTGGAACAGATGTAACGCATTCAGTAGTGCCTCGTGATGCGCAACTTGTGCCACACAGATGCGACAGAAAAGAACAGTTGGACAGTGGTACGTATCACAAGTCTGAAACGCTGCACAAGCTGAAAAGACACATTCGCACATCACTGTGCTAAAATATGAAACACTACTAGAACAATGGGCTACTGTTGCATCGGACAGTGGTCATAGTAGATTTAGCAGGACTACAAAAACCTGAATGGAAAAACATCCACAGATGATGCAGCATGAACACAGAAGAAACATACTTAAATATTACAGCTGTTGCAGCATGAACAATGCAAAACACATTTACATATCACAGATGCTGTAGCACGAACAATGAAAAAAATACCTGCATATGCGTATCGCAGATACTGCAGCATGAGCAATGGAAAAAACATCGACATATCACAGATGATGCAGCAGGAACAATGCAAACAACATTTGCCTATCACAGATGTTATAGCATGAACAATGCAAAAAAACATTTGCACATAAGGAATGATACAGCATAAAGGCATGTGACTACTTCAGTTGAATGATTGTTGCATGGCTTCATCCTGCCTATGACAGGTGTGTTTGCATATATAAAAATTCAGACTGCACTAGTGTACCGAGTGATGGCAGCGCACATCAGCGTGAATACGCACATGTTGCTGCGACATTTTAAGCCCAATAAAAAAGAACAACAACAGATTCTTGTTGTAAGACAGGCTTTCGGCTCCCGAACTCACGGCGGCTGGCGCTTAAGGAAGACGACGACGACAAGGAAAACCGTGCAGACGCTCGTGCGTGTGCTCGACTGATCACTGCCTCTGGTTTGTACCGGGACAGTGCCGCTAGTCGTTCGCGTCGCAACGCCTTGAAGGACGTCCTGCACAACACTTGGCGGAGGTTTCATCGATCCCCTCACCTTGTAGCATTGCAGCCGTGCATTGCCTCCAATTTCTGCGATGCCTATACCTATGCCGATACCTATAAATCGAAATGCGAACATCACAATTGCAGGTACACTCATGAAGTGTACACGTGACGGAAGAAAAAGGCAGGGAAAATTACCTGCGAACAACATGGTTGCATGCAGAACAGCTTTAACACCAGGCACATGGTAGGAAAAAAAAGAAACGCGAATACATAGCGCAGTTTGAGCACCTGGCAAAACGCAACTAAATCTAAAGGGGATTGAGACAAGCTTCTGCGCCTGCCAAAAGCTTGGAAGGAAAAAGTGAGAATACACGTGCTGTTTCTGCGCCTGTAACTAGCGGGAAACAAAAAGAATTAAAAGCATTCAATGTGTGTAGGTCACAAGATGAAAAACAAACAAGACTAAAAAAGAATTTAGGCACACCCTTACAAAAATGGATATCAACTTTCTTTAGAATTTGTATTAACATTCTATTGACTCTAGTAACCTTGTAGTAACTTTTACATTCTATCAACAATTGTTCATACAACGTTGATAGAAGTTACTTCTTTATATGTACTCCTGTCAATAGAAAGTTACTAGAAAATAATTTTTACATTCTATGTACCTTTGTCAATACAATGTTGGTAGACTGTTACTTCTTTGTATTTACTCCTGTCAATAGAAAGTTACTAGAAAAGCTGGGTGCAGTTTGACACGTTGAGAGAAGTAAATGAACAAACTGCATGGTGTTCGAGGTGATTAACGCTATCTTGTTCGCATAATCGTGACGACATCTTACCTGATTGCATGGTGGAATCTGTTGCAGCTAGTCAACAATTTCACTATATCGAAAAGCGACCAACATTATTCGCAGCAAATGCGTTTGGAATGTAATCAGGATATGGGAAAACGTTTTAAAACAGAAGATATATTCCAGTTTAATACTTTATGTTCTTTACGGACTGCTGTGAGCAGAAATACTCTAGAAAGTGACAAAACATTTTTGGTCATGCGAATAGATGCCTCAAATCATGTACTGTAGGCGAACACTTCAAAGCTATGAAAACAACCTTGAACACGAAACAAACATTACACTCACATTCCCTTAGCCAAGCATATTCTATTAACATTCGTTGATAGGAAGTTCATACAATTTCTTTACTGCTTTCTATGTACTGCTGTCAGTAGAAACATACTATAGGCACCGACAGAACGTTTTATAATGAGAATAAATGCCTAAATGAATTAAGTACTCTAGCCTAACATGTCAATGCAACTAAAGCAACCTTGAACACGAAACAAACATTTGCAGTCACATTTTCTTAGGGCATATTTTATCAACATTTGTTGATAGAAAGTTCATACAATTTTCTTACTGCTTATATACTGCTGTCAATAGAAATATACTACGAACCGAGAAAGCATTTTGGTGATGCGAATAAACAAATAAAAGCCAAAAATAGTCAAGTACTGTAGCCGACAACTTCAAACCGGCAACTTAACTAACCTTGAAGACGAAACAAAAATTTGCAATCACATTCCCATAGCCGAGCACACTGTGGATTTTTAGAAATTGCAGTTCAATTTTCTCAATACTAGATTTACTGCTTTCGCATTTTCGAGTGCGGGGAAAAGGGCAAAGTTCATAACAGAACATTTATCCCGAAATTCAGAAACGTGCCTTGAATTGAAGACATTTAGTGACAATTTTTGATTGTATAAAGTCTACGAAAAAAGTTACCAGCAAACGAAATAATTTTGGTACAAAGTGAATGAATTCATAGAATACTCAAGTATTATTGCCTTGCACTTCAAGGAAATTAAAAGAACTAAGAAAAAATAGGAGCTAGTGACATATTGTGTTACATAACGCAATGATGACTTCGTTACAGCGAATCAGTTTCGCTGATGGCTCATTCTACACGAAAACAATGCTTTCTGCTGCGTATTCGTCCTTAAATTCTGTACTCAGGCAGTCATTAAACAGATTTAACATTTCAGAACTAACAAAGAATTTCAGCAGAGCTGTACAACAACTCTGCCAATTCGAAACACGTTGGTGTTGCTATTGTTGTAATTCTTGATAGGTCATATTTTAACGTGCAGTTGAACAGTGATGTACCGTACGACGGTGCTAAAACACACTAGCATTAAGAGCGTTTCGCTCTGAGGTTTCAGAGGGATTATTGTTGCGAGCTACAAAAAAATTCAAGTTTAGCATTGCACCGATGTGTTTCCACACTCATTGAATGACACGTTCTCGCTAGCCCAAATGGCGCCCAAATTATATCACCAGCTTCCTGAACCTGCACCGCAAGCACACTTTCCCTGCACACTGCCCGCCATGCAAAAGTGCCCGGTACACTATGCCACTCCACGTGGGAGCGCCCAATTTAAACCCTCGCACTACCCTCCTCCTCGAGCGACCAGCAATGGCTGATCGCACGGGACTGAAAAACCCCGCGCGAAAAGGGCCGCACCGCTTCGCGCTCTGAGTAAATTCTGTGTAACGTGTACAGGCTTACAGCTTCGAGAACTCAAGTTGCTTCGTTCCTCAGCGACTGTACATGCGAAATTTCAGGCAAGGCAATATTAATTTTTATTCATGTTCGGCGGCCGATACTATAAAGAGAAGTATAGAGAAACAAAACAGGTAACAGCGGCCCGCTGTACTCAACTGCGGTAACAAGGGCTTTGCATGAGGAAGGTGCACGGCAACTGGAGCACTATAAGCCCTCATTCTTGACTTGTTACATTTTTCGGTAGTACTGAGCCACAGAGGAGCTTCCAGTATGGAAAAAGCTAGGGTGAGAGCAGCCCCCACTTTGAGCACCGCTAAAACACAGGCGCAGTGCCTCTTCCGCATCTTCACTTGCATCTCCTTCAACGCAAACACGGTACGAAGCTGTGGCGAAGGAAAACGTGGTGAGAGCTGTATTTTCTATCTTCCCGTAATGCAATGACTAAGGAATCATGGAATAAAGTGTTGGGTTTTAACGTAGTCATACGGAGTAGACTCGCGAAAGCATGTGTTCAGTCTTCGCCTTTTCTTACTGCCATCAGCGTACGTGAGGCCGAGCCGAGGACCGCATCAGGCAGAGGCAAAAAGCAATCAAGGAAGCACACAAAAAGACTACGGTAGCGCGACTGTCGGCGGGGCTCGCTCGAGCAAAGAGCGTGCAAGGTGTCCAATGACGTGATATAAACACACACAAAACAGAGGCGATGCTGCAGCGCAGCCTTGAAAGTTTCGCGCGTCACGCTAGAGCGGCGTGCGAACGCTCGTGTTCCCTAGGTACACACACGTACACTAAATCGCATGAGCCAAGCTGTGTAGAGTACGCTAAGACACACAATATGCGAAAATAAAAACCGAAACCAGTAGCGTTTGGCAACATCATCATCATTCCTTATTCTGCGACGCAGTTACGGGGAGCTGAGTTACAGCCTTAGAAGTAGGCAGACAGTGCAGCCGTGCCGCGGCTGCGGCTTTCCTGGCCCCAGATGCGTCGCCTGTAGCTGCCCGGCATGCTGCCCGGTTTTCCAAGCTTTCGTTCGCAGCGCCGCCAGAAACAGATGCTTGTCAGTAGTCGCATTTTTTCACCGCAATCATTCCAATTTGCTGACTTTGTAATTGAAACAAAATATTTTGTCGTTTAATGCAACAAGTTTGTGGCAAAAAGGGCTTTATCAATTCTTTTTTTAACGCGTGTAAAGTTAGGCGACATTAGCGCCACCTTTCCGTTCGCTGGCGGCGGATTGCGAGTCTCATGTTGGCCGCGCGCTACACTATCTTTTTTAGGACGCTGAAACGACTCTCTGTTGGCGGGGTGCGACGGTTGTGATGTGGGTGCGTTTCTTCAGTTTGTTTGTGTTAAATGTGCGGCCTCGTTAGTGTTGTGGTAGTGTGACTGAACTCGGAAGGTGACAGATGGCTCCAGTGCTGCGGAAGACGTTCTTACGCGCACGCAGTGCTCAAAAACTGCTCTGACGTACTGCACGCAACCACGCCGATAGCGGCCGGCGCCCGATGCCCGATAGAAGAAACGGCTTGCCGTGAACGTTGACAAATGTAAGTACAGAACTGGAAAATGACTTCTGCGATGTGTCGGGGGTATGATTGAGGGCTGCGAATGCATTTGGGTTGGTCTTCACGTCTTGTTCGCAGTGAGGTGCAAAATGCGGGCACCACGCGATCGTTTGCAGAGAGAAGGTGTTCTGACACGCTCGCTTGCCAACTGTGCAACTTTTAACCCGCCGCCTCACGCTGTTTGCGTCAGCTCCTCGGCGCAGGAGTTATGTGATAGAATTTGGTTGCACGCCGAGAACTATGGGGTGCTGCTTGATTCGTTATTCCGACTGAACAGGAGCAGCGCGTGAAAAGGAGACCATAAGTACGAAAAGTGCTTGTAGCGGCGTGCGTCTTTTGATTCTGCTGTCTGAGTGTTTACTGGATAAGGAGCATTGCCCGTTCTACGTCGCAGTCACATCAAGTGCTGTGTTTCTTGATAGTTCTGGTCAACGAAACGACGATTAAAAATAGCAGAACCATTCCATTGCAGTGCAGCTGAGGTAATCGCACAATGGAAGGTTTGTTGTCATTTTATTTTTTTACGTTCAATACATTTATGTCATTCCCCCATTTTCAGTCTGAAGCGATAAAAGTATAACGTGATTCGAAACGTGATACGAAAGACTTCGATAATTTTTCTTTCTTTTTTCTCGGCTCCCAGGCCTTTCGTATTCAAGAGGCGGGTGACATGTGTAAGCACTCCCTCCCTGGTGTTGGCAGAAAAAGAGATTGTTTATCGGCGCAACCGTATGCCTTGGAGGAGAGGGGAGGGCGTATTTAGACCTGATGCCGATGACGAGGCACCTGCGTGTGCTCAGTGATACATATTTATGTCGTACAAGTGTCCAGTAAAGATAGTTGAAGTCTAGCGGGTGTCCTGTGTGTGTGTGTCTTGGTGTTGTGTGTGTTCTTACCGCTAAGAGTATGATTCCTTCAAGCCGTTACCAACTAGCCTAACTTAATGTTTTAACAAAGTTTCTGATAGTGAAAAGGTTCATTAATAAAAATTAGCTAACCAGCTTATTACGTAAGACTCTTCACAAGTTTTCTGGTGCCTGCCAACACTGGTAATACTATGCTGAAAAAGCCATACATTCATCTCAAAATACCTGTTTTTTGAAAATTACTTAGTCTTCCCTGAAACACCTCGTATATATGTAAGAAAAACCTAACGGGATTTAATTGACGATGTTTTGGTTGGAGGGCCAGTCGTTTTCAACTGTACTACAGCATTTGAAGCGCACAGCTTTTGTTTCGAATGCTATACTATACTCGAAAAAGGCTGGTCCTCCAGCCGGAACATCGTGAATTAAAACCTGTTATGTTTTTCAATTGCTGTGTGTCAGTCATTGTTACTCAGAGGGAACTGAGGGGAAGCGTGCCGAAGGCAATATTCTGTTCCTCTATTGTTCTGTATAAAATATTTTGATGCATCATGCATGTGTTGTAGCGCGTATGTACACTTGTGCACAATAAATGTAATAATTTGCATTTTGCTTCTATTATTCTTTAAGCACTCCAGGATAGTGTTCACAAAATGATTTTGAAGTGATAAATCTATGTTGGTAAAAGTGTTGTACTGTGTAGTTAACATACACTTTTCCTAAAGTTGATGTAGGAATTATACTTTCTTCGTACTTGAGTCTTTTGAATAACGGTGGCCAATTGTCGGAAGACCGTTGATAGGGCGTTGGTAGACATTGTCGGTATGTGGTTGATAAGAAGTGTAAAGACTTTCTATGTACTTGAGTCTTTTGGATAACGGTGGCCAATTGTCGGAAGACCGTCAATAGGGTGTTGGTAGACATTGTCGGTAAGGGGTCAGTAGGAAGTGTATACAAACTCGATAAGGGGATGATAGGAAGTATAAAGACTTTCTATGTACTTGAGTCTTTTGGATAACGGTGGCCAATTGTCGGAAGACCGTTAATAGGGTGTTGGTAGACATTGTCGGTAAGGGGTCAGTAGGAAGTGTATACAAACTCGATAAGGGGATGATAGGAAGTATAAAGACTTTCTATGTACTTGAGTCTTTTGGATATCGGTGGCCAATTGTCGGAAGACGGTTGATAGGTTGCTACCACAATGTACAAAGGCGTTTAAAAGACTTTCTATTCAATGTTGATAGGTTCTATTAACAATTGTCGAAAGACTTTCTAAAGAATGTTACTAAAAATTTTTGTAAGGGCATGCATCCGGCGACTGTGTGCGGTTGCGGACTAGCAGGGTCAGCAGCCCGACACACTCTGCAAGCAGCTGCTGTTGGGCCGAGTCCTGTCCCCGCGACTCCGCAACAGCAGCTACCATCTGCTGCGTGGACGCTGCTGCCTGCTGCAGTGCGCTTGCCGCCTGTCGCATCGCAACTGCCTTTTCCGTCATGGCGGCAGTTTGCAGAGCGGTTGCTCCAGCCCGGGCTGTCTGCATCTGCAAAGGAAAGGAGCTTGAACTGCACTACCCCGAGTGATTGAAGAGGCTGGTTTCACTTCAACGGTAAACATGGTGCGGCCAAGTCCCACACGCGTGCGTTACATATGGCAGCGACAGAACGCCAGGCTCTGGAAGCCATGTGTCAAGGGTACGTACTATGCGAAATAATGACGCGAAACGTAAAAAAAATTGGTGGTTTCTTAAGCTTCACCTTTGAGTGGAATGCGGCAGCGTGTTGCAGCGCTGCCAGAGAGTCAAGGCATGGTCGCGCGCACAACAATCAGTCATTGTCAAAATTGAATACCCATGCATTATGTTATATTTCTGTGCAAAAATCCGAACATTTTGTCTGCACATACCTGATTGTTGCTCTCAATAAGCCTTTCCAGGGTGTTGAGCAGCCGCTGTTGGATCTCGGCGTCCTGGCGGTTTCGCGCCTCCGCCAGGTCACCGCTACGCCGAGTTTCCAGCAGCAGCTGCTCCGCGGCATCTTCTTCCGCCCGCCTACTGTTGCGAGGCGGGCGCCTTCTCCCAGTGCTTGGCCCCGGCTCTGGCTTCTGGGGGGCGGTCAGAGGGGAACATGCACATATTACTCAATGCGGTGCGCTGTAGAATAAAGAAACTGGTCTGTACAATGTTTGAGAGAACTATTGACATGAATACACACGAACAGGCCTATACACATGCATACGCTGTCAGTGATGTAACGAACGTGCCATTGTAGTAGCATATACGCTGTGCGCATTGACTACACCAATGGGTGCCATCACAGTCCCCACTGCAAGAGGACAAAACTTGCACAAGCTCCAGTGCCTGATGTACAGGAGAGTTTTGCGACCACTGTTGGATGATTTTGATTATACAGATTTCTCTGCAAATCATACTAAGGCCGAGCAGTTTCCAACCCGGGTGCTAAAGCGGATACATATTGGCAGGCTGACTCACCGGCTTCTTCGCTGAGCTCCTCAGCAAGGAGGTCCCCCAGCAGCACACTGTCGACGCTGCTGGTGCTGTCGCCTGTATGAAAGCATTACAGCGCAACTGATCAGTGGACAGTTGCACCAAAGTGTGCAGTGCACCATAGTAAAATGAACGGCTGCTTTATCTGTGGTGCTACTATAACTAACAAATCCCTAAGCACAGAAAAAAACACCACTATCAAATGTGGAAACTGCATATGCAACCTCCACTTTCTGTAGTCTAACTACTCAAACCCTTTGCATAGGATTTAAGTTCTTCTACCTCAGGCTCATCTCTTCCACGATATTCAAACCCGCACATGCCGCTAACATTGCGCACAACTTACTAGCCATACAGGTGATTGATGAAATGGTTTGCCTACCCGCTGACATTGGAGACAGCGGTGGAGGCGGCAGTGGTGGTGGTGGTGGTGGTGGTGCTGCTGCTGCTGCTGCTGCAGGAGGCTGGGCCTACGAGAAGGCAAACCGTCGCACGTTTACACATGCATATCCCGAAGTTCATCTCGATGGTACATTGTTCACAGCACATGACTTTGTGAAACAGTAAAGAATCCCTCATTACCACGAAACAGGAAACTGTGGAAACGTTGATAACCTCACTATGATTCTATTACAACACTGCAAACGCACCAGCCGCCAGGCAATGGGGAAATGGGCTTTCCCCACGCCCTTGGCACTGGCCCACCCAGGATCTGCATGATGCGGCCCCCAGAGCCAGGCAGCTTGCCACCTCCGGTGCCCCTGCGACCGAATAAGAAGAGACACATTACTGCGGCATTCCATAAACCAACACTGTTGACAGGCTCACCCGCACACTCGCCAGCTCCGCCCTTGAGGGGCAGCACATTTGCCGCCAAGACTGCCGCCAGTGTTACGCAGTCTTGACATTCGGACCCAAGCGGTTGAGGTTCTCCGCAAGCTCATCCCAGAGCACGCGTTTGCGGGCCGCGGTCATAGAATTCGTTAGCTCCGTCGAGGCCCGCGCCAAGAAGGTATGCTGCTCCAAAAAATCGAGCAGCATCTCTTCTTGGGCAGCGGACATGCGGGGTCTCTTCGGCGCCATCGCAGACTAGATTTCCCGCCTATTCTTTCAGAGATATCACACAACTTCCGCGGGGAATAGCGGGGAGTTCTTTCTGTAAACAGGCAATAGTGCAGACTACACAGCTTGGGGTCAGGGTAGTCGCCTTACGAGAGGGAGCGTATGCGTGCTGTATTCCAAGCATTATTTTTCGCGACTATCGCTTTAATGCCAGCATTTAGACATGAGTCCGGAAACAAAAAGGGTCAGGAAATGTACTTTCTGCTGTCCGCCTAACCGTTTTGCTCTTCCTTGCTTGTTCCCGCGGTCGTTTTCATTACTCAGTCATCTCTTTGCCGCAGCTATACATATAAACAAAACACGCATATGCGAGCGCACAACATTTATTTTTTCCCACAAATCGCAGTTCATGGTGGTCTTCTATTTCCTATGAGAATACAGACAGACAACCACACATTAGATACTGCAGCACTCCACCCTTTCACACTTTTGCCATCAATCGTAAGCGCCGACCAACACAGGCTTACCTCAAACAGTTTTGGCCGATTTCGTACCAACCGCTCCCTGCAAGTTTGCTCAGCAGACAGGTAGCCTTCACTGTCTTCATTCACGTTTTTCTCCGCTCTTAGTTCAACCGCACAGTACCTTAATTTTAAAGCCGCGCAAAAAACGATATCAAGGCATGGAACAGCTGTTTTCGTGCAAAGCGGCCCGTTGACGTTTTTTACCGCCGTCATCGCATCCCCCCCCCCCCCCCCCCCCGGCAGCGAAAGTTACCTACCAGCAAATTTAATCGCCCAACTTCGTACGCTTCTTGTTTTCCTTAATATTTTCCAAATGTAAACATAATTTTCTGGCAAAATAAAATAAGAATTATTTTTATCCTTGTGCATTTCTTTACTCTTTTAGCGAAAAATTAGCAGACGATCCCTCGTCGTGCAGACAAATGGTTCCGGGGCGCTGCTTTGCTGTAATTGGCTGATTCCTCGTTGCGCCAATTTTGCGTCAAGCGTCGACGTCACATCATTTCGTCATTTCGACGTCACTGCCAATAACTTTTGACAAAGTTTTTGACAGTTCCGCAATACGGCCCCAGTAGTCATCGAAACCCAGCTGTTGTTAACAAAAATCGCTATACCACCCCTAGCCCTGAGTCGCGCAGTAAAGAAAAAGCTAGTGTGTTCCAAAATCAAAAATTGCTGTGAATGGCTGTGTGAAATGTTAATCTCGGTCATAACGAAAGCGTCACCTGAATCATTTATTACACTGACTACAAAGCAAAATTCGTCCCAGTGCTTCTGTAGGCTTCTAATGTTCACATGAAGAACAGCGAAACAACCTTCAGTAGTAGTGAGGAATGCGTCACGAAAAGCGGAAAAATTATAAAATGAAAGCAGACCAGAAGACATGAGAAGAAAAGAGGCGATTAAAATAGCGTAAGTCAACTCAGATAAGTCCGACAAGTGCCTAACACGAATGGATGGCTCCCCTTCCTTGTTACACAAGTAAATGTGACCGTTCCTAATCCAAACAAAATCGTAGGCTATTGCCTTGGCTACAGTGCGGAAAGCCCAAAAAGTTTTCTCTTGCTTTTTTAAAGGTTCTCGGAGAATAACAACTATGAGTGTTCATTGCTTTGATCCAACGATCGAACTGTTGACCGAGCATGCAGCCACTTATCTCGAATGCTGACTGCTGAAAATCTTACCATAACGGGAGCAGGACCATTCTTACGAGGGGCAAGCCTATGCACAGCCACCACCTGATCTGGTGAGAAGGAACTAATTGCAAGCTCAACATTCAAATCCTTCAGGATTTCCATCAAGTTGTCTTTCTGGTTTGTGGGAAGGCGATGAACCTCTAGGTTGGAAAACCTCCTGCATTGTTCAGATTCATTTAAATCAGATTGTAGTTTCAGGATATCTGAGGCCTGTGAAGTGACACACGTTTCTAGGGGCTGCACTTGAGTTGTCAACGCATAAATGATCTCATCTCGAGCCAGAGAACGAGCCTGAAGAGTCATAGTTTTTAGAAAGACTATCAAGAGAGGACTGAACTTCATTCACCCCAATTTTCAAAGTTTCGACTTCAGGTTCCAATTTTAGGTCTAACGTGAAAATAGAGTCTACACTTTCTTTGATCGACTGCAATACCTCAAGCCTTTCGTTGATAGCAGCCAATTGCACAGATGTGCTGGCGGAATCTGCCTCAGAAGAAGTACCGACGCGGCACTGCTTGCACCGCCATTTATCACGTTTTGCTCCCATCGAGGAGTAGGTAGTACCTGTAACCCCAGAACAGTCCTGACCCAGATGATAGTAGCTAGCACAACTACAGCATTTCAAATATCTACAATCACCATCAAAGGGCTTTAAGCAAGGAGCACACTCTCCCTCGAACATGACAAAGCACTGCAAGGTTTGCAGTTGGCGGCAGAAATCTAGTAAAAAAAATAACACAACGGCTCTAAACGCTCACCTGCGTGACAGAGAGCGGTCAGTACATGGCCATGATATGCCGCCAATTGCAACGACTATCCGGATTTTGTGGCTTTTGAAGGCCGAGAGAGCGCCCTTTGCGAAAGCCAACCAAGCCGCGTTGATGAGAATGGCCCCCTCGAATTCGCTGACACATCTTGATGCGCCTTGGCGGGTGATAAAATACTTGCTTCGATCTTAATCAGGACAATCTTGATTTTGAGGGATCACCGAAGGCAAGCAATGCACTAAACCTGCGTGACAGATTGTAGTCAGTACAGGGCCATGATATGCCGCCAACAGCGGCATATGGTGGTTGCTTGGATATCAGCATTTCGCTATAACAGGGAATTCTGTGTCCATATTAGGGTTCATTCCGAGACGTACAAACAAGCGAGTGGTGTACCGCAAGGAGCTGTCCTTTCTGGTGTGCTCTTTAATTTTGTGCTGAGCTTCATTCCTCTCCATCGCCATGTTCGCACTTACGCCTATGCGGACGACATTGCGTTTTTAACGGCTCTGCCTGATATTCCTTCCCTCTATGATAGTTACAATCATATTTTGGTACTCTTGGGCGCTGGTTGAGTAGCTTACACCTGACGTTCAATGTTAACAAGTGCGCCGGCCTTCGTTTTCCTCTACATGATCCTGTTGTGGCCTCTCTTAGATGTAAATTACAACCAATACCTCAGGTTCAATCCTAACAATTGTAGGCATCATTTATGACGACCAGCTCATCTGGCAGCCAAGCACTGACCATGTTGTGGTGAAAGGGGCTCGTGCTGTGGGCGTGTTACTTAAGTTGGGCAGTCACCAGTACGGCATGCTCAGAGATGCGCTATTATTGACTTACATAATGTATGTGAGGTCCATTTCAGTATTTGAACGTGTTATTTTCAGGCTTGGCTGCTCATGAACTTCGTCCTCTCACCCTTTCAGAGAGTGAAGTGGATGTGCCTTGGCCTCTCCAAATTTGCGGCTACCAGTGTGGTGTACTTTGAAGCCCACACTCCCCCTCTCTTACCTCGACTTAACATTCTAACTGTACTGACTTGCCTCAGAATCCATGAATCACGTTCGCAAAGCCTTTTCTGTTGCCTGCCGACATCCGTTTTTGGTGCCCACTGACCTCCTTTTCCTACCCAACGGGTTGTGTTTGTGCAAAGAATACTTGAGCCTTTAAAGGTGCAAATTGATAACATTTGCAGAGCTAAGCAGCTGGTCGTGTGTCCACTTTGTTCTCGGTGCCGTTTTCTTCCCGCGGGTTCGATCCCGGCTGCGGCAGCTCAATTTCGATGAAGGCGAAATTCTAGAGGATCGTGTACTGTGCGATGTCAGTGCACGTTAAAGATCAACGGGGGGTCGAAATTTCCGGACCCCTTCACTACTGCGTCCCTCATAGCCTGAGTTGCTTTGGGACGTTAAACCCCAATAAACCATTTTCTTTAAAATGCAAACCTTTTACATCCCGTATTCTAAATGGACTATCAGAAGATTAGTTAAGGTCCCTGCCTACAAATATTGCACTAGCAACTGGCGCCTCGCAATACAATGAAAAGGCAAGTGTGGGAATTTTCTGTCCGCAGTTAGACGTGAGCTCTTCACTGCCACTTCCGAATTTCACCCCTATGTTTCAAGTGGAATTTCTGCCACTAGTACTTGCTCTACGCAAGCTAGGTCCCCAATTACTGCAGTGGCAGTCACTGCCGAGTTTTTATCTTTGTGTTCGTCTCTCTCAATGCATGTCGACTGTCTCTCTTTAAGCACTCTTTTATCCCTCCTTCCTTCGCGTTTGAGCCTTGTTCGTTTAATATGCTGATCTGGTCTGAGCAATGTGACAATAAATCAGATCGCTGATTACTTCGCAGTAACTTCCCTAAGCGGCTCCGTGTTGCCTTTCACCCCGACTAGACCGTACGATATTTCGGCGAAGTGCGTTAATAAGAGCTCAAAACAGAGCTTTAAATATTGCCAGAAAATCAACAACTGCGTTACCTCTGGATCAGAAAAGTTTGTCGATCTCGACAGCTTAAGGTGTCTCTGAAGCTGTTGCGCCACCATTTATATCCCTATCACGTTCACCACGGCCTCCTCCACCGCCCAGGTCACCCCTTTGGCTAATCTTGTCGAAACCACCACACAGGCACACCACACTCGCTTGGTTCAGCTAGAGACTTCGGTTCTCCAGATTCTTACCACCCTCCAAGCACAATCCAAGCAATTGGAATCCTTCAAGTCTATGCTCCACTCCGTGCATGAGTCACTGCCCCAGGCCAAAAAGGACGAACGCGTGCGCTCACGAGCTTCTACCTCTGCACTATCATAATGGCGTTTGGCGAGGACCTCGAGATAAAGCAGTGGAACTGCCAAAATGTTTGCCATAATAAGACCCCCTGCACCAGTATATACTCACCCGCCCCTGCCTGCTCCATTTTCTCTTTCTGCAGGAGACTCGGACCGCCCGCACTCTCCCAGGCTACAGCGCCTACTATGCCACTACGGCCACACCACTTGCGTCTATTTATGTACGCAGCGATGTGCTCGTCGAGCCACTTGGCATCCCCTCCACCCTTCTTGAATATTTAGTTGGTGTGGTCTATTACCACCCTTCTTCCCGTATCTCACTCGCCCCTTTTGTCTTTCTGCAACTTCCCTGCCACTTCCTCTTTCTTCTCTGCCCTGAGCAAGTTCCTTCACTGTCTTCCTTCTGCCTCCCATGTTCTCCCTGGTGGTGAGTTTAGTGCACCTCACACACTCTGGGCCTACCCTCAAACCCGGCCGCCTCCTCTATTGTCTAGCCCAGAGAACGCCACCTCACACTTCTTAATACTCCTGGCTCCCCTACTCGAGCGGGCACAGCCTCAGAGCGCCCCAAGACACCCGACCTTACTTTCTCTCGGGGTTCACTTTCCTTTCACTGGCAGGTAACAGACGAAACTCTTCTCAGTGACACTTGCTCATCCATATTACCACTTCTCTTTCCTACATTCCTCGATGTCATCCGGTCATTCACACAAATTGGCACGCCTTTCGCACTAATCTCGCCTCCTATTCCTTTCAGTCCAACGACTACTAAACGTCGAGCATCGCTGCAGCGCTCACGTCCAGTAGCCGTCGCGTTTGATCTCATCGCCCAATCCCTAGACCCAGATCCTCACCTTCGCCGTTGATGGCGTCGCCGTAAACGTCTTCAACGCTCCTTTCGCTCCCAACCCCACAATGCCCAACTTTCCTCCCGGATCACTGCTCTGCGGGCCGAGATCGTCGCCCACTGCACCTCCCTCGACCACACTCGTTGGAGTGCTCTTTGTGATGACCTTGACTGTATTGCACTCGCGATACGCATGGTGTCTCTTTAAATCCCTCCTTGGCACTAAGCCTGCCCTTGCTCCCACTCTAGCTAAACCCCTTTACTCAGGGGACTCCCTCCGATGTTTTTGATCAGCTCGCCTGTCTCTACCTCCCGCCACTCTGGCGCCTTTCTACCCGGTGTGATCGGGTGGACCTAACCTCAATCTGGATCACTCCTTCACTCTCCGGGAGGTCGAATGGGCTCTGGCTGCTAATGCTACACGCTCGGCTCCCCGTGAGGATGGCATTACATACACCACACTTCGTAACCTTCCTGTCGGCGCCAAAGAATTCCTTCAAACCTCCAATGAGGCCTGGCACAGCGACTGCGTGACGAGCTCTTGAACTTCCTGCCTCATTTCTATGATTCTAAAACCGGGCAAACCTCCCTCTTTTTCTAACCTCCGCTCGATCTCCCTGACATCGTGCGTCGGTAAGACCCTTGAGCGAATGGCACTGACTCGCCTCTTCACTGACTTCGCCATTCTCTCATCGGCTTGCTCTGAGGACATGTTTCTGGTTCTCCAGAACACCTTCCCGTCACCTACCCTCCCTCAAATTCACGCAATTGTGACCGTCGATGTTCGCAAGGCCTTCGCAAGGACGACCACATCCTTTCTCAACTCGCCTCCCTAGACTGTGGCTCCCGCATGCAGTCTTATATCCGCTCATTCCCCTCTAAACGTGTGGCTCGCGTTTGAGTAGAGACCTATCTGTTCGACCCACACAACCTCACCCGGGGCACTCCTCAAGGTGCTGTTCTCGGTCCTACCATTTTCAATCTCGCTATGGCCCCTCTAGAGCTCCCAGCTAGCTGAAATTCCCGGCCTTCATCATATTTTACGCCGCTGAGATCACTTTCTGGTGTTCGTCTGGCTCTTCCGGTCACGTACAGGACACCGTGCAACGTTTCCTATGTCTCATCGGCTCCTTTCTCGCCACCGCTGGCCTCTCTCCTGCTCCTGAGAAATCTGAGCTTCTCCTTCTCAACCATTCCTCACACCAGCGGTCACACAACTACTTCGTCTCTCTCCACCTTTCTGGCTCTCCCATTCCTGTCGTCACGCAGTGCAAAGTTGTTGGCTTCCATTTGCATGCGGCCAAGAGTGTGCAAGCCCTCCACCGCGCTGTCACCACCTGCCACGCAGTAACTCACCTCCTGCGACGCGTTTTCAGTCACATTCAGGTCTCCACGAGGCTCATGCGGGCCGAGTTTCCCACGCGCTGGGCCTCAACAAGGTGTTCTACTTTGCATCCTACGCTTCCTTCACTCAGACTCAACTTTACGTCCTCGAGACTGCCCTTGTAGGCCTCTACAAGGCAGCTCTCAACCTCACTACCACTACCTCTACCGCTAAGATCTTCGCCACAGGCCTCTTCCATCCTCTCTGTTCTCCTCTCACTCTCCATCGCGGCTCGCAGCTTGCCCGGCTTTCCCTTACCATTCATGGTCAGTGGTTATTGATTAAGCGGGTATCTCGCCCATTCCAATCTCCCCGTTTACCTCTCCTATTCTCACTCCGGCTCCCAATCTTCGTATCCTCCCCCTTCCGACCAACATGCCCTTCGTCTTGCACACCGGCCGTCGTCATGGGGCCGCGCCGCACCATCCCCTCTCTTTGATATCCAGGGTAGAGCCTACACGGATGTCTCCTTCGTGGCTCCTCGAGGTACCGCGGCTACGCCCAGTACCATCCCCGCCTGCCTGCTCCTGAAACCCACACAAACGGGCCATATCTACGCGTTCCAGACCCATTGTCCCTCGAGGTCCTCGCCATTGCGCATGCCCTCCAGTCATTTGCACTCCTTCCCTCTCTCCAAGAGTACAGGGTCTATTCAGACTCACAAGCCACTATACACCACATACAGAAACCCACCCTAACCCCTTCTCTCGAACGGGACGTCGAACAAGCGGTCTCTGCACTGCAGACTTCAATCGTTTTCTTCCGCTGGATCCATGGGCATTCAGGTATTGGCGACAATGAGCTGGCCCATCAGCGCGCCCGTGACACATTTTTCCGGGCACCGTTGATCCCCTGGCCCACGCCCTCGGAGGACGGTAGGAGACTCACCCATCGGCGCACCATAAAAGAGGTCTACCTCGAGCTCCGCCTCCACAAGCACATTTACCCTCCCCCACGTCCATCACTCACGGTGCCGGAGGCTCGTCTTATTCGGCACATCCAGATGAATGCAGTCATCGCCCCGTCCCGGCTCTTTCTCTATCGCTATCGATTGGAACCTTCCTGTCCCAACTGCCCCTGCATCTACCGGACCTGGCCCATTGCCTCTTGTATTGCCCGGCTGCCCAGCAGTCGGGTTACTACCCCCCCCCCCCCCCGTTCTCTATTCATCACTACTGTTGTACCCGGAGAGCGATCTCAACCTGACCTATGGCCCAAATTGCTTCGCCCAAGGCAGCAAAAAACAGCTCTCGCGCAGCGGATCCCCTCCTGCCTACGTTTCGTGGCTTAATGGCTTCTGCGCGATCCCGACCGGGACGAGAGACTGAGCAGTGAGCTACGGTCGCACAAGAACATTGTTTACAACGCGCATTCCGGCTGCTCTGCTCCATTTTGTTCGCGCCATGACCGAGGCGTGACTCCGGGGCCATCTTCCCAGCGGCGGAAACAACGCGACCGACTCCATGGTCTGTTCCCAGAAGCTCGGATTCAACCTCCGACGAGCCGCGCCGACGAGCCGCGGCTCATAAACAAACCCGCGTCAAGCTGCCCTTCGACCCCATGGGCGGTCCTCCGAACACATGGGCGGTCCTTCGAACCCATGGGCGGTCCTCCGAACCCTCACCCACGACTACGTGACTTGACGTGAACACATAGGGACAATGTGTGGGGACCTGGGGAACTTTTACTCTACTTATAGAGAGCACCACCATGTATCAGCTCTCTTGTCGACAACCCGCAATATGTAATTTCATGTATAAAGCTCTTCGTCTTCCCGCATCTTCGCATCTCTGTTGACTCGGGCTCGACACCACGCCGGAAGCGTCGATGTCGCTGACCAAGTCCCAACAACAGTGGATGGCAGCTCGGTGGGATCAGCCGGCGTCAGCTATCCTGGTGTGGTGAGTGCCGCGCGTTTGCTTCTCGATTCGCCAGATTTCTCTAGCGCAGAGAGTCGTTAGTTGAGTTTGGTGCATTTAGATCATTGCTGAAAATTTTGCACAGGCCAAGAATTGGGTGGTCTGTGTACAAAATTTAGCTGAAGGCAAACGGCACAGAGTGCGAAGTCAGAATGGACAAGCTTAAAGTCCAAGACCTTCTTCAAAGCTGCCAGGAGCTTGGTATTTCAGTTGGCTCAGAAAAACACAAAAAGCAAATTTTAGAGCTAATGCAGGCAGAGAAGGTGACTGAGGAAGAAGCCGATGAGGCTTGGAAGACAGTTCTAGACAGGAAAGAACGCGAAGAGAAAAAGGAGCGGCTTGTAGAGCTTGAGCGGAAAGCTCAGAGGGAGGAGCTCGACCAAAAAAAGGAAGCCGAACAAAGAGAGCATGAACTGCAGATGAAGAAACTAGAGATAGAAGCTCTTCGAATTTCTACGGGGCGCACTGTTTCTTCAGGTAGACAGTCCAAAATGAAGGACCTTCTGCAGCCTTTTAAGGTGGGCGAGGACATAGCACTTTTTCTCGTCAACTTCGAACGCACATGCGAAAAAGTAGGCTTCGAAAAGGACGAATGGCCACAGAAATTGCTGACCGTACTTTCATGCGAGGCTTCCGAGGTAGTCGCACGCCTTAGCAATGACGATGCACAAGACTACGACAAGGTGAAAGCGGCGCTGTTGCGGAAATACCGTCTGTCGACTGAAGCATTTCGCCAGCGGTTTAGACATGCGAAGAAGGGTACAGAGTCCCACCAAGAATTTGCTTATCAGATTAAAGCTAACCTGAAAGAATGGCTGAAGAGCGCAGGTGCATATGAAGATCACGACAAAGTGGTTGAGTGCATTTGCCTGGAGCAATTCTATCAAGGAATTTCGGAAGACACTAGACTCTGGGTGCAGGACAGAATAACCGAACTAAATCTGGACAAAGCAGCCGAACTGGCTGAAGATTACTAAACTCGCAGGACTTTACGCTCGAAATCGGCAAAACAAGATAAAAGCGACAAAGCAGACTATGGTTCCCGCAAGCCCGAAGGAAAGAGATTTCCTCCTTCTAAAAACTTCGGAAGGAAGCCCCCGCAGGTACGTGCGAGGTTAATGGACGTCCAAGATGAGTCGTCCAAGTCAGCAAAATTGTCTGGGTCACGTGGTGAGAGCGCACGCGCGTTTGAGGCGCGAAACTGCAAAAGGCATTCGCTCAACCGGGTTCGACTGCGGGTGGTGAACAGAGCTGTGGACGACCTTAATTCCGGATCGTTCGAGAAGGTTTTAACTGCAAGGAACGAGGCCATTTGGCTAGAAACTGCAAAAAGAAAGTCGTTTTCGCAAGTATTCGGGACTCTGACGAAAACCTGCGGCTTTTGCAGCCGTACATGCAGCAGCTGTTCATAAACGGCAAGAAATGCAGAGTTCTCAGAGATTCTGCGGCCACCATGGATGTGGCTCATCCGCATTGCCGTTCTCCTGAGCATTTTACTGGGGAATGCGCGTGGATCCGGCAGGTGGCAGAACAGCAAAGTGTCTGCCTTCCACTTGCGAAGGTAATCATCGAAGGCCCTTTCGGAAAATTGTACACGGAGGCGGCAGTTTCTGCTAGCCTACCTGACCATTTTCCTTATCTGTTTTCTAACAAATCCGAGCAGATGCTGAAGGAAAGGGGGCAGTGGTTTTCCAGTAACATAGCGTGCATGGCGTTAACCCCTTCGAGGGCACGAGAACTCTCAGGAAAACTGGACTGCGCAAAGCCAGTAGCATCAACAGTAGATGCAACAGATGCGGAACTAAGGAGTATTTCGACAGGCGTTCAGCCTCACGCTTCAAATGCCGAGGGTCAGGCGAGAGAGAGAACTGAGAGCACAGAAGAAGCTGCTGTACTAGCTGAAGAAAACCCGGACGTAGGCTCCGTGCTGACTCCTGCGTCCGACAGTTGGAAACAGCTCGCTAAGCTAGACAAGGCGACGCTTGTTGCCGAGCAGAAAAGTGACGTTTCACTCAGCTCCCTGCTAGAAAGTGCCAAACAAGGCTGCTCCGGAAAGAACATTTCGTTCTATGAAAAAGAGGGTCTAATGTACCGCCGATACTGTGACACTAAAGGACGAGTGTACGACCAAGTGTTGGTCCCGCAGAAGTATCGTAAACAGCTTCTCGACATTGCACACAGCAACGCTTGGGCAGGCCACTTAGGCATGCGAAAAACGAAAGCGAGGTTAGTACAGGAGTACTACTGGCCCGGTTGCTGGAAGGAAATCGAGGAAGTCGTTCGCTCGTGCGACACGTGCCAAAGAATTGGAAAGTCCACTGACAAGTGGAAGGCACCTATGAAATTGGTCCCCATAACTACTGAGCCATTTAGTCGGCTCGTTATTATTTATTTATTTATTTATTTATTTATTTATTTATTTATTAGAGATACTATCAGTCCGGTCAGGACCAAGATAGGAGTGACACAAGGTACAGATTACAAAGGAACACGACAAACAAAACACCAGCACCGTCCAGTCGGTGCCAAGTTTTAACATATCAAAAATGGAACTGACCTCTAAGCAACAATAAAAGATGCGCAAAAATATCGCTGCAACTAAACAGAAAACAATGTGAAAACACCATGCCCAACACAAATGCAAGGCGCATTATATCAGGCACTATACCAACAAATCACGAACTCCAGCAGAGAACACATCCACACCCGATGCGAGCACCACATTCTCTGGCAGCCTGTTCCATTCTCTCGCTGTGGGCAGGAAGAAGGAATGCTTGTAACAGTGCTTAGAAAACTTTTGTTCTTTTACGTGTCTGCAAAGTTTGCCCGAGTGATACGTGAAGTAGTTTCGCTTATGTATTGCTGCTTATCGATATGTACCATGTTGTTCATAATCTTATAGAAAAGAATGAGTCTTTTTTGTTTCCGGCGACATTGAAGAGGGCGCAAGTTCGCTAAAGTGTAAAGTGGGGTTACCTGATCTTGTCCTCGGAAGCGAGAATAGATAAAGCGAAGTGCACGTCGCTGCACTCGCTCCAGTTCAGCTGCAAGTGTTTGAGTGTAGGGATCCCACACCTCACACGCATATTCCATTATCGGGCGTACGAGCATCTTATAAGCCGTAAGTTTAGTATCCTGTGTAGCATGCTTAAGTGACCGCCTAATGAATCCTAATCTTTTATTTGCTTTAGCAACAATGTTATGTACGTGAGTGTTCCAACGCAGGTCTGAAGTAATTGTCACTCCCAGGTATGTATATTCTGTTACTCGATTAAGTTTGTTTTCTTGTAATGAGTAGTCAAATTCGAGTGGCTGATGTTTGTGTGTGCTTGTCATACATACTGTTTTACTGGGGTTTAAAGACATTTGCCACTTTGTACACCATTCGCTAATCTTGAGCAGGTAACCATTAAGTTTAACTTGATCTTCAACTGAATTAACATTAGTATAAATAATGTAATCGTCTGCAAATAATCTGGCCTCGATTTCTGAATCTTCAATGAGGTCGTTTATGTAAACAAGAAACAATAACGGCCCGAGTACCGAGCCCTGTGGTACTCCCGATGTCACGTCACACACTTGGGATGCGCTCCCGTCAATACTTACAAATTGCCTGCGGCCCACAAGAAAACTTTCCAGCCAACGAACTATATTTGAGTTTTTGAGTACTGATTGAAATTTGCTTAAAAGTTTTCTATGATTTACCTGATCGAAGGCTTTCCTAAAGTCTAGGAATATTATGTCAATTTGCCCTTTCTGGTCAATGATTTCGCTAAAATCATGCAAAGTTTCTATTAATTGTGTAACCGTTGACATGCCCTGTCGAAAACCATGCTGACACCTATTCAAGAATTCAATATCTATTAAGTATTGTCGAATGTGCTTTGAGA
This sequence comes from Amblyomma mixtum, assembly GCF_055824585.1. NCBI lineage: Eukaryota > Metazoa > Arthropoda > Arachnida > Ixodida > Ixodidae > Amblyomma > Amblyomma mixtum. The sequence continues at coordinate 130,966,013 of NC_143019.1, forward strand.
CAATGTGCTCTAGAAGCTTACAACAGGTTGACGTTAGTGCGATCGGACGATAATTACTGACCGTTTTTGAATCTCCAGTCTTGAGAATAGGAACTATTTTGCTAGTTTTCCAATCATCGGGAACCGTGCTTGCTGATAGTGACTTCCTAAACACTAGCACGAGGTATCTAGCTGACCATTCTGCGTATCGCTTCAAAAAGAGATTAGGAATATCATCAGGGCCCATTGATTTTGATGTTTTTAGGCTCAGCAATAGAGAGAGAGAGACTCTTTAATGAAATGCAGAGAATTTAGCCGGCGTTTAAAAATCGCTGGCATGCTACTCTGCGTAGGAAGGGGAATTTGGGAGAAAAAGACAGAAGGAGAGCAGCGTGGAAGAGGTAAAAAAAAACCCCGAAGATAAAATGCGGCCATGAAATGGGTACTAAGGATGCAATGGCGAGTATTGATGTAACCTATGGAATGATGGAGCGCATAGTCCGACAAATGGGCTGACGAAGTTCACTCCATGAAGAATGCATGAAGGTAACGTGAAAGTGAATTTAGAGCTTATCAAGATGTCCAATGTCTTTTAAATATGTAAAAAGAAAGTTCATTGCAAGTCTCTGTTGCCTGAAGCAGGCTAAGGGACGTAAAACTTTGTCCATTGTTAGGGGCACTGGGCAGAGCTTCTGCATGCAGTGTTCATAGTAGGCACGCTCGTTAGCATACGCAGGGCACACAAGTAGGATATGTTCCACAGTTTCTATAGAGGCACAATTGTCACAATGCGGACTGTTCGTTTGTCCAAAACGGTATCGCAAGCCGTTTGTATATGCACAATTCAGACGAAGTCGGTGATAAAGTGTTTCCAGTTGTCGAGGAATTCTGGGTGAGAGTCTTGATCTAAGATGTGGGTCGATTGAGTGAAGAAATTGGTACTGATGTGTCGGCAAACTCCAAAGCCGATACGTTTCTTCGTAAGCAAAACTTTTAGCCATTTGGGACGCATCCGATTTCGTGAAAAAAGTTCGAATGTATCTCCGATGTTGATGGCCCTTACGGGCCGCTTCATCTGCTTTTTCATTAGCCAGAATGCCACAGTGAGCAGGTACCCACTGAAATGTTATGCAGTGGCCTGCGGCAATAGCTAAATGATGTAAATACCCGATGTCGAGGGAAACTGGGTGGTGATTCGTTTTCTTCAGCAGGTTGGCCAGGATCTGCAGAGATGCTTTTGAATCGGTGAAGATAACCCAACGGCCGGCGGTTCGGCGCAGTATATAAGACACAGCTTCCTTAATGCCGTGAAGCTCAGCTGTCATAGAGGATGTCCTCCGCTGCAGCCGGTAAGAAAGGGCATGGTTTGCTGAGGGTACATAAAGGCCACAAGAAGAGGTTTCTTTAGTAGTTGAACCATCGGTGAAGATATGGATGTGCTGCGTATATTCCTCCGTTAAGTAGGCGAGAGCAGTTTGCAGAAGCGCTGCCTGTGGCATGCGGCTCTTTGCATTCACACCTGGAACAGACTTCTTCACCTTTAGAGGAGAGAGTGTCCATGGAGGAAAGGCCAGAGGTAGTAGCTTCTTTGGCTGATTAATAGTAGGAAGGGGCAGGAGATGTACTGCCTGGCCAAAGCTAGAGTTGCTGTGAGTTAGATGGACACGGTGTAGGAAGTGTTTCTCCCCTTGCAGGACATGGCGGAGATGGGTACGCATAGTTTCCTGGGCGGAAATCACCTCTAGTGGGAGACATCCTGCCTCCGCTACTGTTCCTGACGCAGAGGAACCTTTTGGGAGGCCAAGACATATTCGCAGGCAGTTGTTCCGTGCGGCATTGAGAGTCTTGTTGCTATATGTAGATAATCTTTGAAGCACTGGTAGACAGTAGCGCAAGGTTCCTTCAACGTAGGCTTTTTCAAGCAGAAGCATTGATCGGCAGTTGCTACCCCACCTTGTTCCCGCCATGAACCTGAACACTTGCGATGCTGCAGTAATCCTCTGGCGGAGTTTTTTTATCTGAGGTGACCATGACAGATTGTAGTCGATTACAACACCCAGGAATCGCAGAGATCGTACATATGGCAGCGATCGTCCGCCTAGGAGCAGCGGATATCGGGTCATCGTTTTTCTTGTAAACGCCATTGCAACACTCTTTTCTGGCGATAGACGGAGACCTCTGGAAGCCAGGTACATCGAAACGTGCAATAGCGCTCTCTGAAGACGTTGCTGGGTAATATAGCGCGAACGTGATGCGGTCCAGATGCAGATATCATCAGCATAAATTGTTATGCGGACCCTCGCGGAAGGTTTCTTGTTATGTGAATAAGGACAATATTGAACAAGAGAGGGCTGAGCACCGCTCCCTGTGGTACGCCCCTCTCCACTGCGTGAAAGCGTGTTGGACCGTCTGGAGTGGACATAAAAATTTGCCGTTCTTTTAAATAATGCCCAATCCACTTGTATAGCGTTCCTCCAAGGCCAAGACTGCCAAAGGCTGCGAGAATTGCATGGTGAAAGACAGAGTCAAAGGCGGCCTTGATGTCTAGGAAAACGGCTGTCGGGATGTACCCAGCATGAAGGTACTCCTCAAGTGATGAGACGAGGGCGATGATATTGTCAGTCGCCGACCTGTTTTGACGGAACCCGTTCATTTCTTGGGGGAACTCATTTCGGGTTTCTAGGAACCAAATTATGCGCTTGGAGATCATGCGCTCCATGAGCTTACCTACGCAGCTCAGTAGGGCAATGGGCCGGAATGATGCGTAGCTTGTTGGCTGCTTACAGGGCTTCAAAACGGGCACAATTTTTGCCAGCTTCCATTCCGTGGGCACCTCACCAGCCATCCAGGAAGAATTGTAATACTCCAGGAGTCGAAGACGGGAGGTGTGGGGTAGCTTAGCAATGGCGTCATAGGTCACCTCATCATGACCCGGAGATGTGTGTCTGTTTGTCTCCGCGATAGCTGTGGATAGTTCTTCCATTGTGAAAGGCAGGTCTAACGCTGGCACTGCCGCCTTTGGGATGCCTGTTTGACCATCTGCGGAGAGTGTCGAATGCCCTGACCCTGTCGACAGTAGCCTGCAGTATTCTTCTGAGACTTCTTTTATAGATTTTTGCTCGTGAAGGGAGAGTGCAGCGAAGGGGTGGAGTTGTTGAAGTGGCGTGCGCATACCTCTAACTATCCGCCAAATGTTGGTTACTGGTTGGCGCACATCCAGCGTAGAACAAAAGTCACGCCACTTTTGCCGACTCAGTTTATCCATGTAGCGTCGAATGTGACGTTGTGCCCGTCGGCATGCACGTAGGTCATCGAGGCTTTTTGTGCGCAGAGCTTTCCTTTCAGCTCGCCTGCGTTTAGCGCAAAGCCTTTGGAATGTGTCATCATTTGAAGGTAGCTTATCATTTTTAGCTGTAATTTGTGTACTCGCTCTCAGGCAATACGCCATTGTCGATGCTAATTCCTCATTTCGAGTTGCCGCAGTAACTCCTTTACTTACAGCGTCCTTGTATGCGTCCCAGTCTGTAGATTTTATAAGGAATTTCTTTGGGTTCCTCAGCGCATGGAAAGCCGATATGAGGATTGGGTAATGGTCGCTTCCGCGTGTCTCCAAATCAGTGCACCAGCCAAAGTTGTGGGCGAATGAACTTGTGACAAATGTCACGTCGATGCTGCTGGTAGTCGTCGGGCCTCGGAGGTAGGTGATTCTGCCGTCATTTAATGGCTGAACTGAATGCTTGGAGAGAAGTTTTGCAAGCTTGGCACCTCGGGCACATGTATGTGAGCTGCCCCAAATTTCATTATGAGCATTGAAGTCTCCGCAAATAATATGCGGAGAGGACGTCCTCGATATCAAATTTTCAAGTCTCAAAGCATCAAATGGCGTGCCTGGCTCAAGATATACTCCAATCAGAGTGTACTGTTGTCCGGCAATAACTGTGACAGCGCACACGTATTCATTGTCGCTGTGAGGCGGGACATCAACCGGTGAGGCCGGGATATCCTTGCGAAAGCCTATCAGCAATCTGCTGACGTTATCTGGTCGTTGTGAATGATGGAAATAGTATCCGTGAAGTCGGAAAGTTTCCTCGACGCGTGATTCACAGATGACTATGAAGGGGAAGCGGTACGCTCGCACGAGCTGTCGGAAATCTGAGAGTTTAGAGCGTAGCCCGCGAGCGTTCCACTGGAAAATGGTGCATGTACGAAAGATGTTGTTGATTGTCAGCTGCGGTGAAGTTCTCGCTGTGGAAGCCATGATTACTGAAGTGTGGTATTACGCCCCTGCGGAGCGTAGGAGACCGACACCAACGGCTCCATTGCAAGGACAGCTTCTACTTCTGGGAGTCCTCCTGACGAGGCGTTTGCACGGATAAGAGCTTTGATGGCTGCAAACAGCATCGGAATCAGTAGGCATGTGACATCTTGTTCAGAGCTTCCGGTTTGCTGCCTGCCGCTGATCTTCCTGTCATGTTGTGGCGCCTTAGGCTCAGAGCGAGCGCCGCTGTTTGTCGGGTCTTGTGCAGTGCGTTGCAGCAGCTTTGATGAAGGAGGAGAACCACCAGACTTCCCACGCTTCTTTTTTACCGCATCTGCGTAGGTCTTGTCAGCTGCTCTGCCACGCTGTGTTGACTGCTTCTCCGAAAGAGCTGCCGTAGGCGTGAAAACCACGTCGGGGTTAGGTGGTGGTTCATGGCGCTTAGGGGGTTTCCCTTGTGTTTGCTCTGCCGTGCGAGCAACTGTGGCTGCTTTTTTTTATAACACCCTCCATAGGAAGCAGGGTGTGGGCCACCGCAGTTAGCGCATTTAGGTTGCGCTCTCGAAGTGCATTCTTTGTGCGAGTGGGGGCCAGCACAGACTTTGCAGCGCACGGGGCCGTTACAGTGTCTTGATATGTGGCCATGCCTCTGACATTTATAGCATTGAGTTGCTGCTCCGACGTATTCAGTTACAGGGTAACTACAGAACCCAAGCGTTACTCGTTTTGGTAGCGGCGCATCTTTTGCGAATTCCAATATAACTGCGCGACGGCGTACCTCTTTGATCTTTCCACCATCCTCAGGGGTGTAGGCGGTTAGCCTCCTCGCTGACAGGACACCTTGGTCGTGTAGATATTCGTGCAGATCTTCGTCTGTGTAGGTGACAGGTACATCTTGTATTTTGCCATAGCTTGCCATGTAAGAGTATGGGACTCGGGCCTCTACAGCCACTCCAGCCAGCTTAGTTACCGCGAGCAGACGGTTGGCGGCCGGCAGCGTCGATACTGTAACCACCAGGCTCCCATCCTTGTGAATGCGATGGCTGAGGACTTTTTCTTGAGCCGATGCTACAACCGCCGAAGCCACAATGTTGGGGTTGGCTTTCCATAGGCTTCCTCCTTCCTCGGTGGGCCTGAAGACGACAGGAACACCGGTAGCTCTCTTTTTCTTGTACGATACAACTGTAAATGATGCTTGATCCATGTCCTCTGGATGGTCGGTCAGAGGCTCGTTGCTGGCTTGGTCGTCGCGCAGTCTCTTGTTTGCCGGGCCCTGGTCTGTAGCCGCAACTACAGGGGCCGCTGGACCCGGCGCTGCCGTTGCTGCCATCAGTGCAGCATGGAGTTCAGCTGGTGGTGATGTTCCGTGTCGGCGTTGATACGGCGCACAGCGCCGAGGAGGTCGCTTGACGTGCTTTTGCCGGCGGCCAGGGACCCCCAGGTCGTCGCACGTCGAGGACACACTCCAAAAAAAACTGGAAAACCTTTGAAGTGAGAAAATTAAGCCGAAAATTACGGACCGGTGTCAGACAGCCGGCCCACTAATCATCGTCTTCTTCTTCTTCCGGCTCAACAATAAATTCAGTACGCCTTCTATCGATAAGCTTACGTCGTCAATTGCACGTGTTTCAGGAGCGAACCTAGTATCCCCTGGCTTGTTATCGTCTTCACTGAAAACACTTGCGAAGTATCTATTGAAAAGATCGCACATTTCAGTCTTATCAATTATAGGTCCGCTCTCTGAGCTTATCTCCGCGACTTTTTTCTTTGGTACTGCCAAGTGTCTCCAAAACTTTTGAAGTGATTCTCGTAGAAATTTTTCCAATGTAACGTTATAAAACTTAAATTTAGATACTTTTATGTGTGACCTCATATTACTACTTAGAGCTAGCATGTCACTCAACGCAGCCGGATCGAGTGTGCGTCGGTACTTTTTCCTACGCCTGCCGATTTTTCTTTTTAGTTGAATAATGTTCCTTGTTATCCAATGACTGCACGCACGTTTCTTTTTTGTGACCAGTGGCACATAACGAGTTATGCACCTATGGACTAAAGATTTGAATTCTAACCATAGTTCATTAACAGTCACTGATTCGTTACAGCTTAGTTCTTCAAACGGGCCAAAGCAGTAATATAGCTCGCCAAGTACGGCGGTGTCGTCTGCCCTGTTAAAATCTCTGTAAGATGACAATTCAATCGTCTTCTTTCGAAAAGAAGCAAAGGACAATTTCATACTAACTAAACAATGATCGGAAAGACCAGGTAACACTTCTACCTCCACCGGCTGTGACAAAAGACCTTGAGTTAGAAAAAGAAGGTCTAAAACTGATTTGCTGTTACCCTGTACTCTTGTGTACTCCCGTACTACCTGCTGAAGCCCATGAGAAAAGCACAAATGTAGAAGACCGAGCGCTGCCTCTCGTTCACGTTGCCCCGGCATCATTTCATCCCATTTCACATCCGCAACGTTAAAATCCCCCGCGATTATCGCGTTTTTGTTTTGAATTCGCAAGTGGTGTAGAAAGTCGTTCAATGCATCAATGACGTCTGAAGTTGCGCCCGGAGGACGATACACAGCGCCAATTAAAATTTCATGTGTTCCGCGATAGACTCGGCAAAAAGCGGATTCGATGTTATGAGGGCCTGAAATAACCGTGTGCTGTATCGTATTGTCAATGAAAATAGCTACGCCTACCCCTCGGCTGCTGCGGTGAAATCTGATAACGCCATACCCAGGGGGGCATATCTCCGTATCCAAAATATCATGGTGAAGCCAAGTTTCCGTGTCAACTGCGACATCAGGTTGGTGTTCTAATAAAACGTGCTCCAGCTCCTCTACCTTATTAACAAGACTGCGTGCATTTATGTTTAGTATATGAAATTCATTTCCGCTTTTCTGTCAGTCTTGAACAGATGGAGAAGCACTCCCCCGGGTAGGCGTAGAAGCACTCACTCGACATCGTAGGGCCGCTGCCTGTGTCGGAGTCGTGTTGCCGCTACGTTTTGACCGCGCTATGCGTCGCCACAAAATTCCCGGAAGCAATTCCCCTGAAAGAGCTAAGTTCAACCTGCGTTGTTGATACCTTATTGGCGATATTCTCGCGCGTCGGATTCCCGTCAGAAATCCAAAGTGACAACGGAAGCGTGTTCACTAGCTGTCTTACGACGACATTCCTAGAACGATGCGGAATTAAGGTCGTCCACAGCTCTGTTCACCACCCGCAGTCGAACCCGGTTGAGCGAATGCACTCCGTCTTGAAGCGCATTTTAAGGGCTCTTTGTTTCGAGAATAAGCATGACTGGGAAGGTTGCATTCCCGCGGCATTGTTTGCCCTGAGGTCGGCTCCTCACGAGAGCACAGGTTTCAGTCCGGCCGAGCTCGTCTACGGACGTAACTTGAGGGGTCCGCTCCGATTATTAAGGCGAAAGCCTTTAATGTCTCATCGTTGTAAGCAGCAGTTGTCGACAGAGAATGCCACGCTTTTCAGTTGGTCGAAACAGTCGTGACGTCACAGTGCGCCAATTTCAAACGGGGCCAATTGTACTTTGGCTAGTAGCAACATAGCATAGTGGGCGAGTTGGTATTGCATCTTTAAGGAACAAAACAGCGCAACTAAAACGAAGGACCAAGAAAAAGAGAGACACGAACACGCGCTGACTTACAACTGACTGTTTTAATCGGACAACCACATATAAATATAAACCACATATCTCTAATCGCTGCGTCACAGCCTCACGTCGTCATCGCAAACTACTAACATAAAAAGAAAGGAAAAACCATTGGCGAAAGGTAAGCACCTACAGGCTCCCACGCTTTTCCAACAGATATATCTCACGCTTAGACAAGGCTATCGAAGTGCTGCTCACACATGAGTCAACTTCTGTGCAGATATGATACGCCTCTACTACTTCCCGTACCAGTTGTTCTTTATGGCGATACAGCACAACAGTGTTGTCAAAGTACGGAGTGCATAGGCAGGATTTGCAATGTGCAGCCAGTTTTGACGAACCGAAGCCACGCAAACAATAAGCGTGTTCCAAAAGGCGTTCGTTGAGGCACCTGCCTGCTTGACCCACGTAGAAATGGCCACACGAGAACGGAATCCTGTAAACGACTCCAACTCTGCACTGCACAAACTGAGTGGCATGACGGACTCCGCACCCTTCTGTTGCGTTGCCGTTTTCTTTCTTGCGTTTCACTGACGCCGGAACCTTGCTCAGCTTATTAGGCGCTGAAAACAAGACCTTGCCCCCAAACTTCGCCGCTATCTTCTTCCATCTGTGAGACAGCCGATGCACATATGGGACCACCACCCCTTTGATCTTACTTCCAGTGTCATTTTCAGCTTCTTTTTCTTTCTTTGTTTTCATTTTCAAGAGTAGCCTGTTGCACGTTGACACTAACACCTCTTCCGGAAAACCTGCTGGTCTGCAACGAGACCATTGTGTGTCAAAGCTTGAACCAACTTCATGCAAGCATGACTTCTTAATTGCCGCTCCAAGGCACGCCATGGCGATCCCGTTCTTGACCAGCTTGGAATGATTTGAATCAAAATCAAGAAGTGGCTTTTGGGTTCTTGGTGCGTAACGCCAACATACATGGTTCCTTTGAAACTTGAAGTTCACATCCAAAAACTGCAGGCGTTCTTCAGAAGGCATTTCATAGGTAAACCTTAGGGAGGAGGAGACACATACGTCCAGCAGTCCGGCATATGCATCGGCTCAAGTGTAGCACCTGTTTTGAGCAGTATATATTTAATCGCAGTGGACAGGGCACTGGAGAAAGAACTCAAGGATTGCACCTCTAGCATCCTTAGATACGTGGATGACCATCTTGTGGCACTACCAACGGAAGCAAGCCCTGAAGTGGTCAATAACATCATGAAGGTATTTTCAAGCACGGCGCCTGAACTAAAGTTTACCTATGAAATGCCTTCTGAAGAACGCCTGCAGTTTTTGGATGTGAACTTCAAGTTTCAAAGGAACCATGTATGTTGGCGTTACGCACCAAGAACGCAAAAGCCACTTCTTGATTTTGATTCAAATCATTCCAAGCTGGTCAAGAACGGGATCGCCATGGCGTGCCTTGGAGCGGCAATTAAGAAGTCATGCTTGCATGAAGTTGGTTCAAGCTTTGACACACAATGGTCTCGTTGCAGAGCAGCAGGTTTTCCGGAAGAGGTGTTAGTGTCAACGCGCAACAGGCTACTCTTGAAAATGAAAACAAAGAAAGAAAAAGTAGCTGAAAATGACACTGGAAGTAAGAACAAATGGGTGGTGGTCCCATATGTGCATCGGCTGTCTCACAGATGGAAGAAGACAGCGGCGAAGTTTGGGGGCAAGGTCTTGTTTTCAGCGCCTAATAAGCTGAGCAAGGTTCCGGCGTCAGTGAAACGCAAGAAAGAAAACGGCAACGCCACAGAAGGGTGCGGAGTCCGTCATGCCACTCAGTTTGTACAGTGCAGAGTTGGAGTCGTTTACAGGATTCCGTTCTCGTGTGGCCATTTCTACGTGGGTCAAACAGGCAGGTGCCTCAACGAACGCCTTTTGGAACACGCTAATTCTTTGCGTGGCTCCGGTTCGTCAAAACTGGCTGCACATTGCAAATCCTGCCTATGCACTCCGTACTTTGACAACACTGTTGTGCTGTATCGCCATAAAGAACAACTGGTACGGGAAGTAGTAGAGGCGTATCATATCTGCACAGAAGTTGACTCATGTGTGAGCAGTACTTCGATAGCCTTGTCTAAGCGCGAGATATATCTGTTGGAAAAGCGTGGGAGCTTGTAGGTGCTTACCTTTCGCCAATGGTTTTTCCTTTATTTTTTTGTTAGTAGTTTGCGATGACGGCGTGAGGCTGTGACGCAGCGATTAGAGATATGTGGTTTATATTTATATGTGGTTTTCCGATTAAAACAGTCAGTTGTAAGTCAGCGCGTGTTCGTGTCTCTCTTTTTCTAGGTCCTTCGTTTTAGTTGCGCTGTTTCGTTCCTTAAAAATTTGGCTAGTAACCATGCAACCAATTCAAGGGACCATATAGTGATGCTCCAAGTAAGTGGGACTGAGCTTAGTTAATTGCTTAATTACCCAATTAGCCTAATGAACTTCTCTAGTCAGGACATATAAATAAATAAAACCTAGTAAGAAATTGGTCGAGCTCGGGAATCAAACCCCGGTCTTCGGAGTGCGAGACGAGCATGCTATCCACTCCGCCATGCCAGCTCGATGGTTTGGAATGAACAGAGGCACGTCTAGTGACTACGGTGCCTTCGCTCACTGCCATCCTCCTCACTTCCCTTCCGGCGAGGTTTAGGTGTCCACCGAGATATGAGAGAGAAATACATTTCCTTTCCTCAAAAACCAATTTACCGACGAGCGAGGCGTAGAACCGAATGGGCGATGGCGTTCTATGGACTCCCTGGCAGCGTTGCAAGACGCTCTCGCGTTCCACTCTTAGAGGCGAAGCTTAACATCTTAACCACACATCAGTGACCACACTTTAGGTCAAAAAAGCGCACCCCCCCCCCCCCCCCTCTGAATTTTGACGGGTGTCCACCGAGATATGTGAGACAGTTACTGCGTAATTTTCTTTCCTCAAATACAATTTTCATTTTCTTCATTACGGGCCATCTTCGTCTTTCTTCTTTCACTCCCACTTCCTCCGTTCCTCTACGGTGCGGTTCAGGTGTCCACCGAGATGACAGAGATTTACTGCGCCATTTCCTTTCCTCAAAAACCGTTGCGTTGAAACGGCAAGACATCGCGCCGAACGGGTGGTGGCGTTCCGTGGACTCCCTGGCAGCGCTACAACACGCTGTCTCCTAAAGACGAAGCTTAAGCTTAATTAGCAGTTAATTAGTATTCAGGCATTAATCAGTAATTAACCATTAATTAGTGATTTGTCATCACTTAGTAATTAGTACTCAATTACATGTGACGCCACCAGTGCCACAGCAGCACTGAAAGTGGTGCGGAAAACGCTTTCGCCTCTACGCACTTTAGACAGTCAAAGTGCACCCTGAATTTTTGCGAGAATCGTGGGAGGGCCAAGGAGAGGATCCTACCGTCGTTTCCTACGTGTTACAACTGCTGGAACGCCTGGGTAAAACTCGTGAAATGGTTGAAAGCAATATGAAAGCGGCGCAGACGTCTGCTAAGGCGCGCTATGACCGAACAGCTCGAAAGCGAACTTTCAAAGAGGGTGATGCAGTCCTGCTGCTGTGCCCTTAGAAAAAGACGAAGCTAGATGTCCAATGGGAAGGGCCAGCCAAAGTGGTGTCCAAGCTTTCAGACACAAATTATGAGGTGAAACTTGGAAGAAAGCATTCCACAGTGTACCACAGTAACCTCATGAAACCTTATATTCAGCGAGAGGCGGTGGTAAATTTAGCACTTAACCTGCCAGAAGAGGAAATGGCTGACATTCCTTGTATGACAACTGGAGACACTGGGAGCAGCGTCCTGCTGGCCAAGATTGAGGCAGAACCAAATTTAAATGAAACCCAAAAGCGCGACTTAGGACACGTAGTCCGAGATCTTTCGTCTTTTCAGACAAACCAGGCAAAACAAACCTGATAGAGCATGACATCGAACTGAGGGAGGATAAACCAATCCGTTCGAAGCCGTACCGTGTATCTCCGAGGCAAAGGGAAATCATGGAGGCTGAAATTCACCGGATGTGCGACCTGGGTGTGATAATCCCAGCTGAGAGTGACTTCACTTCGCCACTGATTTTAGTTGAAGTGCCAGGCAAAGATCCGAGGCCTTGCATAGATTACCGGCGTTTAAACTCGGTAACAGTCGATCAGACGTACCCTATACCCAATATTGAAGACAGGATGGAGACAGTATCCAAGGCCACGTACATTTCAACCTTGGACCTTGTTCGTGGATACTGGCAAGTTCCGCTTACTGAGCGTGCGAGTCGCTATGCAGCTTTTATTTCACCGCTAGGGACATTCCGGCCAGTGATGCTCAGATTTGGGCTGAAGAATGCTTCTTACGGATTTTCCTGTGTTATGGACCGCGTTCTACACGGACTAGAGAAGTTCGCTCTTCCGTACCTCGATGATGTAGCTATCTTTTCCAATACCTGGGAAGATCATCTGGATCACCTGCGGAACGTGTTGGAAAGGTTGATGGAGGCAGGACTCATTGTGAGAGCAGAGAAATGTCACTTGGGCTGCGCGGAAGTCACTTACCTGGGGTATATAGTTGGGCGGGGTAAACGCAGACCGTCTGAACTCAAAATAGCTGCCGTGGTCGACTATCGCCGCCCGAAAACTAAGACTGAAATGAGGGCATTTCTTGGCCTGACTGGTTATTATCAGCATTACATCCAGCAGTACTCCGAGACTGCAAGTCCCTTGACAGACTCTCTTCGAAAAACTGAGCCAGTAACAATTAAATGGGACACTAAGAAAGAGGCCGCATTCCAGAGTTTAAAGCGAGCGTTGAGTCAAAGGCCAGTTCTGAGGGCTACAGAGTTTTCAAAGCCTTTCATAATTCAATGCGACGCCAGCGACCGAGGCTTGCGAGCTGTGCTTTGTCAGACAGACTCGAATGGGCAAGAGCGACCCATTCTGTACATAAGTCGCAAGTTGAGCGCCAGAGAAGAGGCATACAGCACATCGGAAAAGGAATGCGCATGCCTCGTTTGGGCCGTGCGAAAGCTTGCATGCTACGTTGCCGGGTCAAAGTTCACGGTGGAGACGGACCACTGCCCCTTAACGTGGCTACAGAGCATGTCATCAAAGAATGGCCGCTTACTGAGGTGGAGCATAGCCCTTCAGAAGCACAACTTTGAAGTGCGTTATAAGAAATGGAAGCTAAACACCAATGCTGACGGTCTCAGTCGAGCCTTTTAAAATGACATGAGCCGTTTAGCTACTATGTGTGTAACTGTACAACCGAAACCTTTATATCGGATTAACTTTTCCGATTTCATAACACTGCATACTCCATGTAGTCGAAGAAGCGTCCTAATGCATGCCGCTAGTTTTACTGTGCTACAAAGAATGTATACACAAATGTCCGAAGGAGTGCGAAACTTCGAAGGCATCGTAACGAAGCTAGCTTTAGATATGAAACAGCTAGACTCAGAATGGGAACCGTACAGCGCTCCTAGTAAAATGAGCTCTCCCCTTCGCTTGCCTGATGTGTATCCTGATTTATTTTGTAGTTTTATTTAGCCACATTGCATAAATCAGACAGTGTCTCATTGGAAAGACACTCTTGTGAAAGTTGTTCTTTGGGCTTGTTAAACTTGACGAGCACTCTGGTTTGTTTTGTAGCCCATTAATTGGAAACATATCGTTTCCTTGAAGATCTGGCGAATCGAGTGGTTTTCGCGGGGTGCTCTCTGCTCTGGGTGTGCTTGGTAAAGGCGGTTTTGCTGGGTGCGCCAAGTTTACACACATCCCTGACAGGAAGTGTCGCTGAGTCCGGCGAAGAAGACATCAACAGAAAGCACGAGAGCTTCGACTGAAAGCTGAACCCACCACTCGCTCGAGGCTTCAAGTCAACGCATCGAGTCAGCCGAGCAGCGCAGAACAGCTCGACCTCCTGAAGCAGCGTCTGGCGCCGGGGGTGCTGTTGTACCCGGAGAGCGATCTCAACCTGACTTATGGCCCAAAGTGCTTCGCCCAAGGCTGCAATAAACATCTCTCGCGCAGCGGATCCCCTCCTGCCTACGTTTCGTGGCTTAATGGCTTCTGCGCGATCCCGACCGGAACGAGAGACTGAGCAGTGAGCGACAGTCGCACAAGAACATTGTTTACAACGTGCATTCCGGCTGCTCTGCTCCATTTTGTTCGCGCCACGACCGAGGCGTGACTCCGGGGCCATCTTTCCAGCGGCGGAAAGAACGCGACCGACTCCACGGTCTGTTCCCAGAAGCTCGGATTCAACCTCCGACGAGCCGCGCCGACGAGCCGCGGCTCATAAACAAACCCACGTCAAGCTGTCCTTCGACCCCATGGGCGGTCCTCCGAACACATGGGCGGTCCTCCGAACCCTCACCCACGACTACGTAACGTGACGTGAACACATAGGGACAATGTGTGGGGACCTGGGGAACCTTTACTCTACTTATAGAGAGCACCACCATGTATCAGCTCTCTTGTCGACAACCCGCAATATGTAATTTCATGTATAAAGCTCTTCGTCTTCCCGCAACTTCGCATCTCTGTTGACTCGGGCTCGACACCACGCCGGAAGCGTCGATGTCGCTGACCAAGTCCCAACACTACCTGGCTCGACTGGCTTGGCGCTGAAGTCGGGAGGAAGAACAGTGACTTCTGGTTGGCCGGGCGGTCGACATGCTCGACCTGCAAATTATAGTAGAATAAAGGTCTTTTAATACTACTCCTGTCTCTCCTCTAAATTTCTATACAAGTCTGGTTTGGCGCTATCTCCCCTCTGTGCATTTTACCGAGAGCCGCAATCTATCGATCATTTTCGGCTTCATTGTCGCCATTTCACCTTTTTGAGAAGAGAATTGCTGGAGGAGACCTTGCAGCATGTTGGCCTTAGTTTGAGCAGCCCACTCATGCTATCATTTGGCGCCACCACACCTGGGTTCTGCCACAGGTCTGGTTGTGCCGCTCTGCAAAATTTCTTGCTGGAATCTCTTCGACTGTCTTGCTAAATGTTACAATATTGTCCTTACGACGCCTTATTACAAGTTGATATAATCAATTATTCCCTTTCCTCTCTCTCGTTTCCATCCAAACTCTTATCCCTTTTCGATAGATGCCTTAATTGAGGTTGAATGCACCGATGTTGCTCTCCAGCCTTCTTTTATTTTGGGCGATCCTCAGTGTGGGTATGTGCTATCTTTTGAAAGGCTAAGTGCCGCAACAACCACAACGACCTGAATCATCTCTTAATCACGAAGGAGAACATCGCTAATTCATCTGACGTCATGCGCCATTGCCGGTCGTTTGGGGCACTAAACAGCCGCCGCATTTGTCCCAAGTTTGGCCCTCTTTTCACAGGGCCCATCTTTCCCAGTACCTTCCTCGCTGTAACGACCTAGCTTTCTTCGTTGTACGCATCAATCAATCAATCAATCAATCAATCAATCAATCAATCAATCGATCGATTGATCGATCGATCAGTCAATCGATCAATTAATGAGTTATTCAATCATTCAATCCATCAATCAATCAAAGCAATTTAGTAAGCAGAAAAATTTGGCTGGGCACCCTTGGGTTAAAAGCTGTGCACATAGCTTGACAAAGGCCCAAGAGACCATTACAGGGCAGTAGCGAATGTGCAAGAAAATAAAAACAAGTTGGTACCTTAACACATGAAAGATACAATAAGAAACTTAAGAGATACACTTTGCGTTCGTTACAGTAAAGAAAAAGAGGTAGAAACAACACATTCTCATTACGTATTATACTATAATGCGTACAAAAATTAAGGCAATTAGCACAATAGCATGAAAGATAAGAACATATAAGGCAAAATAGAAAAGTGCAAGTTACAATGGTACATATAGATCAGCAGTTTTCATTTATATACCGAAAAAATAAGTCATCAGCTTCTTAGAACAAAAATCGGCTGTGTGTTTATATTTGTTTAGTATGTAAGATAGATTATCAGCCAATGATTGTAGCTTATAGTTTGCGCTGAAATGCAATATTTCACTTGCCACATAGCGTTAAACAGACAGGAACAAAGGCAGATACACAGGACGGGCGCTACTCGCCCAAGCTTGCACTCTGGCAATATTTCAAATACATCAGTGTTCCAAGTTTTAATATTTGCACTTGCGTAGCCCAAAGCCCCGAGATTTTCTAGAAAGTTTTAGCCCCACATGTAAAAAAAGTACACAGCTTGTAGTAATCTAAATTCATATATACGATCAACATGTATCATGTTGTACGTATAAAAATAGCATGCACAGCTGTGTGCACTGACTTCAGATTAGCTACATGACGCATATCTTTCTTGTGAAGAAGTCGAAGATTGTGTTCTTTTTTCTTGTCGTAACTCAGACTAACGTGCAATAATCTACATATGAACGAAACAACGCATGATATATTAGGAGTTTCGGGAAGCACCATTCATCAACGCGACAGTACTCCTGTAACAGCGGAAAGCTTCTTTCGCAGGTAGTCTGTTTGATTGTCCTACGGTAGATGAGAGAAGTAAACCCCAAGGGTTTTACGAGCAGTCACTATTTGTACATTTTGATAGTCATATCGCAATGAGTGACCTGGTGGAAAAATTTTATTTTTTTGCACAAACTATAACAGCTTTAGCTTTCGTTGGGTTAATATTAACCGGTTTGCTTTGGACCAAGATGAAAGGTTTGAAATGGTGTCATTACTCCTTAGTATGAGTTGATCCATACTGCCACCAGGATGAAGCGGGGCGCTGTCATCACCATATACCACAAACTGAGCAGAAGGGTGTTTGTTTACAATATCATTGATATACGTTTTGTAGAGGAGGGGACCTACAATACTTCGCTGCGGTACATATGATTGGTAAAGGAGCCGAGCTTTGGATTTAATTCAATCACATTGATTTCTGTTCCTGAGGTTGGTTTGAATAAATGTTAAAGGTGCCCCGCGAATGCCATAGGAGGTGAGTTTATTGACAAGAATGTCATGACATATGCCGTCAACAAGGATGCCAACTGTTGACAGGTTATTATCAATGTTCTCTAAATTTTTTTCCTTAAGCACTAGTAGGGCTAGTTCTATCGAATTTTATCAAAAAAGAAAAATAGTGTCTTCCCTGCCATTGACGGAACGCGCGTTACTATGAACAGACTCGCACGAATGCTCGAGAGGGCCAAGATCCTGCGGAAGGATAAGTTCATCGCAATGTATGTTGGAGTGGGACATGAGTAAGAAAATTTCTTTTCACAGCGAGAGTGCTTCCACGGATTTTTGGAGCAAGAAGAGCTGAACCATGAATTCCAACGTCCCACCGATGATCCCATCTACCAGGCATGCTCGCTCCAGGCTCCGTTCCCTGAACCACTAGTCTCGTGAGCCAGACAGGCCTGCCCTGCACTCGCAACGACACAGGTCCCGTCTCTGACCCTCCAATGCACCGGTTCTCCGGCCGCCCCGAGGACGAGCACTGTTCTGCGCCTTGCAGCTCCTACTACCTCCGAGCGACTTCCCCGTTCAGTGCGCTCCAGGTGAGGCTACAATTTGCTACCGTTGCGGTCGTCCTGGATAGATTTCCCGTTACTGTCGGCAGCGTGTCCAACCACCTCGCTTCTTCGCCTAATCATCAGCCCGATCGTCACTGGCTTTCAGTGACACCCAGCCCTGGAGCCTACCTCACCACTTGCCGCCACGCCAAGACCGACTCTCCCGGCCCTATTGTCCCTTTTGCGACCGCAGCCTCAGCCCACTACCCCCGGGACGTGGCCTTTCGCTATCGCCTCGACGTCGCTGTTCCCCACCGCCGTAGCAAAACTAATTGTTGTGGCCGATACAGGTGATATAGCGGAATGGTTGTCTTCCCCAATTCCTCTCCTGTTATTTATGTTGAAGAACAAAGTGTGTGTTTCTACTCTTGCTTTAGTAGAAATCGGTGCTGTTGTGTTGTTGATGAGCATTTCTTTAAAAAAAATCCTTCGATGAAAGTGATGTTTGCTTGAGACTAGAATGTTTGCGTAGTGTTGGGGTGAAACTTTGCGCCCTGTTGGTATCTTCTTTGTATCAGTCGCCATTGCTGAAAAGAAATTGTGTGCAAAATTCATCGTATTTTATTTATTTATTTATTATTAGTACCTCGAATGCCCCTTTGTGTGGGGTATTACATGAAGGATGGGCATAATGTTCAAGTGAAGAGGGATTCAATGGCAGTCTTGAAGGAATGTGTGTCGGAGTGGTGCACAGCGTCGACAGGCAGTTTGTTCCTGTCCCGAGCGGTCTGAACAAAAAACGAACGAATATGGGCTGTGATCTGTGCTGGGGGCGGATTGACGGCTTTAGGATGGCTGGTGCGACTTGATTGTCGATGAACTGGTAAGATTGCTGAAATTGAGTGGCTTATGGTAGAACTTGGGAAAAAAGCACAGCCTGAAGATGCAGCGTCGAGATTAGTAAGATTATCCCGTGATTTGAGTGCAGTGACACTGGAATGATAGGAGTAGTCTGAGAAAATAAACCTGGAAGCGCGATTTTGTAGAGCTTCGAGGGTGTTAGAAAGATTAGCTTGATGGGGATCCCAGACTGAGCCTGCGTATTCTATTTCAGGTCTGATAAATGTAAGATAAGTAATCGTTTTCACGGATACAGAGGCTAGGCGCAAGTTTCGACGGAGGCAACCAAGAGTGCGATTGGCTTCGTTAGTAATGTTCATTATATCGTAGGTAAACTAATCGTAGGTAATAAGTGCTACATGCACAACCACAGACGAAGTATGCGAGATCGGACCAGCAAGGAGTGCGACTCGACCCAAAACAGGCAACACACCACCGGTTTCACCCTCATTAAATTCAGATTCAGCATAACTATCTCTTGTCCAAAGCGAAAAAAACTGCATATTTCTTATTTTCACGAATGTTCGAAGTATAACCAACAAACGCACATCGCTGTCATCTCATATCGACGCATGCTCAGCTGATTTAGTTGTTCTTACTGAAACGTGGCTCTCAGCAAAAATAAAAAATAGTGAAATATTAGACTGTGAAAAAACATATAACTTTTACAGATTCGATCGCGATATCCGTGCAGGTGGAGGCGTACTCATCGCCGTGAATGCTGTTATCAATTCCTTCGCTATCCCCATTGATTCACCGTTAGAAATAGTTTGCACTCATGTAGCTTTTCCAACAGGCGATCTTATCTTTTGTGCATGTTATAGATCCCCATCTTCACCAGTTACTTTCTGCGCTGATCTTCATGATGTCCTTAACAAATTAATTGTCCGATACCCAAAATCGCATTTGTTCTTATTAGGTGATTTCAATTTCCCAAATATAGTGTAGAAAACTGGTGTTCCCTCTCTTAAGCAGTCATCCTCCGAATGCATCCATTTTTTAGACATCTGCGCTGATTTCAATCTAACACAGCTGATTCATGAACCCACACGCACTACCAGCAGTTCCTCTAACACTTTAGACCTCTTTTTTACTACAGCACCTGATTTGGTCTCAATTCCAACGTATATTAAAGGAGTCAGTGATCACTCGCTTCTCTACTTCGCAATTAAAAAAAAAGTTCGTGCTACGAAAGTCGTTAAAACTATATGTGACTACAATGCCACCGATACCACATCCATCACAGCTGAACTAGAGTCATTCATTACTGAGTACACACTAAACTTTTCTAAACGTACCGTTGAAGAGAACTGGTTATTGTACAAACACAAAATGCTTACACTAATAGATCGTCATGTGCCTAAAAGAAAGGTTCTTTCGCATTCTGCCTCACCATGGTTTACTGCAACCCTACGCCGCCTGCGTAACAAAAAGAAGCGTATTTTTCGTCGCGCCAAAGCAACTAACCTTCCTGAACGCTGGGCTGCGTATCATCACATTCACGCAGAATACGCTATCGCAATCAAAAATACAAAAAAGAATTTTTTTGACAACACCCTCCCATCGCTTCTACAATCTAATCCACGCAAATTCTGGAGTATTGTTGGAGGCAAAGAAAGCAAAGTAATCCAACTAGCCCGTTCTGACAATGTCCCGATCCCTCCGAACCAGTGCTGTTCCGTTTTTAATGATGTATTTTGTTCCGTTTTCCTCAAAAGTGCTCCTACTACTCTTCCGTCTCTACCTAATTGCTCTTACTTGCCAATGAATTCCATTAATATAGACTTTGCGGGCATAGCAAAGTTGATTGATAACATGAAAATATCTTCTTCATCGGGCGAAGATTCAATCAATTGTAAAATGCTCAAAATTACTCAACCGTATTCGTCCATTATGCTTTCGATGCTTTTTTCACAGTCTCTAGGTTCCTCAGTACTCTCAAGCGATTGGAGGGTTGGCAAGGTTGTTCCAGTCCCTAAATCAGGTAACACCCATTCCCCCAATAACTACCGTCCCATATCACTCACGAGTATTCCATGTAAACTTTTGG
The DNA here is from genome assembly GCF_055824585.1 of Amblyomma mixtum. NCBI lineage: Eukaryota > Metazoa > Arthropoda > Arachnida > Ixodida > Ixodidae > Amblyomma > Amblyomma mixtum. The sequence continues at coordinate 130,986,320 of NC_143019.1, forward strand.
AGCATGTCATTTATTCGCATCTCATCACTTTTCTTGAGTCTAATTCCTTCTTTGCGGCTGAACAACACGGTTTTAGAAAGACGTTCTCATGTGAAACACAACTTATATGTTTTACTAATGACCTATTTACCCATGCTGACATGAGCTTCGATGTAGACTGCGTGTTTTTGGACTTTGCGAAAGCTTTCGACACTGTTTCACACGATCTCCTAATTTTTAAACTTAGCATGCTTAACATTGATCCGCATGTACTAAACTGGATTAAAAGCTTTCTTTCTAATCGAACTCAGTACGTTTCTGCTAATGACTGTTCATCTTCTCACATTTCTGTAACATCGGGCGTACCGCAGGGATCGGTACTGGGACCTCTTCTCTTCCTTATCTACATTAACGACCTACCTAAATGCATTTCCCATTCATCTATCAGGCTTTTCGCAGATGATTGCGTCATTTATCGCACAATAACTGACCACACTGACTTTATTAAGCTTCAAGAAGACCTTACAAGCATATCTAACTAGTGCGATAAATGGCTCATGCAACTAAATGCTAGCAAATGTAAAACAATGCATGTATCGCGTCGCACTAACATCACTGATAACACGCGCACTTACTTTCTTCGTGGCACTTCCCTTGAATCCGTCAAGTCATACAGATACCTAGGTGTTCATATTTCACGTAACCTATCATGGCATATGCACGTTGAGCATGTCACTAATAACGCTAACCGGGTTCTTGGATATTTACGTCGAAATTTCTCTGCTGCGCCTGTGCCAATAAAACTAACACTTTACAAAACATTAGTGCGGCCGAAGCTAGAATATGCTTGCGCAGTATGGGATCCCAGTCAAATCGCATTAATCAACACACTTGAATCCATTCAAAATCGCGCAGCACGTTTCATCTTATCTAACTATTCCCGTCACGCCAGCATTACTTCCATGAAAAACACCCTTACCCTGCCAGACCTTTCGTCACGCCGTAAATGTTTTCGACTCTGTCTTTTCCATAGAATGTATCATCACAACCCTGTATTAAAGGATCATCTTTTTGCTCTACCATCATACATATCGTCCCGTTCTGACCACATGTTTAAAGTTGCTGTTCCATTTTCCAGAACAAAAATGTGTCATAATTCATTCATTCCCAAAACGAGCGCAGACTGGAACGACCTTCCTCCCTCCATCGCTGCCATTTCTGACATTGCAATTTCAAGACAACTGTATTTTCTGCCGTTTTGTAAATAATATTGTTTAACATGCACTGTTCATTTTATGTATCTTACCACTCCTTTCTGTAATGCCTTCGGGCCTGGAAAGTATCCGAAATAAATAAATAAATAAATATGCTCTGACCAGGTTAGTGTGTCTGAAAGGGTGACGCCAAGGTAATTGTAAGAGTCAACAGATGAGATTACCGAGCCATAAATGGTGTAACTTGATGCCTGATAGTTTTTCCGACGCTGAAAAGAAACCAAAGACGTTTTCTTAGTGTTGAGGCACATTAACCATTTGTCGCTCCAAGTTTCAATCCGTTCAAGGTCATCCTGTAAAATTCTAGAGTCAGAGGTGGTGTGTATGGGGCGATAAAGTACGCAGCCGTCTGCGAAAAGGCGGATGTTAGAGGATATGTTACTAGGCAGGTCATTAATATGAATTAGAAACAGTAATGGTTCGAGTACTGTACTTTGGGGGACTCCGGAGAGGACTGGAGAAAAAGACGAGGAGCGGTTCATAGCGCACACAAATTGCTTTCGGTTCGTAAAGAAATTAGAAATCCAATCTAATACAAGGGGGCTAATTCGCAATCTTGAGAGTTTAAGTAGTAGTCTTTGATGGGGAACTTTATCTAAAGCCTTTTCGAAATCTAAGAACAGCGCGTCTGCAGGTATGTTCAAGTCTATGTTAGAGCTTATGTCATTTACGAATGAAGCTAACTGTGTATCACATAAGACGCCGTTGCGAAAGCCATGTTGTCTAGGATGGAAAAAATTAAGAGATATTAAAAATTTTACTATGTAAGAGTAGAGGACGTGCTCTATTAATTACCTTGGAACAAACACTTGTTAGTGAAAAATTATAAATATATAATATAAATATATGGCACCCATGATGTGATATTATGTATTGATTTTTTTACATGAATGCGGAGCCACCCTGAACTTCGTGGCTAGAGAAAAAAAAAGGGTAATATGTTGTCTACTTTTGTGGATGATTCACCCAACCGCAGTGATGGTGCCTTTAGTAACGCAAGATGTGCTCTTACCAGCCAGGGCAGCAATGCTCGTTCCTGTGCACTCTGCTCATCCGCGGACAGTGAATTCCACATCAGAATCTATTTTGATCCCGTCGGGGCTTAAACTCACTCGATTTCATGCTTATGACACGCTTATTGTCCGATCAGTGTTTAAGTGTGAGCCTTCCAGTCGAGCCGCCGACACCTCCGTCAGTATCAACTGCATGTGTAGTAAGTGGCTTCCGTCATCCGAACGGCTAGCATTGGACGGTGTTCTTACCCAGTATGCGTTGGCATTTTATTTCGCTCAGACATTCATTTCATCTTCGCTGCCAGGTTATCTCACGCAGCAGCAGATTAACACCGGTACCGCTCAACTCATCAGACAGAATCCTTAACGCGTGTCCCAGGGCACACGGAAAGCGATCAACGAGCAAGTGCAAGCTATGCGACAGAAAGGCGTCATCCGGGGGCATCGAGTTCGTCGGCTACTCATGTTGCACGAGTGAGCAAGCGCTCGTGACGCTTTTGCGTAGACTGCCACGAAGAAAGGCGTCTGCACGCTCCCGCGTATTGATGATGCCATGAACTGTCTTCAATGTACGCCGTGCTACTCGTCGGTTGACCAACGCTCTGAGTATTGGCAGATCCCAACGCATCCGTCGCACCGGTAGAAAAGAGCATTTTTTTATGCGAAGCATACTAAAATAGCCCAACCCAGCTCCTCGAGCGCGGCGGTGTCGTTACCATTGACCTTTCATGACCTCCATGTCATACCACGTGATGCGTGACGTCCCAGAAGATGAAAAACGGGGGCCCAACTCGCGCCGTCGCGCGAGGCGTCGTGAGCAAGGATGACCACGTGGTGCGTGACGTCACAGAAGATGAGAATTGGGGGCCCAGCTCGCGCCGTCGCGCGAGGCGTCGCGACCACGGCCGGACTGAATGCACCGGAGCGCGCTCTCTCTTTCCGGCCTGCGCAACGGGGGCAGTTGCCGCCTGCGGCCGCAGTTTGGAGGCGGCGCTGCTGCCCTGCCCCTCCGCTTGCGCCGTCGCGCTTCGGAATGCATGCGCGCGTATGCTGCGGGTTTTTCGGGCTCGGTAGGATTGCCGGGCATGAGATTGCAGGCGCGCAGAAATGCACCATGATCGACTTTCGCTTTCTAGGATCGCACAGGAGCAGCTGGCGAGCGGAAAAATAGCAACACAACCACTCCGCCACGCATTTCTGGCGAGTTAGTATTTTTCATTCTCGGTCATTGAAGGATTCCACTGCATCGCTGTACGGTAAAGCTACCGGTAAACGGTAGCAGTGCGCTCAATGTTAATAATAAATAACATAAGCTCTGACATTTCACTAAGTAAAGTACGCCGATCAAAATGCAAAATACCTTTTATTTACAGTACCAAAGATTTCACAGCAAGACAACAAATCTGGTATTACATGCGAGCTTGCTTGCGAAACATCACGACTCATTATCGTTTTTAAATGCTAAAAACTCTGTTACTGATTAAAAAATTTGCCGTCAAAGTAAGTGCGAATAATGCTCTCATAACACTAAGCTGCACATTGCTATAGCATCTAGCACAGAAACAGCAATACCTCTCGCTTACAGAGCATCAGAGCCTGAAATGTTTCCTTGAAGGCTTGTGAACATAAGTACATGTCCGATCATTTTGGTCAGTGACCTTTTTTGTGTAATTGACCAGCAATATCCTTACAAATTACTCAGCAATTAAGCAAGCTGACCTTTTAGCATGGCTATTGTCCACCCCTTCTGGGCATCTGAGTACAGCTGACTTTTCAAGCTGTGGCTCAATTACAGTCTGAAGCAGCTCAAGAACGTTTGTGCGGGGCAACTGCTCCACAGCCTTTTCGAAGAAGTTCACAATTTTATCCAGAAGAGCTAACTGCTCCGGCTTTGGATAATAAAGTCCACTCCTGGCCTGACTCTGCAGAAGCTTGTAAATCGGATCACTCCAATTACTAGTTGTCACAAGAAGAGTACAGGCATCACACCCGAAGTCACCGATGAGCTTAGCTATATACCCTCCTACATATACGAGGCCCGAGCATGTCACGGAGGGTGTCGGAACAGCTGAATCATCATCTGTCACGCTCTTGAGGTTTTCTAGCAGAGCTGGTGACAGTGTTGCAGCCACTTCCTGTGCGTCAACTTCGAGCATCTTGACGTCTTTTGGACGCGGGATATCTTTTTCACAATATGATCAAGTGCTGCCGTAACGGCCCTCGCGTCCAGCATATCGTTGCCACCACACATTGATCTTAGCCTGCCGAAAAGTGCCTCAACGGGGTCACTGTTAAATTTTTTTGTGAGCACGTAGTTCACACCTTTCTTTAACAGGTACCGCACTGTCTCCACAGTTGACTTTGATGTGAATAGCAGGGCTTGGAATGTCTCATTGGTGAAAGCATCCTTTCCCGAGGCCATCGAAAGTTTTTGCATGCTTTCTCTGTAGCTGGGAAATTCATCTTCAAGCCACAGCAAACGTAGCTCATTTCCTTTAGAAATCGGCAACTTTTGGCCAGTTCCTGTCAGAGTTGTATCATGAATATCAAACCATTTTTTGATGAGTTTCATGAAGTGAATCGAAGAGCTTGCATCCTTGAAAATGAAGAGAGCGCGATCACTGCGTGAGTTTTCTTAAAGATGCTCCAACGCTGCAATCACTTGTGGTGAAAATATCTGCACAGATCGTAATACATTCATCTTTTCCAAATTCGAGGGATACACATGCCTTCTGGTTAAATTCCTTGCCACTTTTACAGTCATGTTTTTTTGGTACTCGTAGAGTTTTTGCACAAACACACCGCTGACGATCCCTGCGCCGTCAGTCAGCTCACGCTCTAGAAACTGACTGCGAACATTCTTGAGCACATGGCATGGATCAAAACTCAAAAAATAATTCGCTCCTTATGATGGGGGTGTTCCACTACCGTCGAAAGGCACCCGTTACCGAAGTGCTTGAACATCGTCGTGTTCTCAGAGTAATTGTCGGTCACGATGCGGACAATAGTGAATCCACATTACTCTACAGCCGCTATCACCTCTTTCGTCCATGCAAACAAGTCTCTTCCGCTCAGCTGTCTGGTGAAATAGTAAGCGCACGGTATTTTATAGTTGCTTGTGACACCATGAAGTACAAAACACAAGACTCGGTTTGCTAGAGTTGTCTTCGAGTTGGATAGCACGTTTTCGTTCGGTCTGTCTTTGAAGCCAAATACTGTATCTGAATTTCTGTCATAAAGACATTTGGGCTTTATAGCAGCCTCGTCTATGATTAGAGACGCCATGTGCTGCTTGCTGCTCAGCATCGAAGCTTCCTGCACCAGCCTCTCTTGAACCGCAGAGCTTATCCCTGATGACGTTGGGGTTGGTGCCATGTATCGCTGGAGCGTGCATTTGGCTGGCAGCGTTAAAAGGCCAGACGTTCGGGCGTGGTCATAGCCTTTTGGCGAAAGAAATCGCCATATCACACACTCACGAATGATTTCCTCTGGGTAACATGGCCTCTGCATTTCGTAACATTCCACTTGGTGTAGGAGAAATGCTTTTTTGTCGCCTCCCTGCGCATTCGCCACTATCTTCTTTAGTGAAGAGTGGCTTTTGCTGGTGCGGTAATACCCAACAACTTTCTTTACAGCTGTAAGATCTTGCAAGACCTTCGTGTGCCTTGAACGGTGATAAGTAACCTGCGAGCGAAGTCGCCCGATCATTGCGAAATATCGACTTGCGCGCTCACTGGCATCGTTCCTCGTTTGTGTGCTTATATCGAGCATCGTGCGCTTCTCGGGGGCATCGTTGGCTGGGCTGTGAACATCATGCTCCAAATCTTCTGTGTCTGCTTTCCGCTTGACTGGGGCGTCGCGGAGGCACAGGTTCTCGATCTGTGGGATCTCTCCGAGCTTTCTTCGCGCATGGTGCTTTGTAGGAGGGGTACCCTTCAAAAACAGTAGGCACAGCCCCTGGAAGCAGCTTCCTAATGCGACACTTAGAATCATAGTCACTCTCACGAAAGTGCTTGCTGCAAACTACAGTAGATGCAGATTTGTCATTGATCACCAGGTTTTCCCTCGAAATGTTCTTCTGTCACTTAGCACACAGTTCACTATCACTGGGGAATTGGTGAAAAGAAACTCCGGGACTCATACCGGACCGAGACTTACAAAAAGGAACATAGCAGTACACCATCGCGCGATGTACAGTTCAACGAGGCACTGGTTCATGGTATGTGAGGCATCACATACTGAATAGGTCAATCACGTACTATGTGCCGCAAGCTTCTGTCCCCCGCTGTACAAGGCATTCGCTTCAGAAGCCAACGAATAGCCGCTGAAGGGAAAAGGGTCAATGTACACCAAGTTCGTGACGCACAAACCGGCCATGTTTGGAGTGCTCAAAAGCTCGAAATTTGCAACAAACAAGCGTGCGCTGAAGCCTCGCGTCCCGCTGTTGCTACAAGGGACCGACGGCTAGCGGGGAGCTGACGAAGGGTAGGCCCATCGCGCCCTCACGCGGCGAGCGGGGTTGCGAGGCGCTGAGAATATTTTCCCTTGCCCTTCAGGCGAATGCGCAGGCCGCAAGAGATAGCGCGCTCCGCTGCATGCAGCCCGGCCGTGTCGCGACCGTGGCCGCCGCGATCTGCCCCGGCGGCAGCGCGCGCTGTTGCTCCGGCCGTCCCAATCGGCGCCTCGCCCAGCAGAATAGTGTAATACTGCTAGTTCCCTAAAACGCCGCGAGGTGGCGGTCTTAGCCCAAACATCGAGAGGCGCTCGCCCGGCCGGCACTGCCTGCACTTTCAGCCGCTGCACCAGCTTTGTTGGTGCGCTTCGACGCTGAATGTTTTTTTCTGACTCCTTCCTGAAGCGACCAAGAAGTACGTTGTTAAACAGTTGCGAATTGCTTCTGCATGCAGCTTTTGTGGTAATACAAGAGTTGATGGGTGCAACACAGGCTTTCACCATGCAACATGTCGTCTAAATTGCATGCCATCGCGCTGAGTTTTTTCTTTATGAGTGTGTGCACGTGTTACAAAAGTTGCCGCGCTATATGACTGCGAAGCTCTCGCTGGCTCGAACAACATAATGAATCAAGATAAGCGCTCGCGTATTACTTATACGCCACTACACTAGTCAGTAGTTCTGAGCTCTGCTATTTTGCTCTCGAAGCAAGAATTACTCCCAAGCTTTGCTTTGGTATGATGCATATGTGAACGTGGTTTCCCGTAGCTAATATGATCCTGCTATTGCATTATTTGTTGTGTGATGAAACCTGCACAGTTATCTGCCATTATAGCATTGCACTGCAATGCTGTTTCATTATTTTTCAGACAAATGTACTGCTGTGTGCCTTTATGCCGCTCCAGCCGGAAAAAGAAAGGGGGACTAAGTTTTCATGAATTCCGTGCGAATGAGGAACGTTGTCAAGCATGGCTGAAGGCCATATCAAGAAAAGATTTTGTGCCAAATGACAAGTCCGCAAGCAGTGTCGTCTGCAGCCTTCACTTTTTAGAATCGGATTATTCTTCAGGGTCCGCAAAGGTGCGGCGCCTGAAACGGGACGCTGTTCCCAGCGTGTTCGCCGGTTACCCGAGCTACATGCAGCCACAACAGCCAAGGAAAAGACGCAAGTTGGAGCGACTGCCGCAGGATACTCCTCCAGATCTGAAAAGGACAGCTAATTTATCGAGCGGCCATGATGAAGCTGCTAATGCAGCCTGTGCTCGCGAAAAAAACAGAGGCGATTCGTCGGCTTCTGCCTGCTCGTTTCCTCTAGTTTATCAAGATAGCCTGACTCACTCACCTTTGGAAGGAGATGAAGAAGCAAATCCTAAAGGTGCACAATATGAGGAAAGAAGTGCATAAGATGCAGTCGGTGAACTACCGCAGTCTAGAGGGACAGCTGATTGCACAACGCAAACCACCGATGACCTCCTTCCTCGCAAGCAGTCAGATTCACGGAATATCAACCGAATGAGACTGCAGTTATTTAGGAAAGCAGATGCTATGAGGAGACTGCAACAAGAAAACAGGCGCCTAAAAAAAAGGCTCAATGGTTTTGAAAACCACACTCTGCACACGGCTCTGAGAAAGTGCTTGGACAAGGTGGGCACATCTCAGTTTTGCTTAGAAGACTGCCTAATAGAACAGATCGCCAATGCGTCAAGGCAACGGCCCGTGTGGTCACCAGACTTTGTCCGTGAATGTGTAGTTTTGTACTACTTGTCCCCTAAGGGATACCGCTACATACGTAACAGAAGCCTATTGAAACTGCCTTCAAAAAGTACGCTCCTTCGCTATGTTGGCAAATTCAACAGTGAAAGTGGAATCACGCCATTGATGAAAGAACGCCTAAAGGAAGAGGTGGGGCAACTGAATGAGCAAGCGAGGTTTTGCTCAATTATTGTAGATGAAATGGCTATAAGTTCTAAATACATTTACGATCGCAAGATGGACTGCTTTTTTGGTCAGCAGACTGTGAAAGATGTTGGGACAGAAGAGAATGTAAACAACATCGTGCTTGCAAACAAAGTGCTGTGTTTTGTTGCAACAGGCCTATCCACGTCGTACAAAATTCCTTGTGGCTTTTTCTTCACTAACCGATTGAGTGGAAAGCTCTTGTATCACCTGACACAAGAAGTGATTGCTGAAGTTGAGAAGTGTGGGCTCTACGTCACCCGAATTGTAACCGATAAACACAAGATTAACGTTACGATGCGCCACCTGGGCAACGGCTCCCTCAAGCCAGTGTTCAGTCATCCATGCGATCCAGAAAGACGCCTTTTCTTGTCCTTTGACCAGTGTCATATTATAAAAACGTGCGAAGCCTTTTGCTGGAGGGGGACATGACGGATGGAAGCCAGCCAATTACTGGGCAATTTGTGAAGCAGCTCTATGTTCTTCAAAAACACGAAATCGTAAAACTAGTTCGATTTCTGACACAGAAGCATATAGAGCCTACGAATTTCGAGAAAATGCATGGGAGAAGAGCCGTGCAGCAACTATTTTCTGATGAAGTCATCTCGGCGCTTTCCTTTTTGAAAGACTATCCCGGTTACCACCCTCAGGCGGAACAGTTCAGAAATGCAGACGCAACAGTATTCTTCATGAAGATGATACAGAAGTGGTTTTCTATCCACAATGTGGCCAACCGAACAGCCCATGTGCATAAGAGGAAGCCTGACCAAATGCACTTCTTTTGCGCTACTGACGAACGCCTACAGTGGCTGGAGGAGGAGTTCCCCAAGTACCTCGAAACTATCTGCAACGCCTGTAAAAGTAGCGGGAAAAAGTTTCGTAGTGCTGAAACTTATGAAGCTCTTTTGCTAACAAGCAAATCCACAGTATTATGCATTAAGTACCTCCTCGAGAACGGCTTCTTTTATGTTTTAACAAGGAACCTCTCATGCGACCCCGTCGAGCTCCTCTTCAGTTCTTTGCGCCAAATGTCTGGCGGTAACGACTGTCTGGATGCGAGAGCCGTGACTTTTGGCCTGGAGAGGATCTTGCGGACTAGCAGCCTTTGCCCATCACAAGCTTCAAACATTGAAAACGGACAGACTGTTTTGAGGTAGGCATATGTTCTTCGAGCTCTTGAACAAGTTCTCATAGTTGTGAACAGGCACTCTCTCTTGTTGAAAAATAGAGCGCTTATCCCTCTTTAGTCCCTTGCACGACTACGATTTCACAATGCAAGTGTTGTAGCCTGCGCGCTGGCAGGAAGTTTTTACAGTTCAGACAACATGAGCATGCAAAACCTGCTGGGCTCATGAGCAATGTTACAAGCTTTTTTGTGTTTATTTGGTTCCTGCTTACTAGGTGTGGTAACTATTTTACACATATTGCAGTATACATGGTGCCCCCCTGAATGCGGCGTCCTCTGAACAAGATGCTCCAGCTCAAGCAACAGCGCAGGCAACCACACATGTTTCGACCGAAACAGTGCAAGTTGCCTCAACCAGGTATAAGTTGCATGAAATGATTTCCAAGAGCTTATGCTTCATTAGCTCCTAGTTTGCCAGTAGTCATCTGTCTAGCACATATATCTGCCTCATAAGAATTGTATACATATTTTTGTTTCAGGTGTGCGGGAACTGAAGATTTTGTAAAGGAAATCGATGAGCTCTTCACATTCTTGAAAGCGATGCCTCGTAAGTGCCCACTCGTACGCCTCTCAACCCATGAAGTGCAACCAAAAAGCGACCACTTTGCTTTATGTTAAGGCTATAATAACTGAGTGGCAACAATGCCTCTGATTTGAAAATTCGGGATACTAATATGGGCATTTTCTATTTCAGTGCAGCGGCCGCCATCAAGCATCACAAATGCCAGCATCGCTTACCTAGCAGGGTTCGTGGCGAGGGCTGTTGAAGAACGCAGAACGTGCAGCTTTTGCCCTGCGCTCCACCAGTCGGATGGGAGTCCGTTGCTGATGGGGCTCATTAGCCTAAAGTCAAGGGGGGGGGGGGGGTTAACCTACCCAAGATCAGAGCTCGTGAGCGTTCTTGTGGCCATTAAGAAGGCTGTTGATATTGCCTTGCCGCATATAAAAAGCAACGTGCGGCAGCAGCTGGCTGAGCTATTACTTCCGAGAATTCAGCAATGCCCTTTTTTTGTTTGCGAAGCGAGGGAGGACCACGCCGCAAGCACAGTATCTGTGGTGTTCGATAAGTTCGTGAGGCCACTCTTATAACGTAGGCGCTACTGTCACAGACAGGGCAGCCTACCGCAAAAAGCTCGCCAGCAAGCCGCTCCACAGAAAAGTGCTCCGTGTTTAGAGTTAACACTATGTGAGAAACATTATAGATCTCCTTTAATCTTTGTAAATAAAGTATTGTATATCCTATGTATCTCCAAATAATTTATTTGTCCTCATTTTTGCTTACAGCGCGCGGAAAAAAGAAGTCTAAATTTGCCTTGGTTCAATCCATATGCGCCAAAAAATCATGCATTCCAGGCTGTTGTGCACGGCCCTGCCCAACATTCGGCAGGCAAAATGTATCGGGTGATATCTACGAGCGCCGAAAGCAAACGTTTATTGGATGCATTAAAGATTAAATCAAATATCATTGCTGCACAGGAAAACCGACAGAACTCCATCTCTCTATATAATTTAAGGCTCTAAACTAATGTTTACAGGAATAGCAAAATTAAAATAGACCGCTGTGCTCAGATGTAAAGTACTTCATGTTTTGTGCCATATACAAATGCAAAAATAAAAAATACCTGCGTGTTGCACAACGAACACTCTAATGGCGATCTGCTTCAGCTCTGCCCTAAGTCTGCTTCCGAATTAAGGAAGATATTACACCAGCAAGCTACCACGTCCTTTGCCGGCGCTGCTGTGCGGCAATTTTCAAGCGCGCATCGCACACAGGCCTGCGACAACTGCGTCTTCGTGGTACACGCAGGGAAAGCGAGCATTAGGGAGCCTATATGCCGCGCGCCTCCGCCTCTCTAGCGAGCATGGGTTAAGCGCGCCACCGTGCGGCGAGAGGAGCAGTCGCACCGCTCTCTCGAATTACGCTAGCCTCTGTAATTACGCTCTCTCCGTGCGAATGGGATGGCCGGAGCAAAAGCGCGCTTCGATCGCGGAGGCCACGGTCGCGAGTCGCGACCAATGTGTTTCCTGCTTCTGCCGCTAGGTGCGCTGTAGTGAACACGTGATGCTGGAGCGGCGGTATACAAGGGGGTGCGCCTGCCTCTGCTAGGCGTACACGGGATAGAGATGCCTCCTGGAGACAGGGCTGCTCGTTGGAATGAGAAGCAAAAGTTGCGGCGTGCTACAGAGACTGATGAAGAGCGTGAAGAACGTCTAGCCAAGCGGCGTGCTCGATATGCAACTCAGCGACAATATGCTTCGCATCTGACTAGGCTTAACCTAAGCTAAGCCTCAGCCATTTTTTATTCCCGATGTACTATATGAATTTAATATCATCTCTTTTGGGTTGTGCAGTGCCCCCGCTGTCATCGTACCGTCTGCGCTGAGTTCAAAAAAGGCTGAAGCCAGGGCGCTCAATATCATTTATACTACGGACATCGGCCGCGCAGGACAATAATTCGACGTTTCTAAGAATGCTGAGAACGTGCTTATCGATTTGCCGCGGTAAAAAGACTAGTTCAGATTCCCCTTTAGTGCCCGTTTAACGTGCACTGACATCGGACAGCAGACGGGCATCTTTTGCATTTCGCGTCCATTGATACGCGGCCTACCAACTACGACGATTTTTGTAAAGCGGTTGTTGAGTTACAATATATGAGTGTCGGGCTTCAATATTGCAAAAGAATTATCTACCGCATTACCCCATTGTTTTATACGTTGACGCAAGCCTGCGAAACAACGACTGAAATTTACTGCTTTTGCAAATCTGCCCTGGTAAAAACGTCCAGGTTTCACCTCCCAGAACCTCCTTCTGTGTTGAGATACTTGCGGTTGAAGAGGCACTTTGCTCTGTGGCCGCCGTTCCCCTGCTACCTATGGCCCACAATGTCATTTGCACCGAAGCCCTTCAGGTCGCACTAATACTACGACCCGTCAGTCGCACCCCAGAAATTTGCCAAGACATCCAACGTCTCACGGCACGCATCGCGCAGCCAATCCGTATTGAGTGGGTCCCACGAGACCTCCTGAGCTCACGAAGCGGTGCAGATTCTGGGACACGCGTTGCAACCCCAATCTTGTCTTTTCCTCGAGTCCTCACACTGGATGACACCAACTTCTTTGTAACAAGAAAGGAAGACCTCCGGCGCCGCACACGTGCTCTAATCCCCCGTGTGCTGTAACCCCCCTCCGCGGTCTTACATGTGCAGAGGAGGTTACGCTTCGGATGATCCGGTCGGGGTTGCTCTAGCTCCAGCCGAGACACGAAAGTGGTCGCCATTCGAAGGTTTATATTCCACCCCGTGCGTCCAGTCTGCAAGAACTGAAATCTTCAGTCCGACATTCACTACAAGCTGTAGGTTTGCTCGGCGCAGAATCCGGCAAGAGTTCGGCACCTGGCGGCAGCGGGTCTTTCGCCTAACAATAGTGCTTCATACAATGCTTGGACACAGGGAACTCATCTTTGTTCACTCCTCGATTTCATTAGGTCAGCGAACCTTTCCTGATTTATTTAGGTGCCCTCGTCATGTATCATTACAAACCGTTTTATGCTCTGAGGCAATCAACTTTCCTGAAAAAAAAACATTTTTGTTAATTGTCAGTCATATTTTGCACGATGTCACGTTTGCAAGCGCCGAACGCTACGTCTGAGCAGTAGATGTGATAAATTAATGATGCAGCACCTATTTCTTTGGAAATTTGGCGCAGAAAAAAAAATTGTTCCTATATTTACGATCTCTGGGAACGAAACGAGGGGACTTCACTTCACTTTATTCCATTAAAAGCCCCAGGATTGGGGGTATTACATAAGGGGTGGGTTACACTGAAAAAGTAGATTCAATAAACAAAGAAAAAACGTAAGGTACAAATATTGTTCGCTGCTAAATGTAGCTGCTAAACAGTTCGAAAATGTTGATGGGCAGGTGATTGCGCCGATGTCGTGTGGAAGGCCGTTCCAGTTCTTGGCTGAGCGTGGAAAGAGTGACGATGCAAATGTAGTACGCGTACATGGTCGGGCTACTCGAAGGGGATGACCAATGCGGAGGTATATGCGTGCCGGCTTATTTATGTAGCGCGGACGACGAAGTGAGCTCAAATAAAATTTGTGAAACAAGCACATACCAGTAATACGACGCTTACAAGCCAGGGATGTTAAGCCTGTCTCAGCTTTTAGTGATGATATACTGCCACTAACCAGAGGTATGTGCTCTCCAGGAAAGCTATGCTGGTGCTTATACACTGGCGCTTCCCCTGGCCCACCTGCCGTGGAATTTTAGGTACTCGTGTTAAACTCTGTCTCTGTCTGGGGTCACCTTTATACTCATACGTTACTGCACGCGCGGTTCTGGCGGCGGCTCCGCTGAGCTTTTCTTTTGAACGCCACTTTGCCTACTTCGTCAACTCGGAGGCTTAAAATACGTTTTCATGTACGGAAGAGCGCTGTGTGAGAGGTAAGTATAATTTCACTGGTCTGCATTAAGTGATTTGTTGTGCCAGAGCCTTATTTTAGCTTTCTCTGCGGAGATAGGTGCTGTATCAAGCGCGCCCCGATCGGTGCCCCAGCGAAAGCAACTTGTCAGGGCCCGCATGCTCAAACGCGTTGCCACTAGGCCACAAGAATTTCACGTTCATTTATCGCTTGCAATGCAATGCTGTAATCCGTCGCGTAGATTAGCGAGCGCAGTGTAGCGGCTTCCAGTGACCTTGGCTTGGTAAGGAAAGAAAAATTCGACTGGCGCAGGTAGCTTTTCACCGAGCTGAGTGGTATCACCGCAATTGAGCCAGGCTTCAGGGGAAAGGACAAGGGAATAACCAACGTTTTTAAATATTTCAGAATGTTGCGAACAACGATTGGGAAGCAGCATCACGCCGATAGTACCCGCAGTGCTCGTTCGGGAGAGAGCATCCTCCTCACAACTCCTCCGATCTCGGCATAAATGTGAGCGATGTCTTCTTTTTTTTCCCCTCTTTAGATACCAGAAACAAGACATCAAGGGAAGAACATTAGTGGAAGTAGCGGAATACTTTGGCTGCAGTCTAATCACAGATCCTGCGACCCCCACGAGAATCGGAAATAGCGTGAGCACGGACACATGCCCGGACCTCACCTTCGTAAGGAAGAGCAGGGAGTCACAGTGGGAAAACATGGTGGAAAATCTAGGCAGCGATCACTATATCCTCCGGACACGAATAGCATCGGACACCATACGACGCCAGATTGGACAGGCGAAAATCACTGACTGGAACGCGTTTCGCGGGGCTTGCAACAAATCTGAAGGCGGTATCCAATCACTGGAGGAATGGAGCGGCATGCTGAGAGAAACGCGACAACGATGCACAAAAAGTCTAAGGAGAACGACAGCAACGCCCGAAGTAGACGCCCACCTCCTCAGACTATGGGAAGCGAGACACAGTCTCACCAAAAGATGGCGGAAGAAAAAACACAACAGGAAACTAAAACTAAAGATAGCAGAAATTACGGCAAAGGCGGAAGAATACGCGATGCAACTCGCGAAACAAAATTGGGAACAACTCAGCGACTCGCCTAGGGGAACTCTAGGCACGGCCAAAACCTGGAATCTCTTAAGAGCACTAATCGATCCGACCAAAACAAAATCAGAAAACAATAAAGCCATGCACAGGTTCATCCACTCCTTCGAGGGATCAGACATCACCCTACTGGAGAAGGCACGAGAAAAATGTTTCGGCGATCACAACCCCCCGCGATACCAAGGAACGTATCGAGGAGCCGAAAACGAGAAACTTGACCGCCCCATAACTGTGGAAGAGGTTTACGCGGCCTTAAGAAGCACCACCAGAAACACGGCAGCCGGAGCGGACAGAATCGACAACGCCCTAATCCGGAACCTGAGCGACGACCTCATACAAGAGCTCGTCAGCTTTCTTAACAAACATTGGGAGGCGGAGACGTCTCCCGAAGATTGGAAACACGCCGAAATAATAATGATACTTAAACCTGGTAAAAAGCTACAAATTGAAAACCTCAGGCCCATATCACTCACGTCGTGCCTTGGCAAACTTTACGAACGGGTGGTAACTTTAAGACTGCAAAATTACATGGAAGATAACGACGGTGTACCACATACCATGTTCGGCTTCAGAGCAAAGCTCTCGACGCAGGACGTTCTCCTCCAAATACAAGAAGATGTGCTGAGAAACGTACCTCGCACGGGAGAAAATGTCATAATGGCCCTGGACATCAAGGGGGCATTCGATAACGTCAGCCACGAAGCGATCCTTACGGGCCTAGACAAGCTGGATTGCGGACGCAGAATCCACGGCTTCGTCAAAGCCTTCCTGTCCGACAGAACTGCCACCATCGGCATAGGAGACCTTGTAGGGTCTGCTCGCGAGCAGGTCAAATCTCGCGCCGCTCACCGCGGGTAGCCTCGGACCCCTTCTTCCCGAGTGGTGGGGCGGGGGGAGCGAGGCTAGGAGAAAGCCTTCATAAGGCACGACCGGGAAGGTCCGCGCCCTCTCGTTCTTGGACCAGCCCTGCCAAAGGACCACCTGACCCAGCTGCCACGACGACGATCGACCCCCCTGCCGTGATGTGAGATTAAACCGTTTTGTACAAAGTCCTGCCTCGAGTGACTGCCTATGCGTCCCCGCGCAGAGGAATTGCCCACAAATAATGGCGCCCAACGTGGGGCTTTAATTAACACCTTGTGGACGATTTCTCTGCCGATTTTGGGACGTGCAGCCAGACTCGTGGCAGGCCCTCTTTGTTCAGGGCCACGCCGGACCGATAGGGTTAAGGAGCGGGTCAGGCGGAATGTTCGCGGAGCGACTTGTGTAGTGTTGTAAATTTGTTAGGGGTTTTGTGTTATTTATGTAGTTTTCGGGCGTTTTCTGTTGTGTATTTCCGCGTGTTTGTAGATAGATTGTTGTGTATGTGAATGTTCTTGTTGCCATGAGCAGTTAGCCGGTGCGGCCGGACAGTTAGCGCGAACTATGCCTTCCAGAAAGGATGTTTCAGCCACGGCTTTGGATGGCGGGGCAGCCGGTAGTGAGACGGCCGACGCGGCGGCCGTAATGGGGCAGGTGACTGAGATGTTTGCCGCATTAGCCCGTCAGCTCGGTTCGGTGGCTGGCGCCAACCAGGCCGCAGCATCGGTAGCATCGGCGACAGCATCGCGCCCGCGGATAAATATGGAGGTCCCCTCCTTTTCCGGGTACACGGACGCGAAATCAGTCCACGAGTTTTTAGAACAACTCGAGGACTACCAGACGGCTCTGGGCGCCCCAGATGACGTAATGCTAAGGCAGGTCCTGCCTGTAGCACTCGTCGAGAGCGCGGCGCGATGGAGGCGCTGCCAGCCGACTTTCCAGTCGATGGCGGACTTCAAAGACCGTTTCCGCGCCGAGTTCTTGCCGCCTGATTATGAGCGCCGGATGCTGGAGGAGCTCGCGTTGCGCACCCAACACCCAGAGGAAAGCCTCCTCGAGTACGTACGCGCAATGCAAGAGCTGTACAACAGGGCAGATCCGACGGCAACCGACCGAGATCAGGTTGCGCGTGTGATCAGGCAGTGCCATCCACGCTTCAAGCCGTATCTGCGGGGCCGCAGTTTTACAAACCTCGAGGCCCTAGCGCAGGAGGCCAAAACCGTGCAGGCGGATTTGCTGGCCGAGCTGCGCTACCAGCCGCCCCTCAGGCCGGCCGAATCGCTGGAACCGGGATGCGCATGGGATGGAGGCCGAGAATGCGCGATGAGGGCTCGGCGCGCCGAGGTAATGGCCGTGGAAAGGCAGGCGGAACCCCCTGTTGTCCCTCGCGCGCAGGACCCGTACGCATTCGAGCAGCGGCGTCGTGCCGGCCTCACAGGCCGCGCGCCGAGCGAGCGTCAGGAAGGCGCGGAGAAAGGGGAGAGTCGTCCCCAACCGCTTCGTGGAACGAGGGGTCCTCCGTCCACGCGGCGGGTGAACGACCGGCTTTGCTGGAATTGCAACCAGCCCGGCCACATGGCACGCGAATGCCAAGCTAGGTGTATGCAGGGAAACGCCAGGCGCTGGCGGTGATGTCTGGTGGCACCGGCCTTTCACCGTCAGCGGGAGAATTTCATGGTTGTCAAGGCGCTAGTCAGGAAAAGAACTCCCGCGCCGGCGACGGGGAGGCCTTTGTCCCGCTCGCCTGTAGAGCCCAGGGAGTCGTTCCGCGCTTAAGCCCTTTTATGCTAGTGCAGTTAGCGGGTCGATGCTACTCTGCACTCGTAGACACGGGCTCAACGCTGTCACTGGTCGGTGACGAGGTGTACGAGGCCTGCCGGATAGGTAACATCCGTGTCAGACCGGCCGAAACCCCGTTAAGCTTAGCAGCTGGGGCGGCAAAGGCAAAGGGAGCAGTGCGTCTTACGATGCGCTTTGACGGCAGAAAGCAGAGACATCGCTTCGTCTATCTGCCTGGCTTGTCGATACCAGTAATTCTGGGAAGGGATTTTCTCTCGAGCGAAGGCATTGTGCTCGACATGGGGGAGAATGGCTATCGTTACAGCCAGCTCGCCCCGCTCATTCCCTTCGAAAGCGCATCCTTGCCCGGCTGTCCTGCACAAAAGGTGGGTGTCCACACCTGTGCGACAGAAAGGCAGGTGAGCTCCCTCGAGATGCTGAGAGACGGTGGCCCGTTAGAAGCGATTACTGCGTCTTTCTCAGGACCCAGTAGTCAGCGCCGAAGGCTCGCGGAAACTTTACTCCCGTTTTCGGATTGCTTCACGGAGAAACCGGGCAGAACCGACCTGCTTCAGCACGAGATTCAGACGGGTGATACGCGCCCTTTCAGGTGTAACCCGAGGCCGTTAAGTGCGCATAAGAGGCAGCTTCTCGACTGTGCCCTTGACGAGATGATTGACACCGGTGCGGTGAGACCCTCACAAAGTCCCTGGGCGTCACCAGTGGTTCTAGCGCCGAAGAAAGATGGATCGGTCAGGCTGTGTGTTGATTATCGTAAGCTCAACTCACTGACGCCTACGGTTGCGTACCCTTTTCAGTCGATCGAGGCTGTGATGTACGCGTTAGGGAACGCGAAGTTCTTCACAGTCCTAGATGCAAGCAGAGGGTACCTGCAGATTGAGGTGGCCGAAGGTGACATTGAGAAAACCGCATTCACCTGCCACCGCGGGCTCTTCGAATTTACTCGACTCCCGTTTGGTTTGTCTAACGCCCCGAGCACGTTCATGCGACTGATGGACATCGTGCTGGGCGATGCAAGGTTCAACTATGCCATGGCGTACCTCGACGACGTTGTGATATTCTCACAGTCGTTCGAGGAGCACCTCATTCACCTGAATTCCGTTCTCGATAGAATGAGACGTGCCGGTCTAACCATCAATCCAAAGAAAGTGCAGTTGGCATCGAAGAGAGTGAACCTCTTGGGCTTTGTCGTTGATGATGGCACACTGAGACCGAATGATGACAAACTGCCGGCAATTCTGAACTACCCCTGCCCCATGGATGTGAAAAGCTTGCAGAGGTTTTTTGGGGATGGTTGCGTTCTACAGGCAATTCATCCCGCGCTGTTCGGAGCTTGCAAGGCCGCTGAACCTGCTGTTGCGTAAAGGCTCGAAGTGGGTCTGGGGCAAGGAACAGAGTGACGCATTTGTTGCCTTGGCTCGCGCGATAGCGAATACCGCTAGTCTGCGCCTCCCCGACCTGAACAAGCAGTTTGTCTTGCAGACAGACGCTAGTGACTACAGTGTTGGAGCTGTTTTGTTGCAGGAACACGAGGGCAAACTGCGCCATGTCGCGTTCGCTAGTCGCACGCTCACATCGGCGGAGCGGAATTACTCCGTGACCGAAAAGGAATGCCTGGCGATCATGTTCGCATTGTCGAAGTTCGACATGTACCTAGATGGAGCGGTCTTCACCGTGCAGACAGATCATCAGGCATTGTCTTGGTTAAAGAGCCTCAAGAACCCCGCAGGCAGACTCGCGAGATGGGCGCTGACGTTGCAACGTTACGCGTACGCCATCGAGTACCGCCGGGGCAGCTTGAACAAGGTGGCCGATGCTTTATCGCGCGCACCGTGAGATGCTGGCGGAAGCGCTTCAGAGGCGCAGCCCAGCTTTGTAAAAAGCGGCGTCACCGCTGTTGGAGAGGAGGAGAGGGCGGACGGGAGTGTCGCGCCCGGTTTGGAGAGAGAGGAGACGGACAAAGGTCCCGCACGGTGCTGTGACGGAAGGGAAACACAGCAGCTCGTGGCGGCGACCGCTCGCCTGCCTAGGAGCGAGGCAGAAAGAAATCTGTCTTGGGGAGTAGCGGTCAGTAGAGAAGAGCTGATCGAGGCCCAGAAAGCAGACGGTCTTTGCCAGCGGGTGCTGAAGGAGCTTGCGAGCAGCGCAGCTTGCACCGGGAACGCTGAGTATCTGCTGGGCGATGATGGCTTGCTGCTCCGCTATATTCCCCAACTTGACGAGGAAGAGGCGATAGCATCCCCTTTCCGAGTCGTGGTCCCGAGAAGGTTGCGGAAACGGTTCCTGCAGTACTTCCATGACTCAGCGCTGGCAGGCCATGGCAGCGGCAGTAAGACTTACGACAAGTTATGCCGTGTCGCGACCTGGCCAGGCATGAGAAAGGATGTGCTGGGATACGCCCGTACCTGCCCGGTAGCCAAACCTCGGGCGGGCAAGCCCGCTGGCATGATGAAGGCGGTAGTTAGCAACTACCCGTGGCAAGTGGTCGCGTGCGATATCATGGGACCCCTCCCTCGGTCCGCGCGCGGAAACCAATTCATCCTGGTAATAACGGACCACTATTCCAAGTGGGTTGAGGTTTTCCCCCTTAGGAAGCTTGTGTCGGAACGAAGTTGTGGAAAACTGTTGGAGACTTTCACTCGTTTCGGTTTCCCTTCCGACCTTATTACAGACAATGCTTCGTATTTCACAAGCAAAGTCTTTGTAGACTCTTGTCGGGCGCTTCAAATCCGCCACAGGAGAACGAGTCCCTACCACGTTCAGAGCAACATAACCGAGCGGGTGAATCGAAATCTGAAGAGCATGCTGGTCGCGACGACCGAGCAGCACAGAGATTGGGACGCGCGGCTGTCCGAACTGGCGTTCGCTACAAGGACAACCGTGAACAGGTCAGTGGGTATTACACCCGCTTACTTGAATTTTGGGAGAGAGATCGCTTTTCCGCTAGAGAATGCCCTACTCGACGCGGCGGGGCCTGCGCCCCCTCCGCTTTCGCAGTACGCGGCAAGGCTCCGGGAGCGCCTGGAGGCAGCGCAGCGAGCAGCCCGCGAAAACCTCGATGTCGCGCGCATGGAGCAGGCGGATCAGTACTACAAAGGTCGCCGTCACGTCGTTTTCAACACGGGCGACTTAGTACTCAAGAGAACGCACCCACTTAGTAACGCAGCGCGCGGTTTCGCCGCGTCGCTAGCGCACAAGTGGGCTGGGCCGTACGAAGTTACGGCACGGACTAGGCCGCTCACCTCCCAGCTGCGGTTGTTGACAAACGGCGAAACCGCCGGTCCGGTGCATGTCGCTGATTTGAAGGCTTTCCACCTTCGCAAGGACGATGGCTGCGAAGCGGTGGAAAATCAGCGCGATGCGGCGATCTCACCCCCGGGAGGACGAGCAGGTAGCGGTGCGGTTCGCAACCGACGCTACAACCTGAGGACCAGGTAGCACCCGTGTCTCTCGATTAATAATCACTCGCACTGCTCTCGCCCTCTCAGTATGTCTTCTAGGAAGCTCCAGCGGACCGACGCCCGTGGCTCGGACTCCAGAAGGCAAGGCAGACCACCGTCGAACGGTGGCCGCCATCAAGGTGCGCCACCCGGCTGGCGGCAGGAGCCGCGCGAGTGGCGCAGGTTCTACGGCCGCGGTGGCCCCCACCGCCATCCAAACCACGTGCCTAACCACTGGAGAGCACCTCCCAGTGGTGCAGGCCAACGCAAGGGCGCCAGGGATCATCAAGCGCAGGGCACCCCTCAGCACCCAGCCGGCGCTTCGGCCGCCGAGCAGCCGCAACACAGGCGGTCCAGGAGCCATCGGCCGCTTGTAAAACAACGAGGAGCGGGCCGGCCTGTGCTCGCTCTGCGGCACACTTGTCGTGCACCGGCTCCGCCATGAGGCCGGTGCGTTGCATACCTGGCATAACGGCGACTGCAGCACCTTTCCCCGCTGTGCCACTGCAGAGGGTCAGCCCGGAGGAGGCGGCCCTCCGCATCCTCCAGTCCAGCCGCCCAGACCTGCTGTCCCCGGCGGCCGAGGAGCTTTGGAGGGCGCTGCCGGCAGGGCCCCCAGTGGAGCCAGGCGCCTCGCTCCCCCAGGCGGCTCGTGAGGAGCCCATCCAGCTAGCGGTGAGTGGCCCCCAGGCGAGCACCCCTCCCCCCTGCGACGACTCTATGGACCCGGACCCGGAGGTCATCGAACGTCTACCGGCGGACCCCGGGACGGACGTTTGAGGGGGGGGGGAGATGTAGGGTCTGCTCGCGAGCAGGTCAAATCTCGCGCCGCTCACCGCGGGTAGCCTCGGACCCCTTCTTCCCGAGTGGTGGGGCGGGGGGAGCGAGGCTAGGAGAAAGCCTTCATAAGGCACGACCGGGAAGGTCCGCACCCTCTCGCTCTTGGACAAGCCCTGCCAAAGGACCCATCGACCCCCCTGCCGTGATGTGAGATTAAACCGTTTTGTACAAAGTCCTGCCTCGAGTGACTGCCTGTGCGTCCCTGCGCAGAGGAATTGCCCACAACCTTCGATCGGACAAAATTCGTACTCCAAACATGGGAACACCCCAAGGGTCAGTTATCTCCCCCCTACTCTTCAACATAGCTATGATAGGCCTAGCTCGAAAACTAGAGAACATCGAAGGCATCAGGCATGCAATGTATGCTGACGATAAAACAGTCTGGACAAACACGGGCTGTCTCGGAGAGAAGGAAGAAAGGCTACAGCAAGCGGCCTCTTGTGTAGAGCAATACCTCGCAGAAAGAGGACTCGCATGCTCGACCGAGAAATCTGAACTGCTGAGAGTCTGGAGAGGCAAGCAAAACCGGACCGTCCCAACCAACGAGGACCTAAAACTCAACGTCTACCTAGACGGGACACCCATACCCGAAAAGACAACAATAAGAATTTTAGGCATGTGGGTTCAATCCAACCAGCGCAGTATTCACACTTTTACCCTGCTCAAAGAAACAACACTACAAGTCTCACGCATGATCACCCGCATCACCAACAGGCGACATGGCATGCGTGAAGAGGACACACTCAAACTAGTCAGAAGCCTTGTAGTTAGTAGAATCACGTACACCCTACCCTACCAGTGCCTCAACAAAAACGAAATACAACAAGCGGATGCCCTGCTACGCAAAGCGTATAAGACAGCGCTCCGACTTCCGCGCAACACGTCAAGAGAAAAACTCATGGCCCTGTGATTACATAACACATTTGAGGAGCTACGAGAGGCGCAGCTTGAGTCGCAATAACTCAGGCTGTTGCAGACAACGACTGGAAGAGCGCTCCTGCAGAGGCTCGGATACCGCGAGCAGATGCGAGAAATTACGAGGACGGCAACGATCCCCGACGAGCTTCGCAAGACCCTCAAGGTAGCGCCAATACGAAAAAAACATGAATCCTAACCTCCATCGAGGCAGAAGCGAAGCGAGGGCCGAATTCATCGTAAAAACATACGCTCCTCAAGCCACGACCGTGTATGCAGACGCGTCTTGGAGAGGAGGAGACACCAAAATCGCTGTGGCGGCGGTGGTCGATTCGTCTTTACGCGAAATGACCAGCGCGTCTCTCCGAGGCTGCACAGCTGCAGAGTCCGAGGAAGTAGCCGTTGCTCTAGCGGTGGCGGAGGGCTATAGAACCGGGCGGCGCTAACAATACTCACCGACTCTTAAACAGCCTGCCGAAATTACATGAATGGCAGGAAAGGTCGTCACGCGCTCCGTATACTCCTCGCAGCGAGCGACAGAATTAAAAACCAGGAAGAACAAAGCGACAAGATCCCACACAAAATTGTGTGGGTACCGGGGCACACGGGGGTGGCAGGGAACCAAGATGCCGACAGGATAGCTCGAGGATACATTACTTTCCGAGCATCCGACGAGCCCGCGGAACTCGCGCCAGCACCCAGGGATTACTCGGCCATACTACAAAACTACAGAGGAAGAAGATTGCGATATCCCCCACCGCACAAATCTCTCAGCAGAGAGGAAGCTGTCACTTGGAGACCATTACAAACAGGCTCTTTCCCAAACCTACATGTACTAAACAAAATGCACCCTACCATATACGCGGACAAATGTCCCTGGTGAGACGGAAAACCTACTCTCTATCACATCACATGGGCCTGCCAAAACATAGACGTGGTCCCCAAAATACAAAACCCGAGTGCGGAGCATTGGGAGACTCTGCTGTCGAGCGACCGCTGCGAAGACCAAGAAGGTCTGGTACAGCGAGCTCAACGGGCGGCAGTGGCCAGCGGAGCCCTGGACTGAGGGCAACCGACCACTGATTAGAGGCGGACGACTTCGACAGAGAAGACTCCTGGGGGTAGAATCAAGGAGAAAACGTCTCTGAAGATGCCCCCAAACCGCAGGAAAAAGGACTAGAGTAAAATAAAGTTTTTCCTTCCTTCCTTCCTTCCCTCTTTAGATGCCTTTTCCTCTGCGAGAACAGCTCGTGCACCCCTGAGTTGACAGTACCACGCTTCTCCCTCTGTTCCTGACGGTCGCATTCGTTCAACCAGCCAAGCCAGGCCTGGCCAGGCGCACGTGATGTACGCCGGCGTAAGCACTATTTGGCCGCTTTCGTTGTTCCAGACTTTGTCCCACGAGCAACCTTACTTACCTTGAGCGGTTTTTGCGGGCAACTTTGCCTGGACAACACTTCATCGTGGTTCCCGAGCCGCCTGTCTCCCTGCCGGGTGCTCTCGTGCGGCTCCTTACGGCGGCCATGACAGTGTGTCCCTCGAAGCACTCGCCTCCCTCCCCACGCGTCTGCAGTTGTTCCCACCACGCACCGTACCCTACCGCACCGCGCACTGTCTGCGCACCGTACTGTGCCAGGTCCCGCCTCAGCGTGCTCCAGCCATCATCGCCTGGATTACTGCCATGTGGTACTGTTCCCAAGTGTCGTCGGCTATTACCCGTGCTATGCTCTGCGCGCACCGCACTGTGCCAGGTCCAGCCTCAGCCTCCTCCAGCCATCATCGCCTGGATTACTGCCATGTGGTATTGTTCCCAAGTGTCGTCGGCTTTTGCCCGTGCTGGGCTCTGCGCGCACCGTACTGTGCCAGGTCCAGCCTCAGCCTGCTCCAGCCATCATCGCCTGGATTACTGCCATGTGGTATTGTTCCCAATGTCGTCGCCTTTTGCCCGTGCTGTGCTCTGCGCGCACCGTACTGTGCCAGGTCCAGCCTCAGCCCGCTCCAGCCATCATCGCCTGGATCACTGCCATGTGGTATTGTTCCCAAGTGTCGTCGCCTTTTGCCCGTGCTGTGCTCTGCGCGCACCGTACTGTGCCAGGTCCAGCCTCAGCCTGCTCCAGCCATCATCGGCTGGATTACTGCCATGTGGTATTGTTCCCAAGTGTCGTCGGCTTTTGCCTGTGCTGTGCTCTGCGCGCACCATACTGTGCCAGGTCCAGCCTCAGCCTGCTTCAGCCATCATCGCCTGGATTATTTTCGTGAGTTATCGTTCCCAATAGGTACAGTCGCGGTCAAAAATACATGGCCCACGGCTTCGGCGCAAGGAGCGGCTGCGGGGCCGCACCGCGGCGCTGCTATCTCCGTCGGGCGCTCGCTGCGAGGGTGCCAGAGTGGCGACAAAGCTTCGCCCGCACTCTATCCTGGGCACGTCACATGACTGGTTAATTTGAAGTGCGGCGTTGAGCTGTTTCACAGCTGAGCATGGCTGATCTCAGCACAAAAGAGGGCTCGGCAATTTGCGCTGCTTGTGACTTTCGGCGCCGCGCCAGCTCGAATATCTCGCTTTCTCTATGTGCGGGCTAGCTACGGTAGGCGCGTATTCGGCAGAGCGCGCGGCGCTTGCTGCTGCGAAGTGTCCGAGTTCAGTTCGCACTCCATATTTACGTGCGTCTCACGTCCGTGTACGCCGCGCTCCAGTGCCCGGCACTTGGGCGGTTGGCACAAGTGCATTCAGGCTCTAAAGTGAGTGAGCGAATAAACGTTTGTTGAAATAGTGTGATAAGAGCTGATAAACGTGAGAGCAGTCCTCCGTCAAGGACCCCTGCGGCCTTCATTTGCTGCTACAATTAGACAACGTGTTATAGCCTACAATGTTTCTCTCACGGCGGCAAAATGTTTGTTGGGCGGATGTGTTTAGGAGGTTTATGGATACAAGGCGGCTGGAGCTGGCACAAGACCGGGTAATTGGAGAATTATGGAATGGACATTTTTTACACAGTGGGCACAGTCACAGGCTGACTATGATGACGGTTTCTGGCACAAATCACTGTCGTTAGTTGCTGGGGGTTGCGGAGCAAAAACCATTTAATGTTAATTTACCATCTGTATTTCGCACTCGCTTTTCAGCCCGTGATCCCGCACACAACACACATTAAAATTAGTGCGCAGTGATGTGTGGCTAGCCCTTATTAACAGCTGAAAGCTAAGAGCTCGTTCCTTTAAATTTGTGTATTAAAAGTTACAAAAATCAAAGCACGCTCCGGCTGCAATAGAATGTATTATTACACGACCAGGAACAAAACAGGGCTGCACCGAATTCACAGATAGGGCTCTTGGCGCGACAATACCTTTTTCTGCCCTATTTCTTGAGCGCCGTAATGCCCATGCACCGTGCCCTGGGGCTTGTCATTCATGGGCGCGCTTTACACACGAGAGCGAAGCAGTATCGAGGCGGCAACGGTGAACCGCGTGCACTCCCCTTCAGTGCAACCGCGCGGCGAACGAGGCAGACTCACGCTCCTTCCTACTGACCATCAGCCGCGAAACAGCTGAATGGCGCACTTGAAGTTCACCAGTCGTGTGACGCGCCCAAAAGAGAGTGAGGGCGAAATTTTATCGTCACCCGGTGCACCCTCTCAGCGAGAGCCCGACGGAGATAGCAGCGCCGCGATGCGGCCCGACAACCGCTCCTTGCGCCGGAGCCATGGGCCGTGTATTTTTGACCGCGACTGTACAGGTGCGGCCAGAATAATACGGAGCACAGGAAGGGTCGCGGAGCAGCGGAAACGTGCTTATGCGCGCTGCCTAGCAGTGGCGACAGGAACTATCTTAATTTGGACGCGGCGAGATGATGCCGGTAGCACGGTATCCACTTTTTCCGCAGGCCTATCAACATCACAGCATGTAGCATGCAATCCCATGCTCTATGATCGACTGATACTCTGCTGACAGCGCCATGCGCTTCGTTGCCCCGTTCCTCGCATCGAGAAGCGGCGCGCGCTGTAAACGGGCGCAAGACGGCCGTTTTGGCGTTACGTGTTATCTCGGCCCTTCAGTCCGCGCGGCCACCACTTCGCAGTTTAGTCGACGGCGCGCGACACCGAGGCTGAAGTGAGCACGCCTGGATGAAGGCAGCACCTGGCGGTGTTGCCCGAACCAACTCAGCATCTTTCGGACAGTGATAACGGCAGGGTTGCAGCAAAGAGGGGGGCTCGGCGGCAGGCACTCTCGCTGCGCGCGGATATCCAGAGGTGTCTTTGTTGTGCTGACAGGTGGCGCTTATATGCAGCTTCTGCTAGCTTGGCCGCCTTTCGCGTGCTCCGTATTATTCTGGCCGCACCTGTACGTTTTGCGTGCGCGCCTTTCGTGTTCTTTTAAGCATGAAATGCTTTTAGCTCCCGTTGTCGGCAGTGTAGTGACGTCACGCCGAGATCGAGAGCCAACATCCGGGCACTGAATCCCACTCATCCGGGCACTGACATCCACTCATCCGGGCACTGAATTCTACTCATCCGGGCTTTAAGAGAAGTTTATTGAACCCAGGACCATAAAGGGACATCGGTACCTCTACAAAAACAAACAAACATTGCGGCGACTGATGTCGCCCGGTGCACACACACACACGCAGGGAACTTAAAGAGTCCAAAACCACGAGATGTCCAAGAACGTTCAGGGGTCCATACGCGCGGGGGAAGCACGCCGGATGGAAATACCGCGCACAAATACCCGCGCACAAATATAACGCGCGAACAACCCACACACACCTCGCGCACAAACTCCGGGCGCGAACGTAGCGCGCACAAACATAACGCGCGAACAACGCACAGAAACCGCGCACAAACTTCGGGCACGAACATAACAAGCGAACATCGTGTACAAAACACGCGTACCACACAGGCGCGCCACACTTAATATGGTAGGAGCCGCACCGACACACGGCCCCTGCCCGCGACGATGAAGCGGGTGGACCAGCGCCGAAGGAACTGGTGCTCCTCCAGCGACACGAGGTCCACGCACGCCTGGGCAAACATGCGCGCAGGTACCCGCTGTAACATAGGGTACATGGCTCTTCGTGGTCGTCCCTGCAGAGCCGCCACACCTCTCTGGCGCCACAGCACGAATGCCCCGACGCAAAGAAGCATGCGTACGAAAGGGTGGCGAAACCTGGAGTTGGGGCCGAGGGTCGCTCCAAACATTCTAGGCATGAGAACCCAAAATGTGCTGGCGACAGAACACTCAAAGAGTGCGTGCGGCAAGGTTTCAACAAGGCCACACTGCGGACATCGGTCCGAGGGGGCCAGGCCCCAAGCCGCCAGGCGATCTGCCGTAAGCAGGGCCCGCCAGCCCCGCAGCCAGCCAAAGTCTCGCACGTCTGCGGGAAGGGATGACGACGTCAGGTCCCGCCATCGCACCTCTCTGCTTAGCGCCAATTTCTCCTGTGGGGCTTCTTTTACGGCCAGGAGCTCGCATACCCGAGAGGCGGGAGTGGAAAAAAGCTCCACCTGTGGCAGCGCTGCGGTGAGGGACCTGAGCGTCTGGCAGACTCGCTGGAAAAACCGAGGCTGCTGGAAGGCTGTCGGACCGACACTCTGCTCGGGAAAGAAAAGGGAGCGCGACGTACCGAGTAGGTATGACAGGAGCGCCCTGCCCGGGTAGCCGACCTGGTTAGCCAGGTCGCTGGTCGCCCGCAAAGCGAGCACGTTGCAGAATGTGGGCAGGTGGGGAATGCTGAATCCCCCCATGTTAGTAGGAAGCCGGAGGAGCGCGCGCGCTACAGACTCCGTCTTGCCTGCCCAAGAGAACGAGCCACATAAAGTTTCCAGACGGCGCGTGAAGGTGCGGGGTGGGTGGGCAACACGAGCGACATAGTACAGTGGGGCGCACACCGACGCG
The DNA here is from genome assembly GCF_055824585.1 of Amblyomma mixtum. NCBI lineage: Eukaryota > Metazoa > Arthropoda > Arachnida > Ixodida > Ixodidae > Amblyomma > Amblyomma mixtum. Next base: position 131,015,472 of record NC_143019.1, read on the forward strand.
CGGATGATAAATGCGCGCTCCGCGAGGGAGAGACGGAATCGCGCCGCCACTGACAACCGTTTCTCGGCGGTCTCTCCAAGCCGGGTCCGCGTCTCGCGAGCTCGCTCACCGGTCGCGAGGAAATAAACCCCTAAAACCTTCACGTCCGAAACCCACTGCACGTCGCGCAACAGGTCTGAAGAAAACGCGCCAAAGCGCATCGCTCTACTCTTGCCCCTGTTCAGCAGGGCGCCGGACAGCTCGCTGTACACTTCAAACAGCCGCAAAAACACTACTTAGCTGTTCTCGTCCCGCAAGAACAGGGACACATCGTCGGCGTATGCCGAGACCTTCACCTGGCCGTGGACCGGCAGCGCGAAACCGCGCAAGGACGGGCTCGCGGCGATGCGGCGCAGCAATGGGTCAAGACAAAGAACAAAAAACGTGGGCGACAAGGGGCAGCCCTGCCTGATCCCTCTGGAAACACAAAAGGGAGCGCTGATCGCTCCGTTGACGGTTAGGCGGGCCGTAAGCCCCGAGTAGAGGAGCCCGACTCTGGCTACGAAGGCTGATGGAAAGCCGAAAGACTCGAGCACACCCAGCAGGTACCGGTGCTCGATACGGTCAAAAGCTTCGGACTGGTCAAGCGAGACAAAGCAGCCCGGGATCCCCGCTCTCGAGGTGAATGTGAACAAGTCACGAGTAAGTGCGAGAGTGGAAAACACCGAACGGCCGGGCACGCTACACGTTGTCGCTGGGCTGACCACCGAGGGCAGAACCGCGCTCAACCTGTTCGCCAGCAGTGACGCCACGATCTTGTAGTCTGCGTTGAGCAGTGATCGGACGCCCCGCCTGTGGGTCAGATGGGCACCCGCCCGGCTTCAGAATGAGCGTGACTCGACTCTCTCTGAAAGACTCTGGTCGAGCTCCGTCCGTCAGAAAGCTGTCGACCATATCGAGCAGAGGACCCTCTAAAACGTCGTACAACTTCGCGTAGAAACTGACGGGGATACCGTCAGGTCCGGGGGCCGAGGCAGCATTCATGCTAGCTACTGTGGCGCGGAGCTCGTCTGGCGTCGCCGGCGCGCAGAGCTGCTGCGAGAGCTCGTCCTCGACTGCGGGGAGACCCTGGCAAAAATCGCGGAGTGCGTCGCGAAACGCGGGGTAGCCTGCCCGCTCAACACTGGATGCGAAAAGCTGGGACACGTGACGTGCGAGGACTTCGCGTATCTCCGTGGCCCTGCTGCTCGTGGCCCCGTTAGGCAGCGCGATCTCTGCAATGAATGCGGGCGCATCCTCATCGAGGGCGCCTGCGCGAACCTGCCGCAAAACCGATGGATCGCCTACGGGCCTACCCTGAACGAGGGCTCGGCTGGCAGCGCACGACAATTGCCGCAGCAGCGTCTCGTAGCGAGCCTTCAATAAATTATAATAGTCTCGCATAGAGAATGTAAGCGGCGCGCCTCTCTTGACTATGCGGATGCGAGCCAGCGTCTCGTTAAGTTCGCGGGTGATGCGTGCTCTTCGCTGGCGGCCTTCCGCGATAAGGAGCGCGCGCCACTCGCTCTTTCTCTCGTCCCACGGCACTGATGAGTTAGCGCGCGCGCCCGGAGCACCCAGCGCACGCTGCAACGATGTGAGACTCGACCAATCTGTCAGTAGGCTGGCGTCCATTCGCCACAAGTCTACTCGTGGGGCGCACCCGCCCAATTCCAGCACTACTGACAGCGGTCGATGGTCGGTGATGCGCGGAGTGCCCGCGGGAAACGCGAGCACCTGACCCTGACCTGGGCCGCGCACATCACGTGAGGGGTCAAGCACACAATTAAAGTCGCCCACTATGAAAGTGTCGTAGGAGTCTAGCATAAAGCAATCGAGCGACTCGAAAAACGACGAAGAATCGCCTTGTTGCGCCGGCGCGTACACAACCAATGCCCTCACCCGTCTGCCGTTAAGGGAAAAATCGACGGCCAAAGTGCGACCGTCGACGCCGGACATGCAATGTGCTCCTCAGCGGAGAGAACTATTGATAAATACGACACCGACACCGCATGACATTGCGTCGGTAAGCGAAAAGAATGCTGGCACGAGGAAGTGATTCTTAAAGCTGGTAACATCAAGCGCAGTGCGGAAGTTGCACTCCTGAAGGAAGAGTATGTCGACGCCCTGCGCGCGAGCGAAGTGCATCACCTCCCTCTGCTTATCCAGCGACCGCAATCCCTGAACGAAATCCCTGAGATGCACCGTCGCCATGATGAAAAAGCAGGGCGCCGACATTTCGCCGACAAGTTTAGGGGGCCCCGCCGTTGGCGGAGTCGCTCGCGCGCGCCAGCTTTTTGGGCACGGACGGATCGGCTGAGGCGTCCGAGTCCGCGGACTGCGACAATGCGTGCTTCCCCGAGACCCTACTCAAGTCCATGGGTTCTGCGGAGGGTAGAGAGTCGGTGGCATCTCTCACCGCACCCTGCGAGGCATGGTCAAAAGGTATCGTGCACGGGTTGCGGTCGGTGGAGTCCTGGGTCTTCCCCTCCGCGGCCTCTGGGGGTGGTCGGCGCCGTGGACCTCGAGGTGGGCCGGTGGCGCTCGGCAGGTCGGTCGCTCCGGGCTGTTCGCAGGGGACGTCGCCGGTGAGGCGGAGCATCACGCCACGTGAGGGCGCTCCGTTGCTCTCGTCTCCTGCGGTGGAGAAGTCGTCCTCAGCAGAGGAGGACGAGTCTGACAGGCTCGGCAGGGAGATCGGCGGGAGGTCGCCGAGGTACGGGAACGTGAGCGAGTCCGTTGACGTCGCGTCCGCGGTGTTCTCCGCCTGCTCCTGCGATGAGGCTGCAGGCTCCGGACCGGCCGGGGTTTCCGACACGTGGGCTGCGGGCGTGTCTTCGTCCTGGCGAGGCGCGGTCTCCGCAGGGGGTGCAGTCGCGGGGGCAGGAACCGAGTCCCGCGGCGGTTGCGCTGCTGACGATGCCGGCTTTTTCTGACGGCCTCCTGAAGCGGCCGCCGCTGCGTAAGAGCGCGGCCGCAGGCAGTCGGCCGTGGCGTGGGCTCCGGAGCAGCGTCGACACGCCGCCTCGCATCCGACCGTTTCGTGCCCGAACTCGTCGCAGCGGGCGCACCGCGGCGTGCGGTAGGCCGCGCCAACATGTCCGTCCTGGCCACAGCGTGAGCATACCTTTCGGACGCCCCTGTAGTCGAACATGACGCGGTGACCCTGCACGGACATAAAATTAGGTACCGCCTGCTTCATCTCTATCCTGATGAGTCGCTGGCCGTTGCTCACGTGGCGTCGCCCCTTCAGCGTCGGATGAAAGATCTCGAGCACCTTGCCGTAGGGGCTCAGTGCCGAGGCCAGCGCCGCGTCCCCGACGAACAGCGGCACCCGGAATGCAGTTACGTGGACCACGGAGGGGCCTACGCAAGGGACTGGGACAGAGGTCCCGTTCACTGGGAACGATCCCTCCGTGAGGAGCTTTTGTGCCGCCGCAGCCGAGGTTACGGCGATACAAAACTTGAACCCTCCTTGATGTTGGAGGCTTTCGAGCCCTTTCGGGCCGACGATGCTTTCAATGCCGTCGACAATGTCGTCGGCCGTGGCGTCCGCGTTCATCGTGAACGTGAAGCAGTGCGCCTTGGGTGGAGGCGCCCGGAACTCCGGACCAGCAGGACCGGAAGCTGGCATGGTGGCAGCAGGGGGGTCTGGAACAGCAGGACCAGTCCAGGAAGGGGCTCCCGGGCAGCCGGCGAGCAGCGCGGCGCCGGGACGGCGATCCTCCAGGGGGCGGCGCCTGCTGCTGGGGGCGGGGTCCATGGGTCCGCTCCGCTTCGGGTAGGACCTCGCTCCTCGCAAGACCGGCAGACACTACGCAACGATTCCAAACGAGAACATCCGGGCACCGTACGAGATTGAACGAGTTTAGACGAGACTCTCTAAGCCCTCCTACGGGACCGGCAGACAAGCGCCGGTTGCTCTCCAAACGAGTCATAAAAAATAACTGCTACAAGTGTCTTCTCAATGTTCATCAAGTTATCACTCGAGCTGTGCATTTGATTGCACGGAATTATAATTTCCGATTTTTAATAACGTGTGCGAAGAGCACATAAATGCCACGATACACTTCGTTGTCATACGTGATCTCTTAGGGGCTTCGCGCATCGAAGCAAAGCCGCGCAGGCGCACAGGGGCCCGGGGGAGGAGCTTCGTGTCGTCTGCTACCGCGCTGGCGCGCACCTCGCTTGCACATCGCTTGAGGTGCGCGCAGGCGCAGCGCTGTAGCAGACGACACGAAGCTCCTGCCCCGGGCCCCTGTGCGCCTGCGCGGCTTTGCTTCGATGCGCGAACGCGCCGGATCCGCTGGCGCTCCGCGGAGCGCGGCCACGCGGAGCTGTGTTCGCACTTAGAGTGGACCACCCTGTACATTCTTGTCAGGCCTGCGTCTCGTCGTGCCCGTGTACGCTTCTGCATCGTCCTGGATTTCAATGCAGCCACCGTCACAGCTTCTTAAGCCGAGCAATGGAGCCTGTGTTAGGCCCGTAAACATTTCATGCTTACTCTACTCTCGGTTACGGGAGAGGCGCAATTTTGTTATTTCACACGCACCTCAGCGCGTCCGCTGTCATACTCCGTTTCTATTCCACTTTTGCCTGTGCTTGACTTCATCTTCTTTGTGCGCACTTGGATACCCTGCTCGCTCCTGTTTTTGGCAGCACAGAACATGCACACTTTGTGCATGTTATGCACCGTCAAAGCTGTACGCGATCGAACTGTTCACGTTGATTGGCGGTCCGGAACAGAGCGCGCAAGATATGTTTGCGTAAGATGACGAAATGACAATAACACGGCGCATCGTTGCCATTCGAGCCCCCCATTACTTGTCTCGTTCTACTGGCAGCAAAATTATGGTGGAAGTCGCGATGAGGCGCACTTTTGTTTGGACTAGCGGTAAAGGGTTACTGTTGTTTCGCAGTAAAGAGCTCCCACCTGTCGCACACGCGAGCATTTAGACGGCTGCTAGTATTACTAATAGCAGGGGTGTAGTCGCTGTAGCGTCACAGGTTTATTCAGGATTTCACATCATGGTCTTCCACGTTCATCAATGCCTGTCGTTTGTAGTCGTGCCACTATTCTTCTGTATTTCTGTGGATTGTGCAATACATTTTGTGTGATTATGCTACGTGAGTGGTTTCATGTGGGAGAAAATGTTTTGTGGTACTGCACCTATTGATGTTGCAAAATGAACACATGCCACAAGTACAGGTGCGGCCAGAATAATACGGAGCACGCGGAAGGTGGCCAAGCTGGCAGAAACTGCATCTAAGCGCCACCTATCAGCACAACAAAGACACCCCTGGCTATCCGCGCGCAGCGAGAATGCCTGCCGCCGAGGAGCCCCCCCTCTTTGCTGCAACCCTGCCGTTATCACTGTTCGAAAGATGCTGAGCTGGTTCGGGCAACACCGCCAGGTGCTGCCTTCATCCAGGCGTTCTCACTTCAACCTCGGTGGCCGCGCGGACTGAATGGCCGAGATAACACGTAATGCCAAAACGGCCGTCTTGCGCCCGTTTACAGCGCGCGCCGCTCCTCGATGCGAGAAACGGGGCAACGAAGCGCATGGCGCTGTCAGCACAGTATCAGTCGATCATAGAGCAAGGGACTGCATGCTATATGCTGTGATGTTGATAGGCCTGCGGAAACAGTGGGTCCGTGCTACCGGCGCCATCTCGCCGCGTCCAAATTAAGATACTTCCTGTCACCGCTGCTAGGCAGCGCGCACAAGCACGTTTCCGCTGCTCCGCGACCGTTCCTGTGCTCCGTATTATTGTGGCCGCACCTGTACCTGCCTTCGCTTCTATAACATTACGTTAGAAAAATAGCGGGCAGTCTTGCATTTCAGCTTTAAATGCCTTTTTCATAAAAGCAATTACGAGTGGCTTCGTGAGAAACGTCTCTAATACATTGCCCAGAGAAAGCGTTTATTGTAAGCAAGCAATAGTCGATATTTTCTGTTTTTCAAGTAGCAGGATCAGCATGTCTCAATTGTCTTGACGGAGTGAAGGTGCTTCCAAGGCATTGCCTCTTTTTCTTGTTGCTTACCCAGCGTGCAATATAGTGTCTATAGATCACACTTTAGCATGTTTTTTGCGTTCTCTCATGCAAATTTCAAGTGACCAAGTTCAGGCGGATCTTGTATTGACCTTATGTGCTTGCTCTTAATGCCGAAGCATTCATATTCCGAGCTCGATATCAAATCTGCATCCTTCAGAGTGAGTCTAGCACCTTGTCTGCAGAGACTCTTGCCTTCAAGGAGTTCTTGGAGGTTTCACGTACCTACTTGGTGTTGAAATGACTGTCTTGACTGATAATGATATGCATTGCAGACACTTTCTGCGCTTACTGTCAGGCCGAAATGAAATGCCAACATACATATGGCATTTGTCTACTTTGCTGCGAGACAGTAATTAGAAAGGGTTTCTAAATGTGTGCATAGGTACATCCCTTGCCCTGAAATAGGAATCAGGCTAGTTACATAGTCAAGCTGAAAGCACACAAATGAAATAATTTGTTTTGTTCATAGTTGCTGTTTGCATTTTATTCCGGCCTGACTCTACATACTGCCATAGTAGGTACTACAACTAAAGAAGACACTTTCTTGCGGCAAATCATGCACATATGTTTCAGTAGGTACGTGAAAAAATGTGCAGCTACACTCTTTCACTGGATTGTTATTTCTAATACTATTTTTCTGCTTCAGATGCGTGAAACATTGTGCAGCTAATGACGTGTAATGCTTTATTGTTACGACTTCTATCTCCTACTAATACTGAACTTCTAGTCTCCGACACCTGATGCTCAACTGAATGAACCTTCTGTCTCCCATTAGAAAGGCAAAAGCGTCAAGCTTAGGTTTACTTCACCGCCATTCATACGTGTATTGGTTTCTATTCATCGCTGTCTTACTTTCATTCTGTCAGTTATGCTGTTGATAGTGGCCACTTTATAGCACGGTGTATATGAGAACACATTTTGGGCTGATGTGTTCTCATATACACCGTGCTATAAACTGGTAATTATTAACAGCATAACTGACAGAATGAAACTAAGACAGCGATGAATGGAAACTGATACACGGAGAATGGCGGTGAAGTAGCCCTAAGCTTGACTCTTTTGCCTTTCTAATGGAAGACAGAAGGTTCATTCAGAACACATTTTGGGCTGAGTAGCCGCGGTGGCTCAGTGGTTATGGTGCTCGGCTGCTGACCTGAAAGTCGCGGGTTCGATCCCGGCCGCGGCGGTTGAATTTCTTTGGAGGAGAAATTCTAGAAGCCCGTGTGCTGTGCGATCTGAGTGCACGTTAAAGAACCCCAGGTGGTCGACATTTCCGGAGCCCTCCGCTACGGCGTCTCTCTTAGTCGCTTTGGGACGTTAAACTCCATAAATCAACCAACCAACATTTTGGGCTGAATGAGGTTAATAAGAGTTTTCTACTCTCCACATTGATGCATATAGATGGCGTTGTACATCTTTAATTTTTTGTTAGTTTTTCTTTCGGGCTTACTGTCTAAATAACCTTACCTGCTGATTGTACCCTATGTCCTTTTCTGTCATCTTCCTTCCTTCTGGCTCTCTCGCTCTTCAGTCATTCTTCCTGTTTCTTACACTAACTATTGATCATGTGCCTGCTGTGCGAACGACAGCCAGCACTATTACCCTTACTTTTTTTTCATAGAATCTGCACTCCTACAACTAATACTAATTGACCTGCCTCAGTATTTTTGTGGTAATGAATTTTTTGTTGCGTTTAAAGTAGTAAGCTAAGCCACCGATAGCAGTGTTGAATATCAAAATATATCATGCATATATCTTGCATGCAATATATCAGTATTATCACTATCACACTATCCTGTACTGCTTTCAATTCAGTCATTCCGGAATAGATATTTTGTGCTTCTTTCCTTGTTCAGTCCACTCAAACTAAAACTTTCCGTTCAGTGTCGCAGGTGGAAATTTTCTTAAAAATAACAGGCCTTTGCTGTATTATGCGCTGAGCCCTGAGTGTGAAGAGGAAAATTTTATGGCTTCAATTTCTGCACAGGTGAGACATCGCGGGTGAAAATACCAGCTCGAAAGACAGGGATGTGAAGGGAGGCAAAACAAGCGCTGACGTGCACCTAAAATGTATTGAAGTGAGCAAGAAATATATAGAAAAGCCAAGCAGCACCACAAATCACAGAATTACAGACACGCAGACATCACAACGTGAGTTGAAAATTGCCCCGAGCATTCCCTGACGGAGATAGTCGAACTTGGTGCGTGATGTTCACGCCATGGACGGTACACTCACACATGCGTTACCGAGTCGTTAGATGTGTCTAGCCTTGTTGAAGAAGATCGCGGTTGATTTAGTAGTTGAATGATCTAGAAAGGTGCCATCAATATTCGCTCACCAGGGGGAATCTAAAGGGTAGCCCCACGTTGTGCGAGCGTCACTGAAGTCTCCGCCAACTAAAATAGGTGTGTCGGAGAAGTTATTGCGTAGGAAAAGAATCCAATCTGGGTTAGGAGATGCTGTTCCCGGACGACCATAGAAAGGTACAAGTATCAGCGGTGTATGTGCATGTTTAACGAGAAGGATAACGGCCTCTTCGCGAGTGTTTCACCAACGTGAAAGATCGATCGCTGTATGGGGAACAGAACGATGAACATAAACTGCCATAAATTGGCCTTGAAGGCCCATGCCTGCCCTGCCCTGCCCTGCCCTGCCATTCGTACCCACTTTCGATAATGTTCACAGTTACACTGAATCCCTTGCCGACCATAAGCAGCTTAAGGCTGTCCGGGGCACATTAAAAATTACACAATCCATTCACCAACCTTGCACGAAATACCTTTTTCCTGTCCGTATATAGTCGATTCGCGGCAATGCTCAAGATCTGCATAGTATTCATGTTTATACAATGACACCTCATGACACATCAGACATGCCGCCGCCATCCACTCTTCCACAGATAATTTCCTGTCCCATGTTTCCGAGAAACAGGCTTCGCGCCAGCGAACATGTGCTCTAATTCCTCCATGTTCTTAACCTCTCCCCTATACTCTCCCTCGGGTGGAGGAGGTATCTGTGCGCCGGATGCGAGCAGGAGCGGCTCTGACTTCCAGTGTGCGTCATCGGTGGCGTGACAAACGTTTAGAAGTGATTGACAAGTGCCCCTATAGTGGTTCAGCGCCACACCTTTGTGACGAAGTACACTTGCTATGGACTTCCCCGGCTACAGCCGCAATGAGACGATGCTTTCTAAGGAAGGTAGGCCTGCGATGGGACGTTGCAAGCGTGGTGTAATCTAATCGTGGTGTCGTGGTGTCGTTTGGTTGGGGCGGGAAACAGGGGCGACCGGCGAGGCCGGCAATAGTCAGGCGGGCTGAGGCAAGACCCAGCGGTGGGGACCAGAACACATGACCTACGGCCAGGGCAGATGCAGGTGTCAAAAGTCGTGCCTGCCTTGTACGTATTTTACTTTTGCAGCAGAGGTAGGCAAGGCGCCTCAGTTTTTCACAAAAGGGTCACAGTGCGGCGCGGACAAATTTGCACCTTTCGCGGGGGCAGTTGACCGCTCGCTACGCTGGAGGGTCAAGGCTTCTCTGCCCCATTCCCAGGTTTATCGCCGGCAAGCGAGCGCTTTCACGATGTAGGGACGGGAAGCGACCGGTTGAATGCCCCTGCACCATTTTCGACCTTCGCAAGTTAGCCTCGCTTCTCGTCGTAGCCTTGCCTCGCGTCCGCTTCAGTTTCTTCGTGTTTCTTCCCCCCATCCTTTTGTTAACATCTGCGAATCGTTGGCGCACTGGGCCTTGAGGATTTGTTTGTTTGTGTTTGTTTGTTTGCCAGGAGAACGCGGTGGCGGGAAAACCGCGAGCCGAACAGTTGGCTTGGGTATCTCGGTGCGTGCGGAAGTGTGTGAGGTCAGCCAGGGAAGTGGTCGGCAAGCGAGCCTAGGCGAGTGTCTGACGCGTAGAGCGTGAAAACGGCGGCCTCGAAGACACGTGGAAGACGCGTGGAAGACGCGTGGCCCAAGTTCGCCCGCATCCGCAACCACCCATCAGCTACGCGCGCCTTCGCAGCCCGACGTTCCATGTGACCGCACCTTGCCACCCCGCAGCTAAGCCACCGTTTCTCCCAACTCGCGTGAACCCTTTTCCTTGGTCCTGTCACCCTTTCTTGTCCAAACCTTTTGTATAATCCTGCTTTGTGCTTGTAACGTTGTGGTATTGATCTCGCCCTTGTATTTTCCTCTTCCTGTTAATAGTTGATTGTGTTTTCATTGTTTTTGTTATTTGGGCTTTGACACTATTGCAAGGGCTTGTTTTGTGACCCTTTGTCGTCGTTCTTTGCGCAAGTAAAATGATGGGTTAAGAAGCTTGGCTACGCCTCATGTCTCCGGTTAAGGGCTAATCAGGCTAGGCCCCTATCACCGGTCAGCAGTCGAACCTCACCTTTTGAACGCGGGGTGGAGAACTTTGTCACTCCTCCCCTCCAAACTTGCGGAGAGTGCAGTGGTGGGCAGGTTGGCCCGATTAATTATAATTTCGGCGCCAGCCAAACTTCAAGAGCCCACGATATCGTGACAGCAGGACGCCGAAGCTAAAAGACCGGGAGGGTGATGATTGCCCCGCACCTCACAACAAATGTTACGTGGCGGCTAGCTGAAGAATGACACGTTATGATTGCGTATAATGAAGCGATTTTAATGGCCGCCGGCCTAGCACGAGCGCTCCGTCGCGCAACACTACCAGCTTCGTCTTCTTGACAATATCCCCGTATAGGCGGTGTATGGCTTCGGAATTTTACGGATGTTTAATTCTTCCAACAGCTCTTCACATGAAATTATTGCCACTGATTTGCTAGAGTGCCGAACCGTTCCCTTTCTACGAGAAGCACCGCTAACTGGTAAATTCCAGAAGAATTCCAAGCAATTATTATAACTTGCAAAAATATGCTCTCCCTTCACTTTTAATTGGTACAAAGCTTAAACTAATCCAGTGCTTAACGAGTTGAATTTTACGAATTTCTTAAGAAATTGGTATAAACACTTCTGCACCCTACAAATGTTATTTTGTTAAAGCACCTGTGTAGATCTTCTTATAGTTTGTTCATGATTATAATTTTTAAGTTCCATGATTTATTTTTTCTAGCTCGGCCTTCCCCTTTTTTCCTTGACTTTTTATGCAATATTTTTACCAATCGACGACAAAGTGGCTATCGGGTGCTCTTGAAGACAACTGAGAGAGGGTGTGCATAAGTGTTCTTCAAGCCTCAGGACCATGAGTTACATGCGGCGCTAGCATTTCTTGGTAGAGCCCCCTCTGTAAAGTTTTGTGTGATGTGTTGGATATCCTCATCACTCGGCCTGCAACCACAAGCTGAATCTGCGCCGAGACCGTTACCTTGGTACCGTACGGATTACTCTCGAAGTAGCTGCTTATGCGTCAACAATGCCTACTGTCCTGGTAGCCCACCTCCGAGAACCTGACACCGTTTGCGTCACGGAGGACATGGTATTGACGACTGACTATAGCTTTGTGAGTGTGTCAGCAAGCAAACAAGGTGGGCTCTACGTTTATGCTTGCCAACACCTTAGTCTACGTTGCGAAAGTGCGCATATAATTCAGAACGAACCAAGATCTTACAATTTAAAGCGCACGCAAAATGAATCTCAGAGAATAGTTCCAGAAGCCTGCTGGGCCACCGCTCGCAGCTAAGAAGGAGCTTGCAGCTCATGCCCAACCGTCTTCAGAATTCAATATTTCGCACACGGACAGTTTGGCCTTGAGCAGGAAAGCCAGGAAGACTTCAAGGCAGCAAGGTGGGGCACCTAATTAAAAAGTTATTGCCTTCGACGCGTTAAACTTCCTCTTCCTCTTGCTGCTTCGTTCTACTGCTGTGCCGACACTTCGAAAAGGCCAAGTGAGAATCGGACGCCGTTGTCACCGTCTATCTTACACATCTGCCAACTCATCGTGCAAGAATTTGCCCACCTTGCAGCAGCCCTCGAACCCTGAAAAATTTACTAATTTCGTGCGCCGTGAACTAGAGGCACTGAATCCCATTGCATACAAACCGCCGTTGTCGGACAATACGATGACGACATTCTCCCGCAAGCAGGTGTTCGCAAAGAGCTCGTAAACATGGGCATGGACTCTAGCCGCACACTAGAAAACCTGTGTTCGGAACCTGTCCTTCCTTTGGTAGATACTACTATGCACACCGACCCCTTCACGTCACGTAACTAGTGCCAACATCATGAGGAGTGGCGTATCCCTAAATATTTGTTTCACGCGCCTGCGCAACGGTCACATCTCTCGCCACCGCCGCAACCGTTTGTCCAGGGGAAAGGCAGCCCGCTGCCTTTCCCCGTTGATCATCGTCGCGTCTTCGTGCCGTGCAATTTTCTGGCGCCGCTATGCTCCACAGCGCCTAAAGGAGGCTTCGCCTGCTCCTGGGTGCAGCCGCTCACCTTCCTTGCACGTCCATCGTACTCGTTCCTCTCTTCCTCGCCACACTTTGTCCCCGTTGTCCGCCTAACTCTTCTAATGAAACTTGACGATGCAGCTCCCGGATGACAAGCTCCAATTAGGTTTTCATGCTTTCAAACGCTATATGCTATCTTGCGGAAGTGCGCGTATGATTCAAAACCCACAGAGGAGTGCCGTTGTTTCTGCTGCATTTCTCCCCTATATAACCTCCTTGAGTGCTGGTAGATGATGTTTCTATCGCTGCGATCATTGACAGTGGCGTTGAAGTATCTCTCCTCGGCGCATCTTTTTGCCGTCGTAATAAGGAAATGATGACCCCTGCCGCTTAGCCCACAGTTCATGTTGTCGATGACAGCACAGGTGCGTAACTGGAATGCGCACTGATCGTATAAGCACCACTCGTCATCACGTGTTGGCTCTGTTCACCGACAATAATTTATTTATTTGTTCACACTATCGGTCCTAGTTCCGACCCAGACAGGGGTGGGCACTGAAACACACAACTACAAAGAAAAGTTCACAAAGCCGTAAGTCATAACAACACGTGTGCTGTTATAAGCCACTCAGTGCCCTCATGATGTGCTCCAAACCACGACCACATTGTGTATATCCGTGAAGATCACATCGCAATCCGTGGCTTTTTACAAGCTCACTTTTCCCTCAACCTCAACCTGCCTCTATGCTCTGATGGCTCCTCCAGTTCTAGTCGGCATCTCACCACGGAGTTCCTCCCTATGTCGTCTTTTCTTCCTGTTCTTTACAGCGACTGGGCCGCTTGCTCGATTACCGATGTTGTTCTCCGCCACACCGACGTGCGCGTCACCCACAATGGCTTCTACCTTGCCTTACTTAACCTCCGCCAGTCGAACCAACTTGACCGCAAAGGTATTTTCTTTGCAGATTATCCAACTCTGGCTGTCTGCAGAATTTCTGCCTTCATACTTTCCTCGCCTTCTAATGTCCCTCGAGCCCCTCAGTTACCGAATTCCGGTCTGAGTCAGATGACTGGGGAAGACCTGAGCTCTTATTGCGCCGAGGATCTGCACCCCCTTTTGGTGCCCTGCACTAATATTTTGGAACTTGGTAGCTATCCTCTTAGCCAAACGTCCGCTCAGTTGCATGCGAATGAGCTATTACTTCCATGACATTAAATACGCCTATAGGTTTTAGATAGCCTTATTTTCGTCATCACTTAATTTCAACGGATGGTAAGAAAAATAATTACTCCATAAAAAAATTTTCCGGTAAGTATTTTAGGCTAAATATTGCAGCTATTGAACCAAAAATTACGTAAACACAATACATGCGAGGACGCGAAGGCATGACGAAGAGGATCGGAAAAGGTCCAACACGCTACAATGCTCAAGAAGAACTGCTTTAATACTCCAGTGCAAAAAAAGGAAAGAATTGTGCTGTTTTATAGAAAGGCATCCGCTAGTGAAGTATCGCGTTTCTAAATCGTCCAAGATCGCCTGGCATCACTGGAACACACAATGAAGGCTCATGGAAGGTCCAAATCCTTCCATAGGTTCATAAAATTTGTGCCGGCTGTCGCCTGGGCTATTCGCTCCTTCATTCTTTCAACTTGTTCGAGCAAAAAGTGGTTTCTCCAGTCACCTACTTGAGCCTTGCGCACGAAGTCGCCACTCATAGGCAAACTTACGAAATCGATGAAAGCTCGAAGACCTTTCTGTAGCTCCGGCCTAACATTGTCCAAAAGTGATGGTTCCGTTAGAGTCAGCTGCTGCGAATTATAGTTTAACACCTTCCTCATGTTTTCAATATTGGTCTTCTCAAGAATGCGTTCGACGAGTTCGGGATTTTCCTTCAGCTTCTCTTCTCTGCTGGGGTCGATGAAGGCGGCGATTTTAAAATATGTTCACGTGTGTTCTTTCTCAGTTCCTCGTAAGTTAAAGAAAGAACGTTGGCGTCGTTGCGGTGTCTGAACCAGGAAAGGACGTTTTCAAAGTAGTCTCCGTAATCAACTCGACCTTGGAGAAACATCTCGAAGAAATCGTCAAATGTGCCACTCTGGAAATTGTACGCCGGTATATTTCTTGTGTGGTAGTAGAAGGAAACGCAGACGTCGTACGGATTTCTTGCGATATGGATATATTTTGCCTCTGGTGAATAAGGAGCTTTGTGGAAAGGCAAATGCGTCTTAAAGGCCGCTGGTCGGGGAGCATAGATGGCGGCATCCGCGCCTCGCATGTCCAGAAATGGAATCCGGAGTAATGGGTCCATTGGGTCGTCTGGATCTGCGGCGCCCATCAAGATGTTGTAGATAATCCGGTGCGTACAGCAAGACCCGGATTTGGGGTAGCACACTAAAAAGAGGTCACCCGGTCGTGGCTTGTACGATATGGCAGAGTGGATTGAATCATCCGGGAAGTGCTTGCCTATGTAGATTCCTTCAATATTTCGAAAAATTTCGGCCGCCATTGCTTCAGCTTTTAGGTTCCTGAGTCCTGAAAATGAAGGTAATTATTGAATTTACGCAATTAATTTTGGAATTCAGTTCTCACCTGCATGTGTCTGGGATATAAACAAATAAAAACATTGTCCTTCTGTACTTATATTACGGTTCCTATGTAGTTGCAGTTTGGCAGAGCACGACTACATATTTGGGTCTAAATAAACGTGTATTCTAAAAAGCGCCAGCGAGAGGTACGTACTCGTATATAGAAGATTGCAAATGAAATTGTGCTCGCACTTTTTCTCTCCCTGTGTGCATCTCTTCAGAATGAGTGTGCAGCCGACGGGCCTTTGTGTAGCAATAGGTATGTAATTACGGCCAGCACTCCAGTAGCTTTCACTGGTGTCGGACACTGGTCACATTGAACAATCCGATCGCACCAATCCGAGCAAAATCTTCCGTTGAGGATTCCTTTCTGTGTTCGCAGCTGGCCTAACGTGATCGCTCTGTTCCGCAACATGACCGCTTATCGTCGTCTGTTACGTAGCACAAATCGATGCTTTCACATTGATTCGAATGTAGTAAACATTCTGTCTAGATTTTTGGACTGTATGCGAGGGACCGTACTCTCTCCGCTATCTGTTTTCCTTTGACCATACCGCGTTTATTCGGTCCATTGTGAGTGGTCACTCGGACACACCCGCGGCTCTCAGGCGTCGGTGCCAAGCGAGCCAGCCTTTGGGTGGTTGGCGACCGGACCTCGCCGTTGCCTTAAATTCACTGAAATATTCATCCAATGGTGAGGTCCACCGCAGCGCTCTCTCAAGAGGAGGGGCACCGACCTGACCACTGGCTCCCATTGGCTGCAATGTGCACCCAATGGTGAGGTCCGGAAACCGACCACTCAATGGCCAGGTCGCTTGCCACAGACGCTTGAAAGGCTCGAATATCTGAGTGACCGCTGACAAAGGATGTAATGTACCCGAAATGGACAACGGTAAATGAACAGCTTACACAATAGGCTCTCGTTCCACAAAACAAGCTCAACATGATTCGAATTTGATTACATAAAGTCAATAATCGCCACTAAGTACTGCAGGTAAGCATAATATAGTGGGCTTGAGTCGATAGAGAATACTGCCGAGTGTTGAAAACCGCATTTACGATGTTTTTACTTCCAAGCACCTCTTCATGTAACGACTTCTAGAGCGTGTTAGCTCGTGGAAAATACGAATATTTGTATTGATTTGTCGGTTCCCAGAACGAGCCCAAAGGTGCAGTTAACAGCGGTGGTTCTCTGCGATCGAGTGCAGGTCACAAGGCTGTGATAAAAATACTAATTGCCTATGATTCTGAAAATAAAAAAAAATATTATCCTCGAAATTTGAGTTTGACTAGTATTTTAATCGCGCTAAAACTCGATTATCATGTACAAAAACAGACATTGAAAGTAGTTACCAATGTTGATTGCTTGTTTCATGGCATATGACTTATTTGGCAGGAACAACCTGAGGAATGGGCTCATGAGTGCGTCATATATTACTACAAAATTCTTGCAGGTCATTTTTCAAAAGCTCTCGAAGGCTGTAAATAAAGAGAGGTTGTCTGCGATATAAATTTGCTAATAGATCAGATTAAAGTTTGTAAATCCTCTACAACTGCCAGATCTTTTTCGTGTTAGGCGCTTGAAGCTCGATTTCAGTTTAGTGTAGCGCTGACTAATGCGAAGATTTCAGCTTTTAAACATTTTCTTTCTGAAGATGAATGCACTGAAGCTGTAGTCAAAATTACCTTCAAATGTACTGCACATTTCTTAAACGTTGCTGAAACCGAGTTTCATGCAATCTAGTATGAATTCATCTTTTCCATTTGAATGATCTTCTATACCCTTTTATTTCATTATTTTGCCTTGTCGGAGATGAAATAAATATATAAAAGTGACCAGTTATGGTCTTACATACTCTCAGGCACAAAATAATAGCCAATGGCGGTGCTAAGAGGCACACCCGAATAAATTTTCGAAGCCAGCAAGAATTTGATTACGTATAGGATGCGGTTGTGTTTGATAGTACAAATCCTCCAGACTGATAGCGTGCCGCAATTTGTCATTGTAAAGAAGGCCTTGATGTGCACTCGTTTCTATAGAAACAAAATAAAAACATCATTACAGCTGTGTTCTCCCGAATCACTTCTCCTGAACTACGGCAAGGTGCATCGTCACACTCGAACATATTGCCACTTGAAGAAGAAATAGAGGAAATTTAGATTTGGAGGAATTAGAGGTGCGTGTCTGAAGAAATTCGATAACGCGCACTACGTGACCGCATCCAGTATAAATGATGTGGTTGAAAACAGCAAACTATGTTAAACATTACTAAACATTTCACTTTCTGGCAGCCCCTGTATGCGGTAGCTCTGTTTAAGAGCGCTAGAAGATCCGTAGAAAAACGAGAAAAAAATTAACCGTTCCTTTGACGAATAAGATGTATACGTGAATCTAATTCCCTAACAACTTTACGCCAATCTGATAAGAGTATCAGTTTTAGGTGTTGCATGCATCTCCTTCTCATTAATTTTCACATCAAGGTCACCAAAGAGCGACAAATCAAATTGAGGTGAAAAAGGAGTCGAAGTACCTCTCTGCTGTCGGCCCACCACACTGAATGGAGCGCTGAAGAATTTTCCACCCACACAATGTACAGCCGGTACTGAGAATACCAGGTTTAACGTGAGTATATGCCTGATATCCTTGTGCAAGGACGGAAATGCTCATGAGCGGCAGTAGTATGTAGGCATTCCCAATTGGCCCTTGCAAAAGTGGATGGCAGCATGGAATAATACTTCACGCTGTGAGCTATCACGCCCCCTACGGGGGACGTTTTTAGAGCATTATAAGGGACACGCCAACCTGATGTGCTCTGCTGCAGAAACCCTGGCTCAGTAGTGTCGGGTTGTTACACAACCCGATACTACTGAATCCCGTGCTAACTTTCCCACGAAAGCATGCTTAACATCTGTCTCACCGGATTTGTCAGAGTGTGTGAAAATATGACTCAACTGTATGAGCTGCCGCTTTATATTTTTTCAACTAGACATATGTGGTAGGTGCTCAATTTTAAAGCCGGAGATTTAAAGCCGGGGCTGACCTGTACATCCGGCACTGTGACTAGCAGTACATGTCGGAAATGTGAGGTTATGCACCTGGGACTCTGTTAGCCTACGCAGTCTGAAGAAATTGCCATCACCGCCATTTCGAATCGGTAGCGGCTGAGTGGCGCTATCAACCTCTACCCGAGCACGCGCGGCAGTGCTGCCATAACACAGGCTGCCCTGTGGCAAAAGTGGTAGAGAGCACATTTTAACGAAGGGCAATATTTAGGTCATGCCAGTTCTTTTTCGTATTAGGCGCCTGAAGTTCGATTTCATATTACTCTTGCGCGGACTAATCCGAAGATTTCATATTTTAAATGTTTTTCTTTCTAAAGACGAATGCACTGAAGCAGTAGTCATAATTACCTTCATATGTATTGGACTATCTTATACGTTGGTGCTCTTGAAAATAATGCCAAACCGAGTTTCGAGCAGTCAAGTTTGAATTCACCTCTTCCATTTGAATAATCATCTACAGTCTTGTATTTCACTATTTTCCCTTGTCGGACATGTTCTTCAACAAGTGATTGTGTTGCAGCCCACTTCAACTACGCATTTCGAAGTAGCTCCTTTGGAACAGCTGCTGCACTAATTGTGAAAATAGCAAAAGCCGAACGGCATATTTCGTTCATGCGACTGACATCTCAAGTGCCGAAGATAAACAAACACCTTGTGTCGCATTTTTCCGGGACCAATTTTAGAAAGGCAGAGAACTTCGGAAAATCACTAGTATAATCCACGCCATTTCCTCCAAACACATATCACTTCAGATATTGCTGCAGCCGTTTAACATTGTTAAATGTACTAAACATCACTGACACATGTTTGTCAGAGAAGAAACTGGTACATCTTCAGCAGTAATATTAGAGTGCTAGTTACGATATCTTCATGCTTGTTGTATTCTGTAGACGATGTCGGTTCTGTTCTTCGTGCAGATGAACTGCACAGGCACTCCCACATTCAGCTTACCGGGTGTGGATTGTATCAGTGCTTTGCGCCTAGCACTACCTTCATTACTATCTGGTGGAGTGATGGGCCACGCTCACGGCCGCGAAGGTCACCAGACTGCAGCAAATATTACCCAGCACAAAGTTGTGCCCGAGGAGCAGCAAACAAGCATTTTTGCTCGAGGAGCCGCTCTTTCCTGCCCAGATACTGTGGCACGCAAAGCCGTCAACAGCCGTCCCATACAATATGGCAGACAGCCTCCAAAGCATCTGAGATATCCGTGGTCTCCAACTTGGAACCGAGAAATATTGTCCTGTCTCCCGTCTACGTCTCGCAGGCAAATGTACATTGGCTGGGCAAGCCCATCGTCTTACATACTGAGGGAAAGTTTGCCTCAATGAAGACCCTACACAATGTAATACACACAAACTACAAATATAAATTTGGCACTCACTCATCTGCAGATTTCTCAGATGCAAAAGCGGTTATCGTAAGCACTTCAAAATAAAAAAAGCGAGTAACCTCATAATCGTCATGGATTTCTGTCATAATTGTGTCATCACTGTGTGAACTAACTAGCGCTAGTTCCTCATCGCAGCTTTGTCCTGATCGACTGCGAATTCAGTTTTGGCGGCGGGAAGGCAGCTACCACATGCTGCATCTTTTAAAGCGGCTTCGTTCGTTTTTAGGAGCCTCTTGCTTGCCATCGGCCTCGATATTCTGCCTACCTTCACCTTCCACTCTCTTCGAGGGACAGTTCTATACTGGTCATACTGGAGCTTCATGTCTGCGAGATAGGAGACCTCACGCTGGCATGCTTACTGCATGGGCAGCGCCATGAAGCATATCTAAAGGCGGTGCCTGCGTAATGTGCCCGGTTTCTAAAACGCTGAGCGCTCAAGACACGCAATAAAGACAGTAGCAGTGGTGTCTACTGAAACGCTAGTACGGTACCTGCGAGTACTAAAATTTTTAGTCGATCTCGTCTTCCAGAGTAGAATCATGAATGGAACGCATTCCAGGAAATATTAGCAACTTTTTGGAAGGCTTGAAAACGGTAAGCACCCTCAGCTAACGGCCAGGTTCCTTTGCTGCTGTAGATGTCACCAAAATCATCCACTTTTGTTCTGCCAGCGGGACTGCGGGCACGTTCTGCGTGCAGCCTTTTTCACCGACAGGAGGCAGCACCTTCGCATGCTTCTGTTGCTGTCGGACAGCGCTTTGGTGCTGCTCCTCGCTTTTGCTTCCTTCTGCATCACCCCCTTCAGCCGCTCCTCATTTTTGTGCAGCGAAGCGCGCTGAGCATCCCTTGCTGTTTTTACTGCCTGCTTTTACGTAGCGCTGTCCTCCCTTGCTCGCCCTTATCGACTCGTTCGGTCACCCTGGCCACCTTCTGGTATTTATGCGCGACTGAATGAAGTCCTCGCTGTTGACACAAGCCACATTTTCTATTTGATAACTTGTGTGGGTCAATTCTACCTGCATGGCTCCTACATTGCTGCCACCAAATATACAGAAATACAAAACGTAGTGACTTGTGTATGCTAAGTGTCTATCCGGCACAGCAATAACCATTAGTACATGCAGCCAGCAGGATCTGTGGCCGAGCAATTTTTTCCTGCCACGGGTAATACAACCATGCAAAGAGTACAGGCACTTGAGAGTAAAAATCTTATGACAGTAATTTCCTTTTTTCGAAATCACTACATTTTGTGCCTAGACTTTGGCGTCCAGGAAAATCTAGCATAAGTTCCTTTCAAGTCTGATAGTTTATTCCACACAGCCTTTAAGCTAAGAACGCCAATTCACGATGCTTTGGTTGCACATTCAGCGCACCTTCTGTTGTCACCCTAAATTTTCCTGACCAGAAATTATATTGGCACACAGCCCTTTGCTTTCAACTCGCCCTGCGTCTTGTTGGTAGCACATTAAGTGTACCTTCTGTTGTCACCCTAAATTCCCCTCAACAGAAATTATATATGGACACAGCTCTTTGCTTTTGACTCGCCCTGCGTCTGGTTGGCAGCACCTGGCAACAGTTCACAAGAAGCATCTCGAAGCCATAAGTTGCAGCTGATGCCCCTTACGTGCGGTATGCAATCTTTTTCTGTTTAATTACAATTATCTGTGTGCGAAAAAAAAGCGCTGGAAGAATGGCACTTAATTTTAAAGCCGTTAGAAAGTAAGATACAATCGCGCCTCTGCACCGTCGCACCGGCTCCTAAAATACAAAAAAAATATTTCACATGCGTGGCGCGCGGCCATATGATTAATTCCGCTTTCTTCGTTTTTTCCTGGGAGCGAAAAAATAACTGGTTGCACACGTGTCGTTCCCAAGAGGCATGGATGTTTTAGTGTTGCTGACACTGCGGACACAGGTGGCGTCAAGGGGGAAGTTTTTCAGACAGGAGCTCTTTTTTTGCGTACTACGTCGCCGACGGCTTCAACTGAGCCGCCGATGCGAAAGGCAACAATCCTATCTGGATGGCCAGCCCTCTCGGCATAATAGAGAAGGCACTGAAGCATGGCGCCGTCCCCGACTACCGCTTACTTTGAGACACGCTCTTATGTTCCCTGCTCGCGTTCGAAAGGTAGCTTGTTGGCGCGCTGCTTCTTTGGTATGGACTATAAAGCATATCATGTTTGAAAGCTTCGCGGTATGCAAATGGTTTGCCGATCCGGGCTCAGCATTGCTTTGTAATTTGCCCTTACACATTTATGTAAGAGAAAATTAGGCTCTAAAGTTATAAATGCTTCATAATTGATTCATAACACGAAGCGATCTTTGGAAAGGAAACAAAAAACAAACATAAGAAAACATAACAAATATAACATAAAAGTTAACAAGAAATTAACCGACATAAAGTTAACAAACGCAAAAGTAGCAGAGGTGGTTAGGGAACAAACCCGAGGTGGTGATAGCCTATGTCTGTGGCATATTGCAACAAGCTTCGAATGGAGCCATCATTAAGCGCTCACTTTTAGTGCTTCGGGCCAAGCGAGAACAAACACGGAAGTGTACATGACAGATCTTAGGACCCACAACTTACCTGAGTAGTGTGAAAACAATGCTCATGTCGTAGCGGCACTGTTTTGTCGCACTCACGTCCACTCCTGTGCGGTGAATATTGGTGTGCAGGAGTGTAAGCCAGGCCGGGGCTAAGCGGCTAAATACGACTATTTAAGCTCACTGGTGGCCAAATTTTGAGTAGGTGCATAAAGCGGTCGAGATTTCGCAATATTCGTGACTATGCCAAATTGGAGATTGCATTCGGAGCTTCTCACAAAAGCAATTATTGGGAGTCGTTTAAACTTTCTTGGGAACGCAAATTGCGGTGGCAGTTTTTGTTAACGTCGGACTCGAGTAACATCAAATAGCAAACTTTTTATAGTCATCGCAGCTAGCGTGACTGAGGATACTGCTACCCGGAGGAGGTCGCATTTGTTAACTGCTTCATTAAAATAATTCACCCAGATCTCAGATTCCACATTTCCGACTACAACTGCATAACCACATATTCAGCATAGCGTTGTGTCGTATTACTTGCCTCCTTGGACTAACCAAGCTGTTCTACATGGCTGTTTTCGGCTTTAGCTAGACGAATATGAGAAGGGAGAAATTACTCGCTGCTTCCATCGTAGTTAGCAGGTGAAACACAAACAGTATAGCTGGCTCACGCTAAAGAGCTTTCTTTTTTCTGATACGTCTGTCTTGCATACGTAGCTGTGGGAAATGAGGTGTGAACTTGCGGCAAGATATGTTGGAATATGGGTGTGCTACGAAAGTATCCCAAAATGAAAACACTAAAATCTACCGGCTCTAAGTTGCAGCATAAGACCCGCGGTTAATTTAAAGCAAACAATTCTTTTAAGTAGCCATAAGATTGACGGCGGCAAGTACTGTCTCACTTTCTCTATGGCATATTTCATAACCTGAGGGCAAAAGTCAGTTTAGTTTATCACTTATCAATTTTTTTATTAATGCATTATTATATTGTATTGTAATGTATTAGGTTTTATCGCGCATAAGCAACTCAGGCTATCATGCGCCAAACACAGGGTGTTAAGTTCAAAAATCGCGTGTCCGTAGCGACAGTCCTTGTGAGGACAAGTACTCTGAGGAGCCCAACAAATCGAAACAAAGGCCTTCTTCTCGCACTTGAGAAAATGGATGAGGCGAATCACAAAATGCGCCAAAGCACAGGGTAAGAATTTTTATAATGAATGGTTCTGTGATGTTATATTTTGTTTAAGATCGCCGTTTCTTCCAGGTAAACAAAAAAAGAGAAGTACCTACAAGTGGATTATCTCCTAAAAGTAAATTGGGGTAGAAGGGCACGCATTTATTTCTAAGTATAGTAAAATATTTTTCCTTAACCATTCAAGTTCTGTTAACTAGAATAGGATGTGATTAAATCACCACATTTCTCACTGAAAGGGTTGTCTTTTGTTAGTAGAAAGTTATGTGTTACATGTTCGTGTCCGATGCGTAGCCGGCATAAAATTACATTTATAAAACTTTCCTGATGCCTGCATGACCTCCATCTCCCAGAATAGGTTTTAATGAATGTAGTTTGTTATTTTCTGCATGATTCCATGCAGACCGCCATTTTCAATCAAGTTTACGTTATACTAACTTTATGCAATCTTCATAAGGTGTATTTACACTCTTGACTTCTTTAAGGCGAGCATAAGCAACGCACGCGTCAGCTATCTCGTTGCCTATAATTCAAATATTGCTTGGTATCTACCAGAGCTTAATTTTATTTCCTTGTGTTTCAGCAGTTATTCTGTTATGTATTACATCTCCTATTAAAGATTCTCTTAGATTTGTGGCGTTCAGTGCTTTGATTACACTCAGCGAGTCCGTGTGGATAATGCTGTTTTGAATGTTCTTTTTCACTATTTTTGATGCAGCCATCGAATTGACATAGCATTCGGTTGAGAAAATTGACGCGCACTGAGGCAACCTGACTACCTTTTGCCATTTATCTTGCAGTACAGCACTTCGGAAGTAAAGTGCTTTTTAGAGCCGTATGTACAAAATGCTTTGTATTCATTCGTTGTATTTCTCGTGAAGCGGCAAATATTCTTGTAATATGTGTTCACCCGGAGTCTGCTTTTCATGAAATTGTGTCAGTGTGTAGTCGCCTACAGCGGGAAAGGTGCACCAAGGTGGCAGTGGTTCCTGTCTCTGGGCAACATCAGGTAGTGTGTCCAGAATTCATAATTCCTGGCAAATATCTTTACAAGGGAGGATAAGGGTCTCTTTTCATTGGGTTTGTTACTGAAAAGCTTCTTAGAGGGGCTATCCGTAACTATGGAGTAGGAGAGATGTTTTGGTAGTGAACTGGTTTTTATGAAGTATCAACATGTGAGCATGACTCTTCTATCTGCGAGGGGTGGTTCGTTACATTCTTCATATAGCCTGTTTATGGGCGATGTCCTGTAGCCCCACTTGCAAGGCACAGACCTGAGTTATGTACGGAATCTAATTGCTTTAGGTAGGACGGCCGAGCTGAACTGTACACTATGCACCCATAATCCTTGCAAGAGCGAACTATGCTGCAGTAGATGTGTAAAAGGCAGGTCCTATCAAACCCCCAGCGTTTACGTGAAAGCCCCTTTAAGGTATTTAGTGATCTAAAAGCTTCCTTCTTAGGGTTCTTTATGTAAGGCAAGATGGTCAGTTTCTTGTCAAAAGTTAAGGCCAAAAATTTGTGGTTAGTCTTTACAGGTAATTCGGTTTCGTTCAGGTGTATTCTAGGATCTGTGTGTAGACCACGCTTGAGTGAGAAAAGAGTGGCCGCTGTTTTTTGTGTGAAGAACCGGAAACCATTTCGGTTAGCCGTTGTTGAAAGTTTATTTATTCTTAACTGCACTTGTCCTTCCCATGTTGATATATCTGAGGACGTGCAAGCTATTTGAAGTTCGTCAACATAGACTCAATATATAATGGACCTTGGTATTATGTAACTAATAGAATTTATTTTAGCATGAAAGGGGGTTTTGCTTAAAATACTCCCTTGAGACACCCCATTTCCGCGAATGAAATTTCTCGAGAGGGTTCAACCAATGCGTACTTAGAATGAACGGTTTGACAGGAAGTCTTTTACGCAGTTCAACATCCTACCGCGAATGCCAAATTTGGCCAAGACGTGAAAGTTCCCGAACTTGCAGGTTTTATCATATGCTTTCTCTGAATCTAAAAAAAACAGCAAGACTTTATTGCTGTGTACAAAAGCTTCAGAGACAGTATATTAAAGACGAACTATGTGGCCTATTGTGGAACATGCCTTTTGGAAACAGAACTCATAAACATCGAGAAGCTCACGAAGGTTAATCAAATATTCACGATACTTTCAAAGGATTTCGCAAGGCAGCTGGTGAGAACTATGGGCCTATAACTACTTGGAGAGTTAGGAGGATTTTCGGGTTTTATAAATGGAATGATGATAACCATCTCCTAAGTTTCGGGTAATTTACCCGATACCCAAGCCATATTAAAATTTTAAAAATGCCTCTGTGAGGTTCACTTAAGTGGGACAGCATTTGATAGTGTATTCCGTCAGGGCCGGACGCAGTCTGTTTACCAGCGGACTAGACTGTGTTGATTTCTTGCACTGTAAAAATTATTATGTTTCATTTGTATGTCCACTTGTAGCGAGTCTGTTTCTCGGCTGTGTTTTTGTACTTTAGAAATTATTCTGTGGAGTGTGATGAGCTGGAAACTGCCGAAAAATGTCCACCTAAAATGTCTACCTGTTCTTCGATGTTTGTCTGTACACCAGGGGCTTTTAGAGGGGTAAATGGGAATGAGGAATATTTACCATTAAGCTTCCGTAGCTTCTAACACATTTCTTTTGATGTGGTTGAGCTATTTATGGATGTCACGGAACTTTTCCACGAAGTCTTTTCTGCACTACGGCTCATATATCGGGCATCTCCTCTTGCCTTTTTAAAGTTTTTGAGATTTTTCTGAGTGAGGTAGCTTCGAAAGTTTTCCCATGGCTTGTTTTGTTTATTTTTTGCTATTCTACATTCTTTTGTGTACCAGGCATTGTGTTTTTTTTTCACCACTCCAGAAGACTGAGGTATAGCTAGGCGCGCCGCTGGAATAATGCGGTTTGTGACCATTTCACTAAGTAAATCAATACTGAAGTTATGGGGATCTGATTTTTTAGGCTGGCATTTTCTTAAAAATGCAACTTACATTGTCACGGTTTTGTAGGAATGATTTACGGAGAAAAAGTTAGGTTCATAAGAATGGGTAGATGATCTCTGCTTTACGGGTTGTTGAAGACATCTCATTTCAAACCAATAAAAACGGAAGGCGATGTAAGAGACAAATCTACGCAGCTTAATTTTACTGAGCTCGGAGAGCAGTATGTGTGTTTGCCCCTAATGAGTTGGCGTATATTATTGCACAGAATAAAATCTTCTAAAATACGGCCTCTAGTGTCTATTTGTTCGTTTCCCCACAAAATGGAGTAAGCATTAAAATTCCTGACTAACAGATATGGCAACGGTAATTGTTTTAAAAGCTCGCTCCTCTAAGTCATGGTGTGTTACTGTCAGGTGTTGTTGGAGATATACCGAGCATACTGTAATTGTTTTAAAATGTACAACAGCGACTGCAACGGCTTCAAATCTAGTCTGAAGCTTGAATTCACGAGTGGCCACACTACTTTGAACATAATTAACACCTCTTTTTGGGCTAGTTGGTGCATACTTGAATAAGAGAAAAAAAAGCGCCAACCATGAACACCACGAGAAGGAACGATGACGAGACACAAGCGACGAAACACACTTTGAACAATTATGGCAGTACCTCCAGAGAGCCTATTTGCTTTTTTATCGTCGTGGCTAAAGACTTTATATTCACTTAAAAGACTTTTATGGTTTGATCCCAAGTTTGTCTCATGGGATAAAGCAAGAATATTTTTTACGTACGTCACTGCAGCCTTTTAATATGCTTCGAGAGTTCCAGTGAGTTAGAAACGCCATATCTAATGCCTTTTGGGGATGTATTTAAAAGTCTATGCTTCCGGTTTTGTGGGGCCCCTTATTTGAAGTTCCCCTCCCGTTTTGTGTTCAAGGGGTTTTTTTTCTACCGACGGTGCAGAGGCGGGCTACTGCTCATATCCATCGCCTCCTCCGAGGCGATGGATTTCGGCGGGGAACCCGCGGGTGTACGGGTTTGTGCCTTCTCCCGTCGGGGGGAAGCCGTGCGGCCTGCCGGCTCAGGGGCCAGCGAGCCTCTCTTTTGAGATGGTAGGGCAGCCCTGGCTGCACCTGTCAGAGATGTGGATGGCCCTGCCTGGGCAGTGTCCTGAGGTTGGGTGGTGTACTACCACTCCCGCTAACGTTGGTTGTGTCAGAGGGTGCCGTCAGCCCTATTTAAAAATATCATATGATTTCTTACTTGTCTCGTATGAATTCATATGTCCCTTGTATGAATTCATATGTGCTGCATATGAGTGATATGTGTCGAATGTCTGTTCATATGTGCCACATACGAGATGCATATGTGATGCATACGAGGTCATATGTGTGTATACGTATGGCATACGAGATGCATATGTCCTGCGTACGAGGTGATATGTGTGCATACGTGTGGCAGAAGAGGAGCATATAGGCTGCATACGAGGTCATATGTTTTTTTATTTTTTTATATATACTGCAGGATAATGTTTTGGCCCAAGCAGGATGGGCAAACAAATTTGGAACACAACAAGAAGAACATATGCAATGCGAGAAAGAACACATGGCAAACAACACATTTCTTAAAAGAACAACTATATGATAAAACTAATATTGGGTAATAAATGGCAACAACAGATATATTAATGTAAAGTTGAGAATTACTAATTCCACATACATGAGCATTAACTCAGTGACGCTACGGCGTCATACCCTTAACGCAGCGCTTTAGTGTTCCCACCAATTTTCATTAACTCTTTTACTCATGTCAAAAAATTATTGTGAAGAATATGGTCATTCTCCGCAGCCTGAGAAAAAATTGGCAGTGGCTTAGCTCAGGTAGGCCAAGATATACTTAGCAAAAGCTGTTTCGTCTACTCACATTCCGGCAGCGACACGCCGTCGTTGTCGTTTAGCAGCTTGGCGGCGTTTCTTTTGGAGACGTTCCTCTTGTTATTCGGGCGTCTCTGCCGCCCGCTTACCCTCCTCGCGTCGTTTTTGCTCAATGGGCCGACCTTGTACCATGCTATTACTTCTGGAGCGGAAGACTCAATTTAACGCAGCCTGCAGTGCCGCCGTGACGAGCACGGCCACTCTCCTTCTTCCGTGGTGCGCGTCTGAGAAGGAGTGAGCGCCTCGCTTCCGGCTTATATCCCAGCTGCGCGGCGCGACTGTGGGCCTGCGCAGTGCGGCGCTGTGGCTGCGGCACCATGGTTGCCATGGTAACGGTGCATGCGCAGTATTGGTCTTTTGCAGGCACTGCGAAATGTGCTCCTTCCAGCCTACCCTATTGAAAATATTGAGCGTGGATTCTGCGTGCCTATCTTTGCGTGTTTATTGCCACGCAAAATGCGACGATTGAACGGGGTCGCAGAACGCGAGACATATTTCACATAATTTGCGCCAGCCGAGCAAGCTCGCAAACGGGAGACATCTCTCACATAAAGTGCGCAAGCCGCGTAAGGCTCGTACAGCAGGAGACATCCTCGCGTAATATGCGCAAGCCGGGTGAGGCTTCCAGAATGTCCGAGAGCCAAGGGTGAGTCCCAGAATGTTCAAGAGACGAGTCTGGCTCACAGAGCACTAGACAGTGTCTAATGGAGTTACCATCATGATGCCGATAATACCTTGCATGGCTGTAAGGCTCCTACATCACTGCTCAACACGGTACGCTAATGTACTGCATTAAGGCCTCCTCATCTGTCTGTCACTGCCTCATTCAGCATGCATGTTGTGAGATAGCAAGCTTTGCAGAAATGGTGCTTCGTGGGATGGCTCTCATGCGTGTAGCATGCTTGCAAAAGGACATAGATAAGGTCACCTTAACTGGCTTTATTAATGCCACATCCCTCATTATGGGTGCCACACAGTGGCTAAACAATTTCTTCAGTTTCTCCAAGTCCAGCAGGTTTGCGTCTTGATACAGGTTCTCACTATGAAGCACCTGGAAAAAGGTAGCAGTATATGCAAAAAAATTCAGTTAATCTGTTTTCTGGAAATTCCGGAAAAGGGCACAAGTACTTCTTCCATTTATGAACTAATGATGATTTCGAAAATTTTCAGGTTTGAAATACAGACGCTGGAAAACCCGACTCAAGCACGCAGACTGCTCATATTCAAACCTGCACAAAATCTAATAACCGTGTCACACAGGCATTTTGAAGGCTTTGAAATGGCTATTAACTCAGTGGCACTTGAATGCAGCTAAATGGGCATTTCCAATAGCCACAGAGTCCCTAGAACAGTGTGGAAATCTATCAAGATTTTGAAGGCTTTTCAGTGGTAGAAATTTGCACTCAGACATGGAGCACTCGCAACTATACACTAAGTAATAAAATCAAAGCAATTTAATTGCTGAAAGAATACTCAACATGAAATGTACAACTTATTTCACTAAAAAAAAGAAGGCTGGCCACAAAACACTGCAGCAAGCATATTATCACTGTTGCCAATAGCATAAAAACAGTGAATACCACCTTTTCAAAACTTTGTGAGTGCTACAACAGCTTCCCAGCAAAATTATCAACTGTGACAGTGGCGCCACAGCAGCTTGGTGCGAGGTGATGAAATATCTCTACGGCGATCAAGTATTCTGTGTAGCAGTGGCATAACTCCCGAGTTGAAGTGCAAATCTCAAAGCTCAATCTATCACCTCAACTGTTATCTTTAAATACATATTTAAATTCATTGGAGCGTGCTGCAGAAGTAGGTGGTCAGATCATTCGAGAGGATACCTGCAAGCTATCTCAGGAGACGAAAGATCTGATGAAGAAACGCCAAAGCATGAGGACGTCTAACTTTAGAGATAGAATAGAACTAGCAGAGCTATCGAAGTTATTTATAAGTGCAAGGTAGCCAACATAAGAAAGTTTAACATGGAGAAAACCTAGCATCTCTAAAGCATGGAGGTAGCCTAAAATCAGTGAAGAGAAAACTAATCACAGGTAAAAACCAGATGTATGCGGTAAAAGACAAAGAGGGCAATGTCATAAGCAATATGGATAAGATAGTTAAAGTAGCCGAAGAGTTCTGCACAAATCTCTACAGTAGTGAATGTAATCAGAACGTTACGGAGAGAGGCAGTAGAGCATAGCAATGGGACATCCCGCCAGTAACGAGGGAGGAAGTAAAGAAAGCCTCAGGAGCAATGCAAAGGGGTAAAGCAGCTGGTGAGGATCAGGTAACAGCAGATTTGTTGAAGGATGGAGGAGAGATTATGCTAGAGAAACTAGCCACCCTGTACACGCTTGCCTCGTGACCACGAGCGTATCAGGAGCTTGGAAGAATGCGAAAATTATTTTAATTCATAAGAAAGAAGATGTCAAGGACTTGAAGATTTACAGACCGATCAGCTTACTATCCATTGTCTACAAGGTATTTACTAAGGTAATGACTAATAGAGTCAGGACAACCTTCGAATTCAATCAACCAAATGATCAGGCAGGCTTTCGTAAAGGGTACTCAACAAGAGACCACATTCATGCAGTCAATCAGGTGATAGAGAAATGGGCAGAATATAACCAACCCCAATATATAGCCTTCATTGACTACCAGACAGCAATTGACTCAGTGGAACCACAGCTGTCATGCAGGCATTGTGGAATCAGGGTGTAGAAGAGTGTTATGTGAAAATATTGGAAGATATTTATAACGACTGCACAGCTATCATAGTTCTCCATAAGGTCAGCAATAAAATTCCAATAAGGCAAGGTGTCAGGCAGGGAGACACGATTTCACCAATGCTATTCACCGCCTGTTTACACGAGGTGTTCCGGGGCCTGAAATGGGAACAGTTGGGGATAAGAGTTACTGGAGAATACCTAAGTAATTTGCTATTCCCTGATGACATTGCCTGGCTAAGCCACTCAGGATATGAACTGCAAAGCATGATGAATAAGTTAGACAGGCAGAGCATAATTGTGGGGCTAGAAATGAACATGCAGAAAACCAAAGTAATGCTCAACAGTCTAGCAAGGGAACAGCAGTTCAGAATTGGTAGCGAGGTGCTAGAAGTAGTAAGAGGATATGTATACTTAGGGCAGGTAGCGACCGCTGCTCCGGATCATGAGAGCGAAATAACTAGAAAAATAAGAACGGGGTGGAGCGCATATGGCAGGTTCTCTCAGATCGTGAAAGGCAGTTTGCCAATATCTCCCAAGAGAAAAGTCTAACACAGCTGTATCTTACTGGTACTCACCTATGGGGCAGAAATGTGGAGGCTAACAATTAGGGTTCAGCTTAATTCAAGGACAACGCAGCGAGCTATGGAAAGAAAAATGATAGGTGTAACGTTAAGAGACGGGAAGCGGTCGGAGTGGGTGAGGGAAAAAACGCGGGTTAATGACATCCTATTTGAAATCAAGAGGAAGAAATGGGCTTCGCCAGGGAATGTAAAGCAAAGGCAAGATAACCGCTGGTCCTTGAGGGTAACAGAGTGGATTCCATGAAAAAGTAAATGTAGCAGGGGGCGGCAGAAAATTAGGTGGGCGGATGAGATTAAGAAGTTTGCGCGGATACGGTGGCCACAATTGGCAGAGGACAGGGTTAATTGGAGAGACATGGGAGATGCCTTTGCCCTGCAGTGGGCGTAGTCAGGCTGATGACGATGAATTTTAACTAATGTATACAGCACTCTATGCATTACAGTTATACGAGGGGGGACCCAAAAGAAACCAGATTTTTTCGTATAAAAACTTTATTAACTCTTGCACAAAATTCCTTCAGTCACCTTCAAAGTACTCTCCATGAAATGCGATGCACTTATCAAGTCTTTTTTCCCACTGTTTGAAGCATCTCTGGAACTCTTCAACTTTGATATCGTCCGGTGCCCTCTGCGAAGCTGTTTGTACGGCCACCACATCACCAAAACGCTTCCCTTTTAGACTTTTCTTCATTCTCGGAAAGAGAAAAAGTTGCACGGGGCTAGGTCTGGTGAATATGGAGGGTTGGGAACGACAGTCCATCCCCGAGAGGCCAAATAGTGGGTCACTCGTAAGGCCGTGTGTGCGGGGGCGTTGTCGTGATGAAGGAACCAGTCACCTGATCGCCAACGTTCCTTGCGTTTCTTCCGCACATCCTCTCGCAGACGTTTTAAAACTTACAAATAAAAGTGTTTGTTAACAGTCTGGCCAGGGGGAACAAATTCCTGGTGCAAAATTTCACGAACATCACAAAAGACAATGGTCATTGTCTTCACATTCGACTTCAACTGCCTTGCTTTTTTTTGGTCTCGGGGAGTTGGGAGACTTCCACTGGCTTAACGCTTCCATAGTTTCTGGATCATACCCCTAACACCAACTCTCATCACCTGTAATGACTTTGGCGAAGAAGTTTGGATCACTTTCAATATCTTTTTTTTAATCCCTACTCAAATTTAATCGAATGTTCTTTTGATCGTGTGTGAGAATGCGAGGAAGAAATTTAGCGAAAACACGTCTCATTTCCAACTGCTCAGTCAAAATTCGCAGAGAAGCTCCAACTCACCCGTCTCTTCTGAAATTTGGTCGATCGTGAAACGACCATCTTTGCTCCTTTTTGGCGGATTTTTTTAACGTTTTCATCGTTTCGAGACGTTGAAGGATGCCCAGAACGAGCATGGTTTCGACACTAATCTCACAACGTTTGAAGCGCCCAAACCACTCGGAAACTTGTGTGCGGCTCATAGCACCCTCCTTAAAAGCCTGTTGCAACATTTAGTAAGCTTCCGCTGCCGATTTGTCAAGCAGGAAACAAAACTTCAAACACACTCTCTGTTCTTTTAAATTTTCCATAAATATTTCGCAGGCGGAACAAAGTAACTGCAAGCGAAACACAACACTACGCTCAAATGCTTGCCTACAAATTTATGTCGCCTGAACAGCTGTTTCGTGAAGATCTCTTCTAACCCCATCTAGCGGTAGAACTCTCTACTACGTCTACGAATGGTAGCGCGCTCACAGTTCGGTTTCTTTTGGGTCCCCCCTCGTATGTGTCTGGCCTGCTACAGCCTAGAAATCTTCCATTAAAAATAGGGAAGTGGATAGCACAAGTACAGCACAACAGTAGCTATGAAAACAGATATGGCACATCTGCAGAAAGTGCATGTTTCTCAGTCAGAGCCAATAACACACTAAATTCACAGATGCCATCTCTCGTGTATGTCAACAGGCTATCACACAAGCTCAGACCAGGAAGACTATCAAGAAGGAATAGCACCCAGAGATGACGGGCAAAGGAAGTATGCAGCATGAGCAATGACTCACAACTGAATTTACTGCCAGAAACCTCATTGCAATCGTATTTACAATTGTAATCGTGTAGGAAGGTTGATGCTTGCATTGCGCATGACACTGTTTTTAGCTGAGCGGTCGGGAGCTTGGCAGTTCCCTGCATCTGCTAGACATGGTGCTGAAAAACAAAGGCAGCATTGGAAAAATTCCCCTGTCCAGATGGACAAGTTAGAATGACCCACAAGATTGTGGAGATGAGGCAGCTCGGTATGCAAGTTCTACTCCCTTAATATTGGGTTGATGCAACAGCTGGCCTGGACGAAGTACACCTGCCTTCAGATCGTAATGTGCGAAATTTATTGGTGCCCTATATAATTTGCACAATCTAAATTAGGCTATGAAATCAAAAATTTTCACTAATACTGCCTTCCATTTACTTTCATTTACTTTGATAGCACCTTTATCTTCAATCATGTAGCAAAGGAATAAGAAAAAACTCCACAAGCACAGTTTACATTTGTAAAGCTGTGCTTGATATTGTGCTTTTTTCACTTACTAATGCCTGTCTTCCATTAGTCAATGAGTGGGCAAAGGTGCTCGAGCTTATTAGGGGCCAAAAGGCCCTCAGAACCTTGCACCTGGCTCCAGCATTCTTCAAAGAATGAGATAACTGGTGTATGTACGGAATGATCGCAATCCTATGTCACTTTTCTTCCAATGGACGCATTTCTTGATAGCTATTTTTGACAAGGCTTTTGCATACAGAAGTTAAAACAGATGTCAAAACACCAACACCTTGAAGGCCGGCTACAAGTCACAAAAACCTTTCGTTTACAAAATATATGCACGAAGGCAACAGAGCTGCAGAGGCAAGACATGTTATCCTAGCAGTAGCTGCAGTACAAGCACCACTACTGTCAAAAATCTAAAAAAGTTGTACTGCTGTTTTTTGCCCACCTGTCTCACTGTTGCATTCGTGAGTATATTTGGCAGGTCAAAATTTCTGGCGGTTATCAGCCAGGCTTCATTTTTTTTTCGTATGTTCTAACATTTGCGAGCACAAGGTTTGTAAAAAAATGTAATGGAAAAAGAAATGTGATCACGGTTAAAGAATGCAGTGCGAAAAGACAAAAACAAACGAAGAAATGGACACCCGCCAGTCCTGTCCACTTTTTCATTTGTCCTTGTTTTTTCACACTGCGTTCTTTAACCATGATCACTGACCAACAAGTCCAAACAGCCATTTTAGTTGAAAAGAAATGTGGCCTTTCAATTGTGGTCATTCCATACTTACACAAGTTATACTATTCTGTAAGAACTCTACAGCTATATATGAGGTCGAAGTGCCTTTCTGATGCCTACTCAGCTTATTGAGCTCTTTTGGCCACTTTTTAACAAATGAAAGATGGGAGCATGTAAGCGAAACGAGTGCAATGTCGAGCATGCTGCGACTTGTATAGATAGTGCTATTGGTGTTCTGTATCTAACTTGTACTCGAAGGTGTATAACCAGAACAGCTGCTGCATCAGCCAGACATGAAAGGTGTACGAACTGAGTTCGAGGAACACTGGCCTCACGCCTCGCTGCTGATTGTAAGACATTCCTCTGTATTCCGAGTTTTCTAACACCACCATCATTTTTTGGCACCGTGACCATTTCATACAAGAATTTGAGACCCACTGCATACCTAAAGAAAATATGTGTGTAAGCCAAGCATCAGCCATTGTATGCAATAAGAAGTCTAAGTGAAAAAGATTCGATGTAAATTACAGAAAGCCTTGCCATTTTTGTACTTCTGCTTCTATGACTGCTTGCTGGATTTTTTTTCTTTAGTTGGAGGCATTCTTCCATCCCTTATCACTATACACTATTCCTCTGCGAAATGACTGAGTAACCCAAATAGCAATTCCTAAGTAGGGAGGGGGCCTTCCACAGTGACCACACAGGGGCCTTCAAGTTCTTGCAGCAATCAAAACATCCCTTTGTAACACTGGCCCTGAATGCACCACTATACTTTTGTGGCAGGCTAAATACTTATAAAATGTATGTTTCAAAACCACACAGAAATCCACAACTGTCATTATGAAAACAACCTAGCAATGTAACCATAAGCGTACCTGGCCAGCATGATCAGCATGGAAAGGCGCACAGCTTGTGTGCAGCTCCTAAAATGAAAGCAAATTCACATGATTAATTGCAATTTCCACAGACATTGTAGAAAAATCATGTTTTTGCACCTCTCAGCCTCATGCCTGCCTTATTGCTCCTGCAGCAATGAGGCAAATCTGAGCACAGCTTCGGGTGAGGTGGTATCACATTACGCACCTGACACTACGTGCATCAATCCATTTGTATGAGCTTGGTAATGATAATAGTGGGTGGATGAGATTAAGAAATTTGCGGGGATACAGTGGCCGCAACTGGCAAAGGCCAGGGTTAATTGGAGAGACATGGGAGAGGCTTTGCCCTGCAGTGGGTGTAGTCAGGCTGCTGCTGCTGCTGATGATGATGATGACAGCCTAAGCACACCTACAAAGTAAAACTGTGAACTCGACCCAGCAGCATTTTACTGTGTTAAAAGAGAACAGGTACAATTGAATTGCTGCATTATTATCATTAAAAAGTAGAGGACTCTAAGGACTTTCTAATTTACATCGAAACGATGGGTTACAGTGAACGTTCACGGATTACACTAAGAGGCACTGAATATCCAACACAGCTGCCCAAGAAAATATTACGCAGCCGCGCTACCTTTCTTTTGCGCTATGCTACCTGTACCAGATTAAAATTCTAGAGCAATTTACTCATACTCTAGCACTGGGATACGTTATGTCCCAGACTGATGCAGCTGTCTTACTAAAGGCAGAGAAGCTTTCAGTGTGGGTGATGTGTGCTGTTGCGTGAACACATGCACAGGATCATCTGCTGCCATTCAAGTCCTCTGTGTACACAAATGCAGGTACAATAGAAAACACACATCACAAATTTGGCTAGTCTGGTTGGCCAAGCATGGCCCAGCTGATAGCACGAAGCAGCAGGTGCGACACGTACCATCATCAGCCTGACTACGCCCACTGCAGGGCAAAGGACTTACCCATGTCGCCACATTAAAGGAGAGGGCTGAGTCGGGCTGGTTGGTTCATGTTGAATGGTACGGCAAAAGAGCGCTGACGGACGGGACTGAAGAAGAGGAGACAAACACATGCGCTGACTAACAACCAAATGGTTTATTGCGAAAGAGGGGTGCAATATAAAGCATAGAAGGGAAAACTGCGGTGTAAACATGACAAGGCATACATTCGGGATATCATCAATGATTAAGAAAAGCGATCTCCTGTGGGAATAGAGCCACCGATGGTTGGCTTACACATGAGTTGCCTAATGTGTGAATGTGAAAGGCCTCCGATATCAGGCGTGAGGTGTGATCTCTATACTTGGCGATGATAGTGGTTTGGTCTAAAAACGCCTCACATTTGTCGCAATCTGCGAAATGAATGACCATGTTATTTCGGCGTGACTTGTTTTCTGTCTTTCGCGTGTTCGCGTAGCCGATCATTGACGCACCGTCCGGTCTCCCCGATGTAAAATCGGCCGCATGACAGTGGAACCTTGTAGATCACACCACAGCAACAGTTGACAAATTTGTTTCTGTGTTTCTTCTGACATGCCTTCTTTCCATTTTCCTGATTCACTCTCTTGCACAGGCCTCCCAACTTGTTCCTGGCAGAGAAAAGGAGCTTCACGCCGGCTTTGTTCACAATCTTTTTCAGGTTGTGCGATACTTGATGAACATACGGAATACATGTTATGTTCTTGTTGTCCAGTTTGCGCTTCTCCTTGTGAATTCTGCATTCTTTTAATATCGACTCTGCTATGCCAGATAAGACCTTCGTCGGGTAGCCTGCAGCGGTAAGCCTTGTAACCTGCGCGCCAAAGCTGGCTTGGGTTTTATGCGCACATGATCTAAACAGAGCGGCTTTCATGCATGTTTTCGCTATCCCGCGCTTAACTATCTTAGAGTGGGCCGACCGGAAGGGGAGCAGGCTCTTCTGGGATCGCGGGGAGTACATCCAACAGATATGGTCACACGATAGCTCAAGTTCCAGATCTAAAAACCTTAGTTTGTTGTTAGTAGGTAGCTCTGTGGTCAATTGTAGGTTGTTAAGTTCAGTACTGAACACGTCAAAAATCTGAGCAACAGTTTGTTGGGCGTCACCTTTGAGATAAAATACTAAAAAGTCATCTACATAACGCATAACTTTAACAACGGTGCCGTCAAGCTTGGCTTGAAGTTGTCTATCGCACGAAGCTAAAAACAGATCGCTGAGAACGGGAGCGAGGCTCGATCCAATACAAACACCTTGTTTTTGGATGAAAAAACTATCGTCAACTCTAGCAAACGTGGACTGTAAATAAAAGTGGAGCATTTCTAGAAACATGCTTACATTCATACCACTAGAGTTCTGGAACTTTGTAACTCCGTGACGGTCGATGCACCTGCTCATTTCTGCGATCACCGCGCTTTGCGGCAGGGAGTAGTGTAAGTCCTTGACATCCACCGAAAACGCGCTAACGTCGGCAGGACACTCGTTTTGAAGAAATTTCGACATGGTCTCAGGCTTTCTGATGAGGAAAGGATCTTCGACCTCAAGGTGCGACAGGCACTTCTGCAGGAACACCGCTACCTCGCGTTGCCACGTTCCTCGTTCAGATACAATGACACGGAAGGGGCAGCTTACTTTGTGCGTCTTGGCGCTGAAGAAGACGGTAAGGCTGGATGCCTTCGACGCCTTGACAGAAGAGGCCAGTCTTGAAATGCCAGCACGCTCACAAAGCTGTACTGCTTTCTCTTGCACTTTCGACGGCTTGACAGTTTTCACTTGTCTGAAGTTGGCAGCAACTGCCGCTTGAGCCTTATCCTTGTAGAGGTCGTTTGCCACGACGACAAAACCACCCTCTTTGTCCGACTGCAGGAGCTTGACGCCAGCGTCTTTGAGGGCCGATACTGCAGCAGTGAGCCGGCGCGTGCTTCCTTTCTTCACCTCCGGGGGGAGGGAATCCACGCCTTCCTTGATGCATCTTCCAGCTTCATCCGTTCTTACTCTTCTAGCAGCGGTCCTAACAAGAGAGAGGAGCTGCGTTTTGTCGAGTCGCGGATGCTCGCAGTATTTTGGCCCCAGAACGAGCAGGTTATTCACCTTCGGGGGGAGACTTGCGTTCCCCAGCACGACGACGTCTTGTTGAGGCGAGGTAGGAGGCGCTCTTCGGCGAGGGAGCCTAGGGAGAACCTGTCGCCACATGAAGTCCGCCGTCTGCCAAGCTACACGCAGGTCTTGACTGAATCTTCTATCCCCTTGTTCAGGGGGGACGTTGCTTCTGCACGCAATGCTCAGGCACTCCGTGTAAAACCTCACTTGTCTCCACGTTTCGGAGCGTAAGATGCGGCACGTCCGCTTGGCATGGCCTTCCGACGGAATGAGACCCCCGAATAGACGGAGAACGTCCGGAGGCAGAAAGGAATTCTTCAACGAGTACGTGAGGAGACGTGCCCGACACGTTGCTGTAGCCAGAAGGTTTACACATACAACAGATGAGCGGAGGCAATAGGCGGAAAGGAAAGTGCCCGAAAACATGCATGAAAGCCGCTCTGTTAGGATCATGTGCGCATAAAACCCAAGCCAGCTTTGACGCGCAGGTTACTAGGCTTACCGCTGCCGGCTACCCGACGATGGTCTTATCTGGCATAGCAGAGTCGATATTAAAAGAATGCAGAATTCACAAGGAGAAGCGCAAACTGGACAACAAGAACATAACATGTATTCCGTATGTTCATCAAGTATCGCACAACCTGAAAAAGATTGTGAACAAAGCCGGCGTGAAGCTCCTTTTCTCTGCCAGGAACAAGTTGGGAGGCCTGTGCAAGAGAGTGAATCAGGAAAATGGAAAGAAGGCATGTCAGAAGAAACACAGAAACAAATTTGTCAACTGTTGCTGTGGTGTGATCTACAAGGTTCCACTGTCATGCGGCCGATTTTACATCGGGGAGACCGGACGGTGCGTCAATGATCGGCTACGCGAACACGCGAAAGACAGAAAACAAGTCACGCCGAAATAACATGGTCGTTCATTTCGCAGATTGCGACAAATGTGAGGCGTTTTTAGACCAAACCACTATCATCGCCAAGTATAGAGATCACACCTCACGCCTGATATCGGAGGCCTTTCACATTCACACATTAGGCAACTCATGTGTAAGCCAACCATCGGTGGCTCTATTCCCACAGGAGATCGCTTTTCTTAATCATTGATGATATCCCGAATGTATGCCTTGTCATGTTTACACCGCAGTTTTCCCTTCTATGCTTTATATTGCACCCCTCTTTCGCAATAAACCATTTGGTTGTTAGTCAGCGCATGTGTTTGTCTCCTCTTCTTCCGTCCCGTCCGTCAGCGCTGTTTTGCCGTACCATTCAACATGAACCAACCAGCCCGACTCAGCCCTCTCCTTGAATTCATTTATTGTACATCGGGCACTTTCCTTTCCGCCTATTGCCTCCGCTCATCTGTTTATGTGTAAACCTTCTGGCTACAGCAACGTGTCGGGCACGTCTCCTCACGTACTCATTGAAGAATTCCTTTCTGCCTCCGGACGTTCTCCGTCTATTCGGGGGTCTCATTCCGTCGGAAGGCCATGCCAAGCGGACGTGCCGCATCTTACGCTCCGAAACGTGGAGACAAGTGAGGTTTTACACGGAGTGCCTGAGCATTGCGTGCAGAAACAATGTCCCGCCTGAACAAGGGGATAGAAGATTCAGTCAAGACCTGCGTGTAGCTTGGCAGACGGCGGACTTCATGTGGCGACAGGTTCTCCCTAGGCTCCCTCGCCGAAGAGCGCCTCCTACCTCGCCTCAACAAGACGTCGTCGTGCTGGGGAACGCAAGTCTCCCCCCGAAGGTGAATAACCTGCTCGTTCTGAGGCCAAAATACTGCGAGCATCCGCGACTCGACAAAACGCAGCTCCTCTCTCTTGTTAGGACCGCTGCTAGAAGAGTAAGAACGGATGAAGCTGGAAGATGCATCAAGGAAGGCGTGGATTCCCTCCCCCCGGAGGTGAAGAAAGGAAGCACGCGCCGGCTCACTGCTGCAGTATCGGCCCTCAAAGACGCTGGCGTCAAGCTCCTGCAGTCGGACAAAGAGGGTGGTTTTGTCGTCGTGGCAAACGACCTCTACAAGGATAAGGCTCAAGCGGCAGTCGCTGCCAACTTCAGACAAGTGAAAACTGTCAAGCCGTCGAAAGTGCAAGAGAAGGCAGTACAGCTTTGTGAGCGTGCTGGCCTTTCAAGACTGGCCTCTTCTGTCAAGGCGTCGAAGGCATCCAGCCTTACCGTCTTCTTCAGCGCCAAGACGCACAAAGTAAGCTGCCCCTTCCGTGTCATTGTATCTGAACGAGGAACGTGGCAACGCGAGGTAGCGGTGTTCCTGCAGAAGTGCCTGTCGCACCTTGAGGTCGAAGATCCTTTCCTCATCAGAAAGCCTGAGACCGTGTCGAAATTTCTTCAAAACGAGTGTCCTGCCGATGTTAGCGCGTTTTCGGTGGATGTCAAGGACTTATACTGCTCCCTGCCGCAAAGCGCGGTGATCGCAGAAATGAGCAGGTGCATCGATCGTCACGGAGTTACAAAGTTCCAGAACTCTAGTGGTATGAATGTAAGCATGTTTCTAGAAATGCTCCACTTTTATTTACAGTCCACGTTTGCTAGAGTTGACGATAGTTTTTTCATCCAAAAACAAGGTGTTTGTATTGGATCGAGCCTCGCTCCCGTTCTCAGCGATCTGTTTTTAGCTTCGTGCGATAGACAACTTCAAGCCAAGCTTGACGGCACCGTTGTTAAAGTCATGCGTTATGTAGATGACTTTTTAGTATTTTATCTCAAAGGTGACGCCCAACAAACTGTTGCTCAGATTTTTGACGTGTTCAGTACTGAACTTAACAACCTACAATTGACCACAGAGCTACCTACTAACAACAAACTAAGGTTTTTAGATCTGGAACTTGAGCTATCGTGTGACCATATCTGTTGGATGTACTCCCCGCGATCCCAGAAAAGCCTGCTCCCCTTCCGGTCGGCCCACTCTAAGATAGTTAAGCGCGGGATAGCGAAAACATGCATGAAAGCCGCTCTGTTTAGATCATGTGCGCATAAAACGCAAGCCAGCTTTGACGCGCAGGTTACTAGGCTTACCGCTGCAGGCTACCCGACGAAGGTCTTATCTGGCATAGCAGAGTCGATATTAAAAGAATGCAGAATTCACAAGGAGAAGCGCAAACTGGACAACAAGAACATAACATGTATTCCGTATGTTCATCAAGTATCGCACAACCTGAAAAAGATTGTGAACAAAGCCGGCGTGAAGCTCCTTTTCTCTGCCAGGAACAAGTTGGGAGGCCTGTGCAAGAGAGTGAATCAGGAAAATGGAAAGAAGGCATGTCAGAAGAAACACAGAAACAAATTTGTCAACTGTTGCTGTGGTGTGATCGACAAGGTTCCACTGTCATGCGGCCGATTTTACATCGGGGAGACCGGACGGTGCGTCAATGATCGGCTACGCGAACACGCGAAAGACATAGAAAACAAGTCACGCCAAAATAACATGGTCATTCATTTCGCAGATTGCGACAAATGTGAGGCGTTTTTAGACCAAACCACTATCATCGCCAAGTATAGAGATCACACCTCACGCCTGATATCGGAGGCCTTTCACATTCACACATTAGGCAACTCATGTGTAAGCCAACCATCGGTGGCTCTATTCCCACAGGAGATCGCTTTTCTTAATCATTGATGATATCCCGAATGTATGCCTTGTCATGTTTACACCGCAGTTTTCCCTTCTATGCTTTATATTGCACCCCTCTTTCGCAATAAACCATTTGGTTGTTAGTCAGCGCATGTGTTTGTCTCCTCTTCTTTCGTCCCGTCT
The DNA here is from genome assembly GCF_055824585.1 of Amblyomma mixtum. NCBI lineage: Eukaryota > Metazoa > Arthropoda > Arachnida > Ixodida > Ixodidae > Amblyomma > Amblyomma mixtum. The sequence continues at coordinate 131,057,881 of NC_143019.1, forward strand.
GTCAGCGCTGTTTTGCCGTACCATTCGCCACATAAACACTGTCCTTTGCTAGGTGTGGCCACCATATCCCCGCAAACTTCTTAATCTCATCCGCCCATCTAACTTTCTGCCACCCCCTGCTATGCTTGCATTCTTTTGGAATCCACTCCGTTACCCTTAAGGACAAGCGGTTATCTTGTCTTCGCATTACAAGCCCCGCCCAAGCCCATTTCTTCCTCTTAATTTCAAGTAGCATGTCATTAACCCGCGTTTGTTCCCTCACCCACTCCGCCCCCTTTTGGTCTCTTAATGTTAGACTTATCATTTTTCCTTCCATAGCTCACTTTGCTGTCCTTATCGTTTGGCACGTGTTTTTTACTTTGTAATAAGGCATACAGTATTATACACGGATTGCCACATGGCATCCTCCTATGACCGCTGAATAATTTATAATCAAATTTCTTTCTCCTGCTGTATTTCTTTCGGTTTCAACAGCTGAATGATGGCTGTGACATCAAAGCGAGGTTATTAGTCGCGTGAGGCGTGAAAAACTGCAATACAATTGGTACTTCTGGCTCTTAAGGAATGCTGGCGTCAGCGCTGTAGCGAATTAAAATGATGAAGCAGCGAATATAAGTGCAGTTTTTCCACGCCTCACGTGACCTATAACCTCTATTTGATGTCAAATCCATAGTCAAATTGTTATAAATTATTTAGCGGTCGCATGCGAATACCAGATGGCGATTCATGCATAGTAGTGTCTTCCGCATCATTATAGAGAAGAAAACATGCCACCAAGATTAGGTGTCTATACTCTTTTAAGCTGAGCTCTTTTCATTAGCCTCCAAATTTCTGTCCCAAAAGTGAGAAACATGCAAGCTAAAGAAAAGATTTCAGCTTAAGTACCAAAGTGGCTCTAATCACACGATGAAGCGGAAAAACTCTCAGCACTTGAACAGAGAACAAATAGGAATTCCAACAAAATTTTAGATTCTTGTAAGGTTATCAAGCATTTCTGAATATTGTAACCTGCACTTTCACACATACAGTACGCATGTATGCCAAGCTCACATTCAGTAGCCCTGTTTTCCGACTGTAATTACCACGGTCTGAGCTCAATTACAGATTTAAAACCAGCCAAAAGATGCAACACAGGAAAAGAGAAGAAAACAGGTTGGACTATCAATTGAATTTTTTGTGAAGGAAAAGAAGGCTTGCATAAAGATGCGCACACACATGATCCACACCAGCGAAAGGCAGGACAACAAATAACTGTCACTGATATACAAGCACGTCATCTAAAAGAGAAAATTCTTTCCGTTGAAGATTGACTAATGGCTTCGCTACTCATGCAGCCGTTACCTTGAAGATATGCATCAAATACCTTGCAGATTTGTTTACCACTTGTATACACCACTGAAGTGTCACAGAAATCAGGCGTGCACACTGATGGGTCATCTTATGATTTACACTCACGACATTGGCACTGTAGTGCCAGATTAGAAGCTGCCTTCCCCCTAACGAGTTAGTGCTCACTCGGGAACACATTAAAGACACCTGCACATATCCCTGAAGTAGTTTCTTGCACAAGCTAGCGGAATGTGATAAACCACTTCTTGCAAGTCCTGAACCTAGTTTTATGGGATACCATGCTGCTATCCCGGTTTTTAACAGCAGCGCAAAGGCCACCAACACAATGCTTGGCCAAAAATTACATTTAAAAATTTTCCCGCCACTCGATTCGAACTCATGAAGTCTACACAAAGGACTCCATGATAACCGTTCTGAGGTGAATGGCAGTTCAGCCTAGGCTCTGGAATCTGTGCCAAAAAAAACGGAGTCAACGCATCGCAATTTACTTCCGAAATCAGCCGGTGCTGATGACAATTGTATTTTTTGCTTTCTCTGGCTTATAAAGCTCCACTTTCAGAAAAAGTGACGTCTTTGTGGTTAGCATGCGGAACTCCATCATCACAGGTCAACTTCAGTTTGCCATCAGTGTCCCTTTAATGCCTCAAAGTTGAACATTAGCTCCATCCATCGAGGAGGGCTGTGCATAAATTTCGACCACCAAAGATTCTTTAACATGCCCTGACATTGCATAATACACGAGCAAATATGCATTTCGCCTTGTGGAAACGAAGCCACCGCAATTCAATCCCACGTCTTTGGGCTCAGCAGCCTAACACCAATGCAGTAGGCCAAAGCAGCAGGTGAAAAACAAAAGAGAGCCCTTAATAGGCAACCTAACTTGCCAAAATCAACATAACGAGGGGTCACACAAGTGGCAGTGGACTAGGAAAATAAAAGCTACTTGTGTCGGAAGATGTCTTCAGTGCTTACCTCAAAAGCCTGGTTGCTTGCTGGACATCCTAGCACCAAGTGAAAGGCTGGCACAGCCATACTGGAGAGCTTGGAAGAGGCATTGCTGGTAAAGCTATGTGGAGCTTGCTTCAAGGTAAAAAGACACATTTAACAGCAACACAGTGCAAAAAATGGACTAGAATCAAGCATGTAAGGCAAAATGCAAGGCACAAAAAGGAGCCGGTCGCAGAATGGAACACGACTGTCTAACCACATTTCGAAGTGGGCCTGGCAACAAGAAATTCATAACCACGGCAGTCATTCACAAGCTAGCCTCAGACGAGACATCGCTTGCATATCGATATCCAGCATCGTTTCTACAATACATGCCACCATTCAAAAGAACAGACCACCACAGAACGATAGTTTCAGTAGAAGGCTGGTTTGCTTCAAATTCTGCATGCGTCCCTCAATTTGAAATCTGCATGATTAGCACTGATTTCACATTCTCACAGGTATGATGAATTAATAGTGCCAATTGCAGAAAAAGCACACTTTTTCCTTTAACATCAAATAAGGTATTGGAGAGGTACCTCAGCATATTTAAGTCAAAGTCAGATTTATTTGCGCCATTGGTTATAATCATGAAACAATCAAGTTTATTCTTCGTACTATTAAAGGCTCAATTACCCTTAAATTTCACTGCAACTTCGGGATTTAGGGCAAATGGAGCTAGGGCACACCTGTGTGCATTTTGCAGTTGTTTGTACCATTTCAGCTCCGAGCCAAATTATGAAAAAGCAAATGCCAAATTAGAGGCGAAAAACTTCAGAGCAATTTGTTTTTATCTTACCGTTCTGCTATTCAAGGCTCGACTACACTGGCTCGGCTATAAGTACGAACGCAGCTGGATCATACGGAGCTTCGTACCTTAAATACACAATTTCTAAAAGTACAAGTGAAATACAAGTGAAAGAGGAGGAAGCTCAATCTTAACGCATACAGCTGAATCCCAGTCTACGTAGTTAAACTGCTCGAGCGCTGTTACTTCAATTACAGCGTAACATGCGCCGAGAATGTAAAGCCCGGGCCGAAGATCTGTTGCCGGGCACATATTCCATTCTCGGCGAGAGATGAATGGCAGTACGGCGGCAGTACGGCGGCAGTACGGCGCCGATATCGTGCACCCCGCGATCGGATCAGCTGTGCATATTTGCATGGCATACTGACCATGACCGTGTGACCACTGACACTACACGCGCATTCATGCCCGTGTGCCGCCAGCAAACAACCTTTCAGCGCTGCGTGCTGCCGCGATAGGCACTGCGTCTTCGCGTCTCTGTATTAGCTGTGTTGACGTGGCCAGTTGTGCTCAAAGGCTTTGAAATAATGTACAGGTTCGAAGAAAATTAACCTACCCCCAAGATGCGAGATGTCACCCGGGTAGTAGTCTCCCACCAGCCGCTCCGCCATGGAGGAAATGAGCCCCGCCGTCAGCATAGCGTTTCCAGCGAAGGCGCGCAAAGGACGACGCGCTATCCGTCGAGCCCGCTGACGCACGCTATACACACAGGTTTACTCAGCACCTTACCACGTTTTCGTACATCGCACCAGCGTATTTCACTGCTGTCAGCACATCACATATCGGAAGAGTGACAAATGCTCATGCCATCGATGGTTCATGCCCTCGGCACCACAAAGGAGGACCACGACAAACGTAACGCTGACCGCCATGCAGTCCCCAGACCACGACCGGCTTATTGCCCCAGACGCTGCGTTCGTTGGCTAGCGCTTCGGCCAGTTCCGGCTTCCATGGAGGAAAAAAAACTCCATGCCGGCTTCCTTCGGCCCGTTTAGAAAGGTATCGCCTCCAGGCATTCCTCCAGGGGCCCGATTCTCGATATTCACATTCGCCTGTCGGCGCCATATTGCCTCTCTGATTGGCTGTCAGAAGTGTCAATCGCCGTCAATGGGCGTGTCAATCAGGGTCGGTTACACGAGCACTTTTCGCGGTGACGTCGATTTGACGTGGCATTGAAAATGCATTTTCGTAGCGCTATTCCTGGTGCCCGGCTGGTACATACATGTGATTGTGAAGGGAAAAGAAGCTACAAGTGGTCCGCGCGAGAGCACTTGCGCTCGACTTGCCAATTATGATAAAATAGCTGCACACCGGAAATGGCAACTTCCTAAAATCTGATTGGTTGGAACAATATCACGTAAATCACGTGATAGGCACACATGTTGGAGTGATGTCAGAATGACGTTTCATCACGTTTACGTTGTGCCGCCATTGCAAAAAATGGCTGAAATTCGCCGCCATCATTTCGCCAGGCGAAAGGTACCCGAATCATGCAAATAAGTTAGTGATATGTTGATTTATACGGCGTTAGGTAGCCGCACTTTAACGGGTATTTATTTCAAGACAAAACTAAGCTTACAAAAGTCTTGTTTTGATTGCACAATGTAATGGTATGGCGTTATAAGAGCACATCTGAAATAAGCAACCCTTGAGAGCGTTAATAGTGAAGGCTTAAGCGTACAGCCGCATGGGGGCGCTAATTGCTCTCCCGTTGCAAACCCTTTGCTCGCAGTGAGAAATCATCCCTCCGTGCGGTTAGTGAAGCGCGAAAATTGCTCGAATGGCGGTGCCGGCGCTGCGATTTCCTGCTCCTTGCATTCATTTGTCGCTTGTTAAACCTTAGAAGTGGGAAAGGTGAGCGAGTTTCGAGGTCACCGCGATGCTTTCGAGTTGTCTCTGACTAGACAGCTCGTCTGTGCAATCACCTGACGAGGCATATGGTGTGGTGGCTATGCAAGGATGCACTGCGGCAAGAAGCAGTGCCGAACTGTCGAGCTCTGAGGGGCGATCGCCAGCTGTGAAACGTCGCAGAACGGATGGGCTTTGCGCGCGTGATGAGCGGGTGACACGACAGGTGTTCGCGCGGCCGAGCAACAAACTCCAGGAATGTGTCGGGCTTCTCGACGAGACATCCGTGTGTGTGTGTAGCGTCATTCTCATTCCTTTTGCATGCATGCTGCGAATCCGAAATTTTTATTCGGCATTTCGCGTTGCTTTTTTCATCATACTGTTTTCAGTTTTTGCACCCGCCTCAAGTTGAGAAAACAAATTCTAGCATGCTAGTACGTTGGTCGATTTCTTTGTTTTTGGTGTTGATGAATGTGAAAGGCAGCATAGGTGAAATCAGCTGGAAGGCGTCGTTTCCTTAAGTGTGGGAAAAAAATGCGTGAATCTCTAAAAGAATACTATACCCTGGCTTAAGCATTATTAGTGAAGCACACAAAAGTGATTTTGCTATTCAGGGTAAAAGTTTCATAACAGTGTTACATCATCAGTTACACAGCAGTCACGTGGAAATGACCGTAGGAGGGTGAAAAAAATCATCTCTCTTAGGGCACGCGAAAAACAAACATGTATGACTCTTGTACATTTTATTTACAGGCGTGTTGTTCCTGCCGGTGAAGGTTCCAGCTCACACGAAGTCTGTGCGGGATCCATCCATGACCCGTTTGTGTGCAATCTCTCTTCATGTGCTGCCCGCATGGAAATCGTCAAACTGGTGAGCACGCGCTTAGTGTGCGTGTAGTCGAAAGCATTAAGGAATAACATGTTTGCCTTTAGTAAGATTGCGTACGGCTAATGATATCTGATTGCATTTATATATAGCTTATTCAGCTAGCAAGAACAGTGTAAATAGAACCACGTATGAAAATAATGTAAATTAATCATGTCTGTACTTTTCAAGTGACAGCGGAGATAGGTGTGCGTGACACGCTGTGTTGTTCTGTGGTTTTGAATTTCTCTCAGTGACCATAATGTCAAGGTAGCCCCATTTCGATTAGTGCAAAATGCGAAAGCATGCATATACTAAAAAACTCAAGGTAGTCATAAACAGTTAAACTTGTGCCCTTCCTTGCAGTGCATTCTGTAGCGGTTTTTTGAGTATAAAAAGACTGTAGTAATTATTTCTGTGCATCAGTTTGGGAAATCTGCCATCAAATACCTTTAGCTATATAGAAACAGTTTGTTTTGATACTAATGATTGGTTTTGCAGTGAGCGTATTTTACATTTGTACGTAAAACTAGACTATTTTTTAACACAATGTCTAGCTCGTTGGGAGATTTCAGTGCACAGCATTGATTAGTGTGCAAGTGATGGTGTGCATCTTATGCAGAAGTGGCAGACCACCCTCACCATGGGGTCTCATGTGCTCTGGAGCCAGGATACCAGATTCATGTTTGGTCACCTCCCAGCTGGTCTGGTTACCCAGCTGGGTGGCCATACCGGGCTCCTGAGGTGTCTGCAAAGGGCATGGTGTAGCATGATCAAGAGTCCTCTGCGAAGGTCACCACAGCTTGCATTGTGCAACCCAACATATTCATCCACACTCAGCTGCAGGACCATGACACCACTGGCAAGTGGTGGTATAGCAGGAGCACCAACATCTACAACAAGAAGGAGGACACAGCACCATTTGGATTCTACCTGACAGACCGGAAGTGCATGATCAGCAGCTGTGTGCGGGAATTGCACTCACTGCCACGGTTTTCACGTGTAGCTATGCCACAAGTAATCAGTGTACATTTGCTCTGCTTCAAGTTTGATGGCATACTGCTAGGAAGCCGGTGAAGTCTTCATCATTTTGGTGTTCTTCATTAAACTAGACCATATTGGTTGTATGCATGACAGTAGAAATCAGTTTTGTCTGCTGCTGCAGTTTTTTGTGAGTCAGGAAGTGGCCCAAGTGTTTTCAACCTACCGTCTGCCAACTTGCTGAGTGCGTGCTTCAACACATGCTTTGGTGATTGTGAAGAAGTGCTTTCCTTCATGTGGTGCCTCCCTATGGGTTCTGCTTGTATACAACGCACATTTTATTTGGTGCTTAATTTCAGTGAAAGACAGGAAGCCACCAAATGTTTTCCTTCTAGCACCAGGGTGTTCACTGCACATGCGTTCACCAGTGCTCTTCTGTTTGCTTTGGTGTTTGTTGAGAGCTAGCAGTCCACAATATCCTCAACATACAGCATGGTCGCTGTGCCTCTAATCATTTACAACATCTGTTCTTCAGGGTGCAACATGCCTTGTGTGGTACTGTTTGTGTGATAAGATCACAACATGCTTTGTCTCATGGCATCTGGTTGCCTCTGTGTGCTTGCTTTTGACTGCCTCTTTCACATGCTGCTTGTAGTTATACAGCAGTGAACTATTTTTCCTGAAGGAAAAGTCACGTAATTGTTTCATGGTCATTTTCCCAGATGAAAATGCAAGGCCTGGCCAGCGCTGTGACACGTGTACCCATTCTCATCTTCTAGCTCAAATTTGTACCCGTGACGAAAAGCTAGAAATTGTACATTAATTCAGTTGAAGGTAAATGGAGGCATAAATTATGCAGCTGGACGTAATTTGTGTTTCAATAATAAAGCTCCAAATGGCATTTTGTAGCTGGAAGGGCATGATCCGGTTCAATAATTCATCTGGAAATGGATCATAATAGTCGTAGTAGTAGTAGTAAACTTTGTTGATCTTTCTGGGTTACTCAGGCGGTCTTCCCAGGTTTGGGATCTTTTTCACTTTCCAGGATTTGCAGTCTGTGTTCTTTTTCTGTGCTGGGCCATCAACCTTGAATGCCTGCATTGGAAGATCACTGCCCACCTGTCCTCCCTGTGAAACTCTGTTAGATCCCATTTTCATTGACATGTTCACTTGCGTTTTGCTTCATGCAAATTGGGGATGCTGTTTGGTCATTTTATGAAAAATCCTAGACGACCTGCTCACCCCTCGAACCCTTAGTGTGATTGGACCATATCAGTGTACGTGCTGCCATTTTTCTGTTTAGCAAAGGCGACTGCTGGCTACTTAAGTTTGCAAACAAGGCAACACTAATGTGCATGTACACCACTGTCAAACGGTTATGAAAGATGAGTCTGTCCCAAAAAAATTCTTATCTTTGTAGATGAGACATATTCGTCAATATGTATTGTTGCACTAGGTAATGATTCGCAGTTAGGCTGCGTAATGAATTCTAGGATGTATGAAGTTCAGTGATGTAAATAAATTAATTTGCATATAATGGCTTCCACAAACTTTTCACTCTGCATGTAAAAGACACCTCACTTTTTTAAGCAAATTGCAACACCTAAGAGGCAATGCAACTTGTCTCAATCTCCAAAAATGTAGGGGCACAATTAAGCTCAGCATTCATGGGTATGACACGACAGTGTTTATGGCTCCCTGCAGCGGTTTCTCTTCACATACACAGTCCCTGTTCTTCATTCGTGTTCACACATTTATCAGAGTTGCCTCAGCACAAGTTCCCAATACTTGTCTTTGAACTCTTCCACACTGCAGTTCACCTACGTAATGTTATTTTAATTAGTTTCTCACTAATTGGCACATCTCTAGTTCACTGCAGTAATTACATTGCTAGGCTTCAAATTAAGCCAACAGCAACCACACATCACTCCCCACCCCCTTTGTACCTCAGCAAAGTCAATGTGCCTACACGGTCTTGTTGGTAGCGTGCCTGGCTGGCGAACCAGGGGTCATGGGTTTCAAGGCAGAAAGAAATTTATTAATTTTCTGTACGTAAAATCTATTATTTTATAAAGTGAAGTAGTTTCAGACGTGTGCTGACGTTTGATTCAGATTACAAATCCTCTTTTCAGTGACTTTCACTGCGGATATTCACGCGTGAAGCTTGTCTTTTGACGCAATGCCGGCTGGATAACACTGGGTTTTCTGCTGTATCGCAGCCTCTCTCCTTGACAGTGGTGTGTGCAAGCTTTCCGTAACTTTCTTTTCTGGTTGCACATGGCACCCAATAACTTCTTAGCACTAATTGCGATGCCATCATATACAATACAGCACTAATGATATTACTTGGTGGTAGTGAGAAAAAAAATTATTCTTATAGTGTGAAAAAAGAATAGCAGCCTGTTTCCACCTGACTTGGTTTGGTTTCATACTTCTGCTAGAACTTTAAGAGAAATTAGCCAGCAAAGCTGTACAAGACGGTAATTTTTCAGGGAGCTTAAATTTTATGCACAGGCACTTGCAATGACTCCAAGTTTATCAACATTTTGAAACCTGTTCTATCATTATATTTGTGGCGAATAACTTCTGTTCATTAATTTAGCACTCTCCTCGTGGAAACTCTGAGTCAGACTTGCTTACCATTTTTCAAGCTGCCTTAATCATGCTCAAAAAAACAATTTACCCTCCATGTGCACATACCACTAGGCATTTTAAGTGTTCTGTTTTTTTTCATGCAGTGGAGTGTAATACGTACATAGAAGGGAGAAATCTCCAACCTGTCACTTATGCTCGAGCACCAGAGCGGATTTTAAACGCACATATCAGGCTTGCCCAAACAAACCGAAACCTCCTTTCCAAGGGGTGGAATCACAGGAGCGATGGGAGGCTTCTCTGCGCAGCTCACAGGCAGAGCTTCAGCTTTGCATCATGGCCTGGGCCTTGAAGGTGGCTGATCCACTGAAGTGGGACTAATAAAGTTATTACCAACCAAGGGCTGTAATAGCCTTCCTGCCAACGCACTTCACCATGGTAACCTTGAACTGCTTCTTTGAACAAATAATCTCTGACCTGTACACAGGCTTTGTTCTCAGTACAGGCAGGCTCTTTGTTATTGGAATGTGGTAATCTACTGTTGCAGAGCAACTTCGATTAGTCCTCAGTGTCCTTTTAGACATTTGCCGACCTTTCAGCACCTACATCTGGTATGGTGCCCTTCACTGAACTGTAGATGTCATATTTTGAGTGTACATAGAGGGTTGTCTATTTTAGTTCACAGTAAAGGAAGGTACTTTGAGAGTGAACGCATTTCATTGAGCATTACTCTCCTGCAGTGCGCAATAGTGGCATCACAGGGTCTTTACTGCATCAGTGTATGGTGTAAATGTTGCCTAATGGCATTGTGATCCACCCCTCAAAGAAAACCAACAATGGCCCTGATATGTATGTGGTCGGAGTGTGCACAGAGGGAAAGTCATGCACTTGCACATCAGGCTAGAAACATGACTGAGGCCTCTTGTAGATTGCTCGTGGAGTGCACAGGGCTTGCCAAAACCAATCCACATCATCCAGTGTTATCATGCTGCATTAATAGACCTTTTGCTAGAATACCACTGCTTGTCTGTGATGCTGCCTCCCTCAAATACTGTGGATCATGTTAGCCTTGCATTTCTTGCCCCATTTGTGTGTTACCTTGCTGCTGTGCATGCTTGTGCTTTTCTTGTTGTGTTGCTATTCTTCCTTCTTAACTCACCGTTGTTTTTATTATCCTTCAGCTCCTTGACCTGACCCCGAGCCATGTTCAGGCTTAATATGACATGTGCACTAGATAATATGCGTGTATGTGCATGATATGATAATAACTTGCATGCACGTTAAAGAACCCCAGGTGGTCGAAATTTCCGGAGCCCTTCACTACGGCGTCTCTCATAGCCTGAGTCGCTTTGGGACGTTAAACTCCAATAAACCAAACCGATAACTTGGGATGAAGCAAATAAAGCAAGTGTCTTGCACACTGCATTAGCTGTTTGTGATGTGGCATCACCCTCCACCTTCATTATCCCCCTCTATATTCGTCCCGTTCCCCAATGTTGAGTAGCATAAGTGAAGATATCTTTATTTATTTATTATTTATTTATTTGAACCTACTGCTAGCCTCACATTTGAGGCCGTCGCAGGAGTGGGACATCACATACACTAAAATAACACAGGTCAAGTAAGTGTCAACACAAAGGCGATCGTAGTCCAACAAGGCAATATGCAATATACAAAAGGTATAACAAAATAGCAAAACAGGAGCAAGTAGCATATTTGAGGACTTCGGCACGGTAAAGAAAAAAAACTAGAACAAGAAAAGAAAAAAAACACAGTAACAAAAATGCAGACAAGTTTTTAGGGAGCAAGAAATGAAACAATAGCTGCTGAAGAATGATACTGTCATGAGAAACAAGCAATAAGGTTAAAAAAATATAATAAGCGAGAGTCAGATATGAAAGTCGGGATGTCATCGTCAGCAAGGAAAAAAAGAGTGCAAGACTTCACCTCTCTTCACATCACACATTGCCCTCTTACAAGGAATCTTGCCGCATTGAAAGGAGCTGCCTGGTGCTGCTGTGGATGCATTACTGTTGTCCTACAGCAAAGGAATTGTAGGGATGGGCATGACAAATTTTGTTTCACCTCTCACATTTTGGTGCGTACTTGCATCACACGAGTGGTGTACCTGCCTATATGCCCTTGGTAGGTGCTGTGTGCTCATTGTTAGACAGAATTTACGAGATTGAGGGCCTTTTCAAACATTGAAATTATATAGCATTATTGGGAGCCTTTTTTATTTGAATAAAATAATGTACCTTCAACTCTACGCCATGCATTCGTGAGGTGCTTTTACATAAAGTCCGTGAAGTCTGCTTGCAGGCAGGCTTAGTTAATGTTCACAAAGCAAAAGATGAGTGCCATGTCCTATTGAGATTATGTCAAACGCCAACACAGTGAAATACATGCTTCTGTTGACAGTGGACTTTTAGCTTTGTCTGTTTTTCTTTAAGTACTGGCGGGAAACAATATCTCCCTATTTTGCTTTCGCATTTGACGCTTTTGATAATAAGACGTACGCGCTCATAGCGTTGCATTTGACGCGATTCGCAGTCGCGTTTCGTGCGCGGCCGCTTGCAAACGTAACCAAGGGTAGTGTTAAGTTCTATGCACCTGAAGAAGTGACACGGTGAGGTAAAGCTTTCCAACGCCACTGACGCGTTCAGGTTACGATCGAGAGCCAGCCGTTTCTCCGCCAATTCCTCTCCCCGTGACGCTGATCGCATCTCACAAGTACGGAGACGCGACACGCTACGCGATGGCTTCGGGCAATAAGCGGTCGCTTCATGCAGCACAATTACCGCTAAACTCTTATTTCCGTGACGACCGGCCACAGGATCTTTAGCGTCGCATTCAGCACCATCACTGTGCGGCGAGTACGCCGAGACCGCCGCCGCAACGCATTTCACCGTTCATCTCTACGGCGCTACTTTGCTAACTCACCTTCGCGCCGCAACTCGGCGGTGTTTTTTGTACTTGGCGCCAAGTAGCAGACGACAGTTTATTTTTTTGTCATACTTTTTTCTTTATTCTTCAATGTCGTCATTCTATTCTGCTGTTACGCATTTTCGCACCGCTCCGATTCACACGTCACGGGTACGCCCCGCTCATGGCGGATTGGCGAATATCGAGAATCGGGCCCCAGGTCGTCTCTTTCGGGCTCTATGCTTTTGGGCAATGCGATAGCAAAGGACTAAAACCAAATGAAACTTTCGTTACAAAAATAATTAAGTTCTTAAGCACATATTAGCATTAAAAACTTGAGAAATTTGTGACGCGTGGACGCATGAATATGCGTGTCGGTACATGCGTGCGTGCGTGCGTGCGTGCGTGCGTGAGTGGGCACGGTCTAGCGCGTCAAATCCAAAGCCTATCCGACATGCTGCATGGTTTCTGAGATCACCGCCGTGAGCTTCGCTTGTTTTCTCGTGCTGCTGCTGGGCGCTCTTGCGCGCCGCTGATACTGTGCTGGAATCGCAAAAGAAGGATTGCCGGTGTGTGCTGCCGGTGGGCGCGCTCTCATCCAAGAGTGGTAGCAGCTCCCAATTAAGCGATCCGTCGGGGCATATGTGTTGTGGATGTCTGGTCGACAACGATAATGAGGTCAGCAGTGCGGTGCCGTCGTTTGATGAGTCGAACCTTTCGGCCTATTGCACTGCTAACTTCGTTGCAAAAATGCCTGGCTCATAAGCAGCGACAGTGGCCATTGTTTCTGTAGTGTGTTTTGATTACAAGACGGCGCCCTTCTACAGTGTGGCTTCCTGGAAAACTTAGTCGGCGGTGTGCTTATTGTGACTGCAACGTCTGTGGCTGTCAGCTCAAACTGACCGCCTGCGAGCGCTGCCTTCTTTTGCGATGTGAACGGTGACGGGACACTTACTGCCTGTGGCCGGACCTTATAGCAAAAGCGAAGAGTGTTTTGTGTGAAGGTTTGACGAAGTGCGTGTGTCAGTCTGTACCCTTAGCAAGTCATACGAGAAGCGACATGCAAAAGTGGTCCACCAGTCGCTTCAGCAGAAAGGAGTGCGGAGGTTTTTTACGTTACTTCAATCGAGAACTGCCCATGCAAACTCGTCTCTTGCCTAAACAGCATAGTAAAGAACCTAAAGCAACAAAACTCTTGTTCCATGCTGTATTTCGATTCCGCACTCGTGCTAGAGGTGGGAAATATGTAGCAGTTATTGGAGGAGTTACAGCCTATGAAGCACGTGCAGCTTCATGCAATTGCAGGTTAGGATATGCGCCTTACTTGGTTTTGACTTTGTGACCAGACATGGACATCTGTTAACTAAAACAAATTTCCTTGCTATAGCATTCTGCAGCGTTATGTATGCATCTGGACACTGAATACCGGGCGCGTCACCTTTCTTGAAAGCACTCAGATTTGTCTACTTATCAGTACGTTTGAGATGGAAAATTTTTATCAGCTTCAATTCTTTATTTTATAATTAGCTATACGGCATGTTGCAAAAAAAATGTTTTAAGGAAAAGTATTTCAGTTTAGAGTAGAACAGTTCAACAAAGTTGTTTTGGGTATTCAGGTAACTTCAAGATGGTATCTGATGGTTGCATACAGATGCGCAAGACAAACCTCAAAGGGCATCTAACTTATCAGTACCGCTGAGCTTCTCCTTTCATGTTTTTATGTGTGTGTAGATCACCTGGGGAAGTTCAGTATTGGATGTTGGATTTCATAGTTCTGCTACAACTTTTATCTTCCTTTCTACACAAGAAACATGAGTGAACTCGATTACATTTCCCAAGCAAACACCTGACGCCTTACAAGCGTTCCTTACTGTGCACAGTTGTCCCAGTGCATTATATCCACTCATGTGCAGCACACTGTTGTGTTACTCTTGGTCTCCGAATGTGACTCTCAGCAATATGATGGAATCATAGTCCATCCAGATGGTCTTTGTGGTAGTGGAAATTTCAAAACAGATTAAAGAAAAATGAAGAGTGTGATACTTTGTCATGCATCATGCAATGCTGGTGCTAATCAGGCAACATGTGTGGTATATATACTTCGCACATTTGAGATTCATTGGATTTGTTCTGGAGCCATACTGGGAATTATTCGATCTGTGATTTGTCACTGAAATTGAGAGGGCACTAATTTCTGAACTTTTGACACCAACTGTGAATTCAAAACTGTCTTTTCATGTAGGCTTACATGGCCTTTTTACGTGTATGTAAATTTATGCTAATGACTTTAAGTTTTGGAAATTGCCTCGTAATATTCCTGTTACAGCTCACAGTTCGCTTTCTTCACGTCATGTTTGATTGAACCTGATTATATCCCCAAGCTTGTTTGTTGCACCTAACAAACACTGTTGCCCTTTCAGAGTTATTCCATTGATTGACTCCGTTCGAGTGCAAGCAACAAATGGTTGTGTTGCTTCTGATTTTGAAATATGGCTGTCTGCATGACGGGCAACAACATAAGTGCTCTGGACGGCTTTCATCATGCACCTATAGAATATCTGTAACTTTCAGAACTGGTTAAAGGAAGACCTGAAGGATGCTGTAAGAGTCATTAACAGCTTGTTTTTTACATTATTTTACAATGAACTTGCAATGTTGACAAGTTCTTGCTCAGTGTGCATGTTGTCATGTACAGGTCCCTGCAGTATCGAAGGGAACAACCATTTTGCACTAAAAGATAATTTTTGGTTATTTGCTTGCTGAAGTTGAAAATGATTAATGGGTACTTACGCCAAGTCGAAAATTATAAAACAGCAAAACGTGAGCTAATTGCTCATTACTGGGAAGTAATCATTAACTGAATGCTCGAACTTTGTTTGCGTTCACACTGAATGGGCCTTTACAGTCTCGACAAGTTGCTACTAAGCAAGCAAACGCACACATGGCCACACGCAGCCTCACTGAGCTTGCTCAGTATGCACATAAGCACGCACAGCTTTGGCAAGCCCCCTCTCAGCACGCAGATGTCCACACACAGAGAGTTGTCCACGAGAGTCCACGATTTTTTCCATGCTAAGAGTGTGCGTGGATGTCTATCAGGGCACAGTACGCGCACATGTACACACAGGACGCACAGAATGCGCACAGGTGAACGCACAATTTCTGCGCATTCGTGTGCAAAATGAACGTGATCGTACAAAAATCACTGTTCTCGTGCAAACTCACGCAGAGTTTTTTCAATAGGGTAGTGTAGCTTTCGTTACAAAAGGTGGGCATTCTTCCCTTTCCGCAGGCAAGAATTGTTTCTAACAAGTAGTCGAGGGTTTGACGGCATACCGTCTGGTCAGGAATCATGGTGATGAGGATTGCTGGTCACTGGTCGAAGTCAATAAAGAGAGAAATTTGACGTTTCTGGAGTGCTACGGCTCCCTTCTAACGGTTCTAACAAGTGTGGCGAACTGCGCCTGTTGGTGAAGGTTCATACTTGAAACAGCGCGGAAGACGGGACAAAAAAAGGAGCGCTTGTGTTTTTCCTCGTTTGTCCCGTCTTTCGCGCTGTTTGAAGTATGGTTCTGACAGGAATTTCCCGCCATGTATTTTCGCTTTCAGCCTTCTCTTTCTTGTTTCACAGTTTTTTTCTTGAACGCAAGTTGTGACGACGTCAACACATCACGCGAACTCGCTGTGCCACTCATTAATTCAATTCCCACCTGCCACACAGGGCAGCTTGCCCATAATCCGACAGCCGGGTGCCCCGTGCCCCGTGGCCAGGTTGGCTTGACGCCAAAAAGTCATGTGACCCCTCAATCCAGTGGGCTGATTGCGACCTGTCAAGGTATGCAGGTGGCGATGATGTGATAAGGTCTCGTGGCCTATTTTCCAATCGGCGACTTTGGTCGCACACGCCACAATTTTTGCCTAATGACTCCTCTAATATTATCGCCTTAACATCGAGTTCTGTATATAGGCCGCAGTGGCTTTTATCGATGTGATGGGGCTCTCCTGCTTGCAATTAGCTCGTAACGTAGCACAATTACGTTTTGATTGCCTCCTGAAGCATTCCCAACACGACTCCAGTGGCAGTTCAAGTGTCGCCATCAAGGTCGTCCTGCCTTTTTCCGCCTCACTTCACTACATCAAGAGTCAATCCGTCCAATCACCGAACAGCCACAAGCGGCTACCGGCAATCGTAGCCATGGCACATGTGCTCCCTGCCTTCCCGAGTTTTGACCTTCGCGCTACCGACGACAACAATATTGGTCACGAATGGACGAAGTGGATAGAAAGGTTCGAAAACTTTCTTTTAGCTTGCGATATCTCGGCAGATGCACGCAAGAAGGCGCTCCTCCTGCACTACGTCGGTGAAGAAGTCTACTTCATATATCGCTCGCCCCCCACAGTGCTGCGCAAGGTGCAACGGCTACAAGCACGACCCAAACCACGCAGAGTACATCGACGCCGGAATACGATGCCGCTCGAGTGAACTAAATGCATATTTTGCGCCGCGAGTGAACTCAACATTTGCTATCTACAAATTTCGTCAAGCTCAGCAAAACGTTGGCGAGTCACTGGACGCCTTCTACGCGCGCCTCCGGCAGCTTTCTCGCCACTGTAACTTCGCAAACGTCGACTCTGAACTCAAGAACCAAATCATTCTCGCCACAACGTCGTCTCGCCTCCGAAAGTATGCCATGCTTCATTCCCTCACGTTACCGGACTAACTTAAGCAAGGAAGAATGCTCGAGGATGTCGAACGGGATGTGTCCGAAATCGAAAAGCACGTCGATAACAACGCGGCGGTGTTCACAGTGCACAAGGAAGGACAACACCATGGCCAAAACCAAAGAAATGAACGACAGATGCCACGGCTGGCCTACACACCGCAGCGACCTCGTGTCTCGTCAGCTGATTGTCGCAACTGTGGCGGCAAGTGGCCTCACCAAGGTGGTCGATCCAGTTGTGCTGCATGGGGCAAGACTTGCAAGGCATGTAACAAGGTTGGTCATTTTGCACGGTTCTGTCGCTCAACCAGGAGAACAGTACATGCAGTGGACTATGACAATGACTCAAACACACAGTTAGCCTGCAGTAAGAAGAGTTCAAGTACTAGAGAGCCTGCAGCCACCTGTGACACCAGTCCAAGCAGCGACGAGTACGTTTTTGTTGCCATGACTTCCCCTCAAGCAAGTTCATCTCCAAAGGCTATTGTCACAGTCAACAATGTGCCAGTCACTTTCATAATCGACACAGGCGCTACAGTGTCAATTGTTGGCGAAAATGACTTCATGAGCTGTCGCCTAAATGTGAATATCCAGGAAACTTCCATCAGAGTGTTCCCATACAAATCAACGTCTCCACTTCAACTTTTGGGCAAAATCTGTGTTACAATGCGATACAAAGATAAGTGCATTGAAGACGACGTTTTTGTCATTCCAGAAAACTGTGCACCACTCCTAAGCTTCACAGCAGCAACCAACCTGGGGCTTGTCCATATCACGTACCAAGTTTCTGACAATCCAGGTGACAAGTCAATCGTGGAAGCATTCCCCAAATTGTTTAGTGGAGTTGGAAAACTCAAAAATCAGCCCATCCACCTTTTTGTGAACGACACAGTCCAACCTGTTGCACAACCACACAGGCGTATTCCGCTTGCCTTACGTGATGCCACAGAAAAAGAACTTAAACGCCTCCTGTCAGAAGACATCATAGAGCCAGCCATCGGACCAACACCATGGGTGTCCCCTGTGGTTATTGTGCCGAAATCACATCAGCCTGACGAAATTCGAATCTGCATTGACATGCGTGTTGCGAACAGTGCCATTCAGCGTGAACGACATTTGTGTCCAACAGTGGATGACATCATTGTTGCCTTGAATGGAGCAACAGTATTTTACAACCTTGACCTGAAGAATGGATATCATCAGTTGGAACTCGACACTTCAAGGCAGCTCAACAACTTTCTCAACACATGTTGGCTTGTTTCGCTACAAACGTTTCAACTTTGGCATCAGCAGTGCGGCCGAAATCTTTCAAAACACCATCCGCCAAGTGCTCAATGGCATCCACAATGTCCTGAATGTTAGTGACGACATCCTTGTTTTTGGACAAACAAAACCAGAGCATGATGCCTCACTGAAAGCAGTTCTGCAGCGACTCCAAGAAGCTGGACTGACACTCAACGAAAAAAGTGTCACTTTCATCAACGAGAACTGTACTTCTTTGGACTTATTTTCTCAGCTGATGGCGTTCGTCCTGATCCCAAGAAGATAGCAGCCTTCCTACAAATCAAAACACCAGAGTCACCGCAAGAAGTGAAGAGCCTGCTAGGCATGATCAACTATTCAGGCAGATTCCAGAGAAATCTACCCGATCTCACACAGCCATTACGTGAACTGACGTTGTAGAATGTTGCATGGGAGTGGACAGAACGACAGCAGAATGCTTTTGAGAGCTTAAAGCAAGCCATGTCAGATGCATCCACCCTTGCTTACTTTGACCCATCCAAGCCGACAGAACTGGTAGTAGATGCAAGTTCACATGGACTGGGTGCTATCCTCACACAATGTGTCGGTGAACACATTGCAGTAATAGCCTATGCAAGTAGAGCGCTCACACCTGTTGAAATCCGCTACTCGCAAATAGAACATGAAATGCTCGCAGCTGTATGGGCAATGGAACACTTTCGCCTTTATCTTTGTGGAATTCACTTCCTTTTTCTGACTGATCACAAGCCTTTAGTGAGCATACTGGGAAACCCAAGATCATCACCATCTGCCCGCATTGAGCGCCTCGCTCTACGCATTCAACAGTACAAGTTTGATGTGCAGCACACCGCAGGAAGTACCAACCCTTCCGATTACCTTTCCAGGCACCTGGTACCTGAGATGAAAATACATGCCCGCATCGACAAAGTACCCAACGAGTATGTTAACTTCATCCAGTACCACAGCATCCCAAATGCCTTCTCAGTTCAAGAAGTGGCAGAAGCAACTAAAGCAGACCAGCAGCTACAATTACTCGTCAGTGCTATCCAGCACCCGAAACTTAACAGCTGGGTCTCAGTTGAACAGAAGTCATTTGCATCCATAAAGAATGAACTAACAACAACACCTGAGGGCATCGTCCTTCGAGGAACGCGCCTAGTTCTTCCCACTAGCCTGCAGAAGCAAGCAGTGCTGCTCGCCCACAAAGGTCATCAAGGGATCGCCAGAACAAAACAAATGCTGAGAGAAAAAGTTTGGTTTCCAGGCATGGATAAACTAGTGCACACTTTGATTAAAAGCTGCCTACCATGTCAAGCAGTCGTTCCCCAAGCAAAGCAAGAACCACTTGCCATCACTGAACCACCCAATGGTCTGTTCCCAGATGGAAAGTACGCTATGGTGGTAATAGATGACTTCTCGCGATACCCAGTAGTACAAGTCACACATTCCACAAGTGCGAACAATGTGCTCCCCTTGCTGCGACGAGTGTTTTGCCAGTTTGGAATCCCTCCACAGGTAAAAACTGACAATAGACCACCATTTCAAGGCAGAGAGTTTGCTGCGCTCTCGAAAGAGTTAGGATTTCGACACCATCGGATCACACCTTTGTGGCCTCAAGCTAATGGTGAAGCAGAACGGTTCATGAGAACATTGAAAAAGCATGTTCACACAAGTCAGCTTGAGAACACAGATTGGAAAGGAGAGCTTGGCACTGTCCTGATGTAATATAGATCTTCCAAACACCTTACAACAGGAAGATCACCATATGAACTGCTGTTCGGCAGACCAATGAGGAATCTTCTGCCGTGCTACACTGAAGCTCCTTCGAAAAATGAAGACTTAACAAGGTTGAAAACAACCGTGCTCAAGAAAAAGGCGTACAACAAACATCATGCTGACGCACGAAAACATATTCAACCACATCGCTTCTGTATCGGCCAACGATTCTTGTGCAAGCAAGAGAGACGCGACAAGTTCACTCCATACTATGATCCAGACCCTTATACCATTGTAAGCATTCATGGATCACAAATCAAGGCATAGAGAGGAACCAGAGTAATAACGCGCAACTCAAGTTTTTCAAAGATGTCTCTGGCCTCAAACAAGCATTAGCCACAACACAGCTCGACCGTGATGACATCATATATGCACCACCTGTAGTGAACCAGCCTGCACCTCCTATATTGCACCCGCCTACACCACCTGCATTGCACCAGAGTTCTCCAACACGGCGCTATCCACAGAGAAACAGAAGACCTCCACGTCATCTCTTTGACTTTGAGACCTGACTTTGTGACTGTTTGCCAGTCAGAGAGCTCTCTACAGTGAACTGTGACAGTGTGTGCGCATCCATTTAACTTTCCCCAAGGAGGGTAGTGTAGTTTTTGTAATCGGCATCTAGCCGAATGTTAGCACTCTGTTGGCCACTATGAGAGAATAAAACATGGCGGTTCAAGTAACAGGCTCGCTTTATCAGTATCGCCCAATCTAATCAATCGGGCCCTATCACAGTCTCCGGGAACACTAAAACCACCAGCACGGCTACTGATGTTGCCGACTTTCATTTGACCGACCTCATCCTACATCATGGGGCTCCCCGTCAACTTCTCACCAACCGAGGCCGATGCTTTCTGTCCAGAGTTGTCGCTGACATTCTTCGGTCCTGCTCTACAAAACATAAGCTCACCACTGCCTACCACCCGCAGACGAACAGCCTCACAGAACGCTTCAGCCGCACTCACTGATATGCTGGCTATGCACAGCCTTTGTCAAAAGTTTAGAGCCCAGGGGGTTTGCTTCAAAGCACTACTGTGGCCCTCCTGTAGCTCTCATGGAAGTCCTACGCACCAGAGGGAGCAGGACGAAAAATCTTCTTACCTTCAAGAGATTTGGGACGTTGAGCGCGCATTACGAGCAAAGCAGTGTGGCCCAGAAGCAAACCCCCAGGGCTCTAAACTTCAGACAAAGGCTGTACGTTTCTCCGGACCATCGCGACTGGGATACCGCTCTCCCCTATGTGACCTTCGCCTACAAGTTCTCCCGCCATGACACTGCCGGTTACTCCCCTTTTTATCTTTTGTACGGCCACGAGCCCCTGCTGCCTCTGGACACGCGGCTTCCCGCTTCTACTGCTAAGCCGTCTGCATACGCCCACGACGCCATTACTCGCGCTGACCACGCTCGCCAACTCGCACGCTTCCGGCTCCTCGCTTCCCATACCTCGCAGCAGGAATTCTACAACCACCGTCACCGTATGGTCTCCTTCTCCCCTGGCTCCCTCGTCTTGCTTTGGTCGCCATCTCGCCGCGTGGGCCTCTCTGAAAAACTTATGTCGCGCTACATCGGCCCGTACCGTATCCTGCGCCAAGTCACCCATTCACCTACGAGATCGCTCCGGCCTTCCCCGGTGCCACGTCCTCTCAGCATCAGACTGATGTTGTGCACGTTTCTTGCCTCAAACCCTACGTCTTGCAGTCCCCCTCACTACCCTAATGAACACCGAGACGGTGCCTTTTCGATCGAGGATCGATAAGAACAAGTTGCGTAGCCCAGCGGTAACTATCTTGGTCATCGCATCGATCGTGATGCGCTTCATCCGACAGAGAAAAACCTTGACGCTATCATGCAGGCACCGAGCCCCTGTAATGTCAGCGAGCTACGTGCGTTTTTGGGTATGGTTACGTTTTACGCGAGGTTTCTGCCGAACATATCTACCACACTTCGTCCATTGTATCAGCTGCTTGAAAAAAATACGCGTTGGCAATGGAAACAGCCTCAAGAGCTCGCGTTTGAACGTGCCAAGGAAAGCCTTAAAACAGCCAAGGTTCTCGTTCATTTCAACTTAAACTTTAATGTGACGCATCTCCGTACGGTGTGGGAGCTGTCTTGTTTCACACGACTGGTAACGTTCACAGGCCCATCGGGTTCCGCTCGCGAACATTAACGTAGGCGGAGCGCAAGTATTCACAGCTCGAGCGAGAGGCACTGGCTCTGGTATTCGGCGTCACAAAATTCCGGGACTACCTTCTAGGTCCGGAATTTACCTTGGTGACCGACCATCAGCCACTGCTTGGCCTGCTGAGATCAGACAACAATGGCCGCCGCACGGATACAACGGTGGGCGCTTCATCTGGGGGCCTACCTATACCGGCTACAGTACGCACCAGCACGACAGATGCTGAATGCGGACGCCCTGAGCCGACTTCCACAGCGGTCTCCGGAATCTGGCGACGACGGTGAGCCGCCCGAATATGTGCTGTCGCTGAACCAGCTGCACAATGGCGCCGTAACAACGCGTGAGCTGAAGGCATTAACGTCTTCTGACCCTGTCCTGGTCGAGGTCAAACGGTACATATCACATGGGTGGCCCAGGAACGCAACCGGAATGGCCCGGGAAACTAGAACTATCCGTAGCACATATGAACTGGTGTACAGGGGGCATAATGCCGACCGAAGCTAGGGAGCGAGTGCTGCATATACTACACGAAACGCACCAGGGTTCACCGGCAATGAAATCCGTCGCACGTTCTCTGTTCTGGTGGCCATGCCTCCACGGAAACATTGAAAAGGTGTCTGCTCAGTGCCAATACTGTGACGCAAAATCTGCCGATGCCAGCCGTGGCCCCGTCGTTAATTGGCCTGAAAAAGGCGAAAGGTGGTCCCGTGTTCACATTGACTACGCGGGTCCGATCTGCGAAAAATGATACTCGTAGTAGTCGACGCACATACCAAATGGCTCGAAGCACTGCCTGTGGCGCATACTTCAACGAAGACTACAATTAACGGTCTGCGTAGCATTTTCAGCAGGTTTGGGATACCTCGCACAGTTGTTTCTGACAACGGTATCCAGTTTGCCAGTGAAGACTTGGCGTCGTTTATGGCAAACAACAACATTTTACACCTTCGATGCGCTCCATAACATCCCCAGTCTAATGGTGCGGCGGAAAGGGCAGTGCGAACTATAAAAAATGGCCTTCGAAAAGTGAGGGAAGGGAACCTGGCAGAGAACCTAGTACGGTTGCTTTTCAATTACAGGAGAACTCCGCAAAAGTCGGGTCAATCCCCAGCAGAGCTGCTTTTGGGCTACCAGACACGCTCACGCTTGGACACGTTTTCCTCCAGCCCTTCCGGGACCAAAAGAGACCAACGATGACTGGCTGCCACTACCTGGATATGCCCGCAATTACGGTGCGGGGAGCAAGTGGACGCCCGGCCATGTGAAGGCGACGTCTGGATCGAGAATGGTGACCGTGGAAACATCGGACGGAGTCATCCAGCGGCACGTAGACCAGGTCCGCCCGCGGCAAGAAGCACCAGGGGTTACCCTAGCAGTAACTACAACCACCACACATCCCACTGAGCCAGACGAAGCCACACAACTACAGCATCCAAAAACGGTGAGCCCGGATGAAGCCAGCAATGCGCGGCGCATCCCAAATGGCACCGATTCTCCAGATTTTCCAGAACCAGATATTCTGGTGGCCCCGTTGAATACGGGTGTCGCCCAGCAAGCTCTAAGACGCTCAACGAGAGAACGCAAGCCAGTGCAACGCTTTCATTTCTGAGGAGGAAGCAATGTGGCATCTTCACGTGTGTTTCCGAAGTGCGCGCACCTTTTATCGCCGTATCTGGCGATCCTTCACAGCATCGAGCTATCGCTATGTACACGTGCTCCTTCCTATCTTCCGGCCACTCGGCTGCTTATATATACGCCCTACACCTTTGAATAAACATTCATTTTTCTGGTTCTACTGGCTGTGCGGCTGCTTCCCTCGTTCGGCGCTCTGCGGGCACGCTATGGATATGCAACATTTAGCAGATAGTGATTACATTGGGGTGCACAATAATGCTTCAGAACTATGACTGGTCTCGATTTTTTGAGATCAAGAATGTTGACCCAGGCGTTGAGCTACTAACGTCAGTTCTACAGGAGGTATTGAGGAAATATATACGGCCGTGTCAACCGAGGAAGTCTGATTCCCTTGCTGTTTTTCTTGCGATTTGAGACACCTCTTGAAGAAAAAACAGCAGTATCAAAAACTACACAAAATCAGAAACTGAATATTGGTACCAAAGATATTCGTTATGTTCACAAATTGTCAAAAATCTTATTACATGCAATGAAGGTGAATACTATATATTTCTTCAACATAACTTTGGAGAAATAGCAAACTGTTTATGGGCTGCTTTTGGAATGATTTGTGTTACTCGTTCACGCAGTACCGGAGACAACAGTGTGTGCTGAAATCTGTACGCTTTTATTTCTTTTTATTATTTACCATTTTTTCTATTTACATTTTGAGGCACTTGCTTAAAACTTGTCTCTATACTCACTAAAAACGTGCATGCCTTGTTTCGTCTTGGAAACAACGCCCTTTATTTTAGGCGCCTGATAACTTCAGGCTACCCATTACTGACATGAAAATGGCTTCTGTATGAATGTCGCCTACTGCAACCTAGTCACGCTAAACTTAAACTGCACTTTGCCCAAACACTGATCCCAAATTTGATGCATTGTAAAAAGAAATTAAAGGTAGATAGTTTAACTAGTGCACAAACGCAACCCCAAATATTCTTGACGTCGCTTCACACACGCAACATGCGATCATCTCTCACAATGCAGAACCCCTCAGGCAAGGGCTGTGATCCGTATTTCACGATGTTTTGCAGCAGCGAAAGGTTCTCAGAGTCTTCCAGCACACCCCAAGACCCTGGTCCCATCACAAACTCCTCCGGTGTCATGGTCAGAAATCGAAGTTTTGGAAAGAAAGAACGCATCACTGTCTTCAACTCAAGTTGAGTATCCGAGGCCAGACTCCTGGCACACTGTTCTTGAGCCCAGCCAAACACCGCACTCGAGAGCCTGTGTTCAGAGACATTCCTGATATTGTCCACAATATAGTGAACAGTGTCCTCCAGAGCGTTGTTGAATTCCTTTGAGATCAAGACAACTGCCGAACAGTATGATGTCAGAAGAGTTTGTACAACGCTGTCCATGTCTGCTTCGCGGCTCCGCATGTAGTAGTCTATGAAGGAGCACAGTGTTTCAGCCTTGAGGTTCTTCTTAATGTATGCGCTGCAGGCTAGTACCACCTCAGGGACGAGGTATTTTTTGGCGGCAAACCTGGCGTGCAGTGCGTCGCTGATGGTCTTCAGCTTCAGCTTTCCGGAGTAGAGGTACCTGTGTCATAGTTAACAAACGAAAAATGCATTCAAAACGGCGCTTTCTTTCAGGTTCAGTCTACGTCACGCTTGTGTAGAGCAATGTAGCAGCACCCTGATATTAAACAATGCGGCACCTCAAAGCTGCTGCTCCGTTCATAAGACAACGCATGCGAGCACATTCAGCCTCTTGCACGGAGAAGCCAGGAGGCAATTCTACTTTAGTCAGCAAATATGGGGTCCTGTATAATTTCAGCACTTCTCTGCTTAGCTTTGCTCGAGTGCTCTACTCAAAGGGGTGCAAACTGTACAAAGAAAATATACTGCGCCACACTAGCAGTCTACTATAAATTCACGGAAAAGATTTCTTGCACCACAATCCTCCTAAGATCTGCAAACAGGAATTAAAGAGAGCAACAGCCGCCCTCAACTGGTCTCGCTTAAGGAGATGCAGCTTTTAGGGGAAATTTTTCTCTTTCATCCAGGTGTCATGATTAAACTGCTCGGAAAAGCTAGAAGAGACAAAACTGTATCCTGCCTCTTCAGCTGGCTTTCTAAGAAAGCCTCTTTTTCAATTGTTCTATTACTGTTATTGCTCGTTTTTTCAATATGAAGTGATCCCACAGAGAATAAAAGGTAGAGGCACAGTGGTAGTGCAAAGCAGAACAAAGAAGAGCTTGAAACGAACGCCAAGTGATAACTTCAATGCATGCAAAGAAAGAAATGGTCCCATATGTAGACACTCAGAAATAAAATCTAGTCTGTGGTCACAAAATTGTGGCTATTGAAGAGCTAGAACTACATCATGCGCAACTGTGAATGGCTGATTGATACACTAAGCTGCTGTTTTTCTCATATAATGTCCTTCTGCGGATTTCTTCATCAGCTCTTACACAACAACGTGACAGTGTGGTTCAGCAGTGGTGCCCAATAGTGCTCATGGCAATGTGCTGTTGAGTGAGAGGAAGATGTACTGCCTTTGTCAAAAGTTTGGAGCCCAGGGGTTTGCTTCTGAGCGCACTTTGTGGCTCGTATTATATCCCCATCGTTTCAAATCTCCTGAAGGCAAGAAGATATATAGTCTTGCCCCCTCCAATGGGTGTTACTTCCAGGAATATACAGGAGCTCTTCAATACGGCTTACAAACAAAATTATGGGCTGTAAACTTTCTACAAAGGCTGTACTTTTCAAGAAGTTGTGCTTCCTATGTCTTGTGTTAAGACAACCTCTTGGCTGACAGTCATATGTCAAACCGCATTTTTGCAGTATATCACGTAGTACTATTTCCTTGCAGCCAATACATATCTGCTTTCGAGCATAAAAGACATCAGAGTTTATTTAAGGGATCAAAAGTTGTGGTTTCGTTATATCTCAAACTAAAAATTATTGCCGTTGGGATAAAACTACGATACATTGTTAATACTAAGATTTCTTCGTTCTGCCCATGAACTCATGGCAGGCACTTATCGTTTCAGCCTTATATTTGCAGTCAGCACTCCACTTGTGGGAAAAAGCAGTAGTGGAATATAGCAAGCTGCTTCACTACGATTTTCCAGTTCGTCCTAGATGTTGTGTGAACCTAGAGTACAGCAACATTTTGTGAATTTAATAACAAAATCGGAATGTATGAAATAAACAGCATGTTTCGCTGATCCCCTTCTAAGAATTTCAACTGGCACAAATTTAAGCAAGAACAATGAAACGAACCGTATGTTGCGTACAGCAATTAATGCGAAAACTCATGTCCATCCTCTAGGAATAGCTGGTGTCGGCATCCTCACCAGTGGTCAATAAACAAGAAGAGCTTCGATAATGGCCTACCACAAGCATTTCTGTCAAATTGGGATATTAATATTTAGTGCCAAATGGCTGTCCTTCGTGGCGTCTTTGGACAGGAACTCTGGTGTTTTCTGTTACGAGCCCATTCAGAGAGGATACACCAACATATGCTCCGAAGTGGGCTTTCAAAATTTTCTGCACAGAGGAAGTTCACTATTTCCTGAACGAACAGCGAGAGGGGCTTCGATTCTTGAAGCAAATGAAGGAATGCGGGGTGCACTCAATCTGGGGCGCGAAACGCATTTAGTGACCCTGCCGCATCTGTTCGTTAAGTATACAAAGGGCACGGGTTGGTAATCTTAGCTTGCTGAGTGTTCTGCTGCTGCCAGCTGCTGCATGCAATTAACTTCAAAGGGAGACCAGGTGCCAAATGTTGCCCTGCCCCTTCTGGACGCTTGCTGTCGGCGGGAAAGCCAGCTTTGCGGCCCTGTAAACAGCAAGGAATGCCACTTTAAAAGGGGCTGTGAAACACACATTAATGAGAGCATATCAACTTGCTCATTCGCTGCACTGTGTTGTCATGAATGCCTGAGCCAAATAATACTCTTCTACATACAGCAGAGAATCCACAATCATGCGAAAAAGTTGGCGAGCTCTTTCCAGCAAATTTTTGGTGCTCGTATTCTCCTCCCTTGCACCGCTCCTGCGTATACCAGTTCAGAGATGGCTATTGGTTAGATCATTTCAGCTGTAAGGCAGCTACCATGGCCGCGGCCAATAAGCGCTGTAGCTCAGGCGGGTCAGGAAGCTCTGCCGCGGGTGGTTGGGCTGGCGATGGAGTGGCGACTTTTCAGCGAGCCAAAAGGAATGCGAGGAGAGAAAAAGGCACGAAGGCGCGGAAATTCGAATTTTGACTGGAGGTAATTCAGCTTCGACAAAGCGCACCAAAAAAATTTTGCTGGAAGATACCAGTTAAGCGGTGTCCTTTAACATCACGGGCATACGGCAACTATATTAGAGAGCCCTTTTAACTAGAAGCTTAATACGTCTTTAACAGCGCTCTATCTATGGGTAGCGAACGGCGAACTCTTAATTTTCCGCTAAGTTAATCCAAGGTACATGCTTCAAACCAGATCAGAGCATCTTTATTTAGTATCTTCTCTCTCCTACAAGCTAGAGGAGAAAATATACGAGGTCTAGCTGTAATAAAAGTATCTGACCTTTGGCCGAAGAAAAAAATATGGCATAACTGGAGCGTTGCAAACCTAGTCACCTTCAAAGTAGTCTACTTGGGACTCCACACACTTCTTCCAGTGGTGTTGCCATCGTTGGAAGTATTCCGAAAAGGCCCCTTTCGGAAAGGAGTTTAGCTCAGCTGTCGTTGCAGCTATAATGTCCAATCTTTTCTGAAATCACGCTTCTTTCAGTGGCCTCTTGATTTTGGGAAACAGCCAGAAGTCGCAGGGGGCCATATCAGATGAGTAAATAGCCTGTTGAACTACAGGAGTTTGGTTTTTCGCCAAAAAAGCCCGAGTCAAGTGCGAGGAATGTGCAGGAGCATTGTCGTGATGGATGCGCCACTTTCCTGTTCACCTCAACTCCGGTTTCTTGCGCCGCACAGCATCATGTAGTCGAAGGAGGACATCCCTGCAGTACTCTTTGGTCATTGTTTGACCCTGTGGGGTGCGTACTTGTGGTGTGCCACACAGAGGGAGCCAAAGAAAGCAGTCAGCATCACTTTCACATTGCTGCGCACTTAGCGGGCCTTCTTTGGTCTTGGTGACGTGGAATGCTTCCACTGTGACGATTGGGATCTGGTTTCCGGGTCGTACCCGTACACCCAAGACTCGTCACCAGTGATTATGGTGTTGATGAAGTCGGGGTCACTGTCCGTGGAATCCAGCATGTCCTGTGAGACTTCAACACGAAGCTGCTTTTGCTCCACCGTGAGCAGCTTCGGCACGAATTTCGCCGCAGCTCTCTCCATGGCCAAATCTTCTGTGATAATGTAATGTGCAGAAAAATTGCTCATGTCCACCTCTTCCGCAATTTCTCAGATAGTCACACGACGGCCCCGCATCACTACAGCGTTCACATTGGCACTGACCTGGTCATTGTGGCATGTTGATGCCCGATCGGAGCATGGCTCGCTCTCCACCGATGTGTGGCCATCTTTAAACCAATTGTACCACTGCTTAATCTGTGTGCTGCTCATAGCACCGTCACCAAAAGTCGTCTGAATATTCCGAATGGTTTCCACTTGGCTGTCGCCCAGTTTATGGCAAAATGTGATGCAGTAGCGTTGCTCCTGTGTCTCCGCCATTTTCCTTGCAATAAAAAAAACCGACGAGAGCACTGCGCAATGCCTCACTCAAACGCTACGTCCCAGCGACTGACGATATCAGCAGGCGGGAAAAAATTCATGCATGCGCACGAAGGTTCAAGGTCGGCGGATGCAAGCGCTCTTGTTTCATATCAATCAGGTATTCGCAAAAAAAAATAAAGTCGGATACTTTTCTAACAGACCTCGTATTGGGGACAGGAACAGAAAGCTATTGGCATAGTAGCTTGACGAAGCTGCTGCCCGTCTTGGCATGGCTGGCGAACAGATCAACATGGAACACTACATTCTCCACTTGGCAACGAATACACATGTAATACAGACTGTACATTTGTGATAAAGAAAAGATACAAACATAATAAATATTGAGAGAGATGCACATGCAGATGGTCCTGATAAGCTGCCTTTAGATCAATCAATGTGTCTGCAAAGTGACTATGAACGTTATTTAAGTGGGAAAAGAGGATTTTCAGAGTGACAGTAGCCACCAGCATGATGCTTATACTTACTGGCACCGGACACGAAGAACACAGGACGAGTCTGCTGTCTTTGCTGTCTTGCGATACCATGTATATGCAACACCAACTAGCCCAACTTTCCATTATTTTAAGCATGATGCTCCCAGTGACTTCTGTCCAAGAAAAAGTGCGTGGACCTTTGTACGACTGACTATTCAGTATGCTTTCCTCTCTAGTTTAGCAAGTGTAAAGGCTGTTTTATATTGCTCTATGTTCCTAAACTATGTTAATTCATGCTGCTCGTCGACGCCTTCTCACCCTCTTCTCTAATCTGGAGGCGCTACAACTAAGTAACAAACATTCACTTCGTTGTCATATTCCTCAAGGCTTCAAAAATGAAAACCGAAAAATCATGCTGCGTAATAAAGCTTGCATGATGTGACTAGGTTTTGGTAAAGCTTCTTTGAGTCAATAATACTACCTAGGTGCGATTTTTTGCGTGCCGCCCTCCGCAGTCAGCATTGGCAGCTGAGTCCCTGACTGTTGAATTTGTATGTTTGTGGTCTGTAGCAAGCGTTTCTAAAAAATTGAATTTAACCGTTCCTCTTGTGTCACTCACCAGTTGTGATCTCATGGTTGGGTGATGCGCGTCCTCCGCCAAATCAAGTGAACTTCACAGGAATAATCATAAATTCTACTGAAACTACTTTAGAAACAGGTACGTACTAACACGGTTCTAATGTATTCAGTTACTATGATGTCATGAGGTAGACTGTGCTTTGACCACAAGCCAAGTTTGTACTGTTATACTGCGTCCTGTGTTTCTCGCCCTGCCAAAAAATGTTAACCTGTGCTTATCAATGAAGGATTGTAAAGCTAAAGTTCCACGTATACACATTTCACCCACGAAAAAAAAATCCTATCATTAGTCAATATGTGGCCTTCCTTCCTGAGGAGAGGTTTTAGGCACACTGTCTCTCGTACGTTGCCGTTACAACATAAAGACTCGGCCATAATGTTATTCAAGCTAGTATTGTTGTGTTTGGTCAAGTGGCGTAGAAGCATCTAAGGCTATCATGCGACAAGCTCAATCAAGCATTGAGTATTGAGGAAAGGTTTTAGTATAATACTTTTACCATGCGACTTTAAGAACTAACTATACAAAACGAACTTCCCTAGCACAGTTAGCAAATAAAGAGCATGACTAGGAAGAATTGCCCACACCTGAGAAGTATATCAAAGCCGTCCGGATGGATGTCCGTGATGACCACCTGATCTTTTTCAGCGAGGTCGCCGTAGAACATTGCGTAGAAAACCTCGTTCCTCATAGCCAGGAACAACTTGTGTGCACGGAACTTCCGCTCCGGTACATCGGGATCATCTTCAGGACGGACCACGAACTCAAAGTCAGTGAACTCGCCACTGTCCAGGAAAGCCTCCACGCTGAACTGTCAAGAAAATGGCATTCACATTTGCAGCTGTGTGGCATTAGGAACTTGCTACTATCTATGGTACTGATATAC
Source organism: Amblyomma mixtum (assembly GCF_055824585.1). Taxonomy (NCBI): domain Eukaryota; kingdom Metazoa; phylum Arthropoda; class Arachnida; order Ixodida; family Ixodidae; genus Amblyomma; species Amblyomma mixtum. Next base: position 131,089,483 of record NC_143019.1, read on the forward strand.
ACAGCAGACGGAGGAATGTGTATTAACCCGGCTTGGCTATATCTATGTCGACGGTAGGATGTGGAACTGTGTGCTCATAACAGAAAGAAAACAACCGCCACAACAAAAATATTGGACTTGCAACTTATTTACCATGCGACATACAAAACAGTCTGAATACATTCGACTCTGCAGTAGGCGACGGGGATCAGCGATAGGAAATGATGCCACATTCACAGCTCACACTCCTACTGACTAAATACATACAAACGATGTTTCTCGCGCTTCGAAGAGTCATGCTTTACGTCAGCTCGGTCTGAGCCAAAGGCCGCAGCATTACCATTTTATCAAGTCCTAGCAAATTGTTCTGTATTTTGTTTACAACTTTGTTTACAATGGTCACAAAACGCAGACAGCGAAAGTTCAGCGGCCAACGCCACTTATTCTTCAACAGCAAGGTAGACACAGCAAGCAGTTCCAATTGCCTTTGTAAGCCACTTTTTCACACCCTAACAATGCTTACATTTCTCCCAAAATCACGAAACAAAACCTCGACATCAATGCATAACTACAGCAGGCGTGAATAGGTCTGATAGTGTCCCTGCACTACAGACGTTGGGTGCATAAGCGTTGGTACGCCGCTGTCTCAGGACGATTTTTTTTCCTTACTATTAGCTCCGCATAGCCAACAAAGACGTTTCGAACGAAGAGTGGGCCGTGTTTTCTCAACTAAAGAACTTTTTTGGTCTCTGAAGCCTTTATGCACGACAACCAGCATTCCGTGCATGCTCGCTGCGCACTGCATCGGCTGCATCGGCAATGTTGGTGGCAGATCTTAAAAGAAAATCATCTGGGATATGACATCGAAATGCGATACATAGCCTATAAAGAACGCAGTAGAGGATGGCTCCGAAGTTCGACCAATTGGGGTTCTTTAATGGGCGTGACATTCCACACGACAGGGACATTTTTTTTTTTGCATTTCGCCGCCATCAAAACATGGTCGCCGCGTCCGAGATTCGATCCTGTGATGATTCCCAAAAGCGCAGTAAACACGAACAATAGGGAGTCTAGTCAAAACAAGCACTGACTTCAACTGAAATTGATTACGGGAAGGGAAGAATATATAAATCACGAATCTTAAAAAATAAACAAAAACTAAATTGTCACAAACTAGAGGAAGATAGCCTTGGATGCCTCCTTATTCATTTCATTTCATTTATTCCATGCACTGAAGTACATGAGGGGGCAAGAGAAAAAAGCTGTTTTTTTTACACCTTGACAAGCTGCCGCCGCGGTGGCTCAGTGGCTATGGTGCTCGGCTGGTGACCCGAAAGACGCGGGTTCGATCCCGGCCGCGGCGGCTAGAATTTCTTTGGAGGAGAAATTCTAGATGCCCGTGTACTGTGCGATGTCAGTGCACGTTAAAGAACCCCAGGTGGTCGAAATTTCCGGAGCCCTTCACTACGGCGTCTCTCATAGCCTTAGTCGCTTTGGGACGTTAAACCCCACAAAACCAAACCAAAACCTTGACAAGCTCGTGCCACTGAATAAATAAGGGCAAGGCCGACAGTACAAGCAGTACATAAAACAGAAACAGCACAATTTGTGAACATAACTTCCTGAGGAAAAAATCATTTCATATTGATAGACGTAAATACAATAATATACAAAATTTCTGAAGCAAAAAAAGTTGCTATGCCCTTCACTGAGATGTTCAGAGAAAGATTTTAGAAATGTACAAAACACCAATATTATGGGCTTATACAACCAAACGTACGTGCATATGAATGCATATGAGATAATACAAATGAAGTGTACCACATGCTGACATTTCTAATATACTCATGCATTGCATCATTAGTAGGAAGGTTGTTTAAAAATGTTAAAATTATACTCTACAGCATTTGCAATCCGCAGTTTCTTCTTGATGAAGGAACCTCCCAGTGTTCTTTGTGCCGCGTATGATATGGGTGATAGTTTTTGCCTGTTAGCCAACTGTGATAGGAAGTTGTTTTGCATTTTACCTTTTTATTAGGGCTTTGCTCAGACAGAAATCGTAATAGTGTTCCATGTTTGCTAAGTTCAGTTGTTTAATCAGTGTACAGGTTGAACATTGAGGAGGTGAGTTTTAGAGAGTTCTTACTTTGAGGATGACTAATTTTTATAGCATTAGTACACATACGGTTTCTCCACACGAGAAAAGAGTATCGCACAATAGACAAAAAAAGCGTATGATAAAGCACAAGTCTTATGTTAAATCAAAGTACATTGCTATCAATCGAGATAGGCACTGTTAATGAAATATAGTTCATTTTGTGAAACCAATACTGATGGCCGACTGACGCAAGTGTCTCCAGAATTATGCATGTAATACGCTCCCATTATTTGTCTAGCCAATTGTCCTTATGCCTAAACAGAATGGCTGTGGCAGAAAAAATCGGGGTGCAAACACACGAACGAGGGTGCCTGTTGCATCGCAGACCGAGGGAAAAGGGCGCGAAAATAAGAAGACACCGGGCACAAGCCCAACCTCCAGTAACGGCGAAAAAACAAAAGAGAGAGTTTATTTGCGGAAAGCGGCTTATATACCCTCAGCTAGGGGGCGCACGATGTTAGTTGCACAGAACTGAGTTCAACAGGTTGCCAACACACAACATGGAAAAAGCTACACATGAACACATGAGAACACCACAGTGCTGGCCAGGTCAATGGACGATTTTGTCGAGTTATTATCGCAGGAATTGAAATGTTCTTGGAGCCTTGTAACACTCCAATTACTGCGGTAATAAGACATCAAAATCTTGAATCAGGAATTATTAATCCCTTATCTGCGGCTACCAGAATGAATGTACTCAGAACTTCACCTGTGCAGCGTATGTGATAGGAACTATAATTGCGCCCAGTTGTGGCAAACACAAAAAAAATGAAAACATGGTTATCGGTTCTAGGTATTCCACACTGATACCACATTGCATGAAGATGCTCAGCAAGTGCTAGTTGCATGCAGTCATATGGAGGTAAGTGAACGTTATAGTGGCAATGACACATTTTGCAGCATCCATATGAATAGCTGTGAAGTGTTAAAGGAGAACCATAAGAAACGTTCAACTTTTCCCTGAACATTGTAGGCTGTGCCCATAATAAACAACTGTATTAATCCAAATCGCATGTAAGAGCTCGATTGACGACACTCACGGCATGCTCTGTCTGTACTTCCTGCAACATGTGCACCAGTTCTCTTGCTCGGCAGCTCTGACAGCCTGGAAAAGGAAACATGTTATCAGGCATACACAGCACGAACTAACTGTCGAAAAGTGCTTTCAATTAACACCAAAGGACACATCAACTGACATGCGAAGAACTACTTGTCTGTGATCTTGCAGAAACGTAATTTGTTGCTTGTAGCACGCGACTGACAAAAAAGCTCGGAAATGCGCTAAGGGAATAGAAGAAACCCTCGTAATAGATTGTGGTATCTGTAATAGTCCCAAAAAATGTAAGCATCATGACACAGAGGCCCTGCAGAAATGTTTAGCATCAATCCGAGCAATCAAAAAGTATTTAATTTGCACTGAAGTCACCACTTCATTTTTTTCCCACTCCTCTCGAGATATGACCATCCACCTATGACGCTGTTGCCTTCTCTCGCCGAGGGCCCTTTTGCACAATGAATCTTGGGAATTTCATATTTGATAGTTACTAGACTACAAGCCATGGCTTGAATCGTGGTGTTTTTAGTGAACGTGCACACAGCCGCATAGCGCCTGTCTGCTGGCTCCAGGGGAATCCGTACCTAGGTGATCTGAGGTTCCTTGGGCTGCGCCCCATTAATTTTTACGTCTTAAATTTCAAGTGCAGGCGCTAGGCTGTGCAGCCAGCAAAAGTGAAACTTGGCTAAGAGCAACCGCTGCCTTGTCACTTCAAGGCCTCTTTCCTATGATGCTTTACATTATACTATTTATGACCAGGCACCAAAAATGTGAAATGATGCTCAATTCTGGTCTTTTTTTGCTGCAAGGAATCGCTGCTGCAATTTCAAGGGACACTGGGAACAACCTGAAGTTGCTCTCGCGTTCTACACACTCGCTTTCTAAGGAAACGGAGGCCACTTGTGCTGAAAATAGAGATTTATAGGAAACAAAAGTTAACACAGCTGTAGCCACCATCTACTGTATCCACAAGCAGACTACGATGACACTGAGATAATATTTCTGCGCGCAGTAGCCTGAAGCCAGGCTACAATGCGATTCACTAGTAAGCGGAGACCAGAGCCTTGCTCAATTTCGACGTCACAGTTTCGGTTAATGTGGCGGGGTCGAAAGTTCCATTCTTGTGCACTGGCACTATTCCAATCTCGAGAAAACCCACTCTTTGTCTGAAACCAGCTAGACAGCCAGAAGAAAAATAGAAAAAATTCAGGGGGCACTTTGGCTCTCTAAAGTGCTGCAAGGCGAAAGCGTTTCCTGGCGCACTGTTTGTCGTTTTTTTATTTTTCACATTTATTGTTTTTGTTTTATACTTCATTTCGGTTTCTTTTCTTATCTTTAGTTTTTCATTTTGAATGTTTTATTTTCAATTGTATTTTTATTTGTCTCTTTTCTTATTTCTATTGGTTTTTATTTTTATTTTCTTATTTTTATTCCTTTTATTTTATTTATGAAACCCATGCATTCACTAGATGCGCCTTTATTCATGGTCAAACCTCGCGCCTTCGTGGCGGAGTGGTAGCGTTTCCGCTTCAAATGCCAAAGGCACTGGTTCGATTCTCAGCCTCGACGCAGTTTTTTTTAAGCAGTGACGCCGAAACGCGGACAAATCTGCCGACACGGCTGCTAGCGACAGTGTGCGGCATTAAAGGCTTTCACCTTCAAATACTGCCGTGACTGGGTCAAGCCCGAGTTTCGAACCACCGGCGGCAGGAACAGGAAAGCTCCGCTGGCCACTGCATGAGCGTATGTACTGTGCTATCACCATGCGAGCAAACATGCCTCGTGTTTAATTGCCACACTCTCGCGCTGCGCACTGGACATCCTTGTCTTATCAACTTTCAATAGTGGTCAATGGATCCGAAACACACAGTTATTGTGTAGCCCTCTTAAGCTGCGTCAAGCGGTCTGAAAATTTTATACTACGCTACCACTAAGGTCCCCAATCACATATATTGCCTACCTTCACCTGAAGCCTCTCCTCGAAAACAAGCTTTACCTAGATATACCAATACCTCACGCTACATATATCCTGGCATAGCAGAGCAAAGCCACTGCCAATTTTTTTCTGCAATCGGTTCGCCTTTTCCTCGGTGAAAAAAACATCACCATAGCTAAACAACCTACTTTTAATAAGATGAACATATCACGAGCTAGTTGGTTTTCCATCACACGAAAACAGCGCAAACTTCGTGTGTCCTTCGTGAAGTTTGCGCTCTTTTCGTGTACTTTTAATAAACTAAACAAATTGCATGAATTTCACTTCTCCTATCATTTTAGAATTTTGTGACTGAGCTCCATAGCTGTTGGGCAACGCCACAGGAACTGAATGCACACGAGCAACACGAAACTTTCGCACCATATTGCTTACAACAAAGGGTGACAGTAGACAAGGTCACATCTTCCTAACCGGGCCCCCACAAAGCACTTTGGCATCGCAACGGTGGCCTAGTGGTTCGGGCACCCGCCTCGTATGCGGGAACTGCAGGGTTCGATCCCCAGTGCCCCCGGGTGCCCACCGGTGATACAATGGGTACAGGCTTTCCCCTGGCCTGGTGATTGGCTTTTTTAGGGTGAAATGCTTCAGAAATGGGTCTTTCGACCCACCTTGAAAAGACGAAAACACCTTGAGCCACGGCGCTCTTTGGCCCTGATACCCTTGCGAAATAAAAATTCACGATCATCATCATCACGAAGAATTTTGTAGCAGTTCGTTTCGCTGACGCCTGTAATCATACAGTCCAGCGCAGGAATAGTCAAGGTGCCGCATGACCACACACTCGTTGAGACTTTGCAAGTCTAAGGACTTTCAGTGCATAACTGTTCAATTCGCAGATGTCATTGTCATATCAAGACAGCTGCCACATGATGCTGAGCCAGATTATAACATAAAACTGGTGAAATCAATAAATTTTTGCATGAGACCGCAGTCTCGCAACATTTTCAGTTTGTAATATCTAGACTTAAAAACTAACAAAATGGTCCAGTCATACAGCTTTGACAGTGCTCTGCGATGGCTTTTTGAACAGCACGAAAAAACGAGGACTAAGCAAGAAACGCACACACAAACGAAGGGCTGACTATCGGCTGCATTTTTATTCGGAAAGACTCATGCTCATAAGACTTCAAGCCCAACATGCACCGGTGCATAAAACATAAATAAACACTAAAAAGCAAACAAACAACTCAAACCACATGAGTGCATTAGTCTCATCAAGTTGCAATAGTTCCGTTAAGGTAATCCAACTCGACCCGGTGTAAAGCCACCATTCGGGTGCAACACCACCGATCAAGTGTAACGACAAACGGGTACGCGATGTGGCGATGAGATATGCGTCTGCTGGGTTCCAGAAGAAACGTCCCTGTAACATACGTCCCCCCAGAAAAGATGTCCCCGGCAAAAATGTCTCCATTTTCGAAGTAGGACAAAATGTCCCCAAACGGGTGCCATCAAACACCTGGTAACCCGCAGCGATTTGAGCATCGACCTCGCATGTGGGAGATGTCGCTAGTGGGCTCATGCCCCATGAGGTGGAATTAATTTGTTTAACGGTGAATCGCTAAACTAGAGAAGATTGAGGCGCATACACTTGCGTTCCAGGATAAACAGTAGGGACAAATTTGCGGTAGCATGAATGGAGTGTAAGAGGGTGTGGCAACTTATGCGGCATCTTCTTGATTCGACACACATCAAATCGGTGCAGAGAAACCGGATGGCAAGTATATTACATCAATACGAAGTATCCATGGTTGATTTCGTGGAGGAGCTCAAGGGTTGGTACATTAATAGTTCGACAGAAGGTAAGCTACCCGACTACAGGGTGATGAAGGACCCGGAACTAGACGCCGATTTTACGCTGGTGGAAGTTGAACTTGCCATCGCGTAGGATCGCACCACGTCAGCGGCCGGGCCAGACGTAGTGACGAATAAGGTTTTGAGAAACTTAGATTACTCTTATTATTTTCAATACTTTGAAGGCCCGGAGACATTACAGAGAGGAGGGCCATACAAAACAAGAACTAATTTTCTTGAAATGTCCGACATCGGTGATGGCAGCGATGAAGGCCGGGAGGTGGTTCCAGTCATTTGCAGTTCAAAGAATATATATGAATTCATGCAAAGGGTGGTTCTGCAGTGTGGGATTCTTACCGTAAAACTCCGATCAGTGCATGAGAATATATAAGATGGAGGAATCAGTAACTGATTTTTGAGAATAGGGTTAGTATAATAAACCCACTGGAAAAGACATAAGCAAAAATATTTACGGCGCAAAGGAAGAGCTGGAAGACTAAGAATTGACTTTATTGCAGATACGCTTGCTGTTCGTGGGTAGCTTGAAACACTAAGGAAAGCGGCGCGGTTCTGAATGGACTCTAGAGTGTTAATTACAGATATTTGACTAGGATCCCAAATAGAACATGCGTATTCTAGTTTCAGTCTTGTTAATGTCCTGTACAAATGAAGCTTAACGGAACTGTCTGGAGCTGTGAAATGGCGGCGTAAGAAACCGAGTGTGCAGTTAGCTTCGTTAGATATGTAGTTCACGTGCATTTTCCAAGAGAGATTGTGAGTTATGTGAACACCGAGATATTTGTACGGGGAAACAGGAGACAATGGAGTGTTATTAAGATAGAGAGTGGTGTTATAAGTTTGGTTAGAAACACACATGTGTTTGCAATTAGTAGTGTTAAGTTTCATAAGCCAGTCACTGCACCATGAAGAAATTGTATCCAGGTCCGTCTGCAAACACGCCTCACCACAGGGATTACTAATTATACAATACAGCACACATCATCTGCAAAAAGTTTAATGTGGGAAGAAACATTGTTAGGAAGATCATTAATATAAATAAGAAACAAGAGGGGACCTAACACAGATCTTTGACGTACTCGAGAAGTTACAGAAATAAGAAGCGAGTCATAGCCATTAACTAAGATATAGTTAATCCTTCATTAAATCTTGTTGTTTGCAGAATTAGTCGTGTCAATCATGTGCACCAAGGATGACATGGTGACGAGGATCCATTAATAGGAAGCCAGCGCGGAGAGGCAACTGGAAAATACCGTGACTCAACGGCTGATATGGCAACGCCACAGGCTGTACGACCATGAAGATGCAGCGAGTTCAGACGGACTGAGGAAAACGCTGAACGAGGTCAACGACGCAGGAAGAAATCGTATCGGAAAGTTCCCGGCCTCCACGGTGTCAGAGAATGACGTCCCACTCCCGACGACAAAGCGTGACGTGCGTTACGAGTGAACAACCGGCATGGCTAAACAAGGAGAAGCGAAGCACTCAACATTCAACGACGAGTACGAGAGTGAAGAAGACCTACACCGGGGTCAGCAACCAAACATGCTTTTTTGGCGAAACGTCCATGACCATACGAACTGAAATGGCGAACGGCGCAACGGAGCTAATGATGCTTGCGACTACAATGCAAATGATGGCACGACTACTGGAACGGCAAATTGGATCAACCGGCCATCCGATTAACGCGGCAGACAGCGACAACACCACACGACGGGTCAACGAAAGCACTGCGATCCAAGTCATGACAATGCCCGATACCACAGCAAGTCTCCCAACGTTCTCCGGAACGGACAGCGAAAGCCTAGACGAATGGATCACTTCTGTGGAGAGCACGCAGCCTTCGTGACCGAAGACGGACACTATCAGCCAACGCACATGATTTTCAGCTTATGCACAGCACCGGCAACCATGCAAACCATCATGGACGAAGGGCTTCAACCACTCATTGACAGCGGAAACATCATTGTGTACATGACGACTTATGCATCTTCACGAACGACGTCAAAGAGTCCATACGCACAGTGAACTATGTTTTGAAGAGACTGAGAGACCTCAACCTATGAGTGGTTTTTAGAAAGTGTACTTTCGCCGCCGGCTCTGTTGGGCTACGTCATTTCGAGAAACGGAGTAGCTCTAGACCCACGACGCACAATTGCCATAAAGGACTTTGGGCAACCGCATTCAAAAACGAAAGGGCGATCATTCCTAGGGCTGATGTCTCACTACAGGAAGTACATCAAAGATTACGCGAAATTAGCTCAACCATGGAACCAACATACGAAAAAGGATGCACTACTGACATGGACTGCCGAATGCCAAACATTTATGGATACGCTGAAGCATCGACTAGCAGAGGCAGCGATATTAGCCAACTTCGACCCAGCACTTCCAACACAAGTTCACGTTGATGCCTCATACACTGCGTTTGGCACCGTCGTTTCACAGAAACACGGGGACGAAGTACGTGTAGCGGAATACGCAAGTAAGAAGTGCCCGACTTGGATAGGCACAAGCACTCGACAGATTTGGAGGCAATCGCGGAGCAGTGGGCTGTGATAGACAGGTTCCACCCCTACCTGCAAGGCTTGCAACACTTCAAAGTCTGCACCGAAAACTGGGCGGTGGCGCACATCATGTCCAAGAAGAATCCGCAGCGGCCATTCGCCCGCATAGTGCTCGACTTGATGGCATACAAATTCACGATCCGGCATATATCGGGCAAGACGAACGTCATCACTGATGCACTATCAAGAGTCCTAAAAAGGACACACAACGTTTTCGTCCTCAAAGCTGAAGACAACCGACTTCGCAAAGCGCAACGAGAGGACCCTTCACTTGCCCCGGTCATTGACCAAGCACGGAAAAATGGAACGGAAGCAACACCGTACAGGCTCGTGCAAGACAGGCTTGTACATGTGACCATCGACGAAGAACGAGAGACACAGCGTATTGTGGTACCAGGAAGCCTGAAGCAGTCTGTTCTCGCGTCATACCGTGACAAGGACGGGCATGGCGATGGTACAAGGAAGCTTGCAAAAATCCGGCAAAGATACTTCTGAGAGAACATGAGCTGAGACGTGAATAACTACGTACGCGGATGTCAAGCGTGTCAACAGTACAACGCGAGTAGAGGCGTGCAACACGGTTCGTTCAACCCATGCATGCCTAAACAAGCACCATTCGATACCATTGCCATGGACAACGTTCGACTAATCTACACTGAGAACACCAACAAGTACTTTATAACCGCACCTGACGTCACGACGACGTTCATAATCACACGTGCTGTACCAGACAAGTCAACTGAACACGTGCTGCGTTTCCTTGAAGAGGACGTTCTATTCACTTTTGGGACACCAAAAACGGTGGTGACAGACAACGACGGAGTGTTCAAGTCCAGATCTCCAACATGCTACTGCGCCGAGAAGAGCATCCATCATAGGTTATCAGTACCCTATGCACCCGAGACAAACGGTCTAGTCGAGCGTGCAAATGCGAAAGTCCTATCAGTGCTCAGGAAGAACCTCAAAGGAAACATGGAGAACAGGAGCAAGCACCTAAAAGAAAAAAACGATCCAGGTAAACAACCAGCCGCACGTGGGTTTGCAGATATTACCATTCGAACTGCTGTATAATTACGTGCCTCGCCGATCCATCGACAACGAGCTATCGGCACCAACAACAGCGCCAACCCAAGCAGAAGCTAAACGTGAGGAAGCACGCGCTACACTTACCGACTACTTGCACGGCATCAAACGCAAGTACGATTCCAAACATAGCCCACCATCCCTGAACGTGGGAGATGAAGTTTGGTATCGTAAAGGTTCACGACCAACAAAATTAGGCCCAATTCATGAAGGACCCTACACGATCACACAGGTGGAGAAAGAAACGTACACCATCGCGAAGAACGGAACAGAAGAAACAAAGCTCGCTACCGCCAAACAACTGAAAAATATTCACGAGCAACCCGACTTCAACGAGACGCAGTCGCAAGCCGCATTTAGTAGAACGTTAAGTTGGGCGAGTTGGTATAGGTTCATGGTTGAAAAACAGCGCACAAAAGACTAGACACAAGAGTAAAGGCGACGACAGGACAAGCGCTGAACTCACAACTAAGGCTGTATTGCGAAAACCTGGGTATATAAGGAAGGCAAAATCATGAAAACAAAATTGAACAAACAAAACTATGACAATGATAAAACTAGTGTGCGCCCGAAGCCCACAATCTGCCAAGAAACGTGATCTCGTTATCACTTAAAGCAACCGAAGGTTTGCTAACGCAGCCCCGTTGCTCCGTTGCGATGAAGTATGCTTCTGCTACTTCTCGCGTGGTTTGATCTCTGTGAGAATACAACACCTTTGCTTGGCTTAACAAAGCAGTGCACTTTTTCTTCTTGCTTTTCATCACTGCGCACCCCTTACAGTGGGTAACAAGATAAGATTGGTCATTGCCTTTATCTAAATTGTTGTTGTGTTCTTGCAGCTTTCCCCTTTCCTGCGGAGCCCGCTACATCGGACAGACCGGCCGTTGCTTGAATAAGCGTTTGCAAGAACACAACAACAATTTAGATAAAGGCAATGACCAATCTTATCTTGTTACCCACTGTAAGGGGTGCGCAGTGATGAAAAGCAAGAAGAAAAAGTGCACTGCTTTGTTAAGCCAAGCAAAGGTGTTGTATTCTCACAGAGATCAAACCACGCGAGAAGTAGCAGAAGCATACTTCATCGCAACGGAGCAACGGGGCTGCGTTAGCAAACCTTCGGTTGCTTTAAGTGATAACGAGATCACGTTTCTTGGCAGATTGTGGGCTTCGGGCGCACACTAGTTTTATCATTGTCATAGTTTTGTTTGTTCAATTTTGTTTTCATGATTTTGCCTTCCTTATATACCCAGGTTTTCGCAATAAAGCCTTAGTTGTGAGTTCAGCGCTTGTCCTGTCGTCGCCTTTACTCTTGTGTCTAGTCTTTTGTGCGCTGTTTTTCAACCATGGACGCAAGCCGCAGCTGATGTTACAAGCACGGACTCCAGCGAGCCAAACCAACCTGCCCAAGCGCAAAGCTACAGACACGCCGAAATGCAACCGAGCGGAGAGAACTTGGCACCTTTCCAAATCGCGGGTCATCGGCCACGTCAAAGAAGAGCGCCACGCTGGCTACAAATTAAACTCCTATTGCGAGGACGCAATAAATTGAAGACCCGGCCGTTTTAGCTTGTGTTGGTACAGAAACGGGCACCATCTATCGCCAAGCGGAAGAAGCAAGCGTCCTCACCCTGGCATCGTCTCCGAGGGGAGGCGGGGGAGAGCGAGCAGAGCGTTCAGGCCGCAACGACGCAGTCGTCGAGACAGTCATGTAATCCAGTTAATCCTTCATTAAATACTGTTCTTCGAAGAATAGACGATATGCGAAATGCGCAGCGCCATCTCTCGGCGCTCCGAGAACTAAGTCCTCCATGTTGGTACGGTACAGAAAACGAAACCGCTGCCCAGCGTTGAATTAAAACGGCTGCGCTTCGTTTGAAAAGTAAAATGCCGATGCAGTGTTGCGCTACCCTCTCCACTGTGAAAAGACACTACGATGCGTGCCAGGACTAGGTGCGTTCCAGCTTTTCGCTTTTCTATTTTTTTACTCCGTCCCAACGTTTTAGTAACACAAAACGCCATGCGAGGTATCATGTGTCAGCACGCGGATCAGTGCGAAGCTTTCGCTTTCTGCGCTGATTTTTGACAAATCTCTCGAGGTGATTTGCGTTTAAATTAAGATAAGGACCACAGCCTGTGTTGCCTCTGATCAAAATTAGAAGCCGATTTCGTGCATTTATCAACTCTCCGGTCGGGCGTGAATAGACGCATACTTGAACAACGTAATAGAGAAGGTAATTTTTTTGAGCGGGCCAATAGCTTGTGCCGTGGCGAAATAAGTTCACTCGAAGAACCATGTGCCGATAACTGCTTAGTTTGCTACGTGTTCAGTTAAGTTTTTCCCGTGTTCAATTAGTTTTAGAAGGGCGAGAAAACTCTCTGGGCCATACGCATGTTATGCGCGTTAAGGAGTCTTTGTGAAGCAATACACCGTACGTATAAAAACTGAGGTGCGAATGCTTTATTTCTTGAGGATTCCTACACCTTCGATATCTGCGGCGACGAAAATCTAAAAAAATAGAAGCGAATAATATAGCTACTTTATTATGAAGGAGGGACGCATGGCAAAGCTAGAAAGTACGTGCAACAGTGTTCTGAAAACGCTTCAGGCCATCAGATTTTATTATCGTTGTGGCAAGCTCCAACAGCTTGCTTCGCAACAAAGCCATTTGTCCAAGTTTGGGAGTAAGCTAATTAAGTTTCGGAAGCAACCGAACATGCTAATTTCGCCCCTGCGCACACAGCTTGACCAGCGTATCGAGTCCGTTCATGCACCTACAGCTGTATCATCTTTCTCTAATCAAGCCGCCGCGGTGGCTCAGTGCTTATCTGGAAAAAAAAGCTGCGTCTTTGCTTACAATATTTTGAATTATATGTGCATGCCTACTTTCCTCTTGTTAATGTCGACTGACTGCTTCTTAAGCACGACGCGGTTTCAACGAAACGTGGCGAAAATCAACCGACGCCGGGCTCTGAAACGGTGACGTTGAAAACCGCGGATGCGCATTGCACATTACAGTAAAGGAATCGAATTACGCAGTTGGTCGAGGGTCTTGTGTGATTATACTGCAATGCACGAAGCTCCTGGCGTCTGCGCGAACGAAAATTCGCACTGTCACAGAAGTTTGTCAACACACGTGCGCACTCACCGCAAAATAACCGCTCGCTACCCTACCAGATGAATTCGCGTCCACCTGGGGATAAAATAGCCATGATAATGCGCGATGCCTGAACTGGTGCTTTAATGCGAGCATTAAAACGACAACAGCACACGGTCACGGTTCGACTTTCCAACCCACTTTCGAGTGCCGATTATTGCGATCATCAGCGCTAGACTTCAAGCGAAGCTGAGGACGCGGTAGGAGTAAGCTGGCACTTATTGAAAGCACCTACATTTGGTCGAAGATCAGCTGTGAAAACAACGCAGCAGCTGAAGCTTGCCTGTTGAAATTCCACTCGCAAGAAGAAAGTACGCATAGCAAACGATTCACCAGCTCGGAGATCTCGACCGAGCCAAGATGGAAACCGGAAGTTGTGGGCGCGGTGTTGCCAGACCGCCAAGCAATTTCGCATATCGGCTATTGGTCGTGGCAGTCATGTGCACCAAGGCTGACAGTATTCACTGAAGCCGAAATATAGTAGCGGGGGCCGGTAAGATATCTCGCATTTCGCTGTGCAACACGGAGCGAGACACTCGAGCTTCGCGTCCGATTGGCAGCCAAAAATACTGCCCCACGGCGTTCGGAGCTACGGGTGAATTCGACAGCTACAAGGGCACTGAAACTGCGGTTACTTGCTAGCAAAACGTAGGAATGAACGCTGCTGCCGTACTCACAAGTCATCTTTCAGTGCGTAGGAAACTTGACGCAGAGCTCAACGAGACCCCCACAGAAGCGAGCGATATGAGGCGCACTGCCGCAAAAACGAAACTTCTCGCGTTGAGGCGAGCCACCAACGAGATGAGGAGTGGCAGAGTGCGCGACTGCTATATACCGTTTACAGCGCGCAGTTCTTCCGTTTGAGACCAGATGGCGCCACGGGTGCTCTCGGAACGCGGCGTCATTACTTGCTTCGTAAGTCGCCGGCGTGTATACCTCGACGCAGCAGTGGAAATGTGGAAAGAGAAAATACATGCTCTGTTGTGGATTGCAAAAAGTGCGACAAGCAGTTAAAGGGGCGGGATGCGATCGTTTGCGAGCTTCACGGAACCGAACTGCACAAGTACGCGTCCTTGTGCAGTTCGCGTACTGCCCCTGTTCGCGCCCGTTGGACATCCACGCTTTTCGAACGGGCGAACGCAACACACACGTTCGCCAGCGCTAGACAGCGAATATAGAAGGAAAGGTCTCGATCTTTAAAAGTCTGCGAGGGTAAGTGCGCAACATAGCCGCATGAACAAGCTGTCCCTCCACCGAAACGTCACAAAAAAAAAACGACTTACGCTCCTATATTGCTAGTGCATAGCCGTGCGAGCGGACAACGCTTACCGTCAGTTCGTGTATTACACATCGTCTTGCTGCTACTGCTGAACTTCGCTCCAAGTAGCGCGGTTTTTGTGGACCACAATCGGAATAAAGCATTTGTGTTACGGCTGCTGTGCTCTGCGGTTGTCACTTCCTCACTAGAAGTGACTCCGGCTGATTACTTACAACCAGCGAGACCTCGAGCATTTTCATGTCCGCATATCGAGCATGGAGCGTACCACAATTTTGTACTATGTGAGGCTGACATAATTGTAAACTTCGTGTAGGGAACGCTCTGCCATGCGCGCGTTATATCGCTGAATCCTTGCAAACGATTGCATGCAAACTTGTGAAGGCTGCTTGATGCATGGTACTGCTTACATGATTGGGTAACATTTGTGTGTTCATTTATTTTTGTCGCCTTCCTTTGTTTAGCAAACCAACAGAAAATATTTTAGGCTTCCTAAGCACCTTTAAAGGGGTGGAGACACCAAATTTGTGGTTGGCGCGTTCTTAGTTTCAAACGTTTCTTATGGCTCCAGGAAGCATGATACACACTCAAAGATTCATATATTCAGAGTGAATAATTTATTATCGCATTTTTAGGTGAACGATTTTCGGTTTAGGTTTCGGAACGCCGAGTTGGACAGTGACGTCACAGAGGGGCAAGATCAACTACTTCTCTTGGTCACGTGGGCCCACAAAAGTTGTGACGCACCTACTGCTGCATCGTCTGCTTTCTTACACACGTGCTGACCAGCGCATGAAAACAAACGGCATGGCTAGCCCCAGCAGCTCGGATTATCACGGATCTGATTCCAATGAGTGAGGACATCGACTTCTTTTTGATCGCACGCTAATATCACCTTCGCGGGTTCGCGTGAGGATGCGAAGCACTTTGCAAAATGCCAGTAAGCATCGCTGCGCCGCTCTACCCAAGCTGCGCCCGGAACCGGTGTCACACTTCGCCGCCGTGCAGCGGTGCCTGGGCGCTGCTTGGGATGGTGTACAAATATCACACGAAAACGCAAGATATCCTTGCTATCAGAAAGACAGCGAGCTATACTCGAGCAGCGACAAGCATGCCTGCTTATGTTGGGAGCTTTCGGCAACGGCACCGCTCGCGGGCGCTCCGGGCGACGAGCACTGCTGCTGCCTGGCTGCCGTGGTCGTCGCTAGGCCTATAGCCTGTTTCGCAAGCGGCCGGCGCTTCGGAAGTCGCCTGCGCTATAATAAAAGGCCTACTTTTCACATATAGCTTTAGTGTCAACAACATCATCGCACAATAAAATAATAGTACGGTCAATCTCCTCGACGCCTTCAGCAGCGAAGCTAGCGGGCGCCAGGCGATCCGGACCCCACGTCTCGCCAGCGGCAGCTCCGAGGCGGTTGTGGCAAGAAATTTGCTCATATCGCAGTTGTTACCTCTACCAGCAGCTCAGTATTGGTCAGCGATCCTCAAAAATGACACCTTTTGCAGATTTCTTGTCCCAGGGTTTATTATTTACGTCAAGAACATTCCTTAGCTCGCTTTTACGACGTCGGCAGACGGGATCCAGGTTGGCCGACCGGCCGGCAGGCCCGGCGTTCTTCACGTCCGCACAAGAAAATACAAAACAGCCATGCTACCAGAGTATGCTTCCTTGATTCGAGCTACAACAGCATGACTGTGCGAAAAGTGGATCTTTCGGCAACGACACTGCCTGCGGCAACGCCGGGCGACTACCTGCGCGCTGGTCCCAGACTGCCCTAGTCGTCGCTAGGCCTAGCTGGTTTCGCATCGACACCGAAGCTGAGGGCGCTTCGGGACGGGCCCTCGCTCAGAAATGTGCTCCGCTCGGCACCCCTTTACTGTGAACTCGTCCCATAATAAAAGATATGTTCGATTTCCACGACGCCTTCAGCAACGGAGCTAGCAGACGGCAGGCAAACCAAAACCGCACCACATAGCAGCAGCACAAAAGCGGCTATGGGATGAAATTTGCTTGCATCGCAGTCGTCACTTCCACCAGGAACTCGGCATTTGCCAACGATCGTCAGAAACGATGCATTTTTGATATTCATATATCCCAGGGCTAGAACGTGAACAAACAATGCTATCGCGTTTTTCAGATGCCGGCGGTCGGCACGGAGACTGACAGGCCGCCCGGCTCCAAGGAGAGTGCGCCCTATGTCATCCTGACGCTGCCGCGCTCCGCGCTCGCATTGGCTGCCGCTTCCCGTCGTTGCGTTCGCCGCGAGCGGCCTGCCGTTGACATCTATAGCAGGCCGGACGCAGGCGACGAGCTGCGATCGGACATTGCGACGCTGTTCGCAACGGCGCGCCGCAGATCGCGCTCACTTTTCGCACATCAGCAAATGCGGCTCGCTGGTGCGTCAACTGTGCTCACGTGGCTGTGGCCCGCTCATCGTAAGTGACTGTATTTTGGTATGACGTCATTAAAACTTAGATTTTTCTAGCGACCTTGTGACGTCAGCGTTGAGGGCGCTAGCGATGGGTCTAGATCGTGAGAGTGCGCATTCAGGTAATCTCTGGAACCGAAATAAAATATTTTTTAAACGTTTCTTGTGTCCAACACCTGGCTTTGAGTGCCCTTGCATACATAGGAATCCCAAAGCAGGCTTTTTAGAGCTTCAAAATTTGGTGTCTCCACCCCTTTAACAAGTTGTAAACTAGTGAGTACGATGTGCATGCGTGCGTTTTAGAGCAGTCTCCGCATGCATGTACATAATACAGCAACGACCTGCGCAGCCGCAGGGTCATTAAACCTTGCTGTTTAGATAATAACAATAAAAAAATATTAAGCAAAGCCTTCAGCGGCATTCAGGCGATCCACCCGTTTCCTCGAACAGGCGGAGAGCTCAGCGGCTCTTCGCGACGTGAAGCCCAATCGTTTTCACGCCTAAAATGAACAAATCAGGGTTTTCACATGTCCTTCGAAGCTTCGGACCAACCAGTGTCGTCTTCCCACTCCTTTACAACCGCATCAGCCGAAACACTGCCTGTCAAAACCGAAACATCAGACGCAGCAGCCGTCGCGCCGAGCGGTCAGGAGGCGAGTAATGGCGGCGGGATCACGTCATGAAAGACGGCAGCCCCCATGATACGCCGCTGTAAAGCGTCTATAGGCTTGCTCTCTCCCAATTCCCTCCCTCCGATTTCTCTCCTCTCTCACAGGGAGCTATAGGGCTCAGCGCATCCGCGATCCAATGCAACACGAGAAGCAGCACGATCCTTCAACGGACGGTTCGCTGAAAACGCCTCCGAGCATTGCGCACTCACTCTGATTACATTTGAGCACTCATATGATTACATTTGTGACGCAAATTTTGTTCTGTGATAAGTTCTGGTTGCGGCGTCTACTTCAGCAGAATTTTGAAACGATGCTACTCTGAAATAGCGGAGAGTGAATGACGCTGGTAGTTCATGTTGAAATCAAGGACTGACCTAACCGCAGGTGTCATCACGCAAGGTGGGAAGTACGCCAACGTAATTCCCGAGGAAACCGTGCTGCACTACGTCGTCCGCGCCGAGACTAGCGCGGAGCTGCTGGAGCTGCGGGGCAGAGCGGAGGCCTGTTTCCGCGCGGCTGCCAGCGCTACGGGCTGCACAGTGGCCATTGAAGGAGAGGTGCCGTACATGCACGTCATCCACAACAACGCCATTCCGTATAATGCGCCTTATGTTACAAAGCTCTCAATACATGTGCTCCAGTTCACTCAACCACTTGCTTGCACGCCGTGTCGTCACTACCACGTGTCAATGCTTCCTGAAACGGCCACTGAGAAAGTAGCAAGACGTGGTGCCACCTGTGTCCTGTTCCTTTTCCTGTGACTCTGTCTTGCTTCAGGCTAAACTACGCTAATCAGCCACCTAGGGAAGGTACTTTCAAAGGCTTTTGAACTATATTAATATTCTCTTTTTGTACTCGCTCAGGAGTGTCCTTCGCCGAAGACTTCGTGAAAGAGCTGCCATTTTTCGGCGCTTCAACGGACTGCGGCAACGTGTCGGACCGCGTACCCACACTGCACGCCATCTTCGGCATTGTCGAAGGGAAGCGGAGGGCTGCTTGCGCGGCCAATCACACCCGCGAGTTCGCCGTCCTGGCCAACGCCGCTGTGTCCCAGCCGCCCACGCTGAGAACCGCCAAGATACTGGCACTCACTGTGCTCGACCTGCTCACCGACGCCCAGCTGATGCAAGAAGCACGCGAGGAGTTCATAGCCTTACGGTTGCCACCCAACGCAGAAGTGCAGGCAGTGATGTCTCAGCGATGCTGATGCATCTTTGCGAAGGGGGCACGAAGCAGTTTCGAAGAAGCGTTCCACGATGACAGGAAGGTTGCTGGTTGCCATGGCGCTTTAAGCAAATTAAAGGTCGCCGCCGAGCGATCTCACTGTTGTTACTTGGGGTGCTGTGTCTTCTGTTGCATTACCGCAGTAAAGGGAGAAAGTGTTTTTTTGTGGAAAAGGAAAGCTGTTATAGGCTTGGTTTAACCGTTTAGCCCTGCATTGTGCAGTGGAATCTACAGTTTAAGCATTAAAACTTAAATTACTGAGTAAATAAATATAAATGACCTGTATTTTTGTTCGTTATCATTTTCACCGAAATAAATAAAATGAAATTAAAAGAAAATAAATTTCGATCTTCCACAGTTGCCAGGTGGAAAAGCGGACAGAGACGGATTTCCCTGTCCAAGTTCAGGAGACAAGGGGAAGATGATGTTAGGAGTCATGGGGTCCAGCTGGAGCATCAAGAAAAGGGACAGCGTAGCAGGCACTCGAACCTGAACTGCCCGCGTTGTTGTCGAGCACACAGTTAGCGCCACTCTTTATTTTTATGGGAAAACCTTATGTGTCCCATTAAGGCAAACGATGGCGTCCGTCGCCGTCTATGGAATGGAATTCTGATGATGCAGTACGCCTGTGTAAGATGTCACGACGCATGCAAGCGAACACACATAGTCATGAATGAAACCTACGTCCTGAGATCCATTGAAAGTCATGGCTCATAGTCATCGTCATGACGAAGTCTTTTTGCAGCGTATCATGACGAAGCACTTTACAATTAATGTAATGTAAGGTGTGTAGAGTTGCTACAAAGTATGCGTAGTCATGGCGCCCAGTCATAATCTTTGTGCAAGGTAGCATGACTGAGCACCCCGGCCGCCATCTAAGGCACGAAATTCGGATGATGCACTAGGCTCGTGTACGATGTCAGAACAGAAATAAGCCGACATGTAGTCATGAAAGAGGAAACGTAATGTACTATGCCCTATGAAAGTCACGAATCATTCTGCAACGTATCATGACTCAGCACTTTATAAGTAACACACCGTAAGGTGTATAGGTAGTATTCACAATGGCGCCACACGGGTAGCGGCTCTGGTGGCTAAAATAGCGCTGGTCGGCTCGTACGCCATATCGACGGACCAAGCTGTGAGACATCCCATTCGGATGTGAACTGCATTAATATTAAGATTTGTCCCAGTATTCTTTATAGTCCACCTAATTCATCCATCGAAATTTTGCACATTCCTAATGATTACTTGTACACCAAAGGTTTATTGGTTTGGTTTATTGCGGTTTAACGTCCCGAAGCAACTCAGACTATGAGGGACGCCGTAGTAAAGGGCTCCGGAAATTTCGACCACCTGGGGTTCTTTAACGTGCACTGACATCGCACAGCACACGGGCCTCTAGAATTTTGCCTTCATCGAAATTCGGCCGCCGCGGCCGGGATCGCACCCGCGTCTTTCGGGTCAGCAGCCAGGCACCGTAAACACTGAGCCACCGCGGCGGGGCAGATATACACAGAAGCGTTCAACCTCTCGAATTTTTATGGGTGACTTCAATGCTTCAGGTATTCACTGGCCTTCTCTTTCTTGCTGTGGTCGGGAATCTTGCATATGTCGTGAACTGGTGAATATTTTCCTGCTATTTGGTCTTAAACAGCCGAGGAGCTACGAGAGATGACTCACTGCTTGATTTGGTCGCGGGATCGAGTATTTACCAACCGGGTTTTGAATGTGAAATTGTGGATGGGGTTTCGGACCACAAGGCGGTGATTGTTTTCTTAACTGTCCTGTTTTTGTACCGCTTTCCGCCTTCACTACTTTTCTTGAATTCACTTGCTGTGATGAGGTCACTGTCACCGACAGTCTTGGTGACACTTCTAAACCATTTCTTGTGGTTAACAACTCGAGTTACATGAATTGCAAAGTCAGTTAGTTTGAAAACATTGTTAGTGACCGAGTAAAGCGCTTGGTTGGCTAAAAACAAAGAAAAACATCAACGTCCCTTGGATGGTGGTAATAACTTTATTAGGTGAGTGTGGGATAAGGGGAATGGGTGTCGAAGAGGATGGCGCCCGGCCTTCGGGCCGCCCCAGATGACCGGGCACTCTTGGGCCGCGGCGACCTTCAAGGCCCAGCCCACGATGCGAAGCTGCAGCTTCGGGCGTGAGCTGCGCAGAGCAGCCTCACATTGCTCCTGTGATTACATCCCTTGGAAGGGAGTTTTCGGCTTGTTTAGATGACTCGGGACATTTTGCGTGCATCACACCACGTTACACACCTTAGGCGCTCAAAGGGTTTATTGATTTGATTTGATTTTGATTTGATTTATGGGGTTTAACGTCCCAAAGCGACTAAGGCTATGAGAGACGCCGTAGTGGAGGGCTCCGGAAATTTCGACCACCTGGGGTTCTTTAACGTGCACTGACATCGCACAGTACACGGGCCTCTAGAATTTCTCCTCCAAAGAAATTCTAGCCGCCGCGGCCGGGATCGAACCCGCGTCTTTTGGGCCAGCAGCCGAGCACCATAACCGCTCAGCCACCGCGACGGCACCAAAGGGTTTATTGGATTCACTCAATGTTGTCATGTTTTATAAGACAAAGGAAAATTTTTGAATGATAACTAACTCAGCTAAGTATATATTTTTAAATCTACGCCTGGAAAGTCTTCTTGAAACCAATTCCGAAAAATTTGGACTGGATTACCCAGAGTCTGCTTCTTCGTCTATCATCGTCAGTAATGAAAGAACTAATGACTAGGGGTGTGCGAATATCAAATTTTTCGAATACGAATCGAATACGAATACTTAGTTCCGAATATCGAATCGAATATTGAATAATCAAGGAAAGACGCATTTAATTACTACAAACATTTATTTGAGCACTCAAGAACATCACAGTTCAGCTATCGATGATGAAATGAACACAAATGGTGTGTGGGGGTGCACAAAAACTATCAAAGTCTCGAACAAAAGTCTTAGAAGAGTGGAAATATCAGAGAAGATGGCTAGTACACAGCATTGATTAAGGCTAGCTTGCCATCAGCACAAAAGCGCGTTGCTGGGATGACGTAAAAGGTTGTCGTGAAGGAAAACCAGCTGCACCACATGGTCAGGCAAAAGTAGTTCCCTTCTAACTGAAACGACTCCTCCAGCTATAGAAAATGCCCTCTCACTTGGCACTAACCTGGCACGTATTTGCGAGGTACTTCGTGCACAGCTCTGACTGTACCAGCTTCACAGGTATAGCCACAAAAAATCTCACCAGCGCAGTCTCCCGTACGGAAATGTCATATCTGGTTTGATATGAAAAAATCCAGATATGAACAAATAGGGAATTGGGCATATAAGGTCTTATATCAATATATGGGCATATATAGCCTGATATGCCCAATTCCCTATATACCATTATCTGAATGGAACTCATATAAGGAAATATATGTATATATGGTCGTATAGGTCCTGATATGCCCAATTCCCTATATATCCATATCATGACTGAACTCATATATGACAATATATGAATATATCTGGCATATATGGCCTGATATGCCCAATTCCCTATATATTCATATCATGATTGAACTCATATAAGGATATATCTGGCATATATGGCCTGATATGCCCCATTCCCTATATATCCATATCATGATTGGACTCATATATGGATATATCTGGCATATATAGCCTGATATGCCCAATTCCCTATATACTCATATATGGATTGAACTTATATATGGAAATATATGTATATATGGTCCTTATATAGCCAGATATGTCCTATCCTTATATGACCATATCTGATGGAGCCCATATATGGGATTTCTATATATGGTCTTTATATACCCAGATACAGCCAAATCCGTATATAGCCATATCTGCGAACAGTCATATATGGATGAATATACTTATATGGGCCATATATGGCCAAATATAGATAAATCTGTATATGGCCATATTTGGCTGGAGCTTATATATGGCTCTAGTCCTATATACGAACATATACTGACAGATCTGCCCATAACCTTATATACTTTTGGTTAAATGTTGAGGGGAAATTTCCCCTAAGGTGGAGCAGACTTCCATTAAGGTATTAATTACTTATTCGCATCCATCCAAGCACAGTCATACACCATGTCCCCAGACCAGGACGAATCTTTTTACGAAAGAACAAAAGTTTCTGTGGAAGCTGTGTCGGGTCCCTTTGTAGCTGTGTGACTGCTTGGCGGAATGAAAATGAGTGATTACTCCCTTATTAAAACCTTATAAGGTTTCATATGGAAATATAAAATAAATGGCAGCCAATGTATATGTGCCCTCATACGGGGATATCTACCGAAGGAGATGGTACAAAAAAAATTGAAGAAATCCAACGATTTGCGGCGCGCTTCATCTGCAATCTCTGCAAGCACCTAGGCTCCCCTTCTCGAATGTTGCAGGCTGCTACTTTAGAACCCCACCAGCATCACAGCCAGTAAAACTATTCTCATTCGAGTTCTTTACTGCTCGCTCTCAGTGACTGCCTGCAACAGCGCCGTGGCCTTCTATCACATTAGCCAATAAAGAGTGAACCTGGGGCATGGCGTCTCCAAACAGTGATGGAGGGCGGCCAAGCAAAAGATGTAATGAAATTAGTTACAACCATTGCAGAATGCTGTCATACATATGCCGTTATCGCCACATGCAGACGTAAGCGACTGTGCAGGTCGTCCTTACCGCTACTACTTCAGATATGTAATACAGCTTAAATTTTTGACCCAGATTTTTATTTTAAAACTTTGAGAGATACGTTGGTGCTGTGTAGGGGGTTATACAGGATGGTTAACATTATGTAAGCGATAAACCTGATTTAATAGGCGATTAATTAACTAACATTAACTAATGAACATTTTATTTTGATTCTAAGGGGCAATATTATGTTGCGAAATTAAAGGCCGTCATCGTAAAAGGTGAGCCCAGTTTCTAACTTTTTTTTAAATTGTTATAGGGGTTTGAAATATCGAGCGCCAGATTTTGCGCATTTCAAAGCTCGCTGAGTTGGTTTACCCGCATTGAAAATGCATAAAACTGTCGGTCACTTTTTTTGTGCATCAAAGGACACAGTTTGTGTATTTTATGATGTAGAAAAAGTTTCTTTGAATTCGGCGACGATACGACGCGCAGCGACGCGTTTATGAATATGCGAAGCGGACAAGGCAATTCACTGAGCTTGCAAGTGTGTATGTTCAGTATTTCGAACCACATTAACGATTACGAAAATTTAAAAGCTAAGGTTATCTTTTTTTACTGACGGCCTTCATTTTCGCGATACAGACTTACGCCCCAAAATCAAAATTATGAAAGCTGATTAGTTAAATATAATTAATCATTTTTCAGATTATTGAGCTCTATTACGTACATAATGCCCGTCTTGCTGTACGGTCCACCGTCACTGACCAAACCGACATATCTCTCGCACTTTGTAAAAAAAAATGTGTGAACGTTAAAAAATGTGATCCAATACATCTCTAAGTGCTGCTTTAAATTGAAAAACCACTCGGTTTTATGCTGCTCTAAAGCTCCTGATAATTTTATAGCATAGGTAACACAAGTAACACAAAGTAACACAATTACCACACAGGAATTGCGCAGGAAATTTTATTGGGGTACATTTAATGCTCTTGTGGTTCTATAGTTCTCTATGCTTCTTATCGTCGATGCTTTTCTTTCTCGCTCCTTATTTCGCTGAGTTTAGGGCCCACGGCCAGCAACAGCAGCTTTCCAGAGAGCTCCCGCCCCTTCTTGGTCGGCAGGGCCGTTGTGTAGGCTGCGTGGGAGATAATTTAGAGCGATCATGATATAAATCTGCGCAGAACTTGTGCACATGGCCACAGTAGCATAAGTCGAAGAATTATGCACTGAATCCGAGACACCCTACCGTAAAATCCATTGTGGGATATTAAAGGTGCCCTGCGACGTACATAAAGCATGGGTTCTTTAATCTTTGTATGCAGAGTAAGGGAGGGACATTGTGAGTCCCGAACGCGCAATGAGATCACCGAAATCATAATATTTGATATTTTAATCTTCGCTAGAAATGCTTGTTTCGAGCCGATGGTGTCGCAACGCGGCGGCCATTTGCGGCAGCGGAAATGAGGTGGCATCTAGATAGGGCGCTGCCTTTCTCATTGGTTGGGCGTCGAGTTTGCATATTGTTCCTTCATACTTGCGAAATGGATCCAAAATATTTTGTCTCTGAGTACTGAAAGCTTTTTCGCTTGCCACAAAAGCTGGAAAGAAGCAGGGAAAGCGAACGAAAACTAACAAGAATACAGCTAGGGGCGAGACTTTCCATTCCGCTTCAAACCTTCATGGCGGCCAGCGCTGTTCAAATAACGTTGGCTCAGACCAGAAAGCGCGCGCGTCGAGTACCGTGACCATACCTAGACGACAGCGAAAAAAAAGCCAGTCGACACACCTTGCCCAAAATGTGAAGAGAAAGGCCGGACAGGAGACGGGAGTCGAGTTTGGGGGGGAGGGTGGCTACCGCTGACAGCCTTACAGTCCGACTAAAAAAAACTTCGGGGAGCTTCCTTTGTCGTTAGTCGCCCCCGCCCTGACTACGGCGTCGCGTACACGGGGGAAGACACCGTCAAAATGCGCGGCTGTCTACAGCCCCGACAAAGCAACAACTGCATACACGCTTCCGCTGCGTGTGCGCTAGGCGCGGTTCTGATTGGTAGCGCCCAATCTCGGTACTGGGTGAGTAAAATGGGGAGAGTGAAATGCGGTTTCGTCTGAGCTTTTCATTTCGAATTTTCAGAGTGGAATAACTTTCGCTTGCATGCTCCGATTTCAATAATTCTTTTTGCGCTGGTCTCTGGAACGCACGATGAATCTATTTAATGATACTAACTGGTACTGAGCAAATCATCGCGATGCCCCTTTAAAAGCTTAGTCTCATGCTTTTTTTCTCGGGCTTTACCATTAAAGTTTCCTGGCACAACCGCGAACGGAAACAGGTATACGCCAATTGTTTCTGAAACACGTTCGTTCGCACTAACCACCCGAAATAAAACGCGTACCAGCTCTTCATTCCACTGCTCCTGCTTAGCTGTAGAGCGCAAGCCTTGTGGCAAATGTAATGGGGCCATTGTAACCTAATTGGATACGCAGAACGCAGCAATGCTGATCCCGTGTTAAAATAAAATTAGCACTATTACTTACGACAATGAAAAGGGTTCAGTTCCTGAAACGTGCATATGACGGAATCCATGACAGGTTGTTGTCTACGTCTCGTTACTTGGAAAATACATCCCTAACTAGCCCCGCAATGTGCTTAGCGAGGTTAGTCTATGTTTTTTGCGTTACACAATTCATATCATGCACTTGAACTACCGCTGGCAGGAAGGCAACTCGGTGGCGGTAAAAATTTCGCTACTGAAAAATGAGAGATTACTCTTCGACTGCACATAGCCCAGCTTACAAATAAATCATGCATTATGATACCATTTAGCTTAATTTATAGCCCTATCATCAAAAACTGCCGACAGCATTGACAAAGGTAAACAACAAAGCAATACGGGAAAAACAGTAAATGGTTGTTCACGCTTACCTGAAATATTGATGATTGCAGGTTCACAGAAACTTTGGTATTTCCCGCTCACTTGCACCCTGGATCCTTCCGATGGCTCATCATCCCATGCATGCTTGGCGCAGGTCATTCTAACGACGTCAAAAGTGTCTTCTTCCTCAAAACGCACAAGTGTGGCGCTGTACCATGATTTCAAAGGGAAAACAAGTGGATGCAACAACGGGTATAACCGGAAATTGCTCGCCCGGCAGGAAAGTGCGTAGCACACTGCAGAGTCCGGCTTCTAGCTCTGTGCAACAGACGACAGTCAAGGGTGGCGCCACCAATGCCTTCCTTAGCAGATATCTGTGCATATATGTGCATGTCAGATATCGGCACCTGCGCACGGGCGCTCGCGCGCGCCTCAGAAGCAGGGTCCGGTTTACAACAATGGGAGGACCGCGAGGGCTCTCGGGGACTCTTTTTCTTCATGGCTTGAAGCTCTTTCAGCCTCCCCTAAATTTTCTTAGAATCCTTGCAGCTCCCAGACCATCTCTGTTCACGGCTTGACATTTTTTTCAGTCGGCTCCCGAGGGGGAGCGAGCCAGCACCAGGAGCATGGAGGTTCATGCCACTTTTCGACGCCCGTCGCGGCGCGTGCTGGGCGCGCAGGCGCTTCGCGTGTATGCCTTGGAAGTGTCCATCGAGATGGGGCTTTACATCGCGTGTATCTTTATCAAAATAAATATAACTAACGCTACCCCTGCTGCGTCGTGTTTTCGGATCACTCTGTAGAACGTATTATGTAAACTGAACCGAATAAATATTTCGTCCTATCTACATAAACCAAAGAGAGGCTTGATTGAGACCTGTTATATTCGAAGTGATTGTTAAAGCGAATTTCGAAAATCGCTAGCTCTCTGCTCCTTGTGCTGGACACTGCGCAATGAATTCGACCATACATCACGTCAGATACATCACAAAGGTCCAAATCGACTTTCCTAGAGATTGATACGATGCGCAGCTTGACGTTTTCATTCGCTCGCAGATTTAGCATCTGCTTGTTCCGCAGATTCGGCACCCCATGCGTGAGCGGTCTTCTCTTCTTGTTGTGGCACATAATCACGTCATTTTACATGTTTGTTGCTTTAGGACAGGGTGGATTACGGGAACGTTTCAGCTGGTTATCAAAGGTAACGGCGCGCCTTCTCTATCAAATATGTAGCTAGTCAAACCGCAATTTCGGTTTTGGACAAATAGGTTTCATGAGTTTTTTGCACGGTTTCTGTATGCAAGTTATTCGGCCAAGCGGCCGTATAGTGTGGTGGAATTATCACCGTTAATTTCCTAACAAACCTCTTAAAATTCTAATTACTTGTTGAGGCTTAAGTGCTTGTTTTTGTGAAAACACAGGCAGTCATTGTGTTAGGGCGTTATCTTTCCCTGAATTTTTCAAAAAACGACGGCGTTCTGAGGTATCTTCAATGTCCGGTTAAATCGACGTGATTACGATCTGACTAGAGTGACCAAGGGCGCCAAACTTTTCCCTGGTGTGATGACCAGGTGCATCTCGTGATGTTTCTTCGATTTCTCTTGCCTAGAATGAAACAAAACACTTTTCAGCTTCATCTAGTGCTCGTCGTCATGAACACACAAAACTCAGCAACAAATGCCTTCTTCCAGGGAACAGCAGTTAGCATACTTCATTGGAACAATTAGATCTCTGGTATATACTGTTTTCCATGCATAATTGCACGGATTGGGTCGGAATTTTTTTTTTTTTGAGGGGGGGGGGGCGATTTGTGTGCGCTGTACTCCATTGCAGCACACAACAACATGTTGTAGTTCTTTAAGGAGAAGCAGAAGGCTGCAACGGCTATAAGAACCGAATTGCCTGATCTGAGGGTCGCTTTTCACTCCAAAGTTGAAGACGGGGATCGTCATCGTCGTCATCCGTGATCAATTTTACAAGACAAAGAACCCTACCATCGACCACCGATTAGCTGTTGTTGAATTCAGTCGGGCAGGGTCAGGCTACCCTTGTTTTTTGTCACATCTGCACATCAGACATTCCATAAGCTTTGACTGTGACTCGCTGCCCTTGGAGTCCACTCTGCCACTCTAAACGCCGACCTTTGTTCGGCTCGTTACTTGGCCACCCTAAGCTCATTTTTTCCGCATTTTGTTAGTGCTAAGATATGGATGACACCACTTTGTTCTGTAATACTCTAATCGCTCCCCTGGACGTTATCACTAGTATTTTCCTTGCCATTGGTGAATTCCCGCCATCTAAAACCCTTTTCTGGATCAATAGAAAGAAAACTAGAAAGTGCATTACATTTTGTAAAGTAATTTATTGCATTTCACATCGCTAAACCCTTCCTGAAGTTTATCATCACAATGCGATACATCACGTCAAAATTCCTTTGCTGTCCCTAATTAAATGAATTCCCTGAGGAAATACCTAACACAAAAGTCCTGTAACATACTCAGCAAGAAATGCTTAGTCTTTTTGTTTACTTACACCCATGCTTCTCTGAGCGGAATACATGTGCATAAAGAAAAGCAGTGTTCATCCTGAGACACGCAGTATATAGCACTACCATTGTCTTTGTGTAGTAACGATGCGTTTTTCGCAATTCCAGCCGACCATGTTATGTATGCGGATGTTAGGTATTCGGCTGATTTCATTATGTGAGTCAATTAGACACCTGTTCTTCAAACTGTAAGGGCTATTAAAGGAGTATGGACATCTAACTTTTGGGTGCGTGTTTTCTTCTTTGTAATGATGCGTGAGGCATTATTATACATGGAGTACCACGTGGTGTTCCTAGAACCGCTAAATAATTTATTATCGATTTTTTGTCTTGCTGTTTAAATTTCAATAACTTCACTATGAGTGGGACGTCAATGAGTGAGGCATGAAAAACTGCGATATAATAGCTAATGCTGGAGCTAGTCAGCCAGCTTCACTATCCGGACGTGTAAAGAATGTAAAACAGCGATTATATTGCACTTTTTTCATGCCTGCTGGTCATTTCCGAACTTCTGTGGGGGCACGTCGCCGACGGAGCGCATTGATTCAGCAACGCCTCGACTGGTACCTGTGCTGCTCGCGCTGCTGACACTCTTTCTTTCATTGTGAGCACGTGCCGTCCTGCTCGTGGGTGCACAAAAGAGGGGTTGCCGCTCGTTGTCAGTCATGACTGGAATGCCGCGACGTTGAGAGAGTGGAGAAACGTATTGTTGTGTCCTTTGCTGCCACAATAGTTCTCACAACATCAACAGCCAAGAGCAGCCAGTGTAACTCTATAGATTTCCTGGACATATGTCCCACATTCTTGGAAAAAAAAAAAATCAATATTTGAAATTTGTAATCTACTGCTGAGGAAATTTTCGAGGTAATGGGGAATCTTTTCGATGTGTAGCAAAATCTTGCAGAACTTTTCCATCGCTCGCATCGAGCGATAACAAAAACATTAATAGCAAGACAAAAAAAAACAACCATGCACGCATGTCGACGGGAGGTTGGTATAGTGAAATCTTCCAGTGTATAAAAAAAATGCGTTCATACACTTTTTCCCATTCAAAAATGGTTTTCCAGGGAATTGTTGTCTGTGAAATGATTGAGAACGAGAGATGGCGCAAGCTGAAGTAGGCGGTTTTCTCTTGCTAAATTGGTTTGGTATGTTGCGCTTGTATATTATTTCTGACGAATTTTCATTGTAATTCACTAAGCATGCAGTGTTTAGTCGTAGAGCTCACGCTAACGAAACTATTTTTTTTTCCTGTAAAGCCCTCCGCCGGTCAGGTAACGCAAACAAATATTTTGGAGGCTGACATCAACAGCTGCGTTAGGCAGACGCGTGTGAGGCAAGGTCAGTGATCGCCTCATTGTTCCTTTGTGTGACGCCCGGCTCAATTTCCAAGTTATTTTGCTAGATATAAAAAATGTCTAAAAGTAAAAGTAGTAAAGATATTAGCTTGCACATGAGTGAGCATTTGAATATAAGAGATGGCTCTGCAAATAAATTGGTTTTAAGTAGTGACTGACCAAACTATAGCATTTTTTCTCTTAGCCGTAAGCGAGCAGCTGGTAAGCACATTTCGCGCGTATTTTCGTTTTTGTTTTCAGCCTCACCTATCTTTATTTTACGTCCAAATAAACACATACTCGTTCTTATTCGGCGAAAAACGTAAAGAAATTCCAACTATATGGCCAAAAAAGTTGCATACATCGAAGTGCTCAGCTATTCAACAAAATTAAGTATTTTGCGAAAATGACCGTGCCATAAAAAAAAAGGTATTAAGCTCGAATTCCACGTCTTAAATGAACTCTTGCCATTTACTTGCGACATACATGTCGGCGCAACGGTGACGGCGGTTTCGTCAAATATCTGCTCCACGAAGTGGACCTGATGCACTGTCAGTTATCTTTTTTTTTTCAGGTTCGGCGCAGAAAAAAAAATCGCTGACCACTCTTTCATGGAACCTGCACCTGAGAGGGTACTGTCGCGATAGAAAGAAATGCGAACAGCGCAGCGCCTAATTCGAACACAAGTACGCTACAGACATGAATTCCAATTTCGCAGTGCGTAGGCAACATGCTGTTCACATTATTTTCTATCGCCCTTGTACATTTTCCTAATCCTCTTAATCTCGTCAGCGTTCTAGCACGAAGGAAAAAGCAAGCGTCAGCGCAAACAGATTTCCAGGCAGTCCAACACGTGCAAAGCATGTGCGGAACTGGTTTTTTTCAAGAGAAAGGGCGTTAGGCGCAACTTCTCAATGGTATGGGTGACAGGTCTGTCCGGTCACTTGTGGGGAGTCGCGGGAGAGGGTGCTAAGGTGCTTTTCACTCGCGCTTGCAACGCCCCTCTGCAAAGCTCTGGTTCCCTCGGCGTGTCTTTCGGAGCGAAATAAAGGGGGAAAGTGACGCGGACCTGGACTATCCACCCTCCAGCTATCTGCTGAGCTTTTCTGCTATTGTGGGGGGGGGGGGGGGGGGGGGGTGGGGGGGGGGGGGGGGGGGGGGGGGGGGGGGGTGGCTCGAAGGTCCGCTTTTTCACACCGCCTCAGCAACGCCATCTCTCGCTCAGTAGGGTAAGGAACATTTTGCCGTGAGTGGTGGCTATATCTAGGCACTATATGGTGGCTGACCGTGGACACAGCGGCGACTCATTTAATACGCAAATAAAGGATGTCTTGCTTCCCCGTGGCGGCCGGTCTCAGAACTGGCATCTGAATATCGGCCGGCAGGGGAGGTTGGATTATGAAGAGAAGAAAAAGTTGAGGCGAAAAGAAACAGACCAACGCGCATAGTATCAAGAACTATTTGCAGAAGATTTTTACAAACTGTTCAGCTTGGCACAACAGTCGGAGTAGAATGGCGAGCTTGGTCAGTAACACCACGGAGACTCGGCGGCGCGGAAAAGGCGATGGGTAAAAGATTTCGTGTAGCTGTGGAGTTTTCTCCTCTGCATTGTAAACGTTTTGCTGGCAACTCTAGATAAAGGAATTTCCAAACATTTTGTATTTTTTCTCTGACAATTATACTAGAGCGTTTTAATCTTCATCACTGTGCCGCAAGGAGCGATGTGTTATTTACGCTCCTGGACAAGAAATGGCTGTATGCTGCAGCGGTTTTGCAAACGTTTTGTTGTCTGGCATTACCGCAAAGAATACAGGTTTCCCAGTCCTTCAGAACGACATAGTTTTGGGGAACAGCGCCCAGAGAAGGAACGTCGTACACCGCACCACCGGCTTGATGGTTTGAGTATTCATCACGTTTGCGAAGGGGCTGAGTTCGATCCCCAAGCGCTTGTTGTACGTTCGGGACTCTATAATCTATCAATAATCCTAAAAACTATGATTTCGATCGCAACCAACTCGCTGGACTTGTAATCCACTTATGTAGACCCAGTCAGGAAGGTTCAGTTCGTCATGAAGGTTCGAAGTCCACCCAAGATAGAAAGCGCGTATATGCATGTATTAGTTCATTTAAATGTGATTTATAGCACTGTACTTTAATTCACCTTAGTTAAACACCGCTATGTAATAGCAGTCTAACTTGATTGAAGCCTCAATCATACAAAGCTTAGTACCTTGTTGTGCGGTGTGTTTCACCATCTTAATTAACCAATATTATCATGTTTGACACAAAGTTAATTATTTAAGTTCGGAAGTATATGGCACAAGCACCCCACATATGAGGTAGGATATGTTCCATATCTGCGAGATTGTTTCAATATAAGGATTTCAAGGTCCCCATATAAAGAAAGAGCATCTATATAAGGACTCAAATACGACTATATATAGCAGTATATGGCACTATATAAGGCACCTTATGGCCGTATCTGCCCGTATTTGTGGTCTTATACGCCCATATATAGCAGTATATTGCGGCATATCAGGTTTCTCATGGTCATATCTGGCCGTATATACGACCATATATGGACCTATTTAACTGTATATGATCCCACATATGAGTATATACAGCCGTATATAAAATATATCTGGCCCATATCTGCCATTTTCGTAAGGGCTGGTACGGCATGGCCCTTGGATGAAGAAAGAATTTTCCTTCCGTGTAGGCGCCGCCATGTTGTTATGTATCTGTCGATAGGGCTTGCGGACCGAAATGAACGCCGGTGCTCACAATGAATATTCGGCTAGATACGAATATTCGCGTCGGGTCAAATATTCGAAACAACACGAATACTTGGATTTCGAATCGAATTCGAATACCAAAAATATAATATTCGATATATATTCGAAAATTTCGAATATTCGCACACCCCTACTAATGACCCGTTAAATATAGCTAATGCGTTTAATTCCTATTTTAAATACGTATTTTGATCTGAAACCGGTGGAGTTCTAGTCTTTGTCGCTCCGAATGCAGCAACTTCTGTTACTTACATTACAATTAGTGAGCATAGTGTACTTAACCTAATACTGATGTTAGACACAGAAAAAGTGACTAGTCCTGATGGGATACCCAATTACGTTCTCATTCCTTATTCGTTGTGGACTTCTCGATATCTGTCACCTTTTGCAAGTGGATCAACACTATCACATTACTGTCATCGTGGAAGATGGCCAAGGTACTTCCATTATTTAAGTCCGGTAACAAGGAGCTCTTAAATGCAGACCTATTTCATTAACACCTTGTTCACACAAGATATTGGAACACATAAATCCAAAAACATTGCCGCGAATCTTTGTAGCGTTTGTTTGTTGTGTTTATTTGTTCATGCTTCAAGGTTGCCGGCACGCCGCTTCGTTTGTGACGCAAGACGCGCCTAGAATTATCTCGATTGATCGCATCAAGACGGAGCCCATTCTAGTTTGCGCCAGAATGTTCTAGTAACTTCTAAACCCTTATCTCGAAGGTTCGCTATCAGCTTTAAAGAGCACGGCCGATAGCGGCGGGCATTCTGTTCGACAACCGCCGAGCACGCTTGTTGCTGCCCGAGCTGACAATGACAATGACTGACAATGAGCGAGGCTGAGTTCTTGCGCAAATGGTCGACATACTTTATCGTCCTGCGCGGCGGTCGAGTGTCGGCTTTCATACTGCCATACTGACGTGCTCAGTGCTGCGTCACTGCCCATTTGCTTGAAAGATCAGACTTCAGTTCCACTGTTTTGTTTCGTATTTTTGTTCCTTTCGACAAAAATAAACTTCTCTTTCTATGCCCGAGCTCGTCCAGACCCGGCGAAGATTTTTCGGCGCTGGCTTGCTGAGAAGTTTTGAGAAGTGCAGGCGGGCCTCGGATCCACTGCGACCCCGAGGTTCCGCAACCAGCCTCCCAGCCCTGGCGCCGTGCCTTTGCCGGTGCTCGGGCAACTTCGAGACCTTCAAGCAGCAGCCCAGTCGGCCGCCCGTGACGTCATGGGAGGCCCGGGACCTGCTGCCCCTCCGGTGTTCCGTGCGCCGCCCCCAAAGCCGCACTGTTTCCAGTTTTCAGTTACTTCCGACGCGACTGCTGACGACATCGTCGACGGCATCGAGTCAGTTGTCGGCCCGAAAGGGCTAGAGAGCCTCCAGCACCATGGAGGCATGAAGTTCTGCGTCGCCATGGCCTCGGCTGCGGCGGCAGAGAAGATGCTAGTGGAAGGCGCCTTCAACGTGAACGGCACTTCCGTCCCAGTAGCCTGCGTGGGTCCTGCCGTGGTCCACGTAACGGCTTTTAGTGTGCCGCTGTTCGTGGGAGACGCGGCGCTGGCAGCGGCACTGAGCTTCTACGGCAAGGTGCTTGACATCACCCATCCCGTCCTCAAGGGCCGTCGTCACGTCGGCAACGGGACGCGCGTGGTCCGGATCGAGATGAAGCAGGCGGTGCCGAACTTCTTGACCGTCCAGGGCCACCGCGTCATGTTTGACTACCGAGGCGTCCGGAAGGTGTGTTCCCGCTGCGGGCAGGACGGCCACATCGGCGCGGCGTGTCGAACGCCGCGGTGCGCTCGCTAAGAGGTGTTCGGCCACGACACTGCCGGATGCGGAGCGGGTTGCAGGCGCTGCGGTGGAAGCCACGCCACAGCGGACTGCCTGCGACCACGGTCCTATGCGGCGGCCGCCGCCTCGAGAAAGGAACCGAGCAAGGACAGCGTGGTCGCAGAAACGCGGAGCACACCAACCGTCCGGACGCCTGTTGCCGACTCGGACCCTACGACCAGCAGCCCGAGGGAGCCCGAGCCCACCCCCGCGACAGAGGTGCCCGTGAAGGAGCAGCTCGAGGGGACGCCTTCAAACGAGGTGGAGCCGTTCGGTGCTGTTTTCGCGGAACCCTTGCCGCCGCTACTCCGCACAGCTTCCTTCAACACCGAGAGCAGCAGCGGCGATGAGTCGAGCGTGGCGTCGGGCGACCTGGTGGACGTACCGGACAAAGTCACGCCGCTTCGCCTGACAGGCGACTTGACGTGCGGCCAGGTGTCAGGACCGAGGACAACTGGAGGTGCGGACGACGCGCGCTTCCCGTCACCAGCCAGCCACACCCTCCCATAGGCGACCCTGGCGTAGGCATCGGCTTCAGCTGCGAGCGTTGCCAAGACCACGCAGCAACCGGTGAGCGAGGCCACAAGCACCGACGACCCCGAAAACATGGACTTTTCCCGACCAGACTTCAAACGTGCCCACCCCCAATCATCGGAATCTGAAGGGACAGTTAACGAACGTTGTAGTAAAAAAGTGCCGCGCGCGTCAAGCGCCGCCCATGGCAGCGCTCTTTAGGTTGTATGTTATGCCGTCGGTGCTCTTGACAGTCATGGCGGTTGTGCAGCTCCTCTCCCTGAATGTTCGGGGATTTCAATCCGTAGACAGACAAAGAGAGGTGATGCACTTTGCCAGGGCCAGGGGCGTCGACATCCTGTTTTTACAGGAATGCAACTTCCGTACTTCACTTGATGTGCTGAATTTCACCACCCGGTTTTCTGTTTTTGCTTATTTTTCGTTGACTGATTTTCATAAGTGCGGTGTTGGAGTCGTTTTTGTAAACCCCTGCCTGCGCGCGGGTGCTCATTGCACTTTCGGGCTGGACGGCCGCACTCTTGCCGTCGACTTCAAACTAAACCAGCGGCGGGTACGTGCGTTGGTTGTATATGCGCCAGCACGGCAGACTAGTAGTTCTGATTTTTTGAGCGCCTCGACTCATTCCTCCTTGATCCCTACCCCAATTTCATCGTCGGTGACTTCAATTGTGTACTTAACATCGACCGTGACGTCCGCGGACAGGCTCAGGGTCGCCGTTATTGCGGTGCCCCCGCGCTCCGCGATCTCGTGACTCAGTTCCGCTTGTCTGACGCGTGGGTGCAGCTTCACGAGGATGCCTTTGGAGCGACGTGGGAGAGAGCACAGTCAGCGAGTCGGATAGACAAATTCTATTTTCCACCAGAGCTCGCTTCTTTTGTTGTTAGCTGCGAAGTTCTCGCGTTCCCTGCAGGCACGCCGGTGATTTCCGATCACCACTCCTTGTCAGTCAGGCTCGACTTTGGTGAGGACACCCCACGTACTGTTACGTGGCGCATGGACACGAGCCTACTGGCAGACCCGGAAAGCCTGGCGTCGCTGCGTACGGCGTTGGCCGCATCGTGCAAGAGCTTCGTTGCGACTGATTCTTGGGACACACTCAAGACTCGTTGGCAGGCAACTCTGGTGGCGGCCGGTCAAGACCGCAGACGCCGGGAGACTCATGCACTGAATGATACCCTCAAGCGCATCCGTATAGTGCAAAGGGGAGCACCCTTAACCTTTGCCATGAGCGATTACCTGAGCCTACTTAAAGCACGTTATCACGTGTTGCTCTGCCAGTCATCACGGGCAGCAAGTCGCGCACACCAGCTCGGGCGGCCTATATCAGACCCGGCTGTGCTGCGACACGTACACGCAGGCACTGCAGAGGAATTCGCTCCCGCTACTGTGCCTTTCGTGACCCTCCCAGACGGCACACAAAGCAGAATCACGTCCGACATCTGCGCGATTTTCGCAAGCCACTTCTCGGACCTGTTCTCGACGGGCAATTGGCTACATCTTCAAGATGGGTATGAGGGGCTTCTACAAAGGTTTTTTGGAAACTTGCCACGAGTAGCTGAAGAGCTGCACGAAAACCTTTGAGCACCAGCCACAAGCCAAGAGCTGCACGCCATCCTGCAGAGTATGAATGCAGCCTCTGCCCCCGGTCCAGACGGCATTCCAACAAGTTTTTATTCAACGTTTTTTTGCCATATCCAAGGAGCACTACTGAAGATGGTCAACGGCTTTCTCGCGGATGGGTTACGTCCAAACTCTTTCCGCGAATGTCGCATCATACTCATTCCGAAAGCGGGCGGTGACCCCTCCGACCCGCAAGCATGGCGGCCCATAAGCCTCTTAAACGCAGACTACAAAATCGTCGTATCTTTACTAAACAAATGAATGCGGACGATTCTGCCTCACCTAATTCACTGTGCTCAAACCAGCAGCGTGCCTGACCGCTCTGTGCTTTCTGCATTGGCACTCACAAGAGACCTGTTCACATTTGCCAGCAGGACGGGCTTCACCGGCTGTTTTGTTTCACTCGATCAGGCAAAAGCATTCGATCGGGTGGAACACGCGTATTTGTTCGGAGTCCTCGAAGCCTTCGGATTCCCGCCGCAAATTGTCAGCAGGCTGCGCCTACTTTACGCAGACCTGAACGCTCATCTCTCCGTAAACGGCCACCAGAGCGCTCCCTTCTCAGTCACCCGGGGCATAAGGCAAGGATGCCCTCTCTCCCCAACATTCTTCGTGTTATGCCTGGATCCACTCATCCGGCGCATTAACGACATACGCGGCTTCCCTCTGCCTGGCCAGGGCCAAATCAAAGTTTCGGCCTACGCCGACGACGTGTCGCTTTTCCTCAAGGACGTGGATAGCTACGCCGCTTTTTCGCGGCTGTTTCTCGAGTACAGCGAGATATCAGGGGCCCTATTGAACCGAAAAAGGAGGGCACTAAGGTTTGGCACCTTCACACCGACCCTTGCGGGCGAGGTAGAGTGGGTGCAGGGAGTGAAAGTCCTGGGAGTAGTATTCCTTGCCAGCGGAGAAGTAGCCCGCGAAACCTGGACTAACCTCCGCACGAACGCTGAGAAACGCCTCTCGGTGGCGTCAACTTTCCGCGTTTCAATGGCAGAGCGCTGCTATTTAGTTAAGTCCACAATCCTAGCCGCATGTTTTTTTGTCGCCCGCGTCGCAAACCCACCGCGCACGTTTGCTCGCAGGCTAACCTCGGCCTGTGGCTCTTTCGTTTGGGCGGGCAAAACCGAACTTGTGTCACGAATGTTCATGCGCCTTCCATCGTACATGGGTGGGTTTGGTATACTTTGTATCAGCACCATGTGCAATGTGCTCGCCTTGCGAGGAGTACGAGATCTTGTACGCAACCCAGACTATCCCGGGAGAACACTCCTCACATACTTTCTGGGTACAGCGCGTAACGTGTTTTTTACACAACGCGTGGTTGGCCCTACAGCCGAGCGGCCGCCGGAATTTTTCGTTAGCGTGCGTCGCACACTGGCGTCGTTGTCTGCCAGCGTGCCCGATCTGGATGTTGATGAAACCCCGCCCTCCAGGATGTGTGAAGCACTAACGGTTGCTGAGCTGACACGCGAACAACTCCAGAAAACGAGACGGGCACGCTGGCGCCAACTGACCTCAGCTGCGCTTCCTGCAGATGTCAGGGACTTCGGCTGGCTGCGAGGCTGGCGGGTCCTGCCCACAAGAGACCGCCTTGCGGCGTGGGGCGTGGCGGCCTCCGCCCGATGCCCGCAGTGCGGTCTCTTAGAAACATTGCGACACGCAATGTTCGACTGTGTAGTGGCGCGCACCTTTTGGGTACTAGTGTCACGAATGTCCGTAACCCGCCTCGAAGCGCGCACTAGTTCACGCGAACTGTTTACAAATATGCTCTTGTGTGTCGGCATGTTCGTTTTGTGGCGGCAGCGTGGAGCGGCTTCCTTAAATGGGCGTCCGCAAAGAGCAATGTTTCCAATGTTGCAGCGCCTCCGCACGCGCCTCTTTGAGCAAGCATGAGTGGACGCACTGACAATGAGCGAGGCTGAGTTCTTGCGCAAATGGTCGACATACTTTATCGTCCTGCGCGGCGGTCGAGTGTCGGCTTTCATACTGCCATACTGACGTGCTCAGTGCTGCGTCACTGCCCATTTGCTTGAAAGATCAGACTTCAGTTCCACTGTTTTGTTTCGTATTTTTGTTCCTTTCGACAAAAATAAACTTCTCTTTCTATGCCCGAGCTCGTCCAGACCCGGCGAAGATTTTTCGGCGCTGGCTTGCTGAGAAGTTTTGAGAAGTGCAGGCGGGCCTCGGATCCACTGCGACCCCGAGGTTCCGCAACCAGCCTCCCAGCCCTGGCGCCGTGCCTTTGCCGGTGCTCGGGCAACTTCGAGACCTTCAAGCAGCAGCCCAGTCGGCCGCCCGTGACGTCATGGGAGGCCCGGGACCTGCTGCCCCTCCGGTGTTCCGTGCGCCGCCCCCAAAGCCGCACTGTTTCCAGTTTTCAGTTACTTCCGACGCGACTGCTGACGACATCGTCGACGGCATCGAGTCAGTTGTCGGCCCGAAAGGGCTAGAGAGCCTCCAGCACCATGGAGGCATGAAGTTCTGCGTCGCCATGGCCTCGGCTGCGGCGGCAGAGAAGATGCTAGTGGAAGGCGCCTTCAACGTGAACGGCACTTCCGTCCCAGTAGCCTGCGTGGGTCCTGCCGTGGTCCACGTGACGGCTTTTAGTGTGCCGCTGTTCGTGGGAGACGCGGCGCTGGCAGCGGCACTGAGCTTCTACGGCAAGGTGCTTGACATCACCCATCCCGTCCTCAAGGGCCGTCGTCACGTCGGCAACGGGACGCGCGTGGTCCGGATCGAGATGAAGCAGGCGGTGCCGAACTTCTTGACCGTCCAGGGCCACCGCGTCATGTTTGACTACCGAGGCGTCCGGAAGGTGTGTTCCCGCTGCGGGCAGGACGGCCACATCGGCGCGGCGTGTCGAACGCCGCGGTGCGCTCGCTAAGAGGTGTTCGGCCACGACACTGCCGGATGCGGAGCGGGTTGCAGGCGCTGCGGTGGAAGCCACGCCACAGCGGACTGCCTGCGACCACGGTCCTATGCGGCGGCCGCCGCCTCGAGAAAGGAACCGAGCAAGGACAGCGTGGTCGCAGAAACGCGGAGCACACCAACCGTCCGGACGCCTGTTGCCGACTCGGACCCTACGACCAGCAGCCCGAGGGAGCCCGAGCCCACCCCCGCGACAGAGGTGCCCGTGAAGGAGCAGCTCGAGGGGACGCCTTCAAACGAGGTGGAGCCGTTCGGTGCTGTTTTCGCGGAACCCTTGCCGCCGCTACTCCGCACAGCTTCCTTCAACACCGAGAGCAGCAGCGGCGATGAGTCGAGCGTGGCGTCGGGCGACCTGGTGGACGTACCGGACAAAGTCACGCCGCTTCGCCTGACAGGCGACTTGACGTGCGGCCAGGTGTCAGGACCGAGGACAACTGGAGGTGCGGACGACGCGCGCTTCCCGTCACCAGCCAGCCACACCCTCCCATAGGCGACACTGGCGTAGGCATCGGCTTCAGCTGCGAGCGTTGCCAAGACCACGCAGCAACCGGTGAGCGAGGCCACAAGCGCCGACGACCCCGAAAACATGGACTTTTCCCGACCAGACTTCAAACGTGCCCACCCCCAATCATCGGAATTTGAAGGGACAGTTAACGAACGTTGTAGTAAAAAAGTGCCGCGCGCGTCAAGCGCCGCCCATGGCAGCGCTCTTTAGGTTGTATGTTATGCCGTCGGTGCTCTTGACAGTCATGGCGGTTGTGCAGCTCCTCTCCCTGAATGTTCGGGGATTTCAATCCGTAGACAGACAAAGAGAGGTGATGCACTTTGCCAGGGCCAGGGGCGTCGACATCCTGTTTTTACAGGAATGCAACTTCCGTACTTCACTTGATGTGCTGAATTTCACCACCCGGTTTTCTGTTTTTGCTTATTTTTCGTTGACTGATTTTCATAAGTGCGGTGTTGGAGTCGTTTTTGTAAACCCCTGCCTGCGCGCGGGTGCTCATTGCACTTTCGGGCTGGACGGCCGCACTCTTGCCGTCGACTTCAAACTAAACCAGCGGCGGGTACGTGCGTTGGTTGTATATGCGCCAGCACGGCAGACTAGTAGTTCTGATTTTTTGAGCGCCTCGACTCATTCCTCCTTGATCCCTACCCCAATTTCATCGTCGGTGACTTCAATTGTGTACTTAACATCGACCGTGACGTCCGCGGACAGGCTCAGGGTCGCCGTTATTGCGGTGCCCCCGCGCTCCGCGATCTCGTGACTCAGTTCCGCTTGTCTGACGCGTGGGTGCAGCTTCACGAGGATGCCTTTGGAGCGACGTGGGAGAGAGCACAGTCAGCGAGTCGGATAGACAAATTCTATTTTCCACCAGAGCTCGCTTCTTTTGTTGTTAGCTGCGAAGTTCTCGCGTTCCCTGCAGGCACGCCGGTGATTTCCGATCACCACTCCTTGTCAGTCAGGCTCGACTTTGGTGAGGACACCCCACGTACTGTTACGTGGCGCATGGACACGAGCCTACTGGCAGACCCGGAAAGCCTGGCGTCGCTGCGTACGGCGTTGGCCGCATCGTGCAAGAGCTTCGTTGCGACTGATTCTTGGGACACACTCAAGACTCGTTGGCAGGCAACTCTGGTGGCGGCCGGTCAAGACCGCAGACGCCGGGAGACTCATGCACTGAATGATACCCTCAAGCGCATCCGTATAATGCAAAGGGGAGCACCCTTAACCTTTGCCATGAGCGATTACCTGAGCCTACTTAAAGCACGTTATCACGTGTTGCTCTGCCAGTCATCACGGGCAGCAAGTCGCGCACACCAGCTCGGGCGGCCTATATCAGACCCGGCTGTGCTGCGACACGTACACGCAGGCACTGCAGAGAAATTCGCTCCCGCTACTGTGCCTTTCGTGACCCTCCCAGACGGCACACAAAGCAGAATCACGTCCGACATCTGCGCGATTTTCGCAAGCCACTTCTCGGACCTGTTCTCGACGGGCAATTGGCTACATCTTCAAGATGGGTATGAGGGGCTTCTACAAAGGTTTTTTGGAAACTTGCCACGAGTAGCTGAAGAGCTGCACGAAAACCTTTGAGCACCAGCCACAAGCCAAGAGCTGCACGCCATCCTGCAGAGTATGAATGCAGCCTCTGCCCCCGGTCCAGACGGCATTCCAACAAGTTTTTATTCAACGTTTTTTTGCCATATCCAAGGAGCACTACTGAAGATGGTCAACGGCTTTCTCGCGGATGGGTTACGTCCAAACTCTTTCCGCGAATGTCGCATCATACTCATTCCGAAAGCGGGCGGTGACCCCTCCGACCCGCAAGCATGGCGGCCCATAAGCCTCTTAAACGCAGACTACAAAATCGTCGCATCTTTACTAAACAAATGAATGCGGACGATTCTGCCTCACCTAATTCACTGTGCTCAAACCAGCAGCGTGCCTGACCGCTCTGTGCTTTCTGCATTGGCACTCACAAGAGACCTGTTCACATTTGCCAGCAGGACGGGCTTCACCGGCTGTTTTGTTTCACTCGATCAGGCAAAAGCATTCGATCGGGTGGAACACGCGTATTTGTTCGGAGTCCTCGAAGCCTTCGGATTCCCGCCGCAAATTGTCAGCAGGCTGCGCCTACTTTACGCAGACCTGAACGCTCATCTCTCCGTAAACGGCCACCAGAGCGCTCCCTTCTCAGTCACCCGGGGCATAAGGCAAGGATGCCCTCTCTCCCCAACATTCTTCGTGTTATGCCTGGATCCACTCATCCGGCGCATTAACGACATACGCGGCTTCCCTCTGCCTGGCCAGGGCCAAATCAAAGTTTCGGCCTACGCCGACGACGTGTCGCTTTTCCTCAAGGACGTGGATAGCTACGCCGCTTTTTCGCGGCTGTTTCTCGAGTACAGCGAGATATCAGGGGCCCTATTGAACCGGAAAAAGGAGGGCACTAAGGTTTGGCACCTTCACACCGACCCTTGCGGGCGAGGTAGAGTGGGTGCAGGGAGTGAAAGTCCTGGGAGTAGTATTCCTTGCCAGCGGAGAAGTAGCCCGCGAAACCTGGACTAACCTCCGCACGAACGCTGAGAAACGCCTCTCGGTGGCGTCAACTTTCCGCGTTTCAATGGCAGAGCGCTGCTATTTAGTTAAGTCCACAATCCTAGCCGCATGTTTTTTTGTCGCCCGCGTCGCAAACCCACCGCGCACGTTTGCTCGCAGGCTAACCTCGGCCTGTGGCTCTTTCGTTTGGGCGGGCAAAACCGAACTTGTGTCACGAATGTTCATGCGCCTTCCATCGTACATGGGTGGGTTTGGTATACTTTGTATCAGCACCATGTGCAATGTGCTCGCCTTGCGAGGAGTACGAGATCTTGTACGCAACCCAGACTATCCCGGGAGAACACTCCTCACATACTTTCTGGGTACAGCGCGTAACGTGTTTTTTACACAACGCGTGGTTGGCCCTACAGCCGAGCGGCCGCCGGAATTTTTCGTTAGCGTGCGTCGCACACTGGCGTCGTTGTCTGCCAGCGTGCCCGATCTGGATGTTGATGAAACCCCGCCCTCCAGGATGTGTGAAGCACTAACGGTTGCTGAGCTGACACGCGAACAACTCCAGAAAACGAGACGGGCACGCTGGCGCCAACTGACCTCAGCTGCGCTTCCTGCAGATGTCAGGGACTTCGGCTGGCTGCGAGGCTGGCGGGTCCTGCCCACAAGAGACCGCCTTGCGGCGTGGGGCGTGGCGGCCTC
Organism: Amblyomma mixtum; assembly: GCF_055824585.1. Taxonomy (NCBI): domain Eukaryota; kingdom Metazoa; phylum Arthropoda; class Arachnida; order Ixodida; family Ixodidae; genus Amblyomma; species Amblyomma mixtum. The sequence goes on from NC_143019.1 coordinate 131,133,779, forward strand.
CGCCCGATGCCCGCAGTGCGGTCTCTTAGAAACATTGCGGCACGCAATGTTCGACTGTGTAGTGGCGCGCACCTTTTGGGTACTAGTGTCACGAATGTCCGTAACCCGCCTCGAAGCGCGCACTAGTTCACGCGAACTGTTTACAAATATGCTCTTGTGTGTCGGCATGTTCGTTTTGTGGCGGCAGCGTGGAGCGGCTTCCTTAAATGGGCGTCCGCAAAGAGCAATGTTTCCAATGTTGCAGTGCCTCCGCACGCGCCTCTTTGAGCAAGCATGAGTGGACGCACTGACAATGAGCGAGGCTGAGTTCTTGCGCAAATGGTCGACATACTTTATCGTCCTGCGCGGCGGTCGAGTGTCGGCTTTCATACTGCCATACTGACGTGCTCAGTGCCGCGTCACTGCCCATTTGCTTGAAAGATCAGACTTCAGTTCAACTGTTTTGTTTCGTATTTCTGTTCCTTTCGACAAAAATAAACTTCTCTTTCTATGCCCGAGCTCGTCCAGACCCAGCGAAGATTTTTCGGCGCTGGCTTGCTGAGAAGTTTTGAGAAGTGCAGGCGGGCCTCGGATTCACTGCGACACCGAGGTTCCGCAACCAGCCTCCCAGCCCAGGCGCCGTGCCTTCGCCGGTGCTCGGGCAACTTCGAGACCTTCAAGCAGCAGCCCAGTCGGCCGCCCGTGACGTCATGGGAGGCCCGGGACCTGCTGCCCCTCCGGTGTTCCTTGCGCCGCCCCCAAAGGCGCACTGTTTCCAGTTTTCAGTTACTTCCGACGCGACTGCTGACGACATCGTCGACGGCATCGAGTCAGTTGTCGGGCCGAAAGGGCTAGAGAGCCTCCAGCACCATGGAGGCATGAAGTTCTGCGTCGCCATGGCCTCGGCTGCGGCGGCAGAGAAGATGCTAGTGGAAGGCGCCTTCAACGTGAACGGCACTTCCGTCCCAGTAGCCTGCGTGGGTCCTGCCGTGGTCCACGTGACGGCTTTTCGTGTGCCGCTGTTCGTGGGAGACGCGGCGCTGGCGGCGGCACTGAGCTCCTACGGCAAGGTGCTTGACATCACCCATCCCGTCCTCAAGGGCCGTCGGCACGTCGGCAACGGGACGCGCGTGGTCCGGATCGAGATGAAGCAGGCGGTGCCGAACTCCTTGACCGTCCAGGGCCACCGCGTCATGTTTGACTACCGAGGCGTCCGGAAGGTGTGCTCCCGCTGCGGGCAGGACGGCCACTTCGGCGCGGCGTGTCGAACGCCGCGGTGCGCTCGCTACGAGGTGTTCGGCCACGACACGGCCGGACGCGGAGCGGGTTGCAGGCGCTGCGGTGGAAGCCACGCCACAGCGGACTGCCTGCGACCACGGTCCTATGCGGCGGCCGCCGTCTCGAGAATGGAGCCGAACAAGGACAACGTGGTCGCAGAAACGCGGAGCACACCAACCGTCCGGACGCCTGTTGCCCACGCGGACCCTACGGCCAGCAGCCCGAGGGAGCCCGAGCCCACCCCTGCGACGGAGGTGCCCGGGAAGGAGCAACACCACGAGCGGTCACCTTCAAACGAAGTGGAGCCGTTCGCTGCAGTTTTCGCCGAGCCCTTGGCGCCGCTTCCTAGCACAGACACCTACGACACCGTGAGCAGCAGCGACGAGTCGAGCTTGGCGTCGGGCGACCTGTTGGACGTACCGGACAAAGTACCGCCGCTCCGCCTGACAGGCGACTTCACGTGCGGGCAGGTGTCAGGGCCGACGACTCCTCGAGGTGCGGACGACGCGCGCTTCCCGTCACCAGCCAGCCACTCCCTCCCATCGGCGACCCTGGCATCGGCTTCAGCTGCGAGCGTCGCCAAGACCACGCAGCAACCGGTGAGCGAGGCCACAAGCACCGACGACCCTGAAAATATGGACTTCTCAAGACCCGACTACAAAGGTGCCCACCCTCAATCATCGGAATCCGAAGGGGCTGTTAACGAACGTTCTAGCAAAAAAGTGCCGCGCGCGTCAAGCGCCGCCCATGGCAGCGCTCTTTAGGTTGTATGCTATGCCGTCGGTGCTCTTGGCAGTCATGGCGGTTGTGCATCTCCTCTCCCTGAATATTCGGGGATTTCAATCCGTAGATAGACAGAGAGAGGTGATGCACTTTGCCAGGGCTAGGGGCGTCGACATCCTGTGTTTACAGGAATGCAACTTCCGTACTTCACTTGATGTGCTGAATTTCACCACCCGTTTTTCCAGGGTGTCGAACCGGCATTTTTTCGGGTTCGGTTCGGGTTCGGGTTCACGTCTTTCGGGTTCAGTTCCGGGTTCGGCTCCAGAGGGCCATTTCGTTCCGGTTCGAACCGGTTCGGACCGGTTCAAACGGGTTCAAACGGGTTCAGGACAAAAAAAATTGAACGCAGATGGGTTTCTCAACCCTGCTATGCGTTTTCATTTTTCCGGCACATTGGTATACAAAATAAAAATGCAAAGATTTGTTTACGAGAACATAAAACTGGGCTAGCTGGTAAGAGTTCATGCTTAAGCAGCGCAATAAACAGGACAAAGGAAGACTGGAGACGACACGGACGCTGACTAACAACTGGTTGTTACATTCTAGGAAAAGTGTATGAATGCGCAGGACACGGAGATCAATGCAAAAAACAGAAGAACAAATATTAAAACAAAAAACCATACTGCGCATGCCCAGCATAGTCGAGTCATGACTTCTTTTTCAACGAAATACAAAGACTATATTCCACAGTAGACAGCAATTCCCTATCTTCTGGACCTCACACAGTTTCCAAGAAAGCCTGACTCCTCTACAAATTGACGGATGGTGAAGCAACACGCCCATCTGCTTCCTTCCTGATCATAAAGGCCTTCACCATCTCCCTACAAATTCGATCGGGGTGAATAAGCAGGAGACTTGTCTTTCTAAATGGGTAAGCAATGAGCATTTGTTCGAACATCAGAGATGGGTGAAAAAGTAGCGGTGTCGTACAACTTGGCTTTGCATTGTAGCGAGTGCAACGATTGCTTACCCCGTAGATAAGACAAGTGCCGTGTTAATAACCCTGTTTGCATAAGTAGGGAGTTGATCGAGGCCTATATGACCAGGAAAGAAGCTGATGAGTGTGTTGCTTCGCTACTATCAATTTGGTAGATAAGGAGTAAGGCTTTCTTGGAAACCGTGTGAGGTCCAGGAGACAGCGGATTGCTGTGTATTATGGAAGATACTCTTCGAATTTCGTTGAAAAAGACGTCATGACTCAACTGTGATGTGCATGCGCAGTATGGTTTTTAAGTTTTAACCTTTGTTCTTCTGTTCTTAGGGTTGTTCCTTGAGTCCTGCGCCTTTATATACTTTTCCCAGAATAAAATAACCAGCTGTTAGCACTCGTGTCGTCTCCCGTCTTCCTTTTGTCGTGTTTACTGCGTTAATTAAGGATGAAAGATTGTTTGATGCGATGTTCTCACTTTACCCATTTTACTTATTGTACGCAGCAAAGACGAATTTACGGCAAGAGCCGTAAAATGAAATGAACTCGAAATTGATGAAAATCGGCTATGTATACGCTATAATCCACCTTATGAGGTGTAAGGCGAAAAGCCGGTGGATTTTCAATTTACAAGACCCTCCTGCTTGAGCAATTTGGGAGACCCCGTTGCGCGACTAATACATCTCTTTTGAAGCTTGAGTCAGTTGGGACTTTCTCGTACGCAGTGTAATTACGGGGCCCCAAGATTGCCGCCGCACGCGCCCTCTACGTTCCCGCGCACTACTCAGAAAAGAAACTGCCATGTATCGGTACCTACATACAGACGGACACCTTTCCGTCGCTTCGAAACCGACTTGCCAGTCCCCCTCCTTTACTAAATGGTAAGAAAATGTGCGAGAATCCCTCCACCGCCCATCTGCCGCCAAGCGAGAACCTCGTGGGAGCACAGGTTTTCCCTAACTTGCAGAATTTACCAAACATATTTTATTGAAATCACCTATGACTCACGTTATATATCCCGAACCCCTATAGCTCAATATCTTCAAAAACACAGCTAATCGTGGCTTCTCACTATAGTACTGTAAGAAATTACGACATTGACTTATTATGATGACGTCAGCCTCCTCTCTTCTGATAAAAATAGTATCATAAAAAACGCACGCTTGGATGGGTTGAGAACGCTTCGTGTTTGCACGGACACAAAATGTCAACAGCCCCGCCGCGGTGCCTCAGTGGTTACGGCACTCGGCTCCTGACCCGAAAGACGTGGGTTCAATCCCGGCCGCGGCGGACGAATTTCGATGAAGGCGAAATTCTAGAGGCTTGTCTACTGTGCGATGTCAGTGCACGTTAAACAACCCCAGGTGGTCGAAATTCCCGCAGCCCTTCACTGCGGCGTCTCTCATAGCCTGAGTCGCTTTTGGACGTTAAAATCCAATAAACCAAACCAAACCAAACCAAAGAAATTGGCAACATGTTTGTTGCGACGTTGAGCTGCAGCATTCTTGCAAGTGCAGCATTGCTCGAGGAAGGAGATATACTTGCACTACATTGAATGTTTGAGACTTTTCCTGGGGCGCTATCAAAGGGAACCTTTGCGTCAACAGAATATTTTGCGCCCTTGATAGAGTGATAAAGAGTGGTTAATCTGGCGTGCACCATTTGTCCACCAACTTGTTTCAGGCATATATCTTCAAAACTACAAACAACCCCTTTCTGGCAGCTATGCTTTCTGGGCGTGATCACTAACGCATGCCAGCGAGCGCATATATTTCCGCATTGCCCTTTTGATTATCGGGTATTTAATTTTTTTCCTTATTAGTGCATATCCACCGTTTCCAAGAACCCGCCTTTCGTTGCTTATTTCCGTCGCTGCAAAGAAGAATATGCGGATTCCAAAAAAAAAAGAAGCTGCACCAATTTATACATCCTTCTTTTGGTAATACTAGTAGTAATATCGCAGGTTTAACGTGTCGAGTATACATTGAGGCTATAGGATAGACGGTGTAGTGGAGGGCTCCAAATTAACGGAGATCAGCTGGGGATTTTCGGCGTGCGACAGACCACGCTGGTTTTTGTATTTTTGGAATCAGCAGCCGAGCTCCACAGCCATTGAGCCATTTTTTTTCTTTGTTGCCCTACATCGTGAGGGGTTTTATTTAGAACCTGCTGTCTTAGACAATGAGCGCCCACAGAAGTATATGTTGCACTACCCACTTCGGTGGCTCAGTGGTTACGGCACTTGGTTATTTATTTATTTATTTTATTTATTTTTGAACATTATTTTTGAACTTATTCTGTGCATCCGGGTTCGAACCCGGCCCCGGAGGACACGTTTCGACGGAGGCGAAGCGCAAAAGGCACCGTATGCTGCGTGATGTCAGTGCACGTTAAAGGGCAACTGCGCCACTTTTAGAGAATATCGAGATACTCAAGGATTCAAATCTATGTAGGCTGTAGGTAAAACATGCTAAGTTTTTTTGCACTACCATTTAAAATAGTGACGTAATCGACGATTAAATTTTGCACTTCTCAAAGCAATGGAGGAGCGCAGGGAAGTTCAGTGTGACGTCACGGAAGGTATGATTTCGAATTATCGCTGCCGTCAGCCACGCCCTGCCGTGCCTCGTTGGACGCGGCCAAACAACGTTCGGCGGGCTTTGCCTTCGGTGGCGTTGGTTTTTTTCCTTCAAAGCAGGCGTTTATGCGTTGGAAATGTACCGATACCTTCGATGACGTCATCATGTGTCCCCCACTTAGCGTTGTACGCTGCGGAGAAGCTTGAAGGCCGTTCCAATTTTAATTGGTGATTACGTCAGCGTTTGAAATGCTAGGCCAAAAGGACTTCGCATACTTTACCTGGAAATTTCACACATTCGACCCTTTTTAGCTCGTCGATTTCTAAAACCTATGCAGTTGCTCTTTATTAAGGATACCCAGCTGGTAGAAATTATTCCGGAGGCCTCCCTTACTGCACCTGTTTCTCTTTATTCTTTCATTCCCACCTTCCTCCCTCTCTTACGGCACGGTTGAGGTGTCCATCAAGAAATGAGACAGGTACTGCGCCATTTCCTTTCCTCAAAAACCACCATCACAACGTTGTTGGATCCTCGCGCTAATATTTCATCTATTTGTGAGAAATGACGCAAATAAAACTAAGGCATTCTCAATCGGTGCTTAAATGACTACAGACACCCAGTTTTATTATGTGTTTTCTCCTCTCAAATGACGCCATAGATATGAGAACACATGGATCACCGTGTGGTATTCGCCTACTGCCACTAAATAATTTAGAAACTAATTTTTTCTTCTATGCTGTCCCCGTTTCATCAACGGAATGATGGCTGTGATGTGAAGAAAGCTAAAAACTGCCCCAGCCCACATGAAAAAATTGGCTTACGAAACTTCTGTGCGGTCTTTACTTGAATATGCTTCAGTTGTGTGGGACCCGTACACGAAAAAGGACATAATGTTCCTTGAAAAAGTCAATAGGAAAGCGGTTAGGTTTATATACGGAAAATACAAAAGGGGAGACTCTCCCTCGCAGTTAATGATGTCAAATAATATTCCTCCACTAGAAATCCGCCAAAAGATTAGTGATTGGTATTCTTGTTTAATAGTTTAACAGGTAAAAATAAACTGAAGCTTCCAGAGTGCATTAAGCGTCCTCTAGTGAGAAGGACTCGGAACATTCATGAACATTCACTTACTCCCCTTTTCACCAAAACGAACAGTTTTAAATAGAATTTTTTCCCTAGAACAGTGCAAGATTGGAATTCGGTACCGGAATCTGTTTTTTCCTCGGAAAAATTTTCTGATGCGTTAAATCGTCTGCTTACCTGCTAATATTGCTTATATGCATGTTTTGTATCCGTGTGCTGCTAATATTGTATAAGTTTATTCTTTTGGTATCCGTGCGCTGCTAACATTGTATAAGTTTATTCTTTCGGTTTTATTATTTTGGTATCCGTGTGCTGCTAATATTGAATAATTTTATTCTTTTGGTTATGTAACAATGTAAGTTCACTCCTGCTTGGGCCAAGCAGTGGCCTGCAGTATTCTGAAATAAATAAATAAATAAATAAATCAACATTAGGTCACGTGAGGCACGGGAGAACTAATACAAACGCTGATGCGTTGTTTTGACTCACTCTAGCGCTTAAATCAGCTGGCTTCAAGACCTATAATCACAACGAACGACGTATCAGAAGTTGCATTGCCATTTTACTGCACCTCACGCGACCTAATTTCCTCTACACGTCACAGCCATCGTTATGTTGGTGAAACCGAAACAAGGTCATGAAGAAATTCAAATATAAATTATTTATTATGTGTTGGTGAAATACCACGGGTTACTCCGTATACACCAATCTCTAACGCATCGTTTGAAAGAAGAAAGCACGCAAGGAAAAATTTGGTGTCTATAGTCCTTCATTGAGTTAGAGCAGTGCTAACAATTTGATTAAAGATTTACGCAAATATGTAAAAGGGGAGGAATAATAGCTCAAGATTTCACATAAACATGAAGTACAAAGAATTGGCGGTAGTACATTACAAATGCGTCAATTAGGCATCTTCCCAGGCCACAGACTACCTGTAAGTTTGCTGTCGCATATAATGGGTACCATTATCGCACTTCCCAGCGCAGACAGCTACGGGTGGTTAAATATATGCGTTAGATCATCTCATTTTGTCCGGAAACAAGAAGTATGCCGAGATGCAAAAAAAAATGGGGCTGAACGGGGTACCGAACCGGTTCGGAACGGTTCCTTTCAATCGTTCCGGTTCGGGTTCAGTTCCAAGATGGCGAAAAAATATGGGTTCGGTTCGGTTCCGGTTCCGGGCGAAAATTTGGGTTCGGTTCCGGTTTAGGGTTCGGGTTCGGTTCCGGTTCGACACCCTGCGTTTTTCTGTTTTTGCTTACTTTTCGTTGACTGATTCTCATATGTGCGGTGTTGGTGTCATTTTTGTAAACCGCTGCCTGCGCGCGGGTGCTCATTGAACTTTCGGGCTGGACGGCCGCACTCTTGCGGTCGACTTCAAACTTAACCAGCGGCGGGTACGTGCGTTGGTTGTATATGCGCCAGCACGGCTGACTAGTAGTTCTGATTTTTTTTAGCGCCTCGACTCATTCCTTCTTGATCCCTACCCCACTTTCATCGTCGGTGACTTCAATTGTGTACTTAACATCGACCGTGACGTCCGCGGACAGGGTCACGGTCGCCGTTATTGCGGTGCCCCCGCGCTCCGCGATCTCGTGACTCAGTTCCGCTTGTCTGACGCGTGAGTGCAGCTTCACGGGGATGCCTTTGGAGCGACGTGCGAGAGAGCACAGTCAGCGAGTCGGATAGACAAATTCTATTTTCCACCAGACCTCGCTTCTTTTGTCGTTAGCTGCGAAGTTCTCGCGTTCCCTGCAGGCACGCCGGTGATTTCCGATCACCACCCCTTGTCAGTGAGGCTCGACTTTGGTGAGGACACCCCACGTACTGTTACGTGGCGCATGGACACGAGCCTACTGGCGGACCCGGAAAGCATGGCGTCGCTGCGTACGGCGTTGGCCGCATCGTGCAAGAGCTTCGTTGCGACTGATTCATGGGACACACTCAAGGCTCGTTGGCAGGCAACTCTGGTGGCGGCCGGTCAAGACCGCAGACGCCGGGTAACTCATGCACTGAATGACACCCTCAAGCGCATCCGTATAGTGCAAAGGGGAGCACCCTTAACCTTTGCCATGAGCGATTACCTGAGTCTACTTAAAGCACGTTACCACGTGTTGCTCTGCCAGTCATCACGGGCAGCTAGTCGTGCACACCTGCTCGGGCGGCCGATATCAGACCCGGCTGTGCTACGACACGTACGCGCAGGCACGGCAGAGGAATTCGCTCCCGCTACTGTGCCTTTCGTGACACTCCCAGACGGCACCCAAAGCAAAACCACGGCCGATATCTGCACGATCTTCGCAAGCCACTTTTCGAACCTGTTTTCTACGGACAGTTGGCTACATCTTCAAGATGGTTATGACGGGCTTCTACAAAGTTTTTTTGGAAACTTGCCACGAGTAGCTAGAGAGTTGCATGAAAACCTTTGCGCACCAGCCACAAGCCAAGAGCTGCACGCCATCCTGCAGAGTATGAATGCAGCCTGTGCCCCCGGTCCAGACAGCATTCCAACAAGTTTTTATTCAAAGTTTTTTCACGAGATCCAAGGAGCGCTCCTGAAGATGGTCAACGGCTTCCTCGCGGATGGGTTACGTCCAAACTCTTTCCGCGAATGTCGCATCATACTCATTCCAAAAGCGGGCGGTGACCCCTCCGACCCGCAAGCATGGCGGCCCATAAGCCTCTTAAACGCAGACTACAAAATAGTCACATCTTTACTGAACAGAAGAATGCGGACGATCCTACCTCACCTAATCCACCGGGCTCAAACCAGCAGCGTGCCTGACCGCTCTGTGTTTGATGCATTTGCACTCACTAGAGACTGTTCACATTTGCCAGCAGGACGGGCTTCAGCGGGTGCTTTGTTTCGCTTGACCAGGCGAAAGCATTCGATCGGGTGGAACACTCGTATCTGATCGGAGTCCTTGAAGCCTTCGGATTCCCTCCGCAAATTGTCAGCAGGCTGCGCTTACTTTACGCAGACCTGAATGCTCGTCTCTCCGTAAACGGCCACCAGAGCGCTCCCTTCTCAGTCACCAGGGGCATAAGGCAAGGATGCCCTCTCTCCCCAACATTCTTCGTGTTATGTCTGGATCCACTCATCCGGCGCATTAACGACAGCCCATCCATACGCGGCTTCTCTCTGCCTGGCCAGGGACAAATCAAGGTATCGGCCTACGCCGATGATGTGTCGCTTTTCCTCAAGGACGAGGATAGCTACGCCGCTTTTTCGCGGCTGTTTCTCGAGTACAGCGAGATCGGGGGCCCTATTGAACAGGTCAAAGAGCAAGACACTAAGGTTTGGCTCCTTCACACCGAACCTTGCGGGCGAGGTGGAGTGGGTGCAGGGACTGAAAGTCCTGGGAGTAGTATTCCTCGCCAGCGGAGAAGTAGCCCGCGAAACCTGGACTAACCTCCGCACGAACGCTGAGAAACGCCTCTCGGTGGCGTCAACTTTCCGCCTTTCAATGGCAGAGCGCTGCTATATAGTTAAGTCCACAATCCTAGCCGCATGTTTTTTTGTTGCCCGCGTCGCAAACCTACCGCGCACGTTTGCTCCCAGGCTACCCTCGGCCTGTGGCTCTTTCGTTTGGGCGGGCAGAACCGAACTTGAGTCACGAATGTTCATGCGCCTTCCATCGTACATGGGTGGGTTTGGTATACCTTGTATCCGCACCATGTGCAATGTGCTCGCCTTGCGAGGAGTACGAGATCTTGTACGCAACCCAGACTATCCCGGGAGAACACTCCTCACATACTTTCTGGGTACAGCACGTAACGTGTTTTTTACACAACACGTGGTTGGCCCTAGAGCCGAGCAGCCGCCGGCGTTTTTCGTTAATGTGCGTCGCGCACTGGCGTCGTTGACCGCCAGCGTGCCCGATCTGGATGTTGATGAAACCCCGCCCTCCAGGATGTGTGAAGCACTAACGGTCACTGCGCTGACCCGCGAACAACTCCAGAAAACGAGACGGGCACGCTGGCGCCAAATGACCTCAGCTGCGCTTCCTGCAGATGTCAGGGTCTTCGGCTGGCTGCGAGGCTGGCGGGTCCTGCCCACAAGAGACCGCCTTGCGGCGTAGGGCGTGGCTACCTCCGCCCGATGCCCGCAATGCGGTCTTTTAGAAACTTTGCAGCACGCAATGTTTGAGTCTGTAGTTGCGCGCACCTTTTGGACATTGTGTCACGCATGTTTTTAACCCGCCTTGAAGCGCGCACTAGTTCTCCCGAAGTGCTTCAAAATATGCTCTTGTGTGTTGGCATGTTCGTTTTGTGGCGGCAGCGTGGAGTGGCATCCTTAAATGGGCGTCCGCAAAGAACAATGTTCCCAAAAAAAGGAATTTAATAGGTTGCAATTCAAGAATCCCTGCCCTAATAGTATTCTCCTCACATTTGGGTCACACAAGCCAACGCTTTTAACAGCATGTGTGTTTGCATGTGTTCATTCTGAAGCATTAGCCGGTTGAAGCGACACAAAATATTTACTTCCCCATGAACCTGTGCGTGTAGCATAATCACAGAAAATATTTTTTACACTGGAGAGAAATACAACAGCATAGTGGCATAACTGACACACAACAGGCTTCGGGGACAGTGCAAGACAATGATCTGAAATCCTACACAACAGACCTGCGACATTACAATGGCTAAATCCTTGGTAGTAGTATTTAACAGCCATCTCAATGCTCGTGCGCAACAGGTGGGAGCACTTTACTGCGAAGCAACAGTAAACCTTTGCCACTAGTCTAAACAAAAGTGCGCCTCATTGCGACTTCCACTAAACTTTTTTGCTCGCAGTGGAACAAAGCAAGTACACAGGGGGCTCGAATGGCAACGATACGATGTGTTATGCTATCATGTCATCATCTTAACTTAAACAATGCATGTGATCTCTGTTCCGGACTGTCGACCAGCCTCGAGAAGACAAAGATGCTTATAAAAAAATAACAAAGCAACAAGCTCTCAAACCTCACAGTGAACATAGAAGTAGCAGAACCATGTAACCTAGCCAAGCTAAGCAGCAGAAGCTAAGCAGCAGAAGAAAATATGTTAAGGGCAGAACTGAGCAAAAAGAAAATCATGGAGGAAACCTAAAAGCAGCAATAAGCAATGAGAGTGGAGTTGCCTTGATGTTCATTGTCAATACCTACTGCTCAAAGTAAAGGAAACCAGGGTATAAGAAATACAACATTTCATACTATGCTTTGAGCAAATGCAGTGAGAATGAAACAGACTAGAGACTTGTCTTAGAACATTTTCACTCTTTACTTTGCACAAGAGGAAAATAAATTTGTGTGCAGTTCAGCTACTGCTTTGCACTGTTCTAGAAGGAATGAATCCAGGTCTCGAAAAGTCTACAGAGAGAATACTGATGCTGCATGTGCATTTCTCTCTAGACTCCCTCGTTTATTCCATCCCTTAGTTTCAGGAGTCCACCGAGAGACAGTTACTGCCCCATTTCCTTTCCTCAAAAACCAATTTTAATTTCATTTCTCTCAACTATCCTGAAATGTGTATAAGTTACCAATTTTTTAGTGCCTAATTACATACTGTAATTTTTGCAAGGAATATGAGGTTGATGGACTGAAAAAAAAAAAGTCTGGAATGGTATCTTAGGTAACTTGGCACCTGGACAAACAGCTGACCCACTGGGCGTCCTCAAGGGCTCTGCTGCGAGGCGCCCCTAGCAACAGTAGCCGGTTGTCCAGATCCAAAGGAACCACGCGAATGATTACCGAAAAGTTTAAGAACAGCAGATGCATGAACACAAAACAGCTTTTCAGCTCTGTTGCAGTGGGATGAACGGTTCTAAATCTCTAGTCTATACCTGGTAATAAATAAATTATCAGAAGACCATCTCGAGCGCAGAATGATCTCAAAGCACATTCGACACGCACTACCAACATGGACAGCCTGTGCTTATTTGAATCCAAAAGTTTACGCAGATCGACCAATGTTACTTCAAATAGAGATAGAAAGCGCATGAACGTTGTGCTGATGTTACCGTGAACATAACATGCGACGAGACACAGGGTTACAATAGAAACAAAAAATCGCTTTCAAAATCTGAGAACAAATTGCTCACCTTCTCACAAGTTCACCAAACCGGGGACGATGCCGTGTGGCTGCCGCCAGTCACTCGCGATGCACAGAAACAATAAAAATGCAATGCCGCTGACTTTCCTTGAGCAATTTTCAGTCGATTAAACTTCAAACTGTTCGCACCGACCACCGTTCACCTCACCAAGCATGTGTGCACGGAGGAAGTAAAATTTATGCGGGCAAGTCAGCCGCGCAAAACGCCGAGCACGATGCCATTTGCAGAGCTAGCAGAGCTGCACGGGAAATTCATAGCGTCATTCTCGTATTCGCGTCCATGCTTATGTCGCTGACGCCGCAAAAGCGCACCACCTTGAAAACATATCAGATGTATTTAATTTTACCGTAGCTTTTTTAGCTGACAACTTGAATGGTTTTACATATTTAAATTTTCTTTTCGTTTCATGAGCGTTGTTACCACAAGAGCGCAGTGCATGCAGCTTGGCCGTGACGAGTCGAAGCGCTAGCCAAGCCCGCAGTCGGAACCATGCGCGGAGTATGTGTGGTGTTGAGTGAACAGGTGCTTTAGAACGGTTTTTGTTCTTCGGTGTTCGCTGCGTGCGTCCTGCGCGCTGTATTGTCGTTACGGTGTGTGTATGTGTGCGGCCCGTACGCTGCATTGGAGTGTGCAACCGCTTGCTGTCCCATGCGGCATCGATGCATAGTAAAACGACCGTGCCGTATGTGCGTTACAATGCCAGTGGCCCTGCACGAAAGAGGAGACTTGAAGCCGGCGAAATAGCTGCTCACCCTCGTGGGACTGCAAGAATCTGGCGAGGAACAGTCGACACGCGTTTCGGTGGATGATTGCGTTTATCGAGCTAAAAAATTCAGCACTGGCGAATAGCACTGATGAGCTGCGTCATGATAAACACCTGTCTAAAGTTCATTACAAGCTTGTTGGATGTGAACGTGGCCATGAGTGGTATTCGTCGAGCAGCGGCCCTCAGGAGGCGGAACCAGTCGATACCTGAAGACGATTACTGTTTGCCCGCGCCCTGGCGCCTCGCTTCCAACCGCATGCGTTGGCGTTATTTATATCTGAATTTCACACGTAGTTGAACTTTCGCAAATATTACAGCCGCATCTTTGAAACGTGCCGTGTGAAGAGGACCCTTTTTCATATTTTTTGTGGTAGGGGTTGGGGGAATGAGCGGCTGTTCCAATGTAATTCTTTATTATTGTGAGCTTTTTTTGCATATATGTGCCAGGTTGGCCCATTCTTGCCTCTTGGTTGCATGTAAGCAATGCATTTATTGGGCATAAATTTCTTTGCTGTTGTATTGGCACAGGTTTAATGATTCTCATTGTATTGTGGTGACACATCATTGTATGCACTCCTTGCAGAATGTCTAAGGGGGTAATAAATTACTGAGCAGAGGATGCCTTGTGATAAATGCGAGGAACATTACTGATTTACTTCACACTTGTCATGTTCCGTTGTCGTTAGTGGTTACGTATGCCTTGCCTGCTGCTTTCCAGTGTAGGGGCGAGAGGCATGTCAAGCTCCACTTAGCAGCTTTTTTCTGTCCACTCTTTACTGGTCAACATGGTAAAATAAACTGAACATAATGCATGCTTGCTGAGACTTAGCTTAGACTACAATTCATTTATTTACTCTCAGGGCCTATCGGCGCCAGATAGAGGAGTGGGTGGCTAACAAAAATACATGTGTAATAGGCAGATTAGTTAAGGTGATTATACACAGCATACTTGAAGGCGTCGGATGCAGTGATGGACATGACGAAGGCAGAGAAGATGTGACAGTTGGAAAGGTAGAAAAGTAGAGATCTGCGTGAGCTTGCACATGACTTAAGGTGAACACTAGCAAAAAATTAAGAAGGTGCAGAAGACTCTAGTTTAACAAAGCAAAGAACCTCTCAGCAAGCCGAATTGAGCACATGCAAGCAGTTACGTAAACATGGAACATAAAACTTTTTGGATGGAAGAAAAGCCAAGGCACATTGCTCATTGTGACGTTGCTTAAAATGTGGGTGTCTAGTTGTTCACCTTCATATCCGGTCCTTCCACACTTAGCAACTGAAATGCAATCAAGGAGGAGCATCTCCAATCACTCTAATTACATGGGAGGTACACATCTCCAGATGTCAGAGGCTTGGTGTCTCATTCTAGATAGTTTGGTAGATATAAACATTACCACATGTAAGAGGCATATGGTAGCCTTGCAGGGGGTGTATTTTGTAAGACTTACAGCATGTTGTGCAATGCTGGCATGTTTCATTATTTACATTGCAGTAATATGTTAGCACAGGCGAGAAAGTTTGTAACTGAGCAGAAAAAAACAATATTCATTCCATGTCTTAGCCGCATTCTTAGTACCATATAAAACAGTGCGTATAAGGAACTCCTCATTTTTTTTATAATTTTTCTTTCTGAGCACTGGTTTTTTGCAAGTTAGCAGGGTTCTACAGTCTTCTGTGGCTGTCTAGTGGCCCGCATGTTTTTCAAAGCTGCAGAGTTCATAATGGGTCGTGTCAGTGCAAGCTAAATAAAGGTGGATAGGAAATTCATGCTTCCAGAGTACATTCCAGAAAAAACAGCAATTATTTCCTACTCAGGATGAGGGAGCAGCACCGACGGTGCACATCCTCCTTGTCACTACAGCAATTATGGCTGCTCACTGCTTTTTTGCAGCGTTTCATTTATCCGCAGGAAGACCAGTCATGAATGGCCGGCTATAGGTACCTAATAAATTGAACATTGCAATGAGCAATATTTTGTTGTGCCTGTGCTTTTGTTATCCCTGAAGGAGTTAGCATTTATGATTGATGGTTGTGTAGCAAAGATGTGGCTGCTACATTGCACTGCATTCACAAATTTGTTTGCCCATGCTTTTGGCTTTCTCAGTGGTTCATTTCCTTATCAAACGGCAGACGGAAATTCGGCTTTCACCTTGTGCGCTTTCATCATGTTTGTAATGTATTTTCAGCTGGTGTTCAGTTTCAATTTAGCGAAGTTGTCTAACCATTGTCTGTGTCAAATGTTTTTTTAACTCTTGACCTCATTACGCTGCATTTCTAAATTTATTTATTAAATGCATTTATTAATTGTTACCCTGTCATGTGGTTAGCAACATGGTGAAAATATTTTTTTATGAAGTCAACGTTCTTCTTTTAAAGTTATAGCAAAGTAAGTCCTTTGTTATTTAATGTTGCTCACAATTTGTAGCAATCCCTCAACGTTGAAGCAACATTATGCGTCACTTGGGTCTAATTTGATTATCACCCCCCCCCCTCGGATCTTCACCTTTGCACATGGGGTTAATCTCATTTTTGCCATGCTAGTTTGTGGACATTGTTGAACAAGAGTAAGCCACACAGATCAGAAATGGGACGTCATGTGGTGCCTAGTCCGGGGGCCAACAGTTACGGCGAGTAATACGTTTCAGAAAATGCATAATACGGCCAGCCACTTTCACGAATGTGTTACGGATGGACCCTCCATTTTATATGCAACAGAGCAAGCATTTGTTCTGTTATGGAGAGTTTGTACGTAACATTCACGGAATTTTTTTTGCAGTGTGGACTTGCTCGGGCCGTTTCCTACGTCATCTTTGGGCAACCGCTACATTATAGTCACCACTGATTACCTCACCGGTTATTGTGAAACCAAAGCTCTTCCCAGCGGCACTTCTACTGATATTGCGAACTTTTTCATCTTTAACCTAGTCCTCCGTCATGGTGCCCCTGCGGTCGTTTTAACTGACAGAGGCACTGCATTTACTTCAGCTCTCACCCAGGAAGTTATGCGGCTCAGTGGCACTTGTCATCGCAGAACAACAGCTTACCATCCTCAGACGAATGGCTTTACTGAGCGACTCAATAAGACCATCGCCGATATGCTTTCAATGTACGTCGACGAAGACCATAAGAACTGGGAACAGGTACTACCGTATGCAACATTTGCGTATAATACCGCAGTCCAGGAAACGATTCGCTTCACCCCGTTTCGTTTGGTGTACGGTCGCGAAGCCGTTACCATGCTGGATGCAATGTTACTGCCCGATGTCGCCCTGCCATCAGTTGCCGGCGCTGCCCAATTCGTCCAGCACGCTGAGGCCGCCCGTCAGCTTGCTCGAACGATACTCCGGACGCAGCAGGTTAAAGACGCTCAACGCTATAACCTTCGTCACAGCGAGGTAATTTACAACCCTGGGGATAAAGTCTGGGTGTGGGTTCCTGTTCGCCAGCGGGGTCGCTCCGAGAAGCTTCTGCGCCGCTACTTCGGCCCGTACGAAGTGCTCCGCAAACTCAGCGACGTCACCTACGAAGTGACTCCGCAAGGAACTGTTCGTACGTCCCGACGGCAAACACAGTCGGAAGTCGTACAAGTTGTCCGGATGAAGCCCTTCCACGCCCGCTAGGTCAAGCCTACGGTTCTGCTTGACCTCGCCACGCAGCATCGGGACGATTCTTTTTTCCACCGGGAGAGGCAATGCCGCAACGCATTACTGGCGCCGCCTAGTAGTCGCGCTCAGGAGGCTGGCGCGCGCTCTTCTTCGCCCGTGAGCTCGCTCGCTAGTCGGTTAGCCGGCCGGGCCGTTTCCACTGGCGCTTGGACGTTGTGGCAAATACAAACCTGCCTACCTGCTTCTGTGATAACATGTACAGGGAGCGAGTGGAGCGGCCCTTAAGGGGCCGTTCCTTACAAACGCTAGGCGGGCGGCTCATTACAGGAGCCCATTGGCCGTAGCTGCTGCTCGGGCGCACCCATCCAGATCCTTTTGGTTCGCAAGGTCAGAGCAGCCGAGGAGGGCCGCCTCCCAGTCCTCCCTGGTAGGGTTGGGGATAGAGGGAAGGTGCGGAGTTGATTAGCATACCCACACCATGTGGTAAATGTCCGAAGACTTTTCTCTAAAGTGCGGGCACTCCCCTGTGCACGCAGGGTCGAAATGTTTGATGACTGCCGGGCACATCAGTGTTTTAGTATAAAGGCGAAGGAGTAAGTGTTCCTCCGCCTTCATAGGGCCCTTGCAGGGCTTAGAAAAGATTGTATGGCCGGATTGGTAATATTGGACGATTTCCTTGAAGGTAAAAGCCGGATTGGGATCGGAGTCCGCATCGGGGGGAGGCGAGGGCGATGCCCGGAGAGTGAGCGCGCGGGCAGCGGCGTCGACCGCTTCGTTGCCCGTGAGACCCGTGTGCGCGGGAGTTCATACTATTGTGCGGGACTCGGAAGCCCCGAGATAATTGCTTTCTGAGGTATTCGTTATGCCAAATAAGGAATGAATTCCCTTTCGATGTTCCTGCAGGCCCCTCGCGAGTCGGTAATGATGACCAGCGAGTCCTGATCGGCGGCGGCGAGCGCGGTTGCCACCTCTTCCGCATCAGTAATGTCTTGTGCTTTGAACGTAAGGCTGTTCACTGCGGTGTTTTTGTGGACGACTGCGGCCGTGCACCAACCCCCATGGTGTGGGCCGGTGGCGTCCGCGTAAAATACTCCGCGTTTGTTTCTATAGTAGCGTGCCAAGACTCCCGCCCGCGCGAGGAGGCGGCCATTGTGGTCATCTCGTGTCATGTTGGCCGGAAGAGGGCGTGCGTGAAGGGCGTATCTCCAGATTTGGGGAATGCGCACGCGCTCTTCAGCCAGTGTTGGATGTTGGATGTGAAGTCGGGCAAGCAGGCGGCGACCTGACGGCGTCTTTGAGAGTGTTGTGTACTGGTTTGTCATGTGCGCTTCTCAGAGCTCCTCGAAGGTGTTGACCAGCCCCAGACCCAGGAGGCGCTGGTCGGACGTGGTGACCGGGAGGTAGACAGCACAGTTGTAAATCTTACGGTGAAACACCTTAAGGGCTTTCTCGTCGCATTTGCGAAGGTGGAGGTAAGGAGTCGAGTACAAGACTCGACTGGTTACCAATGCGTGCGCCAGCCGCAAGGCATCTTTGCACCGTAACCCCCCGCGATTATTGGAAACCCGGCAGATCATGCGGCCCACCTGGTCCCCCACCTTGCGCAGTTTGGCCAGTGTTGTGTCGACACTGCGGTGTTTATTGATAAAGAGACCCAGTACTCTGATCTCAGTGTGTTCTGGGATTGGTTCGCTCGCTAGGGACAGTTCGAGTTTGGTAGTGGACTTCGGCGAGGGTCGAATGTTCACCAAGCACATCCAAGGCCGCAGCGGCGGGCGTAAGCGTCCACAATCTCCGCCGCTTGCTGCAGGTTGGCTTCAATGTCTCCTACCGATCCGTGCTTAGCCCAGATGGTGATGTCGTCGGCATAGAGCGCGTGCTGTATGCCTTGGACACTTTCCAGCTGAGCTGCAAGTTTCATCATTGCTAAATTGAATAGTAGGGGTGAAAGGACCATGACATGTGCTGTGTTGATCGGACACTGAAAAAATACTTCTTAACAGACGCCCATAGATTCAGGATTCTGCCAGTGAAAGATGTGGTTGGCGTACCACTAGATATAATAATGCTGCTTTCCCTTCATAGCGTTAATAACAACGCAGCTGGAAACGAAAAGGGGGGTGCTGGGCCTTTAAAGTCATATTACGAGGAATCCATCAGCAACGTCACTGACATGTTGAAGGTGCAGCAACCTCGAACAGAATGGCTTTCAAGCATGTAAGCTTTAAAGCCTTTAACGAAATTTAAATTCCCCTCCGAAGGATGCGTAACGTTTTGTGTTGAAATGTGTCTTCAGAATGTTGCTATTTCCTCTTTTTCTTATTTGGCAATAAGGAAAAAAGCAAGGTTTGGCGGGCTGGTGGGATGCGAGCTCGGTTCCGGATGCAAATGTTGTCACTTCGAATAGTATAGTTTGCATGTTTATTCATTTTATAGTGCGACAGAACTAATGGTGCATAACCTGGCAAATACCGGTGTGTGGTAAAGCCTCGGAAATTAGTCACTTGATAAGAAAAATGGCGATAAATAAAAGAGGCGTCGAATGAGGGTGACATTGACCAACCTTGAGAAATTAAATAAATATTGCCGCAACTGGATTTTGAATCCGTGGTAGCGCGAACAAACCAGCTTTGCTTGCCACTGTGCGAGTGCACTGTGCTGTTACCGCAGCCAACCACGCCTCGTGTTAAACTGCAAAACACCCTCGCGCTGTGCACTGCTCAACGTCGAATTTATCAACTTCAATCTGTGCGCAAAATTCACAAAAGGAAAGGAAACGTGCTTTCAATTGCGCTTTCAGGTACGTGCCCGTAGTTTCTACCTATAAAACCTGCTTTCGCACAATATTTCATGGTTAGCAATGCTAAATAACCAGAATTTTTTTTCTTTCACCGATCATCGGCGGCATGAATCAACGAACACTTTTTCCTGACATGGCGTCTATAATGCTCATGCAGTATTATATATAGCCATTGCATTCTCCCAGCACCGATCTTTCGAGCGGAAACCTAATCTCCAATGTAACAGCTATGAATTAGAATAAGGCGTACGTAGAAAATTATGCAGTGCGATATGGTAACCCTATCTTATTCCACTTCACACGTCAGGTGGACAGGAAAAAAGAGACCAGTGTGAAGTGGTAAGGAACTCCAGTGAAACATTTAAAGCTGCAGATCATACTCGGGGATTGCTTTCTATGGCTATGCAATGGAAGGTACGAGAGCGCGCCGCCAGCTTCAACGCTGTCTCTCTCCCTCGTGAGCGCGTGATAAGAGCGCGCTTGTGAAAACCTTGCGCCTCGCCCTTCTAACTTTCAGCCGCATAGGCAAAGAAAGCTGTTCTCGAGTAGATGCCGTAGGAAATATAAGTGGTGGTGGTAGCAGAGAGTGAGGTGACAAGATGAGATATACGCAGAATCTGGTAGGAGTTGGTCGAGCATGGTACAGTACAACGATGATGAAAAATTTTCTTCTCTTAGCGAACGTAGACTCGCTAATGATAACTTCACCTATGACCGGTTCTCCAGCTGCTTTTAGAGTGGAAATACCCAAGCGTTCCGTCTATTTACCAGCAAGTGGCCGAACCACGCCCTTTCCACTAGAGCGAAGGAGGCGCCTGATTGCTGACCCTCTTACAGAGCGCTAGGAAGACACCGCTGGATATACTTTTCGGCACTCACGCTGGAAAAGAGAAAGCCACGCATGACACCGCTTAGCTACATCGCGCTTCACGTCGAAAAATTCCGGCGGCTGCGCTTAGGAGACCGAGGTGTATTTTCCGTAGTATTACACCAGCAGGGCGCAGTTTGTTACCTTCCTAATTTATTCAGCAAGCACATTTTCCCCTATTTCTCAAACTTCCAGCAAAATTCACGAAACAAAAAACTGGTTGAACATGAGGAGGCGTCTGTATGAAATTGAAGCTTTTCATAGCGCAGTGCTTAGCGTTGCAAAGAGCTGCACTAAAGCTACATTAAGGATAGTTGCCGGACCAGTTGGTACATGATCACACCGTAAAACAGCGCGCTTACACGAGACGAAGAAAGAAGACACGCACACACACAGCGCTGAACTTACAACTGCATGGTTTATTGCATTGCTCGAAATAAATACCGGAAAGGAATACAAAAAACAATAAAACCAAAGGAAGGCGAGGAAGATATCCTCCTGTCGCCTGTCCTCCTGATATCCTCCTGTGTGTGCGTGTCTTCTTTCTTCGTCCCGTGTAAGCGCGCTGTTTTACGGTGTGAACATAAAAGCTAGCTGGTGTATTCTGTATCCTTGGAGCCTTGTTTTAAATCTTTTCATGATCATGTTAGCACTAATGCTTGCATTCTGCTGAGTGACTTGGCCTCTAAGTTTTTTCTGAAAGCTCGAAAACATCTCGAAAACCATTCCCAGCACATTATCTGCCTTGCGCATGTATCACCGTACCTTGCATTCGTAAGCTCTTTCGCTGAACAGAGTTTGAAATGCGATTCAGTGGCTTCAAGAGAAAACTTCCTTTCAATAGCAACTGTGCCCTGCGCTTTGCTGGCCTTTGCAGCGATAGTGGCGGCAATCCACAATGTGGTCTTCTTGCGAAAACAAATTTATGAATTGGTAGTGATGGTCTGTGAGAGCACAAGGGCATTCATCTGCGAATGTACGCCGGCGCGGAGGCGATTGTTACTCAGAATAGCAGACGTTATTATGTGTCTGGGAAGTATACATTCAATTTATTCCTTACATATCTGCGTTCCACGAGCAGCACATCATAGGGAGCGCTAAGTACTATCCTTCTATGGTAGGATCGATTAATATATTTGAAAACACTATCTGAGCACCGTCGGAGTGGCAACACCTTGAGCAGGGTGAAACGTTCGGTATGCTAGTAATGATTACTAATGCTAGTTAGTAATGGTAGCTAAAAAAATTGCGTGTGGCCAACTACGGTTGAACCTGGTTAGAGGGCGAAAGCTATGGAGTATCGCGCAACAATACGCGGCTTGGCATGTGCAACGTTGAGTGCGTTCCGGACACTGGATAGGCAGCGCGGCCACCCTCCTCACTGGAGGAGGACGTCTTGCGCAGACATATGCGGTCGGAACCCGAACATAGTGTCTGCAAAGAGGCCCTTGGTCTCTATGTGTGGAGAAAGGCGATCCCTAACCATCGTCTCCATAAGCTTGCCCACACAAGAGATTAGTGAGATGAGCCTCAGGTTGTCGGTATTCATGGTCTTGCCTTGGTTAGGGATGAAAGTGACCAAGGAGGTCTTCCATTCGGGAGGGAGTGGACACCCGTCCCAAATCTGGTCAATGTACACTAGCAGGTGGAGGTAGGCCGAACCGGCGAGATTCATGGTTGAAAAACAGCGCACTAAAGACTAGACACAAGGGTAAAGGCGACGACAGGACAAGCCCTCAACTCACAAAATTGAACAAACAAAACTATGTCATGGGAGGGAGTGGACACCCGTCCCAAATCTGGTCAATGTACACTAGCAGGTGGAGGTAGGCCGAACCGGCGAGATTCATGGTTGAAAAACCGCGCACTAAAGACTAGACACAAGAGTAAAGGCGACGACAGGACAAGCCCTGAACTCACAAAATTGAACAAACAAAACTATGTCATAGTTTTGTTTGTTCAATTTTGTTTTCATGTATTATGCCTTCCTTATATACCCAGGATTTCGCAATAAAGCCTTAGTTGTGAGTTCAGCGCTTGTCCTGTCGTTGCCTTTACTCTTGTGTCTAGTCTTTTGTGCGCTGTTTTTCAACCATGAACCTATACCAACTCGCCCAACTTAACGTTCTACGAACCGGGGAGGTTCGCCAAAAGATTGACCGTTATGCGATCCCGACCCGGAGCCGTACCTCGCCGCATTTTAGCTAAATACACAATGGGTACACGGGGTACACCCCAAAGGGCGGTCTTGTCGCCGCTTCTTTTAAACATTGCTATGAAGCAGCTTCCACACCAATTGGCCCGGGTAGAAGGCATCCATCACGCACTCAACGCAGACGACACAACAATTTGGACTACCGAAGGGAGCCTTGGGAAAATGGAGGACCGCCTTCAGCGGGCCGCCACCATGATCGATAGCTACGCTATCGGCTGTGATCTCCAATGTGCTCCCGCAAAATCGGAACTTCTGCTCATCAGATCCAATCCTAAAGACAACACGAGTTTGCAAATCTTTCTGACGGGAGGTCCTATCAGACAGGTTGAGGAGCTCCGCATACTAGACCTGTTCATCCATAACAGGCTCAGCCCGCAATCCACTACTGCCAAACTCAAACGTGTAGGCGAACAGGTCGGACGCATGATCCATCGCGTTTCTATCAAGCGCGGCATTTCGCGAGGCAGGGACGCGCTTCCGCTCGCCCATGCCTTCGTGACCAGCAGGATCCTCTACTCTGTTCCCTATCTTCGCACTGCGAAATAACAAGAAAACAGAATCGACGCTATCGTTAGAAAGGCTTCAAAGCGAGCACTGGGCCTCCCAGTGGCCACCTCCAATGCTAAGTTGTCGGCGTTGGTGGTGATCAACTCCTACCAGGAGTTACGGCAGGCTCACCTCGTGAACCAATATACGCAACTCTCGCAGACGGGATCCGGGCGCCGCCTGCTAGACCGCTTGCATATCCAACACGAGTGCACTCCAGAAGGCATGTGTCGGATTCCGGAGCTATGGCATCACAAGCTCTGGGTCCCTTCACTCCCGCGCAACATGGACACGCATACACACGAAGGCATGCAGACGAGAGGCGCGCGCTCGGGCCCTCGAACACCAACACGGATTCAAATAGGGTGCATACTACGTTGACGTGGCAAAGCCGTCGCCCATTGGATTCTACACGGCCGCAGTAGTTCACCAGGACCAATGCGTTAACGGCCTCTCCTTTCGAGCTCGATATTTAGCGCAGGCCGAGGAAGTAGCCATTGCGCTTGCCGCCTCGGACTCGAATTCGAAGGTAATCGTGACAGATTCGCGTCCAGCCTGTGAACTACCTGGCTGGCGCGGTTTCACCTTTAGCCTACTGTATATTAAAACGCGCAGTGAGGGAGTCGGACCCGTCGCCCACACGAATAGTTTGTACTCCGGGCCATCAGGGCGTTAGAGGTAATGAGGCTGCGGACGCGGCTGCCGGAGCGCTTACCTAAAGGGAACCTCATCCAGGCTTATTCGGCTCAGAGATTGTGCAACCGCTTCTGCGTTTCAGGAAAATTTTGGACGACTATTGAGAACGCCATCGGCTTTTCCCGGTCCCTGCTAAGGGCCTGAGTAAAGCCGATGAGCGTACTTTGAGGCGCCTGCAGACCAACGCTCTGTCGTGTCCTGCAATAGAGAAGCATTTCGAGCCCGAAATTGATGGGCGCTGCCCGCACTGCGGGGAAGCATCCGACACCTTCCACATGGTTTGGGCCTGTCTGAAGAATCCTTCCGTTCCCCCCAATCCTTTCCCTTCCCGAGAGGCATGGGAGGCAACCGTGCTAAACTGCTCGGGGCTGGAGTCTCAAAAGGCTCCAGTCCAACGGGCGCGAGTAGCGGCCTCGTCCAGCGGGGCCCCGAACTAAGGACTCCACCTATGTAAAGGGCCATTTTTGGCCTGCAAACTCTCCTTTTGTTCATTAAAAAGTTGTCACCACCACCTCCCTGCCACTCTGGCACGTGCGAGTTGTTTTGTAGCGAAAATATACACTACGCGCGTCAGAGCTGAGTTTCGCGTGTGCGGGAGCCGCCAGTTCTGCGCATGTGCGAAAACCAAGGGACGTCACGAGAGGCGCAGGTGCGTCGCCTCCTCGCCGCAGCCGTCGCCGACTCCGCCGCCTGACCAACAGATGCGCCGCGCGCTACTCCGCATGTGCGTCGCCTCCTCGCCACGGCCGCCGGCTGACCTTAGCCGGTCCGCGTGTTTACGACAGATGCGCCGCGCGCTACTGCGCATGCGTGAGGAGGGTGCGCCGCGTGTATATAATGCGCTTGACGGAGAATCTTTCCTCACTTTTTCTCTTTTATCTTTCAACTGCCTTCTATCTGCACGTGGCAGCGGTTGTGGCTCGGCACGAACCAGTCGGCAGGCCCATGCACTTTCCTTTTCCTCCTCCTCTCAGTCGCAACCGCAACCAACAGCGGGCGCGTTCGACATGGCATGGAAGCCAAGGAGAGTGCGGCTGCTGCTAAACTGCGCAAAAGAGCGGAGAAACTGAGTTCTTCCGTTTCCAGAGGTGGTCGCCTGGGAGCTGGCCGCCGAACAACGGAGGAAAGATCGAGCCAAGGCGAAATGTGCATCTGACACGCCGGAACAACGCGAGGAACTCCTCCCGAAAAGACGTCGCCAAGAAGCCGACCGACGCGCTATGGCCACCGCTGTGGCCACTGGTAGTCAGCAAAGTGAGGAGGAGGAGCAAGCGAAGAAGGAAAACATGGAAGAACATTGACCAACCGCTACACTGAACACGTGTTAAGACTGAGTGAAAGCGCGAGTGCGTCCAGTGCTTACGTCGGACTTTGTGAACAACTAGTTTGGCCATGTTTGTGATGTGTGTGAGAGACTATGGCACTTTTCGCTACGTATATTCAGGCTTAATTTTCGCTAAAACACAACCATTTTTTTATGTTTCATCGCGAGAGTTTGCTCACCTAATGAACGCTACTGCCTATTGCTATAATCCGCGTGTCTGCCACCACGTTGTCAGCGCTAACGCATGCTGCCCAAAACTTTTTCATTACCCCATGTAGCTTAAAGGACGACTGAGGTGTCCACTGTCCCAGGAGACCAGTTATGCGCCTTAACTTTGCTTTCGAAGCTGAGGCTCTTTATTTGCTTTTATTTATGTATTTCTTTATTTCTGTTACCCTCTTGGCCCAGAAGGAATTACAGAGGGGAGTGATACAGTACAAAAAAAAAGAACAGTGCAACAGATGCAACAAACAGTCCACAAAAATGTAACAGAGGCTAATGTTATGGTACAGTATTTCGGGAAAGCGGGATGAACAATAAAGAAAAACGACATATACAAAAACGAAAAAGAAAAACTGAGTACAAGTGTGAACAGGGGATTATTATAGTCTGAAAAGCACACGGTAACACGGTGTAACAATAAAAAACTAAACAAAAAAACACTAACATCGCATGGAAAACGTGGCCAATAAATGGCGTTGTTAAAAACGAAGAAGAAAATAGAACACAACACGAAACCACATTAGACACACAACAATATGACTGAAAACTTGCAAGCAAAAGGAGTTAGAAGAAAGAGACTTCAATGCGTTATAATGAAAGAATAGGTTTTTCTTGAATACTTCAATATTGTTTGTCAGCACTAGTGCGATAGGAAGAGGATTCCACTCTATTGCTGTTTTAGGAGTGAATGAATATTGATAGGATGTAGTGCTGGATACCTACTTTGCACGGATTATCGATGCACGAGGATGCAGGTGTGGGTGACGTGATCAGTGCTTTTTTAGAATTGAATAGGTGTGGTAAATTTTAAATAAAAAGCACAAACGGGAAATTTTTCTGCGAAGCGACAAGGGTGCTACTGATAAAGTTTTTTTTCATTAGTGCAACGCTGGATAAACGACCATAGTCGCTAAAAATAAATCGTGTGGAGGGATTCTGCACTGCTTTAAGGTGATTGGTTAATCCGTCGGTATATGGGTCGCGTACTGATGAGGCGTATTCGAGTTTAGAGCGAACAAGTGTTGTATAATGAATTAGTTTCACGGATGACGGTGCCATAGCGAAATTGCGTTTAATATAGACTAGTATGCGGTTAGCGTTTGCGATAATAGAAATAATGTGTTCATTCCAGGGGAGGTTTGATGTTAGAATACCGCCGAGGTACTTATAAGATCTTACTGATGTTAGTGAAGCATCGTTAAGGCAGTACGAGGGAGGGCATACAATTCAGCGGCGTGAAAACCGCATTAGTTTGCATTTTGTCGAGGTGCGTCATAATCCATGTCAGCACGAATCGGAAATAACATTAACATCATCTTTAAGTACAGGTATATGGTTGGTATTCCTTATTGTCCGGTAGTCTACACAATCATCAACAAAAAGTCTGATTGAAGATTTAAGATTATTTGGTAGATCGTTAATGTAAATGAGAAATAAAAGAGGGCCGAACACGGACCCCTCTGGGACATCTGAGGCTGCAGGAAGTGATGACGACGTGTAACCATTAGCGCGCACGAACTGGGAGCGGTTATCTAAAAAGCATTTAAGCCAGGCTAGTACATTCTGGTCAATATTTAGTTTACTCAATTTATAACGAAGTCTGTGGGACACTTTATCAAAACCTCGCCGAAAATCCAATTATATGCAATGAATTTCGAACCCCTCATCAAGTAAATATTGAATCTCGTTTGTAAACGGAGCTATATGAGTTCCGCATGAGAAATGTTTTCTGAAACCATGCTGAGAGGGAAAGAAAAATGACATCGATTCTAGAAAGCTTGCTAAGTGAAAGAAGATGTCGTGTTCCATAATTTTGCATGATATAGAGGCTAAAGATATTGGCCGATAGTTAGCTTCCACGTGTTTATCACTCGATTTATGAAGCGGAACAATGCTGCCAATCTTACAGTCAGGGAAAATCCCAAGCAATAGTGACTGTTGAAATATTTTGGATAATGCGATCCCCGAATATGCTGTTCGCTTTTTAGCACTTTGCTACTGGTATTTCTGGACCACACGAAGAAGAGAATTGTAAGCAGTCTATTACATTCAGCAAAGCATCCTTATGAAATATTATTGCATCCATCGGAAATTAGAAGCACTCTTGTAGATGGGAAGAGGGGAATTAGGGTCATACGAAAAGGTTTCGGTGAAGGTCTCATTTAGAATGTTGGCGCATTCATTGGTCGACACAATTTTGGACTGTAAGTATAGGAGTGGTACTGCCGAGTTGTGTGGTTCCTTGATAATGCTCCAGAATATTTGGGATTATTTGATAGAATCGATGGCAGTGCTACGTTAAAAAAATTCTTGTTTCGCCTCCTTCAGTGCTTTCTTATAAGTACAGACGGCTGTCTTTAGAGCCGACCAAAGCTCCTGCCTTTTGGAATATTTTACTTTCGAGAAGAGCCTCCTCTTTTTGCTTGCGAGACGCTTCAACGTCTGACTGTACCGTGGGGCGTGGTGGGTAGTCACTATAGTTTTGCGAGGCATGTGTAGGTTTTCTAGGTCGAGAATCTTATTTTTCAATATCGCCCAGTTCCCATTAACCGATCGCTCATCAAATTTTTCAATATAAGGGCCAAGGAAAACTTTGAGAGAATGGTTAATTGCGGAAAAATTAGCCTTAGAACAGTGCTAGGTTGTCTTCTTTTCGTTTTGCGATGTAGCTGCTGAGAGGTTTAATGTAATATTGCCACATTCGTGGGCACTCTCGTGGCGCCGTCTCCCGGCCGAACTGCCTTCCCCGCTATTCTGGCTAGCCTTAGCCATGGTGGCGGGCAGTGTTTTTCTTCTTCGTCGTCTCTTCTGTGTGGTCCCCTCGGGTGTCCGCTGCTGCCTGACGCTGCACAGTAAAACGTGTCCTGGCCGTCCCGACTGTCTAGTCGGGACATATTTGGTGGAGCCGGCTGGGTAACGTCCCATGTACACTGACTCCGAAGACGCCTTTGAAGCCAGTTCGCAGGGCGTAGACAACACCCCCGTGCACAAAGCGAGCCGCCGCCTGCTAGGCCTACAGCCAGAGTTTAGCGGCCTGACAAAACCGTCACGGAAGATGACAACAACCACTGGACCACTCAACGTCTTGGAGCTGACGCTCCGTTCGTGCTCCACGCGCCCCGGTCACCGCCGACGTTCCACGGAGACAGGTTTTAAGACGTTGAAGATTGGCTGGCCAGTTTCGACCGTGTGGCAGCCTTCAACCAGTGGGACGGTGAGCGCAAGTTGAGGAATGTCTACTTCGCGCTAGAAGACTCGGCAAAGATCTGGTTCGAGAACCACGAGACCTCTTTTGCCACCTGGGAGGTTTTTCGGCGTGAGTTGCTGGCGACATTCGGCAACAGTGAAAGAAAAGAGAAGGCGGAAGTCGCTCTGCACTCCAAGTCGCAGCAGCCAAATGAGAGCGTCACCATGTTCGTTGAGGACTTGATGCGTCTCTTCAATCGAGCCGACCCTGCTATGCCCGAGGCCAAGAAAGTGCGCCACCTAATGCGCGGCGTAAAGGAGCAGCTCTTTGCCGGACTGGTCCGTGACCCGCCAAGAACAGTGGCCCACTTCACAAGGGAGGCAACAGGCATCGAGCGCTCTCTGCAGGAACGAGGCGCGCACTACGGACGTCAGGCTACCGTAGCAGCCGCTTCCCAGTACACGCCTACGTCGCTGCCCGCCGAGGAGCTTCGGGAGCTTGTAAGAAGCCTCGTTCGCGAGGAACTGGCGAAACTTCGCCTTGAAGTTCCACAGGCCAGTGTCGCTGCCGTAACGGACGTGGTCCGTGACGAAATCCGACGAGCTGTGCAGCCGCCTCCCACTCCACACCCGGCGCCCTCCGTTATGACGTACAGCGAAGCACTACGAAGTCCTAGGCCAGCGATGCAAGCCTTTTCCCCCGTCGTTCCCGTGCCAGTACCATCACTGCCAGTACCTGCCATGCCAGTACCACCCGTGCAGCAGGAGTTCAGGCCCCCCATGCGCAAAGCGCACGTGTGGCGTACGCCAAACAATCGGCCACTCTGTTACCACTGCGGGGAGCCCGGCCACATCCTCCGTCACTGCCCCTACCGCAGAATGGGTTTAAGGGGGTTTTCACCTGACGCACCTCGACCACGCTACGGTGAAAGACCACGGGATATCGAGCTGTACCTGGCTGATAACGTGCAGTCCTCGACCCCGCAGCGACGCCAGTCCCGATCGCCATCCCCAAGGCGGTTCTCCTCGCCCGGCCGCCCGTCGTCCTCTGGCCAATTCAGAGGCGCGTCCCCACATCGGGAAAACTGAAGACGGTACTGGACGCTATTGGACGCTACTGGAACGCTACTGGAACGTGTCAAGAGCCTCCACCGGAAGATTCGCCGCGACGCTCCGATCAACGACGACGTGACCCGACGACATCAGCGACGCGCTGCGACCGACTGGTTTCCGCCGAAATTCCGGTATCCGCCGACAACCATTACGTTACCGCACTCGTGGATACCGGCGCCGATTTTTCTGTAATGAGCAGTCGGTTAGCCACAGCCCTGAGGAAGGTTCTAACTCCTTGGTCTGGGCCGCACATCCGGACAGCTGGTGGGCATGTCGTAACTCCGATTGGTGTCTCCACTTCGCGAATCCAGATCCGCGATGTTACTTTCCCTGGTTGCTTTGCTGTGTTACCCGAGTGCTCGAAGGACCTCATACTCGGTTTGGATTTCCTTGAGGAGTACGGTGCCGTCATCAATCTTCAGGAGCTAACCGTGTCGTTTTCCACCCAAGGCCCTGTCGACGACGATACCGTGCCACGCAGGGCTAAGTTGTGCGTCTGTGATGACCAGGTGTTGATCCCGTCAAGAGCCAGCATGTTTGTTACCGTAGAGTGCGATAACAGCCCCAGCACTCGTGGCATCGCTGAAACCAACATCTCGCTGCTCCTGGGTCGGCAAGTGTGTGTAGCTCGCGGAATTATTGAATTGAACAGTGGGCGAACCGAACTTTTGGTGACAAATTTTGGTTCTGAACCTGAGTGTCTGCCTAGCAAAACGGCTATTGCGTATTTCAAAGAACTTTGTGAATTCGCTGGACAGCACGCGTTGTCCGAAATCCCGGCATTAGTGGAGGCGCCGACCACTCCCATAAAGACCGACGTGAAACCGAACCTCCCGTCTCATCCGAAACGCTGCCTGGAGGGCATTATCGAATCTTTCCGCGACTGTTTTGCCTCGACCACCAAGGTCAGGCAGACTCCGATCACAAAGCACCACATTATTGTTGACGCAAACCAGCGACCGTTATGCCAGCCGCCTTATCGGGTCTCTTCGCAGGAACGTGACGCCATTCGCCGGCAAGTTCAAGAAATGCTCCAGGACGAAATGACACAGCCGTCGACGAGCCCGTGGGCATCGCCTGTTGTTCTTGTGGCGAAGAAGGATGGGACCCTACGGTTCTGTGTTGATTACAGGCGTCTAAACAAAGTCACCAAAAAGGACGTTTATCCTCTGCCACGGATTGATGACTCCCTAGATCGGCTACGCCACGCCATGTACTTCTCGTCGCTAGATTTACGTAGTGGCTATTGGCAAATCGAGGTGGACGAGCGCGACCGGGAAAAGACCGCCTTTATTACACCGGTTGGTCTGTACGAATTCCGGGTGCTCCCTTTCGGACTGTGCTCGGCTCCTGCCACCTTCCAGCGGATGATGGACACCGTGCTTGCCGACCTAAAATGGCAGTCCTGCCTCGTGTACCTGGATGACGTTGTCATCTTCTCCGCCACGCTCGAAGAGCACTTGAGGCGCTTGCGTGCCGTGTTCGCCGCAATTCGTTCGGCTGGTCTTTCTCTCAAGCCCGAAAAGTGTCACTTCGCTTTCCAGGAGCTGAAGTTTCTGGGCCACATCGTGAGCGCTAAGGGAGTTAGCCCTGACCCCGATAAGACGGCCGCTGTCGCTGCTTTTCCCGTGCCAACCGATAAGCGAAGTGTGCGCCGCTTTCTGGGTCTCTGCGCCTATTATCGGCGTTTTGTGCGGAACTTCTCCCAGATCGCCGAGCCCCTCATCCGCCTCACGAAAGATGCCGAACCGTTCTCCTGGGGCCATGAGCAACAACAGGCCTTCGAAGACCTCCGCACTCGTCTCCAAAGTACGCCCATCCTTGGCCACTTCGACGAGTCAGCCGACACTGAACTGCACACAGACGCCAGCAACATCGGCCTCGGTGCGGTCCTTGTGCAGGGGCAGGATGGTCTCGAACGCGTAATCGCATATGCAAGCCGCACTTTGTCACGCTCGGAGGCCAACTATTCCACCACTGAAAAAGAATGCCTGGCAATTGTGTGGGCAGTGACCAAATTTCGCCCGTATTTATACGGCCGCCCTTTTAGAGTCGTCAGTGATCACCATTCGCTGTGCTGGCTGGCGAACCTCAAAGATCCCTCGGGGCGGCTTGCACGCTGGAGCCTTCGCCTTCAAGAGTTTGACGTCACCATCGTTTATAAGTCCGGCAGGAAGCACAGTGATGCCGACTGTCTGTCTCGTGCTCCTGTTGAGGACAACCGAGCTGATCCCGACACCGATTTTGTTTTTCTCGGTGCCGTCTCCACGTCCGTCCTCACTCAACACCAAAGAGACGACAGTGAACTACGGCCTCTCATTGAGTATCTTGAAGGAAGCGCTGAGTCTCCACCGCGAATCTTCTCTCGTGGACTGTCGTCGTTCTGTTTGCGCGATGGCGTCCTGTATAAGAAAAACTACCACCCGACGCAAGCTGTCTATCTGCTCGTCGTACCTGCGGCCTTGCGCGACGAAGTCCTGCAGGCTTACCATGATGACCCATCTTCTGGTCACCTGGGTTTTTCTCGCACTTTGGCGCGGATACGCCAAAAGTACTACTGGCCCAGGGTTGCTGCTGTTGTACAGCGTTACGTAAGAACTTGCCGCGAGTGCCAACGTCGCAAGACACCACCGACTAAGCCAGCCGGACTACTGCAGCCTGTTAATCCACCACACGTTCCTTTCTACCAAGTCGGCATGGATTTACTCGGCCCTTTCCCGGAGTCTTCGCTGGGTAACCGGTACATTGTGGTCGCCACCGACTACCTCAGTCGATACTGTGAGACGAAAGCTCTTCCCCGTGGAACAGCTGCGGAAATTGCCGCCTTCTTCATGCTCAACATCGTGCTTCGTCATGGCGCACCCACGGTCGTTATAACTGACAGAGGGACGGCCTTTACCTCGGCGCTGACAGAGGAAGTTATGCGACTCAGCGGCACCAGCCACCGACGAACAACGGCTTATCATCCGCAAACTAATGGACTCACTGAGCGCCT
Organism: Amblyomma mixtum; assembly: GCF_055824585.1. Taxonomy (NCBI): domain Eukaryota; kingdom Metazoa; phylum Arthropoda; class Arachnida; order Ixodida; family Ixodidae; genus Amblyomma; species Amblyomma mixtum. The sequence continues at coordinate 131,166,842 of NC_143019.1, forward strand.
AAATAAGACGATCGCCGACATGATTTCCATGTATGTCGACGAGGACCACCGCAACTGGGATGCAGTACTCCCTTACGTTACTTTCGCATATAACACTGCCCTGCAAGAGACGACTCACTTCACACCGTTTCGCTTAGTCCATGGTCGCGAAGCCACGACTACGCTCGACGCAATGCTTCTTCCTGGTAGTGTAAACTCCGCTGTCGTGGGGGCCGACCTCTTTGTTCACGAAGCTGAGGCCGCCCGCCAACTTGCTCGGCAACATATCCGGCATCAACAAGCAAGAGACGCTCACCGTTACAACGATCGCCACAGGGATGTCACTTACCAGCCCGGAGAAAACGTTTGGGTGTGGAGCCCAATCCGCCAACCAGGGCGCTCTGAAAAGCTGCTTCGGCGGTACTTTGGCCCCTATAAAGTAATACGCCAACACGGCGAGGTAAACTATGAAGTTCTCCCTCAAGGAACTGTTCGTTCCTCTCGACGACCAACGTCCGAAGTTGTGCATGTCGCACGAATGAAGCCGTACCACGCCCGATATCAGCTCACTCGTCTCTACCTGCGGGCGCCGAAGACTAAGGTGTTCAGCGTGCGCGCCCGTCGAGATGGTGGTCGGCCAGAACCGCCTTATGGAATCCCACACTCGCCCTGCTGTCCAACCAAAATACGCTGCCGCTTGAATACTCCGTCGGACAGAGTACCCACGCCTCGGTTTCGGGAACGCTCGACGGGCGCGGAATCCACTGTCTCGGCCGTCTTGATCTCTTGTGCGAGGAGGGAGACAGCTCTCAGTAGTCTGGACATTTGCTACTTCCAGTGCAGCAGCACTGCTCCATGCACCAGGACTACTGCCCCTCTGCACGGGCACCCCACGAACAGCAAGTGTTCGTGTGCCAAAATCCCGTGCCCGGGGGAGCCGCCGTCGGTCCACACGACCTACCGCGCCGAGGGCGGCCCTTTCCAGAGGGGGGGAGCAATGCCACATTCGTGGGCACTCTCGTGGCGCCGTCTCCCGGCCGAACTGCCTTCCCCGCTATTCTGGCTAGCCTTAGCCAAGGTGGCGGGCAGTGTTTTTCTTCTTCGTCGTCTCTTCTGTGTGGTCCCCTCGGGAGTCCGCTGCTGCCTAACGCTGCACAGTAAAACGTGTCCTGGCCGTCCCGACTGTCTAGCCGTGACAATATGCAGCAACATACAGTCACTTATTCCACGCATATACCTTATACAGGAAAACTAGATCGGGGGCAGTGGTTAGTAATAGATTCAATATGTTGGAGCTGGAATATGTCACCCTGGTTGATTCTGTAATTACTTGGACCAAGGAAAGATTAGAACAAAGCATTGTAAAATTTGATCACTCGGATGACCCATTAATTTCAATACTAGAACAGGACAAGTCAATATCAGAGAAATTAAAATGACCAAACCGAAATACTGGTAGATTAGGGAGCCTAGTATAAATAAGATTTAAACAGTCATGAAGATCGTGGCAGAATCCGATTGGTGTAGAAGGTGCGCGGTAGCAGGCGCGCATTATAAACATTTGATGGTTGATTGTTATCTGCACGCTAATAGATTCTAAAGAGGTGGCAACATTCACATGAAAATATTATACGCATTCAGACACTGCTATTAATACGCCACCACCGCGGCTTGAAGCGCGGTCACACCGAAGTATCATGTAGTTTTTGTGGGATGAAAAGAGCTCGTAGTCGCGTACAGAACTGAGCAACCAAGTTTCCGTTAGCACGATTATGTCAGATTATGTAGCGTCGGATACAGAAGACAAAGAAACACGGTTACGGATGACAGTACGTATGTTAGTAAAAAGAATCGAGATATCTTTGGGCGTTCGTTTGCGTTCATGCGCACGGTCGGTCAGCTATGCAGAAGGGCTAGATTAGGAACTGTTGGTGACAAAACGTGCTCAATTTATCTCCCGGACATTATTAGTGGTTAAGCAGTACACATACCACTTACTCAAAATAAGCTTATTATACAGGAGGTTAAACATTTCTTCGGGAGCGGATTCTTCAGGAACCTCGATAAGCTTTTTACGCGCATGCCTAGTAGATGGACAGAAATCTTTAGTAACTGAGATCTCTGATTCATTCAACTTTTACCTAGCGTTGAAAACATTTTCTTTCGTTTTATAGCTGGAAAACTTGACTATTATCGGCCTCGGCTTTCCTGAAACGCTTGCACCTATCATCTGAACACGCACGAGGTCTGCGTCCTTTGTATTTATTGACATTTGATTGTGTATTACGTTATTTACCTTTTCTTCGGACTGCGCCCATGACTCATTTGGTTCACCTGAGATATTGTAAAATAATAGATTATCCCTGCAGGATCTATCCTCTAGATCCTTGAGTCATGCCTTGAGCGTCTCAGACTCCTTCATTATAATTCTTGTTTTTTTTTCATCCATTAAAGCGCGACTAAAGTGTCCACCGTCCCATATGGCCAGTTATGTACCTTTTTTGTCAATAAACAGCGCGAGCGAAGACGAGCACAAAAGACAATAAAACGGACGACAAAGCGCTGAATAACAACTGTGGGTTTATTGCTGATCACACAAGTATAAATACATAGATGTCGGCAGAGAGGGAGAGGTTTACAAAGTGCAAAAAACAAAAAAAATAGCTGAGGCTTAACTTGGTTAAGCCTGGTGAATGCGAAGCATCATCGTGTCGCGTAATTTGGAGGCGCACAACCACAGCGACGGCGCGACGTGGGCCCCCGTTTCTCCACTGTCGTGACGTCATTGTGTCACGTGGTGTGACGTCATGTATCACGTGATTTGGAGGCGCACAACCACAGCGACGGCACGAGGTGGGCCCCCGTTTCTCCACTGCCGTGACGTCATCGTGTCACGTGGTGTGGCATCATCGTGTCACGTGGTTTAGAGGCGCACAACCACAGCGACGGCGCGAGGTGGGCCCCCGTTTCTCCACTGTCGTGACGTCATCGTGTCACGTGGTGCGACGTCATGTATCACGTGATTTGGAGGCGCACAACCACAGCGACGGCGCGTGGTGGGCGCCCGTTTCTCCACTGTCGTGACGTCATCGTGTCACGTGGTGTGACGTCATGCATCACGTGATTTGTAGGCGCACAACCACAGCGACGGCGCGAGGAGGGCACCCGTTTCTCTACTGTCGTGACGTCATTGTGTCACGTGGTGTGACGTCATGTATGACGTGATTTGGAGGCGCATAACAACGGTGAAGGGCTGAAGTGGTAGCTAAAATAGTATGCTTCGTATAAAAAAATAAATGTGGCGACAGCAACAGAAGCGCGCTAGAAATCAGTGGAGATTATCAGCCCCCAGGAGTGACAGCTCTTTTTGCAGTAGTGTTAGCGAAGGAGTGCCTATACATGCATTTCCCTGCTTGAATATGTTGTAGGCCTCGATAATTTCCCTCGCAGTTTTTTCCCGATTTTCGGCAAAGAACTTGGTTTCATGATATAGCGGCACGCACTGTTTTTTTCTCTGCGTACCGTGTGTCCCGCTATATCATAAAACCAAGGTCATTGCCAAAAATCGGGAAAAAACTGCGAGGGAAATTATCGAGGCCTACAACATATTCAAGCAGGGAAATGCATGTATAAGCACTCCTTCGCTAACACTACTGCAAAAAGAGCTGTCACTCCTGGGGGCTATAATCCCCGCTGATTTCTAGCGCACTTCTTTGCTGTTGTCACATTTATGATTTTTTTTTTGTTTTTTGCACTTTGTAAACCTTTCCCTGTCTGCCGACATCTATGTATCTATACTTGTGTGATCAGCAATAAACCCTCAGTTGTTAGTCAGCGCTTTGTCGTCCGTTTTCTTGTCTTTGGTGCTCGTCTTTGTTCGCGCTGTTTACTCAAGATGCTTAACCAACTAGCCCGCCAAAACGTGTTATGTACCTTTCCTTTCCTTTTCGTTATCTGTTCACAACGTGGCATAGGGTTTAGATGTGAAGGTCATTAGAAGGTCAAACTTGCGGCCACAGCGAAAGTGGCTTTGCCTAGCGTAGTGCAAGCTTTCGCTTCAAAAATCTAGGCACGAGGAAGCCACATGCGACTGCCTTTCCTTGTACCTGCCCGGCTCCGAGAGCTCGGCGTCTTCAGGCGATTCCGGGTAATGCGGTGGACGCTGCCATGGAGGAAGGAAACCATAGGAGAGGCCCTCGCTATCCGAGCCGCGTTAATAAAAACGTGCAGGAAGTCACGTGGTTTCGCAAGGCCTACTGGGATTCCTTGGCCAGCGGCGCAGCCAATAGCAGCGTTGGGCGCAGCGGCGTCGTCTGCTTCACCAATCACCCATGTCGGCAGAGCCGGTCGAGTAGAGTTGGAAATTCGCATTTTTATTCAATCGTTGTGGTCCGCGGGAGGCACAAAGTTCCAGAGGCCTGTAGTCGGTGCCGGTCTTCATTGCTGTGCGCTTAGTTCATTCAGGATGCCGTCTTGACGAAAGCGGTTGTTTTAGAAGCCCGCGACAGCTTTCTCTGAAAAGGCTTGGCGCTGCAGCTTCGCTATTCTTTTTCGGCTTCGCGTTTTGTGCGGTTGCGTCCCTCAACGCTGCTAGTCTTGTTCCAAGGAGAAACTGACAGTGCCGACGGCTCATAAAGCGATAGACGACGGTGACACGCTGGTTTATATGGTTACAGCAGCGAGGGAAGAAAAAGCCATTTGGGAGTCGGCGCTTGTTTTGTGTATGTATACGTGTTCTGCGTGTTCCTTCATTTTTGTGTATTTTTCCCGCGCTGTTTTAACCACGAATAAATACAAACTCGTCCAGACCGTGTCCTTGTAAGTATACCCGTTGCGTCTACATTCCCCTATGCATGACGGTCACAATTGTTGGCGACCGATATGCGTGGGCCGCGCTGTGCTTACCGAAGCGTGCAGTGCCAAGAAAGCCGCGCCGCATCCAATGGTATCCGTCAGCAAAGCGATACGCGAAGCAGTCTGAAGCGTACCATATCTGTTTACTGTACGCTGAGCGAGCGATATGTCAACTGCGTGCAAGTTTTCTCCGATATGGACCCTGTGGATCGACCGATCCGCGCGGCTGTCTCGATCGAGTGCTGTTGTGCGAGCGTAAGGACACATAGCCGGGTTTAGGATGCGCAGTGTTAGGTTTAAAACATTTGCGCTTAAGGGTGGTGAAGTGTAAGGTCATGCCATTGTAAGATTGAGTGTACAGCCTTTGTCAAAAGTTTGGAGCCCGGGGGGGTTTCTTTTTAGCCACACTCTGTCGTTCTTAATGGATATCTAGCGCTCCAAATTTCCTGGACATAAGAAGATTTCTGCTACTGCCTCCTGCAATAGGTAGGACATACATGAATGCTCCTGGAGTCCCATTATAAAGTTTGGAAGTGAACCCCCTGGGCTCTAAACTTTGTAAAAAGACTGTACCTCGCAACTTACCGTTTACCGAGATGCCGAGTCGACCTGCGACCACCTCGCCCAGTTGCAGTTTCTTGCATTCAGCTGATTAAACGCATTAGTGAAGTCCAAAATTTGTAGTTTATGGGAAAATCAAATTATGAGCCTTAAAAAGGTTTGATACAGCAAAACACTTATTACAAAACATAGCTTGCTACATGAAGCAAGCAAAATCTTTTAACAAAAGTGATAACACTCGTGTATGGAAGGAGAACACACATAAAAAGGATTCAACAAATATACTAGAAAGAAGAAGAAATGCACAACTGAATCACATCACTTTGCAACCATGAACTATTCGATCAGAGAGAGTAAAAACATATAGGAAGGCAGTAAATGAGGGCTTCGGAGACAGAAAAATATTTGTGGACCATTCTTGCCCAATTGTGTGAAAGCTTTCATTTCTCGGTAGTTGTTTCTGCATCGCAAAGTTGATAAAATTTAAGCAATGTAAATGCAAAGTAATTGGAGCACTGTGTGGAAGTGACTTGAAAAATTGGTAACAGTTGTCCCAGCTGGTGGAAAAAGTGAATCATTTCCCTCCCTTCTGCTTCATGTATTCCTTTCTGTAATATATGCAAAGAAAGAGAGTACCCTGCTGACACTATTTCTATTGTTGCATTGTTGTATTAGACTCTTATCTGCCTAGCCTGGAACAGTATAGAAATAGCATAGTTTTCTGTTCTGTTTGTTGTGTGCTATGTGGTACTTGTGTGCACATGCTGTTTTATACTTGTCAAAACCATGAGCCAACCAACATAGTCTGCACATAAGACGGGCATATGAGCTGTGCACAACTAAGGCATGATGACAGCTAAAGAATGATTAATATAGTGTACAAATTGCGGCTCGTAGAATGATAAGGTTTTCCTCTGTATGCATATGTACCAAGTGCATGTGGAAAAGTGTTTTCATCATTTAAGGACATGAATTTGTAGCAGGTTGCAAAACTTATATTTTTTATTTATTTACATATACTGCAGGCCAATGTTTTGGCCCAAGCAGGATGGGCATACAAATGTAGCATACAACAAGAAGAACATATACAATGCGAGGAAGAACCCATGGGAAACAACACATTTCTTAAAAGAACAACTATATGATAAAACTAACATTGGGTAATGAATGGCAACAACACACCTCATGTATGATATGAATGCAAAATGCATCACAAATAACTCTTCTGGACGGAAAACAGGATATGTTAAGTATGCAAAATATGGCTTTCTAGTCCTTTCACAAAATCTTTGCTCTTAAAAATGTTGGGTGGTAAAGAATCCCCTTATATGCTAGAACTTATATGCTAGTGCTTACTCTGTTGCTGCGTGCAGTGGGATGATCACCCCCTTTTGACACTACTAGTTTGAAAGGCCAAAATCACCTTCAGTTGTGTTCAATATCTAGAACTAAAATTGTAAGTATGGTACACTAATTACTCTCTTGATTATTCCGGCTTCTATGGTATGAAAAACATGCACTCCATATTTTTACAAAATACGATACTTCAGTCACCCTGTACCATAAAGGACAGTAGTGCAGGCACGCTAAAGAAAGCTCTGGGAGACTGCTAACTGCAGCCTTTATTCTTGAACATCAGTGACCAATAGTACATGTCCATCTGTGAAGCTACAGCATATAGATTCATGAACAAGAACTAGCATTTGCACTCTGGACATGTACTGCTGATGTTACTTAACTGACTTCTTTTTGAAAATGTGCGTATCGTTCATTTACCACAAAAGACAAAAATCTGATTTTAGGAAGCAGGTAATTTCTGGTTGATTCAGTAGCAATCAAGCTAAATCAAAGCCCTGATTACTCTTGAAAAAACTGACAGTGACTGCCATCAAGCATGAGCCTAAGTCGGTGGTGTACATGACGCATTCACATTACAAAGCTATTCTTTTCAATACTCAGTATGACAGGTTATAATGTACTCTAAATTGTGAGCGGCCGTTTGAATAGAATTTTATTTTGACAAAGTCAGACATTTACAGTATTTACTCGTGTAATTTGCGCCCGCACTTAGATTGTGCACCCCAAAAAGTTCAAACATTTAACCGGATTAAAAAAAAATACTCGCATATTTTGCGCACTATGCTGAGCCAGACAACCAGCATGTATACGCGGGTGCGAACTCTGCGCCGTTTACCCGGCTTGCTCGCGCTGGCGGTCGCTATCCCGGACGAACAGCTGCGCGCGCCCCAAATCCAAAACTCTACCGTACCGTTTGCTATACGGTTTGCCGATAGTCAGCCGGGCCACACGCAAGGGCCCCGTTTTATTGCCCGTTATCTCCTCCCACTGCTGACTTCGCGATTGAATCTTTGCGCGTTTATTGCTTTGAGCTAAGCACGTGCCGTCATGCCACCCCGCGGGGAGCTACATAGCGTGGGCGGGGCGGACGATTCAACCTTTTTGTTTGCCAGCGAGGGGTGCCAACCTTTTTTTTTTAGGACGTGTTCGGATGACTCGCTTGCGCGTATATTGCGCACCCTCTTTTTGGAGCCCTAATTAAAGAAAAAACGTGCGCAAATTACGCGAGCAAATACGTACGGTGCTCTATATGCCTTATGAACTTCTTTATGATCTCCTTTGTAAACGAACTATATAGTTTTAAGGAATCACAGTGCTCTCTTAGTTATAAAACAGTGACACTTCCCAGGCGCTATGGCCGAGATAACAACAAAAATATGCACCGCCATACAGATTACTGCTAGGCGCAAACATTTGCACACAACAAGTAATAATATCAAATGGAAATGATGCCCCAAAGAAACTGTGGTGTGCTCGATGCTATAGATGACAAGTATCTCTTTTTATTTTCTTCTAATGAGGGAGTGCGTAAGCTAATAAATAAATAATCATGTACAGTAAGCAGAATTTCATCAGAGCCATATATAAACCGCAGCCAGTTTAGCAGTAATGACACAATTACTTTTTATCAGTTCGGGAATGCTGTAGCTCGCTACTCGATCATAACGTCTAGCCAAAGCCATTTATTCGCAAATCATTCTATTTCTTGCATGAACACCTACAACGTCATATTGAAAGCATACATGCAGTCAAGCTATACACCTTCTCAATAAGAGCATTTCTTTCCAATATCTTGAGAATGTATCGAGGTGGTTCCTCACCTGAAGGGGGACGGCATCCGCACGTATACGAACTACGAGCGGCGACATCCGATCGAAGTGCTCGGGCAGAAAATGTTTTGAACATACGCAGGTCCGTTTTGCTGGTTCCCAGTCGCTTTGGCCTGGTCTAACGGCCTCAGTCCACTGCCTCCTTCGCTCTGGATCTTTCGGAAACCTGTTTGAAAACTATTATTTACTGCACTCGGACAAAGAGCCACCAATAAGGCCGGGGCGGTACGAATACCACGTTCACGCCGTGTCGTGCGTTATGTTCTGCGAGCATGCATTTTACTCATTACGCAGTCAATTAAATACGAAAACAAAATGCAGTATACTTACGTGTGGAAAGTGACGCCCGGTTCTTGTCCTGGCGTGCGCGACCAACATCCAGGAACGCAGCAGCTGGGCATCGCAGCGTCTTTGTTGTCAATGGGAGCAGAAGTCTCACTTTCCGCCGTGTCTGACAGCTGCCGACAGCCTGGCGCGGCGCGAAATCGTCTGCTCGCGCCGCTCGCGGTGATCTTCGCGGCGCTCGCATGCCATTGGCTGAGAAAATGGCCAAGTGTCATGGCGGAGCCCTCGCTTCCGGCTTCAAAAAATGTGACGTAGCAGCCTCTCCTCTTTTCCTTCTTTCCTCCATGGACGCTGCGGTGAGGCAACGTCCCCTGGTGGGGAATCCTTGGGGTGCGGTTGCAGCTGGGAGGCACCGCCGGTGGTTGCGGTGATCTCGGAGGCCCCTTCAGCTTCCTCCGGCGAAGGCTCCTGCTGGCGTTCTTGGGTGGTGCTGAGTGGCTCGGCTCCCTTTACCTCTTGCGGCGGATTGCTCAACCTGTGCCGGCGTTGTAGCTGACCTCACGTCGCGCGCTTTTTAAACAATAAGGCTCTTGGCAAAATTTGATCACCTGTGGACCACCGTTTTATATACGGCCGTGCGTAACTGACCTACACGCGATGCACGACAATGATGGGTGCTGTCAATCGGAGACGTAATTCCCATTCGCTCTAATGAGGTGTTTTGCGAACCAAATCCCTAGTGCCAAAAGCGAAGAGCCCTCCGTAGCGAAAGACGCGCGGACAAGGTATGGTGGTCGAGATATTTTGCAACTTTTATTGTAAACGAAAGAGAGATAGAAATGACACCCGCCAAAAACAATCGTTGTATGTTCGTCTACCTGTATGCTTGCTTGAATATGAAAAAAAAATCATATATTGGCGTGCCATGAAAAACGCGGCATTTTGAAATATTTTTCCAAGCCTTCCTTCCACAGCCTTTTGGTTTCGGTCACTTCTGTCATTGAAAATTACGTTTATTTGACAGCCAAACCGAAAGCGGGAATGAGGTAATTCCCCACTTCTCTTTCAGCGAAGTGGCATCGAATGATGCAAGCCGGCTCGCATAATGAGGCAAACAGGCCATGATTTCGAGGGGCCGCCCCGCTGCCAGTTCGAAGCGCTTTGTCGACCGACGTTAAACTTTAAAAAGAGCGCACGGGAGTCCTGTTGTCAAAAGGACGTGGTTCTACACTGAACATCTCAAATACAGTCATTGATTCCACCTATAACAGAGCCCCATTGCACAGCAATTCAAAGTTGTCATGCCTGTCGCAGATGACGCAATAGCTGTCTCCTGTCACTTTTAACTGTCCCGAGAGACGCTAACTGTATTCCATATTAACCACAAATTTGCCGGAGGTGGTGGTGTGCTCTGAAAAAGGTCCAACAGATCGCATTATGCTTAAGTAAATTGCCACCATTCCATGCACTCAGAGGCAGCATAGAATAGTCAGTTTTTGCCCCATGCAGCCTAGAAATGAAGAGCCAGAGAAAATTTCATGACAACCCTACTCTAACGAGAGGGGTTACCACTTTCCGACTCTCGCCATCTCGAAACACTGGCTATGGCCCGTCCTTCTCCCGTGAACTAAAACCAATTGACTCACCAGCCAGGGCCGAGTCTGAGGAACACCCTTGTCGGCTTGCCCAACGTGGAAGTTGACTTCCTGTACGAGGCTCGCCCCATGCGCAAAAAGCTCATAGCGCCCCTTTGTGGCTGCTTTCGTGCACAGAGCTGCCAACGGGCGCCTGCGTGGAGACGCTTCTTACGTCGCGTGAGCCACGACCATTAGCGCAGGAAGCGGTCTTGCTTCCACAGCCGTCTCTGCGTCCCTGGCATCTGTAACATGGCCAAGACTTCTGCGGGGATCTCGTATGGGCCAAGAATACCCGGACAACCGTCTGTTTGGCATTTCCATATCACATGCAGCCGCAGCTGAGCGCCGCATATTCGTCCTCGCAACCACCCCAGGCCTTCCTCTCGTCCCGACTGTTTGGCGCGGTTCGATGCGCGACGGTTTATTCGAAGGTCAAGGTTGCACTACAGCATTTGGGGTGTCCCAGGTGCTTGGGTATGCACAATGTCGCAGGCGAATGAAATAATTAGGCTTGCCATGTCAATGTCAGGGTGTCCTTTTTAAAACGATCAAGAGAGCGAGCAGTCCAGCTGTTTACCAGAGAAAATATTCCATAAATGATGATTGCGAGCTGCCCAGACTTCATAGGAGTTTAGTATTTATTTAGCTATTGTCAGCCAATACTTGTTAGAATGGATTGTGCGGACGCAACACCCCAGGCGTGCTATGTTAAGATAACATGAGATTTCGATCCAGGTGATTAAAATGGTAAACTGATTACGCATGCGCGGATCGGCAAGATTCACGACTCTTCGTAACAAACTCCGCATAGGTTCGGAGATCTGCGCCTAATTAAACCTTCAGCGTTTTGCTGTTTTGCGGCAAGTAAAAGCGACCTCGTCAAGCTAAGCTCCAGGAACTCAATTGCAATAGCTACACAGTTTTTTGTAACCTAAGCAAAGCGGAAAATACACGGGAAATTACAAACGGTGGGTAAATATTTAAGTGTAGAGTACTCAAGTACCTAAATACTAATTCTTTGTTGTTGACGCCACCTAGCACGACGCGCTTCATCCGCAGTAACGGTAGACGGCACCGAATCGCTCTCAATCCTGGCTTCAACTGAATTGTGACCTGACAAACCACGTTTCGCCTCTTCTGGCCCCTTCATTCCCGACTTCTTTATTCCACGCTACGAACTTCAAATAGTAAGGTTTTAACGTAGTTTACCCGAAGTTTTTTTTTTTTTTAGATAGATAGATAGAACTTTTATTCACGTCAATTGCCAGACAACATAAATCAGGCCTACCAAAGCCTCAAAGGGCTTGAGTGGCAGCGCCTGGCAGACAGCTAACATTGGCAAAACAAAGGAAAATAGAGACGTCGCAATGAACTTTGCAAAAAAAGAAAATGGTCACCAAACAGAATGAAACAAATATAAAACTATTACAACATCAAGAAAGATTACAGTGATTTGAAATTAATACAGTAAATAGCTGAAATAACTACGGGGCAGGAAGCAACACGGAGACATACCGCAAAGTTTTTTTCAGGGTGTATTTAGTTTTCATGCGGAGTACAGTAGGAGGCAAGCTATTGAAACAGGCAGGTACATAGTAATGACGTGTGCGCTTACCGTACCGGGTTGAGGAGCGAGGAATGCAGTAGCGGTATTTTGGTCTTAAATCCCGAGCAGGGACATATGGAACGGTGAACTGACTGTACCAGAAGTGTTTTAGCACAATAGTTTCTGTTAATAAAGAGTTAAAACTTGGAAGCTTTAGTCTTCTAAAAATATCAATGTCATTACCAATGGACAGGTCGTAAGCAATATTCTTTAGAAGCAAACGCAAAAGCGAATTCACCCTGTGTTGCCAGCGAACCGTGCAGTGACCATAAACAGTAATTCCGTACCTAAGTACACTATAGGCTAGAGCATGTACAACACATTTACGGACAGAAAAAGGCATAAAATATCTAATGTTATACAGGACACACGATACAGCACGAAGCCTTTGGCAAACAAAAGAAAGGTGCGATTTCCAAGAGAGATCACTGTCGAAGGTCAGGCCAAGATATTTGACCGAATGCGCATATTCAACTGGTACACAGTTGCAATTAAGACAAGAGGAAGTATGCAAATAAACAAGGTCAGTTAATTCAACTTGTTTTAATGGGTTATGAAAACAGATCAGTTTTGTTTTAGAAGTATTAACATTAATAAGATTAAACTTAAACCAGTCCATGGCTTTAATAGCTGCTATCTGTAATGCTGTAACAGCATCAGTGTATTTCTTTGCACATGCAACAATAACAGTGTCATCAGCATACTGAAACAGCAAAGATGGCACACTGTTAGCAAGGTCGTTAACGTATAGATTGAATAATAAAGGACTTAATATAGAACCCTGCGGGACTCCAGAGGCAATTGCCGTGAAATCGCTATGGAATCTTGAAATCGACACATATTGGCGCCTATCTTGTAAAAAGTTAGTAAGCAGTTCCAAAAACGAACCTCGAAATCCCAGCGCAGAAAGTTTATCAAGCAAAAGAACGTGGCAGATGCTATCAAAAGCCTTGCTTACGTCCAGAAAAAGAGAACATGCGACTTGATTCTTATCAAAAGCTGAATTTAGCACGTCAGAGAATTCTTCAAGAAGAACCGTTGTTCCTTTTCCTGCTATAAAGCCGTACTGACAAGGTGATAGAACACTGTGCGTATTCAAAAAATTCGTCATGGTGAGTAATAGATGCTTCTCAAAAATTTGGCCAATGCATGGTAGAATAGAGATAGGTCGGTAATTACTCATAATGTTTCTGGAGCCACCCTTGTACAAAGGTGTAACTTTAGCAGTTTTCATTGAAGCAGGTATTATACCAGTAGAAATGATAGTGTTAAGGATAACTAGTAGAACACCTTTAATCACTTCAAAATTTCTGCACAATTCAGAAATCGTGAGGCCGTCATGACCAGGAGATTTGCTACGTTTAAGACTGAAAAGTATACACCTTAAATCACTTTCAGTAATATCAGGAAGGAAAGCAGATTCCATCACACTGAGAGGCATAGGACAGTCGGTAGGAGGGGTTCGAGATGCACCAGAGACCAGAGAAAAAAAATTGTTGAAGTCATTCGCAATGCTCTGTCCATCTTTATGAAAATGCGAGATGAAATATGTATCATTGTAGATAGCAGCGCTCCCTCCTTTCAGACTATTCACCAATGACCATGTTTTCTTGCTGTTAAAACGTGCGTCATTAAACTGAGACCTAAAGTGGTTGCGCTTGGCCAGACGGATCATGGCGTTGACACGGTTTCGTTCATGTTTAAACTGCAGTCGTAGCTGAGAACAGTTTGGGGCACGTCTGGATCGAGCCCAGAGCAGATCCTTCTCTTTAATGGCTGCCAATATTGCGGGAGACATCCACTTATTGTCTAAATTTCGTTGTTTAACATTCACCATGCGGGAAGATTCTGCTTTGTGTGAACGAAAAACATCGACGAACCTATCATATAGGTCCGCAGGGGACACACTGTGTATAAAAGAATCCCAATCATGCTTTGCTATTCTTTCGTCAAGACGCTTATAATCAAGTACTGAGACCTTTTGCTGGCTGTGCATAGATGCAGGATGGCTGGAACTATCTGTTAACGAGCAACAAATGAAATAGTGGTCTGCAAGCTTGACCTCAACCACAGCAGACCGCACCGACAGGTTTTGAGAACGCACGTTGATGTGGTCGATGCAAGACGCGACCAGCTGCCCAGCTAAGTATTCCTCACGTGTAGGGCTGTGGATTGTAGTCGCTAGCCCCCACTTTGATAAAGTGTCCAGATAATCTGCGACCGTTGACACAGTGGGGCGTAAAATATCGATATTCATATCACCGATAATGCACACGTGTTCTTCGCGGGAGAACGATGATATTGCAAAATCTAGCTCAGCTAAAAAGATTCGACCGTTACAACACGGAGGGCGGTAAATTGTGAGAAGAACCAGCGACAACCAAGGTGTACTTAGGCGGAGCGCAACTACTTCTGCTTGAGTGAAAGGAACACTAATTTCAGAAACGGACCAAGAATCCTTAACAAAAACTGCGATTCCTCCTCCCATTCTTTGTAAACGAGTGTAAGAATATAACTGGTAGCCTGGCAGCGAGAACTGTAGTAACACGTCTGACGAAGCGTTCACTTCCGTGAGAGCAATGACGTCAAAACTTAAGTGAAAAGGGTGAATTAACGCACAAAAATGGTCCCAGTGTTTCCGTATACTGCGAATATTAACATGAGTAAACTGAAATGAATTGCCTGTTTGATACTGAAAGAACTTCCGGACTTCAGAAAAATCGGAACACTTCACGAAACCTGTATCAGACATGGTTATGTTAGTTTCTCAAGATCCGAAAACTTGTTGATGCGAATGAGAGGTGCGCCTTCGGACCGCTTTGCAAGGACCTTCCCATTTTTGGTCCAGACGAACTCAAAACCCTTTTGTTTGCCCCGAGACCTTGCTAGTCGGAACAGCTCGCGATTAACCCGAGACAGGTTATCGTTAAAAAACAGCCGAGGAGACTGGTCGTCTTGCACCAAATCAGGAAGGCCCTTCCGAGCTCCGAGCCATTTCTGCTTAACAGAAACCGACTGAGTCTGTACTAGGATCGATGGGATATAGTCGCCTCTGGACGGTAGCCGATGGACTGCTGAGATATCTGCTGGTTGAAAATCTGTAATGTTTAGTTTGCCTGCTAAGGTACTTAAGAAAGTGTGCAAGTTTTCATCAGATTTGACCGGAAGGCCGTGAATCTCGAAGTTACATCGTCTGCTGTATTGTTCGAGATCATTTATCTCTCCACTCATCCTGTCAATCACTTCTTTCTGGGAAACTACTGTTGAAGACAGTGATTGAACTTGTGACCGAAGATCTGCAAGCTCAGCCTGATTAGTGGTCACTCCAGCAAGCACAGAGTCATACCGTGACGAAAGGAAGTCAATAGCTGACTGTATGTCCTCGACTGCTGAAGCAACCTTTTCACTAGCTTCCTTGACCAACAACAGTTCTTCCATTTTCACCATCAGTGCTGATACAGTGGTAGTCAAAGTATCCAGCTTCACATTCAGAGCAGACAGTTGCTGCGAGAACGAACCACCATCGGGGTTGGATGCTACGTCAGGTTGCGCCACCGAATCATCCTTGCATGAAGGACACTTCCATGTTTCACGTGTTACCGTACTCATCTTCTTGTAGGCGTTATCAGTAACTGACGAGCAGTTTTTCCCCAAGTGAAATTCGCCCTCACAGGCACAGCAAGTCATAAATTTCCCATCTTTCGGTATGGCTTTTGAGCAAGAAGTACACAAAGAAGACATGGTGCAGTCCTTTGCTGACCTTTGAAAAGTGTGCTTTCCTCGGATGGATGGATGGATGGAAAACTTTATTAAGCAAGTGAGTTTGGACCGTACAAGATCTCAGGGCCACCGCACAGCCCTCACATTACGCGCATGTGTCCAGGCCACGTAGGGCCATGGCACTGGCACCCCGGTTCACACAGCGAAGTTGCGCGTCCGGGTCCTGCGACGCAAGGAGGGCCTCCCATTCCTCCCATGTACCGATGGCGGGTTGTCCCTGCGGGGGAGGATCGGCAGGGCAGCCGAAGAGGATGTGGTCTAGGGTGGCGTGCGGTTCTCCGCAGAGAGTGCACTCTGGGGAAACATGGCGGAAGTGGGATAGAAGCTGAGGGGTAGGAAGAGTTCGGGTCTGGAGTCGCCTCCAGAGAATTTGTTGGGAGTGGGATAGGCGGGGGTGGGGAGGGGGGTAGAGTCGACGGGCAAGGTTCATCTTTGTTTTACCTCGATTTAGATTGGTGTAGCTTGTTCAGTTCAGGAGTAATAACTCGGTAGGAATCTTCATGGGTGCGGCACGACTGGCGACGATATTAGTTCGATAGTAGTATTAGTTTATGAAGACGACCGTGCAGTGCCGAGCGCGAGAGTGTGCTGCAGTTTAACAAATAGAGTGATCCGGTGCGGCAAGCACACAGGGCTCTCGAGCGAAGCCAGCGAAACTTAACTGTTCGCACTGCCGTGGGTTCGAATCTGAGTCACGGCAGTGCTTATTTATTTATTTAAAGTGAGTTCATAGTCAGGCTAGAGCGATGAAGCAGCTCTTTGAAGCTTTGGTCGGGAAGTAGAGCTTCCGCTCTAGAAAGCATGATGAAAACGTTTATTAAAAGCATAAAACATTCTGACTTGCAACCATATTTCTTTTTTTAAGGCGGAAGCCTTTAATGTCTCATCGTTGTAAGGAGCAGTTGTCGACAGAAAATGTCACGCTTTTCAATTGGTGGAAACGGTCGTGACGTCACAGTGCGCGAATTTCAAACGGGGCCAATTGTACTTTGACTAGTAACCATACAACCAATTGAAGGGATCGTATAGTGATGCTCCTAGTAAGTGGGACTGAGCTCAGTTAATTGCTTAATTCCCCAATTAGCCTAATTAGCTTTACTAGTCAGGCCATATAAATAAATAAAAGCGATTAAGAAATTGGTAGAGCTCAGGAATCGAACACCGGTCTTCGGCGTGAGAGACGAGCACGCTATCCACTCCGCCATGCCAGAACGATGGTTTGGAATGAACAAAGGCGCGTCTAGTGAATACGGTGTCTTCACTCACTCTCATCCTCCTCCATTTCCTTCCGGCGAGGTTTAGATGTCCACCGACAAACGAGAGACAGATACATTTCCT
The DNA here is from genome assembly GCF_055824585.1 of Amblyomma mixtum. Classification (NCBI taxonomy): domain Eukaryota; kingdom Metazoa; phylum Arthropoda; class Arachnida; order Ixodida; family Ixodidae; genus Amblyomma; species Amblyomma mixtum. The sequence goes on from NC_143019.1 coordinate 131,184,070, forward strand.
TTCCTCAAAAACCAATTTACCGACGAGCGAGGCGTAGAACCGAATGGCCGATAGCGTTCTATGGACTCCTTGGCAGCGTTGCAAGACGCTGTCGCGTTCCACTCTTAAGGGCGAAGCTTGACATCTTAACCACACATCAGTGACCACACTTTAGGTCAAAAAAGTGCCCCCTGAATTTTGACGGGTGTCCACCTAGATATGTGAGACAGTTAATGCGTAATTTCCTTTCCTCAAATACAATTTTCATTTTCTTCATTACGGCTCCTCTTTATCTATCTTCTTTCACTCCCACCTCCCTTCCTCTAAGGTGCGGTTCAGGTGTCCACCGAGATGACAGAGAATTACTGCGCCATTTCCTTTCCTCAAAAAGCGTTGCGTTCAAAGGGCAAGGCATCGCGCCGAACGGGTGGTGGCGTTCCAACGCTACAACGCGCTGTCGCGTTCCACTCCTAAAGGCGAAGCTTAAGCGTCATTAATTAGCAGTTAATTAGTATTCAGGCATTAATCAGCAATTAACAATTAATTAGTGATTTGCCATCACTTAGTAATTAGTACTCAAATATATGTGACGCCACCAGTGCCACAGAAACAGCGAAAGTGGTGCGGAAAACGCTTCCGCCTCTACCCACTTTAGACACTCAAAGTGCCCCCTGAATTTTTTTTTCGTGGCAACAGGAACTCCAATAGATCAAAAAATTACCGACGATTACGTTACTTCCTAATGCGAAATTTGAGCGCAGCAAATAAGCTGTTTCACCTTTTCGATAGATTGAGGCAAAGAAATCGAGCAACACATGTATGCGCTATCACATAATTTTTTTTTATTTTTCACACGTATTCGCAATTTCGGCTCGGGCGGTGCACATATACAGATCCGCCGCCACCGATCTGGCTCTCTGATTGCCACCGCACAGGGGTTGCATTGGAGGAGGAGCGAAGAAAGGAATTAAGTTCGAGCCGGCGCTTTGACAACCGGAGACTCGCAGGAAGAGGGGGGAGGGGGGCGGCGTGTACACCCAGCGGCAAACGATGGGGGCAGAAGCACGCGCAGCAAGCGGACAACACGATAAAGGGAGGAGGGAAGAGATAGCAGCGACTGACTGATGCCGCTGACGCCGATAGCGCTGGGGGGATGAAAGGGGGGCGGAGCTGGTTACGAGGCCGACGCCGACGACGACGCGAAACCCAGGAACGGACGCCAAAGAGCTGCGCTCTAAAAAGGGGAAGCGAGACTGGTTTTACGTGGGCATTCCATGTTATTGTCGATGTGTAAAGTGTGCCTGGAGATTTAAAAGTATTTAGATATCTGATAGTGTCGCAGTCGGAGGCAGATACAGGTGGTGCTTTCCCTTAGGGTGAAAAGGAAGACAGCAGTTTTCCCTATTTATTTTTAGAAAAATATTCAGTGACAACGCTTCTAAGGCGGACAAAGCTTGTTAGTTGGACGCTACGGTGTATGCAGTCGGGCAACATGGAACGGCGTCAGCTGATCCAGCCGCTCAAAAACGCGCACATTTCACCGACGTAACGGGCCATAGCACCGCAACTACGATGCCATGCTCACCGCTGATGTCTGTCTAGGTTTGTCAGTACGAAACGTTCTGTTACCGTTATGACGATGTTTGCCCTTTCGCGGTGTCGTGGCCACCCAATTCTTTCAAATGTGCTCGCGCTGCTTTGATGTACCTTTGGCGCGTACTACTTTTCGGGGGCGGCGTTGAATCTAACCCTGGCCCATGACTGAGGCGCAAGAGGACAATTAGACAATGCCGCTCTTGTGGTCGAACGTTTGGAGGCTAGCTATACTACAGTCTTAGAGTCACTGACTAAGATCCTAAGCATTCATACCAGCCTGAAGAATGACTTGGATGCACTAACAAACCGTGTCGTTGAAATGGAATCGAAAATCGAATTGGCGCCATCTCCACAGTCCCCGTTAACCCTGAACTTAGAATTGCCTCAATGCAAGACAAAACTGACCGTTTAGAAAACCGGTCTAGACGGTCTAATGTTCTTTTTTATGGCACCCAAGATACAGACGATGCAACCTGGGCGAATTCGGAGCAGCCTGAGAACGAATTTTTCTGCAGGAAACTTGGTGTCGTGACAACTTCAGTAGTGAGAGCGCATCGTTTGGGTCGTTTTTCTACTAGTAAGGCGAGACCAATAATCGTTAAATTCTGCAGTAATAAACGAGTTGAATCTGTGCTAAGCAACGAATCCAAACTGATGAACACTGACTTCAGCATCGCTCGTGATTATATTGAGGCCCTCAGACAAAAGCTCCGTCATCTCTGGCAGTACGCCAAGTGTGTAAGAAAAGAAGGTGACCGCATTGATCTCGCATTCAACAAGCTTCACACCCCAGCTTTCCATTTTTCACAAAGATTACCACGTAATGCTCCCAAAAAATTGAGTGGGCACTTTGGTTTCGTTTAGGTTTGGTTTATGGGGTTTAACGTCCCAAAAGCGACTAAGGCTACCAGAGACGAAGTAATGGAGGGCTCCGGAAATTTCGACCACCTGGGGTCCTTTAACGTGCACTGACATCGCGTAGTACACGGGCCTCTAGAATTTCTCCTCCAAAGAAATTCAACCGCCGCGGCCGGGATCGAACCCGCGTCTTTCGGGTCAGCAGCCGAGCACCATAACCACTGAGCCACCGCGGCGGCGCGAGAGGGCACTTTGACTGTCTAAAGTGCGTAGAGGCGAAAGCGTTTTCCGCGCCACTTTGACTGCCTCTGTGGCACTGGTGACGTGACACATAATTAATGACTAATTACTGAGTAATGGCAGATTACTAATCAATGATTAATTACCGATTAATGGCTAAATACTAGTTAACTGCAAATTAATTACGCTTAAGCTTCGCCTTTAGGAGTGGAACGCGACAGCGTGTTGTAGCGCTTCCAGGGCGTCCGCGGAACGCCAACACCCGTTCGGTGCTATGCCTAGCCCTTTGAACGCAACGGTTTTTGAGGAAAGGAAGTCGAGCAGTAAATCTCTGCCATCTCGGTGGACACCTCAACAGCACCGCAGAGGAAGGGAGGAAGCGGGAGTGGAAGAAGAAAGAGGGGCCGTAATGAAGAAAATTTGTATTTGAGCAAAGGAAATTACGCAGTGACTGTCTCGCATATCGCGGTGGACACCAGTCAATACGCCTTGCTCATCGGTAAATTGGTTTTTGAGGAAAGGAAATGTATCTGTATCACATACCGCGGTGGACACCTGAACCTCGACGTTACGGGAAGGGAGGAAGATGGGAGTGAATGAAGAGACCGTATTCACTAGACGCACATTTGTTCATTGCAAACCGTCGAGTAGTATGCTCTGTTGGAAACATGCGTGGTACAGTGAGAGGTTATCTGCGTGGATGGATGGATGGAAACAACTTTATTACACACACAAAAAAAAAATCTTCCAGGGTGGTCCCCTACTGGTCCAGGAGTCTACGGGCTAGAGCTTCGCGTAAAGCCCGATCCACTAGCCATTTCTGGCCGGCGGGCTGAGCGGTCCGTAAAGCAGCCTCCCAGGAAGAATGAGTGGGATTGGGGATGGGGGATACTGCCTTTGGGGAAGGACATTCCCAAAGGTAATGGAAAAGTGTGGATTTGGGCACGCCACAGGTGTTACAATCAGGAGGAAAGGTGGGATGAAAGCATGAGAGGCGGTGGGGTGAAATAAAGCAGCCTGTCTGTAATTGCCGCCATGTGGCGCTGGATAAGGGCGACAAGGTACTGTGGGGTGGTGGCAGTGTCATGCGGCTGAATTTGTAAAATGTGGTAATTTGGTTTGGTTTGGTTTATGGGGTTTAACGTCCCAAAGCGACTAAGGCTATGAGAGACGCCTTAGTGGAGGGCTCCGGAAATTTCGACCACTTGGTGATATGTAGAGAGGACCGAAGGGGCTTCTTGCGCAGGGTTGGGTGCCTGATCCTCCGGGGTCCGGGAGGAGAGTTCTCGGGCCAGCGCATGAACGCGCTCATTACCGGGGATCGAGGCATGCCCAGGGACCCACGACAGAGTAACCGTTCGGTCGAGAGAGGTGGCCGTGGTAAGAATACGGTGTGTTGCTGGAGTCGCCACGCCCTTTAGGTAGTGGCGGTACGCGGCCTGTGAATCTGTGCAAATTTCTGTTATGTTTTTGTCAATGATGGAGTGGGCCAGAGCAAGTGCGATGGCGGCTCCTTCCGCCTCTGCAGGCGAATTAGTTCGAATAGTGGCGGCGGACCCCACTGTGCCGTCTTCATAGGCTGCGACTGCCGTGAAATATCCTGGTTTAGAATTTTGTGCCGCGTCGACATAAAGGATATCGGAGCGGTTGCTGTATGTTTTCGTGTAATAGATCGCTCGTGCCTGCCGCCTACCGTGATGGAGTCTAGCACTCATATTGCGCGGTAGGGGCTTCTGATATATGTGATCGTGAGTGCGCAGAGAAATCATGTAAGGTGTAGGACTTGTTGGGGTGGGAATTGGTGGATTGAGACGTAGCTGTCGCAGTAGGCATTGTCCTGTTTCCGTGCGACTCAGGCGGACTAATTGGTTGGTGCGTTGAGCCTCTATTAATTCGATCACTGTATTGTGGGTACCAGTGAAGTTGTGCTTGCGTGCAGAATGTTACAAGTGCGATTTTCAATGCAGTATCTCTCCAATGTCACTGGAAAAAAATCTGTATAAAGATTTAATTCAATGAATGCTCCCTGTACCCATTTACCGATTGTCAAACTGCGGAGGCCCTCGAGCAGATGTGCTCAAAAGGGTTAAAAGAATGCCAGTTTACCCACCTTTGAAAACTTTCTTCTTCAAACTGCATACCGGAAATCTGTCGGTCAAAACATGGATGCATGATACAGGACTCTTTGTTCCTTGGTCAACAGATTGCTTTCTATGTAAAAAACCTGAAACAATATATCACGTGTTTTTAGATTCTTGGGATGCGGTTTTTTTCTGGGATGTGCTTCAAAGAACCTTAAAGAAAGATTTACCGCTACACCCGCATGGCATCAGGTCTTTACCGGTAGGAAAACAGGACATCCCTTATGACACTATTATGCTCCTTGGCATCCATAGTTTATGGAAAACAAGGACACAATTCAACAATGCAGAAGTGGTTGTGAGATCTCCACGCGAGCATTTCAGTGAAGGTGTCATACGTCTGAGGGAAGTCTATCAGGCACTGCCTGATCAGCCAACTTGGTTAAATGTGTTGGATGACTTGGTTGAACTGAAAAAACATTAACCTGCCGTGTCAGTGCAAGTGTTGCTGACAAGTTTTACTTCTTTGTACCCGTTGTGAAAATGCAAAAAAAAAAAAAGATGGAGTGGCGGAGTGGGTAGCATGCTCGTCTCGCACTCCGGAGACCGTGGTTCGATTCCCGAACTCGACCGATTTTGGTTTGGTTTGGTTTGGTTTGGTTTATGGGGTTTAACGTCCCAAAGCGACTAAGGCTATGAGAGACGCCGTAGTGAAGGGCTCCGGAAATTTCGACCACCTGGGGTTCTTTAACGTGCACTGACATCGCACAGTACACGGGCCTCTAGAATTTCTCCTCCAAAGAAATTCCAGCCGCCGCGGCCGGGATCGAACCCGCGTCTTTTGGGTCAGCAGCCGAGCACCATAACCACTGAGCCACTTATCTGGCCTGATTAGAAAGGTTAATTAGGCCAATTGGGTGATTCAGCAATTAACTAAACTCATTCCCACTTACTTCGAGCATCACTATACGATCACTTTAACTGGTTGCATGGTCACTAGCCAAGGTACAATTGGCCCCGTTTGAAAGTCGCGCACTATGACGTCACGACTGTTTCGACCAATTGAAAAGCGCGACATTTCTGTCGACAAGTCCTGCTTGCAACGATGAGGCATGAAAGGCTTCCGCCTTAAAACCATTCGTTTAATGTAAGGCGAAAGCCTTTAATGTCTCATCGTTGTAAGCAGCAGTTGTCGACAGAAATGTCACGCTTTGCAGTTGGTCGAAATGGTCGTGACGTCACAGTGCGCGAATTTCAAACAGGGCCAACAGTACTTCGGCTAGTAACCAGGCAACCAATTGAAGGGATCGTATAGTGATGCTCCAAGTAAGTGGGATTGTGCTTAGTTAATTGCTTAATTGCTCAATGAGCCTAATCAACTTTTCAAGTCAGGCCATAAAAATAAATAAAACCGAGTAGGCAATTGGCCGAGCTCGGGAATCGAACCCCATTCTTCGGAGTGTGAGACGAGCATGCTATCCACTCCGCCATGCCAGCTTTTTTTTTCTTTATTGCCTTAAAAGGCGTGCGAATACAGTGCATTACAACATATGTGACTATTTACATGGCTATTTACATGGCTACAGCACTCCTCGCTTCCAGTGACCATTCCAACTTCTTCAGTTGGAATAGATTCTGGAAAAGGGATACAATTTCTTCGTCAAAACCTCGGTCTTTTAACACATCGTAAATTTTCAGGACACTCTCAACAAAATATTGATACACAGATCTGGCTCCAGGATCGCAATGGCGGTATGCCATGGCACTACGCCACACTGCATGCAAGCCAAGCAGAAAAATGGTGTCATATGGAGCTCCATCGTCTTCGACGGGCAGAAACCTAATGCCGTGCGAAGTGAGCGGCAAATCTTTCTTTATGGTTCGCTGCAACACGTCCCAAAAGAAGATTGCATTATTACATTCGACAAAAACATGGTTAATTGTTTCCTCCTTCCTACGCAGAAGGCAATGGGTGCCCCACGGGACGTATATGTCTCTTTCATGTAACCAGCTTTTAACAGGTAAGGTACCTGTGTGCAGTTGAAAGAAGAAAGTTTTCGCTGAAGGCGTTACCCACATTCTTCTTACCCTCTTTAACACATTTTGTCCAGGCGAGGCCCCAAAGGCCGACCGATACAAGGGAGCGGGAAAAAGGATGTGTAATAAGTCTTTCTTAAGTTGGCTTTTCTTCACAGTTGCCAAATATTCTATGGAAAAACGGGTGACAAGGAATCGATAAGATGCGACAACCTCACAGAGGTAACGGGACACACTGTAGCGACCACCTCCGAAAGAGGAGATTACAAAGTCTGGGAGTGCGTTTGGCAACATAAACTGAACAAAACACTGGAGGAAAGGGTTTCTTCTTTCGCGAAGAAACATGAAGCGCATGACCACTTGGCTTAAAAACAAGTGAGAGAGGGACAGACCCCCCTCGGCGACTCGCTGAAAAAGATTCGTTCGGGAGGTTCTCTCCCAACTAGACTGCCATATAAATGTCGCAAAGATGCGATGGAACTTCTGTATATTCACCCGTGTACAGTACAACACCTGCAAGATGTACATTATCTTTGCTGCTAGAAAAACATTGCATACCGTGGCACGCGCGAACACTGAAAGGTCGCGCCCACACCGTTTAGATGTCATCTCTCTCATTTCACCGGCCTTCTTGCTCCAGACCGAATCGCTTTCACGATAGCAATCAAGAGGCACCCCAAGATATGTGCTCGGTGTAGTGGACCAGTGAACATTTTCAAATACATCTGGAGTCATGTCCCAAGCGCTATGCCACAAACCAATGCACTTATCTATGTTTAACATGCTCCCACTCTGGGCACAAAAATCCTGTGTTATTTTCAGTACAGCCGTAATGCTTTCCCTGTCCGATGCAAAAAAGGCAACGTCATCCGCGTAAGCAAGCACACGAACTTCACACGTGTAGAAGCCAAAACCGCGTATTTCTTCATTCTGCAAAATTTTCTGGCAGAGTGGTTCAAGGAACAGTGAGAACAACAGCGGCGACAATGGACAACCTTGGCGTACAGATGAGCGTACTTATATACGGCGCGACAGTTCACCATTTATGACAAGATTTGTGGTGCAGTTTCTGTACGCTATTTTTACACCATCGCGTATAACTTTACCAACACCAACATAGTCCAACAAATTAAAGAGGATGTCATGTGGCACCCTGTCAAATGCCTTAGCGAGATCGATCTGCAGCATGGCTACCTGCAGGAATTCGCTATCACAAAGTTCTAAAACACTCCTGGCCACATGGATGTTCGTGTGTATCGTCCTGTTTTTAATACCAAATGTTTGATGGGGGCCGATTAAATCCTGGATTACAGCCTGGAGTCGTCTCGCCAACACCTTCATCAGCACCTTGTAGTCTACGTTTGTTAGTGTGAGTGGTCTGTATCCAGTGACCGTGCGAAGTTTGACTTCCTCTCTACATTTCGGAATCAAAACTGTGTGAGCGCGCGTAAAAGAGGGCGGCAATAATCCGCACTCGGAAGACTCCACGAATACCCCATGCAAGGCCACAGCGACACCAGGTTTAAACTCTTTGTAAAAAGCGGCACTCAGTCCATCTGGACCTGGCGGTTTTCCAAGGTTTAGTTCGTCGATGGCTCTTTCGACTTCACCAACGGTGATATCTCTTTCGAGTGCCGTTGTAGTATCAAGGTCCAGCCTAGGCATTACTGTGAAAAAATCTTCTTCAATCCCCGGTTTATCGGGTAATCTGTGGCCGAACAGTTCCGTGTAGTAATCCTCAAAGGCGTTCTTAATACCAGCTTGGTCGTGCGTTGTTTTCCCCTTGTAATCTATCTCTAATATCTCTTTAGCTCTAGCGTAAGCTTTTTCGTCAGATAAGGCACGCTTAGTTGGAGCCTCACCAGCCAGTAGCTTTTCTCCCCGTGCACGTATTATTGCTCCTCTATACTTATTTTCGTCTAGTTTGTCAAGCTTTCTTTTTATTGCTAGTATTTCCTGTCCGAACACACCGGGGAGTTGGGCTTCTATTTGAAGCAGCGCTTCTAGCTCCTGTCTGAGGCTTTTCTCTTCCTTCTGCGCATTACGCTTCAACTCGCCCCCTCTTTCTATTGCTTTCATTTTAACCTTTTGTTTAAAGGTTTCCCATCGTTCAGTTATGGACCTTCCGTCTGATGTTAAAAGTGCGTGTAATTCTTCCTTCGTTCCCAAAACAAACGCGACATCATTCAACAAACCTGCGTTGAGTTTCCACAAGCCCCATTCAACCTTCTTCCTTTTCTTTCTACCTACTCCGCAGTGCCAGCTCGATGGTTTGGGAAGAACAAAGGTGCGTCTAGTGAATACCGTTCTTCGCTCACTCCCATTGTCCTCCCTTCTCTTCCGGCGAGGTTTAGGTGTCCACCGAGATATGAGAGACACATACATTTCCTTTCCTCAAAAACCAATTTGCCGACGAGCGAGGCATAGAACCGAATGGGCGATGACGTTCTATGGACTCCTGGAAGCGTTGCAAGACGCTGTTACAGAGAACGAAAATATTCTAGTTCACTGTAACGCTGTCGCGTTCCGCTCTTAGAGGCGAAGCTTAACATCTTAACCACACATCAGTGACCACATTTTAGGTCAATAAAGTGTCCCCCTGAATTTTGACGGGTGTCCACCGAGATATGTGAGACAGTTACTGCGTAATTTCCTTTCCTCAAATACAATTTTCATTTTCTTCATTACTGGCCATCTTTGTCTTTCTTCTTCCACTCCCACTTCCTCCCTTCCTCTACAGTGCGGTTCAGGTGTCCACCGAGATGACAGAGAATTACTTCGCCCTTTCCTTTCCTCAAAAAGCGTTCAAAGGGCAAGACATCGCGCCGAACGGGTGGTGGTGTTCCGTGGACTCCCTGGCAGCGCTGCAACACCCTGTCGCGTTCCACTCCTAAAGGCGAAGCTTAAGCGTCATTAATTAGCAGTTAATTAGTATTCAGGCACAAATCAGTAATTAAACATTAATTAGTGATTTGACGTCACATAGTAATTAGCACTCAATTACATGTGACGCCACCAGTGCCACAGAAGCAGTCAAAGTGGTGCGGAAAACGTTTTCGCCTCTACGCACTTTATACAGTCAAAGTGCCCCCTGAATTTTTACATCAACATAAGAAGCGTTGTATCATGGCATGTTGCAATAACTTCACGAGTCGATTCATGTTTCGCATCATTAGTAGCGCTAACCGGAACATGGCTCACTAATCTTATTCCTGATAATACAATTTTTCTCAGCCAAACACGTTTTAACATCTTTCGATACAACCGACCCTACCGTACAGGAGGTGGAATATACTTGGCATTAAGGGATGATTTGCGAACAGTGCCTGAGACGATTAGTGCTTTTCTTGACTGTGTATGGGTTTCTTTTAGGTATTGTTCAACTGATGTAATTATTGGTGCCGTTTACCGTCCTCCTAATGTGAACGATGGCTTTTCTTGTGAATTTCATCGAATTCTGCGTGAAATTCTGCGTTTCCCTAACTGTACTTTGCTCATATTGGAGACATCAACTTCCCTAGTATAAACTGGTTCACACAATCCGTCACAGCGAGTGAAACTGAAGCTAACGTTTTTCTTCAGTCATGTCTTGATTTTTCACTAGCACGACTTATTAATAATCCCATGCGTCGCACATCGAGTACCGCCAACATTATAGATTTAATATTAACAAATAAGCCCGGTTTGCATGGTTTGTTCAAACAATAATCATCTATATGGCATATTAGATCATGACGTAATAACAGGATGCATTACCGGTTCTTTTAACGAAAAGAAAACTACTATTAAGCAAATTGGATGTTACAACAGAGCTAACTATGAAAAAATAAATTCCGAATGAGATTGTCTCCCCACCCTGTTCATGAATCAATATTTATTGCGCACTGTTGAGAATAACTGATAGTTATTCAAGAGCAATTTTCATAACTTGTTGCTGACTTCGTGCCTCTCATGAGCATCCGATGTAGCACCAGAGCATCATGGTTCAACCAGAAGTTGCGGCGTACGAATAATAAGAAAAAGCGATTTTACCGGCAGGCGGTAAAACATGGCCTTTTAAACGCATGGGATAAGAATACGAAATCAGACAAGGACTACCAGGCGCGTGCTAAAATACACTCGACGAGAATTTTCAATCCCGATCTATCATCTCTGCTAACAAACAACGCTAGTAAGTTTTGGCGCATCGTAAATCTCAGCTTTCATCGTGACATTTTACTAGCCGACAGTACCGGCGTCATAATGAGTGAGCCTGAACGGGCCCAGGTTTTTAACAACACCTTTTCATTAGTATTCACCAAAGACATTAGCTCATCCCCTGACTTAAATACAGTCCATGACATTTGCATGCCTGAAATAGTTATTAATGAAACAGTTACCTGATCTTTATTAAACAATCTTGAAGTTACTAGTAGTTCGCATCACCTTCGATTTAACAATGAGATGCTTAAGAGTACATCTCAAAGCATTTCGGCTGTGTTGTCCTGTTTATTTCCGCAATTATTATCACATGGACTAATTCCTAATGACTGCCGAATAGCCAAAGTAATACCTATATTTAAATCAGGTGAGCGTTCCTCTCCACTGAACTATCGACCCATCTCGTTAATCAGCACCGTTTGAAAACTTCTTCAGCATATCATCCACAGCCAAGTCATAATTACCTTGAAGATCATAACATTATTTTCAAATACTAGCACGGTTTCCGCAAGGGATTTTCATGTGACACTCAACTAGCTGGCTTCGTTAATGACTTATAATTACCATTTCACGCGGACTTTCAGGTCGACGCATTGTTTCAGGATTTTTGAAAAGCTTTCGATCGGGTTCCTCATCACAGACTTCTACTGGAACTAGCACAGCTTAACATGCAACCTAACGTGTTCGATTGGATTAAGGACTTTCTATCATCTAGAACACAGTTCACCTCGGTTAATAATTCTAACTATTCCTCTGCTTATCTGCTTATATGACATACTGGGTACCACAAGGAAGCGGGCTCGAATTTTTGCTCTTTCTAATCAATATTAATGATTTACCTGCCTGTGTAACATCTAGAGTTCGACTTTTCGCTGATGACTGCGTAATTTATCGTAACGTTACTAGTGACATTGGCCGCCAATCGCTACAATCTGACTTGAACGCCAGGTTTTGGTGCTCAACCTCGTTAATGGCATTAAAGGTCTCTAAAACAAAATAGATATCTTTCACTCGTCGTACATATCGCATTCCAACCACTTATATTCTTAACGACAACACTGTAGAATTATCAACAACATACAAGTACCTTGGCACGCACCTGTTTGACGTAACATGGCAACGCCATGTTGACCCCATATAGCCTCTGCTAACCGCTTAATTGGTCTTCTTAAACGTAACCTCAGACACGCCCCTATACACGTCAAAAACTTCCTTATATAACTCTAATACGCCCTAAAATCGAATATGCTGCGGCCAGTTGGGACCCTGTTCAAGCCGACGTTATCACTAAAATTGAATCCTTGCAGAACCGTGCTGTTCGTTTCTTATTTTCAGACTACTCGCCCTTCACAATCGTTACCGGATTAAAAAGTCGTGCCGAACTGGAAGATTTGTCACATCGCCGTAAACTTGCTCGTTTAACACTTTTTCATAAGCTTTATCACCACCCGTGCCTTCGAAGTGAATTGATCCTGTCACCTCATGCTATCTGACCACGCCGTGATCATTCTTTCAAAATAGAACGCGTAAAGTGTCGTTCAACTAGTTATGGCAATTAATTCATTCCCCGTGCTATTAAAGCGAAAGCTTTATTACTTGCACTTTCAGCCTTTGCTGTGGCGCGGCGTGCCACCATTGACCTTTAGTTGACCTCTGTGTAACGTCATGTGTGACATCACGCCGAAGAGAAGGGCGACCGACTCGCGCCGTCGCAAGCCGTGGCGGTGCCACCACCGGCGCCTAACTCCTGCGCTCTCCGCTAGGAGCGCAACAGGTGCGTTGTGACGTCACGCCGAAGAGAAGGGCGACCGACTCGCGCCGTCGCAAGCCGCGGCGATGCCACCACCGCTGCCTAACTCCTGCGCTCTCCGCTAGGAGCGCAACAGGTGCTTTGTGACGTCACGCCGAAGAGAAGGGCGACCGACTCGCGCCCTCGCAAGCCGCGGCGGTGCCACCACCGGCGCCTAACTCCTGCGCTCTCCGCTAGGAGCGCTATTGTGGCGTTACGCTGAAGAGATTAGGCTCGACTCACGTCGCTAGAAAGCAGTAGCTGTGCCAACCACCAGCGGCTTAACATTGCTTCGCGATCTCGCGCCGTCCGTGTGCGACGGCGGTACACATGAACGGCGGCCTGACTGGACTGGATTGTACTGGACTGGATTGGATTGGATTAGAATAGATTAGATTAGATTATATTGTATTAGATTACATTGGATTGGATTGGATTGTATAACAGATGCATCGCCATAAGTCTAACCACAAGCACCACCACCAGCTACACTACCAGCTGATCCATGGCGTAGGTACGGATATTGCTTTTGCAATTACCGGGCTTAACCAAACTAAGCCATAGCGAATTTTTTAATTTATTGGAATAGTTTGCCATCAGTCATCACCCAAGAAACTGACATCAAAAAATTCCAGGAGCTTCTTTGGTAAATTGGTTTTTGATGAGACGAAATGGCGCAGTAGCTGTCTCACATATCTCGGCGGACACCTGAACCGCGCCGTAAGGGAAGGGAAGACGATATGAGTGAAAGAAGAAGGAGAGAAAGAGGTGCCGTAGTGGAGGTCTCCGAAATAATTTCGACCACCTGGTGATCTTTAACGTGCACTGACATCGCACAGCTGCGACAGAAATGTGTAAAATTTGTTGTTTTTGTTTGTGTTCATTTTCCGATTTTGGGTTATGCCTTATGTTTTAAAGTTTTCTTTCTTGTGGCACACCTTGTGTTATGGTTAGTATGTCACGCCAGTAGCCGTAAATTACTGCATACTGGTATCCCGAGCCTACATACGGTATGATAAGGTTAAGGGGTAGACCAAGAAGGCTGTAATGTTCCAGTTTTTGCAAAAACTAAAAGTGATCAAATGCATTGGTAAAATCGACTAATACCCCTGTCACACGGCCAGTTTCAATGGCCATCGAGTCGAGGGCCTTCGAGGCTTTCGATCGCCATCGAACTCGAAGAAGTTGTGGTGCTGCTACACGGCAAATCTCAATAGCCATTGAAATGGTTCTCGCGTTTTACGTCAAGCTCGTGCAGCGCCGCAATAGCTACGATCGGTTTCGCGCAAATAACAAAAATATTTATGTAAAACCTAACCAAATATTGAAATACACTTTTTTTGGAGTCATAAGACGCGTCTACACTTGTCCAAAAATCCGGCGAGCGAAGCGGATTCGCTCGCCGCGAAAACTAGGACCTGTTCTCATCTGTTGACGCCCGGAAGAGGTGGAACCGCCGCGCCGCTCCTCTTTCTCATGTCACCGCTCGCGGAGTACACATATACTGTGAGAAAAGGGCATAAATTTACGCTGTTTACGCACCACAAGCGTATGCATGCTTGCGTACGCTAAACGCAGGCGCATTCCCACTGTTAATTCAGCGTATGCTAGCACAGACGCAAAAATAAACTCAGCCTATAGTGGCGCCATCTGGTTGTCAGGACGGGAACGATTACTGTCAACAAACCGACTGTCCTCTTAAGCCTAGCAGTGGCAGAATCATCATTCTAAATGAAACATAAAGCAAATTTATCACTTATACGTTTTCTTATAGGCAAGGCGAGACGAAGCGAAAGACCGGTGCCCCATTCATGAGCAGTGAGCAGAGTGAAAAAGGCAGCAGCAACGAGAATTCAGTCGGAAGCGAATGGTCCGGCTTTGAAGGGCGCTGCCATGTTTGTCGTTCGAAGCAATGCTAGCAACACTGAGCAACGCTCGAAGGCCCTAAAAATCTCGATATATTTCCGTGTTGCTCCGTTGACTCGATAGACTATTGACTCGATGGCCATTCAAACTGCCCGTGTAGCAGTCGGTTCAAGGGCCTTCGAAACGCCCGTGTGACAGGGGTATAAAATTCCCAGAGCCAACGTTCTTCAGTAGAGCTGAGTATGTATTTGTTCTGCGCAAGAAGAGCATGTCTAGTTGATCTTTTTGATGTGAATCCATAATAGTAATCGGTTATGCACGAATGCTTGTGAAAGAGTTCTCAAAGCCATAGAGGAATTTTTTGTTGCAGACCAATTGAAAAGTACGGGAAAACCGATATAGACCTGTAGTTAGCCAGGACGTTCTTACTGATGCAAAAGCATTAGATGACTAAATATCAAGGTCTTGTCCGCAAAACTTGTCGGCAAAATCCGACCTTGCTATGGCTTTGGAAAACTTGTTTCCCCGGCTTCGTTTCGACGCGGCGGACCACCTTCATCGTGCGTCAAAACAGCACCGGCTAGGCGAGGAGGAAATCTCTCTCACGGGGGAAGCGGAAACAGCGACGGGAGCGCCCCCTCGAAGGTTACGCGGAACTCCGTGGAGCCGGTGAGGGTCTCTTCGGGTACGCTCTCGTCACTTTTCGTGGCAGACGCACGGAGATCTTTTGCGGAATGCCGGTGGGCTTCCGGTTCCAGGCAGCGAAATTAGCGCAGCAAACGCGCGCTCTCGTTACCTACCCCAGCAAATGTTCGGGGATGGCTCTGCTCCAAGAATGCGGCAAGCACGGAAAAACGCGGCCGCCATTGTCAGTGCGGACAAACGTTCGCAGCCGATAGCTCCTTAGTCGCGCCCCTGCTTCAGCCGGTAAGTCGGAAGTCCTTCTTACGTGCCTTCTACTTCCGAGGAATGCCTCGTTGATGTTCTGTAGATAGCTGGCCCACTATGTGTATTAATTGGAAGTGTAATAAATTGCGTATGAGTGTTCACGCTTTGACGTCCCTGCCTTTGTTCCCTCGAGCCCGAACCCCTCCGCAGTTAGCGAGCGGAAACGCATCCGCGGAGTGGAAGTGCGGGTGGAAGGCTGACCAATAATTATTAACACGTGGTGTCACAACGTGAATGTGTAATTGTGTATGGGTGTGGTGTAAATCAGTAATAAGTTAATGGTGCAATATGTCGTTATGAAGATTGATGATATTATGCTACTAATTAGGTCACGCTAATTAGGATAATTATTAATTACATTTTAAAATGAATTAAGGCAAATAAGATTTCGGACGATACGATGTTGGAAGAGATGATGATGATAAGTGATCACGTCATACCAAAGATACATGACAAGATGACGCAAACGATTTCGAAGTCACGTCAGAAGTGATCGCGTCATACGAAGCAACGTGACGAGATGAGGTAGAAACTGCGAAGTCAAGTGACAAACTGATGATGATGTTGCGGCCCGCGCGACCTCCTTGGGACACAACTCCGCTTCGCATCAGTCTCCCCTCGGGACCTATCCGGGAAGCCAAGGAGATCCGCGTCCTTGGTCTCTTCATACACCACCAACGCAGGGTCGACACCACCCTAGCCAAACTTCGCACGGTGGGAGACCAGGTGGGCCGCATGGTACGCCCGGTCTCCAACAAGCAGGGCGGATTACGACGCATGGATGCACTGCGGCTTGCCCATACTTTCATAACGAGTAGAATCCTCTACTCAACTCCCTACTTGCACCTGCGCAAACACGATGATGACCAACTGGAGGTCATTCAACGGAAAATCATCAAGTGGGATCTCGATCTCCAGGACGCCACGTCCAACCAGAGACTTCTGGCTTTGGGCGTGGCGAACACATTCCGGGAGCTTCGAGAAGCCCACTTAGTCAACCAATACACGCGTCTTGCACAGACCACGTCCGGTCGCCGCCTCTTGGACCGGCTACACACCAAACACGACTACCACACTGAGGAAAGGGAGAGAGTGCCAGAACCCTGGAGACGCGCCCTCCGGGTCCGACCTCTTCCCCGCAACATGTCCGGAGAAGACCATAGCGGTCGTCGCCAGGCGCGCGCGGAAGCGTTGGCGCGTTACTATGATAACCAACAACACGTGTATTACGTGGACGTTGCCGGCCCAAACAACAAGGCGGGAAGGGGGGGGGGGTACTCGGCCGCACTCGTACGCAACACAAACACAGTTAACGGGCTCACTTTCAAAGCCTACAGCGCAACACACGCGGAGGAGATTGTCATTGCTCTGGCTCTCACTAATCCCAAGTCGAAACACATTATCACCAAATCGCGAGGGGCCTGTCGGAACTATGAGCTCGGTTGGGCTCCCCCGCTTGCAGGGCGCATACTGCAATATAGCTGCGCGCGGCGGTCCTGCGCGCAGCTGCAGATTAGCAGCGCGCGGCGGTCCGGGCGGCCTTCGGAGCCTGCTGCCGCTCTACGACACAGCAGACCCGCTTTTGCAGCCACCAGCATCAGGCATCGCACCACTCTCACTCTCGCCCACGCAGCCTTCGTCACCACACTGCCCGCTCAGCAGTCCCTGGCCTTATACCAGGCACTCCTGCCAAGCGTCTCCGGCCCAGACGTCCCACTGTACCACACACAAGGTAGGCTCAGCACGAGCTTAGCCGCACGTCCTGGTCACGCAACTGTTTTCTACGTGTCTCTGGAACTGTCTCCTCGCGCTACTACGTGTCCGCCCGCGACCACGTCGAATGATGCCTCTGCTACGCCTCATTAACAGTTCGCACCCAGAGGCAAATTCTGCCCAGTCCTCACCACAGCTCCCTTCACAGGTGTTGTCGCCACCGCCTCCTGACGACACAGAGAGCTGTGCAGCAGCATCCATGTCGCAACTTTCGGCACCACCGTCTGCCTCATCACGACAGCCCACATCT
This sequence comes from Amblyomma mixtum, assembly GCF_055824585.1. NCBI lineage: Eukaryota > Metazoa > Arthropoda > Arachnida > Ixodida > Ixodidae > Amblyomma > Amblyomma mixtum. Next base: position 131,201,687 of record NC_143019.1, read on the forward strand.
CAACAGGCCTCTGCAGTGACGTCAAAACCGCGGCCCGCTGACGCTAAAGAGCCCTCGACAAAGAAAAAGCCTGCCCGCCATACCACCAGCTCCTACAAAGGTCCGCACAGCACTAAAAGTTATCACGAGCAGGAATCGAGGGCCCAACCAGGGATAACAATAACATGTATGGCGTATGTCACCAGCCCTACTTTGGCCGAACAGGACTCTGAACCAGTGCCAGCCCCTGTCCAAAAATGAAATCAGGCCACTGACGTGGGCCCTTCTTTCTCCGCACAGGTATAAGAATTTTCCTAGCAGCCTGACACCACTGGCTCGGCCGCCGCCGCCAAACTCAAGTTCGACGGGAGACTGCGGCCCACAGCCTTTCGTGTGCAGCCAATTTAGGTGGCAACCACCCCAGGCAGCACGCCAAGATTGTACCAACAATGGCTCATTGTTGGAATACAGTGGCATCAATATTGGGCTGGCATTGGCATACAAGCACATTACTACATTTTCCAACCTTGGCCCATACTTCATACCAAGATTGCTCCATTGTTCAGCCATTGTGGCACTGCCAGCATGGGCATATCACTGGCCTTTCCACTCATACTTCATTGGTCCTGCAAATATCAGTCCAATGTTCAGCCATGCTGGTACTACCACTATGTACTGAACATCAGCTATTCCATTGATGTCCCATTGTTGATGCCAATATTAGTCCCATGGATAGCCATTCTGGCTCTACCAATATGTACTGAAAACCAGCTATTCCATTCATATCTCACAGTTGATGCCAAGATTGATATGTTCAGCCATTTTGCGCTGTCAATGCAGACTAAGCTCAGGCTTTTCCATTCATGACAGTGCATACAACCTGTCACATCAGTGGCTTAAAGATTGGCATGCCACTGCCCTTTTCTATTTACGACTCGCCAGTAAAGCCTATGTTAATTTTCATCTTCAGTGGCCAACATTAATGCAAATGTTCACTCGTAAGCGACCATGCAAATATTCATAAAATGAGACAACCAAAGCATTCATGAAAAGAACATTTATTTTATGAAAAAGTCCAAATAGAATTAATCGTTAGGGGCCGGGAAGGGTGGTGCCAGGGGCTGTAGGGAGGGAGGGCCCTCGGGAAGTGGAAGAGGCGAGGGGACTGGGAGGCACACATGCGGGCGCAGTGCAGGGGGCTGTCCCCACACTCGCAGGTGGCGTGCTTGGTTGGAGGGGGGAGAAGACTTCGGCAAGGCGTCTCTTCCTTCCACTCCCTCTATCACATGAACCGGGCAGCCAGCTGCGAATAAAACCTAGTGCCTCTGATGCGTCAAATGCAGTTTTTCGCAAATGGCATCTGCATAGGAAAAGTGAACAAAGAAAATAGACATTATTTCCAAACACACAAAAATCATGTCCATCATTTTAGAAAATTGTAAGAAAATAGATTCCAGGATATGGCCAGTGAGAAATGCTGTACTGAAGGGTTCCTGATTAATTTTGGCCAACTAGAGTTCTTAATTCAAGATGCACCGACATCGCTTAGAACACGTGCTTCTTTGCATTTAGCCTCCAGAGCAATGCAGCTACTATGGATGGTGTTTGATCCCTCACTTGGAATCAGTAGCTGAGCACCTGAGCCAGGACATCAGGTAAAAAATATAGTAAACAGATATATTATTACGTGCCTCATAATCAAGGCAACATACAAAACGTGGACACAACTAAACAATGAAGTAAAGAATCGCTAGAGGGGCCTCAATCCATTGACATTGACTTCTCGTTGCGATTTACCACCTTGCACCTGCTAAGTGGCATCATAGATGCTTATAAATAGAAGGCAAGTGACTGCAGCTTCCATTACACACCGCAGGTTCGAAGGGCATTTTCAGCTCCAATACGCTTTCTAAAAAATTAAAATAAAACTGTGAAAGCATGTTAATTAAAGGGAACATGAAAAACTATTTACTAAAGCTAGAATTTGTTGCCATCATTAAATACTTGTAATAGAAATCAAAACATAATTCTCTTTTCTATAAAAGGGAGATAACGCATCTGTCCAACTTCCATTTATGAACTGTGTTGCGCTTCAACATCATGCACAACAATGAATTTTAACCTGACTCTAACTCTTTAATGTGGCTTGCAAGGCATGGGCTTTGTCAAGTTGCGACGACAGTCCACCGCTGTAATATATCGCACCTTGCGGAAAAATTTTACACTGTAGTTCAAAAGGTGTACTGTCTTGTTCCCTTATTGCATCAGGCTTGTGGAAGAAATAAGGCTAGGGGTGGGACAAAGGGGTGGTCAAGGATAGGCAGAAGAACGAGGAAATGTTTGCCCTCGGGTGTAAAAGACACGACCGAATACGCGAGGAAGAGTAGAAAGATTTGGAAGGAAAAGAGAAAATAAGGAGAAAAGGACTAGTGTTGAATTAAGTGAGATAGGAAAGCTGAAGGGGCAGGTGAGTCCCACTTGGGTGGGCGAGAAAAGGCTTAGGACACGAGGGATGTGGTCAGGGAACACGAGTAAAAAACAAGTGAACACGCGAAGAAGAGTAGAAAGACTTGGAAGGAAGAGTGGAAATAAATGAGAAAAGACTGGTGCTGAAGTAAATGAGTTAAGAAAGTTTAAGTGACGTGGTGAGCCCACGGGCAACGGCAAGGAAAAAAAGGCTTAGGACACGAGGGTGGCAGGAATAGGGCTACTGGCGGGACAAATGGATAGTGGAAAAGAGAAGAACGATGAGAAGAAATGCGAGCGCTAGAAAACACAGTGAGCACGCGAAGAGTAGGAAGATTTGGAAGGAAAAGAGAAATTAGCGAGGGAAGACTAGTTTTAAAGGGAGTGAGATCGGAAAAAGGCGAAATCAGGAGACGCGAACCAAGTGGGCGGGCGGCGAAAGGCCTAAGAAAAGTGGCAAAAACTTGCTTTTGCGGCCGTCGGTCCAGGCTCCTGAAGAGGCACGAGGAAAACCACACCAGGTAGTTGGTATGGTGGAAGGGCCGAGGAACACTTGGTTAGGAGCGGTAATCCAAAACACAGGGCTCCAGCGCACAGGGCGCACACGATCACGGTAGGCACAAGATGGCGGAGGGCCGCAAGGGCCAACGGCACACGCCGCGGCCTCGAGGCGCGCACGAACTCCACGGAACGAGCGCCGCGCGCGACAGGCCGCGTTGACTGCTAGGGCGAGACATGCACAACCCGGCGAAAACGAGGCAGCAAGGAACAGGGAAGCGAGAGACGCAGGTCCGCTCCCTTCGAAGGCTCCGGGGAGACTGGAAAATCGCACGCAGAGTCCGCGCGACGCCAAACGCGACCGCAACGCGACCGCAACGCGATAGGTCATCGGTCGTATGACGTTTCCGAAGAGCTAATCAGAAGGCCGAAAATTTTGTTTATTTTTTTGCACTCCTCGTTGCTCTGTCCCCTCCCCCTGATTCACGCCGAAGGAACAGTCTTTTCGGAATACACCGAGGACCCGTCGAAATTTACCAAAGGGTGACCGTCAAAGTGACGGCTAGTTTTTACAGTGCAACTGTAAGAAAAGCGCATAACACTAGGACGGCTGATAAGCTCCGTTTACATAAACGCGAGAGCAGCGCATCATGTCAACTTTCACGTGCATCCCACTCATGTAAACAGGGAAAATGCGCCAGGAAAATGCACTAATCCCACAGGCAGGGCGCAGATAGGCAAGTGCAAGTCGAGTGCTGGGGTGAATAGAAACAGGTGCTCGTAGGGCGCCTAGATGTGCCTGCGCTTCTCTCCGCTCTCCCCTCCCGCACATCGAGACACCCTAGTTTCGGGGCCCCCTCTTTCGCCCTGGGCGCCTACACAATACCCTCTCGGAAGGAAAACAAAGGAGACCACGCTCAAGTTGTGACCGGCTGCCCCCCCCCCCTACTTTCGTGTGGCGTATTCTTACATGCGAGCATGGCGTCTCCCCTCCGCGAGGAAATTTTGGGAAAAGAAAATGCATCACCAACTAGCCCCGCCACTGGGAATTACGATGCGCTACGGCGGTATTTCTGTAAACGCGCAGCTCTTCTTTGAGTATGTCATTAAGCGTAGAAAGTTGGGCTAGTTGGTTGGTAGTACTATTGTGATACATTCCAGCGGCTAAAAAGACAGGGACGAAGGTAGACGAGACAGGACGAACGCCGGACTTCAACTGAGGTTTATTTCACAAACAGCGATAATATACAAAAGGGGGCGCAAGGAAAAGTAATCCGGGACAAGATTAACCCATAATAAAAAAATGCAGAAGGCTCCTTTGCCATGCCACTCATGTTTTCCACATCGGCGCACCTACTATTTATCGCCTACCTGGCTGATTCCACCCGTTTGCCTTCAGGTAATCTATTTCTTTTTTGTGTAGCGCCACAGAAGGGCTGCTGACGCAGTTTCCTTTATCATTGAAAATACTGAACGCTTCAAAAATTTCTCGGCTCTTTTGAGTCTTAAATCTGCGCATCACACTTGTCCTTTCTAAAAACGCCTTGCATGCTGGCTTGTGTGAGCAACGGCGAATGTGGTCAGCTAGGTGACCTCCGCCAGATAACGAATGAGCTGTCCGGCGATGCTCTAGCAAGCGTTCGTTGAGGCAGCGTCCCGTCTGTCCGATATACCGTCTGCCACAGGCGAGGGGGATGCTGTATTCAACACCAACTTCACATTGAACAAGAGGTTTGATGTGCTTAATTTTGCACATAGGCCTCTTTTTGGCTTCATTCACCAGGCGGCACATGCGTCCCAGCTTTTCCGGGGCCGAAAATACTACACGCACGCCACACTTGTCGCCGACCTTCTTGAGGCGGTGTGAGACCTGATGCCAGTAGGGCACAACGACAGGTCGCTGTTTGGTACGTGTATTTTCCCTTGGCTTGCACCGCCCACCAGATTTCACCTCGCGAATCTGGGTTTCCACCACAGATGCCACAATTTCTCCTGGATACCCAGCCTTATCCAATCGCCTTAGTTGGGCATGGACGCTGTCACGCACTTGATGTTCGCACGACTTGGCAAGAGCAGACCGGAAGCAATTTTTTGCTCTAGCTCTTTTCACGAGCTTGGAATGGGCCGCATCATAGTTCAGAATTTGTTTCTTTGACCGTGGCTGATACTGCCAGCACACACGCGTTTCTTCAAAAATAAGGCACACATCAAGGAACTGGATGCGACCTGGTCGCATCCAGTCGCATCCAGTTCCTGGTCGCATCCAGTTCCTGGTCGCATCCAGTTCCTTGATGTGTGCCTTATTTTTGACGAAATGCGTGTGTGCTGGCAGTATAAGCCACGGTCAAAGAAACAAATTCTGAACTATGATTCGGCCCATTCCAAGCTCGTGAAAAGAGCTATAGCAAAAAATTGCGTCCGGTCTGCTCTTGCCAAGTCGTGCGAACATCAAGTGCGTGACAGCGTCCATGCCCAACTAAGGCGATTGGATAAGGCTGGGTATCCAGGAGAAACTGTGGCATATGTGGTGGAAACTCAGATTCGCTAGGTGAAATCTGGTGGGCGGTGCAAGCCAAGGGAAAATACATGTACCAAACAGCGACCTGTCGTTGTGCCCTACTGGCATCAGGTCTCACACCGCCTCAAGAAGGTCGGCGACAAGTGTGGCGTGCGTGTAGTATTTTCGCATGTGTCGCCTGGTGAATGACGCCAAAAAGAGGCCTATGTGCAAAATTAAGCACATCAAACCTCTTGTTCAATGTGAAGTTGGTGTTGTATACAGCATCCCCCTCGCCTGTGGCAGACGGTATATCGGACAGACGGGACGCTGCCTCAACGAACGCTTGCTAGAGCATCGCCGGACAGCTCATTCGTTATCTGGCAGAGGTCACCTAGCTGACCACATTCGCCGTTGCTCACACAAGCCAGCATGCAAGGCGTTTTTAGAAAGGAGAAGTGTGATGCGCAGATTTAAGACTCAAAAGAGCCGAGAAATTTTTGAAGCGTTCAGTATTTTCAATGATAAAGAAAACTGCGTCAGCAGCCCTTCTGTGGCGCTACACAAAAAAGAAATAGATTACCTGAAGGCAAACGGGTGGAATCAGCCAGGTAGGCGATAAATAGTATTCAAATTCAAATTCTTTATTTCTGCCTTGTAAAGATACAGACAGCGGAGGCGCAGAAAAAGCTGAGAAACAGCTTGACTAAGCCGCAGCCCCCTTTCGCTTGGCAGCAGCTTCACAGCAAGGCTTTTAATACAAAAGGCAGTTGCAAAGCATGATAACAAGTATACAATACAAGAGAAAACGAAAGAACATTATACAATATTGACACAATAGTTGCAAAGCGTGATAACAAGTATACAATACAAGAGAAAACGAAAGAACATTATACAATATTGACACAATATTCACATTGGGTAGACACAGGTAATGGCAGCAAAGAAAAAAAAAGAAAAAAAAGAGAAAGAAGAAAAAAAAACAAAAATCCTACATGCTAGCATACAAAGCACGCAAAGACCTGTTTGACGAACTGAAAAGGTTAAAATTATTATGTACATACGCGTTTAGCAGGGACGGAAGAGTGAACTGCAGGCGTTCTCTACCCGAGTTTAACCGTGGGGTCGGGACTAACCATGTCTCCGCATACCTTGTTGTGTAGCTTGCATCTCGGGTATGTAGTTCAGCAAGTTTACGTATGTGGTTTACATTTCTACGTGTTTCGAGTTTAAACCGGACACTCAAGCGATATTTATACAAGTTGTGTATTTTTAGCACACCACTTTGTAGAAAGAGATCTTTGCTTGGCGAGTCCCAGGGGACATTGTAAACATGACGAAGAAACTTTTTCTGAAAAATGTAGATACGCTGAAGACAACTAACCGTAGCTGTGCCCCACACTAGATGGCAGTAGTTTAAATAGGAGTAGAAAAGTGAATTGTAGAGGAGTAACTTTACTGTTCTTGGAATGACGTATCTGAGCCGACTTATGACTCCGGTTATTTGAGCCAGTTTCGTGACAATATGGTCCGTGTGGTGTTCCCAAGACATGCTGGAAGAAAAAACTACTCCAAGGCATTTAAACTGTTCAACTATGTCTATACGTCGTGAGTTTAGTTTAATCTCGATGGGGGAAGGAAGTACTTTGTTTTTAGGACGAAATATGACAGCTTTTGTTTTCTTCTCATTTATACGCATGTATCTGGATTCGGACCACTTTTGTAATTCACTCAAGGTGTCATTGCATTCCCGAACAAGGAGATCAAGATCATTTCCAGTAAGAAAGATGCTAGTGTCGTCAGCGTAGATAATAAATTTAGCGGCGGAGTTAATGTTGGAGATATCATTTAGGTACATATTAAAAAGTAATGGTCCCAATATACTACCCTGGGGAACGCCAAAAGTAACAAGTTTTAGTTCAGATGTCACATTGTCTATGCTTACAGCCTGTTTTCTATGCGAAAGATATGATTTCAGGATCATTTGAGCCAGTCCACGAATACCAGAACGCTCCAAGTTTTTCAGGAGTACACTGTGGTTTACTAAATCGAAGGCCTTCGAGAAGTCCACGAAGACACCAATAACAAAGGCCTTATTTTCAAACTGTGTTAGCATATATTCCTTTTGTTCGAGTAGTGCTAACTCGGCAGATTTATTTTTACAAAACCCAAATTGATTAGGTGACAAAAGGTCATGTTTATCAATAAAATCAGACAACCGTGTATAGAGAACTTTTTCAAAATCTTTCGAGAATATTGGGAGTATCGATACTGGTCTATAATTTCCTAAATCATTGCGGTCTCCTTTCTTATACAAAACCGTTACTTTGGCTATTTGCATTTTTTTAGGAAATGTGCCCGTAGTAAAGCATAAGTTAAATATATCTGCAAGAACAGGGGCAATAACTCTTATAACATGCTTGACAGGCCTCACTTGAATGCCGTCAATGTCACAGCTATGGCTGTTATTTAGGCTTTGTACGACTGATATAACCTCCTCTGTCGTAACTGGGTTCAGAAATATTGTGTCCCTATTGTAAGAGCTAAAATAGGTGTTGAAATCACTTGACGGGGTGTTATGGGCAAGGGTGGTAAAAAAGTTGTTGAAGGCATCTGCCAACTCTCTGCCGGATACATCTTTGTTATCAAGCTTTAAAGCCCGCGGGGCAGCCTGTGGTTGCTCACGCCTCAGTAAGAAATTCAACCTTGACCACAACAGATCGTGGCGACCATTTTTAATTTCAAGAAATGTCGCGAAGTATTCCGCACGAGCGAGTCGCAGCTTTTTTGTTAATCTATTTCTGTATTTCTTAAAAATGCTTAGGTCATCTGTTGAACGTGTGTTTAAAAAGATTTTGTACAGTTTGTCTTTCGTTTTAATTTCTTGGCGCAACTCAGAAGATATCCAAGGTTTGCGAGTTTTACGCTTTATTGCACGCACTTTTAGCGGGAAAGAGGAATGGTAGAGCTGTTTAAACACTCGGAGGAACTCATCGTAAGCCTCATTTGCGTCACTGGTAACGTCAATACTATCCCACTCAACTTGTTCCAGTGAACTGTGAAATGAATTGAGGGTAGCATTGGTTATACTTTGGTACTTCGCTTTCTCCTGTCGGTACTTTACCAGTCTAGTCTTATTTATGCATGCAAACACTGGAAGGTGGTCACTGATCGCACATGATATTACACCCGACTCAACTATCGGTTGGGAAGTGTTCGTAATCAGCAGATCAAGAAGTGACTCACTTCCCAGTCGAAAAAAACACCAGCCCGTATCTGGTGTTTACACCAGACCGGAAATTCAGACACGGGTTGTGGTGTGACCCGGCCTGGTGTGACCCGGCCTGGCGTGACCCGGCCTGGTGTGACCCGGTCTGGTGTGTCCCGGTCTGGTGTGTCCCGGTCTGGTGTTACCGGGTCTGGTGTTACCGGGTCTGGTGTTACCGGGTCTGGTGTGACCCGGGCTGATGTTTTTGGTGTGACCCGGTCTGGTGTTTTCTGACGAGATTTAATTTGGTGCCGTACTGACCGGGTTAGGAGCCTTCGGGAACAATTTGCCTGTTTCACGATATGTGCCGCCCGCTGTGGAGCATAACGAGCATACCTGGTACCGAGAAAACAGGTTGAAAAGAAGCGCACGTGGGTGAAGCAGGCAAGGTGTGGCTCCACAAGACGCCAACTTCACACGTGAGGAGGCAAGTGTGAGCTCGACAGCTGCCCTCTTCTGTCTTTGGTACTGTTGCTGATATAAACTGCACAAGTACAGAGGGCAAAACACATGCCTAGAACAACCAAACTGTGTGTTCCAACGCTCCCAAAGCCGCTGGGACAAATAAGGAAAAAATTGACGATTAAATTCTATGAGTTTAACTGCACATGTTTAAATCCAGACCATTTTTAACCAAATCTGATCGCTAGCTATCGCGTGATCAGCCCGAAACAGGCTCAGAACGTGTTCTAGACATGCGTTATGCCCTCTGTACAGTTAAACCACCAGCTTCTGCAATGTTTGCGCAGTTCACTATCACTGGAGAGCTCAAAGAGAAGAGTTGTGTGTACGCAGAGTGGCCGTGAGAAAAACGCAAATTCAATGTGCTTTGATAGCGATGCAGTGCATTAGGATACACATAACAGCATGCATACACCAGCACTCAATTTTTACACTTACCAATAGAAATTTTAGGGAAAGAAAATGAAACAAAATTTGCACGCATACGCCAATACTCAATTCGTATGATTGCCAAAAGAAATTGCAAGGGCATGTAGAAAAGAAAAAAGAAACAAAATTTATTCTGATTCGCTTAGCTCTTTGAAGCAGCGGGCCTCTTTCGGCGAAGTTCGCAAGTTTTCTGTGATAGCCACAGTCTTATGCTTTTTTCAGCTTCCGTGGCTGCTTCGTCCGTCACTCCCCGACTGCGGGCATAATGCCTGAAGAACACTGAAAGAAAATCATGCATAAGAGTTAAAAATAGCGCAAGCTTTGTTATTATTCTGGCTTCGGCAGAATTGTTGTTGTAGAACCAATTTCCAGGACATACAGTAAGTCTTAGCCTGACAATTAGCTCAGCACTACAAAAACTGCCGCATCTACTTGTAACGCCACGGCTTGTTGTAACAAAGAACAGTATGCTACATGATAAGTAAATTCATTCGCCTGATCATATCAAAGAGACACAGAGGACAACCTCATCCAGCTTTAGTTCTTTGTAAAAATTAATTGTATGGCTTTGGGGCCATGTTGATGTTGCAGAGTCATTCATTGCTGCGAAAATTGGGTTAGAAAATGAACCCATAGTTCGATTCACACATGAAAAGGGCCAAATCCTGGTGTGAGACCGTCCATGTTTCAACACCTGTAACACAATTAGGGCACAAAGCTGTAGCTCTGACGATGCACAATGCCATTCCTTCTGCTCTTAGTAAGTGTAGAAGCATGTGCAATCTCAACAGAACAGTGCAGCAGTAATGGTGAGCAAATTTAAGCGAAATACCCACACAGCACATCGAAAGAAAGTTGTAAATGAGCCTAGAATTAAGCCTAGAACACTTCTGCCTAATATGAGTAATAGTGCAACAAGGTGTTCTGATTCTGGGTAAATCTCAGCAGATATGTAAACAAATCACTTTATCCACTCTAGAAAGGTTGCACAAAGCTATGTTGCCAAATCTTGCGCATGTGCAAAGGCCATGAGTGCCAATACTGCAAGCACGACAGCTGCTGTGACACTTTGCACTGCCGACATCATCAAAATGAGCATGTCGCCTTAATATTCACGCCAAGTGTAAAGCAGAAAAATGACTAAGGTCATCAGAAAAAAGCGTTTGTCAATTGTAAGAATGCAGGCAGTGCCCAGTGCCCTAGCACATGCATACATGGTATGGTCCTGAACACAAAGCCAAAGAACACCAAGTAAGGGCTCAGTTGCATTACTATGCATGCGAAGTGTACAACAGGTCGAACTGCGTACATTTCCTGAGAATATGTTTGTGCTAAACCATCCCATAATTAGTGCCTTTGCTAAGGCAATAAGATGAAACAATAACAAAAAAGGACAGGAAGATACATAAGAATGATACCATCAGCGTTTGCATTAAAGGTGCACTAAAGAGGAATCTGAACTCATACTTTTACCGATGGAACTCGTTCTACACATTCCGAACGTTCTTAGAAACTGCGAATTATTTCCCTGTGCAGTCGGTTTCTCTAGTTTAAATCGAATTAAACACCCGGTTCCTGCCTTTTTTTTAATTCCCCCGCACACAGTGGGAGGAGTCGACTAATCTTTCAACCAGTCCTGTGGTGGCTTGCCACTCTGCCATCGGCGGAGCGATACGGAGTGATTGGCGAAAGCAGAGTCCACGCGTATTTTTATTTCTGTGGGCCTAATTTGCAGCTATGTAGTCTCTGAATAGATCTATTTATCCACGGAAATGTAAAAAAAAGCAAAATAAAAACGAAAGCAAAGCCGCCATGTGACTGCCAGCAAGGCACTCCATGCGTTGGCTGACTCCTCCCCGACTGCGGAGAATTAAAAAAAAAGGCGGGAGCCAGACATTAATCACATTTAAATGAGGAAAATCAGCGCCACAGGGCAATAATTCAAAGTTTCTAAGAATGCTTTGGAACGTGTAGATCGGGTTCCCGTGGCAAAAAGACGAGTTCTGATTCCTCTTCAGTGCACTAAAGGTTTTAAAAATGCGCAGCTCTTAAGAACCTAACTTTTTAGCTCAACATTGTCATGTGACAACAGCTTATTTTAGCATCACAAAACAAGTTATGTTCTTTGGTTGTTGCCACAGATGTGGAGTGCTCATGTCATACACTCATCTAGCAGCTCAGCTCTGTAGGAAGTTCTTAGCTCTACCAAATGCATCTCATTGTGCCTGTCAAGTAGCTAACTGCACATGAATTCTCATGCACAACCAAAAGCCATGCAATGAATTGATCCATTCTAATATGAGTCAAATAGTGTTTGATAATTATTACCTTCTCATGAGCTATTGCCAAGGTCGAGATAGCCTCCTTTCATATGTTAATTCAATATGACAATATGCACATGTGCTAACCCCAGTAGAATACAATACTTACCCCTTATCGTCTCCACCTTCAGCGCCGTCAATGGCTTCTGCGGTGCCTTGTCCCCACCCTCTGCCAGGAATCTGTTGGACAGCGTTCCTGTGAAGCTGCGCTGAGCCAGCACTTCTGTTGACCACAATGTGGTTGCCGCTCTTTTGACAAACAGTGAATCTTTTGGCAGCGCCATGGGAGTATCGTACGCCTCTTTCGATATTTCGTGGCCACTGGCCAGGTGTACCTGCAGGAAAAAGAAAAATGGCATGCCGAACTGAAAGGGACGTACATAATGTACTAATTATCATTGTTTACCGAGTGCATTCTGACTTAAAACTCAGTGTTAGCACTTGCCACAGCACCAAGGTCAAAATCATTTAAAACTTGAAAATAACTGCAGAACTTAAGCGTGGACATTAACAGTGCGATGGGCATTTAGTGGCACTTCTTAACAGCAGTGGAGTATCAAAGGTAACTGCATGCAGTGCTTGCAACTGGCTAATGCTAATCTCAATTCATGTTTGGAATGCTATCGGCAAATAATTTCAGAAAAATGGCTGTACCTTGCTGGACATAGCCAATTAGTATGTGCGCACAGTAACAAATGCTAAAAAAAGAACAGCACACAAAAAAGCCGTGCTGTTTGTGCTTCACATGATATGGTGCCCCTTGTAGAGTGGAATGGTCACAAAATTTCTATAGCAACCAGATGCCCTTCTCAAGACATGTCATGATGACTAAGCAATGCGAAAGACCACCCTCAAAGACAAGCTACCCTTCCGACACAGAGCTGGCCTCTCATGCTTCACCCTCATGCCTCCCCCTTTTGCTGTCATTGTGGGGCACATGGCTGCAACATAGGCTCTTCTACTGCTCAGCCTGCACTGACCCCTAACATCTCATTGATGTGCTAGCTGCCAGTGCTCTTTTTAAAAGCAGCACTAAGCATGATCATATGGAAAAATTTTAGTGATCATTAATACTACATGGGCTACCTTTGTGGACCAAACTGAACCTGTAAAGTAACTGCACAAGCCGCAAGAAATAAGCATCTGACTGTTCAAGCCTGACCAAAACTAGTCCCATATACCTGTCGTTAAACCACCAAAATAAAATGCATATAGCTTACTGAATTTTAAAAGCACTGGTAATGATGAAGGACAGAAGTGAACGGGACAAGCACTTCTCCTCTGTCCTTACTCGTGCATTCAAAGTTCAGTGTGCTAAACCAACTGGCCTAATAGACAAATTTTGTAAAGCGTCTAGCTTGTTTACTACGCATGACAATGCTAAGAAAGAGTGCACAGCTGAAAAGCATACACCAAAATATAAGACACCCACATGCATCATCATCAGCCTGATTGCGCCCACTGCAGGGCAAAGGCCTCTCCCATGTCTCTCCAATTGACCCTGTCCTTTTGGCAGTTGCGGCCACCGTATCCCAGCAAACTTCTTGATCTCATCCACCCACCTAACTTTCTGCCGCACCCTGCTACGCTTGCCTTCTCTTGGTATCCACTCCGTTCACCTCACTTCACTTCACTTTATTACCTTAAAGACCCCCAGTTAGGGGGTATTACATAAGGGGTGGGTACAAATAGAATTAAATTTTGTGTACAAAGATGTTATTCATTAAATATGGCGGTTATACAATTCAAAAATGAGAATGGACAGGTGGTTGCAGCGACGTCGTGTGGAAGGCCGTTCTAGTGTTTGGCTGAGCGAGGAAAGAATGATGCAGCAAACGTTGTGGTATGAGTCTGTGGACGGGAAACTTGCAGGGGATGACCAAGGCGGAGTGAAATACATGCTGGAGGGCTAATGTAGGGTGGAATACGCAATGAGCTGTAAAAAAACTTCTGAAATAAACACATACTGGCGATGCGACGACGAAAGGCAAGGTTTGTTAGGCTCAACTCCGCTTTTAAAGATGACATGCTGATGTCATATGAATAACATGAATGAATGAATCTAGTGGCTCGGTTCTGTAGCGATTCTAGTGATGTTAACAAATAGATTTGGTTAGGGCTCCAAATGGGGGATGCATATTCTAGTTTTGTTCGAACCAGGGACTTGTAGGCAAGAAGCTTAACGTTTGGCGGTGCATGACGCAAATGACGTTTCAGGAAACCAAGGGTTTTGTTAGCTGATAATAGAATGTTAGTGACATGCGCATTCCAGCTTAGATCTTGGCTTAAGGTTACACCCAAGTATTTATAGGAGTTGGTTAATTGTACTGCGACGCCAGAGATTACCTAAGGGAATAAAAGGGCAGATATAACAATTACATGTAGAGGTGAAATTCGTTTCATGAGCGTCTAGTAAATTTTCGCAGCAGGACAAATGTTGCTCGATTTGGATGGTGACCTTTTTTTCTGTTTCTTTTTTTTCTTTCATTCTATAATCTGTGTTCCTTGAATAAAAATTTACAGATGCAAGTGAATGCTGGTGCCACGTCTTATTTATGCTGCTATAGCCAGTATAGACAAGTATCAACTTGCTAAACATTCAACACCGGTGAATAAATATATGTGCATGCTACCCCCACTGATGCAACAGCAAGCAGTTCTCAAAGTCACATTTCATAAGACATGAAATTTAGGTGCTTTCACCTTTCCACTGTCTGTCAGAGTACAAACACCCTGGACTGGTCGTGGTTCTGCTGGAGGCGGTCCAGCAGGCACTGCTGGAAGGTGTACTTCTGGAGATGACATCAGAGATGCCTCACCTCCTTCCAAAGCCGGCATGTCTGCACGCAATACGGCACAACACAAGCTTGATATTTACCTAGTAGAGATTAAGCCACAATTCAGACTAGTGCAGTAGGAACAACATTTCATACAATTTACGCTGAAATCAATACCCTCAGCCTCGAAGCATATGAAATAAATAATTAGATTATTCTTTTGTTATGCAGACATGAAATATGGAATCAATTTTATCCATACTTATGGCAAAACAGCTAGCTACCCCTTAGTACATGCGTTTAATGCATACCAAAGAAAAGCAAAATGCAGTTATTTCTGGTGGTGAACTTCATCATCCTGCCTATGCCCAAACCAGGTTAAAAGCACTACCCACTGACCCCCAATTTAGTATTGGGCCAGCTACAGCCATCCTACAGCCCACAGATTTCCTAATCTCGTCTGCAATGTTTACCTTTTTTTGGAATCTATTTCATAAGTAGTAATGGACCATTCACCACCTGTCCTCCATACCATATACTACCGCATTACTCTCTTCCTGTCTCTTAATGTTACACGCACTGCGCTGTCCTGAGGTTAATTTCAAGCCTTCTCAACATGGCTGCTGCCCGTACCGATGAATTTCCCATTAGCGTCATGAATAGTGATTTAAAAACAACATTCTCGTATGCTTCCTTTGGTTTCAATGACTGTTAGCTACCTTCCTATTTATGCTGTAACGAGCTCCTCATTTCTATACCCTTCCCTGTTCGTTCCGTCATTAGGTTATCCTTGCAGCTTGAAAAACGGGCTATAAACTTGCTGCGAACTGAAAAAAATGTGCCCAGTGGTAGGTTAAGGACTCTGAAACAATGTCACTGGCAATTACAGATAGTGGGCATGGTTTATTGGTTTACTGGGGTTTACTGGGGCCCAAGGCAACTCAGGCTATGAGGGACGCCGTAGTGGAGGGCTCCGGAAATTTCGACCACCTGGAGCTCTTTAACGTGCACTGACATCGCACAGTACACGGGCCTCTGGAATTTCTCCTCCATCGAAATTCGGCCGCCGCGGCCGGGATCGAACCTGCGTCTTTTGAGTCAGCAGCCGAGCGCCGTAATCACTGAGCCACCGCGGCAGGGCACAGATAATAGACATGATTCCGGAGTGCTGCTGATGACTTTCCATACCTTCCTCAGCTGATAAGCACGCATTGCGTACTTCAGATGACAGCAGCGTGGGCCCTTCCAGTGACAGGGTGGGGTGGCACTGTTGTGGTAACGGTGTCACCGCCCTTGGAGGGGTGTCTTCAGCGGCATTCTCAACGAGTGCAATGCTAGCCACATTGGTCACTTCAGCAGCTGTTCATTTTTCTTGTTTCATCATACTTTATCTTTTTGTTTTTGGTCTTTTTAGGTAATTTATCTAAGCTCCACTAAGAACATGAACATATGCAGCTAAAGTTCACATTTCCACTGTGATGCAGACGTTAGGATCATTAAAGCCATGGAGTAAGGGGAAACCTGCATTTCTACAACGAATGAGGAATGTAATAAACATGCAAAATTTTTAACACTTGCTTTCCCAAAAAGAAGTCCTTTTTATAATGCACTTGTGTATTTTTAACACACTGGAGCTTACAAGAAAAAAGTAATATCTTACAGGCTGTATCAAGCGGTATCCAGATTAAGAAGTAGGCATACTGCCATACAAGACTAACCTGGAGCTGAGAGGCATTTCAGAAGCTACTCCTGCAGCTTCATGTTTAACTGCCACAGCTTCGAATTTTCTTTCTTGAGGACTTCCAGCTCCTCTTTTAGCGCATTGCTTTCTCTGAGTGCCACAATGTCCTCATTGGCACTTCTTTTCGCAGCCATTCTCAACTTCTTCACCTTTTTCGTTGACTAGAATTAAAGCATAGGCATAACCAATATAAATGCAGCAAATGTGTATCATGCACAAGTCATCATGCACTTCGTATATAATCACCATACTGGCATTTGTTTGACCATTGCAAGGAGATTCACCCACTTGCCACAAGTACACTAGGCGTTTCCTCATCCATAACATGGTACTGTTGGCCGCAAAAGTTTGCAGGATCTGTGATGCGTGGCGGGGCGAAGCAAAACAACATTGCTGCGTGATCTGCCATAACAGAGCATAGTATCCAGGCTGATGTGAACCTCAACACCACGCTCTGTGATGGCAGATGGCACAGCAATGCAGTTTTGCAGATCCTGCAAGCTTTTGCGCTTGACAGTTCATGCTCCTGATACATGTTAGGAATAATAGCAATGCCAGGAGTGCATATGACTGTATATATGACTGCATTAAGCCTAAGAACCTGCAGCAAGTTCCTGTCCAGAGGTCTCCTTGAAAAGATTCAGCAGTGCTTCGATGTGACTTTGAAGCTGGCATTGTCAATGTCAAGTCCTTCACGACTCTGAGCTAAAGCCGCTTCTTACTTGGTCGCTCTTTACAACAGCAACTTAAATGGTACATCAGAGCAGACAGCTATATCATACAATTCTTTGCATATGAATTTCCAAGTTTAGATGCATGAACTAAACAAATACCAGAAAAATGCACTACATCACTCATATAAGCACATATAAGCTTTTCCTACAACTGCACGCTCTGTTTACCATGGCTGTGATTATACATGCGCCCGCATGGCAACATGCTGCTTGCTCTAAGACTTGCACATGTTTCAATAATTCAACACTAGCCAACACTTCCACAAAATATACAAAAGGAGTAAACATATTCAGAATGACCAGGGAGATAGCAAAGGGCCCAGCAGTGGCATCAATGAAAATTGCTTATACATGGGTTGCACCGAAATCATAGCTGTTGCCATGTTTGAGATTAGATGCATACCAGAAACCTGCAAATTTTTCTAATCCATTTTTCATTACCTGCCCCAATCTGCACTGCAGAAGCTCTCCGTTAGACTCTGTATTGTGGCACCCATGACATCGCATGAAACCCATGTATACATACTACCAACATGACAATTCCTGAACGGAACATGCAGTTTCCAACACGCACATTTTCTGGTGGCCCCTGCCGCTTCAGTTTTGCACGCTGTGCCTTATCTGCTAAGAACATGTCCATATCTTCTTTGGACTCTGAAATAAATTTGTTGAAATAAATTTGAATGAACACTTGTTTCTCGTAGTAACGACCAGCCACACAACACTCATGCTGATACATCTCAGTGCTCGCACTCATATGCTTGTGTTTTCACCAACTGTCCAGTGTCCACATAATTACACTCGCACGCTGCAGTGTTTTTCTCAAGCATCCACATAATTAATGTGCAGCCTGGTGGTACTGATCAGCTAACATTTTTAAAAGCAAGGAAAAGATGAGAAGACAACATTAGTGCAAGGAATGCAGCATATAAATAGCTGACATTGCTGTGCAGTGTATTTCATAATACTGCAACACCAGATAGGCAAATACTGCAAAGCTTTACAGTGTATGTAAACACACAGAATTAAAAATAAAACAGGTCTAACCATTCTGCCGTCTCCCCGAAACCACGGCAAATTAATGGGCACGGGATTTCGGCACATCAAACATGCAGTACACTTGGAGCGCACAAGCGATAAAAAGAAAGTGATAGAGGGCGAAAAATGTTCGAGAAACAACGCACACAACGTGTGGTTGGGCTAGTCGGTGCAGATTCGACAACATGAAAGAGAAAACAGCGCTGACACAGGACATGAAAGGGCACCCTTTGTTTTGAATCGTGTGCCCCGAGCAAACCCATGTGAGCAGAGAGGCGGCATATGCCTGCCGACATGTTTTGCAGCAATGGTTCATGGCACAGGGATAAAAAAAAAACTTTCATCAGGGTCTTCAGGACCGTTCTGCTTACCTGACATGTGGAGTACTTTGGCGTCGTAATACCCTCCACTGGTTCTTTCGTCGCCTTCCCAAAATACGCTGTAAATTTCCCCGGCGCTAAAATCGTCCACATCGGCCGGGCGGAACCCTTTCACATGACGAGATTTCGCGATTTTCTTTACATTGTCTCCAAGAATTTCACGTAGACGTAATACTATAGTGCCTAGAATATATTCTAGGCACTATAGTAATACTCCATTGATTTGTCCGGCCAGCCCCTCTGGAGATTAACGCTGCCAAAACTTGGCCAAAACAAACGACGGAGTTCCACGCGCGAGCCTCCATGATGCGCCCACGTCGCCTAGGCTTGCCGGATAGCTCATTATTTAGGCTGCTAGAGGTGGCGCTGTAATCTCGTCAGATACGCAAAGAATTCCGTAAGACTTCTATCCGCGCACAAAACAGCATATTACGATATGTTCGCTCTAATTCTTTCTGTGATTTTAGGCTAACAGGTACTGTAAGACATTATCATCACCATTTCCCTTCATTATCTGGAAATGTCTAGAAAGACAGAACAAGGTCTACCTTGGACAGAAGCTTCACACGCTCCTGTCGGCCACCAACGCCCCGTGTGTCCGCTTCACGATTTCGGGTGAAATCAAACCGCAAAATAAGCTATTTAATGTATTGGTCACTTATTCGGCGATTGCTTCTTTGCCAGCTAGTGTTTCGTGATGAAAATGGAGACAGGGCGGACTTTCGTCTCGGGCGCCCATTTCAGCTTGAAAAGCACTTTTTCGGTTGAATTTCTTCCTGGAGTGACATTCTCTCCCTGGCACTGGGAGAGTTCGAGATGGGGTGAACTGGAAGTGTAAATTTTTCAGAAAAAATTATGCCAGATGTACATGATTTCCGGTGAATGGCATTTTGCAGCTGGATATACTTGCGATTCTAGTTGGAATCGACCGGTTTCCAGGTGGATGGGCATGATTTCCAGATAAATAATCACGCTGATAACGGAATCTCAATCCCAGGCAGCCCAAAGCGCCACGTCCAGCGCGAATATTGAGAATAGTGGTCGCAGAATGAACACGTCGACCATATTTATAGGCCGCTGTGTAGGGCACTGCAAAAAAATTCACTGCCAGCTTCACACCATCGAGTAATTATAGCAGTATATAGGCTGCAATGAACCAGAATGTATCACATATAGTTCTTGCTGTCACATTCGAAGCTATAGAAATCTCATAAAAAGGAACTGTGCGCATTATGCAACTCAAAATGTGGTGGAAATAATCCAGTTAGACTGAGAAAAGCTTCTTTGGTAAAAAAAAAGCTTCGCGATCATTTTATGCGAACAGCTAAGAATAATAAACCGTACGTATGACAAACCCAGAAACTCAGGCATGATTTAAGTAGAAATATGGCGCTCTCTAACCCCCCCCCCCCCCAGCCAATAAAAAAGATTACGTAGGAAGGCCATGCCGAACTCCACTTTTTCGGCGAAAAATATCCAAGAAGTGTACGCATGTGAAATGAGCCCTCGCTCGTAAATTACAGGCCCCTCAAATGGTGTTTCTTTCTGTGGTCGCTTAATTTTACTGCCCATGATATTTCTTCACTTTTACCAGTTAACAGCAACTGAAACAAAGATCTCAGTAAAGGAAGCCAAAATAAATGGTACAGGTCGCGGAAGCAAAAGGGATGGACATCTCTGATTACAATTAAAGGAAAGCCGCTGTGGTGGTTACAGTAGTATATGCATCTAATTGTGTGCAATGTCTTGATTGTAATGATGCGCAAGACATTGCTGTACATGGATTATTCCGTGGTGTTCTCTTACGAGCGCTAAATAATTATAATCAAATTTCTTTCTCGTGCTATTTCGGTTTCAACAGCCTATAGCGATGGCTGTGACGCCAACGTGTGTTTATAGCTAACAAGGCAAGAGCGGGGCCTAAAGCTGGTCCTTCATAGTGCAGATATCGCGCTTACTGATACTGATAACTGTTGCTATTCTGTGCATGTGCTGTTTGTGTCAGTTGTCTTACACCGTGGTCTGCACTGTGCTTATGGTTCACAGGTCACGGGAGACATGAAAAAACTGCGATACGTTGATTAGTCGTTTTACTTCGCTACAATGCAGTCTGCTTCAAGAATCGGAATGACAACGAATGTAGAAGCAGAGATTATATTGTAGTTTTTTCATGTCTCGCGCTTCTTGACCTATAAGCCACTTTGACGGTACAGTCATCGTTCGGCTGTTAAAAACCGAAACCGAAACAGCATGACAAAACATTTCCCTGCTCACAGATCTACAGTATCTACCGCGAAGAAAGAAGAACTGTGAAAAACGGTCAGTTACGCTTGTATTAATGAAAAAAAAGGTATTGTTTTGAGAGTTCAGTGGTGCAAAGCGGCGGCGTGATGGTTACGTAACTGTGGAGGCCGAGACCGCGCGCCAATAGCGCAGTCTATTTTTCCATGGTGCGCTCCTTCGTGCCTCGCCTTCGTTGAGTGCGTCTGTTAATCTTTGTCGCCTTTTTGGTACTCGGTTCGAAGGCTTTCTTTTACCAGCAGGCCGTGCACTTTATCGCAGCATGCCTCCTAAAAACGGTAACTTGCTTATTTTGAGCCCGGTGCGTCGTCAGCGAAAGTTCCGCGGCAAACCGTGTGGAGCCAGCGGCAAAGGGAACCGTCGAATGAAGTTTCACAGGTGAGCCGTTGCGCATGGCACGTTTCCAAATACGCCCGCTACCCCCCCAATTTCTCCCCGTACTCCTTGGGCTGTACCTTGGGCTTCTACGAAAAAAAATAAAAAATCGATGAGCAGAGGCAAGTAAGCCTGTTCCTAGCGTGTCGTGGGGCCCGCACCGAATCGAGGCGAGTGCATATTTGAGGGATGGGGGCGGATTTAACAGGCAGTGGTGAATAGGTGAGGCGTGTTTCCGAAGTGAATGCAAACAACTATAATAATCGTCTGCCAGCTTTTTCCGGTTACAAATTTCTCCCATGCACTGCCTTCTGCATAGCAAATGCCCTGTATTCGTGTATCGTTTATTCGCTAATCTGTTTGTGCTGCGACATTGCGTATTGCACCGTAAGATCAGCGCGTGCTGTGTATGAACGCGTCCTGAGCGCAGAAAATGACAATTACGAAAGGTACGAGTGTTTTCTCGAGTGTATGCACGGCAGTCGGCTGTGTGCGCGAAATAGTTTAACGCGTTGGTCGTTATATGTTTTTTTTTTTGCTGCATCACGAAGGCAACGAAGGCTGAGCTTGCACAATTTAGCAAACGATTGATGTATTTGCCTCAAAGCGTGTAAAAGCTGCCAGTGGGCTAGCACATACATGCAACCGTGCGCGCAGCGCGTCTCAACACGTCCCACTGCGTACGCATAGGAAGCATCCGACCGTTTACATTATTGTGGTTGTACTTCATGCGAGTACACGCTACGAAGCAGAACAGAGTCGACGTCTGGTTGGTCTTGCGATGATGCAATACAATCAGCGGTGTTGCAGTGGAAATAAATTAGTGTTAGAAGCGAATTAACACAGCGACTGCCGTGAAGCAAGCAAGCAGGGGGAGAAATTTGGAACCGGAAGTAGCTGTAGCAGACGACTTTTCCATGAGCCTCTGCGCTGACTCTGGAAACGCACTTCACCCATTGAAAGGGGACAATCTATCCCCCTCCACAAGCCTGAAATTTTGCATAGGAAAACTTAGCTTATCCCAATTTTCCGAAGAAAAAAAAATCTCCAAGCAGTACACAGTTCAAATGGTTTGCCCCCCCCCCTTACACACACACACACACACACACACACACACACACACACACACACACACACACACACACACACACACACAAACACAAACACACACACACACACACACACACACACACACACACACACACACACACACTGATGTACTACCCTACTGCCCTTTGCCCCAGAATGAATCTAAATTTTCGTGTAGATATTGAGGTGTTCAGAGGCAATTCTTGAATTCAAGCGAAGCCACATAGATATGTGCACGTAGACTTGCTGTGGTGACTATGTGTTTAGGTGCTTGGCAGTTGAGCCCTAAAATGCATGTTTGGTTTCTTGTGTGCCCTTTTGATAGTTTAAGGTTAGCTGCCTGTGAACCAGGCAGATGCGGTATTATGAGAAAATGTATTATTTTATTTGCCTATGTTTCCTGCCCACTCAGTTGTGCTAATGCTTGTTCTATGCATGGGCTCATGCCGCTGTTCAGCAACTCTCTTTTTAAAAATATTAGCATCTCTTGTTGTTGTCTGCCTTGTGTGACTGTTGTGAAATCATACTCAACGAAACTGGCAATGCTGAACAGTAAGGCGGCTTGTCGCACTTTCACTCTTGGTCCTACCTTTTTAACACTTTCCCATATAAAATTTAAAGGAGTGTAGATACCAAATTTTGGTTGCCTATGTTTTCTTGTTTGTAATGGTGCGTTAGACATTACTATACATGGAACACCATGAGGAATGTGGCTACAGCTGCCAAATAATAATCAAATTTCATCTCTCACCTGATTCGGCTTCTGTTACAAAAGCAGTGTGATGGCTACGATGTCAGGTCAGTATAGGTCACATGGGGCATGAAGACAGCTGCAATATAATCGCTGCTGCTTCACTCATTGCGATTCTGCTGCTGTGGTGGCTCAGTTGTTATGGTTCTCGACTGTTGACTTGAAAAGCGGGGGTTAAGTCCCAGCCACTATGATCACATTTCAGTGGAGTTGAAATGCTAGAGTCTCATGTGATGCGCGATGTCAGTACACATTCGAGAACCCCAGGTGTGGGTGAAATTATCCGGAGCCCTCCACTTTGGGATCCCTCATAGCCGGGGTCACTTTAGGACGCCACAACTCCCATGAACCATGCACCAAACCCATTGCCATTCCAGCTCTTGCGGCAAGCTGTCTTTGGCATCACAGTGAATTAAAATTATGAAGCAGTGATTATGTTGCACTTTTTATTTGTGTCTCACGTGACTTATACTGACCTTTCACGTTGTAGCCATTACTTGACTGTTGAAGCTGAAACAGGTGAGATACGAAATTCGATTATAAATTATTTAGTGATTGTAGGTCAATGTCACATGGTGGTCCATGTGTACTATCTCTTATGGATCATTATAAAGAAAAAAACATAAACCTGTGATGAAAATATTAAAATGTGAAGGGAATCGGAATGATGTTCATGCGGAATGATACCAACTCGGGGTATACATGAACAGGTTGCAGTCATTCACTTCGATACTGATGTTTTTTTCTTCTGTTGCTGATGTAGCCTTTCCAATGTTTTTTGTAGCAAGCTGAAGATGAGGTGCATGACAACGCCTCTCCAAGTCATTCCAACTTGGATGATGAGCCTTCAACCCTGCATCTTGATGACAGCATTTCTGATGCACAACTGCCAAGGCTTGATGAGGACACCAATGGGCTTGACAACCATGTGCTAGAGGACCCCGATGAAGACTTGTCGGAATTTATCAGAGTGAACTCCGAGTCGAGACTTCCACACAGAACACTACCCACCTGCAGGCGATGCTGCTTGTATTAACATTATTAACATTTGTTGTTGCTGCTGGCCTTCCTTGGACACAAGTGGACAGCTTGTTGAAGCTGTTGAATGCATTTCTTGGCCAGAACGTCTTCCCATCGACAAAATATGGCTTTAGGAAGTTATGGGATTTGCACAAATCAAGGATGGTGGAAGTCCATACATACTGCCTAACGTGTGAGTGCCTGACATCAAGCTGCGGCCTAGATTTCCAGCACTGCACTAATTGTGCAGCCACAATGACTATGGCACAGCTGGTGAAAAAAGGAAGCTTTTTCATAACTGTCGACCTCAAGCATCAGCTACAGTGTCTCTTAAAGAAGTTTGGGGATATAGTTGGCGCAAACCTCCAGAAACTGACAGCTGAAACTCATCAGGGAGCTTATAAGGATATCACAGATGGCCAACTGTACAGAAAGGTCCGCCGTGAAAGGAACATGAATTGGAGTGACCTGACTGTTACCGCTAACAGCGATGGATTGCCAGTATTTAATTCGAGCAAAGGGTCAGTCTGGCCAATTCAAGTAGTGCTTAATTAGCTCCCTCTTCCCTATCGTTGGAAGAACATCCTCATTGGCGTCATTTGGTTTGCCAAAGGTCACCCACCTACTCGCCTCTACTTGAAGACATTTGTTGAGAAATTCCACACTATGGGCAGCTTCACGTGGTCATTTGCCAGCAAAGTTGTGCAGTCAACAGTGAATGTGTTGTGCTTTTGTGTTGACTCGCCAGCTCGCGCTTCACTGCTGAATGCTAAGCAATACAACGAATACTATGGCTGTTCTTGGTGCCTTCAAAAAGAAACGCTTGTTGATGGTAAGAATTGTTTCAGTCATATTACAAGCTTTGCCTCTTCTGCTTTCTGCACACTGTACAGCTCTAAGAACATAATTTTGTTGCTTAAATGCATTCACATGCAACAAGCAACATACTCGTATCCCATGTGGTTGGTGTCAACTGTTACCAGGTATAAAAATACTGGTTCATATCAGTTTGAACAAGGTTGTGTTCTAATACAAAAACAACTTGGTGTTGCAGCAACTTGGTGATGGAGGGCCATGATGATGACGTGACAATCTGTGCTTCCCCATAAAAGCAGTGAAAGAAATTTCACTTGGGAAGGATATGGGGGAGAGAGAGACTCGAAGATGGTATGGCAGAGAAAAGGATGGCAAAGTTGCTTGATTGTGACAGCTGTAACTCTGCTGCTTAGTCTTTTAAAGAAATTTTTCTATTCACATATTCCAGAGATGGAGCATGACAAGTGCCAGGGTATAGCAGTTTTCGACCATAGGGATCACAGGTCTTCTAAAACTCCTCATAAGTATTCTGAAACAAAAGGCTGTTGTGGGGTGCTTAGTTTACTCTCTAGCAGGCAGAATGACAAAGGACGGTCATTTTGCGCGTTGGTGAGCAGTCACATTTAGCTTTGTGTTTACTGTGAGAAATATGTGCAGATATGCACAGGGCACTTATTTCTAGCTACGAGGAGATTGGGTGCTGTTAATTATGTGAGCAAATGTCTGTGCGGTCTGTTTAAACTCTTGTGATAAGTTTATTGTCTGGTGATCCAAGACGTACGAGGTGTGAAGACTGGAATCACAGTTGCCACCTGTGGTGCACATGTATGGATTCAGAATGGAAAAAATTGTCACTTGGAAGTTCTATCTTACACAAGCACTCTTGTAAACGTTTGTACCTCTTCCTGCAGAAGCTATGCACATTAAAGGTCAGGAAGATTGACTGTGCAGGTCAGATTCCGTAGTGATCCTAATAATCCAGAGCTTTTCATTAGCATCTCCCGTAGCCTAGGTCTACCTCTTGGAAGTTGGGTTCTGCAGTGAAAAATAGGGCATGCAAGCTCCACATGTTGACCTATTACCCATTTACATATTCTGAGTGTAACATGAAAAGCCTAATTTTGTAAAATGGGCTTGTGCATTGATTAAAGGTAGATGTGGTACCATTGCATGTAGTTTAAGTTATTGTAGCATTTCATAACCATCACTTACATGTGCATTCATACTCTCCTCTCTGTTCTTTAGCATGTATTTCTTTGTTTATTATGCATAGTACTATGACAAATTTATCTGTCATTTCTTTTTTCAGGCACCCTGAAATATATCATGGAGGGGCGAGATATGGTCGAGCGATGCCATGACACTGTACAGTACAATGAAACTTGCAGCCAGGCGAGACCGTCCTGTGGATGGTATGAAGGGCTTGTCGGCCGTCGCAACCCTCAGCACATTGGACCTGTCGTGGGGCTTTCCACCGGACTACATGCACTGCGTACTGGAAGGTGTCACATCGCACCAAATGGAACTTTGGCTGTGGTCACCAGGAAGTGCCTGGCACATTGGGAATCATGTGAGGGAGCTGAATGACCGCCTGTTGAAAATTCGGCCACCAATTTCACCAGATTGCCAAGACTGGTAACTGAGCGCTCGTTTTGGAAAGCTACAGAGTGGAGATATTGCCTTCTTTATTACAGTGCACCTTGCCTCTTCAATATGCTCCCGCAGAGATATTTGACGCATTTCTGCCTTCTTGCACAGAGTTTATTTTTACTCTTACAAGCAAGTGTTGAAGAAACAGATATTTTTTGTGCCAAAAGGCTTCTTGTGCAGTTTGTTGAGCAGATGCCAATTCTCTATGGTGAACACACCCTGACATTCAATGTGCACCAACTTGTGCACCTTGCAAAATCTGTGCGCATGACTGGGTCACTGTGGGCAACCTCTACCTTCCCATTTGAAGGAGGGAATGGTGACATTCTCAAGCTGGTTTCTGCAGCGAAAGGTGTTCCACATCAAATAGCAGAGCGCTTCATCATGCGAGAGGTGCAGAAGTCCCTGAAGCGTCTGGTGCTACTGCCACCCTACCTGAACAAGCAGCAAAAGCTGATCTCGGGGAAGCAAGGCAATAAGCTCCAGTTAGGAGTATTAGGTTCGCCATTGCAGCCTGGCAGTCTTGAATGCCGTATTCTGGATTTGATCAGCCAGGCCATTGGTGCTGTGCCCAGTATGAGTGAATACCTCAGAGCACGTATTAAAGGGTTCACTGTACATAGTGCCAATTACAACAGGACCGAGAAAACGTGCTCTGAATATATTCTAACAGATGATGGCAAGTTCTTGCGAGTGATCAAAATCTTTTTAGTGGAAAACAGTATCTTCTTACTCTGCCAAGAACTAATTACCGAGGAAAGCTTTATGCCTTTCATGTTCACTGCTGAACACCCTCCGACTGATGTTGGGTTGTGCCTAATTTGTGAGCAGAAAGTTATTTCACCTTGTGTGCTTGTGGCACAGAGCGACCAGTCACATATTGTGAAGGTGGCAAATCTCTATGAAAGTGATTAGGAACAGATGCCAGGGACAAATTTAAATTGGCTTATAGCCAATCCCTGCGATGCTGCGTATGACCAGAAGTTTTCTATGTTGTCTGTCTAGAGCCGAAATTATGCATGCTGAAGGACACTGTTCCCACACTGTTTTTTTGCACAGTCCATTTTATTTGTTTGTAGTCTTATGTTTTAAAGCATTGGGTCGATGCTTCTTTGAAAGGGGAGAAATTCTGTTAACCTTTGTAGTGTTTCTTTATTCTTCAGTGTTGCCGGTGCGCCGCTTTATTGCTTTGGCTGTGATGCAAGACGCGACCAGATTTATCTCGATTGATCGCATCCAGGCGGAGCCGCTTCTACGTTATTCCAGAATGTTCTAGTAACTTTGCACGCTTTATCTCGAAAGTTCGCTATCAGCTTTAAATTCAGCATGGCCAAGAGCGGCAGGCATTCTGTCCGACCGCAGAGTTCGCCTGTTGCTACGCCGCCGCGGAGTCATTCAGTTCTTTGCTTGTGCAAGTCAGCACAAAAAGAGTTTCGGTTAGAAGCAATTTTCGCTGTCTTCTTGCTCTCCGTACTGCAGTCACCACTCTGTGACAATATTTGCCTCAGTTGTATGGAAGGTGTGCACCTTTTGCTGCATATGTCATTTGAAGTTTATTTCCTTGTGCTGTTCTCGATTATTGTGAAACATCTCTGCATCTCTGTGTTGCACTGTTATAGGTCATTGTATATAGAAGAGGCATTCTGTCTAATGTCCAGTGTGTAGTTTTGTTTGTAATTACTAAAGTTGAGTGTGGCTTGTAATTGCATTTTTCATATGCCATATTTGGCCTAAGGTTCAAATGTACGTGTTTTGGTTTGTTATGTGAGATTGTTAGTTTGTTATCTGAGGTTTGTTAAAATAGTGCTTCATTTGTAGTGTAAATAAAGAATTATGATGTTTGATATATAATTTTCACACCTTTATGAAAACATGTTAGGAGGTTACCTTAATTATCATTCTACTCAACATTGTTTCACAGAGGCGATTAGATCTAGAAGGGCGACGTTCTGCTGCATACGTTCAGCTTGAATTGGTATGTTGAGGCATTTGCATCAGCACACAACATCCAGTGAAGCAAAGTAAGGGAATGCTTAAGCATGAAACACTTCTGCCCTTCGCTTTACCTGAAAAATGGTTGGTATAGTTCTATACTGCACTTTGTGATCAGTGCGACGCGCGTTAGACAAGAAGTCCAGATTAGGATGGATGCACTCTGCCAATATTTGTCTTTGCTGTGTATGCCCCCAAACTGAAGTAAACTAAATTAGGTACTGCAGTGTAGTTGTATACGTTTACAACAGCACACTAACTTCCTGTGTGTGTCAGCCAGAATGTGGTTCATTGGTGTCCAAACCTTAATGCCTATTCAAAGTGTTTTGCATGCCAAAATTAACCAATCCACTCTTAAGTGCAATTGACGACCAAAACAGTGTGCACACCACAACCCATGCAGTCTGGTGTATGCACTACAGCACACTAACACTGCACGCTGTGGGTACCAAATACACCAATCAAGTGTGGTGTGCATGCTAGAACACACCAACGCTTTCTGGTGTGCACGCTACAACACGCCAACCCGTTGTGGTGTGCCCGCTGCAGCACACCAACCCAGTCTGGTGTGCACACTGCAACACAGCAGCCCATTCTGGCGTGCACGCTGCAACACACCAACCCAGTCTGGTGTGCACACTACAACACACCAGCCCAGTCTGGTGTGCGCACTACGACACACCAAACCGGGCTGGTGTGCACACTAAGACACACCAAACCGGGCTGGTGTGCACGTTACAACACACCAAAACGATCTGGTGTGCACACAACAACACACCAGCCCGGTCTGGTGTTAACATCAGAACACACTACATAAGCTGGTGTTCACACTAGGAAACACCAGAACACACCAAGCCATCCTGGTGTATTTTTCAACTGGGTTTCTTGTGTTACCCTTGTTGGATCGTTAATAAGATTAATAAATCCGTTCGAGGCCAAGACTGCGTTAAAGTCTCTAGTAGAGGAGTTATCCTTCAACATATCGATATTAAAATCACCTCCAGCTATTAGAGTTCTGTTATAAATGAAAGAAAACAGTCGTAAAATTCCAAAAACCTAACCATATTTCCCTTCGGTGGACGATAGCAAACCGAAAACACGAATCTGCCAGTACAGGCTGATAGCACTTCAAAATCTTCAGTAATAAGACTGTACGAGTCCAACTTGTCGCATTCAATGTCATCTGACACCAGTAAAGCCACTCCACCCCCCCGGAGGCCGGAGCGGTTCAAGTAATAAGTTTTGTAATTGGTCATCCTGAAAACGTCGGAATTATCTGTGCTCCAAGTCTCACTGAGCATGATCAAAGAAAAAGGAAATGAAAATTCGCCAAAGAACTCCTCTAAACACAATATCTTGTTTTTTACAGAGCGTGCGTTCAGGTGAATAGCGTTAAGCGTTGTCAGCGCAACACACGAAGCAGTGCGGTTCAAGTCACTCGGCAGATAATACATCTGCTGCATGTCGATTATGTTTCAAGAAGAAACTCGAAAGATACCATGCTGAGTGCTATAGCCGATCCAAATCGCTCTTTCCCTTCACATGAATGGCACTCATTCCCTCACTTCGCCTAACGAAAACCTTTCCATTGACATACCAAGTGAACTTATAGCCTTTTTCTTTGGCACAGACTTTAGTTGCCTGAAGCAGTTCTCTATTTCGGCGTGTTAAATTTTCTTGCATGAAAATGGGCGGGTCGCTATCTTTTAAGTTCTTCTTCTTCTTCAACCAGTTTTCTCTTGTAGCTTGCTCTGCAAAACGCACAATGATGCCTGGCGTCTTATCACGTTTAGCGGGAAGTCGATGAACAGTTGCTATCTCCGATTCCATCAAGCGAGGCACTCGAAGTTTATCAGCCACGTTATTCAATATGACTGTTAGATCCTCATCCTGCACTTCTTGTATGCCATGCAGTTCCAAGTTCAGCTGCCTGCTTCGGAATTCAAGATCATGTATCTCCTTTTCAAACTGAGCTTGTGCTGCCTGATTTAAGTCATCCTTTTTCTCAAGCTCCGATATCCTCTTCTTTAGGTCCATGATATCAGCCTCTTGATGGCCGACCTTTTGCTCAAATTCATCAAACTTCGAAGATATGAAGCTAAGAGACTCCTCCATGCTTTCAATTTTTTCTGCCAGGGGCATCAGCCGCTCTAACTTTTGGTTAATTGAGAAGAGCGCAAGTTTGATATCTGTTTCAGAGCCACTACTCTCTTTACTACATGTATTGCTACTTCCTGCACTTCTGCATGATGGGCACTGCCACGCTTTCTTTGTGGCCTCATACTTCGATTTGAAGGTCTTTTCAGTAAGACCAGCACATTTTCCAAAGTGATAGTTGCTCTCGCATTTGGAACATTCCACAAATGGCTCATCCTCAGAGATGATCACATCACACGTGCTACAGGAATCAGACATTGCTTGAAGTGTACAGAAGTACTCGCAAAATGAATCTCAGTAATGCAAAAAGCATAGCAAATGTCAACAAATGTCAGCAAATGGCAGCAGCAGCAGCAGCAGAAATACTATTAAAATAGATATTATGGAAACATAGGGCTACTAACCTGCAAAAGAGCAGTATTTCAAATGGTGTTCACGGCTTGCTGCCGCTGCTGCCAAGTGACGGGTGGCCGAAGATGCTCCGCTTTTTGTTGGGTCGAGCTGGCTGGGTGCGCATGTGCAGATGACTTCTTGCCAGGAAATCCCTCGTCACTGGGGCGGATCCGTGAAATGTAGAGCCAGAAGTCGACGCAGCGCTTCGAATGCACGTTCGGTGGGGCCTCGAAGTAGACGGCACTGCAAAAGAGCAGTTTTTCAAATGGTGTTCACGGCTTTCTGCCGCTGCTGCCAAGGTGCGCCGATGTGGAAAACATGAGTGGCATGGCAAAGGAGCCTTCTGCATTTTTTTTGATTATGGGTTAATCTTGTCACGGATTACTTTTCCTTGCGCCCCCTTTTGTATATTATCGCTGTTTGTGAAATAAACCTCAGTTGAAG
The DNA here is from genome assembly GCF_055824585.1 of Amblyomma mixtum. Classification (NCBI taxonomy): domain Eukaryota; kingdom Metazoa; phylum Arthropoda; class Arachnida; order Ixodida; family Ixodidae; genus Amblyomma; species Amblyomma mixtum. The sequence goes on from NC_143019.1 coordinate 131,233,265, forward strand.
TCCGGCGTTCGTCCTGTCTCGTCTACCTTCGTCCCTGTCTTTTTAGCCGCTGGAATGTATCACAATAGTCTTCTAGAGACCCTTCGTTCTCGCCCAACTAATTCTTCTTCAAGCTACAGGAGGGATAATGCCCCATTAATCTCCATATTTCAGAAAAAGCTTTCCAACATAGCTTTGCGACTTGAGAACGGGGATCAAGACTTTTTATTTTTGTTTATCTAACCCACCCTTTTTTTCCACTCCTAGACTGCTCTCAATGTCGTAGGCAGCGCGACGCTGCCTACGACACGAAGTCGAGCTGCCTATTGCAGGAAGTGATTGTAGAACTGGTGAGATACTGCCAACTTCGAAATATGATAAAGTGAATGCAAGGGAAATATGCGGGATTGGTCCAATACTGCCAGCTTCCAAATATGGCACACCCAAGACAGGAAAAACATTCGAGGAACTGGTCCAATACTGCCAGCTTCGAAATATGGCTGAGCCAACGCAGGGAAAACGTCCGAGAAACTGGTCCAATACTGCGAACTTCTAGAAATGGCTTAGCCAAGGCGGGGAAAACGCCCGAAAAACTGCTCCAATGCTGCCAACTTCTAAAAATGGCTGAGCCAATGCAGGGAAAACGCCCGAGAAACTGGTCCAATACTGCCAACTTCTAGAAATGGCTTAGCCAAGATGGGCTAGAACGCCCGAGAAACAGGTCCAATGCTGGCAACTTCTAAAAATGGCTGAGCCAACGCAGGGAAAACGTCCGAGAAACTGGTCCAATACTGCCAACTTCTAGAAATGGCTTAGCCAAGGCGGCGAAAACGCCCGAGTAACTGGTCCAATATTGCCAACTTTCTAAAAATGACTGAGCCAAGGCAGGGAAAACACCCGATAACTGATCCAATACTGCCAACTTCTAAAAATGGCTGAGCCAAGGCGGGGAAAACGCCCGAGAAACTGCTCCAATACTGCCAACTTTTGAAAATGGCTGAGCCAAGGCGGGGAGAACATTGGCAACGCGGGGCCTTCATAGCACCGTAGTTTGCCAACTCAATTCCTACATTGGACCACTGTCATGTGCTGCTTGGGACGCTGCAGCTTCATCAGCCGCTGTCTAGCAAGGTGCCTAGGGTGCTAGGCATCTTGCTAAAAAGGCAAAGACAAATACACATAGACAAGGGTGCTCAGGCCCGCGGAAGTGCCCCCGGTTGCAGTCGCGGTGCCGAAACCGTTTCCAACTGCCGCTATCTCGCCGGCGTTCCCCATTGTCAACGGCTCGGCGCCAGTGGCAAGGGCGCCACTCCGCGAGGCCGCCCGTTACGTTTAAGTCGATCAGTGCACAGCTCGCTGTGTACGTGTCCCAGGAGCCCCATGGAGCCCACCACAGCCATTCCCTCGCCTGGCTCCTTGCTGTGCTTCCGGTAGCTGCCCGCCTGGTTACCGGCCACATCAGACCCGCAAAAATTGTGCGAATCTCGCGACGCCCGACACACCTAGCTATTTCTGCTGCGCCGCCCCTCATGCACCAGCCGTCGGCTGCTGCGCCGGAACCACCGGCACTGGATCCCCCTAGCAGGCCGACCCACACTCCTCTTCTGCTCTTACGCGTCCCTCGCCGCTCACCGAAATCTCGGCTACAGCGCCATAACTAGAGTCGCCAGCCTGAGTCTCACCTTTGGATCCCGGACGCCCTGGACGACTGTTACGACGACATACCGAATAATCCACACACTGGCTAATCGTCTAGGAGGACAGCCCTGTAGCGGCCCACGCGGGCGACAGGGGTGAAATGCCGGTGGATGAAGGGTGGCCAGCACGCGCTAGAGAACGCCTGAGACCTTGGCCAGGGCAGTATGCTGCCGCCGCCGTTCCGCCACTATAGCCCCTCCGGCAGCCCTCTAACCTCCGAATCGCCATACCAAAGTCACGTGACAAGATGACGCACAAAATGTGAATTCACATGAAAAAGTGGTGACGTCATCCCATCACGTGACATGATGACTTGAAGAAAGGAATTGTGAGAAAGATGGTTGCATGAGTTGAACTAAAAAAAACACTACGTGATACCGCACTAGTAGCGGTGATTTCGGAGAATTCTAGAAGGTTCCGTATGAGCGGGAGTCCAGTGGTGTAGTTCCGCCCCCGAAACCAGGCAAATCGCCTCTTGACCTGACATCATACCGTCCAATTGCACCAGCTAGCTGCGTCGGCAAAGTACAGGAAAAGATGGCGCTTACACGTATTGAGTGGTACCTGGAGCGCTGCCGTACGTATCTGGCTACAATGTTCGGGTTTCGACTTCGACGCTCTTCAGTTGACAAAGTGGTCGACCTGGTGTCATGCGTCCAGCGCCAAAAACATGAAGCGCTTGAGCGCGGCTTTGTTCATGGATATAAAGGGCGCATATGACAATGTAACTCATCAGGATATTTTGGACGCTCTGGAAGTTGCCGAATTTGGTGACTGTGTATTCTGCTGGATACGCAGTTATTTATCGAACAGCTCTCTCTTTGCGCAGACTGAGTGTGGCCCAACGTATTTTCATTTCACTTCCCGTGGAGTCCCGCAGAGCGGAGTGCTATACCCAACGCTGTTCAACCTTACACTTGTCGGGCTCGTCGACTTACTACCACAAGCGGTCACAAAATGAACAAGGGAGGGGAAAACCTCAGGTTGCTTAGCCAACGTTTCGACAAGAGGGCTTGTCTTCGTAAGCGGCGCAACTCTCAATCTATGCGGACGACATCTGTATCTGGGCATCCAGAGTTACGCTCCCACAAGTCCGAGTGAGGCTACAAAAGGCGTCAAGTGTTCTTGCAGCCTACCTCTACCTGGAAGGCCTTCAGATATCAGCCGAAAAGTGTTTGCTTGTTGCGTTTGCACGCAAGAACATATCTCATTACACCGTATGTATAAACGGCACAGCAATACCCTACGAAAGGAGCCATCATCATCATCAACGTAATTTATTGTCCCTTAAAGGCCCCGAAGTGGGGCGTTACATAACGGGGAAGAGATCGATAACATATGTATCAATGGTCAGTAATATAAAAACGAGGACAGGCACTACAATACAGTATTAGAATAACAATACAAGGATACCATAAGTTGTAATAAAGCAAAACTCAAAAACTCCTAAAACAGACCATAAGCAGTATAAGTGCAATATCATAAAAAAACGCTACATGGACCACAATAACATAAACGCGAAAGAATAAAAATTACGCGAAAAGGAAACCGCTGTAGTTATTTGTGGAGATAGGAAGCAAGTTTAGTCCTAAATTTAAGTGTGTCGTGCTCGGAGGCTACTGATTCAGGTAGTTCATTCTATGCTGCAATTGTGCTGGGAAAAAAGGACCTGTTGAAAGCATCAGTGTGACCATGCAGACTCTGAGCACTCATTGAATTAAAATGGCGGCGAGAAGTTCGTAGTGGCGGCTGTAGGAGGGAGTTTGATCGATGAGGAAAATGACAGTACAGTTAATGAAAGAGACAAGATTGTGCAATTTTTCGTCGGATTTCCAGTGGCTGAAGGCCAAGGGAGGCTTTGATACCAGTTATGCTGACGCGACTGTCGTACTGGCATGAGATGAAACGGGCAGCATGATTCTGAATGGATTCGAAAGTATTAATTAGATATACATGACGAGGGCTCCAGGTTGTCGATACGTATTCGAGTCTGGTACGAATGAAAGTTTGATATGCGAGTTTTTAAACGAAAGGAGGGGAAGCGGAGAGGGATCTTCTGACGAAAACGAGTGATTTGGAAGATTCTGCAGTAAGTTTTTAATGTGGTCTGACCAGGTTAGCTTGTAGTTGATGGTGACGCCGACGTTATGATAGGACACGGTTTGAGAGAGGGCTATTGAATTTAATGAGTACGGGTAGCTGAGGTTTTTCTGCTTTAGAGCAACACGCAGAAACTTGCACTTTGAAACATTAAGTTGCATGAGCCATTTTGAATATCATGATTCAATGAGACTTAAATCGTGCTGTAGCAAAGACTGGCCAGAGTTAGTAGAAATTCGGTGATAAAAAAAGCAGTCGTCCGCAAAGAGACGTATACTAGATGATATGCCGTTAGGAGGATCGTTGATAAATATTAAGAAGAGCAGGCGACTCAGCACCGAGCCTTGGGGAACGTCTGAGATGACCTTTATTATTCCGGAATCTTGATTGCCTATAACACTGTATTGCGAGCGGTCTAAAAGAAAGCAATCAACCTTTATAATATTGAAGGATCAATTCGAAGGCATGAAAGTTTAGTCAATAATGGCTGATGCGGAACACGATTGGAAGCCTTAGAAAAATCAAGAAAGATGACAGGAATCGACATTAAGGTGAACGTCTTTTGTAAATTCGGAAAGTTGGGATTGACAGCAGAATCCTGACCGGGAACCGTGCTTTATTTCGTAAAAGAAAGCGTTGTTGTCGTGGTGTGATGGGATCTGAAAATATAGAATATGTTCAAGAAGCTTTAATGGAATGGACGTTAACGAGATGGGACGATAATTACAGGGTTCGGAACGATCGCCTCCTTTAAACACAGCGGTAACTTTACTTAGTTTCCAGTCTTTCGGAATTTCGCTGTTACGTAATGACTGCTCGAAAATGATTTCCAATATGCGCTAGGAGCGGACTTGGTTCCCTTCAGTACCCTGTTATCTGGTCCAGGCGAACTAGAAAATTTTAGCTTTTCAATAAGTTTGCTAATACCTTCGGATGTGGTATTGAACGGAAGCATCTGTGAACGTTTTGAATATTGTGTGTCGGTTCTTGAGTAAATACTGAAGTGAAATACGAATTCATAAGACTAGACCGCTCATCATCTGTGACATGCAAGCCATCTTGGTTTACCAAGGAAACATTGTGTAAACGGTTTTTGCCAGGAGTGACCAGGTTTCAGGACTTCCTTGGGTTAACGTGGATTATATTTTCGAGGTCATGGTGAACAAATTTCTTTTTGGAGCTTCGTAGTCGCCTTGTATCTTCCTTCAGACACTTGCTGTAGCTTTGGCATTTTTAACAGACGCAGAAACTTTGGTGGCATGGAATGGGCGTTTTTTTAAGGTTTCTGGAAGTAATCATCAAGCGAAATCTGTCATGCCCCCCCCCATATTTCATACATGAAAAAGGGACTGAGAGTGATTGGTCATGTTCCCGCCTTTCAGGAGGAAAGCCATGGGGAGCGTCAGAGCATTCGTCGATGCAGCTTTACAACACCTTATTCATGACATTCCTTCGGTGTAGCTTCCCTTCGGTACGCCCTCCCAATCCTAGTCAGCTCTCTCGACCTGCCTAGGATTGTCAAAATGTGCCTCTACGGCCGCAACCGCACTCATCGCCCAGGAGCATCCAGTCAGTAACTTCCTAACAGTTGACGCACTGAAAGCACATTTTCAACACATCTCCCGGGTTTCCCTCAACATCTTGCCAGTCTTCCTATTACCAGGCCACGCATATCGTTTACAAACACCATTGATGCACATCACTCTATTCTGCCGTCGCAGTTTACACCCGCCTCTAGACCGTCCTCGCCCCTTTGGAGCCCACACAAACCTCATGTCCTTCTTTCCATGCCTAGAGTCAGGAAGAAGATCGTTTGTTTGCCAATAAAACTAAAACAAGTCACTTGAATATTTCCGTGACCACCATGGAAACCGGCTGCACGTCTACACCGTCGGCTCCGTGGTTATCCGTGGAAGGACTACAGAAATCAGAGTTAGGATTGCTTACCAGACTCCTTCGACGGGCGCAGAACTCACTGCTCTTCGTGCTACCTTGTCAGCAGCGCCCTCAGCAGTGGTCTGTTTTCACTCATTCCGAAGCTGCCCTCCAAGGCTTACAAGCTTCTCTTCACCGTGCAGCCCATGAACAACTGCTCGCGGAAATCCGACAACTGCATCACTCTGCCATCAATAAAGGGCACGACATTGTACCAATGGCTCCCGAGGACACAGCGGCGCAGAAGGCAATCATCGCACATACGTGGTCGCGCGAACTTCTCACCACGACAGCGATTTTGTGTCGATCCCCGTTTCGAGAGGGGACGTAGCGGGCAGGTTTCGCGCACTTGCGCGGCTGATCAATCTTGCTGCGTGGAATTGAGGCGAATTTGCGAATTCAAGTTTACAATTCCTGGACCCTGATCAGAAGCTCCGGCTTCCATCCGGCCTACCACGAAGTGAAGCAACTTTGCTGTGTCGCCTGAGGCTTGGGGGGGGGTGTTCACCAGCCAGTTTTTACTCCTTTTGAATCGGTGTGGCTGACAGCCATTCATTTGGCCGTCTGCGTGTGTGACGAGACTACAGCCCACATTATTTGTGACTGCTCTGGCTATAGCGCCGAAAGGCAGTCTGTCTGCCGTGCGCTGGAGCGTATAGATCCACGCCCATTGACGGAAAGAAGGTTCGCGGCCGCTGGCCGCGGCGATCGTCGGCGGTGAAAGCCTCTTTCTTTCTTCTCCTGTGTGTGTGTGTGTGTATGGTTTGGCGCCTTTGATTTTAATGATGAATAACTACCAACTAGCCCAGCAACAAGTTCTTCTAAGGAACTGCTCCGCTTCTTGAGAATTTATGGCCTGCACGACAAGCAGTGACTTTACTGAACGATAGCTGACTTTGCATACCGACTTCAATATCATGCTGCTTCTTTTCTCCTTCATATTTTTATCTCCTCATCCTTTCGCCCATGCAGGGTAGCAAACCGGTTTGTTCTGCAGGTTAACCTCCCTGCTTTTCCTTCCCTCTTCCTGCTCCTAGAAGGTTTGATTGACGTCATAACCGGTCACGTGGCTGCATAGGGTATATAAGAGGCGACTTACGGGCCAGGTCAGTCATTCCTTTGCTGCCGAGGAGTGCGCTCGTTCGCTGCGCATGTGCATAATGATGTGACGCCCCTCATTGCAACAGCACAAACTTTTGCATTTCTCCAGAGCGGGTCGCCGCAGCGCTAAATGACCACCACATTTGCCAGTTGCGTGTCGGGATGAAAGACGCATTTCCGAAAAGCGAGGTTATAAATATGCGTTAAGCGCTGCAATATTTCGGGGAGAATGCACTTAGCAGGCCTGCTTTGTATGGTATTTGCACCGAGGCTGCGTGTTTTGTAAACTATTATCGACGAAGTTTACACCGGGCTTGACGGTTGGGTTCAAAAACAATGAATCCAAGGCTTTTGAATCCACGAGACAGCATATATTTGCATGGATGTTAGAACTCTCAATCACATCTGATCAATAAAATATTCATTGAAAGCGTTAGCCACTTATCCCTGAGATGACAGTCTTCGATTTGGAGACTCGTTAGAGCTTGGTTACGGGATCCTTTATCTAAAACTGTATTTAATTGCCTCAGTATTTCTTTATTTTTTAGAAAGACGATTACTGAAATGCATTCTACAGTATTCATTTCTCACTTAATTTCTGTGAACAGCACTACGTATTAGACTAGTTGGATAACATACGTCTTGCTGATTGAGCGCCACAATAACGAGGAGCAGTAAAGAATAGACAACACAGGCGCTCTCCTTGAATATTCATTTCATTGTGGAATGATTTGTATCGTGCAAGCAGGGCTTTGTTTTTTCCTATGATAAAATCTGCGTAAAGTTCGTATTTCTGACAAACAAGGGCAATATACGACCCGTCATCCAAGGATTAGCTGCATTCCAACATACTCTGACCTCAGTTATTGGAAGAAGTCAACATATATCGGTGCGAGAAGGCCGAGAAACCTTGTTTAGGCAATGTCAGTGGAACTCCCTCTTTACACGGGAGTCGAATTTACGCGCGAAATTCGGTCTTCAAATTCTTGTAGTCGTTTATGACTGAAAAGAAGCCGTCGATTTGACCAGGTAAGTGGTGGAGTGGAAAATGTTTCGTTGCACGAATAGACACGCAGACGATCACTGATGTCAGCAGCGATAAGCGCCGTAAAATTGCCGTTCAGGTCATTTGCAATGATCAGACCTAGTACAGAGCAACAGGTGACTGCATTGCAGGTTGGCTGGTTAATTAGGTTTCGAAAGCTTCGTATCTGCCGTATCTCTCATCCATTTGTATCTTTGCAGGAGCGAAGATACGAAGGCATGGGAGGTTTCGAAAAGAAATAAAGAGCGTGAGCTACACTGGCCGAGGTTGAACAGTTTCGCATGGCTCCTGGAGAGGCGTGTGGCGCATGCGCGAGGAGCAAGTGACGTCACTGCGCACAGCTGGTGTGCCTCGAAGCACGCGCTCGCCTTCCTTTCCTTAAAACGATCGGAGTGTAAGACGTTGTCAACGCCAACGCCAATCAACACAACGAATGCCGATGGTCAATGGCTTCAGCGCCGCGTTTGTGGCACAACGTTGTCAATGCCAACGCATGCAGCGTACACCTGTCACCACCGCCACATAACTTAAAGCGCGGTTGAGGCGTCCACTGTCCAAGAGGTCAGTTATGCGCCTTCCCTCTGGTTGAGGTGTCTACCGAGATGTGGACACCTCGCCCTCTCCTCACGCTACGTACATCCTGGCATAGCAGAGCTAAGCCACTGCCAATTATGTGTCAGTGATAGCTCTGTAAACGTTCTAAACTCGATAGCGTTAAGGACCCCATGTCGCAATAAAGAGCAACCTCCACATACTGCTGCTTCAACCAGTTGCTTTCACACACTCGCACCCCTGCGCCATGATGGAAAATACGAGTGAGAGTCCCGGACATGGTTTAATTTCTTCTTCCACTGCTCATCTGCATCCTTGCGACCGAAGGCTAGCATCCACGGTCGCGTGTGATGCCTGACAACCCGCATATCTCTTACTCCGGGGTTAAGGTTAAAAAATGGCTGAGGCTTAGCTAAGGTTAAGCCTAGTCAGATGCGAAGCATATTGATGGCCAGGCTTGGTAATACATGACTTTCCTTGGTTGA